>NC_143094.1:9502500-12002500 GCF_061535455.1 Colias philodice | reverse complement strand
ATAATTCAGTTAGTAATTTAACTACAACATAATGCCCTTCGATATTAAATAAAACATTATTAAGAAGCAAGCAATACTAATACAAAACAAAATACTTATTGAAAACTAGCTTTCTACCCGCAGCTTCGCCCGCGCAGTCAAAGAAAAACCCGCATAGTTCCCGTTCCCGTGGGATTTCTGGGATAAAAACCGATCCTATTTCCCGGGGTAAAAAGTAGCCTATGTCCGTTCTCGGGTATCAAAATATCTCTATACCAAATTTCATGCAAATTTTTTCAGTAGTTAAGGCGTGAGAACAGACAGACAGACAGAGTTACTTTCGCATCTATAATATTAGTATGGATAAATACGAATGTCAAATTCATACGAAATAAATTTCCAAAAGTTACAAACATTCACAGTTTATAAAGACATACATTACAATCTGATACACTTAAACATTTTGAAAGATTCACAAGCTTTTTAAGTGTAATTTAAACGTTCTGACATTACGCGTTAAAAACGATCTCAACAATTTGGACAGCATATAAATATTTCTGTGAAACATGGTCGAAATGTGCAACGGTTAATGATATGGATCAAAGAAACATAATAATTGGGGGCGACGACATCTTTAAGGTACGATTGAGTTTGTAATAAGAATGGCTTTTTCACGCGATAATACAAGCAAAGAGGATATGATAGAAACAATGCGAAAATAAGAGACTCCAGCCCCCCTAGTCAAGTGGCTTTCTGTTAGCGTAGCGTTCAATAGAATAGACTACGAATGTATGAGATTGACGTAGGCTGTAGATACGTTTATCTACAGCCTACAGCCTACGTCAATCTCATACATTCGTAGTCTATTCTATTGAACGCTACGCTAACAGAAAGCCAATTGACTAGGGGGGCTGGACCTAATAAGAGTAATATGCGATTGATCCGTGATAGCTATATAGAAAGCGGAAATTTTCACAAATGATGTATTTCCGTCGCCGCTATAACAACAAATATTAAAAATTAAAAAAAAATATATTAAGGGTTCCTCATAATCCGGAAACCTTCGTGCGCGAGTCGGACTCGCACTTGGCCGGTTTTTTAACTGTTCTAAATGCGATTGGATTATATCAACAATTATATCTCTTTCTAATGGATCTGTCGTTATTTCTAACATCAAGTAACAAGAGATCAATTTAAATAATTCAAATGCCACATTATAATTAACAGGTATCGAAAGTATTAGAAAATCCCACCATTAATGGTAAATCAGCTCTCAAACGTCCTTTTTTACAAGTTTCATACTTGGCTGTGAAAACGAACTTTCCATCTCGTTACTAATTACACATAATATCAAGTTGTTACTTTCAAAACTATGTCTACCCCCTAGACAAGTGGCTTTCTATTAGCGTAAAGTTCAATAGAATAGATTATGAATGTATGAGATTGACGTAATCAATCGTCGTCGTCGTCGTAATCAAACGTCAATCTCATACATTCATAATCTATTCTATTGAACTTTACGCTAATAGAAAACCACTTGTCTAGGGGGGCTAATTGCTAATTGCTTGATGGACGCTAATTCCTCAGTGATACTGCTATTAACGTGTGATATTAAAAACATTAACGATGATAGTTTACTTACCGTCATCGTTATACTGGGATGAAATAACTATGTTAACGTAACATAATATGGTTCATTTATTTTGTGCTAGCTTTTCGCCCGCGTCTTCGCCCGCGTTTTCAAAGGAAAACCCGCATTGCTCCCGTTCCCGTGGGATTTCCGGGATAAAACCTATCCTATGTGTTAATCCAAGTTACCCTCTATATGTGTCCTAAATTTCATTGTAATCGGTTCAGTAGTTTTTACGTGAAAGAGTAACAAACATCCATACATCCATACATCCATACATCCTTACAAACTTTCGCCTTTATAATAGTATTAATATTGCTAATTGCTTGATGGACGCCAATTCCTCAGTGATACTGCTATTAACGTGTGATATTAAAAACATTAACGATGATAGTTTACTTACTGTCATCGTTATACTGGGATGCAATAACTGTGTTAACGTAACTTATGGTTCATATATTTTTGTATTAAATTGTACTGCATTGGTTGAATTTGATTTCAGAAGCGGTAGGAGAGCTGGCGATAAAAATTTACGTTTAAAGCGTTTATCAGCACACTACGAAAATTTGGAGTAAGGTGTTCAAAGTAACAATTTAGTTACATAAAAAAGTGGTTATTTCTATCTGTAAACATAGCAACACAAAACAAGAAAGTTAAAAATAATTAGTAAAATGCGATCGTTATTTATTAAATGGTATTCCTATTAATATTTAATTAATACGAGTCAAAAAACCGTATATAGTTTAATTTATCGAAAATATATACGATGTAGGTACAGACAGTTTGATTTCCAAAAAATATGTATCGATATGATCAATGAGTTCTTAATTAAAAACGAAAGTCGTTCATTTGCGCATAACTCAGTGTCCATAATAAATGATACAATTTAATTTATATCTTCAACACACTAGTTTGTATAATTTAATTTCGTATGTATTATAGCCTAACAATTTTTTGATTTTATTGTATTTATTATATGGACAACCAATAAGTAACTTAATTTAAAATCATATTTCTTAAGTACTTAATTCATAAATAACACATAAAATTAATAATAACTAGGAACTACATTTTCAGATAAGAGAACAGTAAATATTAAAAAAAATCATACGCATTAATGCATATATGTTTTTGTTTCAATTATTCATCCCCAATAGAAACTGAAATTACACGAGCGGTATAATTGAAAAATATTATATTTCCAATTGGACATTTAATAACAATTTACTACGAAAATAATAATATTTAACCGTAGCTCAACCAAAGCCCAATACAATTACCAAGTAAATCGGGTTGAACGGATATCGGAAGTGAAACCGGGTGCGCCGACAAGTCGTGATTTATTTATATAGATATAAATCATTTCACTTATGGCCTGATAGTGATTTTTTAATGATTATTAGTTATCCAATGTATATTAACAATTTTATTCAATCACTCAAAAATAGCTGAATAGTGAATACATCATCTGAAAGTGTAAATATAGAACTTATAATCTTATTCGATAAAAATGGAATCAAATTTAGCAGAGAGAATACAGTTGTGATGTTAAAATTTATTTTTTATTTGAGTATGTACACTATCACAGAAGTAAGACAACGGACTATACTTACATAAATATAGTTGAATTTCTAAATAATTTCTATAAAAGTAGAAGTCATAATAAAAAAAATATTCTCTTAAAACAACATAGTAAAAACCCTAAATAAACAGACGATCCTTTGCGGTTTGAATGAAACTACGTGACACTAGTTTCCAATAAACACGCATACATACATACATACTACGAGACCTAACCACCTTATTAGCATGGATATCGATCAATTATACGATACATTTAGAAAATGATTCATTACATTGATAATATCTTGCTTGAACTTGGATCGAACCGGCTACCCTACTTAAGTTTATAAACAAATTGGCCCGTTTCGTTTCCTGTTTACAACCACATGATATTTATTCATATTCTATGGTAATTTATACGAAAATAAATGGAAAATAATAATGGTTCCGACAAATAAATAAATCTCCAGCTATCTCTGTCCGACTTTTATTCTAATTTACCAGCGTTATAATAATATACCGACAAAAAAATTCAAAGCATACCGAATAAAATACCTAAATTTTGCTGACACCTATGAACACAATCAAATTACATTTCTACTTAAAAATATATTAAACTTCGAATAACAAAACTAAACTTCTGAATAAAATACTGAACCTCCGACGAGATTACTGGGTTACTGACAACAGAGGTCATGTCAAAATAATCATTCTTTTACGAATTTTATGAGTTATTTAATTTTCTAGTGTTGGTTACCAAATATATTTTTTAACTCTCAACATTGATGAAAATACCGAAACTGGTCGGACCGCGCGATCGGCTCCGTCGACGCGCAAAAAAAAATCAAGTTTAGGTTAGGTTAGCCGTTAGGTTAGGTTAGGTTAGGTTTCTTAAAAAAAAAAACTACACAGAAATAGGAGCCCCGCGAAGCGGGGCTCCGTCGACGCGCAGAAAAAAATCAAGTTTAGGTTAGGTTAGCCGTTAGGTTAGGTTAGGTTAGGTTTCTTAAAAAAAAACTACACAGAAATAGGAGCCCCGCGAAGCGGGGCTCCGTCGACGCGCAAAAAAAAATCAAGTTTAGGTTAGGTTAGCCGTTAGGTTAGGTTATGTTAGGTTTCTTAAAAAAAAACTACACAGAAATAGGAGCCCCGCGAAGCGGGGCTCCGTCGACGCGCAAAAAAAAAATCAAGTTTAGGTTAGGTTAGCCGTTAGGTTAGGTTAGGTTAGGTTTCTTAAAAGAAAAATATGCAACAGAAAGTTCAGAAAACCGTCCACAAAACAATAAGAGATTAACCACAAAAAAGAAAAAGATATAATAAACTGAATTTTATTTTATTCTTTGCTCCCTGTACCTGTAGTAACAGCTAGAATTCATGATTATAGTAAGTACATTTTTGTATTTTTAATAACTTTCTGGACAAGCGCCAACAATAGAAATTTAAGTATAACATTGTAGTAAAAATAGCACAGAGTTTATGAAAAATTAAATGTAATTGATGAATTTCTAGTTGGCAAGTAAAGGTAATAATTACAAAGCATTGTTATCAGTAGAACATAATTTTATATGGTAAAAAAGTATTACAGCAATTAACAGTCATAAGATTTTTTCTAAGATTTAAGTATATCATTCGGTCGTTTCGTCATTTTTAGTCGGACAGAAGTAGTCGGAGATTTAGTATTTCGGGCAGTAAATATTATATTTTTAGTAAGGACATTTTTAAATTTATTATCGGAGCTTTTATTACTACCCAAAATAAATTGATGACAATCAGTAGTAATCTATTTTTAACGCGATTTCTAAAACAGAGGTTATTAGGTGTTTTATTGTTTGTTTTACGCGAATAAAAGATCTTGTCTATAATCAATAAATATAACGAAAGTTAATTGCGTTTTTAATCAGTTTTTTTTACATTCTCAACTCAGAATTTTGTACATATATTTAGATATACATTTCAGACCCTTTGCGGCTTCCCTTCTACCGTTAGAGTTCTATCTAGGCATTCATATAATATTGCTTCTACCGTGCTTTTAGGGAGAAAAATCTGTAAGAAACTCTCCTCTATTCAGATCTCCCAAATACATAAAACTTTAAAAATCCTCTTTTTTCATTCTAATCTAAAAAAAGATATAGCTAATTGAATACATCCGCCAATGATCTGTATCGTATGTAATCAATTCTGTATGGTCACAATGTGCAAGCGATTGAAAGTGAAATCGGCGCACGGTTATCAATCTTGCGTATGCGCATGTAAGTTTTGAGTTTTGAAGCGCTTGTAGAGTTATAGTATGAGGAAGGTTAAATAAAGTAAGATAGGTACAATGTTTAAAAAATGTCGAATGTTTCATCATTTTATACCTGTGTAAATTCTTAAATAGACTAAGACTAGATGCTCCGCGCGGTTTCACCCCCGTGGCTCCTCTCCTGTTGGTCGTAGCGTGATGATATATCGATATAATATAGCCTATAGCCTTCCTCGATAAATGAGCTATCTAATACCGAAAGAATTTTTCAAATCGGACATTAGTTCCCGAGATTAGCGCGTTCAAACAAACAAACAAACAAACTCTTCAGCTTTATAATATTAGTACAGATTTAGTGCCCTTGTAAAGGAAAAAACACCTAATCTATAAATCTCGGGATTTTTAAATATATTTCGTATTTTTTTTTTACGAAATTATACAGATACAAAATAATTAAATTTTCCTATATATTCTAAGTCTAAGAATACGTGTATACTTACATTGTATCATTTATGATTTTATCCATAGATATGATCTCACCTGTAACAAAAAGTACACAAATTAGTTCTGTGAAAAAACTCTGTTTAACTAGCAAACAACATAGTAAAAACGGGTCGTTAAAGATCCAAAAATAGAAACTTCTTCTAAATATAGTTACAGAATATGATGTAATTAACCGACTTCAAAAAAAAGGAGGAGGTTATCAATTCGGCCGGTATGTTTTTTTTTTATGTATGTACACCGATTACTCCGAGGTTTCTGAACCGATTTACGTGATTCTTATTTTGTTCGATGCGGGATGGTGTCGAATTGCTCCCATAAAAATTTTATTCGGATAGGCCCAGTAGTTTTTATTTTATGAGCATTTTTGTCTGTATATTTGTTAGTTAGTTAGTTAGTCTGTATAGTTGCAAGTGCAAGTTTGAAGTCGGTTGTTTTTAACGCAGTTATCACTTGTTTTTTAATGTCATTGAATTTTCAATTCGATTGTCGCTATCTTCCAGCTTCATTACAACTTTTTGTTAGTGTTTATTAAATTACTAGCTTACCGCCCGCGGCTTCGCAGGCTTTGTCTAAAACCTAATAAATTATATACTAAAACCTTCCTCTTGAATCACTCTATCTTTTAAAAAAAACCGCATCAAAATCCGTTGCGTAGTTTTAAATATTTAAGCATAAAAAGGGACATAGGGACAGAGAAAGCGACTTTGTTTTATACTATGTAGTGAAGTGCAAATAGATAGTAATTGTTAGTTTTCTAATCTTAAATACTACAATAAATTTCTATCAAAATACCACTGCCTATCTATACTAATAATATAATAATATTATAAAGAGGAAAAGTTTGTAAGTATGTATGTATGTATGTATGTATGGTTTTCACGCAAAAACTACTGGACCGATTTCAAAAATTCTTTCACCATTAGAAAGCTGCATCTTTACTGAGCAACATAGGCTATATTGCATTTTCAAAAAAATTAGAGATCCTTACCAAAAATGCAATAATGTAACCCAAGGTGTAAAAAAATCCTCAATAAAACTTCTGTCATCGCGTGCGCTGCGGAATCTATTGAAGATAGAACAAAAAAATGTTCTACGGTATTATAGAATGGATCAATATCTACAAGAAAGTCCGCGATACCATATGTCCATCTTCAGTAGTTATGTTACTACAACAACTTTTTTACGTTTTCAAAGTAAATAGAAGTGCCGACAGTAATCAAACCATGTTATCCATACACATATATTAATCCTTATCCCATTAAATGATGTTTTATTATAGACTGTTTCAATACCAGCAAAATACTTTTTAAATGAAAAGAATTGGATATTCCATTCAGAAGATATAACGAATTTTTAAAAGTGTCAATCTACAGAAAATAGTAGGTATACTGTTCGAGCAGGCCGTAGTGCGGGGGTCACGGAGGAATTCTACCAATATGCGTCTTGACGGAACACAGTGGGGTTTTGGTCGGTAGGAATCCGATATAACCCACGGCCCCTCCCCCGGAGGCCGTGGGTATCTATGAAAGATTTCCCCCCTAAACCAAAAAAAAAAGGCCGTAGTGCGGGACGGGGTAAAGGTGATTTTCATGTGATTAAAATTAAACCTATAGTCCGACCTATAGTAGACTTTTCAATGTAACGATATCGCTATCTATGCGGGTGAAACCGCAGGGCATTGCTAGTAAGTTATAATAAACAAAATGTTTTGATCATAATTCAGAGCTGATTTACAGTGTGACGCGGCCGCGCCCACTCGGCGAAAGTGTGTTTTGTTCCTCGTTAGACCGCGATCCAATAATTTATTGTAGTGAAAATTGCCTTGATTAAGCGCCCATTAGCTCTTGTTTCGAATTACGTGGAGATATTTTAATTAGATTAGCGAGTTATTGCTTAAAATGTATGTTTGATAAAAATACCAAACGCTTTCTCTTTGTTGTGATTTTTTCAATTCATGTGTACTATTATTTTCGTAAAATAAAGTACTATACACGTATAGAGCTTACAAACGCGTTCTATTCTCTTATTTATTTCGATAAACGACGCCTTACAACAATATGCAGCAATCAACACGCTTTTCGAAAAACAAGAATAGATTATTAGTTTAATAGATATATTTTTATTATTTAACATTAGTAAATAGTATCTAATATGCATTTCTATAATAGACTAGAGGTCCACCCCGGCTTCGCCCGTGGTACACATTTCGCAATAAAAGGTAGCAGCTATGTCCTTTCTCGGGTATCAAAATATCTCCATACCAAATTTTATGCAAATTGGTTCAGTAGTTTAGGCGTGATTGAGTAACAGACAGACAGACAGAGTTACTTTCGCATTTATAATATTAGTATGGATTAAACATAGACTGACAGATGCAGTCTGCGTCCTATGTTGCGTCCGCTTTTTGTCCATCGTCTGTACCTACGTATCTACCCAAAGATTCAACTAGAGTTCCAAAACAACCATACCACATCTATTCTTACTCAGTCACTAGCCACTAGCCAGTAGGCGGTCACGTGGTCGTTCATTAAGACGATACACAAAAAAAAATCCACTGCTTGGCGGGCGGAGTCTAATAGCTCGCTATCGCGAACGCGGGTGTGCGCGAAGTCATTCTTGCATACCTACTCGCCGCGCTGCCGCTGGCCGACTCGGGACAAACATGTATGGAGTCGTCATACAGTTATAATATTGTTATACATATACATATTTAATTGTTGATTTATTGGTTTTATTTTCTTGCTTATAAACACAAAATTATCTTCTTTTTAACAACTACTTAGACATTATTAATAATTATTAATTATTACAATTTCGTAATGTTTACTTTATTACAAAATAATACAGGTTATAAATAATCTTTAAAATAACAAAAAATATTGTTACTCTGAAAAAATGAAATGGTACCTAATTACGCGGACTACTGAATTGATTTAGATAGAATTTGATGCTGACGTAGATATTACATCATGCCCAGAAATGAAAGGTACTATTTCTGAAAGAAGTTATAAACCCTAATTCTTCTCAGTCAAAGTCAAGAGTGGAAGATATCACTAATACAGTAAAACTGATGCGAAACTTTGGATGTTAATTTGTATATTTTTTTGTTAGTTGTTACTTAATCACGTCAAGACTACATTACCAATTTTGATAAAATATAGCTAATTGCCTGGATTTACACATAGGATACTTTTTATCCGAACTGAACACTTCTGTGGGATAAAACAGGATTCACGATATAACCTAATTCCACGCGGGCAAAGCCGCGGTCGGAATGATATTTTTTTAAATAAAAAAATTGTTTAAAAAAAACACAAAATATATTGACGCATGTATTTATTTTTTGCACTCTATTATAATTGTAATTATTCATTACAAATAATCAAAATAAAATAGCCAGAACAAAGTTAGGCCCTGGTAGGATAGGTAGGCAGGTACAGCAATGTGAGACGAACACTGGCTTATTTATACCAATAATAATGTATTATAAACATTAAATTAAGTTTACAACAAAAATACATAATATTAGCTAATGTGAAAACGAATCAACCAATCATCCCACAACAATGAAATGTGCACACAAATATTCATCCAAATCGGTTCATGTGATTAGGAGGAGTGACTGCAGCGCCATCTTCCGGGCCCAATTGTGTTTCCAGATCACCCAGGAACTCAATTTAATATACTTACACAAAATTTTTCGAAATGAAAACTCACATTACTATGTAAATATGAATATAAACCTGTTTTAGTACTAAGCAATTTCCCGGACAGGTGTAGTAAGTATAAATGAAATAAATATCAACATCAAATTCTTTATACAACATACTTATCTACCACCTACTAAGAAATGTAATTCTTGAAATTTTTTCGTATTTTTTTTAAATATAATACTACTCCAACGAGCTCCTGTTCCATAATTCCATATTACGTCCACCATACTTCCACTAAGTTCACCATGATTTTTTATTTCTTTGCACTTTGTTGCTTTTTGCTAAAAATGTAATCATGCGATAAAACCAGTAGAGCGTTGATAACATACATTTTTGACTGAATAAAGGTACTAACGAAGGAGTGGGTTCACATTGTGAACAATCAGTGGGTTTATTTTCCTTCTGGATTCCGGATTTCTGAAAAGATTATCTATGCTATAAATGAAAAAACCTTACACATTCGTTATGTACTTAAAACAGGGGTACATATCAAACATCGTCTATAATACAATTATCATCAAATTTAAAATAAAACCAACTTACTTCATTAATTTGTTCCAATTGTAAGCATTCTTTTTCCTCCAACCTTTATGTTTCTTCTTCTTATTTTCTTTATTGTCCCCATTTGTCTCATTTTGTCTTATCGTGTTGTCACCCTTTTTTACGATTGTGCGAGCGACACAAGTTCCCCGTGTGACGGCCGTAGCGGGAATGACTCGTGCAGCGATCGGGGTAGGAAGGTACAGGGCGGCTCTCGCTATATTGGCTGGTCGCGCGCTAATTTCAAGTATTTCTTGTTTATTTCAAAACCATCGCATATTTCAAAATTCTAAATCGGTAGACGTATAGGTTGTATATTTTATAGTTAATATCCAAAAAGTCGTAACTTTACGTTTGTTATTTTGAAGATGCCAGAGATTAAAAAAAAATAACAATGAGAACTTTGTATTTTTTTTCTATCGAGAAAATATCATGGAATCATGTTTCTAAAACGGTAGACGTATTGTGTTACTATTGAACTTTCTTGTCAAGAATTTTCATCACGACAACTTTAATAATATAAAAATTACGAAGGTTTAAAAAGGGCCGTAAATGTTAGAAAAATTAATTCATCACCTTAAGAGGTGTCGTTGACAAATTGTAGCTTTCGCCCGCAGGTGGCCGACACTTGTCCCTGACTTGAAAGTCATTGCTTAACTGACGTGGTGGTGGAAATTCAAATCGCAAAACTAAAAATTATAAATAATGCATGTTATCAAAGGTTGGCAAAATGTATCAAGCTTGTCTTTGTGTTTAAAAAGATATCGATAGAATTAAATTCGTAAAAAAAGTCTTAAGAGGTACCATAACTACAAATCTATGGCGTACAGATTTATGATCTACATAGTGAAAAGAAAGTAGCTTCCAGCTGTCTGTCTGTCCCTATGTATGTTTAGATCTTTTAAACTCCACAACGAATTTTGACGCGGTTTTTTTATAGGTAGACTAGCGGTCCGCCCCGGCTTCGCCCGTGGTACATGTTTACGTTTTCTCTACATAAGAACCATCCTCGTACTTCAAGGAATATAAAAAAAAAGAATTATCGAAATCGGTTCAGCCGTTCTCGAGTTATGCGCTTACCAACACATTTTGCGATTCATTTTTATATATAAGAAGATAGAGTGGTTCTTGGGAAGCTTTTAATATGTAATTGGTTATGTTGATCGAAGCGGGCGGAGACACGGACGGAATGCTAGTAGGAAATATACCAAAGTTGCTCAGCTCACACATTTCTAAGTTACGACTTCTTCATACACTGCCACAGAGAGAGTTAGTTTTATAACAAGTAATAACTATTAACGGAAATAGTGTTATTTCTCAATTAATTCAACACAATAAACAAGGACTTATGAAGTAATATAAAAGGAAATATCTACTAACTAAGTAACTCTAACTCTAACTGAACATTTCATTTATTTCTTGCCGTGAAGCCTTCTAGAACCTTCTACATTTGTAGAATACTTTATACTTTATACTTTCTAATAATATATGAATGAATTTGAATTGTATAATTGTAGTAGGTTGTAATAATCTGACCTTTTTACTTTAAAGACTTACCCTTGCCCTATAACTTTTCATATTGCGAAATATTCCTAGGGTAAATCTAATAAATAAACGAAATTATCGCGACATCTGAAGAGAATATCTTAAAATATATTTTCTACGTATAATAACTTCTTCCCACAAAAAACAAAATGTCTTCGAATGTGATGTAACAAATAGATACTTTTATGGGTCATGTTTTAAAATACAAAATCTTGTTGTAAGAAATTTCTATGGAAACTCTGAAGCTTATGTTCATGCCGATTTTTCCTGAAAATCATACCGTTTTCCCTATAACCCATAGGTGCATTTTGTGGTTGCCTCTGCTTTAGGGTGCCAATAGTCCCCTCTATGTCACATACATGTACCATATATATACATCTGCCCATTACAGCTGTTTGTCCATTTCCTTCACTTTCGACTTACATAATAAATACATAACAAACAGGTTTATTACCATAATTATATTAAGCTCTGACACACGTCCGTCATTTGTAATCGTTCGCGAATTCATTATACCGAGGAAATGACTTAATCTTAATTTAAGAGGAAATGCTAGGTAATGTTATGATTTGTTTGTATTTATAGAGCGTATTTGTTGCGTAATTGGATTAATTGTTTTGAGACGTGCGTGAAAATGGGAAGTGTCGTTATAAAAAAAAATTGTGCTACATTAGATGATTGAAATGATTCAAAATAGTTAGGGGATACTGCCACCGAAGATCAAAGCAAACTAACAAAACCAGAAGAGGCTTTATTTAAAAGAAACTCATGTTTGTCTTCAAGGTTTAACTTGAATACTTAAAACATTCGTGATTTTCTGAAACTAATTTTCACGGTTTTAAAAGAAAACGTTCCAGTCTAAAATTAAGATTTTGGCCAAACAATTCTGAAGACCATATATTTCGTACACCAGAACCCTCTCGAATTTCGAGATCGTCATAGAATTTGTAAACTAAACAACGATGTTTAGTGTTTACAATTACATAACCGACGAGAAGTGCTAACAGACATAATTAGAGACCACTTACACTATTGAGCTGTCACCTTGCTTCGGTTGGTTGGCGATTGGTCAATATTTGAATGGGAATAGATAGGTTTAGGCGCATGGAAAATTGTAGGCAGGTGATTCGAATGTAAATAGAATAATTGTACGAGATAATTATCTAATATTATTCTTATATTATATTATATATTATAAAGGCGAAAGTTTGTAAGGATGTATGGATGTATGGATGTTTGTTACTATTTCACGTAAAAACTACTGAACCGATTACAATGAAATTTAGCACACATATAGAGGGTAACTTGGATTAACACATAGGATAGGTTTTATCCCGGAAATCCCACGGGAACGGGAACTATGCGGGTTTTCCTTTGAAAACGCGGGCGAAGCCGCGGGCGGAAATCTAGTGATTTTATAGTTGTTAGGAAGTTGACAACACCTCCGATCGTCACAAAACATTTTAAGCTGACTGTCCAGTGTCCATAATTTCTTGCACTTTGTGTCCTATTGGAATTTAAATTATAGTAAGTCAATTTGCAAAATTCGATCGTAGCACTATATTTTGCTCCATGTCTCTATTAATTTATATGCCACAACTAAAGGAATTATTTACGTAACCAATACGGAACTCAATTATTTTCTTTCACCAGTATTTATTTACTTTCATTCTTAAATAGGCAATCGCAAGCGCAGCTTAATATGGCAGCTTGCCAATATCCGCGTGTAAATTTTTCAAACAAGTTAGTTTCTTTACGAAAGCTGATGTAACTAACGATATATGCTCTAAGAAATTACATGTACAGTCAGCAGCAACACTACTAATGTGTTTAGAGAGAAATTTAAGTAACGAGTAAAATCAATCGAAATGTATGTAAAACGTCGTTGATTGACTCGTGGATCCTTAGAACCCTTAAACAATTGGAAAGATAATACGTGTGTTTTTACATATTTTTCATGTTTTAAAAGAATGCATGATGTAATGAGTGACTTATCATTAATTAGAAAAGCAGATCTCTAGATCAATATCCTTCAAAACTGATACTTTTAATATCCTGGATAGAAGTCCTAATGAGCAACTTATTTTGCTATCTGTACAAGTGTCACTTTCATACGAGTTATTCGCGGAAGCTATTGAAAAATGCCATATAGTCACCGTCAGGTTTCTGACTGTTGAAAGTTATTGATAACTTTCTACGTGTTCTTCCTACATCCTAGTACTAATAGAATTGCCTATGTGGAGACTATTTCCTTGTTTTAATGACAGCGGTAACTTTGTCGGTAACATGGCTTGTTTTAGTTATGACTTTGCAATGTCTGGGTAGACTTTATAGTTTATAGGTTTAAATAACAGGTAGTTTTTATTGTTTATTCTGAATTTTTTACGATAATATACATATGTTTGTCAAATGAATACGATTATCAGGTGTAACCCGTACAAAATGGTTTTTATAGTACTTAGGTAAGTATCATGTTATAATCTAAATAGATTGAGTCGTTGAATATGAACCGTATTACGAACATTAACATCAAAGTACATTGACATCGTTCAAATAACAAGATCAAGTACATATTATGTGTTTTGATTCTAATTTTTTCCACTACCTACGTCGAATGTGGCATAATGCTACTTTTAAGTAATTAAATAATATGAAGATTTTATCTTCTCTATATCATTTATAAAATTCTCGTGCCACAATGTTAGTTACAATACTCCTCCGAAACGGCTGGACCGATTTTCATGAAATTGTGTATGCATTGGGTAGATCTGAGAATCAGCCAATATCAATTTCTAATATACCTGAGTGATAAGAATAAGGAAGAACGTTTGCCGGGACAGCTAGTATTCAATGAAAATATTGCCAAAATATTTTACTTTTACGCTTAAAAAAAATTACGCAATACATCGCTCGTGGCTCATACAAAAAAAAAAATAAAAAAACAACTCTAACCGTATACCACGTGCAATGTATTGTACATTCCTCTTGCTGACCGATCGAGATGTAAAAATTACACGCAATTAGAGAGGTCACTGACCGCTCGCACCTCAATCTGATGACTCATGATTATTTAGTATATCACTAATTCAATATTTTGTATAATTTTGCATTTTAATATGTTATGGTTGCATTTATGTAATTTTAAAAATGATTATTTATGGAGCGGAAATTTTGTTTATATGTTACTAAAATTATTGGCTTATGCACTTCGATAAAGATAAATCAACTGTACTTAAAATCTAGAAAACCATTATATTATGACTATTAAAAGATAATTTTTTATAATATCGAATCCACAGATTCATTATCATCATCATCATTCCTGCCTTTCAGGATGTCCACTGCAGGACATAGGCCATTTACAGATTACTGCAGAATAAAATAAAGTAAGAAAACAGTAAGATTTTTTGCAATATTCCATACACATCTCTTTTGCACTTTCCTTTCTTACCAACTCTTACACTATTTATTGCCTCGATGACATTACAGTTTGACATTTACGAAAGACCTTTACGAACCTACACTTTTTTATATTGTAAAAACTTCACACCTATAATTTATCAACTCTAAACAACACCCCGCACCTAACCCTAAAGTGCGTAAAAAAATCTCCGCATTTACAGATCCACTTACTGCTAAACAAGTTTTCAACCAAAGTAATTTTGTAGCCCAGGGTCTAAATTGCGGGCTGCGGGTGCAGACCACAAGCCTTCCGCATTGTGATGCGAGTTAAATTCACTTTACAGTGAATTAATAAAAAAAAATCATATATTTTAAATGATTTTAATTAAAAATAAAAATTACAAGTACGTGTTATCATGAGCACGATGCTTCACAATATATTTTAATTCTAATATTATAATCTATAGGAATAAGACGTTCTCACGATCGAAAGCACATCGTCAGCGCTTCACGTTACATATAGCGTAGGGTTGTCACATAACTCCTCCCCCCGCAGATCCGCAACTATTTTAGGACATTGGGTGAAAATGTTGCGGCAGGGTCAACTTCTGGGGCTGATGTATTATTCGATCTCTGAATGTTCATTTTCTTTGATCTGTAGCGATGATAGCACAGGAACATTGAAGTGGCCGCTGCGCACAGTAGAAAGATGTAAAGTGGTATTGTCGTATGGTAGATGGCGAACTCTCTCTCAGGGGCGACCGTCGTATATACTTCTATTTGCTTCTGTAGGTTGTGTAATCCCTGTAGGTTGATGGAGTGCAGTCCCAAGGTTTTTAGCGTTCTCGTCGAAATATTACTGATTGGTGCAATTAAAATTTTTGTAGTTGTATCTTTAATTTCATTATTAATATTTGTAATAGTGAGGTCGTCAGTACGTAGAGAGCAGCTTGTAGGTAACGTTGCTATGAAACTGCCTTGGAGATGAAGGTATTCCTTATGATTGCAGGATAATTCAACTTTTGTGAGATGTGGGAAAATAATGGTGTAGTGACTGTCGTCCAATTTCTCCATTGCTGGCTTAGTTAATGTTAGGCAGGTGGATTTAAAGTCGCTGGATATCTCTGGCGTGGTGATGAGGTTTGCAATACAGTCGGGTGAACTTCTTGTATGGTGGTTTAAGGTCTCTTCACATAGAAACCGATTGCTCAACTTCGGGCATTCAGCCTCTATGTACACATAAATATCTTTATTGGTTGCTATGTAGGGATAGGGAGGTATGATGATATGACTTGTACGATTAGGCAAGACGGATAGTTTGTAAAGGTTATAAGTGTGTGGAGTTATAATGGGGAATCTAAATATAATTACTATCCTATTTTTACTAAATTATGATCCAGTTCGAATTATACTACGTAATATATCTATTCCTAACATAACATTTCGCGCTCGCGATGTACGCGTAAAAGCTAAACTATCCTCTATATTTCTTATAACTAAAAGTAAATCATTAATATTATCGTCTAAGGGACCTGGTTATTCTGTAGAACTTTATAGCGTTTTAAAGGACGATGCGTTATCCAATTTTCCAATTTTCCGTTCAAATGTTGAACCCTAATTTTACATAGTAAGTATCTTATAATGTACGATTATCAAAATTCTTTTCAAATTCTAACATTTACTTTCTAGCTAAATTAATTTTTAAATCAATGTCGTCTTATATAGTGTAAAAAGATATGGTAATGGGTGATAACGTTTATCAGGCCTAGGTTAAAGGGAAGTAGTGGGTTTTGGAGTACGTTTGAGTCGGGATTTCGAAACAGGTAAGCGTTTTTTGGAAGTATATACATGTATCGGTAAATTAGACACAACTTTGTCTTTTATGAATCGTGAAGCTAACTTTTGCCTCGCGGCTATCGGATTACGTATATATACTTCTTGATCAGGTGCATAATCAATCTCAGGTTCTCTCCGGGTATTATGTCGCGTCATAATCGCCTCACGTTCTGCGAATGATGAGTCATGTATTAATTTATAAACTGTCTCCATATTAATGCGATGGTTATGTATGTATTCTTGTAAAAGTCTTTCCGATAAATTTAAGTCAGTTGGGTCTCTAGGGTCATAATGTCCTGTAATTACATCATAAGGTCGGCATTTAGTCAGACTGTGTACAGAACTATTATATGCTAAGATCGCGTATGGCACTAAATTTGCTGCAGTTTCATTTTTATGCTTTAATTTCAATATTCTTATATGCTCGATAAGGGTGCTATGGAAGCGTTCTATCATACCGTTTTCGTTGGGGGTATTAGGAGCAATCATATGATGATTGATCTTATGCAGACGTACAAATTCGGAAAATACTTGATTTGTAAATTCAGTACCTCGGTCAGTAGTTATCGACATAGGTGAACCATGGTGCGTCATGAAAAGTAACAATGTTTTAATGATATTCGGTGCGGTACTGTCGCTTATTCGGTACGCTTGAGCATATTTAGAGAATGAGTCAATAATAGTCAGATACTTATCCTGTTCTAGAGTCAATACGTCAGCATGAACAATCTCAAATGGTTTAGAAGGAGGAGGCACAATTTTAAACACTGGGCGTACAGGGTTACGGTCGTATTTTGCACTATTGCAAATTGGGCATGTATTTATGTAACTTGTTATGTCGGTTTTCATTTTAGGCCAGAAGTATCGTTGGGACAAGGAAAGGTAAGTCTCGTTAATACCGCGATGGTTCGTTTTACCTTCGTGATATTTTCGTATAGTATCTTGTTGGACTAAATAATCAGTTATATCTTCAATCTGTCGCTTAACAAGAAATAATTTCATACATGAATTTTTAAAAGTATTTTGTATTACAGGTACTATATCGAACATTTTACTAACAGGATTGACCAAAATTGCAGTACGAATTTTAGGATCTACATACTTCTTAATCAGCTCTACAATGTTTTCTTGTAAGCTGTCTTCATTAATTTGTACTGAGACACGTAGGAATGTTTCAAATGGTTTCTTTATGGTAGGTTTCGTTGAAGGTGAGTTATTCGTGATTTTTATAAATATCTGTTTACGAAATGTGTTAAGTGGGTCATCACTTATAGGAATATCAAGAATAGGATTTTCACGGCTAGTATGTTTTGTGCCTTCTGGTTTATTAATATTAAGAGTTTCGTCTGTACCGTAAGCTCTTAAGGAGGGGGCAGTATCTGTCGATGATTGGCTAATTAAAGGTCTGTCGTCAGGTGCAGAAACAGTCGATGATCTACTATTTAATGGTCTGTCATCAGGTGCAGTTACAGTCGATTCAGAGTCAGAAATATTCACTATCATAGATTCTACGTTTTCATTATGCAATTCTATACGCGACAATGCGTCCGCGTTCGTGTTACATTTACCTTTCTTATAAACTATCGTATAGTCATATTCAGAAAGCTTAAGGCGCCAACGAGTCAGCCGAGAGTTCGGTTCCTTAAGATTCATTATCCATTGTAAGGGCTTATGGTCTGTTATAATTTTGAACTTTCTGCCAAATAAGTACGGTCGGAAGTATTTAGTTGCCCATACAATTGCCAATAACTCTTTTTCAATGGTACTGTAATTCATTTCACTATCATTTAAAGTACGTGAAGCATATGAAATAGGTTTGTCAGAACCGAGTGGGCCTTGGGATAATATGGCACCAATAGCTACGTTGGATGCATCAGTCGTAAGTATAAACTCTTTCGTAAAATCTGGGTATTGTAATATGGGGTCATTCAATAGAAGTGTTTTACATTTTTCGAAACAATTGACGTATTCTGAATCTAGAGTAATTTTACTACCTTTTTTCAAACATCTAGTTAACGGTTTTGTAACACGGGCAAAGTCAGGGATAAATTTTCTGTAATAACCTAGAAGACCTAAAAATTGCTTTATTTCTTTAGAAGTTTTTGGAATAGGGTATTTAGTTACAGCTCTAATTTTATCTGGGTTTGGTTTAATTCCGTCTCTACTAATTATGTGACCCAAATATGCAGTTTCTAACCTAAGAAATTCGGATTTGTCCATTTGAATTTTAAAATTAGACTCACGTAGACGTTGGAATACTTTTTTAAGGTTAACAATATGTTCTTGTAAGCTGGTGCTAAAGACTATAATGTCATCTAAATAAACTAGGCATACTTCGTTCTGTAGACCGCGCAAGACATTGTCCATAACCCTCTGAAAGGTGGACGGAGAATTCTTAAGTCCCATGGGCATTCTCAAAAATTCGAAATGGCCATGTTCCACGCTAAACGCAGTTTTAGAAATATCACTAGGATCCATCTCAACTTGTAGAAACCCGCTAGCTAAATCTAGTGTACTAAAGTATTGACACTTGCCTAATTTGTCAAGGACGTCAGTAATGTTAGGTATAGGATATTTGTCGTCAATAGTTTTTTCGTTTAATTTACGAAAATCTACGACTAATCTCCATTTCTGCTTCCCTGAAGCGTCTGCCTTTTTGGGAACAATCCAAATTGGTGAGCTCCAGGCTGAGTCTGAAGGTCTTATAATACCTTGACTTAACATTTTTTGAATTTGATCTCTAACTTCATTTCTATGTACAAATGGATACCTATAGCTTTTAGAATGAATTGGTACTTCGTCCGTGGTTCGTATGCGATGTTTTATTTTATTAGTAAATGTAAGTGGTTCATCTTCTATATAGAATACGTCTGAATACTGTGCAACTAATCTTTCTAAGTTAGCTCGCTCTTCCGGATTTAAATGATCTGTACGTAACCGAGATATAACGTCTGATGTACGGGTTGATAACTTATTTGAATTAAATAATTCTGTATTATAAATTTCACCGGAGACATGTCTATCCATTGAGAAAATGATATCATGTTGAGTTGGATTACGAACCTCTAAAATTCCTCTGTTATTTTTAACCGACGTTAAACAATAAGGTATAACGCAATTTGAAATAAATTGTTCTGGTATTAAAGTGTCACCATTTGGTACATTAACGGGTAATTTAAGTAATTTGGAAGACTCCGCTGGTAAAACGCATTCATATAAATTTACATTGGACGAATTATACATTTTAATGGGGTTAGTGGCATTACGCGTAATAAACTGTCGAGTTTTTAAGTCAATTTTCGATTCCAATTTTTCGAGCAAATCTAGGCCTATAAGTCCGTCAAATACGTCGTGAAACTTATATACAAAAAGTGTAATTTTATCAGTCTCTTGAAACTCTTTGAAACATGGTATTGTAATAGAGAAATCGTTTCTAGTAGTTGCATGTATATTAGTGACTTCGAAAGGATCGTAATTTAATCTTATATTTGAATAAAACCTTTGAACCGCTTCGGGACTTATAAATGACTGATTAGCTCCTGTGTCTAATAAAAGTTTTAATGGTGGGTCCAAAATCTGTATGTACGGTAGCTGCCTTTGTGTCTGCAAATTAATTTCTATCTTGGCTTTCTTGTGAGGCTGGCCTTCGGAAAATTCTCATTGTCTGTCGAGTCAGTTTGTTGGTTAGTATCATTACTTTCATTAGTTTCACATACGTTTTCTGGTGGCATGTCACAATTTTGATCATAAATCGCGTCGTAGTTAGAGTAATAATCATAGTCAGCATAATAGTTATTATAGTCAGCGTCGTAGTAGTCATAGTACGGAGAGTAATATTCATATGGCACACATTCATTAACATTGATATCACGAGTTTTAAAATAGTTAGTAGGTGGTGGGTTACCATGCTTACGCCAGTCATGTCCAGTCGAGGGTGATTCCTTCGTGACATAATGACTCACGCCACTCATTGGCGTTGGACCTTTATAATAATTTGGTTGAGGACGTTGTGGTAATCGGAATACGTTGCTATGGGGGTTATAGTTAGGTGGAATAGCTCGGAATATTTGTTGGGTACGTGTGGGCATTCTAGGAACATGCTGCTGGTTTTGAACAGGCATTCTAAATTGATACGGTGGGTTTGGTCGGACTTTAGGAGGAAACATATATGGTTGAGGTACATAGAGAGGCTTGGGTACATGAAAATTGGGTGACGGCATTAAAGAATTATTATATATGGACTTCGGTACATTATTATGATTCGAATAATTAAATTTGGATGAAGCATCGTTTCTTTGTTGTAAGTAAATTGTATTTAATTCCTCCTGAACATACTCTAATGCTTTCTCTATTGTTTCGGGCCTCATACAGCGTATACGCGACCCGAGGGGTTCTTTAAGACCCCTAACAAAAGCTTGTTTCGTCAATTTTTTATATAGGTCACGTTTTGCGTCTATAGTACTTTTAAGAGATTCATGTAAAGTTACGTAAGTCATCATGGTACTGAATAAAGACTGCAATCTATCATAAAACTCTTGGGGCGAGCTGCCGCCCTGGGTTTGTGACGCTATATCATTATACAGAGCCGTCTCGTCCCTCTGGTCAGAAAAATTGTTAACTAGGGCCTCACGGATTCCACCCCAACTATCAGGAATACCGTTAGTATTAATGAGGCGTGCCGCCGGTCCCGTGATTTTATTTAAAATGCCATTTATCAGCGATAAATTTGAAAGAGTGGACTCGGGGTCATCTTTTATATATTTAATAACTAATTGGTCGCATATTTTAATAAATCTTGTTAATACATGGGGGTTACCATCAAAATCTGGGACCACCCTTAAGCATTTAAAAATTTCTTCCGTGTCAAATGACATATTTAAACTATCAATACTTCTTATACTATCAACTAAACTATTTCTCGAGGACTGTTGGGAATTAACAGCCTCGGTACCCCGGGATTTCCTAGGATGGAAAATCGTGAAGGTTTATTCTAAAATTAATATAGGAATATAATATAGGAAAGCAACACAATAAAATAATTCTGTGCAACTCACATTAACATGGTTTCCGTATCGATGGCTGGATACTGCTGATGTTCTGGATACTCGTTTGGGTTTTTAAAAAAACCGGTCGGCCGCGCGGGGCCTCGGAACCGATATTTATTTCGGATATCTTCCCGCCGGGCGACCCGAGTATCCTACCGACTGCGCCAGTTAAATTCACTTTACAGTGAATTAATAAAAAAAAATCATATATTTTAAATGATTTTAATTAAAAATAAAAATTACAAGTACGTGTTATCATGAGCACGATGCTTCACAATATATTTTAATTCTAATATTATAATCTATAGGAATAAGACGTTCTCACGATCGAAAGCACATCGTCAGCGCTTCACGTTACATATAGCGTAGGGTTGTCACATAACTTGCGCAAAAACATCCCATTTCTGATGCAATGGAAATTGAGTTCGCTCCTTCGTTTGTTTTTAGATTTGCGAACGTATTTTTGTAATTGGTCATTTAGTCAGGCTTTTCTCAATGAACACAGCATAATCTTCACATATTATCCTGTACTTTCGTATCTTTAAAAACAGCAAAATAATGGTGTTCATAAATCATAATACACATAACACGCGGTGCTATGAGTGTCTTAATCGAGTATTTATTGCATTATATTTATATCATTGTAAAATAGTGAAGACAGTAAACATCGATATCCTAGACGCAGCTCATATCAGTATTAATTAGCTTATTTACTTTACTACGTAGTAGTTAAATAAATAAATATTTCAGGACAGTTTTCACACACGGCACGATTTGATTCCATAGTACTTTCGCTTGTGTTATGGAAACCAGATGGCTGATAAACATACATAATATATAATTGCACGCCTCATAAGCGAAGCGTTGAGGTGGGTACTACTGTCACTTCGCGCAAAACATCTGATTTTTCAAACTTAAAATGTCTTTATGTATCATACATTGCACTTGTAAGATAATACATACACACACATATTAAGAAAAAACACTATTTTTAACGTTCATGATATTTTTGATGTCATTTTTGTTATTTAAACTAGTTAAAAAACAGTTTAAAAAAGTTCTGTCTTGGACGTCCGTGTGTCTGTATGTGCGGATCCTTTTTCTTGTTAACACGATAGCGACCGAAATACTTTACTAATCGAGTCTTTTTTTTTCTCTTACGCTTGAGTATGCTCAGGAATAGAACCCTTTCATTTTTCAGGGTCTGATTCGATGTGGTTTAATTGTTATTAAATAAACAAAAATAATAATTAATAAATATTTATTAAAAAAAAATTATGAGGCGTGCACTTTTGGATTTTCCAAATTATTTTAAATAAATACTTATACAGATAATTAACACCCAGAAACAGAGCAAACATCTATGTTCATCACACAAATATTTTCCCCGGGTGGGAATCGAAACCACGACCTCTGGTTTGGAAGGCAGGGCCACTACCAACCAAGCCAGCCGGTCAGCCCAGTCTAGTTAAAACATCTAAAAAGAAATCTTTAAATTTAACAAAAGAACAATTTGCTTGATATTATGATTATATCTACCAAGTAGCTACGCCATTGGAATGTACTTCTTTAAATAAACAAAACATCCAATTCAAACCAAAACTTCTTCAAATTTTAATCAATGAATACAAAACGGTCCTAACAATGGGTAACGTAAACATACAGTATGAATACAAATTCTACCAATGAGAGTCAAATAAATTTACGATTCAGAGGTCCCAATAGATAAGCGATTTATTTCTCTTGACCCGAATATGTACCGTTAATCTGTGTGCTTGTTCTAGCATACACGTCGAAAACACGTGTCGAAATTAATGGTGCAGGGAATAGTTCAGATTAATCACTTTATAATTAAGTTATAGATGGAACGTGCTTAGAAATCAGTAATTTGTAAAGTGACGAAAATTTTTGGTTCAAAATTGGAATAGAATCATTGCTTACGCCTTACGCTATTGGAAGTTAGTGCTACAATTTTTGTACAGTGCAAATAAATCCAAAATTATTAATTATTTCTCGTTAAAAATAATAATAATAATTGCATTCCAATAATGTATCTATTTCACGTCGTCAATATTTTTAAGTCCTTGGATAATATTCTACTGTAAAAATGTTTGATATTCAATCGACACTTAATCAATATATAATTTCCATGTAAATCATATCAGGGTACACAACATAGCTAGAAAGTGCGGCGGCGGTAGAAAGGCGTTCCACCCCGATAACGCGTCACGCTATGTGTATTCCTACAGAATTAGGTTTAACGGCCTTGCAACAAAATGCATAGAAAAATATAATAACGGGATTTTCTGCATATTTTTTAAGATTAAAAGTGATAACGAAGCGAAGCTTTAAATTCGCACCATGCTTCCTATTATAGTTGAGCAGTAAGGATTTCAAGGAATGTGTCCTTAGGCAAGCAATTCCTCCCCGGCCATAATACAAGTGGGTAAAAAAGAAATATTATAGGGTGTAAAAAATGCTTCAGTTTTGAATCCAACTAAATATTTTAGAACAGGCGAAGTCACACAAATCTAGTTTCACACAAACAAACAATCCTATTACACTTATTACGAGTTTACTCAAACCAATACAATGAAACCAGTCCATCCTCAGGTAAGCCAGGTCAGGCTGACGAGGTTTTAATGATGATGCGAATATAATGCTCCATGTTGTGATGTAAGCACTTATGTTATGTTACCTATTGGGTCTAGAATCTGTATACGTTAAGGACTAGATATTTGATGTACCTATTTCGAAATACAGAGGAATAAGTATGGAAGCAAAAGGTTTATATATTGACTGTGAAATACGATTTAGTTTTGGTAACATGAATATTTTCATAGATGTTTATAATTCTGACAAAAACGGTTTTTCTTACTTAGTAGTTCCTTGCTTTTAGAGAGGTAGCGTATGTGAACTATAAAATCATACCTAAGTTGAAAGAACTTGAACAATTTATTGTACAATATTTACGACATAGCACACTAATGGATGCCTGTCTTAATTTAAAATATAACATTTAATTTTAAATACACAAAAGAAAGCACACATTGGAATAACCCTACGCATGTATAAATCCTTATTAAACTAACTCATAACTAATTACTCGAATTATCTCCATCTCTTCAACGCCCTTCCACATTAGGTATAATATTACAGGGAAAGCTGGCTATCAACCAATCATAGCAATTTAGCTGAACACCACAATCGCTGGAAATTGTATCGGCTATCGATTTCTAGCTTTAATAACAAGGCTAAAACGTTCTGCGACATTCATCAGAGTAATGGACGAAGATCAATCAGTTTAGAAATTTACTCATTCAGAGTTAGTGGCTTTGAATGTATTAACACTGAATTTGCTTCGGTTTCACAAGTTTATAACCATACTCGGATAAGCAACATGAATCTGACTTTCACGTCTCAACTACTTAATAACTGAATTCTGAAATTTGGCGAGGTGACGAACATAAGTTGTTGAATGAAATTCTTTTTGAATAAATAATTTTAAAAAATACTTTTATACATAGGTATGCAAAATTGTAATTATTGTGTCTGAAATAAAGATCTTCTTAATTATTTATGCATTTTTTGGTCGAAGCGAAACTGGGTGTCGATAAATTGTCAAATATTGGGTCAAAATTTATTTCTAAGAGCTATTCCAAGTTAGGCATTAATTACCGAAGAGAAATAGTCATTACAATCATT
This sequence comes from Colias philodice, assembly GCF_061535455.1. Classification (NCBI taxonomy): domain Eukaryota; kingdom Metazoa; phylum Arthropoda; class Insecta; order Lepidoptera; family Pieridae; genus Colias; species Colias philodice. The sequence goes on along the minus strand of NC_143094.1, from coordinate 11,976,796 downwards.
TTTACATCGGCAGACGGATTTTACTCTCTACTTTCAAATCCTCTTATAAAATGCGCACTAGAAGTACTTACATATTTTACTATTACGATATTCCAATACCATTGCAAACGAAATAATGTTAATAAATTGGCAATACAATTTCGCAACATTTATAATGACTGCGTCTCTGATTATTTGTAAAATATCAAAACCACAAGTTTGCCAACCAGTTGCATCATGCCTCGTTAAAGATAAAGCTTAGAGCGAAAACTACATGACTTCGGAATTATTTCAATAGATTATTGCGAATTAATGGATGATTTTTGTGAACATAATATAATACAAATCAATTTTGGTATACTTTGCGTTCAATTCATTTAAAATAACGTTGGAAAGATTGATGTAGTTTTCATAAATTATGTTTCCATACTTTGCTTGTTAATTTGTTTACTTTGCATTTAAAAACTTCTTAAAATGAAGAGTAGCTGTTTTTACATACGATTACCCAAATTCAAAGACATTTTCTTATACACAGCAGCACACAGGATTGCAGCATTTCTTTCTATTTATGATTTCATATATAGGTACATAGTTATTTTATTTGTATAAAAACTGAAGAACAAAATTTGCAATGCTATCATAGCCACACCTAAGGTCAAACCGCGGGAATTGGTACATTAACCTAATAGAAGGTTGTTTAATATGACTTCAACGTTCGCCGAAATAGGCAAACATTGATGATGACATAAAAACAGTTTACATTAATTAATGATTGGAGTACTTAATATAAGCACAGATTATGATATAAGTAATTTTTAACAATGTTCCAGAAGCATTTTTTTTTCTGTGATGGAATACAGTAAGTACTAACCTCTTTGGAAGTACCTACGTCATAACCACCAAACACTAGCATGGCTTAAAAACAGAGATGTAACGGAGCTTCGATTCCGGTTCCGTTAAGTCGGAACTTCCGATTATTATTACACTTTCGGTTCCGACTTCGGTTCCGATACTTTTGTATCGGATGTTAATCGGAGGTCGAACGAAACAAAGCGGGCGGCGCGCGACGGCCTGTGCCGAACAGGTTCATACATGTCGCGCGGGGAATCCCCCGACCCCCACTACGTGCACTCTATCATCAATTATTTTTTCACTTGTTAGTTGTTACAAAGCATCAAAGCTTTTGTTCATAAAGTACAATACATTACTTTTGGAGTCCATTTTAATTTAATTTGCTTTAGCTATTGTTCATTTATTGTAATGTCACCAAATGTAACACGCTACTTTGGGTTTTAATTTTAATTAAACTTTAAATTCATTAATTTTATATTTTGTTCATTTGGAATTATGCCAATTTTTTTTCACAGTTGTTTTTTATTTTATAATAAAAAATAAAAATGAAAAGAATCTTAATACTATTATAAAGGCGAAAGTTTGTATGGATGTATGGATGTATGGATGTATGGATGTTTGTTACTCTTTCACGTAAAAACTACTGAACCGATTACAATGAAATTTAGCACACATATAGAGGGTAACTTGGATTAACATATAGGATAGGTTTTATCCCGGAAATCCCACGGCAACGGGAACTATGCGGGTTTTCCTTTGAAAACGCGGGCGAAGCCGCGGGCGGAAATCTAGTTGACTATAAATCATGTTTTAATTGTCCTTAAACAAACTGACCCTGCCTCCGATTTCGATTCCGATTTCGATTCCGATTCCGATAAACCAAATTTGAAAACTCCGATTCCGATTTCGGTTCCGATAAAACTACCTCCGTTACATCCCTGCTTAAAAAGAAGTACAATATTCCGAATTACAGAATAGAACATTCTTATATTAAGTAAATACGATATAATAGTAACAAATAAAATACAGAAATATGATCTCTACATTTGAAGTCTATCCAAAATTGAAAGGTCAATAATATAATGCAATATGAATATTAGTCCATTACCGTGATAAGCTCATATTTTAGTGGAATTGGAAGTTATAACAAAGAATGAGTTAAAGGATAATGAACAGAGGCTGGTAAATCACGAAGTTCAAGACTTATTCGATAAATCGATTGTACGAACTTAGCCCTTAGGCTGGGTACATACAGAGCGGTTTACAAAAATACTATGTTACTAATATTATAAATATATAGATAGTTAAGAGGTTTTAATGTATGAATTGTATTAAATCTCATACAGATAGTTCGTTCGTTTCAGCCGTGGGACGTCCACTGCTGGACAAAGGCCTCCCTCAGGAGTCAGGGTTTTCCACCACGACCGGTCACCAGCGGCCTGCATCCAGCGGCTCCCTGCCACTCAGACCAGGTCGTCTGTCCATCTTGTGGGTGGTCGTCCCACGCTTCGTCTTCCAGTACGTGGTCTCCATTCGAGAACCTTTCTGCCCCAACGGCCATACAGATAGTATTTTATAGCAAATAAAAAGCACAAAAGCAAAGTGAAGCTGTGGGCCTTAATATTGTTATCTTCGTTTGTTTCACAAATATTTTAGTTCCTAAAAGCTTTTAATAATAATGTTTCCAAATTAGTGATAATTTTATTGAATCACACTTAAATTCTGGGTATTTTATAAATTGATTTCTTTGAATATGACTCAGATCGTACTTCGATTAGTTCTTAGAGATGTAATAAAACTTAGTGATTGAACATAATCATATCTTCATCTTATTGCATAATTTTTGTCATCAGTAAAACCACTCAATTTGATTTTTAACCGACTTCACAAAAAGAAGGAGGTTCTCAATACGGCCGGTATATTTTTTTTGTAACTTGTATATATATAGGGATAAACTCAAACATTTTTGAACGGATTGGCAGAATGCTAATCGTAAAATAACGAAAAGTATAATTATGATAACGTTTCTACGTTTCGTCTATCAAGGGCCTATAGCTTTAACATTTTACCCGATATTTATCTACCCAACAAGTTCTAAATTGTAATAATACACAATACTTCGATCAGACTGATTATGAATACTTAAGGTTAAATTAACCAGCTATTAACATAATATCTGTCCAAATTTGACCCGGTTTACTGAAATGTCTTTCGTACAATCCATACTATTATAAATGCGAAAGTAACTCTGTCTGTCTGTTATTCAATCACGCCTTAACTACTGAACCAATTTGCATGAAATTTGGTATAGAGATATTTTGATACCTGAGAAAGGACATAGGATAGGTTTTATCCCGGAAATCCTACGGGAACGGGTTTTTCTTTGAAAAGGCGGGCGAAGCCGCGGGCGGAAAGCTAGTAATATTATATTTAACAGTTTCTTGATTATGGAAACTTTGGTTTATCAATAAAAAATCATATTCTGTTGAAAGCCTGTGAATATTCGTATTTGCATGCAAGTTCATTTTTGTTGAAATATCTTAGTTGGAACCTACTCATCATTTGCAAAACATACAACAGATCAAAAAATATATAATGGAATGTCTCCGTATCAAGACAAACCCTTCGTAGTTATTTGAGAACAAAATTGGCTTATATTATCGTTACAAAAACTCAAATTAAAATGTCCTCTACCATAACCACGTGGATAAAATTTTTGCACACAACGGGACATCGTGATAAAAACCCACAGAATGCATTCAAATGTAGACTAAATCGTGTGATATGTTAGAGATCATCAAGGAAAGAATGTCACTCTTAACGATGGTATTGAAGTGGTATTCAGTCGTGACAGAGGCGGCACCACCCACCTTTCTTGGGGGTTATTGGGTTACACAGTACACTGTTATGTGCACAAAAAATCGAGGATCATTTCTTTGTGAGTTAAAGGTTATGGTATGTGGTCATGCGTGTTGATAATCGATTTTTAAATACCTATAATCTTCTTATATTTAAAAACGAATCGCAAAATGTGTTGGTAAGCACATAACTCGAGAACGGCTGAACCGATTTCAATAATTCTTTTTTTATTATATTCCTTTAAGTACGAGGATGGTTTTTATGTAGAGAAAACGTAAATATGTACCAAGGGCGAAGCCGGGGCGGACCGCTAGTTTTTAATATAGGTACTGTGATGAGCTATAGCTGTTTAAGGATGATCGGTTGTGAAAAGAGGTGTTTAGAGTAAAAAAATTAGCAAATTAAAAACTTTTTCAAATGCCACAGATGAAATTAGGTTCTATTGTAATTCTTTGTTGTTCTGAAAACGATTGATGTTCATTTATTTATTTTATTCTCGATAGGTTATATTACCATGTATTACAGAAGTAATGACGCCTGATTTATAAAACAATACCATTGTTACTTCACAAAATAAAAACCCAGTTCAATATCACTACATAGTATAAAACAAAGACGCTTTCCCTGTCCCTATGTCCCTATGTCCCTTTGTACGCTTAAATCTTTGAAACTACGCAACGGATTTTGATGCGGTTTTTTTTAATAGATAGATTGATTCAAGAGGAAGGTTTATATGTATAATAACATCCATTAAATAGTGGAGAAGTACTGTTATTTTTGAGATTTCTAATGTGATGTCGTAAAAAATTACATTTTCTCCGCTTACATTGCAAACGCAGGCTAAACCCTACGAGTTTTATCAAAATAATGTACTAAGTATTATACACATTGAAAAGATCTACAGAAAAGTCCGCGATGGTATATGTCTATCTCTTATGGATAACCCACAATAACTTTTTTTTGTCATTTACTTTTTACGACAAATAATGGCAAATTTTCGATGCGATTTTAACCAATACAGCATTAATCCTTAACAAATTAAATACCTTGAATACATTGTTCATTTAAAATAGATCTATATGGCCCTTTACACCGTATGATTTAAGTGAATATTTTCGAAGATATTACAGATTTAAAAATTGCGGGACGTAGCGTTTGCGGCGGTACCGGCCGGCCGCCCGGCTATCTATTTTATACCCGTGCGAAGCCAGAGCGAGTCGCTATGTTTTTATATACAACGTTCACAGTTTTTCTGTAGTGTATTTAGTATCAGCATTGCACCCGTGCGAAGCCGGGGCGGGTCGCTAGTATAATATAAAGCACCAGTAAAAAAACATTACCTAATATTACCAAAGCCAATAAGAAAGTCCTCCAATTTATTCGCAAACAAACCATCACGTGCCCACAATCCTGACAAGCGAATTGATAAAGTCTCTTTCAATTGTTGTGATTAATAATATTCAACTTAAATTCGCGCCTGAGTTTTTTTGGCACTTTTTGGCGCCGCGCGACCCCCCGCTGGTCCGATCGTGATCACACGACGACCCTGTAGTGTAGGAGGTGGACGGTGAATTTCGTATAAGTGTATTTTCTTTAATTAGTTTAATAAATGTTTCCAAAAAGCTGGCAAAATCTAATATCTAATATTCTAATATTGTAATATTTCTAATATCTAATATATATTATAAAGGCGAAAGTTTGTAAGGATGTATGGATGTATGGATGTTTGTTACTCTTTCACGTAAAAACTACTGAACCGATTACAATGAAATTTAGCACACATATAGAGGGTAACTTGGATTAACACATAGGATAGTTTTTATCCCGGAAATCCCACGGGAACGGGATCTATGCGGGTTTTCCTTTGCAAACGCGGGCGAAGCCGCGGGCGGAAATCTAGTATTTTCATATATCGAAATATCCAAATAGACTAGCATTGATAATTCATTAATTGATATTGACCATCGATCCAGACAAGTAAAATTTTGTTTCGAAACTAATAGTATTGAAAAGATTGAAGTGGAAATATGTATTAGTAACTTGCACGCGAACAAAACCGTGGGCGGCCAGCTAGTTAACATAAATCCAAGATCACTGATTTATCGATAACATAGCCCATACATCCGCGTGCTCTCGGACTACAATTTTTACACGGTTTGCATAATAACCATAATTCGTTTGCAGATGGTAAACTCTGAATGCATTCCGCTTGGATCGTAAATAAGTGGTATATTGACAAAAGTCCTTTTTTTCTCTGTCTTTTATTCTGTTTCCAGTCAAGCCAATTGACTGCTTTTATATGGTTAGGGCAAATAAAGACTGGATTATGTTATTATTCGTGAAAGGTAAAAATATTATAAATTCTATAGATATTTATTGGAACTACATCGCATAAATGGTTTATTAATTGAAAATCAAATGTTTTATATCGATTACTTAGCAAAATAACATTTGAGACCGCATAAATACTTGTAAATTTTGTTCACAGGCATAGGTACACAATTCGATTGGAGTGAGTTAAACTAAAACAAATTTTTATTTGAATATTATGTTAAAGAAATCTTAGCACTGAATCTATAATTAACAAATCATTAAATATCTAAAATCTAGGAATATATGTCTGCCATTGTTGAATCTTTGTTTTTTTTTAAATAATAAGTTACTTATGATAAGCTTTTTAAATAAGTGAAGTCCCATTTCCCCTAGTGGGGTAAGGGGCAGATGCATTATATACATCTGTTTCACTGATCGATTTTCTTACGGGACAAGTAGGTGATAAGCCTTCTGTGTCCTACCAGACCGAGACATTTTTTTTCTTCCCACCGGGAATCGAACCACTGTACCAAGGAGGCGGTCGCGGGTTTTTAAATAAACAATCACACAATTTTTTCAGTTTTGTGTGGATAAATAAACTCGAATATTGCGTAACCAAAACACATCGTTTACTATCTCGAATACGATCTGTACCCAAATAAAATCAACAAAATTGCATTCTTTTATTTTCCAAATCTTTTGTTGGAGAATCTAAAGGTACATCGAGTTAGATAAATAATCACTTCTTGTAACCGATCGATCAAGTATACAATGAATTCCAAAGGAATTTGTTTTTTTATAAAAACAAGATTACATGCAATATTTAATTTATAAAGACAGCAAACATTCATAACAAAAATTCACTCGTCATGATTATTTGTATAACTAAATTTCACGCATATAATATACTAGCTGCGCCCCGCGGTTTCACCCTCGTGGCTCCGCTCCTGTTGGTCTAATAAGCGTGAAGATATGAATCTATAGCCTTCCTCGATAAATGGGCTATCTAACACTGAAATAATTTTTCAAATCGGACCAGTAGTTCCTGAGATTAGCGCGTTCAAACAAATTCTTCAGCTTTATAATATTTATAGTAGGTACACCTAGATGTATAAATTAATAAATAAAAAATGTTAATTTACTTATACAACGATATCAATTAATGTAACTGATTCCAGTTTGAAGAGTTAATCAAATTAAAACAAAATCAATCTTAATCTTAATTACCGTTTTTTACGAATCTCTTTAATTTTTTATCAAATTGACGCATTTACGATAACGTATCAATCGTATCCTCAAAACCGATTTATTTATCGATTTATTGATATAAGTGCCAAATTAAATTATCGATGACATGTATTCAATAGGTATGCAATGAGATTTCCGTTTAATATTTTCGCAAATTATGCGTTTAAAGTATGAATGAACTGTGCCTTATTTTAACCGATTTTGAAAAAAATGGCTATCGATTCAATTCCTATGAATATAACAGGCTTATAAATGGACTTTATTATAAATTTCCAGAAATTATAAATAAACAAATTAAGTAGTAATAAAACTATACTCAATAAAAAGAATGTTAAAAATACTATACTAATTTCTAACGTGTGGCAACCCTTAAAAAGTTGAAACCAAAAAGTTGTTCGTGATATATTCCAAAAGCGATCTACTACGAATCGCTTTTAATTCCGTCTTGTTTTATTTCTGTTTATTGAAGTATTCGATTTCGCAGAACGGCCAATAAAATATCATTTCATTCAGTTTTGGGAACTACGCCTTGATACACGTTGTTTATTATCTTTGATAATAATATTTTGATTTTTGGAGTGTTTCATTCTTTCTTTGCATATTGTTAACATCAAAGCAAGCACAATGTATGTTATATACCTAATTAAGCATAATAAAACTTACAAAATCAATTGCTCTTCGTTTGTCTCCCTAAAACTCGGGCATGGCTGGATCGATATGGCCAATTTTGATTTGATCAAACATTTAAGTTTAAACGCTGAGAAACATGTAGGTGTTTATGTTTCTCAGTTATTATTTAAAAAAAAAATACAAATAGGTGATAAGAAGTCACGGGGTTATCTAGTAATTAGTATATAATCATATACTGACCTTTGTCCTGTAGAGCGGATTGGAGAAGTCCCACCCTGGAGCCACGAACAGGTATCCACATTTTGATATCTTCCGACTGGCCTGTAACAAAAATAAAAAGCATTAAAATACATGAAAGTACTCTATAGGAATGTTTGTAAAATCTTGTTAAATTGCTTATAATTAAATAAGTAAGCTATAGCTTTTGTTCAGTCTTGTTGTACTTTTTAATTAGTTATTTGAAGTGTTTCTCTTTAAGGTTTTCATGGGAGTAGAATCCAAGAATATACCCAAAAATATATTATGAAGCCAAGTGTATAAAAGAATATCCCATAATAATAATAGAAACCCTTTATTACCCATAATACGTATTATATTATTATTACATTATTTTCACACAACGATTACGCATCAACGTTTATATTTTACGAAATAACCCAGCCAACAATGTCAAAACATTTGACCTTTCTTGCGGCGTGTTAAACAATCGATTACAGGTTCGCATTCTCGTAATCAAAAATGGTTATTAATTATAAAACGACGGTTACGTATCGCATCGTCGTTTTTATGTTATTGTAAGTTATTACTCTTTGATTACATTATCGGGTACATAAATCTAACTTTTTATGGACAAAAAAGATTGGGTATCGTGTGCAGTTTCGATATTAAATTAGTGTTGTTTTCTTTGTTGGGTTTTGTGTGAATAAATATTTGGGAATAAAAACCTGAGCTGTGGCCAAGTTCGGAGATGATGTAAGAAGAGGATAACGTAATGTTATGCGTTTTAAAGAGGTAAAAAAAAATCTAAAAATAATAGTAATAGAAAGGCCAAGTCAAGTCGATAAAAATACAAAATTACTAGAGATCCGCCCCGGCTTCGCCCGTGGTACATATGAAAAATAGATGTTGGCCGATTCTCAGACTTACCCGATATGCACAGAAATTTCATGAGAATCGGTCCACCCGTTTCGGAGGAGTATGCAGACTAACATTGTGACAAGAGAATTTTATATATAAGATTATTTGCATCAACATACAAATCGTAAATATCATACAATATAGGGAACCATCTAATAGTGATACTTCAATGCGTATCTTCGTTCTAAACCTATCTCTAATTCAATACACACCTGAAAGATAATAGAACCATTCTATACAGAGCTATATGTACCTAGTGGAATATTTTACTAGAGCTTCTGGTATACACATAACTGTATAACTTTTTGCGACAGACGGACAGGACGTCGACACGCGTGTCATTGTGTAAGAGGGTCAACGGTCGGAGTATATAGATTAGGTGCTTCGACCTTTGGAATTCATGGGCGTACCTGGGCTGTGCGTGAGAGGAACGACTGTTGGTGCTAAATGAAGTTGTGTGTATGTGAACTAATTTTGATTTTGAACACCAATACCAATATTTTTAGAAGGTAATGTAATAGATAGAAATTTATTGGTAAGTCGTGCAAAAAAGCTGTTACTAATAAAGAAAATATCTTTTTTTAATAAAGGCATACATTCTTTTAATAAAGATTACTAGTAACGCAGGTAGGCTCTCGTTTCAGTCCATTTAAAAACGTGTAGCCAAAGTTGTTAGTTCTATAAAATCATACAATTAATAAAATATTTGGATGAAAACCCAGTAGATTAACACAAAACCATGAACAACTGTGAAAAATAAATCCGCAAACATAAACAATTTCAACGATAATGAAGAATCTCAAACACTAAAACAGAAACATTATTCCAAAAGCACCAAACAATAATAAAACCGGCCAAGTGCGAGTCGGGCTCGCGCACAAAGGGTTCCGTAGCAGCAAATATAATAAATTACAGTTAAATCAACCTATCTCAAAAACTATAAGAGATACTTTGATCAAACCAAAAATCGTTGAAAGAGTTAATTAGCATGCATCACCTCTATTTTTTTTAGAATTTTATACCCCGTAGTTATAAAAATAGAGGGGGGGGGACATACTTTTTACGACTTTGAGAGCTGATATCTCAAAAACCGTTCACTTTAAGAAAAATGTTTTTTAGAAAACTTTATATCATTTTAAAAGACCTTTCCATTGATACCCCACACGGGTATGTACATCGAAAAAAAAAATTTCATCCCTCAGTTACATGTATGGGGGGCCCCACCCCCAATTCTTTTTTTTACTATTTAGTGTCATATTTTTGTAGCGGTTCATACAACACATATTCCCATCAAATTTCATCACTGTAGTACTTATAGTTTCCGAGTAAATCGGCTGTGACAGACGGACAGACGGACAGACGGACATGACGAAACTATAAGGGTTCCGTTTTTGCCATTTTGGCTACGGAACCCTAAAAAGGGTGAAGATACCAAAAAACTTGTATCTAAGCAAGCTAATGACCAGGCCCTTGGTCGCCACGAAATTGGTCGTAAAGCGAAAGATTAACAACATTAAACTTTATACCTTCTTGCTAACACGCTAATCATCTTAATTTTAGCTATAAAAAGTGAACAAGACATTTAAAATACTGGTTGCATAAAACTTGGATGCAGGATGCATAAATAAAATGTAACATGGACCTAGGTTCTGGTAATTAACTATTTAAATAAGTAATGTATAACAGACTATTTTTAACTGCACATATTTCTAAACACATCTCTATGTTTAGAAATATGTGCAGATTAAAATCGAGATAAGTGCCAAAAACCACATTTGTTTCCAAATCAAGAGTCTAACATGTATTATTATAGCTCTAAAAAAATACAGATATGGGCATAAGTCACTATTTAATATTTCAATAACACATCGCTTCAGCCTCTGCCTTGAAACACGAAACATAACAACCGTCGGAGAGTTCCAAAACCCTTCATTAACTCACAGATAGCTCATAAACATTTCGAATTTCAAACACAAAAATCCACAGGCGCAGCATAGAGCACGGGAGCTTAGAGTTAAGTCTAAGAATTATTTCCTCAACAATCGTAAATTCGACGCGGACAGGCGTAAAACCGCCCCGGGATTGGTGCGGTTCGGTTATTTATATGTTTACGGGGTGAGTTATAAGCGGTAGCGATTTTGTAAGCAACTTTTTAAATGATCATGTATCTACCAAATCGTATCGTAATTTTCTATGTATCTACAGAATCACCTTGTACATTTGCGTGTCTTTGATTTAATCTTAACTTTTCTACGTATAAAAATATGTTATCTGACTTGTAAATTTTTACTTTCTAAGAAAATTTCTTATGTTTTAAGAGTGTTTGATAATAAAAGATTGTCCATCTTACAATCTCTCCATAATTTTGGCTGCTAGTAAGCAAACCATACTTGATTCTTTAAAATATAACGTCATACGTCGATTTAATTGAAATTATTAAACCACTGAAAAACCAAGGTTGATAATAATTAAAGTAGACGCTAGTTTTCTTAACTTAAACCACGATATCTAACTTGCATTGACATAATTTATACCCACCGAGTCCATATAAAGCTGTATTAAAATGACGTATCACTTCATCAATTATTCCTTTTGGATTTATAGTTTTTTTATTGTCCCAATGGAAATTAATGGGGCCATTAAATCGTTGGATAAGCTAACAGTGGGACATGGGGTATGGGACCTACCTGTACACCTGTTAAATTTTAAGCTTCTATTTATGTTATCTTTAAACAATTACCATTAGAACTAACCTTAAGATTTGATTAACATTTTTTTTTAAGTTAAGCATCTTTTATTACAGAACTTTTTTTAATAAATGTGTGATTTCATGTTTGATATAGACAAATTTCAAATACTGAAAAGAACCGAAATAATTTCACTGAACTTTTATTTCTATAAAATCTGACTAACACTGTTTGGAAACAATGAACAAAAAAACCTAAAATTAAAAAAGAGATAATGAAAGACAAAAACATTATTTGAATTGTTAAATTTTGAATCATTTTTTTTTTATCTTAAGTCCTATCAAACTTTTTTTACTTAGGTAATCCAATAAATACAATAATTTGCTACTTAAAATATTAACATCAATATTTACAAAAACGAAAAGCATCCAGAATTGACTCTTCCACGTTCACATGAGATATATTCGCGAAAGTGTAAACTATACGATTAAATATCGATTGAAGAGGGTCGTGAGAACTGGGGGACTTGCGCTTTCAACGGCATGCGACGGGTAGGTGCACCACACGTTTACCATAAATGGGACAAATTATTAACTATTATAATTATGTATTTCAGAGTAAAACCTACTTTTTACTTTTAACTAGCAATAGCTACCTAGCTTCAATAAAGGCCAAATCTTAATATATATAAATCTCGTGTCACAATGTTTGTCCTCAATGGACTCCTAAACCACTGAACCGATTATAATAAAATTCGCACACCATGTGCAGTTCGATCCAACTTGAGAGATAGGATAGTTTAAACATGTAGGTTCCACGGGCGAAGCCGGGGCGGACCACTAGTGTTATATAGATCTGGACAAGATCTGTGTAACAATATATACAAAATAGTAGTTCTAGAAATAATAAAATCTTTCCGTTTATCCATCCTCGATAACTTTCACGTTTTTTATATTACTCAGATCAAAAGGATAAGTCATTGATCAAAATATGAATATTGTGTGCATAAGTATGCGTTCAAGCAGATTAAGGGTACTTTTACACGAGCAAAGCAAATACGCTGACGTTAAACTTAGTTTTATTTTAGTTAAATCTATAGCTAAACGTTATGACTCGTAGTGCCGGTTTCAACACTTGCTGATCATTATCAGCAAGTAGTCAAACCGGCATAAATTCCTGATAACTTATACACTTTTTGACTTATATTTTCATGCATTTTAACTGACAGATAAGTTAAAACCCGACTAGTAGACTTAAATATCAACCAAAAAAGCTTATAGCTTATCAAACTCTAAGTGCTCCTTAGTGTTCGATAACCTATCAGGGTAGTAAGTATCAAGGTTCATATTAACCTTTTAGCCCATACACACGTCACATGAAAACTGGAATATGGAAAGCCTAGCGACTCGGGCGCCTCGACGTCTGCGCACGAGTCTGTTAGATTAATCATGTGGCTAACATGCGAGGATTTGTGAAAGTCGGAGAAATGCTCCTTAAAGGGGTTACTTGATATCGCTCTTTGATAACTTAGATACGGCACTAAAGTGGAAATTACTCTTACTTGTAGGTAATAGTATTTAAATTAAGATGATCTTTACTGTATAGGAATGATGAGATAAAGTGAAATACGTAAATAAGGCAAACATTCAAAGAGGAGTGCACTGTGCAATGAGTCATTTTCTAAGATTACCTAACTTACCAAACCGTAATGCATAATTTTTAAAGTACATAAATCAGCATCAGCAATTGAATATCTGTGCCTATCGTTGACTTTTGCCTGAGTATCAACAAGCAACACTTGGACCTATTAGTTTTTACGACTTCATTATGTCCCAAAGATCACAGAAGTTCCTATTGAATCATTATTGATTACTTATTTCAGTAAAACTATAATAACTACTAACAATCTGAATACAAAAGGCGAAAAAAGCTCTCATTAAATGTTTACTTTGCAGCAATCGAAATCACGATCGATACATTTGAAAATCGATAAAAACACGCAGACTATAATAGAAAAGTCAACAATGTCACTTTCACATCGCGAAAAATAACAAAGCGGTGTCAAGTTCAATGAAGAAGTACACAATAGCGTAAATATCAGTTGTATCACGACTCGAGCTAATGAATTTTATTCATGATTCGTATTGTGATCGATTATTCGCTCTAGTAAAAGTCTCGATATTATCTTGCGACATGGTCACTCGCTTGAAAGATTATTTAATAATTGAAATTAATTATTGGTTTTCTTAAGTCAACATTGGTAAAAATACACGTTAAAATAAGATTTATGAAAACGTCAACGTCATGTTATTACAGATACAAAATTCCTCGAACATTCTATCGAAATTTAAAATTCGAATCATCGAAACAGATTAAAAAATCCAAAACGGACAGTTGAGTCGTGCATTGTTCACTGGCCCAATGACTCTGAATTCCAATAGTTCCGATCGGGCCGGCATCGACGCAGGGTCGTTACGACCTCGTCACGGATTCGCTACCGGCACAATTATCGCATCTAGACCACTCTCACTGAATCAAAAGAACACCGCGACGTAAAGAAAGAAACGTCAGGTGCGCTCCCATTTCACTTTCCAAACGCAACCGCTGACGTACTTTGGACTCAAAATTTTAAAGAATACGGTCTATAATTGGACAGTGGAAGCAACAATTATCAAGATTTGCACGGAAACCCTATAATTGCAACCATTTCATTTAACTAAGTGTTTAGGAAATTGCTTTAGATATAGTTAAGGTTGATATTGCGATTGGAAGTTTAATGAGCTTAACAATAATAATATGTGCTGAAATTTAAATGGCCGTTGAAACTCGTTTCTCGATCGATGTACACGCAATCCGAAAATAAGAGCAAGTAAAAAGTGGAAAAGAGAGAAACTGAAAGTGATTCCGACTTTTACCATGTGCTTTATTTGACATTTCATTTGCAAGTCTGTAATGAAATCTGTTTTATGTAAATTAGGAATGATTATTCATTCACTTCCACGAATTTCAGTGCAACATTTAAAGTGGATTTTTTATTGAAAATTAAAGCTCCTAATTAACCGTCGAAGAGTGGTTAAGCCGTGAGAGAGTTTCTGTTTTATCTCTGGTAGAAACTAACAAAAAACATCGGATTGGCAGCGTTACATGCACATGTTAATTAAATCGATCAATAAAGATTAGTAAACATCGGACGTCACTTTTTGAAACTCCTTATAAATTATAATGTATAATAATAAAAAAAAAAATTAAATTCATTATTTATGATAAATAATTAAAATCAATGCTATATAAGCAGTTCATGTTGCAGCTCAATGTTTCATTTCATTCATTTCAAATTGTCGAGTTGACCATTTTTTTTCACATCATTCAAAAATCACACTTCAACAAGCCAACCAAGAACAAAACAATTCCGCATCGAACAAAAGTGCAAACATTATAAGGTTATCAGATATTGTATCGTACCTAATGATGGACCGTTTAGTTTGGTTTAGTGCTCGCCAATAGAGCTGTCTGCATCACGTTTTGACAGTTCATTACTTTATTTCACGGTAAGTAGATCATGCCATTATGCCATATGACGGTTACAAATCGGTGTGAGATTTTGGGCTGCTGGCTTGTTTTGGTAGTCGTTTGTTTGATATGTCGTTGTGGGTAGATGGTAAACGTATTGTTATATATAGCATGTTATCGATTACAATTGACATCAAGCTTATAGAGACGTACAAAATCCTTTGTTGTTCTCGATACGAAATACATGTTTTGGAAAAAAACGGAAATTATTATTTTGAGATTTATAATGTTTATTTATAGTTAGCAGGAAGTATTTAAATATATGCATTTGGCGAATAGAACCTTATTTCCAAATATATCTAGGAAGACTTAAGTTTCTACTAAACAACCCAGTGTTTTCGATATTAGATAAGAACGTGTATGTCCAGTCTATATAGAATTTTAATCGACCATTGTAATGGTGTCATGTTTTACTTTTGCCTCTTAATTGAATTTCCTTACCATAACCTTGTCAGTTACGTCATTATTATTTTGATTGTGTTAACTGAACAAATAATTGCACTACCAAATTCAACAATAGAAAGGTCACTTATAAAATTGATTACAACGAAAATGTAAATAGTGGCACTATGAATGAAACTTTGCAATCTTAATTTATTCCTTCGACATTCAAGAAGAATGTGGGTACAATATTTTGACATCTCACCTTGAAACCGTTTGGTTTAACGTACATAGGTAACATTGACAGGTGGTATAATCGCGTTTCCATATCAATTGTCTTTCAACGACTACATTCCGTGAGCCTTGCGTTCATGTTCACCTTCTAACTGAATTAGATCGGCTAATAATTAGCCTGTTTATGATAATTACGTTGAGGCCGATTGAATGACAGTTTAATTATTGATACAGCGGGTCTCAACAATGATATCTTTGATTACCAAGGCCTGTATTAACGTCTTACTTCGGTACTATAACATTATTTAACAGTTAAACTAAGCCATGTCTGTAAACGTGTTATTAGCATATAAACATTGAACTTGGAATGTTTCGAAATGTATTTAATTTGATTTGTACTCTCGGAATAATTTAATATAACAACGTAGACACAATTAATTGCGTTTGTATAAGAACAAAAAAACATAAATAACTAACATGAAGTTAGTTTCGATCGTACCATTTTCTTATTATTCCAATCCATATGTACTTGAGAATTAATTCTATAGAAATATAATAAACAGTGTAAACACAAATACAACATAGACAAGAATTATCACATTAATTGTATTACCTGACCTCGCATATCATCAAGGAAGCCGACAAACAATTACTAAGTTTTCACTGACGTTTTCCATTCGCCAACACCCACTTGACTTTCCACACACAATAGTTAGGAATCACTTCACTCACTTTCTATGTCAATAGAAATTATTGCTCGCAGCTATTAACAATCGACCTTAAGTATTGGTGTTAGAGTTAAAGTTTGAGTGATGTTAATGACAATTGTTTTCTTTTGTTGCTTCTGTCAACCTGTTAACATTGACGTGATCACGTCGGTGTATAGGATTGGGTTACGTCGTGCATCATTTGTTACGACATTAAGTATCAAATGGTTAGTACCTTTATTAGCTGTGTACTCGCTTCCGTGGTCCTTCGAGTCGGATTCAGATAGAATGCCTAGAGGCTAGTACGGCTTAGTGTCAGTTTTTAATTAATTGTGAACATGTTGTAATTATTTAAATCTTTTACGGTTGTTAGGTTACACAATGCATATATTTTAAACAAGATGTTTCAAACGCTTTAACATCGAGTCATCAAAATTAAAGAGTCTTCAAATGCAATAAACAAATAAAGTTATAAGAACAACATGCGTATCGCATACCTTCAAAACCTTTGTTTTGTTTGCGAACCAAATCATAAATAAGTTAAACAAGATGATGATAATTTAAATACAACGAGGTGTTAAAAGAAAGGATTGCATGAAGACATCGAGACGGACAGGAATGTGAGGAGGCAATGAAAGTGAAAAACAACTGATGGTATTGTTAAATCTTCTGTTAACTCTCATTTATTTATTAACTGGCTCATATTTGGAAAATGTAGGATTGTGTATTTGATAATAAACATTTTATTTACCTATGTAGTGGTATCAGAAATAATAGATTTATATTAAAAATGTCATAAAATAGACAAACAAATTGGAGTTTGACACAGTAATGCAGATAAAGTCTGAAATTATGGCACAAAGGCTACTTTCTATCCAGACAAGTGAATAAAGCCGCGAGCTACAACTAGTCCGTCGTAAGTCCTACCTTAAGCTCCTGACACATAGTGCTAAACTAGTAAGAAACTATACATTTATTCATCATCGCAAATTATGCTTATCTAGATGACTTCGTTACGTAATCTTTATCACTAAAGAAAATCTTGAAAAAATGGAGCATTTGAACAAAGGTGCAGATTGAATCAAAAACAATGGTAATAATGAATAAGTTGTAACAAAATAAACATGACATAACAAACACAAAGCGTTAAGCGTGGGATACGTTGCAGACTGTAGTAGGTGTGACGGACGGACGGCATTACCGATGATTACATTATAATCATAGGGTCCTGTTCTCACACTGGGACAGAATGGGATCGGAATGTGAGCGGGATTGACTTGTGAACTCTCCTTTCAATCTTTGTCAGGAAATCCTAGTGCTGTTTTGAAGATAAAACTACTACGGGAGAGTACTTCATATTATCATCTTACTAGTAGATTGGCTATATGCGCTAGGATTATGAGCGCTTAGTGGTGGATAGTGGATTGTCACTGATACGCAGAACTAAGCGAATCTAGATGAAATTACAATAATAAATAGAGATAAATTATAGACTACATAATCACATTTGCTTCTTTGTTACCGGATTCCACGCGTGATACGAGTTGAATTTATTATTTGATACACTGCCAAGGGTTAGGTTTAGAGCATATGTATTTTAATCTAGATCTTTACCCCGGGCACCGTATGAAGATTGACTGCCTCGTTTATTACTAAATTTTCGTCTATTGATCGAAATGTCCCAGGTTCAAACGTTGATTCGTGCGTCTTAAACAGCAGAAAGAAGAAAAGCGTAAGTTAACTTTCATGGGCGCATGGGCAATTTTTCGTCAGTAAATCAAGTTAAAAACCACTATAAAAATTTAATTTTAGTATACTCCGCGAAATTTATTTAACGGCGATGCAGATGGTCTTATCTGCAAATCTTGATAACATTTTCTGAGTTATATGTGTTTTATTAACTCTTTTTTTCAACGCAATGTTGTTATTAAATATATTTTTGTTTTAAATATACAGTTATAAGTTAAGCTTTAATAAACATACAATAAATATTTTGCATTGCTTTCTGGAAGCGCATATTTATGTATTGTGACTTGTAAATGTCGTAAATTTAATTTAGAAGTACCTACTTAACTACCTATACCTAACTACGATAGCTTAGTCGTTTTTTAATAGCCATTTTAAAATAATAATTACAGTATTTATTTTAGGTACAAGATGTTCAATAACCTTCCGAAATATTTAGTAAAATGTAAAAATATAGCAAATTATCCTATTATAGTTCAATTAAAATTGACCAGGGGTCGTTACCACTCTGCTCTAAATAGACAGTGGAGCGGGCGGGAATTTTAATGGGCGCCATCTTGTGAGCGCAATGCTGCGTATGCGCATGTTTTTTGTGCAAATTGTTCGCGATAGGGCTGTCCAGTTAAATACCTGCATTAAGTATGGATAACGTAATCGTCAGAGCGATTAAAGAATAACTTTACCAAAAAGATCATTTAAAACATGTTATATAGATCGAATGCCTATCAAGTGTTTGGAACTTAATTGTTAAAGTGTGAAATATAGATACTAATTTTAGAGAAAAAAAATACTTTAAAAATTAAATTTTGGCAACCCTATTGTGTTTCGTCACATACCTTCATACATGTGCTATAAATTGGTCCTATTATAAATTACTGTGTCACAAAAACGGTTCGTCAAAATGGTACGTGCCATCGTTTATAAATATTTAACGAGGGTTTACACCTGTTCGTATTGATATTGTTTTATCGCTTGTTTTATTGTTCTTTGGTATTATTTGAGAATTAAATTTAATAGTTTTATATTTATTGTATTAGTATTTTTTTATATTCAGCAGCGGGAAACGTTAGCTGTTGATGTTGATGATTTACATTTTTTTTATATTTTTATGAAGTGTTAGATAATGTTTGAATTTGGAAGATATAATGTTGCAGTCAAGTATCATATATTTAAAAATTAATGACTTTATAGCGGATTTAAAACTCGATTATCTCACATTATTCGCCGGATGTTTAAACGTTTTATTTTATTTTATATTCAATGAGCGTTGTCGTAACAGCAGCACCAATAATAGAAATTAATTAAGTAAATAATTAAGGGAAAATGGTTAAGTTTTACCTAGTTTCAGATGTACTTTATTAACCATCTGGATGCATGGCGCTCTACTACAATGCGATTCTCCCGGAATTTTTTGCCAAGAACAACATCGTTATGGAATGAATTACCATCTGAGGTGTTTCCAAGCGTCTTTGACAAGGAAACCTCCAAAAAAGGGCATATAAATTTCTTAAAGGCCGGCAACACATTCGCGGTGCCCCTGACAACGCGAATGCTTATGGGCGGCGGGCATCACTTTCCATCAGTTGACCCGCCTGCTCACTTGCCCGCTTAAGTATATATAAAAAAAAAATCTTCTTATTTCAATTAAAGTATTGAAACACTTATTTATGTAATTACCTTTCATTTAATCAAAACTGATAATCTTGCCATTTATATATATAAAAATTCAATGTAATTAATTTAAATTAAGCAAAACAAATAACAATCAAATGATTTGCCTCAACGGGGAATCGAAATCAGATCATATCGATTGAATTACATTATTGTTTATTTATTATACAATACGATGGATTAGGGAATCTTTCACAAACACATCCCAAAAGATCAAAGAACCCCCAAATCTTACGCAACATAGAAATCCAAACACACACTAATATATTATGTAAATCGCAATATATTAGCAGAGTTAACAACTTTCACTAGAGAAGAGCCATTACGTTACATAATTGAATTATTGATAAATCTCGCCAATAAAGCCAATATCAGATAACCTTCGGAGTAAACCTGAAATATAACTTCTTCTCACAATAACTTACGCTTTTATGTAATAGCGGTTAATTTTAATAAATTAACATTCTATAAAAAGATTGTAACTAATTTGTAATCAATTTGCCACAATAGATAACACCTTTCTATTTCTTAATCAATGTTGAAGTTATATCTTCGAAGTAATAAAATTAGAATTGATATCAGACGTGACAGAGACGGTGAATATAATAAAGCATAATTGTAGCAAAATTAAAAAATAAATTAATTAAGATTCAATTAAAATTAAATTATTAATTAATAATTAATAATATTATTATAATAATTAATTAAATTCAAGCGAAGAGTGAACCGGTACCTACTAGGGAAGCGCGTACCATCTTAGACCGGCATCTGCGTGGGTCAAACACAAGCGGCGCGGGCGCGGGCGTGCCATAAGCGCACCTCTTGAATCTGTTTTGCACCACGTGCTTCTTATACATTTTGTATGAAAGAATTTTGGACAGGCGTCGAGACGGCACGCCACGGTTGTGCAACGGTTGCGCCGCCTTTCCAAAATTATTTCATACAAAATGCCAATAGCGCACCCGATGCACGCCCGCAGTGCGCCCGATGCGCGCCGTGCCGCTTGTATATGTCCCGCGCCTTAGCTTTCCATCAGGCGAGATTGTGGTCAAGCGTTTCCCTATCTAGAGTAAAAAAAATATATAAGATACAAACTTTAGTGGTTTTGGCAGAAAAGTGGAATATAGTAACATTATAGATACGTCTTATTGAAATTGAACATTACTTGAATTTTTTTTTTTTAGTATGATATTTAAGTTTTAATTTAGCTCGAACTGTGGCAAAAAAGGCACTCTGACTACAGATACACTCAAATAAATCAATTCTATAGTACAACTGTTGGAAAACCTATAGATAAGGGATTTAAGGGTACTTAAAACTCTCAATAGAAATAAAAAGGCTGCCTTTGATATGTTAGTGAACTTAGCAGATCATTTTTAGCAGATCAAAAAAAAATGTGAGTTCTTATCGCGTGCAGTTGAGTTCTACAGTTCCTGATACTTTTTAGAAATAGTTCTGGCGTTTTTACCTTAAAAAACGACATTTGAAAAAATGATCTGCCAACTTCCCGTAGCAGATCATTTTTAGTAGATCAAAAAAAAATGTGAGTTCTTATCGCGTGCAGTTGAGTTCTACAGTTCCTGATACTTTTTAGAAATAGTTCTGGCGTTTTTACCTTAACAAACGACATTTGAAAAAACCCGACCTGGACCCGGCTTAACGTGATGCTAAGACGTAATGCTACGACGTGATGCTACGACGTGATGCTACGACGTGATGCTACGGCGTGATGCTACGCTGTGATGCTACGGCGTGATGCTACGGCGTAATGCTACGGCATGTGTTACGGCGTGATGCTACGGTGTAATGCTACGGTGTGATGCTACGGCATGATGCTACGGCGTGATGCTACGGCATGATGCTACGGCGTGATGCTACGGCGTGATGCTACGGCGTGATGCTACGGCGTGATGCTACGGCTTAATGCTACGGCGTGATGCTACGGCATGATGCTACGGCATGCTGCTACGGCATGATGCTACGGCATGATGCTACGGCGTGATGCTACGGGATGATGCTACGGCATGAAGCTACGGCATGATGCTACGGCGTGATACTACGGCGTGATGCTACGGCGCGATGCTACGGCATGAAGCTACGGCATGATACTACGGCATGATACTACGGCATGATGCTACGGCATGGTGCTACGGCGTGATGAAATATGACATAAATAAATTTTCTAGTGTTTCATTTTACGCGAGTATTTCTAAAAAGTATCAGGAACTGTAGAACTCAACTGCACGCGATAAGAACTCACATTTTTTTTTTGATCTGCTAAAAATGATCTGCTAAGTTCACTAACATGCCTTTGATCCTACCAGCTACTATTAATTTACAATTAACATTTAGCAACAAAGACCACCGAATCCTAGTCACCAATCAGAATGCGATCATCACTGTCAAATGAGTCAGCGATGAATCGAGTTCATAAATAGTTCCCAATTGGGTCAGCTTTTTGGATCACACGTTTTATGGCGGTCTGTATACACGCGCCAAATGTTGTTGCCTTGTGCGTTTTATTGTTTCTAATTGTGTTTAATGTTAATGATCTGTTGCATTTTGTAAATTTAAATGTTTATAATATAGCCTATGTGGTTAGATAATGAAAGGAAGAATGAAAAAGTAGCTTAGAAAACAATCGTCGACCAAAAAGTAGCTGTTCGTTTATTCTTAATAGGATTTATCTTCTTCTCTTATATATAAAAATGAATCGCAAAATGTGTTGGTAAGCGCATAACTCGAGAACGGCTGAACCGATTTTGATAATTCTTTTTTTATTATATTCCTTGAAGTACGAGGATGGTTCTTATGTAGAGAAAACGTAAATATGTACCACGGGCGAAGCCGGGGCGGACCGCTAGTAGGATATAAAAATATCGGCAAATCGTAATATTTTCATCCGATTAAGAAAGTTGACGACTACAAAATATGTACCATTTAAATACAATTTTCCTGAATATTTTGTAATATTTCACGCTTTGTGTCTATGTCGCTGTTTACAAATAGTATTTGACACACGTATAACATGTATTTGCAACAATAACCATCACAATTTAAAATGTAAAGCACATAAGAGCCACACTAGTAGAACTTATTTTAATGCGTAACGGTGCTTCTGAAACACATTCATAATTTTCTTTGGGTCAAGAAAACGGCCAATTTATCGAGACCCCTTTCAAAGCAACGTTGTATCCAAGAGCCCTTTGCTATAACACATTTCGGAGTTCTTTTTATCTGTGCAACTAGTGGCACGTCCCTTTAAATATGGCGCCATAAGTACGTGACAGAAGAAAAGGCGGGAAACAATGGCGGGCCGTTATGAATATTGAGAGCTCAAGGGATAGTCTGTGGTACGCTTCACTGAATTTCGCCGCGCGCCTAAATAGGCATTCGACTATGAAATCACACATCGGAATGTATCGGCCTACTGAAGTACGTTCCGTGTCATATTTGACATGCTCTGAATTTGTAATTAGTTTTCTTTGCAATACCTTTGTTTGGAAATAATGTGGTATTCATGACTTTCTATATCCACAACTTATAATATCGGACAGTATTATTCATACTCGATTAACTCTATAACAAAATTCCTATGTATTATGAAGATTGACACCTCATACAGTGGCACATTGAAAAATACATTAAATTTTTACGTCTTAATAAAACTATTCATAACATCTGAATGACCTGATAATGATTTATGAAGGCCATAAAAATATGCGGGTAGATATAAAATGCTATTTACTAGTTATTAAGTATTGTATTATATTTTTGAACTCGATGGTTGCTCTTTGGTATGTCCTTGATAAACCACAAAACCATAAGCTACCACATGTTTTGAAATAATGTATTATTAGGTACTTATCGTGAATTCTGTGAATCAGAGCTTGAATTGTATTTTCGGAATTCGTCAGCTTAGACGGATCAATTCTTCGAATTTATAATAACAAAAATAATTACAACTAAATGACTGAATATTAATTAGCAACGCTGGAAATGTGTTGTTGCTAATATTTAAGACAAGGTCAGTATTTTGATAGACAGACTATGTTTGTAAAATCAACAATAATTCTCATTGATGTTTCTAAAATTGTAGCGAAATCCTAATGAAATTTAGCACACATATAGAGGGTAACTTGGATAACACATAGGATAAGTTTTATCCCGGAAATCCCACGGGAACGGGAACTATGCGGGTTTTCCTTTGAAAACGCGGGCGAAGCCGCGGGCGGAAATCTAGTTTATTATGGTTTGAAATTCTTTCTTACCAAGAAATACTACTAATAGGACAGTAAAGTGCAATAATGGGTTCTTATTTTAGAGGCTTTCGCAATAAGTCCCCTTCAAAGCCCTAAATCTATATTTGTACTAGTCTCATACGATATAGTAAAACAGTTGTAGTGTAACAAACATTAATGTGCTGTATTTAATAAATAAATTGATTTAGTCGGTCGTTTTCCACAGAAACACAGCCGTAAAACCGCGGGAACAAGTTATTTCAAGTGTTCGTATGAATCTATTAACTACAATAGGAACACAGCAATGTGCAGTTAAAATATAACATGATAAGTCGCCGGTACTATATTTCTACGAAACTGCGCAAACGGCCGAAGCCCTTTACAGCCCTGCACACATTGTCCCATAACTATTATTACCCCACATGCTAATCTACCCCATAACACGTTCACACAACCGCTATAATCCCTTGAACCACTTGTTCCAGAGAAAGAAGTCGTTAAGCCGGTTTACAGACATTTACTTAGATGGAAAAAAGTAATGGGTTTTATGTAATTATAATCTTAAGTCTATTACGTGAATTGTGATTGTTATATCATTTGTTATGTAAACGTCAGTGCTATCTAGAGCAAATTTACTTTTTATCTCGTAAAACTGTGAGGAAGAACAATATTATCACAATATTGTTTTGAAGAAATCACACAAAACTGTACGATACAGTTACGTTTATCTTCAAGTCCCTTATTAAGTTATTAAGTATTAACGCTTTAATGTGTTTGGTCGTTTGTTTAATTTAAATGAGGGTAGGTAGACCAAAATCTTTAACTTTTTTATTAATCACAAGCATATCAATGAGTGATGCTTTAACATACTCGTGTCGATATAATGTCCAACATTTTTTTTAATTAAAAAATGTTGAGTGACAGATGTCACAGATAATATTTAATTTTGTGTTGCCAACAGGCAACAATAGACCCTTGTAAAAGTTCACATGAATAAAATTATTATAGTTAATAGACCGGGAGATACTGACACAAAATTTCGAGTCATTTGTAACAGGATGGCGGTTCTACAGGGGTCTTAGTACGCAATGACAAAAAGAAAAATGATGGCGTGAACGCTGGTACCGGCGGCTTAGTCGCGTGGGCGTTAGTCGAACTCGTCGGAAAATAGCGAAAGTCAAACGATTTGTAACAGTATGGCACTTATTTTTCCTGTAAGTTTGAGGATCAACAAATATAAATACAAAATTTCAAAGATCTATGTGTTGGAAATCTTCACTTATATAAATTAATAATAAATTAAGTTTTCAAGTATGACAGCACTTTTTCCCCCTACTAGAAGTATGGCAAATATAATAATGGTCACATTTTATCAAATACTCTCCAAAAATCCAAATGCAATACTGGTACAAAAAGTTCGGCGAAATAAAAATTTTTTGCAGATTTTCGGCGGTATGGCGACCATTTGGAATCGTCCGAAAAGTATGGCATGGCGATTTTCGTAAATGGCTGCACGACGATAGTTACCTGTGCAAAAGTTAGCCTGGTACAAATGGTTGAATGATTGTTTTATTTAAATCAACACATTCGCGTCGGTATGGCGGGCTGTAAGTCACACCGGAAAGTATGGCATGACACTACCGCCTACTACTTTTTTATGGGCTATCGGTAAATTCTAAAATTTTTGTGTTACAAATCGTTTGACTTTCGCTATTTTTCCGACGAGTTCGACAAACGCCCACGCGACTAAGCCACCGGTACCAGCGTTCACACCATCATTTTTCTTTTTGTCATTGCGTACTAAGACCCCTGTAGAACCGCCATCCTTGTTACAAATGACTCGAAATTTTGTGTCAGTATCTCCCGGTCTATAAGTGTTGCATGTTCGAAGCGGAACACAAAAATAATTAAAAACATATTTGTTATACTGATCGAAGTGTCTAGTTTTTATTGTAAACAAACAATTTGTTACCTTAGGGCGCGTTCCCATTATGTCGTAACGACTAATTTATCGTTCGACGACTGTCGTCTCTACCTGTTCCCATTATAACGATTGTTTGTCGTCAACATTTTTTATCGTTTAGCGACTGTCGTATCTAGCTGTTCCCATTGGATCGCGACCACATTTTATCGTTTCCTGGGAGTCGCTTTGTCGTTTACACATCATCAGCAAGCTACAAATCTAGTCGCCTCTGCGTTCGCTTGGTGATTACTAGTGCGTTTACTCTCCTGAGTTCAATGGACGTTATAGAGTTGCCGTCCACGATTTTTTATCGTTTTACGACTGTCGTGCTTGCCGTTCCCACTGTCACGACAAAGTGTCGTCACTGCAAAAACTGTCGTAGACGACAGTAAATTGTGTCGTTCTAAATGTGAACACCTCCATTTAAACATATAAGCCACGACACCTAAAACTACACGATTATCTGTCGTCACGACACGGTGGGAACGCGCCCTTACGCTCCGTTGAATTTTGACATATGTTCTACGCGATATAAGTCAATTCAAGCATTCGCGATTGGTCAAGGATATAAAAAGACACCACAAAAAAGCAATCAAACAAAACCAAGAATATATCGTAATTCCATGAAATTGTTCGAAAAAAATGAATAATCTCATTCAGACAACAAGCTCATTAGAGATGAATTAAGGAAATAACTTCTACGAAATCCGATCCTTTTTTACGTCGGTTTATCCATAATTATATGACATTATCGGCAAAAGGAATAAGTAAAGTATCTTTGAGGAAGAGAAAAGGAATGATTCTGATTGTATGCCCGCTAATGGATTTGGGACTGATTTGGTGATTTTGAATTTTAAAGATTTTTGTCGGGTTTATTACCGGATACGAAGTTCACAGATACGTGGTTTATGTAATCGACAATAATTTGCAACGAATAGTCTTTAAAATTATCATTAAATTAAAAAAAATATGTCACATGAAAATGTACAGGACCTTTTTTTTCAAAAACACATTTTTGCATAAAATATCTACGTAGTATACAAATTTTATTCCATCCATATTATTCTATCGAGCTAACTATTAAAACAAACTAAATCATGAATAGCTAATGCACCAAATTATCATCACTTTAACTCCTGCAGGCACAATTAGGCGGCCATCTTGTGCAATCCTTCAGGATCTGACTCGGGGAATGATCATATTTTATCTTAGTAGCTGTAGGGGCAATAGACGAGACATTTGTCAAAACGCGCGGACTTTTTGTTGTTTTTACTTATATTTTCTAGCTTTTGTATATGATGGTGATAATATTTCAGTAAATTTTAAATTTCCAGAGAAAATGGAACGGACTACGGAGCAAGTGTAAAATTAAAACTTAATTGTTATGTGGAGTAGGTAATAAGTTAATAAATTGTCTGTATATAAAATCATGCAATTTTATCACATCTTTGAGCGATTATCAAACAACCGAAAAAAATCAAACCATACCAATCACAATGAAACTAGGATTAATATTTTGTTTTTCATATTGCGATACAATGCACTGATTTCCATTTTTCATGTATTTTATAGAGATACACCTGTCAGTTTCGTTATAAACAAGCAAATTTCTTATTAAAATGTCACCTGCGGTTAATTCGACACCAACCACAATGTAATAAGCTATTTCCGCATACAAACTTTACCAATTTATGTCCGATTTAAAACGTTATGTTTCAAAAGTGGGCCAACCACTTTTATATTTTTATTGTGAAAGGCTTTGACACTTGGGCTCTTACCTGCAACAAGCATAAATTACAATTAATAAATATGTAATGTACAGGGACAGATACAGTTGTGGAAACTGCTTTCAGGTGGAACAAATCTATACTCAATATTATAAATCTGATGAGTTTGTTTGTTTGAACCCGCTAATCTCGGGAACTACTGGTCCGATTTGAAAAAATCTTTCGGTGTTAGATAGCACATTTATCGAGGAAGGCTAGGCTATATATCATCTCGCGAAGACCAACAGAAGCGGAGCACTGCGGGTAAAACCGCGGAGCACAGCTAGTGTCAAATATGTTAGTAGGAATGAACTGCACAGGTGGAAGATATATTAAATCCATTTCGACTAACATTTCTGATATTTATACGTTACATATACATGTAATTAAAAACGATACTTATAACTATACAAAAGGTCGTACATATAAGCAAAAACATACGCTACGAATTGAGAAATTCTTTGGGATCGGAGGGTAAATTATTGTCACTTGATAATAATTTACCCTCCAAGACTACTGATAAATAATTAATCTAACGATTAAAGATAGGATTCGTCATTATGCATGTGTTTTGTGTCACATCTCTATAATAGGGCAAAGGTAAGCATTACGTAGCAACGTCTACTAATACACGCATAATAATATCATAAAATTATGAATATAAATACAAACTTATTAACTCATAAACTTAACTCATCATATGAAAGCAGAATTGAACGGGAAATGATTATAATAAATCTCAACACCTGCATTAGCTAAAGGAAGTGTTCGATTACACACACCGTTTATAATTTATATATTTACATTAACTAGCATAAGTTAACATAATTGCATTTGCAATGTTTAATATTTTTAATATTTCGATCGATCTTCACTTTACAAGAATAAGGGACAATCGAAATGAGTTAAGCATTAAAAACATTATTTATTTATTTATTTATTTAACACTTTATTGTGCAATAAACCAGGTATGTATATAAAATAACAATTTACAATAAACAAAAGCACAAAGGGCGGCCTTATCACTATGCAGTGATTTCTGCCAGGCAACCACGGGGAGAAGGCAAAGAAGCGAGATAATAAATTGAGAAACAGAAGAAAAAACAATTATTAGATTAAGGAAGTAATCATATGATACAATTAAGAAATACGAATCACACACTCAAATTTTCACACTTATTAAAATTAAATATAACGACTTATTAATAAATCCATTTTTTTTATATAACAAACCCCTTTGAATGTATTTTTTCTTTCAAACCAATTTTCAATCTCTTCATAGAGAGCAATCAGCAAAGTGAATAAAATTGTTATCAGTCGAACAAAAAATATGTAAATAAATTGTAAATAAAACACTTAATTTAATTAAATGCAAGCGGAAGTAATGCTGACTACATAGTAACAAGTAATTATTATAATGTATACTTGAGATAAATGCCAATACATATATGTACATGCATCCGACTATATTTTTCTAGTTTAAATTATCTAACAGTAATCAAGTACAACTTTCCCCAATTATTATCATACACATTTAACAAACCATAAACAAAAAAAATTCAACATCCATTTATAATAAACACAAGTTGGACGAATGTTATGGGCCATACAAAACCCGAAAAACAGCTCTCATTAGAGACTAGTTCGTAATAAAAGTGCACATAAACATTATTCAGTGGCGGATAACCGTCATCTCGAGATGGCCCGAGATTAGCGTATGTTGTAACAAACTTTAGAAAAAACTGAGGCCTTGTGATAAATGGGAATATGGTGCAAGAGAGAATAACCCTGTTGTGTACGATGAACCTATTCACGTGCTTAAAAATGACCATCTATTTCTTCACATAAACTTTGTTATTACGATAAAGGAATGCCTATAGGTTATATCTTAGTTCGATGTCCAACTATCTTCTGTATGGTTCAGTTATTTTTGTATGTATTCTGAATATACAGATTTAACTTTATAAGATATATAATTACAAACACAATACCCAAAACCTTTCTTGAAAGAATCTTTATTGGCTTGCCACAGATTTCCTTCAAATTTTACCTATCTCTCATCAGTCTGATTGGGCTTATAGGATTATGAAAATGCCCCGGAACTATCCTAGACCACACTAGACCTGTCAGAACGAATCAATCCACCTCCCACGTACCATTACCATACAATGTCGAGTTTCGCAAACAAATACTGCCGCTTAGTTGACAAATCGCCACTCGGCTCCGATCTCCTTCTAGATATGCTAATGACATGTTTGAAGGGTGTAATTGGGATTATTTCTTGTTGAAGCGACATTCCGAATTATCAGCTGTTTTGTGTTGAAATTAGGCTTATCTAGGCTTATAGTAATTGCTGTGTTAGGCCTTTCGGCTACGGAGTTATACCAGCTAAGATAGTTAAGCAGTGCAACAGTCTGGTTATTTTTTTGCTTGTCGTAATCGAATTTAAAATGCGATTGTTATTTAATAAAAATGTTGATCTTTTATATTATCAAACTGTTATGAACTGAATGTTAAGCCACCGTACTACGAGCTTTGTTAACTATGTACTACTTTGCCTCAACATAAAGTTGCAAAATCCGGAAATATTTATATTCCATTCACAACAATCGACTTGCCGTATTGTATTATACAATGGTTCCTATACTCCTGTGTTACGTGGCAATTTCATAAACGCGAAATATAAAGTCGTGTCCACACCAGTAACAGAATTAAATGATTCGAGTCGTTTTATTGCAGTGACTTCGTGACGCGGCCTCGTCACGACGGATAATCTTTATTATTTCGCTTTACTATCGTTTAACTAGTATAATAATGTTCTTTGCGAAACTCTAGTTACCGTTCGAAGTTCGTAGTGCCTTAATAAAGTGATCATTTTAGCGTTCATAATGCACGTATGAAGATGGTCTTCGATTCCAGTATGACCACAGAATATACATATAACTAACTTATATTGAGAGAGAGAGAGAGATATGACAATCTTTTTTTTTTGTAATTTACCTTTTCAATGTTATATAAAATTCAATACACAATGACAAATCCCGCTATACCCACAAAATTATCCCCAAATATTTTTTCCCACATTTAAACCTCAAATTTTCCCGTTTTGCGTTCAATGGACCACAATATCGCTGACATATCCTTAAAACCCACTTGACTTCGACACCATAAAAAATAACCTGCCACTGTCCACTCAGTGTGTTGCGAGTTAAGACTGACAAGTGAGTGACAGTCCGAATCTCTTGCAATGTAAATTTGTACCTTCAAAATGCAGTAGTTTGTTTTTGCCGCGGGAGTTTTTATACTGTGGCGTTTTTATAAAAAATACGGATAGAATAATTTTTTTGTGAACTTTAATTAGTGGAAATTTTCGATTTTTTTCCAAGACTTTTCTGTATAAGATAAGATAGTAAAGTTTTTGTATCAAGTCTAATTAAAATAACGATGCTTATAGTAGTATTTATTGAGTGAGTTAATTTTCCTATCAATTATCAGTGAAATTACACCATCGTAGAATGCCATATTGACAGAAATCCACACCATTCGTGCAAGCAAATTCGGACACACGATGAACAATTAACATTTGCAACATTGTTTCTGAGCATCTCAAACATTCGATACCTTAGCGTTAATTTGTTGTTGCGAGCCATTAATTATCATCATTCCAAAAAGTCATTACCTTTATTGAGCCGCGGTGACGAAAGCCGCCCAGAGATTACACGCGTGCGGTAAAAACTCAGTGGGTCAGGCGGTTCTGACATTTAACAAGTGTAATATACGAAGTATATGTCACAGGCAAAGTGAATAATTTCGCCGTTTACAAACGGTCGTCATTTTACATACGCTGAGCATTTTTGACTTTTAACTTGACTAGACGAATTCTGACGTATTCCACTAGGAGCCAATTAGGTACTAGCCAGACGGATAACCTAACCTAACCCATCTTGACGATCCCGCGTGCAAAAATTAAGTATTTTTAGAGCGCATGTGTTACTCTGATGTATGTTCCTGACCTAGATGTATCTGTAAAGTTTCATGTAAATATGATTATGCCTCGGCATGTTACAAAATACGGAGCGTTAGTATATAAACTGACGTTTTAAATCGGCGAAATTGTACAATTTGCTGCAACATATTCACCAAGTAGGTATCATATACCAAGGTATGAGTACAAAGTGATTCGTATTTGGTGTGTTATGACCGTTTTATCGGCTCCTCTCCTTCTTTATGATAAGTGGAGATTTTTTGACGCGATAACGTTTGCGAGAATTTATTGTACTCTTTATGGTGTCGTGTTTTATAGCCGACTGACCTTTGCGTAGAGAAACTTTACACTACAAAAATATAACATTCGAAGATGACAATTAAGAAAAAAATATGACTTGATGGTGTGAAACTTGACCTAATTTTGTACCCGATTATATTTTATTTATATATTTTTATCACATTTACCTTTGGAAAAATTTTTTGTTCTTCCTATTTAATGGAAAAGCTTTCTTAATAGTCTTTCTTGTAGTTTCATTCATTAACATATTTGTAAGAAAAAAGAACCTTCATCAAATAATTGGCCACCCTTTAACCTCATCTTTCAAGCAATTTTCAACCCAATATGCATTATAAAGAAAAGCGATTATCAAATGCAGTAACCAATTCTAATTCTATTTAAATAAGTAATAATTAGATAAAGTACACGCCCCCAGGTAATTATGGGTAATTGCAATTTATTACGTCCGTTTAGCAATTGGACGCTATCAAAGAATTTATATTACGGAAATATGGGTATTGACATTTAATTTATAAACTAATTGTAGCATGAAGATTTGTGCATAAATTAAATTTGATAAAAGTACTTAGGTATAAATAAATTATTTCGATTGCGCTGTTAAGAACTGGCAAGAATTCAAAGTGCTTATTGTGTAAGAAGACTCCTCAAATATTTTATGTCCAAAGAACAACAAACAAATAAGGTTATATCAAAATGGCATTTAAGCGTCGAATAGTAAGTTTTGAATGCATTCTTATAAAAATGACAGGCTAAATATCATAATATTCATATCAAAATTTACAACTTCCAATAGAAATATCATTGCAGTGACAGCCCTACCTTAACCTTCGTTTTGTTAGCAAGATATAATACTGAGTCGAATTGGTAAGCGGACAGGTGGTCACGTGTTAGTGCGTGGGTTAGACAAATGTGCGCTTTACGAGCGATAGGGCTGCCACAAACAAGATTTTAATATATTTAAATATTCAGTGACGGCTTGCGGTTTACAACATATTCAATATAATATAGCGCATTTGATGGATGTTAAATATAAAGGCTTAGTGGCTTTCCGATGTGTGGTTATCGGTCCATTGCACTCTGACCGTGTCATGTATTTTCCGTCGAAAGGACTTACGAGTTACGACGACGTTAATCGTTACTTTAACTAATAAATATCCTCTTAGCATTTGCGGTATTTCAAACTAGGAAATTTAAAGCTTACAACCTTGAAACAAGAGAGCGATAAAATATAATCTGCAAAACGGAAATTATAGAACAGTTAAACTGAATTATTAGGAGCCATTATAAGCTATCGATTTCCAAGCATTTATCACAACAATTATCATAAACAAAAGATCTAAACGTTTAATTTTAATGGCAGTGCAATAAGTCGATGCGATTTCGAGTGAGTGTACAATCGGAGGTATAAATTGAAACGGGATAGCTGACACCCCTGGCCCGTTAGGCGGGAATTATTGGCTTCGGTATCACGAATTGGTACATGACTTGATACTGAGCAGACAGACCGATTAACAGATTTCGGGGAAAGAATATTGGAATGCGTTAAACGCTCCTTCAACATTATACTCCATTGAACAAGATAGAAATTAGAACCGCCTTAAAAAAAATAAAAAATAATAACATGCATTCAGTTACAAGATATAAATGGTATATTTGTAAAAAATTTCCTTGGCATGCTTTTCCAATGATTAATAGAGTCAAGCAATTTTCTTAAATTCTAATGTAGGTAAGTAATGTGTTTTTGCTGAAATAAAGACTTTTTATTTTAAATGCTTTTTCATAATTAGGTAAAAATTTCGTAGAATTTCAAGATTATTTATTTTAAAATTATTATATTTACATGACAGTTATAAAAAATCTAAACAAACAATCGATAAACAAATTTCACAACCATAAACTTAACCTATTAGAATTCACCACAGACAAAGCCAGACGTGCAAATATGTATGTTTGTCTGTTGACCCCTCACGTATGATCTAACATAACGTGCTGGGTTCTCGCGATCAAACTAATTGTGTACGCAATGTCAACTAACGGTGTATGGGCTATATTGTTTTATGATATTCGTAATGTATTGGAAATCGTAATTAGTGAGGGAATAATTTGCAGATTTTGATTCCATTGTATAATTCGAAGATGATTTCTTAACTAATTTTTGAACACTCTGTTTACCTATGTCAAAAATACCTTAAAGAAAGCGTATTAAAATAATATCGAAAAAAACTACATACCTAGGTAGAGATTGTCTAATCTAAAAATGAACGCCCCTCCACTGTGTTTACGCTCACATTCAAAGTACGTGTATAGACGCAATACACACAAATTGGTCTGCCTCATTGGTCGTTCAGTCCTCCAGTCCCGTCCATGCCCGAACGACAGGACCAGTTGGCCAACTAGTGCATAAATGACGCGATGCACGACAGAACGGACGTGTCATTCCGTACATAGCGCGCTCTCCCCGCCATACAATGCTAGGCACCTGAACTGATCGCTCGATTAGTTGACAAATCAGTGCGCGAGTGTCAAAGTTTGCAGTAGAATCGACGCGCGCACACATATAAAGTGGTTCAATAATTATTTGTCCTCACACATTGAAACAATTAAGTTTAGTGGAGGGGCGTTCATTTTTAGATTAGACAATCTCTACCTACTATACTCAAAAATTCCTCACAGCACTACTACGTGTTAATACAGAATAGTTTGACGTTAAAAATGTAGTAGAAAAAATTGAAATTACACATAAACATGTTTCTTTCAATACTAAATTAATAAAAAACGCAAACCTATAATCAGGTAACCCAATCAAATAAGGATATTACGCAAACTTACATAACATAATCTAGTTAAAAACGTTTCTCATTATTGTTAATGCGTAGGAAGTCGTTCGGAAGTGGATGTTATCCGCGCCGTGTGAACATTTCCCATACAAGTATGTACAATAGTAAATGTACAATGTTATGTCGCATTTCCCATATTCCATACGTTTTATGTATGACTAGCTGCTCCGCGCGGTTTCACCCCCGTGGCTCCACTCCTGTTGCCCGTAGCGTGATGAAATATAGCCTACTAGGTTTCCGCCCGCGGCTTCGCCCGCGCAGTCAAAGAAAAACCCACATAGTTCCCGTTCCCGTGGGATTTCCGGGATTGCGTCATTTTCCCGGAATAAAAAGTAGCCTATGTCCTTTCTCGGGTATCAAAATGTCTCTATACCAAATTTCATGCAAATTGGTTCAGTAGTTAAGGCGTGATTGAGTAACAGACAGACAGACAGACAGAGTTACTTTCGCATTTATAATATTAGTATGGATAACCTTCCTCGATAAATGGGCTATCTAACACCGAAAGAATTTTTCAAATCGGATCAGTAGTTCCCGAGATTAGTGCGTTCAAACAAACAAACAAACAAACTCTTCAGCTTTATAATATTAGTATAGATTGGATACAAATACTGTATGAATGCGGAATTCGAGTTAGTACATAATTATAGGTAAGTATACTAATCCGCTCTTTTTATATCTTATTGGAATTTCTGTTCAGAATACGGAAACAAATCATTGTTCTCTAGTTTAGTCGGTTATTTGTACTTTAAATACCTTACTTAATTTTTATACGAAATATTTATAAACGTCATCTTCCTGTTTTCAACTGTTTTCTCTACACATCACAATAATTAACCTTGTTTTTGTATTAAAACGTAGATTTTCCGAATTTATGTATCTTCTCGATACATGCAGTGAAGAAACACAGGTAAGAGTTGTATTTTATCAAAATGTAAGGATGTCGAATTTTGGCCACTACCTATCCTAATTGGTACGGGAGCTATTAACGTTGAAAAAGAAGTCATTTTAGTATAGCTGGTTTTTTGATATATTGTTCCTCTAGCTATTTCGGTTAGAGTCCGCGCAGTCTGGCTGGCCGGAGTGGTTGCGTTCAGTAGTGCGCATCTTATCTGCACAGGAAATTATCCTTAATTTAAAGTCATTTTTTAACGCGTAATTTTTAAACTTTTGCCTTTAGATAGATCCATCAATCATAATTTTTTTATTGCAAGACGTTTTTTTCGTTGTTAAATAGGTGCCAGACGCAATTTTTAATTTCGTTTTTATAAAAAATTCAAATTATTTTAGAATGTCTGTAAATTTCATATTATGTTCCTCAAACATAATATAATCTAAAATTAATTAGCCAGACGCTAATTCGATTGTTAAGTATTAAAAAATGAGTATAAATAAAAAAAAGTAATGAAGCATGCAGCTCATCAGCTAGTGTATTTTAATTATGCGACAGGAAATAATTGCAAGAATACAATATTATTTACATTTGTTCTTATAAATTAAAAAGTTAAAATGAAAAAAAAAACATAAAAGTGAAAAATAAATTAAAGTTACCATACATTAAAAAGAATGGAATAAAAACTATATCAATGAAGGTTAAACAATTACATTGTTAAATTTAAAAAGCCATCTTCATAATCATCATCATCATCATCTTCCCTCTCACTGTCAGAATTATTTATGTTATCGAATATCGTCTAAGCCGAATCGTCTACTTTGTCTTTGACATTTTTTAAATTATTGTTCCTTATATAGTTTATAGTAGGTACTGATTGTTATACTTTAAAAACGACAGATTATTAACTATTTTATGTAAAAGATTTAGTTTTATAAAAATGTAAAACATTTTGTTGATTCAACTGATTATAATTGATGTTACGCATGTTAATTTTTAGTAGTTTAGGTGTTTATTATTTGTATTAGACCTTCTTGACTGATATGTTATTAAAATATTACTTATAAAGGTCGTTGATTACTTGAAATTATAAGTTTTAATTAAAACCTTTGAATTCAATCATCATTTTTATTTTGCAGCTCCTATTACTCCCCAGAATCATTATGTTTCAACTCTCCTCGACCTCTGTTTCATCTTACCTCGGTATGAGGGGAATTGAAACAAGTTGACTTGTTACGATTAAGTCAATTTTTCACCACCATTTTCAACGCTTACCGTTTATTTATGCTAACCATTCGCAAGTGTATAGAATAACCTATCGATTGATACCAGTACCATAAGATTTCTGATAATAGTATAAGTTATATTAAACAAAACGTGAAAATTGTTTCAACTCCCCTCGGTCTCCCCTAGTTAGCATGAATTTATATAGCTAGTATACTAGCGGTCCGCCCCGGCTTCACCCGTGGTACCTACATGTTTAAACTATCCTATCTCTCAAGTTGGATCGAACTGCACATGGTGTGCGAATTTTATTATAATCGGTTAAATGGTTTAGGAGTCCATTGAGGACAAACATTGTGACACGAGATTTATATATATAGATATATATGTATATTAGTATCAGCATCGCATCTGTGCGAAGCCAGGGCGGGTCGCTAGTTGAGTAATAAAAAAAATTGTTTTGTATAGAAGATTGTTGATGTACCCTAATAGTTTATTTTTAACCTAAGGAATAAAATGTACCAATGGAAGGTACTTATTCCCACAACACAGGGAATCCTAGAGTAGGAACAATTCAATTTCTATGCATCTTATATTTTTGAAAAAAAAAAGTTATTGTTTATTGTTATTTAATTTTCGCGGCCGACCCTTTCTATCTGTCTTGCACTTTAAACTATCTCTCCATATACACAATCATCAAATTGTTATACTTACCTACTTTCACTACGTTTTTATTTGTACATATTTAATACTTAACAAACGAATTAGCGTCTGGCTAATTGATTTTAGATTATATTATGTTTGAAGAACATAATATGAAATTTACAGACATTCTAAAATAATTTGAATTTTTTATAAAAACGAAATTAAAAATTGCGTCTGGCACCTATTTAACAACGAAAAAAACGTCTTGCAATAAAAAAATTATGATTGATGGATCTATCTAAAGGCAAAAGTTTAAAAATTACGCGTTAAAAAATGACTTTAAATTAAGGATAATTTCCTGTGCAGATAAGATGCGCACTACTGAACGCAACCACTCCGGCCAGCCAGACTGCGCGGACTCTAACCGAAATAGCTAGAGGAACAATATATCAAAAAACCAGCTATACTAAAATTCTCACTTGTCAACGTTGGTAGCTCCTATACGAAATTCAGATAGTCTGAATGTCAAATTTCGACCACCGTTCCTAACTCTCCAAATTCAAGAAGATCTTCATTTTCCTTGTTACAACCTGTTCATTTTCAAACAAAATACCAAGATTATCCTCACAGTAAAAACATTTGCCTGCAAACGATTTGTTCAGAGCTGCGTAATTACTGCTCTGTGATCGATGTGCTGTAATGAGGACTGACACAAGCTGGATTGATAACACACATTAGGATTCTGCACTATAATAGCTTGCTTTTTGCATTTCGTTGTAGTTTAGACTGAGTTTAGACTGAGAGCTTTTAATAGTATTTAGGGGGTAGTTTTGAATAGTGACTGCATTATATGGTCAAGTGTTTGTTGCCTTTTTTGGATTTTTTGTAGTTTAGACTTCACAGATTTTTATAGTATTTAAAATATCGTTTTGAATAGTGACTGCAAGTTTTTATCGTCATGTGTTGACTAGGTATTTTCTTTAATGGGTTTTGTTGTAATTTAGACTTTTAAAAGTTTAAGTATTTATGCAGTATCAATCGTGTGTTTACTATTTAAATATTTTTATAGTATGTTATAACTAATAACTAATATTATAAATGCGAAAGTTTGTGAGGATGTGTGTGTGTTTGTTACTCTTTCACGCAAATACTACTGAACCGATTACAATGAAATTTAGCACACATATAGAGGGTAACTTGGATTAACACATAGGATAGATTTTATCCCGGAAATCCCACGGGAACGGGAAGTATGCGGGTTTTTCTTAAAACGCGGGCGAAGCCGCGGGCGGAAAGCTAGTATGTTATAAAGTGTAAGTAGCTTATTGTAAATAGTCAGATAAAGATACAACATTATAAGGATCGTAAAAGCCTTATAATGTTTTTTTTTCTTGTATGTTACTAGTTACTACTCAACAAAATTTACACCATAAACTTCATTATCCAAAAAGCTTAGCAAATTTAAACCATAATCACTTGTAATAAAGTCTAATATATTATTATCATATCGATTGAATCATGGTTATTCTGGGTATACTCGGTTTATCGTTGAACCAATTCGATTTAAATGAATCGAGCGATCATTAAACGGAATTAATCTGTTTTATTAAGCGATGAATTCTCGTATATTGTAGCGAAGATTAATATGAGCCTGAAATACAGGGTCTAGTCTTCAGTTTTAATTCGTTATCTTGTAAACATTGTGTAGGTACTAAACTTCGAAATTAAAAGTGTTGTATAGAAGTGTAGTTGAAAACAGGAAGATGACGTTTATATTTAAACAATTCGTATAAAAATTGAGCTACAATTAAGAAAAGTATTAAATAGTTAAATACAGCTTCCAAGTTAAAAATCCATAAAGCCTTTTACACCACTGTAGGTCAAAATCATCTATTTGCCTACAAAAAATTAAACTCAAACCTCAAACATTTTTTATGAGGTAAACATACAATAGTAAAGATAGCCAGATATAACTATTTATTACTAGTAGGTAGTTGATATTTCCTCCACATATATGAGGAACAACCTTTAATAATTGTATGAATTATATTATTTAAAAGAGACTGAGTTGATGAACAGCTAAAAATACATTTCGACAATAGGTACTTGCTTTTATCCAGATGCACAAAATAATACAACTTAAGATCTGTTTTAGTTTTTGCCTTACAATTGTGGCCAGGATACTTGAAAAAATTTTGCACTCCAAATTGTCACCATATATTAATATTGACGATGCCCAATTCGGTTTTAGACCTGAATTGGGAACTGATATGGCTATATATACATTAAAAGAAATTGTTAACTGTTATAATAATCAGAATACTAGTGTATATGCATGTTTTTTAGACTTAAGTCGTGCCTTTGATACCTTGAACCATGATATATTATGGAAAAAAGTTCGCAGCAGTGATGTTTCTTCCGACGTTGTTGGTCTTTTTACATATTGGTATGATAATCAGACGAACAGCGTTAGGTGGGGCAGTACTCTGTCCGACAGCTATATTCTCCCGTGTGGTGTTAGACAGGGTGGAGTAACCTCTCCCGATCTGTTTAACTTATATATTAATGATTTGATTGTGGAGCTGAGTAGGACTGAAGTTGGACTTAAACTAGATGGCAGATATGTCAATAATTTGAGTTATGCTGATGATATGGTCCTACTCAGCCCCTCAATCAAAGGGCTACGAAAACTTGTTGGTATATGTGAAAGATATGCTCTTTCACATAGTCTACAGTATAATGTAAAGAAAACAGAAATGTTGATATTCAGATCGGGTAAGGGACCGGATAACATTCCGCCAATCTGCATTAACGGTCACCCTATTAAAATAGTAGATAGCTTTAAGTATCTTGGCCACATTGTTACATCCAAAAGAAAAGATGATGCCGATATTGAGCGACAACGACGTGCCCTCTGTGTCGTCGGCAATATGATCATCCGGAAATTTCGTAGGGCATCCAATTCCGTTAAAGTTCATTTATTTAAGACTTTCTGTCAGTCCCTCTATACTTGTCAACTTTGGACTAATTACACCAAAAAAGCATACGATGGCATTCGAGTAGAGCACAATAACATCTTCCGATATTTGATGGGGCTCGACAAATTTTGCAGCGCTTCGGAGATGTATACCAACTTTAGAGTAAACTCCTTGAATGCCATCCAGAGACACAGGATTGCTACATTTATGTCCAGAGTTGACAAGTGTAGAAATAAAATTGTACGCAGTCTGGCTGACAGAAATATAACTAGTAGTTTGTATAAAACTTGGATCTCAATTATTATGAGATAATTAAGTAATGGCTTTATGTTTTTTTTTTTTTCATTGGTTTTTCTGTATTAAAATTATTAAAATTGTATACATGTAAATTATGGGACTAAATTGTTCTGAAATAAAGAATTTATTATTATTATTATGTTTCTCATTTCCATAATACTCGGGTACCACCAGAAGGACAGTACCCGGATCTTTGGAAGGCTTACGTGGGGACACGGATCCAACACGCAGAGGCCCTTTCGAGAATTTTAATGTGTTGTGGGACACCAGCCGCAGCCTGCCCATGACTGCACTATAGAGATACAGCCCTGGGCAGTCCGCGGCCGATGTAGGACTATTGCAGGGTATGGAAATTTAATGATTGGGCTATGGATTGGGATGCTAAATGGACTGGTACTGAGGACTATGGGAAACTATGGCACCTGCCTTTCTACTAAAAGAAAGTAAAAATATGTTGGCAGGTGGTGACTCGCCCTCTCACTGTATGGGCCCCCGAAATAAGTCGCTGCAATAGTGCGACAAGGGGGCAACATATTGTGAGCAGCTAAGGGTGGAGAGGCGTCCCTGGACTTTAAACTACGATCACGCGCTCCCTGAGGGTCCAGCATCACGTGCCCACTCGCCACTTACGCTTCGCATCCACCCTTCGAGCTAAAAGCTCTCGCGACTCCACTCTGGCCGGCCGGTTAAGGCAAGCCAGAGGTGGGGGTCCTGTCCTCGTCAGGCTTCACTCCGACCGGCCGGTGAAGGCGAGCCGGAGATGAAGACAGGGGCCTCCCCCGGGAGCACTCGGTTCCCGCGGGGTCGCTACTCCCCGACTCCCCGCCACAAGGTGTCCTGCGGGTTGACTGATTGCACGGGTGGAATATCTATTGTCACGTAGACAATAGATATTCCAACCGTGGGCGATGGGGTCGTTACATCCCTACGCCTTTATTATTATTATTATTACGGTTACTAGCTTCAAGATCGATACTCCAGCCTTTAAATCTTCAAGATAGTTAATTCTGTACAAACGTACAGGATGATGATATGGTATTAATTTTGCTAGATAAGAGTAACAAACTAGTGAGCGCCCCCGGCGTTTCACGCATTTTCAGCCTCCGTATTCAAAGTTAGCGATGGTATTGATAAAATGATGCAAGATTGGTGCTATTTTATACTTTATTGTAGCTTGGTTTTTATTTTCGTCGCATTATTTATCATACTACATTTATGTAAGCAGCTTGTGAAGAATTATTATTTATCTCAAATCGCTTCTAAACGAAGTCTAGTTGAATAAATAAATGTTTGAATTTGAGTTTATGTAATAAATAAATAAAAAATAATAAAAAATAATTGTGTACCTAATGCATCGTACCTCCCTTATAAAAATTACAGTCTTATACCAAATTATTCATTTTTTAATTAGATTTTACGAAAACAAACAAATAAAAAAATTAAACTGACGTAACCAGTTTACACAGCCAGTAAATCAA
Organism: Colias philodice; assembly: GCF_061535455.1. Lineage (NCBI taxonomy): Eukaryota > Metazoa > Arthropoda > Insecta > Lepidoptera > Pieridae > Colias > Colias philodice. Next base: position 11,934,176 of record NC_143094.1, on the reverse strand, counting down.
TATGGGATATTACAACACAATAGAGATAGGAAATAGGTGTGGAGAATGGATACGACGCTATTCCGACACTAATGATGGCGTTCTGAGTAATAGACTTACTTCGGCTCTAGATTCTTGCAAATAAACCTAATTTGACACCTTTTCAGTACTTGTACGTTACTAAAGAGATGGTTAATTGACGCCACCTAGTTTTCTAAGTTAGTCGAGTTAGTCTATTATCTAAATAATAATAGTTCTCGCCCGCGTTTTCAAAGAAAAATCCGCATAGTTCCCGTTCCCGTGGGATTTCCGGGATAAAACCTATGTGTTAATCCAAGTTACAATCTATATGTGTGCTAAATTTCAAACTTTCGCATTTATAATATTAGCAGGATAGGATAGTAGGATAGTATATTTAAGACTAGCTTGTTTCACGCATGACAAAATCAAGCATGTATTGTATATTAATGACTTAGGTATTTCTTAAATAAAATCTATATAACAGCCAAGTATCATCAAAATCCGTTCAGTGTGAATGAATAAAAAAATAAAAAATCATACATCCATAGATTCTTAAAATCTTTCGAGTTTTGATAATTTACCGAACTAGCTTGCCACTGAAGTATCATTTGCACTTAATTTAAGATACTCCACACGTCATGTTGAATTTTCGTTACAGTAGGCCTTTGTCTCTACATTGTATGATACTAAACATGATCTAATACTACAGCTAGGTCTAGACTTCATTCAGGCGTGCTTTATCCTAGATCGGAAAACCACTTAACGTAATTTAGGTTTGCGGTCAAGCGCCTCTTATCATAACTTTGTAGCATACCGTATTATGCACAGATTTTGCTTCGTATAACAATTTTAGTTGTTTGTTTTCAATTTTTCTTGTACAAGATAGTGATACTTACATTCTTTATTATATTATTTCAATCTTTCAATTGTATTTTAATGCTTTGGTCTAATTCATGCGTTTGTACGCCTTACGCAATGCAATTTCAAATATCAATTTTGTAAAATGCAATTTAAGTAAATGTAAAAGTGTTATTTGCTTATTTCCTTTTAATAATCTATTATCTAACCTAAAACAGGTTAAATTTTGTACATTATAAGTTATGCTATTTTCCTACAAAAGACATATTTAACCAAACGCACTAGCGCGTGTAGCTAGCATAAAACAAATAACAATATTTACGCAAACGAACACTAGTTAACAGTAAACACTATGTGCTACTGAGCCTTAGTAGCCGCTCTCCTGTTCACAGTCTAGATGCTACGGACTGGAGCGAATTACTGGCGACAGCGAGATTGAGAGCGATTAGTTGATTTTTGAAAGTCGATCATTATGAAATAAACTTCATGGAATTTTGGATAATGTGCAGATTTTGATAAATACTTACTCATACATGACCTGAAATTTCCTGCTTAATAATCAGATACAGCAGGAGACAAACAAATAGCTCCCTCAACTTAAAGAAAAATTAAATCTACGCTGAATTATTTTAAATCGTTGAATTTGACAAGCTACTAGATTCCTACGATTTGAAAAGACCATTGTTATTGCTTGCCTTTAAAAATAACAATTCAAAGAACTTATCGCTTACATAAAATATTTAATAAGAACTTTTCAATTCTTTTTGCAAAATTATCGCTTCAACACATTGAATAGACAAATAATAAATCGCTTACACTCTTCCCTTGTCCTACAAGGCACTCCACGGTCTGATAGTCCGCTGGTTCGTGTTACACGCGAACTTTCAGTTCAGCATCAGTACAAATAATTAAATGTAATGAAATTAAAAGTAACTTAATTAACTTTGGCGGTATTTGTCACACACGCGATCTGATTGGTGGAAATGGTGATATATGGGGAATACAAAAATAAATATTTGAGGAAAAATTCGAAATAAGTATATAAGTTGTGAATTGTGATATTTTCGTAGTAAATCTTGAATCACAATAATTCAGTTATCTCAGATATTATCAAATGAGCTCGCAGATGTTAAAGAAATGAAAAAAACATTTTCCATATTTACATAAACAGCCTTACCAGATCCATAATCCTTAATAAACAGTGTATAAGTTACAGGCCATAAACTTAACAGGTGCTTATAATTGTTATTATTTGATTAATCTCCCTTCCGAATCTTCCCAACAACACATCCCAATCCCTCAACTAAACATTCCAAATTACGTTTAGGACAGTTTCAAAACCCACATAGCCCAGATATTTTCCACTAGCAATGTTTTTCCATACATTGCACACAAATCCAGTTAGTTTCACAAGCGTCTCGCAAGCGCTTGCGCAGCCCTCAATTAACCACCTTCCGTTAACTATTCAATAAATACCAGATATATTATATTGGCCAATGAGGTTTGTGCTTTTGAAAATGGAATATATATCTGTCAATAGTATTGAATAGACATCGTTGGATACGAATTCAAAAATGACATTTCTGTTGGAGGCAAATTCTAGTCTATTAGTTAGCAAGATGTATAATGTATATGCACATGTATATGTATATGAAAATTAAAAAAAAATTCTTTAAACATTATTATCCAAATATAATAATGAATGATGAAAATAATAAATGTACAAGTAGCATCAAGCAATAATCCATGAGATAACATTTGCAATTGTTCATAAACTTTATTTACCTCAATATCGATATATCATTACGAAGAATCGATTATCTTCATCAAGAAAAAACAACTTTCACACGGAAGACCACACAAAAAGATACCTACATTATTTCATAATATTTGTTTAAGTAAATGAACAGCCTCCTACATAATATAAAATCGTTTAAAACACATAAATACAAAACTGATTAAGAAATGCCAAACTCCAAACAATAAAATAAATAAATTTAGCATAAAATACTAAAAATATGCCACTAAGGTCAAGGTTTACTGCAAATAAAGTCAACGATGACCAAAATGGATGAACTTTCCAATTCAAAATATGCTTATAACATAAACCAGCCCACGCTCGAAAATATTAATATCACTTAATTATTAGACCAAGAGCTCATGTATTTTTTATCAGCAAAGAATGCGGATATAATGTAACAATAATATGGCCCATGGGTACAGAGAATTTAACTATTTTTTGTGACTCAGCACGGAATCATGCAGTTGATTTTAAATTTAATCAGATCATTGGTTAGATTCAAGTTTTTCGTATACCTTCAGTAAGTACGTAGGTATATACGTAAATATTATTAACATTATGCGGCTTAGAACACTTTATATTTCTGGCATTTCCGGGTAACTATCTTCCTAACCTATGTAACTTTGTTATAATAGATAATTAAAAATTGTTTAGTTAAATTTAAACCATTTGTTCAATTTAACATTAGTTAACAAAAATTACGAAAGAAACGACTGATAGATATGTATAAATCATAATAATCAAATAAAAAAGAAAGAAAGTGGCAAGCTCTTCGGCTATAAACAACTCTCCCACACAAGAACACACATTATATTCAGGTTTAGTTTAACCTTTATTCTCTAGGTCGCATTGCAACCAATTCCGGTCGGATTAAAATAATATATTATTATAATAAACTACAAAATATAATATTTTTATGTTTATAGCCATTTTATTATTCAATATTGTACAAATCTTACTATTTGCATAATATTTGGGTCGCTGATGCGTCGAGTTTTGAACGAAATAAAAATAACGCATGTTATTTTTGTATATTCATAATAATATATTACTTGCAATATGCATTCACTTTACATACACAAATTACGCAAGTGTACAAAAGCAGGTAATGTAATACAGAGTATTTTTTATTCCGTACCTTTAAAATGCGATATACCTACTTAATTATGAAACATGGGTTATAACTCGATGTTAATTGTCTTAATTGTGAAATAGCTATCATAAGGCTATCATGTATGTATTTTGTTTTCAATAATTACCTACTAGTTCCTATGATAGTAACTATCATAGTAAATTTATTAAATCTAACCAAACTACAATCCGTTCTAAATAAAACTACACCCATCCATCAAAATATATCACCTTGCAAAATGTCGATACAATAACAATTTTATTGTCAACAATAATCGATAAAAAAATCGTAACCAATACGCGTTCGATCACGATCAAATCGATTTCCCGGCATCACTCGAATGATTTATTCGGTTCACATCGATTCGCCACAACACTCGCTTTGGCATATTTCCTTATGTGGTATATAAATAGACCACACACAACGAGGGAAGTTATAAACTACGTCATAAAATGCGTAAAATTTACAGTTTTGAAGTTAGAGAGTTTGGTTCAATTTTCAGAGATATTGTATGTAATTTAGTCTCTAAATAACATTTATAATGTTAACATCAACTTGACATAAGTATCAGTATACAATAAATAATCGATGTTTGTTTAAGAGAAGTTTATCTTACAAATTAGGTACGTTTTCTTAAAAGCGATCCTTACATATATTTACTTACTATAAGTAACAGAATTTGTTGAATATTTTTAATGTATATTTACCCTTTTTGAGAGATGTGACAGTATGCACTTTATTTAAATGTTATTAAGCCATGAACACACACAACTACATTATAATACGAGATTTATAATAATTAATAATATTTCTTTTGGATCATTATTACTTACTAACGTACAACACAGCATTTTCAACATACCTGAAACAGAAAAACACAAATGATTAGTATATTTCGCAACAGTTACGCAACCACAAACAATGAGTAAATAAAATGTTTGATTTTCAGTTACAATAAACAATACAATGCATAATAGCTGCTGTTTCAATAACAATAGAATGTATATTTGTCTGGCAATTTAGCTAAATGACCTTTAGTTAGCTGACCGCTAAACTGCGGTTTGAACAAAACTGTAGTGGTTTGGGGACAATCGTTTTTATTGTACAACTTTGTGACATACCGTTTGCTACTGATTAAATTTATAGATTGTTTCCTTGTACTATTATACCTGTTTATTTTTCTTGATTAGAGATCGTAATTGCGATGATTAAGACATGTTTACAAAATATACAATACTAGCTTTCCGCCCGCGGCTTCGCCCGCGTTTTCAAAGAAAAACCCCTTCCCGTAGGATTTCCGGGATAAAACCTATCCTATGTCCTTTCTCGGGTATCAAAATATCTCTATACCAAATTTCATGCAAATTGGTTCAGTAGTTAAGGCGTGATTGAGTAACAGACAGACAGACAGAGTTACTTTCGCATTTATAATATTAGTATGGATGTGGGTAGGTATCAAATTAGCGTTAGATATAGAAGATATAACTGAAATTAATCTAAATGATGATTGTAAACAGTGAAGAATTGAGATAACTAAAAACATCATTATACCAAATGATTTATTAAAACCTGCATCCAAGTCAACACCAGAAGAATGTTTGGCACAACCGCATCCATTTATCTATCACTCCAAAACTTTAGCATAGACAAAAAACATGACGGATAACAAACAGTTATACTTGTCTTGTACGGTATTTTTTCCCGCTGCCATTAGTCAACTTGCCAAAACTAGGAGTTTTTTCTTATCACTATAAAAAAACCGTGTAAGTAGCCATGTCAAGTTTCTTCTGTTCAAATGCGATGCGACAGGCCACTGCCTGGACCGTTTGAGATGAATCTTAATATTAATGCGTCAAAAACCTGTCACGCTCGGATGATCCGCGCCTGAGGGTTCGAGACCGTTAGCGCTTTTTATTGGCTAATTCTTTCGTGTTTTTCCTTGATGGTAATTTGGGAGGTGCAATTTTAAATTTACAAGTATTCATCATGACTTTTATGTTACAGAGCGTGCCAAAGACAATTACACTGTTCCTCTTAAGCAATCGATTCCAGAAAATTTTCCAGATAATCTTGTGTCAAACATAAAATATCTGTATGTACATGGTATGTACATTATAAATAAGAACTGTATAATAATTAAGATATTTTTGGTATAACATCACTCAAACCTTTTAAATTTATTACCATGTTTGTGAAGGTCATAATATAATATTACTATATAACAGCACTAAACAGCAATAAACATAAATTAATGAAATCTTTGATTGAAATAACAGGTGTTCTTGGGTAGGTATTCTCAACAACATTTTCCTTATCAACATAAGAAGGTAAGTTCAATATAATAAATGTGTCATTTTTAATATAAATAACAAATTGAAACGGTGAAAGCAGACCTCGACACCTAATGCAAACGACGCCGCGGGTGTCTACTAGTTTTACCATACCTATATACTAACACCGTTTCCAATCTCCAATTTTTTAGTCAGCAATTTAGTACAATAAATCAATCGTTTTGCATTCATAAAAAAACTTGTTTGGAATCCATCGAACATAGTATAATACCTACTGACCTATTTACATCGGGGACAAGTAATCAAGTTTTTTTGGCGTTTTACAATAAGCATAAAATTTGATGTTTTTTGCGTATGGTAAAACTGTTTTTCTAAATGGTGAAGTATAAGATGGTGGACTGAATTGATAATGTATTTTATATACCTACTAGGCCTATATCTATTGAAAACACTTATATACAAATTTTTACTGTTAGCTTTGAAAAAGATTCTTCTGCGATGACTATTTCTGTTAATTAAAATGTTTTATACATTTAAATATACACGAGCTGTCGAAATTGATAGTAAATTATAAGTTGTTCAACGACTACCTATTGAATAGTTATTTTTCCTCATTTGACCCAGTTTAGCATCGATGTCAGTATTGAAACAATACGAAAGAAATTTAAACACTATGATTATAATATTATGAATACGTAAACTTTTCTCAGGTTTATAGATATCACTTACTTATTTAAATTACATTTTTCCCACCAAGAACTTCCAGGACCATAAAACATGTATCTTAATCGATGGGATTCTGTATCAAATGACACATCGGACCGTTTATCCAAAAAAAATACTGGTATTCCAATAAAAATCCAATTTATATTGCGGATGGAATAAAGCTATTTTTGTATTGATTTTATCGAGAACTGGTTTCGCGTAAGTTATATGAGGTGGCGAGGAATATTCATCCTTTTTTAAGGTAAACAAACTAGTATGGGTCACCTGGTGTTGAATGATCACTTGCTTTGAGCCCCCGCAGTACCTATATGAGGTATGTAAAGTTATTAATGAGTAGATAAAGTACTTCTTGTATGTTGAGTTTCGCTTCTGATGGTCTAATTCGAAAAAACATTTTTGTATTGTCAATCTTAAATCTATACTAATATTATAAAGCTAAAGAGTTTGTTTGATTGTTTGAACGCGATAATCTCGGAAACTACTGGTCCGATTTGAAAATCATATCATATCCTATCATCACGCTACGACCAACAGGAGTGGAGCCACTGTGGAGTGTGAAACTGGGTAAGGTCATTTTAGATATTCGCATTCAGTGTGTTCTCTCAAATACATATACATATATTTTAATCATACTTTCGTCACATCCAACATCCCAGTAAGAAAACAAAATTTATGCATCTGTTCTATATGTACTCTAGTATTAGCCCGAATAACAAAAAATATATTTATGGCCGTATAAATTGACACAATTCGTTATAAACCTCCAGTGAGAAGACGCATCAATGATAAGCCTAGTCTAGACCTTAAAGGCAAGGCATGCCAAGGTCCCAGGCTAGGTTGTAAAATAAGTAGGAAGTACTTTAAGGTCAGAGGCAGAGTTTCAACCAGTTTACTTCGGACACTTGTGACCCTGAATCGAAAGTTGGAAATGTGTTTATTATTATTCATTTTATCTTATTTACAGTATTTTTTTTAATACTTTACTATGCTAGTTAATAACACAAATTACTTAAAACTACAACTTATACCTATACTAGCACAGAGGGCGTCCTTATCACTAAAGAGTGATCTCTTCCAGTATGTTGTTATGTGCCTTATTTAATGAAATGTACATTTTATCTAATTTACTCTATAATTTGTGCATACTAATAAATTCACAAAAAATCTTGTACCTGCTCGTGCTCGTTCATTCAAGACACAATTTAAGTTTTCGATATATTTTTATGAAATCGTAATAAAAGTTACAAAGTAAATATCTACATACTAGTGTCCTCTTTTTATGAATACTCTGTAGTCTGTAGATACATTAATTAAAACAATGCAAACAGCAGATTGCAGCCACGAGTAGTCACAACAAGGAGATAGCGCAGGTATGGCTGAGCCTGATAACAATAAAATGTCATTCGATTACTATTTTGTTGTCTGTACAAGCTAAATTCTTTACCCTGAAACAATTAAAGGTACATTTACATGAGGACTAATTAAATATAAAATAAGAAAAATAAGATAAAATAAGAAGAAGCTGTTTTGGTTGTTACGTTTGGGTAATTTGTAAATTTGGTATAAGATTGAAAATTGGATAACAGGACAAGAATAAAATATTGGCCTGTAATACAAATTGCAGATAGATTAAATAAAGTATATAGTCTCTCCTTTATTTATTTATTTATTTATTTATTTTTTACATACATAGATTCCTTACAGCTATTTGTATTACAATTTTTATAATTAACTTTAACAAAACAATACGCCAATAAAAAGGAATACCAATAATAAGACAATTAATGTGACAGTAGTTTAACATTAATTATAACAATGACAAAGTGGAAAAAATTAATATATATATATTTTTTTTTTTTTTTTGGACATGGTATACAAAAAAGAGGAAAACGTACCCATTATAGAATGTTTGGTATGGATGTGTGAGTGTGTGTACTGTGTGTGTAGTGTATAATGGTGTAGTGTGGTGAGATTGTGTATGGTAAACTAAGAAATTATTGAATTGGTGATGTCTGTTACTGCTTTTTTAAAACTGTTACGGGAGAGATGAAATATGTCAACACTTGAAAATTTCTTGTTGTAAATATCAGGTAGACGGAAGAGTGTAGAATTTTGCAGGTGTTTGGTTGAAGCGAGGGGAACCTTTAATAGTTGGCAATGCCTTGTTCGTAATGACGGTGCTTGTAGTGATATATTACCGAGAATATTTGGACAGTCCAGTCTATTACGCATTATGTCGTAAAGCAGCATCATGTCGATAATATCTCTCCGTTGTTCGAGTGTATTGATCCTTTGGAGAGAGCATACTTATACTTATACTTATACTTATACTTATTTACTTACTATAAGAGTGTCTCAGGGACTCAAAGTGAGTCTTGGCTTCCGACAATATATTCTCACCAATAAATAAAAAAAATATACTTTTCATGAAAATTATTACCTATATATTCGTAACTAAAATACCGTGCGCATTGCCCTTAAATATTTGAAGTGTGGCTGCGCGTGCGCAAGTGTCACTTCCGTTGGAAGGATCGCATTATTCGCATTGCTGGCTTTATGTATGAGCTTATATAAATGGCTCAATTGACCCAAATAGTTATGTTAATGTATGCTAATATATCACAAATGGTAGTGTTTGATATATTATAAAAAAATAATGTCATATGAAAAGTTATTGTATAAAAATATATATATCATATTAATAACAATGAAATTAAAAAAAAATCAAAACATAAATGATAAAATGTACATATTATAGTCTGAAATTTCCAACTACCTCCAATTTAAAGTTTGAATTTCTTAGCACTACGGTACTTTTCTGCTCCCAAAAACACCAAGGTAAAAATATAATAATCACAAAAACCTTGCAATAAATTATCTAGGAAACTATTAATTACCCGACCTTACAAAAAGCGGCATTAAGTTAACCTTTACCACCAACCTTTGCTTGTCCCTACAAGGCACAATACTTCAATACATTTAAGGTATACAAAACACTTTACAAGGAGGATTCTGTACATTGATTTATGGTGGTTTCATCTGTTGGTGTTATATCACGCATTGCTGGAGCCATTGTGATGCAGTTTGTACTATGTATTGGTAGCTATTTAGTTATTTATGTTAACAGTTTTTATCATGTTTTTATCATTGGTAAGACCAGAATGATTTTTATATCTTCTTAAAGCGTGATTGTATCCTATTTACCGAACCTTAATAGTAATCACTAAATTAAAAAAAAGATTTGATTTTCAATTTGCTTTAAAAAAAACTTATATATTATCGCTTTAAAAAAATACTTGCTCTATAAATTTACTTACCTATAATACCTAGGTATAACAATTGCATCAAATGAAACGAGAAAAAATCTTAATTTCATTTATTCATTGGCGTTAAATGTGTCAGTAGTTAATTAAAGATATCATTTAATTAATTACCTATATGATTCATACAGTTTTATGAAATACGGTATAGTATTACAGACATCGACACCAATGCAACTCAAGGGCGCTTTTAAGGCAAGCGGCTCCCTTACGTATCGATGAAGGTAATATAATATACATACAGGAAATCGATTTTTTGTTGATCTCTTGACCGGATAATTATTATGACAGATTGAGTCGAAATATTTCATTAAATTGAATCAACCTTTTATCAGTAGGTACAGTGTAAATATATTACAGGTTTCTCCTAGTAGGAAGAAAATATTTCAAAACCTGGAGAGTAAAGTACACAACACATTGAAAAACATGATTGCATTTGAATAATAATAAATCAGAATGTCTGCTGCATCTTTTAACTTCAAGAATGAAGAACTCCTCTATTTATTAGAGTGATACTTTAAAATTCTATTGTTTTAACAATGAAAAAGTAATTTACCTTTAATTTTAATTAAGGATTGATCACAAAAGGCAGTATTTTATCTACACTAATATTATAAAGAGGAAAACTTTGTTTGTTTGTTTGTTTGTTTGATTGTAATGAATAGGCTCATAAACTACTGGACCGATTTTAAAAATTCTTTCACCATTCGAAAGCTACATTATCCACGAGTAACATAGGCTAGGGTTTTATCCCGGAAATCCCACGGGAACGGGAACTATGCGGGTTTTTCTTTGAAAACGCGGGCGAAGCCGCAGGCGGAAAGCTAGTGATACAATAAATATAACTTCCATAGAATAAACGTAATTTACGCGCTGAATAAAATAGTTGTCAGCGAACAGTTAGGAATGCTGCCGGAGTGAGATTTTAGAAATATAAAAGGTTGTAAAAAGTAAAAGTGTTAAAATTATGGAAGTTCGCTGTGAAATTTGATACTTTGTGTTAAATATCTTCAGATTCTGTGAATTATTTTAATGGTTGTTTTTGTATAAATAATTTCTTAGGCCTAATTTTGTATGGAAAAATTTTACTCATCGTATCTATGAATAAATTGTTGTAGTGAAACTTCTTTAGGCACGTTTTAGAGTAAAATTTCAAGGTCACCTCTTGGCAATACCGTCATGGAGTAAGACGACGATTTTGGTATCTTTGAGTCTTGCCAAAGAAGTTTCACTTCTGACACGTGTGCTCGGCCCACGCTCTTTTTTATATTTCTATCTATAAAATACAAAAAATAAGAATTTTACAAGGAAATTGAATTTGAATTTGGCTTTACAAGAAAAGAGTAAATTGTTATGCTTCACTGCTGAAATTTTAATGAATGCACATACACATGTACATACTATGTACATACACCAATGTACGTACACACTATGTCCATCGCAACACAGAGAAAGTAAAAGAAAAAGAAATCCACGAACCAGGTAAAGTACTTAGCGATATGTCACTTGCAACATGTTGCTGTTACAACATTGGGATATGGGTGATTATACAAAAATGGGGTAACTTTTGAGGATATTTTGTTTACTATATTTTTTATATCAGATTGTTACAAATTAGGGTGTATATGATAGCTAATCTAATGAATATATTGTTCCAAATCGGGCCAGCCAGTTTTTTAAGTAGATTGTGAGATATTTTAAATTTTCTGGAATTGGCCTCCAGGGGACTGACGAGGCTAACATGGTACTGATAAAAAACACAATTTTGTAATATTCTTAAAGAAATTGAATGAAAATTACTACAAATCTCTCAGTTTTAATAATGGCACATGTCTTTTAAGTATTAAAATCACTTAGTTACGTTTAAAAATGATAATTAATAATATGTGATACTGGGAAAAAACAATGTCTCAAGTTTCAAAACAGCCTTCTGATATTTAACGCTACGTGAATATTCTTACTCTCTTACTTAACTTTTTCTATTTTAACTTAGTTTTACTTGATATTTCAAGTAATTCACAAACAATAGAAACAAAAAAACGGCCAAGTGCGAGTTGGAGTCCTAAAAAACCTATTTTTTATTAAGTTTTAACTAAAAATTTACACTTTTAGCAATTTTTCCTTATCTGTGTTATAAGACGTTGCTATTTACCAAGTAGAAGTAAACTATATAGCAGTTTATAGTAGACTGTATACACGGCAAGCATCCTGTGTGTTTTTTTATTCCCTTGCGAATATTTAATTTTGCGGAAATTTGCAGTATTAACGGATGTAGGTATCTTTTGATTGCGTTGCGTTATAAGTTTGATTTTTTTACAGCCCCAAGGGTTCTTAATCTTGAGTATCCAATATAAATTTCAGATTGATACCTCCACGCGTTCCAAAAAAAACGTCTTAACAGACAAACGGACAACAAAGTGATCCTATAAGGGTTCTGTTTTTTCCTTTTGAGGTTCGGAGCCCTAAAAATCTACCAATATTTATGTTAAAAGTACTAATTATAGTAAAATTAAAAACCAAAGTCTCGAATGAAAGTCTCATCTGAGTTTTCATAAGAGCCCCTTGACATTTTTATAATGTTATTAAGTATATTAATTAACTTTTATGTTATTTTGAGGTAATTTTACTTCACAGTAATATACGTATACGTATTTATCTGATAAATATAAAAAGCTATGCCCTGAAAGCATCAAAATCAATAATTAAAATAAAATAAGATCTTTTTTAATAAAATTATTAGTAGTTTGTTTCAATAGCTCTTTTCTTTGCTACTCTTTCTTAAATGTTTCTTCCCTAGTCAAATTCAGGTTCTTTTAGCGTGGCGCATGATGCTTTAAACTGAAATATAAAATAGAAATGCTTATACCAATAGCAATCAAGATAAAAGTTCTCAAAAACGACAGAATCATCAGTACTATGGGGTCGCGTCAGTCCTCTGGCACGATATCTGACAAAGGACTGATGCCAGCGGATTGATGAAAAGGGACTTAATATGAGGTTATAATCACAAATTATGTTTTTTTGCCTAATTTCTAATATCAACAAACTATATTTTTACAAATCATAGTTAACCATTTATAAATGAAAATAAAAATCGGATTAACAATAAAATAACGACTCACCATAGGACTGAAATGTTGACTGGCGCAGCAAGATTTTAGAGGACAAACACAACCCTAGCGCTGGTACAGTTATGACGGCCGTCAAAATATGCGGTGCACAAGTAACTTCATTACCAACATTAATACTTAGACAGGGATTTGACCTCGACTTGGTGATATTTAGCGAGAATTTCGAATTTAAAAAACACACAACGGACTGACTAGTGAAAACGATGACAAAGTTTAATTTTATTTTTTAAATGAAATGGAAAACATTGCGTTATGAAATTTGTAGTATATAATACTATGTACATCAAAGATTGTAGTGTTTTTGTAAGTTTTCTTAAATCGATGATAATGTTTAAACGATAGTCACTTGATTGTTGGTTTTCGGAGTTGTGACATGCCAAAGTACTGACATTTGAGGTATTAATTTATTTTTTTTATTCATTTGTATTTTAAATAAAGAAGTGAAATTGAGTGACCAAATAAAGGACGCTTCATTGTTTTAAAATAGATTGTTATTTGAATAAAATATAATAAGACTTTGTTTAAATTGGCTGATGACATCGAGTTACCCCATTTTTGTATAATCACCCATATAGGAAGTAACTTGGACATAGGTCTTGCGTAGTCTAAATAAAACTAGGTATAAATTGACTTTTACTCTTGGGAAATTGGGAGTAAGAAAATTTCAAGCTCGCGACAGAAAAATTATATAATTATATAAATTAAATTAAAATAAAAATGAAACGCTTAATCTGTTGGTAAACGCAAAACTCAAGAACGGTTGAACCGATTTCGTTAAATCTTTTTTTATAATATTCCTTGAAGTACGAAGATATGGTCCTTTTGGAGAGAAAACGTAAACATTTACCACGGCCGAAGCCGGGGCGGACCGCTAGTAAAATCATAATAAATATTGTTCCTATAATCTTCTTATATATAAAAATGAATCGCAAAATGTGTTGGTAAGCGCATAACTCAAGAACGGCTGAACATCAGCCCCCCTAGTCAAGTGGCTTTCTGTTAGCGTAGCGTTCAATAGAATAGACTACGAATGTATGAGATTGACGTAACCTGTAGCTACGTTTATCTACAGCCTACGTCAATCTCATACATTCATAGTCTATTCTATTGAACGCTACGCTAACAGAAAGCCACTTGACTAGGGGGGCAGGTTTCGCGTTGTCACGTGTGAACGGGTGGACCGATTTCGATAATTCTTTTTTTATTATATTCCTTGAAGTACGAGGATGGTTATTTGTAGAGAAAACGTAAATATGTACCACGGGCGAAGCCGGGGCGGACCGCTAGTAGGAAATAAATTTAAAATAGGTATGCGGTTAATGCATCAAATAAACTCCTTGATTGATTTAATTAAATACTGTGTACTTCCCTTCATTTATTCGAAATAATAAAACTTGATACTTCCCTAGATCCAATTATTTTTATTTCTAACTAGCGGTCCGCCCCGGCTTCGCCCGTGGTACATGTTTACGTTTTCTCTCCATAAAAACCATCCTCGTACTTCAAGGAATATAATAAAAAAAGAATTTTCGAAATCGGTTCAGCCGTTCTCGAGTTATGTGCTTACCAACACATTTTGCGATTCATTTTTATATTATAGATTAATTGCATGTATTAATTTAATTGAATCACTGCATAATCAGTACTTTCTAAAAGCATTTACGTGTTATTTCATAATTCAAACTTAATTGGGTCATAATTTATCTTTTTCAAATCTAATAAATATACACCAATTAAAATTCAGTGGGTAATATATTATGTCTTTCACAAATTGTTACCTACAGAGTCTAGTAGTATGTACATTGTTCATATGGGAGACGTATTAGGGGAGATAGCAATCTACCAAATATGTACACAAAAATGACCTCAATTATGAGTAAGTATTTATTTTACAACTAGCGGTCCGCCCCGGCTTCGCCCGTGGTACATGTTTACGTTTTCTCTACATATACATAAGAACCATCTTCGTACTTCAAGGAATATAATAAAAAAAGAATTATCGAAATCGGTTCAGCCGTTCTCGAGTTATGCGCTTGCCAACACATTTTGCGATTCATTTTTATATATAAGAAGATAACAAAATTTATATACATATTCATTAATTTTTAAGGAAATATATGCAAAAATCGGCAAAAATAACACATTGAGAAGGTCACGGCTATTATCAAAACAGCAATAAAACTCATCCACAAAATTATCCGCTAGATAGCTATCAGCAACCTGTCGCTAAACACATTGCCCTACATCGGAGACACGGATAACAATATAACCGTTACTTCATTGTGGATTAGGGCTATTGATGGACAATTTTGTATTTCTTTTCGAGTACAATGTCTATACATATCTATATTAATATTATAAAGCTGAAGAGTTTGTTTGTTTGTTTGAACGCGTTAATCTCAGGAACTACTGGTCCGATTTGAAAAATTCTTTCGGTATTAGATAGCCCATTTATCGAGGAAGGCTTATAGGCTATATATCATCACTTTTATCGTGACAAAACCAAACGTTTATCTCGAGAAAAAAAGAGCGCCAAAAGTGGTTTATCGCAGATAAAACCAAAACTAAAAGTAATTATTGTAGAGCCATTTTAATAGGCAACATTTGACAGTTCAACAAAATTCAACAACGTAACCTAGTAAACACGACATAGAATAACATGATATTTCGTTTTGTTAGAACTGCACATTTGTTTAACTTTTTTCAATTACGATTACATATTTATAATTATATAATGACCGATACAAGTAATTTTAGGATTTGATTTTACTGATAAACCATTCTAAACATAATAAACAATTTCTGATTTAAAAAGAACTGACGTCGATACAATTTTGTGTCAATAAACCTTTTTTCTTTTTAAATACTAGAGACGTTACTTTAAAAATCGAAATCTGACATCTAGAATCGAATGCATTGATTACTTGGGAATAAAAATTATGATAAATTATTGACATGTGATTCAAGTTCGATTGACAAATGGTTCAAGTCTGTATCGATTAATTCACTTTAATCGATGTTTTTAAGCAGGTTACCACCCTATGAAGATAAAATTGATAGACGTCAAATGTTGCCTATTAAATTGGCTCTACTATACACATAATGCTCTGACAAATATCTTGCAAATGTTTTAATATAATAGACCGGGAGATACTGACACAAAATTTCGAGTCATTTGTAACAGGATGGCGGTTCTACAGGGTTCTTAGTACGCAATGACAAAAAGAAAAATGATGGTGTGAACGCTGGTACTGGCGGTTTAGTCGCGTGGGCGTTAGTCGAACTCGTCGGAAAATAGCGAAAGTCAAACGATTTGTAACAGTATGGCACTTATTTTTCCTGTAAGTTTGAGGATCAACGAATATAAATACAAAATTTCAAAGATCTAGGTGTTGGAAATCTTCACTTATATAAATTAATAATAAATTTATTTTTCAAGTATGACAGCACTTTTTCCCCCTACTAGAAGTATGGCAAATATAATAATGGTCACATTTTATCAAATACTCTCCAAAAAGCCAAATGCAATACTGGTACAAAAAGATAGGCGAAATAAAAAAATTTTGCAGATTTTCGGCGGTATGGCGACCATTTGGAATCGTCCGAAAAGTATGGCATGGCGATTTTCGTAAATGGCTGCACGACGATGGTTACCTGTGCAAAAGTTAGCTTGGTACAAATGGTTGAATAATTGTTTTTTTTAAATCAACACATTCGCGTCGGTATGGCGGGCTGTAAGTCATACCGGAAAAGTATGGCATGACACTACCGCCTACTTCTTTTTTATGGGCTATCGGTAAATTCTAAAATTTTTGTGTTACAAATCGTTTGACTTTCGCTATTTTTCCGACGAGTTCGACTAACGCCCACGCGACTAACCCACCGGTACCAGCGTTCACACCATCATTTTTCTTTTTGTCATTGCGTACTAAGACCCCTGTAGAACCGCCATCCTGTTACAAATGACTCGAAATTTTGTGTCAGTATCTCCCGGTCTATAATTGTTTATGAAAAAAAATCATAATAAGTATTACCATGTCAAGTAGAAAACGTAAAAGTGTGAAAATTAGAGCTAACTTGGTGATTTTTTTTTATCGAGTCAATTTTAATATTTTATGTTTTTGATTGAACAGAATCGTTGAACATATCATCTAGTTTGATTTATATTTTATTTTTTAGATTTGGTCTTGAATATTACACGTATCATCTAATAGAAGATTGGTAATTTTGCTTTATACGCACCCTTAACGTGACCGCAACTTTATAATCTTATTACACACAGCGGTCAACATAAAGGTATTAATGCAAAATAACTCATTAACGACAGAATTTAATTAATCCCATAATGGATGGCACGAATCAATCGAATCCTCACATAAAACCGCTGAATGTTAAATTATACCGCTACTATTCCATTTAAATGTTAAACAATTTAATTTTTTAATTTTCGCGCCGTTATATTCTACTTTTGTATCCTGGTAACACTGTTATGTCGATTGATTCAATCGATTTATTACCTTCGCCAAAATTGAACACATACCAAAATGTGGCACATCATATAGTCTGTGGTGTGTAGGCGGTGAACCATAGATACAAAAGATTTGATTCAACTCCAAAACGGTCCAATAAAAATTAAAATTCCAACTAAATGTAGTATCAACCATAATTATGGAATCGATTTGATGCAATTTAGTTGCCATGTTTGGTATTTTTCTTAATTAAAATGACATTTGAAATTCAAATATTATGGTATAAAATATTATAAATGGCTTACATTTTTAATCTTATTATCTTGCATTTTTACCGCGAGTGCAAATTACATTAATAAAAGAACAAGTGCTTTAAATAATTTGAGCGTATATCAGAACCGTAAGTGTAATAACATCAGTGGGTTAACAAGATAACATTTAAAAGCACTTGCAATGTATCGATTAAAAATTCAACAATTCTGGCACTTTCTCCGATTTCGTATCGTTGTTCGCGTTCACACGCACCCGAAGATTACCATTAGCCACATAAGGTGTCGACATATCCAGTAGGCATGTAAAACACACCCATACTTAGTAATTGATAGGGACTTTTTGTCCGAGCATCTGCCCTCTCACCTCGACTTCAATACGCGTTGAATTATTCAAAAGGCCGTTGGTCTCGGATTAGCAAATAGACGCGCCAACGCGTTGATATTTCAATGATGTTACTCTTGAGAGTTTCGCCAAATAAATCAAAGCTTTTTTAATTTATTGTCGACAATACTATAGTTGGATAGTATAGTTCATAGAGATGAATATAGACATAATCGTTAACTCTGCATTTATGGACCATATACAGTTGTAACAATTCCTTCAACTGCCTGGCGCCTGCACAATCAGCTATTTTGTGTCACGATTCGCTATGATTTATGATATACCAATCTCAATTTATAACATTTGAAAATTTATAGATTTTTAATGAAGCTTTGCATTTTTTTGAACCTTTTGCACTTGACGTATTTTCAATGGAGAATACAAACCAATCCTTTTGTTTTTAGCAAGAAAGTAATCACCAGTATATGAATCCTCTCATTTTAACAGTTGACTAAAAGACGTGTTAGTTATTACCTTGTTATTACACATGATATAAAAGTGACATTCCATATTCAGGGATCATAAACAAGAATTTATAACTGTGACAGCTCAACGGAGGCGGCAACATAATTATGTATTGTATTGACAAACGGTACCATACAAGGCATTGATTACAAAATACCTTAACCGCAAACATTTACCAAAACATCTGTTAGTACAAACAAATGGGATCTTCCCAAGCCGAATCGAGAACAATACAATTACGATCGATTAATCGCTCGCTATCTGATGAAGGCGATCGTTTGGTACTTTCTCGATTGCCGACGGCCGATTATCGATTGGTGGATTCGATTAAACTATCGATACCGTTTACAAATATTTCGACATCGAGATAGCGATCTGAGGCGTTGAGTTGAAACGAGTTTTATATTAATATTAACATTTCGCCCGCGGTTTCGTTTACTGCATTCATCTGATACGATACAACTCTTTCAACACACCGTATGATCTATTGCTCGCTGTAATTCGAGTTGTTTTCACGTGTAATTAAAAAGTGATGAAACTAATTAAGTTTCCATCGTAAAACAAAACTGTAGTATCGATAAGAGGATTTTTATTGGCCGAATGATGTATCTTGAAATTTGTGGCATTGAGAATTTATGGGGGTATAAAATCTGTTAATTTAATTTGATGGACATTCATATAATATAGATCTGGCCATACATACACAGATCTCTTCTAAAGTCTAAGGATATTCTACCATAAAATTTTTTACATTACGTATGTAAGTGGAACGGACGAATTAATAATATCAATTGGCTTCATATAAAATGAGTGATATATTATTTTTAATGAACTAATCGGCAACTGATATTTGTGTTTAAGATCCAACTAATTAGCCATAAAACTAATGAACCAATATCAATGTCGTTTAGATAAAATGAAGATTAGCTCTAAAAACCCACCGGATGATATCAGATTCTTTGAACATTTTAAATATCATTATATCAATGTCGATTTGAAAAATGCTAACTGTCCGGACGATTCTGCACTGAACATTTATATAAAATCAGTTAAGAACATTACAAATGTTCATATTCACCTTAAATTATTGTTATTTCTTGAAATATTTTAAAAAATCTTAACAACATTACCTACCTAGGAATTGCCAATTGGTAAGTATAAACTAAATTGCAAATGATGACCTTGTAAATTTCCAACACAGGTCATGATTGAAGGAATCATCTGCATTTTGATTATTAGAAAGTTAAACTCAATAATCGAATAAATTTGTCATTAACGTAATTTGAAAATTTGTGTCACGATATCATTAGTCTAAATTTAAATCAAGACAATCATGGAAGAATACCTTAATAATCAACTACTAGTATAACCTATTCCTAGAACTTAGTAAATATTGTATGAATGGAATAAAACATTATAATTAATGTACCTACACCACCTACACATAGATTTGCTATTTTCACACACACATTCTTACTCATTTTACATTTCTTACGAAAATTTTGAACAAGTTGGAAAGTTGGAATCCACGTTTCCTCTTTTTATACGTGAAGCCGGAATTTTTTTTAACCAGTTTGTTTTTGAGACAACAACGCCATACAAAATATTCCAGCACCAACTGAAATGTCATGTGGATATCACGAAGATTCGTAATTTTTTGTGCACTTATCCATACAGTCACCGACTACCTCATCCCCGGTCAATGACACACCTATGAATTACCTAGGAACCATTACTAAAGTTT
Organism: Colias philodice; assembly: GCF_061535455.1. Lineage (NCBI taxonomy): Eukaryota > Metazoa > Arthropoda > Insecta > Lepidoptera > Pieridae > Colias > Colias philodice. The sequence continues at coordinate 11,913,585 of NC_143094.1, read as the reverse complement.
GTACAGTACATTTAATTGCACACTGCAACGCATCGCGTTAAGTTTTATTCAATTTGCTTTAGCACTTCCCGGCGTATGTGCTTACGTGCTTCCCCGTGTTTGTCTGCTTGGACGGTGAATAACTTAGTTAAGTGAGGTGTCTATTATAATGTATGTAGTAGATATGTATAAGAAACGAGAAGAAAAGTACGTAAAAGACACCGAGTCATGACAATTGGTAGTTATTAATTTCAGTTATTTTAGTAACAGATATTTCTCTCACAATTTACGTTTCAGTCTTTAACACTATATGCTACTCCACACGGAACATAATAACAGGCCTATTTCTTCTGAACATAGGAATACCTTATCATTTGGATTTCCTATTCATACCGATTATCCAGACACGTCTGTCTGACTCTTTTTCCCTTTCAGTCAACGTTATTTCTCTAAGACTTCCTAATGATTTCTCATCTCTATCCGTTGCTTTTTCCTCACTCCAACTTGAACCCTCAAGAATAGTTCACAACAAGCGCAAACACTGCAAATCATATTCAAGTCGAACACCAACTTATTTGTGTACACAATTATGTTTGCGAACATTATTTGTTTAGAGCCGTTCATTCCTCGCTATTTGCTTACACGGGAACCGAACAAAAGATGTTTTAGCTATTAAACTTTACGCCTACATTATGTACGCTGTTTACGTAACTGCGTGTATGTATGTATGTACCTATGGAACAAGAGTTAAAAGAATCACTGGATTTTGAATATACATGACATTGATTGTGAATGTGACTATAATAATAATTGGAGACTAAACACATTTATCTGTCCTTAAAATTTTTTTTATTTGAAGATGAATTTAGGCGATTTTTACTGACTTTTAGAACATAGATTTAATTTTAAGATATAACGGAATAATATACAGAAAATTCCAAATTACATTCGAAAACTGGCAAAACGAGTCAAACCCGACTAGAAATCTAAACAATTCCAAGGGTCTGTGATAGGCGATTATAAAGGATGTTAATGAGCCAGATCATGTGAAACCGGGTTGTTAATTTTATAAATAATAAACATGTAAAGGAAGCGAGGGCTTCGCGCATCCTGGACTTGAGTAAACAACTATGCCTACAGTGTTATGATAACGCTTGGCCATGTTTATGGTTTGTCAAGGAATATATATGTTATAGGCAAACTCCGAAGCTCCGGCGCTCCTAGGTTGGACTGGTTAATCCTCAGGTCAGACTGAATGACTTAGTCAAAGCCCAAACAAATGTAAATTTTCGGCCTTTGACTAAACAATTTTCGTCAAACCTGGGAGAGACTAATTTGGTCAGGCAAACGTCAAAACACAATTTTATTAAATCGGGGTTTGACGAGTCAAACTCCGATATAGGTATGAAGTGTCTTATCTTCGTATATTTGGAAGCATTTTATCATTTAAGCAGCTTTCAAGTCCAGCTTACGTGATTTTCACTTTTATATTTGAGATGCTTTGAGAGAATGCCGTGTGGCATTAGGCCCGCCTTTTGTACGATGTGCAATAAAGTATAAAATAAATAAATAAATGCTTTGGAATATACGGAGGTTAGTTTGTATAAGATTAAGTATAAAAAAATAACATTTTTAAAATTTTGATGTTTATTGTTTTAATAATTTCTTAAGTAATTAAAATGAAAAATTAATCATTTTTCTGACATGGTGAGGCATTAACTTTAATGTTAATTGTTTTAATAATTTCTTAGGTAATTAAAGTGACAAATTAATCATTTTTCTGACATGGTGAGCGCACGCTCAATGAACGAAAATGAAATGACAAAACAATCGGTCGGAAGTCGGAACACCGCGGTCCGCGAGAGACATTATGAACCTGTTTAAACATGTTCAGATCAACGTTTGACCGAGAATTGCAGTCGCTTCTAGGATTGACTAGGCCAAAACCGAAACAGAATAATTTACTTTCGACGTTTGACTGAAAAGTTAGGAGCTCCTGGGTTTGACTAAAAATACTTCAGGCAAAGGGCGAAATTGAAATGTATTTCGGGGATTGCCTGATGGCTTTGGCCAAACCTAGGATAAACCAGTCCTTCCGCGAAGAGACTGTGTATCGGACTTTGACTATAACATATATACTTTACTAGCGGTCCGCCCCGGCTACGCCCGTGGTACATATTTCGCAATAAAAAGTAGCCTATGTCCTTTCTCGGGTATCAAAATATCTCCATTCCAAATTTCATGCAAATTGGTTCAGTAGTTTAGGCGTGATTGAGTAACAGACAGACAGACAGAGTTACTTTCGCATTTATAATATTAGTATGGATTTAAAAGCAAAACTTGACCTTTCGTAGCATTGATTTTAGTAAAGAAAGTGTTTAAAAACAATAAATTAGTACGAAACTACGGAAAGAGAGACTAATTTATGTTTTTTGTATCTGTGTGTTCAACCCGAAAAAAGTGCTATTAGATTTAGTTTAATATTCGTCAAACCAAAATTTATAGCGGTAACGCCTATATAAGTATTTTGATACTTTTTTCACAAATATTTTAACAAACCTGATTTACACCACAAACAATATTGACAAATAAAACCATAATCATTAAACCTGCAAACACTTGAATAGTTCTTACCAAAGTAACTGCGGATATAACATGATGTATGAAATAAATAGAAAATCGCAAATCATAGGATTAACCTCGCGCAGTGAAACCCGCTTTCCTCTCGCTCTCTGACTCCGAGACTTGATAGTTATTGATTTAATTACTTTATGCGTGTATATTGTATATCTATAGTGTTATAAAGAAAGTTTCTAACGTGGTATGTTTGTAGATAATCATCGGAAGTACTGAGGCTATTATGAAAATTCTTTCAGTATGAGAAAGCTTCACCGTTCAGGAGTGAGATAGGATTTTATAACTACCTGTATAAAAAATACACTGATTAGTTAATTATCTAAACTTCTAAAGTAATACTATCACAATGCATAATCAATAAAAGCACAATAAAATTACACACTTTACAGAATTAGCAGATGTTGCCTGTTACAGTATTTTGCCAATACTTCTTCTTGGTACTTAGGTACATCCAAGGTACACCATTTTTTATTAATTCGTACATTTTTTTGGTAAAACATTTGCTTTACATATTTGGCTGATGAAACTATTAATATCTTGTCAGTCTGTTAATAAATTTGGGAATTTTAAATTGCAGCTTTCTCTATTACTTACGCGTAGCATACAAGTTATAACAGAGATAAAATAACTGGTTTTGTTGTAGGTCCCATAGCGAAGCGAAGGCGAATTGCTGGTTGCAAAAATCATATATCACGACCTCATTCATACATATTTTCTAAGATAACATCATAACAATGATACAATCCAACTTACGTTCCTTAGAAAGAGGTGAAAATCAAGTGTAGCTTACCTGAAAAAGAAAAAATAATCTTGAGTAAATTAAATACAAATAAAATCAATATACCATACCAATATTATACCTATTTAATACTATCACTCCATCACCTACAAATAATACAGGTTTCACAACTTTTCCTTGTTAAAAAAGCTAAATATGCAACGATTAAGATCGTTTGTTTATCTATAAATTGTTCGACCGCTGACAACCATGATTACAGATCGCGATAGCCATAGCAAGTATTTCTATCGATGGTGACTTTGAATAAATTTATTTTCATTTAAGCGTATGAAAATCTGAGGCAATTCGCCTATCGCTTCCTGGAATACTGGTTGGCTAAAGATACTGTAATCGGTTTATTTCTTTATTTATTGGGAAAAATTATTTAACGCTTAGGTAATAATGCGGATTTAGCATCATCGTTCTTTACCGTATACAGTTCTATATTTTTAAGTTATGAATATACATTTCGTATAATTGTCGCATAAGATTGTCAAAAAGAAAAACAAATAAAATATGTAACAATACAAACAAAACTTACAATTTAAACAAACATGTTCCAAACGTGCTGTGTAAAAGTACCGGAAAATTAGTAATTGTTATGTACATACGTAACAATTACTATTTTTTTCCTTTAATAATTTTACAGTACGAAATCATTAGATATTTTCATTTTTAATAACGTACATTTCATCCAACCTATCCCTTCTATCACAAACACACATAAAATACTGGTATTTACACCTCATTTCTCGAAGGCGCCAAAGCAATGTAAGTACATCGTCAATCGTAACACGTAACTAATTAGTTAACGGTTAACAACACTGTACAAAAGATCTTGATACTATCTGTCACTTGCGAGTTAAATTTTATCTCTAGTATCTTAACGACTAGTGCGAATAACGTCATAATTTCAGAACCTTAGTAATTAATAATTTATAGTATAATATTTTTTTGTTAAAAATCTCATCTGAAGATGGAAAAAAATACGTTTCGGAGAAAAACTGCTACATATATGCAAAGATTAACAAACGAAATGGCAAGTTGCTAAAAAAACAGTTTCATAAACTCAGTATTAAAATTAAGACTTATCAAACCCCAGCTTCAGAAGAGCTCGGGAGCTGCTCTTTACATACAATTTTGAGAAACAAATTAACAAAATTATTAAATACAAAATTACTGCTAAAATAAAAAAACACTACAAACCAATCAAATCAATTACATATATAAATACATGTCAAACATCAAACGCAACACTAATTAGCTAGTAACGCAAGCAATCAGGCAGATAGCAGTATCAAACGATCTTGATACTTTAGTAACGAACAATCTTGATACTTCAGTAGCTAACGATTTGATACTTGATCAGTAGCTCTAAGGTCACGCGATATAATCGTGGTGACAATTTAATATAATAAATGTTCCCTTGTAAAGGCATATTTGTGAATTATAGCCTGCTAGGCTCATTATTGAGCAATCCCAAATAATTGTATTTGCAATGATGGAAAAGTGAAGTCCCGTGTCCCCTAGTGGGGTAAGGGGCAGATGCATTATTCATACATCTGTTTCACTGATCGATTTTCTTTAGGGACAAGTAGGTGATCAGCCTTCTGTGTCCTGCCAGACCGAGACATTTTTTTTTCTTCGTCTCCACCGGGAATCGAACCCAGGACCCCTCGGTTCTACGCTCACACGTCAACCACTGTACCGAGGAGGCGGACAATTTTGACATGATGGAAGGTGTTATACAATTATTTTATAGATACGAAAATAAAATTACAACTTTCTATCAAATTTAAAAGAGAGAAAGTTTTCACTAGAATCTTCTAAACATTACAATATCGATATTTTTTCTTGAGTGACAGAACTAAGAATGTATGATTAGTGCAAGAAGCTTAGATATAAGCTTCTTGGATTAGTGATTACTTGTATCAAGTTAACACCAAAACTTTTAAATTTCGCTTTAATATTCATATACTACCTAAATAGTTTCAAGAAAAAGCAATATACTATTTACATTATCGATAAAATCACATGAAATTTATTAAAACACGCGTATAATCTATTATTGTCTAATATTACAACAGATCTATAACTAAATGATACAATAATTGCATTAGCACTCCAAGCGATAATTTAATTTCTTGTCATAATGCAAATGTTTCGAATTCAACAAAATAATATATACAGGGTGTCCGGTTATTGATGGATAACATTGAAATAGCAATAGAACTTATAACCAATCAGTAAAAATGTAAAAATCATCATAATTGGAACCTCAGTAGGTATGTATTAAAAAGCCAAAAAAAATTAGCTTAATTTTATTTTATACTAGCTTACCGCCCGCGGCTTGGCCTCTTTGTCTAAAACCTAATAAATTATATACTAAAACTTTCCTCTTGAATCACTATCTATTAAAAAAAAACCGCATCAAAATCCGTTGCGTAGTTTTAAAGATTTAAGCATACAAAGGGACATAGGGACAGAGAAAGCGACTTAGTTTTATACTATGTAGTGATAGTGATATAATAAAAACCTTAGCCTTTATTATATTCAATCAAACAACGCAATTACTAAAATAAATATTTCCAAGGCAATTTATGAATTATCGCATTAGGTGTGGCTGCATGGACTAAACCCATAGGCACGTTATCTGCGAGATTAAGAAAACGCGCGGGAAAATTGAGCGCCAATTGAGATAACAGATAATATAATCGTGTAATTACTTTTTTAATCCACAAGTATTTATTATCTACGTTTTATTAATTTTTCTGTGAAATGCATTTTAAGATACGATTGATAGTTTTAACTATTCGGTCGACAAATGAATAACGTATTTTAACTTTGGTTTAGGTCAGGATCGAATGTTCATTTTCGTAAGAATTAAAAAAATGTTTTATCTATAGGTCGTAGTAGGTCGTAGGTCCACTACTTTCGTAGCCTATTCAAACAAACAAACACAATCTCTTTACAACATTACTTTAGATACTACAGGGTTATCAGTCCCTGTTATCACACAAAAAGACTGGTCAGGCCAAGTCGAAGCGGCATCTAACGGCGAGCGTGACCTTCTATTAATTACCGTTCAGACCGGCCCGCGTGCCGCAACTAGTTACCATAACAGGAGTACGTGTTTTTATCCTGGATAACTTGTATTTTGAAGTGCTCAAAATGATATAATTTTGAAGTATGTGTGTGGTAAGCTAGTAGCTGTGGTAAAGCTCCTTCGTCCATTTGTCTTTGTCCATTTTTAAAATTTGATAATACATATTAAAGTGAAACTTTTATTACATCGTCTCAAATCATCGTCTTGGTCTGTGTAGCGCATGTCGCGTGTATCGCGGCTGCCGAGTAGGTATACCTACTCGGCAGCCGACCGACACGCGACATGCGCTACACAAAGCAGTGTTCGGAACCGTTCGAACAGTTTCACTTTTACCGTGGTTTCATAAAACCACACAACATTTTTTTTAGTGTGTAGTATATTATGTACTTGCTTGGTTAATCTAAACATTACTGCTAAGTCAAGTTATTATTATACAAGTAATTAAAATTCTAAATAAGCATTTTTATTCTAAAGAGACGAAGAAATTTCCATTCAAATTTGTAAGAGAAGATAAATCGAAAAGTAGCACAAAGGTTTTAAAGAATCTCCTATACAATTTTAATTGAACAGAAAAGCGATAATTATTTTCTAATAATGTAACTCGACGACGCACCTGCCCATCGTATTGTATTCGTAGTAGAGGTCCGCGCCACGCCGGCGTGCCGCCGCCGAGAGACCCCGGCGCGCCGCCGCCGCCGCCGGGTCACAGAAAAATTGGCGCCGAGTTCAAATTTTGCGCGCGAACCATGTGTCACGCACGCGTTGTTGTCTACAACACGGCAACGTCGCATCGATATAGTAGACAATGTCTACTATATCGTATAGTAGACAATGTATACTATATATTATATATGTACTATATGGATATATCGATTATCCCACCTCAAAGGAAAGCCTCAATGAGAGTCGAAACAAACTTGTGTCTGAAGTCGAGTCTTCTTTCCAAGAAGTCTCGGCTTGGGGCGAACTTAATCTTGTCGGGTTCAATCCCCTAAAGACACAGGTTTGCGCGTTCACCGCTAAAAAGACCCCATTTGTCGTAGAACATCGGTTTATCTCGGTTTATCTCGAGTGACGTTCAATTCCGCAGTCATTTGGAAGCGAAGGCTAAATTAGCCTCGAAAAACTTGGTGTGCTCAGTAGATCGAGACAGTACTTCAAGCCGGCCCACCGACTTCAGCTGTACAAGGCTCAGGTGCGACCGCATATGGAGTACTGTTCTCATCTCTGGGCTGGAGCCCCACAGTATCAACTCCTTCCTCTTGACCGCATCCAACGTCGAGCAGCTCGAATTGTCGATGACCGTAGGCTTTCCGCTAGGTTCGATCCACTGTCAGTGCGAAGAGACGTTGCGTCTCTCTGTATACTGTACAGAATCTACTATGGGGAGTGCTCTGAATTGTTCCACCTTTTACCAGCCGCACAGTTCCACCACTGGACCACACGCCGTAAAAACCAGTTCCATCCGCACCATCTGGGATGGTTGGCGCTCCACCACTGTCCGCTTCACCCGCAACTTCCTTCCGCGTACGGTGAAACTATGGAACGATTTGCCACCTGCGGTGTTCCCGAACAACTACGACATTGGGGCCTTCAAGAAAAGAGCTTATTTGTCCATAAAAGGCCGGCAAAGCACCTGTAACACTTCTAGTGTTACAAGTGTTTATGGGCGGTGGTGACCACTTAACATCAGGTGGCCCACCTGCTCCTTTGCTTGCTCTGACATAACATTGCCAATAAAATTATTGGCAATGTTTATAATTATCATGTTCATCACTAAATAGTTAAGCTACTTGATTTTAATAAAAAGATTTTTTTTATTAAACTTAAAGAGAGATTTTTCTACCGCCCGCCCACCCCCTAGGCCCTAATAACTTTAAAAATAACTAGCCCACGCCGGCGACGCCGCGCCGCGCCGGGTGCCGCACCCGGCGCGCCGCCGCTGGGCTTTTGGACTGCGGCGTGGACCTCTAATTCGTAGTCTAAGAGCTTGCCGTAATATACATATGTACTTGAAATAACACAAGAAAGTTTTTATGACAATTGTGTATTTCATATCAATAAACGTAAGCTAATTGATTAAAATTTGAAACTAGCAATACGAAATTTTCAATTACACTCGGCACTCGGCTTTTCGGTATGTACCTACTGTAGCTACATTTTCATAAATAGGTGTGAAAATGTCATACAAATATTTGTTTAATTCTAACAAGATTCAAGATTCTTAAAATACAATGGACACACTCGCTTTAGGTAAAATATTAACGACTATTGAAGATTAAAATATTCTTAATTACAACCGCTAAACGGATTTCCATAGGCACTTTTTTACACATTTTTCAAACATATACATTTTTTAAACATTTACAAATACGTGCGATGTCCTAGAAACATTTTTTAATTCTATCGGGATCGATAATAATTCTTCTTCAAAAATCACATAAGCCCTTCTATCACCAGCTCCTAAACTACAGTTTCTTTTATTCAGAAGCCAAGTTTCGAAAGTCAGCATTTGCATGGTTAACAATGGCTGCAATTACTCGCAATTAGCTGGTGGATTTAATTAATAGCTCTGCAATCGAAGACGTCAGCGTTTTGCGCTTATTGTAGCATAACAAAAAGATTTATACTCTGTGGGGATGGACATTCCAATGCTTTTTTAGTATACAATACAGATTGTATCCTTAAATAGCTCTAGAGTTGAACGAAAAGAGATTAAACGGTTTTAAAGTTTCGAATTAAAAGACATACACTTTCTGTTCTGCAAAACAAATATTATCCCAAGTTACCCAACCACCTAACTACCTTTTACCATACTAGCTGTGCTCCGCGGTTTTACCCGTAGTGCTCCGCTCCTGTTGGTCTTAGCGACATGATATATAGCCTATAGCCTTCCTCGATAAATGGGCTATCTAACACCGAAAGAATTTTTCGAATCTGACCAGTAGACCGAGATTAGCGCGTTAAAACAAACAAACAAAATCTTCATCTTCATATTATAAATATTAGTATAGATTTTCAGTACCATATACTTTACTTTAATCTACGTGTTTTCCTACAGCTTTAGAAACAAGAAACAGCATTACATTAAGTCACCAAGCAACCATTTAACCCACATATGTGCCGCAATGAACGCAAAAAGCAACGTCAAATGACTGGAATCGTTCGAGTTACGGAAAAATTATGAAACATTACCAAGTAACTGCCATGGCATGGCTATACACGGCACAAAGACATTACGTTACCTTCGAGAAATACTGTCACATAAATAACATTTTTTGAATGGCTGGAGTAGTACAATTTACACGTGGAAATCTATTACAACAAATGTATTATAAAATATAATATTTGTATGGTATCATTATACAATATCATCACACATTTATTCTTTTTTAAAGAATCGAATTCTGGCTACAAAATCACACAATTCTTTTACTGATAAATCGAATTCTGGCCATCAGTGAACAGTCAAAACTAGGGATGTAACGATACATGATTTTGCCGATACGATACCGATACCGATATTTGTAGTAATGTATCGGCGATACCGATACCGATACCGATATCGATGGCTTTGTAGAAAAATAAATAGTGAATTATGCATAAAAAGTTACCAACATTTAACAGAGACTCAACTGCTAATCGTATTCTTTTAAATAAAAATGCCAAATCAAAAAACAAGAAAACCATATATTTTAGTATTATTATTTTACAAAGTCAGTTAAACTTAAACACATACAATCAGTACCTAATAAAAGTTTACTATTGGTAGAGTTTTTTCAGAAAACAAAGTGCGCACGCGCGGGCGGCCTCCCGCATCGTTCATTGGGCGCGGTTTTTTGAATTGTTTGATATCGGTATCGGTTGTTTTACTATCGGCGATACCGATATATCGGCTTGCCGATTATATCGGCCGATATATCGGTATCGGTATCGGTATCGTTACATCCCTAGTCAAAACTATTCCTTAGGGCGCTTATGCACTACAAGGAATTTTACTGTCCGGCATTCCGATTTTTTACGGTCCGGTTTGGCATGAAAAAACCGATGAATTGGCTTGTGCACCTGTCCGTCTTTACTCGGATCAGTGCGATAAAGTTCAAGGAAATTTGGCGGTATATTGCTATCATAAATGATTGTTTTTGCATTTTACAAGAAACGAGTAAAAAATATAGAAGATGAAATATTATATTACTTCGTTATAATAAAAAGTAAAGTTCCGTAAGAGATTTAAAATGCGTGTTTCACTTATTTATTTTAATCGGTGACGAGGAGCTAAAGCTATTCCCACTTGAACTTTAACTTACCGACACTTACTTAGATAATAATTATAGGTCAAAGTATATAAAAATAGCAATACCGACTTTTCAAATCACATTGCCAGCTAAAAAGAAGTAAAACAAGAGCTTGCTTTCAATTGGCATATGCTGTAAAAAGAGTAAAATCCAAGCAAGTGGGCATTCGAAAACAATTATATCTACAGCGACTCGTAGACACAAAAAAACATCCGGAATAAGGAAAAGTGAAATGTCGGACAGTAAAAATACGTATAGTGTACAAGCTAGCATATAGATTAATGGCGTGCCATACGTGCGTGCCCTTAGTAAGGGCGCTTGTGTACTACAAGGAATTTTACTGTCCGGCATTCCGATTTTTTACGGTCCGGTGTGGCATGAAAAAACCGATGAATTGCTTGTGCACCTGTCCGTCTTTACTCGGATCAGTGCGGTACAGTTCAAGGAAGTTTGGCGGTATAATGCTATCATAAATGATTGTTTTTGTATTTTACAAGAAACGAGTAAAAAATATAGAAGGTGAAATATTATATTACTTCGTTATAATAAAAAGTAAAGTTCCGTAAGAGATTTAAAATGCGTGTTTCACTTATTTATTTTAATCGGTGACGAGGAGCTAAAGCTATTCCCACTTGAACTTTAACTTACCAACACTTACTTAGATAATAATTATAGGTCAATGCTTGGTCAATGTATATAAAATAACAATACCGACTTCTCAAATCTCATTGCCAGCTAAAAGAAAGTAAAACAAGAGCTTGCTTTCAATTGGCATATGCAATAAAAAGAGTAAAATCCAAGCAAGTGGGCACTCGAAAACAATTATACCTACAGCGACTCGTAAACTCAAAAAACCATCCGGAATAGGGAAAAGTAAAATGTCGGACAGTAAAATTACGTATAGTGCACAAGCTAGTATTTAGATTAATTGCGTGCCATACCGGACCGTAAAAAATCGGAATGCCGGACCGTAAAATTCCTTGTAGTGGACAAACGCCCTTACATATTGTTAAATACCTATCACTAAATAAATAAATAACCATTATTAGTGGAGTGTATATAGTCAAAACAGTCCAACTACCCGCGAAAGAAAAGAAAAATAACTTTCATAACCTGCACCTCATTATTTCCCGTCAAAAAACAAGTTCCACAGAGGTATGTAAATGACACATTATTATTACGAATATTAAATTAACAAAGCGCCAAATGTTCCTCAAACGAGAATTTAATTGCACTAAATGAAACCAGTCGAAACAAATCGATTGAGCAAGATGACAATACTGTGATAATATCTATACGAATGAATTACTAAATTGGATTGACATAATATTATATTTATACTTTAGATAGGTTTTATATAGAACTGCAAGTGACTGCAAAAACAGATAAGATATTTCTTTCCGTTTTTGCAAATGATTTCATGCGTCCTTAAAATCTAACCTTAAAGAATTTTGTCAAATTTCGCGAGATCGGAGATACCTTTAGGCATTGCAGTGATTTGCATTAGTAATACTATAATTTATACGATATAAATTTAATTTCATTTAAAGATATATTTATACACGGTAACAACTAGAAGCTTTGAATAAAACTACCCTCATATATGCTCAACGAAGTGTAACTCCAGACTCCAGTGTGCATGTCTGAACTCCCAATTTTACAGTCTAGCCAACATAAATCTTAATCTGTCTTACATAGTTTTAGTTTATTTGCTTTCCAAGATTTATTCGCTCGGCGAATAAGCGATTTTTCTATTTGCAACCTTTATAAATAGTTTTAATTAAGCTGAGGGTTTTATGACTTACAATGCCAGTAATTTCATAGCAAAAGAGGTAATGTGTTTGAATAGGTATGTAATGGATTCTTTATTGCGATGTTTTTTCTGTTTTTCGTCGTGTTTTTGAAATACAGGCTTGAAATTCAGCGATTTACCTTAGTAAAATTAGTAGTGAACTAGTTATAGTACGAATGTGCCTTTTTACTAAATACTAAGTAAAAATAGTAAAAATAGTAAAAAAAGTATTTAGTACTTTTTTACACATTTTTAACAATGGGATAAAAATGCATGAAAGAACTTGCCTGTCATAAGCACAGACGGCTCAATAGATGGGCAAACACGCAGAAAAAGGTTAGTATCCTAGACTATCCAACCCAACTAAAGTATTTACATCTATGAGTATAAAAGATTCAATATAAACACGTTGCAATAACAATAAAAGAGCAATATACCAGGAATTCGTTTACGACGATCGAGTCGCGCCGGGGCATAAAATTAACCCTACATCGAGTTTATTTTAAGGATAAATGCTTATGTAGAGACTAGGAGATTTGTATGTGCATTGCAGTGATTTGCATTTAGGTACTATCAACCATGGTATTTATATGTTTAACATAGGCCTGAGTATGTAACCTGAACACATGGCAATTTTTCTTAGGACTTTAGTAGGCACTGGCATGAAAAAATCCATTTATTTTCTCATCATTCCAACATGTGCATTTTTCTATTATTGGAAAAATGCCTACTGACTGGCCTGAAATACAAAGTTCGTTGTTTGCAAAAATAATTCGCAAACATTTCGTATTTACTTAACCGAATCAATTCTGAACTAGATGATACTGGTACAGTCACTCTCGTAAAAAAGAATAAACCGGTTCATCTCAGTAAAAACTCAAAAGCGTATATATGTAACACAAAAGAAAGAAAACAAATCTAGCAATCGTTATTAGCTTAGCATTGCTATATTGCGATTTGTAAAAAAATAGCTAGATATTTTAATTTTATTGAAGCGAGTTTTATCTTTGAATCTTGCCAAAACAGTTTCACTTCTTACACAATACACATGTGCTGGGCACACACGCTCTTTCTTTTCTAATTCATAACATAATTCTTAACCATTTTCAAAATGCACAAGATATCTTACATCTCCAATAAAGTTTAACCTTTTAGTTTATAATAAACCAAAAAAGAAGGAAGCAGACAGACACGCAAAATCACAAAGTAAACAAGGCGACGCGATCAAAGTGACAACCGCGCATGCGCACGATGTATTTTGGTAAACGGGTCGGGTCGACAACCGGCGACGCGACGTCTAATAATACAGATGTTGCAGGTGCAGGGGTGACACTAGGGTTGATAGATGCAAATTCCTGTTCAATATTAATTTTATTAAATATAAAATAGTTGTAGAGGTCAAATGCTGGAAAAATTGCGATATTGTTTCTAATAAAATGGTTCGTCTTTTAATTATTAAAGAAAAGAATAGGGGGTTAAGAACGGCACTCGCATTTTCCTAGATAAAGCCACGTCAACACCTTGCTTCGCAGGCTTGCTCGCTCTGTATGCTTCCACCAAATAACATACCGGTATTTAGTTTTATTCTGTTCTTAAATAATTATATTTTCATTCACCAATGCCCTATTACTACTATTATGTGTCTTTCTAAAACACACAGCGTTGGTGAAGAAAGCTGTCTATGAATCCTATACAGGGTGTCCCAAAAAGTAGTGATGAACGGAAGCTGGGAGGTAGAGGACCAAGAGGGCTATCCGAATCACCCCCATGTGTGTTATGCGATTTTTCGTATTTTCGGAGTTATTACATTTTTTTCAATTTTTCATCTATCGCCGAGTACGATGAGATTTTTATTTATGGTGACGTGAATTATTGCGCTAGATGCTTGTTTTTTTTTGTGTGCTAAGCTGAAAGATAGGCCAATTCAGTATGGTAACATTTACTATCGTTAGATCTTCGAATGGAATAAAAAAAAGAATTAAATGCCAAGAAAGATAAAATTACCCAGTATGTTCATAACTTCAAGGGCCCATAAAAAAATAAAATCACATAAAAAAGGTTTTCCATTTGGCTTTTAAAAACTTGCTCTATCGATCAGGTAGCCACCATAAAAATTTCATTTTATTATTCTGAAGGCTTCAATCGAAAAATTGAAATCTAAATGTGGTAAGTGCAAAATTTTTATTAACATGATGATCATTAAAACCAATAAATAGGTGTTTAATTACCAGAATTTTTTTAAATAGCCCCGCTGTTGCTCAGTGCAAGTGCGACATCACCGTAAAAAGTTGTCTTTTAAATGTCTGAATGCTTTTTTATCATTTTTAATGGTTTCTTCTGCTACTATGAATTTCCGGGTTATTTTGTCCAAATTGGGGCATTCTCTCAAGTAGCCGAGGTCTTTTTAGTATCCCCATTGAAAAAAAATCAATGGGGTTTATTCGAGGGACCGTGGAGGCCAGGCTTTAAAGCAGGCGTCACCGGCGCATGCGCAGGCTGCAACGACCAATCCATCTTTCAGGGTATTTTTGCCCTTTAGCCTGGCCTCCACGGTCTCCGGACATAAACCCTATTGAATTTTTTCCGTGGGGATACTACAAAGACGAGAAACTGCCACAATTTGGACGAAATAACCCGGAAATTCATAGTAGCAGAAGAAACCATTAAAAATGATAAAAAAGCATTCAGACATTTAAAAGACAACTTTTTACGGTGATGTCGCACTTGCACTGAGCAACAGCGGGGCTATTTAAAAAAATTCTGGTAATTAAACACCTATTTATTGGTTTTAATGATCATCATGTTAATAAAAATTTTGCACTTACCACATTTAGATTTCAATTTTTCGATTGAAGCCTTCAGAATAATAAAATGAAATTTTTATGGTGGCTACCTGATCGATAGAGCAAGTTTTTAAAAGCCAAATGGAAAACCTTTTTATGTGATTTTATTTTTTTATGGGCCCTTGAAGTTATGAACATACTGGGTAATTTTATCTTTCTTGGCATTTAATTCTTTTTTTTATTCCATTCGAAGATCTAACGATAGTAAATGTTACCATACTGAATTGGCCTATCTTTCAGCTTAGCACACAAAAAAAAACAAGCATCTAGCGCAATAATTCACGTCACCATAAATAAAAATCTCATCGTACTCGGCGATAGATGAAAAATTGAAAAAAATGTAATAACTCCGAAAATACGAAAAATCGCATAACACACATGGGGGTGATTCGGATAGCCCTCTAAGTCCTCTACCTCCCAGCTTCAGTATATCACTACTTTTTGGGACACCCTGTATATCTCTATGAAAAAGGGTCACCTTACCGAATATCGATGGATCTTTCACCTCACTAGCAAGAGCGCGTCCCTAGTATGTCATCTGTCATCGCCAATTTGACATCACCTTTGAAGCGCTGTCATCTGCCTCTGCCGGCATAGCGTTTATGAATTCGTGCGCAATAACATCGCGCAGAATATAATTAGTATTTATCTCTAGTAAAAGTGATCAGATTAAGTTACTTTTACCTGAATAAAACACATAAAGCGTTAAATTTTAGTAGTAATTGGTTTAGGAACGGAATTAGTTCCAATATGAAACACAAAAGACCACGTTGTCGGAAGAAAATTCGAAAGCCGGTGCTTTGGTATGTATAATAGTGGCGGGAACTCTTTTTCGTCCTCGGAGGACGAGAGAAGCAATGGTTCGTCACTGCCCAAGAGACCGGGAGACGAGAAATTCCGTAAGTACAATCAGACTTGTCATAACATGTCCGGACTAGTGCATAGAATTCCTTGCAACACGTGGCATACATATTTTCACAGTATTTGACACAAATACATCAATATTTAGATGTAGGTAATTAATAATAAAACACAATGCATGCCTATAGTGAGATCGCTATATTATCATCGGGTTTATTTATCATACACAGGCACATTGGTTACTGTGTCAAGTATTGCTTTTAACCAGAATTGTGAGATATCGTTAGGCTACCTAGGTAGAAGGTACTTAGGTTTATGGAATCGACCGTGATCCCCTATGACTAACGAGCCCCAGCAGCTGGTAGTGAGGTATCTCAATCACTTTGACCATTCAATTGTAACTACCTCAACAAAAGTGAGTACCTACTACTTAGTGCCCACTACTACACAATTAGTTAAAAACAATTAAGAGGTACTTATATTTTAGATAGGTACAAAACCTGTCTATCACAATATTCTAAAGAGAAGAAATTGTTAATTAACTATTATAATATAATTTACATATCTATCATGTATCAAACATGTCACATATAGATTTTACATTACTTAAGATATGATATAGAATGTATAATGTGAACAACGGTCTCACACAATTTTCAGTATGAGGTACTGATTACTACAAGTTGAGATTACCTAGTTTATGGTAAATAATTCTTAACATAAAGAGCGTGTTTTCATAGTCAATTGATACCAGAATAAGCTTTGATTCTATGGGTACTTATTTGAATAAGTATTGAAAAATCATAAGAAATAGACATTGCATATTAGGAGATGTAGATATGTTTATATACGTTATCATCATCAAGGACCCATATTTACCATATCCCTGAACAGTTGAATGATATCATTCTTGCTTATAATGTTACCGATGATAATGATGTTTATCTAGTTCCTTTCTTACTTAAGTGAAAGAGCTT
This sequence comes from Colias philodice, assembly GCF_061535455.1. NCBI lineage: Eukaryota > Metazoa > Arthropoda > Insecta > Lepidoptera > Pieridae > Colias > Colias philodice. Next base: position 11,896,317 of record NC_143094.1, on the reverse strand, counting down.
GCCTTAAAATTAACACTCAGGCGTGATAAAGTTTTTATAATATCAACAGTAAAGTAACCAAAATCTTTGTATTTTTTATTTGTATCTTCTACAAAAATATGTACTGAAAATATGTACAAGGCATCCTTAGCCATGATTAGCTTAGTATGGTTATGCTGAAAGAACTGAGTGTCCAGAAAGACACAGAAAAATATATGCCATACTTACATTCAGATATGCTTCTGGCAATAAGAGCTGATGGCTCCGCCAGGTTGATATTCAATCTGAGACACCTAAACACCTAGGTATTAACCAGGTAATTTTGATACATATCACAGGTTATAACGGTAATTAAATTTTTACAAAGCCAGGATTGGCTTGTAAAATTAGACATCATTGGTAACAGTAATGAGATTCTTCCAAGGCCAGGATTGGCTTGTACAATCAGGCATCATTGGCCTATTTTCTGCCTGCATATTGCAGCCATTTCAAATGGTCGCGGAGACCCTACAAGCTAGAGGTGCCCTCTTTCTGTTTTATTTAAGCTATTAAGTTTGGTCTATTGAGACCGTTACAAAATTAACTTCACAGGTCTTGTAGACTGTGAGGATTTTGGAAAAGCTTGATTGGCACTACAGCCACAAAGTCCATTGCCTTCTGGTTTAGTTGGACAATTATCTTTTGGGTCTACCATGACTAATCCAATTTAACTTCACAGGTCGCGGAGACCATGGAGGTTTTGGTAAAGCCTGATGGGCAGAACTATTCCAATTCAACTTCACAGGTCGCGAAGACCATGGAGATATTGGTAAAGCTTGATTGGCACTCCAATCACAAAAAGGGCCACAGCCCTCTGATTTAGTTAGACTATCAGGATTATTCTAATAATTTAACTTCACAGGTCTCGGAGACCATGGAGATTTTAGTAAAGCCACAGAATGAGCCACAGCCTTCTAGTTAGACAATTATCTTTTTGTCTACAAGGATTGTTCCAATTAACTTTACAGGTCCCGGAGACCATAGAGATTTTGGGAAAGCAGGTTTGGCACATCAATTACAAAATGTACATTGTAAACCTGGATACTTGTGCCTCATGTGTGATAGTATAGAAATGTCTGTGTTATTGCTAGTCCCAAAAGCTTCAAAGATAGAGCATACTGTGGTAGTCATTAAGAGGACCATGTCTTGCACTAAATAAGAGTTGCAGACAGTTCTAGACATCTAACACTGAGAGGACTGTACAGTTGTCGCCTCCAGGTATTTCTCTAGAGTTTCGCGCACAGCAGACCAAGAGAGAAAGGCTTTCCCTCTACATGCTACACAAGACTTACGAGCTGTGGAAAAGACAACATACACAGAAATGTCATAGTCTTTGTAAAAGAACAAGTTTGTCACTTCCTAACTACAGATACCGCGGATGCGGGCTGAGTAGGACATCTGAACAGTACTTACCTGTCAGAGAAATGGAGAGGGAAGCAGGGGACTTGGCCTTAGAATTTCTGACTTATATGTAGTGTACCATAGGTATGCAATAAAAATGCTTCTGAGTAGATTGAAAGGGGCGCACATCCTGTAGCCCAAGCAACCAATCAGACTTTGGTCGCCCACATACAAAGGTTGCTAACTCTCTTAGCCCTCACAACTGAGTAACTGTACCTAGATGAGAAGTTGAGAATAACTCTGGGCACGCTTCCAGGACGCCTAAATGGCTTTTGATTTAGATTGCCTCTCAAGAAATCTACCTGTACCGGAGTGGCTTCTCCTACCTTGTACAACAGGAAATATATTTCGGAGGCTCCTGATATGGTCCATTCCGCTATCCAAAGAGGTGCTTTAGTGCCAGGGCATATTTGCCAAAGCCTGCTTCGAATTATGCGACATCTGCAGTCGTTGATGGAGCTGACGCCTAGGCTGAATATTCCCTTCCAAGGATAATCCTCCAAGTGTACTAGCGCACCTCGCACCCCGGGACCCGGGCAGATACATAGCACCCAAGGGTGGCTTATGGTTAATATAATAAATAATAATATACGGGCATTTCTCCGCAACTCGATGTCAAGCGCCTAAAGATGGCTTATGGTTATTGACTATTATGGTTATATATGGTTATTGACCCGGAAGTCAGGAGCACTCAGACCATTGGTGAATGGCCTTACCCCCCAACTGCTCAGTCAGAAAAGGGGGGGGGGGAAAGCCCATTGTAGAGCAAAGGAGAAAGAGCAGTTAGGTAGTGGTGCCCCTCCACAGTGCCAACATATGATCCTCCAGGCAGGAGGTGACTTTCATAATGCAAAAAAAAAAAAAAAAAAAAGAAGAAGAAGAATGCATGTAATCTAGTACACAGAGATTCTATTTAGCTAATTAAATTAAATTAATTAATTTTAATTAGCCTAGGTCTATCATAAGCAAGCTGACCCTATTCTCTCAGGAGCTCTTATGCTATTACTGGGGTCAGGCCGAGAAGCTCATGACATGAACATGACTTCTGAAGATCTCAAAATAGAGTTTTTTATCGCAGCAAAATAAGATTATAACCTGACCTGAATTTGGATATAAAATGGATACAACAACATATTATCCATCAGGGGTCGGTTGTGAGGACAACCAGACACATAAATATGCCCAGTGACCCATGTGGAAAGGTTGATTCAAGTAACAAAGGACTGATTTTCAGTCTTAAAAGTAAATAATTGATTCTTATCTATAGAGGGGCGGACCCTTTAAGCTTGCAACACAAACCTTTATGTCTGGCTAGATAAGGTCCTTCCAGATCTTAAAGACAGTAGCAACCCTGTCCAGCAGTGGCTTCAAGAAGGTGGTAAGGGCACCAACCTGTTGAGGCAATGGAAGGACCATACGCATACAGTCCTTTATAAAGTTTTACTGTCAATCAGTCAATTTAGCCAGTGCCAGTGAGTCTGGTTTACTTTAAGGTAACCTTAAACTGTTTAATTAATAATTTAATTAATTGTAATTGATTTAAGATCCAAGTAATGATCAATGTGTAACAAACATGCTTAAAGCTTAAGGTACAGTTGTGTTAACATTGGTATTATAGTTATTTTATATACAGATGTTATTTACTGTAGTATTTAGCCTTAGAGGCTCCATTGTTTATCCTTGATGACATTGATCTTCCTTTGAGTTATAATTTTTAAAATGTTATTTTTATCTTATTATTTGAACTTTGATTTGTTTCAAAGATACAGAGAAATAATAAATCAGTTCTTAGGTTCTAAGACTTAGTTCATTAGTATTGGCTTATGATTATCTGAGGAGAATAATTTAAAATTTAGAGGATATATGGTTAGTTCTTACATGAAAGAAAAACAATTTTTGTTGTTGCTACATAACCCCCTTGTATTGTTTTTAGAATTTAAAATATAACTTTATTTTACAATACAAGAGGTTCATTTAACATTCTGAAAGGAATGAAATTTAAGTTGTTAATACTCTTAGGTATTACAATATTAACAAGATAATTTATTTTCAACATAGCGTTTGTATGTCTTTCTTCACCAGCAGATATCAAACACATCTTCACCAACGCTGTGTGTTTTAGAAAGACACATAATATTGATGTTTTGCATTAAAACAAAACATGTATTATGTGTCGAATAAAACACACAGCGTTGCAGTTTACTGCTTGCTGATGAAGATGCTATGCCGGCAGAGGCAGATGACAGCGCTTCAAAGGTGATGTCAAATTGGCGATGACAGATGACATACTAGGGACGCGCTCTTGCTAGTGAGGTGAAAGATCCATCGATATTCGGTAAGGTGACCCTTTTTCATAGAGATATATAGGATTCATAGACAGCTTTCTTCACCAACGCTGTGTGTTTTATTCGACACATAATACATGTTTTGTTTTAATGCAAAACATCAATATTTATTATTTTATTAAATTATTACAATAAGTTAAACTTTATATTCCGGATGTTGTTTAAACTAATTTTTAACAGTTGACAGCCCTGAATACATCAGATGGTTCGGCAGAAAATAGACCTTTGATATTAGGCGACGTTTAATTGGAACCTTTTGGGAACGTTTAAACTCTTAATTAATGAAAAGGTTTTAATTAAGTCTCCTTTGAATACAAAATGAGCGTTTAAATATGTGACTTGGTGTTTCGATTTGGTATTGTTGATAAAAACTATTTTTATGTTTTGGGACTGAAATACGTTTGTGGGATTTGGACTGCAGTAACTCTCAAATCTCAATGTGGTCGTAACCTTAGAGAGTTATATTAAAAATCCGAATAAAAGTAGTTCAAAAAAGTAATAAGATATGAATACTATATCTATAAAACATATACCGGCCGAATTGAGAACCTCCTCCTTTTTTGAAGTCGGTCAATAAGTAAATAATTTACATCAAACACAAACCTCATCAAAACTTTCTTAAGTCTTTGAGAAAAGATAATCAAGTATCAATTAGAACATTCACTTTCCTACATCACACATACGACTAACATTACTAACATTACCAACATGATTAACTCAGCGATTCCCTCATATCAATGCAAAAAACAATTTCTTCCACAATTAACATAAAACAACTCATATGTATGCTGATGAGTTACTGATACTCTTTACTATCTGGATATAAATTAAAATGCACGCTTTATTAGATAGTAAAAGATCTTGCAGACATTCCACAGAAAACATGTACATAACATTGAGTTAATATGTACTACGTACTAGAGAGGACATCGCTACTACACTATTTGTAACACGATTTAGAGCCAATCGTCTCAAACCAATTTTTTTATTCATATTTTTTAATAAGATAAACAATATTTTTTGTTACATTGATTGATTTTAATTTATAAGTAATAAGAGGCAGAATATCTACACAGTGTATGACTCACTGCCGCCCCACGCGCGCCCGACGTCGCGGGCGCTGCGCTTGTCGCACAGATTTTGTTCGTGGTGTCCTCTCTATACGTAGTAATAATACCTCAATGGTACATAAAGAAATGTTATTAAGGATCTGATTGTAGGATAAGTACTACATATCTTAATGCAAGAATATGTAAGTACATTTTTTATTTATTTATTTATTTATTTATTTATACTCTTTATTGTGCTGCCAAAATACATAAAATACAAACAAAACTTATTCTAAGAGAAAAACAGCACAGAAGGCGGCCTTATCACTTAAGAGTGATCTCTTCCAGGCAACCAACTGATAGAAGGAAAAATAATAAACTAGAAATAGGAGGTAGGTAGGTAGAAAGTATACGCAAAGATAAATAAATAATAATGTTATACAAAGATAACAAAATACTATTAAATAAAGATTATAAATAAACTAAATACTATAAAATAAACACATACATAAACAAAAATAAACATAATATAAGTAAAAAATAATATATATATATATACATTTACATACATATGAATACATATACATATAAAATAATAAAAGACAAAGGACAAGGAGTCATTAAAGAAATAATATACATATTATAATACATATAATGAGCTAAATTATATGCTATACCGAGTCAAAAGCCAAATTTAAATAATGATTTCGGACGAGATTTTTAAAACAAGTTAGGGATTGGGCTTGTCTGATGTTTATCGGCAGTTCATTCCATAGATTTATGGCAGTGACTGTAAAGGAATTACCAAAGTAATGAGTGCGACGAAAAGGAGTAGACAGAACAAGCCTATCGACCGAACGAAGAGAATAGCTTTCACAATGCAGGAAGTTGAATTTCGTTTTAAGATAGGAGGGGGTCTTAGGGTCAAAAAGGATACGATACAGGAGAAGCAAATAATGCACATTCCGGCGAAGACGAATTGGGAGCCACTTGAGTTTCTTGCGGAAAGAGGAGACGTGGTCGTATTTACGGAGACCAAATACGAACCGAATACCGTAATTCTGAAGTCGCTCAAGTTTGTCTAGTTGCTCAACTGTTAAATCAGGAAAGCATGCATCAGCGTAATCAATAATGGGAAGGAGTAGGGACTGTGCTAACATAATTTTTGTCGGTATGGGTAAGAAGTTACGCAGACGTCGTAGAGAACTAGACGCGGCGTAAAATTTCCGACCAAGTTCTTGAATCTGGTGAGACCAAGATAAAGTTTGATCTAAGTGAATACCTAAGTTTTTAACATGCTTACTAAAAGGTATTATAACACCGTTAATATGTACAGCAGGCAATATACCCCAGTCAACCTCAGATATTTGGTAAGGACTACCAACTACAATAACCTGGCTTTTTGCGGGGTTGATCTTAAGGCCGAATTGATCGCACCAAATGACAATTTTAGCCAGTTCATTGTTAATAGAATGAACAGCATTTGGTAGTTCATCGAGCGTAGAATGGGTATAAATTTGTAAGTCGTCAGCAAACATATGGTAGGGAGAAGTTAATTGAGAAGTGAGATTATTTATGAAAATGGCAAAGAGAAGAGGTGACAAGACGCCACCCTGAGGCACACCGGCGGAAACTGCGCACCAAGTTGACTGTTGCATATCATAGCATTCTAGCTGCACCACACTCTGATGCAGCTAGAATGCTATTCAACTTTAAATTTAAAATATAGTTAATATAGTTCATTAAGTGTTAAATATTTGTATACAAGGTACGATGGGATTGTCATCGTCCTTTCGGACAAAAATCCCTTAATAAAAAAAGTTGACTGTTTTTCATCCAACAAAACACGCTGCCGCCGATCGCCCAGGTAACTTGAAAACCAATCAAGAACTGTCGATGAAAAGTTAATGAGACGAAGCAAACTCAGCAGAATATCATGATTTACCATGTTGAAGGCATTGCTAAAATCAAGAAGTGCTAAAACTGTGAGTTGCTTGCTATCCATACCGTAACGAATGTCATCTGTAACTTTAACAAGTGCAGTGGTCGTACTATGACCAGGACGGAAACCAGACTGATAAGGACTAAGGATATTATTAATGTTAAGGAAAGTGCTAAGCTGGGAATGGATAAGGCGCTCGAGTACTTTGGACAAAAATGGTAGGATGGAAATAGGACGGAAATCGGATAAGTTTGATGGATTAGATTTTTTGGGGAGGGGAATGATGTGAGCATCCTTCCAGGAGCTAGGAAAAGTTCCGGAGATGATTGAAAAATTTAGGATATGGGTAATGACGGGAATAATGATATCAAGGATAGGAATGATCATATTACGACTGATAAGATCAGTACCGATGGCATTCGACGATATGGACAGGATAGCCCTCTTAACTTCATCAACAGAACTTTGTTTAAAAATAAACGGAGGAAAATCAGGAGTAGAAGCGGTAGAAAGATTATTAAGGGTAGAGTTAATATTTACAGTGGCGTTAAGTGAAGATGAAGAAGCAAAGTGAGAATTTAAATTATCCAGGTTGATGTTACATGAAGGGAAGGTATGGGAAGATTTACCAACTCCTAGAGATTTTAAAAATTTCCATATTTTAACAGGGTCGCCGTTCTCGACCGACTTGTGAATATGACGTCTTTGTGCATCCCTACACAATACGTTGCAACGATTACGTATAGTTTTATATTTGTCCTGCATCTCAGTGGATTTGGCCATCTTCAGTTTGGTCTTAGCACGATGTTTTTTACTAAGAAGGGATTTTATTTCTGGAGACAGCCACGGAGCAGGTGTGTGTTTTTTCCTAACAGGTCTTAAAGGAGCATGTTTATCATACAGTGCGAGCATAATATCGTTGAATAAGTTCACTTTGAGATCCATTGTATCTGCGTCAAAAACTGTTTGCCAATCACACTCAGAAGCATCAAGTCGAAGTTGGTCGTGATCCATACCGGCAAAATTACGCAGCAGGATAGATGAAGGTTTGAGCTTAGGAGGACGGAGTTTATAGGATAAGAAGATGAGGTCGTGATAGGAAAATTCATCAGCAGAGCACTGACCATGTTTGGATACGGAAAGGGGAGAGGAGACAATGATGAGATCAAGAAGGGAAGGGGAGCAGCCAGGAGAAAAATGTGTAGGATTAAGCGGCAGTATATGGAGATTATGTGAATTTAGGAGAGAGTATAATTTCTTACTTCGGTGGTCATTCTTAAGTAAGCATGTATTAAAGTCGCCCATGAGAATAAGATGATTTATACTCAGGAGTAAGGTCATCAAGGAGAAGGTCAAAGGAAGAGAAATAGTTATTGGTCAAAGAAGGATTTTTTAGTACTTAAAAGAAAGACTTGAGCTTTAAAAGCTTTAGATTAGCATCTATCCCGTATTTTGTTTGAATTAGTATACATAGATCATTTAAGATTTCTTCTTAGTTGTTAAAAGATATTGGCCAATTGTGTTGGAGACAGAAAAATCTGTTTATTATTTACGAATAACGTTTTCATTTTTTTACGCTTTTTTCTATAGGTACAATTATTAATTAATATCGATCAAACGCTATAAAATTCGCAAAAACCTCGACCCAAATTCACAATATCCCCTATCTACCAAATCAGAGATAAACCGATAAATAACATTAACAAATTGCAAGCTACTGTTCAACGACATTACATTTAAGTTTATATAACAAAGACATATAATAGATCGATAAAGATTTGATGGATTATGAAATGTAATGATGACCTAAAGATACGCGTGTTTAGAAACAATTTTGACAAGGCTATTCGGGTATACATAGGTCAGGCTATATTGAGCCACTCTTTTAAATTTTGTTCATCTGGTAACCGGTATAGCAAGAATTTAATAAAAATTAGCGTTTATTGGTAAAATTAAAGCGAATTATTTATTAATAACTAGCGGTCCGCCCCGGCTTCGCCCGTGGTACATATTTATGTTTTCTCTACATAAGAACCATCCTGGTACTTCAAGGAATATAATAAAAAAAGAATTATCGAAATCAGTCCAACCGTTCTCGAGTTATGCGCTTACCAACACATTTTGCGATTCATTTTTATATTATAAGATTAATAATGTCATCTCCAATACAATCATGGCCCAATTTACCTCCAATGGCTCTATATTCATTTAGTTGAACAAACCAATTACAACAAAAATTTAACAAAACAAAAACAACTTCTAACGAAGAATTTTTTTTGTTATACATATATGTAATTCATTTCTTTCCACATAATAAATTACATAAGACATACCTTTAAATAATACGGAGATGCTGCCAACATCTTATTTACGTAGAATATTTACAACACCATAAACTTTAACCATAAACCGTTTCAACGTGATTGGAAACAGAAAAAAGTTATTAATTATATCTTACCAATAAATTAAACATAGAAATCACAGAGCGAATTAGAACGACCTACAGAAAGGCCATAAAATACCAGGAGACATGGCAATAAAAATTCCATATAACTTAACATTAACATACTCATTGACCGTGTAATAATCGTAAACAACGCTAATTGAAATATGAGCGTAAAACTAAACGTCCAAAGAGAGAATATATTATGATGATTGTGAAAACTGCGGTGGGCGGTTAATAACTCCTGATTAAACCGTCGAAATTAAATCGATTGGAATTGAACATCGTTGGAATCAAATATTTGAAAAACGAATAAAAACAAATTAAACGGCCAAACGCTTGGATTCGAATTTGAAAATCGAATGATCCGATTTCATAAATTGTCATTATTGCCAGCCAGTTCGTTATTAAGAAAAAGAAATTAAGCAATTATTTTCCATTGTTTTAAATCAAGATCTTAAATTCTGTTTAAACTGACGAATATTTGACAACAACGAAAGTTACAAAAATCAATATAAAATATTTATTTTAAACTTTAAAGAGTGTTTTGTGACAGACAATATCTTTATTTACATCTTCAATATTTAAAATATAGCCATAAACGAAAATCATGTTTTACTAAAGTTCAAACCGACTACCCTACATTTGTGAAACCGGTACAAAATTGGGACTCATGTTAATATAAACATACAAACACCAATATTGTGACTAAAGTGAATAATTAAAATATTCAAATAACATTTTACGTTTCCATTCCGAAAAGCGTGTTATTTTTCTATCGCATCAAATTGCGAATAAAAACCTACATCACTATAACGTTACAAAACAAAAACAAAATCGATACGAATACCGTTACGATCGGAGCACGTCCAAAATTGGTATGAAACTATAAAAATGACTAGCGACATTGAAAGTGAAGGCGCACCTGTGACGCTCGCCGGGTCACTGTTACTCTAATACCGTTATCGCTTCAAACTTGGAAGATTTGTACGTCGTTTTGTATGCTTTGAGGAAATCAAATTCCATAATAATATTCAAGTAGGTATATGTACCTATAGTAATGGATTTGATATGTACACGATAGAAAATATGTGTGTGACGTAGAGAACGGGTTGTGTAGATTTGCATTAATGTTTTTTCTACATAACGGAGTAGTGCGTACATTATTTCTAAATGTGGCATTTTTATAGATTCTTAATAAAACTATTTTTATTAATTTCATTCAGTGTTAAACAATCGTGTGATTTAAGTGCGAATATCCGAACGTGTCAAAGACCCATAGACATGAGTCATCGCCTCCCGCGCTTTTCGTTCCAATTTCAAAATCAATGACACGACGACAGCAATGCGTTCAGAAAAACGGAAAAAGGCCTCTTTAAAAATCCAAAACGTCCCCGTTACAGGCACAAACGTGATTGAGTAATATTACATGAATTATTTACGACGTGGTAACTAGGGCATGCACCCGGGTTTACCCGGTTCCGAAAAACCCGGGTAAACCCGGGTTTTTTGATGATCTTGAGAACCGGGTCTGAATAGTATGAAACCCGGTTCTCCCGGTTCCGACCAAAATATTAAAATATAAAGTATTATTTATATTTTGCTGCATTATTTTAACAAATTTATTCTATCTGGCAACGTCAGACTCACGTGCATCGCGAATTTTCGTGCCACGCCTCAAGCGTGGCTCTGATTGGTTGTCTAACCTTAGATGCTATAAGTTTCCCACGGGTGTATTACCAAAAAAAAAATTAGGCTACTGAAATATTTTTATTAGATTTGTCGTGAATTTGAAAAGCTGTTGATTTTACTGTTTCATATAATGATCCAGTCATGTTTTTGTTTTTGGTATCAAGCTGAAATTTATATCGAAGTCTCGAAGTCTTCGGTCCCTTGATGCTGTGAAAAAGTCAAACTCACAAGCCAACGCATCAAAAGATACAGCCGTAAATGCTGAAAATTTTCGCAAATTTCGACATTCGCATGGGACTCAAAACCTACAGGGTACTTCTCATGAACACAGAGCCTTTAAATTTAGTAAAAGTAACGTCTTATAACACAGATAAAGGAAAAATTGCTAGAAACATAAATTTTAAAGTTACAACATTATAAAAAATAGGTTTGTTCGGAGCCCTCGGAGCGCGAGTCCGACTCGCACTTGGCCGGTTTTTTGCTTTATAGTTTATGAATAAGGAATGAATAAGGTTTAAGTTTATATGTGATATTATGATAACAAGGTACTTTTATAAGACTGATAAATAAAGAGAAGTATTGAAATATTGTTTCTTTATTAATTTAATAAAATAAGACACAAGCCGCGTAAAATAAAAGGCCCATCAGGTACTTTTACAGTTACTTTTGTTTAATTTCGTATTTTTTTCGAGGTATTATAAAAGAACCGGGTAACCCGGTTCTACCCGGTTCTGAGCTCGATTTGGAACCGGGTTTCAAAAACTTGGAACCGGACTCGGTTCTGCATGCCCTAGTGGTAACTCCTCGACCGGCCTTTTTAGGCGTTTCGCGGCGGGACCGAATCCACTTTGAAAGATATACGAGTTGAAACACAATATTTACTTTTGAACAGGAATTTTAACATTCTCATATTTTTGGATAAATACGCTTTTGGCTTTGCTTGTTGTCAAACCATACGAGTTTTCGGTTCGCTTTTTGTTTATGTAGAAACTCGACGCTGTTTTAACCTGGTTAAGTATTGGCCGAGTGAAATAAAGATGCGTCGTTACAATGACTTTACATTCGGATACTATTGTTGTTTTACAAAGAGATACAATCAATACATAACGTGTCATTGCAGCTATAGGAACAGTTTCACTTCTTAGAACAAGCTGGTGTATAAATAGCAATATATATAGTATAAACTACACTAGTTCAAGCGCTCATTACAATTTCAAAATCTATAATGCCACAGTATACTAAACTATACCCGTACACAAAGTCACCACGTATAAACTATGATATCGTGACGTAGTTTCCAATAAAATCGACAGCGTACCTCGTAAACAGCTTAACATCTCCATTCGTAGCAATGTCTAACCGCGGTATAGTGACCTACTGAACATTTAATGGTTTACCTTGTAGATACCATCTCGATACTGGAATTAATTTCTTCATATTGTGCACAAGAAAGTGGGATCGGTGCTCGTTATCTGAATTTACATTAACGATTTGTGTACTTTGTAGTATTAGAAAATTCAAAATAACTATGCTGTTTGTAGTGGTTGAGTTTCTATTTACATAGTCGCAAATATTGGCTAGCATGACCTATATTCTTTAGGATTCTTTTCTTTTCTTTGATTTTTTTTAATTGTACCTAAATAAAAATATTATTACCTATAGATTTATGTATCAGTAAATCTTACATACGTTATATTTATAACACAAACAAGTGTTTCGTAACATAAAATTGAAACAAATATAAAGCAATCGATACGCTCGTACAGAACATGTGTTATTTAATTTTTATAGAGCACGAAAACACTATTATCTTTTTACGGTATAATAGCGATAAATCGACGCTGTCTATAAAGAATTTACGCAATTTGTACTTTTAATTTTATTTAGGAAGCCTTTTAAAAGACATTTTAAAACAAAATACATAACACACATATTCCATGCACGTACTAAAAAAAACAAAATAATGACAAACAGCATTTTTTACTCTGTAACCGCATAGACAACGTATGACTCATGCAGATAAAAAATGCACTAATTATCGTCTGGCAAGATTTATTCTAACCTTAAATACATCGGAAGCCCATATTAGATGGATTTCACCTTCATTTTCACGGAAGAAATAGGATGTTAACATCCTATGCCTTAAATGTACTTATCTATCATTATGTAAGTATGCCAACTATGAAAACACAAGAGATTTTTCCAACAAATCGAACTGTTTGTATATATAAAAATGTAACAAGAATGTTAATTGAATTTTAATGGAGACAGTATTTACAAGAAACGTTTATAAAATTAATTATTTATTGATTACATTATTATTGTACAAGACATAATCCTATCCTTCCTACCAATATTATAAATGCGAAAGATTGTGAGAATGGATGTATATGTATTTATGTATGTTTGTCTCTTTCATGCAAATACTACTGAACTGGTTACAATGAAATGTAGCACACATATAGAGGGTAGCTTGGATTATCACATAGGATAGGTTTTATCCCGAAAATCTCACGGGAACGGGAACTATGCTAGGTTTTTCTTTGAAAACGCGGGCGAAGCTGCGGGCGGAAAGCTAGTTCTTTATATTTTAAACATAAATTGTACGAGCCATGTTAATATTTAGCAAGCACCAGACTATAAATTAAAGACAAAAACGAACTATAAAAAGAGCAATAAATTGCATCTAGAACATAATAAGTAATAAACCATTGTAATAAAATAGTTGCGATTGACAAATCTGCACATAATGGACGAATGAACGCTTCGTGAATCGAATAAACTGTATGCAGACGAATATTGAACTCGTGATGTATTGTTGTGTTCTTTACATGTATTTATAATCGAATTTACCTGAAACGTATTTACATGTGAAGGGAAACTTAGGGATTTTGACGTTTGTCTCCAGAAAATTATAATTCAACCGACCTTAGCGAAATTATTCGGCATGATAACTATATGATTTAAAAAATAGTTAAAGGATTTTTATAAAAGAATATATTTCTAGTCGTATTCGAACTCTCAACCCACGCCCTCTGGTATGACAATGTGGTCTAGTAAAAATAGTACCTATGTTTAGGTTTTACTGAACCATTCCTTGGGAATTAGAAAATAAATGAAGAAAGGTTAAATGGCAAGCCTCTAGAATGAACACGAGCTTTGTGTGTTTGTACAGTGCGGATCTCAGGAAAGAGATTGCAATACGTGAACGTTGATACAAACGTATAGATATCTATTAAATCCTTAAATTTATCTTAATCTGAATTCTTTATAAATTATTCGAGTATTTTAGTTATTTAAGTTGTATTAAAAAAGCATATTCTATAATATAGGTAGGTATTAAATAGTTATTTCCTGTTACTGATATTTCCTGTTATCAAAGGATACAAAATCAATTATGTAGGTACAGTTATAAAATCTTGCTCTTATATTTTACGCATACTTACGTGAAAATTCTTTAAAAAAATTCTAGGTTCTTTTTATTATTTGTTCATTTAAAGAACAACCATTTTAAACCCTTTTACACTTTAAAAACATTATAAAATAACTTTTTACAACACATTATTCGCATTAACCGTAATGGCACTCAACAAAACCACAGATAATATAAAGAAAAATAAAACAAATAATCCAAATGGGCTTATCCGATACTTGGTATATCGAGATGAGGTTAACTACCAATAAAATTTGTAATAATTTATTGAGTTTGCGTTTTTTAATCTGTGCTTAACAATATTGTATTAATTTTATTTTGATTCGATTCCGAAGATGATCTTATTTTTATAACTGTTTTTTCTTTTAGTTAAAAATGAAGTTTTTTAATGGTGTCTGCACGAATATGGGTCCAATAAATTAATTTTAAAACTACTTAATATATTAAACGAATCACTGAAGCAAGTGCTTTTATAAAAATTAATTATACTATATTCGTAAGACACATTTCCTAGTATAGGTTCCTGGTTCCATATTCCATATACATTTCCCATATTTTTGGTCCTAAAGGAATAAGCAGGATACCGCAAAATAAATAGGTAAGTAGGTTTTAGCTTTCAGTGTCCTAATCTGTTTATTTCGAGTAAAAAACATTAATTATCTATACATCTATACAAATATTATAAAGAGGAAAGGTTTGATTTTTTGTTTGTTTGTTTGTATGAATTGAATAGGCTCCGAAACTACTTGGCAGATTTGAAAAATTCTTTCACTGTTGGAAAGCTACATCATTTCTGAGTGACATAGGCTAGGTTTTATCCCGGAAATCCCACGGGAACGGGAACTATGCGGGTTTTTTTTTGAAAACGCGGGCGAAGCCGCAGGCGGAAAGCTAGTAATTTTATAAAGGGATAAAATTCACAAAATAAAAAATGTAGGAAACATTTATTAATTTGTCACAGATACATCATGATAGGTGGATCAAAGAGTAACCAGTCTCACAGAACCGTTATTTACGTCGTGTCTTGTAAAGCTTTTAAAATTTTATTCTTGTCGAAGGAAACGATACAACGATCCGATTACGATTCGATCGATTCTTCCTTATTGCGTAACATTAAATCTTACATGAGTTTATGTGCATTTGTAAAACCCAGTTCTAAATTCATTGGGGACGTGTATTTTCAGAATTATTTTATTGCTGTACTGGCTTGCACTCGACTGTACAGTTTATGAGCATTGTAATCTGAAATTCTTTGTAATTGTCCAAAATCGACTAGTTTTAAACTTCATGTCATGTCTCTATAAAATAATAATAAATAATTAGTTATACACAATATTTATTTTTAAACGATTAGGTAAATGTGTGTCTATGTCTATCACAGGAAAGGTGTAATTTTTGATTAGAAGAGTACATAATTGCTTTATTTAATATAATTAAAATAATAAAATACATATTTCGTATACCAACCTTTTGTATTCATTTTAATGATTATTATTAGCTTATGTAGGTCGATATAAAAGTAAAACGGTGTCTGGCCGATTGATTATAAACACTGCTGCAACGAAAAACCTACAAAATTATGTGGTATTTTTAATAAGATACACAAACAAAATACAGCTTGACCTATTTAATTTTTTAAAAAGCTTGTAATCATTTTAACTCATAATATGTGTTTTCTTGGCAGTACCTAAATGGATGGATAATAGATTGATTTCTGGCGACTCTATGCAATAAAAATTCGTGACGGAAACTCTTTTAAATATTAAGGCCATATAGAGGTGATATATATCGAGAAAAAAAGCACTTTACAAAGGCATTCTTTCTTCTTATACACAAAAATCTGATGGGACAAATCAATTTATTACGAAGCGATGATACATCGTTTATTTTCTTTGAAAATAATAAACTGTGGCACATGAATGTACAACAAAGTGCAAACTGTTGACTCAGATACAGTGTGATTGGCCTGTTATTTATTATTGCTTATTAAAGCTTACATAAGATGTTTTGTATTGCATTGTTTATTTAGCGTTGGCAACTGTTGAATCTAGGTTTTGTTTGATTAACTCGCGTTAAAGGTTACGTCGCCATGAACGAAATTATTTGTCTATTGTTATTTGTCAGGAATAAACGCTATGTAGAATTCTTTGTATTATTAGCTATCGCTAGTGTTGCCGAACTATCGATAGTTTGACTATCGATAGTTGACCTTGAAAATAAGTCAGAATATCGATAGCACTATCGATAGTATCGATATTATCGATACTATCGATACTATCGATAGCGTTAATCATGGAATACTATTGATGAACTGCAATAGTATCGATAAAATCGATAGTATTGATTGCCAATAGTTGCTATACTATCGATACTGTCGATAGTATCGATACTATTGCTACTGAATATTGCAACTACAATCGATACTATCGATAGTACTGATACTATCGATAGTTTTGAGCTATCGATAGTAGTAAATTGTGCAATAGTATTGTTCACGATTTCTTGGTATAATGGGTCAGTCAGTGCCACCGACCCATATTATGACTCAGTTTAAAAGTTAAGACTAGTATTTGGTTTAATCGTTGTAATAAAGAGACATCTAGTTCTAACATCTAGTTCTCTGTCATCCACTATAATATTATTGATAAAGCAATACTATCGAGAAAAAGGTCACTATCGATGGGACGATATTATCGATAGTATCGACACTATCGATAGTATCGATAGTTCGTTCGATATTGAGCTTCGATAGTATCGACACTATCGATAGTATCGATAGTTCGTTCGATATTGAGCTTCGATAGTATCGATACTATCGATGGTATTGCTATGTGTCGATAGTATTTACGCTTATAGGACTATCGATACTATCGATAGTATCGACACTATCGATAGTATCGATAGTGCTATCGATACTATTGCTTTTCCCCAACTATCGATAGTTAATCGATAGACTATCGATAGTGGACTATCGAGCGGCAACACTAGCTATCGCAACAGGTAGACGGTAGGTAGAGGAAGTGATTTTCCATTTAACGACTCTATACAATAGAGAAATAGGCTATTTATTTTTGATCCACAAGATAAATAATTCAAGAAATATCACATTACTTGAAAACTATATTATAATTTTTGAAGTGTTTCCCAGGTAGCTACAGTAAATTAAAAGATGGGGTTTTCATACCCTCTCGTTTTATTGTAGGTAGGTAAGTACCCATTCTTTCTCATCATCAAAACCACTTTACTTGTCATTACAAGAGACAGTCTTTGGAAATATGTATATCATACATATCTCGTCATCAGTAACCAACCCACTGAGATTAGCAGCAGCTATGATAGATGTCTGCGTAGGCGCAGCGTGTATGCTAATTTAGGCTTAGATAATGCCCGTTAAATGCCGTTTTTACGAGAACATTTAAGAGAGATTTGAGAGCTATCTTGATATGATCAACCTCGTTTCGCATCTGGCGTTTTGTTTTTATAATTTTGGATGTATATCAACAAACGTAACGACAAGGATCTTAAATTTTACTATGTTAATGCGGGATTTTATTCGTATAATATTTTAAGTTGGCTTATTTTGCTGACTCCACAGCGAGTGTCGCATTGTAACTATACTTAGCGTTTAGCTACTATTATGTATTCTGTGCTTACGACATAATTTTAAAGTTTTTCTAGAATATGTACATACTCGTGTAAACGTAAACACAAGATAATGTCATTAAACTAGGAACTTACCCGCATTGACGAAAATGTATTGCCTCATAATATGAGATAACTATTTATTTAAATGATAACGTTATTATGTCATAAGTACATACTTATATGTTATAAGTTATAAGTTTATAATATTTATTTTAACTGTAAATCAGTTACAATTACAAAACCTACTGTATAATTTTTCTTTTAAACTTTAAAAGTTATTTCACATCTAGAAATAGGTAGGTACCATAAAGTAACGAAAATATAATATGAAATGGATTATTTCAAAAACGACAGCAATACAACAATTTGTTCAGAACATAACAAATTGCTAATTATATTGAAGTCTGCAATAGACATTGTCTTCATGATTCTCTTGAACTAAATGTTTGTAAATTAGCTGAGGTCGTGGAACAAGGTATTGTTTCGAGTACCGAATATACGTTGTGTATTTTACTCAGTTTCTTACTTTTAATTATTAAAAAAAAATTTATTAGTTCGTAAAGTTTATCATAGTTATGTAATATATGTAACATAGAATATACCAATATAATTTATTTGCTTTTTAATTTTTCTATTTACCAATATCTTATATATATAAAAATGAATCGCAAAATGTGTTGGTAAGCGCATAACTCGAGAACGGCTGAACCGATTTCGATAATTCTTTTTTTATTATATTCCTTGAAGTACGAGGATGGTTCTTAATTCTTATGTAGAGAAAACGTAAATATTATGTACCACGGGCGAAGCCGGGGCGGAACGCTAGTACTCTTCATAGAAACAAGTCTTCTGTGCACTATTTCCACTATGTTTCATATCTTAAGTAAAATTTAATGTAAAATAAATAAATATACCTACTGTACGATTAAGTACCTGTACGAGTAAGATATCTTGCTTATTACAAATCTGCAAGCTAATATTTGGACCGTTATCCACCTAACCGTCATATTATGTATTTCATAATATTATGCCAAGTGCTACCAAAGTCGATTAAAAATAGCCATTATTTCATTACGAATTCAAACAACATATTAACTGCTCTAAATAAATATTCCGCGAGTGTCCGCAGAATTCGCTCATTGTTATTCCGACCGATGTTTACAGTTTACATTGACATCCGATACTTTATAAACTGTAAACTGGATGTTAAATGTAAACAATAGTTTGTAAACTGTATGTCAAATGTAAACAATAGTTGGGATGTCGGTGTGTTGCAGACAATTGCGGTGTTGAAATACAAATCCGTTGTTTGTAAAATTGTACATCAAATGCGGGATGTACGATGAATTGATGATTGTGTCGATGATTATTTTAGTTTATGTAAATATTCAATGTATTAATGTGCAGTTATTACATAGAAATGATGAATTGTCCGCGAAATTATGTAAAATTGACGCGGTTTCATTTAGAATTGGCTACTTCAGCTTTTAGTCCCTAAAATACGTAAGCTTCAATCAATCAATTTTTTTTTGATACTTTGTACCTATAAAAGTATAAACCCAGGCAAATACTTGGCGAATAGTTTTGTACTCACGTATTAGACATGTATTGTTACAAACAATACTTTACCCAAGGGAGCGGTACATAGCAACAAACAGACAAATACAAACACTATCGATCAAACGAATACATTACCCACACATGGCAACAATTCCCGCGCTTTATCCACGAATCTTATTTCGTAAGAGATGTTCACAGCGATGGTTCCATTTTACATATTGTATGAATAGTTGGTACTCAACGCATAGGTGTGTATTTAGTAATATATATGGAAGTTATGAAAGGTTCTGAGCCACCGCGTGAATTGTGACTTTTATAGTATGGATTAAAATAATAAAAAACAAGCTTTTAAAAGATCATGAAATTACTGTATTGTCACTGATCCTTGATAAATTTACAAAATTACATCTGTCAGTCTAAAGTGGGTCTAACTAATCGAGTCTAAACGAGTCGGTTCCATACAAACATACAAATAAAGCTTATGCATGTTAATGAAAAAGAAGACAAAACGAGAACACAGTTAATTTCCATAACCTATAAAAATACACATAAGATTCATATGCCTATCAGTTTTCAAACCTTTACATTTACACACCACGTATAAAATACTAGCAATGCCCTGCGGTTTCACCCGCATAGATAGCGATATCGTTACAGTGAAAAGTCTACTATAGGTCGGACTATAGGTTTAATTTTTAATCACATGAAAATCACCTTTACCCCGTCCCGCACTACGGCCTTTTTTTTTTGTTTTAGTGGGGAAATCTTTCATAGATACCCTCGGCCTCCGGGGGAGGGGCCGTGGGTTATGTCGGATTCCTACCGACCAAAACCCCACTGTGTTCCGTCAAGACGCATATTGGTAGAATTCCTCCGTGACCCCCGCACTACGGCCTGCTCGAACAGTATACCTACTATTTTCTGTAGATTGACACTTTAAAAAATTCGTTATATCTTTTGAATGGAATATCCAATTCTTTTCATTTAAAAAGTATTTTGCTGGTATTGAAACAGTCTATAGTTAAACATCATTTAATGGGATAAGGATTAATATATGTGTATGGATAACATGGTTTGATTACTGTCGGCACTTCTATTTACTTTGAAAACGTAAAAAAGTTGTTGTAGTAACTTAACTACTGAAGATGGACATATGGTATCGCGGACTTTCTTGTAGATATTGATTCATTCTATAATATCGTAGAAGATTTTTTTGTTCTATCTTCAATAGATTCCGCAGCGCACGCGATGACAGAAGTTTTATTGAGGATTTTTTTACACCTTGGGTTACATTATTGCATTTTTGGTAAGGATCTCTAATTTTTTTGAAAATGCAATATAGCCTATGTTGCTCAGTAAAGATGCAGCTTTCTAATGGTGAAAGAATTTTTGAAATCGGTCCAGTAGTTTATGCGTGAAAACCATACATACATACATACATACTTACATACTTACAAACTTTTCCTCTTTATAATATTAGTATAGATGAACTTTACAATTTAAACCAGATCTCAAATTGCATTATACTTTTAAATGTTATTGGAACCAAGTTGTATATCAGGGGATTTAATAAAAACGCCGACGTATTTCAACTGCAACATTGAATTAAGATAGCATGCACATGCACAATAAATGCAGATAAACTTTGGATTAGGTTCAAACGTTATTTTTAAACGTAGCGACTAGTTTATCGTATTCTTGGTAAACATAAAATTACGCGTCGACTGTTATCCTATGCTATCATATCCTACTAATATGAAATGCGAAAGTTTGTGAGGATGGATGCATTTTTGTATATATTTATGTATGTTTGTTACTCTTTAACGAAAACACTACTGAACCAATTACAATGAAATTTAGCACACATATACAGGGTAACTTGGATTAATACATGGGATAGCTTTTATCCTGAAAATTCTACGGGAACGGGAACTATGCGGGTTTTTCTTTGAAAACGCGGGTGAAACCGCGGGTGGAAAGCTATAACTTTATCATATTCTTGGTAAACATAAAATTACGCGACGCCTGTTAAATATATGTAGTATTTTGATTTACTGCTTTCGATATCATAAATAACATAATAAACATATTATACGAACTAATAGTTTGATGGTTATTACTTATCACTGGGCTTATAAACTATGAAATTAATTAGTTTCGCGTATACGTTCGAGACATACATTTATGTAACTAATGTACTAATAAGATTTTAAACTAGAATTTTCTCTATACCTAGTAGGTATACTTATGTGTAACTGTAGTCTGTAACAGTACTTATTTATAGATATTTTACCAATAACATACATTAAAGCCCTCACATACAATCCGTGTAAATATAAATCACTCAAATAGTTATAACCAGTAATAAAACCTGAAATTAAATTGTCTCTTGCACTTCCTTCTCACGATAGGGTTGATAAGAACTTCTAAATAAATGGAGATTATTCCCTTCAGCGTTTTATTATATTACTAGCAGTGCCGTTATATAGCCAAAGCCTTCCTCGATGAATGGGCTATCTAACACCGAAATAATTTTTCAAATCGAGATTCTTAAGATTGGCGCGTTCAAACAAACAAACAAATCAGCTTTATAACATTAGTATAGATTCGTTTTATTTCTTGTGAACATAAATTGGGTAAGCTTATCAATACAGAAAGAACGCACTAACTTATAGATATGACGTTACTCACACTTTTATTTTTGTAGTATTTTTGTTGACTCACATTTTCACTATTGCACAATGTATTTTGTTTAAATTTTCCCTACTATTGAAATATTTCTTCTTATTATTCTAATATTTGAGCTTTTTCAACATATTTTAGCAAATATTTCCAATCACGAAACTTTTCAATAGTTACATCATTTTAAATTCGAATGACACACTAAACGCCTTCCATAAAAAGCAATCTGCATTCGAATTTTAAAAACATTTTCAGCCAGTCATATCATATTCTTCATTCTTCCAAATTTGAAATATGTAGTATCTATAGTCTTTGATTCTTCGATTCCAATTTTAAAATTAGTAACGGCAGCCCTATTAACGAATGTTATCAATCAATTGTGAGGCCAAGATTAGTGCCGCCCGGGGCCAGCTCCTATGTTCTAGTTAGCAGTAAATTACTACTTAATTAAATATTCAAGTTGCTCCTCTAAGCTCGGCGCCGGATCGACGGACAACCTACACCTACAATTATATAGTATTTTCTGTTATTGCGAAACTCGGATTTTCTGATGATTAGTGGGTATGTGATACTGAAGCAACATCGACTTTGCTATCAATGGTCGGTTGTCAAAATAATCCATAACTACTAATATTATAAATGCGAAAGTAACTCTGTCTGTCTGTCTGTTACTCAATCACGCCTTAACTACTGAACCAATTTGCATGAAATTTGGTATAGAGATATTTTGATATCCGAGAAAGGACATAGGCTACTTTTTATCCCGGGAAATAGGATAGGTTTTATCCCGGAAATCCCACGGGAACGGGAACTATGCGGGTTTTTCTTTGACTGCGCGGGCGAAGCTGCGGGTGGAAAGCTAGTGCAGTATAAATCAGTACAAGCTAATTCGACAGCGCTCTTTTATGATGTGATTTTTACATATTTATGGCTAATCAACCAGCGATATAGAATTGTAAGAATATTTAGATTTATTTTCTCAAAATAGAAACCTAATATTTCAGTTATTATGATACTTGAATACTGTAGGCATTTATCCAAAACTATAACAAACTCTTCCACGCCATCGATCAGTGCACAAACCGCAAGCAATTTCGCAAACATAAAAATTTATGGTTCATTTTAAATATAGAAACGTATCGCAATTACGAAATGACCATCATGTGACCGCATATATTAACGGTACGCGTAGGTCGCGACAACCGGACAAGCACGATAGACACCTATATCTGTAGTCTATACTGTGTTATACAGGGTGGTGAAGTTATGTCACCTGAATGGTAAGTACTGGTTTTATTGTAGATGGAATATACTCAAATTTGTAATTTGATAATTATTTGGTTACATTGGTTTTTCGCGCATTCAATTTTTCAAGTTTGTCAGAAAGATTAATTCCTTATAATTGAGCCTAAAGATCTATGCAATGCAAGTAGGCAGCTGTGAGAAGTGAATTTTAGGAAAACTTTGAATACCATCTTCGTTTTCAAAAATATTTGAATGTTTTCTTTGCAAAAGAAACCATGTACAATTACTAATATCATAGATAATTTTCTGTAGTACATTCAGAGTAGGTATACTTTGCCTTCAAAGGGTTATACAACATTCCACCCTGTATGTGTAGATACCCGTAATTTGTGCACTTACGCAGGAATCGCGGACAGCATGATGGGATGGAGTTGTTATTCGATGTCAACATTCTTCCATAGAGTATAGTTTGTATAATCTGTGCCTGTTGCGATTCCAAAATGCATTCTAAATTCAAACTTCCACAATCCTAGCCTAGTACATAGCTTCAACATTTTCGGATTCATATTAAACGTGCAAATTATTGTTAGATAAAGTGGAATAGATCATGTCCATACAAAGTGATCTGTTAAATTTACATTTTCCGTCAATCGCAAGATTACGTTGTGAAAACAAACGTGAGATTTGTCACGCAATTATGCGTAATTATAATTAATTCACGTTAAACTATTTAGCATTGAATAAATTAAATATTATTGAGTGTAATAAAAAATAATATATCCGCTTGCTTACTCGTATAGACCTTACCCAGTTCCTTTTCAAATGAAATAACTTAGCATAGTCCATACTGCACATAGTGAATCGACGTGGGAATGAGTTTTTTTAATGTTTTAATTAGCTTCGTTCTATCTCGACCGCTATCAATGCTCTCTAGATCATGAATATGTAAGTGTAAACGCATCGTGAGTCATAAAACATTGGACAGATAACGCAAGTAAATAAACGTTGGTAATGACTTGTATCCATTGGAGATAAAGATGTTTACGCATTGGCGCTAATTGGCCAGTTATATTTCGGTAACGCATGTCATTTGTTTTGACGTTCTAAATTTGAATATAAATAAAGAGGCTGTATAAAACTGGCTGAATAAATACTTTTTTTTTGTGTTCGATTTTCAAAAAAAAGTTTATAAGCTATGTTATAATAGTACATAGCTCCTTTTCCATTTTTGAATACTTCTGGTAAAAATACGCATAGGTGATTTAATAACACGCATCTACGCACTTTATCTCTTCCATGTTGACATTTCATAATTGAAAAAACAAGCGAAAACATGTTTCCTGAACAGCTATCGTTATCACAAACCAAACATTTGTAAACCTAGTGACGAGTAAATAAGTCTAAATTTTCCTAACTTCATAGCATTGCGTCATCGCTATGCGGTTTTGCATATCGGCTTATCTGAAGGACATCAAAAGGTCAGACTGGAGCTGGCGGCCGTGTAATTGCCGATATTTCTGATACTAGTGACCGCCCTTGACTTCGTTCGGAATCGTCTGTGAATACCGTTTTCTAACCGTTCTCTAGGCTGGGTTGAATGTAAACAATGTTAGTGTTTAAACTAAAATACGATGTGAAACTTAGGAAAACCATCTTACATTTCAAATTTTAAGGAGTCTTAATCCCTATTTCAGTTTAGATCCACTCTAGTTACGTTCCAAATTTTACCGATTACCTATCCATTTTAAGAAAGATAAGTCTCCTTACTCCTTATTATTGCAAATGCATAAAAAAATCTAATTAACATCAAACATCTTATAAAAATTGCAAAAAATAACCTTTAAAGTTTAAACATATTATAGTTACGCGCAAATGCAATTGTCAATTACATTGTAAATAGTTACTACGCTCCATTATTCCTTTTTCGTCGTAAGTTATCTCCGTATCATTGCACAGATACTCAAAGGCGTATTTGCATTTCTGACTCAGATAATAAACTTACTAAGTAGCAACTAAGAAATCACTTTCACAAAATGTTTTGTCGATAATGAGTCAGCCAGACAAAAACACAAAAGAAGGTATCTACCGATGCGATGATTCGAAACTTTCATAGAAAACAGATAACAAATGGAAACAGAACTATTTAAATTGCCATATTAGAAATAATTTAATCATTTTTGAGAAACAAATGATACAGGTACATCGAGTAAATTTTATTACATTTTATAAGCAAGAGATAAACACTTTTTAACGGATTTTAAATTCAATAAATATTCAACAAATAAATTTCAGCATTACGAGCACTCAAGCATGGTCACGGCCACAGATCTCTATGGTCACGGCCCACGAGGAGCATTTATTTTTGTAAATGTATACATACCGTATAATTCGCGCGTAAAATCCAACAACAATATACTAAGTTAAAATAAATACATTTCTCAGTACAATAATGAAACGGATATCACAATTACGATCGCATCGCATTAATCCAACGCTATTTGCAAACAGGGCTGACTTTAATTGTTCGTGTAACCTCTTGTCTCGACCCACATATTATTGTTAGTAAACCATTGTAATGCTAACGGTAAGATAGCGCGTAAATTTCGATATAATGAAACTAAGCGAGATCTCTTACATTAATGGCAACACTGGAATTCGATAATACATTTAATGTCACATTTAATGCTTTTTACTTGTAAAGAAATACACGCCCTTGCTAAAACTAGACAATTAATCATAAAATCCCTGCTTCCCGTCTAACCCGCACTGTGAACTTTAACAGCAATTTATTATGAAAATCCAAATCTATCAATCAAAATATTTGTTATAAGCCAAGTCAAACAATGGTTTACGATCGTCAATTCATTTTACATTTTCTTGATCATAAAAGACCCGCTTATATTCATTTTGTTATCAAACATTCAAATGTTAAAACATGGACATCTAACGGCTATAAAACTATTGACTGGCAACTGGTATCTGCGCATTTATGAATAATCTATAACTTTCAAAAAAGGAATGATCGAATTCCGAATTCAAATTCAAAATTCGAATCATTGGAAATATGCATGCGTGGTAAGTAATTGGTGCTAAAATTAAACCAATCCGTGTATGGCGCTCACAAAAATGCTTCGGAGGCGTGGCGCGGGGCCAATGCACCTGGTGTAGGCGCATTCCTTACGCACTCCTTTCTGTGCCCCGAACTAATAATTCCAAATCATTCGGTTTATCAAATCTAGTAGTTATAAACCTACTATTTTATGCTAGGTATAGATGTAATCCTTTGTAAATTTTGATACGAATCTCATGTGCATTTACCGAGTTAGAATATGGTTCGTTTTCCCTGGATTCGTTTTGTCCATTAATGTCATATTTATATATAAACGAAAACAGTTAAAATTGGCTAGGCAACCGTTTAATGCCAACACCGAAAGATAACCTACTTCTACAAATTAACACATTCGATTTATCAGAAACCAATGACCGGGGAGCATAATACGGCTAATAGCCATCCAAAAGGCAAGTCGCCATCAATGTTTACATTGTACAAATACTAGTTTGCTCACAAGATTTATGATGCCTTTTAGAGCACGTTCCGACAGAATTAGCGCCTCAGCTCGAAATGCCAAACGGTGATAAGATGGTACGTGTTAAGTTTATTAAATATGGCGTTTTATGTCCTACTATGTTCTTTTACAGGCTTACTGGATCAAGTGTTTCTGGACTGATTTTTATCACCGGTTGTGTTCACTGGTCTAGTAGCTTTATAATTTATGTTTAACATTTTGTGTATGCAAATTTCAAAAGACAATATTGTAGTGGTTCGTACACAATCAATTAAATTTTCGAAATCATTGCATGTTTAAAAAATTCTTAACTATTTTGAATTAATCTTAAATCCGCTTCAGTATTTCAGTATATCGTCGAAGCTAGCTTCTACTGTTAATTTGAATAAATTAAAAATTATAATGAGTACGATAAACATAAACGTGAGCTTAAATAAATAGACCAAATTTCAGCCACAATTAAGACAATAAAATCTCTTCTGTGGTTTGCACTAATCCATCTCGATTCAAGGGCACTTAATTAAGTAATATAACCTTATAATCCGTTAATTATATTTACATTCGAACCAGGTCAACGTTAAAAATAAACAGTTAAATAGTGTCTTAGCGTGTTCGGAGAAGTGTGTCAAAGTACTAAATGGTAGTTTGTACACATTAACCGCAAGTGAGGCGGCGCCGGGCCACCGTAACGAAAATATTCAAACCTGTTGCCGCAAACATTTCGTTAAACAAACACTTGGCCGACCCACTAATGCGCGAAAGCGGGAAATCTAATTTTCACTTTGTAGTTTGACGCTGTAAGCGCGAGGGACCACTGAAAAGTAGAGTGACTAAGGCTGGCAGGATAAGGTTAGGTCCCTTGGGGTGAAAGCATTGCTAAGCTAAACTTTTTTTTTCAAACTCAAACATTCATTTATTCAATTAGACTACTATTTAGTAGTAGTACTATTTAGTAGTACTTTTGTAATATGTTGAGCAGTTTGTTATAGATTCGTTTATGCTTTTAGAATTTATATTACGTTTAAAGGTGTATAAATTGAGGAGATTAAAGGAGCTCGCACAAAAAACGTAAATAATGTAATCACAGATGACAAGAGAAGACAAACGGAATTTCCATATCATTGTAACTCGGAAAGATATTTAATTAACATCTGAGACACCTTGTATGTGGACTTTTTAATAATTAACAAACGTCTCACTAGGAACTAGAAAGATCTTAGTCTCTATTCAAAGATGAAAATTCATGCGTTTCTTGCGACATCTACACTACACAATTTCCTTCCTCCGCGGCGAATACAATCACGCAAACGCATCTGAGACGAGCAGAAAAACAAATGACACTCGGTGAGCGCACGCAATAACGATCAGCGCGAAGACATTTATTTAGCGAGACTTTCGCCGAGAAAGAAATTAGCATTCTGTTTAGATTGAGCGTCGTATCGATCGTTAGAAGACGCTGGATATCCGCGTCACCCGCTTCACCATATGGGCCGTGACAGCCCGCTTCGTTAGAGCATTTGTCGAAATAATAGCCCGCCATTTGAGGTTATGTTTCCGTATTATAAATACTCATTTTCAGTCAACCTATTGCGTAGTAATAGCGCTTAGTTTTGCAAAATTGCTGACTTAGGTCGTTCCTCTCGGACGTAGCCTTGGCTTTGACATCTTGTCACGTTATACTGCGTTATACCAAATCGAGTTGTTTTGTGCTAAATTGTCTTGGCATTCTTGAATTGTCCACTTAACTTAAGGCCAGCGTTTATGTATTCATTTCAGCCAATGTTTGAATGCTTATCGCTCAACGTTACTTGACTAAACGTGTCTAATCCGTATGACAGTTTAAAGGACGTTAGATTTGTTTCTGGCCAGACCATAATTATATGTCTCATTATATCGAAATCGAAAATATTGGTTATAGTGCCATTTTTAGAGTTTCAACACTAATCTTCCCGCGTCTTAGTAGAAATTTGTATTGAGAATAGGATTTTTAGATTATTTTTACAATAATTTTATCTTCAACAATTGAAACCGATTAGATCTAAGTAATGAAAAACTTTCCATTTCTAATCATAACATAGAATAATGAAAGGTAATTAAAAATATGTACATTAATATGAAACATTCATGCGTGATGATGAAATTTTTCGGTTCCTTTGAAGAAATAAACTGCAATTAGAAGCTTATTTTAAACCGGTTGTATACGAAATGATAAAATACGACCTTATGATATTTGTGTGTCAAGAATTCTAATTCAAATTAAGTTAGCATTGATCGCATTCGTCCTTTCATTGTACTAAATGATAAAAAGCAGATTCGTTTAACATAATTTTGTTTACATTGAGTTGAATATTTTACAAGCATTAAAATAATTAATTTGAGTGATAAAAATATATTCGTTACATTTTTAGACTAATGATTCAACATTTCAACAAATAAAAATGATGTCTTTTGTTAAATAAGAAAAAAGCCGCTTACACTAAAACCATTCAATTTAAAATACTGCATACTGCATTCTACATACTGCATTTATAAATACAAACAAAAACAAACTCAGTCATAAAAGAATAAATCATAAAATAATTAAATATAACGAATACGAAATATATCCAAATGTAGTATTTACAATTTACACAGGTGGTCTATGATAACCCCATTGAGGCCCATATCACAGTGCTGAGCAAAAAATTCATTAACCCAGCCAGAGGTCAATTGTGTTTTGTTTTTAACAATGATATTAACTAATTAATAAGGAATTAACATTATACAATATATTAATTAATTGTACATTATGACGTAATGGTTTGAAAGTAATTGAATTATGAAGTAATAATAGTCTTGATTGAATATAACCAATATAGCAAGACCCCTTAATAAAAGACGGCAAATACAAAATAACTAGAGATCAAGTTGTAATTTCAATCTTTATTCGACTGTTTACATTTTTTTAAACAAAGCGACTAAGCTCGGAATTACATCTATACTTCTATACTAATATTATAAAGAGGAAAGGTTTGTATGTATGTATGTATGTATGGTTTTCACGCATAAACTACTGGACCGATTTTGATGAAATTTGGCACAGATAATCTTTAGACCCTGAGAAAGAACATAGGCTACCTTTTATTGCGAAATATGTACCACGGGCGAAGCCGGGGCGGACCGCTAGTAATTAATATAACGACGATATTGGTATAAATATTTTAATCTGCTTCCTAAAAAATAACCAATTTGATTTATTTATAGAGATTTATTTTTATTGTCTCTCAGAAATACTTACCATAATGATTAATGAACATAATAAGTTATCAAGTATAAATAGGAAATTTCCTTAATTACGTGTTATTTTAACGATCTCCCTCGTATTTATGGTTAAAAGCGATAACCTTCAGTATCTTTAGTTAGTATATTAATAGCTTATTTTATTCACACTAACCTAATATACAATGTCATTAAAACCACGTGTATTAAAGATATGAAAGTTAACCTTTTCCTGGTTATAAAACTATCCATACTATGTCATTTATACTATGTACTAGCGTTAGTTACTATTAAGTATTCTGTGCTACTACTACTAGCTGTTGCCCGCATCGTCGTTCGTCGAATAGGACTAATCAAGTAATAATTATTATCTTCCCTCCCAATGCTAAGTTTCATTAAAATCCATAAATCTTTTAAGGAATTATTGAAGTATAAGCAAATAAACAAATGTACAAAAACTTTCGCATTTATTACTTTATTAGGATTAGTAGGATTTCGAATGTGCACTTTCTCTATTTCTCTAATATAAGGAAAAAGATTTATGTTCACGTTATTTCAACTTAGGTCAACATGGTGAATTGTTTAAAACCATAGATACCCATCTGTATTCAAATATTAAGTTATTAATGCATTAGAGGCGAATAGATTAATTATCTGTGCACTGCCATTACTTTCTATCGAAATTAAAACAATACCTTTTAAAATATAATTTACTGTTTGGTGAAGAATGCAGAATCATTATATTTTTATCGATTTATAGATACTTAAATCATAAACTACGAATACTTAAGTAATTCTTTCTCTAAGAATAAACATAATTTTCGACGTGAGACAGATTAATAGTTTGTTAGATTCCATGTTCCTACAACGTTATCTTATCTGCCGTTAACTAATAATCTTCATACAAGTTAGATAACGTATTTATAATTAATTATGATATACATAATTAAAAAAAATATGCCTTCCTGATAATGAATTACCCAAATTTCATCTTTAAAATATTTATATGAAAGTTATTTTAGTATCTATAGAGTATAATTCGTAAGCATACACGCAAGACGCAAACCATAAACAAAAAACACAATTAAAAACATATAGCGATATCAATCACGTTTGGTGACGAACCTGGCCGTATTTGGCGCGAGGCATAGACACGGATACCAGAGAAGATGCAATGCGCGCGCATCCTGCTTACAACGGGATAGCAGTTTTTGTCGATGGCTGGATATTGCAGCTTAAAAAAAAGAACTCGTATAAAAAGTTGTTTATAGTCTGTGTTGTAGAGTATTACGTCGGGAGGTATTGTGGAAAAGTTCTAAGGGCTACTTAAAATAGTTTTTATGTAGATAAATCAAGTATTTTGTTATGTATTCAATGAGATGTAAGGTCCAAAAGAAACTTAAATATTATACTAGGTAATTAATACATCTAGGTATACTAGAATCAATTAAATTTTTCAGTTATGTACCAAAATAACGTACCTATCAACAAATACAATAATGTTACCTCATCATCATCATCATCATCAGCCCATATATGTTCCCACTGCTGGGACACGGGCCTCCTTTGAGGAATCGAATGTTACCTACTTTAAGAAAATTAATTATTATTATTTATTATAATCAATGCACATTGCACATGTAGGAAACTTTGATAATATACCTTTGCACTAAAAAAATATTCCCTGTTATCATAAAATTGTAGCTTTCAATCATATCACGAAAAATAGACCTAGGTACTTAGGTATCTTATCAATGCCAATTTTTAACGAGGCCGAGTGAATCATAAGCTGCAGTGTAAGCTAGTTATTTCTAGGAAGTTTCGAATAGAAAATGCATCGTGAAACTCATTAATATTATATCTCATCAATGACATATAATTTAATTAAATAATAATCCAGTTTAATTAAATAATGATCATACTTTTTTTCTATTATTACAGAGTAGTTAGGTAGGTAGGTAACTATATTTATTTTGATGCCGAAGAATTTTATTGTTTGAACGAGCTAATATCAGGATCTGGATTGAATTAAAAAATTAATATTTGTGTTGAATTGTCCCACAAATTGAGGAAAGACTAGAAAACATCAAGCTACGACTAATAAGACGATAGTTACCTAACTACAAATGGAAAATACAAAATTCCATTTGAGAAAAAGTTGCGTGAGTCAGCTAGTATAATTTCAATTTGGCAAATGCAACGGGTTTTTAGCAAGGTCAGCTTTTTAGAAAATTAGGTAGATATGTAAGTATCCTAACGACCTATTAGTGGGTAGTAGATTAATTATTAAGTACCTGCATATTTATTTAGTATTTGAATGAGATATTTTTAAATATACCCATTGGTTCGTTAGTATTTTCTAGAACGTTTTACGAAAATATAAATTAACGTTTGCATTACTTATTATTAATGACGATATAAATTTTATCGTGTAAAATAATCGATTAGCTAATTTTTATCAGTGTCTGAGTATTTTTAACTATTTATCATTTTTCAAGCGATTATTTCTTCCTGATTTCTACACGAAACAATGCTTTCATATTCATAAATTGAAATACCAATTACAGGTAAGTTTTTTCTAACATGGATCGTAATCCGTTAGATCAACACCTGAGGAGTGGACTGTCTACGCACACATACAAATTGTAGAACACAACTACAAACGACTGTGATTACGGCACGACTCTTGAGCATATCAATAATATTACAGAAATTTATCAAGACTTACCCTATTGGATTCCAATGCTTCAGCACTGTGCTCCTCCTTCTGTCGGAAGCAATTAGTGCACTTGCTCTTGTTGAAGATGTTTGGTGCGAATTTCCTGCAATCCGATCGCCCAGACATGTTTGTCAGAGGTCAGGGTCAATTTTAACGTTCACTATGTCACAGTGCACAGCATGATGGTACTGTAAAACACACACACTAGACGATTATTCGCCTTTTAAAAACCGAACACGTAGTTTATCACGCGCACCAACCGTTGAGTGAGCTATCAGCAAAATCACAGCAAGAGGTGAGCGCTAGCGTTAAATAAAAAACACACGCACAACACTTATCTTTTTCGGCAACCGACCGCCGAAGAAGTCGAACAATCGCGTAAACAAAATTCGATTTCACGTCAAAATAAACATCGATTTTATAACGAACACGCAGAGTAAGCGACCGCACAGCAATACGATCGCTCGTCCATTTTACATCTGATAGAAAACCACGAGCGAGCAGCGGCCCGAGTTGTTGTTTTACAACTTCTCTTTTCTTGTTACGTGGTGTTACAGGTGCATTAATGTGTGTGTTACTTTACATGTAGGCGAGACTATGTTCGACTCTTTCTGAATCAACGCAAATGTATAATTACCTCTCACTCGCACCATTCATTAATCTCAACCGACAAGTTATATGCTGCCATCTAGTGAAATTCTTTAAGTATTATTATAGAGCTTGTACATCATACTATTCAATTTGTTAGTTAGTATAAACGGAATCCAGTAGATGGCTCTGATATAAAAAAAAAATAATGTGAAGATTTATGAGGACACTTTTGTACTTTATTTTATGAAATATAAAATAGTGCACTCAACATACAATAATTTTGAAAAAAAAATGTATTTCGTAGGTACAATAAATATTAGATACCATCGGTAAAAATTAAGTTACATACTTTATCTAATTTTTTAAATAAAAAAGAAATCCTATTTTCGTTTCAAATCGTTCTCATATTATTTATTAAATTATGCCTGTGCATATAATAATAGATTAAGTTTAGTTTTTGCACTGTTGTAAAAAGTAAAAACTACACTATCTATACTAATATTATAAAGAGAAAAAGGTTTGTAATTATGTATGTATGTATGATTTTCACGCATAAACTACAAGACCGATTTCAAAAATTCTTTCACCATTAGAAAGCTGCATCTTCACTGAGCAACATAGGCTATATTGCATTTTCAAAAAAATTAGAGATCCTTACCAAAAATGCAATAATGTAACCCAAGGTCTAAAAAATTCCTTAATAAAAATTCTGTCATCGCGTGCGCTGCTAATCTATTCCTTGAAGTACGAGGATGGTTCTTATGAAAAAAAAAGACGGGTTGCACTCCGGGAGTGCCGGCAGAAGTGAAAACTTGATTATTAACGTTCAGCATGTTTGATATTTTGGAAAGGTATCCGTCTTACGCATGGAATATAAGGGCTAAAAAAAAATCCGTCTTACGCTTTTTCGATCAGGCCACGTGACGTGACGCGAGTTTAAGATTTTATACCCAACGCCGCTAAAGAAGTTTTCACTTCAAAAACGTAAACATGTAGGTACCACGGGCGAAGCCGGGGCGGACCGCTAGTATTATATAAATAAGAGGGGCTATCTAATAAACTATGTCGTGGCCCCGTGGGCACGTCGCGGTCGTGGATAAGCTGCTCTAGCGCATAGGTATGGTCTACACTCTACATCATTCAGCTATATGATCATATTATAATACATTATTATGACAATAAATATCAGCATTTTACTTATGTATATTTTTATTTATTTTTTAATTTTGGTAGTTTCTTTTAAGAACTTATTTTGTATTTGACAGTGACAACTAAATTGACGTATTGGCCATACCAGAGCCAGACGCCAGCTCTGACACTAATTGACAGTTAAGTCTGAAAGGCAGCTGAAAGGTGAATCACACGCCCGCTTTTAGTCGCAAAGGACTGCGGTTTTTGTAGTGCCGAGTATTTGTTATCAGATATATAAATTGCTAATAAGGCGTCTGGCCATCGCATAATACCAGTCTCGCGTACGCCGACTAGCGGGCAGGAAGTACCAGTGCGGTTACAGTTACAAAATTCCTCTCATCTCGTCCATTAACAAGGTGAGATCTTATAGAGTTCAATCAGCCGATCATCATTTTTGTGGTGCAAATGATAAACTATTTCACTGAAATAGTTATCAATTAATATCGATTATTATTTAATTGAAAAACATGTGTTTAAATTCCGATGAAGGTTATGTGAAATAGTTTGCAATTTTCAGATATAAAATATTATGGAGGATCTAAGTTTCGTCCCAAATCTCCCGAATGGGCCCCTAGATGCGTATAGAAATAGAGCTTCATTTGACTGGAAACGACTTAAATTGGCTCTTGAGGGGGATATTGATCTACTTAGACTTAAGGTATGAAAATGATATCATATTTAATGATAAGCTAATTTAGTTTTACTAAACATTGAATTTATATATTTTTATTGAGTTAGTAATGTTACTTTTTTTAAGAATAATTTCATATAATTTCACAATTTGCAATACTTTTGATAAAAAAGATAAACAATGAAAATATTTAAAAGCTCTGTGTGACCTTGTCATGGGAATCAGGTGATGTTTTAAAATATTAAACTTGTTTTATTCTTCACGTCTATGAATAGAAGTTTGATTGTATTCTATAAGAATTAAAATGCTAACACTAATATTTATATACTTAATTATTTACAAAATGAGAATATTATTTAAATTAAAATTATTAATGTTTTTGTATTGTTTGAGCCACCCTCTTTTATTTCATAATCAATTCAATTGAAGCTATAGATCTACATAATAAAAAATGTACTTATTTTTTAATGTAAATATTGAACTGTTATATTTTATAAATAAATAATGAATTTATGGTAAGAAAATGTAAAATACATGCTCGTTTTTGGTTTGCGGTTTAATCTATGTATTAAGCATTCCAAGCCTTTAACTAATATTAACCCATTGACCACCGAGCGGCCCGATCGGGCCGCGACACAATAGATTTTCTATTGTGTCTGTGATTCAGGGACTGAGGGATTAAGTTTGTAATGTTGTCACACAAAAATTTAACCCATTTCAATAATTATTCTACCAGCAGCATACTTTTCCTGAGTAATATTTGATTTGTTTTTATCCTTGGTCATCCCCGGTAGTGCGTGGACTAGTTTAGATTATTTAATATAAAAAATGAATTTTAGTAACAAATTATTTATGGATTTATTTTTATGTCTGCAATTATTATTCTTTTTCAATTTAAAGAACGACGATTGTCAATCAATCTTAAAGGAAGACTTATAACAACGGACAGTCTTGTTGCGCGGATGACTTTTGAAATTATAGAAATAGGTGTCGGTAATTGGATTTAACGTTCATAATTTTTTCACATAATATCATATCAATATGTTTCATTGTAGAGTATGTACCTATGTTCTGTACAATCTTAATCATTTATACATATATACTGACTGTGTCCTACAGTTTCACCTAGGGATAATCTTATGGGCAATACTTTGAAATCTCATCCTCTATTTATTATATTTATTTGTTAAAAATGTTAATACAAGTTATTGTTTCCTATGTCCTTAGTTAATTTTATTCCAAATTTCATTTAAATTGGTGCTCTAGCAGTGAAAGCGTAACAGACACACAGACTTTTGCATATATGTATTATACGCACTGTTAACTAAATTGTGTGATTCTTAATTTTTATGAACACTATCTCAACTTTTAAAAAAATTTTACCTTTAATTTCTT
The DNA here is from genome assembly GCF_061535455.1 of Colias philodice. Taxonomy (NCBI): domain Eukaryota; kingdom Metazoa; phylum Arthropoda; class Insecta; order Lepidoptera; family Pieridae; genus Colias; species Colias philodice. Next base: position 11,859,511 of record NC_143094.1, on the reverse strand, counting down.
ATAAGTTTACTTCTTGAAACATGTACATATATGACGTGTGGAAATAATAATCCACTTGTGACTTTTTTTTAAACACGTTCAAACCGGGCGAAGCCGGGTCAAGCAACTAGTATCACATAAAAGGTAGGAAGTAAAACCGATATGGTTTTGTAGACATCAACAAACGGCCGTTGACAGTTAACGACGCTGTATAATTTATCTATTCGTAAAACTATCGCGTAGGTATTACGTCATTTTATATTAGATTCTAGAGTTCTAACACAAGATTATTGATACGAGTATGAATTTAAAGGCGATCGAATATTTGATCAATGTCATCATTAAAGCAACCGAATATTTGTTTATCTAAATCAGAATTAAGTGTTAAAGGTGATATTTTATATTATACTAGCGGTCCGCCCCGGCTTCGCCCGTGGTACATATTTCGCAATAAAAGGTAGCCTATGTTCTTTCTCAGGGTCTAAAGATTGTCTGTGCCAAATTTAATCAAAATCGGTTGAGAGGTTTAAGCGGGAAAGCGTAACAGACAGACAGAGTTATTTTCGCATTTATAATATTAAATATATTATTATATATTATAGTAGGGATAAGATATAGTTAGTAGTTAGTTTATTTGAAATTTAATCATAATTCGCACGCCTTCTTTATTTCTCTGTTCTCCTTCTAAATAATTGAATAGACTTTGAAACAGTTTTCACCTTTGTACATATAAGTTTTTGGGTAATAATATTTGTATTGGTTATCGTAATTAAAACGCTAACAAAGTCAATTATTAAGATTATTTCAAAAACAAATGCCTAAAAGATTAACTTTCTTGACCCTAATAGAATGATTGCAGGTTTTCGAAGTATTCGCTTGCAGTTGTACTATAAACTTTTTATAGATTTATATTATAGATTTTCTTCATCGAACTTAGTTACGGTTTCCGCTGTTTTTTTATGTGTTTTATGTTTTATGACCGCGATAAATGTTTAGAGCGAGCGCGCACGAGCAACTTTGTCTCCGCAACTATTTTGTCTCTCCCATCAATTTGTATGGGGAGTTGCGTCGCTACGTGCGCGCACTTTCATACTAGCCCATAGGTGGGAGAGACAAAATAGTTGCGGAGACAAAATAGTTGCGGAGACAAAGTTGCTCGTGCGCGCTCGCTCTTAGGACTGTAACTAAACGATCTGACAGACTGATTTTGATTTTCATCTCATTGCAAACGATATTAGAATTAAAGTGATTATATTTTGCGGTTTCTTTACCATTTTTTTCTTAAGTAGGTTGTAACTTATGATTGATGACTATATGACTAGATATTTAAATGTCTTGACCACAAAATACATTTTGGTTCCAACTTAATTTTCATATTAGTCGGTCTTGAGAAGTGTCTATATTATGTTTCTACTAAATTGTAAATCTCCTTATCTGACGTAGTTTTTTACTGTTTATCAGCGCGTATCAGACAGTACGTAGTTCATAGGGGGCGTATTACGAAATTTAAGTGAGATTGAATTACGTTTAAACGATGACAATTGATAACCTATAGGCTATGCGTAGCCATACCCTTGGCAACCGAACGTCGTCTTGACGTTTCCAAATTAAACTCAACTCATCTGATTTGTTCTATTCTGGGCAGTTTTTGGGAACTAGTAAATACAATAGGATTAAATGGAAATACAGGAAGTCTCTCTAATCTTCGTCTCTCTTCTACGTATCTCTAATCTCTATGGCTAATAAATACAATAGAGAATTGTCAGATGCCTAATATTTAGCAGTAAGTCAGCAGGCAGGCAGATCATCCAGGTAACCTAGATGACATAGCTATATTAGATTTCTATAGTTAAACAATATTGCTACGTGCTCGTGGAAACGTATTATTATGAGACATCCAGGCATGTAGGTAAACAGCACCCACACTATTGATTGGCAATTATTTTCCCGTTTGAGACTTTGTTGACGGTAATATTTGCCCTATGTGGGTGAACCACGGTATTACATGAAATCAGTGCGTGACTATGTGTCAATAATAAGGATAGTGATATAATACAGTTAATCTTCCTCTATGGTTTTACCTATATTACTGTAAAGTTTCATCCAAATGTCCAGTAATTTATCGTGACAGAGTAACAAATATACATCCAGCATGGAAAAACTTGCATTTACAATATTAGTAGGATATATAATGATGAACAGGTCATTTTTAAGATTAAATGTGTATTTAATGTTGCACCTTATGTCCTTGGAAAGCCCTTAGCATATAAGTTATGAATACACAGTATTTACCATGTTTTGTTATCTTTATTTTAATGGGGCTTAATCATTGCTGGACATTATTTACCTCAAAATGATAAAAATATCGATTTGTACAGTATTTGTGTAGGAATACACATGCACTCTATATATATGACTTTTATTATTTAGCGCCATTTTCACAATAGTTACTATATAACATATAATTTATCTAATAGTCACTACAAAATGCATCGCATTAGGATGTGGGAAATAACTGGTATCACAACTATTATATTTTAAGGGCGAAATAAACGTGACTTATGATTAAAGTATACATATAATGCACGTATGATATCATCTCATCATCTATCATTGTATTACTTTTGGCTCAAAATGTTTACAAGCTAATAGAGCTCTTATATTGACTAACCAGAGCACATAGTGTCTGGAATAAGTTCAAGTGTGATAACTGATAACTAACGGGATGGTAGATCCGCCGTCACATTGCGACGAGTTTGTTGCGGTAACCCATAAAACTGTCAAAGAAACTGTAGTAGCGATCTCGTAGGCTCATGGTAGACGTATCGTATTATTTTCAATCGATAACATAAATATGTCAAAGAAATTGATACCCTAAAGTTGCTGGGGCACACATGTTTCGGTCGAAAATGTAAGCATTTATCGAAAGTGAACGCCGCTCTCGCTTTAGGGCATCAGTTCGGTGCCATCCAAGAACCAGCAAAAAGTAGTAGTTTCTCTTTCCAAAAATAATGTAGAATGTATTACAACAACTAATGATTACAGATCACTAGTTAGGTCGTTCTCATTTAAGAATTATTATTGTTTGCACGGTATCATGATTTACGATTTGTATCCACTTTTCTGACGTTAATATATAATTAGATAAATCCGACGTTACTTCATCGGTAGTAATTAGTGCAGACAGTTTAATTATCAGTTCATCAACTATGTATTAAATAATTTAATATGGCCCAAGGCTATCATAATATGGCCGTTAGTAGGTTATCTATGCGCTTTCTTATCCATACAACCGTGACGTGCATTCTTCACTTTTTCATTTGTTTACATGAGTATTTCCTTTATTTTGATTGACAATTTAAAGTGCGTAAGGTAAGAGTTAACTCGTTCTTATTGGAATAAGGGCCGATTTTTCAATGCTTGGATAAAATTTATCCGTCCGATAAAGTATTACACGATAATATTAAAATGTCACGTAAACTGTCAAATACGGGAAATTAGAATACGTTTTTAAAATGGTAGTTTCATACATTATTCGACGAATAAGTTTTAACCAAGGATTGAAAAATCAGCCCTAAGTAAATTAATATTTGCACTAGCTCTCCTTTTTCGTGATTTAAGAAGTTTAAGTATTGAAATTCATATGAATGTTATTGAAATTGAATACATAGTTTGGCACCTAAACAATCCTCTGCATAAATCATGCTACAAATGTAAATAAAGTAATATTATATTCACAAATTGCTGATGGTACGGACAATGCAATGAAAATTTAAAAAATACTAATTTACAAAAAATACAAATTATATTAATAATTGCCTAAAGCCATATCCGTAGTACTGTGGATGATTCGAACTAGTATAATACTGTTATGTGTCTCAGGAGCCAGAGGCTTCTCCCAATATTTATCTTAATATTATGTCTATAAACTAAACTAAAAGCTCTAAAATAACAAATTAATCGTACTTCTATTCTACCCACACGTACACCTTCGAAAGATTAACTGTAACATTGCTCTTGTAATCACGTTTCGATTGACCTATGCAGCTGTCACAACACCTTCGAAAGATTAACAGTATCATTGCTCTTGTTTCGATTGACCCATACTGTCACTTCTATTTAACCTTTGTTCACAGTACAAAATATGGCACACGCTAGAAAACGATCCGCTCTTCGCTCCCAACCCAGTGACGCCTCCAGTAGAAGAACAGAAGAAAATCACACAGATGCAACTGCAGAAGATCAACCAGTACAAATTCTTGAGCAACGAGATGTTCAACGCCAGTTATGGGAAGCGAGTAAGATAATCTATACTAATATTATAAAGCTGAAGAGTTTGTTTGTTTGAACGCGCAAATCTCAGGAACTATTGGTCCGATTTGAAAAATTCTTTCGGTATTAGATAGCCCATTCATCGAAGGAGGCTATAGGCTATTTTCATCACGCTTAGACCAACAGGAGTGGTACACTGCGGGTAAAACCGCAGGGCACAGCTAGTGTTTATTAATTGCTTAGAAGCAGTAGCTAGTTTTTATCTCTAAGAAGCATTAGTGTTTTGGCCTCTGTTTGCGACCGAATGCAGTAAAAAGTGTGCCTAAATAGAGATTACGAACACGAAGCACGTCATACGAAGATTAGTCGTTTATAATATTTTTTCTTCAGGCTTCTTAGTTCCTATTACAGGTTTTATTTATCTTCTTATTTGGAATTTTTATTAGAAATTCGCACATCTGGTGAATGTTTAAATGCTTAACTTAAAATCGTCGACGTTTAAAAAGCAGCATTAACTTTACTTCGCATAGACAATGTAGCAACACTTTAGTATTTGCATAGTTAAACGCGATAAGATATCATAAAAATACAATTCAAACGGTATAAGTTAGTCATTTCGGTGTACGTAGATGATTAAGACATTCGTGAAATTCAAACTAAATGGCGATTAAAGGAAATAGTGTGATACGATACAATCAGTAATCATTCATCATACATACATTATTAGTTGTAATTAGTTGGTCAGTTAAACCCTTATTGAATATCAGGCAAATGTTTATTGACGTCGGAAATAACTAATTCTGAAACAATTTAAATGAAGTATTTCTTGATGCTTTTTGAATACGAAAATTTTTTGGCTTAGGACACTTATTATAGATTGTAATATTTAACAAAACTGATACATTATCTATCCTATATTTGGCACTCCTAAGTAACACATCCTAACGTTTAAATTGGAAATATTTGCATCGCCTGTATGGGGTGATTCAGGTAGCCCAAAGGGTGCTCTGCCTTTTCATCAAAGCTTGACAACCTTTTCTGTACTTCTATGTTCTACTTACAGACTACTTTATCTATTACTAGCTGCCCTGGCAGGCATTATTCTGCCCTATTTAGTTTCGTGTTTTCTCTCCACCATCCTTATGCCTAACAAAAACGTTAAAAAATTAGCAAAATTGGCCGAGGCGTTCTCGAGTTTTAGGCATAGCAACATTTGGCGATTTATTTTTATTTATATAGATTTCTTCTATCAACAGACGCGAACAATAATGACAATCAACGAAGCGGTCCAGTCACTAGCGCCCAGTGTTTCCGTCAAAATGGCGATTGGCATATATCTCTTCTCGAACGCTCTGCTTTCCCTGGGCACGGAGAGACACTTGAAGTTCTACGACGCGACAATTAAGGATAGAAAGGTATTGTCTATTGGTAATTCTGTGTGTTGTTTTGGTTGGTAGAAAAAAATTATAAGTTTGTAGGGTAGATGGTTATTTTGCTTGTGAAAGGTATGTGTAACATTTTTAAAACAGCGAATTTTATCGTTTGTGTGGTTTGTGTAGCGAATTATTCTACGTCCCTTTGAAGTGACTGAAGTTAAATATGCATGGAATCAATAAGAATAATATTTTAAACAGAGAAGGAATATGTTTCACCTCGTGCATAATACATAAATAATTTGGAAAATCCAAAAGTGCACGCCTCATAATTTTTTTTTAATAATTATTTATTAATTATTATTTTTGTTTATTTAATAACAATTAAACCACATCGAATCAGACCCTGAAAAATGAAAGGGTTCTATTCCTGAGCATACTCAAGCGTAAGAGAAAAAAAAGACTCGATTAGTAAAGTATTTCGGTCGCTATCGTGTTAACAAGAAAATCCTCCGCACATACAGACACACGGACGTCCAAGACAGAACTTTTTTAAACTGTTTTTTAACTAGTTTAAATAACAAAAATGACGTCAAAAATATCATGAATGTTAAAAATAGTGTTTTTTCTTAATATGTGTGTGTATGTATTATCTTACAAGTGCAATGTATGATACATAAAGACATTTTAAGTTTGAAAAATCAGATGTTTTGCGCGAAGTGACAGTAGTACAAACGCTTCGCTTATGAGGCGTGCAATACCACAATGTATTTCTCATAGAGTTCGGAAAAACTAAAGGATATAATATGACAATAACAAAGATACATTCCTTGTTTATTTCCTTCTAAATTGCAACGGGTAATGTAATATTCCATAGATACTGACGTCAATGCTGACTTTGTGAATTGCGTAAATCGATGCAGTAAAAAATGAATAGGAAACATTTATTAATTTTAAAGTAATTAATTAAGAGCACTAATATATTTTTTTAATATAGTTAATTGATAAAAAAGTTTTAAAACCGTGAATTTTATTTCCATTTTTGTTAATTTAATCTTTTGTTTTATTGTAATTTATGAAATATTTTTTTTAACGTGAATCGGGATTCGAACCTGCGTCTTTATCCTTCCTTAGACACCGTAATCAAAAGGTCTTAATATCTGAAAATAATTTATATATCATGTAATGCTGAATACTACGCAACCAAGATCCTCGAAAAGTTCGTGCTCACGGGAACTTGAATATGATGATAAATTTTGTAATCAAGAATCTTCTGTGTTTTATAATTTTCAATTCACTTGCAAATAATAACATAATATATTACTCGTGTCCCGCATGTGCTGTACAAGCACAGAAGGACGTAAAAAAGTATTTAATTTTACATAAAAAAGGCGGAAGACGCGGGCTCGAATCGGCCACGAGATCGATTTTTTTATTTTTTAAATTATATTTATAAACCATTTGAATGCCATAAAACTAGAATACCAAAAAAAATCCCCTTTTCAAGATCCTCGCAAGCTTCGCGCTCACGGAGATAGCGCATGGCTCAGATGCGCGGCTCATGCGCACCACAGCCACGTACGACGCGCACACGCGTGAGTTCGTCATAAACACGCCCGACTTCGAGGCCGCTAAATGCTGGGTTGGTAATCTAGGTAAAACTTTGTGTGAATTTTATTATTTTTTTTGGAAATGCTTGTTTTTTTAAGTGAAACTTCTTTAGAGTAAAATTTTAAGGTCGCGTCATGGAAATACCGTCACGTCATGGAGTAAGGTGACGATTTTGGTATCTTTGCATTTTGTCAAAGAAGTTTCACTTCTGACACGCTCTTTTTTTGTTGGCTATACGCTATGGTTGATTTTGTGACTGATGGCGAATGTTCCTGATCTGAGCTTTTGACTGAGACTCTATGCATAATATTTTCTAAATTCCTTTTGCTAATAACATTACGACTGAACTGACTAAAATTATATTTTCATTCAAGTGTAAATAGTTTTGACATTGCTATTAAAAATAAACTTATTCCGAAACTGTTTGCCTACTCAAGTTTTCTGAACGATATATAACAGCGAAATGATACATTGTAAGCATGTAGTAATAAAATGGTCATAAATTAAGTATTTATTTTTATGGGTTTTGCATTATTTTAATCATTTAATATAGGCTCAATTATTGCAAGCTAACCTTTTGTTTTTCTTCCGCATTAATATCCAAAAGTCGTACACAATTTTTTAAGTCACGTTATTATTACTAGCTTTGCCCCGTGGTTTCATCTTATTTTTAACCCTGCTGTATTTATTCGTAATCTATATATACAGGGTGTCCCAGCAACGGTATTCTAAGCCCCAAGGAGATTATAGTTTTGCATACGCTGAGTACGTTAAAAATAGTTATAAAATTCCAAACGAATTTTTTGACAAATAGATGAATTCTTAAAACTCTATGTGTACATCCATAACAAGCAATCCGCTCAACTTTGACACCCGCACGTGAGGTATCGTTTAAGATTATGTTTTCATAGACAAAATGCCTACATTAAACGAAGCGGTATATGCTGGCTGCGCGAAGCTAGAGAGGAAAACATGGATTTCAAGGAAAAATTAAGCAAAAATTTTTTGGCGTAAATTTGTTGTTTAAGTATTTTTACGTGATCAGTGTATGCAAAACTACAAGTCCCTTCGCGCTTAGTATACCAATAGTGGGACACCCTGTATATAAATGAAACCCGTTTCGCGTTGTCACGGCATCACGTGTGAACGGCTGAACCGATTTCGATAATTCTTTTTTTATTATATTCCTTGAAGTACAAGGATGGTTCTTATGTAGAGAAAACGTTAATATGTACCACGGGCGAAGCCGGGGCGGACCGCTAGTTATTTATAAGACAGCTAGTTTCTATTTAATCAGTCGAATCAATTCACTATAGTGTGCGAAAATCTTCATACTTCACAGACTTTTAAGGCATATACTCATAGACACATAACATTAGTGCGATGGCACTGTAGTAACTATGATACATGTTATCAAACAAAGAGTACTATGTTTTATATTTGTAAATATATTAAAAATTTAAGCTTGATCTCTGTCACGTAGTCACAGATAACTATCAGAGGGGTCTAAGATTACTGGTTAACTATTTATTTATTTTATTACTGTGGGACCGCGTCGCTGTCTTCATTAAAAATAACCTTAAGTGCCTACCTACGGAAATGACATGTATATTTAAAAAAAATAAACAAAAAAGGGTTCCAATTAAATTAATTACTTTAGTTATAAAAATACATACAATTTATTTTTAATTCGGATTTTTTTTACATCGCCTGCAAAAGTCCAAGGTTATTTAAAATGTTATCAGCTATAATCGGAGTCACAGTTTTCTATTTAATATAAAATCGATAAATTTATATAAAAGTTGTAAAGATTTACGATTGATAAGGATTACTTGAATTACTTAATAATTATATTGCCTATACCTAAATAACTAGCTTTCCGCCCGCGGCTTCGCCCGCGTTTTGAAAGAAAAGCCTGCATATTTCCCGTTCCCGTGGGATTTCTGGGATGAAACCTATCCTATGTGTTTATCCAAGTTACCCTCTATGTGTGTGCTAAATTTCATTGTAATCGGTTCAGTAGTATATGCGTGAGAAAGAGTAACAAACACACACACACACATCCTCACAAACTTTCACATTTATAATATTAGTAGGATAATAGTCGTTGCAAATTTTTTGTCGTTCAGAAATTAGTTTTTTTTCTGGTCGTTTGTTTCAAAGAGCCCTTAAACTTATAATTATTATCTGTTTATAATATTGTATTTGTAATATAAAACTTAATATTTAATGTAATGATATTAATCTTTTATTATAATATATTTTTAAAATTTCAAATTCATGGAAATAAATATTTATTCAAATCATCATCAATCATCTTAATTGTGTGATGGCATTTTCTTTACTTTATTATAAATAAATTCATTGATAGTATTATCATTTAGTATTTTTCTTCCTATATAGATAAAAAAAAATAGTTTCCGATCAATCACATAATGAATGATATAAAATTCGTTACAATAGAATACATATAAAAATGAAACCCGTTTCGCGTTGTCACGTGTGAACGGGTGGACCGATTTCGATAATTCTTTTTTTATTAAGTAAGTCCCCCCCGCCCGCCGCCCGCTCACGCGAGCAGTCGTGTTTTAAGTGCTTCGTCTGTTTTAATTTCCAATAAAATAGATAAAGTTGTCAAACAGTGCTAATTAATACATTAATATTATAAATAAAGTCATATCGAACAGTGGTGCTAATTTAAAACTCAATAACCAGTGATAAAAGTGAATATTAATCTCAAACAATTTAAAAAATAACAGTTGTAAAGTGCTCTTCTTAATATACCTATAATGTCTTGTTAAGTTATTGATTAGTGGTACGTTCTAAACACTTATTTCACGTTTTCAAGTACTGTCCATTTAGCTAAACTGTGAACCTTGTTAGTGGCGATCGGAGAAGTCCGGGTTCTAATCTGGCAGAGAACTTATATTTTTTTTTTTTTTTTTTTTCTTTTATTTTGCCAACACTGCTGGAGATGTCTATACAACGGACACCGCCTAGTAACCAATTCCTTGCTACTACATCAAATTCTTCTATTCACTATAACTCGGATTCGGCCTTAAATCTAGCTGGGAATTCCTCGGTAGATGAAAATAATTATTTCTACATTACTAAGCGACAAAAACGTACCATCGACGACATTCAGGCCCAGTCTCACTCCCCAATTTCCGAAATAAAGAACATGTTTTCTGAAATTAAATCGAACCAAGAAGAAAAATACGATTCTATTAATAAAACTATGCTTACTATTATAAACCAAAATATGTGTATACAAACATCGGTTGCGACTTTAACTACCCAATATGAAGAATTATTAAAAAAGATGGCAACATTAGAAGCCGAAAATAGTTCATATAGGAATCAAGTACAATCTCTGGAAAATAAAGTTGAATACCTGGAAAATTTCATCAGAAAGTCAACCATCGAAATCCGTAACCTCCCTAAACAAAATTCGGAAAACAAATTAACCCTAACTTCCTCGATCCAACAATTAGGTGATACTCTTGGTTTGGAAACTCGAATAAGTGAATCAGAGATACGGGACATATATCGAGTGAAATCGGAGGCTGTGGTTGTGGAGTTCACTACTAGTAATAGGAAGGAATCAATTTTGTACAAATTCAAATCTCTAAATAAATCATGTCGCGAAAAGAAAGAGCCGCAATTAAACACGCAACATCTAAAGATCCCTGGTCCTCCTCGCTCAATCTTTATATCTGAGTACCTATCAAGTAAAACAAAAAGAGCATTTTATATTGCTCGGGAATCTGTAAAGAATAAAACTATTTATGCTACTTGGACGTCTTTTGGAAAGTTGTATGTGAAGAAAGATGAAAAATCTACCCCAATCCACATTAAAGACGAAACGGAACTACTTAAACTTGTCAAATGACTAGATGTCATTGAAATCTGCATGCTTATCTTAAAATTAAAAATTTTCTATCTGTTAAAACTAAAAATGTTATTACCTATTTTCTGTACCATTGTCTTTATTCGTAGCTTTATTTTATGTAATTTAATGTTTTTACTGTCTGTTTGTAATATTTTTTACGCTAAATTTACTTGTTTCACCAATACACACTTTCACAAACACTCTTCGCCACAAATTAACTCATACCTCCACTTATTTATTCAGAATGAAATGAAGTCAAATTTTTTGTTGAACAATCGTACTAAGTCTCCTTTTCATCATATTATTTATCATTGGATGTTGAACTCATTTCTCTTTCTCAGATTACTGATTCAAGCACCCGATTTTCGTGATCCCAGTGTAAAAAAACATCTTATATCATCATTAAGCAAGTCACGGATATCTAGTGGCTTGCACATTCAATATCTTTTTTCAATTAATTAACTAATCCATGATTAATATTGATAATTTACACTCGGATCTCGATAAAATCTCCGTTGCTGAATCTAAAAAATGTGATATAGAGGATTTGATTCATATTCTCCCTACGAATTCATCCCTTACCATTCTCTCGCAAAACATCCGCAGCATCACCTGCAACATGTCCAATTTTCTTACCTTATTACAGCGCTCAAAAATATCTTGGGATGTACTGGTTCTTTCAGAATGTTGGCTCTCCCTTAATAAAAATATTCCGATCATTGAAGATTATAACCATGCTGCTACTTCTATGCACAAATCACAAAATGAAGGAGTCGTAATATATTACAAAAACAACCTAAGAGTTTCTGTCGAAGAACCAGTAGTTTGCGACGCTAATTGTCTTTTGCTAAAAATTGAACAAAACACTTGTATTTTAGGCATTTATCGTCCCCCTGGTCAGCGTTCCACTACTGACTTTCTAAACTCCATAAATATAGTTCTTAATAGTCTAAATAACTTCAATAATATTATATTGTGTGGTGACATCAACATAGACATAACAGAAGACAGCACAGATTCGCGTTCGTTTGAATACTTAAATACTCTAGCCAGTCATCGTATTCTTCCTGCTCATGTATTTCCAACCCATGGCAAAACTTGCTTGGACCACATGATGGTTAAAACTAAACTGGAAGCAACGTGTGTAGTTGCTGAAACCACTATCACTGACCATGAATCTGTTGCTTTTAGTATTAATCTCTATACTAAAATACGGAATCCTGTGAGCTATAAAACATTGGACTATGTAAATTTAGATAAAGCAGTTGGTGATATCAACTTCCAGGATATTTTATTAACTAATGATGTCGATGCCGCAACGGACTTGTTGGTAGACAGCTTGTCTCGAGCCGCTGTGCAAAACCTGAAATTGAAAACAACTTCAACTAAAAAAACAATCAACAAACCTTGGATTACGAAAGGACTGCTGCGTTGTATGCGTAATAGAGACAATCTATACAAGAAACTTAAAAAGGATCCTGATAATGAAGTGCTTAAGCATACATATAAACGTTATAGAAACTTCTGTTCATCGATTTTAAAGAAGGCTAAAAGAAGTTATGAAAAACAAGCAATTGCCAAGGCTAACGGTAATATAAAAGAATTATGGAATGTGATTAAAAATATTAGTTGTATTAATAAGCCTGTGGATCATTCTTCCTGTCTAATATCAAATTCAACATCTCCTGTTGAAAACATTAATAAAGTAAATGCCTATTTCGCTAACATAGGAAAAAATTTGGCTGAAAAGAACATTTCTTTAAATCACCAAAATTCTCAACTAGATGAACATTATACGCAATCTCCACCTTTATCATCTTTCGCTATGCTTCCCACGGATGAATCCGAAATTCTCCAGCTGATCAAGGGTCTTCGTGATAATTGTGCTGTAGGAAATGACTGTCTCTCGGGTAGATTGATTAAAAGATATGCTCATTTGCTTGCTCCTGTTCTCACTCATATATGTAATCTTTCGATTTCCGCTGGAAAATTCCCTACTGCTTTCAAATCTGCAATTATTAAACCCATCCATAAAAGTGGTGACAGAGATTGCGTGTCTAACTACAGACCGATTTCCATATTGCCTACTCTTTCAAAAATCTTAGAGCGTATAATTAATGTTCGTCTAGTTAAGTACCTAGAAGACAACAACCTTCTTTCTCCATCGCAATTTGGCTTCCGTCAAGGTCGATCTACAAATGAAGCTGTTCATGAAATAGTGAATTCTATAATTACAACAGTAGACAAGAGGAAGAAATGCCTGACAATATTTCTCGACCTAGCAAAAGCTTTCGACACGGTTTCTGTCCCACTTTTGCTTTCTAAGATGGAAAAACTGGGTATTCGTGGTATTGCCCTACAGCTATTCCATGACTATCTTTCTGGTAGGAAGCAGAGGGTTAAGGTCAACTCTTTGTTGAGCAATGAACTTTCTGTTGACTTTGGAGTGCCGCAAGGAAGCATCCTGGGCCCAACTCTATTCTTGATCTACATAAACGAATTGGGAAGCCTTAACCTTACGAATGGCAAAATTATTACTTTTGCTGACGATACGGCAATGTTTTTTGAGAGTGATAATTGGAATGATCTCTTCATTACTGCTCAAATAGGGTTCAATAAGGTTAATTCATGGCTACAGAGAAATGTTCTTACCCTAAATGCTTCTAAAACTAAATACATATGTTTCGCACTTAAGTCAAATGTGCTTCCACCACCTTCTTTATCTCTAAAAGCTCATACCTGTGACCAAGAAAATCCCCTGTGCCTTTGTTCTCCGATTGAAAGGACTGAGAGTATAAGATATTTAGGAGTAATACTTGACCAATGTCTTACCTTCAAACCGCATATCAATGCCTTAGTGTCCAGAATGCGTAAACTTATTTATATTTTTAAGTCACTTAGACACGTTGCTGATCGTCGTGTCATTAAGATTGTATACAGTAGCCTGTGCCAGTCTCTAGTGGATTACTGCATTACCTCGTGGGGAGGTGCCGCTAAAACATACTTACTCGAATTGGAGAGAGCTCAACGTGCGGTACTGAAAGTAGCTGGAGGTTTTCCTTATCGTTTTCCCACTTTTGACCTGTACAGATTCTGGGACGTTCTATCTGTAAGACAGTCTTTTATACTCCAAACTGTCCTTAAGAAACACCAGCAACTTACGTATAATCCTGACTCGATAAAAGATAAGAGGCGAAAGGACACAGTTTGTCACATGGTTAGATTTTATTCAAAATTATCTCGGAACTTCTATTGTTATCTCGGCAATGATCTTTACAATAAATTAAATAAAATTCTCAATATTTACCCTCTCAATCGATCCAATTGTAAAATCAAAATCTCTATGTACCTGAAAACCTTAAACTACGATGACACAGAAAAACTTTTGTGCAACGTTATATAAAAAAAAAAAAAAACTATTTGCTTCCGCTTTAATTAATCCCCGTTTCTTTTGACTTCAGCAAAGACATTCTTCATTCATCAGCTCAGACTTCATTACAGACCTCACTATACACTCACTCATACACGCACACACCCATATACACATTCCACATACGCACATACACACACACAACAACCATCTATTTTTTTTTTTTTTTTACTTGTTTTTAGTTATTTTATTTTTATACTATTTTACTGTTTCTTTTGTTTTATCCACAAGCTTGCTGCAAATTCTGCAAATTCTATCCATACGACTGCTACATTGTATTTTGGATATACTAAGTGGGGCCTGGTGACCCGTACCACAGGTTCTACAGAACCCACTTCGGGCACCAGCTCTCATAAGGTTGCCTAATATATTATGTGTATTTTTCATTGTCATTTTTAACCCTTGTGAGAGAGACAAATAAAGGTTTTATTTATTTATTATTTATTTATTTATTATATTCCTTGAAGTACGAGGATGGTTCTTATGTACAGAAAACGTAAATATGTACCACGGGCGAAGCCGGGGCGGACCGCTAGTTACTAATTTTAACGCGCGATACACCTTTTATTTTCTAATCTTAAATAGCTGCTTATCAAATCGTTTTGTTTTACTGCAAATACTTGAACTTTACGCTCTGATTGTTATCAATGTACCAGGGGTCACCAAATAAATCATTCATAATCGTTTTTTAACTTTATTCTAGTTAGAGCCTGCGGTTTTACTCGTGTAGATATCCGGATAAGGCAGCTCTCTCATGTTAGTGTGTTAAAGAAATAAACTGATATGTCTACAAATATAATCAAGATTCTTCCATACTAAAGTACAGAAGAAGTATAGATAAATACTACTATCCACAAGCTGAAGAGTTGTCTGTTTGTTTGGTCTTAGGACCTAAGGCTCCGATTGGTAAAAATATTTCTTCTATAGGTATATGTATTACTATATCACCAGGCTAAGACCAATAAGGAGCGGACCAATACAGGTAAAACCATGGGGCACAGCCCGTAAATAATTCGTATACATATAACTTCAATATCCTATTAAGTTTAAGCAAGGTACGCTATTTAGTGACCCCTGATGTAAACGGTTGCTAATAGCGACACGGCCCCGGCCTCGAGTTTCGGCTCAGTTACACTAACGCGTTGTTGTTTGTTCCATAGACCGCATAGTATAGGGCCATGTTCAAGGAAAATCTATTGCTAATTTAAGATAAACAGACGATACTTTGAGGTTAAGCCTGTTGGTTAAGTTAAACCGAAGAAGTAACATTCTTCTTGTTCTTTATATTTTATACACATATTTTTTGAACTGAAACTTCTTTAGGCGTGTTGAGAGTAAAATTTCAAGGTCGTGTCATGACAATACCGTCACGTCATGGAGTAAGGCGACGAATTTGGTATCTTTGACACCTCCCAAAGAAGTTACAATTCTGACACGTGTGCTTCTTGTGCTGACACGCGTGTGGCGACACGCTCTTATTTTTTGTTATTAAAATTATTTTACGTTGATTTTTTTGTCGATGATGTTGTGAGAGGTTTAAGCGGGAAAGCGTAACAGACAGACAGACAGTTACTTTCGCATTTATAATATTACTTGTAGGGATTTTACACGAGTGTCCGTTAATTGGTAGCGTGCTTATGCGAAAATTTCTTGACTTGTGCAATTTTTAATCGTTGGTTGAATCGTTGTCTATTGTGTTTGTTTCATTAACATAATATAATTATTGTAAATGATTATTAAGAATAATTAGTTGTTTTATCGGCACAGCAATTAAAAATATGTAGATCCTAATAGGGTGTTGTTAGCGTTGGAAGTCCAGTTTTTTTCTCTCCAGTACTGATTAGCCAACACTAGGCTTTTTTCATTAATTATAATTACATTTTTCTTCCATCTATAAGGGCCGCCTTGAGTCTGGCGATATGGCAGAAATGCCCAACTGAAAAATCTAAAAAAAAATCAATTATGACATCATGTATTTCCAGGCAGAACCTGCACGCACACATTACTATTTGCGCAACTAGTGATGCCAGATGGTACGAATCACGGTTTGCACGGGTTCCTCGTACCCATCCGCGACCCGAAGACACTGGAAGTGTATCCAGGACTGATCGTGGGCGATATGGGCGAGAAGATTGGCGTCAATGGCATTGATAATGGGTGAGGATTTTGGAATATAGCTTATGGAGAAGGGGTTTTTATGTGTGGAAGTTGGGTTTGGATTATTACTAGCTTTCTGTCCACGGCATCTCGCATTGTCAAAGGAAGATGGAATAATATAAGGTAAAGTAACCTATGTATCTCTTTTGAAACATACTCGTAATATTAAATACTTGTTATAAATAAAAACAGGGTATTTTTATTGTAGACTATTCAAAATTTTTTTTTTCTCAAAATATAGGTAAGTAAATCGTGTTTGAAATCTGTTTTTTAAATACCCTAGTTATCATTGAGTAATTTACAGACACATCGTAAATTTCCAATAACCCAAAGTTTCCGATTGATATAATAATGCTTCGGAAATGAGTCACAAACGATTCACGAAAATTACAAACTACTTGAACTTGTTGATAATATCGCACACAATACATACATAATAGTCGAATTATATCAGTGCGAAAGATAGTGTCCATGGGCATCGTATGACTAACCCGATAAGATAAGAATTATAGGAATAAATGTCCAAGGTGCATTTCGCGCCAAAAGAATTCTCGCCATAGTTAGAATTGTGACGTCATAGTGTGCGTAGTTCTTGTAATGTGTTCAATAAAATTATATGTGTCATAGATGATCGACATTATTGCTTTTATATTACGACTCATATATAAAAACTATAAACTATAGATACAGTAAAAGATACACCCATTAATCATTATTTACAGTTTATTAAATGTCTATATCCCTTTTTATTACATATTTTTTCGATAATACTTACGCGATTATTATATTTATACACTTTTTTAGAAACTTTATCAATCAAAGCAACAGAATCATTCATAAATTCCACTTTTATCTTCTTCTTTAATATATTTTAAGTATATCTTAATAATTTAAAATGTGTTGTCAGAAGGACTTATTTTATCACATTACTCTGTTACATTTTATTACATATGTTTATTACATTTTTAAAATTTTTTTTAAACATTTTTATTGTCAATAAAGATAGGAATACTGGTCGTCCCATCAGTTCTTTATCAGAACATTTGGAAATACATCGAATGTCTCGAATGAAAATGAATTTATATTCTACGGCTATTATTAGGATATTAATCCTAAGAATGTTTTTACAATGAAACTTTTATTAATTTTTATTTATCTTTCAGGTTCATAATGTTCAACAAATACCGAATACCGCGAGAGAATTTGCTCAATCGAACAGCTGATGTGACAGAAGATGGCGTGTACGAGAGCTCCTTCTCGGAACCTTCTAGAATACTTGGTGCTGCACTGGAAAATCTTTCGGCTGGTAAGTTTTGATTGATATAGGGTAGTGATATTATAAGTGACTAGGTTGTAGATCTAAGTATAAGCTACTATTAGTATTGTCATCAGTTGTCTTTTTTCCGTTCACGATAGTTGAATCATGCCATCTCACTATGACGTCGAATCGTGTGTGCGTTAGTGTGCCGGTTTGGATGATCGAATGTTGTGTTGGTAACATATAATTATGTTACCAACACAACGTTATATTATAATTAATAGCTTCGTTATAGATTGAAAAAAAGTTGTGTTATACATAGGTACCGTTACAATAAAAAAAATACTATATCCCTCTCAAACAGATGCCTTATTCTTTATGCTTAATGTAGACTCGTACGCATCGTATATGTTATAAATTTTATTCAAACGAACGAAGTTCCTTATCAAGCGTTGCGAAAGGGAGCTCGATGGAAAAATTAAGACGAAAAGTTGTAACGACAGTTTTTCCTCTATCTGTAGGCCGCGCGGCGTGCACGTGTTTCTCAGTCTGTCTCTCTCTCTCGTAACTAATTAATCAAGAAGAACTTCAATCGAGTGTCCCTTGTACCTCTCAAGCTTTATTAAGCTATTGCATAGCTTCTATCGCGGGCCTTGAGCGCGGGGACCGAATCGAGAAATTCCGTCACGAAAAAATCTCACGCTCCCCACTCCGACGGGCTCGGAGGTGTGGCTTGAAGGCATGCTATGCAATAGCTTTACCGCGGCAGTCCCCGAGTGCCACACGTTTTTTGAAGTGAAAACTTCTTTAGTAGCGTTGAGCACTTTTTCTGTAATGGGTATAAAATCTTAAACTCGCGTCAGGACACGTGACCTGATCGAAAAAACGTAAGCCGGATACCATTCCAAAATATGATAAATATCAAACATGCTCAACGTTAAAAAAGACGGGTTGCACTCCGGGAGTGCCGGCAGAAGTGAAAACTTGATTATTAACGTTGAGCATGTTTGATATTTTGGAATGGTATCCGTCTTACGCTTTTTCGATCAGGTCACGTGTCCTGACACGAGTTTAAGATTTTATACCCATTACAGAAAAAGTGCTCAACGCCGCCAAAGAATTTTTCACTTCAATTTTTTATTTTTATACTAATTAGTAATATAATTGCAGGTCGGATCGGCATAATGCAAGAGAGCTGCCACTCGATATCGAGCGTGGTGGCCATCGCGGTGCGCTACGCGGCGACGCGCACGCAGTTCGGCGAGCGGGACAACGAGACGCCGCTGCTCGAGTACGAGCTGCATGTCAGTCGGTTTGTGGTGTGCGGAGGGACAGACAAACTAACTCGATATCGAGCGTGGTGGCTAAAGAATTCTAACGGATCAAATACATGTTTAAATAAATAAATATTTCAGGACAATTTTCACACACGGCACGATCTGATCCCATAGTAAGCTTTCGCTTGTGTTATGGAAACCAGATGGCTGATAAACATACATATATAATTTTAAATAAATACTTATGTAGATTATTAACACCCAGACACAGAGCAAACATCTATGTTCATCACACAAATATTTGCCCCGGGTGGAAATCGAACCCACGACCTCTGGCTTGGAAGGCAGAGTCACTACCAACCAAGCCTACCGGTCAGTCGATTTGATTTTGAGTTTTGAACTTGTCTGTCAAAATTCTGTCTCCTCAGCCTTTTTCCGTCCACTATTGGACGTAGGCTCCTCCTAAGACCTAAGGCATACGCCATCGAGCTCTGTCTTCAGCTTTTCGCAGCAATTTAGTACCAACAAACCTGTCAAAATCTTAGTACAAAGAAATTAAAGCTTACGCAAAATCAAACTTATTAGCATTAAGATAAAGTGTATTCACAAAACGTATCAAAATTGATTGATTTTAACGGCCTAAGCTAGCTAGCTTAAGTTAACTAGCTAGTTTTGGTATATTAACCAGCTGGTTAATATACCAAAATGAATTGAACCTTATACGGATGAAATAAAGTCGGATTTAAAAAGTACCAAAACTGCACTACCAATTTCGATTATTTCCCATACACAAATAACTAACCTATACCAATTATTTCAGCAATGGCGTCTATTCGGCTATGTCGCCGCGGCAGTTGTGTTCCGGCTGTACCTGCAGAACTTCACGCAGACGTATCTCAAGATAGTCGAGAAGTCTAATACGGGACATAGGGTTGATAACTTGGTAAGATAATTTGATTGATTTTCAGATAGGTTCTTCAGATCCTTCAGTTATGTATTGAAGATTTAAATCGATGATAGGCTTTTTAAGAAACATAAGATAGCTACGTTGGCTGTATGAAATTTGTATGTTAAAATTATTATTTTTTTAGTTGTTCTATATAGAAACATCTATCTGAATCAGTGGTGCCTAAATAAATCTAGTTGTATAACTTTGAGTCAAATTACTTGCTTTCATTGACCATAGTTCTCGTTTTCCAATTAATTAAACAATAACTAGCTGTGCTCCGCGGTTTTACCCGCAGTGCTCCGCTCCTAATGGGTTTAGCGTGATGATATTATAGCATATAGTCTTCCTCGATAAATGAGCTATGTAACACCGAAAGAATTTTTCGTGAATTTTTTTTTATCGGACCAGTAGTTCCTGAGATGCGTTCAAACAAACTCTTCAGCTTTATAATATTAGTATAGATTAAACAGCTTATTAACAATTAAACATCGTTTCCAGAGCGAAGCAGTGTCAGAAATTCACGCGATGGTGTCATGCAGTAAGCCATTACTGACCTGGACTGTGTTAGAAGCGGCACAGCAGTGTCGGGAGGCGTGCGGGGGCCACGGATATTTGAAGGTGAGCAAGAGCAAGATCTTTATCTAGATAGATAAAGATAGAATTATCTAGATAGATATTTATTTATTCTGCCCAAATGTTCATAAAATCAATTCAAGTTTTCAGCTAAAAAGACAAAATTGTACATGCAAATTTTAATAATATCGCATAAAAAGTTTAATTTCTCTGTTTATTACATTTGTATCTTTTAAATATACTAGCGACCCGCCCCGGCTTCGCACGGGTGCAATGCTGATACTAAATACACTACAGAAAAACTGTGAACGTTGTATATAAAAACGTCTACGTCCCGCAATTTTTAAATCTGTAATATCTTCGAATATATTCACTTAAATCATACGGTGTAAAAGGCCATATAGATCTATATTAAATGAACAATGTATTCGAGGTATTTAATTGGTTAAGGATTAATGCTGTATTGGTTAAAATCGCATCGAAAATTAGCCATTATTTGTCGTAAAAAGTAAATGACAAAAAAAAGTTATTGTGGGTTATCCATAAGAGATAGACATATACCATCGCGGACTTTTCTGTAGACCTTTTCAATGTGTATAATACTTAGTACATTATTTTGATAAAACTCGTATGGTTCAGCCTGCGTTTGCAATGTAAGCGGAAAAAATGTAATTTTTTACGACATCCCATTAGAAACCTCAAAAATAACAGTACTTCTCCACTATTTAGTGGATGCTATTATACATATAAACCTTCCTCTTGAATCACTCTATCCATTAAAAAAAACCGCATCAAAATCCGTTGCGTAGTTTCAAAGATTTAAGCGTACAAAGGGACATAGGGACAGGGAAAGCGACTTTGTTTTATACTATGTAGTGATTCTTAGTGTATTTTTTTCCGATAATTACACCATGAAAAGTTCGAGTTTTGATAGAAGTCATAATATGACCTGCACTGCTAAAAAATAAAATTAATAATAGATGATGATAAGTGGATAACTATATTAATTTATATCACAGGTGGCAAATCTAGGTGACATACGGAGCAACCACGAGCCCACAGTCACATACGAGGGGGATAACAACGTGCTCTCACAACAGACAGGCAATTGGCTACTCAAGCAGTATGAAGCAGTACTTTCTGGTCATAGTGTGGACTCGCCGCTTGGAACAGTGTCGTTTTTGAAGGAGTTCCGAACTATATTGGGCCAGACCTTCGACTGTAAGAGCACGGGAGAACTGAAGAACTCCAAATGTGAGTAGGGGAAAATGGGTCTTATTTTCTAGTGAATAAGAGTCATAAGGTGCTCTAGCAAAACGCGCAATTAGCTACTGAAGCAGTATTAAGCAGTGCTTTCTTATTTTTATTTTTTTTTTGCTTGGTCATAATGTGGACTCGCCGCTTTGTAAAATGTAAAGTGGCGTTTTTTTTTAATGAAGTTATAACAGATTCAATAGCAAATCGAGTATTATTTCACTTGAAGTTCCAATAAAAAATATTGTTTTTAAAGACCTGTATAATTTTAGAAATATACCGTATTAATCAATCAAAACATGTAATATTTAATCATTTATCTTTAATTTTTTATCTTCCAGTCATAATATCGACATACAAGTGGTTAATCTGCTGGATCCTAAAGTACACACACGAAAAGAACGAAGCAGAACTAGCGAAAGGGCTCACCAAAGTACAAGCGAGGAATCGTAGCCAAGTATACAGGTGGAGGACCTTAACCAGGGTCTACGCGGAATACCTGGCTCTGGTCTACTGCCTGGAAGCCATAGAGAAACTAGAGAAGACCCTCGTCCCAGTACTCGAAAGACTTTTCTGTCTCTACGGTCTATGGGCCCTGGATAAGCACTTAGTGGAGATGTACCAGGGAGGGTTTTCGAAAGGAGAGGACTTGGCCAAACTCCTCCGGACGGCCATCTTG
Organism: Colias philodice; assembly: GCF_061535455.1. NCBI lineage: Eukaryota > Metazoa > Arthropoda > Insecta > Lepidoptera > Pieridae > Colias > Colias philodice. The sequence goes on along the minus strand of NC_143094.1, from coordinate 11,836,807 downwards.
GAATTGTGCGGGGATTTAAAGGGAGAGATTGTCAGTGTGGTGGATGCGCTTGCGCCTACTGATTTTGTGCTGAATTCCGTTTTGGGGAGGAGCGATGGAAAGGTTAGTTTGCTATATTTACACCTTTTTTAACTTAAAAGTTCTGAATAAACTATAGTCGTAAGTACTCTACGTCTATTGTACGTACCAGCTCTTACAAACTCCTAAAATTTGTCTTATATCGATTTGCTGCATTATGCAATGATTTACTGCGTCTTAACATAAATTTTACTTATTTTTCTGTCCATGTGTGTTTCTCAAAAAACTACTCATATATTTTTTCAATTCTGCACTTGTTATGCATTTGTTACTTTGCGAAGAGAATTTGCATTCATTCATTTTTTCATTTCAGTTATATCAGAACCTCCAAAAAGCATTCTTCAGTCACCCAGGAGTGTTTGAGCGCGCCAAGTGGTGGCGAGATGTGGTCTCCAAGTTATAAGTCCGATACACGAATACCGACCGTCGGTGTATGTATTATATAGTTCAATATCGCTTGCGGGAATCCTGAAGATATATTATCTTTTTTTGTAGAAAAGACATTTTAAATGGATGAGGATCTTCAAACACACTCATGCGAATATCGACTGTCGGTGTATGTAATATAGTTCAATATCGCTTGCGGGAATCCTAAAGGTACATTTTCTTTTCTTTGACGTCTTTTTTGGTGGAAATTGAGATTGGTGAAGAAATAAAGTACAACTATTTCGTAGGTAATAATGACATTTCCTATTAAGTTTATAATCTGAACGAAAAAACTGTCAAGTCTTGTAGTTTATTGAATATTAATTGATAGAATCAGAGAATATAAATTCATATTATTCTGGAGATTTTTTGGGTTACATTTTTGAGTTTGCGCACAGAGAATATGAGTAATGGTTGTTTTTTGACAAAATTATATGTGATTAAAAAAAATATGCGTGTGTATGGCGCGAAAGATCGACTTTATAATATAACGATGGGCGATTGAGTATTTATCTTTAATTAATATTCCATAGGTATATTTTTAATATTTTTTATATGGCCAGTAAATACTTCAGGATTCCACGCAAGTGTAGAGGGAATATACCAAATTTTAGCTGCCATTGTTGACAGATCGTTTAGACAAGTTTTTTTTAAGTTTAAGTGTTTTTTTTTTCTATTTATCTATATTTTAGATATTTTTCCTTTTTTTCTGCATTTGCAGTGAATTTTATAGATATTTTTTTTGTATTATTGCAATGTAATGTCGTTCCAAGTATAAGCATATGTTTTTATCGTTTAAATGTATTCTGTATGTCAGGAATGTTATGTAAATATCATTGGGCGATAATTTTTTTGCAATTGAAGTAAATTCTGAAAATTATTTGTGTACATTTAGTGGGGATGTCAAGAAATCATCGAAAAAAATATTGAAAGGGCTAGAAAAAAAATTTTCTGTAAAATATAATAGACGTGTCTATTTCTTCATATTAATAATGTGACATGTGTCTCAAAACTGTAATAACTAATAATGATAGTATTTGGCTATAATAATAAATGATTGGTGTACTTAACTCCCCTTTAGATTGGTCCACATCTCTCTTTAAAAAATTAATAGATTTGTTTAGAATATATGCGAGGACGATTTGAAATCTTAAGTATTTTTTTCCAAATTTATATTGTGTCTCAAAATAGCGTAAGTTAACAAACACAAAAAGTTCATATTTTTGTATTATTTGTATTACTGTCCGTGCCAATAAAAGACCGCAAATAAATGATCGCGTTGTCTCCCTTACACATAGGTGGATTATATGATTGTCTCTCTCGCACTTATGGAACGCTTTATGAGTGTGTTCGTTTTTTTTTGGCACGGATTATAACTTAGATGTAGATGTATTTATTAATGACAACAGTGATTTCACGAATACACCTCATTAGGTTAACAACTATTATTCCTTTTTTTATTATTTTAAGTGATAAATTCTAATAATAAATTTATATTAAAATGTATTTTCCTATCTTACTGGATAAGATTTTTTTTATTTGTAATTTAATCAAATTAAATTTAATAAATTCCATTACTATTATAATAAAAAAAAAATATGTATTTGCATGTTAATAATATTGTTATCAAGTGTCAGTGTATGTGATTGATTTGTGTAAATTTTAATTGGAATTATGAATTTGCATAATCTGTTTGTATTTTTACGGAAAGTTCTAGTACATACATATTTTATTCGATTATTTATGTGAGATGTTTTTAATGGTAATAAATAATAATACGAGACATAAAACCCAGTACATTGTATTTTCAATATGTCTTAATTCATGTACCTTGATTTTAAAGTTCAAATTTAGTTTTTCTTGCGTTTAATCCATCAGTCCCCGGAATCACAGACACAATAGATAATCTATTGTGTCGCGCCCCGATCGGGGCGCTCGGTGGTCAATGGGTTAAATTTGAAATTAATACAGTATTTGTTCATAGTAAGCTAAACACTGTAAATTTGTCCATTCACTTATGGAATATTCGTCAAGCAATAGTTACTAGATTTGGTGTTATAATAGGTGTTAGAAAATATTGTACAGGGTACCAACATATTCAAGATTCAATATTATTATGAGAATATACTATTTTAAAGTACATATACGGATTTCTATACAATTGTTTTTAAATATCGCATTTACTGTTTGTAAATTTATTTATACTATGTATACCTGTCATACAGTTTTTTAACATCATTTCAGTATTTGATTTGATTCTCGTGATTTATAAAATGATTTATTTTTATATTATTTTAAATATTTAAATGTAAAGTAATTATGATTAATATTTACCACGTCTAAGTGCCTTCCTCTTATGATTGTAATAAAATAATTTTATTGAGTTGTTCAATGTATTGTTACGTGCTGTAGATGTAAGATCATGATTGTTTAATAATAGCAGTGACCCTGTTGAATTTAATAAATGTGTAAAATAACATTTGTTTTTTTATTTTTTTTCCTTTTACACAATCCTAGTGGGTCAACATGATTTTTTGAAGTGAAACTTATTTATCGGGGTTGGAAAAAAATTCCGTTACGCGCCATCTTTTTTTATCCCTACCACGCGTTATTCGACGTATTTCTGTAAAGTTTTAAGTATTTTTTGAAAAATAAGGTCATACGTTTCGCTTCTTACGTGTGTACACTAGTAAACGCATACTTTTTTTGTTCTGGAAATAGGACATGAGATAGATAGGAAATAAAGAGAGATAAGACCAGCTTTACCGTATATCGTAACACATCTCATACCAATGTTAAAATCGATTATGCGCATGTGTTCTTGATTCATTCCAAGACTCCAATAGATAGCGCTAATATTTTGCTTGCATTGGAAAAAATCAAGTATTTCTACAAATTGTATTATTTGGACATACACGCTACATCACTGCCAAGTATAATCAAAATCCGTTCCGTGGTATTTTTTCAAGTGCAACAATCATACATAAAAACTTTCGCAAGTATAGATAAAATTGTTGTGTCAGCGTTACCATACCTCGAGGAAACGACTTAACCGATTTATATGAAATTTATATGCAACGTTGATAAAAGCGAGAGGCATTAATTGATACCACCTATTTTTGTATCATTACAAGGCTAAACAACAAAAAACAGATCAATGTAAGCAATAGTTAAGCCACGAATATTTTGCAGTTTTTTCTTAGTTCAAACCAAGAAGCTTATATACCTAACTTGCCAAGTTAGGTGTGAAAGGGATAAAAAACATACAGGCGTCATTCAAGGTCATATTTTCTTGTTACAAGTTAATGTTCATACTGAAATCTCCAGTGTATTAGATATAAGCTTCTTGGTTCAAACAATATGATGTTCCCGGTCAGATGACTAATATAGGCATAGCTTTATTTACGAGTCATACATGTAATGTTGTTGTTACGGCTAAAGGTAGGTGAGAACATAAACTTAAGATTAGCCGGCTAAACTTAGGTTTATTTTCGACGAGGTGTTAATGTTAGTTTGTTCTATCTTTAGCCGGCTAAACTTAAGTGTAACCGCAGGCCCGTGGCTAAAAATGTCGGGGTGGGTAGATTTGGTTACTATAATACATGTAAGGAACAGGGCGAGTGTTTTCTGGCACTTCGCCGGCTGCTGCCGCAGCACGCTCGCTGCGCTCGCTCGGCTCGTGCGGGTCTTAAGAGTTCTAACCTAACCTAACCTAGCCACCAGCTTTCTGCCCTGAGTCGGGGTGGGTAGATTTGGTTACTATAATACATGTAAGGAACAGGGCGAGTGTTTTCTGGCACTGTGCGGGCCCCTCAAGCCCTCCACCGGCCCGGCGCTAACCAAATCTACCCACCCCGACATTTTTAGCCACGGGCCTGCGGTTACACTTAAGTTTAGCCGGCTAAAGATAGAACAAACTAACATTAACACCTCGTCGAAAATAAACCTAAGTTTAGCCGGCTAATCTTAAGTTTATGTTCTCACCTACCTTTAGCCGTGACATTGTCATTTCAAACTCAAACATTTATTTATTCAATTAGACTTCTTCGAGAAGCACTTTTGAAACGTCATTACTGGTCATTACATATTTTTAACATTTACCACCGATTCGGAAAGCAGTATCTATGGAGAAGAACCGGCAAGAAACTCCATGATTTTGTTATGTAGTTCGCTTTTTAATTTGTAACAAAAATGATTAACGTATACTTCTTGTAAACTGTTTTTTAATAGTTTCGGATGAACAGTCAGCACTTATAGTATATTGCCTCTGGGCTCTCGCTTTGATCAACGTTGTATATATGTCGTTGCCATATTTGCTGCCAGATTTGCTCATTTCATGAAATGGCCAATTTAGTTTGGCCAGATCGTTAAATCGTCAACGTTTCACGATTTGGTCATCCACATTTGGCCAGATCGTCGATCTGGCCAAACGTGGATGGCCATTTCACGAAATGCGACCATTTTTGTTTCTTTTTTAATAAGCGATTCGTTTCTGGCACTCGCCGGCCGCTGCCGCGGCACGCTCGCTTTGCTCGCTCGGCTCGTGCGTTCTTTATTAAAGTCTAACCTAACCTAACTGTTTTCTATTGAAAAAACCATTCGCTTCTGGTATTCGCCGGCGCTACCGCGGTACTAACTTAAATGACAATAAACATATTCTTAAAATATTCTGAATTTTTTAATGTTTTATGGACTCTCTAAGATATTTTATACGATCTGGCCAAATGTCGATGACCAAATCGTGAAACGTTGACGATTTAACGATCTGGTCAAACTAAATTGGCCATTTCATGAAATGAGAAAATCTACGATATGGCCACGACATATACATTCAGTGGGTTTGAAATTAGGTTGTAACTATTTTAATTATAGGTTCTATAGCCTTGATTGATAAATGACCCGCACAACCTTTGCCGGGTTATCTAGTTTAACTGTGAGTTTAACTAAGTATAAATAATTATAGCATTTTGCAAGGGCCATTGACCAATATCTGCTTTGGATACTGCTTTTGGCCGTTCGGCTTATAAAATAATGTGTTAACGCTAAATAAAAATAATTTAAATTTGTAACTCTACGAGTAACATGCCAGGATACTGTTTATATTTTCATCGTGGATGAAGATGACATAAGCTTCTTTGAGTTAAAAAATATAGGGATTATAGTGAGAGAAAAATAAAACATCAATTCATTTATTTATCACTTTATTAGTTGTCTTTTGAGAATTATTAACATGTTACAATATTCGTGTTAGTTTAGAAAATGTGAAACATCAAGAAAATAGTGAAAAGGACACCATAAAAAGGTTAACATTATGTGCATTCACATCGGTGTAACTAATTCATTCATTTCCCATCGCTTAGAAGTTAGAACATAATACGTATGGTGGGATTCGATACAAATATAACTTAAGATGGTTTAGACTTTGTTCAGTCTTCCGTCGTGAAGTAATGCATTGGAATAATTAAGAACGAGGGAGATATTCAAAAGGTTTATATTATACGGTTTATGCGTAGAAAAAGTTTTTTATTCTATGAAAGTGTTAAGGTTATGATAATGCTAATGATATCTTTATGCAGTTACTGGGAAAGAACTATTTTATAGATACCCCAGGTTCGTAATTAGTCCAATGCACTATCATACTATCTATTAGCATTTTTAATTATTCGAGTGGTTTTAGTAACTTTCATAGCTACCGTTAATAAATCATAATATTAGTCATTAATGTGTCTTAAAATTAACATTTAAAATACAGAATTTTAAGACTGCCAAATTTCACTCTGAATGCATTAAACTAAGTCATCACTCAACATATTTATCGTAGGAAAACCTTATAAACTATGAAATTACTGCAAAATATAACCTAATTATAACACATTTTACAACCTACAGGACTTGTGTGGTGTAAATGCATTTATTATGCGAAATTATTATTAAACTGGCAGTTTGCTGATTATTGACATTATATAATATAAATTAATATACTTTTAAGGGTTTTTAAACAGGATGTGAAAATAAATATAATAAAAAGCCAAACAAATTGATCATACAAACCTAACGAACTTTTAGTCATGTACCCGTGCGTTATATAAAATGGATGAGTATTAAAAAGCCAAATTTTCACTGTGTTCTCATAAAGTTTGACTAGAAAGGTCAAATGTTTCTAATGTACCGGGTGTGTTACAATATTAGTGTTTCTATAAAAGTTCAATACGATTTCCATCTCAGTACAATGCTACCCTGTTCCCTTTACCATTTCAATATTTTTCACTACCAAATTTCTTCAAAAATAAGTACCCACTGCCTACTAATATTAACAAATCTAATATATAATATATACTATATAGTTAATGATATTAATAGTTTTTTTATACTGTTTGTTTGAGAATATTATACTTAAATTATTTGTTATAAAACCTCTCGCATGTTTGCATAAAATTTATTTTTCAAATGTCCAAAATTCTTAGGAACCAAGTGTCATCTTTTATTAATGACAAACAACCACTAAACCCTTAAATTATCAAAGTCAAAATTTCCACGAGATCAAATCTCGAATAAGAAAAAATTTATACAACCACATTTAATAAGAATTTTACAATTTAATCTACAAACGTGCAACGCGTATCTAGATCTATGAGAAAGTCTAGCTATTATCACTATCGGTGACGGTGGTCCCGGTCATTCTGATCACTGGATTCTGGTTGGAATCACTGGAATCACACTCTACCATTAAAATATCATCTGGACTGTCATTTCTATCCGAATTGCTCTCTGTATATGTTCCAGTCGGGGATTTGTCTTCAATAACCGCTTTTAAGTACGATTCTCTGTCCATTATAGACGCGTCTCTCGCCAACGCGAGCACGTCTAACGACATCATACTTTTAGATTTCTCACTTTTTCCAATCGGTATCGGATTCTCATACACCACTTCCCTGCTTCTGGACTTCATTCTTGTCAGATTTGTCTCTTTGCTTTCATACTTCGCTGTATTAGTACTGGTTGAGGGCGCACTAGAATTCCTTGGCGGATTTGCGGTTAATTTCGATCTTTTCTGTTGATTATTTTCCTTCATCATCAGCAATTGGTCCAGTTTGTTGATCGTCTCGTTAAGCTCTTGCGCCCAGGCTTCGTCTGTTTCAATGTCTTTTGGTTTCAGGGCTAGTTCCCTGACGCGCATCCTGAGTTCTTGCAGACTGGTATCTTCATCTTTCTCTATATCTAGTTGATTTTCATCATGTACTGGGTCCTTTTCCGCGCCCACACCGGGCTCTCTGGGTCCAACTGGTATGGAATCTTTATCCGGTGGATATTCACCCCTGCTTCTGTGTATCTCTTCGGAAATTTTCTCTAGAGCTTTCAGAGACTTCGAATAACGGAATTTCGCATCTGCAATTTGACGCTGCAGTTTCTCAATCTTCTCATTTTGTGTTTGCAGTTGCTCATCACACAGTTTTTTCTCTTCGAAGTAGATTCGCGATTTGATTATGTTCCGTTTGAGATTCTCTTCTAGCTGAGTCACCTTTAAGAAAAATAAATATACATTACATATTTCGATGACACGCAAACATTTTTAAAGACTGTGAACGCGAGTAATTTGTGAATGGCGAAAACCATTTTATGGATAAATATTTCAAAGCTATAGTCGTATGGTTACTAGATATTGTTTACAAAACTATCTTAAAGGTATCGAAAAATTCGCTTTAAGATAGAATGCAATAACTCACCTTTCTTTCAGCGGTGATGTAGGCGGCAGCTTTCTTTTGATGTTCACGACCACTCTCCGCCTTCCTCTTTTCTGCGTCCATAACCTGAAATATCAAAAGAGATGTATTTTTGTATGATAATAAACTTATATCCATAAAAAGAAAGAGTCCTAGATGGAATACATTGCTAATCTAAAATCTATTAAGTATAGCAAAGTAGGAAGAAGGGTAATGCTAATGGCCCCTCGCTTATTGTACAATACAATACTGATAGAGCATATGCAGTGGTACTTTGACCCCAATATTCTAAGCGTAAATTTGATTAAATACTAAAATTACTAACTTATATTTTCTAATGTTTTTATACAATGCTCTCACAAGCAAGTAAAGTATGACTTGCATGATTTTAAGTGACGAAGGCCATGTTTTCCAAAAGTTTCACTCTTCGATTATTATATCTTAATATATCTTTTAAGGAACTTTACAATATCATACGTTGACCTTAAGTCATAAATACACAATATTCCAATGAAAGTAGAGGATCCCGCATAAGGTCGACCTTCACTTATATGTTTATTGTTTACTGAGTAAAAATTACATTTTATCAAAAAATGAGAGCGAAGGTCGATTTATCTATGCGAGGTCTATGCGGGTTATAGTTTAGACTGTTATTTCTAACCCTAGATCGAACTAACCTTAATAATGGCATGGTTGAGCACCTCCTGCCAGTTGTTGTCGAATTGCCACTCGTCCTGCTTGCTGACGAAGCGCTGTTCAGCCAATGTCACCGTCTCTTTGGCTGCTGCGTGTAATTCTGCGAATTTTTTATTTTTATTGATTTCATTTTATTAGATACAATTTATGAGATGTACAGAATAAAATGCTTCTGTAAGTTAATCGTTGAGTTAACCTGTAAGTTAATAGGGTAGGATCTAGAATATATGAGTGTAAGGATTTAAGTCAGAGTCGTCATAAGTTAAATTAATTTTATGATAAACTGATTATTAAAGTAATTATTTAAAAATAGAATGTGTTGAAAAGAAACCAGATTTTAATACAATTTTGATTGTTAAGATTATATTAGAAATAAGCTGGTCGTAGCTTAACCATATGACCAAGTAATGTAAATGAAGAAGGTTCAATTGAATTAGATACGATTTTTGTTGTTTTATGTAAAAAAGTTCATTTTGACATTATTTTAGTAAAACAAAAGAAAGTAAAAATTACAATTAAAACATTGATCATTACTAGATAACTGCACCTTTGTTGTCCTTCAGAAAAAGATAAATTAAATTAATGAATATGTGCCTTTATCATGAATTAAATACCTAAATTACTATTAGTAAATAACATGTGTTAATATATCATTGTGATATTATTTTTAATTCATGCCTTATCAAATGTTTGGACATATTGTAATAGCATGGCAACAACTGCCATTTAATAGTGCTCATATAAATCACTATGTAAAATGATACATTGTTTCAAAATAAATGTTTTATATGGAATAACTATTTTATGAACATTTTATCAGACGTTCCAAATAACGACGACGGAGTAGGGTTTTTGATCCGTATGTATGTAGCCCTGTATTTGACAACCGTCCGTTTTCATTATTTTGCAGTTTAAGTTGAAATAAGCTTTTGAGCAATAGAGCCAATATATTTTATAGATATGTACTTACAATAGCAGTCTCCGATAACGACTTCGAAACTTTATAATTAAAAAAAAATTTGGACCTTCGCTTAAAATAATGGTTTCTAATAAAAAATAATATTAATATTAAATTGTCTCATAAAAGTAAATAGCATCAAACATATACGAGTGATTACAACAGTTATATAATTACACACAGCTGTTTGTTGTTTCACGTGATGTGCAAGGGAAGCGTTTATCGCACCAGTTTATCAGTTAAAAATACACCAGTATTTGAACAAAATTGCAAATAGCCAACTGTATTTGACCGCCTCCTCGGTACAGTGGTTGACGCGTGAGCGTAGAACCGAGGGGTCCTGGGTTCGATTCCCGGTGGAGACGAAAAAAAAATGTCTCGGTCTGGCAGGACACAGAAGGCTGATCACCTACTTGTCCCTAAAGAAAAATCGATCAGTGAAACAGATGTATGAATAATGCATCTGCCCCCTACCCCACTACGGGGACACGGGACTTCACTTTTTTTTAACTGTATTTGGAATTAATGTATTTTACTGGATCACTTCATAGGCATAGTATTTTATAAAAAGTTTATAAAACACTATATATGAAGAATGAAGCTTTTTTTTAGTAGTATTTGACTAAGGAGTCAATGTATTGACCTTTTTGCCTTTGAAGTAAAACCTTCATTACAAAACCTTCATGACTCTCAACAATACTAAAAATAATCATTGCCCAGTCATAATCTAAAAACAACTACACAATCATTCTATCTACTTCTTATATATTTAAACTATCATAAAGAAAAAGCAAAATGAGTTTACTACAAACATACACCACAACAAACTAATCAGTAGGTACATTGTATACGCCTATTACGCTAATTACCATAAGCAAAGAGAATTCCTGTATAATGTATTCATTCAAAGAACGGTCATCGGTCACCTTTTCACAGCCAGTGAACAACGCAATACATAGTTACAATAAAACCAAAGGGATGTGCTCAAAATAGGTATGATACCGTTTATGATATAAACCGGTATTTCTACGGGATGTAAACATCATAAACAGCGTTAGTTTATTGTCGTAGAAACAAATATCGAGTTCTCTTTGCTGTATATGTGGATTACTATTTTAAAACGAGTATAAGAAAGATTACCTTAAAAAAGGGTATTATTTTCGAATGTGTTTACTACTTTTCGATAATGCATTAAAAAATAGCTGATTTCAATTTCCTAAAGACTATAAAAGTATGGTTAAGAAGCATTTGTTTTAAGGGAACAACGCAAGACAGTAAATCAGGACTAGGAAAAACGGACGTTATAAAAATTACCTACCTAATACACTACTATATCATGTCCCATAAATGTACAAATGACACCTACATTTGCAGTATTATATATAATACAGCAAATGAAGCTTTAGCTTCATATAAGATATAACCGTAATACCGATACCGAAAACGACAATCAATACCGGTATGGCTTCCCGTATTACTCCTACCTAGTACCTTTATAGTGCATATCATGTGGATTACGTAACAATGTACTGAGGTGTGATGTTGGCGTCATGTAAATTGGAGCTAATTCACAGTGCAGACTATCGTCTATCTTCATAGCGTGATCTAATTTATCTTAATTATCAATGCCGCAAAGAATGATGTAACAGATGAAATAAATCTAAAATCTACATGCAATTTATTGGTAACTAGATTATCGCCCGCGACTTAGCCTGCTTTGTCTAAAACCTAATAAATTACATACTAAAACCTCCCTCTTGAATCACTCTATCTATTAAAAAAAAAACCGCATCAAAATCCATTGCGTAGTTTTAAAGATTTAAGCATACAAAGGGACATATAGGGACAGAGAAAGCGACTTTGTTTTGTACTATGTAGTGATTAGTAGAAAGGTGAAAAGTGAAGTCGTACCTTTAAAATACTTAAAGAACTTTTTTAATTATGCAATATCTGATAAATGTCATCATGCATGATATTTCGATATAATTGCATTAATTACTTTTGTAGATAAAGTTCAATGTCGTTAATTGATTATTAAATTATCTACCTTTATTTGCAAATATGTTTGATAACGAAATAAAATGCTGAAAAGAGAGTTTTGCAATGTAATGTTTATATTTTAAACTATCTATTGAGAATATGGGTTCGATCACTTGAAAATAGGATTGTATTTATCTAGAGTAGTTTCTATCATATTATGTTAATTAATTATTAATTATTATAATGCGAATGAATTTAAATTAAATTTATAGCCATGTTTACCAACTGTCTAGTTTCCGTAGATTACTAGCCTTACGTACTATTGCACGCATGACGACATTTTAGCATTTTTTTTATAGGTATATTTATAAAACTCAAACTCAAATATTTATTTATTTAAATAGACTTATTTTAGAAGCACTTTCGAATCGTCATTACATATTTTTAATATTTACCACCGATTCGGAAAGCAGTATCTATGGAGAAGAACTGGCAAGAAACTCCATAGTTGCTCTTTTAAACATAATACATATATCATGAATGTGAACACAATAAAATATACGTAAAATATATCCAGAATTTTTCCTCACCTTGACCGCGGGCAGTCAAGTGCGAGGCTGGTCCCCCACGGGAAGCCGACAATTTGCCAACATCGCGATAAGATAACACTTTATTATTTGTACATTATTGTACATAACACGTAACAAATTATTTTTCTAGCAAAATTATATTCAAGTACATACATACTTAAATATAGAAATGAGAAACGGATAGAAATACCGTAGATCACTGTGTATGTAGACAGTGTTTTGATTTATCTGCATTGCGGCAAACATAACTGATAAACACTTAAAGAGATAGTCCCACTTAGTATCCAAACGTATGGTCACCCCACTAACCGTTAGCTCTTCGAAATTATACCAAACACTCAATGGGACAGTCCCACATAATACCCAAACGTGTGGTCACCACTCACCGCTCGCCCGCTGGAACTGCACCGCCGCGCGTTGGCACTCGGAGCGCGCGCTGGTCGCGGCGGCCACCGCGTCGTAGTACGGCCGGGACTTGTCCACGCACGTGCCTAAACGCTTGGTCAACGCTTGTAAACGGCGTGACGTCTCGTTCAGTAGTAGGTGGAATGTTTTCATCGACTCCTGAGGAATATTAAGTTGATATTATTGTTTGAATTTCGAGCTTGAATTTAGATATTAATTAAATATTTTTCAAGTCTCAGAAGCTCCTTATCTTAGATACTAATATTATAAAGCTGAAGAGTTTTTTTGTTTGTTTGAACGCGCTAATCTCAGGAACTACTGGTCCGATTAGAAAAATTCTTTCGGTGTTAGATAGCCTATTAATCGAGGAAGGTTATAGGTTAGGTCTATTATAGGATTGGTATATTATATCATCACCCTAAGACCAACAGGAGCGGAGCAATGCGGGTGAAACCGCGGGGCACAGCTAGTTTTGTTATATTAATATGGGTAGAACACGAATCGAAATATTAATAGAATATATTAGATATTTGGATATTACATATTTAAATGTTTGTTTATTAATTATTTATGCCAGACTGCATGGTAATTAAATTTCATTTTAATGCCTTCCGATTCTGACTTCTAGCGGTAGGTATATCGCAATTCATATATACCTTAATCTGAAATACTATAATAACACAATGAAAATTAATTCTTTACTTCGATCAATATAACGAGAAACAGTACAAAAAGTACCACACACGTCTAGCAATCGATACGTTATTAATTACACGTATCTCTATGAGATAACGACATAGAGAACACAAAGCTCATATTGTATTCAATCGCCGTGGATCAATCGTGGAATTCATGTCAATTAGGCTGAGGCCACATTATGACTTTTCCCGCAAGCGGTAAACCGCTAAAACCATACAAAGGTACAGACAAGTTCCGAGAAGCCCGCATGGTTAAAAAACTGTTTGCTGTCAATATACACCTATATTTCTATTAGTTCTATGAAAATCTACATTGGGTGGAATCGCAAGTTTTTACGAATAATCCGCGGTTTGAAAATTTGTCGCGGGAGAAAGCAAGAGATTCAATATTCGTTTAATTAAATCATAAAACAACGCGGTTGAAACGCCGCGTTTAAATCGTAGTGTGGCCTAGGCCTTAGCGGGGCAGGGACCCTTTCTAGTGACTACAACTCGACTCTCTTGGGCGCTTTCGAGTGAAAATACACAGCGAAATCGATATGATTAAAGAAATACTCATTATTCTATTGATTTGTAGTATTTGTGTTGTAGCTGTTTTGATGTTCTTTCGATTTACACACTAGGTAATATATGAATTTTTACATTGGTGTGTTTTGAACCTGTTCTGTTTTCGTAAAATAAATTTATTACCACTAATATTTATTTATGAAAACATAAAAATAGCCCTATTTCCGTCCAACCATAATCCTCTAGTGACTAGTCTAATACTCTATTAAAACTGTGTATAACAGTGAAATGCATGCATTTACATTTTATTACCGCTACATCATAAATTGATGGATCTTCATATTATTGGCATTATCGGTTAATATAAAAAACTACAAGCTTCATCAATACGACGATATAAATCATTATTCCGTTCCGATTGAGCGATGTTATTTATGATTAGAAAAATAAACATTATATACGAGAATAAAGGAAAAAATAAGGCTAAGGTTAACTTATTTTTATATCATAAGTACATTTTTTATTTATTTTCACTGATAAACATTAGAATGTATTATTTTGCGAGTGCTTAGTCAAATCAAGGTAGACTTTTATCTTGGAAACAAAAGAAAATATATATGTAACATGATTGAGTTTATTTACTTATAGCTAAGGAACGTACGCTATAATTATTAAGTGAATAAACGCAAAAAAAAAAAAAACAACATAGACGATTCCATATTTACAATAATTTGTCGTAATATAGAGCCGTCAAAAAACTGCAAGTCTGTGTATATACTTTTTACCTGGCTACGACGAAGTAAAACAAAAACTTCTATATTTTGTATGTTGCACTATAATTACACGAAAAAATTATATAATGCACTATAATTAACAAACTACACATCATAATTCAATAAATAATGAAGCGCATTAATCGTCTACTGATTATAGGCTATGTTATATCATAGGTACTAAGCTTAATATATTATCTGGCCTGCATAATTAAATTTTAAAGATATTTACATTTTGCGTTATTTTTAGTACTAAAATTCTATGTCTAATATTATAAAGCCGAAGAGTTTTTTTTAAGCTATTGCATAGCTTCTATCGCGGGCCTTGAGCGCGGGGACCGAATCCAGAAAATCCGTAACGAAAAAACCGCACGCTCCCCACTCCGACGGGCACGTTGGTGTAATTTCCAAAATTCTTTCAATGTTAGGCACTATATGGGTCCGATTTAAAAAAATATTTCAATATTAGATAGCGCATTTATCGAGGAAGGCTATATAAGGCTATAGGAGCGGAGCAATGCTGGTAAAACCGCGGAGCACAGGCCTTCTTATATAATTTCAAACCATTTAACCATAAAAAGGTCCTCCACTTATCTCTCGAATGTATTCTATAGAATCTAATAGAATCTTTAGAATTTTAAACTATGTAAACTACGGAAGCAATAGCCATAGCGGTGCCATGATACCCGACACGTCGTCATCACTATGGAGTAACAGGATTCCGCTGCCTTGTTATGCAATATGACGGATCAGCCATGTATTGTTAGCTATAAATATATAGAGGTTTATTATAGGTTTAGCAGTCATACTGTTACTGTTTAATAGTATATAATCACTACATAGTATAAAAGCAAAGTCACTTTCTTTGTCCCTATATCCCTATGTATGCTTAAAACTATGCAACGGATTTCGATGTTATTTCTTTTACCCGACTACGGCATAGCAAAAGGAGGGTTATGATTTTGACAGGCTATGTATGTATGTATGTATGTATGTATGTATGTTCATCTGTTCCCTCGTAACTTCTAAACTACTTATCAGAATTCGACAAATGACATATCATTAGAAGCGTCTTAATTGTCCGCTGGTTATAGGCTATATGGGGTTTCACAAAATCTAATGTGGCGCCCTCTAGCGGACAAAACATACAGAGTAAAAAAATAAAGTTGAGATAAATATGCCGTGTTTGGTATCATTTGAAAGCTTTTTACTTGCACATTTTGAATATATATATATTACTAGCATTTGCTTGTGACTTTACCTGTATTCATGGGCTGATTGCATATAATTCACATCTTTTCGTTCCTAGCTTCTTTATTAGTTCATCAATTTAACTTTTGTCAATATTATGCGCCAAAAATACACTTTAACACCAAAATAGTACAAATAATAAAAAGTAAAACAACTAAAACCCAACTAACTACGACAAAAAACGACGCTGAAAAAGTATAAAACAAGATTTTCAGAATTCCACTATGTAGAGATAAATTTTCATGTTTGGAAAGGCGTAGTCACACGTTGTCAAAGTGCTACGGTAGATATATGTAACGTGTGACTACGCCTTTCCAAACATGAAAATTTATCTCTACATAGTGGAATTCTGAAAATCTTGTTTTATACTTTTTCAGCGTCGTTTTTTGTCGTAGTTGGGTTTTAGTTGTTTTACTTTTTATTATTAATAGATAGAGTGGTTCTGGAGGAAGGTTTTAGTAAATAATTTATTAGGTTTTAGACAAAGCGGGCGAAGCCGCGGGCGGAAAGCTTATGATTTATACTAAGATAATGTAACTAGTTTTTACCTCAGACTATGGAGTCTGGATAAAATTGAAAAATAAATGTCTTTTGTCACCAAGGAAATATACAATAAAATATGGGTCCGATTCAAAGTCTAATCAGTTTTAGCTCAAGAAAGTCCAATAATTTGCAACACTACAAGAGTTGCTTATAAAACCAATTAGGCCATTTAGCAAACCAAACCCATGTATCAGTTTTTTTTTTTTATAATGAATAGGCAGACGTTTGACCACGATCCCACCTGATGGGAAGCGGCGATGTGGTCAGTTTTAGCAGAAAGATTAAAAATCTCTCTTCTAGATAATAATTAATAACATCCGTATTATTAATTAATCTTAACATTAATAATCCAAACAAACAACAAAACAGGGAGATATCTGTTAACAAGCCGGGGAGATTCACCCACTTTTCATATTAATTAAAAGTGGGTAAACTCGTTAGCTTAAGCTAGATTAAGCTGACAAGACACGCTACCGTTTACATATTGTAATTTTTTTAACATACATAATATAAATACGAATATAAATTATCAAAACATTGTATGATATAGATTTTTGTTATTATTGAATAATTAATTAATAACCTTGACATTTCTCAACCTTGATGATAACTACAATATTTTATAGGTGCAGCAAATATTGGGTCATATACTTGCGTCCTGTTTTTTGTGTCGGTCTAAAATCTTAATAGGTCCTATCGCAGGTAAAAAAATTAAACATTTATTAGTCACGTATAAACACCTTCGACAAAACAATACACATTTTACAAAACATGTAAGGAGATATCTTTGTAAGATGGATAAATAAATAGGTTCATTATTTTACTAAACACCTACTAAGCAATAAGCATTAGTCCACGAGGTGAACGATTAGTTCAATCAGAAATAGGCCCCTCATACGATCAAAGGCATAAGCTATGAGCTATCGCGTCACGTCCCATCCAAATATAAATTGTATTAATCTAATTTCCTATAAACCTTTTACGACCCATCGAGCCCACGTCACTCATACTTAACAAGGCATCATCGTTACGTAACAGTAATGCGGCATTTTAATATACGAACTTTATTGGATGTACCAGCCATGCCAATTTATAAAGGTTAAAGTGTGATTTCATAATACACCGGAGAGTAAACGGGTCTTCGAACAACTTTAACGTGTTATTTTTTTATAGTGAACTAAATGGTTGAATCTTTTAGGTAGTAAGAGTATCAAGGAAGGTCAATGAAGACCAATTAAATGAATTACTGGATATCGATATGTCTGGTCGGATAGTAAAGATATATCTTTCAATAGGATATAATAATAGACCGGGAGATACTGACACAAAATTTCGAGTCATTTGTAACAGGATGGCGGTTCTACAGGGGTCTTAGTACGCAATGACAAAAAGAAAAACGATGGTGTGAACGCTGGTACCGGCGGCTTAGTCGCGTGGGCGTTAGTCGAACTCGTCGGAAAAATAGCGAAGTCAAACGATTTGTAACACAAAAATTTTAGAATTTACCGATAGCCCATAAAAAGAAGTAGGCGGTAGTGTCATGCCATACTTTTCCGGTGTGACTTACAGCCCGCCATACCGACGCGAATGTGTTGATTTAAAAAAAACAATTCAACCATTTGTACCAGGCTAACTTTTGCACAGGTAACCATCGTCGTGCAGACATTTACGAAAATCGCCATGCCATACTTTTCGGACGATTCCAAATGGTCGCCATACCGCCGAAAATCTGCAAATTTTTTTTTTCGCCGAAACATTTGTAACACCCTAAATTTTTTTTTCAACAACTCCTGAATGATTATAAATAGAAGTGTGATAATGCCATACCTGTGGGAGGTGGCGAATATGTATAAGATTTTTTTTTATTGTATGATTTTATTCGTATTTTGAACGATTTGTAACAGTATGGCATTAATCTTTCCTATAAGTTTGAGGTTCAACAAATATAAATACAAAATTTCAAAGATCTAGGTGGTAGAAATCTTCACTTCTATAAATTAATAATAAATTTATTTATGAAGTATGGCAGCACTTTTTCCCCCTACTAGAAGTATGGCAAATATAATAATGGTCACATTTTATCAAATACTCTCCAAAAATCCAAATGCAAAACTGGTACAAAAAGTTTGGCGAAAAAAAAAATTTTTGCAGATTTTCGGCGGTATGGCGACCATTTGGAATCGTCCGAAAAGTATGGTATGGTGATTTTCGTAAATGGCTACACGACGATGGTTACCTGTGCAAAAGTAAGCCTGGTACAAATGGTTGAATTGTTTTTTTTTAAATCGACACATTTGCGTCGGTATGGCGGGCTGTAAGTCACACCGGAAAAGTATGGCATGACACTACCGCCTACTTCTTTTTTATGGGCTATCGGTAAATTCTAAAATTTTTGTGTTACAAATCGTTTGACTTTCGCTATTTTTACGACGAGTTCGACTAACGCCCACGCGACTAAGCCGCCGGTACCAGTGTTCACACCATCGTTTTTCTTTTTGTCATTGCGTACTAAGACCCCTGTAAAACCGCCATCCTGTTACAAATGACTCGAAATTTTGTGTCAGTATCTCCCGGTCTATAACAAACTTGGAACTACTTCTGTTTATAATGAGCCATAATACTTATTGGAATTTTGCTGTTATAGGAGGGCCTAGATAGTGAGATAAATTTTCCTTTAGACCTGGATTTGTACAGGATAAAACATCGAAGAGATGTAAATTAGCTATTGGGATTGGTGATAAAAATAGTGTAGTTACATCGATGATCGAATATTTATGGTTCGATTCAAGAGCAATAGCCTAATAGAACATATATATTTGAAACAAACACAAATGTGCTACACTTTAACAATTTCGAAGATCTTCTGCATAGTGAAGAATAAGTGTTCAGAGAATTAAAAAAAAATTGGAAATTTAAACATAACCAGCCAGAACCCGAATCAGTCCAACACACAACATCATAAGTTACTAACCTAGTTATATTTTCATGACCCTTAACGAACCGATCACAAAGATCCTTGTCGAACGCTTGACCAAATGGAATCATAAATCAACTCCTTACATTTATTTGCACAAAGGTGACTCTCGATCTCGACATGTTTTGTCACACTTGTAACTAGCAGTACATACATACACCGGTACCTACGTAATACGGTAAATATCGCGTTACAATGGCCCTGGCCCCTGAATGTTTAACGACTGGAGCCAGCTGTGTGCCCGAGCGTGAATTCTTTATACGGAAACGACTTGCTGATCGGCCCAAATTCACACTCCTCGGAGTTTGGATTATTGAATACATAAATGAAAAGTGAAGATGATCTTGTACAGTTCAAGTAGAAATAAGAAAAAAAATAGTTAGGTTTATATTTTTAGCAATTCGAGATGACTCAATTGTGTGATTGATGGTGTTATCAATTCTATCTTGTTTTGCTTTTAGGAAGCTGCTTATTAAAAAATAATTTATAAACAACATCATTACCTATAATTTTTAACCCAAATGATTTTATTTGATACATATCATCAAAACATAGATTTTCTTCTCCAGTCGAGATATCTAGGACACGACTGATTATAAACATACATCATTGCTACGAGTAGTTGTCTGCTTATTAGAGCTCATAAAATGTATGTACATATATTGTTTTCAATTCAACAAACCAATGTGCAGTGAGAAATACAACCCTTTAACTTCTTACGAAGCCATACTGTAAGGTATCCTTCTTATCTTTTAAAAATCCGCTTTACGTTTCTGTAATATTATATGCACTTATAATATAAATGCATAACTATGTATCAATTGCACACAGGTAACAACTGTACTTATATTGGTGAATTTAAGGCCAACTAGTGACTAGGCCCCAGGGGATATAATTATGTGGGAATAAAATTTGTAGGGGCTGGAATAGGGAGGTAAACCGGAAACGCATATGGCGAAGTTCTACGGACGCTAAAGAAAGTTACACGCGTGTAAAACTGCGGGCGGAAAGCTATTATTTCATATCTATAGTAAGCCATAGATACAAGTTTATCTTGGACGGAAATCGACACGCAACCTCTCACTTTCATCGCAAACTCGCAATATCTTGATAAGTTTTTGTTTTAGCTATTCGCAAAATGATCATATTCCCATTATGGTAGGTACTCTTCAAGTGAAAGTGTTTTTGTTCGATAACCATTAAATGCTGAATTTACATTACATTTCACAATCAGATTAGTAGATAGATTTTCACTGCTTATTTTGGTTTTCCATCGAAATTGTGCGGGAAAGATTGCTTCTACTATAAATTGAATACAGCCCTTACCAATTTAATTACAATTTAGTTACCAATTTAATTTTATATAAGGCTCTAATCTAATACAATAATGTAAAAGCAATAATTTTTCATATTTCAATATTATTCAATATTAAAGCACTTTTATAAAGTCACGACAAAATTGAACTTAAGGAGATAGTATAATTATTAAAACATCTTAAGACATGGCTGCGGGAGATTGAAAATATTAATTTCCTATGAGATTGCTTTTCTTGGCTTTCTAGAACCAAGTTCCGCAAGATGCCGTTTAATAAAAAACCGGTCAAGAGCAACTGCCACTAGCTTGTCAAGGGTTCCGTACGTACTTGCCTTGTGTTTGTCTTTGACAGGTTGAGAGGTGTCCCTGTCTGTGTACATAATAAAAATTCAGTTCAAAGCAAAGCGTATTTTTACTTTAAAACATCGATTTGTTATTCTACGCACCTCTCCACACTCAGTACACGGTACACCATTCACAAATACATATATTAAACAAGATAAGGAGATTCAGATTATCATTAGCCTTGAGTACTATAACCTAAATACCTACTATTCCTACATAAATTATTATATCAGTTTAGGTTACAGAAAAAATTTGATAAAATACAGAATACAGTTAAAACTTAATTTACGTTAAAATCAGATCATGTTGTAACAAAAAAAAGCGCGTGTGCCGAGCACACGTATCAGAAGTGAAACTTCTTTGGCAAGATTTAAAGAAACCAACGTGATGGTATTGCCCTGACGCGACCTCGAAATTTTACTCTCAACGCGCCTAAAGAAGTTTCACTTCAAAAAAAAAATAAATAAAAAAATTAAAAAAAATTGACTCACATCAAGCTCCAGTTCCAACTTATTGATCTCATCAGTGGCCGCGTTCAGCTTCTCCAGCTCCACCTGAAACCCGCGGAAGAACTTGAGACAATCGCACGGAACCCGCACCCTGTACTGCCAAACATACGGCAATAGCAAACAACATGTAGAGACGGGAAACATACGAGACATCGTTGTGACACAACAGTCGTCTTATCGCGAACTATATCACTATCTATCTCTCGTGATAACACTTTTATCTTACTAAGAGCTAGCGCGCAAGAGCAACTTTTGTCTCCGCAACTATTTTGTCTCTCCCATCAATTCTATGGGGAGTTGCATCACTACGTGCGCGCACTTTCTTACTAGCCCATAGAGTTGATGGGAGAGACAAAATAGTTGCGGAGACAAAAGTTGCTCTTGCGCGCTAGCTCTAAGAGTAGGTACCTTACAGATTGTTTCCTGTCCCTACAAAAGCACCTAGCCATATAACCAAAACGTATACTTACATTTTACATAAATCGACTCGCATTTATGACACGGTAAAGAAAACCTCGCATTTAAATTCTTATTATTAAATTTATTTCCGATTACAATTAAATTACATAAACATTACATACGCCGTAAATTTTACAATACAAAAATATTTCATTACCAAATTCAGTTATGCATCGGCTATCGATTCCATTTTTGTATTTTTCAAGAAATAAAAAAAAATATGCAATCTGGGTATGCAATATAATTTGACAGTTATAAATTATAATACTTAAGTCACATATAATTATACAAATTAATGGAATGGTTCAACTGTACTAGAATAGTTTATCTACACTATGTATGTTATATGTTAGTTACTGAACACTTCACTTTTGGTAAAGTTCGACTTCTACAAGACATGTTAGGCCGTGCTGCATTTGTTTCATAAATTAACAATAATAACAAAATAACAAAATGAGATTACACTGGAGTAAAAAATAAAATTCTACTGCACTAGAGAAAAACTTAAAATCGATTCTTTCAATTAAAACATTCAGTTCCAGAAACAAAATTTAAATTCATAATAATACCTCAATTTTAGAGATTCAAAAAAATCAATTACATTGATTGAATCCTAGAAAATAATTCATATATTAACAAATTAAACAAAACATTTTTTGCTGCAAAAAAATACACAACTATAACAATAGATGTACATATATGTATATCAATATGAAAAGATAAAAGGAATATAATCAAGTTCTTTTGTAGTTAACATAAAATAAAAATATTACTACATAGCTAAGTCGGTGGTCCCCCTACAAGAGCCATCTCAATTAAACCTACCAAATGAACTTGTCTGATGTACAGATACAGGTACATTTTTCACATTAAAAAAATACACCAAGATTTATTATTGCACATGTGGGGGCCGTGTGCAGTGTGCACCTAACATTAAGAAAGCCATGACCTATAACAAATATATCAACTTTAATATTGACCTCAAGAGGTAGATAAAGAGCAATATAATTTAGATATACACTATTGTAAACAAACATTATTAAATAACTGTATATTTTGATACTCTGAATGCGATGCTCATTAAAAGGATTCACTCTCTTAAAGCTTAATTCTCTTGGTGCATTAACTTACTTTAAAATGTTATATAAAACTTTGTGATGTCTTCATTTATACTGATTTGTGGATGAAATTTACGCAATGTACAGAAATATGGGATTATTAGAAAAATGGCACATCTCTATATAGAGAAATAAGTTAGTTCAGCAGTGAATACAGATTACATTCGTAATATAAAATGCTGTTAATCATTATATTAAGTAACTATAACTATGATTAATATCGAAATTGACAACTAACATGAATTAAACAAATCTTTTGTGGACAGGAAACAGTCCTATAAGGTACAAAACACAAGAAATTTTCCAAAACTATGCCTCATGTACAAATTTACATCCAGCATTTTTAAATGATAAAACAAATATCAGTGTAAGTCACTATCACAAATATATTTGCCAGAAACGAAACGTCGCTTTACGAGCGAGAGGCGGTACCCGCTCCCGATTAGCTCAAACTCGATGCCCGATAACGTAGCGCCTTCGCAATTAAATTGTGCTGAAATTGTCGTTTTGTTTGATGGCCCTTTATTCAACTCGAACCTCGCCTTCAGGGACCCAACACCCCTGTCTTCAGTGTGTTGAGACAGTTCTGTGAACCGCCACAGTGCTTGCTCTGTCTCAGCGTTCCAGATATTTTTCGGCATGGCTATGACATTCCGTACAGATCCGGTCATCGGCACACAGACAGATACGTTCAGCAGTGGCGATGGAGGACTCATAGCATGCAAATTGTACTTATAATCCACTTTTAGATCAGTGTGGTCTTGTTCACACTTCCAATATGACACCATTTGCAGAGGACAGGAAGCGGCGCCTGTTTTCGGCCGTACCTGGTATTTCAAAATATCAACGTTGAAATACTGAGCCGTCGGATTTTTCTCCGATTGTCGTTTCAATAATGATGTCAATGCGGGCATATTGAATTCCAATACAGTACTATCGCGGGTAGACATCATTGTGTTTATGCTGATAAGCTGCTTATTTGGTAAAACATTATCCAATCTGTGTATGTTTTTCAGCCTAAAGCAAAGTTTGGCAGGATTTGGATTGTTGGCTAAAACTCCAACTATTCCTGTTGGGAATGATAGCATCATATCACCAGACATTTTAACTTGACACTTGGATTCCTCAGTGCCTCTGAAATATGAATGAATAATTTCATGAAATGCAACAGCTAATGGAATAGTATCTGCCATGCCTATAGTCAGTGGAGAGGGGCCTCTCGATCCTGATGATCCCGCAGTTCGGAAGTCACCCTCTGAACGCCTCGACGGTGGGCGAGGAAGTGAAATAGTAGAAATAGTGGGTGTTGACGTTCTAAAATTAGACTGAACAACTTCCCCTACCTCA
Source organism: Colias philodice (assembly GCF_061535455.1). NCBI lineage: Eukaryota > Metazoa > Arthropoda > Insecta > Lepidoptera > Pieridae > Colias > Colias philodice. The sequence continues at coordinate 11,812,114 of NC_143094.1, read as the reverse complement.
GTAAAAAGATCGCCAGCATCTGTTGTAGAAGTTATAGGAGTTGGACTTTCAAGCAAGTGTGTCGGATTTCCTTGTAAAGGTGCATAAGGATTTGAAACATTACCATGAGGTGAAGTGGGATTACTTACATTGGGACTTGGAAAAGAGTTCAAATCTACAAGGTCACTACTTGCTTTACTGGCATTGGCGTTTGAACCACGGCGGGTAGTTCCTATTTTGTAAAGAGATATATTCTCTACTGTTGCCCTTAGCTCATCAACACTTGCAGACATAGGTGGATTACCATTACTTATGGGTTTAATCTCAACATGAATCTTTTGTTCCCTTTCTTCATCGGAATCTGAGTCTGTTGATGAATAGACGCTCCCCTTTTCATCTTTAGGTCTAATACAGTAACCCTCTTCGTCAACTTCTGGGGAATTCATTAAATCCTCCTTGGTAGCAGCCTCCTCTTCCTTTTCTTCCAAATCTGATTTCTCACCAGCATTTGAGTTCTCTGATATTTCATCCTTCTTCTTTTTGGCCTTTTTCAATTTCGTCTTTGTTCTACGGAACCACTTTGATTCTCGCAGGGTGGTTCTGTTCATGTTGTCATCTTTTTCGGTGGTAACTGGTGTGGCTGGAGTACCACTTGGACTTGAAGGTGCTGAACAGGGTGCGACACCTTCAGGATTAGTACTTGGTTCATCTTTACTTTGGAAATTTGGGGTAAACAAATTTAAAAGAGAGGTAGTTCTTCTTGAGGTTTTAGTTGCAAAAGATGGCTCCTTTTTAGGGGCTTTAGCTACCTGAGCAGGTTTGTGTGAACCATTGGATACAGAAGAAATCTGATCAGCTTCAGATATTGAATTATTTGCTGAACTTGGCTTTGGTAATGACAGAGGTAGATCCACAAGATTCCCTTTTTCTATTGCAGTATACTTTTCAATTAAGAACTGCTCCAATAGTTTTTCGACAGTCAATTCAAGACATTGATGCTTAAAATCTCTGTGCACTTGTCCCATCAGATCATGATTATTCTGTATAAGGTCTGCATATGAGTTAACAAACTGTTTCATTTGTTTTAGATGTGCTTCCTCTACATCTTGGAAATGTTTGCATGTTTGTGTCATCTTCTTTTCAAAGTCCTGCTTTACAAAGTTATACTTTTCAGCCAGCTGTCTATAGTCTTCATGAAGCTTCTTTATTTTCACTTCAGCTTTTTCAATGTCTTTTGCTGAAGCATTATCCTTTCGTAGCTTTTCTAATTCAGCAGATTTTGTTGTATACACATCTTTAGCTTTTTGTAAAGCTTGCTTAGTGTTTTGAATCAATAAAACAACTTCAAGAGTGCTTGATTCGGAATCTTTCACAGCTTTATGTTTTTTGTGTAATTCTTCAGCATAGCGAGCTACATCTTTAACCAGCTCACTTACTTTTTGGAACATATGCTGGTGTAAATTCGACAATTTTTCTGCCGAACACTTGAGCACTCCCCAAAAGGGAGCGAAAGTACCTTGGGCACAGTTACTGTTAGCTTGTTTCGCTAGCTTCGCTAGAAGTTTCGAGTTCGACTCCTCTATGTTGGATCGTTCTCTAAGATACTCCGAGAGTTCTTTACTAGCTATGAGTCCGTATTTCATGTTTTGATATAAAATATCGTATCCATTGTGTTCGTTGGCGAAATAATCTACAAAGTTGACACTCATCTTTGCTGTTACAAAGGCAACGTTATAAAATTACTCAACACATGTTATTGTTACTGACTGACCTGTATTCTAGGATCGAGCTCAGTATCACCATTGTCGTCGGCTGGAATTGTAAACGAGGATTCTTCCATTGTAACGCCTAGAGCTAGGAAGCCACCCAATCACCTAAATTACATCACCGACACAATAGTTTGTAGCGTCACCTTCACTTCGATATTGCAAAAACTTTAACGTACAAACATAAAAATTACATACTAATACTTTAAATTTGACACTAATTTGTTAATTATTAGATTGTAATCATATAACATTCCAATACAATAAAAATAAAGGAATGAAAAACTTTTCAGATGACGTCCACCTCCTTCCTTCGCTTGACGTAAACGTAAACTCATCATAGACAAGAATCAAGATTATAGCATTAATGATTATTTTTATGGTAGTGATGTGTAAAAACGGTAAATTGTTCGATTTGTTTATCACCTGACTAGCTTTCCGCCCGCAGCTTCGCCCGCATTATCAAAAACTTAACAAATTATATAGTGAAACGTTCCTCCTGAATTTATATATCTATTTAAGAAAACCCGAACAAAATCTGTTTCGTAATTTTAAAGGTCTCGTATACAAACACACAGACGGCGGGAAACGACTTTGTTTAAAGTATACTAGTTGTAATGATTATGAAAACTATATTCGTATCTTTTACCATGTAAAAAATATGTATTTTTACTCATTTTCGTTCCTGCATATGATATTTTCTGTTGTAAAGATTCTTAACCCATTCCTTCTATAGTCTGTCCACTATAAGAATTGCTTTTTGACAGCTCGACGGGTGATACCAGAAGTGATGTTCAAAAGATTATCGATTGTGATACCATTTCAATTATAAATTAAAAATATTATCATAAATCGAATCAGGTACGTAAATAATAATTACAACGTAAACGTACCAATAAGATATGTAATAATAAGACCACATATCTATGCATTGTATGTTAAAACTAAACTAAACTAATATTTTATTATTTATTGGTTTCTATCTTACAATTTGGTTGTCTTTACGTTTAAATTATATAACATAATAGAAGAGTTTTTCTGCATCGGATATATTTTACAGAGTATTTCTATCGATTATTATAATCTATCGACCCATCATTGAATAATTCTGTGTAGACATCACTAAGTGGGCGGGACCTGTCCATGAAGAACGATAATTATTTGTATGACATTTTAACATAGACAATACAATCCTTCATAGGCGTGAAGCTGTCAAAAAGCAAATAATATAATGGACAGAGTATAGTGGTATATTTTGTTAGATGACTAATGACTTCATGGTGTTTAAAACAAGACTCATTTATTTTAAAGGGCACTTAAATTGTAGTGGGATGATAATATTTATGATGATATTATATTCATATAATAAATAATAATTATGTGATTTACATTAAAATAATATATAATGTGCTCATAACATTATTTTTTTTATAATAAATAAGGAAAAACAATGGTGTCATTACACAACAGTAAAAAATAAGTTGTACACAGTACATATTAAAATTTAATATTTATAAAAAATCGTTTTCAAAAAATCGATTATCGGTAAATAACCTGATATCCCGCATCACTAAAGTCCAAACATGATTTATATCTTGTCTATGCTATAAGATAGCTAAACGGATAGCACTTAAATAATATATTGTTGTCTTTTTCACTCTCATTAAATCCGCATATACAATACTTGGTTTCCGCTGAAATAAGACTACTTTACATTGTTGCCGGCTTATGATGCTTTGAAAATTTGACGACTTTGACATTTAACAAAGTGCCAGGTGCCTATTGCATTCGTTCCAATTTCTATTTCGACAGAACACAGAAGCAGTGTACACTTTCAAAGCGAATTTCTTTCTATGAGTGACTTAAATAGCACTTGCAATTTTTCATACCAAGTCGAACACTCTGAATATTTTATTCGGAGTTTGTTTTTAAAGCTGTGAGACGTAGTCAATCTGTATGCAACTGTTACGCGTCGCCTCGACTATGTCTTACCAAGGATCACCTTATTCTGGGCCTGGAGATGAATATGACTTTGAAGATGATGGATACGACGATTTAGATGAATATCGGGATCCAGAAGATGCAATACCACCGCCTCTTGTGGATGATAGTGATGAAGGTACGCTTTTGTTTACAATGTTTTATGATATCCTATTTTGGCGTCATATTGATGTCATCTGCATATCAACTTGTTATTCCTGACAATTTCGTTGTCTGAACATTGTAAACAGATGTTATGTAATAATAAATAAAAATTTAGGTTATTCAAATATTTCTATTAATTAAAAAAATGTAAGTAACGACGCATGGTAGTGTTCGTTCAATGTAACCCAGCTTTCTTTAATTATATTAAAAATATTGGATTTTTCCAAATTAATATTCATTTATTAAAATATGAATTTAACCAATAAATATTTGGTGTAATATTTTTTTGTATCACATGTTTAGACATGTTGATAGTTTTTAGTTCACACTATATAAAATTTTGAATAATATACTTAGCATGAATCAGCTTTGTAAATGAAAAGCTATAGCTTAAAGTTGTTAATTATTTAATTTGGATATTAAAATCATATTCTAGAACTACTAAAAGAAAATTATACATGTGTTCTATGATCTATCTCTTCTTTACAAATACCTTCCTATAGACTATATATGCCATATAAAGTAAATATTACATAATTACAATGCAATATACTATTTTTGTAGTTAAAACAATTAACTTCAATCAAAAAGTTGAGAGGCTAAGACTACCTGATACGCATTCCAACATAAAAATTCCTTTTATTCACTTTAATATTATCTGCATCATCACTGCTTTTTTATCTGAGAAACAAACAGTCATTTATAGAAAAAAATACACAATAATCCATACTAATATAATAAATGCGAAAGTAACTCTGTCTGTCTGTCTGTTACTCAATCAAGCCTTAACTACTGAACCAATTGGCATGAAATTTGGTATAGAGATATTTTGATACCCGAGAAAGGACATAGGATAGGTTTTATCCCGGAAATCCTACGGGAACGGGTTTTCCTTTGAAAACGCGGGCGAAGCCGCGGGCGGAAAGCTAGTAATACATAAACAGACCTATAGTTTCATTTCTTAACTAATTTTGTAGTAATCACAATACACCATTGCTATTATGTATGCCAATATCTTAAACATTGCTGGAAGTCAATTCAGCAAAGCATTATGAGGAACCAACATATCCAAGAACAGTTGATATGTGCCCCTCTCAAACCACTCTTGGCTATCTACATTATCTATACTAATAGTATAAATATGTATGGTTTTCACGCATAAACTACTGGACCGATTTCAAAAATTCTTTCACCATTAGAAAGCTGCATCTTCACTGAACAACATAGGCTATATTGCATTTTCAAAAAAAATTAGATATCATTACCAAAAATGCAATAATGTAACCCAAGGTTTAAAAAATTCCCTAATAATAATTCTGTCATCGTGTGCGCTGCGGAATCTATTCCTTGAAGTACGAGGATGGTTCTTATGAAAAAAAAGGAAACATGTAGGTACCACGGGCTAAGTCGGGGCGGACCGCTAGTAAATATATATTTGTGTTGATTTAACAATAAACTTAATAACTTATTGTTATTCACAGATACGGAGGAAGCTAGTGAAGTAGAACTTCCAAACAATGATGAACCTCATGACATCAAAGAGCAGTAAGTGTTATTATTTCAAATTTAAGAAACTTTATTCATTTATTTAAGTTTCCTTACATGTAAATGCATTCAAAGAAAATAGTAAGAATAAACTACCTTTGAAACTGATATTTTTTTTATTGTATAGAGTTATTGCATAGATTAATTTTAATATTAAGTGTTGCTACATTTAATATTTAAATTCATTCTTATCAAGTTGTAAGAAAAATGTAAGGACAAATATTTTCTGTAACCTTCCATCTTCCTTTCATTTATATTGTCCTTAGTTTATATATTGTTGTGGGTTTTAGTTGAGAAAAATGTAAAAAAATAAAATTAGGTGTTACAGTCAAATCCCTTAAACAGTCAATAACCTTATTGACCGGTAAAATTAGTCAATAAGGTTATTGACTAAGGGCGTCGGTCAAAACCTATATAGATTGAATGTCTGCTCTTTAAATTAGTCAATAAGGTTATTGACTGAGGGTGTCGGTCAAAATCCTTAACTGGTTAAGGGTTTTGACTGTAACATATGTAAATAGAATATGTTTTTATTTTCAAGTGTACACTATAATTTACATCAGAAACGTATTTGCCAATATTTTTACAAAAATCTGTATCAAATATTAATTTATGGTTCTTATTATTAAATGAATTAAAAAAATGGTGTTAAACTTGAAAATATTGTGTTCATAGAATGTACCAAGATAAACTGGTGAATCTCAAGAAACAGTTACAGCAATTAGAAGATAATATCTATCCAGAGTTCACAAAGAGAGTCAAGAGGCTGGAACACCAACTGCATGAGAGGTTACGGCTTAATAAAATATACAAGTAAGTTGTACTACACATTTGATTATATTTATGTGTGCATTATATGTTGCTATTCATGTTCACTAATAATGTGTTGTGATTAGGATTGAAGTAAAAAATTTTTAGCATAACTAGCTGGGTCCGCTGGCTTCATTCCCATAGTACCTGGGTACAATGTAGACTAAGTGCAAAAAACTGATGCTCTCAACTCTCATTTATTAGTGTTATAGAGTTTCAAACATCTTTTCTTTTTTCCATACCACTTCTTTTTTCTATACAGTATTACTAGCTGTGCGGTTTTACCCGGGGACGAACCCGTGTGCAAAATCAAGCATTACTATAGTTCATGTGTTATTCTGTATTGTATTCTGGTGATCTATAGTTTTTATGTGAAATAGCAACAAACGTCCATACATACATCCATCAATACTGACAAACTTTCACGTTTATAATATTAGCATGATTACTGTAGGATTGTTGAAAAATATATTGTAAATAGACTGATTTTTACAGAGAGCACATGTATGAAGTAGTTGAAAGAGAGTACATAGCAGAGAAGAAAGCAGCGGCCAAAGAGTTTGAAGACAAAAAGATTGAATTGCGAGAGAATCTGCTCAATGATCTAGAAGAAAAGAAAAAGCTCATCGAGAGTGAGCGACACAGCATGGAGCTTAATGGAGACTCAATAGAGGTAAATATCAAAATACATTTGTATTTTAACTAAATTTGGTGTATTGGATATTGATTTGTGTTGGATAAAGTATTTATTTCGGGTTCTATTATTTTCCAAGATTTTTATTATTGCTTCACTTTTTTTTCCTGTGCTTTTGTAATCATTTCGTGATGTAAATTTAATTATTTATAACCAGAGATATTTCTAATGGTGCATTTATATCAAACGAACATAGAGCTAGAACTAGAGCAAGAGCAGTCTTTCGTGATATTTTAGTGTAAACGAAAACTCGTATTCAGTGTAATTTAATATTAGAACATTGCATAGGATCTATTCGAACACCTTCAGAACAACGAAATAATGCTCTACGCCTGTTTATGAGCATTCACTTATTTGATCTAATCGGAAAATTATGCATAAAGTTAAGTGACTTTACAATAATAAAATTAAGCAACACTTTACATAATTTTTTTTATTTGTTATCTGAGTTTCATTGTTAATAGCCAAAAGTTTACTTTTAAGTTAAGTTAGTCTAAGTTTTTGTTGGCAATAAAGCTTTTTTTCTTTCTTTATTTCTTTTAAAAGAATGTCCATTTGCATATATTTAATACTAGCTGTGCTCCGCTTCAAACAAAAAAACTCTTCAAGCTTCTTAAAGCTTTATAATATTAGTATAGAAGTACATATACTAATTATCCAATATTCCAGGTGAAACCGCCAATGAAGCGGATACTCCGTCGACGTGCGAACGAGCCGGCCCCAGTCCCAGAGAAGCGTCGCAAACCGCTCGCTACAACGCTCACGTTCCAACTGGACGATAGAGATATAGATGCCGATCTGCGCGCCATCTCGCGAGCCTCACCGCTAAGTAGGCATGCGCACGCGCAGCCGAGGAAACATGTTAATTCTAATAGCTGTGAGTATTGTGTAGAATGTTGGTTTATAAGCGTGAAGAAATATACAGTCATATGGTGAACAATTTATTGCTGAATGTTCTAGAACAGATTGCATTTATACAAATAAAGAAAAGAAAATAAATATGGTAAAGAATTTGTTATGTCAAGTGCTGTCTGTCAGTGAGAATTTAAACAACTCTCCATAATTAATTAATAATTATAATTAGGTAGGTATGTGAAATAATATTAAAAAATGACTCAGTGCGCACATCTTGCGCGGTCGATGGTAGTACCGAGACTATATCATCGAGCTACTGACTCAAGGAATATAAACCATAGCATGGCCCGTAACCGCATGCATTTCATATCAATTCAATATCGACATTATATTGTACACCATAGAGTACATTGTAATAGGAAGGTATAGCCACATAACAACTACTCTGTTGGAATTCTCTCAGCAAAATATGTTTAAATTTATATGTTATAGTTTTAAGCTATTTTGAAGGTATTGTTAAGTGATAAAATATCCCTTGCATAATATAATTTATAAATTATGTAACTTTCATACTCTTAAGAAAGGTTTGTATCACAAGTTACACGAATAAAGGGCATTTATTTAAATAAGAATGATTAAATTCAAATCTCTCCCAACCAGTATGTGCACTTATGACTAATATAACCATGTGACATTGCAGGCGAGTCCCCAGTGCGCGAGGGAGTTGAGCGCGAGGCGACGGACACGCGCGTGGAGGACGGCAAGCTGCTGTACGAGCGGCGCTGGTTCCACCGCGGACAGAGCGTGTACGTGGAGGGCCGGGACACGCCGCGGTACCCCGCGCACATACACGCCATCACCGACGACGCGGTGAGTGTCGTGTGTAGTGTGACGTAACACCGTACCACAAAATACATAATAGTAGCTAAACGCTATAGAACGGACACTCTCCGCCTCCCGCCAAAATTAAACACTTACCTCACCCCGCACAATCAGGCTATAAATGGTCCACATTTTTCTACAAGGACGATACGCAACGAAGATTGACAACATTAATCAAATTGACTTAAAGTAATTTTATTATTTTGGATTTGTGATTATCGTTTTTCGTAGAAAATAGTTAGATATTGTGCTGTTTACGGATGTATTTCATCAGAAAAACGTGAATTTTTTTTACGCTAGTCACAAAATATGTGCCAACCATAAAGCGTTAACACACACATTTGCAGTCTCTACAGTGTGTCTGTCAAAACGATAATTTTGTATGGAGTGTCCGGGATGTGACCATACACTATACCCCCCTATATTCACGCTGCACGTACACAAGCATGTAAAGCTGTACACGTCAAGAGTTGTGCCCGCCGTGCTACGCGCGCCTTTCTGTGCTGATCGTGACGTGAGGAGTGTTACGTACCAAATATACTTCCTTTATAAAACATAATATAATTATTAATTATATATACTTAGACTTAAAATCGTCCCTGATCCACTGATCTAGAAATATTGTATGTAGTCTAAAAAGTATATAATATGTACCTAAACCTTGTACATTCTCTGATTGAGGTACAATAATCAGCTAGATACACAATCACCCTAAAAAATTGTCTGACGCAAAACTCTGTCCACTCGTATCTTGGGCACAGTTTTCTAATGAGAGTGTTTAATAGGCTCAATGCCTACATTACTGCATAGAAATAAGGTTTTAATCAATGTTTTATACAACTATGTTCATACAATTTTCAATGTTTTTTGAATAGGCGATCATGCTGACTTTATAGTAGGTTAATGAGGGCCCTATAATAATCGTTAAGAATGAATTTCTTGCATTGAAACCTCCAACTAAAATTAATAATTCATATTTTTACAGATATGCGTGAAGAAGACGAACTCGGAGCGAGTCAGGATATTCGTGTCGCAGCTGGCGCGCGGGAAAGTGACACTAAAGAGACGTGCCTCCTAAGTGTTAGTGTTTAGTGTCTAGTGTTCAGTGTAAATAATGTGTAAGTGCTATCTGCGTAGTACAGCTAGATTTGTGAGTAAATGTATATGATACATTGTTTTTGCGTATTGTATTCGGAATGATTTTTATATAAATTATAAATGGTATAAATGTATTTTATAAATTGTACATATTGTGCTTTTGTGAAGTATAACAATAGTATGAATGTAAAATTAGGATTTACGAGAAACAGCAATAAGAAAAATATAAGATTGAGACATAGTTATGAAATTACTGTATGTTATTTTATTTAAATATGTTATTTCAGTTGTGGATGACATTTTTAAAGAAAATATATGTACATATATGAGTTATGTATAATTTCCATCCCATAAAAACATATTTATTATGTATTGTTGTATATGCCTAGAATTTTTTTAGGTATTTGATTTCTTATCATTAATTAATATCTTATATATAAAATTCTCGTGTCACAATGTTAGTCTGCATACTCCTCCGAAACGGGTGGACCGATGAAAGATGAAGAAATCTCATGAAATTTTCTGTGCATATCGGGTAAGTCTGAGAATCGGCCAACATCTATTTTTCATATGTACCACGGGCGAAGCCGGGGCGGACCGCTAGTTAAAATATAAATGGATTAAAGTATTATAACACTTAACCCATTGAGCCCCGAACGGCCCGATCGGTCCACGACACAATAGATTTTCTATTGTGTCTGTGATTCCGGGGCCTGAGTTATTAAATACATATATAAATTCTTTTTGCGCATGCTGTCCATGAATAAAATGTAATAAATTTATTATTTATTTCAAAATATCTGCTATTAAACTCTAAATGTAGTCTCGAGCATTTTTTAAAGACTGGCACAAAACAATGTATTTTTTTTCCGAATTTTCACATTTTTTAAGCATTTTGTTTTTATTTTACAAATTGATTTTGAAATTCAGACTATAAATTACATGAAGAGCCTTTCCTGCTTCTAATAAGTATCTTGTAAGATTTTAAAGGGTTTATATCAATCTAGTACCATGAAATCCAACTAATAATAGGATCTATTATTGACTTTTATGTATGGAAACGTCTTTTATTCAATACCATTTACCAAGGAAACCGTTCAACCTAAATTGATAATGGTTTAATTTGTTTTATCTGAAACTTACAAATATTATTAATTGTTAGCTTAAACCGGCTACTCGCGTACCTGCAGCAGGGGCAATTTTGAAATTGGACCCTTAATTGGCTCCATAATTGTTATGTGTGTAGGCAAGCAGGGGCAATTTTGAGAATAACTGAAATTGCTCCGACTGCCGTGCAACCGAGATATTTCCAATATTTCCAATATTGCCCCTGGGTAGGTACGTGAGTAGCCAGCCTTAGAAAACTGCTGTGACGTCACAACATGACGTTAGGACCGTCTTATTCTTAGTTGGGTCGCATAGTAGCCAAGCCCTTTTCCATACTGTAAATATTTTCTTTGATAAGGATGATTGAAGTTTTAAACAATTTCTATAAGAATGCAATCACAGATCAGATGAAAGATGGTAGAAAGGAACTAGTTTATGATTTGTATAAGAATTTAGAACGTGTGTCGAACTTTTTTTCCGATTTCGTAATGTGTGATACAAGATAAAGGGTGAAATTTTGCAACGCCACCTGGTGGGAATGTACTCTTAAAGCTTAAAAATACAAAGTGATATAAATTTTTACCCAAAGATTTGAGTATAATCTTCTATCTATTGTATTTAGCAAGTAATTTTCTTCCAGATGGCATTAAAAAATTCCACCCTGTATTACAAGAACGAACGCTGTGTATAGGCATCACTATGCATTTCAAGCAATATATAGTTGTCTATCTGTTTGCGAATGTGTCGTTTTGGTCAACATATCAATTACTGGTGGATAAATAAGCAATTCAAGTAGGAACGACATGGCTGCCCCGCCCATGGTACTTCTAACCTTTTTTATCTGTTTTGTGACTGAAATAATTAAAAATCCAACCATCCATAATATAGGAACATTATAAACTGTACAGTATGGGAGACAGATTAAAAATATATTCAATTGATTTGCTCTATTTTATTGAACAAATTTTGCAGGCCTTTTTAAATTTTTCTTGAAACCTTTTTTTATGAATTTTCTGTTACATGACAAATTGTATTTATGTATAACAATGTAATGATTGGTTTTTATGTACATAATACATGTAAAATTATGCAATAAGTGTACAGGGTCGGAATGATGTATAATAGGCACGACGAAAGATTTTGAAATCCTCTTCCATAATGTATGTATACGTTTACTATACAAGAAAAACCCTATATTTCGGTAATATACTTAAATTTAACGAAGATAAAAGCCATTTTCCAAAAAATATTTATTAACTGTCCCAAAACAGCTCGCAGGTGTCATGGCGTAGGCGTGACGTCACACTTTGGTAAATACGTAATTATTTGTACGCATTGCGAAGAAAATTAAAAAAATATTTATTTAATATGTGTTATAGAAACGAATTTCAAAGTTTATAAGTGGTGTGCAGTATTGCAGTGTGAATCCACATAAAAACAATGCTCAAAAATGTGTTAGTGAGAAAATAATAAGAAATGATTGTATAAAGTTGGCGCGGAGAACCTCGAACCATGTATTCGTGAATTCGCAATTATATTTCTGTTCTGAGTCTTTATCGCATACGTGAAACAATAGAAAATAAATAAAATTGCGTATTCTCAACATATTCATAACAACAAAAAACATCTGACGTGAGTTGTTTACTTAAGCGTGACGTCACGCGTGTTTTAGTCAAAATGGCCAACTGTAGTATTTCAATGTTTTATTTTATTGATAATCTCATTAATCTTAATGTTTTTAAGATTTCTAAGTCACTATATGTAATTTATCTATTATACATTTTCCCTTAAAAACACTAATTCGATCATTTATGGATACTGTCGTCATGCCTATTGTCTCCACTCGTAGTATAAGGCGCACAAAAATCTTATAATATATAATTATATAACAATTGTGATGAAATTCTTATATAAATGTATAATAAAGTTCTACTAGCACTGTGTATATAGAGTTTAAATTTTATAGCCTATTTATAATTTAAATGGATTAAGTTTTTTGGAGTGATTATGAATGGTTATTGCAAAAATATGTATGTGGAGTATGTTATGTTGAGCTTTTGATTTTTTTAACGTCCAAAGCAATTCTATATATTCTGTATTGTTACTTTTGCAATATAAGTTGCCTGTTACCCATTTAATTGGCATATTTTCAAAACACACAAGACATTATAGATACAATAGCAACTATATTTTTACCCAAGATTTGTAACAACCTCAATGCAATAAAACAATGGAATGTGTTACTTTATTACTTGAAAACTTGAGTACATATTTGGACTAGGCAATAAGATAAAATATTATAATTAGGTACAACCTAAACTCAAACTGAACAAAACTCCTTTCATAAGTAAATAATTTATGAAGTTATGTTTATGAGTCCTTGGCCCCAAGTCCGCTAAATACTTATGCTTCAATTGCTCAATTGGTTCGTGTTCGATTTGACAGATTGGATAATGATGTTAAGTGGCCACCACGTCTTGTAATGGTGCATCCATACATGCCCGGAAGCACGGCAGGCGGCATTTGCATCTTTTACCTGCGGCACGCGCGGCTTTTGATTGCCAGCAGCAGTTTGCTTGCGGCTTCGAAAATAAGCGAATTTGCCGCCGGTATAGTCGGTGGCCTGCATTCAGCGGCAAGGCGGTCTGAAACCCGGCGGCATGTGTGGATGAACCATAAATACTGGTAGCGTTAAAGGTGCTTTGCCGACCTTTTAATGACATGTACGCTTTTTTCTTGAAGGCCCCAATATCGTAATTGTTCGGGAACACCGCAGGTGGTATGGTTATATTAAAAGTATGGTTTCTAGGAAAAAACTTCGTTTGACTTTATGTTAGTATTGAGAATGGTCTCATCGCTATCCAATTATCATTGTGACCAATACCAATTTTGTCACAATGATAATTGGATTGTATTGTTATGTCAATTAGATTGTAATGTTGTGATATTTAACTAAATTAGCGGACTTGAGGCTCTGTCTAACTAATTAATAAACAATAAGAAAATATTAGGCAGCTAAAGAGTTACCTTTAAGTCCAATTAAATCTCATTGCTAAGTTAATATGTACTAAGTTAACAGCTACAACTCTGAACATAATATTTTGTTCCCCATAGATAGTATTTCTATAAATATTTGTCAAATTGTATTATTTATAAATATATCATATAATAGACTAGCGGTCCGCCCCGGCTTCGCCCGTGGTACCTACATGTTTAAACTATCCTATCTCTCAAGTTGGATCGAACTGCACATGGTGTGCGAATTTTATTATAATCGGTTAAGTGGTTTAGGAGTCCATTGAGGACAAACATTGTGACACGAGATTTATATATATTAAGATGAGTATGCGTGGTTTTGGACTATGATTTTATTTTTTAGATTTTTGTAATGGAAATGCTCTATGTATGTGTAAATACGATGAATATTGTAATCTTGTAAATATAGTAATAGGACTATGATATGACAGTTTTATATGAACTATGAAAAGATCTTTATTAAATATACTATGCAGAAATATATTTATTTGTTTTATTTTATAACTAATTTTTTTCCCGACATTCAAAACACGTTAATAATCAAACATACCCACATAGTGATTTAATTGATTGTTATAAATTTATAAATATACAGGGTGTAATCGTTAAGTGTGCACAAGCGATTATTCCGTAACTATTGCAGATATCAAAAAAATTTAAACTGATATCGAAAGTACTTAACCTAATGAGTAAAATGGCCATAATAAATTTTTAAAAATAAAACGAGAAATATCTAAAAAAATAACTTGAAACCCTCCCATACATTTAGTATGAGATACGAATATCCCATGTACATTTAATATGAAACATTTTACCTAGCTTTTTCTTTCTTTTTTTGGTTTTCTGCTTTAATTACTTCGCAAATTTGAAGGGAAGTTCATTTTGAAACTGAAAATAGATCTCCTCATTGTATTGCACAATGAGGACATCACTTCGAAAATCTGCTATGAATACACAATGTATGGGAAATAAAATGTATGGGTGCGTTTAATGTAACATTTTTGGATATTTCTCGTTTTATTTTTTAAATTTACTGTGGCCATTTTACTCATTAGGTTAAGTACTTTCGATATCAGTTTAAATTTTTTTGATATCTGCAATAGTTACGGAATAATCGCTTGTGCACACTTAACGATTACACCCTGTATACAATATAACATTTGAATGCCATAAAACCAAAAATATCAATTTCTAATTGATTGTTTTTAGAACAAACAAACTATATTTCAATGATAATCACAATACTGTACGACATACAATATTAACAGAAATTTTATTCATCACAAAAATTGAATACAGTAAATTATACAATAATCAAAATCATTAGGTAAGCAGACCTTACTTTCTTACCTTAAAATTACGATATTTTTCGTTTAACTGCAACATGTTATATTTTCATGTTTTTGTGGCTATGTGTTGTTTATGGGTACTTTAATCTATGTGATGGTATTTTCTGCATTACTACACGCAACATTGCAGACAGATAATTAAGCCGTAATTAACGAATAATTAGCCACTACCAAAATATTATTTATGTGAGTATATTTTAATGCCAACTTTAAGGTAAAATGAATTTGCTGATATAAAACACAATTTCTTTTAAAAAATTAATTGCACCCCGAGCACACTTCCTTTCATTTTCATTTTTCATAAATAAAAAATCATTCGAATGTTAAAAAAAAACGAGTACTTAACAGCTAAAAAACAAGATGAATAATAAGTAAAGTGTGAAGTAAAGTAAAGGTAGTCTCACTTATTTTTATAGAAATTTGGCGCCTAAAGTGATGGCTTCCCACGCTTTATCGCAGAACGGCTTTGAAAGCATTCATTTTTTATCCAAGTATGTTTTATTCGTCTATTATAATATCAGACGCTATTACAATTTAAATTGCTTTGGACAAAGATTATTGTAATCATCATAGAGATATCTGACATTTCATAATGTCAATCCAATAAATAAGATATATTATGGCGCCAAAAGTGGTAATTTGGTTAACCAGACAAAAACGTCGACTGGTCGATCAGCATTGTAATTATAGGCTAGTGCTTGCAAAAAATGGAGCTTATGAGCTATGCTGGTAATTAATTATTGAAGTAAGCTTATCTAGGAGAATCTTAATTTAAACTCCTTTAATAAGGCGAAAAAATTCTACTTACCATGGATTGAATGGAAAAAAGGAGGTTGTTGCTATAGTAGAGCCATTTTAATAGGCAACATTTGACAGTTCAACAAAATTCAACAATGTAACCTAGTAACGACGACATAGAATAACATGATATTTCGTTTTGTTAGAACTGCACATTTGCTTAACTTTTTTCAAATACGATTACATATTTATAATAATAATGACCGATACAAGTAATTTTAAGATTTCATATTACTGATAAACCATTATAAACATAATAAACAATTTCTGAATTAAAGAACTGACGTCGCTACAATTTTGTGTCAATAACCTTTTTTTCTTTTTAAATACCAGAGACGTTACTCTAAAAATCGAAATCTGACATCTAGAATCGAATGCATTGATTACTTGTGAATAAAAATCATCATAAATTAATAAATGTGTTTCAAGTTCGATTGACAAATGTTTCAAGTCAGTATCGATTAATTCACTTTACCTAATCGATGTTTTTAAGCAGGTTACCTCTCTTCGAAGATAAAATTGATAGACGTCAAATGTTGCCTATTAAATTGGCTCGACTATAGTTATTATAATAATTGATATTATTACGTAGGTATAAGTACATTTCTTTTTATTGTATTCAAAGCTTATTGAACTCTGTGTTATGAAAGAAATAAACGATTTTTATTTATTAATTAATTTATCATCAGATTTCTGCCAGTAGATTCGCCGCGTAGTCAAAGAAAAACCCACGTAACTAGTTAGTTCCCGTTTCCTGGCTCCTTAGGTCTCAAGCTATATCTGTACTAAATTAGAAGTTATCCAATATCCATGCTGTATTTTTTAAGGTAATCGCGGACATAGTTATACCAAACAGAGAAAAATTCTAAAAACTATATTACTTCAATGGAAGTCTTCGATATCTATTGAAGATCACGCCCCCAAGTACCTATTCTATTCTTTTAAAAATATTCAATATCAGTTTTGACTTTCCTAAGATTTTATTACCTATATGTACCTAAATACATATACCTAATATCATTTGAATTATGTACAATAATGTTGCAATAATTGCACCCTACTCACAATATTCTTCACAACATAAAAACATAATATGTATTTATTTTTTCTACTCATAAACATTAGTAGCAGTAGCATTGTTAAGTACAATTGTAAAGGTTATTGATTGGCGACAATCTGAATACAAAAGGCACTAAATATTTATAACCACTCGCACACTTTAGTGAGATGTTATCTCGGATTGCCGCGTAATTTAATGACTGCAAGTGTTTTTATTTTATAGCACCTAATAATTTCAATTGTCAAAAAAAAATATTGTCACCGATTTCAAACTCATAAATCTAGTTTTAGCAGCCGTCGACATATATTGACTGCTACTGTCGACGTACCGCCAACTGCCGTCGACATGTGGCGACCGACGGCTGAAGTAGCCTCTGCCGTTCACAACTTGCCGTTCGTCTGTTAGAACGCTTACAGGAATTTATTTATAAAAACTTTTTATTGTAGGCCACTAATTGTAAGTACTATAAAATTATAAATCGGCAAGTTTGTGTACAAGTGACGATGATTGTTAATCGAGCTTTTACTCAAATTATATGATAAGCATATATGGATGAATTTAATATACCTACGCTTTTTACCACTTAGCGCGTGAACAGAGCCGAGCCGAACGGAGATGAATAGTATTTTTTTTCGCAACGATCGCACGTGATAACAGTGTTTCAAAACGTTAAACAATGGTAACATTATTATCCTGCTATTGAAGGATGAGCGCAAATGACTGTTTCTTATCCTTACACGATCATAACATGAGTTTTTTGCCCGCACACCTACGCGCCGAGGCGCGGCCGTACATTCCGAATTAACGCGTGACATTTGACGATACCCTTGCATTATCTTGTCTGATATAATCGAATCGTTTCATTGATTAACGCTTTTTTGTGACGTGAAAAGGTTAATAGGGACTGGCCTAGTTTAGATGGCAGTTGAGCAGCGCCGGATCTATAGCTTTCCATACGCAGGGTGGATAGCTTGGTCGACGGATTCTTATTATGGTTGTTAATTTTACATGAATTATATTTGCTTTCGCTTTAGACTTTATGTCGTTTATCTAATGATGTAATGAAAATTGAGCGATTTTATTAAGCGATTGTATATCTTTAGATCAACTGCAAAGAGTAACATCTCCTCTCCCTACTGATCTCAAGAGCCTTCTCTGAAAGCAAAGTTTTGTTAGAAGAATCACGCTCGATGTCTTTACCGTAGATAGAATATGAATTGATCTAGTATCCAAGTACGTCAGCCTAATTCCTGAAAGTGGATTAAGTTCCGATCAAAAAAGGTTTGTACATGGATAAAATTCAATTTATATTGTAGATTTTATTGTTAACTGTATAAGGTGAATGCATCTTATATACATTTCACTGAGCATCAGCCATATTTCTGAATTAAAGTAGTATCAATGACAACCAAAGAACTCGTCTGATACAAGGGTTTAAAGGAAAAAATACGTGATAGACCATATATGACATTACAAGTAACAAGGACTGCAAATGGCCTCGTGGAACATGTTGATGTTCGATGTTCCTTGGTATTTCGGACCACGTTTTTTGCAAGCTCTCGCCGCGCTACAATTGTAGCAAACCCATTCAGTAATAACTTCCGCAATTAATCTAAATAGCTTTTATTAATAGGACAGCTTGTTGTTTGGTATGTTTTTGTAAGCTGGTGTATCGACCCGTGTCAGAGGAATTTGGAAGATATTTTTAAAGAAAGGAATGGGACTGTTTTCCCGAACTATATATATATATGTGCTTAAATGGACGGTGTTAATACTTTATACAACATGTTTGTGAATGTTTATGGGCGGTGGTGACTATTTAACATCAGGTGGTCCATTTTGCTTGTTATTAAAAAAGGAGTGCAAAATAGACAGCCGAAGTAAAAAAAGTACACTAAACTCTTATATGCAAATGCAGTTAAGTCCTATTCAACCATCGAAGTTAAAAAAGCAAGTCCAATTTACCTACTTGTGACCGAAACATGTGTATATGTTACATTGGTTAATTTTCTTTACAGACAAGTAGGTGACCAGTCTTCTGCGCCACCAGTCTCGATTGTTGCGTATTGCGCTAACCACGGTATTGAAGAGATGGTACTAGATAGGGAAATTTTTGGTTTTTCCATTCGTATCTCTTCTCTCTGATATTAGTTTATGTATTTTTGGAAGTTCATCCTTAGAAACGGTACCTTGATTTTCGATATTCCGTCGATATATATTATCTATATTTATGCATTCTTAAGTTGGGAACAAAAAGTATTCATGTTTTTGTATGTTCTATGCAAAATTTAAGACGGTCTCTGTGTCGAATCTTTTCACGATATTTTTGAAAGTGTGACTAACAATATTTGAATAGAAATATTGAAGTAGGTCTAAGTACTTAGTTTTGTAAATATGGTACCTACGTGCTACCTATTCGTCAAATATTTTACGAGTTGATTGATTATTAATTATAGGTATTATTTTCTCACTTTACATAATTGTAAATTATGTTACCTAATATAAATAGGTAAATTAAGTGATTCTTATTCATGCAGTCCAAGGCAAATTTTTGTAAGGTTGCAAGTTTCACCCTGTAAGGTTGCAAGATTGGGTATATGGTCCAAATGGATTAGACCAAAGTCATACTTAGCTGAAAAAAATTGAAACCATACTATTTTAGTATTATAAATATATGTCTTTCCATTAGATAGTGCTGCATTTCTAACATCCTTCATATTCCTTAATGTGTTTTTGATAGGGATTATGAATTTTTCAATGCTATTAGATTTATGCAGTTGGTAAGGAATCCATATAGATTTGGCCCTTTTAAAATAGAGTAACTGTTTGATAGTTTGGCCTATTGGTGAAGGTACTTCGCACATTGTTGTTGAAAAACATGTCGAAAAATTCCAATAAAAAAACCAGGTTAATGAACACATCAATCGAATCATCATGACAATTAGGTCCCGCGCGATCGGTATAGCACCGAAACATAGTACAGTTACGCGCATTGTTGTGGACAAACTTTTATAAAGTCGATGTCCTGCGACTTCGTTTACCAGTCTCGGATGTACCGCGACGCTGTTAAAACCCGTGCCCACTCCAAAATTCATCAAAAATCCTGAATACATTTCGATTTTGCTATTAGCATTCGACACGCGTACCTCGTCCTAGGCCGTCCGCCGCACGCCACTGACACATTTCTGCGTCTTCGCGCGTTTATTGAATTTAGAACAGTTATTGTTTTTTTTTTTCAAATCGGTGCATTGGAAACATTTTGTGACTGACACGTGTTTTAGGAATCTGTGGTTCATACGGAAGACTTTTTTTGGAACCATGAAGGTAAGTTTTTTTGACTTTTTCAGAAATTTTGGTTGGTGATTAGCACGTCTCTACTTGATTAGGATGTACTGAAGCCCTCTCTGAGATAGAGTAGAATTTTAGATTTTTTGAAATTTTTTCAATATTTTTTTAAATAAATAAGAGCTTAGATAATTATTCATTAAAAATAATTTTAGTCATTAATAATTATTTAAACTATAGAGACGTAAGGAAACCTAAAAAGTGACCAAAATGCAGTTACCTATGCAATAACTGAAAGTTTTGTTACGTCAAACTCTACTCTTATTGAATAAATAATATTCTCCTTGTTTAATATTTAAGTGGTGATCCCAGTCTGATGAGTTTCGAGAACGTTTCGGCCAATCAACTTTGCTAATAGTCGTCTATCTAAAATTACTTGTAATAAAAACATTTCCACAAATATATTCCATAAAATAAATTGATTTATTTTCAACATCGTCGCTATTTCTCCAAAAACTAGTTCCCGATAGGCAATAAAAAACTTAATATATTCATGAACTTTTTAATATTCCGAGCGAATGTTTATCTCAAACTTAGAAATCAAGTTCAAGGCAACGTTAGGTATTGTGTTTAGCAAATCGTTGCTTTTGCGGACCAACCCGCAGGTTTGAGCCAAAGTCAAATAATATTTAAAACATCACCGTCCGTGCTAATTGATAGGTAAATACTGATGTGATAATTGCTATGCAATCCTGAGTCACTTGAACTCGAAGCGAACAATTTGAAACCAAAAGTTACAATTTAAATGACAGTCTATTTAAAATCGTGAAATAATAAGTTCGCGTATCTCGAAGCTAATGAACTAAAAAACAATGTTTTTTAACAAAACAGAACCGGTAAAACTGTAGCCGTTGACATTTTCAATTAAAAAAAGATGATATGGTCTTTGTTGGCGCGATACCGCGGGCTGCGGGGGACAGCTGTACTTATACCGATACGACTTTTATTGTCCAACGAAGGGTTATACACATTTCATATGTAAATATGTACAGGATAACAATTTCTAAAATAAGGTATTTGCATGCAAATTTTAAGACGAATGTAAAACTCGTTCTTTTAATTGTCATTGCTTTACAGAATAAATACCGACTCCAACAATTTAGTATTTGCGTTTGAATTTTCATAGCGAAATATTATTTATGACTTAACACAACGATATAGTTAAAGTAAAATAACTACTTACGCATAAAAGAAAATTTATAAGCTCATTGTGATAATTAATGCTACAGCGACCAATGGAAAATCGGCATTCCGCAGAGTTTCTTCAAGATATCATTCAATGTCGCAAATCAACTCTTACTATATTTAACTTTACAAATAAGATTAACGCTGTGTCTTAGCAATTTGCTCTTTAGTGTCCATTACTTTATTTTATTAACTGTTTTAACGATTTATCTCTGTACGAGAGATTGTTAATTGAAACGTTTTAATAAAGAATCATTTTTTGCCGACTAATCTGTAAGGACGCATACCGGTCGCTATTTTTTATCAAAGCCGAAATGTAAAATCTAAAAAGCTTTTATGCCCGATTTTTTAAGTTCTTATTTATAACTTGCGCATTTTAATACTTTAATAGGTTTATACAAATGTTTTTCAGATAAATTTAAATGTTTAAAGAAGTATAAATTAATCATTGGTATTCAATAATCTTTATTGATTTTTCGGTGTAATTAATCAATGTTGTGAATTAAACTTTATTGAAGATTATGATTTATATTCGTATTTATTTTCTTGTAATAAAAATTGGTATTATATCGAAACCAAAATTGAAGATAAGTCAAGGGAGGTTGGCAAAAAATATAGACACGATAGATAAACATTTCTTAAAATAAAAAGTTAAGGTCACATAGAGCTCTATTAAACTATAGTCTATGGGCCTGTAGGCACATGTTGAAAAAATTATGGGTCATTTGAACCACCAGGTGACCTATCTAGAACGATATAAAAGCATAAAATAATAAGATTCAGCACTATGCCGTCACTTGTAAGCTGTCCACCTGAGTGCAGATGAGAATTATTCGAAAGTACAGGTAGAGATTTTTTTCCCCTTGTCTCCATGATTTTTGTACGGCGGGCGTTGCGGAATCATGGATTAAAAGCAGTATAGAAATACTATGACACAGATGCCGTACAAAATCAAATGACCAAATTTACCCCGGCAATTCGGAAAATAAAAATAAATTCCGACTTTGTGGAGCACCATTTTTGTACGGCATCTGTGTCATACTACTTCACCTGGTGGTTCAAATGACCCATAATTTTTTCAACACGAGCCTATATGTTTACTGGAGTGCAGTTCAAACATGTAAATACATATTATTACAAATATAAAATTAAAACAAAACAACAGCTTTGTGAAAACTAGGATGAACTGGTTTTGGGGAAACTTAGAAAAGAGACGAATTATAATTGACGATTATATAATTAAAAAAAAAAAAAACCGGCCAAGTGCGAGTCGGACTCGCGCACCGAGGGTTCCGTACATTGCTGTTTCTTTTGATTGCGTTGACATAGAAGTTTGATTTTGTTACAGCTTAAAGGTATTATAGACCTGAGTATTTGGTATGAATTTCAATTTAATACCTCTACGCGATTATGAGGAAATGTGTAGTAAGTTTAAAATTATTAAAAAAAATATATATTATGTGATGTAACTAAAAATTTATGGTTTTCGTAATTTTTCCTTTATCTATGCTATAAGACGTTGCTTCGTACCAAATTTCAAGATTCTGAGTTCACGGGAAGCACCCTGTAGGTTTTGATTCCCTTGCAAGTGTCGAAAATTTGCGGCATAAACGGCTGTATCTTTTGATTGCGTTGGCTTAGAAGTTTGATTTTTTCACAGCTTCAAGGGACAGTAGACCAGAGTAATTGATATAAATTTCAGCTTCATACCTCCACGCGTTCCTGAGAAAAAGGGTTTTGACAGACGGACGGACGGACGGACGGACGGACGGACAGACGGACAACAAAGTGATCCTATAAGGGTTCCGTTTTTTCCTTTTGAGGTACGGAACCCTAAAAATAACGAATTAAGTATATAATTTAAGATTATCCATTTTCAAATTTCAATTTAACATAATAATTGTGACATTTTTTGAAGCAGATAGATATGATAAGAGAAAAAATACTTGAATTGCATAATAGGTAGGTATGTAGTAAAATTTTATATACCCATTTATCCGATTGATCATCTCAAAATATTGCTTGTATCCAGTGTAATATTTTATTTACAGCAGGATCTTATTGCGCTTTTCTGATCTATTTGACAGGAATACATATGAATATTGTTCGTAATTGTTGGAATGCTACTTGAGAAGCGTATCTACCTAAGGCTGTTCCCACATGGAGATTGTATTTAAAATAAATTTAGTGTTTAAAACGTTGAACGTAGACTGAATTTGCTTTAAGGTAAGTTTTTACCTTCAGTAGAGTACTATCCAAATGTTATTTATAGTACAGTGCACGAGATGGTAGTGAACTTCTAAAAATTCTTATTTATTTCATATCTTTTAGGGCTCTCAGTTCTCAGATACCGAGTGTGAAAGAAAATTACTTTCACCAAATTGTGATGTGTCTTCAGTTTCAGAAAATTAACAAATAACATGACGCTTTACACAATTTTTTTATCATATCTAATAGTATTGTTACGTTTTTCCAGCGTTCCAAAGCTATATGCTGTATTTCTTAATTTACAATAAACATTCAAACCATCACCTTTTGATACAACTCGGTACAAGCATATATTTCATTCGACACAAACAAGGAGATGTAACAATATGCGTTTTATTTCTTCATTTTTACAAACTTTACTTTATTTGCTTTAAATTGATCCCTACTAGCTGTGACCCGCGAATTTACCTGCATTGCTCTGCTTCTATATTGATCTGTGATGATATATATAAGCCTTCCTCGATAAATGGACTATCTAACTTTTTTCAAATCGAACACGTGGTTCCTGAGATTAGCTAGATTCCTGAGATATTCAAGCAAGAAATCAAATAAATAGACTTTATAATATTAGTAGATATAGATAAAATAATAGCCTGTGTATTTTTAATTGTTTAGGTAAAATAGGAAACAAAGACTCAAATAGATTGTTACTTTCGCATTCTGATAAACATCTTCCACGTGCGTAGGAGATATATTATATTTTTAGTGCACAAGTTTCACAAAATTGTCCTCTATATTTCATCTATCCGTGATAGGACATGACCATAACATAAACATCAAGTTGAGATATATCCCATTTCTATTCGAAAAAATTACCTACAAATGTTAAGAGGACTTAAATTTAAAAATTACAGTCAAATATCTTTAGTATGCTGATAAATAACAATAAAAATTGCAGATGAGAGAGCGATAAGACATTACATAATTCGTCGATGACATCATTGATATCACGACACCGATGTAGGAGAGGTGTCAATGCGTGTAACAGAAGCATCTTTTAATCGATAAGGCCTCATTAACCGACTAATAAAAAGAGGTTATCGATTCATCTCGTAGGTAGTAATATTAATGATAACTTATATTGACATAACTATCATTTTTTTTTAAATACGACATCCGAAATATTTAAGAAGTTTGATTAATTTGTCTGTAGATTTGATAATTGTAGATGAGAAAAAAGATGTAGTATGAAGTTAACAGTTTTTTTAACGTTAAAAAATGTGCTTTTTTCATCATTTGAATTCATATAGGTATACTTACAGTAGTTACCCTTACATGCTTATTATTTACTATAAGAGTTACAATCATACAGTAATTTTGTATCGACTCATTAGATTAACCGCCACATTTTTTAATCAGAACAGCTTATACAAGTTGTCACATAAAGTAAATGAAGCAGGGTCTGCTAAAGGTCGGAAGGTGAATATCGAGTCTCTTCTATTATTTATAACGATTAAAGCGGCAAATGTAGAGGGAATTTTAGTATTATTTTCGAAATGGCAGTTTTGGTAAAGGTTACCATATTATTAATGTTTCCTTCGATATTACTTCAATGTTCTTTTGATTGATTTTTAAGGATTTTCGTAGCATTGTATGACTGTATTATCGATAAATTTATATATCAATATTTATGATTACTTATTTTTAAAACCATGATCTTTATTTGGTTATATACTGACGTACTTAGTGCTGTAAGTGATAATTATCATAACTTTAAACAGTTATTATCTCCATTCAAGCACTTAAGTGTAATTAAAATTTTACCTTAAACCGAAAGCTTTCCGTAGCGATTCTTACATTTTTTTTAATTGCCAAAACGTGAGGCAAAGATGTTAATTATCATAAAGTTATCACCTTCGCTTTAAGAATTTTAATTTTGACGAAGATTAATTTGGGAAATGGTCGAAAGGTCTGACTTTTTATAGCAAATTCTAAACGTATTGTAGGTAATCATATAAGAACAAGACATTTTTCTCGTTATTTATTTTTAACGCTTTTCTCATAAAAAGTATTTTAAAATTAAGCATTCAAAGGATACATAATAATAAAAAACAATTAAGTAAAACCTAAATACATTAGCTTAGTTTTGCGAACACCAATAAGTCTACAAAGATAAATCTATACTAATATTTTAAAGCTGAAGAGTTTGTTTGTTTGTTTGTTTGAACGCGCTAATCTCGGGAACAACTGGTCCGATTTGAAAAATTCTTTCGGTGTTAGATAGCTCATTTATCGAGGAAGGCTATAGGCTATATACCATCACGCTACAACCAACAGGAGGGGAGCCACGGGGGTGAAACCGCGCGGAGCGGCTAGTCATTCAATCATTCAATATTCCTACCCCATATACCTACTAAGTTTTATTGCCTAAAACAAAATCTTACTAAAGGCCACACAAGTTCATGGTATAGCCAATTTCATTCAATGCTCTTTTAATTGAAGATAACGATTTTATACAGCCTTTATTCTCAAATTTTATAGTCCCTTTTATAAAAGCTATTAAGATTTATTACCAGACATATAGATGCAAATGTTAGATATACCAAAACAAATGTTTTGCATTCATGATTTACATTAGTGGTTTTTGTAAACATCATTTAAATTGATATAAAATATATTTACATATCTAATGAAGAATAACTATAGAAAGAAAACCTACAAAAATAAATGAAAGAGTATCTAACTGAAATGTTATTATTTTCAGAATCATTGAAATTTAAGATAGGTATTTTATGGAGATTCGATGGGGGCTACTTGGAGTATGTATTAGCAAATAGGTACATATATACTCTAAGGGGGGCTAGTTCAAAACGTAAGTTCCCCAGTATGGTGATTCACAATGGACTTTCCGATCGGAAATGTGATTAGAATTTAATTTATTACAGAAATAATTAATTAATAGTTTAATATTTCCATAACTCTGAATAGGTTCATTAATCGGAGATGTAATGGATATTGTTCCGTTTGGAAAGTTACGTTACTAGTCAGTAGTCTCGAAAAGAATCGCGAAGTTCATGTTTTGCCTCAAAACAGAATAAACGATTTTGCTCGACTGGGCACTGCGGGCACTGCCGTTGGTCCCAAAATGTTTTAAAATATCAAAAATTTATTCTAAATTCTTATACCAAAACATATAAAATTAAAAACACATAACTTAAATGTTCCAAAAAACGAATAGCTGGGTTAATTATCGATCCATTAAAGATTCATTTGTGAATCATCAGATGGCAATAAATTTATTGATACAATAAAAATAAATAAATAAGGACGTGACTGAGATTATATTTTGTTAGATGTATTATTAGGTTATTAGGTAGCAGGTATCTGCTCCGGTAGTAAGACAAAGCAATTGAAATAATGTATCCTTTCCAAGTTCCTAAATATTCCGCTTTTTTAATGATTTGTGATAAATATTATATACGGTACGGTAAAAAATATAAAAACAATTATAGGTAACACTTAAAAAAAGGCTTTTCCTTTTCTGGAATTTTCTATATTTAGTGTGACATCTTTTTCTACCATCTCTTTGGGTACCTATACAGTGATCTCTACTTATTTCATGAGGATCAGGAATTCTGATCTCAGGTTAACATAATAATTTGTTTCCTCATCTAAAGATCTGTAAATTTCGAAACGATGCGAACATAAATAATTATACCTAATTAAACTTTAAAATATCGTACCGCGTCTTTTATTTGTAAAGTAAAAAACTGAACTTTCCTTTTCTGGCCCTCCCAATGATTTATAGGCCCGCTAATCAAAACACTTGTTAATAATGAACTTACAATTATCCACGTTTCATTGTAATTACAGTGTATTTAAAGTATGAGATATTATTCCGATATCTGTGGAGTCTTTCGAAATGTGCGGATAATTGGGTAGTGTGTTTTGTGGCTTATGCGTAATGTAAAATGAGTTTTATATGAATTGAAGATATAATTGATAACTAACTGATTCACAAAAATTCATCTGCTCTGAAATCCTTCATATTTTATTTCGTTACACTTATATTATTTACTAGCTGCTCCGCCCGGTTTCACCCTGTTGGTTGTAGCGTGATGATATATATACTATACCCTATAGCCTTCCTCGATAAATGAGCTATCTACACCGAAATGAATTTTCAAATCGGACCAGTAGTTCCCGAGATTAGCGCGTTCAAACAAACAAACTCTTCAGCTTTATAATATTAGTTTGGATATATTTACAAAGATTCGTGCTTATAGATGAACTTTAGAATCACAAGATAATGTTCGCTTACTAAAGTTTGACGATAAAATTAGTTCCCCTTTTTTATCTGTGAAAATAATAGTTTTATTTTATATTTATAGTTGAATATAAATTGTAAATATATAAATAACAATTAAAGATTCAGAAATAAATAAACCACATTGTATTATAAAGCAATAGTGACGAAACAAATACGTAGAAAGGTTTTATATGTATAGCAAGATATATTAGTGTACGTGATACGATTGCACATGGCCGATCTTCGCTACCTTGTGTTTAATTTGATGATCTTAATTCTCTTATATTCAATAGGTACTCATTAACTTCATATTAAATATG
The DNA here is from genome assembly GCF_061535455.1 of Colias philodice. Classification (NCBI taxonomy): domain Eukaryota; kingdom Metazoa; phylum Arthropoda; class Insecta; order Lepidoptera; family Pieridae; genus Colias; species Colias philodice. The sequence continues at coordinate 11,783,623 of NC_143094.1, read as the reverse complement.
ACAAAGGATTATTGTTGCATACGATTTGGGAATGAAGAGCATTATTTTCTAGCAATCAAACCTCATAATTATTTTAAATACGAAAGTTTGTATGAGTGAAAAATGCCTATATAATTAACAAAAGCTACAAACGACCATGGCCTGGAAAGCTATAAATGCTATTATCCCGGTACTACGGGAAAAGCTAGTCAAGGATACATCGCATGCTTATCATCAGACATGCTAGGACTAACATAGGATGTAATTTGTCGGTTGTCATTGGTGCAGTGTGCACGCGGCATTATACAACAATCGATCAATCTTTTCGCCATAAAATACACGCTTTATTACTCTCAGTAACACGCGCCTTCTTTTATTTTGTTGCTTTCGGTGAAAATATAATTGAACACGTATTGAATGCTGATGAAGATAGCGCTTTTGGATTTACCCTTTACGGTGTTTTAAATCAGCGGCTTTTCGTGGCAATTAAAAAAGGCAAAATGTGTCGCTTTTGGCGACACTAATTGTGGTTTGATTGATGGCTTCGTGCTGACGCGACGGCGTGATTGTAACGTGTTATTAAGGGCATTTCCAAAGTACACTGGAAAAGTACACGGCGTTTTCCTTGTATTTGTTCAAGGAATAGTGGTTTTTGCTTTCTTTTTATCCATTGTATTTATTATGTATAACTCATTGCCTAATGCTGCAGGGTACCTAACAAGTGTGAATCATGTCACGATTACGTGGTAATAAAAAGTGTTTCTGGTTGAATCATTTTTAGTCTTAAGGATGTTACCTATTCTATATGTATAATATGCAACTGCAAGAACTACACTTGTAAGAAATGTTGTAAACAAACAATAACGAATGACAACAGTGCTCTAAAAATAGACTTCAAAAACGATGCTACTCTATCTACCTGTATAGGTATACCTACTACCTCGGAAATTGTGCTGAAATAATGTGCATTATTTTGGAACATAACAACCTTAACGTCAGTTAATTCTCTTAGGATATAAGAGTCGGTAGTTTATAGTTATATCTTATTGCGAAATTTGTAAACAACCGGACAGTGTGATTCTGTGAATATTATCGAATAGACTGTTACAAGAAGGCCATGATTTGTTGACAACATATCAACATAAAGGTCAGCCCGCTCACGAGTTTTCAAAGAAATCGATCCATTTCGATGAACGTCAGTGAATTATTGAACTTCAAAAAAGGACAGCATCACTTTGTTAAATATGCATATGATTGATATTTACATTTCCTATACATGTTACTTATTATTGTTTTGAACGCAATTTTAAGAGAATGTCACGTTGAATGTGTAAGTTATTTACACAGATTATATTAATTATTTACGCAGAAATTATTAAAGTTTTCTGTAATATTATCATCAATTTTATCGTTTTAAATTACTTCTTGATGATTTAAATTGCAATATTTTTACAACATTTTATTATTGCTTCCACCTCGTTCACCGATAGTTAACCAATTTTTTGATTAAAATATCATAAGTAGAAAGGTATTAGAGGCGAAAAACACTCCGGGAGCGGTACGTTGAAATATGGCTTATTAGCTAGAATGGTTGTCTCTTCTTCACTCCCGATTGTTGAATTAGGTATGCCTTTTTACTTAGACGTCTAATCATGTATGCAGTGTGCCATTTTCGAAGATCGAATGTTGTGTTGCTAACCTACCTACATCTATTTTTTTTGAAATATAATTGCGTTTTACATTATCCCAAAATCACGATCACGATCAAGATAATTCCAAATTCAAACCCAGAAGCTGTACCATAGAGTATAGACTAATGACGTATTGAGTGACAGTATCAAACAGAAATGTCAATTGGGACCAGTTAGAGCTCGCCGGCCATGACATTATCTCTGCTATAGATTCCGCTAACATGAGGGCTCATGATTTGGCCAGGTTTCCTGTTGAGGGATTGCATTCCTTGTTATAACTAACAAAAAAACTGAAATGAATGCCTTCTCCTTTCTTGTATTTAATATGATAATTGAAAAGGTAATTGATAATGAATAATTCAAAACAACGAAAGTAGGTATTGGCTCATCTTTGAATTTTAAACAGAAGGATGGTAGAGGCAGTTTTATAAGTCGGAAAAAGGTTGACAGTGTTGGGACATAGCGGGGCAAAAAGATGAAATAAGAAGAGCCTTTTCTTGTTCTATATAAACTTTTATTACCTATTTCAAAAGATAAGCAATTAAGATAAAATCGAATAAATTCATCAAAAGTGTGAAACATGAGATTGAAAGGATAAACATATTGAAAACAAGTAAAATATTTAAAAGTGATTAATTAGTCAATGTCAAGATCTGCGATCAAAAATCGTGGCAGCTGTCGAATTGTTAACTTATTTACAACATTTTATTAGACAGGGTCGTAAAATTAACAGAAATGCAAATATTGCGTCAGTTATAAATTTTCCTTTATTAATTATACAAATTAGATTTTAAACATTTAGATGAAATTATTTAAATTAATACCCATCGTAAAATGGAATTATGCAAATAATTAGTATCTAATTTTAGGTGACACGTCACCATATGCATGGTGACTAGTAAAGGGGTTTGGGTTCGCGGCCAGTGATAAAACTTGGATATTTTAAAAGAGCAATATATTGTAAGCAAAAGTTATTATGGACCCAAATCTCGAAACGTATTAGGAACAGAGATATTTGGTTTTGTATTATTCATTTACCTAGAATCTAGATGATTTATTATAAGATTTTTCTGACAAGTTTCATCTATGGCCGCGAACCCCCTTTAAATGCCGGTTACGTATAGATTCCATAAGTAGAAGTTAAGGTGATGAATTAATTTTTCTAACATTTACGGCCCTTTTCAAACCTTCGTAATTTTTATATTATTAAAGTTGTCGTGATGAAAATTCTTGACAAGAAAGTTCAATAGTAACACAATACGTCTACCGTTTTAGAAACATGATTCCATGATATTTTCTCGATAGAAAAAAAATACAAAGTTATCATTGTTATTTTTTTTTAATCTCTGGCATCTTCAAAATAACAAACGTAAAGTTACGACTTTTTGGATATTAACTATAAAATATACAACCTATACGTCTACCGTGTTAGAATTTTGAAATATGCGATGGTTTTGAAATAAACAAGAAATACTTGAAATTAGCGCGCGACCAGCCAATATAGCGAGAGCCGCCCTGTACCTTCCTACCCCGATCGCTGCACGAGTCATTCCCGCTACGGCCGTCACACGGGGAACTTGTGTCGCTCGCGCAATCGTAAAAAAGGGTGACAACACGATAAGACAAAATGAGACAAATGGGGACAATAAAGAAAATAAGAAGAAGAAACATAAAGGTTGGAGGAAAAAGAATGCTTACAATTGGAACAAATTAATGAAGTAAGTTGGTTTTATTTTAAATTTGATGATAATTGTATTATAGACGATGTTTGATATGTACCCCTGTTTTAAGTACATAACGAATGTGTAAGATTTTTTCATTTATAGCATAAATAATCTGTTCAGAAATCCGGAATCCAGAAGGAAAATAAACCCACTGATTGTTCACAATGTGAATCCACTCCTTCGTAAGTACCTTTATTCAGTCAAAAATGTATGTTATCAAAGCTCTACTGGTTTAATCGCATGATTCCATTTTTAGCAAAAAGCAACAAAGTGCAAAGAAATAAAAAATCATGGTGAACTTAGTGGAAGTATGGCGGACATAATATGGAACAGGAGCTCATTGGAGTAGTATTATTTATATTTAAAAAAAATACGAAATAATTTCAAGAATTACATTTCTTAGAAGGTGGTAGATAAGTATGTTGTATAAAGAATTTGATGTTGATATTTATTTCATTTATACTTACTACACCTGTGCGGGAAATTGCTTAGTAATAAAACAGGTTTATATTCATATTTACATAGTAATGTGAGTTTTCATTTCGAAAAATTTTGTGTAAGTATATTAAATTGAGTTCCTGGGTGATCTGGAAACACAATTGGGCCCGGAAGATGGCGCTGCAGTCACTCCTCCTAATGACATGAACCGATTTGAATGAATATTTGTGTGCACATTTCATTTTTGTGGGATGATTGGTTGATTCTACTAATATTATGTATTTTTGTTGTTAGAAAGTAAATTTAATTTAATGTTTATAATACATTATTATTGGTATAAATAAGCCAGTGTTCGTCTCACATTGCTGTACCTGCCTACCTACCCTACCAGGGCCTAACTTTGTTCTGGCTATTTTATTTTGATTATTTGTAATGAATAATTACAATTATAATAGAGTGCAAAAAATAAATACATGCGTCAATATATTTTGTGTTTTTTTTTAACAATTTTTTTATTTAAAAAAATATCATTCCGACCGCGGCTTTGCCCGCGTGGAATTAGATTATATCGTGAATCCTGTCTTATCCCACAGAAGTGTTCAGTTCGGATAAAAAGTATCCTATGTGTAAATCCAGGCAATTAGCTATATTTTATCAAAATTGGTAATGTAGTCTTGACGTGATTAAGTAACAACTAACAAAAAAATATACAAATTAACATCCAAAGTTTCGCATCAGTTTTACTGTATTAGTGATATCTTCCACTCTTGACTTTGACTGAGAAGAATTAGGGTTTATAACTTCTTTCAGAAATATTACCTTTCATTTCTGGGCATGTCGTAATATCTACGTCAGCATCAAATTCTATCTAAATCCATTCAGTAGTCCGCGTTATTGAGTACCATTTCATTTTTTCAGAGTAACAATATTTTTTGTTATTTTAAAGATTATTTATAACCTGTATTATTTTGTAATAAAATAAACATTACGAAATAATAATAATTATTAATAATGTCTAAGTAGTTGTTAAAAAGAAGATTATTTGTTTATAAGCAAGAAAATAAAACCAATAAATCAACAATTAAATATATGTATAACAATATTATAACTGTATGACGACTCCATACATGTTTGTCCCGAATCGGCCAGCGGCAGCGCGGCGAGTTTGCAAGAATGACTTCGCGCACACCCGCGTTCGCGATAGCGAGCTATTAGAGTTTAGACTCCGCCCGCCAAGCAGTAGATTTTTTTTTGTGTATCGTCTTAATGTCACCAATCGAGTGCCGACTTGCGTTGCATTTAATATGCATACGATCTAGATTCTAGACTGATGTGTGGCGCCAAGTATGTTCTATTGTTTGAGTTATTTCATAATATGTAACGCATCGAATAGTAAATATGGGAAATTTACCGTACAGCACCACACAAGCGCACATTTTGTCCATACCACCGATAGTTTACGATCTACGAAGGTTCCCTTTAAAAGAAGCTTTTTATCGTGCTACAGAAATTGGAAATCAGCTTCTGCATGCAGTGTTTCCAACCAGTTACGATTAGGGTATCTCCAAGAAAAGAACGCATGGCTATAAAGAAGGCAACCCAATCGCTATTCCCCTGGTATTGTGCGAAAAAGTGGGTGACAATACACTTACTACCAGCATTGACTCGCCTGCTCGTTTGTCTGTTTATTTACCTATCTATTTACACTAAAAAGAAGTACAATATCTCCCATTCTCTTAAAATTATTTAAGTTTACAAACAATAAATATATTCTTGCGGTAAATGTACGATATTGATTCCTCAATTACCCTATATTTAATGCGGTAAGCATAACTTTAAGGAGGATATTATCTCGAACATAAACACTCAAAAGTTCAAGTGGTTTCGGACCTTCAAAGTTAAAACATCTGCTAAATCAGCCGCTATCTTCAAGGAGGACAATTTCGTTCATAATAAGAGTGAATAAAAGTAGCTTTCCACCACGGCTTTGCTCACATGCTTCATATTACGCGTCAACGATTCTCCAAGCAATTTTCTATACCCACTTATCTCCTTAATATTTTATTTGCCTTTATAGTACCAAAAGAAAGAAAGAAAGAAGGTACCTCCAAAAAGAGGTAAGGTCGATAAACTGTCGATTAAAATATACAGAGTAACCACGTAACTAACTATATAACATTCATTAATGAGGATGCATATTTAAAAGCTATTAATTAAAAAATAACAAGCCGTTTTTTCCTTTAAAAATAGAGTGGCTGACTCATATTATTCCAAAACAACGTTCCGTTTGCATTAAAAAGCCCATAAACAAACAACATAATCCGTTATCCTAGAATAAACATGCGATATTTGCCTTCATTAAATATCAAACAGTCATCGGCAAAGCATACATTTTTATCTCAAAAAGTATTATCACAGTATTACAATATCTATATAATATACCTATAGGAAATAATATTGTAATACTGTGGTATTATTATGTGCAACTTTTGAGATGAAAATTGGTACTTGTCTTGACACATTATATGGGTATTGCGAAGACCCTTTTCCATTTAAATAACTTACAAAAACCGTACAAATAATGAATGATTTTTATGACGGTAATTTTCGAACACGCGACTTGTAGAATGAAATATTTATATTGAAATTTACCTACAATCGCTTTTTCGTAGTGATTTGTGATATTTGCGATACAGTATCAAGATTATTTATTTTTGTCATTGTGTAATTGAATAAGGATGTAATTAACAAGATATAATATATGCTTATTCTTATATTTATTCAATATATTTTAAATCTGAAACTATTTTAATATTAATTTTAATAATTATTTAACTATTAAAATTATAATTCGTAATTTATTTAAATTCCTATAGAGCGATTATGATGTGATGATTTTAATCATAAACTTTTACAATTTTATTAGTAAGCTGGTCCACTCAGAGCGAGCAGCCTCGCGAGGCAGTTTCCGCTCGAGGCTGCTAGGTTGGAAGTTGAACGTGGTACGGCCACAGATTAGATAATGGCTGTTTTCCAATTACAGAGCATAATGCGACTCAGTGGCGCACAATGCCGAATTATGCTGATGCTTAATTGGAACATGAAACGCACCAGCAGGTTGCGCTAAGTTCAGTGTTGAAAAAAAAAATATTTATAGAGTTAGCAATAACCTCGGTACGGCCGAGCAAAATGGCGGCACACGCGTTTTCCCGCGGAAAATGCTTAGTCTAGGGTGCGCACTGCGCGTTCTGTTTAGACCCGCCAATTGACTAAAAATTGACTTAAAGCTAATTTGTCTAATGTTAGTTTTCTAATTTACATTTAATTAATAGTTAAAATGTTAAATGATACATTTAGGTACAGACATTTGATGAAATCCTGTTATAAATCGATGTTTTATGATATTTAATTTGAAACCATTGTGATTGAAAATTATATGATTGGTGCCATAAACAGTTGTAAAATTATATTGCATTTTAGATTGATGCATATCAATGAATTTGGAAGATCCGTGCACAGTAGCTGAGCACGGCAATTAGTAAAATAAATTAATTAAATTGTGCTTATGATTAATGTTTGTTTTTGTTATAAATTTTTATAAGTCGTTTGCATTGATTAATTAAATTCATATTTAGTTATTTATAATTGTAATTAATCATAATAAACGACAGATTTGAGAAATAATCTGCTAGGGCAAAGATTTGATTGAAATAAAAATAATACTTTGTAAATCCTAGAGTTAGGTATTTTGTTCTTATATAGAACGTTTCCATCATTTTATAGTAGCTTTAAGGTGCTTTATGTTACATAATTGCCACGTTTAAATTCATAAAATATTTAATTTGTGTTTCATTCGTTCGATCATAATCATGTATCAATTTTCAATTTAATGTTGTACTCCAATGATTTTATTAATACGAAGCAGGTATGCTAAGTAAAATAAAAAGGATTAACACGGCGACAATTTACAAAAAAGATTTATGTCTCTACCGAAAACATTCCTGCATACAATAAATAACTACGATGCAGCGATAGCTCGTTTTGTTTGCGCGCGCCAAAAACACTGCATTGCACATGCGCATACAGAATCTCCTTATTATGGCAAAAATTGAATCTTATCTTCGTCAACATAAGATTTACCGCTTCATTTTTACCACTGTCGCGTTAAATACAAAATAAACAATTTTATATCTTATATAAATAATAATAAAGTTTTATTTACTACGGTGTTATGTTGCGTATTTATCTAAAGGCTACTTTTTGCCGCCTGAACGCTTGTAAGGGATTAATTCAATCAATATGCGGTAGGCTTGATATTTAAGAGAAAGGTCGGTGAAACAATGAGGTGTAATAAATTTTAATTGTACCTATTTTATATTTATCGCTCTTTGTATCAAAGTTTAAAGTTTATCTTGATCTTCTTATTGATTTACAGATATTTCGTAACGCATCAGTCGTAAAATTAAATGAAAATGAAATTAAATTTCTATAAGTCCCGCAATTGAAATACCCTTACAATAGCTTTTTAATGTGGACCTTGCCATCAAATGTAAAAAAGATTGTTAAACATTTATGCAAAGAAATATAAAAGGGATATTATTGCTAATGTTAAGGCAAAGTAAATAAATCTTCACCAGTGATTTAAATGCATATATGAAGTGTAATAAATGTTGTTGAGATCGATTTTGCTTCCCATCTCAGCAGGACATAGAAGGCATTAAATTCACTTGAACTTTTGATATAAAGTCTTTTAACTTTTATTGGTTTTGTATATGTTTAAATTGATTAATTTGTACGCAGTTATAAATGTACAATAGAAGGATTAAAATATGTATTTAAAGCATTTAATCTACGTGTAGGCACTGAAACATCTTGATTAAAATATTTTATAAATGTAATTGAACATTTAGGTGGCTTTTGATTAGAACATGATGTATAAACAAAAAACACATGACTACAGATTTATATAGACGGACCTAGGCTGTTAGCTAATATGCGGTTCCTTACAGAAAGCTTACAGAGCGAACAGAGTCTCGAAGCACGAGCAGTCAGTTGCTATAGCTCGGCTGAGGAAAATGCAGAGCCTCGTCCATACTGACCGAGTTGCTTCGCCTATTTTATGTCAAATAAAGTGATGATAGTAGTTACCTAATTTATAATTATAATTACTAACTAGTTTTCTTATCAAGTAATCTCATATTTAATTCAATTTAACAATCAATTTACTCATGCTCTTCCGTTGACAAATTTCAGTGATTAATTTGTACCCATAAACATGAGGTTGATTCAAAAAATATATGCATAAAATGAATATTAATTCGAAATTTAATGAACGTTAATCTGAAACAATTTATAAGAGAATATTGATAATAAATAATACGAAGTGTCTAGTCGTCCGCTAAACGGATGAATAAAATAAATTAGTCGTCCGATTACCGGATGAATAAAATAATTTAATCGTCCGATTACCGGACGAATAAAATAATTTAATCGACCGATTATTCGGATTAATAGATAACCTTTTAACACTAAAGCTAGTTGGGTTGGACTAAAGCAAAGGGGGCGCAGGACTTAGAAAATTTTTGATGGAGTTGGTGTCATTATAACACCTATTTATTATTATTTTATCGTAAAGATTACGCTAATATAAGCATGTTTTATAGGAACAACTTTTCTCTAAAATCAAAAATGGCCGAGATATTCGCCCTTAATTCGTTAGGTTAGGTTTAGGTTAGGTTAGCCTTTAGGTTAGGTTAGGTTAGGTTTCTTAAAAAAAAACTACACAGAAATAGGAGCCCCGCGAAGCGGGGCTCCGTCGACGCGCAAAAAAAAATCAAGTTTAGGTTAGGTTAGCCGTTAGGTTAGGTTAGCCGTTAGGTTAGGTTAGGTTAGGTTTCTTAAAAAAAAAACTACACAGAAATAGGAGCCCCGCGAAGCGGGGCTCCGTCGACGCGCAAAAAAAATCAAGTTTAGGTTAGGTTAGGTTAGGTTAGGTTTCTTAAAAAAAAACTACACAGAAATAGGAGCCCCGCGAAGCGGGGCTCCGTCGACGCGCAAAAAAAAAATCAAGTTTAGGTTAGGTTTCTTAAAAAAAAAACTACACAGAAATAGGAGCCCCGCGAAGCGGGGCTCCGTCGACGCGCAAAAAAAAATCAAGTTTAGGTTAGGTTAGGTTAGGTTTCTTAAAAAAAAAACTACACAGAAATAGGAGCCCCGCGAAGCGGGGCTCCGTCGACGCGCAAAAAAAAAATCAAGTTTAGGTTAGGTTAGCCGTTAGGTTAGGTTAGGTTTCTTAAAAAAAAAACTACACAGAAATAGGAGCCCCGCGAAGCGGGGCTCCGTCGACGCGCAAAAAAAAATCAAATACCAACGTGTGCCCTCCTCCCCCCTCCTCCCACCACAAAAAACCTACATACGTGCGGCAGTTCTCTAAAGAAACCCCGATAACCTAACTATATAGATAAATAGATGTTATCGGATGATTAAATTATTTTATTCATCCGGTAATCGGACGACTAATTTATTTTATTCATCCGTTTAGCGGACGACTAGCTTTGTCCTAAATAATAATCATATAGTTGATGACAGCGCGGCAATGGTTCACTTGTGGAGTCGTTGCGAATCGTGTAATGTGAAATTGGGTGATTAATCATATCATCCCTCATAAAACTATGGATATAAATTGAATAAATTAATACTAACTATATTATTATTGGAACGAAGTTCCTTATTTATAGGCTTTTTGGACTTTTTTTGATGTGGTGCAAGAAGTCACTAAGTGTCTATACTTATATGTAAGACCCAGGATAAAGACGAAATAAAATATAGCTTTCTATTAGTGAAAAAAAGGGCGTGTTTGCCGAGCACAGGTGTCAGAAGTGAAACTTCTTTGGCAAGCTTCAAAGTTCAAAGATACCGTCAGTATAAATTGGTACCTATTTAAGTTGCGTTGAAAAACATACTTTATTTTTAATGTTTTCAGTATATTCCAAAAAGGAAACATCTCAAAATAATTATAATCGAGCACCAAATCCTGACATTTTTCATGACTCAAGAAGCGTTAGCGATTAGCTATAATTCACCAAAAGTGAATCATTTCTCGGAGTCACGATGCGTTTTGTCACCGTCACGGCCCGTCACCTTGCGTGGACGTGTGTTATTTACATATATATACGATTGTCTGTCTGTCAGTGCAAAAAGTGGCCCTGTCCGCTTACCGAATTACACGCCCTTTTCAATCAGATGTGAATGGACGAATACGGGTTGTGCAACTTGTTGAAATTCTTTAATTATCTTCTATTTTTTATGGGTATTCGATGGATTCCGAAGAGGTTGAAATCGATACCCGTTTAATATTTAACAATATGAATATTGAAATAAATATAATGTGGGTGTATACTGTATAAATATATATTTAATCACACAATCAGAATACATTAATAATATATCAAAAAATAATTGTTATAATATTCGCAGATAGACTCTCCTTTTGGAATTGGAACCAATTAAAAAGCAAATAAATAATGCACCTGCCAGTAATGCCTATTATGTACTTACTTTATAAATATTTTATTATACACTTCCGCAATTAGACTAGAGTAGATAATTTTTGAAACAAAAAAAAATCGCAGTCGGATGAAACCCATTACAAAAGGAGGGGAATATGATGAAAATAAAAGGAAAAATAAATTACGGTCAATCTGAGTTCGGGAAGTGGGAGGGGGGAGCTTTTAAGAGAAAAAAATGGTTTCTCTCGATTTACGACAAAACTACAAGTCCTACGGAAAAAAGTTCAATGGCAAAGTTGTAGGTAATAAAAGGATCTACAACTTTTGTATTAACAATTTTTTCACATAACCTCAAAATTTAGGTGAAAAATTAAAAAAACCAAGTTTTTGGTTTTTGATTTTTATCTACTTCAAAATTTATTCTTTTTCTACGAAATTTGGTGGAAACTTACTTTATTATGTCCCAAATACACTGTAATTTATTTGATTGAAAATATTTATTTTTTCGCCTTATTTTGAATTAATACCAAAAAAACAATCTAATTTTCAATCGAAAAGTCACCCGTCAAAATATCAGCTTTTTTCAAAAACTTGGGGTGCCTTTTATTCATTGAAATCTCTACTTTCATATGGTGTAAAAAAAATATACACCACCATAGTAAATGTTCTCAGGAAATGCATACAAACAGTGTGAAAATTAGCTTTTACTAAATCAGGCACACTTCTCGAACTACCTGAAATGTTTTTATCGACATCATTTTGCTTTTGAATATGCTTTAAAATATTAAACTTAGAACAGATAATTATTTTTCTTATGAAATATTACCGAAATGCCGATACAAGAGAAGATATAGAGTTCGAGAAGTGTGCCTGATTTAGTAAAAGCTCATTATCACACTGTTTGTATGCATTTCCTGAGAACATTTACTATGGTGGTGTTTATTTTTTTTACACCATATGAAAGTAAAGATTTCAATGAATAAAAGGCACCCCAAGTTTTTGAAAAAAGCTGATATTTTTACGGGTGACTTTTCGATTGAAAATTAGGTTGTTTTTTTGGTATTAATTCAAAATAAGGCGAAAAAATAAATATTTTCAATCAAATAAATTACAGTGTATTTGGGACATAATAAAGAAAGTTTCCACCAAATTTCGTAGAAAAACAATAAATTTTGAAGTAGATAAAAATAAAAGACCAAAAACTTGGTTTTTTGAATTTTTCACCTAAATTATGAGGTTATGTGAAAAAATTGTGAATACAAAAGTTGTAGAACTTTTAATTACCTACAACTTTGCCATTGAACTTTTTTCTGTAGGACTTGTAGTTTTGTCGGAAATCGAGAGAAACCATTTTTTTCTCTTAAAAGCTCCCCCCTCCCACTTCCCGAACTCGGATTGAACGTAATTTATTTTTCCTTTTATTTTCATCATATTCCCCTCCTGTTCTAATGGGTTTCATCCGACTGCGATTTTTTTTATCTTTTCATTATTTTTAAAGGCTTCTACCCCAGTCTAAATAGTTAACGAAAAAATATGGTTTACTTGAAAACAAATAATTAATAATTCCTTAAAATATACAATCGATGTATTTTTATGCAATATTGTTTTAATTAAGTTATTATGCTCAGAAATGTGCTACAATGATATTTTAATTAAAAAAATATGAATAAATTTTAAGAGGAATGAATACAACGACAATTTATTTGAAATGTGTTGAGCGTTGGACTTATATCGCGTAATTATGCTAAGGAGTCCTAACATCGCAGATCTTGATTTTTTTTAAGTCAATGACATGTGACATTTAGGTTTCACCTTTGATGACACGACAGCGACAATTTTTTTAATGGTTCGGACAAGTAGGACTTACATTGTAGGATTAGAGAAATAAATTTTTGCTTGAAATCCTTGGGTACAATTTTAAGGCTCAGGCATGTTTTTAGCTTCATTTTAATATTAGTTTATGGTAGAGCAAGCAATTGCTCTTCTCTTGACCGCCTCCTTGGTACAGTGATTCACGCGTGAGCGTAGAACCGAGGGATCCTGGGTACGATTCCTGATGGAGACAAAGAAAAAAAAGTCTCGGTCTGGCTGGATTACCTGTCCCCGAAGAAAATCGATCAGTGAAACAGATGTATGGATAATGCATCTGCGCCGTACCCCACTTGGGGACACGGGACTTCACTAGAGCAAGCAAAGAAGCAAATAGACCACCTTATGTTAGGCGGTCGCCAGTGCCCCTCACAAACACAGGTGCTTGGAAAGCCTTGTTTTTTTTTGAAGGCATATTGTAATTAATAAACAACTCGTAATTGTTTGATAACACATAACCTTTAGTCATTGGCAATTCGAGCTTCTCGACGATGAATGCGGTCTAGAGGAAGGAGATGATGAAGCTGAAATCGGTGGGATCTCTCGAGCTTCTAAGCACTGTTTGATATTTGTACAATATTTATTTTAAGAATTTAGGTCATAAATTTTACAGACAATACAACTCTGAAAAATATAAGACACATTTAGTAAGAGGATTAAATCTCAACGTGATATAAAATTTACAATCAATAAATAAAGAAAAAGCTATAATTGATTGATTTTTGTTAAATCGATGCCAATATAATCAAAACAACAATGTAATACCACACCCCGGACACTCCATACAAAATGATCGTTTTGACAGTCACACTGTAGAGACTGCAAATGTGTGTGTTAACGCTTTATGGTTGGCACATTTGTGACTAGCGTAAAAAAAAATTCGCTTTTTTCTGATGAAATACCTCCGTAAACAGCACAATATCTAACCATTTTCTACGAAAAACGATAATCACAAATCCAAAATAATAAAATTACTTTAAGTCAATTTGATTAATGTTGTCAATCTTCGTTGCGTATCGTCCTTGCAGAAAAATATGGCCCATTTTATGTCTGATCGCGAGGGGGTGAGGTAAGTTTAGTTTTGGCGGGAGGCGGAGAGTGTCCGTTCTGTAGCGTTTAGCTACTATTATGTATTCTGTGGTAATACATCAAATCAATACAGCTCTGACATTTGGCGATTGACGAAAATAAGTCAGTACATAAAGGTTAATGCAATTAAACTAATGCTAATAATGCTCAATAGAATGCTAAATAGATTCATTTTTTATCAGATAATCTCATTCAATAATGCTGGTAGGTACCACGTATTAAAAAGGGATTTGCATATTAAATTATTATTTGCGGTCTAAAAAATATTGTAGCTAGAGTTTTTATGAATTAAATGCATGTTTGACATTACCTGACACACTTGTCTGCAAGCCAGGTATAAGTTTCGTCAATATTTTTTTTTCCGGACTGAGCCGGAGTCACATACGCTACAATAAAAAAATGTGTGCGTGTACTAGTGTACACACGTAAGAAGTGAAACTTCTATGAGCTTATTTTTCAAAAAATTATTTACTATATGCAACTTTACAGAAATACGTCGAATTACGCGTGGTAGGGACTAGGGATAAGCAAAAAATGGCGCGTAACGGAAAAATGTCACGCGTAACGAAAAAATGTTACACTAAATTTTTTTCCAACCCCGATAAAGAAGTTTCACTTCAAAAATTGGCTTTCTTGGGGGCAAAAATACAGGGCATTATATATAGTTTACTAAAAATAGTCATAAATTAACTCAGCCCGGTTGTTGAACTGTTTATTTATTCTTGTTTTCTCGTCAAATGGACTGCGTTTAGCGAAAAGCTTACATATGCAAATGCGGGACCAAACTGTTTGTGGACCCGGTCATTGGCTTCAATGAAATCTGAATCTTTATAGTTTTATTTTGATTTTTCCTAAAATATTATTAGTATTTATTTTAGGTGAATAATTCAAATGTTTGTAAGGTTTGATTATTATAATCTTATGTTGACATTTTCTAAGAATTTTACATTATACATATTAAGGCGAAATGGCATCCAAAACAGACTTTTCGAGCCCACGGAGAATCAATTTTTTTCTTCAAAAACTACGGATTTCAATTTTTTTATTTAACGAACAGAAAATAGTTATGATTGAATTCAATAAATGACTGGTTGGTAAGACAATTATGAAAAAAAAAGACTTCAGTTTATTATAAGTACCAAAAATCATAACTTAAGCAAATCTCATCACACCTCTAGAAACGTAACAATAAAAACGTAATTACCCTGTTTATAAAATTTCACAGTAAAAAGCTGTCAATGCGAAGATAATTAAAATTCCACCAGCAAAAATTATTCCGCTTATGTTTAATTATATCTGTCCGAAAATTTTAAAAAAGTACTTAATCAAAGCGCCAGTATTTTATTCTTATTAAGGGCGTATTCAGAAAGAAAGCTTGAAACTTATAAGCGCTTATAAGCGCTTATCGGCGCTTATAAGCGCTGGTAACCCGCGCAGGAAAATATATGAACATGCGCTTATAAGCGCCGACAAGTTTGTTGAAACTTGTTGAAACTTGTTGAAACTTG
The DNA here is from genome assembly GCF_061535455.1 of Colias philodice. Classification (NCBI taxonomy): domain Eukaryota; kingdom Metazoa; phylum Arthropoda; class Insecta; order Lepidoptera; family Pieridae; genus Colias; species Colias philodice. The sequence goes on along the minus strand of NC_143094.1, from coordinate 11,767,817 downwards.
TCGGCGCCTATCAGCGCTTATAAGCGCATGTTCATATATTTTCCTGCTCGGGTTACCAGCGCTTATAAGCGCCGATAAGCGCTTATAAGCGCTTATAAGTTTCAAGCTTTCTTTCTGAATACGCCCTAAGGAAGGGTAGTGATTACTTTGTCGGCAGTAATTTCACGTTGTGTTTTGACAATTTAATATTCTCGAGGCATTGTAGCGTGAACTTTCGTCGCTTTAGCTGTCATTCAATCAATTGTAATCATTGTAATTAAAAGTGGGTGTAATTATGGTCCATCTTATACCGTTAATTATATGTTTGACCTTTTGTAGTGTTAAAAGGAAGCATCTTGATTCATCTTGTTATAAAATAGTTCGCCATTTTTGAATGCCATTCATGATGATTCGCCGATATGGGATCTGAAAGCTTTAAAAATTAATATAGCGATGGTAGAGTTCAATTTTATAATTATTTAAAAATCTTGTGATATGAAAATTTAATGTTTTAATATGGATACTTATATGTAGTATGTACTAAAGTCCGTTTTTTTAGCATGAACGAGTAGGTGTAAGTGTTCCCAGTATAGTCTAAATAGATGCTGATAAAGAGCAAGTGGGCAGTGTTATCGCCAGTGCATTTAAATAATGTTCCTATTTATATTTTTATTAAAGTATCTAAAATGAAATTTATGAATAACGTGATAGTTCCTTATTGCTCAAGGGTAGAATCGAAATGACCATTCGCAAGGTTTCAATATTTCATAGTTTTTCATGAAAGTTAACAAACGTGGACATTCCAGCCTAGATCATACTAAGTATAAATTTGTTTATTACATAAAGCGTCTTTTGAGTAACGTAATTTAAAGATATAGGTACCAATACATACTTCTATCATCCGAATAAATTATTTTAATTATAAGAATTCCTCTCGTGGGTGAGTGGTGGGCCTTATGAATGACACCTACAATGCAATGACATTATAAAAATTATCGGCTAATTTGATCGTAATAAAAACAAACACCTGACATTAGGTGCGAAACAAATACTAAAGCTTAGCCGTAAAATTATATGTTTTTGGTAATGTTCCACTCTACAGGCTATAAAGTAAACGATATCGTTTAGAAAAATAAGAAATCTTATATTAAATTCCTGCATAAATAGTATTACTAAATACGTTTGTGGTCTGGCTACCTGGTTGCGTTTTTAATGTTTCATTCCTAAACCATATGTGTGGTCATGCTATCAATATTGAAATGCTTTTCAGTTTTATGTTGTTTTTGAAGTGAAACTTTTTTAGGCGGGTTGAGAGTAAAATTTCAAGGTCGCGTCATGGCAATACCGTCAAGTCATGAAGTAAGGCGACGATTTTGGTATCTTTGAATCTTGCCAAAGAAGTTCCACTTCTGACACGTGTGCTCGCGGCACACACGCTCTTTTTTATCCAACACAAATATAATATTTTTAATAACGACTGGAAAAAATCACCCAGATGACGCTGGGTAGAGTCGTTAGTTTGAAATATTAAAGGCTTTGTCAGACAGGACGCGTACTTAGCGCGCGTCAGAGCGTTAAGTTGACGCCGCGATATGACGCTAAGATGTGTTCTACTACCATCGTAGAATACCGTCAAACAGAGCGCCGGCGCTAGTAGTACGCAACGCTCTGTCGCGGCGTTAGGACGCTTTAACGTCGGGTGTTGTATTTTTTTACAAATTTTATTTTAGCGTCGGAGTTAATAGGCGTACAATAATAATAAAATACTGCATAATGACCGAAAATTTGATAGAATTGGTTAGAAAATATCCATGCTTATATAATACGAAGGATAGTTCATATAAACTATAAAGATATATCAATGAAGGCAAAATTGTGGGCACAAATCGGAGAAGAAATTAATGAAACTGGTAAGTAAAAAATTCTTCCGACTCCGGAGTTAATATCGCTGTACCTTGTTTTGTTCGTAAGTAATAATTATGTAAACAACATGCAGCTTTAATAATATCAATTGCTGTGTCCTAACGCGCGCTAAAGCGTTCTATTTGACGAAGCCTCGCGCGACGTTAAAACAGGACGCTGTAGCGCTACTACGCAGCGCTAAAATACGCGTCCTATCTGACAAAGCCTTAAAATGTCATAACAAAATAAAATTTGTTCAAATGTTATTGCTTGGATTTATGATGTGGTTTCGTTTATGAATATTCAAACATATGTACAAACGAAATTAAAAACTGTTCGGTTAGATTTACGATGTATTGCAAATTTGAAACAAAACGTTGGTAACTAAGGTTGGTAATAAAAAATACTCTACAAATAAGACTTTATTTCAAATACATAGTAGGAGAGCCCGTGGGAGATCCTCCTTCACCGATCTGATAACCAGATGAGACGTATTTTTTTATTAAATATTTTTTATTAACAAATATGCCTATAATTGATTGCCTATCGAAAGGTGGCTATTTTTAATTAAATTAACTTTTATCGATTTTTTTTATCACCTTCATACTTTTGATAACCAAATGAAATTTATTTGACTGATAGTTTTTGATACACAGAATAAGCCTAGGTATACTTTTGCACGCCTCATAAGCGAAGCGTTGAGGTGGGTACTACTGTCACTTCGCGCAAAACATCTGATTTTTCAAACTTAAAATGTCTTTATGTATCATACATTGCACTTGTAAGATAATACATACACACACATATTAAGAAAAAACACTATTTTTAACGTTCATGATATTTTTGATGTCATTTTTGTTATTTAAACTAGTTAAAAAACAGTTTAAAAAAGTTCTGTCTTGGACGTCCGTGTGTCTGTATGTGCGGATCCTTTTTCTTGTTAACACGATAGCGACCGAAATACTTTACTAATCGAGTCTTTTTTTTTAAATTCAAATTCAAATTCAAATTTCATTTATTTACAAGAATGTAGTTACAAAAAAGGTGTTATTACAATGTTAACGCGCTAATACATTCTACCCACTTTCTGGGTGTGCAAATATTTAAATGGAAATAAGTTAAATTACACTACACCAACACTACACAAATTCTTCGCGTCACTAATCACTATTGTTAAACGTCACTAATTCTTCCTTGTCACAGATTCCGCAATGTAATAAGTTCTTGAATATCATAAAATTGTTTCTCCATTAACCATTTCGTCAGTTTCTTCTTAAATATATTTACTGGGAGATCCTTAAAGTTATCCGGTATTTTATTATATATTGTAATAGTCATAAATATCACACTATTTTTTGCTTGATTTATTCTACATGTTGGAAAGTGCAGTTTATTTTGATACCTCGTTAACATATGCGAATTTACTTCTCCTTTCTTTTTAAAATATTCTGGGTGGTATTTAACAAATAAACATACTTCTCTTATATATATGCAGGTCAGTGTAAGGATACGTAATTTACCGAACATTGGCTTGCAACTGTCCCTTTGATGTAATCCGCACAGGGCTCGGATACATTTCTTTTGTGCCACAAATACTTTCCGCACCTCGCAAGACTGTCCCCAAAGAATTATTCCGTAAGATAGTATCGACGATATATATGCATGGTAGGCATTTATTGCAGCATTCATAGATACAGTATCTCTTAGGCGACGTAATACGTAAACGAAACGATTTATCCTATCACAAATATATTCAATATGGCTGTCCCATTTTAGACCTTCGTCTACCAGAACACCTAAGAATTTATGGTGTTTTACCTGTTCGATTACTTGATCATTACATTTTATATCTAGATTAATTTTGGTGCAATTCTTTGTATAATATTGAATTATTTTTGTTTTTACTAAGTTTATTTTCAGATTATTATTTTGTAACCATTTTACTATATTATGTAATGCTGTATTTATATCTCTCTCATATGTATTTTTATCCGTGCATTTAACAATAAGGGTAGTGTCGTCTGCGAATAAAACTGTTTTGTGTTTCACTGATCTCGGTAAATCGTTAATATATAAGAGGAATAAAAATGGGCCGAGCACACTTCCTTGTGGTACACCTGATTTATTAACTTTTTTCTCTGACCTATATGAATTTCGTGTTTGATTTATCATTTTATGAATCTCCACATACTGATATCTATCAGTTAAGTAACTTGCTACCCATTCTTTAGCAATTCCTCTTATCCCATATTTCTCCAACTTAAACAAGAGTAATTGATGGTCCACAAAATCAAATGCTTTGCTCATATCTAAGAATATGGTGGCTGCTGGTTTTTTTTCAATAAAGGCTTGAATAATTTCTTTCATCATGTCGAAACATGCTAAAGAAGTAGAACTATTTTTTCTAAATCCAAACTGTTCCCGACATAATATCTTGTTTTTATCAACATAATTTTGAAATCTTTCTAAAATTACCTTTTCAAATATCTTAGATAAAACTGGAATTAGTGCTATCGGTCTGTAGTTTTTAATATCTTTTGGATCATCTTTTTTATATAACGGTTTTATAACTGATGTTTTTAGAACATTAGGAAAAGTTCCTTGCTCCATAGATAAATTGACAAGAAAGGATAACGGTTTGCAAATATGTACACTGGAAGCCTTTAATATTTTTGTACTTATACCGTCTGTTCCTACGGAATTCGTGTTATTTAGGGATTTTATTACTTTTAGAATTTCGTCACTGCTTGTTGGTGTCAAGAATATAGTATTACATTTTTCCGTAGTCAATGTCGTTTTTATTTGAGTTGCATCATATTTAAAATTCGTTTGATTTGTTATGTTAATAAAAAAGTTATTAAATTGTTCACATATATCATTCATTGAGTTGTATACATTATTATCGACTACAATCTCTTCTATTTCTTTAATATTGTTTTCGTCATTAATATTATTAGATATCATGTGCCATAAAGCCTTATTTTTATTTTTTGATAATTTAATAATTTTTTCACATTGAATTTGCTTTGACTTAAGAATGCACCTTTTTAGAATATTTTTGTATTTTATATAATAACCCCAACTATTTATAAATGTTTTCCTGTAATATATACTTTTTAAATATAGTAGTCGCTTTCGTACACAACATTTCTTCAATCCTTTGGTTATCCAATTAATGTAAGGCTTTCCTGTGTTTCTCTTAATCCTAATAGATGGGAAACAGAGATTGTAAAACAGTTGGAATAATTCATAAAAAGTATTAAAGCATTCATTTAAGTTATTGAATTCATGCATTTCAGAGAAACTCAATGATGCCATGCACTCACAAAATTTACGTATATTCTGCTTACTGTAATCTCTTTTTGTTTCAAACCAGGACACATTTAATTTGGGCTTAGTCATATTTACTTTTAATATCTGTGCAGTTTCGTGGTCTGATAAACCAAGATGAAGTACTTCTGCGGTTACGCCTCTTTTTATATTTGTCGCTATTTGATCTATGCATGAATTTTTCCTGGTAGGTGTTTTTATTAAACATTCAATATTATAGTTCTGAAGTAAAGTATTGAGTTCATCTGAAAACTTAGTTTTTTTAATAATATCAATATTCCAATCACCGCATAGTATTATTTTTTTATTTTTAGTTGCAATTTTTTGCAGTGTAAGTTGAAGTTTTTCAATAAAAATATCTATACTTTGACTTGGAATTCTATAAACACAAATTATCACTGTATTTAAATGTTTTAACTCTATACCACAACACTCAAAGAATAAATTACAACCAAGATCCTTTATAAAGTCTAGATTAGTACATGAGATGTCCTCTTTGACCAGAATGCATGTTCCACCTCTTTTTTGTTTGCGAGAAAACGATGATATCAACTTATATCCTGGTAATTTGAGTAGCTGTTCATTTCCTTTTCTAATAAATGTTTCACATAAGCATATAATGTCAATAATGTGGGACTTACTTAATTGAGATATTGCCAAGTACAGCTCTTCTGACTTATTTATGGCTCCGGCTATGTTTTGATGTAATATTGTCAAATAACTGGATTTAGGGACGAAAAAAATTTGGATTCGATGAAAAGTTTTTATTGTTCGGTAATATATTACTATTTGATGTATCCTCACTGTTCAGTTTTAAAGTGTTTTCATTTATTGTCTTTTTAAAATAATATGGAATTGTACCTTTTTTTACTTGATTTGATTTATTTCCATTGTTTTTTAACAAACTGCATTTTTTTGACGAAGAAAGCCTTTCTAAGATCTTTTTTGTATTTAAAAATGTATTCGAGTATTCGATGCTGTCAATTTCTATGTTTATTTTATTTATTAAATTTTCAATATAATTAATTCTTGAATTATAATATTTGTAATCTTCGTCAATATCAATATATGAACAATTTTTAAAGCCTCTTAAAAATAGCTTTATTTGTGCGTTTAATAATTTTTCATTTAGGTAACGGTTATATCTAACATTTAGAATAAATACTTTGTTATTTTTTAATTTACCCATTAAGTCTAGTAAACCTGAAATAAGTTGATATGGATTTTTGTCGTTGGAACCTAAGCCCAATATTAATATATCTTCATGATTCATAGATTGTATAAAACTTTCACAACTGTTTAATATTTCGCTAGAAGAAGCATGCGGTTTTGTCAAGCCAAATATTTCATAAGAGTCATTCCACTTATTTTTTCGTTTTTCCAGCATATTTATAGACAAATTTCTAACGCGTTCATCACCCATAATTATAATTTTACGTTTTATTACCTTTGTGCTGACATCTGTTATGGTTTGTTGACAATTAGTAATTTTATTTTTGTCGGTACCGTCACATTCTTTGTTTATTATTAGTGGCTTAGTAATGTTGTAGTTCAAAGTATTTTTGTCCAAACCCATATCTGTAGTAAAGTTTTGAGAATTGTGTTTTTTTCTCTTACGCTTGAGTATGCTCAGGAATAGAACCCTTTCATTTTTCAGGGTCTGATTCGATGTGGTTTAATTGTTATTAAATAAACAAAAATAATAATTAATAAATATTTATTAAAAAAAAATTATGAGGCGTGCACTTTTGGATTTTCCAAATTTATTTTTCACCTATTTTGACTTACCTGTTTACACCTGCTTGCCAGGTAATACACTGAAATGAGTAGGCAAGCATCAGATCGATGAAGGACGATCTCCCACGGGCTCTTAGACCAAAAAGTCAGGTTAATCGGTAGTAATGGTAGTAATAGTTTGAGCAGGAGGTTTATATTTTATAACTTCCATGTGAGTAGGAGTTATTCAACATATATATGAACGTAATTATGTATGATAGAAATGTATCATGTTTTCAATATGCAAGAATGTCGCTAAATTGATAAACACCAAGTAAAAGTTCACTAAAAGTTGTCTGAAAGGTTACATCGACACTATAAATTTTACAAATGCGTAGCGTGGGTGGCTAACAACATATATTATTTAAAAACATTGTTAAAACATTATAAATATGGAAACAACAGATCGGTAGATTTATGAGCACTTTTGGTTGTTCGACCTTTTAACAGTTTATTACGAATATTATAATACAATAAATAATTCGTTTTATTATCTATTAAATAATTGGATTGGCATTTTTAGTATATGTATTTTGTATACTTCAAACTAAACATTTTGATTATTGTAATATATTGAATGGAACATTTGGTAAGTATACGAAATATGTATATGTTATTAAGGTTATCATATACATAAAGTGCCACAAACTTATCTGACCCGGTGACAGTGTCACTGATGTCGCTTTCTTTTATATAAACAAAATATTCCGTATGAAAAGTCTGTGAAAATGTGACATTTCAAAATGGCGGCACGTAGTTCCAGTTTATGCCACCGGGTCAGATAAGTTTGTGGCACTGTACATACTTAGGTATCTTTTTGTATATTATCTTCTGTCATCTCTGTAAAACGACATTAAGTATATTATTTTTTTTTTATCATTTTTGTCGTTGGCAACTATGGCCAGAAGAGATTATAATACTTATATACATATTGAAATGATCTACCTACATAGATTTTAGAATCTTCAAACTGAGTATGCCTATAATACTTTTAATTTTGTCTCAAGAAATAACATAGAGCTTATCCCAAAAAGTATGAACTCGCGTTATTATTTACTTACATTCAATTCTCTGTAAGAAAAAAATAATACAATTACCTATATAATTATAAATTCACGCTTAAATTGTTTTTAATTGGTTTAAAAAAATGTTTTATTTTTGCCTCATTAAGACGTAAGTATCAATTACACCAATAATTAAATTCATAATTATTTTTAAATATCAAAACTACTTGATAATTGAAAGTACATTTAAAAACAATAAAATATATGGAAATTGAGACCTTTTAAATAAGATTTTATGATCAAAATGCTCATGTAGCTCTAATCTTAGATGATCAGATGGATAAAAGTGAATTACGGTACTCATTTATGTTATAAATTAGATTCTTTATATATTTAATGACCAGGTTTTTGATATAAACTGGTGCTACTTAGTTAACAATTCTTTTAATGTATCTTTAACCTATTAAATTACAATTTTCTATGGAAATATATTAATAAATAATCTTCTAAAGTCATCGTTTATTAGAAATTATTATACTGTAAGAACTGATCTGAAAATGTACCTGACAGCCAAAAAATTACCTTTAGACTAAACAGAACATATCCAGAAGTTGTGAAACCGGCCAAAAATACTAAGTAATAAACAACACGACTTAGAATGTATATAAAGGTATGATAATGCATATTATATTACTCACTTCCTATTTGGGCACATAATATAATACTCTATGATAAAAAAAAAATATATTTATGAAACATAACGCTGTGGATTAAATTTCCCGTAATTCCCTCTTTTTATTTTCAGCAAAGAAACGTGTTTTTTAACGTAAACTGTAAAAGTGTAAAATATCGCGTGTACTCTTTCCTCTACAACATTAACAATATAACCCACTGTTAAACATTATTTTGCATTTGCACGATTTCTGAACGTATAATTAAAATATTAAAAAAGAAAAAAGTCACTAACTAGGAAGTGAGACCGGAGGCGCGTCGATTGGAATCCTGCAAAACGTCAATTGGCCCTTTCATAACCTGTTCCTTTTATTTACTTTGCTAAACTTGATCTAGTTAACATTTAGAGCAGAGTTTACAATATTTAGACTTATATTTTTATGTATAAACAATGATATTATTCAGTATTTCTTTATCATGTATGTAAAGAATATATTTTCGTTTAGTAATTTTTCGTAATCAAAACATTAAATAATAATAATATATTATATAACGGATTTAAAATATTCTTCTGACTTACCTAAAACTTTATATATTCGAGTAAAAATTCAAGAAAATCTGGTTTTTACTGTTAGGTATCTTTATCAACTAAATGAAATTGCTAATAACTAGTTAAAAATTATATATATTAAATAATCTGCCCTCCAAAAGCTTTTCTCTGAAAATTACAAATAATGTGATGATAAATCATAATAAATGATATACGTGGACTATTAATGAATAAATCAGCGTTCATGTAAGCTAAACTAATTTTATTCGAGTGACGCGAGCCTAATTTAATATTCATAATGAACCATTATTGTAACGGCAACTTATTCGTGCCAACTGTAATAGCCGAAGGACTAAATTATAGCCATCAATTGATGAATTCATAACTTCAGCTATAAATACTTGGAGGTCAATAGTTCGTTGTTATAAAAATATATTATACGGAAGCATGACAGTTTTTTGGGATTGTCGGATAAGTTGGAATATAGCTAGCCTTTAGCTAGCTATCTGCTTTACATGCTTAAAATGTCAACACCGTCTTTTGATAGTTTGTTACAATGAAACTTGATATTTATTCCACCTAAAAATCTATTACGTATCAATACATAATTATGGTAAAACATATTTTCTAGAACCTTCTGAGATTCATCTGAAAGCTACATAAACAGATAGGCAGTGCATTCAGCTACAATACAACACAGCATTATGATGTCATTACTCGTGATATTCTAGAGTGAACAATGAAGATTATCTATCATTAAATATATTTATAACAAATGATCTGCTACTCTATGTATTTACAAGTCTATAGTGGTCAATGTTTTGTGATAGCTGACGAGCCCCCGTTCTCAATGTCACCTCGAATGCCAAGGACACGCCGTCTGTAGGTCTCAGCTAATTATATCACTTGCTCTACTAGAAGCAGGTGGACTTGTCCTAGATGCATTCCTTGAATGTTTACAGAATTCAGCATACCTTACACGTGTATCGAATACTTTAAAAACGTTTGATGGATTTCAGAGAAGCAAGATTTACGTGAAACGTAACGAATAAAAGGATGAACTTATCCTGTACAATTTTAATGCATTATTATTTATTATAAACAAACAAATAGAAGTAAGAAGAGTTTAAGAGTTATCGCGAAGTAATGGGAGATTCATATAATTTTTCAGTTATATATTTTCCTCCCAATTCTGGCATCGAATATTTGCTCATAAGTTTCACTTTGACAGAGTGCTGTGATTTATTAAACACCAAGACTGGGTGGTCTTACCAAATCTTACAGTTCTCTTATCCTGGTATGTATATATTATGTGATTTTTAAGATATATCAATAAATTTATAATCGATTCGTGAGAAGTGTATTGTTACCTGCGACACTTGAAGATACATACTTTACAGAGAGGTCATTTTATTGGCCTTTATTGATTTTTTTTATTTTCTATGTACATTGAGACAAATATTTGTATTGATAATGAAATAACTAAGGAGTTATTAGGATAGTATTTAACCGTATGCGCGCAATTTTTAAAGAAATTCAAAAGCTTTTCAAGCGGTAAGGTATGTTGGACTGCTTCACTCTGAAAAGCTTTAATTATAAGTAATTAAAATATTTTGAAAGATAAATAAGTTATTATTGTGGTCCGTTTATAAAACCTTCGAGAAACTTTTACTTAATCTTTAGTGAACATTTTTTATCGCTCCAGCAATTAAATAATTAAAGTTTTTTTTTAATATTATCTAGAATGGAACAGAGTCAGAGTTGTTTACAATTTATTAGTATTTTACTGAAAGGTAATATTATCGGACAATATGTACGCAAGTCAAGAATATCTTTCCTATGATTTAACATGCCTAAGTACAAGTTTTATGGCTTATATAACTATGTGTATGTGTAAGGGTGCACTCACACACATCAGTCACCGTCACGGCACGTCACCGGACAGGATTAAAAAAAAATATGTATCAATAGTTCTAGTATGACTCTGTTCCCACACGACAGTCGCCGGCACGAAATCTATCAGTGACGTCACCGGTCAGGCACGTCAAATAATCTTTCCATACAATATGTATCATACTTTTATCCCCACTCACCCGGTGCCGTCACGTCTCAGTTCAGTCAGCGTCGTGCTACCGTCAAAAATTGCTACATGTTCTCTAGTGTGACACACGTCTAATCACTGACTAACCTGATGTATGTGTTCAATGATTCAGTCAAACCGGCGACGTGACTGACGGACAACATGACGGTGACTGGTGTTTGTGGATACGTAGGTACACAAACCGTCACCGATCAGTCATCGGTGACTTGACGGTGACTGATGTGTGTGAGTGCACCTTTATTCTGTGACATTTATATTTAACTATTTTCCTCCAAAAAGTTAGTTATTTTACCGCGAATTAAATTTACAGAACTTTTTTCATTCTCTAGTCCGATGTCCGTCCATTTATTAAACGCTTTTGAATACATACAATTCTTTCTTTGATTGACGAGACTGGACAATGGTGCGATAAATTTTATGAGTTTAAAAATTACTCCACACTGATGGAATAATTCGATCTTAATAAAGTTGGATGATTATAATAGCATATAACTACATACACATACTTAAATTCAAATGTATCGTACGTGGCGATCACTTTATAAAATGCAGGATTTTTGACACCACACCACACCTGTTCGGCTCAAAACTTTGAGACACCGTCCAAAAAAAGTCCTACAATGCTGAAATTTAATTTTGTTTTCTTTAGATACCATCTTCTAAATTTATTTGTCAAGTCACCTTCATTCAACAACTGGTTTAGAAACAAAACAAAAAATGTTAAGCCGTCATCAATCCTAAGTAACTGACATAGGAACATGCATTTGGTTTTATAAGACCAAATATTATTAAGGTTTTAAAAATAAAGAAAACTTCGGAAGGCGCATTTACTACGCAATCTCTACGTCAATCTGTTTACTGGAAAACATATTTTACACTGAAGATCATGGCTTTGTCTTATCATGTGTTTCATTTAATTATGCTTGATTGAATAATTACACTGGTCAAAATAAAGAGCAGAAGGAAGACACTTATAAAAACTCCGAGCCAAGACGCGTGTAATATATAATTGTGTCCGGACTTATCTTAAAAAGACGGTATAATCTATAAAGAAAAATCTTGGGTGGAGGCTTTTATGTATAATAATATTAAAATTGTGCAGTAGGTATACATTGGTATGTATTCCACACAATTTAAAAATGTGTCAAGTATACGACTGATTAGGACTGCCTCCGGTGCAAAAATTATAAAGGCCATGTTATTTTATTTATTTTAATGAAATTATGTAAAAAAACATAAAAAAAGATTTAATTTTTATACTTACACGCGTAATTTGTAACTAATTCTCCAAGGTCGCTATTTGGTGTTTATTTTTGATCCTCTGTCCGTAAAAGCAGACATTAAACATGGCAATAAATTGCATTTTGAGCATTGTGGAACACGTTCCGTAGCACACCATCATTTAGCTGTTATTTATTAGTCTCCCAGTATATGTTCATTTATCATTAATATTTCGCAGAAGCCCATAAAATTGTCATTAAAACCGATACATATCTCTATCAGGACGCAACTTACCGATGTTTTATGGGTTTTGTCCAAATTTGGACCGAATGGTATTTTGTTGTTTAAAAAAAAAAGATTTTTATGAACACGCAAGCATCTTTAGTCGATGAAATAAAGGCGATTAGCTTCAATATTACAGAAAATAATGAAAATGAGTTATAATAAGGTGGTTTATGAGAGATAAAATTACATGGTGCTCTACCACGAATTCATTATATATATCACGTTTCAAAGAACCCAGCCACTTTTGATTGTATCCATGACATTAAATCTAGAGTGATTATAAATTTATTTTTATAACAACCTGTTCATTTGCTTATCCGCTGTATAAACTAAAAATAAATTGTTAAATCAGAACTGGAAATTAAAAATTATCACACATATCCGTGAATTTGTATACTTTCTTTCGAATTACGGGCTATTATAAACACAAACCATCAGGTAGGTAGAGGTACGTACCTATTATAAACACAAAAATAACATCGACATATTTTCATTAAATAACGTTATAAATAAGGTTAATTTAATTATGAATAAAATTTTGCGTCAATTAAATAGTAAAATACAATCATTACACTGCGTAGCGTATTTTTTAAAAGAATTTTTATACTTGAAAATATGTTCGGTATAAAATGTATTCATTGCAGGTACAGGGGTGTAAATCGTAACCAGCGTTGGTTCATTCCAATCAGAGATATAAAATAAATGAAACAATTTCCATGCTAATTGTATTTATTACCAATAAAGCCTTGTTAATGTCGACGGGCACCTGTTACAAGATCATTAAGGGAGTATAGGGAAGAAAAACTTAACTTATGTATTTTATTGTTATTTTATACGAAGCTGTTTCGATGCGGGATTGAGATTGGCAATTGTAAACGATTTTGTTCATGTACATAACTCTTTCTTTGATTCATAATCAGTGGAAATAAGGGTTTGTTACTATAGAAATATTAAGAGATGTCAGATGTGTAAGATAGAGCGTGCTAAAGAGAGTAAGTAGGTAATGTTGAAAATGATGTTTATTTTATTAGTTGATTGGCAATGCGAGTTAAGGTGCATTCACAAATTTGAATAGAGAGGAAATTAGCGAGGCGAAAAACGAACATGCATAACTCCACAATTATGTAAAATGTATATAGAGCGGTTTTTCGGCCGTAATCACAGAGTAGTGTGTGAAAAGTGTGTTACGAGGTGAATTACAGCGATCATGAATGTGTTAATGCATCATTAGGAGTTAAATTTAAGATAATTTAAGATTATTAAAAAAATCGTCTTCTATTATCATTTATTAAGAACATAGAGTCGGTATGCACATAATCGTTTTTGGGATTTTGCCATGCACGTGTTATTGGAAATTAGATTTTTTTTTACTATATAATATAATGAATTGGATATGGCTATAAAACTGATGATAATAGCCCATATAACTGGAATCATCAAAGCTATATCGTATAACAGTTTTTTAAAAACGGTAAATGTTTGCTATTACCATATCCTAATCGATTTACACAAGTTCGATCTTTAATTATTCAAAAGATAGTTTAGGATTTGATTATACCGTAAATAAATATAATATTCATGTTTATTTATTTATAATGAGTGTTAAAATATATGGGCATTATAAATTATTGTGGCTGAGGGTTATGAATTAAACACCCAAAACGTAATTAAAACGTTATGATTAAAATTAATCGCCAAATGTATTGCTTGAGAACCGTTCCACTATTTCGGCTATTTTTTTAACGTTTTTGTTAAGGAACTACGAAGGGTCATTTAGAGAAAACCTGAAAATGTATGTATGAGGCAGCTAGTAATTTATAATAAAATACGGCAATTGGCATGAAATGCAGTAATATAATATTTCATGGAATGTAGTACTATTTGTAAAACACACACATTATATAAAATATAATACGTACCTACTGAATAAACTGTATTTTTCTTTAAAATTCTATTGGTTTTGCATCTCCTATTTTTCTATAACAATATTTTGTACTTTGATTAAACTGTACAAGATTCAATTTGGATTAAATCGATTTTAGTGTATCTAATCATTCCACACTATAAATAAATAATGCATGAGTGAGTAATCACTAATCAGTAACCGAGCATTTGCCATAGACAACTTATTGAATTATTACAGTTCATTGACTGACCTCTATGAGTGATGTTGTCATCACAAACCACAGGTCAAAGTACTATGAGCCTCGATCATAACTTTATTATGGAACCAATTAAAACGGTACTAGGCCAAAATTGAATAGAGTTAATTAGTTATTTTAGATAATAAAACCACTAGAAGATAAATGAATAGAGTTGATTGGTTTTATATAATTACTTCAATATGTAGGTATAACTGTTTTATAACTTCTGTATTTGTTAAGCATAAGCAATTCTTTTTTTGAGGAAACGATATAATAAAATAATAATACGGATATAATAAAAAATATAGGAAACTGCAACTGCAACTTGCATAGAGCTTTCTTGGTATTTACAAAATAAATTGAAATTTGAAACTTGGTTCTTCACATAGTCAAATGGGCTGCAAAAAATAATCCTCAAAAATACAGTTTTCAATATAAAAGACAGAAATCGTGGAAATAAATAAGAAAAATGTCTATAAATATGTGAATTATTAAAAATAGCTTGTACACAGGTACACGCTATTTAATAACATATCAGATTCAAACTAAATAAAGGGAATAATAGTCGTACATAAATTAATAATATGAACATTAAATTATGAATTTATTATAATTATACCTCGTATTAATAAATCGCGATTTAACAAATTGAAATTAAAAATGTATGTAAATTTACTTTGCTGCTATTGGCTGTATTCATAAAGATTAACTTGACACTAATAGTCTAGAGGAACGATAAAATAGCATCTTATATCTTTAATGATAGAATTTCTTTTGCATTCTTGTAAAAGAATGTTAATGTTATGAGGAACATACGTCAACAGATTAAACATGCTTTTGCAAATTATTATTTGTGTTTTAACAAAATTTTCCTAAAAGCTTTTTAAGCTTTCAGATTAATCATATTACCTATATATTTATTTTCAGATGGACCTCAAAAGGCGAAGTGAACCGTCGTTTCTCACTTTTTGGATATTCCTTTTACAAGTAAGTTGACTCAGAAGACTATTTCGCATATTTAATTTACAATAAAAAAATATATTAAAAAGCTTATCCTAACTACCAGGTTTATTAAATTTCTAAAACATATAGCCTAAGCCTTTCTTATACTAAAATTTACATCCAATAAAGAAGCAGACTGTTATCAAAATTATTTAAAAAATATGATCTGTTGAATATTTTAGCGACGCTGTTGCGTCGCTCTATATTTTACAAACAA
The DNA here is from genome assembly GCF_061535455.1 of Colias philodice. Classification (NCBI taxonomy): domain Eukaryota; kingdom Metazoa; phylum Arthropoda; class Insecta; order Lepidoptera; family Pieridae; genus Colias; species Colias philodice. The sequence continues at coordinate 11,751,634 of NC_143094.1, read as the reverse complement.
TTTCGCGATTGAGCTTCTTCTTTCAAATAACAAAGAATTTGTTACTAAAGACGCATTGAGCATATCAACCCTACGTACTAAAAAACAATAACGTTTGAGAAATTCAACTTTACTTATTTGTATAAAAGAACATAACGATCATGCTGTACTCATCATCATCATCATCATCATCACTACATAGTATAAAACAAAGTCGCTTTCTCTGTCGCTATGTCCCTATGTCCCTTTGTATGCTTAAATCTATAAAACTACGCAACGGATTTTGATGTGGTTTTTTTTTGATAGAGTAATTCAAGAGGAAGGTTTTAGTATATAATTTATTAGGTTTTAGACAAAGCGAGCGAAGCCGCGGGCGGGTAGCTAGTCAACTTATAAATGGTTTACTTTCCAGATGTTAGGCAGCGCCCGCCGCGGTGCAGAGGGCCACGGGAGGCTCATGGACCCTCCAGCCAGGAACTCCATGTGGCGGTTCGGTTTCCCCAACCCGGTCAATTATAATGACAACGAGTTGTTTTGTGGAGGATATGCCGGTCAGTAATTGCCCTTTTTACTGCATTGCAAAGCTTTAACAAACGCACGCAGTACGCTTAATATAGCTAAGCCCTAAGTTAAGCTTAAGCGAAAGTTTTCAGTAGAAGTGTTTTGTGAGAAAAACGTGATGATTTTCTCTGCGGTATGTTCTGATAAAAACGTCGCTACGTACTTATGTTTCGTAAAATTTACAATATAGATAACTTTGCTACTGAAATATGCATTAAAACGAAACATAGGAACTTTTATAATTAAGTTTCAAATGTATATTCTACATATAGGTAAATGATTTGCAAATTCTAATCGAGATCCAATTATCTGGTAATTCGAGAGGTGTATGCGCCTGCTACTCAATCGTGACTGGTGTATAAATAAATGGACGATAAAATCTTTTAAAAATATTGTACGATTTTATACTCTAGAATAGCTTGGCGTTTTTTGTTCAGTGTCAATATAGACAAGAACTTAGCAGAATTGGTGTCTATAATTAGACCTACTGTTAGCGGTGAGGAATACGTCAATATAAACTTGAATGTTGATCTGCATTGGAGTGACTTGCTTAAGGCTGCAGTCTAGCAAAATTGCGTTTTCAACAAGTTATTTGACAATTTTTTCCCGGCTAATGAAATGATAAACTGAATTTTTTTTTCTTGTTTATCAATTAGTGTTATATACGCAATGCGCGTGAATTTTTTCACATTTGTAAAGTTACTTTATGTTACCTTAATCAGGCCTTCAAGATAAGTCTCTTTCCCCCAAAGACATTTCGAGCTAAGTTTGTGCACTCACTACGTTGCAACCGATTACAATTTACACAATCTGATCAGCGCATTATTATCCTTATATAGTCGTTATTAAAAACTGCTGAATACAATTTGCGAAAAACTTATGATTTTCTTAATTAGAACGTTATAAATTCATTAAATTTCCCATTTTTTGCCTTACAAAATCTATTGATAAATACTGCTAAAAGTTATTTTTTCCATTAATTTATTCGAGTTGGTTGAAGACCAATGAGTATTAATCCTTAAAAATTTTTTTTTTTTGAATTTTGATAATTCTTTAAATATTAAAAAAATATTTAAAATAATTAGGAAAAATCCTAGCGAATTTCTTTAGTCGCGCTCCTTGGGCCGGAGCGTTCTGACGTGTGCTCTACGCTCGATTTTCCTTCATACCGAAGTGAAAGTTGCTCTACTTCATTAAATTTAATATTTTTGTTAATTGATTATTTTTATCTTAGTTTTGTGCAAATATTCGTATTTTTAAACATTTGATTTCGATATGGAAAATAAACGAAAAAAATACGCGTGTAACTACTAGAAAAAAAATTATCTTCGAACATAAAGTTAGAAATAGATTGCAAAGGTGATTGGCAACAATTTCTTTATTTTACGGGGTGTCAGTAAAGGGATGTATATTTCTTTAAAACTAAAGTAAGCTCATAAATTTTCTTATAATATAATTTTTTTGAAGTTCCAAAAATATTTATTTTTCGTTTGAGAAATACGAAATATAATATAAACTTGTATTGAGAACTTGAACTTCCCAAGTTCATCCGGGGAAATCCCCATACGGAGAAAATGATTTGTTTACTCCAAAATTGATCCGAGGTGTTTTAATTTTTTCTTCTAGTCATTTTCAACGTAGCGGCATGTTGTTTGATTATTAATTTTGTAACTTAAATACAGGATGTTGGTTTTATATTCTGATCTTACAGACGCGCTGACAAATTTAGTCCGCCATTTCTAGTTTAGTCTACCAACTCTAAGTACCAATATTAAAACGAATGGATTATCATCACATCATCAAAACTCAGATGTAATGGAAGATCACAATAACATAGAAAATTCAGTGGGTGTTGAAAACTAAACAAACAGAAGTAACAGAGACGCGAAGAATAAAAAAAGAGGACGAAAACGATAATTCGTTGATGCTTTCCCTTTTCGACGTATTGTTAGGGTACATCACCAATCTGCAAAAAACAAAACTGATGATTCCCAATTGCTGATTAAAAATGAAAAACAAATAATCAACAACAGTGGTGAAAATATGCTGATCACAATGAAACATCCTTCAGTGGTAGCAGATTTACTCATTTAAAATGTATAGGTGAACAGCGTAAAGGAGAGGAGGACAGGAAAACATTATGAATGTGGATGGTGGATTGTATACAGGGTGTAATCGATAAGTATGTGCAGGCGATTATGACGTTATTATTGCAGGTATCAAAAAACTTAAAACTGATATCGAAATTACTTTACCTAATGAGCAAAATGACAATAATAACTTTTTAAAAGTATAACGAGAAATATCTAAAAAATTTACTTTATACACTCCCATATCAAAAAGGGAAAATGGGACTAGTAGAAGTTAAATGTCTAATTCCGGCAAAAGACATGAATGCGGTAGATGCAGTTAAAAATAAAAAATTTAATATTTGAAATACAATGCAAAAAATAACACTTTTTTCATAGATAAGAATCATGACTATTTTTTCCAAATTCAGGGACAACTAAACGTTGCAGAAGCAGAAGTCTGCTTATTTGCTGTTTGGACTGGAGTGAATCATTCGTTAAAAATAGAATATATAAAAAAGTATGTAACGTTTAGGCAAAATAAAATGATGGACCATTATCAAGATTTTATATAAATTGCCTACTGTCAGAATTGATTGATTCGAGACTTCAGCATTCGATGCCCATCAAGGACCCATCCTATATCATTCAAGCGATTGAAAAAAAAGAGATAAATCCAGTGCAACCGATAAAGCATCAGAATGCTAGCAAAAGATTTATTAGGTTTATCAATATAAATCTATATATTATACATAATATAATAAATCTGTAGAAGACGCGAAGACTGACATCCGCGCGGACGGAGTCGCGGGCGGAAGCTAGTCAGAAATAAATATCCTTTGTTTTCATTTGCGTATTTTTCTATTTTATAATTTTTTAACACAAACATTACATTTTTTTTATTATATACAAAATTTGTTTATCCGTTTTATTAGTTAAACTGAACAACTTTCACTAAGAAACTTAGGTCGAAAAAAATGTATAGAGTTATGCATTTTGTATGGAAAGCTTATTTTTTTTTATATTTCGTCCAAATTTCTTTGTAAAAGTTGATCAGTTATATAAACATGAAGTTGAAGATATCAATAGAAAGTATTCGCAAATTTTGTGTACTGATAAAAAAATCACCCGGTGTAATTTTCACGAAAATTGTTTCAAATTGTCATTTTTGGTACTTATTACGAATATTAAATTATACGAATGATTTAATTTTTAAAAATTAAGTGGAGCAACTTTCCCTTAGTACATTTGTATTATTTACATATAGGATGACAGGATGCATTTGTTTGCACTACTAGACCAAGCCCTTAAAAGCTTATTATGTACTTATTAAAACACTCAATCGGTCATGACAAGTCTGGGTTTTACGCAACTTACATCATCATGTTTTGACGGAACTACAGGGTGTCTTTTGTATTCAAAGGAGTTCTCACACTTTTTATTTAGCCATTGTTTTAATGTGGTTTTATTAAAAACAATATGCTATCTGTTAAGTATCAATTGGGTACTGAATTATTGATTCGATTGCAGAGTTGACATGCATGTTATCAACTTCTATCGACTATGATATGACTATAATATTATTAAACTGTTTTATTTCTGTGTATGATGGAATGCATCACAATTAAAAGTTGAAATACTAAATTAATATTTATTAAATTTTGTTAAAACATATGATAAGGCTAATCACTGTTTTGTCCTTTCCGTTGGCCAATTATATAACAATTATTTGTTTTAAATGTTACAAAGATTGTATGGTATAATCGCATAACAACAGAAAAAGTTACACACGTTTTTATTGGCACGTGTAACTTTTGTAGCGATAGCGACTTCAATGAAAAATACGTAGAGTTCTCTACCTATTTTATGATAACCAGCCAATAAATCACGTAACAGATAGTCTACAAAATTTTTGAGATGTGTTATAAATTAGGTGTTATTCACACGTCGTATCATAAACACGTTTAAAATTATTAGACCTGTAAATATTCCAAGCCATATAATTTCCAATGGTTATGACCTACCTACCGACCGCTACAAACGACAAAGAACAGTGATTACCTAGCCCTAATAAGTAATATGTAGTAAGTACATTTGAAGTAATGTCCCATCCTATGATCCTTACCCTAGCTTTAAACCATGACAAACAGTATAAGCAACTAGTTTATTACCTAATATTTGAATCACGATCGTGGGCTGATGTAGCGTGTGTTCAGTCCAGTGGGAGCAGAACCAGGGGCGGTGCGGGGTGTGCGGGGACGCGGACAACCTGGCTGTGCCCCGGCCGCACGAGGCGGGCGGCATGTACGGGAAAGGCATTATTACACGGCATTATAGTGTTGGACAGGTATGTACATTTCGTTTTTTAACTTTTTTAGGCGCGTTGAGCGTAAAATTTCAAGGTCGGACTCAGGTCATGGAGTAGAGCGATGATTTTGGTATATTGCCAATGAAGTTTCACTTCTGACATGTGTGCTCGGCACACATGCTCTTTTTCAATTTTCACATCGTATACTTACCTATTTCCACTCCGCCCCGAAAAAAAAGGATTGTAAAAGGAGAGAGGGTCTATTTGCTATCTGCACATTAAACTTTGTATCGCAAGTTATGAACCTTTGACTTTGTTGTAGAGCTTATGAATTGAAAGTGCGAAAATAAGTTTCATATACCTACTTAGGAACTTAAAATAAATTGGGAGAACCTGCTAGAAAATGTGATACAATTTCAATACTAATGAAAATGCTTGTTTCAGGAAATAGAAGTAGAAATTGAATTAACGGCAAACCACTTGGGCACATTCGTGATGAAGTTGTGTCCAAATAACAATCCCAAACAAGAAGCGACACAGGAGTGCTTCGATAGGTACGTCATAATATTCGGACATATTAATTTAGTCGATAATAAGTTCCAAAGGCCTCTTTTTTAGAAGAAAGATGATTGTAATGGATAATTGAACTGTTTTCCTTTATTTTAATGGTAACACTCCAAGAGCACCAGAAACCTTAATTTATGGTTTAGAAGGTTTTACAATATTTCTAATATAGCCAAAAGTTTAGAATAAACTGTAATTTGCTTCTTATATTTACAGATATCCTCTATACGTAGCTGGTACACGAGAGGACAGGTTCCTCATACCTCTTGACACGGCAAAGAAAGAGATCTTTAGATATAGAGTGCGATTGCCTCCTTATATCACGTGTACACAATGTGTATTACAATGGACTTACTATACAGGTAACTGGTACATAAATATCTCCAAATTTTGTATGTAAGTACGTAAGTAGTTTATGACTTGTCCACCTTTGTACCAAGTAATATCAGACATCCCAAAAATCGACACAGGTTCTGAAGAACTTGTTCATAGGTAGATATTATCGTTTTCATTTTGCTGTATGTGTATGTTTTGCCCTTAATATTCAATTTGTATATGGTAAATAAGATGCTCAATCAGCTGGTAATTGAGACCGTATGTGAGCTAATTTGTAGAATGACCCCTATTCCTGTTACCTAGTTCTTAATCTAAACTAAAATACAATTATGATTAACGTATTTTCTTCCTCGTCTATTCATATTTTAAAGTCTACATTTCTCCCTATTCCCAGGTAACATGTGGGGCATCTGTCCCAACGGCACTGAAGCTGTCGGATGCGGGAGGTCAGAGACCTTCAGGAACTGCGCTGACGTCAGCATCATCACTAGCACTGGTGGTCTACCGCCGGCCTTCGCGGGTGACCTCAGGAGGGATAACCCCTTCCTTCTGTACTACAGGGACTATAGTATGCCACAGAATGTCTTCCCTCTTGTTGTCAGGTGGGTAATGAGTGTAAATGGAACGAATATACCAACTTGTAAGTATTATATTTTTTGTACATATCGGAGTTCTTAAATTAGGGAGCACGAAATATAATTTCAATAAATTGTCAATTTTTTTATTTCTATAATTTGAGTTTACCATAAGAATTGATACTCATAATATAATTGTGATAAAATAATAATTAATTACTATAGGTACATACCTATTTTAGAGGCTATTGAGTTAATAATTTTCATAGAGCATATTATTTAAAAACGATTTGATTTATATAAGGAAAAAAAACGGAACACGTGCTTCACTTTTATGGCGAATTATTAGTAATTGTAATTATAAAAGAGTAAGAAATTTAAATTGTAAGCTCTACATTGTAGAGCTTTACAATTATGTACCTATCAACCAATCGTTAAGAACTCATGTACATTTCCTTATTGTAAATATGTTTTTGACCAGTTGATGAAAATATCTTGCACTCCTTTTTCTGCAAAAGCACATTACTTTATTATAATTATATTATGTATGTATATATTTTATATAGCATTTTCAAATTCTACGAGATTGATTTGTTTTACTCTCTCCCAGTTAAGTAAGTTTTGTTTTTATATATATTTAATATTATTTTTTAATTTATGCAATATTTATTAATTTGCTTCATATTTCAGCAAAGGCAAAAGTTATAAGCTGGCAAAAGTGCAAGACGTTAGGTATAACATTCATATAATAATTATGTATATTATATTTATTTTTGTATAGATGTGCACTGTAAATTGGATTTTTCTTTCAGCAACGATATATCTGACTATGACACACCGGATTTAAGTACTGACATAATAATTAGGTATTGTTTTGGTCTCTCAAGTGGGAATTTACATGTGGGCTGGGTTCTAGGATTTGTTTTGTGAATAACTGTCTTTGTTTGTATGTATCTGTCAACTGTGTTTGTATTCTCTTTTGTGTTGTTGTGTTAGTGACTAACATGTATGTGTCAGTGTGTAGTTTGAGTTGTCAATAACATTCTCGGTCTTTTAAATGTTCAATGTTTTTGGTTGTAGATTGTGTAGAAGGTATTTGGTGTAACTTTGAATCTCGTAGATATTCTTGTATTAATTGAATGATTAATTATGTAATATTTTGATGTTTCTGTGATGTACACGTAGTTAGGCAAAAAAATTTACAATTTAGAAGAGATTTTTGACTTTTATAATGGTTTTATAGAATTTACTGGATTCCGAATTCCTCATCGCTTCATCTTGATCAAAGAAAAGTTTCTTAGTTCGTAAACATAATACATTCCTATACATTTTGACTTAAACATACATATACGTTGTTACTTGTTAGCAATAGGTACTTCTGTTAACAATTATAATCCAAAATAAAATGCTATAGAATTATAATCTACCTTTCAGGGACCAAGTGTGTTTGCCATCGGATGGTTACCGCGTGATCCCGGGAATGCAACACTGGTGTCAAACCAACTGTCTTCGTTATCCGCCCAACTGCCCAGAAGCACTGTGCCACTGCCCGTGAGTACCTATATTTTTCATCTTAGTCAGATCTTACTTTAATAATATATCTATTATGTAGCATGTATCCATATAATTTGCGAATATACGAAGTGCAGCATTTTAAATATCATGATTACACTAAATTGAACGGCAATACAATGAATATATAGACAAACATTTTTAAATGCGTTTTAAAAGGCATGGTAGAGCAGCGCCAATTTAGAAAAAACATATGACTCCTATTAAAACAACAACTTAGAAGTTTTATATGAAACTTATAGTTTACTAGATTTCCGCCCGCGGCTTCGCCGGCGTTTGCAAAGGAAAACCCGCATAGTTCCCGTTCCCGTGGGATTTCCGGGATAAAAACTATCCTATATGTTAATCCAAGTTACCCTCTATATGTGTGCTAAATTTCATTGTAATCGGTTCAGTAGTTTTTACGTGAAAGAGTAACAAACATCCATACAAACTTTCGCCTTTATAATAGTATTAAGATGTTATCTATGGATATCTCTTAGAATCATATTATCCTTATAATATTTATTTGGATAATTCGTTACAGTAGGGTAGGAATACAATTCTCTACTAAAATGGAAAACAAATAGAACAGCTACGGCTTTCCTAAAAGTTATATAGAAATACATATAGAGTATTTAACACGGACACATTTAAACTTTTATTAACTTTACAGGAGCGTGTGCGAAGCGGTCGGCGAGTTGGAAGGCAAAGAAGGCGCTGACGTTCACTGCATGGACCTCTGCATCGTGTATCCTCCGCACTGCCCCAAGGACAAATGCTTATGTTACTGAGGGAATATCACAGCAATAGACATTTTACCAATATTACGTCCAATAATAGACAATAGATACTTTTCAATTCAGGGGTTTGATGTCTAATAGCAGCATTATTTCCAGTACGGGAAAGTGATGACATTATTTAGGAAGTAATACTGTTCTAAGACATCGTGGTGTGCCCCCCTGTTTCATTCTTGTTGGCTCTAGTTTGATCTTAATCTTGGAATATTACAAAAATAAATTGGTCACCTGTTTTCTATCTACTTACTATTACTTTTTTTAGGGGGTATCTTTTTATTTGTTACCATCTGTCGTTTAAATTTATATAATATTTTATTACATAAGGAACTAGTACTACTTAAATATATGTATAGATAAATATACTGAATGTCGCGCACAATTGATTTCCTTCCGTTTTTAATTAATTGAGCGCGATATTTGTTTTTTAAATATTATATTTTCATACGGTTTTAGGAAAATTTATCGAATTCAGGAGCAAAAGAATTTTCAATAAGGCTTGGTTCAAAAATATCCAATTGAATGTTTTTTTACCTAGATTTTTTAAAAGTAAATACTCAAAATTATAAAGTAACGGTGTATTTAATAAATATAAATAAATGTACAGTTGTATATATATCGTATATCATACTATATTTGTAAATATATAATTATCCTTTGTGGATTATTGTACAATTCTGCCATATTATTTTAATGTAATTGGTGCCAGATTAATATTATTTTGTAAAAATAAACGTTTTATAACAATATTATATGTCTTTTATTTACCTATTAATATGATTACTTATGTTCAGGATGTTAAGGAGATAAGAGTGTTCAAATGAAAACCAGTTTATTATCTCATACAATTTTTTTATTTTCATTCAAATTTGCTCATTGACATATCCACAAAAAATATACTTTTACACGTACACAAGTTACATATTTTTAGCTCGATCTGTTCTTGCAATTAATTTGACAGGAAGACCCCCATCCACTATTTGTACATGATGGATGTTCCGATTTATCTTCAGCTCCTTTTTGGATGTTGGCGCGGGCACTACAGTAAACTTTTGTAGAATCGCTGCTACTCCCGCCATCGATTGAAACGTTCCAAGACGAGCACCTACAAAATTTAATTTAAGAGTTAGGTTTCATCAAACACTGAAAAGTAACACCATTTTACGGTAATGACTCAAAATCGCTGAACTGGCTTTACAAGTATATTGTGTTACCACTGGTAAAATAAAACAGAGATAAGACGATATTACTTTTAGAACGTAAGAGATAGGATATGTGACGGTGCATATACCTACCTACATCAAGCGAGTGAATGCTCATTTTAGCCTCACTATGTCAAATTATTTTATTGCAAACAGGTGTAGAGTATTCTCTCGTTGTTCTTAGTGCGTCCGAAAAGATTCTATGCTATATTCTAATACTGTACAATACTGAATACGAGTGTTCGTTTACAGTAAAAAAAGAAACGAAAGAATGCTCATAATCTAGCTCTAGCTCTATGTGCGTTGGATGTAAATGCACCGTTAGAAGAATCCTAGTCATATAGTCGCAGCGTCGCCTCCTTTGTTAAATAAGTTTAACTTACCTATACATTTCCTTTGACCCTCACAGAATGGTAAATATGTATATTTTGGCCTCTTATTAACTTCCTCAGCCAAAAATCTCTCAGGCCTATATTCGGTTGGGTTATCGAAATACTTCTCATCAGAATACACCGCCTGTGTAGGTATCACTACTCTAACACCTGGATCGATAGTAATATTCGTACCAGGAAAAGTATACTGCTTTGTACAGATCCGGGAAAAGGCAGTCGTTGGCGGAAATAACCTCATAGATTCCTTCAAAGCCATGTCCAATAAACTCATTTCACTTATTGAGTCATATGTTATTTTATCGTCGTGTTTAGCTAATATTTCATCTATGTGCTTTTGAATTCGTTGTTGTACATCAGGATACAATGCTAAATAATGTAATGTAGTGGATGCGGCTATCGCTGACGTAGAATATCCAGCAGCAAAGAAGACATAAACCTGTGCCGCTAAAACTTCTGCATCCATTTCTAGTTCTATTTCCACAGGCGTGCCGTCAGCGTTTTTTCTTTCAAATGATTCACCCTTCATTGTTCCCAAAGCTTCTAGCTCCATCAAAAGGTCTATAAAATCATTACGACCACTGGGCTTAAATTTTCTCTTTGCACGCATATAGTTTACAAGATTTATCAAGGCCGTTTTCACGCGACGATCAACATAAAACGTGTTCACGAACATCCAAATGGATGGGATTGCTTCCCCAATAGCCAAAATGCGAGTTTGCCATTCATGTCTAGTGAAAATTTTCTCACCCAACGTCATAAATTGGGAATTTCTCTCACTCATTATGTCTGTATCTAAGCCAAAACCACTTGAGCATATACATTCCATGGAGTAACGTGCCATCATATCATAAGCATCCACGATCCCACCGTCCGCGATTACCTCACTCGCAGCCACTTGAAGTTTTTCAGCGCACCTTACGATTAAGGGAAACATCTTGATCAACTTTTGGTTTGTAAACGCAGGCGTTAGTCTTTGTCGCAGGAGACGCCAATAATCCCCACTGCAGTTAAACAAATTCAACATCATACGTTCTTTTTCTGGATTCCGCTCTACAGCTCGGATGTAAAAGTGATCGAAGTCCAGGGTTAAAATATTCTTAAAAAATTGAGGATCTTTCACATAAAGCTCTGGGGTGCTACCTCGATAATAGCCTATGAAATTTTCCTTGGGATATTTTCGATACAAAATAATGCCTATTTCGGCATTACTCTTTAAACCAAAAATCTTATAACCATGAGTTCCAATGATAGGCCATGGCGTGTCATGAATTATATTTCTCTTTTTCCAATAAGAATAAGTTTTTTTGTATCTAACATAAAAATAAACTAAAATTAGAAATATGATAAATACAACCAACGACATGATGCAATTGAACACAACGTTTTAATAATTATTTCTGAAATAAAATTGCATTTATTGAATATTGATAAAAGTACATGTTGATAAAATGTAACAAGCTATAATAATTTTAAGTTAAGTGCGTGAAAAATAAATGCATCCTTTTTACCTTATCTTTTCATTAAATTACGAAACTTGCACCATTTTCGAAGTAGGTACATAATGTTATGTATTTTTGTTAAAGCTAATGTAGGTGCCGAAGTAAATGACCAAACTTGAATTAAAATTATATGACGATAATATAAATTATTGAATATGCTAGTTGGACTTCGTTTCGCGTACAAAAAAAGAGACAATATAAAAAAATTGTTCTGAAAAAAAAAATCAGTAATTTTTACACAGACACAAACTATGAAATATTTGGAAAACAGGGTGAAAATCTTTGATCTTGGAGGAAAAGTACCTACTTAAAATACTGGAACGAGAGAAGATCGAGTCGATATTGAGTTAAATAATCACAAATCACAACAGCTTAGATGACAATTTTTTCATAACACTAAACACTAAAAAAACTATTCTTCTTATTTTTATTTCAGTAAAATTATATTTCTACAAAAATTTCATTTAACGCAGCGGCGACATCGATCAACACCCCAGAACTTCTCCACAGACACCTAGGGCTAATTCACAAATGTCCTTGGAACCAATTTCACAGGCACGCCTCCTTCCCCATATTGCTCGTGAAACACTGGTTAATCTTCAGCTCCTGCTTGGAGTTTGGTGCCGGTACCACGGAGAACTGCTGCAAGATAGCCGCTACGCCCGCGCCCGCCATGACTGCTTGGTCCCTAACCTGTATCCTGTATAAAATGTTTAGTCCAAATTTTTATTTAGCAATGTACTTATTGTGGACGAAAACAATTAATTATAAGTAAAATTAGTAGCGACTAACTTCGAGTGATCGAGTCAATAATCAATAGAACAGCAACTTACGAACATTACAGGGCATATCAACATTCACAAATGAGAGAAATAAAATATCCTTAATCACATTAAAATGTAATTAAAATTACATAGATTTATAACCAAATTACTTTCCTATCTTTGTGCATATACATTATACGTAGGGTTGCCAACACTTCATCATCAAAATATAGTATTTTCCAAAATAAGGTGTAAAAAATATAGTACATTTAAAAAAAATATAGTATTTTATGGGAAAAATAAAAAAAATAGACAAATATATTGTACTAGATTTCCGCCCGCGGCTTCGCCCGCGTTTGCAAAGGAAAACCCGCATAGTTCCCGTTCCCGTGGGATTTCCGGGATAAAAACTATCCTATGTGTTAATCCAAGTTACCCTCTATATGTGTGCTAAATTTCATTGTAATCGGTTCAGTAGTTTTTACGTGAAAGAGTAACAAACATCCATACATCCATTCATCCATACATCCATACATCCTTACAAACTTTCGCCCTTATAATATACTAGACTAGACTAGACTAGACTAGACTAGATTTCCGCCCGCGGCTTCGCCCGCGTTTTCAAAGGAAAACCCGCATAGTTCCTGTTCCCGTGGGATTTCCGGGATAAAACCTATCCTATGTTTTAATCCAAGTTACCCTCTATATGTGTGCTAAATTTCATTGTAATCGATTCAGAAGTTTTTACGTGAAAGAGTAACAAACATCCATACATCCATACATCCATACAAACTTTCGCCTTTATAATAGTATATTAAGATATTAGATTTGTTAATTATTTATTTATATAAAAACTATATTTTTTGCGCTTCTCGCACTGTGTAACAGCTTTTTGTTTAAAATAAAAGTGTCATATGCTATTTAACACATTCAATTTTTAGATTAATATCATTAATATAAATCAATAGCTCATTTTTTATCAATGATACACTACTTCTGTTTCTTTCTTCTCGCCACTGGTATACAGAGTTACCGGGAAAGTCGTACAGAATATTGCAGGACGTTATTATTCAGGTCATTTCTGATCAAATTGGTCCCATAATATGGTATCCGAAACTTAACCGTTATGGAGATATTGAATTTTAAAGATATTTAATAAAAATATTTTTTCTTTTGGCTTTTCTATCGATTTTTTTTCGATTGGAGCTACTAGGGCTCGGTTTTTTTATGTTTCCAATTAGAAGACATGCCAATTAATAAAAATGATCAATAAAAACTGAACCTATTACTAACAGCTTCAATATAAATTTAATAATAAAATTAATTCGATATCTCCATAACGGTTAGGTTTCGGATACCATATTATGGGACCAATTCGATCAGAAATGACCTGAATAATAACGTCCTTCAATATTCTGTACGACTTTCCCGGTAACCCTGTATATGCGCAATAGGTTATATGACTTAGCCATCTTAACAATTAAAAGGCGCGTTCTTATTTTTTTTTAATGAAGGATCTGTTTGTTACATTTGTCGGTGTTGAAAATATAGTATTTTTGCGTACTATATATGTTTTCAACAGTATATAGTACGCAGACCCGAAATATAGTACAATACTATATATTATAGTACGGTTGGCAACCCTAATTATACGTGCCATAGGACCGGATGGTGGAAATAACCTCATCGATTCCTTCAAAGCCATCTCCAATAGTTTTAATCGTAACAAATTTTGTTGTTGTTTCTTTTTTGAATCTGAGGGTTAAACGCTAGATAATGTAACGTTATTGACTTTGCTGTTCTGAGGTAGAATATCCTTCTGCGAAAAAGATATAAAGGGGTTTGAAACTTTTTGTATGGACGCTGGCATATCGACCCGCCGCGATTTTGATTTTTTTTCAAAATCGCGGCGCACGATTAAAGTGGTATGCAATGGATTTTTTTTTTTTTAATTTCGAACCTTTCATTGTACCTAGAGCTTCTAATTCAATCAATTGATCAATTAAATCGTTTCGAGCGCTCGGCTTGTAGTTTCGCTTTTCTCTATAATGTTGTGGGTGATTGGCTTTATAACTTCTGCTGTCTATTACAATTTACAATGTCAATGTCAATGTCATTATGACAACTTGACATTCGCTGTGCGCATTTTGCGGCCAATCAGCTTTCAGATTTCAGGGATATTTGGAAATTGAATCTTTGATTGGATTAGCATATATCAACCGGTCGATTGTGATAATCTTTGAGATATTTTTTGTTTGTGGCGAAATATATTGTTGCGATATCTAGATAAACATGGGAGATCTTTTGGAAGATGATGTGGAATTTCGTGGGGGTACGCTGGAACTATCTACTGAAAATAGTGGTGCAGAAAATGCGGAGAATAGAGGCAGAGGTGTGACGCAAAGTCAAAATAAAGTAAAAACTCCATCAAACGCAAATCCATCTGTGTTATCGGGTGCTGATTCTCTATCTTCGTCGGCATCGTCGTTTGCAGGTAATTGTTCTTAGGATAAGATAATAACAACATACTAAAACACGAATAATAAGGTAATGCAGATTAACCACCATTATGTATTGGAAAATTCCATTTATTTTCATTTATTCTTTGAACTTGACCATGGTTTAATGTTTTGTTGCTGAAAGGAAGAAAGGCATTAAATATCTACTGGCTACTATAATTTATCTACTGAAAAAAACAATAAAATAGAAAATGTTAGTATTTTAAATCTCACTCTGCATACAAATGTAGGTAGGTTCTAGCAAGGACAAATAGATGTTCTTCTAACTATTACATAAAACTAATTAGATTTAAAATGAATTATTCATTACTATTAACAATATAATGAGCAGCACAATACGAAATTATGGATCTATTACAAGAAGTGGAAAAAAAACAAGTTTGCTGATTTGTTATCATCAAAATAATGTGTACATTTTGACAATAGCAAATTAGTAGTTAATGAAGGATGGTTAAATTGCCTGTAAAATGATTGAAAGTTTAATATTTCCTTTCTTAATATTAGAACTTTGTACTACCACAATTCAGACAAAATAAATGTTTTTATGTTTATGTTTCAGATGCAAGACAGGACCAAAGCACTTCAAATAATGAAAATGCAGCTCCACAACCTCACACAGTGTACCCAAGATATGATGTTCCTTTCGACAAGGACAATATTAAGGACTTCTTTACATTCCGAAGGGGTGTTGTCGAGAATGCTATACAGGAATGCATTACTGGGCTTTTGTTCCCTGAAGACGGGGAGTATTTGGGTTCTTGGCTGTTGACTGAGTAAGATTATTATGTTATCAGTAATAGCTATCTTGCAAGACACTTTTATATCTTTTACAAGTGGCAATTTGATTGATTCATCCCTCTTTTTCTTGTCAATTTGCCATTCAGTTTTGTATGTGGTCTTCAAACTCAAGTTTAAGGTTCTACTCAAGCTATAACTACCTTTTAGTTTGAGTATATAATTTGTATATTGTCAACTTATAAGGGATTTTAAACAATGTACTGATTTGGAAAAATAGCGTCAGTAAAGTTCATCGTCATGTTTTTACAGAATCACACTCTGGGACAATGAAAAGGAAAGGATTGTTCTATTAACGTCCAGACTGGTGATGACAATAAAGTATGATTTCATTGCAATGAAGCAACTGGACTTCCGGAAGACGTACCTGGATGATTTGGACACAGTTGTTATCGGTGAATTAGTGTATCCACCGTCATCTTTAGTACCGTAAGTTATTTTTAATGAGGTGATTATTATGTTTCATAGATTGGTGTTTATTTTGTTAATCCTATTTATTATCTTAAATGTCTTATGAGGAATAGGGAGTGCAATGTGAGTGAATTATAAATTGATGAAGTAGTAAAGAATACTTGAAACGTTTCCGCTAGGCAGAGATTCTGAGCCTGTGAAAGAAGAATAAATTAAATATAACATATTATGTAAATGTTAACATAATTATTATGTATATGAAAAGCCTCTTAATTGTTGTTCTATAACTATTATTGCCTTGCAGCACATTATGTAATTTTGAGTTACAAGAACTATAACTTAACTAAACTCAAATGGTAGATTTAAGAAGACCACTTATTGTCATTAAATCACATAAATAGGGTATATCGTCAATAACTAACTAACATGTTATAGTCGTCTAAACGGTTTCGCGACGGGCGTGACGACAGTGGTCAAAGACTGCGTGATAGACCGTCTCTGCCGCAGACCCGCCGCCACCGACGACAGCGCTAAACCGTTCGATCCCAAATACTTTGAACCTAGGTACTTTGAGTTGCTGTAGACGCTGTTTATGTTGTTTAGATGAGATTGGATGATTATTTGTGTAAATATTGTAGGTATGAAAGATTCATGGATCTGCCCAATTTGTCCGTCTTTTAATGCATGACTAATATGTGCTTTTGTAACTGATAAGAAAAAATATGGAGTTTCATGCCAGTTCTTCTCCATAGATACTGCTTTCCGAATCGGTGGCAAATGTAAAAAATATGTATTGACGATTCAACAGCGCTTCAAGAAGAAGTCCAATTGAATAAATAAATGTTTGAGTTAATTTTATCTGAAGAATTGAAAGCAAAATTACATGGGCAGAAATTATGAATCTAACTTATGAACAATTGTTTATCCTTAATAGTACTCCAGTCTCCTCTCCTTAGGTACCAAGCTTATTACCTCTTGTGGTTAAAGATAAAACAGTCTGTCTTGCTCTAACTTATTGTAAAATTGTAAGGATAAAGGGAGACAGTGTAATTTTATCTTTGATTGTAACGCTTGGATGTTTTCTTCACTCACATCTTTCATGCGAGTAGATGCTATGCTAAATCTATTTAGAAGTATTTATTTAATATCATTGTCATACAGTATTACTATAAAGAGCTATTTAGAGCGCTTTTTGTGACTGCTTTCTATTTCTCAATCTTTAAACTTTTTCTCTCTTTTAATTTATAAGTTATTATTTGTTATCATTTTATTTATGAGTTGTATTTTTTGAAAACAAGTTTGTAATTTCATTAATAAATAATTATGGATAAGGGTACTGTATTTAATATATCATTAAATTAACATAGCTATCTTATTGTATAATAAAGCCAAATAATTGTGATATGCAAAAAATGGTTGTTTTTCGATAAATAACAAGGTTAAATTATTGCAAAAAAGTGAAGACTATAAAAATAAAGTAATTTATTGATATCTTCTTCTCTTTATTCTTCTGCAACAATTGCTACCATAATTCGAGTTCAAGCAGTATTTCACTCATATCTTGAATTAGAACTTAGGTTAGCAAATGGCATAACCTAAGTTAGGTTAGGCCATTTGCTAACCTAAGTTCTAATTCAAGACTGTATTATAATAAAGTTAAACAAATAGTAAAGTTAAATAAAAACATTTACTATGAAATAAAGCTGCTCTAAATGATATTCTAGGAAGAAGAATGCATGTAGAAATGCCTACTTAAATAATTTATACAATTTTTTTTATTATTGGTAAAAAATTAGAAGAATATTTACAAAGCTCTAAAAATAACATTATTTGGATAAAAGACGAAATAACGAAATTTTCTAAAATTTCACAAGTATTATCGTAAAATCGAAAATATATGGTGAATTGTCTGCTGTTAAATTGTTAATCATAAGTAAATTTACTATTTTAAGGGAGCGTAACCTCCGCGGTGTCCGTATGATGTGGAACAAGGGGGAGCCACTGCCTCTGAAGACTGTGTGGAACCCGTTCAGTCAAGATGTGCCGTTTATCACTTTTGCTTCACACCCTATTTATTGGCATAAAGGTAATGAATTAAGTGATTAATTGTATGTATAATGTACATACTACTACTTACACTAGTAGTGTTAAATAATTTTAAGCATTTTATTGAGCAACCACGCGGTTGATGTTGCTTTTAGATATCTCAAGATTTAAGTGAATATATTATAGGTATGTAAGTATTTAAGCCCTCTTTAAGCCAGGTAATATAGTAACAATTTTTGTCTATTATGAATTATAATATTAATTATCCTCTAAGGGCCAATTTTTCAATGCTTGGATAAAACTTATCCGTCCAATAAAGTATTACACGATTATATTAAAATGTCACGTAAACTGTCAAATACGGGCAATTAGAATACGTTTTTAAAATGGTAGTTTTATACATTATTCGACGAATAAGTTTTATCCAAGCATTGAAAAATCGGCCCTAAATTGAATTATTTATGTAGTGTCGATCTAATAGGTAGTATATAGCAGAGATGTAACGGAGCTTCGATTCCGGTTCCGTTATGTCGGAACTTCCGATTATTATTACACTTTCGGTTCCGACTTCGGTTCCGATACTTTTGTATCGGATGTTAATCGGAGGTCGAACGAAACAAAGCGGGTGGCGCGCGACGGCCTGTGCCGAACAGGTTCATACATGTCGCGCGGGGAATCCCCCGACCCCCACTACGTGCACTCTATCATCAATTATTTTTTCACTTGTTAGTTGTTATTATTTGTTACGCCCAAGACACGTTTATAGGTTATAGATAATTGTTTTGATTTTTGCGGCTTATTATCAATGAAAGTGATCTGTTTTTGTGTGGGATAATGAAACCTAAGTCCAGTTGTATTTGGAACTACTTCAATGAAGTTAATTCAGATTCGGCAAAGTGTAAACTGTGTATGAAGACGTATTCAAGAAAGGGAGGTACGACAACGTCCTTAAAAAGTCATTTGAAGTCTGTCCATGCCACTGAATATGAAGAATTCATTAAGTCAGAAACTGAAAAAAAAGATACTGTACAGCCTTCGACTTCGACGCCCCTTCAGGATGCTAAAAAACAAATGACTTTAAAAGAAACTTTGCTGAAGAATACAAAATGGTGCACTTCTCATGCTAAATCTAAGGAAATTGACAGATTCATTAATTTTATCTTTTGTTCATTTGGAATTATGCCAATTTTTTTTCACAGTTGTTTTTTATTTTATAATAAAAAATAAAAATGAAAAGAATTTATAGTCATAAATCATGTTTTATTTGTCCTTAAACAAACTGACCCTGCCTCCGATTTCGATTCCGATTTCGATTCCGATTCCGATAAACCAAATTTAAAAAATCCGATTCCGATTTCGGTTCTGATAAAACTACCTCCGTTACATCCCTGGTATATAGTAGTATATTGTTTTTTAATAGATTATTTGATTCACAACAATGTATTAGGGGATATAAATAACTTTTTTCTTTGTGTTTAGATGGAGGCATAGAAGAAAGATCCACTTACGACATGGAGACCTTCGCCCAGAAGATACAGCGGGCAATAGAAAGCATGCCGTCAAGCTCCTGCTGTATCCACCATTCGCCAATCGTGATTCAAAGCTACCTTGGAATAACGTCCTTGCTCCATAATAAAGCAAGCATGGGCTTCTTCAAAGTGCGAGGGAAGTTCAGCTTTTAGGTTTTTTTTAGTTTTGAGGGTAGTTGGCAGTAGGTGTTAATTGCTATCATTGAGATTTTATTGTGTTGCGGGCTGTAATGGAATGGTCTGGAGACCAAGATGAAAATATATAGGCCCTGAATTAGGTGAAAACTGAAAGGCGTGAATTTGTTGTTGACCATTAGCAGTATAGTTACGCTATTGGTAGATGTAGACATCGAATGTTTGTCATTTTTTGCATTTATTTGAGGTGATGTTCAGATTCCTACTGAATTTTTGCATGAAATCGCATTTATTTGAAATGAATACGCGATGGATAAGATAGTGGTCATTATGTCTATACGCTAAGAAAAAGCGAGAGGTGGCATGGAGAATTTTATTAGAATTATGAGTATGGAGGCCGTAAATAGCCTTGCAAAGCATTCATTTAACCATAAAGGATCTTAACAGACTCCCGTTAAGTTGTTTTCTATGGTATGAAACGGAGGAAGTATTACGATACGTAGAACGGATAAAATTGAACCTCAGTACAAAAAAAAATCAGTAGTAAAATTTTTGTTTGTGGAATTGGGAATGAGGATTACAAAAAAATGTACTTGTTAGTCTCTTGGGATGTATCAGAATAATCATTTATCATGTACTTGCAGTGTATGTGTTTTTTTTACAATCGTTAATAGTTATAAATAATTGGTCATGTGTGTTACATATTTTTCTCAGTATTTCGCATTTAAGGTATAAAATAGTTTATATTCCAAGTTAATTGATTGCGTATTGTGTTTGTATGTCTTTCTAATGTGATTATAATAGGTATATTTTTTTTTATTAGAAAATTTGTTGAGATAGATTTTTATTTATTCTTATTAAAAAGATGGTAGGAAATATGCTCAAATGTTATTTGCCGAGTATTTGAAAAGATTTATTTATTTATTTTATTTGTTCTTGTATTTATAATCTGTGATATTGGACTTTGTGATTAAATTCTTTGTCGTTTTTTTGCAAGATATGTTTGTGTAGTGAATGTATTTAATATCTCATTTGCATAATTTATAACGATAAAAAATTATTGTAATTTTATTAATATCCTATTATTTAGTCTCATTAAATTATTATAAATATTATCTTTTAAAGTTATATTTTGATTACTTTAGCAACTCGATTATTTTATAATTTCTGATTTATAATCACAAAAATATTACAAAATATTAATTTAATTATTTATTGTCTGTTGAATAGTACAAATTTATTACACATTTAAAAAAATATATTAAGTACATATATTGTATTATTATGTAATTGATTTGTAATTTAGTGCATATTTGTTGTTAAGTAAAAAATTTATTTGAAAGTACATTTTACAATATTTTGCATTATACATATTAATATATCGTTGTTAAATATAGTTTAATTACGTGATAATAATGTTATAGTACATATGAATGAATATAATATAGTGTTGCTAGATATATTTATAAGAATTTTTCACATTAATGTTGTATCATATAAATTAGCTTTCATATACGTATCATAAAAAATATTGTTATTAAGTAATCATATTATAAAAATTTCGTGCTAAAATTTTCCCGTATTATCGAAAATTAAAAATAGCAAATAGCAATTTGTAGCAATAACAAAACAATAAACTACTAGATAAAGTTCTGTAAATTCATAATCATGGTTATTTCCTTTTGTAATTTATTCCAAGAAATGCAATCAATTGTGAAAACCCAAGTGATAATAAATGTTTGTGTTATTTTAGATTATTTATGTGCTATTTTAAAATATAATAAACTTAACCGATGAATGAAACAACTTTGCAACTTTTGGGAAAGTTACATTTGAAATTTTTGAAAATAAAAACGTTTTTAGCATTATAAATTGTCTTTATTGTATCTTTGGATGATATTCTTAAATATTCTCAAGTCTTAATTCAAGTTATTTCAAAGTTTTTAACAACCATAAATAAAAGAATGTGTAATGAATTTTGAAAATATTTTAGTCTATGAGGATCAAGTTTAATTAGTAAATAAGCGTAAGCCTAATCAGGCCTAATGTTGATTTAAAATGAATATTCTCTCTATTTCATTAAAGTTGCTTTGAATTTTGTCGTTATGTCTTCATGGTAAATAAATTATAAATTATATAATGGTTTTTTATTTAAATAAATCAAGAAATATGCAATTGTTCCAAAAGGATTCAGAAAGATCCTTTAATTTGGGGTCATATTCATCAACGTTGACTTCTCTTACGTATTTTATATTATCTATCCATGATAAATCAGTTTTTGTTTGTTTTGTCTTTTTGTTGCAATACAATGCGTTTGGTTTTTTAGGACTAATATTAGTAGTGGTAATTTTTTTGCAAGTCGATAAGTTTATATTATTGGAGCTGTTTTTCTTTCTTTTATTGTTTTCGACTGTATACGAATTGTTATCATCTACTGTTTGGGTATTATGATCTGTATGTAAAATAACTTCAGGGGCAATTGTAACGGGCACTGTAATATATGTATTTTGTTTATCATTCATAGTTTTAATATTATTAGTCACATTTTCTTTCGGTTGGTTGTTTATTTCTTGAATCATAGATGAGCTTCCATTATTATTGTGCATAACATTCTCAGTATTAAGTTTACCAGAAATGTTAATTTTATCATTTTCTGCAGCAGTTAAATTAATGTTTTCAGTTTGAGAATGATTAACCATTTTTAGATTAGTTGAGAATTTTGTAATCTCAATATTATTCAATTGTTCTTCTTGAATATCGTTAGTATTGCTTATAATATTATCATTGATATTAAAAGTTAGGGTATTATCTGATGTTATTTTTGGAGCTAAAGGAGATTTTAAGTTGTTTTGCGTTTCCGAAGGACTTGTTTGAATTATCATATTTGAGTCAAAATATGTTTCTGCTGTTTTATTTATTGGTGTGGTAGAAGTTTGTTCTTCTATAATTTTTTGCAAAAAACGACCCAACTTCTCTATTACCTGAAATATAAAAAATAATAGGACATATACCTAATTCCATATAAATAATAGCGAACGTGAAGATTCTTTTAGTTGGATTGAAAAAATAATAAAGAAATGTTTTAAAGTTACTAAGTTAGTTACCTATTTTAATTATCTTATAATTCAGATGTTTGATAATGTTCTTAAATTCTTTATTTACCTGCATCGAACGCACATCGGTACGACATGTTTCCTTAAAGGCATTAATTTCTCGTTTATAATTTTGTGCATCTTCTAAACTTATGGGCTTTTTCTTATAGATATAATCATCGGTCTTCAGACTCAATTGCATTAGCCGACTTTCAATAGCACGTTTCTGAAAATGGTTAAATGAAAAATGTTTTTAAGGTCGGATACAGCTTTGTGAATTGTGAAGTAAAAATAATTTATACCAAGGGTATGGTATACCTGTTTCACATCTGCACGCTTTTTTAAACATTTTTTTGGCGGCATTATTGCTTTTAGCAGCTGTTATAATCTTGTTTGTAATCGTTAATAAAATTAGATTTTTTTTAATAATTCCAAAAAAAAACACGAAATGTCACAGAATAAAAATAATTTTTCCCGCCCTTTCTATAAAATTTAATTACATAATTTTTTTTTAATAATAATTCTGCTAAATCCCATTTACGATAAATATTATCAGGATTCCGCTGTGTGAATTTCCTGATTTATGAAACGAATGATAAGAGAAATTCGACACGTTATTAGCGCAGCAGCATCAGTACAGCTTGAGATTCTCAAGCTGTTAAGTCTATTCTCATCTATTTATATAAAATCATTTAAATGGATAATTCGGTCTAGAACTAGGCTTTTTCGAAAATGAATTTATTATTACATGGATTGATATTGTTAGGCAGCATATACCTAAATGATGCTGGCTATGGAATTCGACAACCTGAACTAAATCCGTAAGTAATTTTCGTTAATAACAAATATTTATTAATAAAAATATAATTTATTTTCGTAATGTGAGCTTTTGCAATATGTAACTCCACTGACCACTCTGAAAGTTTAGTATACCTAATAAATTAAAAATTATTAAGAAAAAAAAATTGGCGCGAATATTGGCTTCTCAATTCAAATTTGTGTCCAGTAAATCAAAAATGATGATGTAAGATGGCTGAGATGTATTTCAATTATTTAAGGCTTATATCCTTAACTAGGTAAGGATCACATGCGTTTAGTATTTAAAACCTGAAATAAACTTTTAACACACAAATAGGCTTAGGATAATATTGTATGCTATATTGTTGGGTAGAAGTAGGTAATTACGGAAATTTTAAATGGTTATGGAAACTGCCAAAAATCGATAATTATTACAATTACTACTTCAGAACCAATTTTTCTTCCTAAAATCGTAAAGATTTTAAAAAGCTTCGACGTTTTAATATTATAGGCAATCGGACGTGGAAGCCCTACTTGCCCTCTTACCGACTACGAACCCCTTATATGCCAAAACAAGACACTCGCCGCGTAACTACGGAGGCACTAAGACTGGATATGGCGGCACTAAAACTGGATATGGTGGCACCAAGACTCCATATAGCGGCACCAAAACTGGGTACGGCGGCACCAAAACTGGGTATGGCGGTACCAAAACTGGGTTCGGCGGTACCAAGACATCACGTGGTGGTATGTCTGCGTATAGAAGCACCAAGCCTTACGCTGGTACCAAGACGGGGTATAGCGAGACGAGGACCTGGCAGGCCGCGGCGTCTCCGTAAGTGATTTATGTTTATTTACTATCTTAAAAATCTTTGTATTTTAACGGATTTTAAACGCGATTTATACGCACACTGTAAGGAGATCAAAGCGTTGAAACACATTAAAATATCTTTAATTTCGTCGTATAGTTTAATTTAACTCTGCCACAAAATAAAAAAACATGTCAAATACATGCTTGCTAACATTTTGTCACCTGGATGTCTATGAACATAAAATTTAATTAAAACTACCTGCATTATCTTAATATATACGATTTTATTATATGTTTAGATAAATCTCGTGGCACAATGTTTGTCCTCAATGGACTCCTAAACCACTTAACCGACTATAATAAAATTCGCACACCATGTGCAGTTTGATCCAACTTGAGAGATAGGATAGTTTAAACATGTAGGTACCACGGGCGAAGCCGGGGCGGACCGCTAGTTTATTTATACATATTTACATTTTACATGTCACCTTAAGATTGTAAAAACCGTTAGATAATAATCAAACTCGCGAAATTTTCTGCTGAAATGTTGTGATCCGTAACATATTGAATGAACGGAATTTACAATGTTACGGTGACATAGCTATACGAAAGACGTGGATGTTGGTGAAGGTGGATGATAACGGCTTATCGAAGGATGATTTTTTTAAAGACAGATAGATTTTATAGTTCACTAGTGGTCCGCCCCGGCTTCGCCCGTGGTACATATTTCGCAATAAAAGGTAGCCTATGTTCTTTCTCAGGGTCTAAAGATTATCTGTGCCAAATTTCATCAAAATCGGCCCAGTAGTTTATGAGCCTATTCATTACAATCAAACACACAAACAAAGTTTTCCTCTTTATAATATTAGTGTAGATTATCATACAGTAGAATATAGTGATTATGAAACACAAAAAGTTAAGTAAAATAATCTATGGTATTATTTGAGTAGATTTTTTTATATTAACTATGCATTTTTATATTAATTGTCAAACAACCACTTATAGTAGGTGCCTATTTTAAACATTAATTGAATTATCAACAAAATAAATTCGCGTAACGAATGTCAATACTAAAAAATAATTGAACTTTTTGATACGGAAAAAGAGCTTTTCCGAGACGTAAACGTTAGCAAAAGCTCTTTCAGATAGTAGGTACTGAGTTTTACCCGGTAAAAAATATTAAAAAATTGCGAATGGTAAAAAAATGATGTAGACTTCTGCTGGTAAAATAATTAAACTTGTTAAAGTTTTTGAGTTTATGCCACCTTTTTTTTTTTTTTTTAAGTGGGGAAATCTTGCATAGATACCCACGGCCTCCGGGGAAGGGGCCGTGGGTTATGTCGGATTCCTACCGACCAAAACCCCACTGTGTTCCGTCAAGCCGCATCAACGACGGGGCCACGGGTATGGTAGAATTCTTCCGTGACCCCGTCAGCGGCTGCCCGTCGCCGGGCCAAAACAGAGTTTATGCCACCTACGGCTTCGATCGTCTGGTCGTATAAAATTGGCAGTTAAAATAAATCACCATACTTACAACACACATAAAATTATAATGTTTTATTAATTGATTTATTTTATTTTCAGACCAGGATACAGCCAGTTTGTCAACCATGTTAAGGAGCCATACAAGAGTAAGTAATTATATACCTTTACCCTAAATAATGTATTATACAGGCATATAAATTTATAAAGAATAGAAAAAATTCGATCACGAGGCGGGACTCGAACCCGCATCCTTCGCGCCATTCCGGGGCGGATGCCTGACCAACTCAGCCACTCGTGACCCGCCAGAGCAATCGAATTTATTCTATTCTTTCAGTTTTATGTGTCTGAAGGGACACACCGCGCGCCATCTATTGAGATGATTAACAACCATTTCAACCAATATGAAGCACTTTTCAGTGAATACAATATTGTAACGATGGAACACGACCTTTTTTGTTGAATTTATATTTTTGGTTTTATGGCATTCAAATGCTTTATAAATATAAATTTATAAAGAATAGAAAAAATTTTATAAATTTATATTTATAAAGCATTTGAATGCCATAAAACCAAAAATATAAATTATACAGGCATTATAATAAATTTCTCCACCGGAATCGAACCCAGGACCCCTCGGAGCTACGTTCACACGTCAACCACTATACCAAAGAGGCGATCAAGAGGAAAAAAAATGTCTCCGTCTAGTAGGATACAGAAGGTTGATCACCTGTCCCTAAGGAAAATCGATCAGTGAAATAAATGTAAATTGCATTTGCCCCTTACCCCACTAGGGGACATGGGACTTCACTTTTTACTAGAAACTAGCTGCGCTTCGCGGTTTCCCTCGCGTGGATTCGCACCTGTTGGTCTTAGCGTAATGATATTATATAGCTTAAGAGGCTCCCTAACATAATTTCTGGCACTGAGAGACCGGTTACGGTACTAGACGCTAACACAGCCGTAATAAAGTTGAATATCGCGTCCGCTCTTTGATCGCGTTCAGGCTCGAAAAGTAAATCTCAATTCTAATTTCGTTTATAACTAAAGTAATAATTGATCTAGAGAAAAAATATCTTGGGATTCGATAGTAAACTGTATTTTCTTACTGTTAACATTTATTTTAGACATAAAGTGCAAGTAAATCTTTAAAAAATGTAATAATCCTTAAATAAGGCATAATTTTTGAATAAACAATGAATCGAGCGAAAATGTTCCAATTACGTAACTGTCTTGTACATCGAAAGAAAAAGACCCAATAAATCATATACTAAAGTTCCATTTTGATTGTATGTGTGCCTGTTTCAGAATATTAATGCAAAATTCACATAAAATTTAGGGAGCCTCCCCTTAAAGCCTTCCTCGATAAATGGGCTATCTAAGAATTTGTTCCTGAGATTAACGCGTTCAAACAAACATACTCTTCAGCTTTATAATATTAGTATAGATTTCTACATTCCAGTGCGATTTTTTTTTTCATATAAATGGAAGTTATTGTTACAGGACGATAAAACAAATCTGTTTAAAATCCGAAAACACTGAATCTACTCTTGTAATTTTATTCTTCCTGTGTGAATCATATTCACGATAACAAATACAGTAAAGTTAGTGTATAAATATGTTATTTTCGTACTTGGGTATGAGTATACTTATTCGGAAAATTAGGTATTTTTATGGACAGGTAGTAAAGAGGTAGTAATGAATCGTTTTAAAGCATTAAGTAAAGTTCTTAATTCGTAATGTTATTAAAAAAAAAGTAACACATGAACCGCTGTGTAGATTAAGATTAATTTTCATAAACAGATAAATTGGACAGAATAATATAGATTAGTCCAGAAGAAAAATAAGAGCGTAAAGTGAGAGATGACATTGTATATAGACACAATGTGTAAAGAACCTTATGATAACGTTTAATTTGAAACATAATCATATTATATAAAACAAATATGTAAGGTATTAGGTATAGATGAGCATTTAGCACGTTTTATGAAAATACGTTTTCATAAAAGTATATTATGTACTAACAATCATTAAAATTACATTGTAATAAAAAAGTACGAATGCCCTAATCGACCGCAACCATACCTACAGCGGAACGACCTTCTTTATTTAGTGCAAATATAAATAAAAACCTAAATAAAATTAGTTTTCACAATCAAAGCGCGTGGGCTATATCCCGCCGGATGTTGGCGGGTCTATCAAGCATTTGTTGCTATTATTACTATCCATACGTCCTATATAAGCTTCAATGTCATTGATAAAATGCATATTTGCAATGTGCATTTGGGTTAGGGATCACTGAACCACAGATAACATAATATACGTGATCGAACTATTATAATTAGTATCAGTAAATCCGTTACTGCTGAAAGGATGTTAGATACGGCGCGGGCGCCAGTTAATAAAGAGGCTAGGATAAAAATTGAACGGCAGATTAAATTATTGGTTGCTTGGACTATATTAAAATGATACAATGCCAAGATGTTACCTGTTAAGGTGACATACAGTCTGTCTGATACTTACGATATGATGAAATTTTTTACCGTTTATAAAACGGAAGGTTTTCTATTCAAAGCGTCTGTTTATTATTTCTTTTTATATAAATCCAATTAAATATATAAAAATTATGGTACATAGTAGGAATGAATAAATTAATGTACGCATAGATACATCCGATCTTGAAATAAATATTCAATTTCATATCTCGTTAAGAGGACAACAAATTAAATTTAATTATTGATGGAATACATAATTAATTCTATCCTTTAAATGGTCTTAGAACTCTCTACAAAGTATCCTTTTCAATCCTTGTAGGTCAATGTGAAGTAGAGTGCCAAAACAATGGGATATGCATCTACACGAACACTTGTGAATGTCCTCCCAACTTTACCGGCAAGTACTGTGAATTTGAGAAGAAACCCTGCCTGGTCTTCCCACCGATACCCAAGAACTCAGTGCGGGAATGTTCTGCGGAGTAAGTGAATTTTATTCGAATTGATGGAACTAAAAAATTATGAAATAGACTTAATTTTTACGTTAGATGGGTTCGTCCAATGACTGCCTTCTACTGACACCGCATGAAAAATTGAAAAGTGAGATGCCCTTTTTGTAGTGTGGGATAACTTTTAAAGCAATTATGTTATCATATCCAGTCCTTCATCTATTGTAATAAATCTTTCGGTTCTACCTACAATATAAAGCCAATTCACTTGATTAAAAAACAATCCTCATTTAACGTCAAAAGTTTTTCTAAAAACTATCTCAAACTTGCAGACTATGCACGATCCAATGTTTGGCACACCACAAATTCATAGATGGCACAACAGTGGCCAACATGCGCTGTGTGAACGGCCACTGGGAGCCAACCCGCGCGGACCTCACTTCGATTCCCGACTGTGAACCGGAGTGTAGCCCGCCCTGTGGCAACGGGGGTAGATGTATCGGCTTCAACAACTGCTTCTGTACAGAGGCGTGGAGGGGACCGCAGTGCCAATATCGTGAGGAATTTTTGTTTTTCTACTTCATATGATACAATCATAATAAAATTTAAGTTGAAGACAATTAACCCATTGAGCCCCGAACGGCCAGATCCGACCGCGACACAATAGATTTTCTATTGTGTCTGTGATTCCGGGGCCTGATGGATTAAAAGTGGTTTCAACAAAATTACCCAAACAAACATACAATTAATTTCTACAAAGTTACACACACATTTGTCACAAAACTTCCATCATCGATACAAAAACTCGAATGAGGTCATACATGAGCTTATACGTTCCCCTGGCGTGAGCAAGTGCGTCTGGTGTCTCTCGGGCACTGTACCTCGCACACCACTCGCTAAAGAGTGATTTCTATAAAATCACACACTCATTACTAACATAACTACACTATTAATATAAAAACACTACCAAAAGTGCGAATACATGAGCTTACCTCCCCAGCTGTGAGCAAGTGCGCGATCAGCAAGGCACACATGATCGCGTACGAGTGCGTGATGAGTGCGGACACGCAGACCTGCCGCGCGTGCTGTTTTATAAAACTTAAATTATTCGAAACCACTTTCACATCAAGGGCAACAAAATCATTGTTGACCAGTGTAATACAAACAAACATTTCCCACCCAGCGGTGAGCAAGTGCGCCATCAGCAAGGCGCATATGATCGCGTACGAGTGCGTGATGAACGCGGACACGCAGACGTGCCGCGCGTGGTGTCCCGCGGGCACAGTACCGCGCACTCCACTCGCCAAAGAGTACACGTGTCACTTCGCTACGGGCGTGTATGAACCGGAGCTGCCGCATTGTGAACTTGGTGAGTATTCTTCGATCCTGATGTAGAAAAAAGAGATGATTTTGTTAATTATTTGTGACTACCCTCTTTTTTATTTGAGTGTAATTCTGTCAGTACCGTCATTTTATTTATTTAAAAAGAACGCAAAGTCGTGTTGTCGTGCGTTATGATTTTGGTTAGGGGTAACCTGCAAATAATTGTTGTACAATTTTTTATGACTACCCTCATAGTAGATATATGTATGTGATAAACAGATATGATTCGTTTACCAAAGCCAAATACATATATGATTATAAAATACGCAAACATTTCATTTTTATTTTGGTACAAATTCTTATTCAATCATATTTCTCTTTTACAGAGGAAATCGTCATTGTTACTCCCAGCAACTATCATCCGAATGTAAGTTTTATTCTTCTTCCAATTTCAAGTAATGAATAAGAATTATGAATTTTCTTTCTTGTGAGTAATTCTATACATTGGATGCATTCGCAAATGAATTTAAATGAAACTTTTCCTCTTTTCCTAAGCAATACTACTCGATTTACACCCCCAATTCTACGGAAACGCTCACAAGTCCAAAACCAGCGGTCCATCCCGTGGTGGTGGTAGAAGACCTCACGCCCAAGGGGGGGAGCTGCCTTACCTGGGCCGGAGTGCACTATAAAACGTTTGATGGCAAGATTTATAGGTATGGAGCCATGCTGTTTACTAATATGTACTCCTAATCCATACTATAATATTATAAATGCGAAAGTAACTCTGTCTGTCTGTCTGTTACTCAATCACGCCTAAACTACTGAACCAATTTGCTTGAAATTTGGTATGGAGATATTTTGGTACCCGAGAAAGGACATAGGCTACTTTTTATTGCGAAATATGTACCACGGGCGAAGCCGGGGTGGACCTCTAGTATTATATAATATGAGTATAATATACACGCCAAATTCTATGGCTACTCTCACATGTACGGTTTGTAGCATCTTTTAAACACTGAAGATGTGGATTGAAATATTCAGCCACAATTTAACGATATATCGTTTCTCCGACCGATTTTCCACTCGGTTATTGCACTATTTACATTAAAAGTATTTTGTCCAAGTTGGTGAAAGTTTAGTAGAAGCCTTTTTCTAGTTTATGACAGTACATATGTTTATTAGACCGGGAGATACTGACACAAAATTTCGAGTCATTTGTAACAGGATGGCGGTTCTACAGGGTTCTTAGTACGCAATGACAAAAAGAAAAATGATGGTGTGAACGCTGGTACCGGCGGCTTAGTCGCGTGGGCGTTAGTCGAACTCGTCGGAAAATAGCGAAAGTCAAACGATTTGTAACAGTATGGCACTTATTTTTCCTGTAAGTTTGAGGATCAACGAATATAAATACAAAATTTCAAAGATCTAGGTGTTGGAAATCTTCACTTATATAAATTAATACTAAATTAATTTTTCAAGTATGACAGCACTTTTTCCCCCTACTAGAAGTATGGCAAATATAATAATGGTCACATTTTATCAAATACTCTCCAAAAATCCAAATGCAATACTGGTACTAAAAGTTTGGCGAAATAAAAATTTTTTGCAGATTTTCGGCGGTATGGCGACCATTTGGAATCGACCGAAAAGTATGGCATGGCGATTTTCGTAAATGGCTGCACGACGATGGTTACCTGTGCAAAAGTTAGCCTGATACAAATGGTTGAATAATTGTTTTATTTAAATCAACACATTCGCGTCGGTATGTCGGGCTGTAAGTCACACCGGAAAAGTATGGCATGACACTACCGCCTACTTCTTTTTTATGGGCTATCGGTAAATTTTAAAATTTTTGTGTTACAAATCGTTTGACTTTCGCTATTTTTCCGACGAGTTCGACTAACGCCCACGCGACTAAGCCGCCGGTACCAGCGTTCACACCATCGTTTTTCTTTTTGTCATTGCGTACTAAGAACCCTGTAGAACCGCCATCCTGTTACAAATGACTCGAAATTTTGTGTCAGTATCTCCCGGTCTATATGTATTTCACGATTTTTAGTCCTATTAGAATATATAAATATAATATAAATTAACTATTTAAAACTACATAATAACTAAATCTGTTATATTTCTATAACAGCTTCGAATCCCCCTGCCAACACATCCTAGTCCGTGACGCGGAGGAGCACAAATACACAGTGTTTATAACCCACCCTGAATGTAAGGGCCCTTTCTGTCCATCGATAATCAGCGTTTTTCTGGAAGATAAGGAATACATGATTAGCGCTTCTGGTAAGTTTCTCTATTGCAGAATAGTTTGCTCTGTTGAATAGGGTCAAATGACAGTTTTCTGACTAGTTTATGATCTTATGGTAACCTTAACGGGTTCTGGTCATGAAGTAGTTGTGTGGCTTTATTGAATATTTTATTTAATGTTAATTTATAATTCATCTCATGTAAAATTTGGTTATGTATCATGTAACATAATATGGAATGTGCAATGTGTATAATCATTGTGTGTATAAGCATTTCTTGTGTCTAAAGGCGTCATCCCATTTTTGCTATTGTCTTCTGTAATTTTTTATAGATAGTAATGACCTTTTTTTCTATCTACGATTGTATATAGTATATAACTGACTAAAACTTAATTCTTATTACCAATAATAATTGACAATTGAATAATTCCACAGGAGACACAGTAGTGTTTCGCAACACAAAGCGAGTGCTACCAATTCCCGCGACTCTGCCTGGCATCCGCGTGAGCATGCCTACCGACAATCTTATTGTTGAACTGGATTCTCTAGGTGTTACTATTAAATGGGACTTGAATGTAAGTAGAAAATTTATATTTTATATATTTTTTTTGTTAACATAATGTGTATGTGTCTATGTGCAATACAAGTGCGTGAAATTCAAATTATTTATTTCATTTTTTCGCAATAAATGATAAGTGATTGAAATCTTGAGCCTTTTTAAAGAAATAGGCTCAGTTACAAAAAATAAATAAACATAGAACTAAAAATATAATTAATGTATTTCAATGACGTTTTCCGGGTTTTTCCGACTCGAAGGACCAAAACAGTTGCAGCGATTCTTGTTATACGACTTCCTGGAAACATTTATAAACTTCAAAATCTGTGTTTATTTTAAATTAAATTAAAATGTAATATCAAACAGAATCTAGTGGTGGTAGAAGGCACAGCAGCGCTATGGAACAAGACGGAAGGTCTCTGCGGGACGTTGGACGGTAGTTTGAAAAATGATATGATGACCAAGGAGAAGAAGAAAGCAAGTACACTGTCTGCTATGGTGTCTTCGTGGCAAGTGCATAAGATCGGTGGTAAGTTAAAAGGGAATGTGAAAAAATATCCAAATATGACATAATTATGCTTAAAGTTTGAAATTTTAAATTTGAAACATTGCTTGTTGGCCATTGGAATACAATTAGAGTATATAAGCTAATTTCTAAATCTATATTTCTAACTTGTACAGGTGGATCTTTTGGATTTCTCAATATTTAAAAAAATAATGTTGAATCTTTAGACTTGTTTTCAGATTAGACTTGGATTCAGATCATTTACCATAGGACACAATTTTAAAAAAATGTTCTTAGACCTAAAAATCATCCAGCTTTCTATAAAATGTTCATTAAATGTTTTTTCATTTATTTATTTTTTCTAAATACCTTGTTTGATATTATTCGCAGATGTATGTACTGGCAGCACACGCGAGACAAACGCATGTTTAAACACATCAGATGAAACAAAGAAACAAGCAACGCAGTTCTGCCGCAAAATGTTCAGTAAGGACAAGTTCAGGAAGTGCTCTGAGGTGATTTGATTTTTCACTAGAATATAAGAAATAAAAATACATATATCTGAAGAAGGGGATTCTATATTAGTTTCAAAATAAGGCTGAATAATATGGAGACCGCTTTTTTTAGTGTTTTTTTTTTTTTTTACAGAAGTAGCTTTCTATCAATTTTGTTATTGCTTCATTATTATTCGAGCTTATTCTACTATTTATTTATCAATATTAATCTTATTAATTATTTATAGGTAATGGATGTGAGTCAACTATTGGATGCGTGCGAATGGGACTACTGCGCGTGTACTAAAAGCCAAAGTGAGCTATTTCATATTTGATAATCTTTGTTTTGAAGTACTTTAAAATCATATTTTTTCTTTTTTTTCATAAACGCACAACAGCGTATAAAATATATCATAATTTTGCTCCCCTCAACTATTTTTGCAGTGTTCAAACTAAAGATCCAGGGGTATGACACGTTTTAATATAAATTCAGAGAACAATATTTTGAACTAAATCCATCATTAAATATCACAAGCTAATTGATTAAAGTTATAGATCCGGAAGAGTGTGCGTGCAAAACGGTCGCCGTGTACGCTAAGGAGTGCTTGCGGCATGGCGTCGAGGAGATGAGGAGCTGGAGGGACGCTGAGACTTGTCGTAAGTTATTGTAAATGGTTAAATATTCGGATAGATATAAATATTTATAGGGTTTTTGACCAACAATCAATTTGATTTATTTATCAATTTAATTTTCTGTATACACAGGCTAGTTCTTCGAACTAAGCCTAAAACGGGTGCCACTTATACTTTTTATTTGTGAACAAAACTATATAATGAATATGTCCATGTCTATGAAAGAATCCATACTAATATTATAAATGCGAAAGTAACTCTGTCTGTCTGTCTGTTACTCAATCACGCCTTAACTACTGAACCAATTTGCATGAAATTTGGTATAGAGATATTTTGATACCCGAGAAAGGACATAGACTACTTTTTACCCCGGGAAATAGGATAGGTTTTATCCCGGAAATCTCACGGGAACGGGAACTATGCGGGTTTTTTATAACTGCGCGGGCGAAGCTGCGGGCGGAAAGCTAGTAAGAAATAAACGTTATTTATTATTTTATTTTATGTTAAAGTTGATTACATGGCTATGCCATTTAATGTGTTATGTATAGTTGGGTAAAGTTGCCTTGCTAAGTATTTTTAGTATTGTTCAGTACTGCAAAGAAAAACAATAATTTTTCCATTCATTCATTCATTTAAAGTTATTTCTGTATTGAGCTCAAAATGTACGTTTATTAACTCGAATAGTCTTCTTTATAAGCGTTTTTTAATTGTCCTTTCGATTTAAATTGAACATAGTAATTTGGTAGCTTTCGGAAAAAGCACAGGTATTTAAGATTTCTGACCATACAGTAAATGTCAATCTTCCCTTCCAGCAATGAAATGTCCCGCGGGCAAGATCTACAGCGCTTGCGGGCCAGATGCCCAACCAAGCTGTGCCTTCCCAACCGCTGGGCGGAATGGCTCTTGTGTGGAGGGTTGTTTCTGCCCGCCCGGCTTGTTGCTGGAGCGTGGTGCTTGCGTGCAACAGGAGGAGTGCCCGTGTAGGACGAGAAACAAGGTGTTCCCGCCGGGGGCTACTGTGCGCAAGAGTTGTAATACATGGTAAGTATTCGGGAGTGCTTGGTTAATAGATTAAATGTACAATGTCACAGAATATAGGACAGGATTTGAATCCTTTACGTCCCCGTCCCCATGATACATACATGTATATTTATTTATAATATGTA
Organism: Colias philodice; assembly: GCF_061535455.1. Lineage (NCBI taxonomy): Eukaryota > Metazoa > Arthropoda > Insecta > Lepidoptera > Pieridae > Colias > Colias philodice. Next base: position 11,715,543 of record NC_143094.1, on the reverse strand, counting down.
TTCATAGTGCTTTTTCCATTTTAAGAAATCTTTTTAGCAACGTACATGAATGGAAATATAAAGAGTCACGTGACATTTTAGCCTCTACTTTACGTATTTGCTTCAAAAAGGCATATAGAGTGCAGTGCGCGGATCCGTCTCGATTGTTCTGACTACACATCAAGAGTGTTTCGCATTTGTCCTCGATGGATAGTTATTTCTCCTGCCTAGATATCCCTACTTCCCTACTAATATTATAAATGCGAAAGTAACTCTGGTTCGGTCTGTCTGTCTGTTACGCTTTCCCGCTTAAACCTCTTAAACCGATTTTGATGAAATTTGGCACAGACAATCTTTAGACCCTGATAAAGAACAATTTATTGCAGAATATGTACCACGGGCGAAGCCGGGGCGGACCGCTAGTTTATATATAAATTGAATTTGATTTGATTGGTAAAGTGTATTTTGCATCTGTCCTCCTAGATTTATTTATTTATGCTTTATTGCTCAAGTTTAATTACAAATTGAGACTAAATTAACATACGTACATTGTAACAAACGGCATTGTAACAGATGTCGAGTATCCAGACGATCTCGCATCTGTTCTCACCTATATCACAATATACAGATACAACCAGTAGGGAAACTTCATACAACATTTTTGAAATGGCTCACATACACAAGAAATCGTGGTTACGAGAATCGTAAGGGTATTATGACAATTGACAAATATAAGGATACCCTTAGACACGCTTGCTTGTGTGCGTGAGCCATTTCGAACGTTTTGTATGAAGTTTCCCTACTGTATGTATGTATATTGTGCCTATATCGTAACGTGTATTGTATAGCACGTGCTCAAGCGGCGAGTGGCAGTGCACGCAAGCGGCGTGCGGCGCGCGCTGCGGGGCGGCGGGCGACCCGCACTACACCACCTTCGACGGGCTGCGGTACGACTTCATGGGACGGTGCTCTTATACGCTGCTAGCGGCGAACAATCTCACTGTGAATGTGGATAATGTGGCCTGCTCGGGAGCTATCACCGAGGTATACAGCTAGATATAATTTTTGGGGCAAAAAAAAAAGATGTGTGGCACTCGAGCACTGCCGCGGTAAAGCTATTGCATGCTATGCCTTTAAGCCACACCTCCGTGCCAGTCGGAGTAAGGAGCGTGAGGTTTTTTCGTTACGCAATTTCTGGATTCGGTCCCCGCGCTCAAGGCCCGCGATAGAAACTATGCAATAGCTTAAAAATAAAAAATAACACAAATCTGGTACGGTACGACTTCATGAGGAGATGCTCCTATACCCTGCTCGCGACGAATAATCTCACTGTAAATGTGGATAATGTGGCCTGCTCCGGGGCTATTACAGAGGTATATAGCTAGATATAAGTTTTGGGGCAAAAAATGTGGTTGATATACGATACGATGGGCTGCGGTAAGGATTTAATTGGTACTCTAATCTTGGACTTCTTAACTTGTATTGGACCATTATTTTTGTTTTCAAGCAAAAAAAAATATTTTCGATCAGAGAAGACTACTAAGGAAACCATTTTTCTTAAATATTTTTTTTCTCTGAAAATTTACTTGAGTGGACAGTTACGTCAAAATGGTTATATGTTTTAAGTATGGATATGATATTTCTTATAATTTCCTTATCCAGGCAATGAACCTCGCACCCTACAAAGGCGAAGGCAAGCCATCTTGCACCAAGGCAGTAGACATCGAGTACAATGGAGTCAAAATTCACATGAAACAGGGCGGTTTTATTCTGGCCAATGGGAAGGAAGTTTCCACACTGCCTGTTACTGTGGGTGATGTTAGGATAAGAGTCGCGTCATCTTTGTTCGTTATTGGTAAGTATTATTTAAACTATTGATCAACAACTTTTGCATATATTCTCTCAGCCAAAATAACAAAATTATATTTTTATCCCATAAAATGTCTTACTCCCTATCAGGGTCATGACTAATTTGGTAGCATATAATATTTCATTAACACACATTGATACAAAATAAAAAGGCATTATTGAAAATTGACATGCAGAGATAATTTGTCTTTTATTACAGTTCAACTTCCTATCAAAGTGGACATATGGTGGGACGGCGATACCCGAGTATTCGTTGATGTACCACCATCGTTTGTTGACCAAACTAAGGTATGTTATTATTTTGTAAACATTTTTTAATAAATGGGAGTACCAATAATAGACTTAGAACTTCCACTAACTATAGTTAACGCAATAAATCTAAAAAAATGTGTTCAAAAGTGTTTAAAATTTTTAGGTTAGGTAAGAAAACCTGAAATTTGTAAACATTCTGGCAAATAAATATAATTTGAATTTGAAAAGCTCACAGAAAATAAAGTTTTTTATATCTTATACCAGGGTCTCTGCGGGACATTCAACCTGAACCAAAAGGACGACTTCCTCACCCCCGAGGGTGACGTGGAGCAGAGTGCAGCAGCTTTCGCCAACAAGTGGAAGACCAGGGAGTTCTGTGATGACACCAGTACTGAGGAACCGGAACATCCCTGTACCGTAAATGTAGAGAATAAGGGCGTGGCTGAACAGTACTGTGGGAAGCTCAAGAGTTCACTGTTTGAAGGTCAGTTTTAATCTTAAATGAACTGTTTAGAATACCTTAATTAGACAAATTAGTTTGCGCAAATGTGCGTACTGTAAAGAGATACTTATCTAGATAATCGCCTATTTAGGTAGTCAAAAAAGTTCGAGCGACGTTTTATAAAATCAACTATAAAACATTCGTTGAAATTATCACTTTATTTCGTGGTAGTAATGTTCAAATACTAATTCAAACTCTGCCTAAATATACCTGTTGGCAGTATTTTGCTTTGGACAATTTTGTATTTCTTTATATTCATAAATGTACAACTTAAATTCATAGAAATACTAGGATTAAACTTCATGACTACATATACAGGGTGTCCCACTATCGATATATGTACTAAGCGCGAAGGGACTCGTACTTTTGCATACACTGATCACGTAAAAAATACTTAAACAACAAAATTACGTTAAAAATTGTTTGCTTAATTTTTCCTTAAAATCCATGTTTTCTTTTCTAGCTTCCCGAAATCGCTAAAACGTAATCTTAAACGATGGCTCTCGTGCAAAGTTGGGCGGGTTGGTTGATCGGGGTGTAAACATAGAGTTTTAAAAATTCATCTATGTATTTGAAAAATAATGCTTCTGGAATTTTATAAGTATTTTTTACGTACTCAGCGTATGCAAAACTATAACCTTCTTTGAGCTTGCGTGAGAGAGTAACAAACACACACACACACATCCTCACAAACTTTCGCATTTATAATATTAGTAGGATAAATAAATAAACGTATCCTTTCCAGCGTGCCACTGGCACGTGGACGTGGCCCCGTACTACTCGGCGTGCGTGTACGACATGTGCGCGTGCGCGGGGGACGCGGCGCGGTGCCTGTGCCCCGCGCTCGCGGGATACGCGGACGCGTGCGCGCGCGCTGGGGTCATGGTGCACTGGCGGTACGACGTCAAGGAGTGCGGTGAGATATATACTTGGTTATTTTAAAGTAGCATATCATCTTCAGCACGTTATGTTCCCACTGGTACACAAGCTATGAAGGTACAGGCTATATTCTAGCACGCTGGCAAAGCGGTGCGAGTTGGCAGATGTAATATGACGTCGAATAATTTATTTATTTATTTAACATCTTAATTCTTCGTCATGTCAAAATTGTTGATATTTTCCTTCATTGGTGATGCTCGAAATGGTGCAGTAAAATATCAACATGCGCAAATAAATTGAAAAAATCTATTTGATTCCTGCACGCTTTCCTAGTCTCGAACCCCCGACTTATCGATTTGAAGCCCGAGATTCTTACCATCACTGCTTTTAAGTAGCATGTAAGAAACATGATTTTCTATTGACTTCTATTTGATTATTATAAACAGGATTTCGTTCTTTTTTAAGCTATTGCATAGCTTCTATCGCGGGCCTTGAGCGCGGGGACCGAATCCAGAAATTGCGTAACGAAAAACCTCACGCTCCCCACTCCGACGGGCGCGGAGGTGTGGCTTGAAGGCATAGCATGCAATAGCTTTACCGCGGCAGTCCCCGAGTGCCACACGTCTTTTTTAATAATATTTTACCATCCACAGAGCTACAATGCACCGGTGGACAGGAGTACACAGTATGCGCGGACAGCTGCGTGCGCACGTGCACGGACGTGGCTCTAGATGCGGGCAACTGCCACCCGCAGTGTGTGGAGGGATGCGCGTGCCCCGCGGGACAGGTACGTGACGTGATGTGATGTGACGTGACGTGTCGTGGCGCTATGCCACAATAACAACACGTCACGTCACATCACAACACCTCACGACACAACACGACACGTCACGGCAGGTCACATCACAACACGTCACAACACGTTATGCAAAGTTTTTATTTATTCATTTATTATTTACACCATGATTGTTACTTATCTTTATAAGCGTGATTGTGGCAAGTTAAGTCTAACTGCTCCTTTGCTTGCTTTGCCATAAAAAATGCCTTTTCTCTCAGGTGTTAGATGACAACAACGAATGTGTGCCAATAGCCAAGTGTGGTTGTTACCACTCGGGGCTCGCGTATAAAGCGGGACAGAAACTGGTGCGAGCTGGACGACGGGAGCGGGAGCTTTGGTAATGTTATTCTACATGAATACAATGTGCACTACCGTCGATGTCCTAAATTCTTTTTTTTTGTTGTTTTTGTAATTTGTCGAACTCGGCGTATGCAAAAATTTGAGATTAGTACACTGACAGTGGGACACCATGTATATGTTTAAATTACAAAGTAAAAAATTTTGATCTACAAGTAAATGTTTTAATTTTTTCATCATCCCTTGTAAATAAAAACAGCGTTAGAAGAGAGCGTTAACATTCAACTAAATATCGCTGTAGGCACTGCGCACTGATTTGTACTGTATTGTCAAGTAGTAATATTTTTTTGTCGCCCCTATTTATTCTGTGGCAGGATTCTTGATATTTTGTCAAAACTTATCATAATAATCGAATAATATAAGTTAAATGATCTACTGATTATAAACAATTACATAAATTCCACAGCACATGCGCCGGCGCACGTTGGGAGTGTACTCCAGCAACTCCAGAGGACATTGCCGCGTATCCTCCCGCTGAGGACCTGCGGAGTAACTGCACAAGTTCTAATAACATGGAGTTCACTACTTGTCTTAGTGCTGAGCCGGTGACCTGCAAGGTTGGTGATGGTTTCTATGTAGGAAGATTTTTTTTTGTGTTGGTGATAAAGATTCTATGAACGTTAAAAGTCATTTTGACTTCTTTTTCTTCTTAATGGCAAGGCCTTGCCTGGTGAATGAATTGCCTTCTTAATTTCCGTTTGGTTAAATTAAATAGGGTATATTATCTTAATATACATACAGTGTAAACTCTATATAACGACACTCGATTTAACGACAAACTCTCTAAAGCGTCAAAATCAATTGCCTTTGGTTGGTTTAGCTTATCTACCATACAATGATACACTCTACATAGCATCACACCCACTCTCAATAACGACAACAATTAAGTAATAAACTCGACGTCATGCATACCGAACTTTCTAAGAAATTCGTTCTTTTGTTTACAAATTGGGATTGCTTGCACTTGTAGACTGTTTTTGACCATGACTAATAAGTATGAGTCTTGGATTATCTATACATTATCATATTCTTAGTTGGACACAAACTTTCAAACTGTAAACATGGCTAGTAAAAGAAAATCATTGTGTATTGACGAAAAAGTTTTATTGATACGCGCAATAGAAACGGGAGAGAAGATAAGTGATGTTGGCAAACGCTTTGGATTTAGTCGCTCTACCGTGTCCACAATATGGAAAAACAAGGAAAAAGTCCTCCAAGCTGAGGGCGAGGGAAAATCTTTCAAAAAATTAAAGAGACTCTCTTCTCTCCATTTAACGACAACTCTATATCCCATCAAAAACATCCTGTAAAAAACCCAAGTCTCGCAGCTCAGTCTTTCTACCGTCAAAAGTTGTGAGATCCATGTAATACCAAGTCGGTTAATCTATTTAGTGTCTACTTGAAGGACCTTCTGTCTTAAGTTATTACATAAGTTATTATCATGCCAATATTAAAAATATTTAACGTTTTAAACAAATAGATCGACTTGGACATCGCTTGATTTGATTATTAGTATGTATCACACTACACAGCACGACGGGCCAGCGACCAACAGGAACGAGAGTTTCAATCGCGTGAGGCGCGAGAGACTAAAGAATCTAATATAATATTGTAATATTCATTTTGTTTTCATGCGATGTCCAAGTCGATCTATTTGTTTAAAACGTTAAATATTTTTAATATTGGCATGATAATAACTTATGTAATAACTTAAGACAGAAGGTCCTTCAAGTAGACACTAAATAGATTAACCGACTTGGTATTACATGGATCTCACAACTTTTGACGGTAGAAAGACTGAGCTGCGAGACTTGGGTTTTTTACAGGATGTTTTTGATGGGATCTCACTTCTTTTTGTAGAGCCTTTCTTTTTATACCATCTACTTCTGACGAATTTTGTTAAAGGTCTTATGATATTTTCTTATCAAGTCTAATCTCATACGACGACTCAGTATTCCCATACATAGAGAATGATAAAGAATGAAATAGACACGAACCATCACCAGGTATACGGACAATCCGGTGTGGGCATGGATGGTCATTCACATACAGTCTCGGAGCAATTAACAAGCCTGGAGAAGTAACAATTAATTGAACGTTTCTTATATAGTGGCTCTCTTTTATTCAATACCCTAATTAATGCGATAGAAAGAGACAACACACTGTTATCGGCTTGGCATTCAAATCCACATGTAGCCACTTTTTGTTCTAAAAGGTAGTGCTTGCCACTTTATCGAATACTAAAATATCGATAAATAAAAAAATTAAGTTATAAAATTGCTTGAAGATAATTTAAGATTCTTTTAATTTTGAATTAAGGATAGGTAATTCCAAATTTTAAGATTCGTTTAATTTGGAATTATTCATTTACGATGCGTATTGACTGCCTTGCATTGTATGGTAGTGGTATTTATAAAAAAAATATTATTAGGTATTTCGGTTTAGATTGTTTTTATGGTTTCGTAAAAAGGTACGTATTTTTTCCTGTTTTCATAGATTCATTTATAGCATAATTATACGGAACCCTTCGTGCGCGAATCTGACTTCCACCTGGTTGATCTTTTTACAAACCAATAATCGTATCCTACTAATATTATAAAAGCAAAGATATATAAGAATGGACATTTGATATTCTTTCACGAAAAAACTACTGAATGAGTTTTTATGGAACTTTACAATTATACATATTATAGATTAAACATCAGAATAACATATAGGCTACAATTTACCGCGGGAAAATAACTCATTCCCACAGGAAAAAATTGGTAAAAGTTTAAAATAAATTGCTTCAAATAAAACAAATAAAATTTAATTTTTTTTAACAACATTTTATTTCGATACTTAATTAACAAATTACAATATTTATTATTTAAAATAGATGCCACCTTAAACTTGTGGATCAGCATCTCTGCAAAGCACTTTACTTTTCTTCCCGTCTGATTCGAAATGATTTGAACAAGGCCGAGAATGTTTTGAAGGCTTTCAATTTTCCCTGTGCTATAGCTTTAACCCAAACATCTTTTAATTTTTCTCAAGCCAGAAACCTGCAAATAACAATAAAATCCATACTTAAATACCTTTTTTTTTCTCCTAACCTAAAGCAGTCATTATCAATGAAGTACTTCGTACCTACTCAAGTATCGATAATTGCACAACACTATGGAAGTTATATTTTGCATTTTTTCTAAAAACTAAGCTGATTATGATTTCATTTCAATGATTACGGTTAGATAAAACATAGATGATTATGAAAATAACGTAAATTTAATTATTTATAATACAATTAACAAAAAAATTGATCAAAACACTAACCTGTGAAAAGACAAATTCCAATCTTCATCCGATTTCCCAGTACTACGGCTTTTGCAGCCGTGAACAACACAAGCCATGTAATATTTAGTAAATTATCTTTTCAGAAAATAACTTAAGAAACTAGAGAACACGTTTTTCACTTCAAAAACAATAATTAAAATCACCATGCGTTAGTGACCAGACTGGTCACTAAAACAAATTGAAATGAGAACATGTCATTTCAAACTGTCGAACTGACATATATCTATCCTCTTTTTTCGCATGACATTTTGCCATAAGCCAAAAAGGCCAAACTAGTGCTTTATTGTTCAATTAATTGTTACTTCTCCAGGCTTGTTAATTGCTCCGAGCATACAGTATTTCCGAATCCATTGCGACTACTAGTACTGGTAGATATGCAAGATGTAAGAATACAATTAATACTTAAACGTAACTTTGGTCTCGTTATTTCGACCGACACTATTAAGTAATTATATTTGAAGACTAAGGTATTTATGTAAGTTCCTTAAAATTAACCAAACAACATCCCAATCGTAAGCAAATAATATCAGTAAACTAATGAGCAAGCCTTTTAGTCGTAAATGTAATTTATCAATCGAAATTATAAATGAAAATCGCAAACTTATAGGTTAGGTTTCGAGGCACATCCGAACAGCATGAGGGCGCTCGCACGTATGCGTGCGGCTGCCGCTCGCTCGAAGGCATTCACATTTCATTGTTCTGTCATTTTGGCGTATATTTTGCTTGTCAGTCATAGAGTAAAATAGAGGCCAGTCTGTCTGTAAGGAGGCTAGTCGCGCCAACAATTTATATATATAACAGATTTAAATTATAATATATTGTTTTATTAGATTTTCGTACTTCAAGACATGTCCAATCATGTGTTTTTCATTACGTCGACCATTTTACAAGTAATAATGTTGTTCAGTTTCATGGGCTAAACACACCCTTACCCACCCTATACCCCCTCCCTTGCCTCATATGGTAGGTACCTATCTACACCTATTAAATTTATAACCACCACCAACCACCAACTGCATAAATAACTTTGTAATCCCATATATTTATATGGGATTACAAAGTTATTGATGCAGTTGGTGTATTTGGAAAACTGGACCGAAATTACAAAATATTTAAGTTTTCCCATGATTAAGACACTAAACTCTATATGTATTCCAAATATGAAGCTTCTAAGTCTGCTAGAAGTGCCTTGGACTTTTGATGATCGGTGAGTCAGTGAGTGACAAAATTTAGAAACTTTAACAAGTTGTCATTCTTAAACTACTGGTTCAAATTGACTGAAATTTTAAATATTCCGTGTTTATACAATGCCGGATTAGTTACTGAAGATTCAGGTTTCTTGCTTTATCCACAACCGAATTATAGGGGGTCGAAAAAGGCCCGAATTGCTTCGAGAAAAGGATGGTACGGCCGTGCCGCTTTTTTTTTGCTCGACTTGGCGGGGGCACTGCCGTGCCCCCAGATAACGCCATAAAATGCACAGTCCCTTCGGTGTCGTTATATAGAGTTTACACTGTATATAAATCTCGTGTCACAATGTTTGTCCTCAATGGACTCCTAAACCACTTAACCGATTATAATAAAATTCGCACACCATGTGCAGTTCGATCCAACTTGAGAGATAGGATAGTTTTTATGAAAAAAAAAAACGTAAACATGTAGGTACCACTGGCGAAGCCGGGGCGGACCGCTAGTACCTTATAAGTTCTGTTTTATTTTTACCAACTGATTTATAATTCCTTACAGAACATGCACCTGCCACCCACCACCATATCCGGAGAATGTCGTCCAGGATGCCGTTGCAAGCCGGGCTTCGTGCTGGACACCAGCTCGGACAGATGCGTGTTGCCAGTGGCGTGCCCGTGCCACCACGGCGGCACCAGCTACCCGGACGGCCACACCATGCAGGAGGAGTGCAACACTTGGTGAGACTCGTGCTGGACACCAGCTCGGACAGATGCGTGTTGCCAGTGGCGTGCCCGTGCCACCACGGCGGCACCAGCTACCCGGACGGCCACACCATGCAGGAGGAGTGCAACACTTGGTGAGACTCGTGCTGCACACCAGCTCGGACAGATGCGTGTTGCCAGTGTTGCGTGACAAAAAAAAGACGGGTTGCACTCCGGGAGTGCCGGCAGAAGTGAAATCTTGATTATTAACGTTCAGCATGTTTGATATTTTGGAATGGTATCCGTCGGCTAAAAAAAAAAAAAAACATCCGTCTTACGCTTTTTCGATCAGGCCACGTGTCCTGACGCGAGTTTAAGATTTTATACACAACGTCGCTAAAGAAGTTTTCACTTCAAAAAAACATAAAAAAAATCGTGTGTAAAAAAATTAAAATGGAAAAAAACTTTTTGAATGTCAACGGATCTGTGTTATTTTAATCTTATTTTTTTTTGATAAATAATTGTAAAAAAAATTGGAGGCGCCGGGTATCGATCCCGGTACCTCTCGCATGCTAAGCGAGCGCTCTACCATCTGAGCTACGCCCCCGATATGAAAGCATTCAAAAGAAACAGTGCCAAAACAAAATTGTATGCAAAATACAAGCAATGCGTATTTTAATTAGAGCACCTTTCACTTGCGTCGACGAGAACAATACAACTCGTTAGGCAATGAATGCGTGCAATTAATGTTGAACAGTTATACAAGATCTATTCCAAATATTTTTTTTATTTCTACAAGAAAAGCAAATTCTTTCGACTAATTTAAAGATGGAAGAATTTATTGTCATCTATACTAATAACTCTAACTCTGTCTGTCTGTCTGTTACTCAATCACGCCTAAACTGCTGAACCAATTTGCATGAAATTTGGTATGGAGATATTTTGATACCCGAGAAAGGACATAGGCTACCTTTTATTGCGAAATATGTACCACGGGTGAAGCCGGGGCGGACCTCTAGTTATCCATAAATGCAAACAGCAATAATTAATCTATAAAAACAGAATAACTTAGCAGTGTTTTATCATCAGTAAATTATTTTTTATATTATATTTTTTATATTTTATTATATTCTTGTTCCCTGGCAAATGATCTTTGTCCATGCATTTGGCTGACATTTATTAAAAAAATCATTCTCATTATCACGCGTTCCCTTTTTGATGTTGTATTTTATACATCAAGTTTAAAATTTACCATAAAAAAATCACTCATACAGAAAATGCAACAACGTTATTTTTCTATTTTATTCCTTTTAATACATCTCATCTAAAATTTATCAAAAAATAAAGTATGTATCTCCTTTGCCTAAGCACAACCCTCCAGTGAAAAAAAAAATCATTTTTTCTTTTTTCCCGTAGCAAATGTGTGAGCGGCAAATGGTCGTGCACTCAGCAACAGTGCTCAGGCGTGTGCATGTCATGGGGAGACTCGCACATGGTCTCGTTTGATGGTACCATGTTTGATTTCGAGGGTGTTTGTAGTTATTTATTGGCTAAAGGCACTATGGACACGGAGGATGGATTCAGTATTGAGATACAGGTGAGATATTATGTAATTATGATGTTTATGGCAGTTTTATTTTTAGTATAGGAAACTACTGCTATAAGATATCATGTTAATCCCCCAGAAAGCTACGTTTCTACTGAATAATATTATAAATATTTATATAGGATGTTTTTAACCAAAAATGAAGGACGTCAATTATAATTGGTCTCATTTTTTAATTTGAAAAACTATAAATTTATTGAGCAGAGTACTTACTCCACTGGTGGGACATTATAATGTCCAAATAATTAAAATTAAATTAATAAACAAAAAAAACATACTTCTATACACTCATAAACTAATATCGTTGTGACATTTTTATTTGCCGCGCGCTGGTCACTTGACTTTTCCTAATCTTTTTTGTCTTGAAAAAGCCCACAAAAAAGCTCATATTCAAAAAAATACATTTGAAGTACATATTCAGATTTATTTATATAGTTTTATTAACACATTAAAATAAATAAAAAAAAACAAAAAGAAATCCTTGGAGGCGCCGGGTATCGATCCCGGTACCTCTCGCATGCTAAGCGAGCGCTCTACCATCTGAGCTACGCCCCCGATACAAATAGCAATGAAACAAAAATATACGTAAAAAAAGTATTTATACTTTTGTATGCGTATTGCGTATGCGCGTACGTGATGTAAACGACTTTCACTTATAAAACAAACATAAACCTTATTTCAATGTATAATAATACACATTTAAATGATGCAGTTTAGTTTAATTGTCATTTAACATTGTACAATTTTTACTTATTGTTATGCAAAAGTTTATTGAGTAAAAATTATTTTATTTAATATTTTAAAATTGGTCGTCACGTTTATTCAATGTTTTAAGCATGAATCCATCTAAAAATCTTTATCTTGATTTAATCTTTTAAACTATCTAAAAATTTGAATTAAGTATCTAGTAATACATTTAATAAGGAGCTTATGAAATAAATTTATTCATTTACGACCTGCACCAGTTTATCTAATCATAAATCTATAGTTACTAATATTATAAAGAGGAAATATTTGTATGTATGATTGTAACAAATTAACTCGAAAAGGACGGATTTGGATGAAACTTTACAGTAATATATAGGTTAATACTTACCTACTTCAGAATATGAGCTATAGAAATACTTGATTTTCTCGCGGGTTTGTCCGCGGGTGACACCATATAAAAATACGGTGGCTACAGCTAGTATCTATATAAAAATTTCGAAAATAAATAGGAAAATATTACATACAATAATAAATTAATTCCTCTATTTGTATAGAATGTCCCATGCGGTACAACAGGGGCTACTTGCTCCAAAGCAATCACTCTAAGTGTTGGCAGTGGAAACTCTTTGGAGACAGCCACCCTGGCCAAGGGTGCTCCTCTACCTGATGGAAGCAGTTTGAAGAGGTGTGTGCCATTATCTATAGTTTATTGTATATTATACAAATTACCTTTAAATATTTATAGAAAGCATGTATCGTTATTTGTTCATTCGTCTATCTTAAAAGCAAATGCATTGAACAACTAATACACTCAATTGTTTTATTAACATTTCCCTCACTTTCATAATGTACATATTTACATTTTGAGAATCGCCATTGTATTATACAGAACGATGAGTTCCATAAGTTTAATCAATTTTTACTTACAAAAACTATTGAAAGTTGCACTTTCTTGTGATTGATTTTCCGCAAGTATTAAACATTTAGAAATCAAAGAGTATCCAATGGATTTAGGGCTAATTTTTCAATCCTTGGTTAAAACTTATTCGTCGAATAACGTATAAAACTACCATTTCAAAATGTATTCATATTGCCCGCTATTGACAGTTTACAAGTGACATTTTAATATTATCGTGTAATACTTTATTGGACGGGTAAGTTTTAACCAGGGATTGAAAAATCGGCCCTTAGACGATTTGTTCATTATATTTTTAACCCGATGTTTCAAACACTGTATTATGTTAATTTCATATCAAGTTTTGAAAAAATATATATATAATAAAGTCGAAAATAAATGCAAAAATGCATAATTGCAGGATAAAACTCCGTACAGCGGGCGTATACACGTTCCTTGACGTGCCCACAGCAGGTCTTAGCGTGCAGTGGGATCGTGGGTTAAGGGCTTATGTGAAACTGGACCCTATGTGGAGGAATAGGGTATGTTTTGTGTAGTGTACTGTGGTGTTCTGTATTGCATTGTATTGTAATACAATGTAATGTATTGCTCTGTGATGTACTGTATTGTAATATACTGTAGTGTACTGCACTGTAGTGTACTCTATTGTAAAACACTGTATTACTCTTTACTGCGGTGTACGGTACTGCAATACGAATTTATGCAAGTTTTGACAATAAACCATGTTCAGCAGTAAGTACTTAACTTGGTATTTACTGTTGTGGAATGTTTTTCCGTATTATTTACAAAAAAATATTCATTTATTAATCAATCCATGATACAGAAAATATTAAATAATTATGTGTAGTAAATTAATGTAAATGGCGATATACAATAACAACAATATGTTTCTTATTTATGGCATTAAACTTACATGTTATAAAAAAATTAATTACTCATATAAAAAACTTGCAGGTGAAAGGTCTCTGCGGTAACTTCAACGGCGACTACCGCGACGACTTCCAGACGCCATCTGGCGGAGGACTTGCCGAATCTTCTGCTTTACTGTTCGCTGACTCGTGGAAACTGAAGCCGACATGCCCGAAACCGCAGGAGATGACTGTGAGTGTGTTGTTCAATGAAGCATGATTTTATGCAAGCTATCTGTTTAATGGTTTATATCAGGGTTTAGATTATGTACTGTTAATTTTTAAGATGTATAGCAATTGGCTAAAGAAATAAGTCTATACTGACGTTTATTTTTATTATGTATTATTCTAAATTGTGTAAAATGAATAGAAATGTACCTAGTCCATTGGTAAAATATGCAACTTTTACATTTTTTCAATTGGATGCTATCTCTGTCTCTGATTCTTCCAGAATTCAGTTTTATTAAGAAAAATTTTCACACTCATTATTTTGAAATTCGTCTAACACGAAATTTCATGAATGTAAACTTATAATCTACTTCTTATCCTTATACAAGATAGTCACGTGTGACCTTATAATCTTCCTCTTATCCTAACACAAAATCACTTTCAAAGTATACATACCCCTTGTACCCAGGACCACTGCGCTGAACGCGCACACCGCAAAGACTGGGCGTTCCACACGTGCGGTACCCTCAAGCGGCACCCGTTCACGCTCTGCCACAGTGAGGTACCGGTCAGTCCGTTCGTGACGCGGTGCGCGGCGGACGCGTGCGCGTGCGACGCGGGCGCGGACTGCGAGTGCGCGTGCGCGGCACTCGCTGCGTATGCGCACGCGTGTACGTTACGGGGGGTGCATTTGCGGTGGAGGACGCAGGATCTGTGTCGTAAGTATTTATTTTAGGAATTGTTTTTTTACATTTAGAAATTAAATACTTTTTATTTGACAATTAATTCTATTACTATTCCGACGTTTCGCAGTGAGCGTGATTATGAATCGCATTAAAATTCATTAGTCTTTAATTTATAAATGTGTAATACTCTCGTTAAATCAAACACATGAAAAAACATTTTTACGTGTTTATGAGATAAAGTCGCTTTCTGTTTAATCCAGGGATTTTGATGAATTAATTTTTAATAACGTACTTAAAATATTCACACTTTTATGCCAAACAAATAGATTCTCTATTTTACTGCAGCTCATTATTGAATACGCACATTACAGTGCAGATATTTACAGTACTCTATACTATAGAGTGTCGTGTTATGTCCTACAACACACAACAGTACATTGCCTTACTATTCAGATAAATCTTATAGGACAAATAACGATTTTTTTATTTATTTTCACAGCAATGCAATGTGACGAAGAGTGCAGCAACTACAGTGAATGTATGTCTGCGTGTCCTCCGGAAACTTGTGATAATATACTCGACTATGCGGACATTAAAGCAGTTTGTGAACAAGAGACGTGTGTTGAAGGTAATTTATATGGTTATTTAAAAATATTAGCATTTTTTTAAACTTGTTATAAATACACTTATTCGTTTTAATATTATCCTTTTTACTTTCAATGCAAATGCTTCTCTTTTGGATAATGATCCAGGTCGAAGGACCACTTTTAGCTTACTTTAAAGACTATCGTTTTAAGAATAACGTTGTCATAAATAAATTGCGTTATTTTATTATAATTTTTTAATTTTCTTTCTAGCACTGTAAGTATAGTCGTTTTGCGGCGAGTTGTCTCGTAAGTGTATGTGGACCTGCGTTTTGCAGCGTCTTGTCACGTGTTAGTGTGTGGGGCTGTGTTTTGCAGCGTGTTGTCGCGTGTTTGTGTGTTGGGCTGTGATTTGCAGCGTGTTGTCGTGTGTTTGTGTGTTGGGCTGTGTTTTGCAGCGTGTTGTCGCGTGTTTGTGCATTTGCTATTTGTCTCGGCTTGCAGATAGGAGTTCATATTTAACGATAGCGGTCCCTCCCAAATAAACGTATCATGTTGCAGGTTGCAAACCGAACAAGACGTGTCCAGAAGGCACGGTCTACTCCAACAGTTCGCTCCAAGAGTGCGTACCTCGCAACAAATGCAAGCCCCCGTGTATGACGCTGGAGGACGGGCGCGTGGTGCTGGAGGGCGAGGTGCTGGCGGAGGACGCGTGTCACACGTGCCGCTGCTCCAAGCAGCGCACAGTGTGTACCGGCCTGCCCTGCTCCACGGAGATGGTGAGACTAACCAATGTGTTCGGAATAGATAAAATAATAATTAAATGGTCACCCTGACAGCGAGTGACACAACGTGGTATCAGGTATGTACCTAGGGTTTGATTTCGGTAATATTTAACTATTGTTATTTTGGAAAGTGTGTATAGTAAAGGGCTATATTTTTGATAGCAGGGCGTTTATATACCTAAAAGTTCTTGGTGATACACACTGTCTACAGCAAAATATAATGGCCTTATTACAAAACAATTTAAACACAGTCTTACTTTAAACCAGGGATCTGTCACTTTAATTGTTGTCTATGTTAAATACGACAAAACCAGATTAAAGAGAACCCATGTTTAAAGTTAAACCCTGTCTAAAGTTTTTTGTAGTAAGACAGTAAGAGTCCATTGCCATTTGAACAAGAAAATCCATACTAATATTATAAATGCGAAAGTAACTCAGTCTGTCTGTCTGTTACTCAATCACGCCTTAACTACTGAACCAATTTGCATGAAATTTGGTATAGGGATATTTTGATACCCGAGAAAGGACGTAGGATAGGTTTTATCCCGGAAATTCCACGGGAACTATGCGGGTTTTTCTTTCACTGCGCGGGCGAAGCCGCGGGTGGAAAGCTAGTCTAAATATAAAGGTGACTGATATAGTGATCTATCAACGCACAGCTTAAGCCACTGGCTGATCGGGCTGAAATTTGGCATGCAGGTAAAAGTCAGAATATAGGCATCCATTAAAAAAGGATTTTGATCAATTCTACTCCCAAGGGGATACAATAGGGTGTAATAGTTTGTATGAAATGTATGTAACTTAACGTGAGCGAAGCTGCGGGCAAAAGCTAATCGAATTACAGAAGTGTTTAAAACCTTTTATTGATGCACTCATCCAAGCTTCTATTTCAAAAACAAACTGTCCCTTTCCACACTCCATAATTACTTCTTTTACTTCACAGACAACGCCAGGTTCCACCCCAGTGCCAGAAACAACCCCACACGATGAAGCGTTCCGCTGTAAGTCGGGCTGGAGCGAGTGGTTCAACCGCGGTGGACCAGAGAAGGACTCCAATCAGCGCTCTGTTGAAAAGGAACCATTGCCCAAGCCTAATGAATTCGTAAGTCTTATTTATTGTATTCGTAAGTTTTATAATTATCTCCTCTTCATTCTTATTCTGAGTGAATTTTTATTAACAATTCACTCAGAATAAGAATGTGATGAGTGATGAGTGAATTGTTGTTAACAATTCACTCAGAAAATAAGTTATAATTTACAAAATATGTGCCTAATTTCAATGATTTCGATGTCAAAATCCTTTTTTGTTCTTCCCATAAACTGTTTGACATGACTACCCATATTTATAATTTTTAATTAGTTAAATTATGAAACCAAAAACACTATTACAATCTTCAATAACAACTTTAATAATTCTTCCTATTTTATTTTCTGTCATTTTGAATGATTATCTTTATTCAATTCTTCTTCCAAATCCTGAAACAGGCAAGCGGCACACCTACCTGCAAGAAAGAGGACATGACAGACATCGAGTGTCGCACAGTGAAGGACCACAAGAGTGCAAAGGAAACTGGACTCAATGTCGAGTGCAGTTTGGAGCATGGTCTCTTGTGCGATGAGGCTGGCGAGTGTCCGGACTTTGAGATACGGGTGCTGTGCAAGTGTGCTGAAGGTAAGTGTTTTTTCAGATATATTTTGTTCTTTTATTATATCTTATGTTAGAAGACATATTAGGCTCCAGCAGAAACAAATATAGAAGAGAAATTACTCAATTTTAATAATTGCCTTTTACAAATCTGACTCGCAAGAGACAGACAGATTTGTAAATGCCGAATGATATCCGAAATTTTCAGTCGGGTGACATTTCAGCTAATAAAGTACTTATAAAAGGAAAGTCTAAAATGTTTGTATTTAGTTGTTATATTGGAAATTTGATGAATTTAAACAGAACGTTTTAAGCGTAACGAACATTATATGTCGTACCCCGATACCATTGGCATTATTATCAATTTATTCTCATAAATATAAATGTATTCAAATTATTTACATTATATTTATATAATTACTAGCTTTCCGCCCGCGGCTTCGCCCGCTTTGTCTAAAACATAATAAATTATATACTAAAACTTTCCTCTTGAATCACTCTATCTATTAAAAAAAACCGCATCAAAATCCGTTGCGTAGTTTTAAAGATTTAAGCATACATAGGGACATAGGGACAGAGAAAGCGACTTTATTTTATACTATGTAGTGGTTATTATTTTAATATCCCATAGAACCGTTCCAATGCCTGAACGCGTCGCACCCGAACAACCCACACCCGACGGACTGCAGCAAGTTCTACGAGTGCACGCCGGGGCTGGAGTCCCAGGTTCATGCCGTGGAGAAGTCATGTCCTCCAGGGCTCATGTACCACCCTGGGCTCATGGTCTGTGATTGGCCGGCTGCCGTCATCGCTGTCAGACCTGAGTGTGGACAGATTACTACTGGTAAATATAACTAAGACAGCACAGCTTCAAATAGAATTTTGAAATATTTAGCGCAGAATTTTGGAAATAATATAAAAATAAAACTGTCTCGATACGAGTGAAATTCTTAATACAGCTAAATCTATAATATAAAACTCAAAGGTGACTGATATAGTGATCTATCAACGCACAGCCCAAACCACTGGACGTATCGGGCTGAAATATGGCATGCAGATAGATGTTAGGACGTAGGCATCCGCTAAGAAAGGATTTCCCGAAATTCTTGCGAGAACGGGGAAAAACGGGGATGCACGTACAAAGTCGTGGGCGGAAGCTAGTTATGGAATATGAGCGTTTTACCACTACAATGTTGCTGTGTGTTGTTATCTGTTGCGGCGTGTGGTTGCGTCTTGTGGCGTGTTACAGTGTGTTGTTGCGTATTACCGTATGTGGCTGCGTGTCGCTGCGTGATACACGGGTTAACGCCTTTAGTACACCTACGCATTCGTATGCGGCAGCGAAACAGCGAAAAAACTGTAAGTAGTGTGGCAGGTTTTCGCATATGATATGTCTCACTCTAGCACATAGATAGATGAAATAGTTGCGTCCTTGTCAGTATTGTTTCGTAAGGACCTGCGAAATGGCCGTTACACAGACGCATACGTTTCGCTAGTGATGTTTCGCATCGCAATGCGTCAGCTCGCGATCTGTCGGTGAGGACAGATTTTCGCACCATGGATGCCGAAAATACTGAATTATTTTTGCATTATATTCGAGATTATCCCGTATTATACACAATTGGACACGCAGATTATAAAAATACGTACAAAAATTACGTCTGCACCTGCAGTCGTCGAAAATTATAATGGCATATCATTGCGAAAAAGTTGCGAAAACATTGCTGTGTACTAACGTTCCGCAAATATTTCGCTACGCAGTAGTTCCGCAGAGGCTCGCTGCCGCATACGAATGCGTAGGTGTACTAAAGGCGTAAACCTCAAGTTACGGGCACTTGAACTATGAAATAAATTTATGAACCATCAATATGTTGAAAGAAATATAATTAACTGATTTCTAAAAAAAAATGTTAAGATATTGACGTTACCTCCTTATGTTACGTGTATATTTACAATCAAAATAACTTTCATAAAATTATTTTCAGAAGCAGTACCCTCGGTTAGAGTACAAACAGGTAAATAAAAACAATCGAATATATTATACCTTATATTATTGAGTTGTCTTTATCTATACTAATCTATACTAATATTATAAAGAGGAAAGGTTTGTATGTATGTATGTATGGTTTTCACGCATGAACTACTGTACCGATTTTGATGAAATTTGGCACAGATAATCTTTAGACCCTGAGAAAGAACATGCTACCTTTTATTGCGAAATATGTACCATGGGCGAAGCCGGGGCGGACCGCTAGTTTTATTATACTTTTATAAGAGTTATACTACTCAAAAATAGTGCTTTCTATTATTCGGATGGAAAAACTAATGATATAAAAATCATTTTAATTGGTATCACGTAAATACTGTGTCTCGATTTAACATGCATGTGTGTGCTCATAACTCATTATATTTTATAAGCTTCTGTATAATTTTACAGTATGAAAAATTTTAACTCCAAATTAAACAAAAAAAAAATAAAGATGTAAAATATATTTTTTAACTGATATCAAATGCGATTTATTCATTTCATAAATTATCAACCCGACGTTTTGAACACTCCTCAAGAAAATTGATAAAACTTTGAGATTATTATCCATCCTTAACCATTTTAACTGTCTCTTCAGAAGAAGTAACACCACCATCAACAACATCATCAACAACCTCAAGCGGTCCGTGTGCCCCGGGTGAAGAGTTCAAGTGCCTGTACCCTTGTGATCAGCTGTGTGACCACTTCAAGGGGCAGTTGCAGAATCAGGGGCAGTGTTTGATGGGAGAGGTCTGTTTTATAGCGTATACGGTTAAACCTTTCAAGTGAAATGGAATTGATTTTGGCATGGATATAGTTGAAGAGATCAAAACTTATTTAAATCAACTTCTAAAGCGTTGATATAACCGTGGTTTTCTTGATTTCTGACCGCGGGGACATGCGCGATAGAGACTTAAAAACAACCTTCAAAACAATCATTGTGCATAATTATTAGAGTATCGATCTGACTAGTTCACTAATTAATCTTAGTAAACTCGATTTATCTTTCTATTATGAGGCGTTTTTTAGGATTGTGCATCTTTATGAGTTTCGTCTGAATTTCCAGTGATTATTCATTCTCTTTAATATTTTTATGTTACTTGTTATAATTTACCATGGACGTATAAAAAAAGACGGACGCCGTATTACGAACAAACAACGTGAAGCCACCATAGTAAGCTAGCGATCGTGTAAAGACAATAAACACGCACACACTCTCACCATAGTAAGCTAGTCGGCCGCCATTACGTCCTGAACTACCGACTGATTAACTGCGTCACTGTTTCACAAAAAATATTTAAAATGCCGTCTTGCGTGGTTAAATGGTGTCGCAACAGTACAATTTTAAATAACAAAACACGAGGGATTACATTCCACAGGGAAGCAAGTTATTTCTTTTATGTTTTAATGCCAAAATTATTACGGCAAAATTTATAGAAAAAAATACAGCCGCCATTGTCAACAGAACAGCTGTTGCCATGGCAACATGGCACACACACATGGATGTTTCGCCGCCATTACTAGGCTTCACTCAATGTTTAGGCGATATACCGTCCGTCTTTTTTTATACGTCCATGTAATTTACTATATTTTTATTAGCAGGCATGCGTAAACGGCTGCGTGTCTAAGAACGCAAACAGCACGTGCGCTGCGGGCTCCATGTGGCGCGACACACACACGTGCGTGCCCGTACAGGACTGCACTTGTAACTTCAAGGGACGGATTGTTAAGGTTAGTGTACATGTACACGCACGTTATATACATGCTCACATACACACACACACACGTGCGTGCCCGTACAGGACTGCACTTGTAACTTCAAGGGACGGATTGTTAAGGTTAGTGTACATGTACACGCACGTTATATACATGCTCACATACACACACACACACGTGCGTGCCCGTACAGGACTGCACTTGTAACTTCAAGGGACGGATTGTTAAGGTTAGTGTACATGTACACGCACGTTATATACATGCTCACATACACACACACACACGTGCGTGCCCGTACAGGACTGCACTTGTAACTTCAAGGGACGGATTGTTAAGGTTAGTGTACATGTACACGCACGTTATATACATGCCCACATTCACACACACATTAGAACGTGCATGCGTGCACAGATTGGACCAAAAAAATATATATCATGATAGGTAAATTCAGGAGTTAACCTGATTGATATGTTTTATTCATTCGGTAATAAAACATATCAATCAGGTTAACTCAAAAATCTTGTTGCATAAGAAAAACACATTGCTATTTTTTCTGATTTTGTTTATAAACACAAATATGTAATAATTAATTATGTGTGATAAATAAATAATAATAGCTTCAACAGCACTATAACTGCCGTTACGAAACATTTATTCCTTTCCAGCCGGGAGGCGTGATCGTAGACGACTGTACCAAATGCCAGTGTTTGGACAACGCGCTCCACTGTGACACCAGCGACTGCGCATCCACCTTCATCCCCATAGAAGGGCCAACACACGCGACCATGATCATCACGGACTCCCACAGAAAAGCATCCACCATACAAACATCCATCACCACGCCCACCACTCCAACCACTAACGCCACTACACCGTACACTGAAACCACTCTACCAATAATTGCAGAGATTACAACCACTTTTGCCCCCAAAACCACGTGGACGCCCAGTACAGCTATCCCCACCACTTTTGTACCAACTACAGAGAGTTCGACTTTACCTCCTCTTGTAATAAAGTCTACAGTGTCCCCTCTGCCCAAGTGTAATCCGAACAAGTAAGTGATTCTTGTAGTTAATTAGATTTGTTCTACTGAGTAAAATGTAAAGGCCAAAAAAATTTAAACTATTTGATGCCAGCGCTTTCGCGTTTCTGATAAATGAAAATGTTCGAAATGAAAAAACGAATTTTGAATGAAAATTACCTACAACTCAAAAGAAGAATCAAGTTAAGTAGACGACTGTCCGGTCGTCTACTTAACTTGATCATGTTTTTCATTCAGTCCTAATAATAATGTTTAAACAGGGCTTAAAGACCTTTCAATACCCAAAACAATTTCTAATATTTCTTAATAAAAAAAATAACCATCTCCTTCCAGCTTCAAGCACCTCCTATGGAGTCCCCCAGAGCCAGTGGGTGTGGTCACCGCGAGTTCAGTGTTCAGTCCCATGTTCCAACCACAATTTTCCATGCTAGATGGACCACCTACTGCAGAATCTGGTAAGAGAAGAAACATTATTTGTCTCCGCTAAAAATCCGTCAGATTTGTAATTATTGATTTTATACATAATCCTACTAATCCTACATAAGAAAAAAAAAGAATAGAATGTTAGTGTAGTATGTGTGTAATTTAAATATTCGATCATGAGGCGACGCTCAGGATCGTGTTCTATTTGCAATTTTTAAAAGTCTGTATGGGTTTAAAATGACAGCTATATTTTATAAAAAAATAATTAACAATATACCTGAAAATTTAATGCATCTTTACCCCTTTCATCCTTTACCACTATTATTTCCATCTGCAGCTGGCAGCTGGAACCCGCTGGTATCCGACCAGAACCAGTACATCCAGGTGGAACTACCAGAACGAACTGCTGTATACGGCGTGTCGTTACAAGGAAACCCGATATTCGACCAATATGTCACGAGTTATGACGTCATGTATGGTGATGATGGGCATGTGTTCTCGCCTGTGGAAGATCTGGATGGGTCTCCGAAGGTAATCACAATTTTTATTACTGCTTAAATATTAACTTATTAATAGTAAGTTGAGGTACCAAACATCTCATCTGGATATTTCTAAGATTTTGAATGTTAAGTTTGTGAACATTTTGGGAACTTTTGGTGAACTAATTAATTCACATTTTTATCATAGATTTCGATTACCTCTGTAATATATTTTATTGACCTATTTGCCTATTTGACTATTGGCAATCTTCAATGTAATAATTATTTACTCCATATACCGACTATGCAGCCACTTCAAAGATTGCTTTTTTACTTGGACTTTGGGTTATTTATGTTTGAATTTGCACAGGTTTTCCGCGGCCCCATAGACCACAAAACACCACTCGACCAGATATTTGACAAGCCCTTCGAAGCGAAGTTCGTACGCATCCATCCTCGCACTTGGCACAACGAGATTGCAATCCGCTTTGATCTTATTGGCTGTGAAGAATTCACTACTACTACTTCTACTACTACCACGTCAACTACTACTACTTCTACAACCACCACTACGACTACTACTCCGGAACCTACTACAGTTACAACGCCATTGATAGTAACGATTCCATCGACTTTGGCGTATACCACGGTAAGTTCAACACGTTATAAAAGTATTTAAACTAAATAAGTTTAAATATGAATGAACCAAGTTCTTGATATTAGAGAATCAGATATTAGAGTAATTGTCCATTATTATCCATTTGTCCCTTTTATATCCCCTGCAGATTGGTCGGTCTCTCTTTTCTATATTATTTTAACGGCATTCAAAACAAGGAGGTTATACTTTCGTGTTCAATTTTTTCAATCATACATCCATACTATCCATACTAATATTATAAATGCGAAAGTAACTCTGTCTGTCTGTCTGTTACTCAATCACACCTAACTACTGAACCAATTTTCATGAAATTTGGTATAGAGATATTTTGATACCCGAGAAAGGACATAGGCTACTTTTTATCCCGGCAAAATGACGCAATCCTGGAAATCCCACGGGAACGGGAACTATCCGGTGTTTTCTTTGACTGCGCGGGCGAAGCCGCGGGCGGAAACCTAGTCTGTTATAATTTCAATATATTTTCAGGAGGAACCAATGCAATGTACAGAACCTTTAGGACTCGGTGCAGACCTGCCCGTAGAAATGATCGAAGTGAGCTCGAATAATGATGATAGGCCTTATCTTAAGTTGGATAGCGAGAGAGGATGGAGACCACTTTATAGCACTCCTGGAGAATGGATTATGGTATGTTTACTAATTTCTTGTTATTTGCTTCTTTATTACTCTATTTTTCCACTCATCAAGTCTTTCTATACATTGTAACAACGATACATAAGCTTATGTCGCTTAATTTTTATCTTTCCAACAACATACTTTCTTTCACGACATATCATCTTTTTTTTTCTAAAAGTAATCTCTGTGCTGGAACAGTTAAGTGATTTTAAAAGTAATCATAATTATCCAACTCGCTTATCTTCTGACTAGACTTTAACATGATCTGATTTTAAATATCTATTGTTAAAAATACAAAATTTTCAGTTCAACTTCACGTCCCCCCGGAACATAACGGGCATCAAGACAAAGGGTGGTCCCACGGGCTATGTAACCACTTACAACATCATGTATACCTCCGACCTGAGCATATTCAACCCGATGCTGGATCAGAATGGCTTTCCCAGGATGTTCCCCGGGAACTTCGACAGCAGTTCCGTGGTTATGAACGAGTTTAGACCGCCATTGCACGCGCAGTACTTGAAATTGTTGCCAATCAAGTGGGATAGGGCGTTGGAGATAAGCGTGGAACCGATTGGATGCTATGAGCCGTACCGTAAGTCAAATTGGAAATTTTACTGACTACATATTTAATTTCATGACAATCGATCCTGTAGTTGGAAGCGTTAGTTATTTTTGCATTTATTGAAATGTGCTGTTATAATAACGTATCTGACTTCAACTTTGTTTTAACTAAAATATAATGAAATGTAACGTAAAACACTTTTCATATCCAAGAGTAGATACTCTAAGATTTATTTTTTACTTGGACTTTGGGTTATTTATTTTTGAATTTGCACTAACAAGATTGATTCAGATGAATGGAACTTTTGCAATCCAAATGCATAAATTACTATCATACTTCGATGATATTATTTTACTATTTTTATTTTTAAAAAATGTACTTTGTAATAGTCAGTACAAAGTAAATCCCTTCAAAACAGTCCCTATCGTCTCCATAAATTACAATTAAAATAATATTACCATATATTTATAAATATACAAGAAAAGAGCCTTCAAGAAAAGAGCCTTCAAGAAAAGTGCTTATTTGTCCATAAAAGGCCGGCAAAGCACCTGCAACATTTCTAGTGTTGCAAGTGTTTATGGGCAGTGGTGACCACTTAACATCAGGTGGCCCACCTGCCCCTTTGCTTGCTCTGACATAAAAAAAACATCTCCCCCCAGCGGTGAGGGTCCCTCCCGCGGACGAGCGCGCCCCCACCCCCTCGCCCTGCGCGCTGTGCCCCGGGGTCCCCCTGCGCGAGTGCGCTTGTACAGCCCCACTGCACTATGACGGGGACTCGTGCGTGCCCAGGGACCAGTGTCCCTGTATGATTCTGTTCTTTACGTGAGTATACTTATAATATTATAAGAAATTACACGCGAGGCCGGGTTATATATTATGTAGTTTGAAATGTAATAAGAATGTTCTGCGATTCTACAAAGCTACCTAATTGATGTAGGTAAGTTGATAACAAATCGCAGCTAGTCAACGACTATTAGCAAAGTGAAGGTAGTTGGGTCGAACGTCGTATAAACAACGTCCGAGCCCCGAGGCACGGTTCGTACGAATGCGCAACGAGACAAAGGAAAGCGGCTTTTTATAGTATTCCACAGCTAAGCATGTTCAGACATGAAATAATGACAACTATTCATCCACAAAAATATTAAATCAAAAGTTATGACTAACAATATTGTAAACGAGAAAGTCTGCGAGGTTGTTTGTTGCTAAGGTGATCGAATCCGTATGAAATATAAAATTTATAATTCTTCACAATTGAAGTATAAAATGCTATTTAGCTTTTAAAATAGCTACTCAATTATCAGCTAATGTCATCAGAAAGTTGGCGTTGTTAACCGAAATACGATCTTCTTAATTCCCTTGTGGTCGCTAAAACTGTTGTGTAAACAACATTTTATAGTAAACAGCTGTAAACTTGGATAAGTGTTTTTTTGAAACTTTGACAAACAAAAAATAATAATAAAAATAAAATAGAAAACTTGACCAGTTGACATCAGGTGGCCCACCAAATTGACTAACTACAAATACTGAAATTATTTTTCTTTTTCAATTATAAAATTTATTGTCCATCCGCAGATACCCAGTCGGATCCAAGTTCCGTGATGAGAAATGCAGGGAATGTGTGTGCAAACTTGGCGGCATCACAGACTGCAAGCCCGCTGTTGATTGCCAGTGTGCACCTGTAAGTAACTCTTTCTCTTATTTTTTATCACTCGATTCAACAAATATAATTATAAATAGCGAAATCATATTCCTTGGATATTTTTTAAGAAACTTGTCTTGAAAAGTTGTATGAATTTGGGTGCAGCACTTAAATTATGTCAAATTAAACTTAAAATTTAAATTCATAAAAGATAAAATTAAAAGAGGTACTTTAAAAAACATCGAATTATGATGAAATCATAACTGATGACATTATCACAATCCAAAGTTTTCTTTCTAACTAACTTCACTAGTTGTGATAAAAAAATATTTCATTTAATTTTCCAAAAATTTTCCCCAGGACCTCGTCCCTCGTCTAACAGATGATTGCGAATGCCTCTGCGAGCCTTGCACCAACGGAACCAAAATTTGCCCGACCAGTAAACTATGTCTGCCCCTTGACAAGTGGTGTGATGGTCTCCAAGACTGTCCTGATGATGAGAAGGACTGTCTCACCACCACGCTGATGCCGGTCCCGGAAACGGTGATCACCACTGTGATGGCCACAGTTGCTAATACACCACCTACCACTAAAGTTACTACACCAGCTCCAACTACTACTACTGAGAAACGTAAGTATAAAGTTTAGGGCAGGATTCGTCTGAAAAACAAAACTTACTTAAATACTAGCTTACCGCCCGCGGCTTCGCCTGCTTTGTCTAAAACCTAATAAATTTTAATCTCTCACGCGTCCTACTATAACATACTGATTTAGTTACGAGCAAATAATGTACGTAGGACGCGTGAAGCTATATACTAAAACCTTCCTCTTGAATCGCTCTATCTATTAAAAAAAACCGCATCAAAATCCGTTGCGTAGTTTTAAAGATTTAAGCATACAAAGGGCATAGGGACAGAGAAAGCGACTTTGTTTTATACTATGTAGTGATGTACATCCATAATGTAATGATGATTTGATTTGTTTATATTTATGCAGGAATTTAACTCTATAACTAAGACCATTCAAGTGTATTACTATGTTCAAGTCAAATGAGCAAACATTACGCAGTGTAACTAAATAAAACTTAATTGAGCTTATTAGAAGTTTATTGTTTGAAAGATAACGGACACAAAAACACACCTTTAAACAGCTATTGATTAAACTATCTTTAAAGTGTACTTAATATCAACACTTTGAATTATACATAAATTATAATCGTACCGATACACCATTTATGCTCTTAAATATAGATTTATTTTTTCAATATTTTCAATATTCAAATAGCACGGGGTGTTACTGGATCGATACCAAACCCAAATATGTGATTAAAAAAATTGTTGTCTGTGTCTCTGTATGTTCAGGCATCACTTGAAAACTAATGGTTCGATTTCGATGAAACTTGGTATAATTATACCTTATCATCCTGGGCATAAAATGGGATACTTTTTATCCTGGAAAAATATGTAGAAAAAAAGTTTTTCAGTTTTATAGACCGACATCGCGGATGGAGTCGCGAGCGGAAGCTAGTTATTAATATTTGTGTTGATAAGTCGACCGATATTGAACTATATTATTAAAAATCAATTTTTCAGCCTTCGAATGTCCCAAAGCCGAGTGTCCTGCTGGCTACACTATACACAAAGTGAACAGCAACGCCGGCAACAAGCCAGGCTACAGTCGCTACAAGTATAATGGGGGTTACTCCAAGGGCGGATACGCTAAGGGAGGATACGCCAAGGGAGGATATTCCAAGGGTGGACGATATAGTGAGTATTGATGATTGATTTTTGTGGTATTCGATTGTGATACTAAATATTATTGATATGTGGTATCTAGATCAAACTTGGTTAGTACTTGGCCACTTATTTATTTTTTACTAGCGGTCCGCCCCGGCTTCGCCCGTGGTACATATTTACGTTTTCTCTACATAAGAACCATCCTCGTACTTGAAGGAATATAATAAAAAAAGAATTATCGAAATCGGTTCAGCCGTTCTCGAGTTATGCGCTTACCAACACATTTTGCGATTCATTTTTATATATAAGATTATAAGAAAAATACAGAATATATAATAATCTAAATCTAAATATCATTTTTTTTAAGCTAAATTGTTTCAAGATTTGGTGCATTGCTATTTACTCTTCTTTGTGCATTGTACTATAGTTACTGCCACGAACCAAGGCCAATATTGATCACATAAGGTGAACATTTCAATGAATATGTTACGTTAAAGTCGCTTATACATATTTTGACGACATTTCACTACGCGATTGTGAGTCTAGTTGTTTATTTGTTAAGAATTCACTTGTTATTTGTTATTACGTCAATGTATATTTCCCAGGTCGGCCACAAAAGAACGTGTTCTCTCTCAACAAGCCTGTCACCTCTGGGCCAGGGAGCACCAAACGCGAATGCGAACAATTCAAGTGTATACCACCAATGTTCAAACCATCACGACCTCCTGGTGCACCACCACCATGTGCAGCGCCAGCTTGCCCACCGAAGTATATGTTACGGCTCGACACAAAGAGATTGAATGAGGAGTGCCCACAGTAAGTATAATTATGGTCTAAGATCCGAACTTAATTAAAAAAAATGTTTTTATTAATTCAATAAAAATGTCCTGTCCAGGATTTTCCCAGTCAACCCATTTTTAATACATTTTTAATACACTAAATTTATTATAAAATTGGTCTTATTCTATTATCACGCCGGTGAAGGTCGACCTATGTTCGGATCTTAGACCATTATTAGTGGTTTAACAAAGGCTATGGCTGAAAAGCAGTGGGAGCACTGGCCTTTTGTTCATTGTTTTCATTATTTTTTAACCGACTTCAAAAAATGAGGAGGTTCTTTCATATGGATTTTTTATGTATTTCTTTTTTACTGCGATTAAATGCTATTCTATTCTATTTATTTTAAACTATCAAGTCAAAAGTTCACATCCACTGATTCACAAATCTACAAAACTAATTGACGTTTGTAAAATGTATCTTCAGATAATGATTTAAAAAAGGTATCTCGTTCAAATATTGATCGGCAAATATTCTCTCTTAATCCTTGTAAAAAAAGTATGTTGGAAAATAATTATCAAGGAAGCATTCATAAAATATGAAATTCACTTAAGCAACAATAAATTCACAAGTAAAATCATTATGACCGCTCTATATCTTTTTGAATTTGAATAGATACGTTTGCGAACCACCGCCAGAACAAATGCACTGGTGCAATATAACGGGTCGTACATTTAACACCTTTGATGGGCTGGAATACAAGTATGATGTCTGCCATCATATATTGGCAAGGGATAACAGACTCGACTCCTGGGCTGTGCTTGGTAAGTGTTTCATATCAAATAAATATAAATACATAATGGGAAAATTAAAATTAATCAATTACTAGCTAAAAAAATACCCAATTAATATCTGCACCTCTTATGCTTAGTCCCTCCAGATAGCACCAGTAACAATTCCAAAAAGGATTCTAATATCAGAAGTATCCTAATTCAAAAAGATTTCCTGACTTTGCAAACTTACATTGTCATTATTGTTAATAAGACCACTTTAGACGTATAAAAAGGTCATTTTGCCATTTCCTAAAGCTGTTAATTTTTTAAATTGCAGCTAGAAAGAGGTGCACAGTTGACGGGGGTTGCAAGAATGAACTCATAGTGAACCAAGATGAAGAAATCATTACCGTTAGGCCAGATTTCATAATCCAGTACGACAATTACGAATATACAGTAGAACAGACACAGAAAATCTGTTTCCAGAAGAACAGTTTCAAAGTATCGCAGCTCGGAACTGGTTTAGAAATTAGGTCGTTAAGATATGGCTTCGTCGTGACGTATACGCAGGACGGTGACATTAAGATTGGGGTGAGTTTGGCTGCGCTCTAAATTAATCCTAAAAATGTAACTAGCTGCCAGTTGGACGTTGTGTTGTCCTATTGTGGCAATTTGTGACAAATTTTGTATTATTGGTCTCCTTAAAAAATCCATTACTTGTGCAAAAACATTAAAAAATAATGTGAATTGGTCGAATCGTTCTGAAGTTTCACGTTTAGCAACACATTTGGCGATTCATTTTTATTCGCATCGTTTCAGTGAATACGAAACAATAGATTGTATGTGTTGTATCATTCAGCTTGGCGTGCATGATAATAAAAAAAATAATCTAAAATATATTGTGTCGTTAAGCTTGGCGCGCATGATAGTAAACAACAATCTAAACTATGTTGTTCAGCTTGGTGCGCATGATAGTAAACAATAAACTGAAATGTGTTATGTCGTTCATTATAAGTAAAAAATAAACTGTAATGTGAGTTTTTATACAGCTGGGCGCGCATTGTCAGTAAATTCAAAACTAAAACTTGTTTCGTCAACCTTTTCTCCCATTCGAAATAAACACAAAATTTTATGTTCTGTCGTTCAGCTGGGCGAGCAATGGAAGAACAGCGCGGACGGGCTGTGCGGCGCGTTCGACGGCAGGCTGGACAACGAGCGGCGGCTGCCGGGCGGCAAGACTGCAACCAGCACGGAGCAGTTCGCGCGCGCGTGGCGCCGCCCGGGCCAGGAGCCGCCCGCCTGCCGCGAGATCGTGCCGCCGCGGCCGTCCGACCAGCAGCGCGCCTGGGACCTGTGCAAAGTGATCACGTGAGCGCTCCCGTACACCCGCACAGCAAAGCTGCGACTACTTGCTCTTTACACTCTTTTAGAAGCTTTGGAAATAGAAAATTCGAAGTTTTCAACTGATTTCTATAAAAAAGTTTCAATTTCAATACAAAAAATTTGTTGTCTGTAAAGTCGGTTTACTGACCATAGTTGAATGTGACAACGTCTGATTGCGCTTCTTTGTCGCTCGTTCCGCGCTCTCGCTTGCACTTCAAGCCTTACATGGAACGCCTCAGAGCGAGGTAACGCCGCATGAGTCATGTTTTTTCGTGCGTGCAGCTTGCTCTATCGAATTATAAGACGTTGTCACGTCAAAAAAAATTGCCATAACACAAAACAGTCCTGATACTCACCAATTGATTTTATATTTCACGTACATCATCAAATCAAATTTACATAAAACGACCATTTACACAGGCAAGAGCCGCTATCCCGTTGCGCTAAAGTGCTCAACCTGGACAAGTGGCGTGACATCTGCCTGGAGAAGATCTGCGAGTGCACGGAGATGATTGTCAACGGTACTAAGAACACAGGGGAGCAGTGCCGCTGCCAGCTGCTGGACCAACTCGTGGCGGAGTGCCTCGCAGCTGATGCCAACATTGATCTGGAGGACTGGAGGATTCAGAATAATTGCCGTAAGTTCAGGGATTAAACAATTAGAATAAGAACAAAATTTGAATTATAATTGCGCTTATGTTTCATTGTTCGTATTAGATTGACATTTCCTAAATCTGCATTGTTAATAATATTTTCGCAATGGATAGAGGGTAAATATCTGCTGCTTTATGAACGCTATCTGTATTTTAATTTATTTGTATATCATGAAAATATTAAGTAGTAGTGGACCTATGATTGCTCCTTGAGGAACACCATGAATGCAATAATTATCCCTAATTTAAAAAAAACTCGGTTGGTATTGATTCAGTTTATATTTATTGCGAGGATGTTTTGACATCATAAACGCACTTCTAGAACCCATGTTGTTACTTTTATCACGTACCCTAACTGCAAATATTAATGTGCATTGTATCAAAAGCCTGTATCTTTTCTATTACAAAAATTAGTGTTACAATCACGCTAATTCATTAAATATAACCTCTTTCATAGCAGCGAAGTGCCTTACGCTTACCATTATAACTACATTTACATATTCGATATTATGTGGGCAAATCCTCTATTTCTGAAAGAAAGAAAAAAAGCTTTAATGCCAACAAAAACTTAGACTACCTTAACTTAAAAAGTACATAGATATAAGGCAATGGGAACAGACTCAGCCATGCTGGGGACACCCGAACAGCGCTGATTTTCAGTCTGCCCACGTATTTTTCCGAGGTCCTACATTTATATAAATACTAATCAAAAAAATGTGTGCCCTCAGCGGCGGAGTGCCCCCCCCCACTGAGGCACCACGACTGCTACCGCAAGCGCTGCGAGCCGGCGTGCGGGCCGCTGTACAGCGGGCTGGCGGCGTGCCCGCCCGCGCCCGGCGCGTGCTTCCCCGGCTGCTTCTGCCCCGAGGGCACGCTGCGCCGCGGCGACCAGTGCGTGCTGCCCCACGACTGTGTCGACTGTGAGTGTCCACTGAGAAACAAATAGAAAAAAAATGTTGTGTGGTTTTATGAAACCACGGTAAAAGTGAAACTTAGGCACAAAATTATCGTATTTGTACGATAATTATTATCGTACGGTTCCGAACACTGCTTTATACCTCGGCAGCCGACCGTCACGCCACATGCGCTACACAGACCAAAAAGTTTGAGACGATGTAATAAAAGTTTCACTTTAAATAGAAATCGAAAAATCTTTATTAAAAAAGTTTTAAAGTTTTAAAATAATACAGTTTATATATATTTGGGAAAACTAAAGCCTGTGTAAAGGTCGAATTCCTCCATCGAAGCTCGAATTTCTCCATCGAACTTCGAATTCCTCCATCGAAGTTGTAAAAATTAGACACGCATGCAATGGTGGTGGAATTTCTCCATCGAAAGTGGAGGAATTTTACACACAACGTAACCGATATGTCAACTACGATCTAATGGTGACATTAATTGTTTATTTTATAACCGACAACCAGATTTAAAATTAAGTCCACAGATTACCTCAGTCAGCTGTTCTTATGACAAATATATTTCCAATTTTGGTAACGACTATTAAAGATATGAGACCCCATCTGTAACAATATTTTTTTGATTTGAAAATACAATAAAGTGACTATATAATACTTTTGCCATTTTTGACCGCTTTTACACTGGTATCGTCTGAATTCCTATACATGCTGTTCAGAATGAATGAAGAAAAACTTTTCTTAACCTTTTTACCCTTACAGGCGTTTGTAAGGGCACGGGCACACCGGCCAAATACGTAACATTTGAGGATGACTATCTACCACACCTTGGAAACTGCACTTACCTAGTCTCCAGGGACTTGAATGAAAACGGAGGACATAAATATCAGGTATAAATAATAACATCATCAAAAGCTGGCAATATTTTTTTTTATTATTTATGTACTTTAATTTTTCCATAGATCTATGCAACGAACGGTCCATGTGAAGAGAATCCCGAAGCTGCGTGCGTCAAAATCGTTCATCTTATACATGGAAACAACACGATACGCATCAGCAAAGATCCTGCTACTAAGAAGGTAAGTTTTTTTTTATTATTACCATAAAAGAGAATCTAGTACATATTATTTCATTTAATGCATGCAATATTT
This sequence comes from Colias philodice, assembly GCF_061535455.1. Taxonomy (NCBI): domain Eukaryota; kingdom Metazoa; phylum Arthropoda; class Insecta; order Lepidoptera; family Pieridae; genus Colias; species Colias philodice. The sequence continues at coordinate 11,681,071 of NC_143094.1, read as the reverse complement.
TCAAATTCTGTCTGTTTTTTTTTGCTTTTTGAACTGACGGAGGCATTTTTATGGATTTTAATAGGGTAAATAAAACTTTGGATAGAAAATAAGATACTTTTTGTCGCTATGTAATAAGATATAACTTTATTTGTGGAACGATTTTAAACATTTTTAATTGACAGTTGGTGACGCTAGTAAACGGTAATCAAGTATTCCGCTATCCACTTGACAACGAGTGGGCGCTCGTGTCCATGATGTTCGGACAAGACGTCAGTGTTGCCATACCCGACTTGTATCTTGAGGTAATAATAATAATTGTGTGAATTTTGTTTTATTTATAACATTAAATCACCATTTCAATTTATTTTATGAAAATAAAGATGAAGACGTTGGTGACGACGACATCAAAGATGATGATAATATTTTTGATGTTAATTATCAAGAATATGATATTATTTTACACGATTTTAATGCTAATAATTTAGTTATAAAAATGGAAGCAATGAAAATCAAGAATTAGGATGATATTATCATAAATATTGTTGTTATTAACGGTGAAGAAAATGATCTTATTATACATGATTCAAATACTAATACTAATTCTGTTCCAGTTACAAGTGAAACAAGAAAAAATGGAGATATTAGTACAAGTTCCATCCCACGTGTACGCTCGTCGTACTGAGGGTTTGTGCGGTGAGTGCAGTTCTGATAGACCGCAGCTGACCACTAGTAAGGGAGAGCCTACTGAAGACTTGTTAGCGGTAAGTTATTTGTGAGAGGTGTTTAATAATACGTAATGAATTAGATAAGGATCTAGAATTAGTATAAGTAATATGTGAAGAGATAACAAGTCAATAACTGCGTTAAAAACAACCGACTTCAAACTTGCACTTGCAACATTTACAAATACAGACAAAAATGCTCATAAAATAAAAACTACTGGGCCTATCCGAATAAAATTTTTATGGGACCAATTCGACACCATCCCGCATCGAACAAAAAAAGAATCACGTAAATCGGTTCAGAAACCACGGAGTAATCGGTGTACATACATAAAAAAAAAAACATACCGGCCGAATTGATAACCTCCTCCTTTTTTTTGAAGTCGGTTAAAAAAGATAAAGATATAAATGTCCTTGTTAGTATATGATTCATAACTGATAAATATACCAATAATTTCAATTTCAAAATCACCAAATGTAATTTTGGTAATAATAATTTAATTTTTTAAACAGTTTAGAAAAGCAAAAAAAATGTCTTGAAATATTAAAAAATATTAATGTGGCTACATTTGTGGCCTGGTTGGAATGAAATTTGAGAAACAACCTAGAATCAATTTAAATTGTTGTCCGCCTAAGTGCCACAGTAACCAAATATATTTTCCTTCTTACACTCTTTCTGTTCCGCACCTTTATCTTTGCCTATAAATGTATTTTCATTAATTATAATATGTTTTTTATGTACTTATATACATACCTCTATGTTAAATTATATATGTTTTTTATTACTGGTATTGTACAATAAAGTGTAAAAATAAAATAAATAAAATACCTATATTCAAACCCACAGTACGGCGCCAGCTGGCAAGCGAGTCCCGAAGCCCTAACCACCCTGGGCGAAGCACCAGAACAATGCGGTGAACAGAAACAAACGCGCTGTGAACCGCCGCCACCAGATCGTAACCCGTGCTTGCAAATACAGAACGCGGATAAGTTTGGCGCGGTGAGTGATGGTGATTGTATGGGTGATGGTAGTGATGAAACACCTATATTTTAACTGATTTATAATAAAATATATAGTTCGGATTTTAGTTTGACGGTAGTTTTGATGTACTGTTAATAGTTTAAAGATAATAGTATATAGTGTCAATAGAAGTGTTGACGGTACTCTCGATAGTAGTGTTGACAATATGGACTTTAATTTTGACAATAACATTATGTGTAGTAATGAAAGTAGTATTGCAATCGTTTTGGCAGTAGGTACTGTTAACGGTAGTTTTAACAAAAGTATTTTCGTGTCATTGATCAAAATATACTCCGAATACAATATGAATACCAATTTGGACGAAAAAAAAAGACGGGTTGCACTCCAGGAGTGCCGGCAGAAGTGAAAACTTAATTATTAACGTTGAGGGTGTTTGATATCCATCCGACTTACGCTTTTTCGATCAGGTCACGTGTCCTGACGCGAGTTTAAGATTTTATACCCATTACAGAAAAAGTGCTACACGCCGCTAAAGAAGTTTTCACTTCAAAAATCAAATATACCTTTTTTTAAGTGAAATGTTTTACAGTGCCACGCGCTCATAGAGCCTAAAGACTACGTAGAGAAATGCGAGGCAGAACTGTGCGAACTGAACACGACGGACGCTTGCACAGTGCTCGCCCGATATGCGGCGGATTGCCGTGCGCAGGGCGTGTGCCTCACTTGGAGAGATGAGATCTGCCCCTTGCCCTGGTGAGTGCCCCATGTGCCCCAAAAATTTGCCAAGAGCCAAGTTAACGATTAGGGCTTTTTACTAAAATTATACTGTAAATTATACTGACTCATCCTTATTTTTAATATTTGTAATCTTATATATAAAAATGAATCGCAAAATGTGTTGGTAAGCGCATAACTCGAGAACGGCTGAACCGATTTCGATAATTCTTTTTTTATTATATTCCTTGAAGTACGAGGATGGTTCTTATGTAGAGAAAACGTAAATATTATATACCACGGGCGAAGCCGGGGCGGACCGCTAGTTATTTATAAATTTAATTTTTATGGTACATAAAATTGTTATACAAATAAATAAGTAATTTTTTAATCGGCCGAATGATTTCTGAGTTAAATTGTTAGGGTACGAAAATCAAATCTTTCCTTTTTTATTAATATAGAAGTGTCTGAAAGGAATAAATATCTCGATTATCGAATTTGTAAAATCTATCTTCTACTTCTCCGGGGTCGTTAGGAGAAAAAGCTTTGTTGCAAAAAGCTTAACGTACTAATTTATCTGAAATAAAATTTTACATTTTCCAGTGAGGAACCATTCGTGTACAGACCATGTGTGGATTGTGAACGCACGTGTGAGAACCACGAAGACCTGGAGAAGAATCCCAAGAAATGTACCAACCAACCCGTTGAAGGTTGCTTCTGTCCTGAAGGGAAGGTAAGAACAAATCTAAAATCAAAACGAAGCTTCTTGTTTTTGAAGTGAAACTTCTATAGGCGCTTTGAGAGTAAAATTTTAAGGTCGCGTCATGGCAATACCGTCACGTCATATAGTAAGGCCACGATTTTGGTGTGTTTAAATCTTGCAAGGAAGTTTCACTTCTGATAGTGCTCTTTTTTAAACTTTTATTCTGAAATGTTACATGTTTTATAATTGATATTGTCATCAGGTGCGCGTGAACAACACATGTATCGAACCGGCGAAGTGCTTCCCCTGTGACTCCAAGAGTGAACATTATGCTGGAGATGAGTGGCAGGTAATGTTGATTAATGCTTTTGTATCATATGCTCCGATAAGACAAGTTTGTTAAAAAAAAATTGTTGTTTTCCTTTACGAGATTCGACAATTTCGTGATGAATACATAATATGAATATTTAATTCTAAACAATATATTAGGTTGCATTTATTGTTAAGAGTGTTTAAGCGTTGGTAATTGTCAACGACTTTAAAAGTAGTCTGATCTTTCACACGTCAGATTTTCAACATCTATGGAATCCTAGATGCTTTACAAAATATATATACAGGATGTTTCTAAATTTGTTTCGTTTTCTCCACGCCCAGGAGGACGCATGCACAAAGTGCACGTGCAGCAAAGTGGAAGGCAAGAACCTGGCGCACGTGGCGTGCACGACGCAGACCTGCACCGTGCCCATGTGCTCTGAAAACGAGAACCTCATCAAGAAACCCACTAAGCACTCGGCCTGCTGCCCGAAGTATATGTGCCGTAAGTTTTTTTTTTATTCTTAACGAAAAAATTGATTTTTTTAGAATAGAAAAATTTGATAACAATGCGGAATTTGAACCCCCGTCTTTCTGCCAAATCGAGGCATCGCCTAACCTCTCGGTCACCCGTGAATCTATCGCAGTAATCGAATTTCCTCTACTCTATCTCTTCTTTTCGTAGTTTTATTTGGTTCACAAATTAGAATTAACACAAATAGACTTGAAAACTATTTATAAAGAACAATTTGCGGTGTAATCCCTAAATGAGTGAGCACATCATGCTTTAGATTCTCTTACTCGAGGAATAAAATCTTCCTTCCTCCATTTCTGTCTAAACTAAGTTTAGTCGAGCTAATTACACATAAAGTTATACTTCATCTACTAAACACATGAAAATAAAATAATTATAATCTGGATTTGTTGCAGTGCCGAAACCAAAGAAAAATAAGCCAAATTGCAAGGACCCTATCTTAATAGTATGTGGCTTCGGACAAGTGCGTAAACAGAAAACAAATGCCGAAGGGTGTAGCGAATTCACTTGTGGTAAGTTTTGTTCAGCCAATAAAAACACACCATCAAAATAAAATAGTATTTATATTTGTGTAAACTATTCTGTAATTTAAGTTAGCTGAATTAGGACTCTCAAATTACGATAAAATTTCAACAGTGCCAAAAAAATTATCAAAATACTTTCTTAAATAAGAATTATTTAACAGAATGTATGCCAGCAAACGAGTGTCAACCAATACCCAGTGACAATGAAGTAGAGATGCTAGAGCCTGGAATGGAACGCATCATTGACCAAAGTGGATGCTGTCCAAAAGTGGAACTTGTCTGTCACCCAAAGAACTGTCCTAAAGCACCGGACTGTCCGAAATTCTATAAACTCGAAACCGTCAATACTACTGAGAAATGTTGTCCGGAATACAAATGCGGTGAGTTCCTATAATCCTGTGATTATTAAATGTTCCAGCTAAAGAAAATAAAATTGCTATGCTGTTGTATTTCGTTATAAGTTATCATCGTGTTAAAAATAACTTGAAAATATGTATTGCTAATATTGCAGAATTACCCAAAGACAAATGTAATGTGACATTGGAATGGGAGGCCGCTGCAACTGGAGGAGAAAAAATGCGAGCGAACCCACAAGTTATGCTTAAAGATGTACGTAAAATGTATAATTTTGATAGAAGTAGTAAATTTTTTCAAGGAAATCAAGGCAGACGTTGTGACTATCTATTTTGGAACTTATCAGTTTTCAGAAATCTTTTCTATATAAATTATGCTCCACCACTCGCCGGTTTCTCACTCTTCAACAATCACTTTCCAAAAAAAACTTAACTGTTAATTGTTTTTACCATAATTATTTATTTCATCAATATAGCACTACTTATTTGTAGGTAGTCTGCAAACTGCATCGAATCAACCAATTAAAGATTTGTCGATGGTAAATGGTAAAACTATGTTATGACAATTCAAAAGTGCTTCTAGCAGTAGTCTAATTGAATAAATAAATGTCTGTTTGTTTGTTAAATGTTATTCAACTTATCTCCGTCCAGATTGACGCAGTATGGGCGGACGGTCCATGCCGTGCGTGCCACTGCGCAGGCGACACAGCACAAGCTGCGCATGCGCAGTGCACAGTAGAGGAATGTCCTGCGATAGTATCAGATGCGCAGTTCGTGCGTACAGCGAAACCTGTGCCCTTCGAGTGCTGCCCAAGAACTGTGAGCACCGCGTGTAGGAGTGGAGATCATATTTATCAAGTGAGTACTAATAAAGTAATACAAGTGAGTACTAATAAAGTTAGTCAAGTAATACTTGACTAACTTATACTTAGCATTATATTGTAATGGGTTTCCAGAGAGAAAATATTTATGCAAGAATAAGTTTCGAATATCGACGAAACACAATTTTTTTTAAATGGGTGTTTATTAAAAATGGGTTTATTTTTAATGTACACAACAGATTGGCGAAACATGGAAATCACCGGACAACGCGTGCGAATCATACCTGTGTAAAGAAGTTGGGGACGGTGAACTTGAGGTCGTCACCACTGTGCAGACTTGTGACACCACTTGCCAACCTGTGAGTACATTACTTTTCTGCGCTAATATAAAACAGTGAAATGATTTAATTGTGTGTATGTTTGAAATGAATACAAAAAAATGTAAAAAATCTGTTCACCAGCTGACATTATTCCTGTGTGTATTTTATTTTTATCCCGCGTCAATTTGGGCGGCGCAAGGACGTGCATCTATTTTGGTATAAAATCCTATCACTCATGAGAAAAATATGTACAAAATCTCTAAATTGAAAGCCAAACTATCTTTGGATTTTTCAAACGGATACTACCAAATTGGAGTATCACACGATTCACATATAAAAATAATTTTATATACCCAGGGTTGGCAGTACGAGCCAGCAAATTCAAGCGTGCAATGTTGCGGTCGCTGTAAGCCAGTCGCGTGCGTGGTCAACGGACAAGTGCACAATATCTCCACTACTTGGACGTCAGATGACTTCTGTGTTAACTACACTTGTGTTGACCTGAATGGAACGGTAAGTTGTGTTTTTTGTTATGTGTTTTATGTTTTGGTGTTCAGTTGTCCCTATTATTTTGCCAAAAAAATACTTTTATAACTCTGCCTAAATTGTTTTTTATTTTGTGTATAAATTTTCTTCGCTATTAAATTTTTATTTATCTCAACAGTACTTATAAAAATAACGTCTTCTTACTATTATGAGACTTACCCTGGAAATTTATTCTAATTGACGTTCTTATCATGGGCTTTTCATCTCGACAAAAGCTTTATAAGATTTACAATTAATTTTGTTTTATAGCTTCAAGTGCAGTCTTCAAACGAAAGATGTCCGGAGATTCCAGAGCCGATGTTGAAGCAATTTGTGTTCAGCGATGAGAAAATACCTGGAAAGTGTTGTACAAAGCGTGAACCGATCGCCTGTCGTGTTGGAAACGAAATATATCAGGTATGATTTTTAATTCAGTAATTTGTTGGTAGTAGATTATTCACGTGCTTTTGACTCTATTGATATTGCTATTTCTTCCAAAACTAATATAATATAACAGGTTTGATGTTAAATGTTTAAAGGCTAGCTTACAAAAAGCTCACAAGTTGTTAAAATTTATAATAAATAGTACATGTGTTTCTCTATGTGTGAAATCGACTAAAGGCGTGCTACAAGGTTCCATCCTTCGACCACTGTTGTTTATTTTATACACAGCTGGTGTCACTCACTCATAAACATTGCAAATATCATTTCTATGCTGATTATATACAGATATTTTCTTCAAGATGAGTGAAATGTGATGTAGTGACACTATGGTTTATATTTCAGGAAGGACAAACATGGCCGACGTCAGACCCGTGCAAGAACGTGTCGTGCACGCGGGACTCGTCCGGTCGACTGGCGCAAGTGGATAGCATAGAGTCGTGCGCTCAAGATTGCAAGCGTGGCTGGGGATACGAACCCGCACCCGCCGGCCAGTGCTGTGGCCACTGCGCACAGCAGCAATGCGTGCTGGGCGACGTGCTGCGGGAGCCCGGTGAGTGTGGCACAGGGAGACTGGGGACACGAACCCGCAGCCGCCGGCCAGTGCTGTGGCCACTGCGCACAGCAGCAATGCGTGCTGGGCGACGTGCTGCGGGAGCCCGGTGAGTGTGGCACAGGGAGACTGGGGACACGAACCCGCAGCCGCCGGCCAGTGCTGTGGCCACTGCGCACAGCAGCAATGCGTGCTGGGCGACGTGCTGCGGGAGCCCGGTGAGTGTGGCACAGGGAGACTGGGGACACGAACCCGCAGCCGCCGGCCAGTGCTGTGGCCACTGCGCACAGCAGCAATGCGTGCTGGGCGACGTGCTGCGGGAGCCCGGTGAGTGTGGCACAGGGAGACTGGGGACACGAACCCGCAGCCGCCGGCCAGTGCTGTGGCCACTGCGCACAGCAGCAATGCGTGCTGGGCGACGTGCTGCGGGAGCCCGGTGAGTGTGGCACAGGGAGACTGGGGACACGAACCCGCAGCCGCCGGCCAGTGCTGTGGCCACTGCGCACAGCAGCAATGCGTGCTGGGCGACGTGCTGCGGGAGCCCGGTGAGTGTGGCACAGGGAGACTGGGGACACGAACCCGCAGCCGCCGGCCAGTGCTGTGGCCACTGCGCACAGCAGCAATGCGTGCTGGGCGACGTGCTGCGGGAGCCCGGTGAGTGTGGCACAGGGAGACTGGGGACACGAACCCGCAGCCGCCGGCCAGTGCTGTGGCCACTGCGCACAGCAGCAATGCGTGCTGGGCGACGTGCTGCGGGAGCCCGGTGAGTGTGGCACAGGGAGACTGGGGACACGAACCCGCAGCCGCCGGCCAGTGCTGTGGCCACTGCGCACAGCAGCAATGCGTGCTGGGCGACGTGCTGCGGGAGCCCGGTGAGTGTGGCACAGGGAGACTGGGGACACGAACCCGCAGCCGCCGGCCAGTGCTGTGGCCACTGCGCACAGCAGCAATGCGTGCTGGGCGACGTGCTGCGGGAGCCCGGTGAGTGTGGCACAGGGAGACTGGGGACACGAACCCGCAGCCGCCGGCCAGTGCTGTGGCCACTGCGCACAGCAGCAATGCGTGCTGGGCGACGTGCTGCGGGAGCCCGGTGAGTGTGGCACAGGGAGACTGGGGACACGAACCCGCAGCCGCCGGCCAGTGCTGTGGCCACTGCGCACAGCAGCAATGCGTGCTGGGCGACGTGCTGCGGGAGCCCGGTGAGTGTGGCACAGGGAGACTGGGGACACGAACCCGCAGCCGCCGGCCAGTGCTGTGGCCACTGCGCACAGCAGCAATGCGTGCTGGGCGACGTGCTGCGGGAGCCCGGTGAGTGTGGCACAGGGAGACTGGGGACACGAACCCGCAGCCGCCGGCCAGTGCTGTGGCCACTGCGCACAGCAGCAATGCGTGCTGGGCGACGTGCTGCGGGAGCCCGGTGAGTGTGGCACAGGGAGACTGGGGACACGAACCCGCAGCCGCCGGCCAGTGCTGTGGCCACTGCGCACAGCAGCAATGCGTGCTGGGCGACGTGCTGCGGGAGCCCGGTGAGTGTGGCACAGGGAGACTGGGGACACGAACCCGCAGCCGCCGGCCAGTGCTGTGGCCACTGCGCACAGCAGCAATGCGTGCTGGGCGACGTGCTGCGGGAGCCCGGTGAGTGTGGCACAGGGAGACTGGGGACACGAACCCGCAGCCGCCGGCCAGTGCTGTGGCCACTGCGCACAGCAGCAATGCGTGCTGGGCGACGTGCTGCGGGAGCCCGGTGAGTGTGGCACAGGGAGACTGGGGACACGAACCCGCAGCCGCCGGCCAGTGCTGTGGCCACTGCGCACAGCAGCAATGCGTGCTGGGCGACGTGCTGCGGGAGCCCGGTGAGTGTGGCACAGGGAGACTGGGGACACGAACCCGCAGCCGCCGGCCAGTGCTGTGGCCACTGCGCACAGCAGCAATGCGTGCTGGGCGACGTGCTGCGGGAGCCCGGTGAGTGTGGCACAGGGAGACTGGGGACACGAACCCGCAGCCGCCGGCCAGTGCTGTGGCCACTGCGCACAGCAGCAATGCGTGCTGGGCGACGTGCTGCGGGAGCCCGGTGAGTGTGGCACAGGGAGACTGGGGACACGAACCCGCAGCCGCCGGCCAGTGCTGTGGCCACTGCGCACAGCAGCAATGCGTGCTGGGCGACGTGCTGCGGGAGCCCGGTGAGTGTGGCACAGGGAGACTGGGGACACGAACCCGCAGCCGCCGGCCAGTGCTGCGGTCACGGCACCAGTAGTTAAAAAATCCCCTGATATAAGTTATCTTATTGCCATCAAAATTCCACCAACTTCATAACTCCTCCAACTTAGCGTCACTAAAACAAATATACAATATACATAAGTTATAATATTTATCATCCACAGGTTCAACATGGAAATCCATGGACAACTGCACAACATACACTTGCGAGAAATCAGAGGGAGAGGTGTTTGTGACGTCATCTCGGCAACAGTGCATCGACATATCCGATTGTCCGGAAGAGGATCGCATCATGGAAGACTGCTGTCTCACGTGCAAGAGGAAAACGATGGATTTGAGTGAGTAGCAAAATTGTTGACATTGATATAATGAACACTATCGAATTATCGTCTATTCACCAATCTTTTTCTCTCAGGAAGAAGTTTATTTGACATAATTAATGAATGAGTTTTCTTCGCCATATTTATATCTACATTTTGCAATTTCTCAATTTTGATTATTGACAAATAAGTCATCAGCATATATAACTAATAGAAACGGTCTCAAGATGGATCCCTGAAGAACTCCATACAGAAATATGCAACAGAAATAACTTCAATAGTATTTTTTATCCGATTTATATACAAAATAGTAATTTTATAATTTTTCTTGTGATTTAATTCAATATTAAGCCAATATACCCTTAACATATAAGCAACAGCGATATATCAACAAAATCGATTGCTTCATTTATGGTCCACAAAATTTGTTTGTTTTTTATAAAAAATAATATATTATGGTACTAAAAAATACATAATATATTTTAGAAACGTGTACGGTGAAAGAGCGCGAAGTAGGTGTGGGCGAACTGCACATGCGCTCGGGTGCGCGTGGGGACTGCGTTAACTTGCTGCCCGTGCGCATACGCGAGTGCCAGGGACACTGCGAGTCTGGCACTTTCTATAGCAACCGTGAGTTATTTGTCATTTAAAAAAATATACTTCATATTTTTTTTTGGTATCTTATGATTATTTGATGTGAACTATGAAATGAAAAAAATGTATAACTTCTACTTTCACACTTTGACAGGTACGTAGGTACGTACGTACTATGTAGCGTGCCTCGGTGTTGACAATTCAAATGTGTGATTTAAACGATGTTTTTGCTGATTTTTTTGATTTGCTAACATTTTTCTTGATCCGATTCGTAACTACAATGGCAGTTGTCATCAGTTACAGCCATGTTATTGAAGTGAAAACTTCTTGAGCGGCGTTGAGCACTTTTTCTGTAATGGGTATAAAATCTTAAACTCGCGTCAGGACACGTGACCTGATCGAAAAAGCGTAAGACGGATACCATTCCAAAATATCAAACATGCTCAACGATAATGATCAAGTTTTCACTTCTGCCGGCACTCCCGGAGTGCATCTGTGCAACCCGTCTTTTTTTTTCAAGTCTTTTAAATTTCCAACATTCTATTCCCACAGAGACGGGCAAACATACATCTGAGTGCGAATGCTGCACAGCGAGCCTCGTGGAGCCGCAGGGTGTGGAGTTGGTGTGCGCAGATGGGCGGCGCGCACGCGGCTCGCTCGCCAGCCCCGCCGCGTGCGCGTGCCGCGCGTGCGCAGACACGCGCTCGCCACGTGAGTCAATCCATACTAATATTATAAATGCGAAAGTAACTCTGTCTGTCTGTCGGTTACTCAATCACGCCTAAACTACTGAACCAATTTGCATTAAATTTGGTATGGAGATATTTTGATACCCGAGAAAGGACATATCCTACGTTTTATTGCGAAATATGTACCACGGGCGAAGCCGGGGCGGACCTCTAGTAATATTATAAATAAATAAATTTTATAGGACATTATTACACAAATCGACTTAGTCCCACACTAAGCTCAATTAAGGCTTATGTTGTGGGTACTAGGCGACGATAAATATAATATTTAATAAATACATATATAGATAACACCCCGACCCAAGAACAAATAATTGAGTTCATCACACAAATATTTGCCCTGACCGGGGATCGAACCCGGGACCGTCGGCTCAGTAGGCAGTTACTTTACCACTGTGCCAACCGCGTCGTCAAAAGTACACAGCGTGTAGCTGTATGCGCGGACTGCTGCTGCTGTATGTATGTGAGAGCCACGTGGAGCTGGTCTGCGCGGACGGACACATCGTGTGAACAATGCTTAATGCATACCCAAGATTCTTTGAGCGGTAACACGGGCGGCTCGAGCAGTTAAGGGCTGAGCGACGTACACGGACTGCTCGAGCAGTCGGTCCTTGACTGCTCGAGCTGTCGCTACAAACAGCGCAGCTGACGGCTCGAGCGGTCCATGTAAGGCAGTGAATGAATGTCCATAGTTCACAGTTTCGATTTTTATCTACACATTATGACTACGTACTTTGTATTTATATCGGCTCCATAGACTGCTAGGAGCTAGAGTTTACCGCTAGACCTAATCATATCTCACAATAATTAACCCTATGCATGTGTTAAAAATATTTCGTAACCCACGAAATAAATTAAGAAAACACATGAATCTTATTTTAACATTTTTCTATTTTCAGTTTCCGGCACAAAGACCAACGTGATCCCCGAGTTCTACAAAAGATCGTTCCCGCCGGAGCAGTGAGATCGTCGGAGTTTAGTTTATGAGATTTCTTGTGTATACCATGTAAAATATATTATGAAATGATGTAAAATATACTATTGAATTTCATCTGTTGTTTTATTTGGGATCAACCTTTTTAACCAAAAATTACCTCAAAATAAAAACCTAACTATAGGTGTAGGTAACAGTTATGTAGCCAAACCATTTCCATACATTAAATAATATTTTAAAGAAATTCTATCAGAAGTTTTCTGTGTCACTGATCCATATTTCAACTAATCTACAGGCTACAAGTTTATTTAAAATATTGCACGCCTCATAAGCGAAGCGTGGTGGGTACTACTGTCACTTCGCGCAAAACATCTGATTTTTCAAACTTAAAATGTCTTTATGTATCATACATTGCACTTGTAAGATAATACATACACACACATATTAAGAAAAAACACTATTTTTAACGTTCATGATATTTTTGATGTCATTTTTGTTATTTAAACTAGTTAAAAAACAGTTTAAAAAAGTTCTGTCTTGGACGTCCGTGTGTCTGTATGTGCGGATCCTCTTTCTTGTTAACACGATAGCGACCGAAATACTTTACTAATCGAGTCTTTTTTTTTCTCTTACGCTTGAGTATGCTCAGGAATAGAACCCTTTCATTTTTCAGGGTCTGATTCGATGTGGTTTAATTGTTATTAAATAAACAAAAATAATAATTAATAAATTTTTTTTTAAAAAAAAAAATTATGAGGCGTGCACTTTTGGATTTTCCAAATTATTTTTTTTTATTATTGGCTATAACATTAATACAATAATTGTTATTGATAATATTGTGATAATATTATGTATGAAATAGTTGAAAATATTCGAGTAAAAAATATTCTGAATTGAAAATGTCTTAACTAATAGGTTTTTTGATAAAATTGATAGTTGGTGAAATCATAAGAGTTTGAATTTATTTTTATTATTGACCAGCTAGCTTAGGTAGTTAAAATCTATTGCTTTTGTGTGTACATATTGTGAATACACCATAAAAATGATGTCAATAAGCACAATATCACATAATATTATCCCTAAGTACTATCCAATAAGCTTCAGTTTACTCACAGTTTACTGTTACGAAATGATGTTTGATTCTTTCGATAAAATTTTGCAAACACAATCAAGATAGTTTCTTTAGCTATCGGTACAGTTTTAGTTTTGTTTTTGTACAGCAGTTTTTAGCTTTTCTTCCAAGTCCATTTTGTAGCAGGTTTAGGTATGAATTTCATGGTACGTTCAGACGCGTAGCCAGAGCCCGTGTGCTTATGGTACAAACAAATAAACATGGGCGCATGCACAAACAACATGTTTACATGCTTGTGCTCGTTGAATGTCGCTTTGAACGCAAGCGTCTGAACGCGGCATAAAAATGGAAAGGACAAAATATGTTGAACGTGAGGTAGGATTCGTAACCGCATCTTTTGACGTGTATAAAAATACACACATCAACCTATTCTTCATAGATTTTTAGATATTTGTACAATACCCTAGACATTGTTCATATGTGTATATTCGAGACTGCCTGTATAATATAAGGTACTTTCAGGAAAAAATAAAACAAATTTTTTCAACAAAATCTTTAGTGCCATAAAAATTACAATACATATAAATAATGTACATACATAAATAATTAACATGATCCATCCACCACATTAAGCCTTTTTATGTTTGTCATGGCATTCGCGTCACACGAATTAAATATTTCGAGTCTCAAAAAGTTTTAAGCATTTTAGATATGAGACAAGGGTGGAAAAATTGTAAATTCTGGGGAAAAGTTATTTATTTATCACTAAATTCTTCATTCACATGATAGATTCGTCCTCTTTGTCGTTACATGGGGTTGGTTCTGCGTTATTTTCTGGCTCTTTAACTTTCTCTTCTTCTATTTTTTGTTCTTCTTCTTTCTGTTTCTGCTGTTTCAGCATCTCTGATAGATATTTACACCGCTGCATACATTCCTCCTGTAAAAATAATGATTTTTATTAATAAAACATGTTCCGTTTTATCGTTCTTTGCAAAATTTTGGCACAAATTAAATTTTTAAGTCTTGTAACTGGCCATTCGGCCGCAATATCATATTGCACGCCTCATAAGCGAAGCGTTGAGGTGGGTACTACTGTCACTTCGCGCAAAACATCTGATTTTTCAAACTTAAAATGTCTTTATGTATCATACATTGCACTTGTAAGATAATACATACACACACATATTAAGAAAAAACACTATTTTTAACGTTCATGATATTTTTGATGTCATTTTTGTTATTTAAACTAGTTAAAAAACAGTTTAAAAAAGTTCTGTCTTGGACGTCCGTGTGTCTGTATGTGCGGATCCTTTTTCTTGTTAACACGATAGCGACCGAAATACTTTACTAATCGAGTCTTTTTTGCACGCCTCATAAGCGAAGCGTTGAGGTGGGTACTACTGTCACTTCGCGCAAAACATCTGATTTTTCAAACTTAAAATGTCTTTATGTATCATACATTGCACTTGTAAGATAATACATACACACACATATTAAGAAAAAACACTATTTTTAACGTTCATGATATTTTTGATGTCATTTTTGTTATTTAAACTAGTTAAAAAACAGTTTAAAAAAGTTCTGTCTTGGACGTCCGTGTGTCTGTATGTGCGGATCCTTTTTCTTGTTAACACGATAGCGACCGAAATACTTTACTAATCGAGTCTTTTTTTTCTCTTACGCTTGAGTATGCTCAGGAATAGAACCCTTTCATTTTTCAGGGTCTGATTCGATGTGGTTTAATTGTTATTAAATAAACAAAAATAATAATTAATAAATATTTATGTATTTAAAAAAAATTATGAGGCGTGCACTTTTGGATTTTCCAAATTATTTCAAATTCTGTTTAATAGTTTTTTTGTAAAAAAAAACAAATATCCAACCTATTTTTTTTTTCAAATTTGTTACATTATTGAATCAATTATGATATTAGAGTTTTGAGGAAATTTCAACTGAATAGTAACAGATAATCGAAATGATTGAATCGAAGGTATGAGCAATTGCTATTAGATAACTCGTAATCGACCTACTTGTTCATCAACCATCACATTAAGTTACCAATAATGCAATTTGTCAAATAGATTTTGTCATTTCTATGTTGAAAACCACAGACATTACGTCATAGTTCAGTAACAAAATAGTTTTTGTAGGGTGATTGTACTTTTAAGATGTAATACAAAGAATAATAAATTTTTTGTGCAAAATTGGACTCAATCATTGCAGAATATTTTCTGTCGGACTGACAAAAATCCCAGATCAATATACTTAATCATATTTTTATGACAAAAATTTTTCCTTTAGAATCATAAAGTGAGCCTGTGGGTCGCAAATAGGTTCGTGTCAATTAGGAGGTTGAATACATCAAAACCAAAAAAATATTTTATAAAACCAATTTTCCAACAAATTTCTGTACATTTTTTTACAATTATATCCTTATCTACAATTTCCTTACCTTACTCTTCCCAGGCACACTATTAGCGATCTTGGCCCATCGATCTCCAGCCCCACCTTTGGGATACTTCGCAAGGGCTGTTTCTAACGCCTTCTGTTGTGTTTGAGACCAGTTGCTCACAGAACTTGCTGCTATGTCTTCCGCTTTGCGAGTTTTTACCTAGATGAAAGAAGTAAAATTTGTATTTTTTGTCGAAAAGGGAGGCTTCTTATAAAAAATTGCCATTTTCCCAAATTAGAAAGAAAGAAGAAATTAGGTATATGTAATCCATTTTTGAAGAGCACATAATTATCAGATTACAAAATGTTTTAGTTTTTTAACCGTGGCCTGCGGAAGAACATAAGAGATTTTTGTGTTTATTGTTATAAAACATCTTGAGCAACATTGCAAGAGTTACGTTGCCGCAGCGAAATTATATTTTCTTTAACTTGACCGCATTAAAAAAATCACATAATATAAAATATTTTTTATTACTTGTTACAAGATTTTATTCGAATTGTATTATCCGCACTATTCCTAGAGGCAGATATCATATTATGCAATATTTTTTCGCTATGACTAATACAAATCCGGAACAAGTATTTTACAGCAGATCTGTAAACTCTTCTTTGTTTCCAACTCTAGCTTTAGCATATTTGAGCACATCTCCGTCCATCAGCCAAGATCATGTACCTGCCTATACTGACCTTTTTGGGCACTTCTGGCACTGGTTCCACCTCCTGTCCCGGTATCTTGTAACAGTTCTCCTTCAACTTGGCCGCCTTGTGCGTGACTTCAGCAACAGGCCGCTGCAACTTCTACGCGACTTATTTCCCCACCTATTGGCTGGAATACCATCTCCCTGCTAATACTGACCTTTTTGGGCACTTCTGGCACGGGTTCCACCTCTTGTCCCGGTATCTTATAGCAGTTTTCCTTGAGTTTGGCCGCCATATGCGTGACTTCAGCAACAGGCCGCTGCAGTTTCTCAGCGACACTTTCCCACCGCCGCGCCGCACCCGCCGGGTAGCGCTTTACGAGACGAACTAGTTCCGCTAGATCGTCGTCCGTCCAGAGACCACCGGATATTATGGGCGGTGCTGACTGGGATACAAATTGGTTTCATTTAGTAAGCAATACACTTACATTTTGATTTATTATTATTTTAACCAGTAAAAATGAATTATGTATTTCTGTATTTTGCACTTCTAAATATTCTCGAATTGAAATTAATTTTTGTGTGCATCAAAAAAAAGGTACTTTGTAAAATACAGATCGTATAAAATATTTTTTATTTCACATTAAAAAATACGAAGAAACTGTATAAATCACTAACTCACTAATAATAATTCCCTATTCAAGATACTAGCCCATAAACTAAGAGTTTCCTGTTTAAGAAAAGTCTATTACTCTATGGTAGCCCCTCCTAGACTGACAGGCATCTTATCCATACTAATATTATAAATGCGAAAGTAACTCTGTCTGTCTGTCTGTTACTCAATCACGCCTAAACTACTGAACCGATTTTCATGAAATTTGGTATGGAGATATTTTGATACCCGAGAAAGGACATAGGCTACTTTTTATCCCGGGAAAATGACGCAATCCCAGAAATCCCACGGGAACGGGAACTATGCGGGTTTTTCTTTGACTGCGCGGGCGAAGCCGCGGGCGGAAAACTAGTATAAAATAACATTAAGAATCAAACTCACCGGTTTACTAACAACCGGCGCGCCCTCCTCCGGCTCATCAGCCGGTTCCAACAAGCACTCCCGCTCGGGCGGCACAAAGCCTCGCCGCTTCCGAGCGCCGCCCGCCGCCGCGCGAGCCTCCGCGGCTGCTGCTTCGCGAGCCTCGCGTGCTCGGTCTTCTTCTTCCCTACGATTATTTATTATCTATGTATACTAATATTATAAAGCTGAAGAGTTTGTTTGTTTGTTTGATTGTTTGAACGCGCTAATCTCGGGAACTACTGGTCCGATTTGAAAAATTCTTTCGGTGTAAGAGAGCCAATTGATCGAGGAAGGTTATAGGCTATATGTCATCACGCTACGAGTAGAGCCACGCACGGGGGTGAAACAGCACGGAGCAGCTAGTATGTTATACTTTACTAGCTGCGCTCCGCGGTTTCACCCACGTGGCTCCGCTCCTGTTGGTCTTAACGCGAACGTGATGGTATATAGCCTATTGCCTTCCTCGATGAATGGGCTATCTAACACCGAAAGAATTTTTCAAATAAGCAAAGGCAAAGGCGCGCGAATTCATGCGCGTGGACAGTAATCATAAGCATAACATTTAAACGCTCCCTAAGCTTAATACAGACCAATCTGTTTGTATTTTCTATATGTTTTTTCTTGTGTTTTATTTTTTATATTGAAATATTGAATAAACAAAACCCATTTAAAGATACAAATTTGTAATCACAGTACTGTGTTTTAATGTCTAGTAATAATATAGATAAGCACTGTGTAATAATGTAAAAGTAATGGATCATTAATTAATTAATGCATACCGAGAAATTACAGAACCAATAATTACATTAAATTCTCATAGATCTTTAAATAACTAAAAATTAAAGTTTCTATGTCAGATACATAAAATATTAGCAATAAAATTACTTCTCTTACTTTTTCTTTCTTCTTCTTTCTTCTTCCTCCTGCTGTTTCTTTCTCTCTTTAAATGCAGCTATAGCACTTGGAATGGCAGTTATAGACCACCAAATTGCTCTTGGTATTTGAAACGGCAATGTATCTTTTATACTGGGTTTAGGCAATTGATCCAATATTTCCGCTAATCCAGTGTCAAAACCAGACTTTTTCATTTTTTTACCCCTTGTAGTTAATATTTGTTCCTATAAAAAAATTCATGTTAATAAAAGTATATAACCTTACAATTGCAAGATTTATTCAGTATTTTAAAAACTTACTTACAGCTGTGTACCTCTTCTCAGCATATGCTGCCCAACCGACTAAATACTGTCCAAATGTAACAATGATAAATAAAATAATAGAGCCCTCGGCCAATCCCATTTTTCTGACATGTCGGTAATAATATATAGCTGATCTCCAGTTTGGTAATCCATTTTTAAGTACCTCATTATACCTAGAAAATTATAATAACATGTTAGCATGGATAATTAAGTTAGCAAAATTACAGAATTGAATTCAATCTCTAAAACATAAAAATATTATTTTAAAGGGTTTTTATAGTTACAAACATTAAATTGTAGAATTGAATTCAATCTCAAAAACATAAAAATATTATTTCAAAGAGTTTTTTATAGTTACAAACATTAAAAATTCATAGATTGATAAAAATTACATATTATCGAACTTAAAAAAAACAGTACAAAATAAAAATTTACTTTTAGTTGTAAGTCATAATCCTTAATGTTATTATTATGCAACACCCGAAATTTGAACAAACCAAAATTCCTTGAATTACAAATGAAAAATGACTTTTTAACTTACTTTTCTCTTTTACCTGGGTCTTTAAGAACATTATGAACAGACACTAAATTCCTAAACTGAACATCTGCATCGGGCGCATCATTCTTGTCTGGATGTAACTTTAGAGTTAACTTTTTAAAAGCCGACTTAATTTCAGATTGTGATGCATCCTAAAAACCAATTTACAAGAAAAATTTAATATGTATCTGGTATATGTCAGTAAATTATGAATATATTATGGATAAATCTAAATTTCAAGCTCTCATAAAAAAATACTCGTAAAATATTAAGTTATTTAAACATATTTTCCTCAACATTGTAGGTCATTTTTTTTCAAATTGGTTCGATATATCAAAGAAATTACAATACATGAATGAATAAGAATCTAATAGCAATAACTAAATAATAATTTTAAATCGCATACCTGAGGAACACCAATAAGTTCATAAAAATTTTGGTTCACTTCTTCTACCACGTCGAAAACTTCCAAATCGTCGTCGTCCCAAGCTGCAACACCTAATATAGCGCAACAGGCTATAAGAATTAAACACCGCATTTTATTTATTTCACTTGATTTATTAAAGTTTTAAACAAATTATACTTTAATAATTCATATTTTGTGCGGCTAAAAAGAAATTTAATGAACAGATACTACGGAACAACTGATAGTGACATATTTTGTCCTTTGAAGTTTGATAATTGATAATGAGTGACAACGTCAGTCGTGAACTTTCAAAAACGTTGCAATTACGTCACGTCTGTCATTCGTTTAGGAATGATATGGGAATATTTCACAAGAAAATAAGTAGATACTTTTTAGTGTACTACGTTATACATCACAGTTATACATAACAATTATTCTGATACATGAATATTGAATAATCGAAAAAATTCTAAGAAAAAATTACACTGAAAATTTTAAGTGTTTCAACATTTGAAATAAATATAATAAAAGTGTGAAACAAAACATGAAACAAACGTTTATTACTATCAAAAGCACATTTCTTAGGCACATTTGCTCTGAAAACAAACAATTCAATATTTTAATTTTTTGAATTAAGAATAAGAACTGTGCTGTACAGTGCACTGCATTCGATCAAGTATGCTATTAGATAATGATAAGACGTACATAGTTAAGTAACTTTTAACTTTTTGGAAAAATAATACACAACTGAAAATGTCTCATATTTTATGCGGCGAATTGAAATCAATCATAATCATATTATATTACATTGGACGTCAGAGCTAGCCAGCATAGTAAGACCTGTTTTTATTCCTAGAGCTGCCCCTATAGCCAAATACGCTTATGCAATCGAGGGACGGGAGATAGGTCAAGGCGACTGGTCTATACCTTCAGAGAGAAAAGCAAAGCGAATCAGTAGCTCGCGGCCCCGTTCGCGGGTGAAACGTAGTAAGGGGATGAAGACCCCAAAAATAAACCACGTTATTTCTTTTGACCATACTGCAGAGTGCATTTGCACTTTGCGTTTATAAATGTGTATTATGTGAATTGATTTATTCTTCATGCGTTGCCCAACATACTTTTTCGTAATCGCAATGTTTTTCACTACCTTTGGTGCTGTTGCATTGGTGATAATGTCTTTACAATCGCTTGTGAGTGAAGAAAGTAGTAAATATTCATTTCAAGTGATACATTTTTAAAAACTACCGAAAATAATATTTTTTCATTCAATCTAAAATTTTATTTTATTCAGACTGTCTATACTTAGGTAGTTTCTTTTCTTTTGTCTTCCAGTTATACAGTAGATAATTCTATACTTAGTTTATTTTATTAGAATTAGTATAGAGCACATTGGTACTTCCTTCCATTTCATTTTTTATTTCTCAAATACGATTATGGTAAAAATTATAATTACTTGGTATGTTTTCCACAGAAGCATAGAGCGAGTGTTGTTAAGTATATTTATTTTTTAATACTACTTGTATGCCCAATTTAAGGTAATTGCCATAAATTGGGTCTTGTAAAACACATTAGATTATAATAATTTATCATAACCTTTGGTCTTTGACAGCGCAATCGATCGGCGGGAAAACATGCGCGGTGCGTTTTCAAGTTCCCGCGCAAAATTTTCATAACAGACCAAATATTATTCTAGGGCTTTCTAAAATTATTATTTTCTGATATAACTGTGCTTTTGTTCTTCTTCAAATTATGATTTCTTGCATGTATTATGTCAGTTTAATTTTGTTTTACTTGTCCTACCAGGTTTACAGTTCTCTTGGGTCTTATCCTGCGTGATCACTAGAGGAAAATGGTACACGACGTTAATTTAATTTATATTAAGCATGAGTCAACCGCTTATAAAGTTGAATTTAGTAGGTAGTATTAAAATATATTATCATTGTTACGAGTTACGACAATATTAATCACTAGTATAAATTAATACATTTTATTGAGGTATTATTAGATACCTAATAGAGATGCTTTCTACCTAATAACATACCTATCTTCGTAGATATAGGTATACACAATTAATACGAATCCACACATAATAGCTACACGTAAAATATAACCACTAATCACTTTTCTGCGAGTGTTGTGTTGTGTTGTCATAAAAATATTCACTTATAGATTCAAATTGAACTTATTTAACGAATCTCTTGCAGTGTGCAGCACAAACTCCTTGCTCGGACGGGCAACACTGCCCGCCACATTGGCTCTGTTGCGAGGAAGGATGCTGTGCACCCGCAACTGTTATACCCAGGCACACACCTGAGACCTACACAACTAGTTGGTATTGGCAATGGTAGGTGCCCCAGCTGAAATTATTGTTAAAATTGATAGTCACTGTAATCCTTTCTATATTGCCTTAAAATTATTTTTGTATATAGAGCAATGCACATACAAAACAAATCTTTAATATGTTCACCAGGCAAGTGCTCTTCATCCTTGGGACGCTAGTGGGCATCGTGGCTTGCTGTCTATGGTGTATAGTCTTCAAACGCACTCGCATCTATATGTGCTCTATGGCATTCTGTGTGCATCGGAATAATTCCGAGCGTGATTCTGCGGGCTCGGTGTACCCTCCGCCGCGGTATAGCCGCTGTGGCTCCTTCCACCAGGCCCCACCACCGTATTCAGAAGTAATTATACTTTTTTTAATTTTTTTCATGACCATGGATACAGTAGTTCAGTAATAATCTATTTATATATACTATGTATTCTTATTTGGTGGTTAGTGTTGCCATGCCAATTTTGAAATAACGATTTGGCAATAAAATTTTACCATTGTAAACAAAATTTTTTGTATTACTCAAGCATTTTAGAGTTTAACAGAATATACACAGTCATAATTTTAACACTACATAATTCCTAAAATGCTCTTCTTTGTTTAAAATATTTAGTTTAGTAATTAGTTACCCTACATTATCTTTCTTCTTTATATATAAAATTCTCGTGTCACAATGTTAGTCTGCATACTCCTCCGAAACGGGTGGACCGATTCTCATGAAATTTTCTGTGCATATCGGGTAAGTCTGAGAATCGGCCAACATCTATTTTTCATATGTACCACGAAGCGGGCGAAGCCGGGGCGGACCGCTAGTTATTTTATAAAATCGTTAAAAGAGTAACGAAAGGAAACATCTATAAAACCTTATAAATGATTATGCTTAGGTACTTAGAATATGATTAAAATTACAGGTGACATCAAAGCCAGACCTGTATCCTCTGGTTATAACATGCAATGAAGGCGAAGGGAAGTCCGGGGGTAATTATCTGATGGTGCACTACTTTAGAAACTATGTCATTCGGGCGCCAGGTAAAATATAAAATACTGCTGATTCTATTACGTGTAGATTTATAGATACATATTTCTTGTCTTAGATCTTCACGTTAAAAAATACGAAGCATAAAAAACTATGATGTCGATAATTTATAAAAAACTGAATACCTACTCGAAATATAACAAAATCAGTTCCATCATAGAACTCAAGTGGCGAATTTCCATAAAACGAATAGAAATTCAAATGATTTCAAATTGTATAAGTGGTGTATCGACCTTGACTTCTAAAGCATGTCTTATCTCGGTTTGCAGGTTCTCTGTCCGCCACTAGCACGGCTGAATCGCTTAATTCGAGCTATATGTGCAACGCTGTTAACGAGGTATATAGAATACTAACTTGTCTTATCTATAAAAAAATGGATGAACATTGCTCACCATCTCCCTAAGTATCTCTCCTTCTTGGTCACAGATACAAAAACTTTTTAAATCGTCACAACTTTTTTTTACCTAATACGGTCTAATAGGATCTGAGTTCTGACTCTCCACAGCATTATTAATAATGTGCACACTTTTCCAAAAATATAATGCTACATAAACTTCCCCTTTATTAATGCCAAAATCACCAAAAATGCACACCAAACTGAAGATCACGATTAGCATTATTCCCACTGTCATTTTATGCGGGTATATGCGGGTACGTAGTCATTCTGTATTCTCCATTTCCAGGCAAACACGATGGTGCCACCACCATACTCTTGCGCGAGTAGCTACAACGAGTGCAACATGGGCTGCGGGCGCACAGTGCTCAGGTCTCTCACGTCGCTCGCGGAACCAAGGCGACGAGAGCAAACTAATAACGCTACTTTTAGGGATAATCTCATCAATTCTCCAGTGCAGCCAATGGTATTTTACAATTTCCTTTCCTTTTCATCTTTGGTTAAAATTGTCAATATCAAATGAATTAATGATTATTCCATATCAGTTTCTTCAGCAATCCTATTTTAACATTAACACAAACATTTTTTCCTCTTAATTGAATTTTTAGAACCCTTTCTTACAAACGACTCTGAGATTGCATAAAATCAATAAACAATTCACATAGCATATCACAAATATAATAACGTCTTTGGGATAATCCTTGCAGTATCATTAGAAACTAGATAAATTATTAAGAATAATTATTTACAGGATCCATCCTACGATCTTGAACTAGAGCTGATAGACTGCGAAATGTATTGCGACGGCGGTTGCAAGCCACGCTTAGGTGCTTCTCCACCACTGCGACACACTCATTCCAACTCTGAAGATACTGTTTTTGACCATGAAGCTTATGGCTTACGTCATCTCTTCCCATCACCTGAAGCTGGCGCTTGTGAATCTCCTCCACAGCCCACAAGTCCAACACAAACCTCTAGAGATTCAACTTTACGTAGACTAAGCGAAGAAAGGCGCATACGACGTTTCGAAATAGGAAAGAAATCATCCAGGACGAGGAAATCGAGCTTATACATGCCCCTGTCGGTTGGTTACAGTGGAAGGAATTCAAGAATCTCACCGGGTACTAGGATTTCTTCGCGTTCAGCCCCTGCGACCCCTTGTGGGGCTCTCGTACCCAACTTATTGAATCTAACCCAGAGAGTATCGGCTTCGCGACTCAGCTCACGTTCGTCGAGATTGGAAGAAGAAAATGACCCCCTGCTAGCATCGGATGTTGAAAATCCTGGCACTGAACATAAATTTTAATAGTCTGAAATCAATTTGTCCACCGGGCTTCAATTAGAGTAACTTTGTGATCTGTATAATGTCATTTGTAATACTATAGTTGTATGAAAATTTTGGCCTACTTCACGTAAGTTTAGTAAAGGAGATCAATTCGATGTTGTGATTGTATAGCTCATAAATAATGCGTGTATTCGCAAACTAGATAGTTCAATGTTAAATAAATATATTATTGTATGAGCTATGACATACTTTTATGTTTAAGAAGACGAGCTTGTTGGACCATTGTTCACTTGCATTTAAATATTGTATAATAAAGGAAATACTTCATTATTGTTATCTTTTTCTTACCGTTCCATTTCACAGAAATTGTTGTGGCACAGTGTAGGGCTCAGCCTTTTATTAAATTTAATTTTCAACTCCAAGCCAAGGGCTCGAAACAAAAAAAAAATAGACGCTTACCTTGATTATAATATAACAGCTCCCTGCATTTATAAAAATTTAAGTAAATTAATATGATATCTGCTAACCCCTTAAATATACATATTTATGCCAGAATATGGGTAAATTATGACGATGGTAACATTTTGATGCAAATTAAATTAAAATTATTAAAGTAAATTAATCTGTATTCATGTAAGCAGTGATGGACAGAAAAAATGTACTGTTTCTCAATATAATACAAATAAAAACGATCAATAAAAATACAAAGCCTTGAAATAAGCCGCGAAATTGCTCAAGATTTTTTCTAAAGTTTATGAACAATGAACGCACATTCCTCTGTCACTTTTACTGTCACATTCGTAAAGTCAAAAGTCAAACCCAAAAATATAAACATTTTGAAAGGCTTTCGAGATTCTAATAGAAAATACCCAAATAATAGAGACAGCATAGGAATCGAGTATTCCTTTTTAGTCAGAACAAGGACATAAAAAAGCAGCAACCGTGGATTCTAAATCGTTCATAAACTACAACACTGACATGAGTTTGCCAACAGATTTCGGCCCGGATTCAGGAGGCCGGGTGAAGGTTTGTTTTTACTTGAAACTAGAATTATTATAGAATAATGATTAATTTAAATCACATTATCATTAAATACTTAAAACGTTGCAGGGTTTAGTGATAGTTAAACCGATAGTGTACGGCAACATAGCAAGATATTTTGGCAAGAAACGTGAAGAAGATGGTCACACGCATCAATGGACTGTTTACGTGAAGCCCTATGCGAATGAAGATATGTCAGTGTATATAAAAAAGATCCATTTCAAGTTACACGAAAGCTACGCTAACCCAAATAGGATTGTGACTAAACCACCGTACGAACTTACGGAAACGGGTTGGGGAGAGTTCGAAATAGTTATTAAGATTTATTTCCATGACCCTAATGAAAGACCGGTAAGTATTTATTCAAATGTCTATCAATTCAGCAATAAAATTTGTGTAATATGATGTAGGTAAGTGATGCTTGTTTTTTCGTCAAATTTGACTAAAAGTTTAGTTTCTAAATTACTTTGATTTCATTATTGGAATGTAATTAATAATTTTAGCAGTGTACAATTAAGTTTTTACATTGATGATGAACATAAAAACAAAATCATTACATAAATAGTTAGAGTTTAAGAGTTGAGTTGAGTGTACCTTGATTGAAGAGGAAGGTTATAGTATACTAGTGGTCCGCCCCGGCTTCGCCCGTGGTACCTACATGTTTAAACTATCCTATCTCTCAAGTTGGATCGAACTGCACATGGTGTGCGAATTTTATTATAATTGGTTAAGTGGTTTAGGAGTCCATTGAGGACAAACATTGTGACACGTGATTTATATATATTAAGATAATATTTTGTTTACTTTTTAAACGGGTGAAGCGACAATGAATACATCAATGAAATCAAATACTTTTTCATCTAGTTTTTTGGAAACATAAATACTTCTTTTGCTTATCACTTTTAAAAACTAATCATATCACTTGCAGGTCACCCTATACCACATCCTGAAGCTGTTCCAATCCCCAGTGACGGAAGGCATGCCACAAGTCGGCCGAGCTTTAGTGAGCGAGTCGTATGAAGAGATTGTGTTCCAAGAGCCGACACAGTTGATGCAACATCTGCTCAATAATGTTAAACCAATTACAAATGGCCCTTGGACTCATGATACGGATTGTAAGTTATTTTTGTATGGTGTTAACTTAAGGGGTTGTAGTATTGTAGTAATTCTAAACCTCTCGTATTTTCGTCTTAGTTTAGTTAAAATGTAATAGATATGTTTATTTTTTAATTCAAGACAAATAAATGCATTTTTTTAATTTATTTAAAAAGAAGACAAGGTAAGCCATGTAACCTAATTGATTTCATAATATCAGAAATTTCCAATGATTGTTTTAATAATATGGGATCAAAATATTATTTTAATTAATGTTTAATATTATTATAATCTATGTTAAATATTTTCCAGTTGAAGAGAAGAAAGAAAAGACACTAGAAAAGATTGTAGCAGCTCAAACAGTAGTGAGGAGTGAGATATCGGAATTGAAAGAAAAACTACATCTTGCAAAAGAAACAATTACTAAATTCAAAGAAGAAATTGCGAAGATACAAAACAACCCTGCGGCAAATTTATTATCAGTAGTTTAAATACTTTAAGTAGAATATATTTATTAAAAAAAAAAACGTGTGGCATTCGGGGACTGCCGCGGTAAAGATATTGCAAGCCACACCTCCGCGCCCATCGGAGTGGGGAGCGTGAGGTTTTTTTCGTAACGGAATTTCTGGATTCGTTCCTGCGCTCAAGGCCCGCGATAGAAGCTATGCAATAGCATAAAAATGGACTCATTTTTTATATTTATACAAATATGAATTGATTAGTATTAAAATTAGGATGTAGGAACTAGGAACTATACAAGAAGCCAATCTTAGTGTAATTCTCCAAATAAAAGTTAGTAATAAGTTGTTTACCAAAATGAGAAAGCTGATAAAAATAACATAGACAAAAATATAAATTGGAATTAAAATTTACTTCCATAGAGAATAGTTGTAATCCTTGCTATAATGTGAAAATTTATTTGTTTTTATTAGTCATTCTTTCACATATTGTAGGATATTTTTTTCCACAGTGAGCATGTTTCCAAGTTTTCAAATAATAATAAATAAGATATGACAATTAATTATATTGTTTTTCTTTAATTAAACCGTAAGGCATTTAAAATTTTCGCGATATAGAAAAAAAACTAGTTTCTCATACGCTTTAATATGATCGAATTATAGATTTTAGATAAATGCTTAAATTAATGAGTTTAAATATTGGTAAAATTATAGGTACTTACACACTCAACGGTCTTAATTTAAAAGATATGCGCTAATTACGCACTGAATTCCACGACGTTCCTGGTTCGAAGTCCCACCTTGATAAGTACATATTGTGTTTTTTTTATGTAATAGCAGGCGAACGAGCTGGCGCTTCACGGGACTATTTTATTTTATTCTAATAAATATGTGTGGTGCCATGTCTTAACTCTCAATCAAGTATAATTAATTATCTGTGTCTCAACTAAACAAACAAATGTCCCGCGTTTGCCGCGCACAGCGGCTTCGCGACGCTACTGCGCTGCGGATCGTATCGTCGCGCGGAAAATGCTTCGCGAGGCTGCTTGCTAAGTTGCTGTGTGTGAACCCGCCTAATGTTTTTTTGTAGTTGGTAAGTACTAAAAAGAATAGTTGAATAGATATTCAATTACATAGCGTAATACAGAGTGAACTCTTATTAAAATATTAGATACTTATCGAGTTGTTTCTTAAAATATTTTATAAAACGACGCAATACTTACCTACTACCGCTTATCGCTCTAGAATGTTCTTATTTGTCAAACATAAGCAAGCAGCGAGGCAATTATTATTAGATCAATATTTCCACTTACCATTCGTTCCGAAATAAATATTATCATTTGCATCACGCAATGCAATGCGATCGTAGTTTGACCTAAATGTAGTTACATGCATTTGAAAAAGGTAAAACGATCGAACGTACATGAATTCGACCAATGATTAAGTGATATATTTTATGACTAGCACTATCCATCATAATCTACGACTACGAGGAATATCCATACTAATAAATAGACATCGGATTATATGCACTAACAAAATGCCAAAATATGCATGCAAATATGCACTAAAAAAGGCCAAAATATGCACTAAAAACGACTGATATGCCTAAAATATGCACAATAAAAAATCAAAAAACCTGTATTATTTTTATATATTTAAATCAAAGATTGTACAAAACATTGAAATTTTCTTGAAATTAAGTATAGTTTTTGTGCCAATATACAATTAAGCATTTTTACCAAATTTTCGAGCGCAAATTTGTGACGTTTGTCACCCGCGAGCCCAGTGTTGCCACCTTAGACCTTTCCGGGCTAAATCTAGCCCTTTTTTGGAATTCAACCCGTGTTTTAAGTTTTTAGCCCCAAAAGGGTAATCTAGCCCTATTTTGAATGGCTCAAAATTTACTTAAAATGGAGCCCATTTTGTAATTTTTTGCCATTTTACCATGCCAAAATAGGGTTTGTTGCGACTCGCTGAGCGTTCTGATTGGCTACTAAAGGTTAGTCGACCAATCAAAACTCCCGCTACTTAACGAAATATGCACGATTGGGGAAAAAGGCTAAAATATGCACTAACGCCGTAATTAGAGAGTTTTATGCATTTGCATATGCAAATATGCAAATGCATATAATCCGATGTCTACTAATAAAATAGAAAATTGTAAGTACCGTCATACTAACCGAAAGTTACGATACAAAACGATATTGAATCCTAGCGGTTGAGAAATAAGTCCCAATTTGGTAGATGATCATGTTGTTGTTGAAGTACATAATTTGAACTTGAACTATAGAAGTACTTACATCGGCTAAACCTGTAAATCACAAGCAATTACTGGTTAAGTAGCAGCTGTTCTCGTCCCACGGAAGCTTTAAGTGCGTTGCGTCATGCAAGGGAGGGAGCTATGATATCAATGCTAAAATTTATATAAATTACTAATTTAATTATTATAAATTTTAAAATTAAAATCTAGCCTATCGCCCGGAACCGTCGGAATAAACGCAGTTGAGTCGTTTTCAAAATAATTGTACATTACTACAAAATGTTTGTCCCCCTAAAAAATCTTCGAAAAAAATATGGTTACGACTGAAATAAATCATTGTTAACGTTTTACAGACTAAACTTAAGCATACTGCATATCATTTCTGATAAAAAGCAATGAATTGCGATTCAAATTCTTACATAAATTTAATGTGAAAATAAAGTAACAAAAAAAGCTCCATACATTTTTTTATTGTCCCCTATGTGGACGACAATGAAAACCAATATTTTTATCAGAATTTTTGTATGAAACTTCCTATTTTTTTGTATCATAATTAAAAAGCAATGTTTCAAGTGTTATAT
The DNA here is from genome assembly GCF_061535455.1 of Colias philodice. Lineage (NCBI taxonomy): Eukaryota > Metazoa > Arthropoda > Insecta > Lepidoptera > Pieridae > Colias > Colias philodice. The sequence goes on along the minus strand of NC_143094.1, from coordinate 11,650,912 downwards.
CTGATAGATTAAACTATTTAAATTACCTTAAATAAATGAAGAATTACATATTATAAAAATGTCCCTATCAATCGTTACAATTTCGTGACACTGATTTATTGACATAATTAACCAACTTCTTGTATCACAAAGAAGAGGAATCTAACTCTAATCATTGGCAGCACTGGTCATGTCACGAAAAGTAAGGTCACATTAACGCGCCGCCATTTTGTTCGTCGTCCAGACATGGAAGAAGTCCTATAGTGTGCTGTGCAAAAAATTTAGTTACAATTTACTAACGACGTATTCTCAACAAAAGTAAGTACATTTTGAAGAATTCACCTACCGCAATTGTAATATACTTAAATTATGACTAGAGTAATAGATTACACTTTCAATCTAATGGTAAATGTGATTATGTTTTGTGTAAAAGTATTTCTTAGGTTATTTTTTACATGTTACTGACGAACAATTTCTTGACATTTACTGACGTCAGTAAATTGTAGACGGTAAAGCTGTGGTCTCATGTGTAAAGTATGAAAATAAGATATTTAAAATGTGTGTTAAATTAATGTAACGAATAAAAAATAAAGGAGAAAAACAATAAATCTCCTCAGATTATTTTTTTGTAACTACAGGCCATACTTTTTTAAACCATGATGTAGGGTTAGTAAAGTCGGCCTTAGGGACTTGACTTTTCCTGGGATCTGATAACTTTTTTATAGTGAAAGCGGATCAGTGAGTCTTGGCCTCCAATTTTACAAGTGGTTTCTGATGGCTTGCCTTATTGCATTTACTATTTTACTGTTGATCGCTTTTCCACCCACACGAGTGATGCTTACTTTTGTTTTTATTTTTATTCAAAATACATATATCCAACAGCTTTTTTTAGTTTCAGAATGCCGCTAACCGGTGCCGAACGGCAAAAAAATACATTGAAAAACTAAATAAAACCGGCCAAGTGCGAGTCGGGCTCGCGCACAAAGGGTTCCGTAGCAGCAAATATAATAAATTACAGTTAAATCAACCTATCTCAAAAACTATAAGAGATACTTTGATCAAACCAAAAATCGTTGAAAGAGTTAATTAGCATGCATCACCTCTATTTTTTTTAGAATTTTATACCCCGTAGTTATAAAAATAGAGGGGGGGGGACATACTTTTTACGACTTTGAGAGCTGATATCTCAAAAACCGTTCACTTTAAGAAAAATGTTTTTTAGAAAACTTTATATCATTTTAAAAGACCTTTCCATTGATACCCCACACGGGTATGTACATCGAAAAAAAAAATTTCATCCCTCAGTTACATGTATGGGGGGCCCCACCCCCAATTCTTTTTTTTACTATTTAGTGTCATATTTTTGTAGCGGTTCATACAACACATATTCCCATCAAATTTCATCACTGTAGTACTTATAGTTTCCGAGTAAATCGGCTGTGACAGACGGACAGACGGACAGACGGACAGACGGACATGACGAAACTATAAGGGTTCCGTTTTTGCCATTTTGGCTACGGAACCCTAAAAAGCAAAACCCTGAAAAATATGAAAAGAAAAGGAAAAAACACCTCGAGAAAGTGAAACAAAGACAAAGAAAAATATCAGATCTTAATGACAGTGAAAAAGAAGCTCGAAGACAAAAATCGAAAGAAGCTAATGATAGAAGAAAAGAAAAGGAAAAGCAAACAGAGAATTATAAAAATTGATTGTTTGTTGATTATTTTGTAACTAAAAATATATATTTTTTTTAACTAGTGACTTCTTACTTTTTTATATGTAATATTACCTTATTCTGAATACAGCCTTACTTTTACAACTTCCTGACATTTCCTGACGAAACAGTTTACTGACAATTTCGTGACGTACAAATATTTTGAAAATGACCCAGTTTTCTTTTGCAGGGAATGAAACTATGAAGTACACGTGTTTTGGGTATCTAGTTCAAGTTTATAAGGCACATTAATGTTTTCTCATATACCAAAGTTTTATCCACACTGATTACCAAAGTCATTAGGAAACGCGTCACGTAAATTGCCCAATTATAGACTGACCAAAATGGCTGGGTACATTAGGTTATACTTAACACCCTTAAAATTGTGTACCATATACGTTATTGGGCTATATGTGCTGTTCTGGACCTAATCCAGAACAGCTACAAGGTGTAATCTATCTTAGATCGAGAATCATCTGCCTAGTACGTGCTAGTACCTACATCTTTTTCTGCCGTTATGACGCACTTGTAAAAACGACATACGTAACAAACATTAAGCAAACTAAACACCGCGTTTTCATAGAAAAACCCGCGTAGTTTCCCGTAAAAACTATCCTATGTGCTAAGCTAAGTTACCCTCTAGGTGTGCCAAATTTACGAAAATCGGTTCAGCAGTTTTTGCGTGAAAGAGTAACAAACATCCATACATACTCACAAAATTTCGCATTAAATATGTTCACTGAAAACCTATCTTTTATGTTTTTATTACAACGATTGGAGGCATTACATATTCAAGAGTTCGAAAACAGCGCGAGCGGTCAAACTTTTATTTGATAATGGTTATTATTTCGAAGAAAGGGGTGATTACTGGTTATTACTTGTATTTACTTTGTATATACGTAAAAAGTGATATTAGGTACTTATTTACAAGTTCACCACTTATCGGATTTTAAATTATTTATAAAAAGTGGTAAAATTACATGTTGTAACTAAAACTACCTAGTTATTCGGATTTAAAAGATTTTAAAAATAATTACTCATTAGTATAGTAACCAAACTATTTCTAATCATTGGAAGTAATCAGAAATAATATCCCCGTATTGAAAAACACACTTTAATAAAATATCGTAGACAATACTTATACGATACGAGAAAAGTGAAAACTTTGAGCAATAACATATTATATGCGCTCTAGCATTATATTTAACAGAAAATATAAATTTAATAGACATTAGGTATCACTTACTAGGTTTCACAACACTTTTTGAAAATAACACTAAACTTAATCTATTCAATGTTCAAAACCAGCTATTTTCCTTTTTCATTCTGTCTCTTTGTCGTCCCTTCAATTCGAGATTTTGGAAAATTTCAGATAACTCATTTAATTTTTGCTCTGGGGTTTTTGGCAACCGCTGCAGTTTACAAGAGTCATTTTCACTCCTGCAAAATGTAAAGGTCTCCCTCTCTCGAAGACACAACAGCTTCTCTTTTTCTGACATAGCCGTTAGTTTTGCGACTTGAAGTGCTGCATTTTTAAATCGAGTTTTGGGTGACATTTTTACTGCTTCTTTAGAAGTTTCAGAGTTATTCTTTTTAAGGCAGTCCTTCTTCTTTAAATTCGTAGTAACATATAGTGGCTTGATAACATCGTAAGTATTTTCACGAAGCAATTGTTGAGGCTTATTAGTGACGTTTTCCATCGAAGTTCTCCGAAAGCCATGTATCCTGAGTGGAGTTAAAGGTTGGAGAACTTCGTGGAATTTCAACGGTTTGTCGTTTTGTATGTCCAAAACGATAACTTTCGTTTTATCTGGTTTCTGGCCGATAGCTGGTAAGGGATGGAAGGGGGATAGACCGGGTTTGATGGTGATATCGTTTTCTAGCATTCTGGACTGCGCGGTTTTGTGTTTACGAGTTTTGAGTTTCCGCGGCGCGTATATGGTAGTGAGGGCGCGCGTCTTGCTAGCGCTGATGGGCGCGAGTGGACCGGGCAGCACGGAGGCCGCCCTGCGTCCCCCCATGACCTTGGCCGATGGGCAATCGAATTCACTGGCCTGAGCCACCGGACACGACACGCAGCTGTGACGGCATCCACGCGATTGACGACACCTACTATGCTTTGGTGGGACAATTTTTTCAATTCAATTTTATGGTTTTGCTGACAATGTAAATGTACTGTCACTTGATTTCTTTTTTGCGACCCGTCAACGCTAAACCCTTTGTTATTTCTGTTAAAAGAGGTTGAGGTCTGTCAAACATATCCTTTTAATTGTTATTGAAATGAATGGGTGTATTTTATAACCGTAAAAGTTATTGAAAGTAACCGAATTCAAAATTTAGGACATCGCACCCTGTAGGTTGTATAGCGAATAATCCTTCATCGGGTATTTTAACTCATGCCTATCCGTACCTACTCTCTATTTCTTTACCTCTTCCTGATGAGGTAAGGAAGTTACTGAAGAACAGTTTCTAAGTTTTCGTCGAGATCAACTCAATCGTGTTTGAAAACTGCGTAAGTTTACATGAAACTAGAGCAACTAGAAAACAAAATGTGATCCTTAATCTCATCTCATCCTATGGGATCCATTGTAGGTATGCAATGTCCCTATGATAATTTTCTACAGAACGAAATCAATTGTAGAGCCATTTTTACTTTGTACGAAATCAATTCTATGTAGAGCCATCAGCCATTTTTACTTTGTCCAATTTTTATTGTCATCAAATGTGTATCGTCTATGTCATAAACTTGTCATAAATATATTAGATTAATAGATATGATAATTTTCCACGGTGAATATGGGGGGTTGTTTTGAGGTATAATGACCGCCATGAGCCATCGATCGAATTTGTTGACCTTCAACCTTCATTGAATATATGTTTGTTGTAGCACGGAAATACTACAGTTCGAAGTACTTATCTATATTATGCTATGTTGATTAAATTGATAATTAATTTACAGGGAATATTAGGAATATACCTACTGAAACAACTACGTAATCAAGGAAATTGCAGGATGTACCAACAATCTGCAGGCATTATAAAAACTGGCAAGCGTGATTCGTTGCTATCAAAAAGCTAATACGACCAGAATGTTGTCTGCATCTTCGCACGCGTGGTCAAAAGAAGTTCTAATATGAATGAGATATACCTACTACGAAAATCATTCCACAAATCGCTCCGTAGCGACGCGACGGAAAGAAACACAGACAAACAATATTCGCCTTTATAATATACCTAATGATAAAATTCTCGTAAGAAGAAATGATTAAGGTTCGGTTATTAGTTGTTTCTAAAGGTTTTTTTATGGTATAATAATTATTGTGAGGATACAGGAAACAAAGCTAATGATAGAGTTATTCCAGACTTTAAAACGTGGTAAGTAATATCTTATACAGTAGATATTATATCATATAACATTCTAAAAGTTTCAGGATTAAAGATTTGATAGACTCATAAAAAAATTAGTTTACTTAAAATGAGTTGCATGATATTTTTCGGATAAGTAAATTTATTTGCCTATAATTACATTTCCAAATAATAAACTAAGTAAAAATAATGAATAATCATGCCCTTGATTTATTATTCATGGTGAATCATGAAGAAACATGAAATCATAAGTAGAGTAAGCAGTAAGGTCAATGGTCATTATGACTTTCTTTCAGGCTTACTACACTAATTAAGGCTTCAATAATAAATCAGATAATTTCTAAAGTTTTGCTAAACTTGCCATTCAACATTAAGTATGTAGGTATATGAATTATGAATTATTCAATAAGTATTGAGGTTGAAAAACTCTTATATACCTATATCTAAGTAGGATAATACATCCATACATCGACTCTATAATATATATTATGACCTTTGATGTACCAACTACAAAGAAGTAATCTTCTTATCTTATATATAAAAATGAATCGCAAAATGTGTTGGTAAGCGCATAACTCGAGAACGGCTGAACCGATTTCAATAATTCTTTTTTTATTATATTCCTTGAAGTACGAGGATGGTTCTTATGTAGAGAAAACGTAAACATGTATCACGGGCGAAGCCGGGGCGGACCGCTAGTGTAGAATATAATTACCTACGCTATTTAGACAATTTACGAAAATCATAAAATTACAGAACACCGAAGAAGGAATCAGATATCTTCCACAGCGATTGATCTTTTAGATTAATTTAAAAATGACATTTTAATATTAGGATTTTTTCGATAAAGTAGGTACTTACTTAGTTAAAAGTTTCAGAAAAATTCTTACATACAAGGTCTACCTACAACATAAATGAATGCGTCATAAGGTTTTAAATATAATTGGTCACATACCTACTCTCAAAAATCGATTTTCATTCATCGCATCCAGCCCTTCCCTTTCAAATCTTCCAAACCCTAATTTTGCCAGAGCGCGCGTGACGTCACATGGAATGGTTTCATTCGACAATGTACCAATACAGTTTTTCTAATAATTAGAAAAATGAGCGTTGGTATGTGTTTAATTATTATGAACTTAATATAAGAAGATTATTGACATCCCAAACATGAAGATTTTTCCCAGACATGAAGACGTTATCCCAAGCCTCCGCTAATAATTTTCAACATATGCCGTTCCTTAAATAAATTTTAGTGCATAATTAATATCCCCTAACCAATTAACACGTTCAAGACGGGGCCCGATTTTGGCTACTTATCGTTGGGCCGGCATAGGGCTTACAAGACCTGTTGGTGTACTTCAATTACGGCCGGCATCAGGTGGAAAGGACCTGTTACACCTTTTGACATTAAAATCAAATGTGTCATCCAGTTGAAGACTTTTTTGAATATTCTTTCTTGAAATGTATTGTTATTGAATCACTGCATAACAACATTAGACCCGTTTTTGAAAAAAATATCATTAAAGGAGGTTAAATTAGTAGTAAAATTATAGGATCTTATACACCTGATCCCGGCACTAGTGAATATGATTGCTAGTGATGTCAAATGAATCGACTATATAATTAAAAAAAATCAATTTATTTTTACCTCAAAAACAGTATGCGCTTCATTATAACAGTTATGACAATACGAGGGTGAATCAAAAAGTTCTTGGAATCACTTTAAAAATGTAAAATCTATTTTCCAAAATTTGTTTTTCTCTTTGAAAAAAATGTTTTTTCTAACTATCAAAAATCTCAACCACGGCATCCATTGCCGCGTCATAATCGTAAAATTTTGTTAGATATATAATAATAGATATCAATACAATATCGCAACGTCTAATTATTATGCACATCACTAATTAACTGACCTGTCACCAACGGCCGGCTATCGGGTTATCAGGCATCGGGTCTTTTAGATCCGATATCCGTCCTGCAAGGACAAAATTTCTTTGCAGGCCGTATCAGGTCTTTAAGATCCGATACAATATTTTTCCTTTTATGGGTACTATTTAGTGGCAGAATACCAGTCAATATATCTGTCACACTCTCACTACAAAAAATCCTAAAGTAAACTACCCCGGCCCATGCGATAGCAATAGAAATCTCTCTCCGGCCCGCGCGAATAGTTCACTTCAGGTGTTTTCGACCCGATGCCGTACTGAACGTGTTAACGTTCTTTATTACAAAAAATAAATTATAACAGCAGTTACGCATTGACCCATTATTAAATAATATGTAGATAGCGTATGAAATCTGTCTTATTATGTGATACGGATATAAATTATCGCATAACCTCGTCCACGACCAAAGTTTCATTTTCAATGCCACGCCTCGGCCGCGTCATCAGCGTGCGTAACAATATTGTATAACATTCGTAAACCAAAATACGAACAAGCACGTGGTTTATTGTGAAAATATGCGAGTGACCAGAGTCTGTTTCTAAAAAAAAAGTAACTAACTGACATCATGTGACATAATGATGTAAAAATTAAAGACAATTGCGCCAAAATTTTCATTTTTCAGGCTCAGTGATATGTGGTTTGTGTAACTGTTTCACGCAATTATTTAACTACACAAAAGACACAAATAAAACTACAATTTCAGAATAGTGTTTCAGTGCATACAGTTGTTTTATGGTAAGTAAGAATGTGTTCTTTTATTTATTTATTCGGTTTCTCTGATTAAATTATTATCATTTATCAACATGTTGTGAAGCTACTGTATCGTATGTTTTATAACAACGAACTAAAAATAAATTACATTTTATCAATGATTAAAATATAGGCACAGGTATAGGTATTGTTCTTTCATTATGTATGTATTTTGACTTAAAATTTCCCGCCAATACTTAAAGGGGCGGGATTAGGGATGTACTACTTTAAAGACAGAGATAGATATATTTTCAGTTGTGTAGACTTAAGTTATGCAATTGATAAATTATTATACGATGTTCTGTTTTCATCAACGAATCGTTGATGCATACTTAAAGATAGTAATTTTATTCATTACCTTTACTTTCTGACCAATAGATATTTTTAGAATATTACTAACCTTAGTGCATTACTACCGAGATAAATTCAATTATGTCTATCTGTTATATTATGCATTTTTTTGAAGTTGAAGAAATTAAGTATGAAAAATGTAAGGTGCTGGGGAAAATGTTTTTCGTGCGTAAATAATTTTATGACTCTATGTATGAGAGCATATTACTAGAGTTTACGATATTTCACAATTATTATAACGCTGACTGAATTTTAGTTTATCTTAATAGATAAGGTATTTCCGTAATTTCAATCTTTGAGTAAACAATACAATTTTATTTTTACATCATACTTACTGTTTGTTGCTGATATATCTAAAGAATTTATACCTTTCTGTTTAAGTAAAGGAAGATTTCAAAGATTATTCATTAGTGTCTTGAAACAGTCGGTTCGACTTGTGGTGTTCGACTTCCTAACTTTCTTCATTTAGAAAATTGTGTACGTAGTTAACTACAAATTAATTACTGAAACAATTTCTTTGCAATAATTTTTTATAATTTATAGGTACTTATATTAAGATTTTTTATTACTGGCCTTTCTTGGTTATTGTGTTTTTTTTTATTAGGTAAGTGCCTTTTTAAACTCCGTATGTAATTTCATGGTAATTTCTATATGTAGTAGACTTTACGGTGGCTTTTGCAACCCAGTTTTCGGGTTTATTAGGTAGTATAGGAACCATGTCAGTTGACGCTATAATGCAACTCTATCAAAGGAACAAATTAATCATAACAATTTTAGGTAATAGGTATTATACGCGAATCATGTAAAAAGAACGCTGGATGAAAGTGATGGGGTGTGTTTTGGCATGTATCGAGTTTAGCACGAAAGTTATTTGCTGCTTATTTTATTTTTGAAGTAGGCTCTCGAGTCGTGGCTTCGCAACTACATATTTGTTATTCTTATACCACCTCATAACATCAAATAGACCAATAAATCGCCAATGCGCAGCTTAACCGTCAGCGTTCTTTTTACATGACGCGACCTATAGTTATTGTAACGTTTGACAGAAATTTTGCATTGCTTAATATTTTTTTCGACTGAATATTTATAATCTCGATCATACTTATCAATTGATTCATGATTATTGAGTCGCGTGGGGTCGATTTAAAAAAAAAACTGTCAATAAAATATACTTAAATTCAAACGAAACCGCTAGAGGCACTGTAGCCTATAACACAAGTTATATCAATTAATTAGATACTTACATCATTATTACGATATTATCATTATAAGCAGATAAAATTTGTTTATACTGCCGGTGGGACTCACGCTTGGGGTTCATATCGCATGATGAGCGATCCTCACCAGAAAATTGCATAAGCATGAATAGATAATATAATCATGATAATAATATAATTATTGTCTATTGTTGAAATGAAATTCAAAATCTTTGTGTACTACTCACAACTATTTTTTTCGCGTAAGTAGGTACCTCTACCTAATTAGATTTTGCACTGATTTCCGTATTGCATAATTTGATAATAAGTTGATAAGGCATTGGTCACGGCGATGCGTGATGTGATGTGAAATAATTCTTGTATCAAAACATAAGTTACCGATTTTCGTTATATCTGAAAGTGTTTGTTTCGGGGAGCGATTCCTTATTTTATTATATGAAGGATTAAGTATCGATTTGTGTTTGATTTTACGCGAATATTAGTTCTACCTATATAGGTAGTTTATTAATTATCTGTGGTTATAGTTAAATAAATAAATTAAAGACTAACGGATTGTGAACGCGATTTATTTATCCGGACGTTTCTAACACTCAACAGCTGGTTAACAACTCACTTCCTGGGTCCATTTAAATTGTAAATTTGTTTTCAGTAATACAAAATGGAGTTCATCATCGGCGGGTTAGCCGGCGCAGGTGCAACGATATTCACAAACCCCATGGACGTTGTAAAGACCCGCTTACAGTTACAAGGCGAATTGATATCTAGGAAGGAACAGGCAACACGATACAGGGGAATATTTCACGCGTGTTATGTTATAGCTAAGGCAGATGGTGTGCTGGCTTTACAGAAAGGTCTCACGCCTGCCATGTTGTTTGGCTTTTGTATGAACTCTGTTAGGTAAGGTTTTATTTAGTTTTTTTTCTTCGAAAATCCACTATCAAAAATTTTGTAAGTTGTCCACGCAAGCGAAGCTAAAGGCAGAAAGCTAGTTAGTTTATTTAATACTAGCGGTCCGCCCGCCGGTAGCCTATGTTCTTTCTCAGGGTCTAAAGATTATCTGTGCCAATTTTCATCAAAATCGGTCCAGTAGTTTATGCGTGAAAACCATACATACATACAAACCTTTCCTCTTTATAATATTAGTATAGAAAAAAGTTTTTTTCTCACAATTTTTTTTTATAAGCTTCTCAATATTTTCAGGCTAGGCTCATACCACATAGCTGAAGTGCAGGGTTGGACAAAGACAGACGGCGCCACTAGTATACAAAAAGCCGTGTTTTGGTCAAGCGCGAGCGGATTATTTAGTGGGGTGGCTGCTAACCCCACGTCTGTTGTTAAAACTAGAATGCAATCCGCGGCACATCCTAGTGTAGCTGTAGGACGGCAGTATCAATATAAAGGTAATGTAATAAAATAAGTACTTATTATTATAATATGTGGTAAACACTGATAACTACTGGCTCGTATTCTTTTAAATTTTTTATATATTAGGTATGACGTATTTACTATTTAACAATTTGGAATTGGACTAAATTTTTTTTTAATCTAAACAATTTTTATACTGCTATAAGAATTAGCACTTCATCTTAGGTAATGGTAAAATCCGAACTGATGAGTTGGCATTGTACCATCAAGGTTAGGTTAGGCTAGGATAAATTTAAAGACCTAAATATCGTGTATATTTAGGTCTTTAGGCCACTTAATATTATATTATGTAATTCTTATGTGAAATTATTTAAATTCGGAAAATGTCAATCAAGCAAGTCATGTTTCTAAGCGGTTTTATTTTTAGAGATTAAACCGCGAAACATGATAGTGACGTCACTAAGCTAGATATGTGATATTGAGTATAAGCGATATTTTCGAACTTACAGACAAGTCTTCGGTAGTATAGTGGTCAGTATCCCCGCCTGTCACGCGGGAGACCGGGGTTCGATTCCCCGCCGGAGAGAACTCTTTTTGTTTTTTTTTTGTTTTTTATTAATTATTACGGCTGTAAACTTTTAGAACCAGTGATTATTAACATTTTTCTTTACCAAACTTTTGTATCGGAATATAAATAGGTATATTTTGTTAGTATGATCAAACTGTATGATTATCTCGTGTTCTTTTTAAATTTTATAAAAATTAAAATATTTTTTCAGTTTTGACTCACTTCAATAATAAGTACTTACTTTATTATATTAATATAATCAAGATACAATTTTATATTTTTATATGACGGATTTACGACCGTGGCTTCGCTCGCGTGGTCAAAGAAAAACCCGTATAGTTACCGCTCTTGTTGATATTATCGTTCCCGTGCGGGATAAAAACCACCCTAATAAAAAAAATCTCATCAAAATCGATTACAATATTACGGTGATATATAATATTTCGTTTCTAGGTATGCTGGATGCCTTCACAAAGATCTACAGAACGGAAGGCATGAGAGGTTTCTTCGCCGGAGTCAACGCGACATGCATGCGATTGGCTATCGGTAGTGCCGCTCAGTTGACTACTTTTTCAGCGTAAGTTTTTTATTTATATGTAGTTAATACCTTTTTTGTCATTTGATGCGATTTTTAAATATTTGCTGAAGAGAAACTTTAGGCGCGTTGAGAGTAAAATTTCAAGTTCGCGTCATGGTAATACCGTCACGTCATGGATTAAGGCGACGATCTTTGAATCTTTCCAAAAAAGTTTCACTTCTGACACGTGTACTCGGCACACACGCTTTTATACTATTTTAACTATCATTATTAAATATGTAGGTACCTATGTTATTCAATACGAAAACTACTTGACCTATGACTCGACTAATGACCTTCAAGTATCGTGGGTTTTAATTACATTCATTATAAAATATCTTCGTATATGGTGTTGGTTCAGTAACATACAAATACTACTTCTCACCTAAGAGTTCTATCGAGCCAAATATCAGGCACAGAAACTATCACATCTATATCCATCTACCCACATCAAGAAACTTAAAAGACTTGACCCAGATCCAACAAAATTAAAAGCCTTTAATGGTATCCTTTTTCCAACAGTGCAAAAGAAACCCTATTGAATAACGGGATTTGCAAACGGTCAGAACTGGGCCTAGCATTCCTGGCAAGTGCCATTAGTGGTGTGATGGTAGCTGTGGTCATATGCCCACTAGATGTTGTCACCGTACGACTGTACAATCAGGGTAAATAACACCACATTTTTATGTCTCCTGGTGATATAATTGTATGCGCTATTGTCAATAAAGATTGAGCATTTTCTGGTACTAACTATAAACTAGAACATCTGTAATGTGACCTTGTCGATTTTTTTAAAAAGATTCTAGGGAGGTCTGTCTTCGTTTACTGCACTTGTATTTATTATCATGGAAGGAATGACAAACTTTTTTTTTAATGGATGTTTTCGTCAAAATCAGTAATAAACATTTCTCGTAGGTACCTACTTAATATAGCGCAGGATACTAACCGCAGAATCATTGGCATGAATAAAACCATTTATGATTTATATTTGAACGGATTTCATACGTTCATATTAGTTACCATCTAAACTGTATCCACAACCATAAATTCCACTGTACCACAATAACAGGCTTCTAGGATTTGGTGCACATTGTCATCTCCAAACTTTGCACCGCTAAAAGCTACACCTGAATAGCATGTTCTCATGGTCATCTTATATATTCCATCGATTCCAGGCTGAAAGATCAGCTGCTTGAGAGAGGATTGTTTCAAAGTTCGCCCCTAACACTCGCCTTCGTCGCGAGTCTGGCATGTGGCGTCTTGTGTGTGCTATTGGAAACCCCGCTGGATGTAGTCAGTACTCGTATGGTTAACCAGGGTAATGTCCCCTTATGAGAGCTACCTTTTTGATCTTTATGTTTGTAATGTCCTGTATGAAAGCTTGTTTGTTTGTTGATTTTGTTTTGTTTTATTTTGTTTTGTTGTACTTCATCCAGCTCCGTTCCTATTCATTTGCTTTGCCTTTCAAATATGATACGAAGACTCGATTTAAATATCATTTTACTAAAGCTTGGTTCAGAACTTCACTGTCACACTCACCTAGGTATGATTATTTTAAGATTTTTAACAATATTCGATTATATTTCAGGGTCTGGGTTAAAAGGTGAAAAGCTCTACACTGGTGTATTTGATTGCATCAAGAAGATATTGAAAACGGAAGGTACTTACGGCCTTTACAAGGGTATCGGCCCGCTGTATTTGCGGATAGCTCCTCACACGACTCTGTCACTTGTTATATGGGACATGTTAAATATTGTGTTCGAGAATAAAAAGAGCTAACAGTATTAAACGTTTTTTTATTTCAAACCACAATTGGAGGACGTTCTTCATCAACATCTGGACGGGAGCGTAGATAATTAGCTATGGGTGGAGAAAATTGTATTTCCCAATCGATTTCTGAGGAAGCGCAACTTGAACTGATGTCTTCATCATGACACGAACACGACTCTAATTCCTCATTATCATTGGCTATGTTACGTTCTGGTATTATTATTCCCATGGCTTCGTAGAACGATTTGAGACAAGTATTTTCACAATTTTCTGGGTGATACGGATCCGACCAAACATCTTTGACCGCTGCTCGAGTTAATCGCCGTCGAAGTCTCTCTCTTTTCTCTATTTTTGCCTTGTTGTTGGCACTTTCTATTTTATAAATGAGTGGTGTGAATTGTTCGTTACCTTGTTCATTGATATCAGGTGACATTTCTATTTGATATTCTCCATTAGTTTTTCCTATTATAATTAAAGGTTTATTTTCAGTACGTTTTTTCGTTCGTTTTGTAAGCTTCTTTTCTTCCACAACAGATTTTGTCAATTTTGCTTTATTCAGTTTCTTTAAGAGGCGTTTGGATATAGCACCGGGCTTCCAACCACATTTAACCTGTAAGAAATACGAATTATAAATAAATGGTTCTTTCATAAAGAAAACAAGACCAAAAAAATAAAATAAAATGCTTACTTTTATAATACCTTCTCAATGAAAAAGTATAAGTACCTATTGTTAAAAACAAACATATAAATATGAAATTTATTAATAATCCAATATACAACACTTAATCTTACAACAAAACGTTACAAATTTAACTTAGCACATTACCAAATAAATATTTCTTGCACGTTCACTGAATACCTACGCCAAAAACTATTACACGCATTAATCTTACATCAAAAACACATTTCTTTGGACACATCATAATGTGCTAGAGACTAGATTCAATCATGCGACTTGAGTTGCGATGTTTCTCGAAGCCAAAGCCATCAATCGGTCTCGCTGTTGCTTTTTCATAACTTCCGCACTTATAAATGAATGGAAACATGGCACATGGAATGAACTTAAACTTATGCCTCGTCCTGCCAAAGTAGCTAGTCTCTGTTTTGGCCTTGCGTTCTTGTGACCCTTTAATCGGAAATAGGTTTTATTACCTTGATCGTCTACAGCTATAATACCCTTATCCGATGGTGCAGAATGTTTGCATTTAGTGCTATCCTCAAATAAGCTGCGGGAATATTTGTTATTTGGGCTTTGCATTCGGCGACGTTTCTTTGATGGAGGAAGACGGAAAACGGTAGATGGTTGCGGTATTTTTACATCTTCACCTCGCGCCATCATTTCTCTTAAAGTTGCTAAAAGTATCTTTTTATCATGTCCATGGCCAACAATACCTAACTTAGAAAGATCCTTTGGCGTAGCATCTCCGAAACAACTCCAACTTGCTTCAGATTTTAATGGAACCATATCTTCTTTTTTCAAATCTTTACCACCAGTTGCCTGCTTTTTCGAAGTAGGTGATTTCTTTTGAGTTAAAACGCCTCTAGGTTTAGGGTAAAATCTCCACCTACTATTACAGTCGACATATCCGTCTATACCAACGACCAACCATTTATTGTTTGCGGTTTGAAATTTACCAGTTATAGCTTCGACTTGCTCACCACTGGGACCAATAAAATTATTTGGCGCCCATCGACCATCAGGAGCTATATATCCATCCACATTTATTTCCAACCATTTTTTATCTGGGCTCCAAAAGCCACCTAAGTCACTACATTGTTGTTTGCCATCAGGTCCTTTGAAGAATCTAGGAACAGGATTACCAAATCTATCTAGAAGTTTAACTCTGTAATCTAAATACGTGTACTGGCTGCCGTTGTCTACTTTTATGACCTTCTTGCCCTTATAATTTTGATTAAATGTAGCACATGGCGGGGTAAATTCAACTATCCATTCATCAGAATCCGTATCCGACCCAATTGATTTCGAATCTTCGGAACATGAACAAGAGACATCCATATTGGTTCTTGCAGCCGTCGGTTCTGCTGGATAACAGGTACATTCTGGGTCTTCAGTATCTGGAAGTATGCCCAAAGCTTGTTGATATGTTTTCAGACATATTTCATGACACATATCTCGGAAAGCACTCTGAATGAATGCTCGCTGTGCTCTTTCTAGACGTCTTTGTTCACGTTCTTTCTTCTTTCTCCTTTCACGATTTTCTTCTTCAGTCCTACCTATTGTATATGTTAGTACAGGCTTATCTTCATACGGATATTGATTAATAGCTCTAGGTTTATTATATGTTTTCATAGTCTCCATTGTAACAGTGAATTCACCATCCTTCTTATGAACAATTAAAAGTGGTCGATTCAATGGACGTTTCTTTTTAGCAGCATCTTTTCTTCTCTTCTTAGGCGTGACTTCACCAGGGTTACGAGCCATTCTAAGAAGCCTTACAACATGTTTATTAGTAGCACCTGGTTTCCATGATGGACGAAACTAAAAAATAAAAAAAAACTTACATAAAAAAATGAAAGAATAGGTTTAATATTTTTTTGTCTACATTGTTGTCCCATTTTTATGTTTAAGGAGATTTAAAAAAAATGGACGACTATGAATTATTTAGACTATAATACCTTCATGCCTGGTACATCTTCAGCAGTCCATAACCATCCCATATGCTTTGGCACATTTTCAAGGGTACCAGTACAGGGTAATGCACACCTGCTGTGTCCAATTTGAGGAGCTAAAAGAAACAAAAATATTATAGGGGGCATTTCACGCCAAGCGGACACAGATTTCAGGGTCAGGTTTCAGATTTCGGTTATATTTTAGTATGTTACACCTGTATATATCCTCGGTATGTATACGAAAAATTTTTGCATTTAGAAGCTTAGTTTTCAAAATACAGGTCTTTGAAGATGTCAGTAAGCGCGAGGTATGGGGGACTTTGAATGTAATTATCAGTTCAAGAAAAGCAATTTTTAAATAAATTGATGACTGAATAATATACCCCATGAAATAAACTTTTTATGCTCATATTTCGAATTTCGAATTTATATTAAAATTCCTTAGAAAAATAAAAAAATATTTTTCTTTGTCATTTTTTACAAATTTTGCGTATTTTTAATTTTTTTAAAGATCATTAAATAAACAGCTTATATTATACTTAAATTTCATGCAAAGTTCTAGAGTGGTCATCGTAGAAGTTTAGAAGCTACATGTATCATAATGTCGAAGTGCGGCAATATCCCCATACTAGCGCCTAGCGCGACGCACTGCAATATTCATAGAAACGGGGACAATAAATAAATTCTAGAAATTTGAATTAAATGAAGTGTCAACAGATAGGTCTTTAAAAATTGATTAGAGGTTTATCAATAAGTTTTATGCTAAAATAAATAATTGACGAGATATACGTATTCAAAGTCGTAAAAATGTCATATTACTTTACTGAATATTTTTTTTTTAAGAAAACTAAAGTAATACTTTCTTGCTTGTTATTTACCACTATAAAATCTTATTAAAACCTGAAACGGTGTTATTAACTAACTATAATGAGATAAATACTGCAGTACGGTGCGCTAACCAACTAAGCGCTAGTATGGGGATATTGCCGCGCTTCGACATTACAATACATGTAGATTCTAAAGTCCTGCGATGACCACTCTAGAACTTTGCATGAAGTTTAAACATAATGTAAGCTATTTATTTAATGATCTTTAAAAAAATTAAAAATACGCAAAGTTTGTAAAAAATGACAAAGAAAAATATATTTTTATTTTTCGAAGGAATTTAAATATAAATTCAAAATTCGAAATATGAGCATAAAAAGTTTATTTCATGTGGTATATTATTCAGTCATCAATTTATTTAAAAATTACTTTTCTTGAACTGATAATTACATTCAAAGTCCCCCATACCTCGCGCTTACTGACATCTTCAAAGACCTGTATTTTGAAAACTAAGCTTCTAAATGCAAAAATTTTTCGTATACATACCGAGAATATATACAGGGGTAACATACTAAAATATAACCGAAATCTGAAACCTGACCCTGAAATCTGTGTCCGCTTGGCGTGAAATGCCCCATAGATGTAAGAACTACTACGCTATGATTAAAATTAATATATAATTGAAAAAAAAAATATAATACGTACGTATACCTTTATAACCGTAGTTGAATTTAAATCTATCGTCCTTCTTTTTCTTTTTACATTTCTTGGTGTCTTTTTCGGATTCAACGCTTTTCTTCTCAACAACTCGTTTGTCAGAAGCAGCAGCCTTCTGATTTGAACTTATTTTCATTGCTTTGACACTTGTATCGTCACCTTTTTTCTTACTTTCACTTCCAGATGTGCTCCATGATTTCATTTTACTTTTATCAATTAACTTGTGATATATCGGACATGGAAAATTGCCTTTTACTGGCTTTTCATGCGATTGCTCTTCTCCAATTCTTTCATAGCCACCACACACTTTGCAATACGTGGTCTTTTTCATAAAACCAAAAGTGCACTCGCATGTACAAAAACAAGGGTCTTGACCGATTTTCATTTTAGCTTTTACACCACCTACGACTTCCTCTATAGTCTCAGTTACCTCTGTACGATCACAACAATCTTTGTTTAAATTTGTTAAATCTAGAAGAATACTTTCATCAGGAGGTGGAGGCAGAGCTCTGTGTTCCTTGTGTTCGCAAACGAGTTGTCTACATTTCGCAATGCTGATTAAAGGTGCTGCTTCTTCAGGCATATCTAGTGAGCACATACTAGAGGGACATGAGCCAGATCTGTTTTTGATTATTGGACATTCGCTATCACACGGTCGGAATTTGAATCTTGCTCTGTTTGCTTGTGAATGGCTGGATTTTTCAGATGTCTGTTCTTTCATAGATGATTTAGATGATTTTTTGGATTCTGGGTTGGAATTATTTTGCTCAACCGTGAAATAGTTCACACAGTATACTTTATTTCCAAAGGTAGCATTCGGATCGCCAAAAATGTAATTTACAGTTTTCATATCAGCTTGTCTTTCGATGAATGAAAATGATTTTGATTTAGCGAGGGTAAAAGCGTGATTGTGATTTTCATCTTCAGTTTTAGTCGTTTCATCATTACATATTGTATTATTGTTATCTTTCTGTACCTCCGAACTCAGTTTGTCAAGTGACACATTGCGCTTTACTTTATCGTTATTATTGCGCTTTCTTTTATGCATTTTCTTATTACCATGGTATGTTGTTTTTATAATGCCTAGATTGCTCTCCGTACATTTGCATATATTACGGTTTTGGACATGAGACTTATTATTTACAATTTCAGGTGGCGTCATGTATCCAAAATGAGTAAGTTTAACGTTCAATTTTATGGTAGCTACTTTTTCGTAATAAATTTCATCGTAAATATTATAAAATTCTTGAACACTCACCGGTTCTAGCATGGTCTCTAAGTTTAATAAATAGTATATGAATATTGTGCTCCAAGGAATTTTTGTGGATCCAATTTTTTTATTTTCTTTCCTCCACATTGATAACTCCAATTCATTGTGTTGCATAGTTTTAATTAGTTCCTGAGTATTGATGGTCACTAATATAGATTCGTCTCTTTGTAATCTTGTGTCAGATAATAGTTTTGATCTTTTGATTTCTAATTTATTATTTCGTAGTCTAGATTTTCGTTTAGTTTTCTTCTTTGATATTTTGGAAATAACAGCATATGGATTACTTAATGTTACCTCAAATAATTCAGGAAAATTAGCTTTAACTATAGCTTGCTTACAATCTAAATAATTCTTAATTTCTTCTATGAATATCTCAAATAAAAACATTGAATCCGAAGAAGCCATCATATGTTTATTTTATTTATATGAAGTGAACCAAAATAATCCAAAAATTTAAATTTAATTTACTATTAAAACTTGTAATTTACAATGCCAAAATAAAAATGTCAAATTTTAAATATCACTTTTTACACTACATTGTAGGATTATAAGTGGACAGCTTGTGTTGATACAGTATAATAATAATTATCCATACTATATTATTAATATTATAAATGCGAAAGTAACTGTCTGTCTGTTACTCAATCACGCCTAAACTACTGAACCAATTTGCATGAAATTTGGTATGGAGATATTTTGATTCCCGAGAAAGGACATAGGCTACCTTTTATTGCGAAATATGTACCACGGGCGAAGCCGGGGCGGGCCTCTAGTGTTACTATATAGTTAAAAAACTTTGTCATTTCCGCAATAATACGATAATACCTGTGGATAATACATAAAAAATACAGTGCAAAAGTCGTAAAACGATGACAGGTCTCTCGTGCCTACATTATATTTTATTAATTATAAGAACTCCTATTCATATCGTATCCTATACACCAGATACTGAAAATATGACGATAGTAAATAATTATTTCATGGGCACTATTAACGCCAACGTGTAAACAATCTTTGATTTGAACAGTTTCCATCAATACTCTCGTTGCTCACTAGCACCCCTGAATTTCTATATTGTATGAATAAAGACACCAACGAATTGTTTTATAGTTTAATACAAACCGATCACAAAAGAGGATAAATATAAATATTAATAACACGCCGTGACATCATAGGTCTTATTTACAGTAGACATTATTTCGGATATATTGGACATATTGCGGCCTTTATTATACACAGAGAAGGAATTAAATCTCTTCTTTGGCGTGTTTGATGCTCGATTCATCTTCATCGGAGGTTTAAGTTCACACATTAAATCATCGTACATTGAGAGATCTCGCATAATTTCCTTATATTTTGCCAACGTTTTGGGATCCATGTAGTATCTACAATCAGGTTGAGGCGATCTGTTCTTTTCATAATTGACGGACACATTCATTACTACTGGACTTTTAGCTTTAGCGGATGAATATGAAACTGTTTTCTTTACTTTATCAGCTCCTTTCGCAGTTGGCTGATTAGCGGCGGGTTTTTTGATATTTGGTTGAGGTGCAGCACCCGATTTACTTTTTGCGAGTGGAGTAGTAGGCGGTTGTGCTTTATTTCCTCTTCCGAACTTCTTAGAGTCAACTGTAGTACCTGTTACTGTAGATTTTGACTTTGGACTTCTTCCTCCCCTCCTACTGTACCATGCCCATTTTCCGTCTTTGTCAATGTATCCATCAATACCGATTTTCAATAATTGTCCTGTATTATCAGTAAAGAAACCTTCTTCAGCTGAGTAATACATTCCATCGGGTCCAGTAAAGTTCATGGGAACCCATCTATTATCTGGTCCTAAATAACCGTCTTTATTTATTTCTAACCAGACGTGATTTGGACCCCAAAAGCCTCCTAAGTCGCTACATTCTTGTTTGCCATCAGGACCTTTGAAAAATCTTGGTACAGGATTCCCACTTTTATCAAGTAACTTGACTTTGTAATCTAAATAAGTATATTGAGATTCATTATCTACTAGAACTGGTGGATGTTTAGCCCTTACGTCCCAGACGGCGGCAGGTGGTGTAAATTCTACGACCCACTCATCTCCATCGGTGTCACTACTCGATATACTTCCTTCATCAGAACAAGAGCATGAATCTATTGGCGGTGACAAATTTTGCACTGCATCGGTATGACACGGACATTCAGGATCATTCGGATTGGGTAAAGGTAACAGGCCGATTGCTTGATTATATGCTTTTAAACAAATTTCTTGACATTTGTCTCTAAACGTAGATTGAAGAAGGCGACTTTTTCTTCTCGTTTCTCGACGCTCTCTACGTTCGCGCTGATTCCTTATTTTACATTTTTCCTCTTCAGTTTTGCCTATTGTATAAATCAAGGGAGGTTTCTCGTCGTACGGATATTGAAATAACAGGCGTTCTTTTGAATATTTCTTAAAAACCTCCATTTGAACGGTATATTCTCCATCATGTTTTTTTACAATAAGTGTTGGCTTGATTTCTGCTTTCTTTTTGCGTTGCATCATGGCGCGTTTTTTCTTAGCAACAATATCAACACCTTCTAGTAATGCTCTGTATCGCCTTACTAAAATCTTATTAGCTGCACCAGGCCTCCAATTGGGACGGGGCTGAAAACAAATTGCATTAATTTTTTTTTGTACATTAACTGAAGGTACCCCGCAATAAAAATTTAAAATTGCACTTAATTAAGGAGTGTTTAAATTAAATAAAAAGGCAATTACGATCATATTCATTTATTGGGAAAATATAATTCAGTAATTTGTGATCGGATAATGTTGCAACTAGCAGGTTTCAACTCATCATTGTTGAGGTATCCTGTAAACAAAAGAGAATTTCAATGACAACTAATTTAGTAGAGAAATAAATTATTATGCTCTGCACATTAATTTCATAAGTAACAAAATTAAAGAATTACAAAATAAAATATTTGGCACTTACCCAAAGAACATTATAAACAAAGAAGTTACCTACCTACGCAGTTAATTTTATCGCAGTATTACAATACAATACCATGAATCGACTTAGAAATTAGAATTGTTTTAAATATAACTTCCATGTTCTATTGAATTCACCTTATTCTGAGTAATTGGTAAAAAAATATATTTGGGTAAGTAAAACAAAAAGCTCTTTTTGGTTTTTGGGAAATATTATAATGAAAGTACATCTTAATACTATTATAAAGGCGAAAGTTTGTAAGTATGGATGTATGGATGTATGGATGTTTGTTACTCTTTCACGATTACAATGAAATTTAGCACACATATAGAGGGTAACTTGGATTAACACATAGGATAGGTTTTATCCCGGAAATCCCACATGAACGGGAACTATTCGGGTTTTCCTTTGAAAACGCGGGCGAAGCCGCGGGCGGAAATCTAGTATATTAATAAACTATTAACTACTGAATAGGCTGTATGATCTACAGGCATGTCTTAATAAAATACACGCTGATGGTATACCCTACAGAATGCGTCATCTTCGCAATACAACCTATGATGTGACAAATCTGATGACGTTAAATATACGAAAAATATGAAGTTAGTGAAACGAATAACAACCTTCATGCCAGGAATATCTTCTGCAGTCCAATTCCATCCCATGTGTTTAGGAACGGGTGGGTAGGGATACTTTGGCTGCGGTTTCCTTTCTACTGGCGGGGATGGCGGCGCTGTTATAAAAAAATCATAAATCTCTATATTATCTATCTCTATATCATACTAGAAGTGTATTCACTGAATGGTATACATACGCGGTTGTTCAACATTTGCAGTAAATTTTCCGACCTTCTTTTTCTCTTGTTTAGTTTTTTTTACCTTTTCGGAACTCCTTTCTTTTTTATCAGATTTTCTTTCAGCAAATGATTTGGTTGATCGGGATGCACCAAATTTCCTATCGGCCGTAGTGAGCCTCGATCCAGTTGTCCTTGAGCTTTTATTACTAATGGTGTCTGGTTGCTTTCCTGCACATCTACTTATTTCTTCTTCTGGCCAAGGATTTGGGACTTTTATGTATTTCTTATCATATAATTTATGATATACAGGACATGGGTGTGGTTTTGCATAATCTGGCATATTTTTCACATCCTCACCTAAACACTCATAGCCTCCACATACTGCACAATACGTTGTTTTATTAGAGAATTTAAAGGTACATACACAATCGCAGTAACAAGGATCATCGTCTGGTACAGATTTAGCCTTTTTGCTCAGAACTCCGTCCACAATAAAATCTTTAACTTTTTCAGCTACATCGCACGATTTAACGCAGCATGGGTTATGAATATCAGCAAAATGAACTACTATATCGCTATCAGCAGGACTCGGTGGAAATGGGCTTTTTACTGGACATTCAGGATCACGGCATTTATCTTCTTCTTCAAGTTCATCGTCCTTTTTATTTGTCAAAGTGGAGCAGGTAGTTTTAGAACAAGATACTTTTTCAGAAGTTTTTGTACTTGGGCAGTCAGTTGAACAATATTTAAATTTAGAAGATTTTTCAGATGTTGGCGAAGATGTGCCTGAACTTTTATTAGTAAAGTCATGTTCCACAGTAAAGTAATAAACATCATATACTTGTACTTTGTTATTGGGATCACGATGTGGACATGCTTCACCTTCACATTGGCTGACCTCGCTATCAGTATTGTCACATTCTTTAGTACAAAGTATATCACAAATATCTTTCTTCTTTAAAGCGTCTTGCATTTGATTAACGCACGCACATTGGGTTGACAATCCTTCCAGTGTACTACCCTGACTAAATACTCCTTCATGCCGCAAAAACTCTTGTATTTTCTCAGCAAGAGAACATTCTTTACTACCGCATGGACCTATTATATCGTTAATGTTGATTTCTTTGTCATCTTCTTCAACTAGTTTTTCGATATACGCTCGTAAATCTCGGGCAATTCTACAATCTGCTCTACCGCAAGGACCTCGTATATTAGCTATATCGAAAGTAGCTGCACGAGAGCCTGGCGGTCTCTTTCCAGCATGAATACACATCGGACATGGAGCCGACTGTGCTTCTTTCCTGAACCTTTCAGCAAATTGTCCTCCAGGCCAACTCGTTTCTCTGCAGTAGCAATACCTATCAATATCTGTAGCTTTGATTCTTGGTTTTATAGTCGGCTGAGGTGTTAACATTCTCATGTTATCATTGCATGACACGATAATTTTTCTAACATAGTCAATAATAAAGTTTATATCAGGGCATGTTTCTGGTGATTTATAAATGGATTCAGGGGGCTTGTCCGCATGACTCATGCAGCAATAGTCACCCTCATTGAAGAATGTAAGATTAGCACCAGGTGCGTTTTTGTAATCGGCGAAGACCATTTTATTCGGTTTTGGTTTATCTTTTACGAAATTGTTTTCTATTTTATTACAGTTTTCTTCAAAATCTTCATCGGTTGTTTTCAATGTGCAAATATATGACGTTGTCTTAGAATTGATCCCAGTGTATAAAACTTTCTTAACTGTAGGATCTTCAGAAAGCGTGCGAAAGCACGTTGTTACTTTATCCGTCAAGTAAGTAAGTTTAACTTGTATACTTATCTTCGCCATTAACTTTGCAGTACCCTCCTCAAAAATATTGTATTCTTCATTTAATGTAACTGGTGGCGGTTCTTCGGCGTTACAAATCTTCTCTAAATAAGTGTAAAACATTTGATCCCATGGTATGTATGTGGTCCCAATGTAAGAATAGTTGTCTTCCTTACTCCATAGAGACATTTCTAAAGGAAACTTTTTCATGTTTTGAATTAAAAATTCTGCACTACTTGTGAATAAAACCGATTGTCCGGATTGTATTACTGGTTCAGGTGGCGGTTCCTCTACTTTTCCTTTTTTACCTTTTTTGGGCTTGGGTTTTGCTTTTTTACCCTTTTTCCCAGGGGGCTCTGGTGGTAGGGGAGGCGGTTCAGGAATAACAATATGCATCTGCTTTGGGTCTTTAAGCTCCAAGGAAAAAATGTCTGCAAATTCACTTTTTATCATTAATTGCCGGCTTTCTACCAGACTTTTTACATTTTCTACTACTACTTCAAATAGGAACATAGCAGTTGACACCGCCATTTAATTATTTTTCTATTTTTATAAGAAAATTTACAAAAAATTTACTCGTCTTATTTGTATATAACCTGATGTCTGTGAAGACTACATATTTTTTTTACATCTTGCCAGTTCTTTTGACAAATATAGAGTTTTATTTCAAATTTCTTATAAATATGTAGGCCATAGGCCATAACACGAATTTCGCGTTATGGATAGTATATATTTTACTTTTTACAACAATGTACATTTTCCCTCTCATTGTACCTCCCCCTTATGAAAATAAACCTCAGAAATGTGTAAGTAATAAACCAACAATTTTATCTCGTTAATACTCAATTACTAATAATCTGCTATCATACATTTTCAATATCTCTTACAAATGCAGCATCTTTTAGCAATCACATAAAAAAATCAGTTAGATTATTTTATAAGTTAGTAGGAATCATTGTAGGAATAGCCTTATATTATAAATTGATAATAATTTATGATGACATTCTTGAACGTTATTTGTTCCTTCAGATTTATAAACATCAAGTGATTGTCAACGTCATCTGTGACGTTCGCGAATCTCGAGTTTATTGAAAATAATTTGAAATGATTACGAAACAAAACCGAGATATTTATACTTCGGTGGAATTCTCCAGTGCTAACACCAGTGCTTTGTATTCCAGGATGGGAATACGGAATATTTTGAAATCAGGATGATTTAAAATACACCGTAAACAAAAAACAGGTTAGTTATAGATACCTACTATAAACATTACATTCTTATATTTGTATGAGACTTTGCCCTGATATTTAAAAACTGTGACTATGGGTACTGCGAAAATAAAATTAGTAGCTATAGTATTGCAGTTGTAAGAACGTTTAAACAGAAATATACTATTGACTTAAATTAATTTAATTGATTGATTATGAAATATATTTACATTAATTAAAGATCATTACACGCTCTAAACTTATTTACTTTTAAGTGTGAATTGTTATGGAATATATTAACAAACATATTAACATTTTTAAATGTGAGTGTTAATTAGTGTTAATAAAAAATAATTATTCAGCTTGTAAGTATCTTCCAAATTTTGGTAAAATAATATTAATAGCTTCTTTGTGAATAAAATTCCTAATTTGCTACAAATCATAATATATAATAATTAATAACTAAAGAATAGTCCACATACAACACATACTAAAATAAATAATTATAAGAACTAATGGTTGGACTAAAGCAAAGGGGGCGCAGGACTTAAAAAATTTTTGATGGAGTTGGTGTCATTATAACACCTATTTATTATTGTTTTATCGTAAAGATTACGCTAATATAAGCATGTTTTATAGGAACAACTTTTCTCTAAAATCAAAAATGGCCGAGATATTCGCCCTCAAGGATTGATGATTTTCATTAGGTTAGGTTAGGTTAGGTTTGTTAAAAAAAAACTACACAGAAATAGGAGCCCCGCGAAGCGGGGCTCCGTCGACGCGCAAAAAAAAAAAAATTTTTTTCACTTTTGATCAAAAATTTTCTAAGTCCTTACTTTGCGCCCCCTTTGCTTTAGGCGGACCGAACTAATGCATCTCTCTCTATCATATTGTTTATAAATTATAACATAATTTGAAACGAGCAACAAAACCTATTTTGAATTTAATTACTTAAATTATCTTTTAAATATGTTCTATCGTTTTACAAGCATATAGTTTGATAGAAAGAGATGACTTCAAAACCAACAGGGATGGTAAAAAATCAAAGCTGAGGTGTCACATTGCTTTATTATGAAATTTTATATGAACAGTAAATTTTTTAACCATTGTTTTTAGTATTATGGATTTCATCATTGGAGGGTTGGCTGGCGTAGGTGCTGGTTTCTTCAGTAACCCATTTGATGTGATTAAAACTCGAATGCAACTTCAAGGAGAGCTTAGAGCGAAAGGCCACCATGCTGTGTATTATAAAAATATACCCCACGCAATGTACACTATAGTAAAACATGATGGTGTTATAGCTTTGCAAAGAGGCCTCGCTCCTGCATTGTGGTTTCAGTTGGTTGTAAATGGGGTAAGGTATGTTAGAAAATATAACATATATGTATTTGAAGAATTTGTTTTTATTTACTTGTGATTATATTTGATAGTTCTTATCTTTACTACAAAATTTAATATTTAATTTTATAGCATTTAATGAATAAAAAAAACGATATTGAGGCGGGATTCGAACCTGCGTTTTTCTGCCATACCAAGGCAACACATATATTTTCCTAAAAATTGTTACCATTGCTACAGTACTTACTCCATAGAGGTTCATTTTATACCAGCCATCCTGTTTCAAATTACAAAGAGATTACTTATATACAACCACATTTCAGGTTAGGTATATACCAGCAAGCCGATAACTACGGCATCCTAAGAGACGAGAAGCACAATACGAAATTTACGAACAGTTTCATCGTCGGCTGCATTTCTGGCATGTGCGGGGGGCTTGTAGGGAGTCCGCTACAATTAGTAAAGACTCAACTAATGTCGTATTCGTCTAAGAAGATAGCGGTTGGCACGCAACATGGTCATCCCGGCATGATGCATGCGTTAACACAGATTTATATGAAGAACGGCTTGTTGGGCCTGTGGAGGGGCGCCCATGGCATGATGTTGAGGAACTCGGTTGGTTCCGCGTCGCAGATCGCGGCATTTTCTGTGTGAGTTTCTTAATATATTTGCTGTATACGTATATGTATTTACTATTTACTTAATTTTTAGGAAATATAGTATGTAAAATTAAATACAAAAAAGAGCGTGTGTGCAGAGCACATGTGTCAGAAGTGAAATTTCTTTGGCAAGATTCAAAGATACCAAAATCGTCGCCATACTCCATGATGTTATGGTATTGCCATGGCAATATAATACCTTTAAATTTTACTCCAATCGCGCCTAAAGAAGTTTCACTTCAAAAATATTTGTGCATTTTGACTCTTTTATGGAATAAGGAAAATTTTTCATTATTTTTCTATTGGAATTTTAAAAATATTTTATTACAAGTATGTCATTGAACTGATATAAACAATTGTATTATTGTAATACATTGTCAATTATTGCAATGAAAACATAATATTGATGTTACTTTTTTCTTCCGGGTAGATACCTTATCAGTATTTAAATTAATTACGTTCTCGTTATATAAATAGGATTGTTTTTTAAATATCAAACAATAATAAATATGACAAACATTATTAATAATTTTTACACATAAATTACAATAGTTTATTCATAATTTTTTTTAATATTTCAGGTGTAAAGAATGGATGGACAACAACAACATGTTCCAACAATCGAAATACCTAAGTGCGTTCATGGCTAGCAACATTGGTGCTATTACAAAAACCTTGACGCTAACACCCATGGATGTTATCATGACAAGACTTTACAATCAAGGTAATAAATCTAGAAATAATTTATAACCATAGTTATTTTAAGCGTACTTTGGCATATTATTATAATATATGATGTTACATATGTATTTTGTAAAATTAAATTGTAAAACTGACATGATTTAAAAGAGCAACTATGGAGTTTCTTGTCGGTTCTTCTCCGTAGATACTGCTTTCCGAATCGGTGGTAAATGTTAAAAATATGTAATGACGTTTCAAAAGTGCTTCTATAAGAAGTCTAATTGAATAAATAAATGTTTGAGTTTGAGTTTAAGTTAATTCGACTATATTGTATTTACTACTAGCTTCCGCCCGCGGCTTCGCCCGCGTGGTGTTTTAATAAAAGGTAGCCCATGTTCTTTCTCAGGGTCTAAAGATTGTCTGTGCCAAATTTCATCAAAATCGGCTGAGAGCGGGAAAGCGTAACAGACAGACAGACACACAGAGTTACTTTCGCATTTATAATATTAGTAGGGAAGTAGGGATTTGATGGTGGAAATAAGACTACCATCATAATATAAAATATTATAATAGGGTATTCGAAAAATCTCTTGAACAATATTATCTTTGTCTTGTGATGTGAGAGCAAAATAATTATAATGAATGCTAATTTTTGTTTTTTAGAATAATGATTTGATATGAATATAAATTTTCTTGCTTACTAAATATAAGTCGTTTCAAACATCTTTAAATATCGCCATAATAACGACAAAACATCATACAAAAAATTTGTTTATACAAAAGTCATCTCAAAATAAGTACCTACCTAATAGTTTAGAGTTTCGACGTTTCTGCAAGGCTAACCAACAAATGTGAAATGCCTTGATAGTGAAATATTATCGAGTGTTATCTTAATATAACTATTGATAGTCTTTAGTCAAATATTTAAACAATGTCTTATGTAATGTGTTTGTTGAAATAAAATATGAATATTTTGCATCAGTGAATGATATTTATAAACATTTTAAAGAAGACTAAATTTAGAGTTAAACATACAATTATTTAAAAGAAATGTGAGCCGTCACGGAACGCCTGGCAGATATGAAATATCGACATTATTGAGGTGAATTAATTTGGATGCATACCGCCACGCCAGAAATCAGTTGAACAGGCGGCAAATGGCGCCAATAATCCATACTTTTTTCAACCAGTGTCCAGTATCACTCATTATTAAGCTGATACTAACGAAATCTCTTAAAACAAATTCATTAGGCTATAAAAATACGCTCAAAATATTCAATCGATTAAAAAAACAGGTGAAATAAAAAAAATTAAACATTATTTTTTCATATTTCAGCGATCGACGCGCAAGGGCGCGGTCTATTCTATGAAGGTATATGGGATTGTGCTCAAAAGATAACCAAAACTGAAGGTCTATTGGCCTTTTACAAGGGAGTTGGACCTTCTTACTTCCGCCAAGCACCACATACTGTACTGTTACTTGTGTTTTGGGATATGCTTAAGGATTTACAGAAGAACTTTCAAACTTTGAAAGCGTGATTTTATGAATTAAGTGATTTGGGGTAATTATACATGGCGAGTAATGCCTATAATGTAAAGTAATGATGTTGCTCAAGGTTCCTGTGTTTTTAATCAGCCTTATATATTTTCATAAAATATTTCTATGAGTTTTATAATGTAATTATTAATGACTAGAAATACATTTTGAAATGACCCCACATCCTAAAACTCTGTATACGAAATATGTACATATAATGAAGATAGTATACCTCGCTTGTTTGTAAACTGTTGTACTTAAACTATAATTATTTTTATTTGTATAAAAGCAATTATACTCGAATATACCAAGTTCCTTAAAAGATCTTTTCTGTGTAAAGTGATTCTGATATGGTTGTAGTCTGTTATTATGATTCTGAATAACATTGTATTGTAATTAAAAAGTCAGAAAATTGATGTCATATTTACAGATTCAATAATTATCTGGACGTCCTTGTTGTTATATTGAAAACAAAAAGAGCGTGTGTGCCGAGCACACCTGTCAGAAGTGAAACTTCTTTGGCAAGATTCAAAGATACCAAAATCGTCGTCTCATGAAGATGACGTATTGCCATGATGCAACCTTCAAATTTTACCCTCAACGTGCCTAAAGAAGTTTCACTTCGAAAATGTTTTGTTTATTAATGATTTAATGTCGATAATTTTTTTGTGAAATAAATCATAATATCTGTGTATTCGTAAGGCAATCGATTTACAGTACCTATGTTTGACGAAAGTACAAAATATGACGAGAACTTAAATATTTAATTTTTAATTATCACGTTAATTAAATTAACATTAGTATGTAGGTAAATAAACGAATGAGATTGTTAACGTTCTGAACCAATTAGTTTAGTTTTATAGTGAAACCAAAGTGCAATGATTTAGTTTAGTTGAATTTTTTTTTAGTTTAGTTTAGCGTAGAATAAATATTAGACCTGAAGGTATGTAATACCATTTTACCATTTTAGTACAGTATTAGATATTTTAGCATATTTTGCTAATGTAATAACCTACCTCATGGTAGATAATATGATTTGTTAAGTTTTATTTTTATTGTGTTAAAATTCTAACGAACGATTAGGACATAACTAAAATGTTTTTAATTGTTGATTTACTTAATTTGCAATGATATTATTAAAATCTGGAGTAATTCAAGGAATGTAACACGTAAAATTTGAAATGTCTCGTGTTTGTAGATCGAATATATTTCACTTTTATCGGAGTGTATTAATTAAAATTTTAAGTATAATAGGCATGACGAAAGATTTTGAAATCCTCTTTCATAATGTGTGTATACGTTTACTATGTATACAAGAAAAACCCTATATTTCGGTAATATACTTAAATTTAACGAAGTTAAAAGCCATTTTTCAAAAAATATTTATTAACTGTGCCAAAACAGCTCGCAGGTGTCATGGCGTAGCTGTGACGCCACTCTTTAGTAAATACGTAATTATTTGTACGCATTGCGAAGAAAATTAAAAAAATATTTATTTAATATGTGTTATAGAAACGAATTTCAAAGTTTATAAGTGGTGTGCAGTATTGCAGTGTGAATCCACATAAAAATAATGCTCAAAAATGTGTTAGTAATTATTTCAAGCGAGAAAATAAAAGAAATGATTGTATAAAGTTGGCGCGGAGAAACCCGAACCATTTGTTCGTGAATTCGCAATTATATTTCTGTTTAGAGTGGATAAAGCCTACGTGAAACAATAGAAAATAAATAAAAATGCGTATTCTCAACATATTCATACCACAAAACACACCTGATTTGAGTTGTTTACTTAAGCGTGACGTCACGCGTGTTTTAGTCAAAATGGCCAACTGCAGAATTTCAATGTTTTATTTTATTGATAATCTAATGAGACTTAAAAACATTAAGATTAATGAATCTTAATGTTTTTAAGATTTCTAAGTCACTATATTTAATTTATTTATTATACATTATCCCTTAAAAACACTAATACGATCATTAATTATGGATACTGTCGTCATGCCTATTGTGATTCAGAGCTAGTGTTAATAGTACAAATCTGATAAATGTTATTATTCTATAGAAATTTTTTATTCAATAGATAACTGATAAGTAGTTAAATTTTATACATCATGTTGAACTCCTGAAAAGGCCTGAATCTGTTTGATTTGAAATGTTTTGTTTTAAATTAAGTAAATAAATTGTTGTTGTTTTTAAATCATGTTTTATTTATTTTTCCTGTTTAGTAAAATCCAATTCTAACTATATATAATAATGTAATAATTGAGTAGTTTTTAACATAATTCTAAATTCGTGGGAACTGGCAAGAAATAAACATTTCATCATACTACATATTAAATTTTAATAGAATACGAAAGTACATATTTTCAATTAAGTAGTTAAATGCATGCATGCATGTAACAAAAATTTTATTGATTTTTAACCAAACATTTTAAAGTAATGAAATCCAAGGATTATAAAATTTAAAGTACCTAATAAAATTATCGTAAAAATTGTCTACTTCCAGAAAACAAAACACAAAATGGCGGGAAATAATCAACCGGGGGGCATCGTGCGTGACGTCACAGATTTGCTAATGGGCGGCACATCTGCCATGTTCGCTACGATCTTCACAAATCCGATAGAGGTTGTGAAAACTAGGCTACAATTGCAAGGAGAATTGGCATCTAAAGGGAAACATGCGATTTTCTATAAAAATGTTCCTCATGCCTTGTTTGTTATAGCGCGGACAGAGGGCGCTATGGCATTACAAAGCGGCCTGCCAGCTATGCTGGGATTTCAATTCTTTTTGAATACTTTTAGGTGAGATTATATTATGGAAGAAGTTTTTTAAGAAGCCATATACATAGTAGTATTGTTATTTATGATCTCTGGCGGCTAAATTATGCGTTAAATATTCGCAGTCAATTCATTTTATATGTCTGAAATAAACTACAATTAAAGTCATTATCTTTCATTCATACTTTTTTCACAAGTCCCTAATTATTATCTAGATAACTTATTTAACTTACAAGAAAAGTTACGTTACTTTTAAATTCCTTATTCAATCATCTACATTCTACAGTACCTACTACTTGTATACGTAGTATATTATTATTAGTCTGTGCTACTCTCGGGTGCTACTACCTACAAGTAAAACACCTTTCATTTTATTTCATTCAATTCATATCAGTTCACTTCAAACACCTACCGAAAAAAAATTATTACAACATTGTTTACAAATTTCTACAGGCTAGGTGTATACCGCATTTCCGAACGTCGCGGTCTCACCACAGTAGATGGTCGCACATCTATAGTGCGGGGCGCAGTCGCCGCGGGTGTGGGGGGAGCGTTGGGTTCTATAGCGGGGACACCTTTCTTCCTTGTGAAGACAAGGTTGCAGGCGCAGGTGGGTTAATAATTAATCTATTATGACAAATCCATACTTACTAATATTATAAATGCGAAAGTAACTCTGTCTGTCTGTCTGTTACTCAATCACGCCTAAACGACTGAACCAATTTTCATGAAATTTGGTATGGAGATATTTTGATACCCAAGAAAGGACATAGGCTACTTTTTATCCCGGGAAAATGACGCAATCCCGGAAATCCCACGGGAACGGGAACTATGCGGGTTTTTCTTTGACTGCGCGGGCGAAGCCGCGGGCGGAAACCTAGTGTTTTATAAATTTCACATTTATAATGCATCGATGCTATAAAAATAATATTTCTGCGAAAAATCGATTGCTAAGGTCCGATCATGGGTGGCCAAGTGGTCAATTCACCTGACTTCATGCGAAGTTATAGATCCAAATTGCTTAATCGATATTAATAGGACTTCCATTCACTGTTACTTAAGAATCAATTCTATACATCTATAAATTCGTTATAATTTCTCTTCAGGCAGCGGGAGCAATTGCGGTGGGTCATCAGCACACTCACAGCGGCACATGGAATGCTTTATCTGATATATTTCGCAAAGAAGGATTCAAAGGTAGGTCTTACTTTTGTCATAATATCAAAGATAACATTTTCGTGACCTATAGAAAAATTTACGCATCGCAAACAAAGATAATTTGGAAAATCCAAAAGTGCACGCCTCATAATTTTTTTTTAATAAATATTTATTAATTATTACTTTTGTTTATTTATTAACAATTAAACCACATCGAATCAGACCCTGAAAAATGAAAGGGTTCTATTCCTGAGCATACTCAAGCGTAAGAGAAAAAAAAAGACTCGATTAGTAAAGTATTTCGGTCGCTATCGTGTTAACAAGAAAAAGGATCCGCACATACAGACACACGGACGTCCAAGACAGAACTTTTTTAAACTGTTTTTTAACTAGTTTAAATAACAAAAATGACATCAAAAATATCATGAACGTTAAAAATAGTGTTTTTTCTTAATATGTGTGTGTATGTATTATCTTACAAGTGCAATGTATGATACATAAAGACATTTTAAGTTTGAAAAATCAGAGTTTTTGCGCGAAGTGACAGTAGTACCCACCTCAACGCTTCGCTTATGAGGCGTGCAAAACTTAAATAGTGGTGTAAAAAAATCTATGCAACTGCAAGGTAAAATAAAACACGTATATGAATTTTGAAATACTTTATTTGTTTCAAAAAACACAAAATCCATTAAAATTCACTTCACAAACTTCACCGGCTTTCTAAAAAGCTTTCCATATTATTTGCATTTTCACAAATGTTAACGATATGCAATAATAAATCTATTTCAGGTTTATTCCGTGGGGTCGGTCCCCAAATCCCCCGTGGGGCAGTGGGCAGTAGTTCCCAAATGGTCAGTTTTGCTTACGCCAAAGAATTTCTTCGAGATAAAGACCTTTGTAGGTCACCACTTCTATTGTCTTTTATGGGTGCCAATTTGGGAGGCATTGTGATGACGTTGTGTTTGAATCCTTTTGATGTGATGGCTACGAGGCTGTCAAATCAACGTAAGTTGTATTTTATTAGTTAATTTGTTATTACGAAACAAACGAGTTGAACCAATAAGTTGTGGAGTTGCTGGCATCATTGTGTGCAGATTTGAAACATAGTTGCTCAACAAAATATGTTTACCATAAAAATTCACAAAACATTATTTTTAGAAATTTTTG
Source organism: Colias philodice (assembly GCF_061535455.1). NCBI lineage: Eukaryota > Metazoa > Arthropoda > Insecta > Lepidoptera > Pieridae > Colias > Colias philodice. Next base: position 11,615,770 of record NC_143094.1, on the reverse strand, counting down.
TCCATACTGTAGCATACACAAAAATTTAAATGCCTCACAGCTATATTATATCCTAATGAAATATTGAATTGTAACGATCCATGTATAATAATGATTTTCTAATTTCAGCGGTAGACTCCCAAAACCGTGGCAAGCTATACCGCGGTATGGCGGATTGTTTCATCAAAATGCTCAAATCTGAAGGAGCCAGTGCCTTCTACAAAGGTGTTGGGGCTAATTACCTGAGACTCGGTCCTCATACAGTACTGTTACTTGTATGTTGGGACCAGTTGAAGACTTTGGAAGATTATTTGAGAAGCTAAATATTTAGTTATGGGAGTAGTTTGTAAGGAAGTTTTGTCGTGATAATTATTGTGAACAAATTAATTATAAAAGACTTGTTAAAAAGCATAATATAATTACCTGTCGTTATGTTTAATCTTAAGAGTTAAAACCGAAACATATTATCCTTATATCTTCACTATGGTATTGTATGTAATTTAAATTACTCAAGAGTCAAGATATATTTAATGACACAAAGTTGGTTTTAAAATCGGCACAGCCTTTTAGTATTGTTATACGGCCGAAAAATTATAATAATATTTTTAATAATATTATTAGAAATTATAGGTAGTAATTTTTATATAAATTTATAGATTGTAATTCACAAGGACTTCCACTTCATCACCATTGTATTTAAACACTAACAGTTTAACCTCCTCACTACAGGGACCACTTTTTATGTCAGATTCAATTCATATTCAGGATTTAAGCTGTTTAGGGGTTACTTTTTAACTGAAAAATTACTGAAAAAAATCTATTCCTGTAACAAAGAGTTTTTCCTTATGTCCTGCCACTAGGACAGATGCAGGCTACTTATATTTTCAGGACTATTTTATGTTCTGCATACAAGACAATTACAGCCAATGTGAGTATATTATTGTGTAATGAAATAAGATAAGCCTATAAAGTACTCAATTTTTTATTGAAAAAACATATTATTAAACTTTAAACTTAACTTTTTCGTTATTTATTTTGAACAGATAATATTTTTATAACATTACTTATTGATAATTGTACATAAAATCAGTCTCAATAAATCAGTCATCAACAGTTATAGAATCCTATCTAGCATACAATCAAAATTGACGCCATTTGCGTAGCTATATAATAATTATGGATTATGAAAAGCTTCAAAACAATTTCTCTGAGCCGTGAAACATAAATACACAGCACATTTTTTGCAGGTAACTGTAGTTTTTTTATAACAACCCTCATTTCTGCATCTATTTTGCTTTGAGCTGTGTTGTGGCATGTGATTAGCTTTTTTTTGACGAATAGCTTTGGTTGGTAAAGGAACTATAGTAGTCTTACGTTTCTTGTGCTTTGGTAAAAGTTCTTCGAACTCATCAGCAGGGTCATCTGTATCTGTAGAATCTAAGTTATCAGCAATCAACTTTTCACCAAGTTCCATCTTAAATTCACGAATGCCTATAACGTTTTTAACGCCTTTTTTCTTCTCTCTCTGTTTGAACTGAAGGTATGAGTTAGCAACAGCCAAGTCTATCTTAGGCCATGCGCAGACGACAGACTATCCGTGACGCACTTTTTAGTCTGTGAAAATAGAACCTATGAAATTGTATGCAGTAACGCACACGACGCGCAAAAAGTCCGGCGCACAAAAAATCCGTGTAATTCGGGCAGACCGCACCGCGCCGCTCCGCACAAAAGTGTGTGAAAAGAATTGAACGTTTGCTTCAACGCGCGCTAACGCAGACGGCGCACACTTTACACGATTTCCATAGCGTCTACGTCCCTACAGCTCTGAGTCTGCCGACAAAATGATCGAAGATGTGCGTCGTGTGCGTTGAGTCTGTGAAAAATCCGCGACCGACTTTTTGCGCGCCATGCAGACTTTTTGTGCGCCGCAGACTCGATCGCACAAAAAGTGTGCCGTCTGCGCAGGGCCATATGAGATATTACTCGTATTGTCCACTTTTTTGTTCTGTTACGTGAAGGGCATACAGCTAGCATTCTATCAACTAAATCTACACCCCCCATATTTTCGTTATATTCTTTGATAACTTCGGGGCGTCTTACACGTTCATACACTTTGTTTTTCTTCGACCATCTTTCACACTCATCTGCATGTGTATTAGATAAACGCGTTGACAACATCACGACGGGCTTATTGTCCATCCAACGTGTCACTGCCATCTTGCCATCTGCTCGTGTTTTTATTTCGCAATAACCACGTTGCTTTTTCATAAAAATCTTATCTTCTTCCATCATACAGTTTTTGGGCAATCGGTTTCTCATAATTGTTCCAGTCGCGTGAAAACCTTTATTCAATAATTCATCACACAATTTGATAGTGGTAAAATAGCGATCAAAAAAGATGTGGTGACCAGGGACAAGTGCTTCGGTCAGCCGAAGAATAGCTGCTTCTCCAAGACCAAAACCCATCTGTCTAATTTCTGGAAAAGTTGTGTCTCCTTGATATATCTCGAAATCTATAACCATTCCCTGAGGCGTTGCTAAAACAAATACTTTTAACCCTAAGGGATTAGGTTTGTTAGGGTTATATTGACGAATACAACATTGACCAGTAAACGGAATGATCATTTCATCAATAGACATTTTTGCTGTGCGAGGTTGAACTAAACATCCTTGTCGTACTTTCTCGAAAAGGGGACGCACTTTCCAAATCTTGTCTTTTTGACGCTCTTCGGCGGTAACATCAAGATCATAAACCACTTTTAACGACGTTCTAATTGCGTAAAAACGCAGACGTGTCATAGCTGAGGTAATGATAGGCTGTTTCCATTTAGACGACCAATACATGTCTATTTGAGGATATTGCAATGAAGCCATAATCATTGTCACTCCAATATAAACTTTTAATTCCTTAATTGTAAGACCAAGTGACCTGCCTTTTACATGAACTGCTGTTCTGTTTGTACAATCTACAATTTTTATAAGTATTTGTTCATCTATATAACGTTCAAAGAACTGTTCGTATGACCATCCATGGTCGAAATTTGGCACGTATGTTGGTTCGTATAGATTTATTTCGAGAGGTTCAAAATTTCCAGTCCATAAATCCACAACATCAGGTTGAGATTGAGACGGTATTTGTCTGTAGGTTGGCTGAGCTGACCTTCGAGGGCGACGAGAAGATCTTGCTCGGCGTAAACCAGAGCCAGTGGCCTGGTGTATTATAGATCCACTCGATAAAGCCGGCGATGGTGGCTCAACAACATCATGGGAGTCTGAATTTACAGAAGAATCACTAGAATCATACCTTCGACGCTCTTGTGTAGCCATTTCCGTGGGTTCATTATATGTGGGATCTTGGGTATCATCGTCGCTGCTAAAATCGACATCAGATTCTTCTAGTAATGCTAGCACGGTATCGTCAGAACAGGCTAAAACAAATATCAAATAAAATATTATTTACATAATTCCCTTACAGGTACCTATACACAGGACATAACAATATTATTTCAAAAGTAGCAGTCTGCATGATTCCTAAATACAGGACATATAATTTTTATCCCCAATGAAAAGAAAATCATGGCAGAATTCGCGTAAATATTGACAAATCAAACTAAATCTGCTATTCGAAAACGTAATTTGAATAAGTTTTGATAGAAATAGCAACATTTTTATAAGATTCAGAAAGATTGAACTTACCAATGCCCGAGCGCGGCTCGACACGTCTGGATCTCGAAGCCATTTTGGCAGAATTGACCTTCAGTTGAGCTGTCAAATATTTTTCTATACCTACAATAATCTTCAATAGATGTCGCTAGGGGTTTTTATTTGACGTGACGTGGATATATTTTAACTCGCAAGATTTTTTGTATTTTTATGTTCTATAGGTAGTACAAGTTCAGTGAGGAGGTTAATATTTTTGTATTTGTGTTTACTTTTATAGTTGTTTTACGAATTATTATCATTCCATTATGTGATTGTCTTTCTATAAACTCGATAAAAAATAATTTATTTTCATTGTTATTGTTTTAAGCGTTTTATAGTATAGATTATTTTTACAAAGAGATGTGTTATTGAAATAAAAGAATTTATGATATTGAAAGGTATATATTTTTACAAAGAGATGTTTTATTGAAATAAAAGATTTAATATTATTTATGACTTTTATTAAATCAACCCTAAATTACACTTACACCTACATTCAAACAGTCCAGAAAATAACTTTGAGCAAATTTGTTTTTACCATAAGGAAAGTAAAAATAGAAAATAAATACAATTATGCAGGGTTATGTAAACAATTTGATAAAACTTAAAAATAAAAACACATTGCTTCCAAAGCTTTTTATTATTACAATCAATATAAAATATATTATAAAACATTTTTTAGTACGCAATACAGCAAATTTTCATAGTTTTACGTCGGACGTATGTATTATTGCTATATTTGTGTTAAATAAACTAAGCTAGGCACCATAATAATTACTGACATCTTGTAAGAAACTTTTTACATAATATTATTTCTGAAGTATTTTAATAGGTACCAAAAAATTTTGGAGCGATTTTTCAAGGAAACGCCCAATAAGTAAATGAAGTCACGGGCTGAAACCTAATATTTATTGGAACGAAGTTCCGTTTCGCGCGTTGCGTCAGAGGATTACACAGAAAAAGTTAAGACGCAAAGTTGTAAGGACACTTTTTTCTATAATAATTGTAGGACGTGCGCAGTGCGCGTGTTTCTCTGTCTGTCTCTCTCTAACTTAAAACTTCGTTCCATCCGGGTGTCCCTTGACACCCCTCAAATTTTTTATACAACTAGGTTGATTAAGTAATGATGTCAGTAATCTTAATAATTATTGTACTTATGAAACTCTAGCTTGCTTAAATGGTTTATGAACACACTCACGAACGGCAGTAACATTTTAAAATTCCGAATTGAATCATAATGCATAACTAAGAAATAACCATAATACAACATTAAAGTGTGATGTTTACATCAAAGGATAAAAATTCAGTAAAATAACATAATAAATATTTGCTTTATTCGAATTTCGAGCTTAACACAAACTTTTCGGTCATAAAAAAGGGGAACAATTAGAACCCTTTTTGGAGTCTATTTCTATGCAATGTAGTGTACTATGTATAACTGTAAGTATATGAGAGTCAAAGCAAACGAAAAAAAATGTTCCGAGACTGTTGCGAAGAATTTTTTTTAGAAAATCTAGTCTATTAGATATAAAATGACTTATTTAAAGTTGTAGTATGTGATATGAAAAATTGCATCTACTTCCTTACAAATATATTAATATAATATATTCCGTTTTCACACGCAAAAATCCTATTCGACACTCAATTAAAAAAAAATAGGAAATTTATGTTCTAAAAACCCTTTTTAAATGGACTTATCTCAGAAATAAAGATCTTGGAACAATATTTCTTATTCATATCAAATAATTCAGTACTTTTGATATCATCATCAGCCCATATACGTTCCCACTGCTGGGACATAGGCCTCCTATAAAAGTACCCTACTTTTGATATATCTTTAGATAAACTATGAACAGATATGAAAATTAAATCTTAGAATATGACTCAACCAATGACAAATAATAAATATAGTGTTACTAAAATACCAAAATATGTAATTGAGACTCAAATATTGTTAATACTTGTCCTATTATTAACCTGTCTATACTTTTTTGTAACTTTGTTCGTCAAATTATATGAAATCCTACCTTAAAACTAGGTGATACGGTACATTTTAGTCTAGCGCCAAACTATATTAAATTGAAAATTCATACATCTAGCTAAAACTATACCATCCATTTATATGAACGAATATTAGGACGGATGGTTTTTGTGCGTTTTTCCTTTCATTTTTGTTATTATTATGAGAAAATGACCACATAAAAGTAGTAGTGTCACCGGAAGATAACAAGATCCGCAAGTTTATAAATTTCCTAGGACATTTGAAAATGTGGGGGTAGAATAATACAATTTATCCTAAAAAATTATACATTTGCGATTCATGGTATTTTCCGGTGACATATTATCCAAAAATTATGTATATTCTATGCTTTTTTAAATACGCTTTAAAAAAGCAACGTATTGGCACGCGTTTTTGAGAAGTGACATCAGCTAGTTTTATCCAGCTAGTATACTTAGTTATCTTTTAAAAACAATCTTTTCTGTTAATTTAAAAACTTCCGTCCACAAACAGTCAAGTATACCATATAAAATATTCCATATTCCAGAGGGTAACATCGCATTTTTGGCCTTATAAATGCCCATATAAAATGAGAACATAGGAATTAAAATTCTCCTACTTACATTTACAAAATATTGATTTCATTGTACTCTCTGGAATGGACATAGAAATTTAATTTAATAACACTACACAATATACATCACACAAATATTTCAAGGTGTCAATAAAACTTTCAACACAGTAATGACGTCACTACAATAAAAACATTTTAGTATAGCTATGACGTCACTCCAGGAACTTAACAGGACAGGGCATGAAGTCGGGAATAAGATTTGATTTCACAACAGTAATGCAATTGAGCGGTGTGACGTCACGACGTTCCTTTTAAAGGGCGGATTGAAGTCAAACGTGTCATATGACGTCACAATGTTCACGTAAATAAGTGTCCATCCAGTATGGGGTATGACGTCATTACACTTAACACAACATTTTAACATAACGTGTGTGGCGTGACGACACGTGTATTATATGATATTATCGACCATTTCGTACAGGCTTTGATGTCACGTGTGTGGTATGACGTCATCACGCAGTAACTTGTGACGTCACACGCTATGTAAGGGCTCGGAATGTAACGGTCGTGAATCGAACCCAAGACTGCAGAGCTGCGACACTTGCGTGGGTGTCTTGCCTTTCGTCTCCGGGAAGTACATTCTGGAAAATAATAAAGAGGCAACATTATTGATCTAAATAATTTAAACTGTATTTTTTTAAAGCAACTACACTATTTCATAACGAGTGAAACCTCGGTTAGGTAGCAATATTTAAAACAAGTTTTTTTTTCATATTTTTGAGGCGAAACTTCTTTACGCGCGTTGAGAGTAAAATTTCAAGGTCGTGTCAAGCAATACTGTCACGTCATGGAGTACGGCAATGATTTTAGTATCTTTGAGTCGTGCCAAAGAAGTTTCACTTCTTACACGCATTATTTTTTTATCATTTCTTACCAGAAACACATTATATATTACCTATGGAACACAAATAGGGCCCCAGTGAGCCCTGCAAACACGAGGAAGCAGTAAGGCCCTATCGCAGCCCTTAGCGAAGGGAAACACATGCCGACTAAAAAGTTCCCACCCCAGTTGGCAAGGGAGCCCCACGCCATACCTGCACCACGGGGGGATACTTCGAAAAGCTCTGAAATATAATTATTTAGGGTTTAAAATGCTTATAAATCGGTTAAATTATTTTTTGTTGAGAGATTGGGAAAATATTGAATGGGATTTTAACGTGATAACGTTTTTAAAATCGTTTTAGTCGGGTGACATGTTCAGAAACTTGTGTCACACCAAAACCTCACGAGCGCGATCACAGGTATAACGAGAGAGAGACGGACCGATCTCCCGTCTCATCTCGAGCGCTGCCACTGCATTATGTTATCACGTAAACATCTCGATCGTAAACCTACTTTACAAACAACCAATTTTTTAACACGATTTTTGTTGTGAATTTTTTTCAATTAATTGGAAAATTGTTTATTGGCACATAGAATAGATCTGGCGTTGGATATAGGTATCAAATTAGATTGGGAACTTGTTACCGGCACATATAACAGATCTGGAGTTGGATATAGGTATCAAATTAGATTGGGAACTTGTTACCGGCACATATAACAGATCTGGAGTTGGATATAGGTATCAAATTAGATTGGGAACTTGTTACCGGCACATATAACAGATCTGGAGTTGGATATAGGTATCAAATTAGATTGGGAACTTGTTACCGGCACATATAACAGATCTGGAGTTGGATATAGGTATCAAATTAGATTGGGAACTTGTTACCGGCACATATAACAGATCTGGAGTTGGATATAGGTATCAAATTAGATTGGGAACTTGTTACCGGCACATATAACAGATCTGGAGTTGGATATAGGTATCAAATTAGATTGGGAACTTGTTACCGGCACATATAACAGATCTGGAGTTGGATATAGGTATCAAATTAGATTGGGAACTTGTTACCGGCACATATAACAGATCTGGAGTTGGATATAGGTATCAAATTAGATTGGGAAATTGTTTACCGGCACATATAACAGCTCTGGAGTTGAGATAGGGTCGAATTTATTGGGAAATTGTTTACTGGCATATAAACCAGTTCTGCAATTGAGTTTTGGGGTCTTATTGCATTGAGATTTTTTTTAATCCACGAAGATTTGTTCTACAATAATGGGATTTGCTGTTCTATAATAGTGGGACTTGACTTACAATACTTTTGGAGAAAAAAAATAACAAAACAAAACGGGAGAGAGTAATTAATAAAACTGCTTGCTCACCGGAAGCCATAAAGTACGGTATGGGACCAAGTCCGAACCCGTAGACTAGAACGTAAGCGAGTACTGCTACCATCGCCACGTACGCCATCCATGGATATGCATTCTGGAATTATTAAAGCAAATAACTATAAGGTCAGTTCAGGAGTATCTTTTTAGGGTATATAGAAGAAAAACAGGATGTTAGAAGGTTGAGCAAATTGTACATGACCGCAAGTTGAATTGTGTATTTGGTCATGAAATGTACATTTATTTGTACTTTTAATCAATCCCTAAAATGCTGCAGCAAGATCACATCCTCATGATGCAACCGGTAGCATTCACAACTCCACATGCGTATGATGCTATAAAGCGTTCGTTTTTGCGAGCAGTGCTCTAGACTACTACTGATGCTTTTATAAACAGTTTCTTTGCAGGTCCTTTTGCAGCAGCACAGCAGCAGCAGCAGCACACTCACAATGCAGCCCATAGCGGCCGCCAGCGCCGCCAGTATGCCGGCAGCGGCGAGCGTGGAGCCGAGCAGCAAGGGCCGCCTGCCCACGCGCGGCAGCAGCACAGCAGCAGCAGCAGCACACTCACAATGCAGCCCATAGCGGCCGCCAGCGCCGCCAGTATGCCGGCAGCGGCGAGCGTGGAGCCGAGCAGCAAGGGCCGCCTGCCCACGCGCGGCAGCAGCACAGCAGCAGCAGCAGCACACTCACAATGCAGCCCATAGCGGCCGCCAGCGCCGCCAGTATGCCGGCAGCGGCGAGCGTGGAGCCGAGCAGCAAGGGCCGCCTGCCCACGCGCGGCAGCAGCACAGCAGCAGCAGCAGCACACTCACAATGCAGCCCATAGCGGCCGCCAGCGCCGCCAGTATGCCGGCAGCGGCGAGCGTGGAGCCGAGCAGCAAGGGCCGCCTGCCCACGCGCGGCAGCAGCACAGCAGCAGCAGCAGCACACTCACAATGCAGCCCATAGCGGCCGCCAGCGCCGCCAGTATGCCGGCAGCGGCGAGCGTGGAGCCGAGCAGCAAGGGCCGCCTGCCCACGCGCGGCAGCAGCACAGCAGCAGCAGCAGCACACTCACAATGCAGCCCATAGCGGCCGCCAGCGCCGCCAGTATGCCGGCAGCGGCGAGCGTGGAGCCGAGCAGCAAGGGCCGCCTGCCCACGCGCGGCAGCAGCTGCAGCATGAGCAGCGCCGTGCACACGTTGATGGAGCCGCAGCCGATGGTCGCATACTGCGCCTGCTGGTCCGACAGACCCGCCTGCTTGAAGATCGTCTGCGAGTAGTAGAACACCTGCAACCGATGATTATCACATTAATACGCTGTTGAACATACAAATCTTAAGTCCACAAAATCTACCTAGTATAAAGGTCCCTTCTGCTAGAAGGAAGGGGAATGAAGCTAAATTAAAAAAAAATCTTAAGCCCATAATCCTAAATTATAATCAGTTTTTATAGTATAGAAAAAATTCGATAACGAAGCGGGATTCGAACTTCCCGTCTTTTCGGCTTACCGCGTTGATCCCGCTGGTCTGCTGTCCCGCTTGCGAGCTGCACACGAGCAGCAGCGGCAGCATCAGCCGGCGGTCACGCAGCGCTTGCAGCATGCCGCAACTCGCACTACCGGTATGTGACTCTTCACGTATAGCTTCCAACTCGTCTGTGAGCACGCTGGGAGACACGCCACGAACCCGGCTTAACTCTAGAAATAGATCCGGCTTGAAGGACCAAAACTTCGAGATAAAACTTATAGTAGTCATTTTAACAGGTAACATTTGACACATAATTCATAAAAATTCAACATAACCTTGTAGCGGCGGGCATAAAATAATATATTTTTATTTTATAATAATGACCGATACGAGCGATCCGGCTTGAAAGATCAATAGATACTTCTATCTATAGATAAAACTTAGTTAGTAAAGAGTTCTCGCTTAAACAACCAACGAGTTGAACACCCGATATTTAACGTTGAGATCCGGCTTGAAGGACCAATAAGTTAGAAACACGACTTAGTTAAAATTAGATTTTGCTTGAAGGACCAACGAGTTGGGCACCCTATTCGGTAACATATTGAAATGCCGCTTAAAAATTAGCGACATGGACACGCTACATTATGATTCCATGAGATCCGGCATGAAGGACCAACAGCCCCCCTATGCAAGTGGCTTTCTGTTAGCGTAGCGTTCAATAGAATAGACTACGAATGTACGAGATTGACGTAAGCTGTAGATAAACGTATCTACAGGTTACGTCAATCTCATACATTCGTAGTCTATTCTATTGAACGCTACGCTAACAGAAAGCCACTTGCATAGGGGGGCAGGTCGTTCTCTTGTTAGGCCAAGTTTACGAGGAAGTTAATAATGTTTTCCGCGACAGACTTTCAATCTATTCGTATTAACTAGACTGCTAATTAAAAAAAGAGCGTGTGTGCCATGCACACATGTCATAAGTGAAACTTCTTTTGCAAGATTCCAAATTCGTCGCAATTCAATCAATTTATTTTTGGAAATTTTAATTTTTAGCTATCTCTTTTTTTACACATACCTCTTAAAGCTTCAACTTCATCTTTCTTAACTACAAACAGGTACTTTGGACTTTCTGGTAATATACATAAAACTGGTAAACAAATAATGACTAGTACAGCGTAGACGGATAAAAGATAAGGCCAGTCGTCAACTCCTCCTGGAAAAAGTAAACATATTATTTAGAATAAGTAAAATCAAGACACATATGTCATATTTAATAATTAATGTTTATTTATTTATTGATGAAATTGCATATCTAAATATCGCCTTATCCGGCTCGAAGGAACAATATGAATTGCGATATATCCATATACATATTACATATATTGCTAATTTGCTAATAATGTATTGTCAATAATGTTTATTACAATTTTTGAATTTGACTTTCCAGTGAATTTTATTTCGCAAAAAAAATAATACTTACCCAATATAAAGTTGAGTCCCATAACTTGTCCCACAAGGACCCCCACATTGACCCCCATGGGGCAGGCCACGCCCATCGCGCCTGTTAGACTTAGAGGGGCTAACTCCGTTAGGTACATTGGCACTATGCTGGTTGTTAAACCTGGAAATTTATGCGAAATCTATAAAAATATAATTGAATAAGTCGTAAAAAGATTTTTTCTTCTTCTTCATTGACACAAAAATCATTCATTCATTGATTAATCAAATTTATTTAGCAGACTGGAATCGTATTTCAGCCTCGGGTACTTTAAAAATTTCTCAGATAGTTAATAAAAGCAAGATATGGTACAACTGGACCAATTTTTTAATAGCCTATCATCAAAACTGTCATTATTTCAATAATCTCGAGTTAGACCATTAATGAAGTTTATAAAATTACGATATTTTCATCTTTTCAATTAACTATCAATTTAAAGACTATAGCTAGAAGGTTACTTCTGCGAAAAAAGGTGTATAAATGGTATTCACAAGGAACTTACCACCCGCCAAACCGACAAGCAACCTTCCAAGAATCAACATCTCTACAGAGTTGGCTGTGCGACAGAATAAAAACATCAAAGCACCAGCTATAGATAGGATGCTTGTCACTATTGTTGCTCTTTTCCTGAAATACAATATTACCTATAGATAATTCCACTTGGGACTTTTATGAGGAATTAATTGAGCTCAAATTATACTCCGAAAAAAAAACAAGTAGTTATTATGGAAGTAGGTGTATTTTAGTTTAGTAGTTTTTCTACAATCACTCTAAAAAATTTAATCTGGATTTAAATCAACACCATAAACTCTACATTAGTTACTCACATTAAAGTCTACATAATCAGAGAACCTTGTATTCTTTGTTTTATTCCTTTATTTTCTATGGACATTGAAGCTTCACAACATATCCTAACCTCTGTCTTCGTAAAAAAAAAGGTATTCACATCGACATTTAGGTATCACACCCTATAAATTGACTCCTATTCTTGGCCAATAATCAATTTAAACATCTCTTGGCAAATACTCCCAAAACCAACCTCCCCATCTTATCAGCCAGCACTGAACCGAGGATGGATCCAGTGCATCCTCCAACAATGAAGATGGAGACAACTGAAGACCAGAGTACGTTGAGCCATGTTTCGTCAAGTGGCAGATCGTAGCGGCTGATGAAGCTCTCATTGCAGAACTGCTTTATCACCTGGAGGTTTTATGACCTATTGTTTTATAACGATTAAACATAGTAAAATAAATATCAAAATATAGACTGAAAGATATAAGTAACCAAATGTTGATGTTTTACAATTATTATTCCCATTGTCATTTTGTTATACCAAGTATTACTATAAAAATACTAATAGCCCTTTTTTATCTGAGGCTTTTGCTAGGTCCAGTCAATGTATTTAATTCTTTTACGTGTATAGCGGGCAAGAAAAGGACATTAAAACCAGACAAAATACCAGACTTTTCAACATCACATTAAGGCCTTAATCTTAAAGCATTATGATTACTCCCATCCTTCTTATTTACTCGTATTGCGCTTATAAATCAAACTAAAAAGCATAAATATAATCAGCCTAATGGTGGCCATACACCATACTTCCTATCGTCCATTCGGCATGACGCTACCGATTGGATCAGTTAGAACTGACCATGTGTGGGAGTGGATTGGCATTATGGTATGGCACACATGGTCAGTTCTAACTGATCCAATCGGTAGCGTCATGCCGAATGGACGATAGGAAGTATGGTGTATGGCCAGCATAAAACTATATTCCTTTTATGACCTACCTCAGCGGGTGTATTAACAACGCCGATATTAAATCCCACCGGTAACGAAGACCCCAGCGTGGTGACCACACCAGCTAGCACCAGGTAGACCGACCATCCCGGACGGTAATCGTGCGTTTGAGTCAAATGCTGGTGCTCATTCGTGATCTGCAAAGATGGGATTGAGATGGGGTTCAGAAGTGGTAGAATTTGCCCTTATGGTAAGTAAATTTGCTATGCTATGCAATATTCAGGTCAATTTAGTTACGATTTAGACGCAGCACAACATAGACGCTTTGCAGACGAATTTTAAAGGTATCAAACAATACTTTTTTAAGGATATCAGTTTCACCTTACTTTATTCAGTAATTACAATATTTTTCTTATTTTATTAAGTAATTAATAGTTAGAAATCTAGATCCTAGATAATTATATTTCAATCAAAACAAGAACGATCTTGAAACAAATATTATTATCAGAATGGCAGCAGGTCAGCTCCTTTGCTAATTTTAGCGTTTATCTAAGATTATGATTGTTATGAGCTATGAAAACAATAGGAAATAAAGCTGCTTTGCGGATTATAAAGTTAATAAAACTGTGATTATGAAATATCATCGTGTTTTTATTGCATCGTACGAGTAGCAACGCATTTATAATTGTATATTGTGGTCTAATAGCTAACCTAATCTTTATGTCAGGTTGCACACTAACTTGATTCCCGTATACAACTACAAACTGTTCTAAGTCAGAAAATATAAATTGATGATCAATAATTGTTGAAGTGAAAATTTCAAGGTTTCGTCATGGCAATACCGTCGCGTCATGGAATAAGCTGCGACGATATTGGTATCTTTGCATCTTGCCAAAGAAGTTTAACTTCTGACACGTGTGCTCGTCACACACGCTCTTTTTTCAATTAAATAATATGTAACAATGAAAAATCAACTTACACCAACATCTGTCTTCATCCTTTACCTCCTTTCATATACTCTAATAATAAAACAAATATAGAAAATGCTTCAAATAAATCGTTACATTATAAGGAAAAGCATTGCAAACGGTGCAAGAAAATTCAAACCCTAAAGCTAACTGAAATAACGTATAAAATCGTGAGAAACCAAGTGGTGAGTTACCACTTAGAGGAGAAGAGGACCATTAGAGCTGTGGTCAGATCTACGCATGACGGTAAGACAGAACAAAAGAAGAATATTGGCCAGAACCAATCACATAACCAGCCGTCTAGGATGAAGTAAGTCAGGACTATTGACGCAGACCCGTGGGCTCCTATAGCTGGCAGAAGAGTTAAGGAATTTTTGAATTGCGGGTAGATTCTCTTGCAATAATTGTATAACTGTTAAAATCTACGAATATTGTGTGAAGCAATATTGCATTGATTTACAATATAGTTACCTCATTAATTTTTGTACAGCATTATAATTCATATGTTGTGATTTGTGATGCATTATATTTGTGCATTTTGTTAAAAAAGCGTGCATGTTGCGTGCTATCAAGAGTCAAGTATCAGCCTCAAGCATTGAGGTCACTGGCCTTATTTGCATGGGTATCCTTACGTACCTACACGGTACAGTGCAAACTGTAATTATTACGTTATTTTATCGTTAAACATAACTGTATCACCAATCCACGCAGGTACAAAAGGTATGTCGCAGTCATCTGGTTGAATCTGCTATTTGATTGAATGACTAGTGCGTTCATTGAATGGCGAAATTCAATTGAATTACTAAAGGACAACACGTCAAGTTGTTATATAAGAATTCAACGTCAAATGACGGCGACACATACAATTTATCCATTCCACCTGATTTGAACTCTACGTTTTCTTAATTTTATTTTATTTATTTATTTATTTAACTCTTTAATACAACTAAACAGACTTACATACTAGAACATACAAAAATAAAAGCAAGGAGCAGTTTAGTGTATTTGGCGGCCTTATCACTTAGAAGTGATCTCTTCCAGGCAACCAGGGCAGAAGGTAATCAGCTCAATTAAGTTGTAAAGGTAGGTCGAGAGAAAAAAGAAAAAAAAAATAATAATTTTAATTGAAGTTTTATTGATTTTATAAAACTACTAAGTAATAAAAGATCTTATAATCTCAGAGATAATCCCATTCAATTAAGAAAACCGTGACGTTATGATAACACTATCTTTGATTCAGTAATTTACAACTATTTACGCTACTAACAATTACATAGTGATTTATTTTTTATTGTACAGTAAATCCTCCTTGATCTATAGGTACATAGTCTAGACGTAATAACCGCTGCATTATGATAATGAACTTGCTTGTTCTTGGATATATTTAAATACACATATAACTGTGTATATCTAAGTAATATCTTTAGCAAATATGAATTTATAACATTTTTATTTATAGAAAGTATCGATAAGATGATTATTATTTATTATTGTCACGTGCAACAATGCATTTACATCAGACGAGCGAATACTCATTCTAACCCCACTATGTCAAATTATACTAGCGCGCAAGAGCAAGAGTTGGAGTTGACGCGAGAGACAAAATAGTTGCGGAGACAAAAGTTGCTCTTGCGCGCTAGCTCTTAGTGTAAACAGTCGTAGAGCATTCTTTGGTTGTTATGCGTTCGAAAAGATTCTATACAATTTTCTAATACTAAACAACACTGAATACGAGTTTTCGTTTACACTAAAAGATCACGAAAGAATGCTCTTGCTCAAGTTCTAGCTCTATGTTCGTTTGGTCTAAAAGCACGTTTAGGTGCACTAAAACCGAATACTACTTACTTTAACACATACACAACTGCAGATAAGAACAATTAATAAGCTGCAATAATTCAAAGAAACCAGTCTCATGTTTGACCCAATTTCGATATAATGCATAATTCATTCAGAGATATGAGATGAACTATTGTACTATAGGTACGTAATTTTTATGAGAAATTTAAGCGCTCAGGAGAAAAAAAAGCAATATTTTATTGACCACCAGATTTACGCGCGCGTCTTCGTCCGCGTTGTAGAAAACTTAACTAAAATCCTTCCTCAAGATCCACTTTATCTATTTAAAAAAACTCCATCAAAATATGTTGCGTAGTTTTAAACATCTAAGCATGCATAGGGATTAGGAATGGTCAGACAGTGACTTTGTTTTATACCATGTAGTGTTGTCAACAACTCAATCAAGTCTATTTTTATAATAGAATCCAGTCATATTGACGTAAGGTAGGTTCATCTGTGTGTAAATTTATTCTGAATCTCTTGAGCAGTGTACGTAAGATTTCCTGCATTTAGATTTAGGCAGTTAACACTTTTTCAACCGATCTTTTTATTTGTATTTACATAGTTAAATACGGAACTATAATGGATAAATAGAACAATTATTCTTAAACTACTTAATATGTAAGGCATAATTAAAGTGCAAATAAAAATGATAGTGCATTAATAAAAGGATACAGGTCAATGAGACAGACGGGGAAAACATTGTTAGTCCGAGGAGGAAGGTCATGAACTCTATCACAATGAGTACCAAGGAGGCGACGAGACCCGCTAGCAATCTGAAAATATTTCATCTTAGTTCTTTCTAATGTTTGATTTAACGCGAGTTGTATACATTTAAAAATTAAAGATTGTAAAATGTTCGAAACTTCTACATACCTACATATAATGTCGAATATGTATAATCGCGTTTAAAATCGTCAAAGTTGGAAATTCTTTAATTTCTAATGTTCATAAAAATATATTTTGGAATTGACCTTCGGGAGTGAGAACTGAATGCAGTGTTATGGAACTAAATTAATTAATTCCGGTGTCATTGTAATTATCACCGGAATTAAGTGGATTTCAACGGATCCCTTGTTAAAATAGTGAAATGAAAAATTTTGCTGTTTTATGCATTATCTTAAGCAAATGAAATATTATGTAAAAATAAATAGCTAGGTAAGTATATAAACGGAAACTTTCCAGTCATATTTGTCTTGCTAGCTTGATAGTTTTACCGTATTTTTCTACACAAAGTACCTACCTAAAGACTATGTAGTTATGTCTGTGAGCTGTTTTCTCTTAAATTTGGAAATACAACAAATTATAAAAACTTTAGCGTGTGTTGAACACGTGTTCGTTTGGCGAATAACATATGTAAAAAATAAAAAAATCCTTAGTATAGCAGATTACCACATTAAACATACATTAAAAAGTATATTTTATTGTTGCCTATTAAAATGTCACACAAAGTATAATTATTTAGTTACAATTATTATTACATTGGTAATAAACATGTAATACAAGTAATGGTATTGTATAAATAGCAATTTATGTACTCTACTATTAACGTCAAGGTTCCTGAAGTTAACATAGTTATGATAATGAAAAAATTGATCAATTTATCAAACAAAGTGTTTAAATAAGTGAAAAATAAGCATGTTTCAATTTCGAAAGAATTATCTTAATGTGTTTGAATTAAGTTACTTTATTATATTGATAATGTTAACGTAATTGCTAATCCATTGTAAATAATAATTAACTACCATACTTAATTTTAATTTAAAACTCAATGAAATAAAAAAAAATGTCATTTAGCGATTGATTAAATACATTTTCAGTTTCTATGTCTGTCGGTAAAAATGTGTCATAATTATTTGGTAATGTAATTACCTACATCCTTAGATATTTATAACTTCATGTGGACAAGTTAGATATTGTGATGCATTTTTTATAATTTATAGTTTATACTTACGAGTTTTTTTGTTAGTTATTTTTAATTACCACAGACTACGACAGGGTTCATTAACCTCATATGTACTTACAGTTTGACTGAATTAATATTCTATGAGCTAGTAGATAGACACGTGTGCAGAAAACAGAATACAATTTCAATATATAAAACGCAAACCTATGTTATTTTATTAAAAGAAAGGAAAGAAAGAGAAAAACAAGAATCAAACTTGAATATTACAGCTGTTAATAATTTCAATTCACCTTTCTGTGACAACCCCAAAATATTAAATAATAGAGGTTCCCAATTCATAGCGTACTTATCTATGCTTTTTTTTTATAAAATGAAGTAAAAGTGTGTTTGTAGAAATTATCATCAGACAATTTTATTTTATTTTCATTGTTACTAATTGTTTATATCACTCAATTTGACATTGTAGTAATGTAAATGTTGAACAATAATTACTTTCTTTTAGACTACAGGCCCATGTTGAAAAAGTTATGGGTCATTTGAACCACCAGGTGACCTATCTAGAACGATATAAGAGCATAAATTAATAAGATTCAGCACTATGCTGTCACTTGTAAGCTGTCCACCTGAGAATTCGAAAGTACAGGTAGAGATTTTTTCCCCTTGTCTCCATGATTTTTGTACGGCGTTGCGGAATTATGGATTAAAATTTAAAAGCAGTATCGAAATAGTATGTCACAGATGCCGTACAAAAATGGTGGGCCACAAAGTCAGAATTTATTTTTATTTTCCGACAATTGCCGGGGTAAATTTGGTCATTTGATTTTGGTCACCTGGTGGTTCAAATGCCCCATAATTTTTTCAACATGGGCCTGTAGTCTATTTGCTTTAATTTGGCTTTAATATAATATGACATAACAAATCGTTAGCTATAATAATGTAGAAACAGTTGTTTAAAACATATAATATTTATTGTACTTAGTGCAAACTGCAAAGTGTAGGTAACACGATGACGATGTGACCTTGACATACAATTTATTTACACAGTTAAAGTCTATTGTTATCTACTTTACCTATTTGTATAATTAATAATAAAATTATAATACACAAAATAGGAAAATAATCACATTTTACATTATATTATGATGTTTGTCAGTCGTGTTTTTTTAAAGGAACCTACTAATTTTATATTTATAAATAGGTAGGCTTTGCTTTTTACAATGAAAATTCTCTATATACTTAATCGAGTAAATATGAAAAGTACTAAACAAAAAACAGTAGCTGAAAAATAATTATCCATACTCAATCGTATTACATATACAATTATACAGCATGTTCATATTCTTATTCAATACAACAAAAAACAAAAAAAAAGATTCACGAATTCAGTTTATCGACCTTTTATCAATAAGGTCATCGCACTTGAGGTCATATAGAGTAGCTCTATCATACAGCCTTATGCATGAAGCCTTTTTAATGAAATGTTAGACACATACTTTTACGTAACTTTGTAAAATTTCTTGAGTGGTAACGTCTCTAGTTATGTGAAAAACAGTCCGGGCTATAGGTAATGAATTGAACTTGAATTCAAATCATTTATTTCAAAGTTCCGAAATATCTTTTCACAATATAAGTAGACAATTCGTTACAGAAATAGATGTACCTATGTACATACATTTTCACAAAAAGATACAATGCTAGATATTTTATACGGAATTAATCCTCCACAATCAACGCGGTAAGCGCTTTTTACGGGAGCTTTTCAGAACAGCCCCCCTAGTCAAGTGACTAGGGGGGCTGGATATGCTTCGACCGGATGATACGCTTTTAAAAATCTATCATATTTTTTATTGGTAGAAGCATAGGTACTAGGTACTATCTACAACCTCAAACTGTCTCTACAAACAAAACACCAAAATTTTAATTGATCGCAATTGTGTATTACTATTCAGAGGGAGGCTATGGAAAAATACTTGATATTTTTATTAACATGATTCATATTTTTATTAACATGTTGTTTGAACACGCCGGAAGACTAGGAGGCAATAATTTGCATTTTGCACACGAATTTATCTAATAAAATATTTAATGATATAAGTTTTAATTTATATATGTATTATGTTTATGTAACTATACTCGTATAGTACTCTGTACTATTAAGTGTTTATTATGTAGGTAAAGCGTAATAAACACAATTGGTCACCTATATTTTACTGAAAATACATATGTGCAAATTCAATTTCCATATCTACAATTTATAAAATTAATACAACTTACATCTATACTAATATTATAAAGCTGTTTGTTTGAACGCGCTTATCACGGGAACCACGCGTCTGACTTGAAAAATAGTTTCACAATTTATCGATGAAGACTCGATCTAGGCTATATATTCACGCTAAGACTGATGAACGGGGCAATGCAGGTAAAACCGCGGGGCACTGTTAGTTGCATATAATATTTACAAACTGTTATTTTACTTTTTTGTTATTTGTAACTTGAGTTTGTAGCTGTACCTAGGTAATCTATGAATTGCATCAATCATTATTTATATATTTATAAAACAAATGAACACGTAGAGTTGCAACATCTCATGGTTTAATTTTATTAATACATTACAAAATATGACCTACTTAATTATTTTGTGAGTCTCAGCGTAATTGCAAATCTTTGCGTGTTATCGTAATATTGTACCGGTATTTTGTAAAAAGTTTTCACTAAAAATATCACGTATTTTAAATGGAATATCTTAATTTGATTGCCCTCACACTGTCCCAACTCCCAAGGCCAACCAGTTCAGAAATTTATATCGAAGAAAACATCTATGTGCGCGACGTGTTTTCAAATCTAATAACTTCTATACGCAAAAAAATACGACGTCATAAAATTATTATTATGAATCTTTGACAATATTTAAATATGCGAAATAACTAATTCCACTAGTACTAGATCCCACCGCAGGATTAGTGCGTTCATAGTTTTTTTGATGAAACCAAAATTTTATGTATATTTATAATTAGGAGAATATATATCGACAAGGTTGCCAGTCAAGATTTGGCCGCACTAATCCTGCGATGGGATCTTAGACTACACGAATTTAATACAAATGATATTAGAAATATTTAATTGCTAAAGTTGGTAAGTTTATAGAGACGTTAATATTTAGTTCGTAAGTAACTTCGTAAATTATATAAAATTACCACTTAATTCAAGCGCAATAATGACTCAATATTAAATTATGTTACTTAATTACTATTTTCCATGGAACAGACACGCATTTTCATTCAAAGTTTTTTTAAAATAAGTAACAAAAATTATCAATACACACCCGAGGCTTCTCCACAACCATGTTATCACACGCACTTTATAAATTACAAAATACAAATTAAAAATTACAAAACACACGGTTTACAACAAAACCCGGTCGTGAATGACGGCTCGCTCACGTTACTACTACTCATATAGCGGTATAATATTGTATTGGCAAGATATACGCTATATCGTAAGGTTCATTTTCATTTTCATACAGGTTGGGAATAGCCGCACGTTAAACATGTATGTTCCTACACAATATTAAACCTTATAATATACAGGATGGAATTTGTAGCACCATCTAGACGGAAACAGCTGCTCTCAATACTGATATAAAAAAAAGTTACTCAAAAGAAATATTGCATATTTTTTGCAAAGAAGGAAAACTACATTCTATGATTTTCGAAAATTAGCTTTTGGGAATCGAAGCAAATACAAAATTATTAAAATTACATCTCGTAATTTTATTTTATCAATCATTAGGGTCAAAACTATATTATGACTTATGAGCAATAAGCTACAGCAATTTGCCTTGTATTATTCTGTATTGTTTATTTCAGAAATAATAATTTTCGATTAATTCTCTCAACAAACTTTTTAAAAACACGAGAGAGGACTTCACCCTGTATATGTGTTACAAAGTCAGTGACCCCGTGCATTTCGCTGAGTGCCGTTTCCAGAACGAAGAATATGCAATTTTTTAGCTATTCTGTAGTCTGTACATTTCTATACCTACTAATGAGGAACCTACACGTTCCGTAGGCCTATATTTAGCGCGTTTATGTTACGTTAATCTAATTGTTTACGCTTAAATGGATTTACCTAAGTAAATAAATTGTATTGATAAACATAGAGTTATAGGTTTTACAATGTTATGCATTTATTTCTTATATCAATTTTAAAATTGAAGAAAATAACATAACTTGTGACTCTATTGCTATAAGATATGGAATATACCTACTATGGAATTTGAAGAATTATTAATAAAATATAAATTATTGATCTCGACAAAAATATCGACGAACATATACCTACTGCATTTAAGTAAATTTTTAATACGGTTCATTTTTTATCAATGAAAACGAAAATATGTACTACTTACTTATAAAATATTCGGTAAAATTTAATAATTACTCCATAGGAAAAACTAATAGGTAGTAAGTTCTAATAATTATGTTTTAACGCATTTGCCGATACAAAGAAATATCGATTGCAATTTGCACTTACCATTACCCGTTTTCAACACGGCATAAACGTTAAAATTCTTAACGGTTCATGCACACGAATAGGATAGAAGCAAAATATAATATAGTGCCTACGTATTTACCGATTTACGAAATAATTGAAAATAATAATAATTGTAAAAATATAAAATCATACTTGGCTGGAAGCCGATGACCCCATAGACATAGATCGATCCGAATTTGAAAATCGAAGCACAAATTGGCGCGAAACGCCGTCTATTTTTTTTTAATTCAGCTATGCACTCGCGCAAAGGCTTACAAATATTGTTGCAAGGTAAGAAAATGAAATACGACACAACACGTGAAGAGTTTTCACGTGCCGTGATATCGGCCGACCGGCACGAACACGAAACCACAATAGGATTATGTTAGCGGTCAGTACAACATCACACCTCGTGTTTTGTAAACTGTTTCAGGTAAATGCAATCACTACTGGACGTAACTGGTTGTGAGAGTAAATATACTGTGAAGGGATGTTACAATTTTTTCTTTCATAAAAAAAAAAAATATTTTCAATTGTTTTCTTTTAATATTAATATTCCAAAAAATAAATGTATATCTAAGCTTTGTTTTACCTAGTTTGAATAGGCAAAAGAATAAACTTTTTGCATGTTTCGCATATATATTAATAAATACCTATAAATATTTTTCTGGTGTTAAAAAAATTAATATAGCAAATAAGCTTTATCCACTCTATAATAAATAATATGGCCTCATGAAGAATAATTATGTCAAATAAGTAATTTTATAGCATGTTAATAAACAGGTAATGGCTGTAAGCTCTAACAATATTGAGTGACATTTGCCTATTCTTAGATAGTAGATAAGAATTATCTATGAAATGTTAATGAACAAATATAATTGACTAGCTGCTACGCGCGGTTTCACCCCCGTGGCTCCACTCCTGTTGCCCGTTGCGTGATGAAATATAGCCTATAACCTTCCTCGATAAATGGGCTATCTAACACCGAAAGAATTTTTCAAATCGGACCAGTAGTTCCCGAGATTAGTGCGTTCAAACAAACAAACAAACAAACAAACTCTTCAGCTTTATAATATTAGTATAGATAAGGATATTTATGAATATTATTATTGAATAAAACAAATATAATTGAATATGAATAATAATTATCTTCCTTCTGGTGGTACCTGTTTATTATAGAGAGATATATTTTTTTATTGAAAATGTAATGACTACATGACTATTAAGAATTGACTACCTATAAATATGTGTCAATATTTCCTATAACTTAAATAATTTAAGTTTTATTTTTAACATACATAAGGGTTTCATTTTTTATGGCTGTACAATGAAGTGTCATCCCTACACGCCTACACTGACATAAATCTATTTAATGCACACATTATACACTTGCTCATTGAAAACAAACTCACAGACACACACAATGTTATACTGGTTTTAACCAGTTTGAAGCAGTTAATGTTTACATTCAGATGTACTGTACAGTGTACACCTGGAGGTGCATCTCATTAATGAGATCTGCTTTGTATATTGTAGACTGTAGTAGGTATAACTATTTTTTTTTCTTACTAAATAACTAGATAGTTAGACACAGATCTAGGATTAACATATTTATTTTTAAAATTTGAAATAAAATCATCTTTTGAACAATTATTACGTATTGTTTATAATCATTTAAGATACCTCTACAATTTGTAAATTAAAAATCTACGACGCGTGAAAATAGAATTTTTCCTATATATATATAGTTAGTATTGTACAAAACATAATATTTCAGCAGTACCAAACAAAGGACTAAGTTACATCTACCCAATGATTTAACAAAGAAACCTGTGCAAATATTTACGACATTCCCGCAATGCAGTTGCGCGAAAACCACAAACAAAAACCATCACATAAAATTAACAACATAAAAATAAAAACATAGAAATAAGAACAGGAAATAGTCCATAGTTTATATTTAACTGAAAATTTCCGGGATATTACTCACCGGCTGTGATATATCTGGAAGAGACTGTCGTGGTAATGACTCGGCAAACAATGTCGTACACTCTTTTTGCTCTCCCATATCAACGTTATCAGCACACACAAGTGGCCGAGAAGAGTAAGGAACCGCGCCGGGATCAAAGTGTTGGCACCTCTCATACCGCTTTCACGAAAGCTCTCAAATTACAAGATTTCACTTTGAAAAGCCGCTCGATCTGGATCGAGGGACGTCAATTAAACTTTATGCAGTTTATAAATATCCTATTTACATAATAGGATACATGGGGTTTTAGCAATATCAACTGGTTTTGTAAAATATAGTTACTGATAAATATAACACTCCTGTATTAAATTATTATTTTGATTTCTCAAAACACAAAAAGCTCCAATTTAAACTTAAATTTAAATCATCTCATTTCACAACAAATCATAAATATGTCATTATGACGTTTTTGACCTTTATATAATAGATTAAAAAATATTAAGAGAAAAATCAAATTATTACTAATTAAACTGGAATAATGTGTTATCAATATCAACCCAGTTATTTTTTAATAATAATATATTATATTGTGTTGTTGTTTTCATTGTTACTTAGCAACATGCAATGGAAATTTCCTAGGGAATGAACGACCTCACTATTATTGATCTCAAAATAATATATGAAATTATTGTAATAATATGTAATAACTAATAACACATGTATTATTTAATTGTTATTTTTATCATTTTTTAAATACTTTTGGAATAGGTACTTATCTATTTTTAATCTGCCTTATTATGTCAGTTTCTGAACGTTTCGCAAATATTGGCTGAGCCGAGGCTGAGCCTGAATGCCATATTACTTGCTCTGTGTGAATGCCGGCAGCGCACCCTGCGTCAATGTCATTTTTGTTGAAAATAAATAAAGATTTCTTCTTTTTAGTTTTTAACTATTTTACTAAGTAGTTTTAACAATTATCATAAATGAAGCTTTACAAGCCTAATTGGGTGAATCACGATGGTAAGTTTAATAAACTAAGAAGAAAAGGAGATTCAAGTTTTAAATACGTATTTTCGTATTAATTAGCATAAAACTTGTTTCAGATAAGTCGATTTTTTCTGTGGATATTCATCCAGCGGGGAAGCGTTTTGCAACAGGAGGCCAGGGTCTGGACTCTGGCAGGGTCGTAGTTTGGAATTTAAATGCAGTTTTGTATGAAGAAGTGGAATTGGACCCCAATGTTCCAAAGATGCTCTGTCAAATGGATAATCACTTGGGTTTGTTGAAAGAATTTAAAAACTTATTTAGTTCAATTCAATATAAGATGTATATCTTCCTGGTGCATGATTTATTATAACTAAATATATAATACTGAATAAGTAAAGCCAAAGACAGTGCATGGTGAATAAATTTATAATGTTATTCACAGGCATTTGTTTTTATGTTTCAGCCATAAAATTTATATTCTGCAGAAGCTTGTAAAATAGTTTATCCTTGTACTAGCTTTCCGCCCGCGGCTTCGCCCGCTTTGTCTAAAACATAATAAATTATATACTAAAACCTTCCTCTTGAATCACTCTATCTATTAAAAAAAACCGCATCACAATCCGTTGCGTAGTTTTAAAGATTTAAGCATACATATGGACGAAGGGACAGAGAAAGCGACTTTGTTTTATACTATGTAGTGATTAGCATCACCTTACCATAAAATAAGAATATAATATTTTCTATTGCAGCCTGTGTAAATTGCGTGCGTTGGAGCAATGGTGGTAGATACCTAGCATCTGGTGGTGATGATGGTCTGGTCATGATTTGGGGGCTTAGTGTGGCTGTAGGTGCTGGGAAGCACAAGGCAGAGACTTGGCGCTGCTTGTCGACTTTGAGAGGACATGGAGGTAACATTTATTCAGTAATTGTTATAATATTGTGTAGCAGTTTATAATTGTGTACAATTTTATAAATTTATTTAGCACTAGAGGTCCGCCCCGGCTTCGCCCGTGGTACATATTTCGCAATAAAAGGTAGCCTATGTCCTTTCTCGGGTATCAAAATATCTCCATACCAAATTTCATGCAAATTGGTTCAGTAGTTAAGGCATGATTGAGTAACAGACAGACAGAGTTACTTTCGCATTTATAATATTAGTATGGATTTTGACTTGCTAAAAAAGGCAAAAAATCTGCTATATTTTTACATTGTAATAGTTGTAATACAATTTGAGAGCATCAGTGGTAGATAATTAGTTTATGTAATGAAGAGAAGTAAAATTTTGTACCTCAGAATCTCTTACCTTGATAATATTATGTAATTCTTTTAAATGTTATTTTCTGAAAATAATGATGAATGAATGGTGTGGTCATAATGATGATGAGAAATACTTGGCTCTCTATTTAATGAATTTATTAATTAATTAAGGGCCGATTTTTCAATGCTTGGATAAAACTTATCCGTCCAATAAAGTATTATACGATAGTATTAAAATGTCACAGTAAACTGTCAAATACGGGCAATTAGAATATGTTTAAAAAATAGTAGTTTTATACATTATTCGACAAATAAGTCCAAGCATTGAAAAATCGGCCCTAAATGAGTTTCTTAATTATTTTAATAGAATACATATCTAAAAAGGCAGAAGACTCATATGTTTTGAAGGGAAACCAGAGTGAATAAATCTCTAACTCCACAATGTTAATTTCTGCTTTATTTCACAGGTGACGTGTTAGACCTGGCGTGGTCACCACTCGACAAATGGTTGGCCAGCTGCAGTGTTGACAACTCTGTGATCATTTGGAATGCGGCGAAGTTTCCTGAGATGGTGTGCGTACTGAATGGGCATAATGGGCTGGTGAAGGGAGTCGCTTGGGACCCTGTGAGTATGAGTTGGAGGGTATAAATTGTTTTTATCGCTGCAATCTGTTTAACTTGTAAATCTGTTGTACTATTGTTATTAAATATCTAATTAGATCGAATTTAAGCTGTTAGATAAATTTGATGTTTTTTTCTCATTCAGTTAATCTAAATAAAAATAAACAATTGAATAAAACACAACTTAAGGACGCTGTCACAAATCTGCGTTACTCAAATTTAGGTATCTAACGACGTAACTTTGTTCGCGGCAATATCACGCTCACGTAAACATAGCGCATTCCATTTTATAGACCATCTTCATACTTGATATTATTTTTAATTTTTGATATTATGTATTTTTATTGAAATTGATTCCAGAAGATTACTAGGAACTTTAAAAATTCATTTTGTTACTTTTATTAGTAGGTACGATCCTAATAAGTATGTTAGTATATTCAAACAACTTAAAAAAGTTTGACTATTTTACATCATTATTTCATTGAATAATAATCTATGAATTGTATACAATATCAAAGCTTTTTAAGAAATGTAGAATTATTATCATACTTATGATGTTACCGGCACTGTATTAAATCCGGCATTGTATACAATTCTTAGTAAATGTATGTTATTCCGAAAAATAGTCGGAATGAAATAAATTATAGGTATTCGTCACATAACACATTACCTAGGATACTCTTAAATCTGAACTTTTCCTACGTAGCAAACACATTTGCAAGTGTGGGTAGTTTTTGGGGTAGCTATTAACCAATATGAGGTCAAAACTAAAATCCAAGATGGCGCCGACGAAAATTTTACATCTTTTCGTCATGGGTGTCATTTTCAAGGTTTTGGAGTAGCTCTTAACAAATATGAGGTCAAAACTAAAATCCAAGATGGCGCCGACGAAAATTTGATTTTTTTTCGTGATGGGTGTCATTTTCATGGTTTTTGGGGTAGCTATTAACGAATATGAGGTTAAAACCAAAATCCAAGATGGCGCCGACGAAAATTTGACTTTTTTCGTGATGGGTGTCATTTTCATGGTTTTTGGGGTAGCTATTAACGAATATGAGGTTAAAACCAAAATCCAAGATGGCGCCGACGAAAATTTGACATCTTTTCGTCATAGGTGTAATTTTCTTAATAATAAAGAAGTAAACTAAAATAAAATAACAGATTTTCGTCGGTGCCATCTTGGATTTTATTTTTGACCTCATATTGGTTAATAGCTACCCCAAAAACCATGAAAATGACACCCATGACGAAAAGATGTAAAATTTTCGTCGGCGCCATCTTGGATTTTATTTTTGACCTCATATTGGTTAATAGCTACCCCAAAAACCATGAAAATGACACCCATGACGAAAAGATGTCAAATTTTCACCGGCGCCATCTTGGATTTTAGTTCTGACCTCATATTGCGTAATATCCACCCCAAAAATCATGAAAATGACACCCATCACGGAAAGATGTAAAATTTTCGTCGGCGCCATCTTGGATTTTATTTTTGACCTCATATTGGTTAATAGCTACCCCAAAAACCATGAAAATGACACCCATGACGAAAAGATGTAAAATTTTCGTCGGCGCCATCTTGGATTTTTAGTTTTGACCTCATATTAGTTAATAGCTACCCCAAAAACCATGAAAATGACACCCATGACGAAAAGATGTCAAATTTTCACCGGCGCCATCTTGGATTTTAGTTCTGACCTCATATTGCGTAATATCCACCCCAAAAACAATGAAAATGACACCCATCACGGAAAGATGTAAAATTTTCGTCGGCGCCATCTTGGATTTTATTTTTGACCTCATATTGGCTAATAGCTACCCCAAAAACCATGAAAATGACACCCATCACGGAAAGATGTAAAATTTTCGTCGGCGCCATCTTGGATTTTATTTTTGACCTCATATTGGCTAATAGCTACCCCAAAAACCATGAAAATGACACCCTTGACGAAAAGATGTAAAATTTTCGTCTGCGCCATCTTGGATTTTAGTTTTGACCTCATATTAGTTAATAGCTACCCCAAAAACCATGAAAATGACACCCATGATGAAAAGATGTAAAATTTTCGTCGGCGCCATCTTGGATTTTATTTTTGACCTCATATTGGTTAATAGCTACCCCAAAAACCATGAAAATGACACCCATGACGAAAAGATGGCAAATTTTCGTCGGCGCCATTTTGGATTTAAGTTTTGTCAAATTGCTTTACCCCACCAATCCGTTCAACAACCCATAAAAAAAGAGGATCTCAGTCAACATAATTTTTAAAACATAATTTTAAATTACAAATTACTGGAATATGAAACTTATACAGTTTACTCTTATAAAGTATCAAATATTTCAAATCACGAAAACGACAGTATACGCACAATAATCTTTTTCTAATTCGTTTTTATTTTTGGGACGAGGAGCGATACACCCGTCCTTCCAAGAGCGCTTCTGAGCGCGGTCTGACGACCCGCGAGAGCAAAATGTATGAAGAAATCGACAAGTATTTTTAATTTAGCTTATAATTGAAATAAAATTTTGATTTAGATACAAAAAAATTATCACAATCTATAAAGGACTATATATCCCTCAATAATTTATAGGTAAGAAAATAGATTAGGCTTTTAATTTTCTTAAAAGTGTACCGGTTTAGACCCCATTTTTTTGCATTTTATGCGATCATTGTGCTGGGAAAATCGTATTTCAGCGACAATTTTGTATGACGTCGTACAATTTTTATAAGATGATCGTAGAACTGAATATATTATCTTTAAATTAAGATATTACTTTGTTCTCACGTGTAAGTGCTTTGAGTTAAAATTGTACCGTAAAATAGCGGTTTTTGTTAAAAAACTGTTATAGCACCCTTAAGACTGCACCTTATGGGGTGGATGTTGTTTCTCCGATAAAACTTTTGTGCGAGAAGGTAATCAGCGGCTATAGTAAACAAACACAAAAATATTATAATAATTGTAAATCAAAATTGAAAATATAAAATTACATAGGTACATTATGAAAACTATAATTAAAACATCTAGAAAGCTCACTGTATTATTAATAATTGTTGTATCTTTCAGGTTGGTAAATATTTAGCGTCACAATCAGATGACAAGTCATTGAGAGTGTGGAAGACTTCAGATTGGACACAAGAAAAAGTCATCACAGATCCATTTGAAGAGTGTGGAGGTAAGTTTATAAATTAGTTTTTGTATTTTTAAAACTTTCCAAGGAAATGTTGAATAGTATACTAGATATAAATCATTTTCTTGACAAATCTTATTATAAAATATTTTATGTAAAGTTTAAAAACTTGGTTCAATAAGGATATTTTTATTGAAAAAAACCTTTTATTAAAAAAAAAATTTGGTTGTCTGTAATGTCGGTTTACTGACGATAGTTGAACGTGACAACGTCCGATTGTGCTTCTTTGTCGCTAATTCCGCGCTCTCGCTCGCACTTCAAGCTTTACATGGAACGCCTCAGAGCGAGGTAACGCCCCATGAGTCATGTTTTTTCGTGCGTGCAATCGGCTCTATCGAATTATAAGACGTTGTCACGTCAAAAAACATTTCAGAAAAAAACAACTCGGTTTTAATTTCCTTTTCTAAACCTTTTATAAGGACTGTTGTGTATATCAGTCAACCAGAATTAAAACTATATGAGTAACTGAAATGTTTGTGTGCAGATGATTTTCAAGACAGTGTGTCAAATAGGACTAATCTTTCTTTAACGTGTTCACCGCTTTTGGGAGTAGGTAGTAAAAAATTGTATTAGTTGTATATATGTATTAGTTTTAAAAAATGTGTGCGTGTACTAGTGCACACACGTAAGAAGTGAAACTTCTTTATGACCTTATTTTCAAAAAATAATTTACTATATGCAACTTTACAGAAATACGTCGAATCACGCGTGGTAGGGATAAGAAAAAGATGGCGCGTAACGGAAAAATGTCACGCGTAACGAAAAAATGTTACACTAAATTTTTTTCCAACCCCGATTAAGAAGTTTCACTTCAAAAATATAAATTTCAGGCACAACCCACATCCTCCGTCTCTCCTGGTCCCCCGATGGCCAATACGTGCTATCAGCTCACGCGATGAACGGAGGAGGTCCGACCGCTCAAGTGGTCGAGCGGGAGGGTTGGAGGTGCGACAAGGATTTCGTGGGACACAGGAAGGCTGTTACTTGTGCGGTATGTTTGTAATACAACTTAAATCTAGATTTGGTTCGTCGTTCAATGTTAAAAAACGGAAATTGAGATAATCTTACTTCCTTTTTTTTATCTTCAAAATTACACAATCTCTAAAAAAAAACGTTCCGATGAATCTTAAAACTTAAAAGTAACATTCGAATTGGAATAGTATCTTGAATTTTTCCAAAATTTTACTAAACTTAAAGTAATTTCATATCTAACTAAACTAAGGTGAAAAATTCATCCTTAAAATATCGTGCTTCCCGCTCGTCGTTTTTGAATGCCGCCATTGCTGAAGTTCCACATTCGTATCATAGATGGCGCCAGTTGTCCTCTAACTCGCGCTATAGAAATTTTTTCCGTAAAGCATATATACACGCTAGTACTTGGCGAAATCATACTTACCTGGCGTAGGGGACACCGTGATCAGGAAGGCGGTTCCCCCAGAGCGAGGCCCCGCCATTGCACTGCGGTGGGGTTGACCTCTGTGATTATCCCTAATGTGGATAACTCGGACGCGTAATTTTTGGTAGTGGGGACTGCGTTCGCGCCGTCCCCCCATATTAAATGACAAATGATGAGGATCATCCAATATAATATATGTACGTCCTATTGTCTAATACGATTTGTATCAGAGAACTTGAATTAAGATTTGAGTAATGAGTTTAAAAATAAATCTGTCTACGGTCTATTGTAGTCTAGATTGTAGTCAATTTTATAGTTTGCTGATAGAAAATGATATATGATGTATGTTATTTGGGGTTATGTAAAGTCACCCATTAGGTATTAGGTAATTTTTTAATACTGTTCTGACTGTATTTATATTTTTAAAAACGAAAGTACAAGTTTAATTTATGTGCATGTTGTTGTACAACCAATAATTTAAGACAAAGGATTATAAGAATATTTTACTTTCAATGTTCTTAAATTAATAGATTTAACATATCAAAATGTTTTTGTTAAAATAAGTTTACATTTTCTAAATTTACAGTAGTTAAACTGACCTAATCACGATGATCGATAAGGTAATTAAAGAAAAGCAACAGAAAATAATATTACAAGAAAATCATATTTCTGACTACAAAATGCAAATTTCAGCGTTTCAACAGCAACATATTCGTAAAAGAAGGCAAGAAATGTTGTTGTGCTGCCGTTGGATCTCGGGACAGGGCCCTCTCGATCTGGCTGACGTCACTCAAGCGACCCCTGGTGGTCGTGCATGAGTTGTTCAGCGATAGTGTACTGGATATGTCTTGGAGTTCTGATGGTAAGTAATGTATTGTGGGGTTTAATGGTGTGTAATAAAAAACATGAAAAGAACAAATAAAAAAATACTTATATTTTTTTATGTCTTGTGTCGTGCATAGGCACGAAATAATATATGGATCTATTGTTTTTTAATATCTGAGTTTTCATATAAAAACAATTTTTTTTTTAATAATACTTGGCTTAGTTTGGCATATATGAAAATGGTAATTTTAGGGTATATGATTTCTATAAAACAGTGTACCTATTAGATTTAAGTTTTATTCCACATGAAAAAGTACAAAAATCATTCTTTTATGAATGCATAATAAAATATTTCAGGATTGAACCTCTTAGCCTGCAGTTCAGATGGCACTGTCGCGTGCATACAATTCACTAACAAAGAGATTGGTACACCACTTACACTCGAAGAAAAGGTAAATTTAGAAGCTTCCAAATGTATTATTTATGTAAACTAAAAGTATATCGATTCAAACTTAATGGCGGCTCGGAACATCGAACGAACTGATGCGCAGAAAACAATTTTAGATATGTATTACCGGAACCTTAAGGGTCGGATACCTGGCGCTCGTGCATTCGCAGCTAACTTCCGAACCGCCATTGAGTTTGAATCGAATTGTAATTATCTGACTTCCAAAGAATGCACTTAATATAGTAATAACTTGGCTTACAGGTTTAGACTAGCGCTGAACTAAAATTTTCGAATCATATGGGTCACAATCATTACACTAACGTCATCCTGTTATTGTTCTATCATATACATAACTAGCTTACCGCCCGCGGCTTTGCCCGCTTTGTCTAAAACCTAACTATTAAAAAAACCGCATCAAAATCCGTTGCGTAGTTTTAAAGATTTAAGCATACAAAGGGACACAGGGACAGAGAAAGCGACTTTGTTTTATACTATGTAGTGATAAATAAAAAAAGTAAACTTATAAAAAAAAATAATTATTAAATAAATTTCTTTATTGTAGAATGCCCTCTACGAAAAGATATACGGTAAGTGTCCAGCGAACGATGGTAGTGGTGATCTATCCTCGAACCTCCTCGTTGAGTGTCCAGAGATACTCTTGGCAAGGGAGAAACAGGAAGCTAAAAAGGAACTGCCCAAGGAGGAATCTACGCCTAAAAGTGAAAAGTCTCAAGTGAGTATGGGATGGTATTAAATATTTAGTGGAAATTCATTCATTCAATTAGACTTTTAGAAGCACTTTTGAATTGTCATAACATAGTTTCGGAAAGCAGTTTCTACAGAGAAGAACCGGCAAGAAACAAAAGTTGCTCTTTTAAAATCATGTCAATTAAAAGTTTAATTTCGTGTACCTTAAATAATCCTCCAATAAAAAAGGCTACAAGGACTGACACTAAAAATAAGACGGACGGCTAATAATATGTATAACTTATAACTTGGTGCCTACTTGGCATCTAGCAAGTCGCTTAGCGTGTAGCCAAGTTAACAAATTTGTTGGTTATATTTTTTTTTGAATGATTATTTTTTTTTAATAGTCTGGTCAATTTAAACAAAAACTTCCGGCGCTTTAATAAAGGGAAATCGAAGGTCTCTACAAAATTTGTCTCTGACGAAATTTTCGTTATTTGATCATAATTTTTATACCTTATTAGATCAGACTAATAGTCTTCTATTTAGGGCTGATTTTTCAATCCTTGGTTAAAACTTATTCGTCGAATAATGTATAAAACTACCATGTTAAAAACGTATTCTAATTGCCCGTATTTGACAATTTACATGACATTTTAATATTATCGTGTAATACTTTATTGGACGGATAAGTTTTTACCAAGCATTGAAAAATCGGCCCTCAGAGCGGGGGCACACGATGCGTTGCGGCGGCGGTGCGGCGCCGGAGTGGTGTCGCTGCGTCGTCTTACATAGAAATATCTGTGGCATGTCACACGATGCGTTCCGGCGCCGCACCGGACTTGTAACCACCAAGACGAGGCGGGGAGGGGTGAATGCGGTGCGACGTCGGAGCGGCACCGCTCAGTTGTTTTGCGTCACAAGGAAGGACACGCTGTGCAACGCTGCTACGACGCCGCTGCGACAGAACAACGTTACGGCGCCGCACCACTCGTGTGCCCACTGACACGGTGAAATCTTTGCGGTGCGGCGCCGCAACGCACCGTGTGCCCGCGCCCTTAAAGTTTAAACCGTGGTCTAAATGATAAAACTTGAGTTAATTTTTGTTTCTTATCAAAAATGTTTCTTATTTATCTTCATAACTTGAAAGATTTATTTATAAATAATGTAGCTTGCTATGGTAAAAAGACGCACAATTTTACAAATCTACCCACACTTCCAGCAAAAGATATACACGCCATCACCCGTATCGACGCAATCAAGCCCAGCGCTCCGTCCGATGGACCGGCAGATAGAGACGCGCACGTCGGACGGCAAGCGGCGGATCACGCCCGTGTTCATCCCGCTCACGCATGCGGACGCCAAGTGAGTGCGAGCGAGATGGATGTAGTTTTGTGGTGTCGGATTGAAAAATATGCGGCTGTGTGGTAGAAAATTATGCAATGATGAATGATTTTTTAGTTGTTGTTGGTAATGTAAATTAAAGAATTGAATGTGGTGTGCACACACATGCGTACACATTTTTTTATATGTTTTTGTATATTTTCAAACGATGTGTCTTCAATTATATTGATAATTTGCGTGTCAGTAACATTTTAAGTATACATTAAATTCATAATAAAAATGTGTGCGTGTACTAGTGTACACACGTAAGAAGTGAAACTTCTTTGTGACCTTATTTTTCAAAAAATAATGTACTATATGCAACTTTACAGAAATACGTCGAATCACGTGTGGTAGGGATAAGAAAAAGATGGCGTGTAACGGAAAAATGTCACGCGTAACGAAAAAAATAAAAATGTTACACTAAATTTTTTTCCAACCCCGATAAAGAAGTTTCACTTCAAAAAAAGAATTCCAACTGAACCATTCAAATTGTACTAACTTATCAAAATTTATAGTTATACCTGGTTGATATGCTACAAAATGTAGGTATCACACTACAGAACACGTTGCATGTACATATTAAGCATACATACAAAAAATTTTTTAAGCTATTGCATAGCTTCTATCGCGGGCCTTAAGCGCGGGGACCGAATCCAGAAATTGCGTAACGAAAAACCTTACGCTCCCCCCCATCCACTCCGACGGGCGCGGAGGTGTGGCTTGAAGGCATAGCATGCAATAGCTTTACCGCGGCAGTCCCCGAGTGCCACACGTCTTTTTTTTAACTAGAAAACTAACCTACCTACTCCATTTCAGCGAATCCCTAGGATCTCAACCGGGCGGTCTAGAGAACTGCTTCAGTACATCTTCCCAAAGTAAATCTCGTATTCGAGTTGAAAGAAGAGATGATATCGTGATACACCCTAATGTTAGCAACCATGCGCACAGCAAGACAAGTGATAAGTGAGTATTTTGTGATTTTATGAGGGTAGAAAGAGAAAAATAATTGTTTTAGAATATGTATAATGAAAGTGAACAATGGTTATTAAAAATGTATAGATCGTAATAAAACTGCAACACTGAGAAATGATACTGCGCTTGAAGCTGATGGTTTAATTATATTTATGTTACTTTGTCTTTCGTTGCACTGTTAATTTTACATGAAAAACGGATTGGTTGTCTTATTTGTGTATTCGTTGTATTCATATATATGTACGTAATATTTTTTCAAGAGAATTATATACCTCTATATCGTAATGTCTATAAATTATTTCGAATTTACTTTGAGAAGAAAGAAACATCTATTTAGGGATTTATTTATTAATTTCAAGACACCAATAACTTGGTCTTTAATTGTCATAATACAATAAGAATATTTTTTACTCACAATTCATTAATACACACAATATAGTTTCCCGGCCAGTGCGCTAGACCAACGTCTGCGCAAGCGCACAGCATCCACACTACCCGGGCCAAAAGCGGAAGATCTACAAACTAAGAGACCCTGCCCTTCGCCCCCGCCGGGACAGTCCCAAACGAGTTATTTGGTCCCAGCTTTGTCGGTCCCCGCTTTGGGGACGGCGGGGCCAATTGTGAGAGCGGCTGGCGTGTTGAGGTTACAAGTAAGTGATGATATAGGGAAGTATTGCCTCTTGGCCCCGCTGAGACAGTCCCAAGCGAGTTATTTTGTCCCAGCATTATCTGTCCCCGCTTTGGGGACGGCGGGGCCGATTGTGAGAGCGGCTGGCGTGTTGAGGTTACAAGTAAGTGATGATATAGAAGTATTGCCCCTTGGCCCCGCTGAGACAGTTCCAAACTAGTTATTTGGCCCCGGCATTATCTGTCCCCGCTTTGGGGACGGCGGGGCCGATTGTTAGAGCGGCTGGCGTGTTGAGGTTACAAGTAAGTGTGTTATATAGAAGTATTGCCCCTTGGCCCCGCTGAGACAGTCCCAAGCGAGTTATTTGGTCCCAGCTTTGTCGGTCCCCGCTTTGGGGACGGCGGGGCCAATTGTGAGAGCAGCTGGCGTGTTGAGGTTACAGGTAAGTGATTTATTAATTTATTTCAACATGACACACATAACGTAGATTCTTCTTCTTCTTCTTTTTTCAAATGGTAACTCCCGATCCCAGTGAGGACGGATTCTGCCAATGTCAAGTTTTGAACGGATGGTCACATAACATAGATAAAAGCTTTTAGTTATTACAATCGTAAGTGCTGTCACAATTATAGGCAACCACCACTAACAAACATAACATTAAATCCAAGGCACACAGTCTGCAGCCAACTGCAGATTAGGTGAAAAATACATACATTCATATCCAATTGATGATATAAGATGAGATGGATTGTTTTCCCCTTGGCCACAGAGGTCACGCGAAGTATTGGCTTCGTTGGAATCGTGCCAAGCGAACTTGGCTCCAAATCTACAAACTTTAATAAGAAAAAATCGATTTTCTCTCACTAATAGACATTTTGTTTTGTAACAATTATTACTGTTCCGCTTTCTGCAATCAGGAGGCACTTTTTAGGCGTGGAACGTGGTAGAAAGTATGGGAAATCATAATTTATTGTATTTTACATCATGAGCAAGGGAACAAAATAATATAATAACACAATTTCATCGCACTTATCAATATCTAAAATAAATAATATTATTTACAGGTAGTAAATAAAGCATGCAACACACCGTACGGGAAGCTCTCAAGGCTTGAGTTGATCCCAAACAATTCTGCCTCGAATGATCCTGTTTGGGAAACTTATTTAGGTAAGGATTTGAACACTTCAAAGCTTTTTTTTTTTTAATCATAATATATGAGTGAAAGTTTTTGAATTGAAACTTCTTTAGGCGCGTTGAGAGTGAAATTTCAAGGTCGCGTCATGGTAATACCGTCACATCATAAGGCGACGATTATGGTGTTTGAATCTTGCAAAAGAAGTTTCACTTCTGACACGTGTTACTCGGCACATACGCTCTTTTTTAGGGTTCCGTACAGTAAAACGGGACCATACTACTGACACTTCGTTGTCTGTCTGTTTCCAGGCTGTATCTCATAAACCGTGATACGTGAACCGTGAAAGCTGAAATATTCACAAATGATGTATTTTTTATGTTTCTCCTTAGTAATTACTAGCCGCACCGCGCGGTTTCACCTGTGTGGCTCCCCTCCTGTTGGTATTAGTGTGATGATATATAGCCTATAGAGTTCCTCGATAAATGGGCTGTCTAACACCGAAAAAATTTTTCAAATCGGACCAGTAGTTCCTGAGATTAGCGCGCTCAAACAAACAAACTCTTCAGCTTTATAATATTACTAGCTTACCGCCCGCGCTTCGCCCGCTTTGTCTAAAACCTTATAAATTATATACTAAAACCTTCCTCTTGAATCACTCTATCTATTAAAAAAAACCTCATCAAAATCCGTTGCGTAGTTTTAAGCATACAAGGGAAATAGGGACAGAGAAAGCGACTTTGTTTTATACTATGTAGTGAAGTATAGACACACCCTGGACACTCCATACAAAATTATCGTTTTGACAGTCACACTGTAGAGACTGCAAATGTGTGTGTTAAAGCTTTATGGTTGGCACATTTGTGACTAGCGTAAAAACCATTCGCGTTTTTCTGATGAAATACATCCGTAAACAGCACAATATTTAACCATTTACCGAAAACGATAATCACAAATCAAAAATATTAAATTACTTTAAGTCAATTTGATTAATGTTGTCAATCTTCGTTGCGTATCGTCCTTGAAGAAAAATGCGGACCATTTTTAGCCTGATCGTGCGGGGTGAGGTAAGTGTTTAATTTTGGCGGGAGGCGGAGAGTGTCCGTTCTGTAGCGTTTAGCTACTATTATGTATTCTGTGGTATAGATTTTAATGTGTCTGTTCGTCAGGTGCGGCAGTATCGTGCATAGCGTGCGACGGGCGCTGGGTGTGCGTGTGCTGCGCGGACGGAGCGCTGCACGTGTGGAGACTCGCTAAACACAAACCGCACAGGGCCCTGCCGCCGCTGGGTGAGCATAGTATAAAGAGGGAAGTAGTATACTCCCGGCGTTATTCCCGGGTCGCGCTGTCCAAATCCGTGCGACTTGTTACCACCCCCCTCTCCCAAGGCAGCAGATTACAGCGCCCTCCCACCAACCGACGCTGGAAACAGCGTCGGTATCCAATCAAGCGCTTCCAGCGCCATCTACCGCCCACGCACTCTGTGCGCCCCTCCCACTACCGGCGCACGACGCGCCCTCCTACCTTAACCACTCTCACGCGCATACAGCGCATTCCTGTGAAACGCCCCCACCCCCGCAAGCCCCGCCTACGACCTACCTACGTCAAAAAATAAACCGTCTACGTCCGCCGCGTCCGCCTACGTCAAAAAATAAATTAAGCAAAAAAAAATCACTGGATAAGTAATATTTCAGACGTAAATCCGTATATTTACATACTTTGTACAATAAAATCTAAAAATAATGCGGATTCGCTTTTGTAGTATCCTTCTACTCGTCAATTTTAACAAACTAGCCTTGTTAAAATTTTCAGGGAAAAGTGTGATTCACGTTTTACGAGATTCTTTTTCATGATACTTTACTGTGAAAATGTTATGGTTATTTTGCATTTAGTTTCGCGAGTCCGACTCGTACTTGACCATTTTTTTATGTATTTTATATTGTTCCCATATACAACATGAGGGAACTATTTTGGTATCTTTGAATCTTGCAAAAGAAGTTTCACTTCTGACACGTGTGCTCGGCACACACGCTCTTTTTTTGGGATTCCGTACCGAAACGGTAAAACGATTCGAAACGATGTCTCGATTTTATGTATATTTTTATATCATCCCCCCTTAATAATAATATCTTCTTAATTTTAGCACTTCCGTCACCCGCGCACAAGATGACGCTGTCAGGTGACACGCTAACCGTGGTGACGTCATCAGCGGATCTTGCTATATGGGATTTGCCCACGGCTACGTGTACTATACAGCCGTTGTCGTTTAGGAATCTTTTGGGGAATAATAGTGAGTGCTTTTTTTATTGGTATGGGTTATGGTTTTAGGTTAAGGTTCCGTTTGAACTTAAAATAAGGAAATGTCATTTATAATAAGTTTTTTTCCAACATAACTTTTGAACTCAACATTTTTTGTTTTTAAAATTTCAAAAATGTTTATTAATACCTAGTATTTTTTTAACTTTCAAGTTATTGACTTAAAGTAAGTGTACTTAAGTTATTTGTAAATTGTTTCCAGCCTCATTTATTTGTATCTATATGAATTCTGTTTATTTTTTTATAATATAAATTTTTAACTGTTAATAAGAAGAAATGCTCTCAACATAAAACGTGTGCAGTGCTTCTTCTTATTAACAGAACAAAAATTACCCCATTTTCGAATTAAATAACATTACTAATAGTATTTTTTTTTCAGCAACTGTAACTCACTGTTCTCTCTTGGAAGATGGCAACCCAATGATCTCATTTAACACAGGCAAAAGTTACATTTATTGCAAGAAGTTATGCGCTTGGTGAGTTTTATAATATTATATTATTTATATAAAATAATGGAGGTATTTTTATAAGACTCTTGCTCGATGTATTTTATGCGCTTTACATATTAATTGGTCATATTATTATGATTCGAATAATATTGTATCATGTAGCATAAGAAATTAATTGAATTTTTATATATATTGTAGACAGTTGGCTTCAATTTCAATTTCGCTTCATTTATCTAGGGAAGTATACAAAGTATTTGAAAACATGTAAGGCGGTACCAAATGAATCGAGTAATCAATTTGAAACGATGATTTAGGGCCGATTTTTCAATGCCCAGATAAACAGCTAGATAGACTTTATTCTTCAGTTAACAAAATATTCAATTTTTCAACAGACGAATAGGACGTATCTATCGAATAACTACGTTATTTGAGGAATAAATCTATTTGCCGCTCCAACGGCCAGATAGCGCGCTATTCGACGGTTAGGCGTTTGAGTTGACAACTGATGCGTCAAATTTGGGATATTTTCGTATGTCATAACATAGAGCGTAGAATTATTAACAATTAAACCTCTTTCTATATAATTATTATCAATTAAAATCATATTGAAATTGATGTTTTTGATAGTACTGATGACCATGCCATTGAAAATTTGCCGAACGCTGCCTTTAAGTATGTCGTTTCCATCGTAAAATATATAAATTGAAACACAAATTTAACCAAACTCTTTACTCGAATCAAAACAACAATCAACAATCATAGAAGACAAGAGCAATACAAGACGTG
Organism: Colias philodice; assembly: GCF_061535455.1. NCBI lineage: Eukaryota > Metazoa > Arthropoda > Insecta > Lepidoptera > Pieridae > Colias > Colias philodice. The sequence continues at coordinate 11,574,257 of NC_143094.1, read as the reverse complement.
AGTCATAATGACGGTTGTTGACAAATTGCAAGAGTTGACTCTATCCCGCTCTAACCTGACTAATTTAATATGTTTGTTTCGCCACTCCGAGAGCAGAGCTGCCAATATGGAAATATTTGGTCAGATAGTTGTTCATCAAATAAATCACGATTGAAAAATAGGCGAGCCGTTATGAGTTAGATAAATAATTGAATAAATCTATTCGAGGGGTAGATATTAGACTTTTTATCTCGGGATTGAAAAATCGGCCCTTAGTGTGTTATATTTTAAATCAATACAATGATTTATATTATGCTCATTCTGACTTAAGGCTACAACATACATACATAAATGTCTCAAAAAGGCTACTTTATATATCACGTATAGAATTTTCCTTTGAGTTTATTATGATTCCAGTATAAATAAAAATACGTGTGGCACTCGAGGATTGCTGCAGTAAAGTTATTGCATAGCATTGTATCGCTGTGCCGGTTGGAGTGGGGGGTGTTAAGTTTTTTCGTTGCGGAATTTTTACATTTGGTCGCCGCGCCCAAAGTCTGAGATAAAAGCTATGCAATAGCTTAAAGTTGAGCAGTGGTGGCTCAGTGGTGAGACCTCGGACTTCGGATCGATAAGTCCGGGGTTCGAGACCGGGCGAGCGGGCAGGAAATAAATTGATTCTTCAATTTATCTGCGCATGTTGTAACATCACCACTGCTCGAACGGTGAAGGAAAACATCGTGAGGAAACCGACATGTCATGAAGAATCATAAGTTCGACGACATGTGTCATCCGCCAACCCGCACTTGGCCAGCGTGGTGGATTATGGCATGTACCCTCATAGGAGGCCCGTGTACCAGCAGTGGGAACGTATATGGGCTGATGATGATGATGATGATGATGATGAATAGCTTAAAATGTATATTTGCAGGGTGATATGGCAAGATGGCGGAGACCCAGTACGTCGTGCGGGCGGTGCGGGGGGCTCCGGCCGGGGGCTGCGGGTGACTTCGCCCCTGCATGCTAATAGGGCGCCGCATGCTTTGCGTACACATGGGTATGTGTAATCAATAATAATTATTTATTTATATTTAACCATTTCTACCATTACAGTTACAATGCGATAGGCTTAAACTTAACCTTAAACTTACTATATAACTTACAATCATTTATATGTATATGAATAAAAAAAAAACGAGTGATCAATCCGAAACGATGATTGAGATTATATAACTGCTCATAAAACTAAATAGTAGTATGTATGAAGATTTAGTTCTTGTTATTATTTCTTACTGTTCTACTGTTTGTCATCCCAAATAAAGGAAAATGAAGAACAAAATAAATAAAAATAATTCAGATATGTGCTTAGTAACTAAAGTTACTGATGATGAATCAATCCTTCCAATCAATCCTATATGATGAATCATTATATTGGGTTTCACTTACAGTAAATACAGCGCCTGTGCAGCCCGCAGTTGGCTAGAAGCACAAGTGTCGTCGAGTCTGCATCTGCGACTGAGCAAGGACTATAGACACTGGATAGTCGCGCTTTTCTCTCATCTAGTGGCACATGGTTAGTATTTAGTAAAAATAAAAAATGTAACTAACATTTTATGTAAGTATCAACTTTACTGTAGGTTGCAATAATGGTTTTCTAAATTATTTTATTGATATAGGTGTTTATAACCAAGTTGGAGTTTCTGTTGATAGCAAACTCGTCCTATATGTTATTTTAACTGACTAAAAATTTTTCAGTTTCGTAAAAAAAAAATATATTTGAATTGTATTAGTAAAAAATGCTTTTTTTGCTACGTATCTGTATATGCCACTATATTTTTTATTCGTAATATTTATATACTTGAAAGAAATTATCAATATAGTAGGTATATATATCTACCCCCCAACGGTCCAGGCCTTGTCGCGGCGGAGGGGCTCAGTAGCTCAGAGTTATGGCCCTCTGAGTGAAGCGAAATTGGACCAGTGAGGGGCTGAACGGCTGGTTTAGAGTCGGGGAGATTCAACCGGCCCGACGGCCAGGGCTAGGTGTGGCCCAGCGGCCGCTGTGTGCGGCGTGGGATGGCGGCCAGAGGTCGTGGCTTGGCGGACCCCGTGTCCACTAGGCAAAGGTGGCGCTGAACGGCAGTTGGGGTTGGAAAGCCTCGACTGACCCGACGGCAGAGGTCCTGTTTGTGGGCCAGAGAGGAGCCGGCTTTTATGCGGCGGTGGATGGCGGCCAGAGGTCGCGGCGCGGCGGGCTCGCTGTTTTAGCAAGCCACGCCGTGCAGCGGAGGGCGGGATCCCGACGCGTCATTGTGATGACGCGCGGAGACTCCTGCAGAGAGGTGTGGGGCGGCGGCCGCTGTAAAACGGCCGTCTGCCAACTCGTAATCCGGTCCGTGGGGCCGGACCGAGGGCCGCCACCTCTGGTGAGGTGGGGGCTGCGAGGTAATCTCTATAAAAGTGCGCCGGAGGGTCCCCCGACGTGTATTTCACACATCGGAGGACCTTCCGGAGTGCACCCTCCGGCCGGACGGTGATGGGGTCGGGGGTTCGAGGGAACGCGGATGATGGAGCGGGGAAAGATCCATTGTCTGCGCGTTGGTGGCGTAAGCCTTCGTTCCAGCAGCCGCCAGCGAGGGGGGTTCTAGTGGTGGGCCTGGAAACGGGCATCTGCTGGGCGGGATACGCGGTAGAGTCGTAACCGTTCCCGCAGTTCCGTCCAAAGCAGCGCGATGGAACAGAGTGGGGTTTTAGTCGGTAGAAATCCGACATAACCACGGCTCCATCCCCGGGAGCCGGGGGTATCTAAGAAGATTTCCCCACTATAAAAAAAAAAAAAAGGTATATATATCTAACTAAAATATCTATATATTATTGAAAAAATGTGTCAATGTCAAACTTTAAACTAAATGCAAACAATTTTAAATAATATAATATTATCATCAGGTACAGAAGATCACCTCCGTTGTATATTAGACGACATGTTGGGGCCAAGTCACTGCACATCGCTGCCTAAGAAATGGGAGTCTACTATTTTGGTAAGTTTATAGAATATAGCTCAATAATTGTTTTTTTTTTTCAATATTTAATTATTTTATTCTTTACTTACTTATACATTGGATAAGTAGATTATTACTACTGCTAAACCTATGAATCAATACGAGTATGGTTTCTTTTTAATATAGTTTCAGATGCTTTTTATTATAATCTTAAATGAACCTAAACCTACCCAATATACTCATAAAAAAATACTATAAAATTCATTCTCTATCAAAGTAGTAGTTACAAATATTATCTTATTTTATTTCACACATTAAATACTAACATAGTTTTAAGGTAACAAGATACTAACAATTATATGGATATTGCAATTATCTTAAATAAATCAAATAAATACAATAAAAAAATTATATAAAATTTTCAGGACATCAAAAAGCACGATCTCCTCGAAGAAATGTTAGCACTATTAGTTCGACAATTAAGATGGCAGCGACTGTACACGGAATATTCAGACCAACTGAATGAAATAAAACAGACTAACGGATTGCTCAATGGTCATTAAATAGCAGTATTATTTTATTACTTTTATACAGGGTGTAATCGTTAAGTGTGCACAGACGATTATTCCATAACTATTGCAGGTATCAAAAAATGGGAGTGTTTGATATAACTAAAAATATTTCTCGTTTTATTGACGTGACAACGTCTTATAATTCGATAGCGCCGGTTGCACGCACGAAAAAACATGACTCATGCGGCGTTACCTCGCTCTGAGGCGTTCCATGTAAGGCTTGAAAGTTGAAGTGCGAGCGAGAGCGCGGAACGAGCGACAAAGAAGCACAATCGGACGTTGTCACGTTCAACTATCGTCAGTAAACCGACTTTACAGACAACTATTTTTTTTTTTTTAATTTATAATTGCCATTTTATTCATTAGGTAAATAAAACCTAACAGATTTTCTTTCGATATCAATTTAAAGTTTTTTGATGTCTGCAATAGTTACGGAATAATCGCCTGTGCACACTTAACGATTACATCCTGTATATAAAAAGGGAAAAAGTGTTGTGCTAGTAATTAATTATTAATGGAATGTTTGTGATGTTTTTTCTGTAAAATGTATGTGTTATGTGAAAACTGGAATTTGAATGGTATTTTCCTATTAATTCGATTTTAGTTTTATTAAAATTGAAGTATTATTTGTTTCAATGATGATATAATATGAATGATATAATATAAAAAGTATTAATTTGTGATTTTTTTGAAGTATGGTAAATTTTTTGTATGTATTGCAATGTTTTCTGATATAGAATAGGTACTTTGAATTAAAGAAAACGAATCAAATGTAAGTATTAAAAAATGATTTGCAAGAACGTAAATTCTTCAGTATTATAATTTTGGTAAAATAAACTAAGAGCTACATACAGATTTGTATTTAAATAATAATTAGATCTTGAACAATATTATGTATTTTATTACTGTGTATATGAAACTATACAACAGCAATTTGAAATATTAAATGAAATGGTTTTCTTATTTTTCAAGTGCATTTAATTATCTCTGCTTTGATTTGATTTAAAATAATATTGTATACTTTGAAGTTTGTATTTTATCAATAGTTCTAAGGAAAGGAAAGTTCTTAAAGACTGTTAGATTTTATTATGTCAATTGCAAAAATTACGTTTTCTCTCAGTGTGTATTCGTTTGGTTGCTATTACTTATATGTATTTTAAGTTTCTTGCAAGTATAATATGATCTTTTTAATTCTAAGGAACATTTCTATGAAATGAAGAAATTATTAGGCTATTGCATAGCTTCTATCGCGGGCCTTGAGCGCGGGGACCGAATCCAGAAATTGCGTAACGAAAAACCTCACGCTCCCCACTTCGACGGGCGCGGAGGTGTGGCTTGAAGGCATAGCATGCAATAGCTTTACCGCGGCAGTCCCCGAGTGCCACACGTCTTTTTCTTATATATCTATTTGTGATGATAATATTAAAAATGAAAATGTTAACATATTTTTAAAATGTCATTACTTCGGTAGAAATTAAATCCACACTGTCTACGCTTTTTAATAAATAAATAAAAAAGAATATAAATCATCACATTAATGTTCGATTCAAACTTAATGGCGGTTCGGAAGTTAGGTGCAGGTGCCAGTGCGGGGCGCACAGGTCCCTTAACGTCCCGTTAAGGCCCTGCGCAGACGGCACACTTTTTGTGCGATCGAGTCTGCGGCGCACAAAAAGTCTACATGGCGCGCAAAAAGTCGGTCGCGGATTTTTCACAGACTCAACGCACACGACGCACATCTTCGATCATTTTGTCGGCAGAGCTGTAGGGACGTAGACGCTATGGAAATCGTGTAAAGTGTGCGCCGTCTGCGTTAGCGCGCGTTGAAGCAAACGTTCAATTCTTTTCACACACTTTTGTGCGGAGCGGCGCGGTGCGGTCTGCCCGAATTACACGGATTTTTTGTGCGCCGGACTTTTTGCGCGTCGTGTGCGTTACTGCATATAATTTCATAGGTTCTATTTTCACAGACTAAAAAGTGCGTCACGGATAGTCTGTCGTCTGCGCAGGGCCTAATTCCTAAAATTGTTTTCTGCGCATCGGATCCTACGATGTTCCGAGCCGCCATTAAGTTTGAATCATACTATAGGGTAAAAGTGGGATAGATGCCCCACTTTTTGAAATAGCCTCATAATTTAAAAAACATGAATCTTATACGAACACTTTGTATGAATATAGCTAGGTTAATTATCTGTTTTGAATTACTATATATATTTTTAATCCTATCATTTATAGATAATGTGTAATAAATATTTTTGTAGAACACCTTTTTTGAGGATAGATGCCTACCTAGTTGGATAGTTGCCCCACCATGAAAATACTAAGGAGGATAGATGCCTGCAGAGTGGGATAGATGCCTGACATACTCTATAAACGCGAAATCTAATAAAATTAATATGATAAACCAGCAAATGTCAAGTTCACATAGTTGTTCTGTTGTCCAAGAATATACTTGCGCTCGCACTCCTTCTTTTCTTTTGTATTTTCGTGGCGTGGTTCTCCTACAATCAGTATAAGGGCAGATCATTAATAAGTAAGTAAACATAACAAAAAAAAGCAAATTAAACGAGTAAAATCGGTTAACATAGAGAAAACCTCTGACGCAATCAGGTAAAAATATAAACAGTACCTGTGATTATCGATACTAACATGTACATATGTATTGAGGGATAGATGCCCTTAGAGGCCCCTAAGGGCATCTATCCCTCGAAAAAAAAGGGGCAACTATCCTTTTTGATAAGGATAGCTGCCCCAGTAGTTTTTTTATTAAATAAAAACAAAAGAGCCACTATTTTCACTTAGATTTGTACTTAATGAACCAGTGTATAGACATAATGAGAAATATAGTGAAATTTATTAATACTTATAAAGTTATGCAAAGGCAAATATCAACCTTTTTAAATTTTAACGTGTTCGTGAAGTTCGCCGCCGATATTATAACACGCACTAGCGAAACACGTCTTCACCAAACAAGGAGCTCCTATTTAAATCATTAATTCGTAGTCAGGACTCTGGGAAGTGAGGTTTTTTGAAAATGGGGCATCTATCCTAGTGCGGCATCTATCCCACTTTTACCCTAGTGTATATGAAATATGTAAAAATGTTATCTTCCACTGCCAAGGTTGTTTACAAGCTGTTGAATATATAAACAGAGTTCTAAGCAATAAAGCGGAGTTTCGTATAACCTGTGTTTTATTTAATAGTTATACTTGTTTGTGAAATTAATAATTCACTCTAAAGATATCCTATGTTTTAGTCCATTCCACCTTAGCTTCGCCCACATTTTTCAAATTTAAACGTATCTCTGAATTTATATTAAAAGGGTTGCCCTAAAAATATGGTCAAGAACACACTTACCTAAATTGTAAATACGAAAGTGTGTCTTTAATTTTTGTTTGTCAGCACGGCGATTTTATGATATAATTTTTGTGTCTGGGGATAATAAGGATGCTAGACAGAGACTACTCTACTTTTTACAGCTATAAAATATCTCATTCCCATGGAGAGATCCTATGTTGAGTATTTGAATCACACTGAAATTTATAAATCCTTATTTTGCTATATCAAAAATATGACAATGACTATTCATTTTCTATGACCACGCGAGCGAAGCAGCGGACGAAAATAACTTTCATTAAATAGCATGCATCATAGGAAGTTTGTAACAGCTAGGTTGCCTATCTTTTTGGGTCCCTATTACTAATATCTTACGTAAATGTCGTAGAGAAATGGGGATTTATATGAAAAAATGCTAATATTCTCTAAAAAGTCTAATGAAATGAGCAGTGAATGAAGTAAGAAAATAGTTGGTTAAGTTTTAAGTTCATATAAATGAAATGAGTTTTAAAATATATTTATATTATACCAGGTGATTATTAGGGGTCATTTAAATAAAACATATTGCTTATTACGGGACCATAAATATTGCTTATTTCAAAATAAAAATAAAAGAAAATAACCCTAATATCGAAGTCCGACGACCGACTCGCACTCAACTGATTTTTAACTCAACAAACCATTTGCTTCATTCACTCTTTATTTCACCAGATTTAAGTTAAGTAACACGACATAGTTTCAAACATTTTTAATAAATATTAAAAAAAATGTTGCGTGGTTTTATGAAACCACGGTAAAAGTGAAACTGTTCGAACGGTTCCGAACACTGCTTTGTGTAGCGCATGTCGCGTGACGGTCAGGAAGGTAGGTATACCTACTCGGTAGCCACGATACATGCGACATGCGCTACACAGACCAAAAAGTTTGAGACGATGCAGATGTAATAAAAGTTTCACTTTAAAAATATTTGCATTTTGTGAAAACTATACTCATTTCACTACGACAGATAGGGTAATTTGTAAATGTTGTTCTAATAGAATTCACTGTTAGGCGCGGGTCAAACACAAGCGGCGCGGGCGCGGGCGTGCCATAAGCGCACCTCTTGAATCTGTTTTGCACCACGTCCTTCTTATACATTTTGTATGAAAGAATTTTGGAAAGGCGCCGAGGCGGCACGCCACGGTTGCGCCGCGGGCGTACCGCAGGCGTACCGCAGGCGCGCTTCCCCCATCGCATCCAAATAGAGGTCAATTCACGGTCATACACAATCAAAAACAAATCGGGTGGTAGGAGACGGTAGCCTGTCAGTCAAAAATGTGTTCTCTCTGTGTGGAATTATATAGAGCTGCTATTACATACCCTTCTTCGTTTTGTTTTTAAAGGTGTATTGAATTAATCGATGAAATGATTTACACAGGTGATGGCAGTAGGGAAAGTGAAAATGAAGAAGAGCATAATGAAAGTTCCCATGTATTTACAATGTCAGAAATAAAGATAATCCTGATTTTGATTGTGTTTTTTATTTATTTGTAATTGTAATAATATTGTGGAATGATCAGTACTGTAAATACTTTTGAACTGAGATTTTAATGATAAGATTTATATGGTTTAAATGTAAACCTGTGTTTGAAAACCATATTTTATCTATACTAATATTATAAAGAGGAAAGGTTTGTATGTATGTATGTATGTATGTATGTATGGTTTTCACGCATAAACTAGGTACTGGACCGATTTTGATGAAATTTGGCACAGATAATCTTTAGACCCTGAGAAAGAACATAGGCTACCTTTTATTGCGAAATATGTACCACGGGCGAAGCCGGGGCGGACCGCTAGCACAATATAAATTTTGTGTTATTTTAACCTTCTTTTCTTCCATCATTACACCAGTACTACTTTAAAATTACTTTAAAAGTACTATAAAATTTTCCAAGTAAATTCCAACATTTCCAACAAAGATATATTTGCAATCTTGGGGTTATCCTCGCTATTTACTTACAAGGAATTATCAAAACAAAATCGTTACTTTCAAATTAACGTTACTTTCAAATCTCTTTTAGCACAAAAAACATAATTTTACTAAATTATGCATGAAGAAAATGCATTTAACCACTCTATATAAATATCATTTTCGGACGCCAACAGCGCGCCCGATGCGCGCCGGCAGCGCGCCCGAGGCGCGCCGGCAGCGCGCCCGAGGCGCGCCGGCTGGCGCGCCCGCGGTCGCCCGATGCGCGCCGCGCCGCTTGTATATGTCCCGCGCCTTAATTCGGTATACCGTTTACCTTTTTATTGTAAGTTTCTGTATTTGGTTATAATGTGTATCTAATATAATTATAAAATCGTGGCAGTGTTTGTTACAAAACTACTCCTGTTACGAAACGGCTTCTTTTATAAAATTTTGTATAGATTTATAGGGTAGATCTGTAAATCGGCCAACATCTATTTTTCATGTTTCTAATGATATTATGAGTAGTATTTTTGCTAGGACCTTAATTTTCACTTTTCTACACTAATATTATAAAGAGGAAAACTTTGTTTGATTGTAATGTTATAAATAGGCTCAAACTACTGGACCGATTTTGATGAAATTTGGCACAGATAATCTTTAGACCCTGAGAAAGAACATAGGCTACCTTTTATTGCGAAATATGTACCACGGGCGAAGCCGGGGCGGACCGCTAGTACCTAATAAAACTATAATTTTCATCCGGTAAACATACCGGTGAAGGACTTTATAGGTACGATACTATATTATTATATTCTCAAAAAGTTTATTTTAGTTCTTTGTGACTATAGTGCAGGTGTGAAAGCTTGACTGTGAGACGTTTATGATATTAGTAGGGATTGTCATGTACTCATTTGTATCTCTTTAATTGGTTGAGTACAGTCGTATATGATGATTGTTCATATAGAAGGTAATCAGTTGAGAAAGAAGGAATAAAAGAAACGACATTTTGTATCACAATAATTTATTTTTACAAATGAGTTATGGATCACAACAGCTCTGAGGACAATAAAATCTTCGAGTTAAGTTTGAGAAAAATGTAAAAAAAAATCAAATTAGTAATCTCTTGTAAACGAAATAAAACTATACACAGGCAAAATTAAAAGACAATTAAGAAATAAGGGGAATTAACTAGGCGGCGCGAAGGCACTATCATTCCATTAAGCTAAGATTTACAAGAGTAACTAAATCGTTAAGATTTGAGCTCATCGCAATAATCCATTATTTAACAATTTCCTATCTATTCAACAACCCGAACGCGGTCACTCACAGTGATAAAATTTCTTATTGTACATTAAACACGACAACATTTCCATTGTTATGGAATAATATGCGACTACACAAAATTTTGGTCCCATTTTTGGGTCAACGAACGCGTCACTACATTCCACATACGTAACGTACATTATTCTTTAAAACATATCTAAACACTTAGTGGCTAGAATACAATTCACGAACGTTACCGTTACAATATAACAAATTTATTAGCTAAGTAAGTAATTAGCGCCGAGAAGCCGCACCACAAATATCAAATAAATTAAAACCGCGGTAAAGTATGGATTATGTACAGCTCGGGCGGTGCGGGCGCATCTCTCGGCCGACTTAAGTAATCTTACGAACACATTTACTTTACAAGCTCCGTACTCTCGTTCGCTGGCGTATAATTATGCATTTTGTACCGTCGATGTAGGAGCGCGATTACTACACGAACTCGAAACCGATAGCCGTGCAAACGCGATTTCGATTTGGAAAGCAATCGACGACGTCGTGAACGAGGACGACACTTGCTTATTCCATAATTTATTACTCTAATATTGTCGCGTTTACGAGTTCGCGTAATCGGGTCCCTACTTAAAAAAAATATACACAAATTGGCTTATTCTAAGTCTATTTACACGGCCAGTCGGCTTAGCTTGGACATGTAAACATTAAAAGTAATACATTTCAACAATGAGCGCAGGATGTTTGCGACTCGCACACTCGCGACCAACGAAACGACACAACAAAGTATGTGATACGTGTTTGTGCGTGTGATCCATAAACAGTTCAAAACCGTTGGTAATCTCTTGTAATGGTGAATCGTTATAATCTATGCCAGTAAATAATAACATACACAGAACGTATGCAGCCACAAGTTTAGATGATAAAGCGGAAGTATGGAATTTACTTCTATATAAAGTACATACAAAAGCTATGATTTCCTAAAAATATAATTGATTTTACTGAAAGTACAAAGCTACGTCCTCCCATACTTCCGATTTGTCATATACAGCACACACTTAAATCGACATTGGTATAATATATAGCGTTAGGAAATTGGCACTCATTTTGTTAAGTATATATATTTCGCACATTATCATTTCGGCGCACTCAAACATATTCGCACGTGTTACACTAAAATACGAGTGCAATAATGCTACGGCTACAAATATTTAATTCTAGCTACAATTGTACTTTTAAAGGCACAGAACGGTCGCGAGTGTTGAGACGTAACGCGCACTGGGTTTCGGAAAATACATATAAAAAGCCAGGGTTGCCGGGTGGGATCTTGAAATTTTACATTAATCGTATCACCTTCCTGCCTCGTTTTAGGCTAGAATACACGACTCTGAAAACTTCTAGATTATAATACAAATACTCTAAAAAAATCTTTCACAAAAGTTACACAATTTCTAAGGTAATACAAGTACTATATCACTAGTCCCTTGCCGCTAACCCGCCCAGTGCGCGTGTCTCCGGCCACCCCACTACTGCGGACACTCAACTCCCAGAGTCACTCAATACGTCACAGAACGCGGGTCCCGGGACCCTACACCACTTGCTTCTAAGGCCACTTCACTTGCAGAGCGCAAACACTAATCCTCCAGAGCTGCAATGTCACTAAAGTCTTTCAATCCCTAGGGTGTTCCACGAGTAGCTAGGGCGATTCTCGCTAGAACCCGCACCCCTAGAGCGAGATCCTTCGCAACTAGAGCGGGGTCCATCACCACTTGAGCAGGATCCTTAGTGGCATCCACCAGTAGGGCAGGATCCGACACATTTGGAGCGGGATCCGTATCTCTAGAGCGCCCCGCACTCAGGATCCGGGACCCCAACCGTGCTAGGGTCAGCAGAGCCGCCAGAGGCAGCAGAGCGAGCGCTAGCAGAGCACTGCGCGGTCCTGCGTGGCGCGCATGCGCAGGCACGGCGCGGGGCACGCGCACGCACACGCTCCGCACTCGCCGTGAGCGTGGGCGTGAGCGTGGGTGTGAGCGTGAGCGTGGGCGTGAGCGTGCGGCAGCTTGGCCGGCTTCTCGTAGTCGGGCTGGAACTTCTTGCACAGCGCGAGCACGGACGGCGGCGGCGGGTGGGATTTACGCGACACCTGGAAGCATACATAAAGGTGATAATTTAAATAAATATTTGTAGATATATTAACACAACATATATCTGTTGTTACAAATGTGTATTTAGTTAATAGTATATTTGGAGAAACTGTCTAGATACTGATATCGATATATGGTAATTGTTTTTCGAAACTATATTTATTTATATAACAATTTTATGTACCATTACAAATTTTACAATCATATTATCATAATATTGAACGAAAGGGAGAACATTCATAGTTAAGTTACTAATTATTTGTAAATGTAAAAACTGCTGTAGCCAATCTCCCAATAGCTATTGTCACTTTAGGACTATTATATAATAAACTAGCGGTCCGCCCCGGCTTCGCCCGTGGTACATGTTTACGTTTTCTCTACATAAGAACCATCCTCGTACTTCAAGGAATATAATAAAAAAAGAATTATCGAAATCGGTTCAGCCGTTCTCGAGTTATGCGCTTACCAACACATTTTGCGATTCATTTTTATATATAAGACAAGATATGATATTTTACAATTATTCAACTACAATTTCCCCCTTTTATTCTCCATAGTATGTTACATAACCAAAACAAATATGTATTCGCAAGTGCGTGTCACCTTGGGTGTGGAAGGCGCGTCGGGGAAGGGCGGCGAGGCGTCCCGCGCGTGCTTCAGCGGCTTGTCGCGCTCCTCCTCCTCGCGGCACTCCGACGGAGACTGCGCCGGTTCGGCCTCTGGAACTTATGTAGTTAATGTTAGTTTTAGTGTTATAACTATCACTAATTGTATGGGATAGATTAGTAGATCCGGCTCGAAGGACCATGTAAAAAGGTGCGATTTGATAGTGATATTGTAAGTGCTTTTGTGCGAATGAATAAATGTTAAAAACTCTATCAGATTAAAGCAGATGATGATCATGATTTAAATTCATGTGAAAATTGGAACAGTGATAAATTATAAGTCTAAATTAACCACACATTATATAACAATTGCATACAAAAGTTGCTCACCTTTATCCTCATGCGTGCCATTGGTCGTGCCGTTGCATTTACTAACACCATTATGCCCATTGACTCCATTTACACCATTGATTCCGTTTACTCCGTTGATTCCGTTCACTCCATTGATCCCGTTGACGTGCACTTCGTCTCTGGGGTGGCACGTGACGTCATCGGTGACGTCATCGTCGTCGGAGCCGAGCTCGGACGCGCCGAAGCCGAGGCCAACGATCGCGCGCGGAATGTCCGCGTCGTCTTTCAACCAGGGGTGCTCCAGGCACTCTTCCACTGTAAGACGACCCCTGGAATCGAGAAAGATTAGCATTAAATTAATAATAAATCCACTACTTTGGTGTACGTGTAAACAATAGTCAATAAACTTCATTTGAGTCATATGACTACAACTTCTGTTGAAGTCTGCTAATTTTATTGTTACAACTTATTTAACCGTCTTTACGGAATATAGACATAAAAATACTATACATATTTATTTAAAACTCACATACATAATATTATGTTGATAAACATAAAACAAAAAGCATAGTGTACCTATTTAAGTCATGAAATTATAATATTAACATGCTCTTGTACACATTTAAAATGAAGAAATATCTGTACTTATTATACTTTAAATTTAAAATTTATTAAGTACTTAACAAATTTAAATATAAGCTTGTATTTATCACTTTAGATGTATTAAAGTAAGCAAATATTCGTTCATCCACAAACATCTCCCTTATAATGAAACTGCATAGATTATTCAGAATCCCACTCACTTTGGATCAACCACAAGCGTCTCCCTGATAAACTGCACGGCTCGCTGCGAGACGCCGCGGAACAGCTCCGGCGGGAAGCTGAGCTGGCACTGCGCGATGTTCAGGTACGTCTCCTGCTTGGTGTCGCCCGCGAACGGCGAGTAGCCGCTCAGCAGCACGTACGCGAGCACGCCCACCGACCAGATGTCCGCTGCTAGGGACAGCGGCTCGTACGAGAGGATCTCTGGGGCTGGAATGGTAGATAAGGGTATATTGGTGGTTTAGGTAACAATTTGCATGAAGAATTGACGATTGAATTTGGTGTTGTATGGCGACAGGTAAGTGTTAAGTTATTGGTAGTCTATTATTTAGATGGAGATTTCGAATCTCGATACTGAAAAGGAATGAAAAAGTGTGTCAATGAATTATGCAAGTTCAAAAGCTCTGTAATTATGGTTGTCTGTGTTTGAAGATGCCGTGCTTACAAATACAGAAAAACTTTTTATTAAAAATTACGTGATGGTAAAACTTTTGTATAGTTTTAGAAGGCTGGTAGATATACATTAATTAATTGTTACAAATAATTAAGAAATGAAATCAGTTTTGCCTCATGTACGGACATCTATCAAACAATCACATCAATCATTTTACATTCAAAATATGTATTACGATGTTATTAAGCCAACTGCTACGCTCTTCCTAACTAACTATTTGAATAATTGCTCACCGACATAATCCCTCGTGCCGAGAATCTCCCGCACGTGCGCGCCCGGCTGGATCGCGCGGCTGATACCAAAGTCGCATATGACCAGCTCCTCGCCGCCCGCGGAGAGCAGCAAGTTCTGCGGCTTCAGGTCGAGGTGGGCCACGCGGCGCGCGTGCAAGTGCGCGAGGCCCTCTAGCGCGTGTCGCAGGGCTCTTCGTGCCGCGCCTTCTGTCAGCCGCTCTTCTTCGTCGAGCAGGCGCTGCAGCTCGCCGCCCGCGCACAGCTCCAGCACTATGGCAACTTCTGAACGAGTCTCGTATACCTGGAATTGAGATTGTCAACTATATTGTACTATAAATCGATTATGAGCCAGGATTCAATCCTGCCTTCTTCACCTTACATAGCTCTGACCGCTAAGAAAAGCATGATCTTACTTTAGAAATGGATTTTTTAATTTTTACTTAATGTTTATCTACGTTCTAAATGTTAAAAATTACGAATCATCAAAGCCTTCACCAACGCGCTCAATCAATATTCTACTTTTTAATACTTGTCAATTCATATTATCTAGTAGTTAAATCTCAGCATAAATAATTACAAAAGGTCACGCTCAATGCCACGTGTTTGCGGTTGAAATCCGTAATAAAATACAATAATATGTAGGTGTAAAGGAATCTCCGCGTTATATAAATACAATGATATGATAAAAGGATTAAAATACGTGTTTTTGCACGTGACAGCCAGGCGACAATGAGATTACGCGGGGTGATGGACATTTAATTTAATTTCGTCGTAAAAATACTCATACATAAACCTGGCGCATTTTATGAAGGATTATTATCTTTATTAAATTCGACGCACATATTGATTGGTAGGCATGACTTGGAAATCGTTAATTCTACTATACGCGTGGCCCCGTCATTAAGGCTGGACGGAACACAGTGGGGTTTTGGTCGGTAAAAAAAAGGCGTGATTTAGAAATCAAATTTCGCATGACGACTTATCAATGATAGTTGTAGTCGAAATTTTACGTCATCGAAAAATGGAATTGACAAAATCCAAAGCTAATTAACTACATTTGTAAAACCTTTCAAAATGGTAAGCGATCATCAACGACCAACATCATTTGCGGAGGACCCTTGCAAATGCTCATTTTAAGGGAAGGTATAAGAAAAATATGCCTGATACGGATACGATTACTTGATACAAATGTGGATCCACCAAAATAAACTTTTTTAGTGAAACTTCACTTCAAAAAAGAAGCTCTCACCTCGTGTAATCGTACAACGCGCGTGCAATCAGCGCACAGCGCTAGCACGGCCACCTCGTGGTGTATCTCGCGCGTCGTGTCCGCGGCGCGCCGCCGCTTGCGTATGAACTTCGCCGCATACTCCTCGCCGGAGACCAGGTGACGGATCTTGCGGACCGATGCGAATTTACCCCTGGAAAGAGAAATGTTAATTGATTAATAAAATCCAATATACATTTAAGAGTAGTTAGAAAACGAGAAATAGTATATTGAAGCCTAATAAAGACAACCTTGAAAAAGATCAGAGTCAATGCAATGTAATTCAATGCGTATTATCTTTTATAGTATCTAAGGGTTTTATAGGCAATCTAAAAAAAAGTCAACAGCTATAAATAATTAACTATGTAATAACTTAACATGAAAGTAAGTAGCAAAGCCATAATTAGTAGACATTATTTCATAATTCAAATTAATTAACGACCACTGAAGACGAAGGCACGGTATCGTAAAATATATGACTCGTTGCCAAATGGAGAGTCGCATAAACAAGCCAGTAACATCGTCAAGTTAATGAGCAATAATATCTCCGCATAATTTAGTTTTATTACACGTAGGTACTATTTCAGTTCGCCAGGTGACGTGCATATATCTCGGCATTAATCAGGGAGCGGGACTCGCGGACAGTAAACAACTCGTCGCATGCGGTGGCTTCCCGAGAAATCCCAGCAATGTGTAACAGCTTGTAATTGGGCAATTTCATTAAGACGACAAACTCGCGATAAACATCTCAGGGCAGGCCGTTTGTGGAGCGTTTGTCACGATAATTGCTCGCTCGCATGACGCGTATACGCGCAGCGCAGGACATTTGAATCGTTAACCCGTCTAGGATATAGCGCCTGGAGAATTATTTTCGGGCAAACAAATTCTTCAGTTTGCTCGCAAGATTATCACTCTTGTGCATCTTATTTCCTCTGCATTCAATGTGTTCATTTGATCCTTCACCTTAGTTTATTTTAACAATAATGATCTAACATTAAATGCAGGTAGTAAAGCATATCAGGCAATAAACATGATGTACTGTAACCAATTTTATTGCCTAACACAAAATTCTGCAACCACACACTCAAGTCTTGTTCATTTAACAAAGCCCATACATAGATATCAACCGCCCCAGACACCAGACCTTCACAAAAACTACACACAAGTAACAAGCAGACGTTTAAAATGTTTCCAGCTATTATCTAATCGTTTAACGCGGCGCGTACGCGTTTCGCCACGGTTGTCTGAAGCCGGGCTAGTTTCACGGTGAGCTCCAAGTAGAGCTATAGAGGATAAACGCGCACTTTCGTCGCAAACTCGCAATTAGCGGCCGGCGCCAGTAACCAGCCTGTCAGCGGCCGCAAGCGATGAGATATGGGAACGAATCGTACAAAGGCGGCTCTTTAGCTTTTGTGTTTAGAGAAATGAGAATATTATCTTAGTTTAAATGACTATTTTAGGGAAGCTTGGTGTTGCCTCGTTGGGAATAAGTGTTATCATTTTACATCGCATCTGTACCAGTGATCGATTTTCAATATGCAGTCATTATTTCGTTTTTTTTTTTTTATTTTTATAACAGAAAGTAAAGAAATATCCTTGAGTGCTTCCAATGTACCCTTATAAGTCACAATACAAAAATCCTTCATATCTAGCATTAAGAGCATTTCCCGGGATTAATCTTGCTATAAGCATTAATTTCAAAACAATCCAGAACTCGTCTCTCGCCGCCCACACCGAAACTAAGACATTCATCACCATCATACCACAATACGTGTGAAATGAATCAAATTGTCGGGGATTAAAATTGTAATAGCCCCTTTGGAGAAATAAAATTGCACCCACAAGAGATAATCATTGGCCATATCATCAATTTTCTTTGCAAATTTCATTCAAAAAAGGCGTATAATTGTAGTGTTGATTGTCGTGATGATGTACCACCAACGCACACTGAAAACATGTTTTTTGATAATACATTTCAAATGTCAATATGGTAAACTATAACCATGCAAATCGTATCATTTTTCAAAAGGTCTAATCAAGGTTAGTTTCTCTTATTTTTCTACCACTAAGTAAAAAATAATTTTCCCATTAGAATACCGAAAGTAACATAGAAGGCCAGAACCAGGTTTACGGGCGACAATCATAAACTGCGCAATTCGGACGCCCACCAAGCGATCATCAAGAATTAATAATGAGCATATACTAATTTATTCAGTGGGCAAGAGACCTTCCTTTGACTCGAAACACCGCTACTAGTTTGAAATGTTATCATTCCAAATTTATACGCCTTTACTTTGAAATCGTTAAATATTCCAAGTTATTTCACGGCCCCGTATCCCAGAACCTCTGTAAATCTACACGAAATTCATGGAACGGCGCCTCATTATTATATATTTGGCTCAAACGTTCGTTTTTCTGAGTACGCCTAAACCCGTTTAAGTGATAAATAAAACTTACCATCTACGTATATATAATCATCCACTTAAAATCATTTTAGAGTCAGTCGTATAATAACAGAGCGTGCATCAGAGAAACATAATATTCCAATAATAATCAATCGATTACTATGCCATCGCTTCACATCATTAAAAGACATCTACGATAAACTGAGGCATCGCGAGTGTCGGCCGATTAAGAAATTAATATAATTCCACTGGATCGATGGTGAAAGAGCTGCCTGTGTCGTTCCGAATCGATCGATATTATCGATAACGATCGTAATCGAGTTACAAACTGTCGACGGTTCAAGTTCATTGGTTACGCAACTCGGATGAAATTTACTTTATTGCGTCTAACTTTTATTAATTGGAAACAGCTTGAGTACCAGCAGAGCGGTTGTAAAGTCGTTAACCAATTGGTTTATGAATAAATAATACGTCATAGGGAAAATAGAATAAGGAATGCACTTAAGTTGCTTCCGTAAATGCTTGTCCACTACAACTCCTGTACGCTTGTTTGCTTTCATGGAAATTGTCCAACCATCGTCGAAATAGTCTGTAACCAGATTCCAGAATCAAATTTACTTTCAACCAAAACCTCCTCACCCACCTCAAACCTGGCCCCACACCTGAAACCGCCCTTCAAAATACTCGATCAATCGCTCAATAGATCGCTCCACCACCGATCGATCAACCCGTCGTCCGACGAGTCTCACTGTCAAGGGCGCGCATCGCTTGCGCAACGCTACGTCACGCGCTTGCTGGTGGCCTGAACCAATAGCACACTGCACAGGTTACTAAATAGTTACTTCCAATCACAGATACTATAAAACTCTTCCAATATATAATATGGTTAGTCGCAGTGTCAGCGGCCACGGTCACGCTGCCGTACCTGTTTGACAGGTCGACATTCGTCAACAGCAAATGAGTTATTTTCTTGTCATTTCATAATTGTCATTTCATTATGAGTTCATGTGTACTTGACAGTGCAGTTGAAAATAAACTTCGATTAAACTAGATACAGAAGTTGCGTATGCTTGTAGCCCTTGTAGGGTAAAGAACTAGACACTTAAAAAATTCAGGAGTTTCAATTCAACTAGTCAAAAAGAAAGAACGTTATTTTATTACTATCCTCATAAACTAAACAAGCCTGGAAGTTGCGTGTTTAAAATTGTTATTCCAAAACGCCATTACAAAATTTACTAAAAAATGAACTCCGTTCCCATTAATCTTCATAATTTAAACATTTATCTTAAAATATAAAGAGTTTGTAGAGCACTACACCAATAATTCTTAAACACACATAGCGTCTCGACACATCCTCTCGCCACAAAAAGTCACAACACAAAATGTGACACCATGATGTATGCATACAATGGGCACAATTTACAAATTACAGCAGGACCGCTAGCGAAATTGTTTTATATGGAAAAATGAGTGTTTTATCAGACGCTCGCATATTCATCGACATGACGCCGTGTCGTAAATACTTGTTGGTGGTCGGTCAATTGATGGTAATGGCGACGCATTGTGGTAATGTGCCAAGTAATACGACTCTTATGCACGCTGTATGAAATGCATTTTGTCAAGGGCCGTGTGGAATTCTTGGTCGGAATAATATAATAAGAGTGAATAACATAATGATATTCTATTCTTCGCATCTGCTATCATTGTTGTTGGTCTTTTGTGCGCCTTTCAAAAAACTATCTTATCATCTTAAAAGGCAGTGGAATTGATATTAAATACTCTTTTCAGAGTCGTTTTTCTGGCATTGCACATAGTGTATGATCTGTTTCTTTTTATACTTTTTTTTACCTGATTTTAAAATGCCCTAAGAGGCATATACCGCTTTATTTATGTGTATTGTTATTTTAATACGGTAAGCATGCACTTCTTAAAATGAACTTGAGAAACTCGCTTCAATGTAAAGTAACAAACTAAGAAAGATTTATTCCTTGCAATTTTCATCACCAAAACCACATCTTTGGTGCACGCTAGCCTACACTTACAAAACTGGCCCCTAACAATATAATCGCGCTTAAATCTCATTTAATCTGAACGAAATAACCGATAACATTATAATCAGTACAGTCAAACATCTGCCCGGGCAGGTGCGTCCGATCGCCGAAAATTAGCCGGCCCATCGGCTCGCTGCACATCTGCGCTTATTCGACACGTTTAATATTGCATTTGGACCAATTTTTTTTTATAAATGTGCCTCGTTAAATAAAGGTTTACTGCGTGATTTAATTTTATATACGGAGATTGTATCTCTGCTCTGTATAGATGGATATTTAGAATCTTCAATGGATATTTAGAAAATGTACATAGTGCCTAACAGAGCTTATATTAAATTCCAGAAGCAAAAGAATAATTACAATCATGACTGTTGTGTTTTCGAAATTATTGATTCTATTATTGTCACACCCTAACCTACATTCGTAGAAAGAAAGAAAATATAGCATACAACGAGTAGTATAATAAAAATTGGGCTAATAAGTATTCATATCAAAAGGACAAAACAAATTCCAAACATCAGATTTATCGTAGTACCTAATAATTAATGTTTATTGTAATCAAATACGCGAATTATAAAATTACACGAAGCATACCGTGCTCCATTTCGCCTAGTTCAAATATCGATTGGTTCACCCCAATAGAAGCAAGGTCGCACATTAAGACGATACACAAAAAAAAATCCACTGCTTGGCGGGCGGAGTCTAATAGCTCGCTATCGCGAACGCGGGTGTGCGCGAAGTCATTCTTTGCAATCTCGCCGCGCTGCCGCTGGTCGACTCGGGACAAACATGTATGGAGTCGTCATACAGTTATAATATTGTTATACATATATTTATTGGTTTTATTTTCTTGCTTATAAACAAATAATCTTCTTTTTAACAACTACTTAGACATTATTAATAATTATTATTATTTCGTAATGTTTACTTTATTAAAAAATAATACAGGTTATAAATAATCTTTAAAATAACAAAAAATATTGTTACTCTGAAAAAATGAAATGGTATTCAATAACGCGGACTACTGAATTGATTTAGATAGAATTTGATGCTGACGTAGATATTACGTCATGCCCAGAAATGAAAGGTACTATTTCTGAAAGAAGTTATAAACCCTAATTCTTCTCAGTCAAAGTCAAAAATGGAAGATATCACTAATACAGTAAAACTGATGCGAAACTTTGGATGATAATTTGTATATTTTTTTGTTAGTTGTACTTTGTACTTAATCACGTCAAGACTACATTACCAATTTTGATAAAATATAGCTAATTGCCTGGATTTACACATAGGATACTTTTTATCCGAACTGAACACTTCTGTGGGATAAAACAGGATTCACGATATAACCTAATTCCACGCGGGCAAAGCCGCGGTCGGAATGATATTTTTTTAAATAAAAAAATTGTTTAAAAAAACACAAAATATATTGACGCATATATTTATTTTTTGCACTCTATTATAATTGTAATTATTCATTACAAATAATCAAAATAAAATAGCCAGAACAAAGTTAGGCCCTGGTAGGGTAGGTACTAGGTAGGCAGGTACAGCAATGTGAGACGAATACTGGCTTATTTATACCAATAATAATGTATTATAAACATTAAATTAAGTTTACTTTCTAACAACAAAAATACATAATATTAGCTAATGTGAAAACGAATCAACAAATCATCCCACAACAATGAAATGTGCACACAAATATTCATCCAAATCGGTTCATGTGATTAGAAGGAGTGACTGCAGCGCCATCTTCCGGGCCCAATTGTGTTTCCAGATCACCCAGGAACTCAATTTAATTTAAACCATTAAACAATTTAAACAATTTATTTATTGGTCAGCATGGCGGTGTGGTCACAAACCTTAGATCATTAAGTAATGGATAACACACGCAGGCGTTTCCCCTTTTGCCGAGGTATAAGATTATTCGAATCGAAAAATCTTATGCTTTCATAAAAACTACTTGCGTAATCGATTACGAACACTCTGCGTATTCGTAAAACATCGAAAGGACGTCTGCGAGTGCTCCGCTAAAAATGCCGTTTTGCACTGTCAAGTCTTTCAGAAGCAATTCAAACATGTCGAATATTAAAAAAGATGGAATAACCTTTCATTTGTGTATATTTTTTTATTTTTTTAACGTACATTTCTAATTAAATGCAATTTCTAATAATCGTCGATGTATCGTTTAGCGATATGATCAAGACAAATAATCGAGTCATGTGTGTACTCGATCATTGATGCGGCCTCACGAGACTATCATGGAAAGAAAATATACAAATTTAATCTTTATGAACTAAGCGATAAAGTTGAATTTAGAACGCGATATTGAACCGCACTCCCCACGAGACTATAAAGTGATGTAGCGAGACTATCTTGAAGAGAAAATATACAAATTTAATCTTTATGAACTAAGCGATAAAGTTGAATTTAGAACGCGATATTGAACCGCACTCCCCACGAGACTATAAAGTGATGTAGCGAGACTATCTTGAAGAGAAATTCAAATTTAATCTTTATGACCTTAGTGATAGAGTTGAATTTAAAAACTCGTCGCTTAAAAGGTCGTAAATTTTTACGACTTTCTTAGTGACGGACTGCTTTTAACTTGAACGTCGATAAAAAAATATTTTTCTAAGTATAATTTGAAATGAGATGAGAATTAATCTTTATTATATTAAAATTTTACACAACTGCATAAAAAGGAGTATAATGTTTATTTTGTAAGTCTTGTATATATTTATTAAAATTTACGCTTGGTTACTTTTAACTGGCAGAACATTTTAATGGTACGGAACCCTTCGTGCGCGAGTCCGACTCGTATTTAGCCGTTTTTTTTGTAATGTTAATCTTGTAACCTTTCTATTATGTAATCTATACTAATATTATAAAGCTGAAGAGTTTGTTTGTTTGTTTGAATGCGCTAGTCTCGGGAACTACTGATCCGATTTGAAAAATTCTTTCGGTGTTAGATAGCCCATTTATCGAGGAAGGTATATATCATCACGCTACGACCAACAGGAGTGGAGCCACGGGGGTGAAACCGCGCGGAGCAGCTACTTTGTTTATATGTATGTACAAATATTGCGTATATTTCAGATTTACAAAAAATCCTGCTTTAAGGCTAAGGTGGATTGAATGCTGTGGGAGAAAATCAGAATGGACACCTCGGTACAGAAATAATAAAAATTTCTGGACCGATATTTATTTTATTGAATATAATATGTGATGTGTTGAATAAATACATATTCAAATACAAATAAAATCGCGTTTTATTGTTTTTTCGTATGCATATAATAATGATGAAAACGTTACAAATGACCTGTGTAGTATTTTTTATGAATATAATACTAATGTTATTTCTAATTTCAACAAAATTATTATTTTTGTAATATCGATATGGTTACATCCCTTTAGAGCGATTGTATTATTACGTATATGTATAGAGATTTTTCTGTGTAATCGATGTATGTGTGCAAAAACATGCTAGTCTGTCCATTTTGTAATAGTTTGAGTTTGTAAAGACACAAATTATTTTTGTGAATGTGTGATTGTGTTTCAAAGTGTGAGTTACCCTCCCCGCACCAAAACCGGCAGAAAGTTTAGTTAGAACATTTGCCAGCGTGCTCCATCCATTACTTAATGATCTAAGTCACAAACATTTGGAACTTCCCTTTTAAGTCATATAGACCTGTAGTAGGGAAGTTCCCTCTTCCTCACTGAAATATAGCTAGGTACATGCTAACAATACAACACAAAAAAAAATTATTTAACTTAATATGTACTAAGAAATAATAAATATATAAATAAATAAATATAAATACTCAATTTTATATACTTACACAAAATTTTTCGAAATGAAAACTCACGTCATTAATATGTAAATATGAATATAAACCTGTTTTAGTACTAAGCAATTTTCCGCACAGATATCAACATCAAATTCTTTATACAACATACTTATCTACCACCTAACTACTAAGAAATGTAATTCTTGAAAATTTTTCGTATTTTTTTTAAAATATAATACTACTCCAATGAGCTCCTGTTCCATATTACAGTCCACCATACTTCCACTAAGTTCACCATGATTTTTTATTTCTTTGCACTTTGTTGCTTTTTGCTAAAAATGGAATCATGCGATAAAACCAGTAGAGCGTTGATATAACATACATTTTTGACTGAATAAAGGTACTTACGAAGGAGTGGGTTCACATTGTGAACAATCAGTGGGTTTATTTTCCATCTGGATTCCGGATTTCTGAAAAGATTATCTATGCTATGCATGAAAAAATCTTACACATTCGTTATGTACTTAAAACAGGGGTACATATCAAACATCGTCTATAAAACAATTATCATCAAATTTAAAATAAAACCAACTTACTTCATTAATTTGTTCCAATTGTAAGCATTCTTTTTCCTCCAACCTTTATGTTTCTTCTTCTTATTTTCTTTATTGTCCCCATTTGTCTCATTTTGTCTTATCGTGTTGTCACCCTTTGTTACGATTGCGCGAGCGACACAAGTTCCCCGTGTGACGGCCGTAGCGGGATTGACTCGTGCAGCGATCGGGGTGGGAAGGTACAGGGCGGCTCTCGCTATATTGGCTGGTCGCGCGCTAATTTCAAGTATTTCTTGTTTATTTCAAATCCAGCGCATATTTCAAAATTCTAACTCGGTAGACGTATAGGTTGTATATTTTATAGCTAATATCCAAAAAGTCGTAACTTTACGTTTGTTATTTTGAAGATGCCAGAGATTAAAAAAAAATAACAATGAGAACTTTGTAATTTTTTTCTATCGAGAAAATATCATGGAATCATGTTTCTAAAACGATAGACGTATTGTGTTACTATTGAACTTTCTTGTCAAGAATTTTCATCACGACAACTTTGTTAATATAAAAATTACGAAGGTTTGAAAAGGGCCGTAAATGTTAGAAAAATTAATTCATCCCCTTAAGGATAAACGAGTTTGACCCACTTCCCGACAGAGGGTCGGGAGTATTGATCTAAAAATTTGGGCTATGCCCTACGTTACTGGAAAAAGGCTACATTGAAAGGAAAGTACTTCCTACGTACATAGTATGTAATTTAGGAATTTATATAAATTGTATTTCAATACTAACCGAATGAATTATTTAATAGACATTTTAATATAATAGGTATATGTTTTTTCTAGTACCGACTCTTCATCTTCAACGGTAGTTTATTTAAATGGTAAGCTATGTTGCTGTGTAATTTAAATAAAATAATAAGAGATATAATAATTAGTACCTTATTTTGAGGGTAATAGGTATCTAATGTTAAGCTTTATATAAAACTCCAAATATATTATGAAAATAATCTTCAAATAATCAGATATGCAGGTATGAATAACAGCTATGCATCTATATTGTAAAAAATATTATCATGATTTGCAGTAGTAAAACTTGATTAGGTTTTTGCTGATTTGCCTTGCCCATAGGCCATAATAGACATCATAAACGCAGTCCCTCGACCCTCGCTTATTGCACGCCTCATAAGCGAAGCGTTGAGGCACAGATTAGAGAATAGTTACTTCGTAACAGATACATCACTCCCATACAAAAGCTAAAATACCTACGCTATATTTACCTACAAAATGCGCCGCAACTCGGCTGCAGTAAGAAATGTACTCTACGAACACGCACCGAGAAGCGAGTTTCCCGCGCACGCCGCGTGATTGCGTCATCAAACGAAAACTTTAGGGTTGTACCGAGCGCGTAAATTAAACACAGAATTGCTGAAACACTTATTTTTTTATTGTTAATTATATTTGTTACATTATACAATAAAAAAATGAAATCTTATTGATAGTAGTTGTTTCCTTCGGTTTCACCCGCGTGGACCCGCTATATGTGTCTCCTGGTTCCTGTTTAGGCAATTGAAAAAAAGACAATTCCTTGTTATTCACTCTTGAACTCCGACACCCGTCCACATCGCAATAACCGGGCATCTTGGTAGCGAGCGCGGGAAACGTGACGCGGGTGCGCAGTCTCGCGTGTGCCAACCAACTGCCGCTTGGGTCGGTACCGACCTACTGTGCGGTAGGCACTTATAGCGCGACCTTGAGCGAGTGACGGAGGCCTGGTTGAGGTGGGTACTACTGTCACTTCGCGCAAAACATCTGATTTTTCAAACTTAAAATGTCTTTATGTATCATACATTGCACTTGTAAGATAATACATACACACACATATTAAGAAAAAACACTATTTTTAACGTTCATGATATTTTTGATGTCATTTTTGTTATTTAAACTAGTTAAAAAACAGTTTAAAAAA
Source organism: Colias philodice (assembly GCF_061535455.1). Lineage (NCBI taxonomy): Eukaryota > Metazoa > Arthropoda > Insecta > Lepidoptera > Pieridae > Colias > Colias philodice. Next base: position 11,547,497 of record NC_143094.1, on the reverse strand, counting down.
GTTCTGTCTTGGACGTCCGTGTGTCTGTATGTGCGGATCCTTTTTCTTGTTAACACGATAGCGACCGAAATACTTTACTAATCGAGTCTTTTTTTTTCTCTTACGCTTGAGTATGCTCAGGAATAGAACCCTTTCATTTTTCAGGGTCTGATTCGATGTGGTTTAATTGTTATTAAATAAACAAAAATAATAATTAATAAATATTTATTAAAAAAAAATTATGAGGCGTGCACTTTTGGATTTTCCAAATTATTTACTTTTATGGTCATTGCTATAACGAACAAATCATACAGAAAATATGAATTCTATTGCACATAATATTACTTGATATAGAAACCTACCATTGTATACCTAGCTTTAGTCTACAGGTTGCAATTACATACAGTAAAATAAGTAATCATGTGCCTATGCATTATCGCATTATACTTCAAGCTTTTATCATACAAAATCGATGTACCTAGTCATCTTTCTATTACAACGATTCCTTGGAAATTTGAATGCTCTTGTTGTTTGCAGAAAAGGCCTATACAAACAGGCACAATTTCGATCTATGTACCTTTTCTATATCTAGTATTTTTGCTTAGTATTGGGATAAATTTAACTCTACAGCTAGTTTTAACACTAACATAAATTATACGTAGAATTACATACTGTATAGAAACAAACAATCTTCTTAATATTTATAACCCTACGCGGGTAACAACAGTCGCGAGGGTTGGACCGCATGCAATCAAGTATTTCAAATTGGAAATACCACGAACCATTGTCGACAGCCGAGTGCTAGGGCTCCTGTGGGACTTATTAATTACATTTCTAATAACATTGTCAAAAACACGCACTCTTTAAGTTTTATAATTCGACGACAGTTTAATCACGCAATTGTAATTTGAATTCGGGAGTTTGAAGAAACTAAGCCAGGATAAGAAAAAATGTTGTGTGGTTTTATGAAACCACGGTAAAAGTGAAACTTAGGCACAAAATTAAATCATTCAAATCATTCAAATGATTAATGAAAAAAAAATACGATAATGACTCGGAACACTGCTTTATACCTACTCGGCAGCCGAACGCGGTCACGCGACATGCGCTACACAGACCTAAAAAGTTTGAGACGATGTAATAAAAGTTTCACTTTAATAAACCAGAATTAAATTTAATATTTTAAACTGTTTCGGTCTTTGTTTTTATAATTGGAAAACCTATCATGTCATAAATTGTTTAGTTACCAAAAGTTATTATACATGGACATACAATGGAAATAATTACTTCCATGGAGGAATTTGCCTCAGTGTCGTTCTAAGTAGCTTCAAAATTATAGCCAATGACCAATAACATTAACGGCTAGTCTTAAATCAATCCAATTTCTCATTACAGAGTGACTACAAATGTCTTTGACCATCATAAAATCGCATATAACATAGATAGACTAGGCAAGACATTAAAAGCAAGGAAATCCTAAGCACGAGCCTCAAAAACATTCAGGATCATTGCCCAAGATGATATACGACTGGGCGTTTTACGCAACGCGGATGAATGGGGCACGGATAATAAATTATAAACTTCTGTTTAACACCGCCTTATCTTGCCATCACACAACGTGGAGCAAGTCATAAAACCGCGGCCATATTGCATGTTGATATGTAATAAATAATAGCTGAATGAGTTTTGTGGGAAAACTTTTAAATTGGATCTTTTGGCAGTATAAAAAGAGCCATCTTTTAAGTGTCGCTTTAATGACGGAAATTAATACCACTTAATATTCATAAATAATTTCTATTTTGCTTGATGTTATTTAAAAAATTGTAAACAACATAAATTTACCAACGCGTAAATTTATGTTGTTTACACATGTTTGTTTACATATTCCCTTCGCTGGTCGGATTTGGATGATTTTTCATTTATTTGCTACCTACCTTTGTGTTTTGAGTTACCTGTAACTGGAAGCACACAAAACACCCATGTAAATGCAGCAAACAATTTGGATGTCGAAAATCAGAAATAAGTGCTGAGGTTTTATTTTATGCCTCAGGTATCCTGAATGGTTTCCTTTTTTACCCACGTAACCATAACACGTATAAATTTATGTTTTATTACTATTTACAATGCTATTGTTGTGTGTTGGAATAAATGGTTTCTTTATTTCTTTCTAAAATAGATTATATAGATTGCCATTCAAATAGTCCCTTGTTCCTATAACTTGCACTATTGACCACTATGATAGGCATCACACCGGCATCTTATCTCCACATTTATTGTTTTAACACTGATACGGCCGCGGCGCCTCTGCGATTACGACACGATTGCGACACGACACATTTCTAGCTGTGGCTCATTTTGATCGAGTTTACGGAACGAAATTCTGATTTTATCTTATTTAACTATTAACGATGTTAAGAAAAAACACGAAGTATAAATCATTCACTTTATAAAAAAAGAAAAAATTTAGAATGTTTTTTTACTTATCGAATTTTAATTTTCCAGTACATAAAACAAATAACTATGACAAATTGTTATAATAAAAAGATTTATAAAATCATTCATCACCTCAAAACCAAACTAAATCTAAAACTACCCTCACCAAGCTTACATACGTTTTCACCTTTTTTCTCTTTTCAACAATCTTATATGCTTTTACTAGTTTATTACCAGTACAGAGTAAAATAATTTCAACTCAAAAACACATAGAATTAAAACATCAAACACAACAGTAACTCCATAGAGTCGGTTTCGAAATACAGTCGCTGCACTTAAAAATACAATTTTTACTCTTTACAATGTCGACTTGTGCACTCGACAAGTCGAGATGTTGGAGTCGACGAATAAAATTCCCTAGTACGTTGTTTTCTTACGCTAGTTCACTTAAACGACTACGATGCGATCGTAGTTTTTAAAGCAAGTAATTTATGAATGATTTTTATTTTTTACTTTTTTATGAATTACGCAACACAACTTTCTACTATGTATTTGTATTATTTTTATACGTAAAAAAAATCTATTAAGTAATACGTCTCCTTAAAATTTGAAAAAAAAAAAACTATGAGTGACCTATGCAACCCAGATACGTTGTAGTTTCGAAATTGCAACAGTATTGTAACCTCAACCAAAAACTCTTACACGAGTCAACACAACATTAATTAACAGATAAACAAACGCGCATCCCATCTCCTAAGACCTCAGCAATGCAAATGGCCGCCCACGCGCCGCCAGCGAGCGGTGGCTGTAATCGACGTCTAATCGACGATGAAACAATAGGACGATATGCGCACTACCGTTTCGCACTCATTAAAACCGTATAAAACATTGTACATCATTTGCATATTGTTCCGATGCCCACGTTGTTCATTATAAACAACAATAATTGGTAAGTTACCTACTTACTTGAATCAAAGCGCGGTGTTATAATTAATAGCACTAATAGCGTGTATTGTGTGGTATGCTTTTGTTTTATATGGCATAGAAACCTTAACTGGGTTGCGCTACCATATTTCACGCCTCATAAGCGAAGCGTTGAGGTGGGGTACTACTGTCACTTCGCGCAAAACATCTGATTTTTCAAACTTAAAATGTCTTTATGTATCATACATTGCACTTGTAAGATAATACATACACACACATATTAAAAAAAAACACTATTTTTAACGTTCATGATATTTTTGATGTCATTTTTGTTATTTAAACTAGTTAAAAAACAGTTTAAAAAAGTTCTGTCTTGGACGTCCGTGTGTCTGTATGTGCGGATCCTTTTTCTTGTTAACACGATAGCGACCGAAATACTTTACTAATCGAGTCTTTTTTTTTCTCTTACGCTTGAGTATGCTCAGGAATAGAACCCTTTCATTTTTCAGGGTCTGATTCGATGTGGTTTAATTGTTATTAAATAAACAAAAATAATAATTAATAAATATTTATTAAAAAAAAATTATGAGGCGTGCACTTTTGGATTTTCCAAATTATTTTATTATATTAATTAGTTTTACCAACATTCACCTTCAATTTAACTTAATAATCTAGAAAGCAATCTTTTACCCATATTTTAATGAAGCATGGACCAATTTATAAATGGAATATAGTACAATGGAGTAAGACCAGTGTCTCAATTTAAACGTACCTACCTAATTCTTAAATCTTCTTCAAAATATAGAAAACTTTAAATCTGTCTCTATGAAGAAGAAACTGATGATTGATGGACAATGTTTAATATTACATAAAGTTAAAATAAAATAGAAATCTTATATATAAAAATGAATCGCAAAATGTGTTGGTAAGCGCATAACTCGAGAACGGCTGAACCGATTTCGATAATTCTTTTTTTATTACATATATTCCTTGAAGTACGAGGATGGTTTTTATGTAGAGAAAACGTAAATATGTACCACGGGCGAAGCCGGGGCGGACCGCTAGTAAAATATAAAAACACAGAATTACAAGTAAATATGTCAATGCAAAATGCGGTTGACAAAGAGCTCATTAAATAGCGCGTCAATTTTCAAGTGATATTTAAAAACACTCGCATTGATGCGTGCAGCTGATAAAAATAATATATGGAATATAAAAAGTCTCGGATTACGTTTACGTAGTAGGAAGTAATTATTGAGAAAAATAAGACTTTAATTTATGCTACGAAAATAAAATAACGAGGTGATACTGCAGCTTTGTTTATGTGAATTTTCAGTTATCAACTATCCTGCGATTACTGTTTTTTCAATACAAATTGCTATCATCTATAAAATCTATTTGGTTTCAACAAAAAAATTACCTTATCGTCTAGATCTGATATCTTTCTATCAAAATACGTCCTACCTTTCAGATGTGAACCACAACAGACAATAACTATTTCCTTTATAGAGCATGCAATTACTATTTTGAAGTCGTTTAAAAATACTTCAATAAAAACAAAGAAACCACTTAACGACGATATTAATCTTGGTTCTTCACTTCAACCATACTTACTTAAGTAAGCGTTACAATAAACTTTCGCCTCGGCTTTCCTTGTTTTAGTATATTGAATCAAAATTATCTAACAAAAAGCGACACAGTGTTATTAATTAGGCTGGCGTTGATTAAGAAAATGCGTAGATCGGTGAAAGCACACGACGGGAACATGCTTTCGTTGTATTGACAAACATTTTAATGGTTGAGATTGGCTTGTAATTAATGCGTAGGATAGTTTTAGGGCCTTGCAACTCGTTCGGCTATATTTTAAAGCTGAAGAGTTAGAACGCGGCGCTAATCTCAGGAACTACTGGTGCGATTTGAAAAATTCTTTCGGTGTTAGATATCCCATTAATCGAGAAACGTTATAAGCATCATCACGCTAAGACCAACAGGACAGGGGCACATCTAGTACCTAATTAATAAAGGTTGCTAATCTAAACTAAATAGGTACTATTGCTATTATAAATACATACATAGCAATGTCTTCCTTGGAAACTAAGTATTCTTTACAATTTTATGAAATAAGAGGCAAAGTATTTTACTAATAGACAGACACATTTTCAAAAACTGTAACATCGAAAATAAATACACCGATACATGTAAACGTTTATAAACTCATCTCTAATGATACTTTGAACAATAATTAATCAATGTACTATACAATATACATGTACTATATATGACAGTTTACAATATAAGCAAATACTTTAAACTGCAGCGCACTTTCTCCGGCCGATATATCTATGAGTTCATTTCGCGATTGGTCAAACAACAATAGACGCAAATTCGCCGTGATTTGCTCCCACGACGGCTATCCGTAACGACACGGGATAGAGATGTCCGATCGATGTCGATAAAAGCGCATTATAGAGTATCGAAATCGATGATCTGTGTCACCGAGTCTCGCTGTGACGAAAATAGGTTTATTTAATGTAGACTTGTAAAAGTGCAGGTTAGACATAGTGACCAAATAATAATAATGAACGAATTATCTACCTATAAATTAAACAAAGCTATGGAATGCTGAATGAAGTAATGGGAACAAGAACTATCATTTATCAGCAAATCACAAAGAGCATATTACAATGTCCAACAGTGAATTTATTCTTATTAAATCGACGAATGCAGACTAGTACGAACTAAGAATTTAAAGTAGTGCCTTCTGAGAAGAACCAATTATTATTTATTAACGTGTATCGATAAAGTACACTGAGGCACAACACTACACAAGAACTGGTCCACGCTAAGCGGAGATGCGCAACTTTCACCAACCTTTCCGGGACGGTCCCTTGGCCGCTGACCTTACCGCGCTAGTGCCGTACTTGGCGGCGTTTATTAGTTCAGTGCACGCAAGTACACTTGAATATCAACCTAAAAGTAACATGCAGTAGGTCGCTTTTTCGTATATAGTTGCGAGGGTATTATAATGATAGCTGATGTGTTATTGTTTTCGCATAATAATATAGATTTGTCTAATGTTAGGTTCGCGATACGTGTAGTGTAACACGGGGAGTCGTTGGAATTAAGAGTAATAGGAAAATCAGACCAAACTAGTGTTTATTAATCTAATCTTATTTTTAGATTTTGTTGTCATATTCCGAAAACAAGACTTTAAACATTTTAAAGTTTATATGTAGCTACAAATTCATATTATGACAAATGATAATAGGAAGGTGTCTCATCGTCTAATAAAAATATATGGTACGTAAACTACACACAACAAAGCTAGGAGAAGTTGTGCATGCGCAAAAAAACTCTCGTAGGATAAAGTCTTACCCGCTGCTATAGTGTCGTGTCACAATCGCAATCGCTGCATACCCCCGTGTTAGGGTATTTACACTCGACACGATAAATCTAGGGGAAACGATGCGACTGTCGTGTGTTGCAAGTATTAATATGGAAGGGCTTTATTGCACGCCTCATAAGCGAAGCGTTGAGGTGGGTACTACTGTCACTTCGCGCAAAACATCTGATTTTTCAAACTTAAAATGTCTTTATGTATCATACATTGCACTTGTAAGATAATACATACACACACATATTAAGAAAAAACACAATTTTTAACGTTCATGATATTTTTGATGTCATTTTTGTTATTTAAACTAGTTAAAAAACAGTTTAAAAAAGTTCTGTCTTGGACGTCCGTGTGTCTGTATGTGCGGATCCTTTTTCTTGTTAACACGATAGCGACCGAAATACTTTACTAATCGAGTCTTTTTTTTTCTCTTACGCTTGAGTATGCTCAGGAATAGAACCCTTTCATTTTTCAGGGTCTGATTCGATGTGGTTTAATTGTTATTAAATTAACAAAAATAATAATTAATAAATATTTATTAAAAAAAAATTATGAGGCGTGCACTTTTGGATTTTCCAAATTATTTTAACTATTTTCTTTCATAGATGTTTTTTTGCACTATCTCATGATCAGTAGGTAAAGAAAAAAAAAAGTATATCTAACATATTTTTTGACCATTTTTTTTATCTAACACGATTTTGAATTAGTCATTATGTAAACATATTTATCCATCTATTTATAGCTTCATATCAATGAATTTACTGCTTATCAACGTTTAATTAATTCTATCTAATCGCAATTTATAATTATTTAGCGCTTGCTCAAAACAAAAACAAAAACAAAATACGTAACTACTTGCAATAAAAATGCCTATCCTCATGAAAAATGGAGCATCCTTTTATCAACAACAAACACTTAAAACCGTACAATATGACTGAAAACTTACAAAATCAAAATAATGTTACACAACCCAGCGTGTCTATCAGACAGAACAGCCTCACACACAAAATACTTTACGATACTGACATTTGAAATTTTAATTTAACAATAAAGAACAAAATTTCTGGACAATAACAATCATTAATCTATTCCCAAAAAAATGCATCAAATTAACCACCACATGGCTAATAAAAAAATGGAATAAACGGCACCATGCATACAAGTCCTAAACAATAACGAGCGCAAGGTCGCACATAGACGCATCCATTGTTGTATCGACAAAAGAACATATCAACTTTTTGTCAGCCCTTCGGAGATCTCGATAGAGCTTCGAATCGCAACTATCCATCAGAACACACAGGAATGCTATTTATCATTCTTAAAATTCCAAACAAAATCCTGAAAGATATTTCTGTGCGTTTAAAATTTTAACATAACTTCTTGATTTCGGTTGTGTTAGTGTGTATGTTAGTATTAATAAAACATAATGAATAGTTTTTGTAATGCTTCGTATAAATATGACTTCGTATTTATACATATTTTTAGAAAGAAGTACGAAAAGTTTATCAACCACGTTTTTTTTACCAAAACAATTACATTTCTTAAAAACTATTTATAACGGTTGAGCGAGATTAATTTTCAATCTAATAAATGTTGGACATTTAGAGATGATATATTGTCTCAATGGCAAAGTATGCTACTTTAAAAGCTTTTACGGGCACACCAATTCGTTACCGTGTCACAAGACTGACAGAAAATTCAATCAACATTTCGCAATTAACACGCGCAATAACAAAACGGACCACTTTCGCTACCACTCAATCATCGGAAACCGCATTTATCCATTAGACATTAGAGCACCGCGCAATACTGTTACTTGAAGGACGAAGCAATATTTCTCCACACAAAAAAACAACATCTAATAGGCCATTACGGCCGACAGCTGATAAAAATCTACTCAATTAACGTTTTGTCAACAGTAATTACGGCATGGGCGGTCATTCAGACCCCGGCTCTAATTATCCCGTAGAATGTATGGCTACATCGGCCTAGCGGTATTGACGCGACGAATTACACAAGGTCACGAATAATAACTGCGAGACGGGCACCTCCCGGACAATGATTGATGCGAACCGTTAATTGGCCATCTCAATAATTGAGAAGTCTCCGGAGCTGGTCTCCGCTTTATCTAATGGTGCGATAATGATGCAATAAATCAAGTATGACCGGCCGACGCGCCTGGGGGGAAGCGTGAATGATAGCAGCGGAAATGGATATTATGATAACGATGCCCGCGCATCAACTCGCCAGATTTAGCGAGCCATTTGCAATCGAGCTAGTTGAATCTGATTGCTCGTATACATCAAGCTGTCCTTATTCGTCCGCCCGTCGGTTATTATTTCATCGTGTAGTCGTTATATTCGCATAAATGTGCGAAACGATAACGCGAGGCGCTAAATAGGGAGACAAAAGGTGAGGTAACTGTTTGGTAATTCTACGGGCGCGGTCCGCGCGACCCATATAGGCGACGCAACGGTTGTTTCTCCGTTTTCGTATTGTCCTTCGTCGAGTGAGACGAGCGTTTAGCCCTTTGTGTGTCTCGCCGCTAACTGTAAACGCGGCCACTGAGGTATGACCTGTGACGTTACGTATTCCGCCCGCTGCACCGCGGCGTCCGCTCAAAGGCATGCCTCCCATTAAGTTCTTATCTCACGAACACGGCAGTTTCACCGCATGCCCATATAATAAATAGGTTCACCGTTGAACGGTTCAGATTCAGTCTATTAGCAGTCGATCTCCGCCCGTGACCCGCCCGATATAGGTCACAGTCGACGACCGCGGATTTTACGATAATCGCTCGTTGCGAAACTTACACATTGGCAAAATATCAAAATTCCCGTCTGTAGTAAGTCTAACAATGACGTGAACGAACGTGAATCATAAAGAAGCCGAGAATCCACATATTGTGAAGACCTCCCGGAATTCTTAATATATTCCCAACGATAAATCTACACTTAAAATTGTCTCCATTAGAGTCGAATTTGGATCGGTTACGATCTGCCGTTGATTCTATGATATGTGGCCGTAAATTTAGAATAACGGAAAGCGTGGCGGGCGGCTGTGTATGCGCCTTATTCCCCGGCCTTCGCGTGAATGAGATGCCGAGCGGGCAACGCACAGACCACTAATTCGAGGCGCGGACACCCAATAATAACGAATGGATTTATGGCTCATTAAGCTGTGAAAACAGGAGTGCATTCCGGCCGGTCGCTCGATAAACACGGTGTCGTCGACCTTTGCCGTGAACTAAAAGAAAAGTGAAAGCGGCCGGTGACAAATCCACCGGCACGTGTCCTGTGCAACACGAGGTATGCGCCCGCGCCGCCCGTGGAGGTAGAAAATAGATGGAGCGCTTTATTAAATCCGAGGCGTGCTCGGACGGGCGTCATGTTAATAATAGTGGTGGAGCGTATTGTGTGCTGTCACCGGTGAGCTGATGCTATCCGCGGGATCGCGCTGTTGCCCGCGAGACATCGATTAACATCGGCTACTTTTAAATCGATCGACTCGTTCGCTTAATGCGAACCCATTACGTCGATCGGAATGCGCGGGACTTATCATAATGGTGGCTGAATATTTCAATGCACTCCGGACGAACCTCCGCCGCGAGTTAAAAGTATTAACGCTCTCTTGCTAATGCACTCACGATATTACCGTGAGCGTTTATAATATTATTGTGAGATTATATTAAGTGCATCAATAGTGAGACAATCGACATACCATTAATCCGCGTTCAATGTAAAATTCTGAATTGGATTAATCTTCTTTAATTGAATGGACTTTCTAAAATTGCACTTTGAAGCTTTTACGACAAGACTTATGACTTATGAGTATAATATTATAAACTGAGAGAAACTTAATCCCTTCTTTGTGTAATCTTCATGGTATTATTAATGGAAAAAGGTGTACTAAAATATTTATTATTATTCAGCCATGACTGTCCCACTGCTGGGCAAAGGCCTCTCTTCCCTTCGTCCATGTCTTCCTATTGTGAGCAATTTTAGCCCATTCCTTGCAATGAGAGTCCAGTTCGTCGCGCCATCTGATTTTGGGCCTTCCACGCAGCCTTTTTCCATTGTCGGGGATCCACATAGTGGTGATTTTTGCCCACAACTCTTCGGACATCCGGCAAACTAAAATATAATTATTTTAAAAATATTTTGGACAATTATTACGTAAATTAAGGTTCAGCGCCCACACCGCAAATATGACTCATTCAGCCGTTAACGGAAAATAAAAACGGTTATATAAGTGAAGACGTTTGTCTTTAAATTTAACGTGGATTCTAACGTTTACTAACGTTTTTGTTGTAATGTTTAATTAGGTAATTTGTATCTTTGTGCGGAAAAAATAAGAAAAATATCATATGTTCTGGTAATGATAGAATATAAAAACTTTATCTGTTCGTTACCATATTTTTTACTATTTTGTCTATTCTTCCTTCTTGATTTCAAAGTGCTCATTATGTTAAAACTAATTAAGGAGATTTACATGTCCTTAAAAATAGTATCAATGCGTTAATATATTAAAAATATATTTATTTACTCTATTGATATCTAGAGGAATATAAATACATACATACTTTTAATACTAGTAAAATTATAAACATTTCAACAGACCAATAGGTAGAGTACTAGGAAATCATCACAAGAGACAATCCTATCTTAGAACAACTACAGCTTCAATATAATGGTAATTAGAGTTTCGTTCGCTATTAATCGTAACACAATGGGCGTATAGGCTGGTTAGACATGAGGCAATTATCTTGCGAACGGTAAGGCTGGTTACAGACGTACCAATTATTATAGAAACTAAGATATGTATGCGCTCATATTGTTTGTATATGCGTAACAAACCATTAATACTTCTATAATGGTATATAGATATCACATATCGTTACACTACATTGGTTTTTATTTATTGTGTAATTTATAATCTAATAGGTACCTAAAAAAAGTCAGCCAAGAAAACTACGATATTATTATTTTACTTCACAGAAATTTGTTTTACTATTATTTATTATAGACAATTTATTTAGATAGTTGACATCCCTAATTGAAATGTACCACCATAATTATAATTACCCTACCACGAAGCTTGTAGTTACATCAATAACAAATACAAACAATTTATCCAGTCCTTACTCTAGCATGTAATTATTTTAAAACCAGTCATTAAATTATGCATTTGAATTGCGCACATCTATCAGGAAATATAACTTCTTAACCGACTTCAAAAAAAAAGCAAAGATTCTCAATTCATTCGTGTTTTTTTTTTATTTTTTACCTCAAAACTTTTGATGATTCTTTTCTAATTTGAGAGCTGGTGCCCTCCGTGTGTTCCTATTTAAATTTTGTCTCGCTCTAACAATCTGAAGGCTTAGTTTTAAGTTTAAATAATTTTATCTCGATATATTAAAGATCCATAATGCCCTGACCTTTGGAAACAGATTTGTAGAAGCCAAAAGTCGTTCAGTTTCGTTCCACTTTGTGACTCACCTGCAACAAAAAATAATAAATTATAATATTGCCATTCAAGAAATTAGTTACAATATTTTTATAATATTCGTTTTGCACAAATTATTCATTAATCTCTGATGCGGGAAGTCGTTAACTTCACGGATGCTCTGTTTGAGATTTGATGTGGTCTGTGTTTATTCATTTAGATAATTTAAGATAAAACAGAAAAATATTTAGATTATTAGATGCACGTTTAGTCTAAGAAAGTATGTATTCTTAAACGTATTCAACAAACATGTATGTACGTCATACAAGGGCTTCCTCTTAATACTACAATACTTATATTAAATATTGAATTTTTATACTTGATATATCGGTTACTACTCGATTACATAAAACCTTAATTGATTAGTATTTATTTAAACTTTTAAAGCATTATCATTTCACACATCGTAATGTGTTAATGCTAAATGTACAAATAACCTAAAGTCTATATTAATATTTCCTAGGATAGTCTCAAGAAATCTTTAAGCACCTACAGAAGTGCTAAACTAACATCTCAATACATGCTTGCACCGTGGCCGTGGGCGGCGGTCACTCGCCGCGCCCACGCGTGGGCCACTAGCAAAAGGTCGGGGAACTTAATTTTTCGTAATACACACGCATTTTCACGCAATCGTAATGCTATACGCAGTGTCGAATCTTAATAGATTTCGTGTGTGAATTGTGAGGTTGTAGGCGAATCAAGAACTTGCAAAGGAAAACACATTGTATGTATAAAAGTTTCTATTATATCTTCTATCAATCGTCAAATATGCTGGTAAGCGCAAAACTCGAGAACGGCTGAACCGATTTCGTTAATTTTTTTTTATAATATTCCTTGAAGTACGAAGATGGTGCTTATAGAGAGAAAACGTAAACATGTACTACGGGCGAAGCCGGCCTGACCGCTAGTTTATTAAACAAGAACATATTCACACACAATACTAAACAAATATCCAATAAAAGATAAACAGATAACCAATCCGATTATCCAGTAAAATGTATATGATTATAGGAGTAATCATCTCGTTCATATACACCCACGCGTAATGTGCGTCTCACGAATGTCTTTTATTTAATTTGTATAATAAAAATATAATTTACTCAGTACCGTTAAATAATTAAAACTATATGATAGATTTTCTATGTTATGAATTAGTAAGTAAGTCATCTAAACATACATAGGTTTTCACAGAATGGATAAAACGTTAATCAGTTGACTAGAATTTTGTTCTAAAGTCATGTAATCAAATAAATTTATAACGAAAAAAATAACATGATGATACAGAAGAAAGAAAGAAAGAAAAAACGTTTATTTGGCGAACAGTGTGACAGTTAATTAACAGCAAAAAAAACGATGATATCGACCATCACTTAATTAAATGTATGACTGACTACGTAGACAATCCTAAAAGATATTTAGCTAAGACCTTAGAAAGTAATAAGCATCAATAGACTAGAATATTAAAATTATTATAGGTCATCATCATGTCGTTAGTGATGGCATTTCGTAACACGAAATAATTATATGACCATTGTATTCGATTAAAATCATAAAGCACCTGGCAATGAACACACACACATACACACATATTGTGCATGTGTGTGTGTGTGTAAAATTATAATGCAAATTATTTGAAGCTTCTATTTTGTCGTAATTGTATTTAAAATTCAAGGTCGTTGTACGAGCGTTTATCATTATAATATTAACTTTTGATTACACAAATACAATATTCAAAGTGTGACAAATAATTAAATTTTAAACTGCATAGAGAATGACATTGAATGACGCATTTAATTTAACATTATTGAATCTATCAATGACGATTATTGATATATTCATAAAAAGGTCAAAATAATAAAATACGGTAGTAAACATGATTCAATTTTTTTTTAATGTAAGTATTCTTCTGCGATGTACTTTAAACGAAAACTGCATACGTCATTGTTTTTCTATTAAAAGCTGAAATGCGCAGCAGAATAGAAAACCTTTATAAAATTGAAAATACCTCTATGTTATGAGGAAGTGTCTTGTTACGATTGGAAATTCTTCTATAAGTCTTGATATCCTCTGAGATGCATATACTATATTTATTTTATTTACGTTATATTATTTTGTCCCATGAACCCCTTTCTGTCGTTAGAGATTTAAAACTGCATATTACCAAGATCACATTTATGGCATATAAGACTTATATCTCAATTCAAATCAATATTTTAATTTATTGCAGTAATTATATCTCCATACATTCCTTGCCAGAATCTATCCGGCGATAAACCGGACATGCGCGATGCTTGTTAACAACAAACGTACGAGATGACATTAATGTGTATTGCATTTAGACGTATTATGTCCATTTGCTCTCATTGACTTGTCTAGACGTCCGCGTCGGTGTGGTTGAGGCATTTATGCGATTATTTGGCATATCTCCTGTTTCTATCTATGGACTACTTTATTAAACTTAAAATAGGGTACGTTTATTAGTTTCAAATTGAACCTACAACTACGTGAGACAGGATGTTATAGGAAAAGTTTTACATACCTACTCACGGATAATCAAGTTTAAATTTTATGGTATCAAGTATCAACTAGCGGCCCGCCCCGGCTTCGCCCGTGGTACATATGAAAAATAGATGTTGGCCGATTCTCAGACTTACCCGATATGCACAGAAAATTTCATGAGAATCGGTCCACCCGTTTCGGAGGAGTATGCAGACTAACATTGTGAAACGAGAATTTTATATATAAGAAGAAGATATGGCTAACACTGCAGCGCAAATTGATTACAAACCTACGTAAGTTACTAGTACACACGGTTTATTTACTTTAATGTTGTTGTGTACCTATTTATCGTTTTCAAACAATTTGACTTAGAAAAATGAAGAGAAACCGAATACTTCAAACGTTGATTTAAAATTTGAAAGTTCGTGTGTGTGAAATTCTTATACTTAACAGCAAATGAGACAAGTGTTAGGTTGACCGAAATAAAAGAACACCAACAAGTAACCAACAAAGAGGCTACAGTACCGGCAGGCCTCCGTCACTCGCTCAAGGTCGCGCTATAAGTGCCTACCGCACAGTAGGTCGGTACCGACCCAAGCGGCAGTTGGTTGGCACACGCGAGACTGCGCACCCGCGTCACGTTTCCCGCGCTCGCTACCAAGATGCCCGGTTATTGCGATGTGGACGGGTGTCGGAGTTCAAGAGTGAATAACAAGGAATTGTCTTTTTTTCAATTGCCTAAACAGGAACCAGGAGACACATATAGCGGGTCCACGCGGGTGAAACCGAAGGAAACAACTACTATCAGATTTAATTTTTTTTATTGTATAATGTAACGAATATAATTAACAATAAAAAATTAAGTGTTTCAGCAACTCTGTGTTTAATTTACGCTCTCGGTACAACCCTAAAGTTTTCGTTTGATGACGCAATCACGCGGCGTGCGCGGGAAACTCGCTTCTCGGTGCGTGTTCGTAGAGTACATTTCTTACTGCAGCCGAGTTGCGGCGCATTTTGTAGGTAAATATAGCGTAGGTATTTTAGCTTTTGTATGGGAGTGATGTATCTGTTACGAAGTAACTATTCTCTAATCTGTGGTACCGGCCGCAGCGGCGCGTCTAATCGTTCAGCCAATTAGCTCCCATTGCGCTCTGATTGAACACCACGCTTCATACTTACTCTATTAACACTCTCCGTCAACAATCACACACCTCATCCCGCTCACGCATCGACGATCCCAATAAGCGAGACAGAGAGAAAATATGCATTATGCAGCATAGGTGGTCCGACCGTCGTGTTAGCTGAAGTCTTACTCTATTTGGAAAAATACTTTATGTTCTAACTGATATGGTAATTGAATTACTCGGCGCTGACTAGTTGGCACCAATTATATATACTGATAGCATTATAATCCGTATTCAGCATCGAATGACATCCGGAATTCCTATTGACGCCTCTTATGGCGAGATGGCGTTAAAACGATACCGTCCTGCGTATTGTCAATTAAGCGATTCATTTTAAATACACAATTATTTACGTTCGACAGCGTTCAATTAAGTTATTTATATGCTGCGCTTTAAAAATCGTGTACATAAATCAGTGAGTTGGATTAAGCCGCAACGATAATGCTTCAATATTTCGGATTTAATGAAAAAGCAATAACGAATCGACAGGTCGTTGAATAAAGGACGTGTATAAGGAAAGAATAATTTCGAGTGCGGCCCTTAAAATATCGTTGAGTTATTATCGTATACTGTATGTGACATTGTATGCTAAATTATTCAACTGTCGTTAATTTTATGAAATAATCACATTGGTTGCTCGATTTGAGTTTGGTAATGTCCAATCTTTTTGTCAATTTGCAATGAATGATGAAAATATAAAATCAACATAATATTGTAATGAAATTATTACTCTCGCCTGTTGCGGCTGCATTGTATAGCCGGATTATAAATGGATTTATCGAAGGTCATATAAAAATCCACGGAACGGATTACAGACCGGATCTTTACAGACCTAAAAATTGCTTGCATTAAAAAGACAAATCATTCCTTACATCACGTAATATTATTAGATACCAATAACAATTGCAATTGCAATCTTCTAAAACAGTACGTTATTAGTCCCATAGCCGGTGACATCACTATTTGACCGGGACGCCCATTCACGAGCCGACGATAAAGAAAGCCATTCACGTGACGACCATTCATGCGGCCCACGATCGTGTCTTTTGACCTGTGAAATGCATTCTGTGCGTAGCTTGTTCTCGTGAATGGTAAATGTTTACTTATAGTTGACGGATGAATGGCCGTCAATGATGTTTGTTCAGTGTAAGTTTCAAATAGGCATCATTTGTGAAGGAAGTACAGTTATAATAGAACTAAAGATAAAATCAATCTAATTAAAATGTATCACTTTGTTTGTCGTATGATAATGAGCTATTTATAGCCTTATAGGATTCAATAGATATCTTTAATAAGATAAAATGGATATTCATGAAATTTTAAATTGTAAAATGACTATAGATCATAATATGATACACAAGCAAAAGCTTGCAATTGAAAAGATAACAAAATTATAAAATCAAGAAGAAAGTTAAGAAGCGTTGAAAACAACATCTGAATTGAATACAGCATCTCCCTACAAACATGAAATTGCGAAGTACCGTTTTCATCGCAACAACGCCGATAAACAGGCACTACATTTTCCATCAATCATTCCTCCAATCACACCGAATTATCCATACTCAAATCGCACGGCCGAGCGAGGAAATGGTTTCCACAAACTGGAGCGGTCGTGGGAACCGCGGACGCGCGTCTCTACAGCGATAACAATCGTATCTGTAACTGTGGCGATAAACGTTCGGAGCTATTGCCACTGTAATTGCTCATTATTTCGCGTACGGTGTAATCGACGGTAAAATTATGTAATTCTAATGTTCGCGAAGCATTGTTTTGAAATAATTATTATGTAATGACTAATGAGCGCTTTGTAATAACCGCAATTTTGCCCTTTATCTAATGTCTTGAGTCATTTTGCGTATACTCATTAGCCATATAAAAATAAACAAATATTTTGCAGCCTTGTTTTTGGTAATGTCTTTGAGTTCTGTAGCTTTTTCGGAAATTGTTCATTTTATATAATTGGAAATAACAATGCCATTATATAAATTTATACATACACCACTTCAAATACAGATAAATCATGTAGCAAACACTCACATACCTACACCTACAGCGTACCATTTATAACGCTTACAAATACCAGCGGCCCCAGCGCTGATCCCTGCATCACCACCTCGTACATTATCGCCACAATAAGAGCATAACGCGAGAGTTCAATAAGCCATTCTTAGTGAACACGACGCAAACGAACTGCACTCCTCGCCGATAGCATTCAAACGTCCAGCGACCATTTGGTGCACCTATTCAGAGTCTATTTGCGTCTATTGCTCGATAATGTCGGCCATAGAACGAAACATCATTTACTATCTGCCCAGAGATTTATAGTAACAAGGGACGTTAGGTTCTGCGCATGGGAGCTGCTGGTCAGTGGTAAATGGTATGAAATATTGCGACATGTTTGTGGAGAAATTGAAGATGAAGAATCTGGTACAAGTGCTAGAAAGGAACGCTTGCGTATTGTCAATTTATTTGATTATTCTTATTATGCTTCGCTGGAAAATTAACAGTTGGTTTATGGATGACACGCACGCTTCACTTCTTAAAAATTTAATTGAAACATTAATAATTGGTAAACCAAATAAATAAATAAAATAATATCTATCTATTGGAAATCTAAGAATTAGATTTATTCGAATATTTATAGACTTTATGCAATTTAAAACTACATATAATATGTAATATTCTTGTTCTCGAATCCTGTATCAAGACGCAATTAAGTGCACATAATTAAATTCATATACATACTATAATATTTTCTCATGTGCAAAGTATCTAACGGTCATATTTATCGCATCCCACGGTCCCTTCGGGTATAAAATTTGCCCCTGTCTGTTTGCACGATCCACGCCGGTAGCGAGTGTACCTTTACCTTATAGCTTTATTTTATCAATATTTACACAGCACTTGGGCATGGAACAAGAAAAATATGCCACGTATTGTACCTACATATTTATGATTGGCGTGCATTCAATCCATTTTAATCCGATAAACTTTTGCAAAGTACATCGTAAAAATATGATTTTACTTGAGATTGCACAGACAGCTATAGGACTAGAAATCTCAAGTCTAGACGAGGGTGTCTTAAGCAATAAAGTTTCCCGACTCCGACGTAGCATTATTAATCTAACGAATTTATTACCGTACTTAAAATATCGCCGCAAAACAAATTCCCTTCTCATCACAACTGGGTACTTAACTCAATCATCTTCCATCAACATAACACACATACCATATCTAATAAAAACTACAAAAAGCACCAGACAAAAAAACCGCACTGTCATCACACGTCCCTCGATTTGTTAATGTATCCTTAGCGACACGATGACCATTAATCAGCATCCCTTGCAATATGACCGCTTGCAACGATCGTCGATCAATAAAGCAGTTTGCTTGTAAAAATGCCTTGTAACCGTGTGCGTGCCTCTATTCGACATGTCAACTGTGGCGCCGGCCAATGTCGACGAAGGTCGCAGACGACATTCATTAAACTGTATTGCCAATACAAAAGGTTGACAACACCTCTATTTACGAACGAACCCAACAAAAATGCACGGGGAAGTGAACTTTGTAAGGCTACGCGAAAAAAATAAATAAGAAATAAACACGCTAAAATCGACTTGATAAATTGATCTCGATAGTTTCTTTCCGCCATAGCCTCGATAGTAAAAAGTAATAAAAAATTGTCGCTGTTCGAATAATAAACGGTTAAAAATCATTTTATCTTGATTTCATGTAACGTACCTTGCAGTGTTTTTACATCACTCTCCGATGAAATTACAATACAGTTCAATCGGCGTTCCTAAATCACATCCAATACTTAACAAGCTTACTTTTTTACCTGAGTCCATCATTTACCACCTTATTTTACAAAAAAGTCAACCGTTCATTTGACAAGTCACACAAAACCGTGGGAAAGGTCCTCGCAAGTCAACCCTACAATTGCCCTGTGCTAGGCGCTTGCACCGCCCGCGGGTCGGCCCGGCCACCTCGCGCTACCCGCCATCCTAGCGATGCTAACAAGATGTTTACATCCGTTGCTCTAAGGGTTACACCTTCAATATTTAGACAGGTCATTAAATTCTCCTAGTTTGCTTATCGCTATATTGGATGGTATTTATTAGAATGTCGCTTCAACAATGACAGTACATATTGCATCACATACGATTCATGCCAAAAAAATCTGCAACATTCCGTAGTAAATATTTAATTAGAATAATTATTTACAATATTTAATTTAGTCTTGAAATACTAGAGTAATTCAAATGTACTACATGAACATATAAAGTGATTGAATTGGTTAATAAAATAGAATGTAACCGATTATCTGATACAAGTTTATTCTCACGTTACACATTATTATGTAGCCATTATAAACTCTTCATCCCACCATAAACGGAGTCAAGAGGGTGCTCGAACGTATTGTTTGAAAATATGTTAAGAACGCTGTGTTTAAAGACGTATGAGGCAAATCGAACCAGTCAACGGTGTCAAGGGGCCTCTCGGTATGAGGAATCGGCCTGAAGCACCCTCACTGCGTGTAAACAAAACGAGATCCGCACTTGAGGGTCATGGTGTTTCTTTTAACCCTCCATTATGTTGGAAAGATTATACTTTCCTGGAATATACACTACACTTGTGCTAGGTTGGATTTACATTACAGTAATGTTTAGAAACGTACGATTTCTAAATGAAAAAGAGATGCCTTTAATAATATTTTTATTCCTTTCTTTTCTTAACTTGAATTATAACTTTTCAAAATAAATGTTACAACACAATACTCCAACTAGAGCACACTTTTCTGGGCCACACAAAAGCTCGGTGTCAAAGCGATTGCAACAACACCACTATAGAGAAAATAGCCATCTAACATCTAAGGAAAGTAAAGAATGCAAACAACTCGAGTCCACCACTCGCAGGGTTGAAAGTCTCTAGTTTCGAAAGCACAGACGTCTAGATGGCGGGCGTGAGAAAGTGGTGAGTCGCAGCCCTATTGTTGACCTGTGGAGCGCACTCCGCCGCGGGCCAAGTGCGAATACATCGCGTTATGATTACCTTTGGTGATACGGAACTGGGAAGATTTAGATGGAAATTCTGGATATGGATAATATTAATACGGGTTGTAGCAAGAAGGAATATGATTAATCAGAATAGTTTTATTGTAGTCTAGTTGAATAATTCATATGCTTATAGAGTTTACATTTCCTAAATTTCTTTATAAGTTTGGAAATTAAAAAGTAAATAAATATAGACATACTTATTTATTGATAAAATGAACCAGTTATTTGTCGACACTTGTTCGTCTTTATAATACAGACACTGATATGCTTGAATCATGATTTTAACCCTATACAATTCGCTCCCTAAAACCAACTTCCACGCGTACTAGCTTGTCATTCTTCCTTTTGCAGTACAGCGTATATATTTATTAGTTATTACATCAGCCAGACAGCAATAAACAAACCACATTAATCTCAGCCGCTGTCAACTGCTTTGTATATAATGTATATTATAAACCTACGCAGCGCAAAAATGGAGATCGCAATAAATACTAATCCGCATGCCGACATAATTAAGAGATTGCCATATGTCGATTGTTGTGAGATCTGTCAGTGTTGCCATTGTGACATTTTCGCGGATAGGGTTGCCAGATGTTTGAAATAATATTTTTATTGCTTTTGCTAATCTTGTTTTGAATGTTTCTATAGGATTGCCATATGCGGGTTATTAAGTGATATTTCGTTTACATTTAAATGGTTACGTTTACCAGAAGTCTAAAATATACAAAAAAGCTTTTTTTAATTCAGATCCTTGTTAATTTTATTATTGAATCAAACGGTTGATAGCACTTTTGTAGCCATTCAAATTGAACATCAATCAATACAAATGATTTACTAAATATCGCTTAGTGAAGTAACCTACTGGGATTACAGGATTTCAAGGCTATTTTCACATTTTAAGCTATTGCAGAGCTTCTATCACGGGCCTTAAGCGCGGGGACCAAATCCAGAAATTTAGTAACGAAAAACCTCACGCTCCCCACTCCGACGGGCGCGGAGGTGTGGCTTGAAGGCATAGCATGCAATAGCTTTACCGCGGCAGTCCCCGAGTGCCACACGTCTTTTTTCTATGCCTTCAGAATCAACCCTGTTCATTGGAAACCACTTACGCTAGTTATCTGGTATGCATTATGCATCACCATCGCGGCTATTACATGTATTTATAAGCAATTATATAATAATTTTATTGTCGTCTTCTTTGTTACGATTTTTATATTCTAGAATAATCCATTACAAACATACGAGTATGTGAGGAAAGATCGATGTATTGACGTCATCTATCACGCTTGATCCAGCCGCGCAAGTTTTTTTCTCTCTAAGTATTATCTTAGAATTAAAATACATTAAAAAATCATTAAAATCCATTCAGACTTTTATATATTATGTGTTGTTAACAACTTACACATATACATAAATAGAGTAAAGGTTTATTCACACAGACTAGTATAAGAAGTTTGATGAACTTTGGCCTACACGTTGTTTATAACCTGGATTCATTCATACCTAGCTTTAGCCAGGTGCCCACCTGTACCGGAATTCGTAACTAATTTAGTAGATTGTTTATTCACTTATAATACCACAAGAGCTTCAAAATTATCGGGTATTTTCCGATAGGTTCGTTGCAAACAAATGAAGGAGTCAAGTTTTTAGTCAAGGTTAAAAAATCACGAGCGCGAAGCGCGAGTGATTTTTCCTGAAAAACTTGACGACTTTATTTGTTTGCAGGGAACCTTGAGGGAAATGCCAGATAATTTTGAAGCTCGTGTGGTATTCGGGGGATTATTTTTCCGTCCCAAATGTCGGCCAATAATTTCACAATTGAATTCAACCTGTCAGTTTGACGTCAACGACCAGAGAAAATTTTCAAAAAATTATCAGTATAATACCATGTAGGTTGTACCACGTGACGTCGAATGGTGCAATTCTATTGGTCGATATTTGGGTCGGAAAAATAATCATAATAAACAATCACGAATAACTCTTCATGTTAGCTCAATTGGATAAAGCACATAATATTAATAATGTTCTTTGATCGATCCACTCATTATATTATATATTTATAATACCTACTTTATAATAATCTGCTAAGCCAATGTCGAGCTTAAACTGTAAATAATCCGACTATGTATAAGTACAGTACTATATACCCACATAAGTACATATAACCACATATAGAAGATTTGTGATTACAAAAAACCAACAACATAATTTTATATTCTCAAAGTTGCATAATGTTATATGTAATTTATGCTATGTTACGTTTATGTAAGTGTTTATTTATTTATGCATTTAAATTGCGATATA
Source organism: Colias philodice (assembly GCF_061535455.1). Lineage (NCBI taxonomy): Eukaryota > Metazoa > Arthropoda > Insecta > Lepidoptera > Pieridae > Colias > Colias philodice. The sequence continues at coordinate 11,524,218 of NC_143094.1, read as the reverse complement.
TTGGCGCCAAGCCAGAGTTGTGGATAAAATGTGGTATTGACTAATGTGCTCGCGGCTTATGATTCATTATAATTTATATGCAATAACGTATAATACGCTAAAATCTGATGAATAGTGTGATTGTTGTTGATAGCGTATGATTAATATAAATGTATTGTTTATAAATTTCATCTTATATATAAAATTCTCGTGTCACAATGTTAGTCTGCATACTCCTCCGAAACGGGTGGACCGATTCTCATGAAATTTTCTGTGCATATCGGGTAAGTCTGAGAATCGGCCAACATCTATTTTTCATATGTACCACGGGCGAAGCCGGGGCGGACCGCTAGTTTTTATATATTTTTAGGAACATACATAACTTACATAACTTAGAACATACATAATTTAGAATGAACAAACTTACTAATACATTATTTATGCTGATAACTTGAGCAAAGCATCTTGTGAAGCAGGTATTCTATTCCAATGTACAATCTAACTTCCCGGAATACAACAAAAATATATAGAAAATTAAAACTTATTAAGAATTATAACCACAAATAAACTTCTACCCCTTGGTATATGTACTCGCTTCGGCAGTACATATACTACTACTAATTAAAAGTTCTATCGAACACGGAAAGCAAACAAAGAAAAGAATGACGGTAGGCACGATCACATCTACCCAACCTACGACAATACATAATATTAAGTACCTACATACCTTCCTCGATCCTTCAGTAAACAGTCCACTTTTATATCAATTAAAGTCGAAAAGGATTTTTCGCGTAATTGCGTCAATACATCAGCGCCTCGAGACAATGTTACACGCGTGAACTTTTTAAATGGCTCCCGTTTCGCCTATTTTGGCGTCGGATCCGTGTCGTCGGAACGATAAATCGTCGCGCCGTCGCACCCCGGTCGTATGGAAATGTCTTAATGATACAGTGTGATGTATGTGCGTGTGCGTCGATCATAAATCGGTCGTGTTTAATTGATGGTTGGTGGAATACATTTTTGTCGTGTGTCGCTTCATTTGTATCTTTTGTAATGAAGTCATACATATAAAATAATTGTTTAATTTAGAAAATTTAAAATTTGGCAATGTTAGCGACAGAGTAGGCAACGTTACTTGCAAATAAGTTTTATAGTGAACGAATAAATCAAGGGCCATTTTAATTTCGGTTTCGCGTTACTAAAATAAAGCGGTTGTGATTTATGTTTTTGTAAACTGAACTGTCAAAGTGACATTACACGCATACGAATACATCAAAACGTTAATGTATACGAGTCATATTTATTTATTTATTTATTTATTTATTTATCATTTATTCAGGAAATTATTAATTCTTAAGACTAAACAATTTAAAAACACTTACTTACTTAAAAACTAAAATTACATTGACATATAAAAAAAATAAAAATAAAAAGCAATATTCCCTGAAAAGGTCTTGGCTCAGCACAATGCCATAGTTCTTTGAACCATGACGCTGGTATTCTGCCAAGACCCGTTCGAGGAAGTTCAGCGTACCAAACATAAATTAATATAATATGTAGATAGTATGAAATAATAATATTTGTGTATATAATAGAAATAAAATATAGAAAATATGATTAAAGAAAAAACAAATACATAAAAGTGATATGAATAAAATAAAAATATAAATAAGAATATACATAAAATAACGATAGTGTGTAGAAATAAAACGTGAGAATATCATAGTAACTAATAAAAAGAAAAGATTTCTCGTGGCAGCCCTAAGTCTGTGCGGTGTGGAGCGAAATACTTAAATATAAATCTATTTTTTACTTTGTGTATCAAGTAAATGGGCTTTGTACAATTTTTTGAAAGAGTACTTTGAGCACACTTGTTTAATCGGCGGTGGGATATTGTTCCAGCACTTCGTCGCACAGTACTTAAAGCTACCACGGAAAGCTCGCGATCGATGCCGAGGGACGGACAGTGCATTAGTTGCGCTCCTTACTGGATTCCGACCATGATCTTTCCTCCATCTTAGTTTTTGGTACAGATAAGAAGGACACTTGGATTTGAACAGATCAAAAAGTAGACAAGCCAAATATAGATCTTGTCTACCTTTCATGTTAAGCATTTTGGCGGAGTTTAAGAAAGGTGTTATATGTGATCTCGGAGGGACATTGAAGCAGTATCTAACACAGGCATTTTGCACTCTCTGAATAAGACGTTGCGAGCGTTGAAGTAAGCAAGGGCCATACACATTTATACAATAATTTAACTTAGATAATACCAGAGATTCAGCCAAAAGGATACGGAGGTTAGTGTTTATGTAAGGCCGAAATTTGTATATCACCTTTAATCGATAGAAGCAACTACGCACGACTTCAAGGACATGGCTCTCAAAGTTGAGATGTTTATCGAAAGTAACACCCAAATTACGAGCCTCATCAACCTTCTGTATGGGAACATTTTCAATATAAAGAGAAATATTAGAGTTCTCTATTGCTTGCACTTGTCGCCTGGATCCAACAATCATATATTTTGATTTATTAGGGTTCAGCACTAATGAATTATTATATGACCATTGAGTTATACCATTTAAATCCTGAGAGATTTTATTTAAAGAGGAGGACAAATCATTACAGTTTACAGGCAAATATACCTGCAGGTCGTCTGCATAGATGTGATATTTGCATAGGTTAAGGCAATTAGTAATATCTGCTGCATATATTATGAACAGAAGTGGACCTAGGATGGATCCTTGAGGTACACCTCGTGTCACCAAAAGTTCACTGGATGTACAAGTCGAACCATCATTATTATTAACAATAACCTTCTGTGAGCGACCTCCTAGGTAACTTTGAAACCAATCTAAGGAACGATTGTCAAACCCATAGAAGGAAAGCTTAGCGACCATAAGCTGCAAATTTAAACAGTCAAAAGCTCGAGAGAAATCTAAAAGTACTAACGCTGTCGCATATCCCTCATCCTGATTAGCTAGTAGATCATCGGTGACATTGAGCAAAGCTGTTGTAGTGCCTCGTTGCCTTCTAAACCCCGACTGCAGCTCCGGAAAAATATTGTGCTTTTCACAGTATTTCACAACTTGAAAGTAAACAACCTTTTCGAGTATCTTAGATAGAAATGGAAGTATACTTATAGGTCTGAGATCTTTAAAGTCCTCTGGGTTGTCAGTTTTAGGCAAAGGACGAACGAGCGCAATTTTCCAAACAGATGGGAACGTAGATGTAGCTAGAGAGCGATTTATAATAGCTGTAATTACCTTAAGTGTCGTAGGAAGTGTGAGTAAAATCAGATCAGATCTAGATAGTCAGCTTTATTTTGTCCACGATTTTACTTTTATTTCGAAACTCATTTTACATTTTTATCTTTAGTTTTCAATTAACGATACAAAGTTTTACTTGAATTATCTACAATGTAGCATGCAAAATATACGAGGAAAAGGAAATATACATCCTCAACCAAAAGCGCATCTACCTATAGTAACAGTAATACTGTTCTGTATAACCATAATCCAACCTACAAAGTACAAATACAAATCAAAATCAACAAGAAGCTCGCGTACGAATCTCTAATTCCACCAGCGATCACTATCGATCCGTGATAAGTAGCGATAGTCGATTTATAGCTCTCTAACTCAACCATTTGTCACTTTTTGTTTGATAAGCCGTTCTTCACTCGTGACGCGAGCCTGCGTCGCGCCGGCGCCTGCGCACCTCATACAATATTTATGATGGACCGACGCCGATTATTATTAATTAAACACGTTAAGCACAAAAAGGCACACTTGGCGTTAGACAAATAGAATCTATTGATCTTAATCGTGTGTGGATTTGCATTCGTTTACTATGCGTGCGCGACGTTGCAACTGAGTGGCGTGTGGAGTTAGTTAAAACACTTCAACTGTATAGCGTTTGAAGCGAAGAAGAAAGCGTTTTCCTTTTCAACTGTAAAGTACAACTCAGTTAAATATCTGTTTAAGCGTAGTTTTCAGATAGGTATGTCGAACTTGAACATTCAAAGTTCATAGTCAAACGAACATTGTTATTGAGATTAATCATTTCCGAAAATCGTATCTATTTCTGGTAATAACTGTGATTCACTCTGTAGATTACGATTCATAATATGATAACTTATAAACGAATGTGGATACTTGCATAAGTATAATTATTATTTTTTTAATTAGCGGACAATTCTTATGTAGATGATGTTACAAGAACAGCCAAGTAAGTCGGTAATGACTAGAATCATCCATTGAAACAACTAAGCGTATATGTACCAGTTCATCACGTATGTCATAAAAGATCCATATCAGTGCAAACGAATGCCAGGCGGGCATAGATAAGGGCTAAGGTACAGATTACTAAATACTAATATTTACAAAAAAATTGTCACTACGCTACGTAAGCTAAGGCTACAAACATAGAGATGCGCTTGCGCAGATTGTTGGCGGGAAAGTGGACGCGGCCATTAGACGGAACCCGGTTAAAGGGATGCGCACGGTTCATGGCTCCTGTCGATACTTTTACTACTAATTTAACGATAACGTATGTATTATAAAGTCGCTATTGTGGTGTTTATTATCCGAAAGGAGAGGATGCTGGTGAATAGATCAAGGTATCAGTGGATCTTAAGTTAATTCCTAATATATTCCAATATAACTCATAACAAGTAAATACATTATAAAAAGTTCGAGATAAGCCAGAACAGAATAGCTAAGTACATAAAAATGAATATACTTTGCGTTGGATGCACTTCTAACAATATATATTAACACAAAACTAAACAAATCAATTTTTTATAGCATTATTATCGACAATGAAGCGCAACACTACACCTAATTACCGTAAGGGCATCGTATAGTTTAAGTGACGGCCACAAAAAGATGTCTCACGCGAGTGGGACACGGCTAATGGTCATCTAATGAGAACAGTGACGATTGCACGTAGAACATCACTATCATAGGATGACCCGACTTGTGTAATGTTAAGTATTGTAGGATAGATTCTTTTGCTTGGTATCAGGTTGACTGAAGAGATTGCTGTGTAATAATAAAATAAAAAAAATAATAAGCACACTGCTTGGGCCAATTGTGGCAATTTCTATAATTTTGGTCAGGTATATTGGAGAATTTCTTGTTTGGTCTGTTCTATAAATGAAAATGTGAAGAAGAAGAAATAAAGATTAAAGACATATTACAAGTTAAATGCGAACAAACAGAATTAAAAAAAATTATATGCAATATACATATTTGCAAGATATTGAGACCATTCGACAGCCTTCCCCTGCAGCTCAAACCGTCTCTACAACATCCAAAAACAACAAAGATACTATAGCAAGCATTTCGGCAATGAAAGCGAACATATTTTTCAGTTTACCACCAGCTCTCTCCACATCCATCATCTTAACAACTTCCAACCCAGTTTGCAATAACATTCGTTTAGTTACACCCAAACAATTGCAAACTACGCCGCCGCGGCCGTTGCATTTCAATAACATTTCCAATCGATTTATGGCAACAATCGATACGTATCGAGTTATCGAATAAGGGCGGGTGAAATCGAACCAGTATTTCAGTACGTCAAAACACCGTGTATATTGGTCGAATCGAATATAAACGTCAACGTGTATCGATTCCTTGGCAAACATTTAACTCTCTCGATTCTGGTTTACCGTTTTGGTGACTGGCTTCTGATATTATTGTATTATTGCCGCTGATATCGCTGCGACGTTATCACGACTGGAGATTAGATAAATCGAAATCTATATGCTCTAGTTGTAGATAGATTATTCTTAAATAAAACAAAAACCATAAATGTTGATTGATTAAACTTGATAAACTTTAGTATATTAGGATAAGCAAAGTCGCGTACAGTCATGATACATCTACCTTCTATATTTCTCTGGGTTCCAACTCACAATCGCATCGCAGAAACGAAAGAGATCATACACCAATACACACACACTTTACAATAATACAAATCTACCACACCGCTTCATGCACATCGAGCCTAACGGAACACCAGCGTGGTTTGAACTCATCAAAAGCACCGCTGAGCATCTGGCGTTTTTCGTAAGTAAGCGTCCGGAACGAGCGTGAACCCCGCGACCGGAGGGGTCAACGTACGGACGGATATCGTTTCAGAAAAAAAACGCTATCCAATTTCATATTTGCCATCGACCCGTGAAATGATAGTTGACGAGGCCCTAGATTAAGGTTCGCGATCAATGGACCGATTTAAAGTAGACAGCTGGCAGCTGAAATTTAACTGTGCCTGTTTTGATTTTTCTGTATTTAAAAGCAGTAATGGCAAAGTTCTCTACGATCAGGGCTCATTAAAGCTCTCAATACAGGAACTTTATGAACTCTCTATATCGTCTGTCCTTTCCATTCTTACATTATAACTGTCCACAACTTCGAATTTATGACACAAGAAATTTTCAACTGAATAAAAACGCGACCAATTATTCAAAAAGTAATTGCTCATGCTGCAACCTCTTACTGTTCTAGGAAATAAACAAACACCACTATAATAATTACACGATATGCAATTCCGATGAACATTTTAAGACCGCAAGTAATAAACGGAGGCTTTCATTACATTTCTGGAATGTTGTTTTATTTTCTTGTAGCGTCATATCTCGGGACAACAATGTTGTTTACAACCAGGTAATATCCCATCTTTCGCCATTCTCGAGTATAAAAACCAAGTAATAACTTAACTAAAGAGGGAGAAAAAACGAAAATTTCTTCAGGGAAGAAATAGTTTCCATAATTATATTGCTTATTTTTACAATATATCTACGAATTAAGTTCAGTTAATGGAATTGAAACAGATACATGTGGTGATGATTCATGTACTTTCTTTGCAGATTTGAAGGCGAATACCGATACTTTTTCTACCTATTTCATAAGAAAATATGAACGATGCTCTCCGTGGGATAGCGTTCTACTCAATGCACAAACCAGAGGTTACTAAACTATACATTACATACAATGTATCATGATACAATGGTTAACGAATAACCCTTGCTCAATCCACAATTTAAAGGTCCCAGCTGCCGCGCTGCATATTTCCTTCATATGTTTTTCACCCGCGCACAATCAAGACAATACTTTGTCTCATACGTAGAATGCAATCAGCAATCATCTGAGCGGATATGTCTCGTGGGTGTTTCGCGAATCGCATCAAAGGCTCGCCGACGGACACACGGCGCGCAAACGTTGCGTGAGTGCATGCGAGATGGCGAGATATGCCGAAATTGGGTGGCCAAAGAAAATATTAGGCTGGGGGCGTACGGAGCGATAGCTATCCAAATTAATGTTACTGCTCCTTTGGATTTGGAAAAGATAGATGACAAAAGATTTCAAAGAACTAGCTAATACGAATGTATTAGAGACCAAAAGACTTTCTTTTTCAACCGCATCGTAGATTCTTGGAACATATTCCTATATACCAAAAACGTCATGTTTTCTTTAACTTAGGTACTTATTTGAAATGACGTCTATCTATGGTCTAATTTTTTCCGTTTGCGCACATTTAAAACTGAAAATTCCTCAAAGGACCATTACAAAATCGGGAAAAACTGACTTGCAATCCACAGCCGTCAGATTAACTTCCTTCCCGACGTTACTACATCCAATATATACTCTTTTTTGCCAGTCACTCCGTACGTTAACATCGTGTTGACCATTTAACACGCAGATAACAATTCTCCATGACCAAATCTGTAATACGAGCCGTGTGAGAGGCACCGCTTGTTGCCTTTCATCTTTCGCCGAAAACGGGATATCGTATTATTGGTGTATCATATTAAATGCAGATCATTTTTATACGGTTTGTTGGTTTGCGTAAAGAGAACAGTATTATTGCGAAGTACCAACATAAGTTCAATAAAACACAACAAATTTACACTCTTGTATGAGATTAATTTGTACCATCAATATTCTTAATCTAAGAAGTAAGCAACAAATTCTTGAGCAAAGCATGTACCGTCTTAGGTCAGAAATTGTTATATAACTATTACGATATATATTAAAATCAAAACAATTATTGAGCCGCAATTAGAATCAATCATGTCCGACCCAAAGGTACAAATTAAGCTATTATTATTTATTATCAATTTGCAAGGGCCTGCGGTTTATTGTTTATGCGGACCAGGAAAAGCGGAATCACCTTGAGTCGAATGCAGTGATAATGAACTTAATTAAAACGTATACAAACATTTAAACGTACTTGTAATTAATTAAAGATATATACGGACAGATTTAACGAGAACACGTTTAATTTGCTGCATGATCGTGCGTTGTATAAATAAATTTTTATTAAAATATCACATGAACAACAACTCATTATAATGTTTTTTTCGTTTCATTTACTATATGTATGACTACATATTTATAAATAAATGAATCTCCTAGACTTGACCTAGTGGTTGTGGAAATTAGACCTTTTTATTCTAAATACAGTAGAACCTCGATAAGTTAAAGTCCAAGGGAAACACAAAATATTTTAAGTTATAGAGGTTTTAAGTTATCAAGGGTCTATCCATTTTCACTGCTTCTATAGCTTTTAATTTATAAGCGTATGTGGGGGATGTTAGTTTTCTTTTTGGACTCATTTTAAGCTAGTTTTATCACACATTAAGTAAAGTGATGTTTCCAGGACAACAATCAAAAACTTATGATGCAAGTAAGTCGTTGTCATAAAGCTAACCGCCGCAAATCTTTGAAGAATTTCGATAAAGCAAACAGTACGTAATGTATTGTTTACGTTAGCAATACATAGTAAACACGTGCAAGCAATAAATACCGAAACCTTTTGTTTTGACACTCTTTCAAAATGACTCATTGACAAACAATTTTATGTTATAGAGGTTGTGGAAACATTTCTTGAAGTAACTGAGGGCCAATACAGAGATTATTTATTTAAGTTATAGAGGTTGCGTATTTTAAGTTAAAGAGGTTTTGGGCTCTGATGGGAAGGGAACACATTATTTTTTGAAGTTACAGAGGTTTTTATGTTACCGAGGTTTAAGTTATCGAGGTTCAACTGTACCATAACCTGTGTCTTCTGCATGTACCTATAGGTAGAATGGTACATTCTGCAACTGCATGAATTAAAAAAAATCAACTATTTAAATAGTTTTTCATGAAAACATAATTTCCTGTGAAAACGAAAAATAGAAAAGAAGACAACCTGCAGCATACTTAACTTCAAACATTAACGATTTTAATTAATATATTAAATAACTCTAGCTCAATTGAACACAATAAACATTCCGGAACTACCTAATCTATCAGTTATCCGGCTGTTTACGATATCAAAAATCGTGTCACAACAGACCGCGCATTACTCGATCGACCCGAATAAAAAAACCGGTTCAAAAACCGTTAAAATTGCCCGATAAATAACCGACTCCCTGAAAAAGTGACGGGCCAAACGCCGACCAATATCCACCCACGAATACACGATATAACTACACTAATAAAACAAAATATACGAGATAAAAGCCATTCAGAGAATGTCCAAGCAATGACCGCCCGTGGTTTTTGATAATTTCATAGAAAATCTCTTTTCATAATAAATAGGCTAACTTAATGTGGGTTGGACACGGAATCTTCGGAGTCGCGTGGAATGCTTTTTTTTTTATTATGCTCGTAATAAATTACGAAATGAAGTTTAATCACGCACATATGCTCGTCCCCTTAATTTTGAGGCTGCGAGACTCTGGTCTTTTTTTAAATGCTAATTAGCAGGAAGAATTAAATCGGGTAGCGGGATCCTATAACTACAAACCTTCATCATAATAATTTTAGTGACTTTACGTTTTTTATTTAGTAAAAATACTCGACTTTTAGTTCTTTGATTAGACCTTCATATAGACTTTAAAGGATCAATGGACCCATATTAATCTATTGACACCATCTCAGTAAAAACTCCTGATAAATAAACATGTAGCTACCGCAAATTCCCCTCATTATCTATTCACACGTATTACTAAAACGTCGTTTAACCGCATCACCGTTTAAGAGTTTAACACCAGTTTAACCTTCGCATTTCAATTGGATGACGATAAATCACGCTAGAAAGCTTGTAACTCGATACATGTAGGTTTTGCTTGACACTAATCGCCAAAACGACGTTAGAAGCGAACTTATTAGGGTGCACTCACACACATCAGTCACCGTCAAGTCACCGATGACTGATCGGTGACGGTTTGTGTGCGTATCCACAAACACCAGTCACCGTCATGTTGTCCGTCAGTCACGTCGCCGGTTTGACTGAATCATTGAACACATACATCAGGTTAGTCAGTGATTAGACGTGTGTCACGCTAGAGAACATGTAGCAATTATTGACGGTAGCACGACGCTGACTGAACTGAGACGTGACGGCACCGGGTGAGTGGGGATAAAAGTATGATACATGTATGGAAAGATTATTTGACGTGCCTGACCTGTGACGTCACTGATAGATTTCGTGCCGGCGACTGTCGTGTGGAAACAGAGTCATACTAGAACTATTGATACATATTTTTTTTTAATCCTGTCCGGTGACGTGCCGTGACGGTGACTGATGTGTGTGAGTGCACCCTTAGGCGAGAAGCCGACGAAATGTCGCTTGAATTAAAAGTTCGTAATCCGATCCGTCATTTCATTGTATCGATTATTTATTATATGAAACAAAATAGGTATATTAGATATGGATTAGTGAATAACGATCAACCTACGCTTTGTATTGTACGAGTATTATTGGAAAATCGTATTTAAGACTAGACACAAGGAAATTCATCTTAATAGACCTTTAAAGATTAACATCAAGCATTTGTATAATCTGTATTACTGAATTAAGCACAGATATTAAAATTTATCATATAATACGTAGGTACAGCTTTCAGCTTCACAAGTCCTTCCTGTGGACCGAAGTATTAAGTCTTTCACCCAGTCCCTTTAACATTTAGGTACGCGGCATCCTGAATATCATACCATTTTAATCATAGATATAACAAACCTAACCCAGGCTCCAGTTATAACGATGCTCCCTTATATAACATAACGTGTAGCCGCGACCGCAGGCTCCGTTCTCATGTATCTTGCGTTCAGGTAGCCCGCGCGTGTCTTCGCTGACATTACACGAGCTACGGTTATTCAGTTACCTACTGAATATGGCCTTTAACATACTACTGATAGTAGTATGGATTCCCGGGTACTGCCTCACTCTATGCTGCCTCACTGTATGGTACGGTGAGGACGTGACTTGATTGAAAACCCCGACTAAAAAAAAAAAAAAAAAAAAAAAAAAGTTTGGACTCTTTTCCCACTAAAGCGGCCACGCTGAGTCGATAGCACTCACTCCCGAAGCGATAGGATGCACGGTTCCAAAGATAGCTGAGGTGTGCAGATCGATTAACTCTTATCAAATATCAATTAGATAAGAGTTAATCGATGGGTCATTAATGGGACGCTAATGACCCACCGGTTGTTTGCCTTTTCCTATTATCTATCGGCGTTCATATCTATTACTCATTGTGCACCTCGCTTATCACTGCTTTTGTATTAAACTTCTTTGTTACGACCTACCTCGCTATTCTAACCAAACGATGTATTATTATATTCAAGAAAAAATACGTCTAAAATCCTATATTTATATATTATCCTACTATATTATTATAATTGTTGCTTTTTTAAAAAGCGATTCGCTTCTGGCACTCGCCGGCCGCTGCCGCGGCACGCTCGCTTTGCTCGCTCGGCTCGTGCGTTGTTTATCAAAGTCTAACCTAACCTAACCTAATTGTTGCTTTTTTTAAAAAGCGATTCGCTTCTGGCGTTGTTTATCAAAGTCTAACCTAACCTAATTGTTTTTCCGGGTAATCTGATGTATCGAACTTTGTTACGGCAGGACAAGGATTGTAAAAGAGTTGATTGAAAATAAAACATATTATTTCCATATATTATTTCTTTATTTACACCCGCATTACACTACAATACAATTTAACAAGTGTCATATCATTTCTTGGTGAGTCATACGAAAAATTTGTAAGGAAATCTTCCAATCTCAGGCCTCGGAACTTGTAGTACAAATATACCACGCAATACTCTCCACAAAACGTGGAATAGATATCCTGAATTCTAGCAGTATTATAGTCCCACATGCGACAATTTCTTCTTAAAAATTCCGCTATTACTATAATCGGTTTACGTCCGAAGGAATCAAAATATTCTCCAACTCTTTCGTGGTTGATATGAATAGCTACCCAATGAGAACCTGGCTGTGAGTCAGGGTCGAGATTGCATATAATAAATGCAGGTATGTGTATATGCATTGGCAGGCGATTCGAGGGGTACACGCTATACTGGAGGCTGGGGTGTATTCTATGAAGACTCATTTGCAGGTCTAATGTATTCATTTTTACATGTTTGACCTCATCCAATTTCTATCAATCATCAACCTAAACTAACATCATGTTATATTGTCATCCCAATATATGAAATATTTTTATATGTATTTATTTAGAAATGCAGGCCGGCCAATATATGCAATATTTTTATATGTATATTTATTGTTTGTAAGGAAATAAAAAATAGTAAATTGCATACAATTTGTTTTATTTAATTTTATAATGTTTCCCTTAGTTACATATACACAAAATGCATTAAGCATACATTAAGCAATATTCACTACAAACTGAAGTCCAAAGATAATGATTCCCAAATTATTCTCAATATAATTATAAGTACATAAGTGATTGCTTAACTATGTTCGTTGTTTTTGTTTGTGTTTGTTGTGTCATGTCTTGTGTATTAGTTGTTAGCTAAGTATGTTAATGTATTCATTTTTCGGAAATCCTTATAGATAAGATAATGATTCCAAAGTCGTGCTAGCCCCTTCCCAAATCTATCATATAAATATCCCTGCACGCATCCTTAGTATATTGTGTTTCGAATTCAACCACAGGTCAACGCGTAGAAATTTATTACAAATAACAAAATGGAGGTAAGTTATTATTATTATTAATATTATTTTTAATTATTACTTCAGTAAAATCTTTATTTATTTTTATCTTGTTAAACATATTTTTAATTATATATGTTATGTTTCAGGCTTCTTACAACCTCAAAGATGTGGAAAAATGTTTCAAGCCCTATAATTATTATGATTTATCGGATGAAGATGAGGTTTCTAACTTAACAATAAATAAAAATAAGAGGACCAGTCGTTTAGATGACTTTTTTCTTCAAGAGCCTGTATACAACATAACAAAGGAGATATCGGAGGAAGATAGTGCAAAACACTACAGCTTTAAAAATTAGGTTTCTTCATGTGGTAGCTTAGTAATTAGTTTATCTACTAGTATAAATGAGGTAAGTTATTATTATTATTAATATTATTTTTAATTATTACTTCAGTAAAATCTTTATTTATTTTTATCTTGTTAAACATATTTTTAATTATATATGTTATGTTTCAGGCTTCTTACAACCTCAAAGATGTGGAAAAATGTTTCAAGCCCTATAATTATTATGATTTATCGGATGAAGATGAGGTTTCTAACTTAACAATAAATAAAAATAAGAGGACCAGTCGTTTAGATGACTTTTTTCTTCGAGAGCCTGAGCGGAAAAAGAAAAAGGCGAAACTATCTTCAATTGTTGGACGTTCAGTGAAGGAGGGATGCATTTCATATATTTCAACAGACAAAGATGACGGAAAGGATGCTGATCTACTAGTGAAAATTGATTTATATAGTTTAAAAAAGTTGAAAGAAATCCCGGTGTCGCAACATTGGAAAAATGCTGATATTCGCATTAAATATTATACAAAAAACGATTCTAATCGTATAGGAGCTACCAACGTTGACAAGTGAGCATTTTAGTATAGTTGGTTCTTTGATATACTGTTCCTCTTGCTATTTCGGTTAGAGTCCGGGCTGTCTGGCTGGTCGCAGTGGTTGCGTTTTTTAGTGCGCATCTCATCTGCACAGGATAATTTCCTTAATTTTAAGTCATTTTTTAACGCGTAATTTTTAATATTTTACCTTTAGATAGATCCATCAGACATAATTTTTTTATTGCAAGACGTTTTTTTCGTTGTTAAATAGGTGCCAGACGCAATTTTTTATTTCGTTTTTATAAAAAATTCAAATTATTTTAGAATGTCTGTAAATTTCATATTATGTTCTTCAAACATAATATAATCTAAAATTAATTAGCCAGACGCTAATTCGATTGTTAAGTATTAAATAATGTGTATAAATAAAAAAAAGTAATGAAGCATGCAGCTCATCAGCTAGTGTATTTTAACTATGCGACAGGAAATAATTGCAAGAATACAATATTATTTACACTTGTTCTTATAAATAAAAGCTAAAATGAAAAAAAAAAACATAAAAGTGAAAAATAAATTAAAGTTACCATACATTGAAAAGAATGGAATAAAAACTATATCAATGAAGGTTAAACAATTACATAGCATGAATTTATATAGGTATACTAGCGGTCCTACATGTATAAACTATCCTATCTCTCAAGTTGGATCGAACTGCACATGGTGTGCGAATTTTATTATAATCGGTTAAGTGGTTTAGGAGTCCATTGAGGATAAACATTATGACACGAGATTTATGTATATATAATATATATTAAGAATTAAGATTAATGAATTAATATTGTTATCATCATCACTACATAGTATAAAACAAAGTCGCTTTCTCTGTCCCTATGTCTCTTTAAATCTTTGAAACTACGCAACGGATTTTGATGTGGTTTTTTTTAAATAGATAGAGTGATTCAAGTGGGAGGTTTATATGTATAATAACATCCATTAAATAGTGGAGAAGTACTGTTATTTTTGAGGTTTCTAATGTGATTTCGTAAATAATTACATTTTTTCCACTTACAGTGCAAACGCAGGCACCCTACGAGTTTTATCAAAATAATGTACTAACTATAGTACACATTCAAAAGGTCTACAGAAAAGTCCGTGATGGTATTATATGTCTATCTCTTATGGATAACCCACAATAACTTTTTTGTCATTTACTTTTTACGACAAATAATGGCTAATTTTCGAAGCGATTTTAACCAATACAGCATTAATCCTTAACCAATTAAAGACCTTGAATACATTGTTCATTTAATATAGATCTATATGGCCCTTTACACCGTATGATTTAAGTGAATATTTTCGAAGATATTACAGATTTAAAAATTGCGGGACGTAGCGTTTGCGGCCAGCCGGCCGCCCGGCTAAATATTTTATACCCGTGCGAAGCCGGAGCGGGCCGCTATGTTTTTATATTCAACGTTCACAGTTTTTCTGTAGTGTATTTAGTATCAGCATTGCACCCACAGACATGTATACTGTGATTGCACCCGTGCGAAGCCAGGGCCGGGCGGGTGTTAATATTAGAAAATTTAACTTGTATTGGCAACACTGTATTTTGTCTGTGGTTCTTTTTCTTCTTGTACGCGGTGTGTAATGTGTGGTATTAGGCAATGTGCTATTGGAAACATTCTAAATAAGTTTATGTAATCGTTGTTTTCATTTAAACCCATAACTTAATAGTTAAGTAATAAAAAAATTGTTTTGTATAGAAGATTGTTGATGTACCCTAATAGTTTATTTTTTAGCCTAAGGAATAAAATGTACTAATGGAAGGTACTTGTTCCCACAACACAGGGAATCCTAGAGTAGGAACAATTCAATTTCTATGCATCTTATATTTTCGAAAAAAAAAGTTATTTTTTATTGTTATTTAATTTTCGCGGCCGACCCTTTGTATCTCTCTTGCACTTTAAACTATCTCTCCATATACACAATCATCAAATCGTTATACTTACCTACTTTCACTGCGTTTTTATTTGTACATATTTAATACTTAACAATCGAATTAGCGTCTGGCTAATTAATTTTAGATTATATTATGTTTGAAGAACATAATATGAAATTTACAGACATTCTAAAATAATTTGAATTTTTTATAAAAACGAAATAAAAAATTGCGTCTGGCACCTATTTAACAACGAAAAAAACGTCTTGCAATAAAAAAATTATGTCTGATGGATCTATCTAAAGGCAAAATATTAAAAATTACGCGTTAAAAAATGACTTTAAATTAAGGAAATTATCCTGTGCAGATGAGATGCGCACTAAAAAACGCAACCACTGCGACCAGCCAGACAGCCCGGACTCTAACCGAAATAGCAAGAGGAACAGTATATCAAAAAACCAACTATACTAAAATGACTTTTTTTTTAACGTTAACAGCTCCCGTACCATAACATAGATCTTCAAATAAAAGATATTGTATACAACATAACAAAGGAGATATCGGAGGAAGATAGTGCAAAACACTACAGCTTTAAAAATTAGGTTTCTTCATGTGGTAGCTTAGTAATTAAATAGGAAGTTTGTAAGGAAATAAAAAATAGTAAATTGTATACAATTTGTTTTATTTAATTTTATAATGTTTCCTTTAGTTACATATACACAAAATGCATTAAGCATAACACATAAATCTAAAACATAACACACATTATAACCTTAACTACTATAGTCTACAGTAACATTTCTTAAAAACTACAATTATTTTACATTAGTTACAATCAAACAATACATTTTAAATATGTAATAAACTATTATATAACATTATAGCAATATCATAATTTTACATGCGGTACAAATTTTGTATATACACACAGAAATAATAGTAAAAAGTCACTTAGCGTAATTTATAATGTCCCCAAGCCAATGTATCAATGTTGTTGTTCATAATACATCGATTGGTATCATTATATGATAAAGATGTTTTATTTATTTTTTGTGTAAAAATAGTGTGTTTGATTGACTTAAATCGAAGCATACTTCTTGAGAACTTTAAATTATTCCATTTCTTTCATAAAACATATAATATATATTTTTTTATTGCAAATTTTTAAGCATTAACCTATCATTTAGTGTGTATTTTTATTTTTTTTAACTCTGTTGTAAGAACTAGAAATTCGACGCCATATACGCATAAAATTTCATCAAAGTAAGGTTATTTTAACTTAGATTTTCTTTGAATTTTTCAATAAAAGTACTTAAATTGCCTCGAACATATTTTAGGATGTCTCAGTGTCTTTACTGTTGTATATTTTATAAGAAAACTTCTTCTAATTAATTTTGTGTAAAATACAAAGACACGAACGTCCCGCATGGAAAAAATTGAAACACGCCTCAGGTTATTGGCTATTAAACAAACTGGACAATGAATATCAATAAATTGTCTCGAACGCATTTTAGATATTGAATGAATCTTTAATTTGAGATATCATCACACATTGTTACTAATTTAGTTTTGTTAAACGAGCTTCTAAAGAATTACAGAAACAAGCCAAAATCACTCTAAAATCGATAGGGACTCTTAAGGGTCTCAGATATATCTAAAATACAAAATCCTAAATAAATCGGCTTATCATAAATTAATTTTGTTTTCCGTAATTGTATTGCGACTAATTAATGTTCTGAAAATATTGATAAACTATGGAATTCTGGTTTTGCAATCCAATCCTGAGCACCTAAAACTTTACCACGATTATCCCAGTGAGTTAGTAGTTTAACGTTTACTCTTTTTCAATATTTTCCATAGTCATATCGAAGACAGAATTGTTCATTAATTTAAAAAAGTCTTTTTCAAAGTTTGATGTAGCTAACGTTCTCAAACTAGTATTTAAGTCTATGTATTTCTTTAACCAAGAACTCTGTTTAAATTTTAAAATTCTATGTACTTTAATTAATCCAATTCCCATTTCAATTCATTGTTTTAAATTCCTGTAGTGAATGATGTATTTATTTTTATTATTTAAATTAGGAACTAATTTAGTTTCTTCAGTATTACCCACACATATGTTTTCAGGACATAACGAAAAGTCAGAATGCAAATTATGAAGTTCATCAGGATATTCCAAATCAACTTCTAAAACAGAACCGAAATCAGAGTTATCCGACACATTATAATCTGTATTATAATCTATCCATTCGAAACCACCAACAGGAAGAGATTGAGTTAGGATAGTTCCTTTTTAGTTCTGTAAACTGATCATCATTAAGATTTTTAGCTAGTTGATCTAAACTACACGATAAAAATTTCAATGAATCTATGAATCTTAAACTTACTGATTGATTATTTATTGTTAGCAAAAATGTATTTTTATTTATTTATTTTTTTATTTTTTCACCTTCAAGAAAATTTCAAAAGTTCTATGTCAGTAATTGATATTTTTGGTTTATCGCATTCAAATGTAAATATTAATATAAAATACATTTTTTAACTAATTGTATTAGGTGTAGTTTGGGCAAGTGTATAATTCATATTTAATTTTAAAATCAAAGTCAATTAATTTTTCGAGAATGATGTAAATATTTTAGAATGTTTTATTGGATTAATTTTCAATCCAGTATTCGGTTAGCGAGCTTATTACAATATTAAGTACTATTTATTCTTTTGATTTATCTTTCCACCTTCCAAACAATATGAGATAAAAAATGTCAAATGATTTTTTTTCTTAATAATAGTTTTTATTTTTTCATCAGACGTTTAAATTCAAGTTAAGCTTCATAAAATATGATCATATTATATTACAAAATAAAAACCTATGCATTAATATTTACTTACCTTTTTTACGAATATTTGATATCCTCATACTTTTTTTTCTTTGCTTTTGATATTCTTATTATGTCTATTTATTTTTTCGACGACGATAAAATTTTAAAAACTCGACCCCAAAATAAGACCATCCGCTCGATTTTTGCAAATAAGCAAAAATGTTTTTCATTATTTTTTTTTAGGATGCTGGCACATTCACAGGTTCGCCAGGACTGGCGAACCTGCGAATCAGTGGCACCCATCCTAAAAAAAAAAAAAATAATGAAAAACATTTTTGCTTATTTGCAAAATCAAGCGGGTGGTCTTATTTTGGGATCGAGTTTTTAAAATTTTATCGCCGTCGAAAAAATAAATAGACATAATAAGAATATCAAAAGCAAAGAAAAAAAAGTATGAGGATATCAAATATTCGTAAAAAAGGTAAGTAAATATTAATGCATAGGTTTTTATTTTGTAATATAATATGATCATATTTTATGAAGCTTAACTTGAATTTAAACGTCTGATGAAAAAATAAAAACTATTATTAAGAAAAAAAATCATTTGACATTTTTTATCTCATATTGTTTGGAAGGTGGAAAGATAAATCAAAAGAATAAATAGTACTTAATATTGTAATAAGCTCGCTAACCGAATACTGGATTGAAAATTAATCCAATAAAACATTCTAAAATATTTACATCATTCTCGAAAAATTAATTGACTTTGATTTTAAAATTAAATATGAATTATACACTTGCCCAAACTACACCTAATACAATTAGTTAAAAAATGTATTTTATATTAATATTTACATTTGAATGCGATAAACCAAAAATATCAATTACTGACATAGAACTTTTGAAATTTTCTTGAAGGTGAAAAAATAAAAAAATAAATAAATAAAAATACATTTTTGCTAACAATAAATAATCAATCAGTAAGTTTAAGATTCATAGATTCATTGAAATTTTTATCGTGTAGTTTAGATCAACTAGCTAAAAATCTTAATGATGATCAGTTTACAGAACTAAAAAGGAACTATCCTAACTCAATCTCTTCCTGTTGGTGGTTTCGAATGGATAGATTATAATACAGATTATAATGTGTCGGATAACTCTGATTTCGGTTCTGTTTTAGAAGTTGATTTGGAATATCCTGATGAACTTCATAATTTGCATTCTGACTTTTCGTTATGTCCTGAAAACATATGTGTGGGTAATACTGAAGAAACTAAATTAGTTCCTAATTTAAATAATAAAAATAAATACATCATTCACTACAGGAATTTAAAACAATGAATTGAAATGGGAATTGGATTAATTAAAGTACATAGAATTTTAAAATTTAAACAGAGTTCTTGGTTAAAGAAATACATAGACTTAAATACTAGTTTGAGAACGTTAGCTACATCAAACTTTGAAAAAGACTTTTTTAAATTAATGAACAATTCTGTCTTCGATATGACTATGGAAAATATTGAAAAAGAGTAAACGTTAAACTACTAACTCACTGGGATAATCGTGGTAAAGTTTTAGGTGCTCAGGATTGGATTGCAAAACCAGAATTCCATAGTTTATCAATATTTTCAGAACATTAATTAGTCGCAATACAATTACGGAAAACAAAATTAATTTATGATAAGCCGATTTATTTAGGATTTTGTATTTTAGATATATCTGAGACCCTTAAGAGTCCCTATCGATTTTAGAGTGATTTTGGCTTGTTTCTGTAATTCTTTAGAAGCTCGTTTAACAAAACTAAATTAGTAACAATGTGTGATGATATCTCAAATTAAAGATTCATTCAATATCTAAAATGCGTTCGAGACAATTTATTGATATTCATTGTCCAGTTTGTTTAATAGCCAATAACCTGAGGCGTGTTTCAATTTTTTCCATGCGGGACGTTCGTGTCTTTGTATTTTACACAAAATTAATTAGAAGAAGTTTTCTTATAAAATATACAACAGTAAAGACACTGAGACATCCTAAAATATGTTCGAGGCAATTTAAGTACTTTTATTGAAAAATTCAAAGAAAATCTAAGTTAAAATAACCTTACTTTGATGAAATTTTATGCGTATATGGCGTCGAATTTCTAGTTCTTACAACAGAGTTAAAAAAAATAAAAATACACACTAAATGATAGGTTAATGCTTAAAAATTTGCAATAAAAAAATATATATTATATGTTTTATGAAAGAAATGGAATAATTTAAAGTTCTCAAGAAGTATGCTTCGATTTAAGTCAATCAAACACACTATTTTTACACAAAAAATAAATAAAACATCTTTATCATATAATGATACCAATCGATGTATTATGAACAACAACATTGATACATTGGCTTGGGGACATTATAAATTACGCTAAGTGACTTTTTACTATTATTTCTGTGTGTATATACAAAATTTGTACCGCATGTAAAATTATGATATTGCTATAATGTTATATAATAGTTTATTACATATTTAAAATGTATTGTTTGATTGTAACTAATGTAAAATAATTGTAGTTTTTAAGAAATGTTACTGTAGACTATAGTAGTTAAGGTTATAATGTGTGTTATGTTTTAGATTTATGTGTTATGCTTAATGCATTTTGTGTATATGTAACTAAAGGAAACATTATAAAATTAAATAAAACAAATTGTATACAATTTACTATTTTTTATTTCCTTACAAACTTCCTATTTAATTACTAAGCTACCACATGAAGAAACCTAATTTTTAAAGCTGTAGTGTTTTGCACTATCTTCCTCCGATATCTCCTTTGTTATGTTGTATACAATATCTTTTATTTGAAGATCTATGTTATGGTACGGGAGCTGTTAACGTTAAAAAAAAAGTCATTTTAGTATAGTTGGTTTTTTGATATACTGTTCCTCTTGCTATTTCGGTTAGAGTCCGGGCTGTCTGGCTGGTCGCAGTGGTTGCGTTTTTTAGTGCGCATCTCATCTGCACAGGATAATTTCCTTAATTTAAAGTCATTTTTTAACGCGTAATTTTTAATATTTTGCCTTTAGATAGATCCATCAGACATAATTTTTTTATTGCAAGACGTTTTTTTCGTTGTTAAATAGGTGCCAGACGCAATTTTTTATTTCGTTTTTATAAAAAATTCAAATTATTTTAGAATGTCTGTAAATTTCATATTATGTTCTTCAAACATAATATAATCTAAAATTAATTAGCCAGACGCTAATTCGATTGTTAAGTATTAAATATGTACAAATAAAAACGCAGTGAAAGTAGGTAAGTATAACGATTTGATGATTGTGTATATGGAGAGATAGTTTAAAGTGCAAGAGAGATACAAAGGGTCGGCCGCGAAAATTAAATAACAATAAAAAATAACTTTTTTTTTCGAAAATATAAGATGCATAGAAATTGAATTGTTCCTACTCTAGGATTCCCTGTGTTGTGGGAACAAGTACCTTCCATTAGTACATTTTATTCCTTAGGCTAAAAAATAAACTATTAGGGTACATCAACAATCTTCTATACAAAACAATTTTTTTATTACTTAACTATTAAGTTATGGGTTTAAATGAAAACAACGATTACATAAACTTATTTAGAATGTTTCCAATAGCACATTGCCTAATACCACACATTACACACCGCGTACAAGAAGAAAAAGAACCACAGACAAAATACAGTGTTGCCAATACAAGTTAAATTTTCTAATATTAACACCCGCCCGGCCCTGGCTTCGCACGGGTGCAATCACAGTATACATGTCTGTGGGTGCAATGCTGATACTAAATACACTACAGAAAAACTGTGAACGTTGAATATAAAAACATAGCGGCCCGCTCCGGCTTCGCACGGGTATAAAATATTTAGCCGGGCGGCCGGCTGGCCGCAAACGCTACGTCCCGCAATTTTTAAATCTGTAATATCTTCGAAAATATTCACTTAAATCATACGGTGTAAAGGGCCATATAGATCTATATTAAATGAACAATGTATTCAAGGTCTTTAATTGGTTAAGGATTAATGCTGTATTGGTTAAAATCGCTTCGAAAATTAGCCATTATTTGTCGTAAAAAGTAAATGACAAAAAAGTTATTGTGGGTTATCCATAAGAGATAGACATATAATACCATCACGGACTTTTCTGTAGACCTTTTGAATGTGTACTATAGTTAGTACATTATTTTGATAAAACTCGTAGGGTGCCTGCGTTTGCACTGTAAGTGGAAAAAATGTAATTATTTACGAAATCACATTAGAAACCTCAAAAATAACAGTACTTCTCCACTATTTAATGGATGTTATTATACATATAAACCTCCCACTTGAATCACTCTATCTATTTAAAAAAAACCACATCAAAATCCGTTGCGTAGTTTCAAAGATTTAAAGAGACATAGGGACAGAGAAAGCGACTTTGTTTTATACTATGTAGTGATGATGATAACAATATTAATTCATTAATCTTAATTCTTAATATATATTATATATACATAAATCTCGTGTCATAATGTTTATCCTCAATGGACTCCTAAACCACTTAACCGATTATAATAAAATTCGCACACCATGTGCAGTTCGATCCAACTTGAGAGATAGGATAGTTTATACATGTAGGACCGCTAGTATACCTATATAAATTCATGCTATGTAATTGTTTAACCTTCATTGATATAGTTTTTATTCCATTCTTTTCAATGTATGGTAACTTTAATTTATTTTTCACTTTTATGTTTTTTTTTTTCATTTTAGCTTTTATTTATAAGAACAAGTGTAAATAATATTGTATTCTTGCAATTATTTCCTGTCGCATAGTTAAAATACACTAGCTGATGAGCTGCATGCTTCATTACTTTTTTTTATTTATACACATTATTTAATACTTAACAATCGAATTAGCGTCTGGCTAATTAATTTTAGATTATATTATGTTTGAAGAACATAATATGAAATTTACAGACATTCTAAAATAATTTGAATTTTTTATAAAAACGAAATAAAAAATTGCGTCTGGCACCTATTTAACAACGAAAAAAACGTCTTGCAATAAAAAAATTATGTCTGATGGATCTATCTAAAGGTAAAATATTAAAAATTACGCGTTAAAAAATGACTTAAAATTAAGGAAATTATCCTGTGCAGATGAGATGCGCACTAAAAAACGCAACCACTGCGACCAGCCAGACAGCCCGGACTCTAACCGAAATAGCAAGAGGAACAGTATATCAAAGAACCAACTATACTAAAATGCTCACTTGTCAACGTTGGTAGCTCCTATACGATTAGAATCGTTTTTTGTATAATATTTAATGCGAATATCAGCATTTTTCCAATGTTGCGACACCGGGATTTCTTTCAACTTTTTTAAACTATATAAATCAATTTTCACTAGTAGATCAGCATCCTTTCCGTCATCTTTGTCTGTTGAAATATATGAAATGCATCCCTCCTTCACTGAACGTCCAACAATTGAAGATAGTTTCGCCTTTTTCTTTTTCCGCTCAGGCTCTCGAAGAAAAAAGTCATCTAAACGACTGGTCCTCTTATTTTTATTTATTGTTAAGTTAGAAACCTCATCTTCATCCGATAAATCATAATAATTATAGGGCTTGAAACATTTTTCCACATCTTTGAGGTTGTAAGAAGCCTGAAACATAACATATATAATTAAAAATATGTTTAACAAGATAAAAATAAATAAAGATTTTACTGAAGTAATAATTAAAAATAATATTAATAATAATAATAACTTACCTCATTTATACTAGTAGATAAACTAATTACTAAGCTACCACATGAAGAAACCTAATTTTTAAAGCTGTAGTGTTTTGCACTATCTTCCTCCGATATCTCCTTTGTTATGTTGTATACAGGCTCTTGAAGAAAAAAGTCATCTAAACGACTGGTCCTCTTATTTTTATTTATTGTTAAGTTAGAAACCTCATCTTCATCCGATAAATCATAATAATTATAGGGCTTGAAACATTTTTCCACATCTTTGAGGTTGTAAGAAGCCTGAAACATAACATATATAATTAAAAATATGTTTAACAAGATAAAAATAAATAAAGATTTTACTGAAGTAATAATTAAAAATAATATTAATAATAATAATAACTTACCTCCATTTTGTTATTTGTAATAAATTTCTACGCGTTGACCTGTGGTTGAATTCGAAACACAATATACTAAGGATGCGTGCAGGGATATTTATATGATAGATTTGGGAAGGGGCTAGCACGACTTTGGAATCATTATCTTATCTATAAGGATTTCCGAAAAATGAATACATTAACATACTTAGCTAACAACTAATACACAAGACATGACACAACAAACACAAACAAAAACAACGAACATAGTTAAGCAATCACTTATGTACTTATAATTATATTGAGAATAATTTGGGAATCATTATCTTTGGACTTCAGTTTGTAGTGAATATTGCTTAATGTATGCTTAATGCATTTTGTGTATATGTAACTAAGGGAAACATTATAAAATTAAATAAAACAAATTGTATGCAATTTACTATTTTTTATTTCCTTACAAACAATAAATATACATATAAAAATATTGCATATATTGGCCGGCCTGCATTTCTAAATAAATACATATAAAAATATTTCATATATTGGGATGACAATATAACATGATGTTAGTTTAGGTTGATGATTGATAGAAATTGGATGAGGTCAAACATGTAAAAATGAATACATTAGACCTGCAAATGAGTCTTCATAGAATACACCCCAGCCTCCAGTATAGCGTGTACCCCTCGAATCGCCTGCCAATGCATATACACATACCTGCATTTATTATATGCAATCTCGACCCTGACTCACAGCCAGGTTCTCATTGGGTAGCTATTCATATCAACCACGAAAGAGTTGGAGAATATTTTGATTCCTTCGGACGTAAACCGATTATAGTAATAGCGGAATTTTTAAGAAGAAATTGTCGCATGTGGGACTATAATACTGCTAGAATTCAGGATATCTATTCCACGTTTTGTGGAGAGTATTGCGTGGTATATTTGTACTACAAGTTCCGAGGCCTGAGATTGGAAGATTTCCTTACAAATTTTTCGTATGACTCACCAAGAAATGATATGACACTTGTTAAATTGTATTGTAGTGTAATGCGGGTGTAAATAAAGAAATAATATATGGAAATAATATGTTTTATTTTCAATCAACTCTTTTACAATCCTTGTCCTGCCGTAACAAAGTTCGATACATCAGATTACCCGGAAAAACAATTAGGTTAGGTTAGACTTTGATAAACAACGCCAGAAGCGAATCGCTTTTTAAAAAAAGCAACAATTAGGTTAGGTTAGGTTAGACTTTGATAAACAACGCACGAGCCGAGCGAGCAAAGCGAGCGTGCCGCGGCAGCGGCCGGCGAGTGCCAGAAGCGAATCGCTTTTTAAAAAAGCAACAATTATAATAATATAGTAGGATAATATATAAATATAGGATTTTAGACGTATTTTTTCTTGAATATAATAATACATCGTTTGGTTAGAATAGCGAGGTAGGTCGTAACAAAGAAGTTTAATACAAAAGCAGTGATAAGCGAGGTGCACAATGAGTAATAGATATGAACGCCGATAGATAATAGGAAAAGGCAAACAACCGGTGGGTCATTAGCGTCCCATTAATGACCCATCGATTAACTCTTATCTAATTGATATTTGATAAGAGTTAATCGATCTGCACACCTCAGCTATCTTTGGAACCGTGCATCCTATCGCTTCGGGAGTGAGTGCTATCGACTCAGCGTGGCCGCTTTAGTGGGAAAAGAGTCCAAACTTTTTTTTTTTTTTTTTTTTTTTTTAGTCGGGGTTTTCAATCAAGTCACGTCCTCACCGTACCATACAGTGAGGCAGCATAGAGTGAGGCAGTACCCGGGAATCCATACTACTACTGATAACTATTTTTAATCATAGATATATACCAAATCTAACACATCTCTAGCTCCAGTTACAAGGATGCTCCTTTATATAACACTAGCAATGCCCTGCGGTTTCACCCGCATATATAGCGATATCGTTACAGTGAAAACTCTACTATAGGTCGGACTATAGGTTTAATTTTTAATCACATGAAAATCACCTTTACCCATTCCCGCACTACGGCCTTTTTTTTTTTTGTTTTAGTGGGGAAATCTTTCATAGATACCCACGGCCTCCGGGGGAGGGGCCGTGGGTTATGTCGGATTCCTACCGACCAAAACCCCACTGTGTTCCATCAAGACGCATATTGGTAGAATTCCTCCGTGACCCCCGCACTACGGCCTGCTCGAACAGTATACCTACTATTTTCTGTAGATTGACACTTTTAAAAATTCGTTATATCTTTTGAATGGAATATCCAATTCTTTTCATTTAAAAAGTATTTTGCTGGTATTGAAACAGTCTATAATAAAACATCATTTAATGGGATAAGGATTAATATATGTGTATGGATAACATGGTTTGATTACTGTCGGCACTTCTATTTACTTTGAAAACGTAAAAAAGTTGTTGTAGTAACATAACTACTGAAGATGGACATATGGTATCGCGGACTTTCTTGTAGATATTGATCCATTCTATAATACCGTAGAACATTTTTTTGTTCTATCTTCAATAGATTCCGCAGCGCACGCGATGACAGAAGTTTTATTGAGGATTTTTTTACACCTTGGGTTACATTATTGCATTTTTGGTAAGGATCTATAATTTTTTTGAAAATGCAATATAGCCTATGTTGCTCAGTAAAGATGCAGCTTTCTAATGGTGAAAGAATTTTTGAAATCGGTCCAGTAGTTTTTGCGTGAAAACCATACATACATACATACATACATACATACTTACAAACTTTTCCTCTTTATAATATTATATATATATATAACATAACATGTAGCCGCGACCGCAGGCTTCGTTCTCATGTATCTTGCGTTCAGGTAGCCCGCGCGTGTCTTCGCTGATGTTACACGAGCAACGGTTATTTAGTTACTGAATAAGGCCATTTGCATACTACTGGTTACTATTATAATAACATAATATTTAATTATATTTAAGAAATTAAGTGGTTTTTAACAAGATTACTAATTTTCTCAGTTTATTCACAGTTCCGATACATTTTACCGTCTCCTTTCTTAAACAATTAACTTTAATAAACAATACGTCGTAATAGGTATGTTTAGCAGTATCCAAAAAGCATTCATCATCCTATGTCAAACCAACAAATTTACAACTTTTGTACAAAAGGCTGCCTTTGCTTACTTTTTTCCTGAAATAATCCACGGAGTTGTTCAGTGCGCAATCGACCTAACCACTAAACTTTCTCTCCAGGCTCACGGGAATCTCCAAGGTAATAGATATAAATGTATGTATGGTAATAGATACTGATATATATATGTAATATGTAGCTATACATACACTACAAGGCTACTACGTGTAACCGTAATGCGTTCCCGAGTGAATTCCCTCGCGATCGCCACTTCCGCTATAGGAAATTAATTTTATACTTGTTCTAATTGCTCTTACCTAGCTGTGGTGTAAGATTGCTCGTTTAATATAGTTTATTGCAATTGGAGGCTGTTTCACGTGCATACATATCTCATGGGGACCCCTGCGGGTGTTAAATGTGATAATTTCGTTTAAATTTGTCCACTCTAAGGTCAAGAGGGTGTGGTAGACGATATCTTTTTTTTTTATTCGTTAAGTTCATAATATATCTAAGCAATTATAAAATATATTATTTTGAATTTACATTATTTATAACTGGTCCACAGTTATAGTAGGCCGTATGCATGCTTAAAATTGTGGTGGAATGTGAAGGGTACATATCTCTTTTGTTATTATTAAAGCTTCACACCAATTTCCGAACAGAGGTTAGCTGCTATAATAATCGCCTAGAATTATCATAGAGAATTCAAATAAATTCACAAACAAATGGCAAAAACAGCAACCACAGCGCTTAAACAGCCGCCCTGTCGCATACCGTTAGAGAAATTTAACGGTCAATAATCACCTTTACATCTCATAGAATAATGTTTAAAATTGCCTCAATAAATTTCCCCGTTGCCTATATCCTGATAACTGTACATGTAGATAAAATTAAACCCTAATTCGATGCTCATTGAGTTCAATTCAGTTTGTCACAATTCGCTTCCCAGACGAACTGTACAGAGGCTCTTTCGCACCTCATAAGAATTAATGTTTATTGTATCGAAAGGGATTAAATGGTCGGAAAGTGATTTTGACACGATAAATGCATTAGGAGTACAATAGAATATTGTGATTGTGACAAAACATTTCATTCGTATTATATTGAATGGGGAAATAACCATTAGGTTGGGATTTTCACTTTGATAATGTCAAAACTGTCTGTCCCGTAATGGCGGCCGCTGCGACTCAAGGGCGGATCCAGCCTTAGTGCCAGGGGGGGGTCACATAGACGTGGGCAATTTTCAAAAGCTATATTTTGGTAATTTAATTGATACGTAGATTTAAAAAAAATTGGTCAAGTGCGAGTCGGATTCGCGAACCAAGAGTTCCGTACAAACATTTTTATATGTTTTAATATTAAATTTATTCTTTATCTGTGCAATAAGACGTAAGTTTCTATTAAATAAAGATTAAATATCAAGATTCTGTGTTCACGGGAAGTACCCTCTAGGTTTTGATTCCTGGCAACACTTGCGAATGTTGATAAGCATGAAATGTATGTTTTAGCAATTTTTCCTCCATCTGTGCTGACATTGCTTTTAACCAAATTTCAGAACTCTGTGTTCACGGGAAGTAGTACAATACCTATAGATTTTGATTTCCTTGCGATAATGTCGAAATTTGCGCTAATTTACAGCATAAACGTCTGTATCTTTTGATTGCTTTGGCTTATAAGTTTGATTTTTTCACAGCTTTAACCGTAGATTTGAGTATTCGGTATGAATTTCAGATTGATACCTCCACGCGTTCCTGAGAAAAAGGGTCTTGACAGGCAGACAAACTTGAAAAAAATATATTTTTTGCAATTATTCCTGTATCTGTACTATAGTTAAAAAATTTTAAAAATATTTTTTTATATTATAATCTAAGGAAAGATTCATGCTTTTCGCAATTAGTAAACAAAGTCGTTGTCTCTGTGCCTATGTCCCTATGTATGATTAAATCTTTAAAACTACGCAACGAATTTCGATGCAGTTTTTTTTAAAGATAGAGTGATTCAAGGGGAATAGTTGTTATATAATTTATAAGGATTTAGAGAAAGCGGGCGAAGCCGCGGGTGGTAAGCTAGTCTGCGTTATAAGACGTTTGATTGTACTAAATTTCATGACTCTGTGTACTCGGGAACTACCCTGTAGGTTTTGATTTCTTAGGGAGTGTCGAATTTTGCGAAAAATTTCAGCATTTACAGCTGCATCTTTTGATTGCGTTGGCTAAAACGTTTGAATTTTTCACAGCATCAAGGGACCGTAGACCGTAGGATTTCGACATTAGCAAGGGAATCAATACCCTGTCCCGTAAACACAGTCTTGAAATTGAGTAAAAAGTATCGTGTTATAGCACAGATGTTGTAATAACTGCGAAAATCCTAATTATTTAATTAAATTAAATAAAAATATACATGTATTTAATTGATATTAACATCAGAACTCAGGTCTATAATAACTTAAATCTGTTATTTAATTCAAATTCTAAGTCAACGCAATCTGAAGAAAAAGCAATTAGAGCCGCATATTCTGTAATTCGCAACTATACTTGCAAGGGAATCATCAATCAAAACCTACAAGGTATACTTCCCGTGAACACAGTCTTGAAATTTGGTTAAAAGCAACGACTTAAGCACTTACAAGCACAGATAAAGAAAAAAATCCTTTAAACAAAATTGTAAGATACAACATAATGAAAAAATATGTTTGCTCGGAGTCCTCGGTGCGCGAGTCCGACGCGCATTTCGCCGATTTTTTGTTGTAATTTGACTGTATTTTCTGTTGTTCATTTAAAAAAAAATTTGCTATTTTATGTCTTATCCACGAACTGGGATGTTTCGATATTTGAGGTTTTGTGTGAAAAGTGTAACAGCAAAAGTTGTAGAAAAAAAATTAATTACATACAACTTTACCATTACACTTTAATCCGCAGATATAGATTTTTAAAAAAATCGAAAAACCTGTTTTTTGTCCTTTAATTACGACCACAGGTCGACCCTAATAAACTTTTTCTATAATTTTTGTTATATTCTCTTCCGTTACCGTTTGTAATTGATTTCATTGTTCTATATTACTTTTATGTCTCAAAATTCAATAAAAACATCATATTGAACAGTTTTAATTTGTTAATTTAAAAAAGTTAATATTAAATTAGTGGTCCACTTAGGTCGTGGACCTAGCCCAGGGGGGGGTCATGACCCCGTGACCCCCCCCCTGGATCCGCGCTTGCTGCGACTCTCGTCGTATAATTATCGAATGCTTATTGAATTGTACGTGGAAAAGCTACTTACAGCGAGCCAATAAAACTGTATTTCTATGAATAAGTTTATTATTATTACTAACTTATGTTATATTAATGAAGCGATAGACGTTTGGAATATTATAGGAGTTTTACGTTATTCTGTCTGAATGAATGTTTACAAAATTCTCATCGTAAATCCATTCATTGGTCTCCAGGGAAATTTGAAAGTCGTATTAGTTAAAGCGTCCGCCAATATAATTTTAATTTTTAATGAAAAGAAGACGTACCTACCTACCTATATTATACTATATTTTTACGATTCCTTCTTTTTGTCTACCTTTGACGTTTTTAGTTTCTGTTTTATTAAATAATTTTCTTTATCGAATTGCAAACGAAGACACGAGGAGAAAACTATATCATTGATGTAATAAACAGGTACATAATAAATATATCCTCATTTCTAATCGAATACAATATAATACTTGCTATTTCTGTGAAATTTTTTATATTTAAAACATCAATCACGCGATTTGATATATTTGCAGTTACATAAAAGTTATTTTAGAGAAATAATCGTTTTGTATCGCATGATAAGCACGCAATAAAACTATTGCATTTAAACGTCGGTATCTATTAATATTATTATTGTATATAAATTTATAAAGAATAGAAAAAAATCGATCACGAGGCAGGATTCGAACCCGCGTCTTTCACGCCAATCCGGGGTGGACATCTGACCAATTCGGCCACCCGTGATCCCGCCAGCGGCCAGAGCAATCGAATTTATTCTATCCTTTCCGTTTTATGTGCCTAAGGAACACACCGCGCACATTATTATTGTATTTAAATATCACAATATTGATTTCATATATTTAATCTATCCTAAGCTGCAAGATTTGCATACTTTGCACTATGTATCAATTTGTGTTTGCATTCATTCAGCCAGTCAAGAGGATACTTATTTTATTATTTTCTCGTAGGATAGGAATGTTATCTAGAACCATCGACGAAGCTTTACTATTGCAATTTATATTATACCTCTAAAAATGTAGGTACCTATATTAAAACTGCAGGATTTAACAATTTTCATATAATCCATCGCAAACATGTTAAGAGGATTAAAAACCACATCATCTACTCGTACATACATATATCCATCAATTAAAAACTCTGCATACACAACTATGTACCTTAATCCTGACCACCCAACACAAACGAAAACGCACCTTAACACAACTACATAAAGTACAAAATTGCTTGCATGCGTGACCGCGTCGATAGACCGAGAGACGCAGTAGTTTTTCGATGCATCACATTAACAAATTCCGAGTAATTAATACGCGAGTCGCATTTAAGAAGCGATATAATTAATTTTAACGCATAGCAATTATACGCAGGTGTAGCTGTGGTCGGTAAACGCTTTCGTTTGATGTCACGATCCGGTACGGCTCAGGAATTCCATATAATACCGGTCAAATGTATGAAAAAGAGTACTAATTCGTTGATCTGTTGATTGTAATGGCACTAAAGATATGTATGAAGTATTTATTGGTGATAGGCTAAAAAAATGTTCTTTCTCATTGCGTTAATTACTCACTAAGTATTTATAATTAGTAAATACACATATTATACATTTGGTTTGTTAAACCTTATGTTGTTTGTATAAAATACAATTTTAGTATTACTCACATCTATCATACAATCTGATATGTTTCTTCAATAAGCCTTTCTTACCTGAAACAATACAAAAAACAAAACAATGTTAACCAATTTAATAAAATTTTCTAGGCATATGTACTATCATACTAGGTTATAAAAATTTATCAATTATTTTTATCCATAATCGAACCAATTTTCGAATTAACCCCTCAAAAACGAGACAACCTCCCAAACTATATCGTTACTTAAAACCGTCTTTTTAAATCCACCACAGACATCAGACAAATATCTTCGTCTGCAATCACATAAAATATGGCCATCGCATCGTATGTTATTCGTATCAAATAGCCAAAGTTTCGAGCAAGGATATACGTACGAGGCAGTTAAACTATTTGCCAAATTTGAAGCGATAAGACAAAATGGCTGGCTGGTTGCCAAATACTCTGTAGACAGAGTGATATGAGATACTTTAAAGTTTTAAGAACTTCAAATAATATTTAATATATCGGTATTCGTCTTGACTTATAATGTGAGACGAGTACATTATAATTAAATTTATTTTACGGCTTATGAATTCTATCTTATTATTTTGTAAGTCAGGTTTTCAATACTTATTCTAAATTCATCCTGTAATCCTAAATTAATTATTCATCACATATTATTTTTGTTATTTGTAACCAGAACGTTTAACAAATAACATGTTGTTACAATCTCGGGAACTACTGGTCCGATTTGAAAAATTCTTTCGGTGTTAGATAGCTCATTTATCGAGGAAGGCTATATATCATCACGCTACGACCAACAGGAGTGGAGCCACGGTGGTGAAACCGCGCGGAGCAGCTAGTCTTATATATAAAAATGAATCGCAAAATGTGTTGGTAAGCGCATAACTCGAGAACGGCTGAACCGATTTCGATCATTCTTTTTTTATTATATTCCTTGAAGTACGAGGATGGTTTTTATGTAGAGAAAACGTAAATATTATGTACCACGGGCGAAGCCGGGGCGGACCGCTAGTATTTTATAAATTAAAGTATTCTGAAACATAGAAATAATCCTTTCAGCAGTGCAGGCGTCGTATTCTAAAAAGTGGTACTTACCTACTCAAGAACAGTCATTTCCTACATCTCTAAAGATCTTAATCAACAACATCTTGACAATTGTCAATACAAGTTATCATAAACAAAAGCAATAACAATAGAATTAACATATAAACATTCCGCTACAACTATTTATATGAAGACAAAGGCACGAAACGGAACTGAACCGACTGCCCGCTTACTCAACTTGGCAAGGATTACTAACAAATAACAATATTGTTATATTGTGGTCATTATATTATGTTTCTTTAATATATACATGTAACCAGGAAGCTTGATAATAATATGTGAAAATATAATTTCAAAGACAAATAGGTATTTGAATAAAATGCTAACCTCTGCCTGTTACTTTGACCACATAGAAAGCAGAGACGTAAGCTTCTGGGTGTAGGTAAACTATACTATAACTACAAACCCGGCGAACTCCGTTTCGCCACCAGAGACACCTTTTCTTTGCTATAAACCTCACGGAGCCCGAGACTTTTCCAATGAATGCAAAACCGTGGAAATCGGTTCGTGTATTCTGGAGTTATAGCGTCAGGAAGGAAAACCCGACTTATTTTTATATAGTAGATAATGCTCAACCCAAAGATTGTTTTTTATGCACTAAATATAATATAGCATATGCTATGTAGTAACTCGCTGCCCTGTCGATATTTTTAATCCAGGAAAACTCTTCTGTTAGAAAAAATACTATTTTACAGTTTACTTTCTCAAATAACAATTAAATAAAGGTAAACATATAACGACCGTTTCATTTAAATATAAACTTTAAGAAGTTCCCATAACCCACTGCAACATCGTGTTCATTATAATACTAATGTAATATACATAAATTTCACAGTTCATCAACCTGCGCGAATAAATGGTCACTAATTCTCTATTCATTTCCTCCGTATAAAGCTT
Source organism: Colias philodice (assembly GCF_061535455.1). NCBI lineage: Eukaryota > Metazoa > Arthropoda > Insecta > Lepidoptera > Pieridae > Colias > Colias philodice. Next base: position 11,489,517 of record NC_143094.1, on the reverse strand, counting down.
AATTAAACATAAGCTGAGATAAAAAGCGTTACCTAATGAAGCCGCATTGGGTCGCGGCCCTAACGGTGTAGCAACACCGCATTCGATCGCATTCTTGGACCGTATGAATATGCCTTTATTAACAGATACTATGAACGTTTTTCATAGAAAATGTATATGTCCATACGTGTTTAAATAAATTTATATGGGCTTCATTAAAAGCTAATAAATCGTTAAATATACAAAAAAAATCAGAAACTGATATATGTATGTGTTAGGTAATTTATAAAACGACTCAAGTCTTTTACAAGGCACTTCTTACCGTGCTCAGGGACAAATGAAATAGTTTATTAAATACGAACAAAACATAAATCAACTCATCATAATTGAATTAAAAACATGTTTTGCAGATAGAAAATAGCAACAAATAAAAGCACCACAGACTGCATTAAACGATTACAACGAGGCGCACGCAAAATGGCGCGTTTTACAAAACGACCTGTCAAAAGTGACATAGGTTTAAAACGAGAACGTTGCAATCTTGGCGGGAGAATGATTTGACAGGAGTAAATACATATCATCAAGGTATGGCACACACTGACGGCTGCACAACATTGTTTCTACGTGTATATAATATGACATGGTTTGTTTTAATGTATGTCTAATAATGAACGCGAGGCAAAGGACAATGAGATATATACAGCCAAGTTTTATGTCACAGACAAATCTATACTAATATTATAAAGCTGAAGAGTTTGTTTGTTTGGAGGCGCTAATCTCAGGATCTACTGGTGTGATTTGAAAATTTCTTTCGGTGTTAGATAGCCTATTTATCGAGGAAAGCTATATATCATCACGCAAAGTTCATCAGGATCGGAGCACTGCTGGTAAAACCACAGTGCACAGCTAGTGTATATACAATATTGAACATTCTAGGTGTTAAAACTAATATAAATAAATTATAAACCGACTACGTTTAAATGTTTAACCTCAAATGACCACCTCTCGCCCTCGCGTATCGAATGTCTGTAAAATAATATAATACGCAAGTTACATAATAATTACAACCGCAGAAATACATCCGCTTGTATTCTAAAAAAAATACATGTTATTTCATTTCATATTTACATTATAAAAAGAAACATGAGAGAAAACTTCGTTCATATTGTGTAAAATGTTTACATCTTGTATTATAAATTATAATAAAAAACATGTTACTTTGATAATAATCCGTGTTAAAAATATACATTTTTAAATTCTATAATTCGAATTATCTATCTGGTTTATAAATATTATTTTATTCCTATTTATTTATTTATTCCTATAATTAAAGAGATTCATATGAACAAATCCAAGCAATCTATAACGGTAATAAAAATCATGCCAGTCCTTTCAAGTTATAAACAGTGTAATTCACCCACTATTGTTTTGTATTTACACATTCCATAAAAAAATCATAAATTATCATAAAAATATTCTCTTATAGACGTCAGCATGCACCTGGCCTTATTCTGTATAATGCCAGGACAATAACTCCATACCGAGTTATAAAAATAAATGACACACAATCTTGTCTATCAACACTGTATAAAGCCATTTTATTTCATATACATAAACATTTTATTCCTCTTTGTCTCACAACGCAACAAAAAACTCCTTTGAAAACCTCGACAGTATCATATTATTTAGGTCATACTTTAACAACGGGAAAATTTCTATGGGTCGCCGCAAACAATGGTTTATTCCGAGATTATTTTAAATACTGGGCCATTTTATTATCATGTATGTGGCAAGAAAGTGCAAATGACGTTAGTTTCTCTAATAAGAACGACAGAAGTAAAATACGACTTTACCTTGACATCATTTCCAAAAAAATTGATTGATATAGACACTCCAACGACAAAAATGCAGTGACAGTCTATTAAATGAACAAATGATTAGTCTATTGATGCAATATTTTCATCTCGTAATATTATCTAGAAGGATATAATTAGCACAGGATATTTTATATTTCATAAAAGGCATTAAAATAAATAAAAACGAGCTATCATTATTTTTCTTATGGAAAGAAGACACTCGAATTCACCACAAAAAGATGATTAAAAAACGTAGGCGCGTAAACGCCCATTCATAAACGTAGAACCATTAACCTCCTTATAAATTGTTAAAACGTTTTTATTCAAGCACAGATAACTGCGGCTAACGATCCATTTCACTGTTTTGAATTCGGAACAAAACATTCCGACAGATAATATAAACAGAATCGAACGAACGATAGATTCATTCATAAAGTCGAGAAATCGGAAACTCGTAATGATAAAAATCAAACAAGTTCTGTTTATGTGAAATGAGACGTTGGCTGGTATTTATTGCCACTAAAGAGGTTAGTGTACCGACGAGTCAGGTGGGAATTAAAAATTTGAGAGCATTCACGTTGTACGTACGCACTACGAATATTTATAAATAAAGATTTATATCTAACATTTTTCAACTATGCGGTTGACATGTTTACACTTTACTGATATTAATCGTTAGGGGGATTGAAATACGGAAAATTGTTTTTAAACGGCTTTCACATTAAACACGCATAACATGTTTAGCATGCAATTATGTCAAATTTTAATCAGATAATTTATTGCTTAAAGTGTCAAGTGTGTTTTCCCTTAATTTAATTTGATTTCCTAAACAAATTATATCCAAGTTATAGGCAGTTAAATGTTATAACTAAGCCGGACCCGTCAAGTATCGAGACTAGGGTTGTAACGGAGGCCTACTTAGCGGAGGCGGAGGCGGATGCGGAGGTGAAGAGGTTCGCCTCCGCGGATGCGGAGGTTAACGGAGGCGGAGGCGGAGGTGAAATTTGTTGGGAAAATATAAATAAATTTATGATTAATAGAGTCAGCAACATTTATTTATATTATACTAGATTTCCGCTCGCGGTTTCGCCCGCGTTTTCAAAGGAAAACCCGCATAGTTCCCGTTCCCGTGGGATTTCCGGGATAAAACCTATCCTATGTGTTAATCCAAGTTACCCTCTATATGTGTGCTAAATTTCATTGTAATCGGTTCAGTAGTTTTTACGTGAAAGAGCAACAAACATCCATACATCCATACTTACAAACTTTCTTTATATAGTATTATGATTATAATAGTAATCATAATACTATATTAGTATAATAGTATTATGATTATGATAATATAATGTGTACAATTGTACATACATGTTCATGACTCATCTAAGTAATCAAAATTGACTAGAGGCAATTTATATTTTACGAACAAAAGCTTTGCGGCTTTTTCGCCTTCTAAGCGGTTTCTCAAGGGTTCGTAAATTAAACCAGCAGCCTGCAGCACTAAATAACTGTTCGCTTGGCACTGAACTTGGTGGCGCCGATAAGTAAATGCGAACTATGGGAGTAAAAACTTTATATTTAATGTTATATCTCCACCACAATAAGGGATCTTCATTTAGTTGGAGTCTATTTTCTTTATTATATTCATTAATTAGTGTTTTCCATATCATGAGGTTGCTGTTGGTATCCATGCTGTCATTTTCCGATTCCTCTTCATCACTGCAATTCTTCAACATATCAGCCAGTCTGTTATTCATTCACTCACACTCCCACCACCCGCTTGGCCGTGTTCCCGCGGCTAAAGCAAACTCTCGACCATTCACGACACTTGAAAACACTCAGCCGAGCGGCCGCGTCGCCTAGCGTCGCTCCTTGCGCGTTGTTTGTGATCGTAAATGAACTTCCGATATAACTCCGCATAAATTTTGCGGAGGCGGATGCGGAGGCGGAGGTTAAATTCTTTGCGGAAGTTCCGCAGTAACGGAGGCGGAGGCGGAGTTCCGTTACAACCCTAATCGAGACACTGGCCTGTACACACGTTGTATATAAGACATAATATATTACTATAGAATATAGATAATCATCCGAACAAACTTTAGGTATTAGGGTCTATCCTTAAAGTGGTTGGAATACGCTAAAATACATACCTACTATAAGACGAACCAATTTGTATTAATGTCAAGAAACTAGATATCGTCTTATCTTATCGATTAATAATAAACGTATCTTAAACATTGTGTACAAGTTTTCAGCCCAGAAGAAATTGTTTATGAAATCTGCTGCCTGCTCGGGAACCATTTATACAATAGGAAGTACCCACAAAAGGATATCAAGACAAACCTCATAAATAACACGGCATACACACTACACAATCTACATATAACCATACAAACTATTTTGTTATCTGTGGCACTGGTATAACGTCAGAGTTAATTCACCGAAGCCCGTAATAACTTCCCCGTTGCATGTAATGAGAGCATCACTAAATACAATCGCGACAGTATACTCTACAGTTATCAAGCTTGCGCTATCCAGGCCTTGAGGTATAAATATAATCCATACTAATATTATAAACGCGAAAGTAACTCTATCTGTCTGTCTGTTACTCAATCACGCCTAAACTACTGAACCAATTTGCATGAAATTTGGTATGGAGATATTTTGATACCCGAGAAAGGACATAGGCTACCTTTTATTGCGAAATATGTACCACGGGCGAAGCCGGGGCGGACCTCTAGTATTCTATATAATAAACTGAATTATTCGTATAACAATCTTAAGCAGGATTGAGCGATGACTCAAAATTTTGACGTTTGTCTCAAAAGTAACGTAAAACACTACGTCGACACTAAAGATTTAACCTTAAAATGCATGAAGAAAGCCTGCAAGCCGCGGTACAACTTCCATCGGTCTAATTTTACTATGATAAACGTTAATTTGTCTAAAACTGACTGGTCTAAAATTTTGGTTGGTAATAATATAAACGAAATAGTAGATGTATTTTATCAGAGACTTTATGCTCAAATCACCCTTTTTACACCTAAGACCAAGGGAAAAACAGCACTTAAATTCCCTAACTGGTACAGTAAGCCACTTATTCATGTTGTGCGGGATAAATTAAAGGCTCACAAAAAATGGAAACAGCACGGGAACCCTTTAGATTTTGATGAATTTTGTTTGCTTCGTTCTAGGCAAAAAATGTTGCAAAAGAAATGCTACAAACATTATGTAGACCGCATGCAAGAGTATATTAGTAAAGACCCAAAAAGCTTCTGGACGCACATAAAATCACTTAGACAGAATAATAAAGGTTACCCCAATACTATGACCTATATGAATAGCAGCTACAACAACGCGACTGAAGTATGTTCTGCTTTTAGCCAGCATTTCGAAAGCGTTTTTAAAAACCCTGCTAACTCATATGAAAATTACCTCCTTCCATCGTCTTGCTTGAACAATGAATTGATTTCTCAAATTAAAATAGACGCAACTGAAATTAAACATATTTTAAAAAGTCTCAAAACAAATAAAGGCGCTGGTAGTGATGGAATACCCCCAGTGTTCTTAAAAAAATGTGCTGATTCTTTATGCTTTCCTTTGTCTATTATTTTTAATTTGTCTGTCAACCGGTATGGAGAGTTTCCTGCCAAGTGGAAAGAGGCACTTATAGTTCCAATACATAAGAGTGGACCAAGAAACCAGATTGTAAACTACAGGCCTATATCTATCCTGAATTCGTTAGGTAAAATTTTCGAGATCGTTATTCATAAACGCATCTCACCACTTGTCTATAAATTTATACCACCTCAGCAGCATGGCTTTATGAAAAAACGTTCCACTGTCACTAACTTATCCGTTTTAATTAATTATACTTTTGATGAAATGAACAATGGACGGCAAGTAGACGTAATCTACACGGACTTTGAAAAAGCTTTCGATCGTGTCGATCACATTATTCTTCAAAATAAACTTTACGCAGTTGGTATAAGGGGTGACCTACACAGATGGATTTATTCTTACATAATAAACAGAACACAGGCGGTAGTTTTGGGTTCTGCTAGGAGTGACTTTGTGGGCATAGTATCTGGGGTACCCCAAGGATCTATTCTCGGGCCATTGCTGTACAATGCCTACTTATTTGACATATTTACCTGCATACAACACGTGCGCTACTTAATGTACGCTGATGACAAAAAAATTTACTACGGAATTGAATCCGTCGAACACTGCCGCCTAATTCAAAGTGACTTAGATAGACTGGCAGCATATTATATTAAGAATCGTATAAGTGTAAATGTTAATAAATGCCAAAAAATCACTTTTAGTAGGAAAAAATATCCAATAAACTTTGAATATAAAATAAACGATGTTTTGATAAAAGAAGTGAACTGTGTTCGTGATCTAGGCGTATCGCTAGATTCAAAATTGATTATGTCGGAACATATTGACATCATTGTAAATAAAGCCTATAAACAACTTGGTTTCATAAAGCGATCATGTAAAGATTTTAACAGCATAAATTGTATAAAATCTCTATATTCGGCCTATATTCGAAGCATAGGTACTCGACTACGCGTCGAGTATTTGGTCTCCCAGCTACGCCGTATACATAGATAGAATAGAATCAATACAAAAAAGGTTTCTCAGGTTTTTAAGCTTTAAAAACTTTACTTACTTTGACAGCTATGACGAAGCTTGTGTCCGCTACGAAATAGAACCGCTAGAAATACGACGTAAACGAAGTGATCTAATGTTGCTTCACGCATTATGGAATAACCACATTGACTGCTCAGAATTGCTTGAATCGATGCAATTGAATGTACCCGGTTTTCGTACGCGCCAGACTAACTTATTTTACATCCCTAAAGTTAATACTAATTATGCACGAAACGGTGTGTTAAATCGCATTATGCGTGTATACAACGCAGAGTACACAAGTGCTGACATTTTCCTACTCTCTAAACAACGCTTTGCTAATGAAATATCTAAAATAAATGGTTTTTTAAACAAGCACTAGCACACACCTACACGCACGCACACGTACACATACACACACACTCACACACACATACTCTCACACACACACACACTCATTGTGTTATGTTTTTTATTAATATTATTGTTACTAGTTTGTAGTCTATTCTTGAGAATGATATTATGTTGTAATCCTTATTGGCTATTTGTTCAGTTAATCAGCAGAATAGTGGTCTTGTTAAATGTAAAGCTGTTGGATTACCAAATAAATAAATAAATAAATTAATAAAAAATTAAAGTCAATGCAAGAGAAGAAAATGATTTTACAATAAATCTGAAGTAATTACAAGTTTTCATTATTTTCCTTACTTGCTAATTAATTGACTTCAATGCCACAGTAGTTATGAAAGAATAAACGATGCCAATGCGCAACGATAAATTCATAAAAGCAGATATTTTAAAAGTTCTGCGTCCATTTACAAATAGCAAATTGATGACACTTTCTACAACCCAAACCTCCAAATCATCCTATTATATAGCCAAAACTAGCAAATATATCAAAAGCATTTTATCTAAACGGAAAGCATTACCTACTCCCGACTATCAAAACACCGATCAATCACATTAGAACCGCAAAGTCCACATAAATCGTTTGTCAACATTCGAAAGTGCGAAAACCTATTCTCAAACTCAATTGAATAATATGAACTATTAAATCTAATCTCGAATCTTCCATTACGGCGACGTCTTCCCCGAAAAAGTGAAATCAAAAGAATACATGTCACAACACCCGGCATCGCTTGACGGATGAGTGGCGAACAATTCATCGTACAACACAATGACAGTGTTATCAATAAACATATATTAAACGGAGATTACTGATGTTAAGTAACACGCGTTGAATAATAAGATGCGGTTGAGGTTATTGTGACAAGAGCGGAGGCGATAGCGGTATGATTAGCGATTTATAACTTTTATGGAAAGCTTAGAATAGCTTTTAAATTAAATATTACATAAGGACTCGGTGAAAATTATAAATATCAAAATAACTGCTATCTAATTAATTACCTACAACAATAACCACATAATATGTCTTAAAATTCCTGCCTGTATACATCCTGTATGTTCGTTCCTGCCTATCTCCGTTACATCCTCTTACCCTAGCACACAACCAATATTCCAAACAGTGCCTTAAATTAGGTAAATTTTCGTTACAATAAATTCGGATTACCCACAAACTGTAATAAATAAACCATAACAACGCAACACAATCGCACGTCACACACGCAGTCACGAGGCAATTCATTCAATGAGCAATTGCTTCGTGAAGATTGCCAAATTGTGTCTTGATTGATATAATATGACAAGCCTCCAGGGCCTGGGCACCGACTGACCCCTATAATACACCGCTTGAATGTCGTCTTTGAAGAACAAAATAAACATGAAGAAGATGTTTTTATAAAAAAAAAATGTAGGTGTACTGGAAATTATATTTATCCGAGTAAACATAAACTGTATAGCACATTGCTTTAAATAAATTTACATCAGTAACAGACATTATACTAACACGTGGAAACACTAGTAATATTACCTACCAATATCTCATCTAAAATGTCCTGCTAAACATACTGTTATCCAGCCAATCAAATCAATAGATAACCGAGAGCACTCCACAAGAAATCGATCGCTCTATATATTACAAAATTACCTACTTTAAAAACACACCTACGTCAAACATGTATCACATGTAACGGAATTGATGAAATAAGCAATTATCGTCGACCGATATCGAGTAATCGACTCTTAATGACGCTTAAAAAATCGAAATAATCTTTCGCATTTATGCAAAGTGGGACGTTAAGTCGAAAACGAACGCGGTTAGGGCGAGACTTTCTCCTTGATTGGCCACCGATTACCATTTCAGTTCTGTCAGTTTGAAAAACACGATATACCTATTTAAGAAGAATTAAAGTTAAAGAAAAAATGCTGCTGAAACTATATAACTATTCGGATAGTGAAATTTTGAATTCTTAACAAGAAAACATTTGGGATTTAATTCGATTTAAAAATTGCCCACGAAACTGTCGATGTGTTTGAAAGCTCAATGAATAATCACCAAGATAAATTTATTTCATTAGAATTTCGAAAATCCCATAAACTAGCCTAAACCATGCGTTACATTTTTCCAAAATATTTTGATCCACTAAAAATTATTAATATTCACAGCTACAAAGAATCAGACGTAAGTACATTTCTGAAAACAAATATTATCGCTGTCGTACGGCGTACCTACTCACGGCGAAAAATCTCATTAAATGTGAATAAGTCATTACATTAATATGCAGTTACCGTTGTATTTGTACTTAATGTCATCCTTATAAAGGTTTATCGTATTAACAAAATAATTTCGAACCGACTACCGTACGTTTTCATGTGAAATGTTACGATCAATAAATACTGCAATTTTTTATGTCCGCTTTGAACATAATGAACATATATATACCGACAATTAGTAAAAGGAGTGGACTTAAAACATCTTGAAACATGTAAAACACACAATTATTTCTTTGTAACATTTCATCCCTCGTGTCTTGCCTCTATTATTTCATATTTGTATTCCGAGCCTTTACACGCAGTAAATAAGGATTTTTCATTTATCATTTTTTTTTCATACTAAAATCTACCTGAGTATCAAATTTAATCCGTTACGAATTAGTAACACGCATACATCCTACGATAATTACGATTAGTGAGATAATAATAACATTTAACCCAATCTCTTAAACGTTATACATTTTCCAATACAACGGTTGCGTAAATATATTTACGCTCAAAGCTCAAACATGACTAAACACGAATGAAAGCAATTACGATAAATAGTTGTTATATAAATTATTAATACAAAGTATTTATAATGCGAGATTTCAATGCTCGATAACCGCATTAAAATTATTGAGTAAACACATAAAAACTAATGTCATAACTACTGCATTCGAGTTTGAGTACAACCTACAACACAGTTGCAGCAATAGCCCTAGGCGCGTCTTTAAACGAACATAATCCTTAATTGTTATACCGTTTACCATCAACAAATAAAATGATGATATAATAAAATATCAAGTGCCCGCGGAGGAACAATAAGATATGGATTTAATTGCAATGATCTTGCATGTATTTATGCGTCGAAGAGGCCGGGCGATGCGCTTAGTCGCGCTGTGTATGGATTTAAGGGGGCCTATAGACTTACGACTGAAACATTACATATAAGAAGGGAAAACCAGGTAGTTAAAAGCAACACTATATTTAGCTAAGCTGCTTCGAAACACAAAGATGCAAAAAAATAAAATAATTACATTTGCTTTCCTTGATAAATTAAATTCGATAAACGCAATCGCAAATCGCAAACTCAAAAATAATTCGAAATTATTTTTGAGTTTGCAATCATCATCATCATCATCATCATCATTAACAGCCTATGTTTTGAGTTTGCAATGTCTACCCAAAAAAGGTGCAATGGCCAAAAAGATAAAAATTATTAACACAACAAAACACGATTTAACAAATATGTATTACTATTAACACAACAAAACAAGAATTAACAAATGAAATATTTGTATAAAATTTACCATGAGAATAGCTTACAAAAAGGTAATCGATATTGGTTATACATTGCAAAGGATTTTTCATTAATCTTTGAATTTCAGTATTCTGTTATCGACTAGCACAACCTGTATAGTCGCAACACACGCGTTTAATCTTTTTTTTTTTTATATTAGAGTGGGCAAACGGGCTTGTGGAGCGCCTGATCGTAAGCGAGTCCACCGCCCATATTCATCTACAGGGGTATCTGTAGTTGCGTTGCCGACTTTTTGAGATGGAGGTGCACTCTCTTCTTGAAGACACTCAAGTTGTAGACATTAGGAAATGTCGCTGCGGGGAGGCTATTCCATAATTTGGTAGTGCGTGGTAAAAAGTTACGAGAAAAACGCACTGTACTCGTACGCCAAAGATCTAAGTGGTGAGCATGAAACTTTGCCTTGTGTAAACTTAATCGCACTCGCATCTCCAACCTAACCTCAACACTGACACATTAAACGTTCAGACATGACGTTCAGCTGGTAATTCCTACTCAACGAGCATGAATAAATAACTAATTACTTGTAATCACCGGCCGCGTGCTGAGTGGCCGTCGCTAGCACCATTACGTTGGCTAGATAAGTGCTTCGCTTTTGTTTCGGCACAAACAACGCGGAGGGAACGACTTTTTTACGACTTTATTTACGCGGGCGCTACTTGAGCCTATAATTTGAGCCATCGACACCCTATTCTTAATGATGTTTATAATGAGCGGTGGGAGATATGGCTATATGTGTATACTGGCTTATAAGGTTAGGCCAGATTGTTAAGCTTGAGTTTCCCTATACTTAATGAAATTGGTTTGTTGTTCTGAAATTAACTTTATAGTCAGTTTACTTCCCATGTCCTGTACACAACGGTATGAACACCTTTAGTAACATGTTATGTTGTTTTCTTTAGTGCAATGCAAATGCAATAAATAATTTAAATAAAGTATGCAATCATTCATTGTCATAACAATGCTATCTTAACCAATTTGATTTATTTCAAAGCTTTTCTCAGTAACGTTCTGTACTGAAAGTTATGTGGAACGTGAGAAAAGCTGCATTATTTTATATCTTTTACAAGTTTCAACTTCACTACTAAACTTGTAATAATATGTAATCTTTACACTAATTTTACATAAGCATCAGTCACAATTACAACGCACGGGTACACCAACAAAGGCGTACACTCCACCACAAAGTACTGGTACTCCACGTAAAAATACGCGCACACCAATATGGTCAATACGCGCATAAGGTACCGGTTATTTTCGTGTACAGCTTACGAGATGTAGTAACCCCGGACTAGAACGGGGCTACATTTTAAATCCCATCGTGAGGTCGCCATTAGGGGCTATTGTTTCATGAAATAATGGGAGGCAGGTGCACAGTAGGGGTCAAGGATGACCGGTGATTATATTTAGACTAGACTGGCGATACAATTGTATCAGTTTTTGCTTACGCTTTTTTGTGAACAGAAAAAAGGGTACGCTCAAAAGCTTTTTCTTATTTCATTTTGTTGGTTGAATGATTTTCGTCAATTTCGGAAACAAATCTACATGTTCCATAATCCATTGGTTCCAGACATTAGGGTAAAAGTGGGATAGATGCCGCACCGGGATAGATGCCTCATTTTCAAAAAACCTCACTTCCCAGAGTCGTGACTACGAATTAATGATTTAAATAGGAGCTCCTATCACCCCGCACCTCGGGTACGCATGAGCTGTTGTTTGGTGAAGACGTGTTTCGCTAGTGCGTGTTGTAATATCCGCGGCGAACTGCACGAACACGTTAAAATTTAAAAAGGTTGATATTTGCCTTTGCATAACTTTATAAGCATTAATAAATTTCACTATATTTCTTATTATGTCTATACACTGGTTCATTAATTACAAATCTGAGTGAAAATAGTGGCTCTTTTGTTTTTATTTAATAAAAAAAAATACTGGGGCAGCTATCCTTATCAAAAAGTATAGTTGCCCCTTTTTTTTCGAGGGATAGATGCCCTTAGGGGCCTCTAAGGGCATCTATCCCTCAATACATATTATGTATATGCTATTATCGATAATCACAGGTACCGTTTATATTTTTACCTGATTGCGCCAGAGGTTTTCTCTATGTTAACCGATTTTACTCGTTTAATTTGCTTTTTTTTGTTATGTATACTTACTTATTAATGATCTGCCCTTATACTGATTGTAGGAGAACCACGCCACGAAAATACAAAAGAAAAGAAGGAGTGCGAGCGCAAGTATATTCTTGGACAACAGAACAACTATGTTAACATGACATTTGCTGGTTTATCATATAAATTTTATTAGATTTCGCGTTTATAGAGTATGTAAGGCATCTATCCCACTCTGCAGGCATCTATCCTCAAAAAAGGTGTTCTACAAAAATGTTTATTACACATTATCTATAAATGATAGGATAAAAAATATATATAGTAATTCAAAACAGATAATTAACCTAGCTATATTCATACAAAGTGTTCGTATAAGATTCATGTTTTTAAAATTATGAGGCTATTTCAAAAAGTGGGGCATCTATCCCACTTTTACCCTATTGGATTTTAAGATTATTTATATGAACGAACGTCGTCGTTAATTGTATTTAACAAGGTTAGGTACTGTGTTGTATGATTGTATCTCTAATTACTTAAAAAAATAATTAAAAGTCAACAATCAACATTATCATCTTTCAGACGTATCAATTAAGAATCAACTTCAATTCAATTGAAATTTCGTAACATTTATCAATTCACCAATTCCGTTCAGAAAATATGACGTCGCGCGAAACAAAAAGTACCAGGGTCTCATAACAAGATAGGTGGTGCATAAAAGTGTCCAGTAAAGATATCAATTTATAGACATACATATAGGTATATTAAGAAGAGCTGGAACGTCAACACATTTACACAATGCACATGTTAGGCCGGGAGATACTGACACAAAATTTCGGGTCATTTGTAACAGGATGGCGGTCTAGAGGGGTCTTAGTACGCAATGACAAAAAGAAAAATGATGGTCAGAACGCTGGTACCGGCGGACTAGTCGCGTGGGCGTTAGTCACACTCGTCGGATAAATAGCGAAAGTCCAACGATTTGTAACACAAAAATTTTAGAATTTACCGATAGCCCTTAAAAAAGATGTAGGCGGTAGTGTCATGCCATACAGTTACGATGTGACTTACAGTCCGCCATACCGACGTGAATGCGTTGATTTAAAAAAAACAATTCAACCATTTGAACCGGGCTCACTTTTGCACAGGTAACCATCGTCGTGCAGCCATTTACTAAAATCGCCATGCCATACTTTTCGGACGATTCCAAATGGTCGCCATACCGCGGAAAATCTGCAAATTTTTGAATTTTTTTTTCTCGCCAAACGATTTGTACCACCCTACATTTTTTTTTCAACAACTCCTGAATGATTATAAATAGAAGTGTGATAATGCCATACCTGTGGGAGGTGGCGAATGTGTATAAGATTTTTTTCTTATTGTAAGATTTTATTCGTAGTTTGAACGATTTGTAGCAGTATGGCACTAATTTTTCCCTCTATTAAAAGTATGGCAAATATAATAATGGTCACGTTGCATCATATACTTTCCAAAAATGCCATACTGGTACAAATCGCCAATTCTTTTCATTTTTTTTTACGTCTTGGCTTAAGTCTTACAATCATCCGCCCCATGTTTGCAATCTGCGATATTTTTTTCTAGGTAGAATTGTATACAAACAAACAGAATATAATGATCCCATACTGTAAAAAATTATTTTACGTATTGTACAGTCGTATTTTTGAAACGTGACGAATAAATTAATTTTCTAGTATGGCAGCACTTTTTCCCCCTACTAGAAGTATGGCAAATATAATAATGGTCACATTTTATCAAATACTCTCCAAAAATCCAAAAAATGGGCTATCGGTGAATTCTAAAATTTTTGTGTTACAAATTGTTTGACTTTCGCTATTTATCCGACGAGTTCGACTAACGCCCACGCGACTAGTCCGCCGGTACCAGCGTTCTGAGTTCTGACCATCATTTTTCTTTTAGTCATTGCGTAATAAGACCTCTGTAGAACCGCCATTCTGTTACAAATGACCCGAAATTTTGTGTCAGTATCTCCCGGCCTATGTATGTGTCATATTTTGCAATTGTTTATAAATACAGGGTGATGTAATTGGTGTAGTACGAATATCTAAAAATCTATGAAGAATTTTGTGATACAGTTAATGGAAGAATTATAGACTATTTTACAGTATTTAAAATCTTTTCAATTTTTCTCACCAAGGTGGAAATTTGGATGATAAGGATCTTGTTAGAAAAATATAAATTTTGACTAAAATCGGCATTTTTTTTTTCAAAAATCAAATTACTAATTAATAATCAGAGTTATCACATTATTAAAAAAAATAAGCCAAACTATACACAATTTTTACCTACTTGATGCAATCCTCAAAGATCATGGACATAGTGTATTGCGCCTTCCACCATACCATCCAGAACTCGACCCAATAGAGTTACTATGGGGCATAATTAAAGGGAAAGTAGCATCACAAAATGTGAACTTTAACTTGAAAACTGTGTAAGAATTATTTAGAAAGGAAGCAAATGCTATTAGTCTGGATATGTTTAGTGACGTTTGGAGAAAGACGCGAGAACATGAGGAAAAATATATTCAATTAGAACCAAAAGTAGATAATTACTCATTTATAATAACATTAAGAAATTCCGACAACGAAACATCGAGTTCTTCGAGCGATGAAAGTTACAGTGAAGTAGAAGATTACGATTATGATTAAATAGATTCTTCTTCTTCTCTATAGATACTGCTTTCTGAATTGGTGGTAAATGTTAAAACTGTTAAACTGTTATGACGATTCAAAAGTGCTTCTAGAAGAAATCTAATTGTATAAATGTTTGAGTTTGAGTTTAAAACCAATAGTGTGAAAATTATACAATAAACATGTAACACATATTTGTTAGCGCGTATTGGTAGGTATTACGTACTTACTACAAATATAATATTTCTTAGATATCTTTACTCGACCAAAGTCAGGAATTAAATTATTATTTGATAATTGAATGATTATTAATACTTTTATCCAATTGATTATTATTAGAATAAATAATTAACTTCATCAATTGATTTACTTTTAAATTATAATTTTACAGGTAAATTATGAGAGCTTTCATAAGTAATTATATTTGCATATATATATATATATATATATATATATATATATATATATATATATATATATATATATATATATCTACAACGCACCCATTTTACAATTCAAGTCTAAAATGAAACTAGAGTCGCATTTATTTTTGAACATACTGTAAGTGAAATTGCATAAGTGTGAGTACTGTGAACATGCCAGCTTTCCCTAATTGACCTGTACTCGAAGTGACATGCGGCGGGCGTCGTGTGTGGTAAAACTTACCTGCAAACAAAAAACAAGAATTAATTCACGGTACGGATCATAAGAAGTATGTTAAAAGGGGTTTCAATGGCGAAAAATGTTCTTACATTCACCGAGACAACATTTTAATAACATTTCTAGAAGTAAAAGTTGTTTTGTTTATCTTCTGTATACCTATTTTGTTTAACTTCTGCGCAATATTATAACGTACTAATTCTTCAACTAGTCAGATACAGCTTTAAACCATCCCACTTCAGTTAAAGCCAACAAAACAATTAAAAAAAACTCCTCTTTTCTCCAACAACAGAAAATAGTGCAAACATTTTAAAATTAGTCTCAAAACAAAAACATTACTACGAATATAGTCAGTTTAAAACTAAACTACCACATGCAGAGTTACATGTTTACATTCAGCCCCAACTATCAGGCAACCGACGGACTGTTGTATAAAAACGGTCAAAGTATCAAATGAGTCGTAAAGCTGCGCAGGCGCCACATGGCGGAAGCGCTCCGCATTCTTACCGCACTCGTTTATTACAATTTGCGACCAGTTTAAAAAACAATTGTTTCATGTTCCAACTAGTTAGTGCAAGAAAACATTGTGCTTGGAATGGTTTCTAAATTTAACTTGAACGTAGAGATATGATGAGGAGCCAAACGAGTATCATACATAAATTTATTATAATTTTAAGCCTTCCCAAGATATGAGCATTGTAATTAATATACTTCAATTAGACAATCAGATTTGCTTCGAATTGCACATAAAAATCGAACACAACTATTTCTACAATCAACTCGACCAATCTTATAACAAACACCAAAACATTGTCTCCATTACCGAGGTCATCAATCAAAAAATCATCGTCGAATCAACAAATTTCAAGGTTCGTTAACTCTTACGCGTTTGGCGGTATCAATTCTTCCGCGTCGAATCCCTGTCGTACACCAATCAATGACCAATTAGACGCCCATGCTGGAATTGGAAACAATGCCAATTATAAACCTTCCGGATTAGAAGGCCTTCGAGTTCAATAATTTCGCGAGCTATATACGGCGGCGTATTACCATAAATAGTTGGCAAAATTGAAGGTTCCCGATTTAATTGCCTTTGTCATGGATCGCATGTCGAAGGAAAAGATGTTTATGATTAAACGTTTGCAATGAATGAATCACGTTCATTATTTATTGCTTTTAATTCCCAATGATACAATGATGCACAAAAGTTAAGCTTCATTGATTTTTATAATGGCAGAATAGATTTATTTTTCGATTGCGTCTACTCTTTATATGGGTACTCAACGCTTCATATTCACATAGGTTTTTAAGTTTTAACCTAATGCTTTTTAAATTAAATAAACTAACATCGAGAAGTATCAGTACACTTCCTACTTCTTTTCCGAATCCCACAATTCCTACATCTTCAGCTATTTACCCATTTCATTAGTCCTCTACCAACAACGTATCGATATTCATCAATTTCAATATAAGCAGCACATAAAAGCACCATCATAAAACCGTTGATCAAACCAAAGGTCAGTTCCTGTGCCCATAAACCTCCAACGAGGCCAGATCTTAGGTTTATCGGTGCTTTGCCGTATTTGCTCAAACATAAACCATTGTGATTTTTATTACCTACCCGCTTTTATTAACTTGACCACACGCCGCAATGATTCTTATCGCAATGTATATTATGCGATCGTATCAAATGGTGTGTTGGGAATGAAAATTAATAAAATAATTATAATTCTGATAGCAGTGTGTGGTATAAAAACCATTCGAAATCGATATTCAGATATTAGAATTTAACGTACACAGGAAAAAAAAGTTGTTTCTTTTATAACTTTGTGATTTACAACAGAACATTGTGTAAAAGGGACTTGTTTTATTCTTATAACGAGTAGGTATATATTCTTTTAAAATTCCACTTACATGACTATCAAAACAAACTTATAAAAAACCCTGAGCACCTCCACCACACAATTCCACACATTGCTTTCTACAAAAGAATTTTGATGTTTCACTCAATTAAAATCCCCAAGTGCATTATGATCATTAAATTGAATAGAAACATCGTTAGACCGTTCGCAATGAGTCACCGCACACGTGGTGTGACGTCACAGTGTGATGTAATCAAAATCAGTCATCGCTGGACGATCTTGAAAATTCACTCGCGTTTCGTTCATTCGATTGCGTTTGTGTTATCGAGGATGAGTTGATAGAACGTTTGATTATTATCGTCGATTAACATGTCAGTAGATAATATCGTAGAATAATTAGACGCTGCTTTAATGTTTCTTAATCTAAATTATATATTTTGATGAATCAAAAGCCCTTCTGCTTAAGTCTAGATGATGTAGTTAACGAATGAATGTTGTGTTGTGTTTGAAATACAGGTCGTAAGGGGGGTTTATTGACTTCGTACTTAAATTTCTAACCCCCTAAAGATAATTTCTTGAGATTATTAAATAGATGCATTCTTGAAACTTTACAAAAAATAAAAAGGTAATAAACTGAAACTAAAACCACCTTTTAAAGCATCTACTATTCCTTCACCCCATCACGATCACTAATTGCTCCGACCTCAACCATAGCCAAACAATTAGGCGATATCCTGAGCTCAGATCACAATCGACACAAAGGGAGCGGCGAAGGCCGGAGCCAGGGCTGGTCACGATTAGAGAGCACAGCCCGGCGCAGAATACAAATGGCCAAGGTCCCACGTGACTAAAGGTCGGGGGTCATAGCGAGCTGGCGTCGATCACTGTTGGCGAAATGCTGCTGGCGTGGAATAGCGCCATTTGAGAAGACAAATAATAGTTAAAATGTCGTGATTTTCAGTTTTAGTGTCAATCCTTACCTACTACAGGTCGCATATAAAATTAACCGTTAAAATAAGCTGTGAAATATAATTACTTTTAATATTTCGAGTCCTAAGTACTTTATTTGATGCTTGCTTAGATTTGAATACTACTTTATTTTTGAAATGACAATAAATTCTTTTATTTCTTACCTTATATTTATTTATTTATTTATTTTATACTTTATTGCACACACATCAGAAAGTACAAATACAGAAAGAACATAAAATAGAGAAAGACATGTACAAACGGCGGCCTTATCGCTAGGTAGCGATCTCTTCCAGGCTACCGTATGTATATGCGTAAGGAGAGATTTTGATTGAGGTGGGTGAGCAAAAAATAAGGCGTAAATGAACAAAATAAAATTAATATATCATATACAATGAATAAATATAATAATATATAACAAAATAAGGATAGGAAAGAAGATACGATAACAATAAAGAAGAGTGAAATAAGCTAGGTAAGAGAGAGATAATGTAACTTAAGTAGGTGCTTAAAACTTCTTAAGGTTTGTGCCTGACGCACTTCTAGTGGGAGTTCATTCCAAAGTTTGGCTGCACGAACTGCAAAGGAATTACCATAAAATTTGGTCTTCGAGACAGGGACATGCAGAAGAAGAGTTTTGGAAGAACGTGGGAAGGGAGAAGTGAAAAAATCAAACTGATCTTTGAGATAGTGAGGAGTTTTAGGATCAAAGAGGATGGAGAAAAGAAGATGTAGGATATGGGAGTTGCGGCGGAAGCGGATGGGAAACCAGTTGAGCTTTTTGCGATAGTCCGACACATGGTCGAACTTGCGCAAACCAAAGATGAAACGAATGCAAAAATTTTGAAGGCGTTCAAGTCTATTCAACTGGACTTCCGAAAGATCAAGGAAAGAGGTGTCGGCGTAATCAAGGTGGGATAGGAGAAGGGAATGAGCTAGCATTATTTTGGTTGGGATAGGCAGAAAGTTGCGCAGGCGCCGAAGTGAGCCAGCAGAAGCAAACATCTTCCTACTAACTTCCTTCACATGGACATCCCACGACAGGGTCTGATCGATAAAAATACCCAAGTTTTTAACGTGGGTACTATATCCAATCTGTATGCCGTCCAACAAAACTTCCGGAAGAGTTGCCCAATCAATCCTTGAGAGAAATGACGCGCTGCCGATAATGATTGTCTGAGTTTTTGATGGGTTGAGTAATAGACCAAAACTCTTGCTCCAGTTTACAATGGTCGACAAATCATTATTGACCTCGCTGATTGCTTTGGGCAAGTCTTCCAGAGTCGCTTGGGTGTAGATCTGGACATCGTCGGCATACATGTGGTAGAGAGAAGTTAAAGAGTGAGTTAAAGTATTAATGAAAATTGCAAAGAGAAGAGGGGACAAGACGCAACCTTGAGGCACGCCGGCATTGATATTGCGCCAGGACGATGAAATGTCATCGAGTGCAATTCGCTGCCGGCGCCCGTATAAATAGCTACGAAACCAATCACACGCTAATGGCGATAAGTTAAGTGAACGTAGCAAACCCAGCAGTAATTCGAAGTCAACAGAGCCAAAAGCATTGCTGAAGTCAAGTAGCGTAAGTACGGTTAGGGCATGCAGAACCGAGTCCGGTTCCAAGTTTTTGAAACCCGGTTCCAAATCGAGCTCAGAACCGGGTAGAACCGGGTTACCCGGTTCTTTTATAATACTTCGGAAAAATACGAAATTAAACAAAAGTAACTGTAAAAGTACCGGATGGGCCTTTTATTTTACGCGGCTTGTGTCTTATTTTATTAAATTAATAAAGAAACAAAATTTCAATACTTCTCTTTATTTATCAGTCTTATAAAAGTACCTTGTTATCATAATATCACATATAAACTTAAACCTTATTCATTAACTGGAAACTGTAAAGTAAAAAACCGGCCAAGTGCGAGTCGGACTCGCCCTCCAAGGGCTCCGAACAAACCTATTTTTTATAATGTTGTACCTTTAAAATTTATGTTTCTAGTAATTTTTCCTTTATCTGTGTTATAGGACGTTACTTTTACCAAATTTAAAGGCTCTGTGTTCATGAAAAGTACCCAGCTGTAGGTTTTGAGTCCCATGCGAATGTCAAAATTTGCGAAAATTTTCAGCATTTACGGCTGTATCTTTTGATGCGTTGGTTTGTGAGTTTGACTTTTTCACATAAAAGGGACCGAAGACTTGAGTATTCGATATAAATTTCAGCTTGATACCAAAAACAAAAACATGACTGGATCATTATATGAAACAGTAAAATCAACAGCTTTTCAAATTCACGATAAATCTAGAAAAAATATTTCTGTAGCCTAATTTTTGTCATTTTCGAAGCCTAAATATTTTTTTTTAGTAATACAACCGTAGGAAACTTATAGCATCTAAGGTTAGACAACCAATCAGAGCCACGCTTTAGGCGTGGCACGAAAATTCGCGATGCACGTGAGTCTGACGTTGCCAGATACAATAAATTTGTTAAAATAATGCAGCAAAATATAAATAATACTTTATATTTTAATATTTTGGTCGGAACCGGGAGAACCGGGTTTCATACTATTCAGACCCGGTTCTCAAGATCATCAAAAAACCCGGGTTTACCCGGGTTTTTCGGAACCGGGTAAACCCGGGTGCATGCCCTAAGTACGGTGAGTTGTTTGTTGTCCATGCCAAGTCTAATGTCATCGGTGATTTTGGTGAGAGCAGTAGTCGTCCCATGACCAGGACGGAAACCGGATTGGAAAGGATTGAATAAATTATGTCTGTTAAGGAAAATACTGAATTGTTGATGCACTAATTTTTCAAGAACTTTTGACAGGAACGGTAAAATAGAAATTGGTCGGAAATCACAGTGGGAGGAGGGTTTGGACTTTTTAGGGAGAGGAATAACCTGAGCACTTTTCCAAGCAGAGGGAAAAGTACCCGAGGAGATGGAAAAGTTTAAAATATGAGTTACGATAGGAATGATGAGGTCAAGGATAGGGATGATCATGTTACGACTAACGCCGTCACTACCGACTGCATTAGACGATACTGACATTATGCTCTTCTTAACATCACCATTAGCGAATTGGCTCAGATGGAACGGGGGGAAATCAGGAATTGGTAAAGAAGAAATATATTGGAGAGAGTTTGATTTTGTGTTATTATCTAAAATAGGAGAAGAAGCGGTGAAATGCTGATTTAGAAGATCTATATTAATGTTATCAGGAAGGGGGTTACTAGGTTTATTACCAATTCCTATGGATTTTAAGAATTTCCAGACTTTACTGGAGTCGCCGTTCTCGACAGATGAGTGAATATGGCGTCGTTGTGCATCTCTACAACATGTATTGCAACGATTCCGAATCTTGACATACTTTTCCCTGTTCAAGTCATTGTTATTCGACTTAAGTTTGGCTTTAGCTTTCGCTTTTAAATTTAACAGTGACTTGAGGTCATCCGTGAGCCAGGGAGCAGGTAAATGTTTAAGTTTGACTGGTCTGAGGGGTGCGTGTTGGTCGTATAGCTGAGTCAGAAGTGAAGTAAACAAATCAACTTTCGAGTCCATTGTATCGGCAGATAATATAACAGACCAGTCAATCTTACCGGCATCACGGTGAAGACTTTCGATGTCTATCCCAGCAAAATTGCGTCGCATCACGAGTTTGGGTTTAGGTTTGGGAGATCGCAAATTGTAACAGAGGAAAATAAGGTCGTGATGAGAGAATGCACTAGCATCATACTGACCATATTTTAGGACGAGGTTAGGAGAGGAGACAAAGATTAGGTCGAGGAGAGAAGGAGAACAGTTTGGAATAGAGTGAGTAGGTTTTAAGGAGAGAGGATGTAGGTTGTTAGATTCAGTAATAGAAAGGAGGGTCTTGGCTCGGGAATCGTTTTTAAGGAGGCAGGTGTTAAAATCCCCCATAAGGATGGAATGCTCATAGATAGGAATAAATTTTTCGAGGATGGTTTCGAAGGAGTGGAAGTAATTAATGGAGAGGGAAGGACTATAAAACACACCCAAGAGGATTTTTTTATGGGATAAGGAAACTTCAATAATGAGATGTTCAGCAGCGTCAGGGGGAGGGGGTTGCGGCGATACGCTTACAATATTAAATGGAATGTGAGACCGTAGATAAATTGCGACGCCTCCCCCAACCCTCCCCGAGCGATCATTCCGTATTAAGTGGAAACCAGGAAGTGAGTAGGCAGAGGAAGGAAGGCAGGGTTTGAGCCAAGACTCGGAAATAAGGATAGCGTGGGCATTAATAGAGTCGAAGGAGGAGAGGAAATCAGGATAGTGTGCAGGCAAACTTTGGGCATTTATATGGATTACATTGAAACTTTTCAAGCTGGGAGGGAGACAAGAGGATAGGAAATTATTTAACGGAACAAAGGAAGAACTGCGAAAACTATCGTCACTACTATCATCTTCGGAAGATAGAGACATATAGTTAAGATCACTAGATGAGTCGTCGTTAACCATTAATTACAAAAGTAAACAGTTTATACACCTTACTTACAAACACCGAAAAGATTTAAGAGTAAAATAGATTATTAGAATTTATTAAATAGATACGTGCTATATACAATAGACAATAAAATAAATATTAAATACTATATGTATATTATAATATATACGTATATACACAACACAAATTATATAATATAAGCAAACAAACGCTTATTTTTATCTACACCCCCAGCAAATACAATATAAAACAGGTTATTGCAAAATTACATGAAACGAAACAAAAACATACTTATATCATAATTGACATATGACATTTGCTGTTGACATATCAGACAATAATTGATTATTGACATTTGACACTGACAGAATGTCATTCGAATGTAAAAACAATATTTGAACCCAATCTTTTCCCTATCTTCGTCCCTATCTGTTAGTGTGTTATAAAACGCATCATTTATTACTTAAGTTCAGTCTTATAACGTTTAAACAAACAATTCAAAGCACAAAAATATTTTATTTCGTGTTCATAAAATTTATGAGGGCGAAACAATTGCGGTATTCCACGAAAAACAAATAAATCTCAACTCGGCGCTTCCGCATACTTGACAATTTATATCAAATCTCGATCGTCATTCATTTGAAATTTTGTTGCGTATTCTTTTAAATCATTTTTCCTTATAACTACTTAAATTATAATTGCTTGCTAACTGTAAATTGTTTGTTATGTAATTCTTTAGTCTTTCTTTGTTTTTCATGTAATTTGCCTTGAAAGTGAAAGAGTCATAAATTGATTACATCAATTATGTATTGAGCTCTAACAGGGATTTATATTAAAAGCCACAATTCATAGCAATACAAATATGCAAATATACCAGTATCAACTCTTATAATAATTGTACCATCCCAAATACATCTACTCATCTCCAAAATTTCGGCAAGTACACAATACCCATATCATCATTCAAAACACCCACTTAACAACCGTGTACACTGCCCTACGTTCTCTTTGTTAGTACGCATCGCGCAATCGCACACAAACTGGAGCGTGTGACCCGCCGTACTGCCCTGTATGGCATCACGGCAACTTGGCAATTGGCAACGCTTGCTATGCTGCGTGCGCGCTGTCGCGAACCGAGAATGGGATCAATCCCTTTGCTGACACATGCGAATCAGCCGGAACGATGCTACCGTTACTGTGATGTTTTTATTGCTTTTACTGCTGGAAAATCTATCTGGAGTCGATAGATACGTGGAACTTGGAATGCCATATAATCCATGATTATTGTATTGTGGCTGGAAAAGTGTTGGTTGATCTGAAATATCTGATCGGCAAAGAAATAGAAATTCTTACGTGGAATGACGAAATACAATACAGGAGCTTTACAAGATCCAATAAATGCTAAATATAGGATAGACTCAAGCAGCAGAGACTAGAAATTCGAGCGCAGTATCAAAACAACAACAAACCCGGTAATTAGACAACAGGTCGAACGGGTCAAATTATAGCTACCAAGATTTCAGAACCGCCTTCTTACTAGCGTCTCGTTAGAATACCATCGCTCGAGGGACAATTAAATGTAAGTGAATTGCCGCAAGAAACCAGTTACGTGACGATATAGAGCGATTATGCTTCCTTATACAACCTTAGCCTTGATTAGGACACACATAATGATCGCAAAAAGCCACATACTCAACGACAATGCAACATCCGTGACGCGATCGTTCGTAATGGGACAAATGCACATTAGAATATATAATAACCTCCTACACCCTTATTTATTATCAGGTTATTCTTGCTCCATTAGTGCTTCATCAGTCATCACTAATAAGAAGTAAGAACATTGCAATGAACTCAAACAAGATATGCTAAAAAGAGTGAGATGTTTGTTGATCTTAAGACATTGAGTAAATATTGTTAAGGTTTTTGCAACATCATACATATCTAATCATATCATAAAATAAATACAAACTATTATACAGATTCGATTTGAAGAAGTTCACCACCACACATAGCCTTCTTATACAGATCATGGATTTCTAGATTCACCTATTATAGTCCTTTCCACCTAAGATGATTTCTGTGACACATCGATTTTTGACACGTATAGAGATGTCGGTTACTGAAATCGTATCAATTGTTTCCGATAATCGATAATATTCTACATGGAAATGAAATCGATTTGAATAGAGTACCAAAATTAGTTTTTTCGGCATTTCGCCAACAATTAACTAAGGAAACTTAGCAAACAACAGCAACAAAAAGTCAACAATAACAATTGGTAACAATAACAGAATACCACGTAAAGTATCAATATAAAAATGCAACTTGTATACAAGGCTGACGCACTCGTACAGACGATTGACTCGATTGACAAACGATCACAAGATGGGCGCCGATTATATGATTTTCCAACTCTATGATTTTTCAACGATCCATTTCATGTACAAGAATTGCGTAGGTATTATATTTTTGTGTTATTTTATTTTATTTTTCATTATATTAAACTAAACAGTACTGTTTTTTATTTATAAGCTTACGATGTTTCATTTTTATATTTTTGGTAATAATGACGCCATAAAATAAAAATATTATGAACTAAAATTATTTTGACTTTTTAAACATAAAATACGTAATTCGGAACACGATGAAGTGTCACAGGAATCATCCTAGGTGAAAAGGACTATAGTTACATTGAAACATAAAGGCCAAAATACCTTTATTTTGTTGATATGGTTAAAACACATTCCACACTCGCACCTGATGACATTTCAGCCAGCTCGTGACTGCACAATGACAAGTCGTGGCATTCTCAGCGAATTTTTCGCGTTTGCGAAAGGAATCGTGATCGGTAACAATCGGGCCGTTCTCCGCTGCGCTTGCGCAATGCGTGCGATTGATAGCGAGACACGTTAGCATAGAATGATACAGCTTAAGGTGGGTCCACATTTGTATCAAGTAATTATAATATCCGTATCAGGCGTATCGTATCGAGTATGCGTAGCTTAAGTGTGGACGCCCATTTTGCCCATACCGTATCTTACGACATTACATTATGATTATATTTATTATTATTTACGACACGTATCAGATACGCAGTTAATAGCCATCGGGGTGTATCATGATCACGATCATTTTGCGTCCACACTAGCAAACATGATACGCGTCGATCTGATACGCGAAAATGATCAAGTGTACCTTTAGCATAGAATGGTACAGCTTACCACACAGGCGTTTGTGTACGAGATGAATAATGCCATCCCTACTGGGAGAATATAATGCGATTTATTGAATGGATATTTTGTTTATGGTGGTGTATTTATGATTTTGTGTCATTTCGCTTCCTGAATGATTACAATTTTAAAGTGTTTGTTTTGGTCTTCTGTGTATTTCTTGAGATTATTCTGTTACACATAAGAATGTGGTTTTGATCCTTACCACGACGAAAATTTTTGGCAAAAGTGCAAAAATGAAGAATTGCCAAAGCATAATTTAACAGTAATCTAACTATAATGCATAAGTATAGGCTTAATAAGTAGATGATCAGGTGGCTAGCACTATCTACAAGTTTGTCTTCGTCCTAAGATAAAGTGTGAGTAAAGGTGCAATTATTTATCTATAAGAACCACGATTCTAAATAGATATTTACCGTTGAAAATCCAATAGTTTTTTGCATTATACGGCGTCTAAACAAGTCAGGTAAATAGTAAAGAAGCCGGTAGTGTTTCAAGCGAGTATTTTTATAAATACATAGTTAATAGTTTTTACAGAGGCGGCATCATTATCATTCTATACACTCCTTTGAATCCGGGAAAATAGTGGCATTGGTTACGTGCGCATTTTTTAATCACACACTTTATAATAATAATTTGAACCTTTAGTGGGGATGTTAAAGCTATTAAGCTGGAAGATTTAATTTCTTGATAAAATTAGCTACCAAATTATAAAAATGATGAATGACAAATAAATGCAGATCAAGTCACGCAAGAATGTCTTACTAACTACCGAACTAATTGAGATGTTTATTAAGCATGCAATTAAACGTTATAGCATGAAGATGCATGCTAATTCTAATGTAAGGAAGTGTATTTTTAACTATATTCTTTTCAATTGATCATCTAGCTGAGGAAACAGCCATTCAACGACGAACATTGGCGATTAAGCACACACGATCATCACTTCGCATCCATACAAATCCTCCCATATAGTAGTAGTAATCTGCAATACCATCACTAGGGAACACATGAGTCATTCATTTGCATAGGTTTGCATTATACACACAAACACGCAGACCCCTCGTTTGGGGGACTAAATCGCAAAGCAACACTGCACCACGTCACATGTTTAATGACATGCTTTTGGCGCGCATTTTCCGTGTGTTTCACTAATCCTTTTCCATTTGGGAGAACACTGGAATCATTAAGAATATTTTAATTTAAAACTGGTACTTAGATAAAATTAAATAAAAGTTAAGTTTAAACGCATACAAATAAAATAGTGATTAAAGTACATATTTCATGTCTCGTGTTTACTTTGTTCTGCTAGGTGTGTTTTATGAAAATAGGCTATTCAAATTTAAGCACGGCATAAATGTGCAAGTACCTCCCTTTGCCGTTGCCGACATGGCAACAATATTTTTTAATGTACAGAAATTAGCACAGGGGCTTCTTTTTTAAGCAAAACACACAGGAGATAGATTGATCGAAGTTAGACCAACACTAAAGAGACGCCGCGCACATCACTACTAAAATAAGCCGTAATCGCTCAGTACGCGTATTACGAAAACTTTTTACAATAGCCGCATCTCTGAATACGTAGTTTATACGCAATCAGGGTACCATTACGCTTTTGCTTCGCCGACGTTTAAAACTGCTACTTTTTGCCTTTGAGCCCTTTCAATGGGGTTCGTTTCAATGACACGCGTGTGTCAACGGAAAATCTTCGAAACTGACATATGCCAAAGTATCCCAAGGCAAAAGACTTGGTGAAGTTATTCTGTAGTTCAAAGAAAATGGAGACTGGGTAGCACAAAGTCTAATTCAATGAATTTTATTGATGTATTTTGTTAAGCACCTACTCAACATTTCTATACCAAACGCTATTTTGTCATGAATGATGAATCATGAAACGTTTTGTGAACATTTGGCAGCATTATGTCAAAGAAACTATTTGTTATTTCTTTTTATGTTACAATGTTCTTTAAGGTGTAAAGGTATGCAGACTATTACCATAATAATTAGCGAGTCTACGTGAAATACACGATGTTATACATTTCACACGTATAAGTATTTGTTAAAGGAATTTCCATTCAATATAAACAATTCACGAACGATGGTATTTTAATAATTACTCTCATATTTGTTACACGTGAAGTGTACTATACCAAATAACATCAAGAATACAAAAAAATTGTAAATTGTAACCTATAGGTAGTACTTTTTCCTAAATGTAACTTGAGACGTTTTAGTTTAAAAGTATACCTAGTCATGCGCTCTTAGATTGAAACGTCTGGAATGGTAGTTGTTTACGGTATCTTAAATTGACGAATAAACGTATATGTTGAAGTAACGTTATATCTTTGTTAAAACCACCCCACACACCTCTTTCTTGACGCAGTTTACTGACAATATTATAATGTCCGATTCCCGTACTTACCTCCAACACATAATGAGTTGATAGTTGAATACTCGTGGATTTTTTATTGCCCACTCCGAAAGTGTTTCGAAGAATACAATTCTCGGTGGCTCTTTTTATAGCCATTTTATGGTTCTCGAAATAGTTTTTGGACGTGATTGCGGAAACAATTTCGGTAATACCTTTATATGAGGTTTTGGTGGCTTTTTAATATGATACTACGTGTCTTTAATGTACTACATAAAATTGGACACCATGTTTATATAAACAATAGCTTCACTACATAGTATAAAACAAAGTCGCTTTTTCTGTCCCTATTTCCCTATGTATGCCTAAATCTTTAAAACTACACGACGGATTTTGATGCATTTTTTTTAATAGATAGAGTGATTCAAGAGGAAGGTTTTATTAGGTTTATAATTTATTAGGTTTTAAACAAAGTGGGCGAAGCTGCGGGTGGAACTGTGCGCTAGTTTTTTTATAAAAAAAAAGTTCTACAAAAATGTACACAACAATAATTATGACAACGCTAACGATGGAATAGCTTCAACGAAAGTTAAACCTGAGTTTAAGAATTGAAAGAGTTTTAAAATATTTAATCTCGAGTTATTTTAACACCTACTAGCTAACTATAGCAAAGAGACAATTGTAATCAGATAAAGAATAACATTTACATAAAACCTACAAATCAAAATACAGAACATTATTTTATTTATAAAACAGATTACACCGAGAACATACACATACCACTCTATGTTACATAACAATGTAGCCTTACAAATCCTTAGACCTGCCACGCCGTTGCAAGTCTTCACTAACTACAATACATACGTACTCACTTCCAACTCCTATTCTAGTGCATAGATCTAAGAAGCGTAGAGTGTTTTCAATTTTCATCAAAGGCTCGTATATACTACAATAGGGAGGGAGGTGAAGGGTGCATCAACACTACATCCATCATGTGTCGGCACATCGCGTGTGATTGCTTATAGGGCTGTCACTTGCACATTTTAATCACGTGTTTTAGGGTTGGCAACTTGAAATATTATTTACAAATGAAACTTGTTTGTCAAAACGAAACACGTTGCCATGTTCACAAGTAAGTATTTTACTTTATTGTAAGTCCTACGTAATATATTATAATAAAAACCAAATTTGATACAATGCCAGCCCAAAGTTGCTAGCTTTCAGGCAATATTTAGCGTCTCGAGTCTAGACAGTAGACGCAAGATAAGAGCCCGAACAGCAGTTTTATTGGCGGAAACGGAGCGACGGAAATTAACATCACAGTAAGATGTCTGCCTTCGAGACGGTCGAAATTAGTATCTACTTTATTTATAATTTTATTGTTTATCATGATATTTATTGGTACTTGTATTTAATTTTATATTCATGTCTCCTTGATATACTTAGCAATATACTAAATAAACTCTCTAGTTGTAATTCTCAAAATATTTTTTCTTACCAGTTCAATTATTATTTAACAAGCTCACTTTAAAAGACGTTAAAGTTCCGTACTTATAGCTAGAGAGCTAGCGCAAAGCTACCTGTATGTATTTGACCAGACCTGGATTTTTGTGTGTTGATTCCCCTATACCTACTATACATGAGATGGGGATTCACTAAGCCCAGAGTGGTGGACGGGGCTGGCGCTCAGGTAAGACAGGTGGAAATTTTTGGCGAACTTTGAAACCATTTGACCACGTCTGCCATTTTGATATTTGAAAATAGATTATTATTATTATCGGAAAATAACAATGGCAGACCATTATCACGCGGATAACATTCTGGCAGACACTTATGAAAGTGCTGAAAAAAATACAATTTTGAAAGTATTTGACCAGATCTGCCATTCATATATTTTATTTATTAGGGTCTTAAAAACTTATTTTCGAAACGGCAGACATTTTCATGGCGTACAGACTTTAGCAGACAACAAGACTTTAAGTACTGACTTCAGCAGTCAACAAGCTATACTACATGGTCAGATGTATATATATATATGTTTTACGTTCCCTTACATCAATGATTTACTTTATTAATGTTTTTATGGTCATTGACATTTAATTTTGAAAACTATGGAATAAAATTTATAAATTTGATGATACAAAACTAAATACATTCGTAAAGAATCTCAAATATAAAGTTGTGTTGCAAATAACAAATCATCATTTAAATATTTAGTTTATTTATTTTTTAAGAAACAATTAACAATTACACAACAACATAAAAAAACACGCATGCATTTATATTTGCTTCCATTGAAATGTTCATTCATCATCACTATCGGAGTCATGTATGGCGTTGTGTGACTCGTCTTCATTATCCATTGAATCGGATTCTGTAAAAGTAAAACGTAAATTATATAATAAAAGAAATGAGTAAAGTCAAAAATAATTATTAAAGAATTAATCATTATAAACTTACCTAGTAAGGCCTTTGATGTCGCACGATGCCGCCGCGACGCCGGTGTAGGTATTTCTGCTGTTACATGAAAATATGCTAGGGTTGCAACAAATGGGAATTAAAACAATTGTGATTATTATTTATACTTTTATGATGTAATCGTTTATTCATATGTACATCCAAAACAATTGCGATTATTAAATCTGATGTAATTATTTTTTCATAAATATATAGGTACTTAATTATTAATAACATAATATATTGCACTGTGAAATATTTACGTATCACTTTATTTTTGATGTTCTTAATTGAGTTTTATAAAATTTAAGTGACGCATTCGCATTGGGATCAACAATCTGATAGGAAAAGAATGAGGACAATATATACATAGCTTTGATTTCAATTCTACAGATACAAAATATACAATCTATCTAAAATGATATAACGGACCACTCCCCGACTGAGCGTTCGCAATTCATGTTTCCTGCGTTTTCTCGTCAAAATACCGAAACAACGTAATTATTGTGTAGTAGTTGGGCGTGAAAGTCAAAAAACAAATGAAAAGTGTTTTCCATATGATTATTTATTAAATTTACGCGATTAAGAATAATTTCAACGATAAAATTTAGTAACCGAGAATTCAGAGAAGGATTAAAGAAAATACCTGCCTGATCATTTTATCAAACTCTAAAAGAATTATGGTTATTTCGCATCACTCGGTTTATAGGTTTGGTAATAATTATAAAAGGTACAACCCTAGCCATTGAGTCGAACGGTAGGCAACACAATATCGACTTTGTGCGGGTACGTATGGTACATTTATTCTTGCTGTGAAGCGTAATTATTATTATTAAGATTTTTTAGGTTATTTATAGCGTAGTAATTTTCACTTTTGCATGTAAGTGATGTATCTACTAGTAAGTAGTATCTAATCTGTGCTATACTGAAAACATCTGGCAATAACCGTGAGTGGGAACCGAAAAGAGCCCTTTCAGGTATAAACCCTAGACTATTTGAATGCTAGTAACTATATAAAATAAAAATACTATAGGCTAGAGTGAGAATACTATTGATATATATGGAAAAAAAAATCTACAGAGATAGTACTGTATGCATAGATCTGACCATGTAGTAGCTAAGTTTTGTTGTCTGCTAAAGTCTGTACGCCATGAAAATGTCTGCCGTTTCGAAAATAAGTTTTTAAGACCCTAATAAATAAAATATATGAATGGCAGATCTGGTCAAATACTTTCAAAATTGTATTTTTTTCAGCACTTTCATAAGTGTCTGCCAGAATGTTATCCGCGTGATAATGGTCTGCCATTGTTATTTTCCGATAATAATAATAATCTATTTTCAAATATCAAAATGGCAGACGTGGTCAAATGGTTTCAAAGTTCGCCAAAAATTTCCACCTGTCTTACCTGAGCGCCAGCCCCGTCCACCACTCTGGGCTTAGTGAATCCCCATCTCATGTATAGTAGGTATAGGGGAATCAACACACAAAAATCCAGGTCTGGTCAAATACATACAGGTAGCTTTGCGCTAGCTCTCTAGCTATTAGTACTTACAACCAAAACAATCAAAAAAAGCATTTCAATCTGTGTTCATAGCATGTTTATACATCAGTATAACATGCCATAGTTCTATTACTGTTTAACTTAGTCTTAGCCTATCAAACAAAAATTATAAAATTATAGATTTAATTATTTAATAATTAATTAATGAATTCTTAGTAACAACAACTACAAACCCAAAACTCGACAAAAAAGCCAATCGTTATATTTTACATGCGCTTATTCTATAAATCAACACCGCGTAGGCGACAACCTCACGGTACGTGGCTAAATTGAGAAGATTTATTCACTCATTAAAGATCGCAAACAATATACGAGACATTGTAGTGTGTATAAAATATAAACACAAAAAAAAAGGATCTTAATTAATGCCTTCCTTGTTACATCGCCTCGACAACAATGTAGTTGAGTCGCTTTGCTAAAAACGTAGCTACGGGCCAAATTAATGGTCTATTATTTACATTTTATACATCCATTTATAACACAATTTTAAACATTTATTCTTGTTTTAAATGTAAGTACACAACTGACGTACACTCTAGGTAGCGGATCAGGCATTTTCCATATAAAATATTCAATTTTGTTTTACGACAAAAGTCCCATTTTTGTCTTCATCTTTATATCAATACTAGCTTACCGCAAGCGGCTTGGCCCGCTTTGTCTAAAACCTAAGAAATTATATACTAAAACCTTCCTCTTGAATCACTCAAAAACCGCATCAAAATTGCGTAGTTTTAAAGATTTAAGCATACAAAGGGACATAGGGACAGAGAAAGCGACTTTGTTTTATACTATGTAGTGATGCTTTTGAATCCTTTTCCTATTCAGATTTGACAATGAAAATGGTATTTCACACCGTCATGCATCACATGAGATGAATTCTAGATGTTACTCTGTAATAATACTTAAGATTATGACGATCTTATCGTATAAGCTATCTCTGGCAGATAAACTAACAATATGGGTATTTACGTTTGTACATGATGGCAAAGTTTATGTTTTAATCGGTGTTTTAAGGAAGAATTATTTTGAGTACCTATGCAAGTGTATTCATAGATACGAATAAGTAGAATTAAATAGTGAAGTAGGAACTGATTGACTTTCCTAAAAAAATGGGAGCCAAAACAACGTAAGGTTCTACCGTCACACACTTGTCCCTTAGAGCGTATACGCACTATGCGGGTAGCCGCATTGCGGGTAGCCGTCCGGCTGACCGCAAGCACAATTAAGTACGTAATATTCATTTCTATGCGCACTGCGATGCGGCTACCGCAGACCGCACAGTGCGCATAGAAATGAATATTACGTACATAATTGTGCTTGCGGTCAGCCGGACGGCTACCCGCAATGCGGCTACCCGCATAGTGCGTATACGCTCTTACGAAATACATAGTGATAAGTACGAAAAATGCTATTAAACGAATGCAAAAGTTACATAAGGCTATCCAAATATCCAACTACCTCAGTATTAAATAAAAGGCATTAAGGACGCTGTCACAAATCTGCGTTACTCAAATTTAGGTATCTAACGACGTAACTTTGTTCGCGGCAATATCACGCTCACGTAAACATAGCGCATTCCATTTTATAGACCATCTTCATACTTGATATTATTTTTAATTTTTGATATTATGTATTTTTATTGAAATTGATTCCAGAAGATTACTAGGAACTTTAAAAATTCATTTTGTTACTTTTATTAGTAGGTACGATCTTAATAAGTATGTTAGTATATTCAAACAACTTAAAAAAGTGTGACTATTTTACATCATTATTTCATTGAATAATACTCTATGAATTGTATACAATATCAAAGCTTTTTAAGAAATGTAGAATTATTATCATACATATGATGTTACCGGCACTGTATTATCCGGCATTGTATACAATTCTTAGTAAATGTATGTTATTCCGAAAAATAGTCGGAATGAAATAAATTATAGGTATTCGTCACATAACACATTACCTAGGATACTCTTAAATCTGAACTTTTCCTACGTAGCAAACACATTTGCAAGTGTGGGTAGTTTTTGGGGTAGCTATTAACCAATATGAGGTCAAAACTAAAATCCAAGATGGCGCCGACGAAAATTTTACATCTTTTCGTCATGGGTGTCATTTTCAAGGTTTTGGAGTAGCTCTTAACAAATATGAGGTCAAAACTAAAATCCAAGATGGCGCCGACGAAAATTTGACTTTTTTCGTGATGGGTGTCATTTTCATGGTTTTTGGGGTAGCTATTAACGAATATGAGGTTAAAACCAAAATCCAAGATGGCACCGACGAAAATTTGACTTTTTTCGTGATGGGTGTCATTTTCATGGTTTTTGGGGTAGCTATTAACGAATATGAGGTTAAAACCAAAATCCAAGATGGCGCCGACGAAAATTTGACATCTTTTCGTCATAGGTGTAATTTTCTTAATAATAAAGAAGTAAACTAAAATAAAATAACAGATTTTCGTCGGCGCCATCTTGGATTTTATTTTTGACCTCATATTGGTTAATAGCTACCCCAAAAACCATGAAAATGACACCCATGACGAAAAGATGTCAAATTTTCACCGGCGCCATCTTGGATTTTAGTTCTGACCTCATATTGCGTAATATCCACCCCAAAAATCATGAAAATGACACCCATCACGGAAAGATGTAAAATTTTCGTCGGCGCCATCTTGGATTTTATTTTTGACCTCATATTGGTTAATAGCTACCCCGAAAACCATGAAAATGACACCCATGACGAAAAGATGTAAAATTTTCGTCGGCGCCATCTTGGATTTTAGTTTTGACCTCATATTAGATAACAGCTACCCCAAAAACCATGAAAATGACACCCATGACGAAAAGATGTCAAATTTTCACCGGCGCCATCTTGGATTTTAGTTCTGACCTCATATTGCGTAATATCCACCCCAAAAACCATGAAAATGACACCCATCACGGAAAGATGTAAAATTTTCGTCGGCGCCATCTTGGATTTTATTTTTGACCTCATATTAGTTAATAGCTACCCCAAAAACCATGAAAATGACACCCATGACGAAAAGATGTAAAATTTTCGTCGGCGCCATCTTGGATTTTAGTTTTGACCTCATATTAGTTAATAGCTACCCCAAAAACCATGAAAATGACACCCATGATGAAAAGATGTAAAATTTTCGTCGGCGCCATCTTGGATTTTATTTTTGACCTCATATTGGTTAATAGCTACCCCAAAAACCATGAAAATGACACCCATGACGAAAAGATGGCAAATTTTCGTCGGCGCCATTTTGGATTTAAATTTTGTCAAATTGCTTTACCCCACCAATCCGTTCAACAACCCATAAAAAAAGAGGATCTCAGTCAACAGAATTTTTAAAACATAATTTTAAATTACAAATAACTGGAATATGAAACTTATACAGTTTACTCTTATAAAGTATCAAATATTTCAAATCACGAAAACGACAGTATACGCACAATAATCTTTTTCTAATTCGTTTTTATTTTTGGGACGAGGAGCGATACACCCGTCCTTCCAAGAGCGCTTCTGAGCGCGGTCTGACGACCCGCGAGAGCAAAATGTATGAAGAAATCGACAAGTATTTTT
Source organism: Colias philodice (assembly GCF_061535455.1). NCBI lineage: Eukaryota > Metazoa > Arthropoda > Insecta > Lepidoptera > Pieridae > Colias > Colias philodice. The sequence continues at coordinate 11,453,138 of NC_143094.1, read as the reverse complement.
AATTTAGCTTATAATTGAAATAAAATTTTGATTTAGATACAAAAAAATTATCACAATCTATAAAGGACTATATATCCCTCAATAATTTATAGGTAAGAAGATAGATTAGGCTTTTAATTTTCTTAAAAGTGTACCGGTTTAGACCCCATTTTTTTGCATTTTATGCCATCATTGTGCTGGGAAAATCGTATTTCAGTGACAATTTTGTATGACGTCGTACAATTTTTATAAGATGATCGTAGAACTGAATATATTATCTTTAAATTAAGATATTACTTTGTTCTCACGTGTAAGTGCTTTGAGTTAAAATTGTACCGTAAAATAGCGGTTTTTGTTAAAAAACTGTTATAGCACCCTTAAACAAAATCCATCATCAATCATTAAAATCGTATAATATCAAAATAAACACATAATAGAGACCGTGGCGCCGCGGTTGCGTAACCAGCCGGCATCAAACATACTTTAACTCGCTAGAGATGCATTTTTATCGCAGTCAGATACGCGACACTGCCGACATAATGACTTGATACAGTTAGGAATCTTTTTCCACGAATATTGAAAAAAATCTGACCTTTTTCAAGACAATGAATGTTATATTCATCAATGGTAAATTTTCGATAAGCGATTGTCTGAACTTCCAAATTTGATGCTTCAAAAATCTACAATCAAGTCTACTAGGCTACCAGGACGTTTTCACTAGGTATCTAAAATCAAGCTTATCTCTCTCTTACCAATAACGCTGAAATAAATCAACAAGGAATATTGTAAAACATATTAAGCAATATACAAAAGTACCTTCCGAGTCCTGTAAACAAATTATGCCCAGACCTTACTTCTCCGTTCACCTAAACACCGCCCTACATAGCGGGCGCTTGAGACACGGGACACCGCTGTCAAATATAGTTTAAACTTTATTAACCATTGCCTAACACGTATAACGCACAAACCATTAGCAAAACGATAATCTTGTTAGCCATAAAATAACATCTTTAAATGAAAGATAAACATGAAACGTCGTATGAATTCGAGACAGCGTCTGTTGTACCGTTTCAACTGTAAATATTATATTTCTCCTGCCAAACGAAATAATATTCATATTTGTTTAAAATTCCATTCTCATTGTTGGCAGCAGATTCAGGTTTAAGTATTATTAACCTCTTAAACTGTAACCTTCATTATTTACATAAGTTAATTTACAGAAAGAAGATCCATTACGCAATTGTAAAGATATAAACAATATGCTATTGTATTTCCCGCAATGTTGCCTTGATACTTACGTCCCTAAGCTCTTATAGCCCTTTCAGGGTCTCTTGTTCCACTGCAGGATAGCAAAGCAACTGCAACTTTAAACGTGCTTTGCGATGTCAATTCACCGCCTATCTATATGTTAATTCGCTTTGGGTCGTTCTCTCATACATATCTGATATTGTTTCCTGGATGTATTGCTATGATAATTGTATCGTTGTTTTCGTATCAAAATGCAGATTCGTCGAATGTTTCATCACGATACGTGCACTAGAACGCACGTCGAAATCATCAGGATAATAATTAATACGCCCAAATTTCGGCAACCCGCTGCTCTAATTCGAGCAAACGAATAGCACACTTAATCAGTACAAGCAAAAGATCAAGATGCCAAGTCCTTGACACGTTGACCCTGTTCGGAGCTTTTCCGACGCTGTTCCTACACCCACGGCCTCTGATTTATCTCTGCCGCGTGAGCAGCGAGCACCGTATTGACTGCGACCGTATGACAATTATACACTGCCGTGATTTACCGGCTTCGCTGGCGGACTCTCTCGTTTTCACTTGTGTACCCGTTTATTGGGTCAAAGCTATTGTTCATGTCGTTTATTAGTGCACACAGAACAACAACAGTTTCGAGTATAAGAGTATACAGTTCATAAGGGTACAATTGGAAGATGTAGAAAAGTATCAAAAATAAACTTTACTATCTACCTAATTGTCAAAGAAATATGAGCATGCATAGAATACATAAATCTTGTGCAATTAGAGTCATATACAATTCTGTCGTCATATTTATTGCAATGATAAATAGTGTTTAATTAAATTAGCGTGCAAGCAATTAAGCAATTTGAAATAAATCATTCTAAACCGCCTAGTATTTGAGTTGACCCGTGTCCGGTCTAGTTGTATTAACAACGCTAGAAGTCAGAACATTACAACATTACAATTTTTCACACACTGACCTCACACATGCGACGTTCATAAACCAATGAATTTAATAACCATTAAGATTCACAAGTCACAACATCGGTTCGCATAAATCCGTTGGAACAATGTGTTTACTGTTTGCCGCCAAAATACCCTTGTTTACAGAGTGCGTCTCCCGCTTTGACAGCCGCGGAGATTCACGACCGCACTCAAGGTCCGCCCCGCGCCCGCCGACCATTGTTCCCAAAATCAACATATTATTCAAAATAACGGATCGTTTAGGATTTCAAACACGCCTAACGGTTTCCGTTGGCTTAAAAACTTCCCGATTGATGTACCTACCTACAACAATATTATTATGGCATATATCTGCACCCACGCGCTTGATACCGGTAATTAATATAGGACCATTAGAGCTGTATCGTTACATATTTTACGTTTGTTTTGGCCGCGCCGATAGATCGGTTATTATTTATGCAAATCGATTGAAATTTTATTTATCGCTTCGCCCACGGAGCGTGTCGCCGCGTGCTGTAGCTCCTTATTCGATTTATTGCGCATGAGTAACAAAGGACAGTTTTGGTCGTGTTACCATAATAAGTGTTATGTAAGGTTTTTCGTTTTTTTTAATGTTATTTAATAAAACAATAGCATACAAGGAGTTATCCGCTGTTTTTGCAGTTTCAAGTTCAGTGGTCCTTGGTCAGAATTTCGGTATTTTTATAATCTTCCAAACTGAACGTTAGTTCATTTATAGATCAAGAGCCCACGACGGCCAGACATTCCTTTCTTTAATAAAGTTGAAAGTTTCTCTGTATATGTCTCCGATAAAGATAAGAACGACTAGCGATTATCAAGTCTGGGTTGTGGTTACTTTGGCAGGAAACAGGTAGTAAGGGTGTATAAAATTGTACCTAACTTTCATTATAGTTTAAAAGCTAAATTTTATATATGTTACTTGGGGACCTATAAAAAGATGCTACCTTAAGAGCCAGACAGTTTTCATGGTTCTTACATCTAGCCAGACACATTTAAAAAATAACTAACATATCATCAAATTCACATAACTACCTAAAAGCGTAACAAATATGAAATAACCCACTAAAAATATTAATTAACTATAATTATTAAAAAAATAAAAGTATAATATATAAGTAATAAAGTTATTACTTATCTTTTACGAGGATTTATGATGATGGAATTTCACATATCCCGATGACTTTTTTATTGTGTCATCGAGATACGTGAAATTCCATCAACATAAGTCCCCGTAAAAGATAAGTAATAACATTATTACTTATATATTATACTATTATATTTTTAATAATTATAGTTAACTAATGCTTTAGTGGGTTATTTCATATTTGTTACGCTTTTAGGGAGTTATGTGAATTTGATGATATGTTAGTTATTTTTTAAATGTGTCTGGCTAGATGTAAGAACCATGAAAACTGTCTGGCTCTTAAGGTAACATCTTTTTATAGGTCCCCAAGTAACATATATAAAATTTAGCTTTTAAACTATAATGAAAGTTAGGTACAATTTTATACACCTTTACTACTTGTTTCCTGTCAAAGTAACCACAACCCAGACTTGATAATCGCTAGTCGTTCTTATCTTTATCGGAGACATATACAGAGAAACTTTCAACTTTATTAAAGAAAGGAATGTCTGGCCGTCGTGGGCTCTGGATCTATTAGTGCATTAAATCATTATTGAAATATCAAACAACTTTTATTTTTATAAAATACTAGCGGTCCGCCCCGGCTTCGCCCGTGGTACATATTTCGCAATAAAAGGTAGCCTATGTTCTTTCTCAGGGTCTAAAGATTATCTGTGCCAAATTTCATCAAAATCGGTCCAGTAGTTTATGCGTGAAAAGCATACATACATACATACAAACCTTTAATCTTTATAATATTAGTATAGAAAATACACACGCGAATAGTTCTACACTGCACACTAAGTAAAGTTATAGATTCATACTGCATAGTGCATACATATTTACACAAAAAACATGGGGAGTCGCGCGCATCACGCCTGTCGCCTATCCAAACATTTTGTCGAACCGAGAGATTTACAGTATAAACAAAGGGGAGTCTACACAATAAATACAGTGCATTTAATGTGCACACAATGATGTCCCATCGGCAAATTACCGGGCACACGCTTCTGTCCCTAATTCAATAGATAACTGAATAGTTAGGGGACAGAGTAAAGAAAGTTAGAGGCATAATACTTTTGTCTCTATGTTTATATTTCGCGGGCTGATGGAGATGGTCCTCGGGGACGTTGAAGCGTGCTCGACACGTGTCACCAACATTTGAGTGACAAAACTTTAGGGGACACAATTACCATTCAGTAGGAGCCGCCCCATCAGTGTCTTTTTTGAAACACTTCAGCATATTTTATCCGAGAAAAATAAATAAACACGTGTATGAATATAGTTTAAAATATTTATTGCATAATGTGAGAATTCTTCATTCTTTGTGTGTATAAATAATTGTAATATTACGTCTCATGATCTATAACAAAGTATTTCTAATAACATCTTCTAGTATAAATTATATAGAAATAGGCAGAAATAATTTCAAACTAAATAGTTACCAATAAATGACTCTATTGGCAATAAATAAATTGCTTGCAGTAAAAGTAATAATTATGCCAATAAACATTTTTGTTTCTTGTGTTCGTAATAGTGGCATTCATAATATACAAATAACAAAACTAGCTGCTCCGCGCGGTTTCACCCCCGTGGCTCCACCCCTGTTGGTCGTAGCGTGATGATATATAGCCTATAACCTTCCTCGATAAATGGGCCATCTAACACCAAATCGAACCAGTAGTTCCCGAGATTAGCGCGTTCAAACAAACAAACAAACAAACTCTTCAGCTTTATAATATTAGTATAGATATGATGGACGACGCGTCGTCCATCATATTTTGTATCGTCGAAACGTCGAGACGGTTTCTCAATGTCTAGTAAAGCCTGTTGTAGAAGCATAAACGTTGTGATAGACATTTATTGAAATTCTTAGATTTTCATCAAAGCCAATATTCCTTTACCCAGTATATCAGACATAGCATAGCTATACCTACTACCTACGTAGTATTAGTATAGCATCCGACGACCATAAATGTAATTACATAATCACTTGCTTCGGCTATTAAAGTATCTGGATGCTGACAAACAGACATTGTTCTATTTATGTTTTTTTTTTAAACGGAAATATCTATTAGTGCATAACATCTGTTTGGTTAATTACTCTAAGTGTGTAGTCACAAATACATTCATTGCTATGAATTAAAAGTGGTCCATATTTTGAGACATATAAAACCGGTTTTAAAATATGCAATAAAAAGATCTTAACTGCGATACAACAAAGGATTAGGTGTTTAAATAACAGATTGAAGACATTTTTTTCTAACATAGGTATTTGACACTGTTATCTCAAATAAAAATAATCTCAACATACTTCAAGTTCTGGTTTTCATCGAGCAAGTATAAAATGGCATCCATCCCGATATTAGAAACTAATCTTTTTATTCTAAGTCTGGACTCCGCCGACGATAAATCCTGTTCGGCGCAGGCAGCCCTCAAGGGCGTAGGGCTAAAAATAGCCGGGATGAAGGCCGCTTCACCGACGAACAGAGGACATGGACTTAGAAAGCCATTGCATCGTCCTCCGCATATACATTGCACGCTGAGTTCAAACATTACAGAAATACCGGCGAATGCGGCAAACAGTGTAACTCAATCAATGGAATAATAACCAACCGATGCTATATTTGGTAGGCACCAGTCGAAGGACGCGACGCCAGACATAGCCGGCCAATTTCGTGCCCCACAATCACGGCATCCATTGCTAACTTGGCGCTCAATTTAAAAATAACACGCTACATTATACGAGCAATGTAAATCATTTGTTGAGCCTCCGGAATGAAGATTGATGGTTGTTGAGCGAATTTTAAGTGTTTCCGCGTAAACGGCCAAAGGGTGCCGTCATCATCCTCCCCAGGTAAAAAGTTATTCAATAACCGAACGCCGAATTGCTTTTCGTTGAGATCGTAAACTATTCCACTGTCGCACACGAGGACACTATAAATTTTATACGCTGATGATAAATGTTTATTATAGACGATGTGATAGTATCAGTAGGAACTATAAAATAGAAAAGTGTTTATATTATTATTATTGATAACTAGTGGTCCGCCCCGGCTTCGCCCGTGGTACATATTTACGTTTTCTCTACATAAAAACCATCCTCGTACTTCAAGGAATATAATAAAAAAAGAATTATCGAAATCGGTTCAGCCGTTCTCGAGTTATGCGCTTACCAACACATTTTGCGATTCATTTTTATATATAAGAAGATTAAATTCTATTTTGTTCTAATTTCGGGGAATAGAGAAGTTTTTCATTGGGATTGGGAAAGTACCTTCTATCATTTAAAACAAGGGCACTTAATATCCCAAATGGAGTTATAATTCACAATCAATTAAAGATTTCAATTTTTAAGTTTTGTTGAGTTCATCTCAAGACTATGATCAGTAGACAACATCATCTGTTGGCGCAGTGGTAAAGTAACTGCCTACTGAGCCGACGGTCCCGGGTTCGATCCCCGGTCAGGGCAAATATTTGTGTGATGAACTCAATTATTTGTTCTTGGGTCTGGGTGTTATTATCTATATATGTATTTATTAAATATTATATTTATCGTCGCCTAGTACCCACAACACAAGCCTTAATTGAGCTTACTGTGGGACTAGGTCGATTTGTGTAATAATGTCCTATAATATTATTTATTATTTATTTATTTATCTATGATAAATCTACCAAACTGCATCATTTCACGCATTTTAATGGTGATACTACTCTTCAAGGTTTCCAAGAATACGTGTGAATAAATAACAATAAGCTGATTCCGCATAATCAAAACGCAATAACGCATAAGGAAAACAGAAATGACATCCTCCACTGGGACAGATCTGGGTCAATGTGAGTGTCGACTCGTGTGACACCATTCCTGGAGATTATTTTGGATTTATTACATACTTTAAGTATACATATACTGATGTTTATAAGAGCTAGCTTTCCTTGTAGAGAGTGGTGAATGGAAAGAGACACCTTAAATCTTTGAAATAACTTGATGAGAGTGCAAAGAAAATCAACAGGCAAACGTGGATAGTAATTGAGATATAAATGGACAATTATCGAAAAACTTTGGAATTCATATAATATTAATTAATTCTATAAGTAACTAGCACCTTTCCCTAGCTAGTCGAAGGGTGCTCGGATCATCTTATGAAAAAACGTGAGAAAATATTACGAGCATTAAAGATTCACCACTAGGACTCGTTTTTCATACGTATCGTATGTAAATTAGAAAAATAGAATATATTCCTATAAAAATACATTTCCTACTCGGGATTCCCGTGCATTTTTTCCTAATAAATATTCTTTAGCAGCCGATTGGGGTCGAGAAAAAGCGCGGCTTGAACGCATTGTAAGGAGTATTAGCATAGGATTATGTTTATTGGCAGTCTTGTTTTTACTGGCCGTCAAATGGTGTTAATGACCGATGGCATTTATTTACCGGCTGGTTACGCGGCCGCTGCCGCCAAGCCTCCCGTAAAGCGGCAAGATATCACCCGAGATGGAGATCCCGTTAAGCACAGGGACTCCCCGTGCCGTGCGGCACCCTTGTCGAGCGCGAATAGTCATCCACTCGATGAGGAAGGCTTTACAAAGGTAGAGAAAAGGAAGAAGAAAAAGAAGCCCTCCTCCAACAAGTGCGGTACCGCCCCGACCGGTAACAACCACCTGCTGCGGCCCGCCATACCGACGACGCAGCTGTACGTGTCCCGCCTGCACCACTCTACCCAAGCTTCTGATGTAGTGGAGTATGTGCGGGTGAAGACCAAGTTTATCGTGAGGGTCCAGCGCCTGGAGCCGCGCAACAATTTGAATTTTAATTCATTTGTTGTGCGTGTACCGAGCGAGCAGCTGTCGACCTTCATGAGCGAGGAGTTCTGGCCCCGTGGTGTTGTGTTCCGGCGGTTTCGCGGGCGGCTTCGCAACACCCAGCCAAAGCCCGTTCAGCGCAATATGACACCGCCAGTGCCGTGAATTGTGTATAGTGTAGTGCTTAATATATTCTTAGTTTTGTATTAATTTAGTTTAGTTTTAAATTATTATATGTATGTTAGTCTGTAAGGTATTTATAATATGGGTCTGTACAATTTATTGTCTGTTACCTGAAATAAATAAATAAATAAATAAAAAAAAAAAAAAATTACTGACGCAATTACTAGATTTCCTTTGAGTATATTTGTTTAATACACCTAACTGCTGAACTTGAACTAAACTAATAAATTTGCTTTTTGTTGCACATCTTTATTAAAAGAACTTGCCAGTCTTTAGAAATAGAAATTTATAAATTATCTTTATGTTACTGAACATTATCCTAATCTGGCAATCTGTATAGCAGAGCACGGGAACCATGCCTTCGTCGAAGCTGTAATCCTCTTTGCTTTTAAAAAATCTGTGAACCTGATTTGAAATAAAATTGCCTCAAGGTAAAAGGATCTTACGGCCTTAACGTCTTAAGTCAACAATTTCCATCATTAGCAAGTAATAAATAATACAAGCTCACAAAAGAGATATCGCTCACAATGCGGAATGCATCGCGTTATGTCACACCGGTGCATTATCTCTGAGTTCTGACGCAACACACACATCAACATTAATTATTTGTTAATTGTTTTATTATATTATGCACATATCAAGACACGTTAATATTTTAAGTTTTAATGCAATACTTTCACGGATGTTATAATATTTACAGAAATCTTATTGTGATTTTTATGCGACGATGTTTTTCATCTTCCGTTTTTTTTTAACACGTTTTTTGATGATAAATTAAAAGTAGAATAGTTCATCTCGTTCTTATATTCAGTAGGTTTATTAGCCAACTTATGTATTTATCCCAAATTTTTAAGCATGTAGCTTAGACCCAAAAACGGCGGAGGTATTCCATTCTAGGCGCATTTGTTTTGTATTGCTATTAAAACCATGACTACCCATCTCTGATTAAACGTTTTATCGATCTTCACTACTAATACTACACGTACCTACATCCCACACACACACAGATTTCGCAATATTATCAAGTTCATACACTTTTACCACTTAAATAGGAATTACGCTCACACGCTCCCAGTTGCATAGTATTGAGCAACTCATAAACATCACTGCTATAATTTCGTTTTAATGGTTATTGTTCTACAATCTACAATGTGTGAGATTGGAATGTTGCTTTTTACATCTTCATCTACAATATTACGGGGTTTTGTTGATATTATCGCTTTTTTCGCACATTTTACACGCTGTTTATAAACAAATTAAACATAACGAAGGTAAAAGAAAAGCGTCTTAAATTATTAGTAATTTATATATATTTTCTTTTACAATGTACTTCATATTTACATCGTCTTGTACTACTTTATTTCATTAGAAAAAAGTCAATTGTGGCTTTCTTAAACAAGTATTATATCGAAAACTTTCTGGAAACATGTCGAACTGAGACAGTCCAACGTACCTACTCTTACAAATTATTTCACAATAACTGTATAATAAATAACACTTATATACTTATTTCACTTCACAAAGTTGGTACCATGTTCCATCACAAAAGCAACCTTATAATCCGCATTACATCTTCATACGCTTCATTTCAAATTCAATACACGACATAATCGTGTGTCCAAAATGTACTCTTTTATGTTAATACTCTTTGATGGATTCATTTCGTGATTGTACCGACGCAAACGACATTTCACGAAAGTCGGATACGTTACGTCACATTTAAAATGATTATCTCTTGTCTAATGATAAATTATGAGTTTGTAAACGATTCTAATAAATAATTGGAGAGACAAAATAGTTGCGGAGACAAAGTTGCTCGTGCGCGCTAGCTCTTAATTACGTAGTTTTTCTTTCAGTTAAGACAAGAAAAGATTTCGTATCTAATTAATGCCTTTGAGATTTGTTTTTACAAATCTCACAATCTTCACACAAATTTCATTTAGTGCGTGGTTTATTTAGACTCATATTTCGAAATTCGAAGATATTCTATATATTTTGAATAAGCAGAGACTTCTATGAGTTTTATCTGGTTTTGTTAAGCCACAAGTTTTCGTGGGTGGAAGCTAATTTGAAAAGCTCGCACCAACTTCATTACAACATATCGATAACATATTGGATATTTATCAGCTATGTCGTCAACACTTTTACATCCTACACTTAACACAAGTAAACCCATATCCACGCCGTTTCTCTACCCAACCAGTGACGTCATCATTCCAGATCTTAGATCATTTCTACAACCGCTCCGTTAAAAATCAACGGCATTGCATAATAAAAACCGCCAATCTCGAATATACCATAGCAGGACATACTCTAGTGCTTAGAAAAATGCAACGTTCGCAGACAACCTACCAAACGGGTTTGCTGGCTGGCGATAAAAAGGGTTGTTAGGGGGGTCGGCGGCCGGGGCCGGCCTTCACCCCCTCCCCCTTGCGCCCGCGAGACCCAGTACCCTCCCTCCCTGCGCCCCGCAGCAAGGCCGCGCTTGCATAACCGCACACGCAAGGATCCCGTACATGATAGGATACGTATACGCACCCCGATATACGTCCAATATCTTTATAAATCTTTTGGACTTGTCTTCTAAAGTTATATAACAGGTCTATCTATTTTATAAGACTATGTTAAAATGGGAAATCTAAAAAAATCTGCAACTTTAATACAGTTCAACTTGATCTATAGTTTGTACAGTCCTCAAAATTTTAAAATCGTATCCTCCAACAGACAAAAAATAAAGTCGCATTTCTCTATATTATGACTAATTAATAATTGTGATGTGTCTATTAATTCTCTGTAGAAACGTTATCCCGAACGCAAAGTCTACATTTTCAGTTTGTCCATAACCTACAATTAGTATCTAGGAAAAGCATATATTACTGCCCTAGTACTTATCCCCTCTGGTTATAAATAGTAAATACTTATAATTGTTAAATATGAACCGTTCGACGACTCAATCCAACCGGCTTCCCTATGTTACAGTTTATTATTCATAAATTGTTATTTAGAATCAAGGTCTGTCTCTATCTCGTACAGATGATCTATATTTAATTGTGTGTTGATTTATTACAGCCTCTCAAGTGTTTATACAATGAAATGTATTTTATTAATTAGTCTTTTCAATTGACTTGACTTTTATTCCAAGAAAATTTCTAATTAATACACCATTATTATTGCATTTTCATGTAGGATCGTGTTGTTAATGACTAAAGATATCTTCATATTTTTAAAGGTACATCTATTGATGGTCAAAAATAAACGAACATCCAACCTAGAATTGATATTATGAAACAGTTCAGTTTTACAAGCAATTGTGAATACCACGAAACCATCGCTAAACTATCTTCTAAAAGCTTCACAACATTTACTCTCTCAATCAACTATCACGCTAGTGCATATCTCATTAATATTCAGACCATATTTATATGCCCCAGGCATCTCTAATGGTCGGCACCTGATTGCCGAGCGACGCCGCGGGCCACCACTATAATAGACACCCGCGATTCTAACTAATAGCCTGATTAATTGGTTTGGAAAACAATCTATATATGCCTTGTTAATTGCGGAATTAAATTACGAATGCAATTTTCACTTTTCTCTATTTCACATTTGATTACAAATTGGTTTATTATCGGCACAAAATACCAAAGATCCAACAACTCTAACGTACCTACAGCATAATATTATAAAATTTTAACTAACTCAGTTATTATTATTAAAAATGTTGTTTTACAGAATTCCATTATAGTATTTTACTATCTTATCATAATCTACCGTCGTACTCTACATAGAATAATATAATACTAGATAGCCTTGAAATAGAGATAATAGATACCTATATTGTTTCATAGGGAAATGGAAAATATAAGAGATAATTTCAACATTTTTTGTATGTTTCAAACGCTATGATGGCCTACGAAGTCAGTTCATTATTGATCTGTTGTAAAGAAATACAGAGTACACCTCTTAAAGTTCCATCTATCCTGCATACACCAAAATTTGCACATACATTCATACATTACATTCTTCCCAATAGGTACTATAAAATCCGCATCAATCTAACAACAAAAAATCCTATCACAGACAACAAACAGACCACCACATCCATAAATAAACGTATATAAAATAATGTCAAACATGATTGAAGATTGCGTCCCAAGTATGGTATTTATTTGTTCCACAACGTATGAAAAGGGCAATCGAATGTATGCACCATTATTACATACATTGTAGGAAACGTCTGATAATAAAGATCAGTATAAAATATCGCCCTATGAACACTTATCTCGCATTTTATTGAGACATACGGCCACTTATGTGTGAATGTACTTCACACGTATGTAAAAATATGACGTGTAAACTGATGGATGCGAATAAAATAATGGTATAATATATGCAGAGACTCTTAATGTTTATTATATTGCTTAAAAATATGTATTTGGTAGGAAATAAAATGTATTATTAGCATAATTCATGGACAGAAACTGTTCATCATTCCTTGTGTGTTTTTCAGTACTTCCTGGATGTTTTATTTCTATATTAAGCATTACAATTTAAATTCACAAAATGAGCATTACATTATTGTTACTACATTAATTTGTTCATTTTATTGATTGGTAACAGGAACTACCTTATATTAAAATAAATAATAATTAATTAATATTAAAGCTTACATACTTTCTATCGTCATGTCTTTATAATTTCTGCAATTAATGACTTCCTTACCTGAAAAGAAATAAAAAGTACATTAAAAACCAGTCATCAAGGCGAATATTATCATAATATTGGAATAAAATTAAACTTATTAGAGTCTTATTTTTATAAATTATATTATAATATTATAAAGCTGAAGAGTTTGTTAATTTATGTGTTTGAACGCGCTAATCTCAGGAACGACTGGTCCGATTTGAAAAATTCTTTCAGTGTTAGATAGCCCATTTATCGAGGAAGGCTAAGGAAGAGCTTAGCAATGCGGGTAAAACCGCGGGGCACAGATAGTAAATAAATAAAGAAGATAAAAAAACACCCATCCAAAAAGTCGAATTAGTTGCACCACTTATAACTAAAGTTTCATAGCTGAATGAATTTTAACGATTTAAGATTCTTGAATTTGTCAACGACTGGATTAAGATAACCATTTAAGAAATAAAAAATCTACGATAAAGTCTACCCACGTGGAGCTGCTACGGCTCGAGAAGCAATATCTGTTGCTATGCGAATGTTTTCTTTTTTCATATTTTTCAACAACATAGTTTCCTAACAATACTTGATATTTTTTTATTGTCGTAACACTCGTAACTCTGCCATCATTCAACTTTATATCAGCTGTTGCTTAGTTACTTATTATGCTACATATATAATACCACTTTTCTTTTATTAAATCATAACCTCATTTCGTGCCAATTAATTCAAGTACTGCTACGTTTCATCAGCCATTATTTATACGTTTATATCTAACATGAACGATCTGAGAGTCGTGAACAAAGGCTTGCAAAAGAGCCGTAAAACCTTTTCAAAATATCAACACAATTTCGCAAAGAGTGGCATTAAGGTATACACCCACTGCGCCGCGGTACGCTATCGACCGATCACTATGTGATATTCTAAGTAAAGCCTATACTTATTAGACATTAGAAGTAGTAAAGAACTAACAATATAAAATATATTATTATGTATTCACATAATAATAATTTTCAAACCTCACCTCACCTCTGATTATCTTCAATTTTGGAATTGACTGCATTACTGTATTTCTGTTCGTCGTCGATAGTCGACTTGATTGTCCTTAATTTTGAAAATACAGAAATTTGAACACATATAATGAAACAAATACCCAGTATAAGAGCTAACAAACACAGCATGTTCTATCATAAAAAAATCATGCGTTTATGGCAATCTTTAAAATTTCAACTCATCATCTAAAGCCAGCCATACACGCACCGATCCTGACGCGACGCGCTCGCATAGACCAAGATTTATTGCGTCTATGACAGCGATGTTCGCCAACATACGTATCGTGTACACGCGGATTTATCTTGTTTACAGCGAATTGCCGCATTGTTATCGCCGAAACTTGTGAACTTTTTGTTTATTTCAAATTTGCATAAGAAAAATAAACTAATAAAAATACTTTGAATTGCTTGACCTTCTACAAAACTGTGTAAATACATTATGTATTTCATAACTCATAAGCGACTCTACAATCAATTACGCAGGAAGATTTCTGTATAGGAAAGAAATTTAGGCTGATAATAATTGATTACATAATATTATCAATGAATATCTTACAAGGATGGTGGTGAAGAAGATACGTCTTGTAAGAATTGTTACTGCTGGCTTAAATTCATACACAATTGACAATACCTACATTATAATTAATGTCGTGGTACTTACAACAATTATAACAAATTTAGTGAATAATTATGAAGTGAGATAATTACGTTAAAAAATCCGGAGGTATATTATGACCGGACCTTGTCACATTCTTAGCGTGGTTGATTAATTTTTCGGTTAAAAAATTGTAGGCCTAGTATAATGGAAACAAATTACGATTTAAAAATAGATATTTAAACGCTACTGCCAAGGCTAAAATAAAAAAGTAATTTGTGTCGATTAAAATTAATTATTTCATGTAAAATAACCAATATCAAAAAGTTAACAAAGGTTACAAAATTAAAATATTTTAACGTTTATCATAATCTACCTTCTTGATTCAACCATCTACAAATGTGTTCATAAACAAACAAATCACAGTATAGTCGTAAATCGCATCACTATACAAAATGGGGTCAATTTGACCATATCCAGTGTACCTAACCGCCTAACCGTCCAACTATTAACGGTCTATGTTAAACGTATACGGACGTACCATACGCAGACCCCCAACGTTTTAGGGTTAACCGTCCGACCGTTACAATGTTGCATGAATTTCATATATCTGTCAGAGAGAATAGAGCGCGTTCTGCGAAAACGCGCGATTTACGTGAGCTGTCACTTTGACAAGCCGCTGATTTAGCGCGACCCGCCGCGTCTTGAGTTATTGTCTATGCCTCAAACTACGGTATGGCATGAATGACATGAACGACTAGTTACCGTTTAACTACTAAATGGCAAAGCTGGCAAAGATGAAAATCTCTGATAATAACTTTAACACTGCCACTTATTCACTGTATAGCCTTAAGCACTTAAATTTGTAATCTACAAGTATCGTCTCTTCAAAAAACATATTTAAATGTAGAAAAAATAAAAATTAAAACAAAATAAGGAACGGTAAATTCGCGCGCAAAATTCAGTTTCAACGCATCAAGATTCGTGATTCCATATTCCGTACGCGGCTGTCGTTGCGCAAGCAAGGCATTGTCATCTGACAGCCATCGACAGGCGACGATTTATCAAACGGATTGAAAACGCGACCGTTTAGTCACACTTTATGCCTGTCACATGCTATTCTCAATGTTATATTATAGAGATTATATTGTGCAGGTTATAAATAAAGATGTGATCACGGTACCGCTTCATTATGAATCTATTCCTTTAAGTTTGGAAAGTAACGAATGACTAGTACCTACGCTGTATATTTAAATTAGATCAAGAATATTGAAGGGAGCATCGATCAATTTATTTCTTAGATGATTTGCAAAACAATACTCACTATTCCTTATAGAGGTACTAATCTATCTTTCTGATATTGCAAACGAGTGAACGTCTAAAACAAACACACACAAACGCGG
The DNA here is from genome assembly GCF_061535455.1 of Colias philodice. Classification (NCBI taxonomy): domain Eukaryota; kingdom Metazoa; phylum Arthropoda; class Insecta; order Lepidoptera; family Pieridae; genus Colias; species Colias philodice. The sequence goes on along the minus strand of NC_143094.1, from coordinate 11,437,088 downwards.
ACTTTCATATCTATAAGTATATTATTATGGCACACACACACGATTTTGGTAAACACAACTTCAATGCCAAACGTATTTCCCGTGAGAATCGATTTCGTGTATCGCTTACTCGGCATTAATATTCGATTGTATCGAGCGGTAAAACAATAAATCCCACAGTTCACTACCATTTTACGATTCTATATGATATAAATACCGATTCCGATTTTCATGAACATTAACAATTTCCCTGTTGTAACTTGTACCTCAGGGTAAACTGTCAGCGATGTAGCCTTTTCACTGTTTACAGATCATCATGTTACATTTTGACAGATACCTTCATAATAAACGTTTTTGAACGTCAACGAATACTCATAATTCGTTGATAAAAATTTTGATCTTTAGGCAACTACACCAAAAATGACAATTTGAGATCCAATGAATTCCTATCACACCTATAATCAAATCGAACCAAATTTTAACTTCTTTCTCACGTTATAGACAATTTTACGAACTGTCAAAACGCATTTGTCAAAATCAGCACAGATAACACATGTGTCCATCCAGCTGACTCCGGCTAGTTGTGGACTAGCATATCAAAACATCACAATAGATAAACATAATGGCGCGTAATGAGGTCAAGTATACCGGAAACCGGCGCACGCGCACCATTCAATCTCGCTCACAATGGGCCCGCGGTTTGTTGCACCCGACCACAATACGGGTAACAATTAGCTAACGACTCTGTTAATGTTAAAGGTAATGTTAACGGGCTGGACGGCGAGCCAATGCGGGAATTAGATCTATCACGCACGTAACTAACCTTTGTTTTGTTTTCATTGTATTTTGTATTTAATTGATAAGATGAATTGAATTAAGTTGAATAAATAGAAATGTTAGAACTGTGTTAAGCTTTAACTATTTTACAGGAATTTGTAGTCTCTAATTCAATAAACATACAAATTATAAATGAACGAAATGTAATTCCCAACATTATGAAGCTTTACTATCACCGTAGACTTTAAAGAACTTCAAAGAAAGAGAAACTTTCTTCAATTTAATGATCGGAAATCGGAATTATTTAGTTCACATACCTCACATGCCTATAAGTCAAAAAATCATCCGACCTTTCGTCTTAACCTCGTTGAGCAAAAGGGTTTCACTCAAATCAATAACGGCCATATATCACCCGATTGGGGCCAATCTGGGCACTTAGCGTGAAATATTATTATTTAAAATTCGTCGTGAAATGTCGTAGTCGTCGTCGCCAGTTAATAGGGCTGCTAATACACCTGTCTATAAATATTACTTATCTACATTTTAAATATGTTTTGCATTTAGACAATGCGACTTAGTCAGAATTTCATGTTTCTCGGAAGAATTAATCTTTGAGACGAACTTTGCCAATGCAAAAAACATAAATTTCTTAGAACTCACAATCTACCGTGTGATGAACACTTTTTCGACCACTGGCAATATTTCTACGGTTTCATTCCAAAAACCAGTCGCAAAAATTTGGCAACCCTACAAGTATAAGATTAGCATATGCCACTCTCTCGAGCCTTGATTAATGCCGTGGTAATGGCTCTATTATGGTGTGTGCACACGATCGGCAGGCCGTCCCATTTGCATGCCACTTGGCTTGATGGAGCCCCGATAATGGGGACTGACAATTTGCATGAGTGCGGTTACCAAAGTATGAAAGGATGCAATTAGGGCGGAGGTGACCAATTAGCTGTCGCTGAAAGTTTTATGGGCAATTAATAATACACACACGTACGCTAATATACTAAACAATTCAACCAAGTTACATCTTTCATTTCGATTTCCAAACCACCAAAACTTGAGAATAATACTACAGTTTCTTCATAAGTACTTTTCCAAGTCCTACAGCGAAACTTTGGAACGCTGTCCGGACATCTAAGAAATTGAGAAGTTTAACAAAAGAACTTGTACTGAACTAATGTAAGACCTGACAACTCTTTATAAGTACCAATAAATCAGTTGATGCTTGATTTCAAAGAATGTTTCCTTCTCTTTTTCATTCACATACCTGTATTATCCATATATCTTAAATCAATTAAAATCCACGTTGGCATTCACACACGTAAACATACAATTTGGCTTCAAGTCCTCGAATAGTAGAAACCATTCAATGAATAAAGAAAAGCACGAGCCACAGCTCTTATCTAACGAGATCAAGCTTTAGCTGCATGCAACGTAGTTTTGTACAAGCAGCTAAGACAGGCTGTATAGGAAGACAACCTTCCGTCGTTGTTTAATTGACACCCCTGATTGAGGGCTTGTACACAATAGTTAATGTTACGTAAGGCTTTGGAATTAGTTGTAATTTGCTTCTAAGTTCTATATCATTCGATAGATTGTAAATAGACTGTGGAGATGAGTGTGAAGTCAAAAAATATGTTGTTGAAAATAACGTGAACTTCACAAATTCAGAGCAAAAATTCATATCGCTTATCATTAAGTATATGCTGATAGAACATACATGCAATAGTTTTTTTTTTTGCATAAACAAACATACACCTTGTTAGGGCTACTTCCTTTACATTATAAAAAGAAACAATGCTTTTAGTACTTGCACTTCGACTACGTTAGCACAGTCTCATACTAAATTGAGTATGGCCCGTGTGTTAGGTAATATACGATATACGTGGACCACGCATCGTGCAGCGAAACAAGCGTCCACGCAAGGACGCTCATTAGTGCTCTCGCAATAGGGTTGCCACTACACTTACTACTTTACTACTTCAATAGATAGAATTTAGACAATAATACAAAACTTGAAAGACTCAAGAAAGATGGTCCGCTTTATTATACGTCAACGAAATAATTGTTTTTGAAATAAAACAAATTAAAAAAGAGATAAGCGTGCGGTGAATAATGTATTAAAATTAAAATAAAAAGAGCATTCATTCCCTTCTTAAAAATAACATTTTCAAGCATCAACAATTTCATAAATTTTAAGTTGTTTTAAATAAACGATGCAATACGGATTCAAAAGTTACCTTACCAAATTGTTGTATGTTGTTGACAACCCTAACCTTCACCCGGGAAGATCTACGATAGCGAAAACATACAACCAGTAGGCGTACAACACAAAAAGGCTACATCCAATACCTATTTTTATCTAATTAGCCTCGTCTGATACAAAAGCGCTTATAAAAATGTATGGGGACGTTCTCTCGCTGAAAATCTAATCTAAACTGTATATCGAAGCTAGTTGGGAGTTAAGAGCCACACACAGTGCTAGAAGCTTTTTAAAAATATAAATAGACCTTAGAAAGAAGAATTTTTAAGTCATCTCGATGATTTTTGTGCTTAGCATCTTACGTAAATTTTGTTTATAAGGGTGGACGTATTTACATATGGCACATAAGTTAAGAAAATAGTGAGCATTTAATTTTTTTTTAAAGCGCACACTTAAAACTATTAGACTATAATATTCAGTTACGGCTAACATCTCCACTCTCCAGCTAATAAATATCGAAATTAGTTTAATTATCCAGATATTTCTCCAGTGACCAGTACACAATTAAATCTACTTCTTAAGTGTAGATTTACTTATAATTAAATATGTAATAATTGTTAAACCAGAGAGAGAGATTAAAAAATACTGGTACACGAGTAACGATTTCCAAGAGACGACGTAGCTGGGATAAAAAAATATCGGACGTCGCGTCGTGCGACCCGGTTGCGACACGGAACCGACACGACCTGCGTACTTCACCTACTTCTAAATGTATGACCTTGAAAATGTCTTGCAATTTAAAAAGAAGTATGTACATGTGTGATTGTGAAATTATTTTTTTACTAGAGTTCGCATGTTCTTATTTAGTTACATGCAAAACGTACAAGAAATTCAATAGAGTATTGTATAGATAAATTATAAATAAAGATAAATTAATATTTAGATAAATATTTCGCTATAAAAATCATAATTACAACACAAACAAGGAGAAAAGCCTTTCGCAATTAACAGATCGCACTTCACAACCGTACCTACCTACCTACAATTACAAAAGTTTGCTCGTCCACAGATTATAATCTATTCCCACAACGGTTACTTTATCGCACTGGCAACACCAATATAATTTCATTATAGACGAGTTCATCGACCTCCATCTCAAAACATTCGAGTCATATATTTTTTGCCACGGTCCGGCACCTTTTTGCTAACTAAACACGCACTCAAAACATCGAGAATCCGATGTTATCTAAAACATTTTGACAAGCGACTGGATGATGATGACAAGATGGCCGTGTTGTAACTAAAAAAGAGAAAATGTTTTGAATATTTTCAACTCGAACATGAGATTTTATAACTTATATTAAATGTCTGGGAACAAAGAAAAATTTTGGGTGATAGACAAATTTGGTAGATTTTTTGTTTAAATTTATATTAAGCGTTTGTAAATGTAACTTCAAAACCAGAGCAAATCTCTTATTTAAAATATATTTGCGTCTTAATAAAAACTTCTGTTCAAAAACGAACACTGAATCAATAAAACAGGGTTCCGCGTGATTTATATTCTTTACAATTAAAGGTCAAAGTCGGATTTAAACTTTGTAGTTTATGTCCCTTAACAGGACTTTTATGCCGCTATAAATACAGGATAAATTAGTGTGTAATAAAACATATTTAAAAGGTAATTGGACCAAATTGGCCAACACATTATCGCGGTTGTACACCTGCGGTAGCGTGGGCAGTACCAATAATTGTAAAAACTCGATAAAGAATTGTGCAGAAGATCATCCATATAATTTAAGTATCATACATACTATAAGTATATGTACATGAATTCACAAATTTAGATATAAACTAGAAACAGATACATAATACAACATTTTTTAAGGAAAAATAATAACAAGGTGATGTGACAATTCAGTTTGACGCACATAATTAAGTAAAATTTACAAATAAACCTAAACCAATCTATATTTTGACAACCCAACACCACATCATATAGATATTTTGACAACCCAACACCACATCATATAGTACAATTCTGCGATACCATAAAAAGTCACAGACTAAACAAGGTCCTGCAATTGACAGATACCTCTTGTCAATAACACTTGACAGATCTGACAGGTCGGGCACCCGAGACGTGGGCGCGCATTGTCTCCTGTCAAACGGACATCGCTATGTGTCACGTGGGGATTTGCCAGTAGCAAAAAACACTATTGTGTAATTCTAGCTAGCTTTTGAGGATTTTTTTGTTCCGTGTATCACTGATGGGAATGACATTGCGATTGATTAGAACCGCCCAAATGTCTTATTATAGTATGTATTAATTTTGAATGTATTGAATACGTTGCTACCTAACAGGGCTTTAAAATGAAATAGCTACATTTTGACTACATTGTTTTATTAAATTGTTAAAAACATACATTGTTTTATTGGTTTCAATGCGACTAACATTATCTTTTATTATTGCCTTCACTAGGATATGAGAAGAATGCTCTATATCTTTATGTATAAAACAAATATTGTAAGTAATAAATCTGTTGCTAGTATGATAGTATCATCTTCTGCGTTATAATCATGTAATTAAAAAAGTAGGTATCTCTATAGAGACATTAAACATTTAATAGTTTCCATTATAATCTCATGTATTTCATCATCAAAGTAATAAAATCGAAAGCAAAAACATAAATTTACATTTTCAAAACAAGGTAATATAAACATTATTATAATATTACCGGTTTAATATCATACATTGTCACATATTACGGAGATTGTAAGGTCATGTACCTAGAGTAACCACAATCATATTGTTTTTCGATTCGATCACAATTAGTGCGTGGGATAATAGAGCTTTACAAGAAGCGGTAGAGCTTAGATTCGCATGAATGATTAAAGTGTTTGCATCGTTACCTCATAGTCTACAATAAATTTTGTACAAGCGATTATTGAATGAAAATCTAACAAGTTAAAGATCATATTTCCGTACACGCCTACACGCATTTACCTTTGATCGAGTGTACACTTGTCGACACAATACGATTATGCAGTACTAATTGTTAATAATTATTATAAACACGGTTAATTTCCGAGCATTTATACAGCGCTAAGTGGTTCTGTTATGATGGTGATTTAAAATAAATGCTAACGTTAATAAAACTGGTCGATAAATAATAATTTATTTCAAGCTTAAAATACAGTATTGTATAGTAATTGATAACGCAACTATAAAATACAGTTCATTGTTTTAGTGTAATATGAATAAGACATGCACATCGTAAAATTGTATGAATGAAAACAAACAACATTGTATGTTTCTGAACACTACACTCACATACCTACCTAATCATATTCATAGTTTGTAAAATTCAACTTCCTCGATCAAAACAGCCGCTATTTACTATTATAATTATTATTTTAGACGGGATGCAGCACATGTCTACACTAATATTATAAAGAGAAAAACTTTGTTTGATTGTAATGAATAGGCTCATAAACTACTGGACCGATTTTAAAAATTCTTTCACCATTCGAAAGCTACATTATCCACGAGTAATATAGGCTATATATTATCACGCTAAGACCAACAGGAGCGTAGCCACGCGGGTGAAACCGCGCGGCACAGCTAGAATTCAATAAAACTTCAGAGTAAAACCATAAAGGGCAATACAAACAGGCACGAGCCCCGCCTATAAAGCTATATTCAAACAGGTGCGCACAAACTCGGCTACAATAAAATAAGAATCACAAGACGCATCGATACCGCAAATATCAATAACTTGCGAATGTTTAACGATTTATCATAGCCGAGCGCTAATTATCGTCTTGTAAAACACGAAGCGAGATAATGTAGCCATATTAATAAGTGTCATCGTACATACGGTGCACGGTGGGCTAAGAAACCGCTACGTTTGTTCAACATATTTATTTATATGATGATCATTCATCTCATTTGAATGTTAAGAGTGTAGATGGTGTTAGGATAGGTGTAATCCTCCTTTTTTCCAAACACTGCATTTCTTGTCAAATACAGTATGAATCGTCCAAGATAGATAGAAATGTTGGGCCTGTGATCAATTCAAATATATTGGGAATCGATTTTATAAAACTTAGTACGCGAGTCTAAATTTACGATTCGTCATCGCCGTTTCTATACATCATTTTGTGTATTTTAAATATCAAGTCTTCAAATGTAAGTATTGACATTGGTCCTCAGTCACTCCCACGAAATTTAATCAAACAGCTCGAAGCTACATCATCATAATTTATAATAACCGAATTTATTCACTTGTAATTTAAGTAACTGTTAAACAAATTACCTTCACCAAGCCTACACAGAATTAAAAGCTAAAAGGACAAGTAATTTAACAGCAACATTAAGCAACAATTACAAACAAACGCATAAAACATTTAATGTCCAACCGAATCGATCACTTAGTAAAACAACTTGCAAGTTCCATAATTTGCAAAATAATTCAACTTGAAGGCTGCACTTGCGCTTAATGCAAGTATAATAAACCGTCGCCTGTTCCTGGTGTTAATGTATAACAAATAGTATCAAAACTGCAAGTATTGAATGTTATTTCCTGGATATCATGGACACTCGAATTCTAAAGATATCAAGAATCAAGAAAAATATTTACATGTTGACATTAAAGGGACCTCGCGAGGTGAACGACAGAAGGGTCGTACATTATGAGCGCGTTAAATAATTTACCGAATCATCGCACGTTCATTACATGACTTTTAGTGGCGTTTACGGAGCGATTAACCTTCCGTGTGTTATTAACTCGAAATGGGCATTTTTGATGTAAAACGGACGGAGAACAATTTTTATTGCAGAAAATGGACAGATATGTGAATCTGGATAACAAATGTCGCTATTTTATTAATTATCTCATTCATATGGAATGAAGATATCAAAAGAAACAACCCATTTTTAGGAAACGTAAGTAAATTTATCACTTCATAGTGAACAATTTTTATCAATTTAAGATAAAGCATTCGATTGGTTCCTCCTTTGATGCAATTACTATAGAGGTAATAAGATAACATTTATAGTATCGAAATCTTCGTCAAAATCAGTTTAAAAGTTTTCTTTGTATTATCCAACCTGCTTATGTTCAACAACAATTCAGAACCAGAAAATACACTAACAACATACTCACGCCCTGATTTCACACCCCCTCAGCTCACTTACACCCAACGATAAAGTCATAAATCGTATCGTATCCGTCCCGTCTCCCGTAGCAGTCGCGATGCGGAAGCGCGATATCAACTCGAGCCTTAATCAAAATTTGGACGCATCCTTGACGTGATTGCTTGTATTTCAATCCGCGGGCACGCGCCACGACGGCGCCTGCGCAATGTCGTAAACACTCCACTCAATATAATAACTGATTGAAGGGTTTTTCAATATGGTAAAGACTATTATATGATAGTTTAAAGGAAAACATTTTGGTACTAACAAATAAATAATTGTGTATTAAGACTTACACAGATCGCTTTCCGGCCGCAAATTCGCTTGCGAAGTCAAAGAAAAACCTAGTTCCTCCTCCCGTGGCATTTCCGGAATTATATCCTATGACCTCTCTCAGGTCTCAAATTATCTTTGTACCACTTTTCATCCAGTTTTCGCTTGGTTGAATGGTTAAAGCGTGAATAAAACACACAGAGAGTTACTTTCGCGTGTTTAATATTAGAAGATAGAAATAGGCACAACAAATTAACAATAGTATGCAGTTTGATTATTGTCAATTTTTTTTCCAATTTCTTATCAAATTCCCCTATACGTCACCTGTTTCTACTATTCCCTCCACGCATACCTTACACGCGGTCTAATAACAAATTTAATTAACAATAAAAACACGCATATCAGTGTCGCAATAAGGCTGTAATCGCATCGCTGATAAGGCCAGCGCAAACAGTGTAACTGGGACGTAGCAACTACTGGTGTTTGTTCTATAATAATACGTTATACTGCCTTGGAGTGTGTGAAGCAATTTGCAGTATACAGAGAAACAAAGTGCTTGCAAAATGTGGCATACCCTAGATATAAAGATGAATTCGTATTCATTTTCCAAAAGGCTAGAGAATTCCAAAAAAGCATTTTTCGATGCTTAATAAATTTAAGAGCGTGGGAATCGAATACGGCTAGATAAGCGGAAACATACTTCTCTGTAGATTATTTATTTGTTATCCTTGTTCATTTAGTACCTTTTTTTAGTTCAATTACGTATAATTATTCTACTAAAAGTGCTTTAGGAAAAAGTTCGCCATCCCGTAGTTATTCAAATAGCGTTCTCAACAAATGTAACAACCAATAAACCAAAATATTAGCATAATATTGTACATATCTAGTTCCTTTAAATATTTTTAACTCTGTCTAATCATTGCTTGGACGTTAGGACTTAGGACAATAACATTGCGTGTGCGCAAGTGTTATGGAGACACGCGATTTGCAAAACAACGGGACTCGCGCGAAACGCATATATGTAGTTGGAAAGGCTTTACTTCTAAGGTGTTACTTCTTGAAAAATACCCTATATGCATGTTAATCAGCCTACAATAGAACTGATTGAAAATATTATTTTTATTCATGGAAACAAAAATTTAACAGTTCACTGCATATTATTTCTAAAGAGTTATCAAAGTTAAAACTCAGGTAGAATCACAATAAAATATTATTAACATTTCTTTAATTTTTGTGTATAAAAGCTTGTCAAAATCCATCAGAATTTTTGACAAATAATAATATAAGCCCTGTTTATTGTATCGAGCACATTCAACGTACAGACGGCTTTTTCACAGTTAACAATAAGTAATAACAGAGATGTAAAATTGTTTCCTCAAGTTTTTAACGCGTAAATAGGTACGACTATTCAATTGCCGAAAATGTTTCAATCCCATCAAGGGAATTCCAGTCCCACTGCAATAGAAATAGAGTTCAATTTCGATTGTTCGAACTACGAGCTACATTCGAATAAGTACCGATGCAGCATCGCACCGTGGGAACAGTCGCGGCAAAAATGCGACAATGCGCTTTTGTGCACGACTGTACTTCTCAGTAGGCTTGTGCGTAACAAAGCGTATCCGCGACTGTACCGACTGGCGGGAAACAAAAGCGCAGCGCTGTTATTTGAGTTTTCACTGCGAATAAAACAAAATGTCAGTGTCATTGCCTCGTCACAATTTTGACCGTCACAAATTCTGTAAATAGCGTGAAAACCATAGAAATCTAAATAACAAGACACTAGAAGTCGTAAGCGCGCGTGACCTTGTCGCCACTCAGGTGACTTTCACAACACCAGCGTGTTCGTCACTGTTCAGTTGCTCTGGAGACGTATGTGTATAAACATGGTGTGTTTCAGCATATCCCATTGCGGAAATTCTTCCACAAGTTGTAATTATACTAATGAAGGAATAATATTTCATCGGTAAATATTTCTTTTTTAGAAATAATGCCGTTTTTCCTTAAAATTATAGAATATTTACAAGTATTACGAGTGTCACCATAGTAATCGAAATAACAATGAATGACACAGTCTACCATTCTTATTATCACGTTTAACACAAATTTCAACCTTATTTCTATGAGTTTATGTTCAAAGTTATATCTATTGAAAATTGACAACTTCTGTGTAGAAAAGCCGAATTTTTTCGTATTGGAACAAAAAGAAACAAAACGTATCATATACTTAGGGATGTTATTCTAAAATAAACCGTAAATTCGTGCGTTAGGATACATATTAAAAAGCTTAATTTAATATTTAAGTCAGTTTTCACTAAAATCAAGCTGTCCAATAAAAGGCATAGTTTACTTGTGTGTACTGTTTAGCTATCGGTTTAAATGTGTTGATTTTGGCGACAGCGGTTTTCATATGAATTATGACATTATAGCACTTCTATGTGTCTTGTTATTTAGATTTCTATGGTGAAAACTGAATAGAAACATGATGAATCTGAAGCAGTACGGAAAAGATATCATTGACTATTATTGAAATTTAACATTATTCTATTTTCACTGGTGCCATCCACTACAAATAGAAAAGATACAATATACCTATTACGACTATTTCGTATATTTTAAACCTATACAAGGAGCGAGTTACATATCTACAAACGCATCTATACTATAGTTTCAACCAAATTCAAAACTTCACTCCACAACGACATATTCAAATAGCCATATCACTAGGGCATGCAGAACCGAGTCCGGTTCCAAGTTTCTGAAACCCGGTTCCAAATCGAGCTCAGAACCGGGTAGAACCGGGTTACCCGGTTCTTTAATAATACTTCAGAAAAAATACGAAATTAAACAAAAGTAACTGTAAAAGTACCTGATGGGCCTTTTATTTTACGCGTCTTGTGTCTTATTGAAGTGAAACTTCTTTATCGGGGTTGGAAAAAAATTTAGTGTAACATTTTTTCGTTACGCGTGACATTTTTCCGTTACGCGCCATCTTTTTTATCCCTACCAAGCGTGATTCGACGTATTTCTGTAAAGTTGCAAATAGTAAATTATTTTTTTTTTAAATTAAGGTCATAAAGAAGTTTCACTTCTTACGTGAGTACACTATAGTACACGCACACATTTTTTTTTATTAAATTAATAAAGAAACAAAATTTCAATTCTTCTCTTTATTTATCAGTCTTATAAAAGTACCTTGTTATCATAATATCATATATAAACTTGAACCTTATTCATTAATTGCAAACTGTAAAGCAAAAAACCGGCCAAGTGCGAGTCGGACTCGCGCTCCCAGAGCTCCGAACAAACCTATTTCTTATAATGTTGTAACTTTAAAATTTATGTTTCTAGCAATTTTTCCTTTATCATGTGTTATAAGACGTTACTTTTACCAAATTTAACGGCTCTGTGTTCAAAGTACCCAGCTGTAGGTTTTGAGTCCCATGCGAATGTCGAAATTTGCGAAAATTTTCAGCATTTACGGCTGTATCATTTTATGCGTTGGATTGTGAGTTTGACTTTTTCACATAAAAGGGACCGAAGACTTGAGTATTCGATATAAATTTCAGCTTTATACCAAAAACAAAAACATGACTGGACCATTATATGAAACAGTAAAATCAACAGCTTTTCAAATTCACGACAAATCTAATAAAAATATTTCTGTAGCCTAATTTTAGTCATTTTCGAAGCCTATTTTTTTTGGTAATACAACCGTAGGAAACTTATAGCATCTAAGGTTAGACAACCAATCAGAGCCACGCTTCAGGCGTGGCACGAAAATTCGCGATGCACGTCAGTCTGACGTTGCCAGATACAATAAATTTGTTAAAATAATGCAGCAAAATATAAATAATACTTTATATTTTAATATTTTGGTCGGAACCGGGAGAACCGGGTCTCATACTATTCAAACCCGGTTCTCAAAATCATCAAAAAACCCGGGTTTACCCGGGTTTTTCGGAACCGGGTAAACCCGGGTGCATGCCCTACATATCACCACTCCTCAGTCCTCACACATACAGCGTACCTACACAACAACCTACCATCAGCTCATTAGTCCATAAAAAACCTCTCAATTCACCACAATCTCCTCTATACAGTATACCAATTAACGCCTCTCCCGATGCCTCCGTATCGAGGTCGCAACACTACTTTCAGCCGCGGATCGCCACATTTCGGTACACTTTCGAGCTTATTTACCGAATGAATGCCTCCATTGGTAAGTGTGATAATTAGCTGAGATCGTGGCGCATGACTCACCGGTGTTTAAATGAAAATTGATCAATTCATTCCTTTGCGGCCAATTTCTTGTTGTGAACTACGAGTAGGTCGTCTTATTGTACGTATTTAAGTGTTCCTTCCACTCGTTACTTTGATACATACATTGTGATTATTCTTAACATTGTACCTATATCTTTACCTAGTGATATGTGCAGTAGTTAAATTGAAACCAGAAATCCTAGATTTGCAAGAGGAATGAATCTGAAAAAACCGTAGTTACAAAACTTCCATCAGTGCCCAACCTAAAAAGATCCCCTTTGTCATCCATCAACTACAGCTAAGATCACCGTGCATTCCGAGAAAAATCAAGTACATTGTTAAACATCCATTGTAAATGATCTATCGCTTCGACCATTATTGTCACTAACAATTAAATGCTGCAGACTGCTTGGCATCTCGCAAATAATAAGTAAGCGTTCCTTGCTACGAGCTAGTAAAAATTATTATTTCATATTCTTTACATTGCAATTGTTAATAACGCTTCCAACGCTCCCGAAAGCTATAAAATGTGCATATTAACAAGTCGAAACTTACGTAGCTTTTTAAGACATTGAACAAACAGGTACCTTACCCACACAAATGTTTTTACCTACATATGATATAACACTATTAGGATGCATAGCCACTAATACATAGTATCCTGATGTCTCCAGTAGGATCAGGTTGGCTCTGGCCAACCTGGAGTTTTTACTCAGATATTCAATAAACAATCCTGCAGTATAAAAATATGAGAAGCTATACTACAAGTATAAGATTTTCGAACACGTAGGTCCAGATAAAAAAATAAATAAAAAACCATATGCAAAAGACGGAATAGCAATAAATTGCATAATCGTCTTCTCGTCTGAAAACCAACTAAACCCATTTGATTAATTTGCAACCGATTCGAACATAAATTCACTGTTATTTTGATTGCTGTGAAATTGATTTGAATACTGACCGTGAGAGAATTTTTTTCCTTTAATATACTCGTCTCAATTTATTCCGTTATCCCCGAACATACATTTGTATTGGTCATAATTTAAATTAAAGCTGCAGATAATTTTATCTTCATGTTAAAATTTAAATATCTTTAAATAACATGTTTGATTAATCCTAAAACAAGATATAATATGTTTTATAAATAAAAATTAATCACTTAATTAAAATATAATCTTAAAACCATTTCATTATACAAAAACTTTTACTAAAATTGCGAACTTTAATGCATACTTTATGAAATTGGATATGTTTCGATTATCAATAGTTAAAGAGAGAAGATCCATTCAATTCTTATAACTTATAATAATATAAGTTATAAGTACTCAAATTCATTCATTCTTGAGCTATAACTCTAACTATCTCTGCTTTTGTCTCTTACATTCATACATCTACCATCTTCATCACCAGGAACACCTTATAGCAGCTAGTCCCAAAAGAGCATTGTAAACACCATGAATCCTGTATCTTCACCTATCGAGGTTTAAACACAGACCGTATTGGTATTTTAACCCATCGATATTTAGTTAAACACAGCCATCGAAAAATTGGCAACAACGTGAATTCGAGGTTACTTTTTCAAATCGCAACCGCTGTATTCAAATGTTCGTTGCTAACGAACGGGACCTCCCGGCTGAGTCACGCACTAATCGGCGAAACCGTTAAATAAAAATGGTTGTAATAAAAATTCAAACACGTTTTCGCCAGACACAGTGACGGCCGGCTAATTCGCATGTTTGTATGCGGGCTGGACCTCTACACTGGCCGGGATTAAGGTTGACAATTGACATGCTTGAGACAAATTTCGCATTAAAAATTACGAGCTTGGAACAAAAAAGTTGTGTGGACGTACATTTTAGGAAGGTACCAATTTTAAGAAAAAAGATGTCTAATCGTTGAGAGGGCTTTTAACAGTTTATTTTTATCAGATTGAATATGGTCTTACAGTTCTTAGGGTTATAACATGATTGTGTAAAGAAAATCACACATAATACATACTACTAGGTACTACTATATTACACTTATAATATGTTATGGAAACTCTCGTTATATTCAGCTAAGTTTATAATGAAAATCAACATTTTCCACCATGAGAAATGAAGATACCCATCGCACATTAAAATATTCAAAACACTTCCTGAAACATACGAGTATCACCCTAAAATAATATTCATAATATAATTATTTCGCTGTTGACAACCCTGATCAAGATACCGACTGGTCAAACGAGACGTTATTGTCAACGAAATTTTATTCTTCGTTTTGAATTAGTTTGATGTCCTACATACAAAAAAAAAGCACGTTAAAAAACTGGTTGACACAAAGTTCTCGTATTTCTCAAAGACACCGCATTTCTGCTTAATAATTACGAATGTCTTTATTTTTCTTCTTAAATTATATACGATAATGGTGACTTAATTCTACTTTATTTCATAAAATCGGGTATTTTATATTGAAGGAAATAAAGGAAGAAATTTATTGCTGTTTATTATGCTCCTATATATTGTTTTTATTTTCATATTTGCGGTAACATAATATAGATATGTATAAAGAATCAGTGAATATTATTTCCGATTTACTTCCACTTACTATCGTCATCATAAAGCCACTAATCCTACATACACACCTCGACCAAGCCAGTACATTCAAACAGTCCACCAACACGATGAATACTAAACACCAAACGGAACGAGCTAGAAATTCGAGACGACAGGCAATTAGCGGATTCGCTTCCTAGTCCAATAAAACGCAAACACCCCGCCCACTGGCACCAGTAACTGGCTCTCTATATAATTGCCACCGTGGATCTATAAACTTCGTGGCTGTAATACTTGTGTCAATATACTTGTACACGTGTATAATCCATACTAATATTATAAATGCGAAAGTAACTCTGTCTGTCTGTCTGTTACTCAATCACGCCTAAACTACTTAACCAATTTGCATGAAATTTGGTATGGAGATATTTTGATACCCGAGAAAGGACATAGGCTACTTTTTATTGCGAAATATGTACCACGGGCGAAGCCGGGGCGGCCCACTAGTAATTTAAATAAATATAAACAGAATAGGTGATATATGTCATTAAAATATCAGCATGTTAAAAATGCATATGCATTATACTAAAAGGTAGTAACTATTAGGTATTCTGTGTTAAAAGCATTAAAAAAATTCAGCCTGCCATTCTGTTTATACCGGTGAATATTAAGAAAGGCTGAACTGATTTTAAATGAGAGTTTCAATGGAAGATAATTAAAGTTATAGGGATACTATATATAGGCTAGGCTTGTGTAGTTGTCTAACTGCAAGGAAACTATGGCAGTCAAACAACGATACACAGTTTTCATGATACATACCTAATTAATTAATTATAAGTATAAAACAATAAATAAATATGTACTGACGTAATTGTTTACTACGCATGCAGCAATATTATTATAGTGCAATGATTCTGCTGCTTATTATTAACTAATTAGTAAGTAATTTCCTTATTTAGTTAATTCACTAGAACGGAGTTTACGTGTGAAAATAATTAAAGTACTTATATGAAATAATAATATGATTATAAGAAAAAAGATTGGTATTCCAATGTCTTGATTTTCATTATCCAAGTTTTTAATTTCACGTGTTATATTACATGCACTTGACCTATCCAATATTCACAAATTATTTTAATTCCGACTCCATATTACATATATCCCTTTTCCTCCTTCAATAAAATAGATAACTGTTATAATCTAAGACTGCCATTACCTACATCCACTTTAATAAGCTATAAATTTCATGGGAGTATCAGTATATATAATCGCTAATTATAATCATGCTGTGCTTACGGTTCCACACTACAAACTGCCAGTATTTACAAAAGTCCCCAAAAATCCTCTATTTCACCAGCACTTGACCCCTGACACTAGCATCAATGTCAGTGTGTCACCAGGGGGCCGTTTACGACACTCATTTACATTATACAGAACATATACAAAGCTACAGTTACTCACTATATCGTGAATGAGAACACGGCTAACTCATTATGCAAACAGACAGATTTCGGTGACAATTTTGTTGTGTGTATCTTTCTTTTTGAGCGAGTTATTTTATCTACGGATGATCATTTTAAAACGTCCATGATCCAAGTCACATTGTAGGATCAGGTCACTCAATTTACAAATCGGTCAATATTTTTAATTTTTATTTATTCATTTTTAACTTCCACGAGGCTTGTGACACTTGTAAAGTAAAATTCATGGTTAAAGCCACTGTAACAGAAGAAAATAGACTGCCTCTCAATTTGAAGGCATATAAATTTAATAAGAAACTTGTATTGCATACAGGAAATAGCCGTCTAAACACGAAATAAGCTTGACCTTCCCTTATTGGATATTTTATTGATTCATCTGCATTATTGCACATTGATGTAATTTTAATACAGAAATAGACACTAAGGAAAATTATTTTACGGTTTGTGTACATAATGAAGTAATGTAAATCGTGTTCAAAATCAAATCACAGACTTATTACAGTGCAGTATATAGCCAGAGATGACCATGTATTAAAATAACAATGTAACAAGTTACAAGAGGCAAAGACTGTACTCTTTTGTGTTTTTTATTATCTCAAAAAATTAATATACATAAAATTCTTATGTAGCGAAACCACCGAATATTATTATACCACCGGTTGTGAACAAATACAAAAACATCAACGAACAAACTGAAATAAAAACCATTCCACCAATGTGTATCACAATTAGGGCAGACGGACTAATCTTCCCCATTAATTATATTAATGACGATATTTTTAAAGCCGATCAAAGAATTAAACGAAAATCTCTTTTGAATTAGTTACTAAATACAAAACGAAAATACATTTCTATCTTTTATCTAACTTAATTTTCTCATAGATTCCATTTATAAGTTTTTAGAACAAATATTCACATTAAAATCGATAATGTCATGTTAAAAAAACTTTTTCGCAATTCCCACACAAAATATCATAATTACGGTTATTCGGCTAAACTTTTACTGATTATTTTCTTATTTATTGGACACATGTGAAAGGTTAAGTCAATATCATTTTCTATTTGAAATAAAAACCATGCTAATAGATTGCTAAATCGATTATATTTATGAGCGCAAAAACTTGTGTCGACAACGTTTAGATAGTAATAGGTAATTTACGAAACTTTTATGTATTTGTTTCTTTCAAATTAGAATATTATTAATGTTTCATATTATAGTAACTGTGTCATTTAACAAAGCTATATCCAAGATTTTCAAGGCAAGGAAAGCATTTGCATTAATACTTAAATATATGAAACTTAAATCTAATGCAAGTAATGCATTGATTTTTATATCACATAATTAGACATCAAAGTAAAGTAAAACTATAAATACTGAAAACAGTTTAATTGCATATTATCTTTTGATATTTACTACTAGCTGTGCCCCGCGGTTTTACCCACATTGCTCTGCATTGCCTATAATCGATAAATGGGCTATCTCACACCGAAATAATTTTCCAAATCGGACCAGTAGTTCCCGAGATTAGCGCGTTCAAACAAACAAACTCTTCAGCTCTATAATATTAAGTTTAGATAGTAAAAACACGAACACCTACAAATTAAATACATATTACACAAACCTCCCATGCCTACTATTTACGATCTATTCACTATTATTACAACAAACCAAGGCAAATACAAATTCAAATCACACACATCGGCCACCTAATGATAGCATAATAAGTTACAATTATGGCTAATTACATTCATAAAACATCCCATGTGAATTATTACAGAACACCCGTATATAGCCACTATTAAAAATTACGTGATCGCTGCTGCCTATACGAATATGTAGTTTAATGTCATACATTTTTAACGATTACGTCTTAAAAGTTGTTACTGACTAACATACCAAAGTTAGTAATTGTAGGTTCGGTTTAAAACTAGCAATATACCAATTTAAGACATCTTTATGCAATAACAAAGTTTCAAACACAATAATAGTCCTTATATAAATCACTTGAGATGACATGAAAAATGTGTTAATACGTGATCGATGCAAAGGGAGCTTCTCCAAATGCTATTGTTAAAACCTGGATGTAAAAGTAATATCTGCATCACCTTTAGATACCACCCAGTAACAGTATTCTAATTTCTGATTTAAAAAGAATCTCGAAAATATTCTTACTACATTATATTCTAAGCCCATGCATGCATTACCGTCCATACAATGTACATAGAACAATAACTATCAACCTCAGATCAATCACCGACAGCCAAGCATTCCATTGTACCAAATTGGATCGCGACCTTGTGATTGTATTCTAATTCACGAAACATTCACATTGTCAACGTACCTTCACCTATACCCTATAACTATTATATCTAATGCTGTATTATCTATCTAAATATACCTATTTAAAACTCAAAGGTGACTGACTGACATAATGATCTCTATCAACGCACAGCCCAAACCACAGAACGGATCGGGATGAATTTTGGCATGAAGGTCAATTTTGACCAATTCTAAGCCAAAGGAGATAAAATAACTATAGCTAATTTATAATAATACTTCTAAACGCGAAGCCGTGGGCAAAAGCAAGTGTAGCATAAGCTGTGCAGCGTGTCACATGCGAGCAAAATCAATCATTTCTATAGCTCATGTTTTTAACCTATTTTACCTTGTGCAAATTGTCATCAAAATCTGCCCAGTCGTCTACGTGTAAGAGTAAGAAACATTCATACATCCTCACAAACTTTCGCATTTATAATATTAGTAGGATAGGATATCTATTATCCCGTCGTATAAATTATAATGCCGCGTATGCAATTATGCACTCTTTAGATGTTAGATATCGCCATTGGTTAATTGAGATCTCTGATCTGCAATAATATGTTTGTACACGAAGATCGATGGTCCGCTGTATTGCTGGATTATTTTAAATAGGATTTCAAAAGAAAGTGTAATCTATTCTTCCCTTCCAGGTAGAAATTGTGGACGAATATAATCTGCAAATCGCAAAAATGGGCCTAACGTCTTTGATATTATTGAAATAATAATATTTAAAGAGCAATCTATAGATTACCATCTGCGGAATATCGTCAAAGATTTCAACAATTCAAATGTATTTTGTCCCTTTTTAACTCAACCACTTAACAAATTCCGTTTTTACGCTTATGTATCCTTGAAAAGCAAACTGAAAAAATCATAAAAATAATAATATGACCATGAATAATCGAGCAAGCAACAGTAATAAAACATACCTATATCATATCAAATAAACAATTAATAAACGACGCAATTAATTCAGTCGTTAAACTGTACATATAACATAAACATAACCGAAAAGGCATTGAGAATGACGTTGAGCAATTAAAATCAAACAACCAACATAATAATGTATGAAACAATTCGACTGGTCATGAGTTGTGACGTCACAAGGGTGTCCCAAGGGCAATGTTTCGAAGGCAGATGTTTGTGACCACAAAGTTTTGGCAGCCAAGGTCGGTATTGTAATCCATTCTGCAGCTGCCAGCAGCCATGTGGAACAAGTATCTAATTATTTTAGAGGCTTTGTGAATAATAAATAAATCTACAGCTGACATTTGACAACCTTTGGTACCTTATTTTATGTGTTTGTAACAATCTAAATATATTTTGTAAGATAATTGTACTTCTACACATTGCTAAATTTAACTCTTAGCTGCAGTTGCAAATTCAAACATGATGCTTATTTCTTGCCTTTTCTTAGATTTTGGTTTATATGCTATTTATATGGCTCATCAATAGAACATTCAACTGACAACAATTCCAAAAAAACTTGGCCTTCCATCGCTACTCGTGTCACACAATTCAATTAAAAACGTTTAGCGTAATTACATTTCCTAGCGTTTATCCGCTTGGCAAGTATCTATGCGCCGGCGCCGACCGGCTGAAGGGAAGCGGCTCATTAAGACAATTAGGCGCTGATCTATTGCTGACGCTGTTTCTTTGCTAGATACACTAAATTGTTAACTTAATCGCACTCTAATTAAACAGATATGGACCGTTAGCGTGAAAACAAGGTTGCCAAGGGACCATCAATCACTTACGCTAACGGGTTATTTTGTTTAACCGGAGAAATCAACAAGGAAGTCGTATATTAAGACGATTAAAATAACATCACTAAAGTGGTGAAATTAAAAAACGCGATAGACCATGCCGACTTGCGTAAATTCAAATGCAAGGAAGTGTTAATACAAGTTTTTTAGAAGTTATAATTGTAATTAATACTTATAATAACTGAAATTCCGATCAATCAATATTACGAACGGTGGAATTTCAAGTTACATTCCAATTGAAATGCGTAAGTATTTAAGAATTTCATACTCATCTCGTTGCTAACAAAAATAACTCAATCGTGGATTATATTTGGAATCCATATTAACAGGTTATTCATTTAATTGTTACCTAGAATATTGACTCGAGGTATCGATCGGCTTTATATGGAATTTCTATTACATTCTAGAAAGCAACAGCCAATTTTATTTTAACAATTGTGACGAGACTGTGTGTCATTTTGAAAAACAAAAACGTTATTAAATTACGGTTGCTTTTTGTGGCCTTAAACGACCAAAACAGCGAAATGATGTGTAAACATGATGTTCGAATCATCATTTCATGAATTTTTAAAGCTATGAAAGCATAGCTTTAATAAATTCGTATTTCACAGTACCTACAAAATAGCATAACATTTTATATGATGATTGTTTTTATTATAGAAGACGAATCTACGCCGGATAAATATTAATGTAACAAAATGTAACTTATTAATCGTATTGACTATATCTTCCGGCTGTGTTTAAGAGTAATTAAATAAACTAATAACATCTATTAGTTTAGGCACTTGCTCATCCAGTTGCTATCAATTGCTATCAATCAACTATTAAATGGCTGCCCATTTATCAGAGTTTAGCCAAAATTAGGTTGCGTGTGTTCTGGAATTCTAACCTCAAACAAATTTGACCTAAACACTGATAGAAATAAACATCCATTAACCCTTTTTTCGCCTTGAGATACCTATAACTGAACACACAATTGAAAATTGCGAGGAAGATACAGAATTTCAAGATATTTTTGAGGTAGAAGTTAAAGTGGAAGATTCAAAAGTGCACGATATAGACAAATCAACAGGTCCGAAACCCAATCCTGCATTTATACAATCCTACACACCAGTAATCAACTGCAACGAAGCCATACCAAGTACACAGCCAATGGACGTTACATAAAAAGGGAAAAAGAAGCGCAATGTCCACAGTTGTGCTCAATATAAATAATCTGATCAAAGAGCGCGCGCATCTATCGCCATAATAGAATAATTAATGGTCATCGTCCTCCGGAGGGTCAAAGGCAGTTCCCCTTGAGAGCGTTCACTCTACAAATGTACTGGCTCGTAGATATCAGTACTTTAATACGTACAGTTTTGGTTGCAATAGAGAGCACATCTATTAGTTGCGATGATAAATTCGTCAATAATTGTTTATTGGGAGTATAGCCGAAGTAGCATTGAGCCTTGTTCTCTTAAAAGGCACGTGCGTAAGGAAATAAAATACTCGTTAATTTTCAGAATAACTTATAATTAAACATATTTTATGAAAGAGGCTTAGAACAAAAACCTGAATGACTGTTTCTAGCTAAACAAAACTACCAATAAATTAACATTCCACACCAAAACAGCTCAATAGAACCGGAACTATTCCGAAGCATAAATCGTAAACAGTTTCCACAAATCAGCCTTTCGTTATATTTGCGAAGCGAAGGCATGTTATTAGCCATTCAATTTGTTGGAACAATACCGCCGGTCAGGAGGTCAGGACAGACGGACTCATCGCAACACCGACACTCGGGAAATAATTACCGGCCCACCATTGTTTTCGGCCAAGATTTATTGTTGCAATAAACAAGAGAATACAAATGGAAAACGCAATTTTAAATAAACGTTGAATGCTGAACTAAAATGCGTTCTATGTCCGTCAGAGTGACCCAAATTTGTATGAAAAGATATCAATTCAATGATTTTATGGGGTGCTGAATACTTGCAAGGCTATACATACACATGATGGCATTTGGAATATATGTATTTGAAATCGTTAAATGTTTAATAATACACACATTTTCTGTCTACTGATCATGAAAATAGAAATTTAAAATGGAAGAAACCATTAAATCTGTATATTTATACTAGCTTTCCACCCGCGGCTTCGCCCGCGTTTTCAAAGAAAAACCCGCATAGTTCCCGATCGCGTGGGATTTCCGGGATAAAACCTATCCTATGTGTTATTCTGATGTATAAGCTATATTGTGGTAAAGTTTCATTCAAATCCATTCAGTAGTTTTTACGTGAAAGAGTAACAAACATCCATACATCCATACTTACAAACTTTCGCCTTTATAATAGTAAGTAGGATTGTTTCTAGTATACGAACCTGATATCTAGTCAATATTCATAATTTAAATAATGATATAACTACTCGTCCTCCCAAATGTAAACATACATGTACATACTAGGCCATTGAAGTGATATAATACATATTAAATTTCATATTCTTTTGTAATGTACATAATAATGTTACATTCGAATCGAAGTAAACTAGATCGAGAAATATTTCAATGGAAAGATGTCAATATCATGTTACTTATGGAATTCGGAAATAACGTAACGACCTATTATGTATACTTTGATTACATGATTGATATATTGGATTTCATTCATATAGCACATTTCCATACAGATTTAATAATTTAGTTTAATAGGCATACATAAAAACCGACCGATAAAGTTCAAAATGCACTAAAAGGAAATGAAACACAACTGTAAATGCAAGCAGCTGTTAAACACATTTAAATGCAGAAGTGTCTAAAGGCACAGTCCATTTGAGATGCTGTTGTAACTGATCATGATTAATAGTAGCAATGATAAGCATCGCTCATATTCAAGGGTGTATTCAAGTAGGTCCCGATAAACAGCTTAGCCATTTCAAAACGCGGTAACTGATGTTGTCAGGGTGGTCGACTAATGCGAGGCAAACCCGCTCGCGGCGCTCCCGACTTGAAATATCACGGAATCTTGGCGAACAGATGCATATATTTCTTCATAAATTGAATCGCATTACGCTAAATACGCTATGAGAATCAAACCGGGTTGCTTTCAATTCCACAGAATATTTAACCCAAAAAGACGTTTATATTATCATAAAAATTGTGATTCATGACACACAAAGATGTGGGTTCAATTTTTATTACGAAAATTTATATAATCAAGATAATCACCCACAGCATTTACGTGTTTCTTGAAAATGCTCATTTTAAAATCCATACATGGAGCCAAACGTAAACAATTGAAAGGAAAACAAACCCAACCTTAGCATAAGCAAATGAAAATAAGCTTGTAAATATAATTTCGTCCATATCGTTAACTTATAAATTGGCGTGCTCATTCTTTCAATTAGATGCGCCTTTACAGTATGACATTAACCTGTATTTATTTGAGATACACAATCCCTTTTCTCCATGTTTGTCGTATTATTAGTATGCTTATTAAGTTCAATAAACAATATTCAAGTTATAAGAATATGCAAAATACTGAAACAATCCGGAGGCCTATTGATGGAGTATTAATTAGGACATAATGAAGCGTGGCTATAGTGATGTCGCGTATCTCGGAAGTCGTTTATGGACGTGTTGCGACTGTGAAGATGCGATAGCGATCCACGGAAGCTAAGTTACGGTACTCTCGCTTCCATTGTGAGACGCAGCCGGAACAACGGTTGCCCTCTGAACTGCGTCGCGACCGAATCGAGAGCTCACAGCCGGCAACAATAGACTCCGACGTTATACGCGAATCCAACTGAATCAGGAAACGTTCCGCTCTGCATTTTCATCTGCATAAAAGGAGAGAGTCGCCAGACATATTATATTACAGTGTCCGTTTCGAATGCGAGCGACCGCGGATGTGTAACACGAACAATGTGAAACTGTCCACGTCGGAAGAACGGAGCCGGCGCGCGATCACCGCAAACCACGGCCTTTGTTGACGGCTAATAATTCTGCGAGAATAGTAATGGTCGGCCTAGTTGTAGATGCCCTGCGGTGGCACCGCTACGCCAGTCTAGATTTCGTATTGGCTCTCGTGGGCCGTTTTTCACCGAGACGATCCTCGCGCTAGATAACCGGGGTACGTAGGCACGGCGATAGCGCGGGCCGGTTCCGATGCCGTGCGTATCGGCCGGCGCATCGGATCCTATCGGGCCGGGCCACGCGCGCCTCTAGACAATATTGCATTCCGCTATATATAAATAGCGTATCAGCGCGAGGCCTGCAATAAAACTAAGTCAGTTTAGAAGCATCGCAATCGTGGCTCCATTGTTCCATCAAGTTGTAGTGCACAATGCAGAGCGATTGTCGTAAAAGACGGCGAGCACTAAATGGCTCGCTCGTTTGAGGGATTGGCAATAAAGAGCGTGCTGTGTCTCGACCATACATTGGACGTCGACGATTCAATGCGGAGCTACATGATGGATGTTTCCATACGTTTTACTTTGTCATGCTTCAGCTTGGCTATTTATTCCACTATGACTATTACTTCTCCTGTACAGAAGATATACATGCACAACGAATGTTTTTATCTTTTTATTAGAATTCCTACAAAGTAGTAATCATAAATTTCAACAATTCATCATACGAATACAGTTGCACTAAAGAATACATCTATGCACATTTACATCATGCGGTTCAATCAGGCATTATTAAAACGCAACTCGAAACAAATTGCAAGTACTAAATCAACCAATCAGTCATACAGCATCATGCCACCCCCAGGTGCGTCCCCAGTCCACTAATTATGCGCCAGTTAACTGGGATGATCGCAACATCGGGTGCGCGTGCGACACCAATGTCGTGACGTCACGTGGCCGTGATTCATCCGTCAAACCGCTCGACTCGTGAGGCGCGCGGGCGCATACTGATGCGACACCAGCGCCCTTACTGAATCCCTAATGAGCAGGCTAGGAGATCAGTTTGTTGTTGTATTTCATTTTAGTTATTATATTTGCCAAATGTATAAATGAAATACGAGACCTTTGATAATTTATTTTATTTGCATAAGCGATGCGACAGCCGACAAGACATCCTACAATCCACTAATATAATGAAAATCACGCAAAAAGAGCTGATTGAATCTGGGTGATATGTACCACAGAAATAGATTGTAGCCCGAAATGCAAATGGTTCTTTAGCCGTGTATCACCCCTGAACTAAGACATAAAGAGATTTAATTTATAACGCAATGTACCTTTTCAGGCTTTCAAAGAACGAAGAATATCATTAGTTTTAGCCAAAATCTGTTGACCAGCTCTTATACTCTACGGTTTCATTTCAATTCATTTACCTTCTGTCTCTGACATTCCTAAGTTCACTCTGAAGCGCGCCTCGTTAGAAAATTCTGGTACATACCTGGAAGTAAACAAAATTATTATGAATATGACTCGAATATGAATGGAACAGTTATAATCGAAAGAACGTAGTGTGTATCATTTGTTCCTGTTTATTTAATTTAATTTAATTAAACTTGCATATTTTTGGAATAGACTTTAGGACTAAAGGTATACTTAAACTTGTACATATTGATCTACTAGTTAGTATCCCGGTTAATTTTATATTTTTAAGTTTTTAACCAAATTGAGAATGTGTGTTTATCTTATCAAGATTTTCAATACCTATCTGATAAATTATGTTAGCTTTCAGACGAATTTTATTGTACATATCTACATTTTTACATGAAGATCAAAACACTTGATAGGTGATAAAATTGATGAAGTGCGTATTTCACTATCTTTATTTTGATTCCGTAGAATTAATATTAATTGGCCTAACTCGTCAAATGGTCGAAAAGCATACAATTACAAACCCTTTAGTTTTTTTTACTCAGGTAAAATACGTTTCTTTGTCGATTTCTAGACATTGAACTCTAAAAATATACGTAACATTGAGAAGTAAATTTTTGTGCACAATTTATTGCCATCATAAATAAAATACATTTCAATTTTAAAACTGCAATCTAATTTCAATCATTTCGTTCAATATTAATTACAATTCAATACAAACAATCAATCACTCTCAAAACAAAATTAATTACCACACTGACAGTTGGCAAACAGTTTCGCGCCAAATTGTCAAGCGGGCCACAATGGCGGGCACAGACAAAAAATTATACAGCCCATTACGCTCAGTGTTGCCAAGGTGAAATAAGATCTAAATAACAAAAGCGTGCAAGTAAATAAATAATGCAACAATTGGCCAATAGAGCGCAGCACGATCGAGAGCGGCGTACGGCGCTTGCGCAAGGGTTTATCTCGGCTCTATTCGAATGTTGCACTGACATTTACATGTGTTTGGGTAATTGAATTACCGACACGAATCGGTAGCAAAATATATCGGAACGAATCGATAAAAATACAATGCCATTTTCGTGTTTATTTAGTTTGAAATTTAATATAACGCGAGTTTGTGGTCAACGACAACAGCTGTCAATGATGGTATGAGGACTTATTCTTAACAATTTACGATATGTGCACATGTAAATGTTATAAGTTGAAAGTTAAGATGAAAATGGTAATTGAAACGTCCCGAACATTATATTTTCACGTATAACTGCAAAATATACCTATGACGTCTAACCAAAGGGCAAAGAAGATCTCACAAATGCTACTTATTAATAATCGTTACCTTACTTTCACGTCACTCGTTCTAAAATAAGGTATGCATATTGCATATGTATTATGTACACAACACATTTCTATTCAATATTCATTAAGATTTCACATAAAAGCACCAATAAAAAGCATAAGCGTCTAGAAAACCTAATTAGTAATTACCTACCGGCATTCATTTATTTGAGGCTTAAAACAATTTGCATATTTACAACAATTTTATTGTTAGAACAATAATAACTGACATAAAACGAACTCATTTAAACTAAACTATTAAACTATCGTTAAAATATGAAATGGACATGTTATTATTTTAAATTAAATACACGTCTAATATTAACAATTACATTAAAAGCTAACTGAACTTATATGCGAATTATTTGAAATTATAATCTATTAAAATAATTTATTCACTTAACAAGAACAGTTATTACGCAACATTAGAATGCTAAAAGTAACTCGGTTCAAGGCGAAGTTTTATCTCTCGTATCTATAAAATTTTATTAGTTGAACCGCAATTATTAACTGTTGTATGCTTCAAGCGAAATATATTTTAAACACCTATAATTAAATTTGTTATCTTACAACTAAATGACCTTTGAGAAATTTTATAATGACGAAATCGCATATACCCAAATGTAAGATACTGTAATAATTATGGAAAATTCAAAATATGAATATTTATCACATTAATAAATCCCGAAAGCTGCATTTTACTCAACATATGTTTCTGTTAAGTTTAATGGCGCTGTCAACGTTCATTAAACATAACGTGGAATCCAATTATCAGTACGAATAAAGTTAATTAACTTAAGCCCATATAAAAGTACACTGGTTTCAATATAAATAGATTTAACATCAATGACACAGTAGTCGTAGACCCCGAATTAAATCACTTTGTAACCAGATCCTTAATTCTCATCAACGTTTCGTTTGGAAATAAATTCACACTTCCTATACTTGCTAGTTGCTACTTACACGTTACATTTTTAAATCTACACTAATATTATAAAGAGGAAAACTTTGTTTGTTTGTTTGTTTGTTTGTTTGATTGTAATGAATAGGCTCATAAACTACTGGACCGATTTTAAAAATTCTTTCACCATTCGAAAGCTACATTATCCACGAGTAACATAGGCTAGGTTTTATCCTGGAAATCCTACGGGAACGGGAACTATGCGGGTTTTTCTTTGAAAACGCGGGCGAAGCCGCAGGCGGAAAGCTAGTTCATTATAAATGTACGTAAATTGCTAGATAGAATTCATAAATTATATGAACTAAAAGTTTTTCTTTCCTCCTTCTTTCTAAATAATTATCCTTACTATTTTGCATTCAATTCAATCCCGCTCCGACATAACTGCTGCATACGCACATGCTTCTTCTTTCTTTCTTAAATCATACAATCCTAATACAACATAAGAATGGCAACACTGCCATTGACATTTACCACCAGCCCTTGCCTTAGAAAAAAAAACATTACCAACCATTAACCACAAACGCAAAAACCAAACCACAACGCTCCACATCACCGTCACTACGTGTCACCAGAGCGTGGTGACCGATCCGATTGCGTCACGAGACGTGAGCGTCGCGCGGCGTGACATCGCCGACGAAAATAATGAACGTGCGAGCCGACACCGAATTCCAATAACACCTTACATACACACAAACATTGTGCTACAAGTTAGCCGACTATGAGTGCATTTTTTACAGAATTGATTTTAACATTGGATTAAATAGAAGAAATAGTGCTTAATTAACCTTTTTCTTTTAGTGGTGAATTCTTGTATAGATACCCACGTCCTCCAGAAAATGAGCCGTGAGCTTTGGCTTTCCTATAGACTAAAACATTATAACTTCTACCGATATCTTTAATGGTAATTTTAATTTATTATAAACATCAAAATACACGGATTGAATTAAACTAAATCTCACAGCAAAACACCTTACAAACCTAGCCTATCATTTTACCACATAACCATTGCGCGGATAAAGCGCAAAATTCAAATTGAATTATTATTTCGAGCGAGAACCTTATGAAAACGTGTATGCATTCTAACAAAGCAAAGGCCAAAACACCATCATTTGGTTTTCGATCACGACATGACATTATGGAACGAGGAATAACCAATGAACATTCACGCCTAAACATCACGACCATTGTTTATTTTTCCCAAAAGCGCCGCATAAATGTTTCGGAGTAAACACAGGTTATTCAACTAACTGTAGCGTAGTTTTATGATGAATTGTATTACTCAATATGCCCAAAAAAGGAGGAATACTTTCGAAGGTTCATATAGCAGGAAATATTATTTATTTCTTCGTTAGGTTCCTTAAACTAGAAACAACGTATTATAGCCAATAGGGCACTAATATACTTTGGACCTTCATAATTAACTAATATTTCAATTTTACTTATCTAACTGTAGATTCAAAAAAAAAATCTCAATTCTTTAGGAAACACATGTGTATGTGTAATAACAACACATCAATTCATTCCTCTTTACTCCTTCGCCATTTACATTACATTGTAAAACTGACTATCTGTACCCAACATCAAACACACTTCGCAGAAGCAAATGAAACTGCAGGCTCACGATTATTGTCACCGCGATCTCAAAGCGCTACAAGTTTTACGACAGCTTTCATAATACGCACAGACTCCACGAAGGGACCAATTCTGCGAATCCTTATTCCGTAACACAATATCGTAAAGTAATATTGCTAAATGAGAGACCGCTGGGTGGTCGTGCACCAGGATCCTTAGTAAAAATAGTTAACAACTAAAAGGACTAAATTTTTAGCTACATTTGGTCGGTGTTTGTCCTAATTAATACCTAATAGACATCCATAAACTATCGAAGTATATAATTAATCGGCTTAATTAGAAGTCACTCAACTGCTTTAAGTAATTTTAGGGGAAAGAAATGCTCTTCACAACTCATGCGCCTAAACACATGCAATTAACATTGTGTGTGTCAATAAAAGTGAAAATAAATAATGTGACGTCACCACATCCGCTGACTTCCCATCGAAAAGTGAGCCACGTCGCTTTCTAGGAAGAGGCAGGCGAAATGACGGACAAGTGACACGCGAACAGAATATTAACTAGTGTATTATTGCATAGCAACATCCTTGATTAATCATAGGTTCGCCTGCGACCCAAATGAGGCACTTAAAAAACAATCGAGGTGAAAGGGTACCTACAATAAATCCAAACTTATCAAACGCAAGAGAAGTGCCAAAGTCTACGGAAGTTCAGAACTAGTAAGAAAAGATGAAGCATCATACAATATAACATAAGATGCAAGTTGCGATGCTTTTAGCTTCCTAATTTGTGAAGGAACATCTACATCATTAAATAACACAACACTAATGACCGAAATCCCCTAATGAGTTTGGTCAAAGTAATTTCCGTAAATACGGCAATATTCACCGGACGTGTTATGCTTGAATGTTTGTAACCTTTGCAAATTTGTAAATATTGAGTCACTACGTGGGTGTTAAGCGTTTGTTTATTAGAAGAACGAATAAGGTGAGAGAGGACAAATATTATATACCTAAAACTTCTAAGTCACTAAACTGTAAAGAAGATCAATTAATTATTTAAGATTAAAGATATTGAATGTTTGAAAATGAAACCGGGCGTTCTATAGTAGGTATAGGATGCGATATTGATTTGTTAAATCCAAAGTATTTCATTTTTTAACTTACAACGAATATTGAATGTTCTTTGCTTATCTGGCTAGCATGTATGCACTGGAGAAATACGTAAATTATTTCCTAAATATGTTCAAATAACTTTAATACCAATTATATCACTCCAAAATTCTCCTCTAAGCCAGACTTCTCTTAAGAAAATGCATTCAAACGAGAATAATCCTGATCTCTAAAAGCAGACCTATAAGCAGAGTTGCACCAGCACTTCTCCACTTAAAATCCGTTGATAACACCGGGCGAGTACACGAAATATTACGAAATGGCTGTAAACTTGAGTGCACAGCGCACGGTTCTTAAATACTTAAGTATATTTTGGTTCTCCGCGCACTGATGCCTCCATGGTGAACGACCTTTACAATTTTACCATTTAGGTAATACTAGCTGTGCCGCGCGGTTTCACCCGATCGACCCCACTGGAAAAATCAAGTATTCCTATGGCATGTGATATTCTAGTACGTAAGCTACATCACTGCCAAGTATTATCAAATCTGTCTAAGGATTTCCCGTGATACAAGTGATGAACATACATACATACATCCTCACCAAGTTTGCGTTCATAATATTCGAAGGATAGGATAATCATGACACGGATCACATCCAACCATACCGTTAAAATACAAAATGGATTGCGTAAATCTTTAATCGTGAGCAAACAAAGATCAATCCGACTAACGGTATTCGGATTACGAAACGAGAGCACATATCGTTTCATTAATATTCAATATCAATTTATATGTATTGGTACCGATAACTAATGCCATCCGCCGAAACAAAATGGTCTCCCGTAGATGGTACGAAAATAATTTCAATAAATTTATAGAAATAGGAAAACTGTATTTCCATTATGTTTATCAACTGTTTAGCATAATTTCTAAACCTACCTACTAATCTTAATATTGGAAAGACATTTTTTACAAACCTTTTAAAGACTATGTCTTATTTAAGACTTAGTAAAATTCAATGACCATACAAGTAATCAAGCGATTTAAAAATGCCAATCGTAGTTAAACAGATAACAACCTTGTCAGCGTATAACTATACGTTTTAGCGAGATAGATAACAAAAATAGTGTCCTTATCGCGTCAATCTAGCCGCAGATCGCTGCTTTGTTTGCCGATCCTTGGCTGTTACAATATTTGGGTTACGGCTACTCAATAACTAGACATTGTGACGTCACTGAGCCGGGTCAGGGTTGAATGACTGTCACCTAATCACCTCTGGGTATAGACCGTCCATCAAATAACAAAAATGTGGGTTTTCTAATCCGACAGTTCATTCGAACGGTTTTTGGGTCAGTGCCACTGGTGGACGGCGCAAAACTAATGTTTTCAATCACTACAGACCAATTGAGTTAATTGTTTTTTAATTATACGGCGGATTGCTTTTTCCTTAGTTCAAATATTTTAATAAGCGGAGACAGTTCTAAACAAAAAATCTACTTCTTGAGAGCGTAGCGCGCGCGTTAGCAGGCAATAAGGGAAAAATTCGCGCTATTAAACATTCTTTCGCACAGTTAACATTTCTTATCCGTAAAGTACTTGAGTTTACTAGTAATTCAATCCATCAAATCAAGAAAAATATCCAATTTATAGGAGAAAAGACTTAACATTTTATATCAAAGCAATGTATTATTTTGTAACTCAGTTGAACGTATTTAGAAATCTCATTACGTATTGGCGGATGT
Source organism: Colias philodice (assembly GCF_061535455.1). NCBI lineage: Eukaryota > Metazoa > Arthropoda > Insecta > Lepidoptera > Pieridae > Colias > Colias philodice. The sequence goes on along the minus strand of NC_143094.1, from coordinate 11,404,237 downwards.
TGTTTCAATCGCCATATAAATAACTTAATTTCCACATATAAGATTATAGTGCATGTACTCGGGTGCGTTGTATCTGATACGATCTCCGGGAGATAAAGCGTCCGTTAGATGCAAGATAACGCGGGAGCTAAACAAAACATTGTTTAAAGTGCATTAGAAAGAGCTTAGAATTAAATAAATGTGGTTTGCATTTGTGCTACCTAATAATTTATTGTATTATTGTATAATTATGTGATGTAACTCCATCGAACAAAACACATTTCCATATCTTTAGACTGCTGTTATTAACATAGACTATTAACAAAGTACTTTTAAAACGACATGCACATCCGTCCCTTAGAAAATTTCACATACATCAAGATACAACAACGACTAATATCTCTTTAAGTGCCCGGCATAAATCTAATGGTGCACGTCTATTACACGTAAATTAAGCATTGTTTGTACGTCACGATATTACGATGGGAACACCAAACAGCGCCGCATAAAGAGTAAACACCTCATAAATAGTTCACAGTTCCGACACGCCGTGTTTCCGCCTAAACATTTCAACCTTCGCATCCATTATGTCACCCTGGTAATATTTCGGAAGTCATAATCCATTCGGCTACAGATATCTTCGGACCAATGCACTCGCAACGTCCGGACTTTTATAAATATGGACTAGCGTCATTCTTCTTTACGCTATAATTTATGGTGTACATTCATGCGGGTTTTGTAAGGGGGAAATTGTTTAGATTAAATTAGGTCAAGCTTGTGTCGCGAAAATTGTCATTCTGTCTCAAGAGACAGTATGTTATTGGCAAAATATTTTTTGATTAATACGAGATATTAGTGATTAGAAACAGGAGACGAATATATTTATTTTCGTTCGATTTATTTTCCTGATATTCTTACATACAGCGCTTTTTCGCTGTAGCTTGTTCGCTGTCTCTGTCTCATTTATATCATTATTATATGAATCTACTATAAAATATGTGTTACACTCGATCAATGTAATTTCATATATCATGCACACTAACACAATTTAGATACTTATCACGCTTGCTGACAAATTGATCTGCAAACTGATAAATGATCTCAACCTGAGTGTTCATTTAGCAACGGTAATTCAATTTTCAACATTAAATTAGCCCGGAACTCGATGCAAGGGCGTTTAAAATCATATCTCACGATGTTTTTATTAAAATAAGTAGCACCTAAATAGCCTGGCAATAAGGGCCACGTCGGACACAGTTAAATGGCTCCGTAATGCGAACGTTGAACTTAAAAGGTTGTGACAGGGTATTAGGGTAATTACCTTAATTTGTAAACACAAAAAGCGGCCATCGTTTCTTTATACATCGACCGAGAAATTGAATAAGAGACGCTTATCAAAGTTAAGATTAACGATTCTGTAGAGGCTATTAGGAATGGGTATCATAAAATTATAAATTTGTGTAAAAGGTTAAACAATTCCACGCTCAGGAGTATACGAGGTACTTAAAATTGAAATTCTCCAGAGTCTCGGGTATATTCGATTCTCGGTGCTCACATTAAAAAATAGCAAGCGGCGAGTCATGTCAGGGGTCGAAGGCGGTTTCCTAACGGCGTTGTTTGCATATCATTTGCATGAATCGCCGGCTGACGAACATGCAGGGAATGCTGGGAGCACCGGAGCCGGTTTGGCTGGCGGCCGCCCAAACCGACTCCTTATAACCCTTATAACGTTCTATTGTCAGGCGACTACGCGTGATTCACTGCGCCACTTGCCATTCGCAGAAGGTTACAGGTTAAAGTCATCTGCCAAGCGTGCGACTAATAAAGGCAGAGATAAAATTAGTCTCTATTAAGATGAGCCACTTAGCATACTTCGGACAGTATCTAAGGAATTGATATTATGGTAACATGGGTAAAAATTATTTTAGTAGGATGCATGCTTTGTTGTAGACGACTCATTTTCTTGATGATGCAAAAATTGTTTTGAAATGATTAACCTTAGGTTAGTAATTCCGCAGTTGTATCCACGCATCTCGGCAAGAAAGTTTCATCATGAAAGAAAATTAATTCATGTCGCAACTTGATCCTTTGGCGTTTCGCCTTGACTCAGATACTATACGGTGATGTAAACAAAATGCGCGGGAAAGCGAAATACATATTAGAATGTTTCGGCATTGAGAGGAACAGTGCGACGTGGTCCAAATAGGGCATAATCGTACATCGACGCGTCCCACGTTGTTTCTTAGTTGTTAGTTGTCGTACGTTTGTTACTTCGCTCACTAATTGGTCCTTGGTTTACGCACCTCAATAAGGGCACTGATTTTATGTTCCGATTGAACAACAGCTGGTTTACTTATAACTTGTTATTTATACGCATTCAATTCTTGTAGTTGTACAAAAAAGAAAATGGTTTAGCTATTAACAATTTATTTCGTGACTCTTATCATGCTATGAAACAGACATCCTTCGAGACACGGACACCAATTCCTCAAAACCTAAAAATATTGATACCTGTTTCACAGTTTATTGTAAGCTAATGCTTAGCTTACAACAATCAGTGAAACAGGTGTAAGCGAGTGATAATTGCGTCCTCCGGCGCTACGTGCGATTGCCACTTTAGATACAGATCGACTCCATGTGCTTACGCATTGCTATCCTCGCCTCTTACATAGTAAAGAGAGTACGAACAGTAAGGCAACTAAGTCTTTTCGATTAAATAATTACCTATGCACCTTTGCAGTAATAGGAGTTTTATTTTGTCAATCTTTAATTTTTATCTGTTTATTACGCCATAGCATAGGTAACGGCCGTTGGTTGAAGTCGTTTCGAGCGCTCTTGGACAACACATGCGCATGTTAATTGTTTCGAACGTTTTGTAGGTAGTTTCCCTACCGTTCGTATTCTATTTACTATGCCTCTTATCTATCCGCGCTGACGAACGAATGTTAACGACTGTACGCCATTTACGGCCAGCGACTGGCCATTGCAAAGCGCCGTATTGTGATATTCCAATTGCCATAAATCACTACACCTCAAGCGGTTAAATAAACCGCGCAGGCGCACAATTGTCTCGTTATGGCCCGTTCAAATGCGTACACGTTTTACGATTTAATTGTACGTTAGAATTATGTTAATAAATTTTACCGAGTGTTAACAACGGTCACGCGAACGTTACATGCTATAATGAGTTAATTAGTAAATTGATAGTTGATACGTGGATCAAATACGATTGAACATCATAACGTTAAGTTATTCTTTCCGCTAAAAGTAATAATCTACTATTTAATTAAGAGCCACCTAGACCTTTATTCAAATTACAGTTTTTTACAGTCTTATGTGAAAGAATCATCTTCATCATCAGAAATCCAATTCTTAATTTCATTGGTGTATCTGCGTTAAAAACAACATTTTTTTTACATTTAATCAAGCTTTTCCCGCTACATCACAGCCTACCTGCTACAAATACAACATAAAAGCACTTTCCATTGTTCCACTACTTTCAGTCGACAAAATTTACACGCAAAAATCTACAAAACCCACGCACGAAACGGAAGCATGCCTTCCGGCGCACCGCGAGGATATTCACTAATTAATGTTCCCATCTTTGAGAGCAGATGTTACACCCTCAGGACGCGTGGAGGACACAAAGATCCTTGTTTCGAGCTTTCAATCTTTTTGTTTGTTTACTGTGAGTTGTGACGCACTACTATTTGGTGTGAGCACTTGTGTAGTGCAAATTGAGATGCGTTTCTTTTCTTTTAAATTTCCAGTTTCCGAGTAGGTACACCCTTACTAGCGTATTCTGTGCCCTTACCTAAACCTAACAAGAGTCAAGTCGTCTGCATGCAAGGGCCGACGTATTTTATTTCAAATCAAAGCAAACTGACCATCACTTCTGAGTTCTGACAAACTATAACGCCATAATTAAGGAATTACAATATTAACGCTGATTGCCACTGAGATGGACTATTATATTATTATGTACCTGCCTGTCTATAAAAATATGCATAATTTCAACATATAGGTACCTACGTAGACTACCACGCATACGCAATCTACCACCTCATCACTTATATTCCTGAAAATCTGTTTGAGCCTACATAACTTAGGAAATAGTTTTATGAGTAATAAAGTATTTAAACCTAAAGTACATAGTGACGTTACGTTCCTTAAGGACAACAGGATCTCAAGATTAATGACCGGAAACCCTACACCATAACAAGTTGACCCGTATATGAAATGCGTTCTCACGGCGCGGGCCCTTTCGCCTGTTCCGCGCTACTACCTTCCACGGCTCCTGCCCCTTTTAATGGCCGAAGGAACGTTGCCCTGCCGTACTTGCCTTCTAGAACTTTCGATGGAAATAATAACACTCCCGACGGACCGTGCATGAAAACAAAGGGAGTTTTTAATTAGATCGATTGTTTCGATGTTACTTGATTACGTCTTTTAATTCATTCTTTATAATGATCGTAGCTGTAGTACAAAGAATTCGATCGATCGTAGCTGTAGTTAAATCCTGGTTGTTAGTTTTGTCCTGTATTTCCTATAAAATGTAACATTTTCCTATAAACTAATAATTTTATAGACAACTTTTATGAAACTGACACGTATGTTTTACAAGACCAGAAGGTAATTGTTCCATAAAGCTAGTCAACGTGAACAAAATAGCAAAACCCATTACAACAAAACGTTCCAATAACCGTCCATTTACACAGCCACAGAGCGAATGCAAGCGGTTGCACCTTTGACCCGACGTGAAATAAGAGTTACAGAGATAGATGTTTATCTTAAACATTATGTCACTATGGGGAAAGTCACGGAAAAGGAAAGTGCCGCAGGTGAGCCCTTCGAGGGACGCTATTATTAGAGCCAGCGGCGCCGACGCGTACACAGGGTGTCCAGGATAGCGAGTTTATTAATTTAAACCGCATTCTTGGACAAACATTATTAAATGTATTACCGGATCGCGAGGCGTGAAGTGATTTGATCGCATGCTTTTATGTAAATATTGTGTTACGTTGCATTTCGTAATGTTGCGACTTGAGGGACGTGAATGTTGTACATATTTATTGAACTTTGAAACTTATTTTATTGGTTTTTTAGTAGCAATTCTTTTGATGATAGAAGACAAAATAGCTCATACTATAAATAAGTACTTTATTAATATGTGTTTAAAAAGTTATTTAATAACGAAGCACTTGAATAGGTACTTGTTTTTTTTTACCTTATAAGCAACCAACAAAGAGGTATATTCCTCGAAAGTATTACGCTAAGTGTTTACACAGGTTATAACCATTTTGAGACGGTCTTAAACCTACATACTTGACGGAATTTCAAACCTTTCATCTTTATATAGGTCACGCGTCTGAATACTTGCCCTTTAAGTTTAAAGTGCTTTTTAATTACCAGAATGAAATGTACATACAACATACTTCCATTACATACAAAGAAATAAGATGATTATTTATGTCACTACCACAATCACACTTCTCTTTGTGGTTTATCTTCTTCTTCTCTTATATATATAAAAATGAATCGCAAAATGTGTTGGTAAGCGCATAACTCGAGAACGGCTGAACTGATTTCGATAATTCTTTTTTTATTATATTCCTTGAAGTACGAGGATGGTTCTTATGTAGAGAAAACGTAAATATTATGTACCACGGGCGAAGCCGGGGCGGACCGCTAGTAACTTAATAAAGCAGTCGAATGTCACATTTTTTCTCTAATCACTTTCCTTTGTACCTCGCATTTCATGTCTCACATAAAATTTTATTTCTTTACAACAATTATTTTATTTAAGAAAAATTTCCCCGCCAACTTTTCCACATATTATATAATAATTAAAACGGTAAACACCCTATATTATAATTAGTTATCATACGGCGCCCGCCACTACAGCGCCCCGCCGCGCCAGGGCGAATGGCCGATACGATTGAGTACTGCTCTGGTTAAAATAGTTTGCGATTAATTTTTGATGATTGCTCATACTTTGGATATATTGTAGGTAAATGTCTTAAAGTTAATTCTGAACATTTTTGTCAAAATTATATCAAGTAATAGGTAGTACGTAGTGCACATGTTTAGTAATCAGTGTTAGAAGTTAGAACCCTACTCTGTAAACTCTTAACCGTATTAAATCTATAATACGGTTATATAATGATACTTAAAAATTGAACCAAACCATTGAATATGAACACAACCAAATCGATAATTCATAGCATTCGGTAATCTAAATCAACACTAGACTATATCCCAGCCAAGCGTCCTTGGCTTATGAAAGTTGATATTAATCTAAAAAATCTAAGGCACGTCTAAACAACGCGGCGCTAACGATACGAACCGTATACATTGCTTTCTTACATCGCTTTCCGCCTGTCCAAGTTCCATGTCCGACAAACTTTCCCCTCAGTGTATCGATTACACGTACAACGAGAACGTCTAGCTATTGAAATAAATACATTGAAATGAAGGATACGTACTCTTATCTACATCTTAAACGATATAGCTACTCTCTATTTATTTATTGACTTGTTACTTATTTGAATATCACAATCGCTGTCTAGTTTAATATTGGCATGAATTATCTACGAAGGTAGTCGAACTAGTGGTATAAGAGAAACTGATGCAAGTGGTATTGACTTGCTAAATGAAATATTATGTTGCTAATTTAAAATGATAGTAATAGATGGAATTAAACAGACATTCCAAACTTTACGTATAACCTACACAAAATTAGCTCAATGAAACTTTCTGAATCCACTTCTATCGTTTACTTTTCCAATAGAATTCTCCATTTATTTTCAAAAGATCGAAGTCCAAAGATCGTTTCTCATACCAATTTTATCCTTTTAAACATTGAGATTTGAGATAATATTACTACGTATGGAGTAGACACCACGAACAAAATCTGTGCGCCATTTTTTTGCTCTAACTAAGTTTTAAAAATTATTATCTAGTTAGGTACTTAACGATGAAAGTTATTCCTTTGCACTTTTCCGTATTATTTGTATTATTTGTGCAATATCGTAACACACACGAAGGCATGTTTGATGCGTTTCACTTTAAAACCATTAAAAAATACCGCTCAACATACGTCACATGACGTATGTTGAGTGGAACATAAGTGATGTAGGCGGTGTCGTCTCCATATTAATATTATCTCAATGCTTTTAAACGAAAGGGCCGTTGCTAGGAAACGTGATTGGACGAGGGCTTCCCCGTACCACTTAATTTACCCACCGGCAGGCTTCCTTGAATTCAAACACAGCGATAATATGCAGTTATGATGAAATTGAACGCTTCCTAGACGAGTCCTGATATCATAGATGTTATGAATATCTACTAGAAAATATTTTCTTTTATATGCAGTCTCACCAAATAGTGTACTGTTAATTGTAGTTTTAGAGCTGAACTATTTGTCTTGCCTGTAAAGAATAGAAAGGGTAATTACCCTTTCTATTCTTAATTAATTAATTAATTAACATTAATAGTATACATGAGATAATATTTTAACTATGAATAAATTAATATGCACACAAGATAAAAAGTAAAACAACTAAAACCCAACTACGACAAAAAACGACGCTGAAAAAGTATAAAACAAAAGTTAAATTGATGAACTAATAAAGAAGCTATGAACGAAAAGATGTGAATTACAGTGAAACCTGGTTAAGTGAGACTTCAAGGGACCTGCAATGTCGTTTCACTTATAGAGGTATTCCACTTACCCAGTGTATCAGATATACAGGTATAAATAAATATCTGCCTCATTTACAGAGGGGTGATAACGATTGTAGCTTTCGTTTTGACATTTTTCAAATAAACATCTGTATGATAGTAAAGCGAAACTAAAACTGAAGGTAATTGAAGCTAAAAATTTGTACTTACGTACTTGGAATTACGTGTGGAATTTGTGGGTTGAATAAGAATGAGTAAACAAACAATGTTATCTCAGTTACAGAGGTTTATGCATATAAAATTTACTCGCTGTCTCAGTTATAGAGGTAACTATGATGATAAATCGAAAGAGCAAATCCCAGATATAGAGGTTTACCTCGTCCCACTAACAGAGGTAATTCAGTGCCAAAGTGTTGGGACCTCAGCATGAGTTCCAGTTATGGAGGTTTCTCACTTATCCAGGTCCCACTTAACCAAGTTTCACTGTATATGCAATCAGCCCATGAATACAGGTAAAGTCACAAGCAAATGCTAGTAATATATATATATTCAAAATGTGCAAGTAAAAAGCTTTCAAATGATACCAAACACGGCATATTTATCTTAACTTTATTTTTTTACTCTGTATGTTTTGTCCGCTAGAGGGCGCCACATTAGATTTTGTGAAACCCCATATAGCCTATAACCAGCGGACAATTAAGACGCTTCTAATGATATGTCATTTGTCGAATTCTGATAAGTAGTTTAGAAGTTACGAGGGAACAGATGAACATACATACATACATACATACATACATACATACATACATACATACATACATACATAGCCTGTCAAAATCATAACCCTCCTTTTGCTTTGCCGTAGTCGGGTAATAAAAATGTACAAAGTTCTCGATCAGCAATCTATAACTAATAGTAAATATTAAATAGCAAAACCAATAAACTGCTAAAGCACGAAACACAATTGTAAAATTATAATACAATATGATAACTATATATGCACAAATCTAATTAAAGCCAAGATAGTTACGAAACATCGCTGCATACCTTGGCTATCATTGTGCATACTAAACCGTCGTGTTCGGGTGAAATTTCGTCAGCTGACCTTGCCTAATTAACATTATTAACCAATCTAGCCGACAGCGAGATAAAATTCCCCCATATCAATTAATTACCCTTATCATTAGTGTACACATATACCCATGAACGATTCCATAGTTTTTATTGCGTATAATTTTTCATCAGATCGTTGGAGCGATAAATGTATTTAATTTGTTTTTTTTTTTCGTTTCGGAAACGTCGGGAAAGTTCCACTAATTGTACAATTTGTTTAGAAGTAAATTTATCTTTAAGTCTCGGTGTTAGATGGAATATGTTAATTTAATGGCTGTTATAGATTAGAGAGACACAGAAATAAGTATTATGTAAACTTTTTTAAATAACTACATATTGGCATTGTCTTTAAAATAATCTTTACTACATGTATTTCCTTAATATATTGCGAATAGACATCATAAAAAAATATGTAAAAATCAGGTTCCACGGTACAAAGTCCGATCAACCATTTAAAACCCGTAGTGCAAGACCAGAAAAACCGTTGCCCAAACAACTAAACATATCAAACTAAGCCCGAACTGGTGCATGAACATTGAACAATAACCATCAATTAGATATTATCTCTCAATACGAATACATAATACAAGCAGAGTGTACACATAATTAATCATTTCAAGTTTTTCCACACAACCTCTTACGTTTGTTTTGCGTGATCGCTTGTTAATTTATTATCTGTACGAGAAATTATACGTAGTTGGATCTATGTTTGGAAATCACATAGCATAACATCTTACTATATATTAAACAAAATGTTAATTTGGACATTACAAAAATCTTTGTAATACTTGAACGTTTACGCGGACCATAATTATACGCCACGTAATGTAGAGCTTATATTATCTAGTTCTTATTTAAATACTATAATTATCGATAAGTATGCACATACTTATTTACTTTGATAGGTAAGAATATAATTGAGATAAGTTGAGTAAATCCTTTATAGGTACTTCCCCGATCGCCACTTTAGCTGAGCACCACTTTATGTAAATCACAATTAAATGAGTATTAAATAAATGTATTACATAATATATCCTAAATATATAAGCATACGGCTGTATTTCAATCCCAATCGAAGCTTTGATTTACTAGTAAGACGTTACAAACTAACTTTCACATCATGTATTATAACTCCAATCATAGCTAATACCTAATTGTACACAGTAAACACACCTAATCTTCGCGTACACTAATCTCTACATTAACGCTCATGACAGTTGTACAAAAAACGCCGAGCCCACTGAACAATACACAAACGATTTGCATACCATTAAGCTATATATACTGTGGTATAAAAAACATCATTGTTCCCACCTGCCAACCGTCAACGCGGGTTTTTGCTCATACAAGCTATTAACATAGTCTCGGCTTGCCGTTTCGCAATATGCTGCAAGGGAACAAGATAATACGAGCTTGTATTATAAGCTAGTGTTAAAGATTCAAAAAATGTTCGTATTTAAAAGATACAAAAACAAATATTTTATCATTCTCATATTTTTAACGCGAAAATATGTGAGGGATGGACGGATATTTGTTATTATCTCATGCAAAAACGACTTTTGGATATCTATGCAATTTGGCATAGATAAATTTTAGTACTTAAAGATTTGCAGATTTATCTCTTTATCCGTTTACCAAACGAGAGAAGTTACCGAAGCAGGATATAGATAGATACCTACAGTATGGAAAAGATGACAGTATGATGACTTCTTTATAGCAGTCAAGCAAAAAACAAAACCGCAACATTTAATGACGTCTTAAAAACCAGAACAAGAACAACACTAGATTAACTAAATGAGCCATCACAGCGCATTTAGTATCACATTAAAGCTATTTACATATACTTATATTTTCGTACTGTAATTAGGGTCACCGCGAAATTATATATCTACCACTTGCATTTGTAATGTGAGGCAACTGTCAAACAGTACTGATGTCGCAATGCAATACAATGTATGCTTAAACAATAGATTATGCGTATCTATTACTGGCTTAGAGTTTATCCCGGATATAAACAAACTAAAGCCTTTAGACGCGGGAATAAGCGGGAAGCTTTCTACTGGTGGAATTTCAAGATTGAATCTGGTTTTTCCCCAGATTACTACGCAAAACAACACAAACTCATAAACTTTATGTTTATAGTATTTGAAGGAGATATGGCCAGGGGAGGACATATAAAAAAAATACCGGTCTATCAAACTAGAAAAATACCTTAGGTATAAATATGTATATAAAAAATATTTATTGGTATCTAAATACGTAATTATAAAGTAGTCGATAAAATATTAATAAATTCAAAGGAACTTGTGACAAATGGTCGATAATAGCTCTAATAATATCTAGATCTATATAATCGATACGCCGCTAACTTTAACCTAACTGTTGTACATTTAAAACAGTATTCAATGCATACAAATAACGGCCTTATTTATTGGGTACTTGAGACGATATTTACATAATTGTGTGTACAAAAAGTTCCATTATAGTTTGTATAATGTCGACTGAAGGCGCCATCAATTAAAATTGTCGATCACATAATCATTAGCTTACATTAGGGCTGGCACACGGTTAATATAAATATTTACATTTTTATCGAAATGGGAATTGGGTGTCGAAAACGATATTTATTATTTATGTTAATAAGTCTAAGAAACTCCTTTAATAATGTTTAACTTGTCGATTCAGAACTTGTTTTGTCGAGAGTCGTGAAGCTTATGTATGAGCATCTTCTTATTATCAGATGGAATATTAACATTTATTACTATGTATATACTTGCTTATTGATCTCAGGATTGACGGATCTGATAAATATTATTTCACAGTAGCAACATAAACAAGACAGCGATGCAATATAAACGCCTAAATTAAGTTCATCAAAACACTGAAAAAAAGCTAAGTTTAATAGAATAATAAGAAAGAATAGAATAAAATAAATTTATTAGGCACAAAAAATTACCACCACTACAGAAGATTAAACCTTTTACGGATTTTGACTGAGTTGTCGTTGAAATTATCAGAATTGTGGTAGTACAAAGCTACATAAATAAGATGTAAGTCTGATTTTTGTTTTCATAATAATTAAAATTTTTGTTTTCTTTTTTTTCAGTGGCAACCCTACAAAAACAGAGCAGCGAGACGGTAAAGTGAACGGTATGCAAATTCTGCGCTTTGGTGTCACGGCGACCCGATCGAGCGAGACGGTTGCACCTCGCCTTAATTGCATTCACCATAAAAACTTTGTTCACCCTACACATGACACAATTAACAGATGATAACGTCCTAGTGACCCTTATGACCTTGGTCTTGTAACTAAACCCCTATATGATAGAAAGAAACCAGCCAGTTTAATAAGATCTTTATTGTCAGATCCGATGGAAGAGATGTAAACTTAAGTATAAATGAATTAATCCATCAGGTATAGAGCATAGATTAACCTACGACACGTACTATCTAGTTAATTTAAATTAATATGCACTGCCAAAATATAAAAAGATCTATTTTAATCAGTAGTAATTTTGAAAAGAACTTCTAGTTACATTTTAGGACGGTAGGACCTAGAGCTTCAACTTTAACGTATTTACTCAGTCTTTATTTAGCCTATTCATCATCGATTCTCCGATAAGAATTAAAACCATTTTTTACTCCATTCAAACAATATTTAACCGTGTCACAGTAACGACGCGGAAAATACGCCGTGTGTCATATTATAGCTATACAAAAAATTATGGGAAAATACATCTATAACACTTACGTATGTTATATAACTTGTCGCTTTTGTACCAATGACATATTAACATAATTATTCATAGGTATTAGGTACTGACATATTTCACTTTCGATTCATCTTATTACAGGAGCGCAGTTATTTCAATGGAAAGAAGGATTTCCCAAGCTCTATACTTAATACGCATAACTATAAACATAATAAAATCAAAATTGCAGTTAAATTTTTTAAGTTTGTATGTTATGTAAGAGGATCGATATGTCAATCTACTAGTCCGATTTTGACAACTATGTATTTAGTCAAAAAAAGAAAATTGTTCCGAATGCGTATGACTATTTTATAGTTGAATGGTTAGAGAAACAAATTACCCAATCGTAAGATATGAATCACGAGGTAAATCCAAATTAAAGACACTATAATAAGTTACGGACATGATACATGATTTATTCGTATTATTATTTAAAGAGGAAGTGTTAAGAATTGTTACATCTAGAGAGGTAATCACGAAAACTATTGTAATACATTGAATTACACAAGAATTCGTTTTAATCCATCGCTGTAATTAATTACCAAATTTGCTTGCGTGATAAGAAAATAAACACATCAATCTATTACAAACTGTATTTTGTAACAACACAGTCTAGATAACGTTACGAGTTACAAATGAAGCAATTTTGGATCCTTCCTTGACCTAAAAGTCCCAAATCACCTCACCACAGATAACAGAAAACTCTATTTTCATTTTTTATGACACTTTGTCAAGAGTTTGTCAAACATTTGCCCAATGAGAACGCAAACAACACCGCACCGTACCATTTCTGTGCCCAACTATCATCTATACTAATAATTTAAAGCTGAAGAGTTTGTTTGAACGCGCTAATCTCGGGAACTGCTGGTCCGATTTGAAAATTCTTTCGGTGTTAGATAGCCCATTCATCGAGGAAGACTATAGGCTATACATCATCTCGCTAAAACCAACAGGAGCGGAGAACTGCAGGTAAAACCGCGGAGCACAGCTAGTTTATGTATACAACTATTTATGTATACAACTGTGGTATCATTAGTGTTGTCAACAGGCCTCGACCCGCGGCTTTTCCCACCATGTGGGAACTAGCGCATTCCTTTACAATTACACAATAAGCCATACAATTCACAAAGTCACTGCGTTCAGTGTTGATTACTTTAGAAATATGTTACATTTGGAGCAATTAATCGAATGTTCTTCATTCATATTTGTTACTTTTTATCATTTATGGCTACACAAATAAGTAGGGTTTAAGAATTATTTTTACGAAAATTCAACTTTTACTTCTTTTACTTAATTACTCGAACTGTAGTCGAGAAACACATTTGACTCCTACGCTATAAAGAAATATTTTACATAGGCCAAATAAATATTATTAAAACATCGTTATACATTTGTAATTTATATCAATACTAGTGGTCCGCCCCGGCTTCGCCCGTGGTACATATTTCGCAATAAAAGGTTATGTCCTTTTTCGGGTATCAAAATATCTCCATACCAAATTTCATGCAAATTGGTTCAGTAGTTTAGGCGTGATTGAGTAACAGACAGACAGACAGAGTTACTTTCGCATTTATAATATTAGTATGGACAATATACATTTAACTTTACTTACCCGTGGAACCAGCCACGATGGCAAAACTATAAACAATACTTTTCACTATAATGTTTTGAAAAAAAAAAAGGCTGAAAAGCGGTAAACATTGAACTATGTAGGTAAGTGAACTAGCAGAGTGGGATAGAATGATAGAAAAGTAAAATTCATTGCGGTGCATTTTCATCACCATCATTTATTCACTAGACTCTATAGCATTGTTTCAAAACCCGCTGCAACCAAACAAAAGCTTTTCATATAAAAATTTCATCAGAAAATCCATTCATAGCAGAAAAGGGCATTCGTGCTCTGTTCGCTTAATAACTCAGCTGCAAAATAATATTACGGAATTTAATAAAATATCTCTACAAGATTTTCATAATCTCTTGTCATATAATAAACTGGAAAATTCCATAAAAAAATCGAATATGAGCTTTTTACGGCGAAAGCTTGAAATTGCTTAAACACGTAAATATTAGTATGACAAACTGCTATCACAGTGAATGTATCTCAAGATGTGTAAACTTGCACAATAGCCAATGGGCTCTCTTCACAATGCAGGCAGCGTTGGGCGAGTAGAGGCAATCACGAATCACGATAGTGTAGAGGGCCTAAATATCAATGATCGGCCGACATTTGCAGATGTTTTTTATCACTGTAATGGAAGCAAACATCGACGATCATTTGCTGGGCCAACGTTGCCCATTGTGAAGATGTCCCATAAAACAAACTTCATAACAAAACAGAGCTCTATTTGCACTCACTCATTAACTGGGTTCAAACAACCAACGCAAACATCAGCTCACGACATGCCCACTTTAAACTTTACTATGTCAAACAGCGAACATTATCATCACAAAAGCGAGTACATATAGCTTTCTCAGAAAACAACACTGACCAAATACTATAAAGTTCACTTATGTTATGTATGTAATGTCGCACTTTAATTTCATACCAGTATGCAGTCTATGCATAAGAAGCTTCCAGGCCGGTTTCTAAGTTAAGAATTGATTTAACGTTTGAGAAACCTTCTGCCATATACAAGAAAATATTTAAGCAGCATAAATGTATGGTTTTCGTCAAATACAATACATTTATGTATGTGTATGCTACGTAAAACTAAACAAATTTCGGGACTTTCAAAACATTATTATCAACCACAAACACTACGATCGGCCATTTCAATGTCAGTGAAAGTGATAGTATAATTTCTAATCGCTTCCTATGGAGCGAAGCCTGTTCGCTTGTATCGGGTGAGTTTCTTATATAATGAGGCGCTAATATGGGATATAAATAATAATTTGTTATTATTTATTGCGTTGCTGAAATTCCCAGGGTCAGAAGAATGCTGTCACATTATAATTTCCTGCGATGATTAAAAAAATCAAGTTTACTATAAAGAAATAGATTGTACAGTGTAAAATAGAGTCAACTGTACTTCCAATAATTATTATACCTCTATCTTTCTAATCATGTATAAGAATCCATTATAAGTTATTACGTAATTGTTTTGCCATACATATCAAATAGTCAATAATCAATGTTATTTACGATATTAACTATAACCAAATACAAACGCATACCTCCTATTTCCCAAGACCACAAAATCTATACAATCCTACACCTCTAGCATTAAAACTGACACACAAAATTGACACAAAATCCAATATATAGAACACAAGATTCACCAACAACACTGTTCTTCTACCACATACACATACACACACACAAAGCAGACCCTTGACATTCACCTCTCGAACGAGTTGTTTATAGCAAATTTCCGGTTACCGCGAAAGCGCGTGACGTCACCGCACCGCGACGACAGCCGATTTCAAGATGGAGATGTTGGGGCTTGTTTACATTCAGCTGCCTGGACATCAAGATATTCTTTACAAATGGATTGATGGATCAATTTGCAAAATCCAAGATGCACACATAGGATAAGAACAATTCAGAAAGTATGTTCTACATTATCGGATCAGTAAACATTTTTAGTTGATGGAACTTACATTAGTTCTTTACAATTTATGACGATTACTATTATTAGATTATAAATCGACTAATTTAGGATAATTATTAAATATTTTGTTGAACTGTTAACTCTATCTCTGGGTTTTACCAGAGAGGACCACAAGCACATATCATAAAAGTGAATCATTATCGATATTTATTATCTATACTTGCATTGTAGATAATCTAACAATGCTTCAAACTATTTGCATTAGAAAAACACACGTTAAACTACCGAACTAATAATTTAGGACAAGACACATTTTGTATCAATGGAGTCAGGCACATTGAGTAGATATGTACCCCACTTTAATCTAATAACATGGAAAGCTTCACTAGCCTCTTCATTTAATTCTACTTAATTATCAAACGAACTAGCCACACCGCTTATTTACTCTACATACACAAAAGTCGCGAGTAAAAGTCCCCTACAAACGGCCGATAATCGTCGAGTCACGACCACTTTCGACAAAGAAAGAGCCCACAAGACTCATAAACGTTGACATATGACCTGCATCCAATAAATCGGCGATGTAAACACGCGAACTGAACAAAGCGGTCAATATGTTGTTATCTAGACTACAAGCCCGCATAGGACAAAAATATGGGTCAAATGAACCACCAGGGGACATATCTAGAACGATAGCAGAGCAAAAAATAATAAGATTCATCACTATGCCGTCACTTGTAAGCTGTCCAACTGAGTGCAGATGAGAATTGAAAAGTACAGGTAGACTCGGTAAATTTTGGTCATATATTTTTTTACGGCATTCTTAACCATCGATAGATCCATTAAAAATAATAAGAAACCGCTCAGTGCCGTAAAAAAATGGTGGTCCACCAAGTCGGAATTTTTATTTAATTTCCGAGAGTTACCGGGGGTAAATTTGGTCATTTGACCATGTACGGCATCTGTGTCATACTATTGCTATACTGCTTTTAATCCATTATTCCGCAACGCCGTATAAAAATCATGGGGACAAGGGGAAAAAATCGAGAGTTGTAATCACCTCTCTTTCCCCACTCCAGGGGGTCATTTGACACAACACGAAATAAATTTATTTTTAAAGTATTTTATGCATAGATAATATTTTTTCATGTGCCGTACATTTTCGTTGGTTCAAAGGGGAAAAATCTGAAAAAGAAAAAAATCCATATAACGAAATGTTTGCTTTATATTTTTATAATAAAATATAAATATACATTAATATTAAGAAGCTCGAGGTGGTTAATTATCACTAGACATCGGATTATATGCATTTGCATATTTGCATATGCAAATGCATAAAACTCTCTAATTACGGCGTTAGTGCATATTTTAGCCTTTTTCCCCAATCGTGCATATTTCGTTAAGTAGAGGGAATTTTGATTGGTCGACTAACCTTTATTAGCCAATCAGAACGCTCAGCGAGTAAACAAACCCTATTTTGGCATGGTAAAATGGCAAAAAATTACATAATGGGCTCCATTTTAAGTAAATTTTAGGCATTCAAAATAGGGCTAGATTACCCTTTTGGGGCTAAAAACTTAAAACACGGGTTGAATTTCAAAAAAGGGCTAGATTTAGCCCGGAAATGTCTAAGGTGGCAACACTGGGCTCGCGGGTGACAAACGTCACAAATTTGCGCTCGAAAATTTGGGTAAAAATGCTTAATTGTATATTGGCACAAAAACTATACTTAATTTCAAGAAAATTTCACTGTTTTTGTTATCTTTGATTTAAATATATAAAAATAATAAAAAATTTTGGTTTTGTATTGTGCATATTTTAGGTATATCAGTAGTTTTTAGTGCATATTTCGGCCTTTTTTAGTGCATATTTGCATGCATATTTTGGCATTTTGTTAGTGCATATAATCCGATGTCTAATTATCACCTTGGAAAGTCGGAGTCAGGTGGAATGGACTCCGTTAAATTGATGAACTAATAAAAAAGCTATGAACGAAAAGATGTGAATTATATGCAATCAGTCCATGAATACAGGTAAAGTCACAAGCAAATGCTAGTAATATATACATATTCAAAATGTACAAGTAAAGCGCTTTCAAATGATACCAAACACTGCATATTTATCTTAACTTTATTTTTTTACTCTGTATGTTTTGTCCGCTAGAGGGCGCCACATTAGATTTTGTGAAACCCCATATAGCCTTTAGCTAGCTGGTCGCTGGTTATCCAGTGAACAATTCAGATGCTTCTAATGATATGTCATTTGTCGAATTCTGATAAGTAGTTTAGAAGTTACGAGGGAATAGATGAACATACATACATGACCTGTAAACAACCATAACCCTCCTTTTGCTTTGCCGTAGTTGGGTAAAAATATGTTAATGCCGTACTGTATCAAATGGCCATAAAGCATCCTTAAAATTGTAGCTTTCGTCGCTTTCATCAGCCTAAAAGATGTGGTCTGCACAAAAATGTACGGCATCGTTTTTTCCTAATTTATCTATGTTAATACTATTTATAACAACGGATAAAGTGTATAAAACTATTATATTTCATTAATTTACGATGTTTAAACTTTAACAAAATTTCTGGTTTTGCATTTCTCTATAACTTTTTTTAGAACGGTTTCTTTTGAACGGCAATACTATACAACAATTGAATTTTACAATATCATGTAAAAAAAAAAGTTCCCGTACAGGGTCAAATGACCTTACAGCTCTTTATATTAAGAATTCGATGAAATTAAGATGATTATTGGTATACATTTAAAAGAACAATTATTTTTTTACGGCATTGCTTTTAATAGTACTTTTGAGTGCTAGATAATGTTTTGGAACCGAAGCCGTACTTAGTCAAATGACCCCCTGGAGTGGGGAAAGAGAGGGGATTGCAACTCTCGATTTTTTCTCCTTGTCCCCATGATTTTTGTACGGCGTTGCGGAATAATGGATTAAAAGCAGTATAGCAATAGTATGACACAGATGCCGTACATGGTCAAATGACCAAATTTACCCTCGGTAACTCTCGGAAATTAAATAAAAATTCCGACTTGGTGGACCACCATTTTTGTACGGCAATGAGCGGTTTCTTATTATTTTTAATGGATCTATCGATGGTTAAGAATGCCGTACAAAAATATATGACCAAAATTTACCGAGTCTACCTGTACTTTTCAATTCTCATCTGCACTCAGTTGGACAGCTTACAAGTGACGGCATAGTGATGAATCTTATTATTTTTTGCTCTGCTATCGTTCTAGATATGTCCCCTGGTGGTTCATTTGACCCATATTTTTGTCCTATGCGGGCTTGTAGTCTAATCGTATTGACGACGATAATTTTGTCAAAATTACACAAAAAATTACGACAAAAGAGGGCTTCATCCAGTCTATATCTACATCTTCATACACACACATGTGGTCACAGTATATATATATTTGTGTAACTGAAGAAATGTGAAAATCGAAATGCCTTGACTTTATAATTATCAGAAGATATGACCAAATTAAAACAATAATATTGATCTATTTTGGATATAATTTTGAAATTGCCAAAACTCAAATAATTATCAAAGACAGAAAACAATTCAATCTCAACAATATATCCCAAAACGATCAAATAAACTCTAAAACACGCTAAATCGAACAATGATCGTTCAATCACCATCCAAAGCAGACAAGCATCGTATTAAACAATGCCAGGAGCCTTACGAAATCTGACATCAAGCGAAAACCATATTCGCAGATCGATTTCATTAGATGCCTAGATCAGATCAGATCTCGAACCAGTGGTGGAGCAAGAAAAGGGCGGTGGGGGCCCCAGTTGGTATACGAAAGGGAGCCCGGCAGTAGACAACACTAATTATTAATGCACAAAACGTAAAAAAAACGTATTTATTATAAACTAGCTTTCTGTCCGCGGCTTCGTCCACTTTATCTTTAGTTATATACCAAAATCTTCTTCTTGAATCACTTTATCGTCTTTATCGATTAAAAAAAACCTCGTCAAAATTTAATCTTACATAGAGACGGACAGACAGCTTCTTTGTTTTATGTAATGATGAAGTATATTTTCAATGGGCCCCACGCGGCCCGGGCCGTCAAAAGCCACACTACGCCACTGCCAAGAACCTAGCTCCTAGCTCATAGAGTAGGCTGGCCAGGCGCCGTGTCGTCCACCCACTTGTCATACCACGATACTTGGCACTATCGCAATATCCAACTTTATGGCTATTGACTTGCATAATTGCTATATTCATTAAAACCATAACTTTGTCACGAGCCTGCTGTTCTGCTTGATATGGACTGTTGGACAACTAACATTTTTGATTAAATTAGTGTAATGAACATGGAATAATAATTTACTATTAAAAATATGTCAATAAAGTAAAGAAAAAATGATTAATACTCGTACAATTTAAAATCATTAAGCCAATTGAAGCTGTGGTTAATTATGTCAAAGATAAAAAATAATTGACCATATCGGGGTAATTAAAAAGGAATTAACGATAACGTTTCATTAGTAATGTAAAAACACTTTCTTTATTAAATTTAAATCTGCGGCTTCACTTCAGATCAGATTTTTTGTAAAAAACATTCATCCATCCTACGTTATAAAATTTCGCGTATATAATAAATAGTATGTATTGTAGAATTCTTTTAGGTTAAAGATTTATTATGAATTTATAGGGAATTTAAATTCAAATAAACTTGATTTGTGTAATAGAAAATCACTAAAACATAAAATATTATTCAATGTAACTTAAAGAAAAAAACAGAGATTCTACATTCAAACCCTCATGCGCTGCAACCGAGCGAATCTCTATTTAACAATTACAAAATAATCTTTTTTTCTTACTATCCTATTGTACTTATAGTTATTTATATATTTTCTACGTTATACATATATTTCACAAATCTATTAGGTAATCGTTCTCAAGCGATTATCTGTACCGGATTAGTAAACGAGTATCGCAAAACCTTACAATGCCCTAGGATTATCCACATTCTTGTCGTGAATTATTTAAAAGTTAAAACGTTAAGTAAAACAACGTGCGACGTCCAGGCACCAGTGTGTTTACAAATTAACGAGTTTTCTAACGAAAGTTACAGCTTATCTATGTAAAATGTCTATTTACCTTAATTGCTAGATTCTACACTTTATGTAGCTTTGAATTTGTTATTAATTAATGATTATTATTATTCTTCATAACAATTTCAACCAATAGAAAATACAGTAATAGGTATGTATTATATTAAATACCTATATAGAATGAGTAATAAATATTTCTGTTTGCCTCTTTCGAGCAGGTAAATATTTTGTTATGGTAATTGATCGACGCCATGTTTATTTATGACATAACCTATTTTGACATTTCATTGTAAGGCCGCGCGCAATTTTTGTACCTCTAACGTCAAAAGGTCATTTTCAATGTCACGATCACTTCCTTACCATACATAATAATATGAGTCAACGGTTATAATTAATTATAAATTATCATAATACCTATTTAATATTTGTGAACTCTTAAATAATATTGTTCATATTATTTGCGTGTGCTTAAGTTTATATAAGGTTCTAGACAAGATAATTCTGAATACGACCTTTAGCTTTGCAATGAATTTAAAACGGAATTGCCTTCACGGGAATACTTAATCAGACATCTTGTATCTTTTACCAGTAGCTTTTAGTAATTTTTATTGCACTATATTAAAACAATCCTAATCAAATAACATCAATCAAAAGCGTCACGCACAAGCACCGCGTTCCATTCTTTCCAATATCATTGAAATACATTCATTTGTGCACATTGCACAGATAAGAAAGCAATTCGCGAGAGCACCGTCCTGTCGATTGACGCCAAAATATCGCCGACAATTAAGCGACCGACACAAAGATTTAGCGGCGAAAGTGGTGTGACGGTATGCTGGTCAATTAAGAATAATGCTCAGCGATCGTTCCGAGAACACGGCTCGCGATCTGGATGCGACGCACGTAGTCCGTTTTCTTATGGGAAAAGGTATACATTTTTGAGTAAAGCAATGCCATTTGGTACGAATGTTATACTCGTCCACCTAAGCCCAAAACGCCTGGTAGCCAGTGTCTACTCCCCGGCAGAAGGGAGGGAGGGGGGGTTAAAGATCAGAACGCCCGGCGCTCGGAAAAAAAATTCTGGTGGATTCATTTGGCCCTTTGAGTCGAGTTTGGTGTCGTTATCAGGTAACTAGATGATGCCCGATTCATTCCCCATACCAGTTTTTTAGGGTTCCGTAGCAAAATATGTCACAATCTTTAAAATAATAAACTTTTGGCAGTGGCAAAATCCAAACAAACCAGTATATTTTTATATTTTTGTATCAAACTTGGTTTATAAAAAAATACTGTCTGAAAGGCCATTTCATGCAGATTATAAAAACATTAACATGTAACATATATCTTACCATTTTCAATGTGAAATAAATTATAGAACGTGCAGGAACGTTCGTCAGCGCAGCGTAAGGGACGGCTAATAGACCCGAAAAATAAGCAATAACATAAAACAAAATCCAGTCAAGTGCGAGTCTGACTCGCCCATCGAGTGTTTCGTACTTATTTGTCCTATACCATGTTATCTTGTCTGGTAGGACCTGGTTAACTGATACACACACACTTTCGTCTTTATAATATTAGTGTGATTTTTAATCATCTTTAAATTATAAATGAAGTCAGGTAACATTATTAAAAATAAAGATATATAATAATAGAACGTTTTTGTATTAATAATAATGACAACCACCTCCACAATTACATAATTCGGTACATTTGAGCTGGCGTATAAAACACTTCAATCTGGAATTGCAAGATTTCACGCACCGACATCTTTTCAATTCAAAGCTTCTCTTTTCTTTTTATTTCAGATGGGCAAGGAATATTTTGATTTTTTTAGGTCTCTAAATATAAACAGCCTGTAAAACTGCCCTTAAGGCGAGTTGTTTAAGGGCAGCTTCTGTGGGGGGCAAATTTTCGATTTGGCTGTCCGTTTTTGTTAAAAATTTGTTTGCGACCCTCATTTACTGTCACAGCGGGGTACAATGTGAAAAACAAACATGTACTTTAATAGTAATTATAAAAAAATATAAGTTCTGGATAAGAGTAGGTATCCTTAAAATATCGTGACGGTCCTTACCTATCATGCATTGTAATCACAAACTTTTCAATTTCAGTGTCTGCATATTTGCCACTGTAAAGTGCTTCAAATCCTCGTGTGACATTCGGATATGCCTTCCATACCTCAAATGCAGGTGTACCTATAGTTCTTTTAGACCTTCTAGCTTGGAATACATGATATTATGTACTAGCCATATCTGTCGACTGTTCTTAACATTATTTTGGCTACTACTACTATATCGTGTGTTCCAAAGCTAGAAGGTCTAAAATAACTATAGGTACACCTGCATTTGAGGTATGGAAGGCATATCCGAATGTCACACGAGGATTTGAAGCACTTAACAGCGGCAAATATGCAGACAGTGAAATTGAAAAGTTTGTGATTACAATGCATGATAGGTAAGGACGGTCACGAAATTTTAAGGATACTCTTAGCCAGAACTTATATTTTTTTATAATTATTATAAGTACATGTTTGTTTTTCACATTGTACCCCGCTGTGACAGTGAATGAGGGTCGCAAACAAATTTTTAACAAAAACGGACAGGCAAATCGAAAATTTGCCTCCCACAGAAGCTGCCCTTAAACAACACACCTTAAGGGCAGTTTTACAGGCTGTATATATTTAGGGACCTAAAAAAAATCAAAATATTCCTTGCCCATCTGAAATAAAAAGAAAAGAGAAGCTTTGAATTGAAAAGATGTCGGTGCGTGAAATCTTGCAATTCCAGATTGAAGTGTTTTATACGCCAGCTCAAATGTACCGAATTATGTAATTGTGGAGGTGGTTGTCATTATTATTAATACAAAAACGTTCTATTATTATATATCTTTATTTTTAATAATATTACCTGACTTCATTTATAATTTAAAGATGATTCAAAATCACACTAATATTATAAAGACGAAAGTGTGTGTGTATCAGTTAACCAGGTCCTACCAGACAAGATAACATGGTATAGGACAAATAAGTACGAAACACTCGATGGGCGAGTCAGACTCGCACTTGACTGGATTTTGTTTTATGTTATTGCTTATTTTTCGGGTCTATTAGCCGTCCCTTACGCTGCGCTGACGAACGTTCCTGCACGTTCTATAATTTATTTCACATTGAAAATGGTAAGATATATGTTACATGTTAATGTTTTTATAATCTGCATGAAATGGCCTTTCAGACAGTATTTTTTTATAAACCAAGTTTGATACAAAAATATAAAAATATACTGGGTTGTTTGGATTTTGCCACTGCCAAAAGTTTATTATTTTAAAGATTGTGACATATTTTGCTACGGAACCCTAAAAAACTGGTATGGGGAATGAATCGGGCATCATCTAGTTACCTGATAACGACACCAAACTCGACTCAAAGGGCCAAATGAATCCGCCAGAATTTTTTTTCCGAGCGCCGGGCGCTCTGTTCTATAACCCCCCCTCCCTCCTTTCTGCCGGGGAGTAGACACTGGCTACCAGGCGATTTGGGCTTAGGTGGACGAGTACAACATTCGAACCAAATCTCATTGCTTTACTCAAAAATGTATACCTTTCCATACAAGCATGCCCATAAGAAAACGGACTAACGTCGTACACGTGTCTGCTATGAGTAAGACTATTGCTTTTCAGAATTCCACATCCACACTGGTGCACCGTTATTTTGAAACGCATTGAATGGCAGATGCTAGGCTTTTGTTTCGAATGGTAGAGCGGATGACTGTATTATACTATACAAAAACATAATATGTGTGTTCAAGTAGGTGCATGATTTCATCGCTTCATTGACGTCCTCTATAGAACTCTAAACGGCCAAACTCATCAATATCTCAGTTGAGTTTAAAATATCAACCTTATATAAACTTACACATACATCGATGACGTAACGGTAATCACTTGCGGTTAAAATGGTGTAAAATATTTACCTGTAACAAGAAAAACAACGATTAAATATAAAACAAAAAGGCATTTTGCAAAACATGTAACATAAAAAACCTTAATAATTAATATAGATTTATTCTTTACTACAAGTTAAGTTCACCGCCACCTTGGTTCAGTGGTTGATTCGTGAGGGTAGAACCGAGGCGTCCTGGGTTCGATTCCCGGTGGAGACGAAGAAAAAAAATGTCTCGGTCTGGCAGGACACAGAAGGCTGATCACCTACTTGTCCCTTAAGAAAATCGATCAGTGAAACAGACGTATGCATAATACATCTGCCCCTTACCCCACTAGCGGACACGGGACTTCACACACACACAGATAAGTTAGTTCACAGATTCAAACTACATGTTCTTGCCGTAATCGCACAAAACAACCAATCTACGCACACAAACCCAGCATGTGACAAGAATTCGCATCGATCTGACCCATTTAACATACTATTATAAACTAATAAACAAATAACAGTACATGGCAATTGAGAGCATGTCGATTGCGCGGCTGACCCGCGGGCCAATCACGGCTAATAAATACAAATTAGCCATAGACGCGGGCAGATGGACCAGCTAACTGGGCCACGGCAATTGTCAAATGAATTAAATCTGGGTATACGAGTACATATACGAACAAATCTCCTTACATCAATATACCAGTGTTGAACTTTTGAAATGCCAACCTTTAAATTAGAGGAATAACAAACAATCATTATTATATTTGGCTCAAACTTAGGTCAATGTATTGATGATGATGTTTTTGATGAGCACACGCATTTGTCACAGAATTATCATTTTATTCTAGCCAAATCAAATTCGTATATATGTATGTACATCGATTTTTGTAACTTATTATTATAGAAGAATGCTTACTTTTTATCAATTGGTACTTTTTGCATTACGTCAACTATACATTTAAAAATACCAAATGGTATTCAGTATTTTAGATTAAAATATTTTGTAGTCTAGGTACCGGATCGAACAATTAATCAGAAGATCAAATTGCAAGATTTATGGGCATCATGCCTACCTAATCTATTAACTAATTATAATATGTAATTATATCTAAATACTAGGGATGTAACGATACCGATACCGATACCGATATATCGGCCGATATATCGGCAAGCCGATATATCGGTATCGCCGATAATAAATCAACCGATACCGATATTTTTTATTAAATTCTTTCTTTTCTTTTATGTTTTTGCATTGTATTCATTCATATTGTTTTATTTCTGTTTCTGTAATAGTGTTAAGGAAGAGCGGAACCTCCTGACACAAGCATTTTATTTGCTTACTAGGAGTGTTCCAATCACAAATTTGTTTATGTAAAGGAAAGAAAGAAATAATTTTGAATTTTTTTAATTTTTAACGTGATAACGTTTTTAAAATCGTTTTAGTCGGGTGACATGTTCATAAACTTGTGTCACACCAAAACCTCACGAGCGCGATCGCAGGTATAACGAGAGAGAGAGACGGACCGATCTCCCGTTTCATCTCGAGCGCTGCCACTGCATTATGTTATCACGTAATGTAATCACGTGTTATCACGATCACGATAGGTCACGATCGTAAACCTACTTTACAAACAACCAATTTTTTTGATATCAAATAATTCAAAAATCCGCGCCCAATGAACGATGCGGGAGGCCGCCCGCGCGTGCGCACTTTGTTTTCTGAAAAAACTCTACCAATTATAGTAAACTTTTATTAGGTACTGATTGTATGTGTATTACTTAAAGTTTAACTGACTTCGTAAAATAGTAATACTAAAATAAATGGTTTTGTTGTTTTTTGATTTGGCATTTTTATTTAAAAGAATACGATTAACAGTTGTCTCTATTAAATGTTGGTAACTTTTTATGCATAATTCACTATTTATTTTTCTACCAAGCCATCGATATCGGTATCGGTATCGGTATCGCCGATACATTACTACAAATATCGGTATCGGTATCGTATCGGCAAAATCATGTATCGTTACATCCCTACTAAATACTATATGAATTACATACTCATATACCTACAACAAGCCGCAATTAATCACATCACCGGATTCTAATAAAAACAATGACAACAACATTTAAAAGGTGAACAGGATTCGTTACATACTTTTACATATTGTACAAATGTATCGAATTGTCTCGCCTTGGACATACAATAGATCGATGTTCATGGAAGGGCCGAATTTCGCAATTATCGATTATCACGCTCACCGCAGAAATCGATTTCTATACGATTCGATTCACAATATCGATATAGCCGATTGCGCAACATGAATTAATAACGGTCAAGGATAAACATAATATACTCGTCTGCTATCAGAAACATCGTATGTTATGCATTTGAATAGAACAATTAATAATATACACAAACTATTAAATACAATTATTGTGACCTGAGGTCATATTGATGGAATAATAATTAATTAAATAAATAAACAGATACTTTCTATGTATTATAAAATAGATAAGACGCTATGATGTGATTCGTGATTGTCTGTTCGTCTAAATGTGTATTTACAGTATCAATTATAATAAAATAAAAATAATTAAAGTGACTACATAACTGCTAAAAAGTCTGATATCTTTGGATAGCATCAGGAGCATTAGATACATATTAAATTTGATGTTCGTTGAAATATTTCGATGTAATCGTTGAAAATGTTCTATTCACAAAAACACATTTCTTAACAATGAATCACCCTACCAATCACGTGTATCAAAACATCCAAAACAAAGAACATATCCAAACATAGCCAAATATTCCTATCCAATTAACAGCTTACAAAACCGATAAAACAACAAAAACGATCAAATCCGTAAACGGCTTTACAAAATGTCGTCACGACCGATCGTATCGATTTAATTGTGACATGCATTTAATTATTTCAATCGTTTCAGTGACAGACAAGTTAAGTGTTTTCAATTAGGGCGTCCCCGTTCGACCTTGGCACCTTTATTAGCGGTTAGGTAATTGCGTAAAATAATATTGCAAGAGAACTGATAAACGAATAGATTTGGCAGCGTTAATATTGCGGTGGGCAATTATTGTGACAAGCAATCAGTTTTAATTTGACCATCGTTGCATAATATAAGTGTATTGTACCATTTACTTAATGTATGTGCACTATTTATTTGCGATAGTCGCTATAATAACACAACATTCCCTTGAAGGTTCTAATCAACGCATTCTCAAAACAAAAACATCTGCTGTAAAGTCTAACCTTTATTACATTACACTTTCAATACACCTACATACATTTTCCCTCATTAAATTGCCCATATAAACTTATATAATCCTATTCCTTCATCACAATAAATATCTGCCGAACCTTCACAAACACATACCTACAAACTCCACTCCCGATAAACCTACTACCTTATTATATTTCTCTATACATAACCTACAAAATCGCAAACAAGAAAGCTTCATCCACAATATGTGGTAACCAACATCTGTGAGACGCGATCGTGCGCCGAGCTGAAAGCAATCGTGACCACCACGTCATCTCTGTCACAGCCGCGTGACAACTGTGTCCTTGCGCTGCCCAGTGGCTGGGCAAATAACAGCTCCATATTATGTTGCTAAGTCCATTTTATGTGAGGTGCTACTACGTTAAAACTCCACGTTTTCACGTAATCAACTTTGAGTAAAACAAACGTTGCAATTTCAGCCAGCTATTCGGTACATTGTAGGTAAAGACCAGCTCTATATTATAATATTGCAAAGTTCATTTAGCATGAGGTGCTACTACGTTCACACTCCATGTTTTAAATCAACTTTGAGTAAAACAAACGTTGCAATTTCAACCATGTGCACAATTCGGTACATTATAGGTAAATAACAGCTCTATATTATAATATTGCAAAGTTCATTTAGCATGAGGTGCTACTACGTTTACACTGCACGTTTTTAATCAACTTTGAGTACGTCGCAATTCGAGACATGTGCACTATTCAGTACATTGTCTAATGTAGCTAAAAGTTGTTCATCATTCTATTAATTGTACATATTCGCAACTTTTGCAATCAATAATGCAAATCATTTTTAACTGATTTATTTGCAAAACCAAACGAGTTTATAATTTCATGTGCATTTTAATGACGTTAAATAAAAATAAAATTTACGATACACTATATTACAACATACGTCAAAGTGTAAAATAACACTTCTTTTTCATTAATAAAATCGAGACAATATTATGCGATACTAATGAATATTCAAACAATATTTTTTAACACAATTACATAAATTATAATACGATTAGTAATGACTTAGATTCACGCGATTGTTCTACATTTTAATTCGTTTTTTTACGGCACATTTTTAGACTTATTGGAATGATAAATTAAAGTTCCAGGTTATTTGTGGAATTATAGCTTATTTCAGGAATAAAGTGACGAAGAAGCTGATGGTAGATATATCAAAAAACAGGATTTTATACAAATTAATTAATAGTAAATAATAATGATACAATACATTAATATGTAACACGTGAGTTCATCATAACAAGGAAGCGTACCCTACAATGCACAATTAGGAATTCGCGCTTAACAACCGGCACTTCCACCGCTCATACGTGACACAACTCCAAATATTAGCTATCAACGATAAATTCATAGTGAGAGCACTAAATATAATAACAATGACGTCACAGCGCAACATCGACTGCACTTCAAATTGGGTCAGATGCAGGCGGGCCGCGCCGGCGCCGCGCCATGCTAATCGTGCATAAACTGCATAATATGCTCCTAATTGATAAACCGCTCACTAAATATAGGAAATTGACGAGTGTGTGCCCGATATTACGCCATTCCGGCGACTCGACTCGAATAGTATCGAAGTACAGGCCGCAACTTCTTACCAAGCGTGCGAGATACAATTAACGGACCGCGAGTGTGAGAAACTGCAACCTATGATGGATATTATCTAGTGAGTGTAGCGTAAGGAATTCATCATTTTATAATTCATTTACATTTCGCAATAGACAACGTTTCTCTCAGGCTATACTAGTTTAAACAGTGGGTACTTTCAGTTGGTGTAATAATTACTGAAATAAATGAATTGCAAAAATAATAAGGCACAAATGGACATCGACCCTTTCATAACATAAAATGAACAAAAAAACATTTAAAACCATGACAAAAACATCTCACTATAAAACGTAATAAATACGATAAAATAAATCACATTATAAAAATAAACACTGTAACTTCCCGGTCATCAACCGTCACTGCGAATAAACGCATGCGGAATAGCATCGTATATAAACAAATAAAGCATGTACACTTAGTGTCCGATAAAACAGACATACGAGACAAAACCGCGATAAAAAATAGTTTATCTCTGTCATAATTAAGGCCGTGTCGGCTTTATTAGCCACTAGGCGTTAACACCGGTGTCGGGTGTCGCTTTAAATCAGGACCTCTGAGCGAAAACGACTTTCAAATGACCTTCACCTATGAACAAAGAGCTGCGTATCAGGATGAGATTTAAATTAAGCAATAAATAGCCACAAATACGGTCAAAAAAGAGTGAAATGAAGCGAAACACCAGGGTTGCCACGAGCGGAAAAAAACAACACATACACAACGTTTTGGAAAGCTACATTCCATATACCAAATTTTACAACCAAATTCTTCATTTCGTACAATACATTAAATATAAATTTGTATTTAAACTTATCAGCTAGCATTATCGAAACATAAGAACTAATTACACCAATTGGCAGCCCTACTCAAAGATAACAGTAGAGAGTGCAGCTTCCGCAATTACAGGCGCCACTAGTACATCAATTCCCACTGAGGTTGAGAGTACGTGCATTAAGCACATTTTTACCCGACTACGCAAAAACGGCTATGGGAAGCCGCATGGGGAAATGGCGTATGACGCAATGAGTCAATGAAAGTTGAATGGTTGTGACTTGTGAGCCAATGTTTCCTGTGGGCTGTGACCTTCTCGTAATGACGAATCGAATGGTGTGATTGAAATTTCTCTAGCTACAAACGAGATTAAAGCATTGATTATGTTGAAATACTAGGTAATAATATGAACCTTTGAAAAATGTATGGATGATTCACGAGCCAATATTCCATGCAAACTTTTTAAGTAAGTATTGTAGGAATAAGGGATCCAAAACTACAATATCTGTCCAACACAATGTGTTATCAATAGGAGTACAAATCAAATTGAAATGTACCTATGAATTACTGGTATTCCATACATCAATTTTATTGCTCAAAATTCTTATAAATTGGTTACAACGTACACCTTTACCATTAAAATAATAATTGTCTTTTCTCATTAAAACAGTAACTAACAGATAAAACACAACGTACTTTATATTTCGATAATATCCATTCTCAGTAAGACAAACATTAACCGATCGACCGACACGTCAACTATCAATGATACGTGACTTGACTTTATTTAGACCCGAATCAAATTCATTTACGAGCTAACAAGTCGGTACAAGACTGACTGCATATTATGTACAGACTACAGTGTACTGTTTATTATTTTATATTACCTATACTCTTTAGTCAAGACCTAAGTGTTATGGTCTGTGTAGACTGTAGAACGTTAATAAAATTTTCAATTCTTAAGAAAAGCATCAAGATAAACTATGGAACATAAAGATGATAATAGTGTAATCTACATAAGTCAAATCTTATAATCGTTTTCTCGGAATGATTAAAATTACCATCGAGACATTAACAACCACAAGTATGTACAAAATAAATGCAATACCTACAAGCGAAATATAACCATGGGCAACTTCTGCACCATAAATCCATCGAAGCTCGTCTATTAAAGGTAAACAAACAGCAAACCGATCGTTCCAGAAACGTCTAGAACATCCGAACCCAATCGGGTCAGACCGCGTGCCATGCTGCATGCGTGACACGGCTCTCTTGCCTCCCGGTGATATATAGTATATACCCTACGTATACCTATACCTAGCTATACCTGTATAGCTATAAAACAGCTGTACCGTAAGGGACCCGGTTACGTCGCGAATAAATCGCGTGCAAACGATAACGAACGGTTAACGGTAACCGACCGAAATCGGGCCCGCACTTGCCGATCTGTCAATTATAAAACTAGACGGATGGTACGTGCGGTGTACACATTCAATTAACGTGTAGCGGTCCAATTGAAGTCGAATCTTTTGCGATCAATGTAAAAGTAATGAGTTAGTACATGAGAGTTAGAGTTAGTAAGAGTAGAACGAGGGAAATATTGAACATTGGACATACATATGTAACTACGCATTGCAATGTGAAAATTATTTAACCAACTCACTAATTGAAAAGTATATTCAATACATTATCATAATTATATTGTTTTGTTTTCTCTCTTGATTTGGCTATTTGAGATAAACTCCATTCAAATCTATCAATTCTTGACAAACAAAATCTTTATTTTAATGAGTTATGAACATTACCCGTCCACCCAATATCATCAATATTTCTTACCAGCAATTAAAACGCGTATCTTTGATTATATAACAAGCTGCCGTCACAATGTATATACCAGGAATATCAAGAAGCCGAGTGATTAACCCCTTATCCGAGTGTTATAATGTTTTCATAACATTCGCCAGTTATAACTATCGGAATGCGGCACAATGCTCCTGCCCTTATCGTAATCACCCATAGCTGTATTTAATGTTGCCTACCTGCCGTTATAGAAGCGAAAATAATTTATTGCCAACACTAAACATACATCATTACAGCCATTTTATGACTGTCGTAATTATACAACATAATTATACAAATTATGTTTACCTTATACGAACTTATTTAATTCAAATTAAATTGTCCGCATTCTTTTAATAAGTAACATGCAATTATGTGTTAGACTTTATGTTTATGAATATTTACAAATCCATAGCTATTCGTTAAATTTTTTTGCTATCCTTATCGGCGAAGATGACTGAGTTTAACCATAGACGACCCAAATTAACAACATCTTCACTTCATATAGGTATATATAAAATTCTCTTGGCACAATGTTATTTACCATACTCCTCCGAAACGACTGGATTGATTCTCATGATATTTTGTGTGCCTATTGGGTAGATCTGATTATTCATACCCCCATAAGTGATAAGACTAAGACAGAATTTTCCGGAGCAGATAGTGCTATAATAACATTATTCTAACTATAATAATATAAGACACAAAGACTACAACAAAAATGCAATAATAACTCTGCCGTAACGCGTAAGCTATGCCGGTGTAAGCCTGCAATATTGACAGAGCGCGTTCCTCCACCACAAGTGTTCGTGAATCATAAGTCTAGCTTCGTGACCGTGTAATACATAATACTTTAATGCTGTGCGGATATAATTTAGATACAAAACATCTTTGTAATCTCTGAATGTATGCGTCGTCTGTGACTGTAAGATACTAGCTGACTCACAACGTCTTTCGCTCTCGACTTTTTAATATTTTGCCCAAGACAATTTTCATTTACCCTCCGCTCCTAATGCCCCAAGCATGATATTATATACCTAACCTAATAATAAAAAAGTACATTAAAGGCTAACCATAAAACAAATTTTATTATTCATTTATTATATCACCCATTTTTAAGGTTACATAATTTTATTATTATACCTAACTAGTTAAAGTGTTATGATAATAGGAAGATTTTAATGTGCCTTGTACACATTATACAGTTTTAATGGTAAAGAAAAACTCATAAAAAGCCCTTTTATTTCAGATGTCAGATGAAACAAAGATATCAAAAGCATAAATGTGCCATGTCAACTCGTTTTACACTTACGTGTTATTCAAATTACATTAGTACCTGTATACAAACGGTTTTATCTTAATTACACTAACAATGACGCGTTAAATAACCATTAGCGTAAACTTCAAAAAGAGAAAACAGTCCACCTTCAACCACTAATGTTTTCGATAATGCACCGTTAAACAACTCAATGCGATTAGATAAGTAATTATCTTACAAACAACACCATCACTCATACCAAACGTCAGGCGGAACAAGGTCGAAACACGAGTGAATGAAGTAAAACACCTCGAAACGGATAGTTCACGTTTATCGCGCATGCAAATTGCCAACAACGCGAATCTTGTACATTTTTGGCCACTTTTTTACTGGATATATGATTAAGAATCAATTTTCCCATCAAAAACAACTTATGACACGTAACTTCACTCCCTTTTATCGTCAACCAACACTCAAGATGGCCGACCTCTTCCGTGAAATGTAAAATTAACTCCTATGATTGATTGCTGTTAAAACAATGATTTTGCGGGCCGAGATATCGGTAATTACTGATGATAACGTTCTGACAACAAAATAGCATACTGTTACCTTCCGTCTATAGATAACATTTTGTGAACAATGACAATGTCCTCGGTCGGATTAACAGACTGTTTAACAGTTACACACTAACGGGACTCGCCTCATTAACGAGGACGTAAGACATCAAATTGTACGTCAAAACAAACTTCATTAGAGACTGTAGCGCAATCTTTGTCAGAACTCGTTTATCTGGGAAGTAGACGGAGCGGGGACAGGTTCACAACGGGACATGACTATATCTCCAACAATGCACAACCAAAATAGGAAAACCACGCTCGTCAATTGCAAATCGCCACCTGTCGATGACCTCTACAAGTCAAGACTAACGGGCACCCCACTAGGTTACACGTCCATTTATGTATGATCCCCTTCGAGGCTCTCATCCGAACTATTCGTTGAGACGGCTGGTTCTATGGAAACTGGTGATAGGATATCCCGAGCTTTTAAATAAAGGTCGTCGGGTCGAAATCACAGAGCGTATAGACACCGTCAAACGGCTTCGGATGTTGGCGGTAAATGTGTACCGCCTAACTGTTTGGGCAAACATTGGTAATGATCGTCGAATTAAAGACGCCGTGAGCTCATTCTTCTTTATCTGCGATCAGTGTACGTGAAGCTGGTCGTATATTTGCATTGTACGACGTGTACGTAATTGGCTCCGTCCCAATTATGGTGCAGAACTCCAAGGGATCGACCGTGCAACAGGTATTGTTCAACACAAATTAATAATTGATTTAAGCATCTACAACGAGCAAAAAATTTATTGAATACAATCGGCACGTTCATAAGTAAATATGAAACGTATCGCATGTTTTAAACGGATAATGAATAAATGCAACGCGATTTCGCCAAAAGAAATTTCGGAAGTATTTAGTGTCTCAAAAAGTTGTCGAACATAACTCGTCGGTGCAACGTATAGAAGGCCCTTTCCACAGCCGAGTCCATTAAATTATCAATTAACCTCTCATCCACGGTACATAGGAATGTTGTAATTAATGATGTATCCGATATAACCTCTGAATATATTGACAGCCTATTTCTTGCCAAAAGTGGAAAGCCATTAAGCGCGATATGCAGCGCGCGGCATGCAATCTTTAGGCGAGAAATTCATAAGTGAATTATTTCCAATAATGGATGCCATTTTGTAATAATTTCGATTAATTATTTTAGTTTTTATACAAATGTAGGTACCTATACTAGGTATACGTATATGTGACTTACTACTGAAATCACCATGATGTGCAATCAGGAGAGTCGGCTATTTGCACTTTTTATTATATCAGTCGAGTGTTATCGTGACTCAGCAATAATTTTAATTGTACTGAACTTCATTTACATATCCATATCCTTTTATCATAATACTAGCTGTTGCCCGCGACTTCGTCCGCGATTCGGTCGTTTTTCGTCATTCGTCGTTTAAAAAAAATACGTGACACTTTATTTTTGAATGTTCTTAATTGTCTCTTATAAAATTTAACTACATTAAAATTGAATACTCTGATAAGAAAATCTTAAAATCATCGAAAATCATAGACATCGAATATCTGAGGAAAACATGAATGAATGTGATTTAAATTCTACATTTCTTAGTAATTAAAATAATAATCTAAATTAAATGTAGATTAACAGTTTGAGCGCACCATTATAGAATATGTACCTAAGTAATAAATTACGTTAGTTTACATAGTAACTTTACTAAAAACACGATGACTTTCTTTCGCGCTCGGTACCACAAACTAAGCATGTTTGTGGTACGTGGCCCGCGTCACTTTACCCCCCACGAGTTCCCCTCCGTTGCTATGCGAAAATACATTCGTCGCCCTACTGTAGGAAAAATTGTAATACTGTGGCCTGGGCGTTATAACACGCTCAGGGAATTCCTGAGTGCTGATAGACTTCCGTCTATCGGCATTTATACCAATTTTATATTAATATCACCATCTTGAGGAAAAGCTTCTAATGTCGATTTAAAACGCATATATACGGATTAACCTGATGAATTAACATGTTCTAAAATTGTGAAATGAGTTCAGTTTTAAATTCGAGAAATATTGATTTCTTGTATTCGATTATTCGTCGTAGTCGAATACAAAATATATTTAAAGAAACTTAGGTTGGCCTTCAGGCAAAAGGGATCCTATCAAATGATAAACTTGACCTTGTATCTTAAAAGTAAGAATGAAAGGAGCATCTGATAATTGTTGAGCACCAAAGGATCATTTAAAACGCAATACTATAAGAGCTAATATTGTCTAAGAACTGTTTAGATTGCACATGTTCCTCTAAAACTTAAAAGTAGTGATTTCAAAGGTTCCGGCGTATCTTCAAACGAAAGCCGACTCCTTACTCCACTTTAAAGCATTACAAAAAGAACATACTACGTTAATATCGCCTATACAGAAGATGATCTGTAGGTAATCAATTGTGAGGTTATAAGCAAACCCACTTTTATATTTGTCGGACCACACCACCGAATTTGTAGATTGATCTTCTATGTTTACCTCTAAGTCATTAAGACTATGTCGAAATCTGTCTGCAGTAAGACGGGCCTCTCGCTATTCGTCCGTTTCAAGAGACCAATAGTTTCAATTCTTAATCTTTCATTAAACAAACTTATTAATCGTTCTTGTCTCAAATAATGGTAATATTCGCGTCCCTACTCTAGTCATTGCTTATGCTCATGTTCATCTTCGAGAGATCGAATAATATTATGGTGCACCCTATTATTTGTCAAACGGTCTTCATATTGAGTAAAAGTTTCAGATTCTCGAGATAAAATATGACGATCGTGATCAGCTGTGAGACGTAATTCCCTCTCAGTGAGGGTTTCGGTCTCACGGGATAGTACAATATGCCATTTGCGATCAGCTGTGAGACGTTATACCCTCTCAGTGAAGGTTTCGGTCTCACAGGATAGTACATGCCGTTCGCGGTCAGCTGTGAGCCGCAATTCTCGTTGTGAAGCGGTTTCAGGTTCGGCATAACACATGTTGTTTTCGGTCAATAGTAAGCCTCTTATCTCTAACGATCCTTGAGAACTCTTATTTCTCATTTTCTTAACTTTGCTCGAATTTCGATATAAAGATTTTTTAGGTGGCACTGATGCGGGTGAATAAAAATTAAGTTAAAGCCTGATTCCCACGACATGTTTGCTTTTCACAAATCCGACCGCGCCACACCACACCACATGCCATGGGAATCGGCGCGCTTGTCGCTCGCCAGTGCTTGCCATACGCACACATGCCGTGGGAACGCTCAGTTCAAATCGCGACGGATGGCGACAAGCGCTTGTCGTCTGCCAATGCTTGTGAAGCAATACATATAATAAAATTGTGGAAAAGTGATGTCTGTACAATTAAAATATGTAGAAAAAAATTAGCAGGTGTTATTATTATCGAGAAATCGAGAGAAACCATTTTTTTCTCTTAAAAGCTCCCCCCCCCTCCCACTTCCCGAACTCCGATTGACCGTAATTTATTTTTCCTTACATTTTTATCATATCCTTTTCTAATGGGTTTCATCCTACTGCGATTTTTTTTTGTTTCAAAAATTATCTACCCTGGTGTATAGGTAAATTTTCCACATAAAATGTCCTTTAAATTATGTCGTATTATATTTTTAACCCCCGACGCAAAAAGACTGGTGTTATGTGTTTGACCGCTATGTATTTCTGTGTGTGTGTGTGTGTGTCTGTCTATGGCACCGTAGCTGGCTAACAGGTAAACCGAATTAGATGCGGTTTTTTTTGTTAGGCAGAATATTTTCCGACGCTGGTTCTTAGATAAAGTGTATCAAAATTGGTTCATCCACTTATTATACCTACATAGGGGTAAAAGTGGGAATGAAAAAAATGAAAGTTATAATTTATTTTTAAAGATCGTCGGGAAGTTTATGAAATTATTTATTCCTTTTTCTATACACTTTTCTTCGTCTAAACGGTTTAGTTACGTGCTCTCTCTCTCTTCAGCCTTTAGTTACGTGCGTGAGACAGGAAAGATCTAATTTGGATTTGTTGCTGGATTTGATAAAAACTGAGTATCGATTAAGCTGATCAGTGGCTACACCATAGATTATTAAAAACATCCGTTTAAGAAAGGAAGGAAATAGAATTTACTCCTCTCCCCCCCCTGGTTCCTAAAAAATAATATGACATAATTTAAAAGAAATTTTACGTAGACGTACACGTACGTAGAATTAGTTAGGCATTTCTTTTTTGATTTTCGATATTATATACTAATCATAATTTTTAATTACATTATGTAGTAACTATTTGGTATAGGTTAGGCATTTCATTTCTTGATTTTCTTTAATAATTTGGTACGTAAGTTTTTTAGCTCAGTTTAGTAAGAAATTTTAATAACAATTCTTTTAATTATTTATGGTAAAGTCCGGTCGCGGAGCAGGAAGAATTTCGTACATTAACCTGTCACTGTCACTCCCTTGTAAAAATAATGTGTCTTGCTCGCACAGGTGCAATGACCGCCGTCCTTAGGGATTGTAAACCTTTAACCTGAGAGCGTAAGGTTTGTGTTTGCTTGATTGGTGCCAGGTGTTCAATTATGATTTTGTGAATTCAAAATTTATAAGAATAAACTTCAAACTCTTTATGTCCAATCAAAATCCGCCTAAGTCGAAATCGCGTGTTAGAATAACGTATTTCTGTAATATTGTACCTACATAGTAAATTATTTTTTGAAAAATAAGGTCATAAAGAAGTTTCACTTCTTATGTGTGTACACGCACACTTTTTTTTATATAATATATCGTTGTTATTGAAAAAGTTAAAATGTAACTAACTAATAAGTATTGTAAATGAATAGAGGACATTTATTTAATAAATTAGTAAAAAACATTTTCTCCTCCAAATATTTCATGTAAACTGCACTTCATTCAAAAATGTTTGTGACCACTGTCAGTAGGTAAAGAGGTCATTGTACGAAATTCTTTCTGCTTCGCGACCGGACTTTAGTACGTATTTACTCAATAATTGTATCTTAAGTAGTAATTCAGCATGGGCGTAGCCACGGTGGGGCTGGGTGGGGCGCTTACCCTGACTTTGATCTGGTAGGTACTAATTGTGAAGGGGAGTGGGCGTGGGCGTGGGATTGGGACTGAACGTGGCATATGGCGTGGGAGTGCGAGTGGGCGCGGGAGTGGG
Source organism: Colias philodice (assembly GCF_061535455.1). NCBI lineage: Eukaryota > Metazoa > Arthropoda > Insecta > Lepidoptera > Pieridae > Colias > Colias philodice. Next base: position 11,364,593 of record NC_143094.1, on the reverse strand, counting down.
AGCATGAAAATAAAAATGATTTTTTATTGTTGCCCCACCCTGAGCCCATGGTCGTAGGTCCCATAGCAGGCCTCCGTCACTCGCTCAAGGTCGCGCTATAAGTGCCTACCGCACAGTAGGTCGGTACCGACCCAAGCGGCAGTTGGTTGGCACACGCGAGACTGCGCACCCGCGTCACGTTTCCCGCGCTCGCTACCAAGATGCCCGGTTATTGCGATGTGGACGGGTGTCGGAGTTCAAGAGTGAATAACAAGGAATTGTCTTTTTTTCAATTGCCTAAACAGGAACAGGCTACTTTTTATCCAAGAGACACATATAGCGGGTCCACGCGGGTGAAACCGAAGGAAACAACAGCTACTATCAATAAGATTTCATTTTTTTTATTGTATAATGTAACAAATATAATTAAAAATAAAAAATTAAGTGTTTCAGCAACTCTGTGTTTAATTTACGCGCTCGGTACAACCCTAAAGTTTTCGTTTGATGACGCAATCACGCGGCGTGCGCGGGAAACTCGCTTCTCGGTGCGTGTTCGTAGAGTACATTTCTTACTGCAGCCGAGTTGCGGCGCATTTTGTAGGTACATATAGCGTAGGTATTTTAGCTTTTGTATGGGAGTGATGTATCTGTTACGAAGTAACTATTCTCTAATCTGTGCCCATAGTCACTATTCCACGCGAAAGAAGTCGCGGGGACAGCTAGTAGACAAATATAATCAGAAAGCTTTGAACTCCTAAGCTCAACCATAAAAGATAGACATTTATGATGTCGGGAGATATTTTTTATATAATATGGAGAACATTTCTTTCATACTTGATTTCTGTGTAGCTTTAACCATTAAGATACACGCATTAAGAACGCACACGCGACGAAAGCTTAAAAATGGAGTTGCTGCTCTGCTCACGAATATGAAAAATAATAGTTATTAAGGAAATATATTTCATGTGCAGAATTGACCCCTACAGATTTAATATAAGTAGGTATACATATATTTAGATTCCAATTTCCATGTAACGTTAAATTCGACTATACAATAACTAACAGACAACGCAGGTTACTCTCGTTTCCGTAAGTTGGGCTACATATTCGGTCCTAATAACATGACTTTTTGTGAACGAAACGACAGCGCGGTTTAATTCGATGGCAACACCATCAGAAAAAAGGAAATATTTTTAACTTTGAAAAAATATTATGATTTACACTATTATTAATACTATTTTAACGTTAACACAAAATATAAGACTGTGAGTGTGTAAAAATAAATCCAGCTAGTTTCACATCACACTTATGTTTATAATTAGGTATACGACATGAAAATATATTAATTACCAAGCAATAATCATATAGATAAATACTGAACAAAAGTATTAACAGTCAAAGTATATTATTTTTTACTAACAACATGTAAATGATGAAGGAATAATAATTATCAACGAACTAACCTTTTTGTATTAGAGTCCCGCCTCGTGATCGAATTATTAAAACACGAAGATTTTTAAAAATGTAACCAATGAACACAATCAATATTAGATTAACTGTAATGGTGTCTAGTTTGACTTAAAATAATATACATCTACCCTCACTTTTAAAAATGTAGTATATTCACACGAATTATAAGCGCACCTTATAGGGAAGGGAAGATTTATTATGGGTTAAAGAGTTAAATAAATAACTAACATAATTATATTTAAATTATTAATTTTTAACATTGTGTTCACATGTAAATTGATTTGATTTTTACGAAATCTCATAGATGGCGCTGAATCAAATTTGTCTTTATAGTACTAAGATTCATTAAACAGTTTCTCTGCCCAAATTACGTAAATGACGTAGTTTTTATAGTGTAAAGCTAGATAATAGCATGGCTTACTCAAAAACAACATTTAAACATGAGTCTTTAGATTGTACGCTGTCGTAGTACACGGAATACGTAAGAAAAGTAAAGGTTCACAGCTCCTCCCCCGGAGGTGATAGCATGATTATATGTTTAAAAAAACCTCACTCGACCTGTTAGTAATATTCATGCAAAATTTGAAGTCAATCTATGCAGTACTTTTCGAGATTAGCTCGGACAAACATACAGACAAACAGACAAACAGACAAACAGACAAACAGACAAACAGACAAAAATTCTAAAAACTATATTTTTGGCTTCTATATCGATTATAGATCATGGAATATGTATTCTTTTAAAAAAATATTCAATGTACAGTTTTGACTTTCCTACGATTTTATTATATGTATAGATGATAACTCATATTTCATTTCAGAACAGCACTAAAATAATTAATATTTATATCTAAAACTAGCTGTGCCCTGCGGTTTTACCCGCAGTACTCTGGTCTTGTTGGTCTAGCATAGCGTGATGATACATAGCCTATATAAGCCTTCGTCGATAAATGGGCTATCTAACACCGAAAGAATTTTTCAAATCGGACCAGTAGTTCCTGAGATTAGCGCGTTCAAACAAACAAACTCTTCAGCTTTATAATATTAGTATAGATATGTAAGCAATAAAAAATTCTTACTACTATAATTACCGGTACATCATTAGCGAAGAAACTTTATTGAGTAAAATTAGCATCATCTAATGGCTCCAAAGATAATTTATATTTATATCGTTTTATAGTCGAGTGGGAATGAGAGGTAACGAATATACCTTTTTCACTCGAAAACTTTTTAAAACCACGCTGGAGGTCTTACAAATATATCTAAAGTGTTTGAGGAATGAAAAAAAACGTACACATATGCCACCCACAAAGTGTAAGAATTGGGCGCGATTCTACAAGTATTTAACATGTGTGTACACGGAAGTATTCGAGAAATATAAAAGCGAAATATTAAGAACAAATTTGATGTTTGTCAATCACGTTTAACCGCTAAACGGATATGGAAAAATGTTTAGCTTTACTTCCAAATCAAAAGCTCGCGAATAATCACTAGATAGTATAAAACGAAGTCTCTCTCTGTCCTTATATGTGCTTAAATCTTTATGCAACGGGTTTTGATGCGGTTTTTTTAATAGATAGAGTGATCCAAGAGGATGGTTTTAGTATACATATATGTAGGTTTTATACAAAACTAGCGACCCGCCCCGGCTTCGCACGGGTGCAATGCTGATACTAAATACACTACAGAAAAATTGTGAACGTTGTATAGGTATAAAAATATAGCGGCCCGCTCCGGCCTCCGGCATCGCACGGGTATAAAATACATAGCCGGGCGGCCGCAAACGCTACGTCCTGCAATTTTTAAATCTGTAATATCTTCGAAAATATTCACTTAAATTATACGGTGTAAAGGGCCATATAGATCTATATTAAATGAACAATGTATCCATGGTATTTAATTGGTTAAGGATTAATGCTGTATTGGTTAAAATCGCTTCGAAAATTAGCCATTATTTGTCGTAAAAAGTAAATGACAAAAAAAAGTTATTGTGGGTTATCCATAAGAGATAGACATATACCATCGCGGACTTTTCTGTAGACCTTTTCAATGTGTATAATACTTAGTACATTATTTTGATAAAACTCGTAGGGTTCAGCCTGCGTTTGCAATGTAAGCGGAATAAATGTAATTTTTTACGACATCACATTAGAAACCTCAAAAATAACAGTACTTCTCCACTACTTAATGGATCTTATTATACATATAAACCTTCCTCTTGAATCACTCTATCTATTAAAAAAAACCGCATCAAAATCCGTTGCGTAGTTTCAAAGATTTAAGCGTACAAAGGGACATAGGGACATAGGGACAGGGAAAGCGACTTTGTTTTAATTCAAATATATTTATTTGCTCGTATATGGTTCATAAGGGTGTTACACAAAAATTTTTTTATCGCATATACTGCCATTTTAAATGGCGTGCAAAAATATGTAGTATTTATACTATGTAGTGAAAGGTGAAGCCGCGCGTGTCTCGCTAGTTACTAATAATCTAGAGGTAATGGTTCCCAATTTAGTAAGAAACCTTAATTTTTATTATGCAAATATGTGAAGTCGTAAACAAGTATTTGTCGTATTCTTTCAAATAACACAATAACGACCTACATAACAAAATTATACACAATCATATTTATTTAAAACGCGTGTCCTTAGATTCCACAGAGTATAGGACTGTTAAGCTCTTTGACATTTCAATTTATAGACCGGGAGATACTGACACAAAATTTCGAGTCATTTGTAACAGGATGGCGGTTCTACAGGGGTCTTAGTACGCAATGATAAAAAGAAAAACGATGGTGTGAACGCTGGTACCGGCGGCTTAGTCGCGTGGGCGTTAGTCGAACTCGTCGGAAAAATAGCGAAGTCAAACGATTTGTAACACAAAAATTTTAGAATTTACCGATAGCCCATAAAAAAGAAGTAGGCGGTAGTGTCATGCCATACTTTTCCGGTGTGACTTACAGCCCGCCATACCGACGCGAATGTGTTGATTTAAAAAAAACAATTCAACCATTTGTACCAGGCTAACTTTTGCACAGGTAACCATCGTCGTGCAGCCATTTACGAAAATCGCCATGCCATACTTTTCGGACGATTCCAAATGGTCGCCATACCGCCGAAAATCTGCAAATTTTTTTTTTCGCCGAACCATTTGTAACACCCTAATTTTTTTTTTCAACAACTCCTGAATGATTATAAATAGAAGTGTGATAATGCCATACCTGTGGGAGGTGGCGAATGTGTATAAGATTTTTTTTTATTGTATGATTTTATTCGTATTTTGAACGATTTGTAACAGTATGGCATTAATCTTTCCTATAAGTTTGAGGTTCAACAAATATAAATACAAAATTTCAAAGATCTAGGTGGTAGAAATCTTCACTTCTATAAATTAATAATAAATTTATTTATGAAGTATGGCAGCACTTTTTCCCCCTACTAGAAGTATGGCAAATATAATAATGGTCACATTTTATCAAATACTCTCCAAAAATCCAAATGCAATACTGGTACAAAAAGTTTGGCGAAAAAAAAAATTTTTGCAGATTTTCGGCGGTATGGCGACCATTTGGAATCGTCCGAAAAGTATGGTATGGTGATTTTCGTAAATGGCTACACGACGATGGTTACCTGTGCAAAAGTTAGCCTGGTACAAATGGTTGAATTGTTTTTTTTTAAATCAACACATTTGCGTCGGTATGGCGGGCTGTAAGTCACACCGGAAAAGTATGGCATGACACTACCGCCTACTTCTTTTTTATGGGCTATCGGTAAATTCTAAAATTTTTGTGTTACAAATCGTTTGACTTTCGCTATTTTTACGACGAGTTCGACTAACGCCCACGCGACTAAGCCACCAGTACCAGTGTTCACACCATCGTTTTTCTTTTTGTCATTGCGTAATAAGACCCCTGTAGAACCGCCATCCTGTTACAAATGACTCGAAATTTTGTGTCAGTATCTCCCGGTCTATTACGTTTAGTAATTTAATTAAGCACAGATTATAACCACACCGGCTCGAACATTTGTCGTATTATGCAAATCCTCGGTGCCTGAGAGACGAGAAATAACACTCCAATTAAATATAAGCGGATTATCATCTTCATCGAATTAAAACTAAGATGCATATGTTCCGAGTCTGATAAAATGCTGAGCAAATGTAGCATTCGCTATATAATGCTAGTTGCACACTGCTATATCGTACAGACTTTCTTTTAAATTACTTATGTATGTTCTTATTTAATTGTATTTATTGCTATAGGTAATTTCCAACATAACTCTCCACTTAAAAAATACAATACATATATAGAAAAAATTACAATTGTATCAAGAACAAACCTGATGGAGGTGTGCTCAGTAATAAAAAAAATATTGGTATGTATAGTACTTTTTTTACTTTTTACTCGCTCTTCTGCCACTATCTTTATATTACTTTATACTATCGCAATACCAAAATATATAATTAAGACCTATTTCCACCAGTACGAGAGAGATAAATGCCTCCGCGAACTTGTAACACTTGGCATACATCCATGTATTTTGTATGGGAATGCGGTTTTATGTGTAACTTAGTCTATTTGAACTAGTATAATATAATACCCGTTTTATACATTTACACTTAACTACCGCCATGTGAGAGTTTTATCGAATATTGTTTTTTCTACGTATCGTTTCATTTAGAAACTTTTATTAGTATATGTATCGATCAAGTAAAAACCTATTTGTTTTGTAATCAATATATTGTACTGCATATAGTACCTAATTCATCAATGTTTAAAAACGAATGTTTTAATGCAAAATATTTTGATTGCACGCAGTCTTCCTGGCATAAAGATGCAATGTTCATGCAGTAAACAATTTGAATTTATTAATTTTAACATAAAATTTATAGATTTAAGATATCATTAAACCATAAAGTGATGAACCACCAATTAATTAAATACGATTCATTAGTGCCTACTTTGTACGTTTATGAGAAACTATTATAAGCCTCCAACTGTATTTTTATGACGCAATTATTATTTATAATTAAATGTTTCATGGCTTTACTGTAAATAAGTATAATATCTATTTTCTAATCGTTTATAACAGAGTCATTTAAAAAAACTGTTTCATTTTTGTTTTCAGTAAAAATTGACAATGCAACACGAAAAAAAAACAAATAAGAACGAGAAAAATAATTAGGTACCACTATCACAAACAATTTCTAATCGCATTATAAAAGCAATTAATAAACAATTATAAACACATTAGACTATAAATTCATGTCCAAGTGAATAATATGTACTAACATTGATTGTACAAGAGCGTATAAAATAATACATTATTATTTTTTTAGCAAAAAACTAAAAACGAGAAACCATATTCAAATTATTGTCAGAACGAACCAAATTTAAATGGGACCACATGGCTGACATGGCATTAAAATAAAAAATAATTATCAAAATTGGTTCACTCACTCAATAGTCCTGAGGTTTGACACCCAAAAAAAATCTATCGAATTGAGAACATCCTCTTTTGAAGTCGGTTAAAACTACGATCAAAAACCATAAAGGCGCGTAAACCCAAGAACTTACGAAACCGTTTATGCAAATCGCACTCGAGCGAGAGTGGGAAGTCACCGCACTCTATATTTATTAACTGACACTCAATTTCCCTTTTAAAATAAGCAGAAACACAGGCTTTATAAATACGCGACGTATAAATAAAGCGTTCAATTAACGACTCCGCCGCCCTTGTTGGTCTATGAGCTTTCTCGTTCGCTAAAATCACTTTTCTACTATGTTGCTAACATTCGATCGTGTAGTGGTTAACTCGTCAGATTCACAAGCAAAGTTTGGATAGCAGATAAGGAAAAGAAAACAATTCTTGTTTTTGGTAGGGTTTAGAATGGAAACCGATCAGTGGAACAGATGCGAAATGAACTCAGTCCCATATGTAGGTATTAGAAACGAATAACCATTCACACATCTAATTTTCTTTATCTTGCTTCTCGGTTACTTGTATCCAACAATACATTCACACACATAATGTACATTTCCATACGTATATACTTACTTCCGGGGTAGGATATAGATCCTACACTATTTTGTTAGTGAATCTACATAATACCCCAGGGCAAATACATCCTCGTAAAACATAACAAAGCAATCCCAATAGATAAAACGTAATGACTTATACAATTCCCAGCTGAAAGGACTACATTATATAAATATTATAATGGTCAAATGACTATACTATTCATTACCAACCAATAAATTACTATACTCAAATACTCAATAATTATACGCCAACAAAAAACATAAGAGTCGCTAAACATTGCATTTATTATAATTTATAATGTCTACTTTCGCTTAATTTCCTCTAATCAATCTACTCTACAGCCGATAATTCATTATACAAATCTGAACAATTACCGTAATTATAGTCTATGCGTTCCTGCGTATAATCTATTGGATTTTAACGTGTTTCATGCACATACCTTCACCTATCAAATCCTAAAACATGCATAATTTTATATAAACTTGGAATTTTTTTCATTCCATTTTAAATAGAAGTTATTTCATACCTTTAGTATACTTAAAATCTACACTGTACCGTCAATTACCTTTACAATCATGAACACATAGAAAAAACCCATACATGAATATCGTTTTGCGTGTGCAAACAATATCGCACCCAAACATTTAAACGGCAATTATTTGTCAACGTTCGCTAAAGACACAAACGACCTTGCAACGGTGAAACACTTAAACAAAGAACGATCGAACACATGAGACGAACCGGACCGAGCATGCCGCGCAAACGCATTCCTGATTCGACGCGTGCACACACACGCGCGCACTCACATACGCAAACACGTGTATGTACTGTACTAGCTTTCAGCCCGCGGCTTCGCTTACACCTAATACATTATACACTAAAATCTTCCTCGAGAACCACTGCATCTATTAAAAAACCCCCCCTCAAAATCTGTTGTGTAATTTTAAAGATCTAAGCATACAGACACACACATGGCAGAAAGCGACTAAGTTTTATACTATGTCTACATAGTGATAATGCACATGATTAAACAAAATATCATTTGCACTCATGTGGTAACGCGTTTGCACTTTAATAACGAATGCCAATAATCCTATAACTAAGGGTACAATAAAACTGGTCAAGTTTAAATTCAATTTGTGAACGAAACCGAGTTGCTACATCTTCGCAGTATTTGCACAGAATTGATAACTTAATACAAGTAGTGTCATGTTAATCTAATAATAATAAATAATAATGAATAGGTGGATATTAATATGCTGACTCAAAAAAAGTTAAATGCTTCTATTTGACGTAGGTACTTGCAAAACCATCAGTTTCTTTGCGGCTTGACGCAATAGGCATTTCCATTGCATTTATTTAACTGCAGTTTGCTTTGTCTCAGCGTGATAACGATATTTATTTTGTTATTTGTATAACGCTTTGCGCAGATACAATGTAATGCGCTCAACAAAAAACACCGATACACTTCGAAATACTACGTAAAGCAATAATGGTCCGGGAGCCAGCAGCAGATTTTATGACCAAGTTCCTCTCAAGCGGTAATTAGTAAAATGCATCAAAGTATAGTATTATGAAGCCTCATGAACGTCAGCTGGAGCTCGGTTGGGGGGAAGAGCGGTTGTAGCCTCCCGTATCAGCTGACGGTTTTTCCACCAAGATACAGCCAGCTGACATATATATTTATCCACAGTTACATATAATGATATAAGCTATCATCAGGTAAATTTTTGTTTGAGAGGAAATAACGGAAAATAAATTTTTCTTTAAATTTAACTTTCATGTTCGAGACACCAGCTGACGTATAATACACCATGTTGTAACCAGCTGACTATTTTTTTTCGTTGAGATATTGGGTTAGCTACAATTTGACAAATTTTTAGCTGAGAGGAAATGAATGAATGAATGTATTTTTTTTCCTATGTGCGTGGGAGGCTACAACCGCTCACCCCCCCAACCGAGCGCCAGCTGACGTTCACGAGGCTTTATAATACTATACTCTCATGCGTCTGACGAATTATCTCTTGAGAGGAAATAGTTAACCAAATTTGCACCTGGCTCCCTAACCATAACAATAATTCATTGTCAAAGGTACGGCCGATCCGCGAAAAAAGTGTATAAAGAGAAAACACGTTGCGTTATCGTCACGGAATCCATACAAAAAGCGTCACGGTAGCGACTCCAAGACCGTTCAACTAGATGGCCTGAGGTTCGTGTCGTACATAATGGCCGTGACCTCCCCGATGCCGCGGAATGACCAGTCAGACCCGCAGTCGCTTTCTTCTGACCCCCTTTTCATAAACAATACTTCGGCACCGCTCGCCGAGAAAGTGTTCGATATGAAAGCAACATTTGATTTTGAGCAAACTGCGATACGTTCGGTCACTAAAAACGCTCTTCGATCTTATAAACTCCTATTACAAATAACACTGAAACAAAATATTTAACAGAGTAATTTAAAACACAGGTTGAGCTTGCAAAAAATATAATGAAGAAATATTAAATATTGGAAACACATTTCATGGAAACGTCTTATCTATATCTGGTTTTTTATTCATAACACCAAAACAGAGCGCCCAAGTGTGTCATACAATTCCAATGCATAATTCGTAGTGGTATCAATCTATAAATAAGCTCGAGATAGCAATAACGATTTGTAAAATTATCAGAATGGATCATATAAATTGTGCGGCCCAATTGGCATGATTCGAATGTAACCGGAGCAAATCGTAAATCGTCAGAAAACCTATGCAACAAACCAAAATCATGCAATGTGAGCCACGCTGCTCGATTCGTCACGGAAAACCGATATTGGATTACCGATTCCGCAGATCATACATAGTGTAAAAGGAACTGTAAACATTGCAATCGGTAATTTATAATCTAGTTTTTGTTACAATGTAAATCGACAAACGATTCAAGGGGCGTCGCTCGGCACATTGTGGGTAACAGCAGATGTTTTATCTCTCACAGTTTGTAATAAAATCATATCAACAGTTGATTTTCATCAAGAAATCGTGACGTCATTACTCCTGCATTGCAACGAGATAAATAATATGTTTACATCATCGGGATCGGTTAGAATTTGTGACAATAAACTTGTTTACAATATAAATACATATTTAGGCAGATTCTTTAAATAAGCAATCGTACTTGCTAAAGCACTGTCAACCTAATTCCGAAGAATAAATACTTAAGGAGCATTTAATTAAATGAGGATGTAGGAGATCTCAAACACAAAACAATGAAGGTCATAAATCACTGCTTCCTTCGAGCAATAGTTCCATCCTACAGAGTCTCTGCGGCGGCAATCCGGCGCACTATCTCAATTGATGGCTTCCGGTGTACGTTAGAGCGCAGAACCTATCGCGCAGATGTTTGTACGCGACACACTTCATTTGCCGCTGCGCGCGCGCCCATAGAAAGTGACTCTTTGTCATCGACAGCGCTCACCCGAAATCGAATAAATCGACGCGCGAAAGGGATGCCCATACGCTTATGTCACAATATGTTGAAGTGAGGCAATTTGGTTGCAATGGAACATTTCGCGCGCTTAACAGTTGCACCATTTTTTCTCACACTTCGCATTTTTGTATCAGTCAAAGGACCCCTGAGGCTGGATAAAAACTTATTGAATTTAAGTGTATTTATTTGTTTAAAATTTTCAACATTCATATTATGATACGTACCAATAGAGTACCAATAGATGGAAAAATGTACATAAATCTCATCATCGATATTTACCATAGTAATCACAGCAACTACTCAATCGTATGCAATTTCCGGCCAAGTAATGATTCGAAAACGGTTATATCGATCGAAATGAATATTCTCATAAATAATCAGCTCGGTAAAGATCAGGAAATTAATCATGAATATAGCAAATAAATAAATGTAATGAGTTCATTATAAAACGTGGTATAAACATTAAGCTGTGATATTTCAATTATCTTTTCATTATGCTGTCGTCTCGTTTTGTAATAAAGAGTCTCGTTCAAGCCATCAACTGATAAGTGATTATATTTCCAACGACTCTATAAGCATCCCTATTGGTATTCCGCGTAGGCGTGGCATACGTCGGAATTAATTAATTTTTCAATGTGGGACGCACAGAACAACAAATACGCAAGATCGGGTTGCACTCAGTTAATCAACAGCGAGGAAGCCGCCTCGTTGCCTCTGCCGAGAAGTCTCAGTGACGACACCCAAGCGACAGTCAACCGCTAATGACCTTTTTACACTACCCACTTCATCAATGCTCTATGCATTTTTCAGCCCGATAGGACGATGACCCCGCGTTCGCCGCCCAAACGGAAGAACTCCCAATTATTCAGCAATAACTATGCAAATCACGAGTTAGTCATGAGAAAAAGGTTTATGAAATCAATAATTAATGAATCTAGCTTCACTGAGGCGAGGCGACAATGAGTCAGCATCTGGAGATCTGTTGTCGATTGCGTCACCTCAGATGTTGAATATTTTTTGCTCGGAACAATATCGATATATTAGACAGGACAAAGACCACGGACAATGGTAGAGCACGGCAGAAACTTAGATAGCTATATTCTATAAAGCCGGTAATGTCACGGAACAATGGCTGCTAAGAGAGGCCAAAATAAAGGTCATGGTTCTGGCGAACGCTGTTAAATATTCATGAATGCATTCGCATGGTATTGTGCATTATGGCAACTAAGTTTTCAATATCTCCACTACACGGCACGGGTGCGGGTACAACACATACATCCCGAAATGCAGGTAAGCTTTTCCTTATAATAAATTCATGTTAGTCACAGGTTAGAACCTGCAATTTAAATTCTTCTTATCCAGCTAGAGGCAGCAAGAGTCGAACATTGGGGGGCGGTGCTGCATTGCACGGTTTATGCTAATGTCCTGTCGGTACTAGTGACCACCCCACCTATAGACCGACATGAATTCACATTGTTAATCATTCATTGCTAGCTGAAAACAGGCGACTTTGTAAATAGAGACTTAAATAAATAAGTCTCTAACTTAAAGGTATAATAAAATTAATGAATGGATATATAAATGCGAATTAGACATATTTATTCGCCTAGGCCTTGATAGTCATCATTTCTACAGCAAAATGCATATAAAATATAAATACGTCAACAATTTGCAAGCTATATTCGATACTTGACGTCATGAAAAATAAGTATTGTGTTCGAGTGGATTGTATTACGACACTAAAAACAATGTTAGGTCTATTAAAGGACGTTGTTCATTATTATTGCGATCTCTAAGCGGAATGTAGACAATGATATATTTTGATTGCGTTAAAGATTAATCGAGAACGTTCGCCCGTCTGAAACAAACACTTATAGATGCAATTTTAAATGTTTTTTGTTCACTCAGTTAGAGTGGGGGCACACGATGCGTTGCGGTGGCGGTGCGGCGCCGGAGCGGTGTCGCTGCGTCGTCTTACATAGAAATATCTGTGGCATGTCACACGTGCGCTCCGGCGCCGCACCGGACTTGTAACCAACAAGACGAGGCGGGGAGGGGTGAATGCGGTGCGATGTCGGAGCGGCACCGCTCAGTTGTTTTGCATCACAAGGAAGGACACGCTGTGCAACGCTGCTACGACGCCGCTGCGACAGAACAACGTTACGGCGCCGCACCACTCGTGTGCCCACTGACACGGTGAAATCTTTGCGGTGCGGCGCCGCAACGCATCGTATGCCCGCGCCCTTAGCAATCAATTCAATCAATTCAAATCAATTATCATTGTTTATCAAGTTTATAATATATTAATAAATATTATTTATCGAGTAATTGTTCATTTATTTCTTATTGATTATTTATTTATTTAAATATATAAAATTATTTGATTACATACTTATTCGTTTCAAAAATATTGATGCTGAATGTTTATTTCAACTCAACTCTTATATTGAAGCGCAATGTCGAATAATTAAAGATACGTCATTTCCTCTCAGATGAAAATTTGTGAGCTGATTATTAATATACTGATGCGATAAATAAAATAAATCAGCTAGCAATAAGTTGAAGAAAACCTAGTCAGCTGATGCATATAAATTGGCAATAGATGCTTTTGTCTAACTCCTATGTAATAACTTTCAAAGTATCAGCTGACGGTTTTTCCACCAAGATACAGCCAGCTGACTTATATATTTATCCACAGTTACATATAAGCTATCATCAGGTAAATTTTTGTTTGAGAGGAAATCACGGAAAATATATATTTTTTTTTCATGTTCGAGACACCAGCTGACGTTTAATACACCATGTTGTAACCAGCTGATTATTTTTTTTCGTTGAGATATTGGGTTAGCTACAATTTGACAAATTTTTAGCTGAGAGGAAATGAATGAATGTATTTTTTTTTCCTACGTGCGTGGGAGGCTACAACCGCTCTTCCCCCCAACCGAGCTCCAGCTGACGTTCACGAGGCTTCATAATACTATACTTTGATGCATTTTACTAATTACCGCTTGAGAGGAACTTGGTCATAAAATCGGCTGCTGGCTCCCGGACCATTATTGATGTATCATGAGATTTACTATGTTTTGACAGACCACATCAAAATTATGCATATTTTGAAGCTTAACTAAACAATTTTCTTGAAATAATATTGTACAAAATTCCGATATCAAACAGTGATTTAAAGTAGCAATATATTAGTCTAATCCACAGCCACACATAGTCTATCTCGAAACATTCAGCGAAGCTATAATCCTGGCTGATCGTGTAGCGTGTACCAAAGACGCTTGCGATCTCGCCAATGCAGAGCTATGACATTACATTTCTTACCAGATTGAGCCGTCTCAAGCCACGTGAGATTTACAGCAGTAATAGCGAACGCCCTTCCGCCGGCCTGATAAATGGCCCCTCTAATTATATTTATGCAGCAACGGACGGAGCGCGATAAATCCTTGTGGAATGCTAGAATACGCAGCCGTTTACGGCCAATACGTAACGGCCATAAGATCCATCACCGTCGACATTCGTATTAGTATAAAATTAGGGGAGGGATAAAATCGTTACGACGTTTCCAATGACTATTTCTGTTCCGAATCAGAGGGTGTTCACATGCAGAGTTTATAAACGGGACGTAATGTAAACACGGAGGATGCGTTGCCAGTCGCCACGATGTCCTAGGTCCTGGTTGCGGCGGATGTATACAATTAGAGACGTTTCTATTTGTTGCCGTGTCACTGAACTCTCCCCAAGGTTAGGGAAGGGAGTGTAAACAATCTAGACGGCGAACCGCATCCATCAAGTGAGCAAACAATGAAATCGAGACGTCAATATTACCTCGCAGTCCGGCCGTCACACAATGCCCGAGTTAAATTTGCAATGTGAGATAACGCAGCTGTGATAAAGGTGCTAAACATAAACCTTAGTCATTCCACCGAGTGCATCTATAATATTGCGATGAACTAAAGTGCTTGTTTACCTAAGTTCAATGAAACCAATGAGTCCATGGAAATGTTTATGTTTTCGCAAATACAATTTTTATTTGACATTACATAATATATATGCATATTATTTTATTCAAAAGTATGATGTAAGCGTTCAAACAATTAAGTGTAATCTGCACGTAAACCTTCAAAACTCAATGTCATAATACAAATTAGTCAAGAATTTCATAATACAACACGAAAACGGGTTACGTTTTAAGGACACGGATGTATTTCTCCGAATTCGGGAGAGCCCGGGTCAGTATTACATCACGTTTGATATTTTCATAACACTGTGAATCACGTTGGATTCGACACGACGTTTATATTCTGGGTCAATCGTATCCTTATCCAATGAATAAAAACGCGTTTAAAAATAATATCTAAAGAAATATAATTGAAATATCGATAAAACAAAACAATGAGATACGATTTAAGTAGTAAATAACGACCGCTTAGCAATGTTGTTCCTACACTTTTAGAATATCTATAAGTTACTTTAGAAATATGAACGAGCACTACACGGCGTGCCGATAGTATCACATAAAATGTTTCTTACTTTTAAGCCTCTAAATCCTTAGAAATTCCACCGATCACAATCGGCTGCAGACGATTTACAATTCAGATGCCCAGATAACAAGGATCATAAATAAGTGACACGTCGATATCTGCCAAGAATGTAATCGGAAACGTGTGATCGGCGCTTGAGTCTTCTCAATGACACATTTATTCGTAGCCAACGCTGACATAACCATCTTGATCTTAATGCCGTCTTTTATTCTAGCCGTAATCAGGTGTTTCAAGTCCCGAAGTACTTATTACCGACTATATCTAGGCGCCGAAGGTCGACTAGACTTTCGCTACGCGCTGTAACTACATATAGTACGTGAGTAGCCCAACCCGAGACGGAAAATCTAGTCGCCTACGCGAACGCGACACGAATATCATGCTGTGCCGGCGTCTATCAAATTATCATACACGTAATCAAAAGTCGGCACGGAGTCGGCTTGACATTGGTCCGATTGTTACATTCTGTTTGCTAACAATACCAGAGGCCTGCATTCCGATTGAGATGAACGGCTGTCCCCATTCGGCAGATCACCCACGTACCTATCGGTTGCACAAGCTAGACGCGTTCTAGTGCAGGTGAACATTTGCGCACCGGTCAACCTTGAACAGCGGGGCGTACTCTCGCTCATTCCAGGATGTATTTGAAGCGTGACGGTTGAGTTAACGACAACTTTCTGGGGCAAAGCTATTATGATCTACGGCTAATACAGGAAATTGGAAAAAATAATGAATGCGGGAACGAAATAGCGGCCTCTAATTAGAGAGGTAATAAAAAGTTCTTCTTCGCTAGGACAGATAACTTGGTGACGATGGCCGGCGCGAACGGACGCGGCGACCTCGCTCACACCGCTCCATACAGATCGGGTTTCTTTCCGCAAATTCAAGATAACTGCGGCACGAGAACCGATACATACTTGCGCTGACTTTGAAACTCGGCTAGCCTTATTGTGCCCTCTTTTAGCCGTCGTCCAATAAAATAGGAAATAGCCAGTCGGATACGGTACCTAAACTGACGTGGAAGTTTCCTCGTGCCATAGCAGTTAGTCATAGTGTTGTGGACCGAATAGATGCAGCTAAAAACGGCGTTCTAATAATCGACTACATCTAAAATAGCCGGGTGACAAACGAAACTGAAAGTGATGCGTGATGCAACGGTCCCGAATTTAGTTGGTGCGAGCCAAAGCGGTGCATCGGCCGCAAGGAACGCCGGGGTTGGCGCCGCGCCTGCCAAACCGTTGGCATTTCGCTAATGACACGAATAAGATATTAGCGCGGATAGTCGACGAGGAATTTGACCCGGCTATTCGGGGCGCGTGTCGAATTCAAATTAACTCCACCGCTATTACCATGTAAATACGATCAAACCCCTATGACTAAATTTCCTACAAAGATAAGACACGTGTAGCAACATTCACAACAGGACGATTGATTATTCATGCTATTAGAGCTCAACTCAGCTATAACATAACACCAACACGCTCATTCTGAGAAAAAAGTGGATCGATAACATCACAGTTTTAATAGTTCCACTGAGCTTTCCTATAAACAAACAAAACATCGTTGTACATTTATGGAACGGTACATGAATCACCTGGCAATACCAGACATTAAAAAGCAATATTGGCGGTGGGGTGTAAAGGGGAGTGACGGGGCAAACAGGTCGGAGGTACGGGCGGTCCGTCACCGCACGAAAGTGAAACCTGACGAGTTACGACCAGCTGTAGAAAGCTGCCGATAACACATTCTGTGCACAAAATCTGCTCCCGAATGAAAGGCCCGGGGCGACGCAGAACTACCAATAAACGATCCCTTTCGATAGCGGAAAATGTAACATTGAAATGGATTTCACTTAAACTACTGCCCCTGGCATCCGATTATCGGATCGGGCCGTAAATAGCGCCAATGCGATATAGATGTTTTCGATTCAATTTTATTTTATTTACGTGCGACCGCCCGCAGCTCCGTTCTCTATGACTTGGCGTTAAATCGACTCGTGTGTGTAAAATTCTTTCATGATTAATCTCAGAGAAAAAGATAATTAGTCGTGCCGTGAACAACGCAAAGATTTATAATTATCGTAAACCTCATTAGATTCACAGCGCACGGATAATTAATTTGATGATATTGCTATGCTACGTAGTCATATAGTACATAATTAGTTTTGGAATAGAAAATAATTGTCATAGTTATTATAAACGTATCATAATCAAAGAAAATAGCGAATGCTATTAAATGTTGATTGAACAAAGAACGTAAATTACTTATCTAATCGAAATACCGCAAGAGATAAAATGTAGGCAGATAATAAACGGCACAAAACACCAAGAACAATGACTTATTAAAGTTCCGTGGTAAATACTTCGCCGTATGAGACAATTATGAACTTGACACAAAATCATACTTCTTAATAGCTTTTTGTCGTACAGACAAGCGACCAGCTTCCTGCAATTTCGTAATGTTTACATTAACGGTTTAAGGCCATGCAATTTTCGCTTCATTTACTGATAATTACGTGAAGTATATAATTATAATGTCACTCACTAGTCACAATATCGCACGCTAAAAAAGTGGCATGTATGATGTATTCCTCCAAACAATATGTACATATTTAATAGTCGCTGATGAATATTACAGGAATTATTACACTGTGGAATTATTCAAACATCGGCTATATGAGATTACACATACCTATATGCTCACCAGTAAATAGAGTCACCCAATTAGATATCCTTTACGTTCTACAAACAATGTGTCAGTGACCTTTCTCGGTGGTTAATGAATATGAAAACAGTGGAAAAAATTGCATACGCTTACATAATCTTATTGCTGGTGTTAATTTTTTGACATTTTCACCTTACTATAAACATACGAAGAAAATTTTACTGTTTCTATCAATTACTTCTTAAAATATTTTCACTGCCTATCCATTCTTAAGATAATCTAATTATTTCACAATAAACGATTTGAATTAAATCAGTTTCGATATATTTATAGACACTTGAAAATGTGTCAATTCAATAATTTTATTACTTACATGGACGTATTATAATAATGGGACGTGACTTATCAAAATAGCAGTTTTCCTTCCTCAACATTCAATTGCTGAAAATATGAAACGTTAACATAAAAATGAACGAAACAGTACACCAACACTCGAATTCAAAGTTCTAACCCTTGTTACTGTTACCCTAATTTTGATAACCCACAAACAATATCCTAAAACGGGTTAATTATTTCGTAGCATTGCTTCGACCCCGTTCTGAACGGGGTCACATCGGAATTTATTATCTAAACAGCATTCCAGTGGAGATTTTAACCCGCGATAAAATTTTGCATTTCGCACGATTCCAATGAAACCTTTTAAAATCGAATTTAAAAAAAGAACAACCGTCACCCGTCATTAAAATAAAAAAATATATTATACTTTTTTGAAATATGTATACCTAAAAGGCACGGGCTTTGTTACAATAGAAAAAAAAGCTATTATTTATGGTCTAGGTATCTCTAAGTTTTCTCATATCAATACAGCAAACAATTTAAAATGCTTCAAACGTGTGACGTACGTATCAAGTATAAGATATAGGTAGGTATCGCAAATAAAATGCAATGAGTCACGATTGGCATATATCTAAAGGTCGAAGAAACAAAACATGGTACGTTGATCGACGACAAGTTACTATACATGTATGTGTATGCTAAAGTTCCTATCTACTCGCGTTATCACCACCACAGATAATGTAATCCTAGGACAATCTACACACTTGTAAAGTATTTATTGCATACCTGAAAACATTTGTTTTATTTATTAAAACTAACAGTTACATAACCGTTAACATATTACAGTTATTTCAATATAGTTGTCAACTATTGTTTTCCTTGTATTCAGTTCTTTCAAAGTTAAGACTTTACAAAATTTATCTTAAGTACCTACCTACTTCGAGATACGTTATCAATCTGGTAAAATGCAGAAGTTCGAAAGTCTAGATTCTAGAATATTCCAGTTTCTATGTAGGTACTTAGGTACACTCACAAATAAAAGTAATGTTCTCGTGTCTCTAGTATATAAAATCATGTACCTAGTTATTATATGTATTACGTAAGTTAAATTATAGAATATCGGACCTTTAATATCAAAAGGGTTACTAGGTTAGGCGGTTAAGGTTATGAAAACTAGGAGGTCGATGCGAATTAATATGGAATATATTATGGAACAATAATTGCAAATGTATGGAACATCAAAAATTGAGTATTTATATAGTTACCTACCTTTAAGTCGTCTATACAATAAAATATACGCTGATAAGTTTTATATGCGATATATTGAACCTATGAACTTGCCCGCAGGTTTGTAAGCTAGAAATCGGTATTAGAATAGGAACAGTGCATCATTGTTTCGTGTTGGATAGATTTGAAATCGATTATTCGATTAAATCGAATAACAACTTCATTTCTCGATTTATCACTTGAACATTTTCACTTTCATCTAAGTATACATAATATTATAACATATACAGATATTATAAATAATCGCAGTGCTTTGAAAAATAACCCTACTTAATGGTTTGAAACTAATTTATGATAATGGAATCAATTTATGCTAAAACCGCGTTTACTTTCGAAATCATTTATCATTGGAGACTGGTTAATTGTTGTTTCCATTAAAAGATACAAAATTGAATAAACAAGGCATGAATTTGAAAAACTAATGCACCGTTCAAAAAGTATTTTTAAATATCTATGGAGATTTTTGTGTAGGTACTAAATTTATAATTTTAAAAACGTATTTATCGTCTTCTATACTTGTAAATGAAGTGTTAATAACATATGAAAAATTAATAATTATAATCGAAGGTAAAATTGTCGGGGTTAATGTATGCCTGCGTCGAGTAACCGCACAGGCTGCAACGAGGGGAAAAGTTGTCGGGCTTGTCCGTGCGCCACGTTCCACAGCTATAGCTGAATGTTGTATGCACTTTCGTGTGTATGCGACTTTGGCTAGTCACGTTTTTTTTTTCATTAAAATGTGTATTCACTTCTAACTACACTTCTAAATAGTTAACAAACTTTGGCCTCAAAAATAACAATGTGTTTATGACGTCTCCTCTTTTTATTAATTTAATTATTGAAAAAAAATGTGTGGTTTTATGAAACCACGGTAAAAGTGAAACTTACGATAATTATCGTATTTGTACGATAATTATCGTACGTCACGCGACATGCGCTACACAGACCAAAAAGTTTGAGACGATGTAATAAAAGTTTCACTTTAATAAATAAAAACACGGCATATAAAAAACGTATTTATTATTTTAATACGTTATAATTTTCAATGGCAACACTGACCTACGACCATTTTCGTAAGCTGTCACTATTGACATTTTGTATCGTGAATCGTCACTTTTATTATAATTTCCCGCCATTGTTACTTGTTCATTGTTCAATGTAGGTATTTTGTTATATTATATAAAATCGACGCACAAGTAATCTATGTGGAGTGGAAAAGTTATAATGGTAAATTTATAGTAGGTACGTACTCCTGCAAATATTTTTATCCTGAGTAAATTATAAAACTAAGTAGATGACCTAACATTGCAACTGTAAGTCATTCTTTATATGTTTATTGGAAGTAAAACTAATAATTATATGCTGGTACAAATCAAAATAACATTAATGAGGATATCAAAGTGTAGGTACCTATATATGTTTCTCACTTCTCAGTAATTGTGATTAACTTATAGCAATGTGTTTCTTAATATCACATTAAGTATTACTCACATAGGTAAATACACTGGTCATCAAAAAAATCGACCCACCTGCATTTTTACGGAAAATTGCGGTTTTCTCACAAACTAAAGAAAAAATTTGTTTGGAAACTGAACTGATTAATTCAACGTGCATATTTACACGAATATAAACACATAAAATCATTTAACATCACAAAAAAATTGCCAATTTCGAATAAAGATCAAAATCCTCAATTTTCAGCTTTTTCTTTATTTAATTTCAAATGCAGTTTATTTTGTAATCATGAAACTTATGATCACGTTTCCTTCGAATTTATACTCAGTACTTTCTCTTCTTTCTGGAATGATAGCCTGCGTTCACTATTTTAAAGAAATAATCAAGATTTTGATGGTCTCTTGAGGAATTCGTTATCAATCTTCCCTATTCCCTAATGGCGGTTTTCAGGTCTCCTATTGTTGTAGGGGCTGAATTACGAGCTCTATGCTTTATTTTTTAATTGTCCCACATGTGCTCTGTAAGTTACAAATCGAGACTTTTTGCTAACCAGAGTGTAACTCTAATGCGGACCTCTTCTAAATACTGGATCACGATTCGCTCTACGTGTTTCCGAGCATTATCATGCATAGACTCAAAGTTTTTGCAGATACAGCCGGCATATTACACCACATGATAGTCCAAAACCTCGGTAATGTATTGAACAGCATTTAATGAGCATTTTTTTATCGTCAAGCTCCGTGCGTCTTGTCAAAGAAATGCCACTCTATAACTTTACAGAGCCTCCATCATAATCGACCGTTTCTCTTACCTAGCACTGAACAAATCATTCATTTGGTCATCGCATGGCTTAAAGACGTCTATCAGCACCATATAAAGTCATTCGCATCTTGTCACTCAAAAGTACTGACTCCTATTGGCCTATAGTCCAGTTTGCGTGATTTCGAGTCAATTGAAGTCTGGTTTGTCGATGAGCTGTGGCTGATTATGGCCCTGTTTCTGGCTTGTGTGGTCTTAGGTTCTACTCTTTAAGTCTTCTTCTAACAGTTCTGTCATTTATACCCACCTTCTTATCATCACGCAGGCGTCACTAGAGATCTACACCAGACAGTTGTCGATTTTGTAGAGTTGATTACATTATCTAGGGGTCGTCCCTTTGAGTTGCCGCCCTATTTCTTGCAGATCAATATTTTTATCGATACTGCCCAGTCTCTAGAAACCTTTGGTAAACTCACCGAACTGCATAACAGCTCAGATTTTACTTTTTAGCCACGGCAAGTTGACATAACCCCTGTTTTAGTAGAGCCACAGTTTGAGCCCTCTCAGCTACAGCAGTATCCATTATTTTGAGAGAAAATTAATCAAAACTACAGCATCAATTATTAAACTTAACGTTATTAACAAGAGATCCCGAAAAAAATCATTTTGGAACTGGGAACACGGGCATAATTTGTCCCGCCGTAAACCGTCAAATCAACACTGTACAGTATTTCTGTATAAAAATTTGTTAAGAATCATTAAGTGCAGTAAAATTTACGAAAAACATAATGATTAGCATGTTATCAGACCCTTACAACAAAATACAACAATAAAAGACGACTTATTTGTGAAATAATCGATAAATAGCAAACATAGTGTAGGTGGGTCGATTTTTTTGATGACCAGTGTATATTATGTAAATAAGTTTTTATTGAATAACTAAGCAAAAATAATTAAAAAAAAAAATATTTAGTAGGTTTCTTAGATTAATTGTGGTAAAACTTAACAAAATATTAACTAAACTTAATAAAATCAATATCATAATAGGCATTCACATAATGTTTGTAGAACAATTTAACATGTACCTAGTGTCAATCAATCCACTCATGTTAAACTTTATAATGATGCCTATTTGCAGCAAAAATGTGTCTTATCTATAATTATCAAGGTACTCGGCTCTCATCAGTCACCTTTATCTGAAGTACCGAGTTCTATCTTAGTCATTTCACTGCCTTATTGAGATTAATATAACTATCCAATATTCATACAGCATACTACTTAAGACATACAAATGAGTGTGTTTTATTGTAGATGCGTCATGCACACATTCACACTCGAATATATTTGTAACACATGTTACATTATCAATATTAGCCATGAATTACTTCACAATTGTTATTTATCAGAACCATTATCTCTAGAAACTGATTGTAATATTATTATTTTAACCCATTGACCACCGTAAGGCCCGATCGGGGCGCGACACAATAGATTTTCTATTGTGTCTGTGATTCCGAGGACTGATGGATTAAAATGAATTATTGGTACTTTATTGTATTATTGTGGAAACATTGTCAAGAAGTTAATTAAGCGCTTAGAAGAATGATGTGTTTTTTATCTTACAATATTTTATGCAATAAAATTTTTAGTAATGCAAGTAAAACAAAAAATACAGTACCTACCTACTTCCCTGAGAAGTAGATTGTAATTAAAGTTTTTTTTTATCAATTCATAGGTATAAAGGGTTGGTTTTATACCTAGATAAAAATTTTAGGTAGGTACCCCTAAAATTTTTATTGGACCATACATACAAACTACACCCCATTTTTTCGAAATATCACCCTAAAATCCAAACTACGACGTGTCAAACGGAGAGCCTTGTTACCGAGATTCTATAATAAAAAATATTTTTTATCACACCGGTGACGACACTAACAAGTTACCTTGTAGGCAGCGATAAGACGGTTAGGATCAACACGTGATTACTAAATATTTCACTGACCTTGCGAATGGGGTTTGTTCGACGTGGTAGGTGTCTGTGATGGGATCCGAGCGCATGATGCTTCGCAGCTTCTCCTCAGCCAGCTCCAATAGTCCATCACTCGCCGTTTTTATATCAGCCTTGCATATTCCACTCAAAACACTCATTTTGGACGTGTAGACGACTGACGAACCGAAACAAACAAACGCTAATGTCACCAAAAGAACACACTATTTAGTCCTTATTACCAAAGTATCACTTATACGTTACAAAGGCATCAATTAGGCCATAAGAAACATTTTAAATGCCTCCGGTTTCTCAAAAGGTAACTGAATGCTCTCCCATGTCATTGCGAGAAGCAGTTACTGTTACGAATGCTTCAGCTTCACTTAAATCGGCACGTTTAAACAAACATTTGTATCACTTCATATTCAAAACGAAATAAAACAAACTGTTTATTTACACACGCGTTTCGAGAAAACTTTTATAAATTTGATAAACGCGGCAGGACAGCTGCGTATCGACGAGTCGATCGCACTTCGCCATACACGTTTCTGCCAAGAGAGCTAGTCGCGGACTCCCGTCTCCTAGCGACCGATACCATTCAAATTCCGTTGCGAGCGAATGTCACTATTCAGTTGTTTCAAGTTCGAAAGTTATCGTACGTCACTTATGACATCTAAGTTATACATAGGTTTACTAGATGGCGCTGAAATTCTTTTTTATTATTTTCAGTAAACTTAACAAGATTTAAAACTCAAATTTCAAAACACTTTGTTCTTGAGATATATAATAATAATCATTTATTTTTTAAATATATTGCATTTTTTTAAATTTAATTCTAAATTGAAACATAACATTGACTTAATTTTAGGATTACTAGCGACATCTGTAGTCGTTCTTCTAAAAATTCAAGTGGTTTATTGTGTTTGATTAAAGATGGCAGTACTAACTGGAGAAGGATATGGGATATATCCTCTATTCGTTTTACCCACAGGTTTTATCGTGGTTTTATCCCATTTTACTATCCATGACCACAAAACAGTGGTAATTTTAAATATTTACAACGAATAGCGCAGTATTTTCATTACAATTTTAAGTAAACAATGCAAAAATGTAACCTAATTCATAGGTACGTAATTTATTAAGATTATCATTTATTACAGCTCTTAAGTAAGTATTTATTCTTAGTGTACCTACTGTACCACAAATAAGATATTCATATTTTAAAAACAATTTGCCACACGAGACCTCATTAGAAAATGTTTAACGCATGAGCGCAAATCCAGTGACTCATTGGTAATGAGTACTGGGTTCGATTTCCGGTGGTAGCAAAAAAAACTCGGCTGGACCAGCCCTACTTGTCCGAAAAAAAATTACCTATCAGATAGACATATTTATAATGCGGCTAAACGTAATGATTATAGGTACTCTTTGATTGCGGCATGTAACACGATGTTTGTCGGAAATCGCGACTTTATTTTTACATTGTATTACTTGTAAAAGTAACTTCAGTACAGACCACAACATACTTGACGGGTAACTCAATCAAAAAGGGTAATATTTTAAACTGTTTATTGCATAAAATATATTATTTACTATAATATCTTAAATTACATTTAGGCTTATGTTAGCTTGAGGTTGGTGGGAAGAACTCATTTACAGTTTGAATAATCTTCTGTACATCATCTTCTGACAAACGCTCCTCACTTTCTTGTACAATCTGTGAACAGAAACATAAAACTAGAGTTAATGAATTATTTATCTTAATTACCCAGTAAAAAATTATTGTCACAGAGAATGGGTATGTTACAACATAATTTTTTTTTTCAGGTATTTATATACTACTCCTGTATAATGAAAGAGTAAGCTTCATTTCAGGTTGGAAATAATGTGAACAGGGTTTTTAATAGACACTACAGAGCATTGTTTATTTTTTCAAGAAGGTAAGAGCTTGAAAAATTAAATAGATTTTTCAATTTATATGTATGTTATGGTTTCACTTTGCAGGTAAAACTCTTGGGGAACATGCCTGAGAGTGTTTTTTCACCAGAGATGTGCTATGCAGCTAAGCTGCAAAAAAGAAGCTATGCTATTAAACTATGTGACCACTTATGCTAAGCTATGCAGCGGTTCGAGTAAGCTGTGAGAGAAAGATGTGCAGCTCAAGATATGTGATGTTTCGATAGTAGTTTCCGCTCTGCACATGGATTGGTGAATATTAAATTCATCCGCAGCAATGTAGTCAAACATATACCAACCTGCACTAGACCACTATGGTAGATCATGATCTCAATTCTCAATGCTTATATAATTGAAGACCTTATAGTTTAGTAAGTATTGTTAAAATCATTTAAATTTATATACTCAAATTCAAATATTTATTTATTAAATTGGACTTCTTCTAGAAGCACTTTTGAACTGTCATAACATATTTTTAACATTTACCACTGATTCGAAATACAATCTAACTAAACATAATATGGTCCAGTAAGGAATTGGAGTAACTTTGTCATCTTTCCTCAAAAGGAACTAACAAGTATGAATGTAATAAAGCTATTCATGCATCTTCACTTTCCCTGAATTTCTGAAACTTCTCAATTTGATATTTGATCATAAATTTTTAGAGCTACTTACTAATTGTATTTCTAATTCAGTTCTTGGAGGCGTATTAACCATCATTAATTTCTCTAATTTAGTTAACTTGAAGGGTTTCATTGCTTCCAAGAATTTTCTTACTGAGTCCGCAGTTTGATTTTTACATTCTGTGTCTTGCAAATATCTAACCGTCTGAAAGAAAAAAAAGATTTGTAATATTTTATCAAGGTATAATGTTGTAAAATGTATGTTGAAATTTATCATTCAAAATTTTTATAAGGAAGAGCGATTCACCAAATTGTTTAAGAAATATATTGCTCAGATTAACAAAAAAGACTCACTAAAATTTTTACAGATTTCATTAAAAATGTGCTGCTCTGAAGACAGTCATTCTAATAATTATTCTAGTTAAGTTATTCTAGTACTAGTGTACACACGTAAGAAGTGAAACTTCTTTATGACCTTATTTTTCAAAAAATAATTTACTATATGCAACTTTACAGAAATACGTCGAATCACGCGTGGTAGGGATTAGAAAAAGATGGCGCGTAACGGAAAATGTCACGTGTAACATTGTCACGTGTCACGTTTTTTCCAACCCCGATAAAGAAGTTTCACTTCAAAAATTGAAAACCCTTGAAAAGTTGATAAAATTATAAATAAGTCATTTACCTCATATGTAACAGTAGCTAAAGATCCTTCTCTTTTATGTTTCTTTTGAGTATTATCTTTCAGTGTCTGTAATATTTGCATCACTTCATAATTGCAAAGAAATGCACTGTTAGCTTTTGTGCTGAAATTTATAATGGATGTTTAAACTTTAAGGAAAAGAAAATTAGTCTACTGCCATTTTTGTATATTTTTCTTTTTAGCTACTATTATTAAAGTGAAGACAATTCATAAAATTTTATTTCTTTGTGTTGTGTATTTTAAAATACATTGTTATTTTTAAGTTAATTATTATTTATTTATTTATTTATATTTATTATTATGTTATAGCTCTCAAATTCTGTGTGCATGCTGGTGTTCATATTGTATTGTGTACAAATATCCAGATTTTAAATTTAAAAACAAATTCCAATAGAACAAATAAGCAATTTTGTATCACTTGTCCAGTCCAAGCTTAAATATTTGAGTTATACTATAGGTACTTATTCATAATTATTATCAATGGTGTACAAATTGTATAGAGTTGAGAGGTTTACTTTAACTTACGTTTCCATTAGATATAAAATCCCTTTATGTAAATATTTTGAGGCAGAGAAAATCCGAAGAATTTAGAATTATATTAAAACTGTTTAACTCGTGAGATTATCAATCACATCACTTAGCATTGAAGAAAATAATTCATAACTAAACATTTGCTATCGATAACTAAATTACAATGATTACATTAAATTTAAGAAGTTATTATAAGTAATTATAAGAAGTTATCAGTTTAAACTTGAGAAAAATATTGCAAAGAGAAAACAAATACATACTAAAATATTGTTCAAAACTTCAAAATAAATTGGCTGACGGCTGTCATCTGTGTCATGTGTGACCGAGTGTGTGACAGTGTGACAGTCTTAGTCTTTGACATTTGACGGAACATGAACGGTACAAAATCAACCATAGATTAAAAAAATTTACGACCATAAACTAAAAAAAATTAGGATACGCAGTAAATAGTTCAGTTTTATCTACACTTGAAAAATGCAATTTACCATTTTAAATCGATCGCGATGGTGTATGAGATATGGTGGAGATATGTAACCAAAAAAAAAAAAATGGGTAAAAAAATAGAACGGTCATTTGAATGGCATTTTTTATTAAAAGTGCAGCTTATGTGAAGTAGCTTACTGGATTTTTATTCCACCATCGAGATTTTTTACATTTATGTTATAAATTTTTTGATACTAATAATATTATGTCTTTCCTAAAATTGTTATATATTGAGCGCAAGTTTTTAAGGATTCCTATTTACAGAAAAAATTATTTTCGACCACTTAGTCAAGAAAATTTCAGTTCTGGATTTTCAAAAGTCAAAACCCCTATTAATGCTTATTACCATCATTATTTAAATTTAGCATTGCCTAAAGATAAGATATTAGCAACTTATATATGGATTGACGGGAGCGGTATAACATTGCGTTCAAAAGATCGTATATTGGACAAAGTTCCTTGTGACCTGGCAATGGTACCGAAATGGTCTTTCGATGGAAGTTCTACCGGTCAAGCAAAGACTCAAGACTCCGATACAATGTTAATTCCCTCAGCTGTGTATAGAGATCCATTTCGCAAAAGTCCCCACGTCTTAGTTCTATGTGAAACATATTATGGTGATGGAACCCCTACAGCAACGAATCATCGAGCAAATTGTGCTAGTGTATTAAGTAAGATTTCCGATGAAGAGCCTTGGTTCGGTATAGAGCAAGAGTACACTATGTTTGATTCAGATATGTGGCCGCTTGGCTGGCCGAAATGTAGAGGGTACCCCACGCCCAAATCACTTTATTCATATTGTGGTATTGGCGAACATGTCGCTGGGAGAGAAATAGTAGAGTGTCACACTAGAGCGTGTATCTACGCTGGGTTGGATTATGTAGGTTCCAATGCAGAAGTAATGAAAGGGTCATGGGAGTATCAGGTAGGAACAAGCTTAGGAATTAAAGCTGCTGACGATCTTTGGGTGGGACGTTATATATTAAATAGAATAGCCGAACAATATGGCGTTATAATAAGTTACCATCCAAAACCGATGGGAAAAGACCAACCAGGTATAGGTTGCCATCATAATTTTAGTGTAAAAAAAATGCGCAATGAAGGTGGTTTAGAAGAAATCGAAAAAACATGCAAATTATTGTGTGAACAGCATTCAAAATTAATTAAGAATTATGGCCTTATGGATGGAGAAGAAAATAAAAAGAGATTGACTGGCCAATTCGAAACGGCGTCATATGATAGTTGTAGATGGGCGGTAGCAGATCGTGGTGCTTCTTTAAGACTTCAGAGAAGTGTCGTATCTAATAAAAAAGGATTTTTAGAAGATCGACGTCCCGCGGGCGACTGTGATCCTTATAGAGTATGCACCCTTCTCGCAGAAACGTGTTTATAGTAAAATAGCATAGAGGAACGCTTTCGTGTTTTTAAGACGAAAGGAGGTAATATAAAAATAATGGGCTCGTCATTGGCTGAATAGAACACGATATTCAAATGATTTAAAAATTTTCAAATCTCAGTCAATTATTTTACATTGAATTAACACCAACAGAAAATTTCTGGAATATTTACTAATGAAAATTACAAAATTTTTGTAATAAATTAATAAAAAAAGAAGAAAATAGAGAAGACGAAGAGTGCAAGATGAAACATTTTGTAAAATGTCTTTCTATATTACAAAAGCATAATAATGTGCTTTTTACACCAAAACGGCATATGCTTAAAGAATCTATTAACCACATCATGAGCAAGAAAGTGATGGATAGATATATACGACTCCCCGTACCCTGTAACAAAGTTCTGGCTACCTACTGCTGGATCGATGGATCAGGTTTGAATATGAGATGTAAAGATAGAATTCTTAATTGTACCCCATATTGCGCTGATGCGGCACCAGGTTGGGCTTTTGATGGCAGTTCCACTGGCCAGGCTACTACTGCGAATTCTGATACAACTCTTAAACCAGCTGCTGTATATAAAGACCCTTTCAGATTAGAACCTCATGTTCTTGTGTTGGCTGAAGTATATATGGGCGACGGTTCAGCTGCAAAAACGAATCACAGAAAGTTCTGCAATGATTTGTGTGAATTTCATAAAGCGGAAGAACCGTGGTTTGGACTGGAACAAGAATACACAATGTTAGACGTAGATGGATGGGGCTTAGGTTGGCCTAAAGGTGGCGGGTTTCCTGCTGTCAATTATGAATTTTCTTATTGTGGAGTTGGAGCTAAATACATAGCTGGTAGAGATATATCTGAATCTCATACGAAGGCCTGTCTATATGCAGGCTGTGACTTCGAAGGAACGAATGCAGAAGTAATGTTTGCCTGCTGGGAATGGCAAATAGGAACTACAATTGGTATAAAAGCTCCAGATGACATGTGGATGTCTCGATATATAATGTCGCGAGTATCAGAAGACTATGGCGTGGTTGTAACATATCATCCTAAACCAATGGGGCCTAAGCATCCTGGTGTTGGTATGCACCACAACTTTAGTACGAAAAGAATGAGATCTGATGGTGGATATCAATTTATTGAAGAATGTATTAAACGATTAGAAAAAAATCACATGAAACATATGAAAAATTATCAACATGATGAACAAAGTAACAGGATGCGGCTATCAGGGAAGTTTGAAACAGCGCCATTTGATAAATTTTCTTGGGGAATTGCAAATAGGAAAGCTTCTATACGTTTAGGAAGAAATATAAAAGAAAAGGGAAAGGGATTTATGGAAGATAGGCGACCAGCTGGTGATTGTGATCCTTACTTAGTTTGCGGTTTACTTATGGACACATGTTTAGGATCAGTAGGTAGTGGTGGTGGTGGTAAGGGTGGAGGTAAATGTAAGTAAAAATACTACCATCGATGAGCGTAATTTTGTTATGGTTTGGTTATTTATCGTTTCTTATAAAATTGATGTCGTATTACAGTATAAGGTTTTACAGAATTTTATAACCTTTATTTTGAATAAAATATTTTTTTTTCAGTAAGTGTCTTGTTTTACTTAGCCTTAATAACTCATTTTAATTAAATATTTACCTCTCTGATACAAGGGTATAGAAAAAAAGACAATATTCTAACAAAATAAAAATTAAGACTACAAATTTGATTTCTACTCATTGAGATATTATTAATAGGGAGACGACACCGCCTACATCACTTATGTTCCACTCAACATACGTCATGTGACGTATGTTGAGCGGTATTTTTTAATGGTTTTAAAGTGAAACGCATCAAACATGCCTTCGTGTGTGTTACGATATTGCACAAATAATACAAATAATACGGAAAAGTGCAAAGGAATAACTTTCATCGGTAAGAACCTAACTAGATAATAATTTTTAAAACTTAGTTAGAGCAAAAAAATGGCGCACAGATTTTGTTCGTGGTGTCTCCTCCATACGTAGTAATATTATCTCAATGTTTCTACTACTACTACTACGTACTATATTGTAGTTATTTACTTAAGATAGATATTACATAATAATGTGCTGCAGATCTTCGTTTTTGTAAAACAATATTAACTAAGTTAAAACTTTGGAAAACATTTTTATATTATTGAGTTTTTGATTGTTTAAATATTATGAATAAAGCTATATTGGGCTCAACTTATTTCATGCATGGTATTTAATAATATATTGTTTAAATACAACAGTATGCGTATAAATAAAAACATATTTTTTTTAATTACATACATAGCTTAAAAAATAAACCATAGATATTTATTAAGGTTTATTTTGGGAAGTGAAGGCTCTGAGCACTGGCAACTTTAAGATTGCGGCCATTTTCATTCTTTTCTCTATTCCTGCCGTCATATGGCGTATAGTGTGATAGTTTGTCCGCCATATTAAATGAAATCAATAAAATAAGACAAAATGTCGCCTTACTAAGTGTGTGAAATTAATCCATCAACATCCAGTTTTTGTGTAGTTAAAACATCAAGAGGATCACAATGGAGAATTCCTACGGTGTGGGGATCGATAATAGATACGCTCTTTTCTTGGACGATGAGTCCGATCCTCTTGATGCGTTAAAAGCGCGAGAGCAAGCAAAAGAGCTCAAAAAGAAGACCAAAGAGGCCGAAAAAGAGAACAAAGGCAAACCTGAGGCCAAACCTAAGAGCGGCAATGCCGTCGTGAGGAAAGGTATCAAGGAAACTCAAAATGTGAAGTCTCAAGAAATTAAGAGCGGTGAACAACAAAAGCCTAAGGGACCGCCGCGAAACAATGAGCGCAATGCGGAACGTCCGCCGCAACGCCGTCGCGAAGATCGTCCGCAGAACGGTGCTGTTGAGGGCAAGGATGGTGCCAGACCTCCTCGACGTGAACTCGGTGATCGCAGGCCTAACTTCGAAAGACGTAACTTCAATGACAACCCCGAAGGTGGTGAACGTCGCGGACCAAGGCCGCCGCGCGAACCGCGTGACGGTCAGCGTGGGCCCCGACCGGGTTTTGACAACCGGGGAAAACGTGAGTTCGACAGGCGGTCCGGTTCCGATAAAACCGGCGTGAAACCGGTCGACAAACGCGACGGTGGCGGCCCACACAACTGGGGTACTATCAAAGATGACCTCGACGATATGAACCCGACCGGCTCGGACGCCGACGTCGCCGAAGAGAAGCCTGCCGAAGCGCCGGCCGCCGGTGCAGGTGATGGACAGCAGCCAGAGGCCGAGCGCACCGTCCCCGCCGAGGAGGAGCCCCGCGAGCTCACTCTCGACGAGTACAAAGCGCTCAGGAACGCTCAGCGCACGGCGCCGCAATACAATCTTCGCAAGGCCGGCGAGGGCGAGGACTTGAGCCAGTGGAAGAACCTGGTGTTGCTAGAGAAGAAGAAGGAAGGCGGCGACGACGATGACTCCGACGAAGAGTACGACATCTCTGACTATCCGCAGCGCGTGGGCCGTCAGAAGCGCGTGCTCGGCATCGAGTTCACGTTCACGGACGGCGCGCGGCGCGGTGGCACGGGCGGGCGCGGGCGCGGGCGCGGCGGCCGCGGGCGAGGCGGGCGCGGGCCGCCGCGCGACGAGGCGCCCGTGGAGGAGCCGCGCCCGGCGCCGCGCTCCCAGGTCGCGCCTCCCAAGGTGGACGACAGCAAAGATTTCCCCTCTCTCAGCTAGACTAACAGTGAGCCTTCACACTACTCCCCTTTCGAAGTATGATAGAGATACAAATTAAATATTGTATGTACCGTTATTTTTGAAGTAAATATACAAAATATTTACATGAGTGTGTATTATATTGCATTGAATTTTAGCAGATTTAATCGTTGACTATCTATGAACCTTGAAAAGATTCAAAGGTTTACTTATAAATTTTATAGTGATGGGAATTGACTCGAAGCACTCGGGTAGCGAGGAGGGGGAGGATGTTTTATTTTTTCTTTACTAAGAGATTGCTACATTAATGCATATGAATCGTTAAATAACAGTAGCTTTTTATTGTAATCACATCAGCTTATGGTTTTAACATTTAATAAGTTGTATGAATAAGATTTTAAACTCATAGACTGTGACACGCTATATTGAATGAACTCCGTCACAATTTAGAATAGAGCATTTGTGAAAATAACCCTTGTTGCATTTTGTGTCATAAGTTTGTGTTGACAAATGCAAACTTAAATCTGTAAATAGTCTTAAAAATTTAAAGATAAGGTCGTAAAATAACAAGGTTGATTTTTGTTGTTACACAAACTTCTTGAAAAATAAACATTTTGTATGTGTGAAGTTTTCCTTTTTTTCTTTATTAATCAAATAAGTATTACAGTATCACCATTAGTCCATTCTATTAATTTTTATAGACTTTCCTCCCCCTGTAAAAGTTTAGTATAAGTTGATCTAGAATATAATCTCCAATAATAAATTTGGAGTATCTGTTTTTAATATTGAAATTACCGATTTCAACTAACTGCATATGGTTTATAGATGTATGCTCTGTACATATACCAAAATAGATGAATTTTTATTATTTTTGTCTGTGTTTTGTTCCGGCTATTGTCAGGAATGGCTGGACCGATTTTGACG
Organism: Colias philodice; assembly: GCF_061535455.1. Lineage (NCBI taxonomy): Eukaryota > Metazoa > Arthropoda > Insecta > Lepidoptera > Pieridae > Colias > Colias philodice. The sequence continues at coordinate 11,330,283 of NC_143094.1, read as the reverse complement.
GAACTTTCACTGACAGATAGTTACCATAAAGATTCAACTAAGGCTCTTTTTAAACCAATATTCCCACAGGAATATTAGAATTAAAAGGAAAAATTCATTCACGCGCGCGGATGAAGCCGCAGGGCGCAGCTAGTACATAATATGAAACAATTCCAAAATATAACTTTTTCGAAATGAAATCTATACTATTAGCACAGACTAATAATAATATACTATGTATACAACTATTAGTTTAAAGATGAAGAGTTTGTTTGTTTGAACACGCTAATCTCAGGAACTACTGGTCCGATTTGAAAAATTCTTCAGTGTTGGATAGCCCATTTATCGAGAAAGGCTATAGGCTATATAATATCATCTTGCTAAGCGCATCAAGAGCAGAGCAATGCAGGTAAAACCTCAGGGCACAGCTAGTAATATTGTTAACATTCAGTTAACACATCATAAAGGAAGTAAATAAAACAAATATTGTAATTAATATAGTATATTGACACATTTGATCACTTTCACACAAAAACAAATTACTTAGAATTTTTACACAATAAAACAATACTCAAAGGTAGTTAAATATTCAACACAATAGAACTATTTACTTACAGACATAAACACAAACTTACACTTGAGTGTAATATACATAAGCGCAATAAATAATGTATTTACAATGGAATTAGATGCTCAGAAATGTCTATTGATGGTTAACATAGTGCTATGCTATATGCGCAATCTTGAGCATTTTATGAATATCTATACATTGTCTATAAATAACCAAGGAACATCAATATTTGCAAACATCACAACATCCACATTTTCACATCAATTAATTACATTACCTATATATAAATAGACTAACTATGGGGAGAAATAATACAATTTTTGTTGCCAATTTATTATAAGCAATATTTTTAATCAGCTGACTAGGAAGTAATGATGAAAGGTATAAGGATATAGATTCAATAGCATCTCTGTTTTAGCCAATACTTTTACAATCCCTTATTTTCTGTATAAACATAACTTAATAATAATTAAAGTACATATTATTTTGGTGCAAGTAATGTTTATGAATGCTGATATAAATTACATTTAATTGGCCATCAAAAGGTTAAAAAAATTATAAATTAGTGACATAAAGCGTAATAACTAAACATGGCTCAGGGGCCTGTTTCACAGCCACAATACAGTTAACTTACAAATAAAAGCATTAAAGTACAATCCTTGACAGATAAGTGGCCGTTCGTACTGATAAATGCCTCGCACACCTACATTACATACTGCAATATATAGCAAATTCATCAACACTATCACTGTTTGTCTCGGCCATACTATCAATTTATTGTTATTTACACAGGACAATGAGTTGAGAAATAATTTTTCAATCGACCTTAGATTTTATTTTTAAACTAAGTATAGGTTTATTTTTGAAATACTCAGCAAAAGTACCTACAACATAACTTTGTTTATTCAATGCCAAAAGTATTTGTTTCCTCTACGGCTAGTAGTAATTTTTCATGAAGCAGCTGCGGTGTTGGATACGGTGGTAAGTCTAGTCTGTTGAAGCAGGTGTGAGCTCTGGGCAGCGACTCGACTCTGCCCCACCGCTCGATGCAGAAGCGCCGCGGGCCCGTCGAACCCCGCAATGCTGAGAATCCTTCATACGGTATCGACGAAGTTCCGGTCACAAATTGTACAAGTCGCAGACGTTGTTCATTCGTAAATCTGAAAATAATATAAATTAGTCTTTATTTAAAAGGGGAAGTCATGGTTATTACTTATATGATGCAATACTCTAGAGTCTAGGCTGTGAGATAATTTTAATCATCAAAAACTAATAAAAAAATTACAATAAAACAGTCATAAATTTCCAAGAATTTAAAAAAGGAAGCATATCGTATTCTATATATATTTTTTTGGGAATAGGAACAATTTAATGTTGGTTTACGATAATGTTATCGTGTGGGTCTATGCCAATATCTTATCTCGGTTGTTAGCCACATTTGGCTCGAAGTATCTGACCATATGAACCTTAGTCCTTGGTAATTAGTGTCACAAAGTATTGCGGAAAGAATATCTTTTGGTTAGAAAAATTTCCATGGTTGGGTATAATTCTATATTTATAAATTTGTCCACACGAAATTAAATAGGATTGAGGGTGAACGTGTACGCCCATGTGCATGTTACGTATAACTTACATAGGTACCTATAAAAAATAAATGATATTATGCTAGTAAGGAATGAATTGTTAAAAGTTTAAAATAATAGAAACATTATAAAATTGGTTTCGATTTCGTTGCCTATTAATATTTCCGGCCAGTCGTATAACTGACCTTGCACGACAAGTCTAATTTTATTAGCATACATTTTAACGAACCAGTTTCATTCACGCATTTTAATTTGCTAGTTGCCTATAAAACTTGGAACGTTTATGTTAAGATTGTATTGAAATTTATTGGTATGGCTCCATAATTTTAAAGATAGATAAGACAAGCAGGCCTGTTAATTTGACTTTTGAAAGGATCTTCGATACGATTTAAAGTCAATTCTCTCAAGACTTGTGTTAAAATTCTTTTGCTGAAAAAAAAAAAAACTATTCAACCTCCCATAATAATACTCTACAAAGCAAAACACACAGTGCTAACACAAATCTATTTGTCATTCCTAAAACAAAGGATTATGCCAGATTTAGTATAGGAAGTGGCGTTTTTTTTTTACCAAACCAAACTAAATAAGACAAGTATATCTCTCTGAACTCGAACGGCCTAAAGTCTATCTCTCCAATCTCTACCAACAAATACTTACTTCGCCGGTCCGCCATATCGAGTTTGCGAGCGAAGCTATTACTTCCTAAATCAAAAAAACCTCTACACATAAAAAAAAAAAATTACCTATCAATAGCCTGCCAGAACCACACTATCACAGGATGAGCGTCATGGTACCCGCCCCTGTACTCCGTGTTACTGCGCCAGTCCGCCACGTCCAGTTCTGGCGCTCCGGCTATCACCAGTTCGAGTTCGCGAGCGTCGAACGCTGCTACTAGACGCGGGTCTACCACCTGGAAATAGAAATGAAATTTTATTTTTTGAGTAATAAAAAAATGAACATTAATTTGCCATTTTTCAGTTATTAGTTTCAACGCCATCTAGTGTGGAAAAAAGTAAAGTGTATGCTATGTGTATTCTTGGTTATTTAACTTCATCTAGTATGTATAAAATAAAGCAAATAAAAGAGTGGATGAATAAGATGTTTTTTTTATAATACAGAAATAGGGCATAAATATGAAAAACTACTCCTATTATACAAGTTTAATTTATATGAATAGGAACCGAATGTTAAGAAAAGTAAAGGTATACCGAAATAAATGCCGATAAAATAAATGGTAAGTTAATAAAATATGGCCGGTGAAATTGTCGAAACTCGAAAGGGCAAAGAAGGAAAGGATTAGGGAAACTTAATAAAACAATAGAAACAATTTGATATTTTATTTTTTTAACAGCTGTAACATGCGATTTTGTATATGGCATGGTTTTAGGTTGCGTTAGGTTTGCAATTTGTTACCTGTAAGTTTTGGTTTACAGATACATATTATATTAATGATGTGATTTGTTGGGCCGTGATGTGATGTGACTCGCAGTTATAATATGTACCTAGTCACTTGCAGTTTGTTAACTAACTAATGCTCGGTGATGTGACGTGGATTTACGTGATGCCACCTCTATGATGTGATATTTTGCAACATAATGTGGCGTGTTGTAAATTGTAACGTGAAATGTGCGTAATGATATGATGTTGTCAAGCTGATGTGTCACATGGTGTAACAAGAAGGGACGTCGTGTCAGTGCCGGCGTTAGGGGGGGGGGGGGGGCGAGAGGGGGTGATAACCCAGGGCGACAAATTCTGGGGGGCTCCAAGGTATGAAGTTGGAGTATCTTGGATCTCCTGGTGCAAACCTTCAGAACACCTGAAGTGGGCGCCACAATATTTTCGCCCGGGGTGTCAGTGGCCCTTACACCGGCACTGCGTCGTGTAACATTGTATGCTATGCTATGTGTCGTGTACCGCGTCACTTGTCTCACCTCGTGGAAGCCGCGCACGAGCCACTCGGTCTGCGGCGCGACGCCGCGCTGCACGCGCCAGCGCACGAGCCGCTCGAGGTACTCCTTCTTGTTGCGCTCGGTGACGGGCACGTCGCGCCCGCCCGGCTTCAGCTCGCGCTCCGCCACGCGCCCGTCCGCGCCGCGCTCCGACACCGCGAACGTCAGCTCCAGCGACGACACGCAGCGCGCCGCCTGTGTACCGAAACACACGTCTTCGTTATATACAATAGTACTGTAGAATATAGGTACGCCAGCATAACTGATTGTGAAACTCAAAGAAAATTAGCGCTGCGTAACGCAACGCACCACTGGCGTGTACGTTACGTGTTAAGCGCGTCACACACGGTGAAGATACTATAATTTTTATCTTAAGATACTGTTATATTTTATATTACAGTATCTTAACGCATCCGGTATCAGCGTTCGGACCATCATTTTTCTTTTTGTCATTGCGTACTAAGACTCCTGTAGAACCGCCATCCTGTTACAAATGACGCGAAATTTTGTGGGTCATTTGTAACAGGATGGCGGTTCTACAGGAGTCTTAGTACGCAATGACAAAAAGAAAAATGATGGTCCGAACGCTGATACCGGATGCGTTAAGATACTGTAATATAAAATATAACAGTATCTTAAGATAAAATCTTCACCGTGTGTGACGCGCTTTATTTGTTGCTTTGTTAAAAAACAAGCCCAGTTAAGATGTCTTGTATCTTTTATTTATTTGTCATTTTATCTGTTTTGGTTATTCTTTCTCGATAAATTAAAAAAAATAATATAACATAAGCGAGCCTTCTAAGGTCAAAATTTTCATTCATTCATTAAAAACAACAAAAAAATATTAATATGTCTACTTTAAAATGTCAGCTCTTTTAATTCATATTTTTTATATCTACAATTTTATAAGCGCAAGTTCAAAAGGTTTACTACACACCTGCAACCATCGCAGCGAGGCAGCAAACTGCGCGTCCAACGCATCAACGTCCTCCAACGCGGGCGGCAACCGCAGCAACGCGCGGTACAACGCTCGTGTGAACCACGCCTCTAATAGATAGCCGTGCACTAGAGCCAGCCCTAGAACGCGACCGGAGAATCGGAACCTAAAAGAAGAAAAAAAAAGACATAATTTGACAGCTCGTTAAATTTATTATCTGCACTGTGATGAGCTAATGGTCTTTTTGGTGGAAATGCATGAATGAGTAATGTTATGACTAATGTAACATTGTGTCCTTTATCGTCTTTGTTACTCGTATTACGATGTTAATTTTTGTTTTTGTTTCAATAAAAGTGTATATTTTATAAACGCATTTTTATTTCAAGTTCGATACAGACTAACTGAATAGATCCCTCTCTAAACGATATACCTATGTATTATGGCGGCAAAAATATCTACACATATTATGATCATACTAAATTCTTGTCTCTAGTTCATAAAAGAATTTACTAATTTTATTAGATTACTGCCTTAAGACTTAAACTCATATATTAAACAGTAAATCTATCCAATTTCCACTGTAATATAACGATCACCTTGCAGCATAGGTTTTGCAAGTCACACAACTATTGTGATGATATTTTATTTGATTGTTTGGTTGAACGCGCTAATCTCAGGAACTACGAATCCAATTTGAAAAATTCTTAGGGTATAATATAGCCTTCTATATGATAGGCTATCACGCTAATATCAAAGAGTGGAACAACGCGAGTAAAACTGCGGGGCACAGATAGTACCGTATACAATTACACAATACAGAATCGGATGACAACAAAAACTACGATCACGTAAGTGCGCCGTACGTTTGTAATCGTAACACGATACTTGTAACCGGAGCATTTTGGGACTTTCGAGGTCCGCGACGTTCCGGTGTCACATGACCATTGTGTTTGTTTGTTTGAATGAGAAAAGACGTTTACGGTCCTCGTTTTTTGGGTAACGGAGGTGGTAAATTAATCTTGTTGCACGGTAGATTGGATTTGATTTAAAAAATGTTTTGCGCGTCTCTATGGTAGAGCACCTAATTATTGAATTATAAAAATACAGAACGTTGAATGTGACGAGGCTTAAAACTACATAATACAAAAGTGGAACAATATAAATATTACATCGATTTTTGAAAACAGAGTCCCTTAGTAACTTGTATATCAACACATCTTGTTAAAGTACATAATAATAATAGGGAAAAAAATTTGGAAAATCCAAAAGTGCACGCCTCATAATTTTTTTTTAATAAATATTTATTATTTATTATTTTTGTTTATTTAATAACAATTAAACCACATCGAATCAGACCCTGAAAAATGAAAGGGTTCTATTCCTGAGCATACTCAAGCGTAAGAGAAAAAAAAAGACTCGATTAGTAAAGTATTTCGGTCGCTATCGTGTTAACAAGAAAAAGGATCCGCACATACAGACACACGGACGTCCAAGACAGAACTTTTTTAAACTGTTTTTTAACTAGTTTAAATAACAAAAATGACATCAAAAATATCATGAACGTTAAAAATAGTGTTTTTTCTTAATATGTGTGTGTATGTATTATCTTACAAGTGCAATGTATGATACATAAAGACATTTTAAGTTTGAAAAATCAGATGTTTTGCGCGAAGTGACAGTAGTACCCACCTCAACGCTTCGCTTATGAGGCGTGCAATAACCATCAACAAATATAGTTCACTTTCCAAATAAAATCAAACAATAGAGTACTTTCACATTCACCCAATTAGTTAAGTGACGCTGACGACTTAAAACTATTGTACCGTTATTTCTACGAAAAGGGCCATAAAGACAATAGGTAGGTCAGAGACAAAATAACCATTGTAATAAAAATATAAAGACATTCCCATTATTACAATTTTTTATAACAAAAAGTGGGTCCAAAATCTTATCTATTTCAAAATTAATACCGTTTCAATCATTAGGGTAACCACTACTTATTTTTAATGGATTTTTTAAGAGACATCCCCATATATTTACCTGAATAAAGTACACACCTACAACGTTTTAGTATTTACCAAAAATAGCATATTGATACAAGAACATAAAATTTCATAATTGAATGTTTTCACAATATCCTTTCGTGACATTCGTCCAGTCATTCCTTTTCATTATTGTTTATAGTTCAGGTAAAAATGAACCACTGTTTATACATAGTTTTCAACACAATTAAACCATTAAATGATTCATTATTTTAGCCGTCTGTCGCAAGGGCTTTGTTTGGCAGCGGATCAGTAACAAAAGTACAATGAACGGAAGTATGTGAATTAGTAATGACAATTATTAATTTATTAGGCGTCGATTGTACGGTACATTGACCTCCCATGAATGAAAAAATGTGTCATGGTATACCAACTCTAGGGTACCTATACCATAAATAAATGTTAAGCAGTCTTTTAATTACCGATACAATATTATAGTTAAGTATAAAGATTTTTTAATTATGTAGAGTTATTATTTTAAGTAATCCTGAGAAAGCTTTGAAATAAATAGCTTATAAGAATGTATGCATAGATATTTATACGCAACGTCGATCGGATCTGGATTAAATGTACTTATATTATATTTTGGATTAGCAGCTTACGTGCTAATCCATATTTTTTTCACTATTATTTTATTTTAAAAAGGTAAACACATAAACACCGAATTAGCAATCTTCGTTATTAAAATACAATAAACTATTAAGTATTTATTAGAGAGAAAATAATTAATTTATATATTATCTGTAAATATACATCTAATTAATAATACAGATAGTAATCATGTTTCTTTTAACCATCTTTAAATGGGTAGTTACGGCGGAAAAATAAAGCATTGTGTAAGAGCTAATTCCTTCCGTATAAGAATAGACTATAGCAAGCTAATTTGAAAATAAACACAATATATATTTATTATTCATTATTGAGTATAATTGTAGCAATTGTTCTTGTGTCCTTACAGTAATTACCGTTAGTAACTGCTTTAGATAACTTTTAGCGTATTAGTAAATTAATTTGTTTGTTTCTCAATGTTAAATAATTGAAAATTTGTAAATAAAATAATCTGGCCAATTTGACCTAGTTTCGACCTTCAAACGAATACCGAGTTTGTGATAGTTAATTACAAAATAAAGTATTATTAATTAATATTATTCGTATGAAATATTAAGTCAAACAATGAGCTCCATGCAATAATCAAGTCCGTCCATCAAGTTTTTGCGTTGATTTTTTATCATAAACTAATTATTTTAATACTTCTTAAAGCTTAGCACTGAAAATTAAATTTATTCTTTATTATGACTGAGAAAATAAAATAATATTACTTATTATAATTTAAGCAATTCGACGCAACCACTCCTACACAGAATAAAAAAATAATATTTATTTGCCAAAGTATTCTTAATCTTTTATTAATCTAACTAACTACGTTCGTATATTTTCAAAACAAATTTTTTCCTACTAGAGAATTTCTTCACATTACAGATCTTCGCGAAGCATTGTACAACACCGCGTATCGCAATCTCCTAATTTTATCTCCCTTCTTTGTAACTTCCATTGTTAATTTTGAAATACATAAATGATTAACAAGACAATTTTATTACCATAAACATTGTTTTCTATTTTCGAAAAAAAAAAACTTTCCCGCTAAAACTCACCATTCATGATGGTTATCCACGAACGCTGACATCGGCGACACATGCACGGTATACGTGTCATTCGCGGAATATTCAAACAGGCCATAGTACGGGTTGAACAGTTCCCGTGATAGAAGGAAGAAGAATTCTCGGCTGGGGCCTCCATAGTCCAGGCCTTCTTCGCCATCCCATACTACGCATAGCTTGCCCTTCTGTAACTCTTTCTTGCTGCAGGACATGATGCGACGGAACGCGTCTTCGAGGAGGTGTTCACGGCGTATGTGTAACCTGGAATGTGCGTGGTTATACATTAGCTCTATGTTTATAGCGATTATATGTATGGATTGTGGTATTTTTTTCTATTATAATTTCTTGAAGAATTAAAAAACTCCCTAAAAAGTATGGGAAAACTGCAACATAGTTATGTAGAGCTATTTTCATGGTCGGTAGGTGTTTTCGAATTATTTCAGTAAATTCGAACTTTAAAAAGTTTAGGAAACTTTAGAAAGATGATTGAATTTGTAAAATGAAATAATTTCTTTAAGGTGATTGCTACGATCTGTTCCCAGCCAATATCCCGCTAGATGGCGCTGAATTCTACATTTCTAGTTTATTTGAGTTTTTGCGTAATTGGAAAAGATTAAGGTCGTAGGAATAGTCATGGCGGTTACTGAATATTATATTTTATTGAAATATGTCATATCATTGCCTTAAAATCCACCCAATTCGGTAAAAAAATGCATTATAACATCTGTCATTGCATACAGGGTCGTTTACACACACAGACGTATACAAAAATGATAAAGATTTAAGTCTAGATGGCGTGAATGTAAAACAAGTAGGATTGTTATAAAAATAAAAGTTATATTTGTTGGCGTAAACTATTTTGTTGTAATTTTGGGAAATAAATAATGTCAAAATTGATTACAATAAAACGCAGTTTTATTTTATTACCTAGGTACATTACACTATTGTTTTTTTTTTTATCAAAACATGTATTTGAAGTAGCAAATATGATATTATGCTGATCCAAGCATTTTCACTCAAAACTAATATCACTAGTGATTTGTAAAAGTAAATTATTTCAATATACATTTCATAACCAACAAGTAAGAATAATTATTCATACAACAACAAATCAAAAACACTATTTACTATGGAAAAAAAACCAGGAAGGTGAAAAACATATTTACGATTTCGATGCACTCGACTTTTAGTAAAATAATAGGTAAAAATATTATTATGGTTTTGATCACAGACATATCTGTGGTTTTGATTTTAGCTACTAGTATCAGAAAGCTGCGTGTTCAATGCACGTCGGGGTCCCACAACTGTGGAGGAAGGAAGGTAGAATACCTCCATCGAATAAGTGAAGTTTCTCGACATACTCGATTTGCCGGCCGGCCTCAATGAAGATTGTCCGAAAGTTGTATATGTGCTCTGTAACGAAAAAATTTCGCTAGCGCGATTCAGAGTGAGGTGTCGTACAATATACCTAATGAAGTTTTTCATCTTTTTATTTTACTGCAAATACAAAATAAAAATTAAACAATGGTAATGTAAATTCTAAACAAACTACTACCAAAATACAATTAGAACAAAAATCATTTGACTTGTTTATTTCACCCAGAGGCCAGAGGCGGCTCGTGACAAAATTGTATAGGTGTTCACTTGAAATCTTAGATCATTAAGTAATGGATGGAGTACGCTGGCAAATGTACTAACTAAACTTTCTGCTGAATTTGGTGCGGGGAGGGCAACTCACACTATTGAAACACAATCACACATTCACAAAAATAATTTGTGTCACGAAAGTCGTAAAAATTTACGACCTTTTAAGCGACGAGTTTTTAAATTCAACTCTATCCCTAAGTTCATAAAGATTAAATTTGTATTTCATTCCAAGTTGTCTCGTGGGGAGTGTGGTTCAATATCGCGTTCTAAATTCAACTTTATAACTTAGATCATAAAGATTAAATTTGTATTTCTTTAAAAGATAGTCTCGTAAGGAATGCGGTTCATTATCGCGTTTTAAATTCAACTTTCTCTCTTAGTAGATAAAGATTAAATTTGTATATTTTCTTTCCATGATAGTCTCGTCTCTTTCTCTCTCGAAACATGACTCGATTATTTGTCTTGATCATATCGCTAAACGATACATCGACGATTATTAGAAATTGCATTTAATTAGAAATGTACGTTAAAAAATAAAAAAATATACACAAATTAAAGGTTATTCCATCTTTTTTAATATTCGACATGTTTGAATTGCTTCTGCAAGACTTGACAGTGCAAAACGGCATTTTTAGCGGAGCACTCGCAGACGTCCTTTCGATGTTTTACGAATACGCAGAGTGTTTGTAATCGATTACGCAAGTAGTTTTTATGAAAGCATAAGATTTTTCGATTCGAATAATCTTATACCTCAGCAAAAGGGGAAACGCCTGCGAGTGTTATCCATTACTTAATGATCTAAGCTTGAAATAAAACAACGAAAATACAATAGCGTTCGGGATGATTTATTACAAAAAAATGAGCACCACATTTTATAAATGTCTATAACACTAAAAATTACAAAGTACAGGCTATTTCAAAACGAATTCAATGACTAGGTATCAATAATTAGTAAATCACCGAATTTGCATTCGCGAGCGTAGGTATCCATAGTGTTTGTCACTGACGGTCACTGACCTCTATAACTTATAGTTATAGAGGTCAGTGGTGTTTGTTGTGTAAACATGTATGTATTTGAGTAGTTAGTAGCATATTATATTCTGAATTTCTGATCCATGCCTATTCACTCAAAACTAATAACACTAATGATTTGTAACAGTAAATTATTTCAATAGGTAGGTATTTGAACATTTCCCAACAAGACGTAAGAATAATTATTCGTAGGTATACAAGATACAATAACAAATCTAATACACTATTTATTATTTTATTATTTACTAGCGGTCCGCCCCGGCTTCGCCCGTGGTACATGTTTACGTTTTCTCTCCATAAGAAGTAATAGCTAGAGAGCTAGCGCAAAGCTACCTGTATGTATTTGACCAGACCTGGATTTTTGTGTGTTGATTCCCCTATACCTACTATACATGAGATGAGGAGTCACTAAGCCCAGAGTGGTGGACGGGGCGCGCGCTTAGGTAAGACAGGTGGAAATTTTTGGCGAACTTTGAAACCATTTGACCACGTCTGCCATTTTGATATTTGAAAATAGATTATTATTACTATCGGAAAATAACAATGGCAGACCATTATCACGCGGATAACATTCTGGCAGACACTTATGAAAGTGCTGAAAAAAATACAATTTTGAAAGTATTTGACCAGATCTGCCATTCATATATTTTATTTATTAGGGTCTTAAAAACTTATTTTCGAAACGGCAGACATTTTCATTGCGTACAGACTTCAGCAGACAACAAAACTTTACAGACTTCAGCAGTCAACAAGACTTAGCTTCTACATGGTCAGATGTATATATGTATTACGTTCCCTGACCTTACATCAATGATTTACTTTATTAATGTTTTTATGGTCATTTACATTTAATTTTGAAAACTATGGAATAAAATTTATAAATTTGATGATACAAAACTAAATATACATTTGTAAAGAATCTCAAATATAAAGTTGTGTTGCAAATAACAAATCATCATTTAAATATTTAGTTTATTTCTTTATTTAAGAAACAATTAACAATTACAAAACAACATAAAAAAACACGCATGCATTTATTGAAATGTTCATTCATCATCACTATCGTATGGCGTTGTGTGACTCGTCTTCATAATCCATTGAATCGGATTCTGTAAAAGTAAAACGTAAATTATATAATAAAAGAAATGAGTCATTATAAACTTACCTAGTAAGGCAATGCCTTTGATGTCGCACGATGCCGCCGCGCCGCCAGTGTAGGTACTTCTGCTGCTACATGAAAATATGCTAGGGTTGCAACAAATGGGAAATAAAACAATTGTGATTATTACTATTATGATGTAATCATTTATTCATATTATGTACATTCAAAACAATTGCTATTATTAAATCTGATGTAATTATTTTTTCATAAATATATAATTATTATTAATTACATAATATATTGCACTGTGAAATATTTACGTATCACTTTATTTTTGATGTTCTTAATTGTCTTTTATAAAATTTAAGTGACGCATTCGCATTGGGATCAACAATCCGATAAGAAAAGAATGGAGACAACATATACATAGCTTTGATTTCAATTCTACAGATACAAAATATACAATCTATCTAAAATGATACAACGGATGTTTCCTGCGTTTTCTCGTCAAAATACCGAAACAACGTAATTATTGTATAGTAGTTGGGCGTGAAAGTAAAAAAACAAATGAAAAGTGTTTTCCATATGATTATTTATTAAATTTACGCGATTAAGAATAATTTCAACGATACAATTTAGTAACCGAGAATTCAGAGGATTAAAGAAAATACCTGCCTGATCATTTTATCAAACTCTAAAAGAATTATGGTTATTTCGCATCACTCGGTTTATTAGTTTGGTAATAATTATTAAAGGTAGTTACAACCCTAGCCATTGAGTCGAACGGTAGGCAACACAATATCGACTTTGTGCGGGTACATATGGTACATTTCTTCTTGCTGTGAAGCGTAATTATTATTATTAAGATTTTTAGGCTATTTTGAATCAGCTGTTCTAATTTAATTCTAGAAATTTATTAAAACGTGATTTTTTTAAAAAGTATATTATGAGTTTATAAATACCTCAACCAATAGTTATTGTGTCCTATCCTCATTTCTTTATATCTTGGTAGTTAACTAAAGTGTTAAATTTACATAACCTCAACAACAACATTTACACTGCCACTGCACTAAAACTAAACTAACTAGCTCTCTAGCTATAAGAACCATCCTCGTACTTCAAGGGATATAATAAAAAAAGAATTATCGAAATCGGTTCAGCCGTTCTCGAGTTATGCGCTTACCAACACATTTTGCGATTCATTTTTATATATAAGACTAGCGGTCCGCCCCGGCTTCGCCCGTGGTACATGTTTACGTTTTCTCTACATAAGAACCATCCTCGTACTTCAAGGAATATAATAAAAAAAGAATTATCGAAATCGGTTCAGCCGTTCTCGAGTTATGCGCTTACCAACACATTTTGCGATTCATTTATATATATATACTAGCGGTCCGCCCCGGCTTCGCCCGTGGTACATAATATTTACGTTTTCTCTACATAAAAACCATCCTCGTACTTCAAGGAATATAATAAAAAAAGAATGATCGAAATCGGTTCAGCCGTTCTCGAGTTATGCGCTTACCAAGTACCAACACATTTTGCGATTCATTTTTATATATAAGATAAGATTATGTGAAAATAACCAGGAAGGTGAAAAACATATTTACGAAAACATAGTAACATAATATGGCTGTCGCTACAATAATTATATTTCAATTTTATCTTTTTATACCTAGTAGAACTGGCCGACGAATAAAAAAAATCGTATTAGAATAAATACAATAAATTACGGAACAAAAAAAGGATTGTAACTGAATTAGGTATGTTTGTTTCTGGGCGCACCGTTTTCGACGACGCGACGCGCGACGTAAGCGTATAGGTATAGGTACCTACTTTGCTAAAACAAACTAATAAAATTGTGTGTCTGTCTGAAAATTCGGAAAAGCATATTTTGCAAGTTTGTAATTACTTTGATAGTTTACCGATTTATAATAATTGTAATTGTAATTGTATAATATATAATTTGCAATGTGGTGAAATTTCATAAAAATCACGGGCCAATTTTTTGTTTTGAATCCCACCGAAAATATAATTGCGTTATTAGAATAATTAATTACTATACCTACCCACGATCAATTATTACAATATAGTCTCAAATGCATACTAGAGAAATATTGCAATTTGATTCAATTAAAATGCATAGCATACAAAAATAAATTCACAACACAAGAAATTCCGCGCGCAAATCATAGCGCGTGTCAATGAAATCAAGAATGTTTTATATCAAGCCGACGCGGACGACGACGCGACGCCGAACAAAAGTACCTACGACGGACGACCACGCTTCGAGTTGCCAAACAACATGAGTAATAAATTGTTTACAAAAAAAAAAAGTTTTCCATTTTTCTGTATGAGTAGACAGAACTTCAAAACGCCACCTGCTACGGTTTATATTATGAACGATTGTTATAAAAATAAAAGTTATATTTGTTGGTGTAAACTATTTTATTGATCAATAATTTTGGAATTTAAAATTGTCAACATTGATTACAATAAAACGCAGTTTTATTTTATTACACTATTGTTTTTTTTATCAAAACATGTATTTGAAGTACCATATAATATTATGCTGATCCAAGCATTTTCACTCAAAACTTATATCACTAATGATTTGTAAAAGTAAATTATTTCAATATACATTTCATAACCAACATGTAAGAATAATTATTATTATTCCTACCTACAACAACAAACCTAAAACACTATTTACTATGGGAAAATAACCAGGAAGGTGAAAAACATATTATTATTTACGATTTCGACGCACTCGACTTTTAGTAAAATATAGTAGGGAAACATAATATTATGGTTTTGATTTTTGCTACTAGTATAAGAAAACTGCGTGTTCAAACTACTTGTTTGTCTGTCTGAAAATTCGGAAGTACTTTGGTAGTTTACCGATTTATAATAATATTGTATATATCGTTGTTTAAAAAATATTCAAACACAATAAAATATGATATATGTACTGATTTATCACTGGTTTCAGTGATGAACTGATGAGTCAATTATAGCCACTATACTTTCGTCATACGTGTGTATGATTGATGTGATTTGCAACGTGGTGATATTTCAGAAAAATCACGGGTCAAATTGTCCCACCGAAAATATAACTGCGTTATAAGAATAACTATACCTACGATAAATTATACATAATACAATATAGTCTCAAATGCATACTAGTGAAATATTTTATTTGAATCAATAAAATAAAAAAATAAATAAAAAATAATAATAATACAAAAATAAATTCACAACACAAGAAAATCCGCGCGCAAATCATAGCGCGTGACAATGAAATCAAGAACTTTCGAGCCGACGCGGACGACGAAGGAGCCTAACAAAAGTACCTACAATCATAGGCGGCTCGTGACAAAATTGTATGGCCGTGTTCACTTGAAATAAAACAACGAAAATAGGTACCTACAATAGCGTTAGCAGTACAAAAAAAATGAGCACCACATTATAAATGTCTATTTATACACTAAAAATTATAGAGTATTTCAAAACGAATTCAATTATTATTTAGCAATAATTAGAAAATCCCCGAATTTGCATTCGTGATCGTATTCATAGTGTTTGTCTACACTAATATTATAAAGAGGAAAACTTTGTTTGTTTGTTTGATTGTAATGAATAGGCTCATAAACTACTGGACATTTTACCAATGTTTGCAAGTTTGTGATTACTTTGATAGTTTACCGATTTATAATAATTGTATACTTATATCATTGTTTAAAAATATTCAAACACAATATGATATAGGTACTGATTTATCACTGGTTTCAGTGATGAACTGATGAGTCAATGTTAGCCACAATACTAATCACTTTCGTCATACATGTGTATGAACTATGATTGATGTGATTTGCAATGTGGTGAAATTTCATAAAAATCACGGGCCAATTTTTTGTTTTGAATCCCACCGAAAATACATATATTACTAATTGCGTTATTAGAATAATTAATTACTATACCCACGATCAATTATTACAATTTACAATATAGTCTCAAATGCATACTAGAGAAACATTGCAATTTGAATCAATTAAAATGCATAGCATACAAAAATAAATTCACAACACAAGAAATTCCGCGCGCAAATCATAGCGCGTGTCAATGAAATCAAGAATGTAATTTTATATCAAGCCGACGAGCGACGACGCCGAACTAAAGTACCTACAGTACCATTTACCTTCAGTGTACAATACAGTTTACAGACCTACGACGGACGAACAATAATGAGTAATAAATAAAAAAAAACATAGTTTCTAAGGTCATTAGTTTTATTTTATTTTATTGTTATTTTCTTTGAACGATTGGAAATGAAATTACTCAATTTTTACACAGAACTTTGATTTATTAGAATTATGCTCATTATGCATAAGATAACGAACGCGAATGCACGACATCTAGCGCGTCAATGTCTAAACATCGCCTTTCGTTTAGACATTGACGCGCTAGATCTGTAATAAGTATATAGTCTATGCGCTAGATGTCGTGCTTTATGTCGTGTTTCGCTTGGCAAAAGTCACGCACACTACTGTAGAAGTGTCAAATTTTTCCGGTATTTTACTGTTGTTTTTCTAAGTAAATATTGTAAATTATTGATTAAAAAGGTCGAACGCGCACACATTTCATTATAGAGAAGTGATAAAATGATTAGTTTTAAAGAAATAGTGTCTGTGTTAAGTGTTTAGAGGTAATCAAAAATGTATGGAGGGACGGTCGGAACATCAACCTTAAGTATATTTAGAAAAAATGTAGTACTTAACAAGGTTACATATTATAGTTTACATATTTTTTTCCATAGTTATGAGGTGATGAATCTAAATGTTCTAAAGGGTATATAAAATAAAATATGGAGGTATTCTTCATACTTAAATTACTTGTTTCTTTAAATCTACACTTCTTACTTAAAAGAATCACATCATCAATTCAAAAACCATAAAATCAATCTCTAATTTTGGCAGGGTCAGTTACACTCACTTCAACTTCCCCGGGCCCTGTCCGTATCCCTTGCTCTCCAGCTTCCTATAGAAGGCCCGGAGCTTCGCCTCGAAGTCCCTCCGCTGCGGCGCGGGGGCCCGCGTGCTGCGTGCGGCGGCGGGCGACGCGGCGGGTGAAGGAGCCGCGCTGGCCCCGCAGCCAGACGCCGGCACGTAGCTCATGATCTCCTGCTCGAACAGGCTGGAAGTAGAAACTGGTTGTTAGAACGTATATTATGATAGAAAAAGCAGTTCTAAATTTATAGAAGACGGCTAGTGGTAAGAGCGGTTTTTCAGGAGACTGCAAAATACGGAGGACTTTTTCCTTCACGAATACATTTAGTGTATTACTTTGTGTACTAAATTTATTCGTCTTAAATATAACTACTACGTAGTTATACGTAGAGCACTTTTCATATACATAGGGATGCTGGGACGCTAGGGATTTGCGAATTATTTCAGTAAATTCGAACTTACAAAAAGCAATTATGATATATCATTTTATTTCAACGATTAGTACGGACTTTTGTTTTCCTAAATGTATTTCAATGATCAAAATATATTCATTGGCTTGTAGTCAGCATTAGGTACTTAGAATAACTAATTCAAAGTAATTCATATGCTTTCAGAACACCTTCTCTATTATGAATCTTAATTACGTGATCATGCTTTATTACCAAATACACAGAGCTTCTAATTCTCCATTGTTTTACGTACTCATAAAGTCATAACCTAACATAAAAGTAAAAGTGGCCACTTGATAAAGTTTTAACGTAACCTTAACCAAGATGATCGCCAAGTGTGAAAGTGGTTAACCAGAGCGTGCAACATTAAGACAATGAGAGATACTACGTTATAATTTCGCAGTTGCTAATTGCGAATGTGAGCGCTATATTATTACACTTTTTAATCGTTTTTCTGACTTGGATAAGGAAGTTGTTAAAACGCATTTAGTGGCGTACGATCACGTCAAACGGTGATTTAGAAGTATCGAATTGTATTACCATGTGGTTACAAATAATTTTATATCATAATTGGAAATGTAAGTATTGTATATTAAATTGCAATTGTTAAATACTTCCTATATCCTTGACCGCTGTTATATATGTATATAAATTACTTTAAAACAGAAACATGTAACAAATATTTCGAAGTAAAATTACCCTTACAGCCTTTAGATTATTCCTAAGTCTCGTTTATATTTATCTCTATATATAATGGTATATTTATATATACATAGAATGAATTATACACCGACAATTTCCTTTAAAATTATCTTAGAGCTGTCGGTAAGGTACAACGTACCGTAAAGATCCAAAAAGAGGAAGGTGGGCTACCATAAAGATTGCTATCCATGGAAATATAGTTCTATTCTTTAATAGTTTTGTTCCATTTGAAAGGCATATGCGGTTTTAAGAGGAAGAAATTTAGATTCGTATAATAAATGCAAATATTTGCTACGAATTTACGCTTCACCCACAAAATAAAGTTAGATGGAGTCCTCGAATGTATAACCTTTTAACAAAACGAAGTTAAAACTAACAGCAGATGAAATATGGGATAAGAATTTCTATGGAGAATTATTAGCTCTATCGCAATAATGAGAAATAGACGCGGATTTAGCTATAAGAAGCTAGTTTATTTATAAAGCATATTACTGAAGTGGAATGGGAGCTTAAACAAAGACAAAGTGAGTGCTTTGGGCCAGTTATACCTATAATCGATTAGAATGGAGATTTAGTACAGACCTGCTCTGCAACGATTAATAGTACAAGAAAATATGAATAATGCACAAATTGCATATAAGGTCATTAATTTTAAAATGTTTTTTTTTAACAAAATTATTTTTAAAATTAATATAGTGTAGTGACAATTGCTTTCGTTAGGAGTGATAGAGATATTAATATTAATAAATCACTTAAAAAATAAATAATCTACAAGGTATGTAATTAAAAATACTTAAGGCTAATTAAAGGAAGCCCTCAAGGTATATGGCATAACATATTTGTAGGTCAAACAAAAAAAAAAAAAAAATTACGTATTACAATTTGTTGCTTATCTATGCAAATCTATTATAAAAGTAATACAAAAAAAAAATCATTTTTCAAACTGGCGGGATATCCGCTTTACAATCCAAAACTACCTATGTCGAAATTTTGCAAAAACCTTCTACTAGTTATTGTTACTTATTTAACAAATTATATAACCGTGAATAAAAAATAAAACTTTAATTATTATTTATGTCAAACTCTAATTAAGATTTGACACATTTATGTACAAATAAATAAACATTCAACTTTGAATTACAAATAAGGTCAAATATAAATTTATAAAAAACTTTTAGAAATATTCATACAATATAATAACTAATATTATTCACAAAGGTAATTACAAAATCAGTAGAAATAACGAGACTTCGGAATTATTCCATGAGAAAATCACCCAGGATGTCGGTCTGCGCAATCATTGTAACCATTGAAGTTAAATATCCTGTATTTTACATCGGTATTTTAAATGATAATGATCTGTAGAGGCAAGACAAGATTCAATACTGACGGTTTAAATATTGTAAATTAGTTCAATCACGCCATTGATGTAATTTATATACCTAGTAATTATAGTATATTACTGTACATGATCAAATAAAAATGAACTCTAACTTTGGGTCTTGAAGCATCTTTAATTACTGTTAAATAACATAAAAATTGGGATTCATATTATCGCGTCTAGAGTTACGTTTTATCTTCGAAAGAAGTCGTCTTCGAAAATTATAATTGCAAAGTGAATGG
The DNA here is from genome assembly GCF_061535455.1 of Colias philodice. Lineage (NCBI taxonomy): Eukaryota > Metazoa > Arthropoda > Insecta > Lepidoptera > Pieridae > Colias > Colias philodice. The sequence goes on along the minus strand of NC_143094.1, from coordinate 11,310,003 downwards.
ATGGTTATATGTTATAAAGTGTTCTTTTAAAGTCTTTAAAAATAAATATAGACCACTTTATATTAGGACCACGGAGCAAATCCGGGGGCCGAAGCTAGTGTTCAAAGAAATGTTCTGTAAAGTGCTGTACAGAATGCTATTTTTATCACTGGGCCTATAAAACTTATACACACTTACCCAGTGCTCTTAATTAGCTATATCGTCATAAACGCATTAAGAATGGTCGCGAAACAGCAGACCAAACAAAATTCGGCGCATGCACTAACCAATAACAATTTGACCCTTTTATAGGCCGGCCTTGAAACCAATATGGTATTCAAATGATTGTCGCGAAGGATTATACCGCTATTAACATGCTTCTTTTAATTCAGATGGCTTTATTAGATCTGTTTTGGTTAGATAATAGTTTACATATGCTATGAATAATAATAGCGACGTACGTAGTAATATAATTAAAGAATGGTTAGTTTAAAACTGTAAATGATTTTTTTTAATATATTATCAACAACATAGTTATAACAGAGTACTCTAGTTTATTTTTATTAGTTTCGTCTACTTATGCTTTATAAAAAATTATTTAATTCGTAATGTCAATATTTAATGTCTTTGCATCCACGCTAAAAAAAATAAGAACCATATATTTACTCTATGGTACCTATATTACACAATTCCAAATTCAAAATTGATCTTAGAAACGTGAAAGAAGAATTAAACCGGGCGTACATCGTGGTCATTATACAGGCATCCGGCATATCCCGATCATATATCATTGAGATGGCACCAATTTCCAAAACCTAATGACTATAGGAGGCATTCCCCTAAGGGCGCACGCGCTATGGAGCCTCCGGCGTGTATGCCTCCTCAAACAAACCCACAAACAATCAAATTATAACCTTATTCTATCCTTTTAAGGTCTAATTTTGTAAAAACGTGTTGGGCAACAGGTGTTCGCTTTGAAAGCAGGGTCTACGACCATGACGGTTGGAAATAACGTTTCATCCCGATGTCTTGACATCTTGATTCTTTTACTGTTGTATCTTATCAAACTTTAATTTAATTATTAGGGTATCGTTTCTATTACTGCGAGATTTTATCGGATTGAGTTTTAAAGTGTCCATCATGAAATATGTAGAATGATATTATTATAGTTTTATTTTTAACTTTTTTATTATTTAAGTCAAGATGTTTTTCTGTCTGAGATTATATCTACTTAATTACCCTTTATTATAATATAAATTACGCAATTATTAGCATATTTATAACGCAAGTGCAAAATACTTTTTTGGGGCATGGATATTTATTAACTGACAAACGTATTTGCCAAATGTTACTCAACCACGCTAAAGATAATAATTGTAAGACCCGGAAATGAATAAATAAAGAGTAAAAACACCTGCATTTCCCTCAGTGGAACAGCTTGCAAAAATACACCCTTTCCTTATTTAATTGAGGGGAATTTATTATAGATAATGATTTCCTATATAAAAAATATAATACCTACTTGCAGAACGGCTAAAATGTGTAAAGCTCAAGTGAAATAAACTTTTTAAGGTTATTCTTTACTGAACCGTTGATAGCATGTTATTCACCTAATACAATATAATGTTGAAAAATGATAATCACAGATCCCTGAGCTAGATTCCTCCCGTGATTAGGGAAGATAATAATCTGTAATAATACTAATAAAGCCACGCTTACGGCGTCGTTCTGTTATCATTATACACCGATATTAAAATTTAGACCTCGGGAAAAATTGAGAAAGCCATATATATGAAGACATCTAAACATAGACCATTTATTTGTGCTTCGTTAGACGTTAATTTTGTGTAACTGCCTTATTATTTAACTTTTATTTATTTAAATGTTAATATAAAGTAGTAGCTATGACAACTGTGCAAAACATTCGAAATAGAGAGAATAAAATTAAAATTCTTCCTTCCATCAATATTAGCGTAAAATATTGAAACAGCAGTACAAAGCAAACAAGGGACGAGCCGAAATTGACAACAAAATATTGACACGTAGGTATCCAATTGTTATTATTAAAATAAAAGATATTAAATTATGTAAGAGGCGACATTGGCTCGACCTCAGCCAAAATCGACCCGAATACGTGCTTAATATTGTTACAAATTACTTCCTCTGGTGGTGCTGACGAAAACAAAAGACTAGCACTCACAAAGAGCGGGCCTTGAGATCTGAAATCTTGACACTTCACACAAATTATGTAAGTGGCTTCAATCTACAATAACACAAAACATTTGGACGTATCGAATCCGCGCCCGTGTTTGCTTTACCGTCGAACTAGAGAATATAGTTCATTCTTTAATACTCATTGAATGTTCTTAGAAAATATTATATGGTATATAAGGTGTTATTGATACATATTTTTGAAACATTTGCTCATTTACATTATTGGAATTTGGAAACTAGCTCTCAGACCGCGGCTTCGTCCGCTTTGTCTAAAACTTAAGGGTGCGTATAAAGCAAAATTACCAATCTTCTATTAGATGATACGTGTAATATTCAAGACCAAATCTAAAAAATAAAATATATAGGGAATATATAAATATAAGGGAATACTCAAGTACGCCAATTATAACTAAGTACCCTATAAATTACGTGTAGGCAAAACTTTGAGATAAGTGTAAGTGTAAATTAAAACTAACTTGGCTATCTAATTTTTATCACGTATTTATTTTACCAAAAATATTTTAGTACTTACGCATTATGTTTACCGACGTCATAATAATATAGTAATAGTCATCATATTAATATTAGCTTGATAATGATGACGTATGTAAACATAATATAAAACGCATAATTAGTATGTATTATCGAAATAAACAGAGCAAGGTATTACAAATATCTCAGAATTACAGTAATTAGCCATATGATATTATGTATAGATCCTTCTTACGTAACTCATTTGAAACTTAACAGAAGGTCTAATTTGGATAATCGCTGCTAATTATGCATTTTAATCTTCTCAGAGTATTTTTGAGATGTTTCTAAGTCTTTTTTGTTATTTTAAAACGAATAATACTTAAAATTTAGTAAAATAATTAGAGGATTGTATATTCCAAATTTAATGAATTTATCAGATTAAACGTGGCTATTTTACAAAAGTAAAATAATTTTCTACGAATATTAAATTTTTTGGACATGAATTGAAAAAAAACATTATAAAAGTTAATTCATACTCGACAGTACAACATTTAAACAATTTAAAACATAAAAGAAACCAGTTGATATCTGTAAGTCTTCTTTAATTAAATGTTTCATTGTAGTTTTAAATCTACAATTAAGCAGTTTGCATATAAAGTGGGGGTCTCGCTTGAGTGGTCCCATCGCCCATGGCGTCCCACATTGTATGACTTCCTGCCACGTATGTAAATTCAATGTATAAAGAACAAAATACTAAAATACGTATATTGATTGTAATCGTTATGGTAACGAGCGGTAAGAGCTCTTTGAGATTTAAAAATATCACTCTACTTTTGGTCTAAGCTGTGGTGAACTGCTGTATTTAGTAGAAAAATATCAATCGAACTTTTGTCGTAGTTAATACAGACAATTAATAATGGATTATAATTTATAAGACATGTAATTTTAAAATTCTCTAAATACTCTATTTACACATTTGGCGCAGTAAGTAGAGTTTATTGCATCAACTCTACATTATTGAGTAACGTCATGGGCGGCGACTATCACCTACCATCAAGTGGGTCGCCTGCTCCATTGCCGGGGTTGCAATAAAAAAAAAATCTGTGCTTTACGAACTATAAATGTCACAAAAACTTTATAACATAGATGGCAACACATGTACAACTTTATAAATAAAAAAAACCCACGCGAGGATAATAAAAATGGGCAATAAATAATACAGTTGAGCGCGTGTTGCTGAAAAACTTATACAATATATTTGAAGCTTTTTGAGCTTTATCTCTATACTTTTAAGTTATAAAATAGCATGTTATGTTTGGTGTTACATATTGGCGTGACGTGGTCAATTCGGGCACACTAATTCTCATTGCATTTGCATTATAATGATAATTTGTTCAAACCTTGGCTCTGACATTGTTTACATGAACGTAAAACGCCGGTTTCTTGTTTCCAAATTGTATTTCATTGATTGAATTCTAGAACAATAATTTATTTTAACGGAATTTTCCATTGATTCCATATCCAGCTTCCTGTTAATTATAACCATGAGTTTATGGTTTATTGAAACTTCTTACAAATAATAATTGATTGATTAAAAATTCAGTTTACTTTAACAAATATAAAGATATAATATCTCAAAGCATCTAATCAAATAACAATTTTTTTGCAACAATTTCATAAAACCTTTTAAACTAAAAATAAAGTTGATTTACGAGCGAAATGAGTAGAGTGTGGATAAAGGTTGATTAAGGTTTAAATATAAATTATCCGTTCACCCTTAATTAATTTGCGACCGGCCTCTATCATTATAACACATTAGGATGCCGGCATTGTAATCTATATTTTATATTCGTAATACGTTAAAAGAATATTATTAAATTACCTTAACCCCATTCGATACGAATTAATGAAATTATCAAGTATTTATAGCTAATGCAAAAATAGAGGGTAGATTCGAAACGGCGCGGAAAGGTCAGTGTCTAACCGTTTATAGACTTGGATGAATATTATTATTAGGTATTTATTTTTGAATTATTTATTTAAATGAAACAAAGTAAAGTAAACAGTTACATCTATAAATTGACAAGCTTTAATAAATGTTTTATGCAAAGTTTTTTAGAAAGGATGCCCTCGGTTCTACGGCTTGTTACGCACTAAAAGAACTTTTTAGAGCAAATTTAATTGATAGTTAAGTATTCTATGTATCGAGGGAGTTGTTTCATTGCATGTAGCGAATAAAGCTAATTTTTACGTTAGAAAAGCTGTTACTTTCATAGGTCTTATACCCATGTATTGATGACAATGATACCAAATATTTCTTTACAACATACACCTACTACAAAAGCTATAAACATAGCAAACAAATGTTATCACCAATACCTATATTTAAAGGCAAAGACAATGACCGATTGCGACACTCCTTCCTCAACAATTAAACATAGTAACGAAGTAGTTGTCTTTTATTACCCGCTGATAAGCCGATAATCCTATATGTAAACGATTTTGCGTTTTACATATAAGGTACAATAGTATATTGTATGTTGCGATGATTGCTAATAACGGTATGTTCAAATAGGTGTGCTTTTACTCAAATACGAATCATATATGGTGTGAGAAATTTCATTTTTCATATATGTCTATTTCATATTGCTTCAACATTATAGGTCTCTTAACTGTACTTTTTATTCACTCTCTAAATATGGAAGAAGCTTCTAAATTGATTAATTCAGGTTTCTATAAGATCAGTTCTAAATTCAGTCTATAAAATATATTGCATTTTATACTGTATGATGAATTTCGGTATCCTTAATTTTATAAAATTAAAATTCAAAAGAGAAAATGTCGTTAAGTAGCATGGATTACTATATTACCTACCATTGCATACATACAAAGTGACATGAGAAGATGCATTATTATATTGTTTTCAAAATGCATCTTCCATTCGATTAGATGCCTCAATACAACATTGTGACGTCACACAGATCGTCGATCGCAAGCAGTTTTCCTTGGACACACAACTCGGGTTTCACATCACAGGACATCATTCCGGTCCGCTCTCATTACACATTTTAATTGTGGGATAATTACTTTTACTGTCGCGACGCAAGAATGTTTTACTTTTTTGAGTTATGCTTGGATTCTCCGAATTGAAGTCCAAAGATCAAAATATTACTGCTAATGTAACGTTAATTTTTAGCCCAACTAAAAAATTTATACCGTTTTTAAACATTTACAAATTTTTTTGCAGTTTAGATATGAATTTAGGTTTTACTTAAATCAGTATGTATGGAAATAAACATCATAATATTATTATTTCCTCGAATAAGTAAGACCACAAAATACAGTGGACAAACGGTATGTTGTATAAAGATTTTAACTACGCTTGTCAACACTAATGTTTCTTTCTATCTAAATAGAATTAAACCGTGCAAAACTATTTAAAAACTTGAAAATGTTTACAAAAATAATGCTTCTTAAATTGGTTACATTTAGTCTAGAGTCTAGACATACTAATTGTACTTATTTATGAAGAACCTCTTGTAAGGCTAATCATCATAAGCGTTAACAATAGAACCTCTTAAACTTATCTTAAAAGGAATAAAATATAATTCTTATTTTTATCTTCGGAATGACAAACTGTTTCCTTTTGTACAAAATCACATGTCTATCACTATAATAAGGTACTTAAAAAATAGTTAACATAATAGAAGACAGCCAAAACGTATAGGAACTAGGCAAGCAAATTTCTACTTCAAAGTCTAGCCTGAAAAGCTCTATAGTAATACCATTGGATAAAAGATCGATTATATCCAGAGTAATGATTAAAAACGACAATTCTCCACACACAGTGTAATCCGTAACACGATGTTTGTCTTAAAACCGATTACCGGAACAAACTGACAAATAAAATGAAACGATAGCCTTTATTCCATAGAGGATAGAGTATAAATTGGTTTACCGCCAAGCTTAATAACACTAGTTCTAATATACTACATGCACGCAACGTACACTGGGAATTCTATATCTTTCATATAAATTATAAATTCAAGCATTATAATTTTTTTATCTACAACACTTTCAATTACTTCGGACACTATAATTGTTTTACCTAAACTCTAGCAAATTATTTGCGATCGATATTCATTGCAATTTTTATTATATCTTAGAGCTTAGATCTTAGAGAGATATCAAAGCACATAGTTCCCAACCGTCAAACTTATATTACAATTATTATCTACAGTTAAACCCTTAATACATATTGTAATCTTAAACACTCTTACTAGTTAGTTAGAAATATACCTACTAATCCCCAGTTAACCAGTGTCCTAAATCTCAAAATAAACCACCATTTATCGTCCCCACTGCGTTCCCATATAAAACGATTACAAGAACCATTATAGGTAAATTAGGGAAAGCTGGCATGTTCACAGTACTCACACTTATGCAATTTCACTTACAGTATGTTCAAAAATAAATGCGACTCTAGTTTCATTTTAGACTTGAATTGTAAAATGGGTGCGTTGTAGATATATATATATGCAAATATAATTACTTATGAAAGCTCTCATAATTTACCTGTAAAATTATAATTTAAAAGTAAATCAATTGATGAAGTTAATTATTTATTCTAATAATAATCAATTGGATAAAAGTATTAATAATCATTCAATTATCAAATAATAATTAAATTCCTGACTTTGGTCGAGTAAAGATATCTAAGAAATATATTATATTTGTAGTAAGTACGTAATACCTACCAATACGCGCTAACAAATATGTGTTACATGTTTATTGTATAATTTTCACTGCAATTAGACTTCTTCTAGAAGCACTTTTGAATCGTCATAACAGTTTAACAGTTTTAACAATTACCACCAATTCAGAAAGCAGTATCTATAGAGAAGAAGAAGAATCTATTTAATCATAATCGTAATCTTCTACTTCACTGTAACTTTCATCGCTCGAAGAACTCGATGTTTCGTTGTCGGAATTTCTTAATGTTATTATAAATGAGTCAGTGTAATTATTATCTACTTTTGGTTCTAATTGAATATATTTTTCCTCATGTTCTCGCGTCTTTCTCCAAACGTCACTAAACATATCCAGACTAATAGCATTTGCTTCCTTTCTAAATAATTCTTCCAAGTTAAAGTTCACATTTTGTGATGCTACTTTCCCTTTAATTATGCCCCATAGTAACTCTATTGGGTTGAGTTCTGGATGGTATGGGGGAAGGCGCAATACACTATGTCCATGATCTTTGAGGATTGCATCAAGTAGGTAAAAATTGTGTATAGTTTGGCTTATTTTTTTTAATAATGTGATAACTCTGATTATTAATTAGTAATTTGATTTTTGAAAAAAAAAATGCCGATTTTAGTTAAAATTTATATTTTTCTAACAAGATCCTTATCATCCAAATTTCCACCTTGGTGAGAAAAATTGACATTTCTAATGAAAATGAACAAAAAATTAAATGATTTTATTAAATACTGTAAAATAGTCTATAATTCTTCCATTTACTGTATCACAAAATTCTTCATAGATTTTTAGATATTCGTACTACACCAATTACATCAACCTGTATTTATAAACAATTGCAAAATATGACACATACATAGGCCGGGAGATACTGACACAAAATTTCGGGTCATTTGTAACAGAATGGCGGTTCTACAGAGGTCTTATTACGCAATGACTAAAAGAAAAATGATGGTCAGAACTCAGAACGCTGGTACCGGCGGACTAGTTGCGTGGGCGTTAGTCGAACTCGTCGGATAAATAGCGAAAGTCAAACAATTTGTAACACAAAAATTTTAGAATTCACCGATAGCCCATAAAAAAGATGTAGGCGGTAGTGTCATGCCATACTTTTCCGGTGTAACTTACAGCCCCCCATACCGACGCGATGCGTTGATTAAAAAAAAAACAATTCAAACATTTGTACCAGGCTAACTTTTGCACAGGTAATCATCATCGTGCAGACATTTACGAAAATCACCATGCCATACTTTTCGGACGATTCCAAATGGCCACCATACCGCCGAAAATCTGCAATAAAAATTTTTTTTCGCCAAACAATTTGTACCAGTATTGCATTTGGATTTTTGGAGAGTATTTGATAAAATGTGACCATTATTATATTTGCCATACTTCTAGTAGGGGGAAAAAGTGCTGCCATACTTGAAAATTAATTTATTCGTCACGTTTCAAAAATACGACTGTACAATACGTAAAATAATTTTTTACAGTATGGGATCATTATATTCTGTTTGTTTGTATACAATTCTACCTAGAAAAAAATATATTATTATACACATTCGCCACCTCCCACAGGTATGGCATTATCACACTTCTATTTATAATCATTCAGGAGTTGTTGAAATAAAAATGTAGGGTGGTACAAATCGTTTGGCGAGAAAAAAAAATTCAAAAATTTGCAGATTTTCCGCGGTATGTCGACCATTTGGAATCGTCCAAAAAGTATGGCATGGCGATTTTAGTAAATGGCTGCACGACGATGGTTACCTGTGCAAAAGTGAGCCCGGTACAAATGGTTGAATTGTTTTTTTTAAATCAACGCATTCACGTCGGTATGGCGGACTGTAAGTCACATCGTAACTGTATGGCATGACACTACCGCCTACATCTTTTTTAAGGGCTATCGGTAAATTCTAAAATTTTTGTGTTACAAATCGTTGGACTTTCGCTATTTATCCGACGAGTGTGACTAACGCCCACGCGACTAGTCCGCCGGTACCAGCGTTCTGACCATCATTTTTCTTTTTGTCATTGCGTACTAAGACCCCTCTAGACCGCCATCCTGTTACAAATGACCCGAAATTTTGTGTCAGTATCTCCCGGCCTAACATGTGCAATGTGTAAATGTGTTGACGTTCCAGCTCTTCTTAATATACCTATACTATTTACGAGTTTAACTCCGAAACAAATGACTATAGAGCACGAATAGACTCGATAGTTTTACGATTCTGTCAATTCATCTATCAATTAATCGATTGTAAATCACAACTTAGTTAGCTGTTTAGGATGAGCAAGGAATTTTCAACGAATTAAAAGCGTCCCTATTGAGCATCTTTCAATGTCTGTCTTCGTTTATTTGTGTATAAATCAATGAATTACTGCAGAAGACTGGAATCTCTTTCATTAATAGCAGTGAGTAAATTAAAAATAATTTAAATTATAGGTTTTATTTCACTTGAATTCTGACTTTATCAGCAACTGTCTTAAACGTATTGTGCTCGTGTAGGTCTTAGAATTTTGGCTATTTCCGTTAAATGTTGATAAGGAACCAGCTTATTCGTTGGAACAAATCTTTCATACATTGTTTCAGTTATCAAACAGGTATTTCTTATCATCATTACAAATTTATTTAAAAGACGATGATTAAAAAGTATAACCTACACCTATTTTAGTATAAATAATACCTATTCTTTACTTAATTTTACATAGAAAAATGGTTACATACATATTTACTTTTTACTTGTCAGGAATAAAAAAGCTCTCGAAATAAAGAAAAGTATCACCACAATAATAATTTTTGGAGCCAACGGAAGCTTTTATAAGGGTTTCGTTAAAATACACTTGTTTCCAATTTCGAGTTACCTGCGCTACCTTTCTTTGCTTTCTAAAATGAGCTAGGACATTAAAGTTGATGGACAAAATACCGAAAGGGTAAATTAAAAAACTGTTATCCTAATCTCCTGTGGCCTGTGCCGTCGGCTATTTTAAAATAAATCTTTGAATGAATATGTTTCCGACGTATCTATTCAAATATACCGCGCTCGTAATAAGATATTTTCTATTTGCTTTATTCGGAATGATTAAAATATCGGATGATTGCTTGTTTATAAATATAAACAATATAATAATGTGTACTTTAACTGTTAGTTCCTTGATTGAAACTTTTAAGTACTAACAGTTAATAACATATTCTTGTATGTTCTGAGTATGAAATAAGTTTTCCATCAAACTTTTCCATTTCATTCCATTCGTACTAATTATAATACTTTCATATGTATATATCTAATCATTACATTACTTGACGTGACCAAAGTAACTAAATTATATACTCCGAACAAATTGCGGTTGAAACCCATCATTTGCGGATGCTGATTGAAAAACCCAAATCATCCAATGGCAGAGTACAGTTATTGAAATGGTAAAAAAAAATCTAAAGGTCACTTTGTCCAGAGATAAAATTTAATCGTAACAGAAGCTATAGAAGATATAAAACAAGTTGTTATTAACCAGAATATAATCATAATTTTTCTTTCCCTAGTTACCAGATTTTGACGATACAAAAATTACAAATCCTTTGCATTCCGTGCAGTTAATCGACATTATACTAACCACATAAAATAACCACGGAGGCGATAAAGTAGCGGATGCGAATAACAACATAATAAGGGCTGGTGTAACCTCTCGTCATTACATCGTAATTAAACAGCTAATCAGCACGCTATCTAACGAGGACAATAGACGATTAGTTGCTAAACCGTGAGATAACATGCTCGTATAACCGTACCATTGTTTACATGTAATGTAAATAAACATTCGACCACAACCTAATCAATTCAAATACGTCCAATTTCTCTCATTTTCCCAAACTCCAAGTCTACATCAAATGTCTTTTTATAGCATTCTGACCTCATTCGACGATGAAATATGAGGAGAAAGCGAAGTACATTTAAATTGTTGGTAACGTAATTAGAATATAACGTGAGAGTACAAAACAATGGTCCAATGACCAAAATTAACGAGACACGTTATATAATATTTGCATGCGAGTAATTGAGTGTAGTGTGAGAACAGTAGATAAAGCTCATCGTAGGATTACGCGAAAGTCCCTCTAACGTGCGAATAGATGCTCTTGCGCAAGTAGACGCACAGCTCTAACAGGCCTTTATTTCCGCTTGATAAATTGCCGAGATTGTAGGAATATGTTACACGTATGAATGTAAATGTTTCTACTGTACATTTTAGCGGATGAATTATTTAAATTAGATCTTTTGAACTATCTCTACACACATCAGATTGTATCTGACGTTTTGAATTTCGTGTCGGTACGGTTTGTTTTCATTTACAATATTTTTAATGGAATTATTTATAAAAATACGTGTTTTTTTACAGAATTTTTTACTTTGTATATAATTTATTTTCTTAATAAAAATAATACCCAATTTTTTATTGTGATTTTTGCAGTATAGAGAAGGTTACTTACAGACTGAAAACGACGCCGAAGGTCTTAGATATGACCCCCATGGTCTTCTTCCAACCCTTGACGAACTGGCGACGGCGCACCCCTCGGGGTGACACCGCGCGGTCCAACTCCTCGTAGGAGTTAATTTTGCCGGTTTCCACTATCTAACAAAACACTGCACAAGCGGCAACACAAACGTCATAATCCTTCATAGAACTCCAGGTCCCGACTACCTGCTTCTTTATAATGCATTCTATTGTCCCGTGCGAGTGTAAAACGTGTTTCGAGTAGTGGTGGGAGACGTGCGCTCGGCTGCGTGGTTCAAGCGATACTGAGCGTAGATACTACCACAGACTAATAATAATATACTACGTATACAACAGACGGTGCACTCCATACAAAAAAAGTTGCACTATGAATTTACGCAATTAAAGCGCCAGTGGGGAAATAACGTACTACGTGTTCGATTATATCTCTTAGTCTTTTGCTTTTAACACACTAGATGGCACGTTAAACACAGACTTGATGTTCTTTTCCTTCCAGAGCCACTAGATGGCACTAATGTAAATATATGTACACGTACCTTTTATTTTCAAGTCTTTGGCGTCAAGTGTCAACGTCAACTGTCAACATAATATTTTGTACCTACTCGGATTTTTAAATGTAAATACGATTCTCCACAAAAACATTGTAGACACAAGAAAGGGATTTCTACATTTGCTACTAAGAAGGATATGGGATCATGAAGGATTTCATCTGTTTTAATACCAGTAAAATGGAATGAGCGCCGTGGCCGTGACTGTGTTTGGTACATAAAGAATGACAAACATTCAACTTAAAATTATTATGAGTGCATTACGGGCAAGGGCACAATAAGTTGTCCTTTGACTTAGATGTACTTAATTTTAAGGAACACTAAAATGGATGGCTAGAATAGCTGGTATAATCGCATACATAGTATTTATTTCTAGTCTGTTGTATAAATAATCAAAGACTACAAAATATATAGTGAACTATGTCTTTAATATTAATTCTACAGTTTACAGTGTAGTGTGTAATCTATTGTATGTGTGCGTCTAGAATATATAGTCCTGTTGTTCTACAGTTTAAGCAGTTCAATACAAGCTTACAGTCGAGTCAAGTGTTTCATTAACCACCAACCATTGCATGGCAACCCTGCCAGTTTTGTAAATTGTAGTCTACCTAACCTGACTGTTGGTTTTGATTTGTATCACACAAAGAATACTATACCAAATTTCAAGAAATAAGAATTAAATATTTGATTAACTTTTACTAATATACAGGAGCTTATACATCAAACAAGACCAAAGCAGGGCTTTGGAGAAAGTGTGTATGGACAAAGACCACAATACATATGGTGCGGACAACTGCATGAAAAGCATGCAGTAAGGGACATTAAATAAATAAATAAAACACATATATTGTCAAGATCACAACACGAGATACATTTATAAACGAAGGAAAAACAAAAAGAAATAAAAAGAAAAATAATTAAATAAAAATAATCTTATTCCTAAGAACTGTAATGTGGCAGTGAGTGACCTGACAAATGGAGCCAACTCAGTATATGATGGCAAGGTGATTAATACCTTACCACCACTGATTTTCAGTGACCCCAAGTGACTATTGGAGTTTCAGTCTAGAATTGTATATAATGATAATTTAACATGAGTATATTATGTGAAAGATATATTTCTATTAATATGATAAATACTAATAAATAAATACATCAGTTAAAACATGATATACATATATATACATATATATATTATGTATAGGTAGATATAATATCAGTATGTAATTATGTATATACTTAATGTAAATAAATAAAATTAAATTATGTATATGTTACCGGAAATGTATGAAATCAAGGAATTGTATACAAATCCTAGTGGTCTAAGATCCGAATATAAGTCGAAATGCAACGGCGTGATAATAGAATGAGACCAATTTTATAATAAATTAAGTGTATTAAAAATGGTTTGACTGGAAAAATCCTGGACAGGATATTTTTTATTAATTATTAAAAAAAAAATATTTTCATTTTTTATTAATTGCAGTTTCGAGATAATAAAACAAACGTTATTTGAAGACTTTTTAACGAATGGGTCTCAAACTAATAGGAAATGTGTACAATGTCGATGCCACTTAGGAAATGTATAAAATATTGTTTAATAAACTATTTAATGCATACATGTCCTAGTAAATGTATAATCTTCCTTGGAATTATATATAATTCCAATATCGTATTAGGAAATGTATATAAAGTAAATGATTTCTGTAATAAAACACGTTGTTATTTTTTTTATTATAGCACTTATTGAGACAATCGGGTAACAGTCTTACCGTAAAATAATAATAATATGTTCATATTATCTTACTAATTAACATTTCTTAAATCAACTTATATTCAATCAAATCAAATTTTCATTTAAGTATTTAAGGGTGCTATTACCGATTTTTAACAAAAAACGCTATTTTACGGTACCATTTTAACTCAAAGCAATTACACGTGAGAACAAAGTAATATCTTAATTTAAAGATAATATATTCAGATCTACGATCATCTTATAAAAATTGTACGACGTCTTACAAAATTGTCGCTGAAATACGATTTTCCCAGCACAATGATCGCATAAAATGCAAAAAAATGGGGTCTAAAACGGTACAATTTTAAGAAAATTAAAAGCCTAATCTATCTTCTTACCTATAAATTATTGAGGGATATACATATAGTCCTTTATAGATTCTGATAATTTTTTTGTATCTAAATCAAAATTTTATTTCAATTATTAGCTAAATTAAAAATACTTGTCGATTTCTTCATTCATTTTGCTCTCGCGGGTCGTCAGACCGCGCTCAGAAGCGCTCTTGGAAGGACGGGTGTATCGCTCCTCGTCCCAAAAATAAAACGAATTAGAAAAAGATTACTGTGCGTGCACTGTCGTTTTCGCGATTTGAAATATTTGATACTTTATAAGAGTAAACTGTTTATCTTTCATATTCCAATTATTTGTAATTTTAAATTATGTTTTAAAAATGACCTTGCCTGAGATGCTCTTTTTTATGGGTTGTTGAATAGATTGGTGGGGTGAAACAATTCAAGATGGCGTCGACGAAAATTTGACTTTTTTTTCGTGATGGGTGACATTTTCAAAGTTTTTGGGGTAGCTATTAACGAATATGAGGTCAAAACTGAAATCCAAGATGGCGCTGACGAAAATTGTACATCTTTTCGTCATGGGTGTCATGTCATTTTAATGGTTTTTGGGGTAGCTATTAACCAATATGAGGTCAAAACTAAAATCCAAGATGGCGCCGACGAAAATTGTACATCTTTTCGTCATGGGTGTCATTTTCATGGTTTTTGGGGTAGCTATTAACCAACATGAGGTCAAAACTAAAATCCAAGATGGCGCCGACGAAAACTTTTACATATTTTCGTCATGGGTGTCATTTTCATGGTTTTTGGGGTAGCTATTAACGAATATGAGGTCAAAACTAAAATCCAAGATGGCGCCGACGAAAATTGTACATCTTTTCGTCATGGGTGTCATTTTCATGGTTTTTGGGGTAGCTATTAACCAACATGAGGTCAAAACTAAAATCCAAGATGGCGCCGACGAAAACTATTACATATTTTCGTCATGGGTGTCATTTTCATGGTTTTTGGGGTAGCTATTAACGAATATGAGGTCAAAACTAAAATCCAAGATGGCGCCGACGAAAAATTTGACATATTTTCGTCATGGGTGTCATTTTCATGGTTTTTGGGGTAGCTATTAACAAATATGAGGTCAAAACTATAATCCAAGATGGCGCTGACGAAAATTTGACTTTTTTTCGTGATGGGTGTCATTTCCATGGTTTTTGGGGTAGCTATTAACGAATATGAGGTCAAAATTATAATCCAAGACGGCGCCGACGAAAATTTTACATCTTTTCGTCATGGATGTCATTTTCATGGTTTTTGGGGTAGGTATTAACCAATGTGAGGTCAAAACAAAAATCCAATATGGTGCCGACGAAAATTTTACATCTTTTCGTTATGGGTGTCATTTTCATGGTTTTTGGGGTAGCTATTAACGAATATGAGGTCAAAACTATAATCCAAGATGGCGCCGACAAAACTTTTACATCTTTTCGTCATGGGTGTCATTTTCATGGTTTTTGGGGTAGGTATTAACCAATGTGAGGTCAAAACAAAAATCCAATATGGTGCCCACGAAAATTTTACATCTTTTCGTTATGGGTGTCATTTTCATGGTTTTTGGGGTAGCTATTAACGAATATGAGGTCAAAACTATAATCCAAGATGGCGCCGACAAAACTTTTACATCTTTTCGTCATGGGTGTCATTTTCATGGTTTTTGGGGTAGCTACTAGCTATTAACCAATATGAGGTCAAAACTGAAAAAATTGTATATCTTTTCGTTATGGGTGTCATTTTCATGGTTTTTGGGGTAGCTATTAACCCGTTTGAGGTCAAAACTAAAATCCAAGAAGGCACCGACGAAAAGTTTGACATCTTTTCATCATGGGTGTCATAATTTCATGGTTTTTGGAGAAGCTATTAACGAATATAAGGTCAAAACTATAATCCAAGATGGCGCTGACGAAAATTAGACTTTTTTCGTGACGGGTGTCATTTTCATGGTTTTTGGGGTAGCTATTAACGAATATGAGGCCAAACCTAAAATCCAAGATGGTCATCGAATTTCAAGATCGCGTCATGGTAATACTGTCGCGTTATGGAGCAAGGCGGCGATTTTGGTATCTATGAATCTCGCCAAAGAAAATTCACTCCTGCCACTTTTTTCGGCACACACGTTCTTTTTTATTTTATTCTCTTCGTTTAAATGTTTTAGATAAACTATATTTTAAATATAGTTTAGCGAATATATTTAAAGTTAATAATATCTGTCAGAATATAAACACAGATGATGATTGCCACAGAGTTGCGTTTTATATTACATTTCTAAATTCTAAATATGCATTTCAATGTTCTTTAAAATTGTTTTTTTAAGACTTTCTACAAAACTGTAGTTGTTTACGTTTTTGTTATTTTATTTAAGTTTACTTTAAAGGAGTAAGAAAAATATACCTATTTATCGACGGTTACATTGGGGATTTGATAATACCTACATAGCTACCCCAAAAACCATGAAAATGACACCCGTGTCTAAAAGATGTAAAATTTTCGTCGGCGCCATCTTGGATTTTAGTTTTGACCTCACATTGGTTAATAGCTACCCCAAAAACCATGAAAATGACACCCGTGTCGAAAAGATGTAAAATTTTCGTCGGCGCCATCTTAGATTTTAGTTTTGACCTCATATTGGTTAATAGATACCCTAATAACCGTGAAAATGACACCCATGACGAAAATATGTAACATTTTCGTCCGCGCCATCTTGGATTTTAGTTTTGACCTCATATATTGGTTAATAGCTACCCCAAAAACCATTAAAATGACACTCATGACGAAATGATGTCAAATTTTCGTTGGCGCCATTTTGGATTTTAAATTTGACCTCATATTGATTAATAGATACCCCAATTACCATGAAAATGACACCCATGACGAAAAGATGTAAAATTTTCGTCGGCGCCATCTTAGATTTTAGTTTTGACCTCATATTGGTTAATAGATACCCTAATAACCGTGAAAATGACACCCATGACGAAAATATGTCAAATTTTTCGTCGGCGCCATCTTGGATTTTAGTTTTGACCTCATATTCGTTAATAGCTACCCCAAAAACCATGAAAATGACACCCATGACGAAAATATGTAAAAGTTTCGTCCGCGCCATCTTGGATTTTAGTTTTGACCTCATATTGGTTAATAGCTACCATGAAAATGACACCCGTGTCGAAAAGATGTAAAATTTTCGTCGGCGCCATCTTGGATTTTAGTTTTGACCTCATATTGGTTAATAGATACCCCAATTACCATGAAAATGACACCCATGACGAAAAGATGTAAAATTTTCGTCAGCGCCATCTTAGATTTTAGTTTTGACCTCATATTGGTTAATAGATACCCTAATAACCGTGAAAATGACACCCATGACGAAAAGATGTACAATTTTCGTCAGCGCCATCTTGGATTTCAGTTTTGACCTCATATTCGTTAATAGCTACCCCAAAAACTTTGAAAATGACACCCATGACGAAATGATGTCAAATTTTCGTCGGCGCCATTTTGGATTTTAAATTTGACCTCATATTGATTAATAGCTACTCCAACTCCTTGAAAATGACACCCATGACGAAAAGATTTCAAATTTTCGTCGGCGCCATCTTGGATTTTAGTTTTGACCTCATATTGGTTAATAGCTACCCCAAAAACCACCCAAATTTGCAAATGTGTTTGCTACTTAGGAAAAGTTCAGATTTAAAGATATAGGTAATGTGACGAATTTAATTTATTGCATTCCGACTGTTTCTCGGAATAACATACATTTACTAAGAATTGCATACAAATACAATGCCGGGTTTAATATATTGCCGGTAACATAATATTATGTATGATAATAATTCTTAAAGTATTTTATAGATACATTTCTTAAAAAGCTTCGATATATTATGAAAAATATGTACACAATATACAATAATACAATTCATATTCAAATTGTTGTAAAATAGTCACACTTTTTTAAGTTGGTTGAATTCACTAAAATACACATAAGGATCGTACCTACTAATAAAAGTAACAAAATGAATTTTTAAAGTTCCCAGTAATCTTCTGGAATCAATTTCAATAAAAATATAAAAAAAATAATATCAAGTATGAATATGGTTTATAAAATGGAATGCGCTATGTTTACGTGAGCGTGATGTCCCGCGAACCACGTTGCGACGTTAAATACCTAAATTTGAGTAGCGCAGATTTGTGACAGCGTCCTTAAAAAAGTATTTTATACATTTCTTAAAAAGCTTCGATATTGTATACAATAATACAATTCATATTCAAATTGTTGTAAAATAGTCCCACTTTTTTAAGTTGGTTGAATACACTAAAATACTTATAAGGATCGTACCTACTAATAAAAGTAACAAAATGAATTTTTTAAAGTTCCCAGTAATCTTCTGGAATCAATTTCAATAAAAATATAAAAAAAAAAAATATCAAGTATGAAGATGGTCTATAAAATGGATTGCGCTATGTTTACGTGAGCGTGATGTCCCGCGAACCACGTTGCGACGTTAAATATACCTAAATTTGAGTAATAGTCCGGGATACATCGTCCATTTTTGCAAGTGATTACTATCAAGCTAATTTTTCGTGAGTAGCTTTATTTTGATGAGATGCCCAATAATTTCATGTACGAAACTCTCGATTGTGGTAGCTTACAGAGGTAACAAGGATAAAAATTTTTGATTTGACGGTACCCAAATATTTATTACGCAATTTGTAGGACAATATGTCTGTTGAATTATACAAGTATTAAATAAGTGAAAATAAAAAAATCAGCTGGTTAGTAATCATTTATGATGACTTCGTTATCGATACACATTGGAAAGGGGGACTCTTTGATCAAACCATAGATTTTGTAGGACAAATATTTTTTCGAATAATTTAGATAATAATCTTGAGATTGAACAAAAAAAAACATTCAGTTGGTAATTAATATTTGAGAACCATCAAATCAAAATATTTTATCCTTGTTTCCTCTGGTAGCTACCACAAACAAGAGTTTCGTACATGAAATTATTGGGCATCTCATCAAAATAAAGCTACTCACGAAAAATTAGCTTGATAGTAATCACTTGCAAAAATGGACGATGTATCCCGGACTATAACGCAGATTTGTGACAGCGTCCTTAAGGTAATCAGTCCCCTCGTCCTGCTGTCCCCGTGTACATGTCGCAGTTGGATTGTATAATCCGCCGTATTACAAACGGCCGGCATTTTGTAATATGCCGAAATTCGTCTTTTTCAAACATTCTACAAAAAGACGGTCGCGAGCCGACGGAGCCCCACTTCGTGGGGCTCCTATTTCTGTATAGTTCTAAAAAACACGAACCTAACCTAACCCACCCCCTTATCCAAACCAAAAATTTCTGATTACGAATTTTCGGCATATTACAAAATGCCGGCCGTTTGTAATTCGGCGGATTATACAATCCGATTGCGACATACATACCCCTCGTCCCGCGTACCTTCCAATATCTTAGATGTTTTACATTTCCGACTGTTAGTTAGGTAATTATATATGGATTTCCTAGGAAATGTGTACTATAAAATAATTTATTTCACACATTTCCATGCGATTTTAGGAATTACATACATTTCCTGGGAATTTTATACAATGACGGATTACATACATTTCCGTTAACATATACTTACAATGTTTATAATTATAATGATAAATAGGCAGAAAATAAGGGTCTATATAATGTTATGTTATATTATAACCAGTAAATAAAATAAATATTTAATTAAAGTTTATGTGTAAACTGTAATTCGATACAAATGCAGGGTTAGAACAGGATTTTAAAATATGTCTCCGGTATTGGAAACGAAAATTATTAATATTTGTCAAACTGGTTAAATGGTGGTGGAATGTTGTTCCAACACTTATGGCTCTTTCAATTTATGCGTTTCGTATCGGACCGCTAGTCGCTACAGTGCCGAAGCTGTGCGTTTGTCGTACGGCGCACGGCCGGTCGTTTGTTTTCATACAAAATGCACAGTGCGGCAACAGCGCGGCGTCCGTACCGCGAACGCTCGACAGCAGGACGGCAATCTACAGATCACCCATATTTGGCAATCTCGCTTCACCTAATGGCCTTGTCTGTTCAAGCCGAAATGAATTAATTACCTACTGCAAAAATTAAATAATTTAGATTACCTGGAAAAGACAAGGAAAATAAACTTTAAACAAGTGTTCGACCGATTATTACCAAGTAGGTAAATAAATTAATGACAAGACAAGGTAATTAATGCTAATAATTTCCTAAAGAAAACATTTTTTTCAAAATTTTCACATAATAGGTACTAGTACCTAACTAGACTCAAAAGTTTATGATAAGTCAATGAATGATAAATAGAATATGTTTAAGTAAAATGAAGTAGTTTATTTTACAATAAATTAATCTTATAAATTACCAACTTTCATTCTACGGCTTCAACCGTGTGCCTTATTCAATCCCTGTTCCTACACCTTGAATCCTATTTATGCAACAAAATTGAGATGTCCTTTTTCAACGTAGGTATGTACCGTGTATGTATATCGAAATTTCCGTCAAAATCGGTTCAGACGCGTGCGGGAATACCTATTTTCTTGTGGTCCCACTATTTTCTATTTTGTCCTACTATGACGGAGTAACTTTCGTATTTATCTACAAAACAGAAATGATTTGATTGTTTGTTTGTTTGTATTGGATAGGATCCGAAACTACTGGATTGATTTGAAAAATTATTTCACCATTCGAAGCAAAAATTATACCTACCTGATGAACATAGGCTACTTTTTATAACGGGAAAATACTTACTTCATTCTTATGGGAATCGATGTCGAAATATTTCATTTTAGGCGCATAAAGAAAAAATAAATTATAAAGGTAATCTGATAGGATTATTTAGAAAATAAAACAAGATGACGTAGGTAGGTATTTAACTTTAGTTTCGATTTATTATCATTATGATGTTTTCATTATGAATTCTTGATATTCTTAACGACGTGGTTGGCGCAGAGGTAAAGTAACTGCCTACTGAGCTGACGGTCCCGGGTTCGATCCCCGGTCAGGGCAAATATTTGTGTGATGAACTTGATTATTTGTTTTTGGGTCTGGGTGTTATCTATATATGTATTTATAAAATATTAAATTATATTTATCGTCGTCTAGTACCCACAACATAAGCCTTAATTGAGATTACTGTGGGACTAGGTCGATTTGTGTAATATTGTCCTTTAATATTTATTTATAATTTATATACTTATAATTAAATGTGACTAGAAATAATATACTTACTACGGTTTAAGTATAGGTTGTATTATGTATATTATTTTGTAATGAGATCTTGCAATCAAATATTCACACAATC
Source organism: Colias philodice (assembly GCF_061535455.1). Lineage (NCBI taxonomy): Eukaryota > Metazoa > Arthropoda > Insecta > Lepidoptera > Pieridae > Colias > Colias philodice. The sequence continues at coordinate 11,288,038 of NC_143094.1, read as the reverse complement.
TCGCAAGTTTTCCGACAATTCATTTTTCGTATGAAAACGATCAATACACTAGGTACCTACCAAATATAAGCCGCTACAGGAACGCAGTTAGTAATAATTAATAACGGCTTTAACCCATTTACAATATTTTTTATAGGTACTGCAAAGGCAATGAGGTTATGTATTAAAAACGTAGTATATTATTATTAGTCTGTGGTCTGTGATATTATTATTAGTCTGTGTTAAAAACGTGAAAAGTAACGTAAAAACGTCTGTAGTGCCATCTAGTATTCGTTTAGCATCGCCAAATCGGAGGAGAATAACTTGTTTATAGTAGTTTCATGAGATGGCGTTGTTTTGAATATAAACTTTTCTGTAAAATTAGTTAAAATCGAGTGAAAATTAAATTAAATAGGTAGGTTCCATTTACAAAAGTATGTAAAAAATTATAAAAAGCAATGAAATTGCAATTAAATCTAATTTTATTTTTTGCTGGTTAAAATGATACACTTAGCGGCATCTATTGGTAGACGGATGGCATTAATCGACTTTTGTATGTAGTGCACCAGACATGATACTACGCTACGCGGCTACGGGGGTGCATCGTAAGCTCTATCTCATATCTGATTCATTGCCCGATAATTGGTTTGAACTGTGACTAATATGAAGGCTGTACACTAGATCAATCTGTGATTGCTTAGGTTATTAAATTGATTATCGATCTTATTTTATGGCAAGTAGAGTTCACGGAGTTATTTAATATGTAGTCACGTGTTAAAATTACAGTGGTATTTTTCGAGAGTTCTTTGACATTATAGACCATAATTATCCTATGAAAATTGCCATCAGCGTCCTGCGCATACGAAGATTGATTTATTTTCGTCTCACAAGTCCCATAGGACACTCAAAATACAACTCTACTAAAGCAGAAACGTATGCATCGAAGAGAATGCTGCAATTTTAAGTATTGTCGGAAGGAGCCCATGGGCATTCAGTTTCACACGCGACGCTGTCACGCAACCAAAGCATTGTCTCCAGCTTGCGTGCCCTTATGTTAATTTCGATTAAGTCAACGCACCTTAACTATTCCTTTGAATTATGTAGGTACTAGAATTTTATAAGCTCTAGCTCTTAGAAGTTTGTAACAGGAGATGTTATTACTGGTCCGATAGTGATTTAATTTATTGGAAAGCTTAATTTTTTATTTGAGTGCATTTTCTTTTGGGTCACATTTCATCTGATAGGTAAACTAGATTTTTTAATGAATAGGTATGTCTAATTGTGTGTTGAGTTACTTTATGATCTCCAGGGGTATTTTGCGGAAGGGGTAAATTACCTAAATGTAAACAACAAGCTTCATATGCTTGCTATTCTAAATCAATTCAGCTCAATATTAAGGAGAAAAATTTAAAAAAACATAGATTTTATCAATTTTCCTCATTTGATATCCAAGCAACAATCAATATTGTGGATTATATTTATTAACCATAAGTAAGCAAAAAAGCTTCCACTTCGTCATCCCAGACCATTAGGTATAATTTGCCAAAATGAGCATATATTACTAACCACGGCAAAATCCATGGAAAGTTATACCAACGTAAGGCTTTAGCGCAATGGAAATAATTACCATTCACCAGAAAAATTCCCGCTCTGGAAAACTTTTGTAATAGGATTCCATAAAACCTCTTACACGTCACATAATATTTGTCATTTAAGGAGTTCTGACGCGTCATTAGGGCATATACAGATGTAAGGGCCTTGTGACGTCGATGTCTGTGAGATCATTGTGACTCAGACCTTATATTGCATGTAATTTATATAATTGTGAAGTGTAACACTTTATCCTACACAGGGCGATGACATAGTCTTGATGATATAATAATACTCTCAACAATCGAGGCAGGTGAATATTTAGGCTTCGAAATTTGTTCACTACACTTTAACGGTTCTGTTTATTTTTCATTAAGATATGTACACGAATAAATTAATTCAGCATAGAACTGGTGCTTTTATTCTTCATTGAAAGTCTATAATAGTATATAAGTCTTTTTTTTTCAGTATATAATAAATACAAGGGGCACAGCGGAACCTCTTAGGCCACCCATTAAAACACTGTCAGACACGTCATATTAAATCACCCGGCTCCGACTGATTAAAAATGTGCAAAGAAAAGTTAGACGCAAAAGCATAGAGACATAGAAACATAGTTAGGACTCCTACTTAGTCATAACTCATATCTTACATGCGTTTAAACATTAAAATAAAACATGATGTCAATAAAATATTCAATGGCGGTACGCAATCATATTCACCTCGTAATTGGTATAATTATATCTGCGTGTCAATAATAAGAGGAATAATAAAGTTTTAACAAACACGAAGTGATAAATCTAAATATTGTTAGATGAAGGATTAGTTAATGGGGGTGTGGTAGCAATATTCATTTATTCGTGGAATATAAATGAAGATTTAAAAGTCAATTTAAATATTAAATGTGCATTCATGCGATACGGTATAATTTTACAAGAGTCTCTCTACTGTATTTTAAAGTTATTGTTACAGATATATTGCATTGCTATTTTGAAAAGTAAGCACTAACTATGCACTCTTTGCTTTTTAGACAAATTTTTTATAAGTTGCTGTTCTGTCTGTTCAACTTATAGATTGTTAAAACAAACTTATATCGCAAGCTATAAAATTTTGAAAAGGCCTTATTTCTTTTTTTAGACGTCTCAACAGAAACAAAAGACCACATCTCACACCTACCGTATTTTTCCGTAATCATAAATTTTTAATTTCTATTGTCACATCACTATTCCCATCACGACAGTGAATCGCCTATTTGTTATTTATCGGATATACTTCATTGTGAGTCAAACGACGTACGCTGCGTGCGCGCACGTGGCCAGCGATCCCATCTTGCTGGGATCTGGGACCCACATGACCTGATTCTTTACAAATGAAACACGTTGCGAAATAGGGATCGATGTAATGTACTGTAATGTGCCCTAGCTTAAATGAATTTTTGAAGCGATTTACACAGAACTAAGTTTGCGATGTAGAGATATTAGTGATAGACTATCTCGTGCGTTGAAGAGCCCAAAGACTCAAAGCTTTAGGAAACTACAATGACAATAAAGCAATCCTATTGAAATTCTTATTTTGAATTTAATTAAGCTACACATCATAAACATAAAGAAGATTCAATTTATTTGTGGTGTTAAAACAATAACATAAAAATCTCTACATTTTCATTGAGTCTAAAATTAAACAGAGCTTATACTGAGTATGAGTAAGCCTTTTTTAAATACTCTAGCAAAATACAGCATTCATCAAAACATTTTATCCAGGATGAATGACTATTGTAAGCGAAATTATTCGAGATGACAATGTACAAAAGGTATCTATCAATAACAAAATTTAAATGTAATCACTATATAGTGCACAGAGACGCATCCTCATTAGGCCTAGTTCACACTTGATACATTTAATGGTTGCAACTCAAACAGGAAGCGCTTAATAAAGCTCAAGTATTGCCAACAATTAGTTGGATAGGGCGAAATTAAGTGGATTTTCAAATAAATTAATGTTTAGATAAATGTATGTTTCGATTGATAAATAGTAACATTCAGGCATTTATATTTGTTTGAATTAATATTTGGTATAAAATAATACTTAGAAATTAAAGATAAAAAGGACTTCCCTTTTTTATTTGAAACAAAATAATTCACAAAGTTTGCATACATTTTTTTAATTGAAATGTATTTTTACTAAATTTTATTTAAAAAACATAGTTAAGTACTACAAAGTTTTATTTTTATTAGCTGTGTAGTTTTCTGGTTCAATAGTAATATCTCTTACTTTCACTACACACAAAGGGACAGTTTTATAGACTCATGATTTATTACTTAATTTGGCGAAAAGGAAAGGGTACATATTGTCTAACTTTACTTTGTCGTAATAAGGTTTTTAGCACGCGTTCCTATAATGTAGAGCATAGCTACAATTTAGTAAAATATGTATATCAATGTCTTATTAAAAACTGGAATATTGCCTATATAGTAAGAATATAATAAAAAGTTGTTCTATATTGTTTCCTTAAAATTACAGAAAACTAGATGCCGTTTATATCAATAGTCCCTTCATCAAATTGTCTAAAAATCTCCGTCAATATTTTACTCAAACGTCATACAAATGAAAATTTAAATCATCACAAATCATCCCACATTCAAGATAATATTTAAATTATAACAAATCTCGATAACTGTATAAAAACACAATAGGATGGCAGCCTTCGATCAGCGGGTGCGCAAGCGCAGCCGTGCCTACCTGCCTTAATTCGAACCGCTTACCGTTAGCTCAGAAAAAATGTATACGAGTCGGTAAATGTGTATCGACCTTTATTTTTTATGGAGTGAAAAGTAGACGCGAAAGATGGTAGGAGAAAGGTGAGGTGGTTTTATGATTAAGATTAGTTTTAACCCTTATTATAGACCAGACAAACCTGTACTATTATCATTTTATAAATCCGAAGAATTGGAAGAGTTCATGGAAATTTTGTTGCTCAATTGCGCAAAAGCAGCTCTGGATAAAATTTTACACACATATAGACTATAGTGCAGAAATCAAAAGCATAATAACGTGTAACACTAATTGCGATTGAGCCGGTAAATAATACATATAATAATTAATATTAGTATACATTTTTAATAAGATATTATGGGCAACACTGTTAATCATATGATATCAACAATTTTCCAAGTAATATTTTCCCCACTCACACCATTATAAAAAAAAAAATTCTTCGAGTGGTCGCCTTTTTTCTGCAACGGAATGTGCAGGTGTGTAAAATGCACATGTCTCGTACTTACAGTAAATGCAATGTTTTGGCAAATCCATTGAACTTGTGGGAAAGATTTATCATGAATACAACTTTTTGCCATAACGGGTTCAAATAACAAACGATTAGGGGATCAACATCGGGTTGATAGAAAAAATCTGGATCGGATTGTGCCATTTTTGATAAAAAAAATAATAAAATGAAGGTTAGTAACATCTTTCAATACAAAGAATGAGCAAAAAGTTATCTTCAGATTACAAAGATTTTATTTGACAATTTTGTATCAGTTGCCGATAGTTATTGTCATTAAAATAATTAAAAATTGAAACAACATGCTCTGCTATTACTAAATTTGTTTGATTACTTCATTTATACTACCTCTATACTAACAATAATATAATTTTGATAAATTTCGGTTAACCATATCATTTATCGTTTAAAATATATTAGGGTAAATACCGTAGGATCAAGCTTCTTCTAAAATAGAACAAAGTCTAAAGATCTGTCGCGTGCTGACGACCACACTCTGTATGGAAGACAGATTTGTATCTCCTCTCGATATAGCCCATCCGGTGCATTCCGTAACTAATACAATGCTATATGATATAGTGGAATCCATGTCATCAACTAGCTTCAAAGAAATAGGACTGTTCGAATGATAAATGAAGGATCAAGGGTATGAAACGAGCTTTTATAAGAAAAAGGTTAAAATTGACTTGTAAACTAAATAAATGTAGGTAAATACAAGCTTTTTAAACTAAATAGCAATTAAAAAGGCGTTAGAATTATAGACTAATAGCTATTAACTTCTTAAGAATACTTCAACGATTCAATATAAACGCTCACATAGATTGAAAAGCTGACAATAGAAGGTCACTGCTACTATACTCTATAGTCAGGACTTTTTCAGAACAGCAAAAATCTATCCATTTCTTCCATTGTCGATTCCGAAAATATAAAACTCTAATGTTAGGCATATGCTAATATTAAAATCCGTATTGACATGTATTCTTTAACATCGAAACTGTCCAATGCCTTTTTCAATTGAAGATTAGCGAAGCCGCAAAAGTAAAATATAACTGTTTCACAACATAACGCAGCTGAAATAATGATATATTAGAACCGGAGATAATTTTGTTTGTTTGTTTTGTATAGTGAGGAGTCGTCTCGAAATAGCTGTGCAAAAATAGATATCTACGCAGTGTATACTTGGCAGTTTAATTGATAAACTGAGTGTGTAAGAAATTAATTAGGATATAAAAATAATTATTACTGGATAACAAATACACTAATATATTCATGTTTTCATGATTCTAGAGAAGTTAAAAAGCAGCATCAGACAGAGCTCAAATTAAAAAGAACTTCCATTAATATAATACAAAATGAAAGTTCAATTTTATTTTACTACCTCTAATAAGAACAAACATCTCGATCTAATATTTCAAAGCAAATATTTTAATTAATAACAACAACACATAAAACAAAACAGAACTAATACTGTTTATCTTAACCTCCATAAAAAAGTTGTCATAAATCTTGCACAGAACTCATATTTGTTGGCAATTACGTTGGAATACGACTTGCTAAAAGTAGTCGCGCCAAAACATAAAACTATTGTTTGACACGCTTCGAATGACGTTTCTGGTGTAGCCAGAGCGATTGAGAAATAATAAGTAAATGCGCGGTTCCAATGTCTTGTTATAAATAACGATACATAAAAAGATGTTCTGGAAGATAATTACCTAGAATATGATCCCCTAGAGTTTAGTGTATGAAAATGTTTTGAAGGTTTTAGTTATAGCTAAATAAATATTTTCAGGACAATTTTCACACCCGGCACAATCTGATCCCATACTAAGCTTTCGCTTGTACAATGGAAACCAGATGGCTGATAAACATACATATATAATTTTAGACACAGAACAAACATCACACTAATATTTGCCCTGGGTCGGAATCGAACCCACGACCTCTGGCGTGGAAGGCAGGGGCACTATCAACCAAGTCAAATGAAAATTACTTCCTAACTACTAATTTTAAATAAATTGTTTCATATAAGTCCAATTTCAAAACTGAAAAGAATTACTAAATCGATTACTTCATATGGTTTACAAACGAGCCCGCATAGGGCCTCTATAAAAATCCTGATGTTAGATTAAACCCTTTAATTGATTACTATTGAAGATGTTTTTTGGAGATAACCTGTACAATGTAGTTCGTTTGCTACTGACGTAAATAAATGTAAATAAAAGAAAAGTAACATTTTACATGTTTAGTAAATTCAAATATGTAGTTACGTAAATAATTAGAAGGCCCAATTTATGAAATGAGTTTTATCCAAGAAACTTTAATATAGGTTCAAATGAAAGTTACAGGTAAATATATTCATAATGTAATTAATGCAAAAACAGAAATAGAAACAGTTAACAGGATAAAATATTTAGACAAAAACACAGACAGCAAAGGAAAAGTGTCTCCGTATAAAACTGAAAAATTAAATAATACCAATGAATCAATTACAAATATACTTCCCTATTAATTAATTAATAAAAAAAGAAAAACAGATCTCGCAACTTCCTTGTGAAGTTAAGATTTTCATTTTCAATAACTCATGGTTGATTTTAGCACCCAATCGTATATCATTTTTGAAAATAAACTTCTTTGGGCGTTCTAAGAGTAAATTTTCAAGGTTGCATCATGGCAATACCGTCCCGTTAATTAGTAAGGCGACGATTCTGTTACTTTTGAATATTGCCAAAGAAGTTTAACTTCTGACACGTGTGCTCGGCACACACGCTCTTTTTTTGCTTTTCAAATTAAAATCACGCGAAAGATTTACAATTCTGTTAATAATCAACACGTCTCGATATGAATGAGTACAGTTTCTTTGTTTATATTTCCGTCAGCCATGTCTGAAATATCTCAATTTATATCTGGTAACACTCACGGGATTTTCATTACTTCGTGAGTGGAAATGCTTTTATCGCCGTGTTTTATAGCATTGTTTTGGTGTTTATTCTCTTGTAAATGGTCAGCGTCTCTTGTACATTTTCTTCCTAATATAAAAATTTGTAATAAACCAGTGATAGTAAGATTTGTACAATCGACAACAATTCACAAGCTATTCTAATGAGACCATTGTACATTTTTATGTATATCAACAGAAGTCAACATAGCAGTATGGAAACTACACCCTGCAGTTCTAGTAAAGCATAAAATCAGAGAATGAAATAGTATCGATTTATGCCTTGACTCTTACTAGGTACTTGATATTGTTTTAGATAGAGGTCAGTAGGGGTCAGGGGGGGTACTAGAGGTTTCTAACATAAACAAGTATACCTAGGAATTATAGGTTTTATATAGCTGATAATGTTCGCTTTAGAATTCTAGTATTTTCAGCAAGCTGTAACCATCAGATAACTACCCATTAAATATGCAGCCGTCTGTATTCAATGAGTATGCCAAGGTTCCTGATGGGTAGCTGATAAAATCATATTGTAAATCCAACAATAAAATTACAATCATAATAGTTACATGAACGACATTATAATTTCAATATAGAAACATTATGTTGGGATTGTTCCACATTGTACACGGGTAGGATTCTAGGTGATATGAATTCTAATTTAATGAACGTTCTTTGATAATAATAAACTACGACTTCTTTTGTATGAAATAAAAAATTGCCTTCGCGTAAATAAAAGGTAGGCAGAAAAAATTGCCTTCGCGCGAATACCCCATACATATACGAAATTTACAATAATCTTGGAAAATTAACTGAATCTTAAGAAAAGGTAAGGTCATGAAACCTTTCACAGATGAACAATTAATCATAGATAATAGAAGTTTCTGGAATTTAATAAATAATTAATTTAATGCCTTATAATTAAATAGTTACATCAACAATTTCCATCCATCCAATGTCATCTTTGGAAAGATCTATTTAAATACTCCATAAGGATATGAAAAACTAGTAATTATTCTCAGAATAATTATACTGTATAATAAAGCTGTGTATTTTTCCAAACCAATCGTGTTTGTATCTCGATAATTCCAAATCAGTAAACAAACACATGTGACAATTTATATGTACAGAATTCTAATTGGCAGTTTTTTACTTTTTTCATTGAATATTTGTTGCTTATAATAATGCTAATTGTTCTATGAAACGGTTATTTTTTACGTGTTTTAGAAAAACTATACCAGGTATAAGTACAATAGGTGATTTATACGTGATTTATATGTCTTATTAATTCTACGAATCAACTGTATTTATGATTTACAATTGCGTCTTACCTAAATAATATAATACAGGAACAATTGTCTAAATAAAAAAAAGTGTTGTGTGGTTTTATGAAACCACGGTAAAAGTGAAACTGTTCGAACGGTTCCGAACACTGCTTTGTGTAGCGCATTACGCGTGACGGTGAGGTATATACCTACTCGGCAGCCGCGATACACGCGACATGCACTACACAGACCAAAAAGTTTGAGACGATGTAATAAAAGTTTCACTTTAAAAATTGAGACGTAAATACTTAATTCTAAAACATCTTGAATTGTTTTATTTAATAAATTAATAATGTATGTACTCTAGGGAAACATGGTTTTTATGTTTTTTTTTTATCACACAATTATAATGACTACAACGATGTCTATGCTGTGTAGTAGGTAGATTTAATAAGAGATGATTCATGATATATTAACTTTTATAATAATATATTAGACAATAAAACTTTAAGCCTATGAAGTTCATATTTTATCTTATTTAATTAGAACGCTTTGTCTGATATTCCATACCCGATTTGGACACATTATTTCTTATATTGAAATAAAAAAATAACAAAAATATCGGCATTGATTCTAATTAATACTTCGACGAAAACATAACTGCGATGAAATAAAGCTCCACGTTCCTAGAAGCGCCAAGGACAGCGCTCGACGAAGCTCATAAAATATCACAATATTACCATTATTTTACACCATAGCGTCGTCAAACTGTCAACTGACTATTTAATCTGTGGAGAATTACACGTCTTTTTAAATAGTCATATTTCTTTTGAAGTATAAAAACCGTAAAGAGCTTTTAAAAGCGAATGCGCTTAAACCTTGCTAAAACGAAGAATAATAGTGTCTGTTTAAAAATGGCGCATCGATTAGATATAAATAATGACAGAGATTTTTGCCAATAAATAATAAACAAAATTTTCAGAATTTATTGCAAACAAGGACAGAAACATGGCATTAAATAATATTTATGAAGATACCATTTTACGCGCTCGCTTTTCATACTAAGTACTTAGCTATGCATTACATAACTATAGCATATAAAATATATAGCATATAAATTACTTCGATCCCTCAAACAAATGTATCAATTTAACCATGTAGCAAGAGTTACTTGCTATATAAAAATTAATATTAAAGCAATATTGCCGGATTGGCACATATAGGTCGGCCATGAGACGCCATATTTATTTATATTTCCGAGATGATGAATACCAATGACCTGAATTTTCGTTGAAAGACTGAACAGAATCGATATTCCTTGAAAATCGCTTTATAACCTGCATAATTTATGCAAGTAAACAATTTTTTCATGGGTTTTAAAGTTTCCTTACGATTTACGAAAGAGTAATATAAGCGTGTTAAAAATTTAGTAAACTGTACCTGACTGTAATTAATAGAGACAATACATTCGGTAGATATTAAATACAATTGAACCAAAAATAACAATAAGAATTGATATATCTATAATAATCTTTATTATATTAATTTAGGAATAATTTAAATACACATATAAACATGCAGTTGTTACAGGAAAAACAAAAATGATTGCCATAATTCTTCTTATATATAAAAATGAATCGCAAAATGTGTTGGTAAGCGCATAACTCGAGAACGGCTGAACCGATTTCGATAATTCTTTTTTTATTATATTCCTTGAAGTACGAGGATGGTTCTTATGTAGAGAAAACGTAAACATGTACCACGGGCGAAGCCGGGGCGGACCGCTAGTTTATAAAATAATTACAGGAAAAACAGAAAATAAAATTTTATCCGAATGCATAATTCGTAAACAAACAGCTAATTTATAATTCAAAATGCAAAAAGCGTCAACGATAAATATACAACAACGGGACATTTTGTCATTACCCACTAGGAACTGTTTGAAGTGGCCTGAATGTAAAAGCACTAGATTAAGGGCGAGATACACATGTACTGAATTTACATTATAATATTATGTTGCTCTAGAAAACTTCCTCCATTAAATAGTGGTATTTAATCTCTGAAGGTTTTGTGTAGTAAGACTTCCGAACTAGGTATATGCATGTCAAAATCTTAAATACAAAATCGATGTTAGGATTATATTTTAAATTCCCTTAATAAGTGATTAATAAGAGATCCACTTTCAAAATCATAAATGGACATTTCAACCATTTCAATCGATAGTTCACAAACGATACATTCTTCTTTACAAAATAATTAACGTGGTTTATAAACGTTTTAAATACGACCCTTATACAGTCATCACTTTATAAAATAAACCAGTCGAGTTTAATATAGCTGGATTGATGTATACATTTTCCCGCGCACTGTTAACCGACCGGCTAGTCGGCTACAGATAACAAAAACCATAAAGTCCATATTTAGAAAGTGTCCGTTAAGAAGGTTAGGTGACATGTGAAGGTATAATGAAATTTATCCTAGCTCATTGTTAATTGAAGTAATTAACAATCTTTAGTTAATCATTTTTAATCCTTATAGAGTTTATGAACTCAACGTGTTTATTTATAGTCATGTATATGAGGTACTTTTACCTACATTTCTTATTATATTTCTTTACGAAGAGCACCTTAGAGTATGTTCTTTTACCATATGAAATTAGCTTTGCTGTAATGTTTTTAATGCTTTTAAATTGATATAAAATATTAATGTACCTACATACTACATAGATTAAATATCACATCATTATGAAGTTGTTATTTTTAACAAAAATAAACGAGGAATCTAAAACGTCTAGAAGTCGTTATATGATAACCTTTTTATATCCCTCAGAAAATGGCATAGAAATAGAACCTGCAGAATACGCAAGGTTGAAACAGGATTGAATAACTTGGTTACTATGGGAATGGATTACAAGATCTCACATTCCCGAGATCAAAGTATAAATAAGGACAACGGACTCTCGGCTATTCTATTTCAGTCTGACGACGCTCACTTTTTTTTATAAAATATGATATGGCAAAGACAATATAAACTGTCATCACTGCTTCAACTAAGAAGGTAGGGATCTTATGAAATCGTTGTGCAAAACAATAAATAAATCAATAATTAATAATTGTTTATTTTATAAGTCTTGCTCGCTCTCTTTAACTTTTTAAACAATTTTAGTTATTCATGTCACAAAAAAATAAAAAAAAGTAATAGATAAAAGTAAAACCTGATTTATATACCCACTAAATTAAATTATCAATATCACAAATAAATAAATAAAATACTCAGATCATATTGTATTCTTTTTCAATCTGAAAATAAGCAACGCCATCTAGTCCCCATTGCAAGAAGTCTTTTTGGTTGTACATATTCGAACTTGATTTTACAATATTTCCATAGATGGCGTTGGTTCACGTTCTGTAACTAAAACATCCGTCTACCTAACTATAAACCAGTTACCGGTACATATATTTAAATATTACATTTTTTAGATTTCCTTTTTGTTTCATAAAGTTTTAAGCTATGCAATAAAAGCTTCTATCGGGGGCCTTGAGCGGGGGACCGAATCCAGAAATTCCCTAACGAAAAAACCTCGCGGTTAGTCGCACGTGTGGCTTGAAGGCATAGCATGCAATAGCCAATAGCTTTACCGTGGCAGTCCCCGAGTGCCACACGTCTTTTTATCAGTTTTTAGATCGCTCAACACTCTCGTAGAAAATATCTCCTAAGTGAGTCTGTAGTCCATGCTACACTTACCTCAGCAGACATGTCAGTTGCACATCATTCTGGAACCTCGCGAGTGCAGAAGCACCTTCCACCCTCACAGCGTTAACTTTTTCTCTGATTGAGTTGTTACAACCCCCGCATCGTTCACGTAGTATTGACATGATGTTTGGTTGACGAAGGAATGCCACCACCTGTGGACGTATTGATATTTAGAACGGAACTTACAATGCCCATGTATTCACATATTTTTTAATAAAAAATATTTATGATAACGTAACGTCATGATAACGTAAGAAAATATTACTTCTGCAATTATAATAATATGTATTAAAATGGAAGTAAAAACTATTATTAGGGCCGGTTTCACTGTTTGCTGATAATGTCTCTGATAACCAGCAACATTTTGACATAATAATTTACATACAATATCCATTTCAAAAGTTAAACAGAACAGTGAAACTGGCCATTAGGCTTGTTTTAAATTTCACTTTTTTATAGTTACCTTATCATTATACGCAACCGGAATTTCTTGAGTTTGATGCGTGTAAGTATCCGACGATGTGATTGGTGGCCGTGGAGGTGGAGTTGGCGCCTGGACAAAATAAATACGAAATATAACAGTGTAGTATTAAAGAAATGTAAAGATATGTGCTCGAAACCATATAGAGACTTGAAAAAATTGAAAATCTAAGTACCACAACAAAAAAACGTAAAAACATAACCCAAAACGACAAACCAATTACAACACATACATAAACAAAACGAGAGAAATAAAGAACGAAAACAACACAAACATATACGTGCTTGTAACATAATGCAACATAAATTCAGCACGATGCACATTGCACACATCTACAGACTACAAGAGAGAGCCACGATGCAGAACACGGACATGCGAACAAACAAAAATGGATGGTCTTATGCTATCTTTTCGTTTTTATATTGTAGGAAACAATTATTTAATGTTATCATTTAGAAAATTCATAAAATTTGTACTTTAAAAATTCAATTATCAAGTTATGCAGTACATTGATATATTTAAGATATTTATTTATTTTAGGTAAAATAAAAATAAGAACTTATTGAATTTTTCTAGCTTTATTTACATTCTACGTAGTATGCAGCATGATTAATTTTCTAATAAAACCAAAACACATTTAATATCTGTTTTTAACAAATTTCCAAAGCACAGATAACACAAGACCACAGACAACAACTGACAGCTACAAGACCACAGATAATGCGACAAGCTGGACCTGGTCGTGGTGTATGAGCCGTCGCCTGGGCGGGAGGAGAGGCGAGAAGGGGCCCGCTTGGGGCGCGCGCGGGAGCCGCGGGTCGATGAACGTCGTGCGACGCATCACGTGGTCCACGAAGAAACGCTATGGTTAGATTTGGTTAGTATATACGAATTACAAAGTGTTAGGTTATAAGTGGTTACTCCCGGGCCTCGGAGTGTCGCCAAGAAGCGGCAGTGGCCACAGACGGCGGGGGTATAAGGCCTGGCTGTTAACCCCCGCCGATCAAGGCGATAGACGGCTACCGTTGGGTTTTAGTGGGTATGGCTTCGTGCGAGTCCCACTGTCCCACATACCCCCTTGGACAGTAAAACTGGCGAGGGGGATGCGTAAAGGCATTTCCCAACGTTAAAAAAAAAAAAAAAAGGTTATAAGTGGTTATAATTTAGTAAAATATTTTAGTTAATTGTGTGAAAAATTTTATATGGTTGCTCATTTGCTTGTGTTGTGTTTGATGATTCAACTGTTAACGTATTTTTTGGCTCGTTGTCTGAATTTGTTAACACTGTTGCGCATATTTAGTGTTAGTTTATAATCTTTAATTTACAATATTAGTATATGGGTTGCATTTTCTAATTCCTCTTCTGTTGTGTAACTTGTGTTTAATAATTCAATCGTTAAGGTTATTTTACTAAATGTCTTTGTGTTTTATTTAATACTTTTTAATCAGGAATATAAATTGGAATTACCTTTCCATTTCTATCGAGTTTAGTGTCCCATCCCAGTGGTAGATCTCTATCAGACTCGCTGAACATATTGACTAAGGCGACAAGATCTCTGTTGTGTTGGTACCGCTCGAAGGAAGAAGTGTCTCGACGTATTTTTGATATCATATGCTTGAGAGTGGAGTTGCAATTGTATAGAGATGATGCTTCCTGGAACAATAAAATAGAGAGGTTTTATTGGACGATTCTAGGTGAAGTGGCACGTTTTACTAATTTAAGTAGGTATTCCCTTGTACTGCATCGTTGGGAATGCATACATAGACATGGTATGCATTTGTCTGCATTTCGCAAACAATACAATTTACTCCTTTTCTGTATATTTTTTAATACTTGGACTAGTTATCATTATTTATTGATATGATGTAAATTGTAAAATCGAATTTGGAAATGTAAATCATTTCCAACTAACTTTGAAGTATTCGTACCGAATGCGCTACTTACAATGCTCTATTAAATCTAATTAATCACAGACACAATATCTATTGTGTCGTGGACCGATCGGGCCGTTCGGGGCTCAATGGGTTAAATGCAATAATTTATATACGGATAAGTACTCACAGCATTCATATGCAGTATCGAGTAGAAGTCCGGTCTAGCGAGGAACTCGGCGGCCGGGTGCGGTGCGTGAGGCACCTGCGGCTCCGGGCGGGACGTGCTCGCCGCGGGGGGCGGGGACGAGCTCACGCGCTCCTCCTCACCGCCGAGTTGCGACCGCGTCATTGTTCGACGGATTGATTGGTACCTGAAAACATAAGGATTTATATTGAAAAATCTCTACAAGCACAAGAAAAGATTATGGTATGGACTATCATAACTATTAAAATGAAGCCTTGTTAACGAATTTTTAACGCGATTTAATAATTATATTATTCCGAATTTTCTAAATGCTCGCGTAATACTCGCGTAAAAATAAACGCAGAAACTAATACCACAGACTAATAATAATATACTACGTATACAACTAATACCATAACTTAAATGTCTAAATTTCAAATAACCTATAACTTTGTATTAAACTATATCAAGGTTCAGGTGTAAATATACCACAAAATATACAATACATTTATGTATTTAATTATTTAGGTATTATTGCTTGCTTGCAGTGCAGTTATCGATTCGAATATTACAGATGCAGATGTCATTTTCACAAATTAACAATTCATGCTTTCAGCTGACTAGACGATTGCTCAGTTGAGTAGCTATATTATATACAAAAACTATTAAATATTATTAATTTTTAAATAGATATCAAGTTTTCTTTTCATACTTATTAGTTATTACTATATACTATTCATTTATAAAATTATAGATAGCGTATGTATAACAAAACAGTTACCTTCTATCCAATTGCCTCCTCTGTATTTCAGGTGCAGGTGATCTTGGTGAAGTTCCATTAGCTGCTGGCCTTTGCCACGTCGTCGTACGGTTTATGTGGTCAATATAAAATACTCGGCCATGGCTGTCCATACGAGCTTCCCATCCTGAAATAAGTAAGAAGAATCATGTTAAATATAAATTCGAGTTACTGAAAATGTTTATACTATGTATTATAATTTTTTTTTAATTAATAATCAACAAGACTACTCAAAGTTTAAAAATTTAGTTCCTTCTTTTGAACAGGCAATTTAAAATTTCAATAAGTTATAAAATACTAATTGTAATATGATAAGGCATTATTAATTATTTATCATTATAGAAAGCGTACAAACATGCTCACCAGGAGGCAGTGGTTCTTCACATTCGATGATTCCGCCAATCATATTGGCGGGAAAATCTCCTGTCAGCGCCATCTGCCGTGACGTTCGCTCCGGTATTGAAGGTAATCTTATACCAGCCATATGCCGTAAAGGTGTTGGTGACGCTACAGCATTATCGTTGTCGTCTATATCTTCAATAGGAGGTGGTCTTCTTAACACAACATCGTCCGGCGGCCCAGCGTGAACAATTGTAAAATGATTGCTATTCATAAATTCTAGATTCGGAGATCTTATCTCCGAAGTTCGTAATTCATTAGTGAACTCAACCATTTCGAAATTTTCGTGAAGCCGGTTCTCTGCGCTCTGCACGGGAGGTGGGTGTAAATCTGAAGGTGGTAGTGGGCGTGGCCGACGGGCGTGGTGAGTCGGAGTCGGAGGACATTGTGGAACGGCTGAGCCAGCAAGTGCTGCTACTCGAGTTAAAACTCGAGGATGTGGCCTCGCAGGACTATCTGGGGCATCTTTAAGAAAGTTAGTCCGGTGAGGGGAATGTTTTGGAGTACTTTCACATCCTAGATTTTTTAATAAATGTCTCGGTAAACTTGAATGCTTCGGTGTGGAACTGTCGCATGAATATTTGCGATTCATCAATAACGTACCGACATTAGGTATACCTTTACAGCCTTCGTCGACGGGTGATGTAGAATGCGAAGAATTACAAGAACTTGGACCGTTAGGGCTATTACTGTCACTTTCCCTACTAGGTCCCTCTATATGAGATGAATTAAGAAAAGCTGTCATCATGGTCGGTGTGTTTGCACGTCCGGAATTTTGCCTCGTTAGAGGTTTGTGACCTTTTACAGTTATTTCTTTTTCCTCAATTTGATTTTTATTATCGTCTTCAAAATCAGCATGATTACTGATGTCATTTAAGAAGGTATTTTGCGCTTTTTCTTCTGATTTTGCATGATTAGGAGTTAATTGAAAGCCATCTACCACATCTTTATCTTTCCGCGCAAATGTTGTAGTTATATAATTATCAGGGCCTATATCCTTAATGAACATAATATTTTTTCTACTTACACTAGGTGTGCCTTCAGGTACAATATTTAATTTTTTATCATCCGTCAATTTCGATACTTTTATAGTTGATAAGGTGGATTCACACAAGCTACCTTCAGTTTCTGGTGTAGCTAAAGGTGCCACATTGTGGCATTGATTGACGTTAGTCGTTGGTGGAAGATGGTTTGGCTTGCTCGAATAAAATTCACCTGGTTTAAAATCGTTGATATCACTTTGTAATCCAGCTGAATTTGATATATTTTTATCAGTAAAAAATTGTTCATCTGTATCTATTAACTCAAACGTAAAGGCGTCTTCCGGTTTAGTTAATTTTTTAGGTTTTCTATGCCTCTGTACAGCTGGAGGTAACGCATGCATTCGTTCTAAAGGCTTATGCGACTGTCTTGGCGGTAACGGGGGGACTGGAGATTTCTGCGCTTCATTAGGTATATTTGCACCTTCAACATCATACACAAATTTCATTATTTTACATGGATTTTGTGGTGACCAAATCTTATAGTACTCCGTATCTGGTGAAGACGGTGACTCCAAACCCATATTAAAATTACTTTTTTTCTTAACACCATTTAACGGCTGGCCGCCTCCGGTATCGACAGGTGGTGGACATTTCTTTTTTACACCCGATGACGTTGGTTTACAATCTATCGTACTCTGAGATTCATTATTTACAAAGGGAGATTCCTTACTTAAATTACTAACTAGAGATTTGCTAGGATCACATTTTGTCGGGTCGAGATTCGAAGTCCCGCTCCTTTCTAAAGAACTAATTGAGCACTTATTGACATCTTCGCTTAAATGCTTGATATCTTGACTTGGACAAACTCGTTCAATTCTGGGACTATTTTCTGAATTCATTTCAAAGCTTTCATTGTTATATGAGAATGGCGATACTTGGTCGCCGCTCCTCTTCCGTGAAATGCCTTCTTTAAGCCGAAGCGGCAGTTTCTTGAGGTCGACTTTAAACCGTGGTGGAAGAGTCGAGGACTCCGCCACGCATTCGTCATCATCGCCATTGTAGTAGCGAAAACAGAGAAGCTGCTCGCAATCTGAAATTAAATATGACCGGTTAAAATTTGCATGTGTAGAGAGAAGTTATCAACATCGTTGAGCATAAATAATTACCTTCATAAGGTTGATTGGGCTCATCAAGCAGCCACATTATGTGGCCAGTGTCGCATCCGGTCGCCGGCACGAGCCTGGCGATGCCGGCGATGCTTGCGGGATCTGTAAATCAATAATTGACACTATTATCATACCGTCTCCGTCATATTTTATCTATCAGGTCAAGTCTCATTTATAATTATGATTAAGGGCGCGTTCCCACTATGTCGTAACGACTAATTTATCGTTCGACGACTGTCGTCTCTACCTGTTCCCATTATAACGATTGTTTGTCGTCAACATTTTTTTATCGTGTAGCGACTGTCGTATCTAGCTGTTCCCATTGGATCGCGACGACATGTTATCGTTTCCTGGCAGTCGCTTTGTCGTTTACACATCATCAGCAAGCTAATAATATAATAATAATCAAAAGCAATCTAGTCGCCTCTGCGTTCGCTTGGTGATTACCAGTGCGTTTACTCTCCTGAGTTCAATGGACGTCATAGAGTTGCCGTCCACAATTTTTTTATCGTTTTACGACTGTCGTGCTTGCCGTTCCCACTGTCACGACAAAGTGTCGTCACTGCAAAAACTGTCGTAGACGACAGTAAATTGTGTCGTTCTAAATGTGAACACCTCCATTTAAACATATAAGCCACGACACTTAAAACTACACGATTATCTGTCGTCACGACACGGTGGGAACGCGCCCTTAGTATGGCAGTTAACGTTCATTATACACACTTTATTTAAATTGCATAGCGATAAAAAACTGATTTGCGAGATAGCGAGTCATAAAAAAAACACTGAAAGGATTTTCAATAAAATCATTATCTTTTCGCTAAAGGTAAAGAGAGCAAAACCTTGTCAGAGCTTTTTATGCGATGGGTATCAGAGCACAAAAAGCAAAAGGTTACGCACAGGTGCAGAGGACTTGCAAAAACAAACAATAAGAGCACGTTGATGAAGAAACAGACTGCGGCGAACCCTTCCATTTTTTATCTAACAAAAATCAAGGCGTAGGACGCACGGTTCGGCGCAGGCGCAACATAATTTATGCGCCAGACTTAATCGCCGGATGCGGGAGTCGCCCGCACATTTTATGCGAAATAATCGAAGCCACCGAATTGTCAGTTAATTGAGAATACAAGCCCATTAATTGTACACGAGGCAAATTGAAACCGCGGCCGATTTGAACGGGAGCGAATTAGAATTAACATATTTTGATTGGATAAATATCGGTGCATGGTTAACATCATTCTGCACTTGATTAAGCGTTTTGGCCGATCGTAAATAATGCTCGGTGGATGTTTACATCAAACATTGGACTTTGTTCACAAGCTCAGCAATATAATTCATGAAGAATAAGGTGTGAAAATTAGCGCAACATGGATCGAGTTGCGCGGGCTCGCTCGATGACGTTCGTTTATTTGATATTTTGACTGTAGATGTAGTAATAATTTTTAATAATTGATAAAATTATCAGTTTATAGATAATCTATTGAATTATATGAACATGAGTAAAATGTTCTGAGATATATGATTGATATTTCTCATCCCTTCTGTGTCCATATGTTCGTTTGGATAATATTTAAGCACGTCGTTAGCTGGTTAAGCACGTAAGCAGGCTGAATGAAACTTAACAATAATGACAGTCATTTCCCCTTCATTACCATCATATGTGAGCGTAACAATCTCGGTACAAATGACTAAATAGACAAAAAATTAGACGGCATTCGTGGAATTGCGGGTTCAGAGCAATAATTTGTCAAGTATAACGAGATATTTTTATGGTGATAACTGCTTTCCTGAATTTTCGGAATTGTAATGACGAAGCACGATTTTTTAGAGCTCAGGAAATAACATGATTTATTAAATATTATTTGTAATGTAGTTTTTTGTATTATTGCATATTATTCTTATAAGTCTTATATCGCTGTTATAATAAGTAGGTATAATTATAAGATTTATGTACAAGCACATCATAATAAAGTTAATACATTGTCGATTTCTTACTACGTTCAAATAGACACCTATGTATCCATGTATGTGCCTATATATATACATATCCCGCCAATTTGTATCTGATCATCATCTATCATACCCTGCCTTTTCATCGGCTAGTTGTGTTGCCTGAAGAGCCATGCCCACAGCCACGCTAGACCGCGCTTGCCGCTTAGTCAAGTCTGTGACGCCGCGGTGACGACAGCGCTGACACGGGTCTATTTCCGGCGGTGACGCAACATCCGGCCTTCCGTCCGCAGGATACGAGCGCAGATACGGGAGCGAGTGATGCTCTCGTTATGCGTAAACAGCTTATTGAATTTATGCTCAATTGAAATGGTAAAGGCATGATTGTTGATATTTGTACAAAACAAAATTAAAATTTACCGAGACTCGAAATGAATTATAGACAAAAAAAACGTTTTCTTCATCTATCCGCTATCGTATCATCAAAATGTTAAATAATATGCAAATGTTTTAGAGCTTGTTTATATGTCAGTACATCTTTCATATTCGACGCAAGAGTCGATATTGATATTTTGCATTAAATAAGTCAATAATTGGGAAGATTCCAGCGGAATAAGGCCGCAAGAGGCAGAAGATAAAATTTATAAAATCATTTTTAATTAGCAACGCCAAGGCGGACAGGGTCATGTGACATTTCATCATAAAGTGAAGTTAATCACACTGCAAAAATGTAACATCAGCGTTATAATGACATCAATGAATAATGTGAAACATGACAGGAAGAGTGTAGTTAAAAGCCGGTCAACATGGCCCTTATTACAACGCCTACACTACGTTCTAACTCCTTTATAACGCACCATATCGGGAATTCAAGGAATTTATAACAAAACTCATAAACAATAAGAATGTACTGGTAGTTGTAAGTTGTCTAAACTTATAACTACTAATAAAATGTAAATAGAGCGCTTGGAATACAACATCTATCGAAGATTTCTGATAAAGTAACAATAAGAGCTAAAGATCAGTATAAAAGGCTGAGAATCTTGCGTGATATTATATTTAAGTTAATATAAACTATAAATATATTTCCATTGCAATAATACTTTTTACTTTACAAATTCAAACCCACAACAAAGTTCAGCATAATCTGTCGCACCAATTAACACGTCGCATCTGTGTTAAAGACGAATATATCAACAAACCACAATTTCCAGCACTTAAGTGTATCCGCGTTGAAATAACATTTGGACGACAGGAAACGAGAGTTTAAAGGGGTCTAGCCGATGACAGACCCCCATTAGTGGAGTGACGATTTGACGGTTTCACGACGTGACTCCAACGTGACGATAACGACATTTCACACGATCTCCTGACGATTGTTGATGTGACGATAGATGCACTACAGGTGTGGATTATCTTGTATAAAGTATAGATTGTTAAGATAGGGGGTATAATTTGAAGGACCAACGTATAAAGCTTGTAGTGTTTGGTTATTTGACATGCATGATGCAATTGTGTCTGGTTATTCCAGTTATGTGTGATAATTGTTTATTAATTGAGAATTTATTGCACACCTACATCAAAACTCTACCGTTAATCAATAAAAATGTAAATAAGATGAATCGATAACTTTTCGAGGTACCTTTTAACGCAGACACCTAATTAATCTCACTTCAAAGTTTACAGATAAAATGTGACATTCAAAATGATTTTATTACCCTGAGAACCATTACAATCCCTTAATTCGCTAGGGCCCATTAAAGGACCGGTTAATTTTATGACTACAGACCACTTAACATTCCATCCAGAGACCGGATATTCTGTGTTTAAATGATATAACACCCATTTGCACCTCCCGAGATAATATTTATAATCTTATAAATTACGTTTTGACTTCTTGTTTTGCTAAAAAGTTTCGGAGTGGTCAGGAAATGGATTTTAAATGTATATTTGCAGGTTGAAGTTTTGAGGTAAAAAAGGACCTAATAAAAGTATACTAAAAGTCAATATTCTTTGAAAAAAATAAATATGAAACAAAGCGTGGGTTACGATTAAAAAGTAGGACTTTGGGGATATTTTTAGGAATTACAAGCGCTATTTAAAAAGGCGTTTCTATTTTGGAAATTGTAATGCAATATGATGATATCAGATGATATGAATACCTGCATACTGTTAATCAGACATAATAGGGTAAATTGTAGTTTTACCTCAATTTCCACATTCTGCGAAACGTTTAAATAATTCAGCTTCCTACAATTAAGATTAGCTTATGTTACGATCGATTCTTAGAATGTCTAATCTAGTGGGTACTTAATTCCGATTACATAGTTTAATAAAATGACTCACATGATAATTGTTAGTCTAGAAAACTTCAAGTTACGCTTTACATGATAACTCAAGCATAGTAATTTATGATGCTGCAATGTACGATGGAAAATGTAGGATTAAATAATTGATACTGTATATTATGCGATGACTGACTTAGCGCATCATTACTAATAGATAATTTGTAATAATAATTTGTAATGTCCTATAATATTTATTTTAATATTTTATTTATTGGTAAATCAGCGTATACCTGAACATAAAGCAAAAATTACGTGTGCAAACTTGCATTCACTCTATCCAAGCTGTTCTATAGATTAGTTTTCTTTACTGTGTACTATAGATAAGGACTTATTATGGCGAAGCTTACTGGCCTTATCCGACGGAACGAGTTGCCCAAGATGGTAGGCGAAGGAATCGCCCGTTATAACCTTATAGGGAGCCGATATGGCCCGCCAATAGTATTAGTCCATTGAATGAGTCCCTCCAAGGGGGGTCTAGAGTGCGTGAGTTAGTAACGTAAGATGTTTCTTCGGAAACATGTCAAGAGTCCCTAGGTAATAAACATACTAAAACCCCGGGACACTAGGAGGAGCCCCGGAGTGGGGGGAGGGGGGGAATGGGTCCATTTTTTCATTTTTCGCTTAAATCTCAAAAACGGTACATGTTAGAGAAAAACTTTCAAGGAAAAGTTGAAAGGCCATAAAATTATCTACAAGTTGTACCTCAATCATTTTTTTCTATTCACAGCCGTTTTCGAGCTACATTCCATGAAAGGTGAAAAATTCAATTATCGTAATTACCCTAATAAAATTCAATTCCTCCTAAACGCCTCCGTGGTGGAATTTGGTATTTTTACCAATGATAGACCTAATTATGAGCAATTTATCTGTACCGGTCACAAGTTGCACTTTTGAGTTTTTTGGAAGAAAAAAATAAAAAGATCAAGTTCTCAAACTACCCTAATATAATATTTTGACAATCGATTCCTCCTAAAGGCTTCCATGGAGGAATGTGTTTATTTTACCAATTATAGACCAAATTATGAGCAATCTACCTGTACCGGTCACAAGTTGCACTTTTGAGTTTTTTGGAAGAAAAAAAATAAAAAGTTCAAGTATCGTAACTACCCTAATAAAATTCAATTCCCCATAAACGCCTCCGTGGTGGAATCTGGTATTTTTATCAATGATAGACCTAATTATGAGCAATCTATCTATACCGGTCACAAGTTGCACTTTTGAGTTTTTTGGAAGAAAAAAATAAAAAGATTAAGTTCAGTAACTCAAACTACCCTAATATAATATTTTGACAATCGATTCCTCCTAAAGGCTTCCATGGAGGAATGTGTTTATTTTACCAATTATAGACCTAATTATGAGCAATCTACCTGTACCGGTCACAAGTTGCACTTTTGGGTTTTTGGGAAGAAAAAAAATAAAAAGTTCAAGTATCGTAACTACCCTAATAAAATTCAATTCCCCGTAAACGCCTCCGTGGTGGAATCTGGTATTTTTATCAATGATAGACCTAATTATGAGCAATCTATCTGTACCGGTCACAAGTTGCAATTTTGAGTTTTTTGGAAGAAAAAAATAAAAAGATTAAGTTCAGTAACTCAAACTACCCTAATATAATATTTTGACAATCGATTCCTCCTAAAGGCTTCCATGGAGGAATGTGTTTATTTTACCAATTATAGACCTAATTATGAGCAATCTACCTGTACCGGTCACAAGTTGCACTTTTGGGTTTTTGGGAAGAAAAAAATAAAAAGATTAAGTTCAGTAACTCTAACTACCCTAATAAAATATTTTGACAATCGATTCCTCCTAAAGGCTTCCATGGAGGAATGTGTTTATTTTACCAATTATAGACCTAATTAAGAGCAATCTATCAGTACCGGTCACAAGTTGCACATTTGAGTTTTTTGGAGGAAAGAAATATTTTTTGATCGATTGGAATTTTGGAAATTGTTTGAGCCAAAATCATTTTTTACTGCGTGTAACTCAGAAACGGTAGGATATAGGAAAAAATGATTTAGGTACAACTTGTAGATAATTTAATGGCCTTTCAACTTTTCCTTGAAAGTTTTTCTCTAACATGCACCGTTTTTGAGATTTAAGCGAAAAATGAAAAAATGGACCCATTCCCCCCCTCCCCCCACTCCGGGGCTCCTCCTAGTGTCCCGGGGTTTTAATATGTTTATTACCTAGGGACTCTTGACATGTTTCCGAAGAAACATCTTACGTTACTAACTCACGCACTCTAGAACTTTTTATTCAATGGACTATATAGCTTATTAGGGCCTAGAAATTGGTTAATGCACCGAAACACAGTTTCACGTACGTGAATGGGATATGGATGTGCGGTTTCTATTGACTCTACCTATCTATCTACTATATTCTCATGCACAATTACTGTCAGAGAAATGGTGAGACCCAAGTGAGACCCTTTAATAACACACATGTGGTATTATTTTGTCACTTATTTTACACTGTCACTGCTATAAGAGAGTGTAATGAGAGTTATCGCTCTTCTTTAGGTTATTTAAAAAAAAAATCTGGATAAAGTCCATCGACCCTAACTATTAAAATAATCGGTAACGGTTATTTTGCATAAATATATTTTAGATTATTTGCTCTAACATTTTATCACTTAAAAGATATACGTGTATAAACAACACCGTTATATAAAATACGCAAATGGCAATTTGTTAAATGGAAGTGGTATTCATAGTAAACACTTTGTTTTATAGCTTACGGAATGAGTTCCTACAACCGACAAATGAATGAAATAAACTAGTTTCAAATTGATACGACAGTTGTCGACGTCCGTGGGCGGAGAAGTGTGGCCTATCTCCGGCCAGCTGTTTTGCATTAAATCGTTACGATTGTTTAAAAATATTACGCAAAATCAAACATTTATTTATGCAAG
Organism: Colias philodice; assembly: GCF_061535455.1. NCBI lineage: Eukaryota > Metazoa > Arthropoda > Insecta > Lepidoptera > Pieridae > Colias > Colias philodice. The sequence continues at coordinate 11,262,138 of NC_143094.1, read as the reverse complement.
TAAACTTCTTTTATAAGCGGTTATATCTCGTCATAGTTCGTAGAAAGCAAGTAACTACAATGATAGAACAAACAATATATAATTGCGGAAAATCAGTACTACATAAATGACAAAAGGATTGCAAAATCACGAATTATGTAAATGTATTCACTTGTGATTTTGTAGGTTATGCTAATGAGTAGATAACGATGATTTATATTATAGCTTTACTTTCATGAATAATATTATTATTTTCTCCTTCAGTTCTGAACGGATTGTTGTTGTATTTAAGGATTATCTTATGAGTTAAAAATTGTATTCAGAAACTTATATATATTTTTGAACCAGTCATGAGAAAAGACCGGGAGACGATAAACAATTTGTTTAACATTTAAGGCACCTAACGATATTTTTATCGTTACGACATATAACGAACGGACTATTCAACGTGACGATTACTCGATTACATTTAAGTCTAGCGGCATTTAACCGTCAGTTATTATTAATATCAGAAGCGACAAGAATAACTATAAATTATAATACCTTTGTTTTAACAACGGAGTATAACTACTTTGCGAATTAAAATAAATTGGAAATCCACAAGTAAAATGTACAATATGCATACAATATTATTTTCCCCTGTAAACGAAAAAAGAAAGTGCTTATAAATTGCGAAAAACATTATCAATTATTATTTCCTTTCATATTTATAAATTTCATTAAAAACAACAATAAATCTTATGACATGTCACACGTCTGCTCCCCACGAATGCCAATCGTGATCTAAATTACCATAGATACATGGCACGCGTGCCGGCGTGCCCCCGCGTTAGCTATACCACAGATAGCCATGATGGTAACCCGACCAAAGTGGGGAGGACCATTCATGCTCTCAGCATCATAGACAACCGCTACTACATTCCATTAATGGTTAATGATACTCGTACCCACTTGATTTTGCCATAATTAACTTACGCTACATTCGCTGATTGGTATCAACCAATAATCATATTGAAAGACATTTTTAGTGATGGATATTTTTAATGCGGAATATTATTGAAAATGGATGTTTCAAAATGTGAAGGAATGATTGTGTAATGATAGGAGATTAAAGAATTTGTCGACCATTTCATCCTACTCCCGACTTTACTCTTAATAATGTTTCGTAATTCTTATAAAAGAAAGTGTAATTTTATAATTTAATAAATTTTATAGTGCTACTATTTATATTTTAAATTCAAAATTCTTCATACCAAGTAGTCCTTTAGGTATTAGCTTAAGGTATTTTCGAAGCCTTCCCACATAAGCAGCATAAAAAGTAGTCAACATGCCACCACATAAAATCAGTTACAGCGTATTTGCTATAAATTTACCGTTACACAACTGAACATAAAAACATCTACAGAGACAACCTGTCAGCCTAACTTGTCCCAGCGTCCCACCAATAATGTCATAAAGTCAAGTCAAATATTCAGCCCACCACATTCAAACAAATACGTATAGCATTAAACAGATTAGGTAATAAGGTAAACGGTATGGAAATTGAGCAAGCTCATATTTGCGGACACCTACATCCGCCGAGCCAGTCGCTAGTTTATTCAGGCCCTAACGACTCGAGTCCAAATAAAAAGTGTGCAAGTCAAGGAAAACGTGGATGGTATGCGCATAATTATGCTCGTGCCACTTGCAATATTTGCATGGAAGTTTATTAGAAATTGAATACAAAAGTTCGCACGCGCTTGTACAATTTGCTGCATGCGAATATTTAGTGTCATTAATAAATAATAATAGACTCGGGACTCGATAAATCAATCTTCAAGACTCAATTGAATTGATTGTTCAATTTATGGCTTCATCTAATCTAGCAATTCGCATATTCTATTACTCGTTACTGCAAGTTGGATAATGACTGTCAAAAATATAGATAAACCTTAATCATTATTATTTATGAAGAATTATTCACATGCAGCAGTAAAATACAACATAAAATTACTGTATACCTTCAGATAAAAACAGAAGATTCATAGAAATCCATTTGAAGTCAGTATTCGTATCAACCCAGTATTACGAAAGAAACAGAGCGGGTCAATAATGAGGCCGGAGTCGTAAAATTTGCAATAGTATATTACCGTATTACCAATTTTATTTATTCAATATCCAACGCCCTTAAATCTCACTTGCTTTAGCTCATCATTCAACCGTCCACATAAAGCTTGCACACGGATTAAGTATTTTTCATTGAACTAATTCGCCATATAAAATATCTGGAGGTGTACGTAGGTTTGAATATGCTCCATTATTGTATCTCTTATCTCAAATTATCACTTTGATTGCATTGACATGAATTATTTATTACACAAGTTTGCCAACAAATTAGGTGTTATTTATGAAATTATAACTATTTCCTGCAAATATGTTATATTCGCATAATTCTTGGAGGCGGGTTGACACCTCCATCTCTCCTTAAAAGCAGTTTCATCTGCTGAGAGGTTTTAACAAGATTGGCTCATTACTTTTTACGTAACAAAAACCGAACCAAACTGAAAACAAGTTAACGCAACCATCAGCCCCTGACGTGTTACCCATATTTAGATATTGCTGGAACACAAAACAGGAAAGTATACGTTTTCGCCATAGCACTTATTGGTTGAATACAAAAAGTAACAGGAAATCTTTACAAAAAGGCACATTTCGTTAACCGAAATAATTAAGGTAGAAGATCTCTACAAGGTGCGGTTGTAATTAACATAGTCGTAAAATTAATTGTATTGGACAAATGCCATAATCGATACCGCTCCTACATGCTCATGCAACTATGCAAATCCATTTAAGCATGCAATTGAAAAATATAAGCATGTTATATGCACCGTAATGGATATTGTTCCATGTTTCGTTGCAGAAAGGTCAAGGATTCATGTACGCAGTATGATTTGAAAGCAAGATCCTGAATGAATGACATAGAAAGACCTTAGTGTGCTACAAATATACATCCTGCTTGGAATTCTAATTCGACATGATAGAAACTTGGATAGAAATATAGAATATGCTGTTTGTTATATTTCTAACTCAATGGCAAAGCTACCAGGTCAATATTTAAAAAATTGACAGTTTATTGTTTGGACCTAAAACACGAGAAGCTTAAAGAACTTTAACTTTACTTTTTATCATTAAAATAATTTACTGAGAACACAAAAATGCCCAATTTCACGTCCCAGTAGAAATTTAAGCCAATCCAAAACTATTAAAATCCTTTGATCTTTTTGAATATATTCTCATAGTAAATACCAGATTTACTCCATAAGTGTTCTGAGATTGGATCTATAATTATTAACTGGCGCTATGAGAAAAAAGGTAGGGCATCATGTTCTCACTAGGAACCATCAAATGCAATATTAATCGCGTAAATTTAGAAAATAACCGGCTTATTAATACGAAGGAAAATTTACTATCTACGTACTCCAGCATTTACTGCTTCCCCGTAGCGAAGCCGTCCATCAACCAAATTGTTTCTCACGAATGTTATCGTAAGATCATGCCCAGGCTATTTTGGTACACACCTATGACGTACTTATTGATATTATATTGAAAATTATAACTCACCCAGAAATATTTGGTCGTACGCATGATGTACTGAGCAAAACGATATATTTCAATATTGTTTATTATCTAAGCCTATCAGAAACTGATGGTCGAGGTAAAACTATATTGAGCTATTTATTTTTGGCCTTTCTTTTACATAACTGTTGGTACATAACTGCATAATTCGTTTGTTAAACGGTGTTATTCATAATAACACTCATTCGCGAGGAGAAGAGATTTCCTACAACATAACTCACAATAACTTATACTTAATACATTGTACAAAACACACCAATGCTCATTACTGAATTTAAATATATCAAAGGTTATATAAAGCTTACAGCTTATCTATTTGAAGACCCTCCAACCGCTGCCAATACAAATTTGAATAATAGTCACGACCATCAAAGCTAGCAATGAGCTACGCAAAAAACTGCTATGAGAATAGAAAGAAAAATGTGTATCATTCAATATAAATTCATTCAACGTTTGCCTCCGATGTGCTAATACTACGCATTCGGAATCAGGATTCCTCGAACGGTATGCAAAAGAATAACTATGATCAGACAAGAGCCGGGACGAACGACCTCAACATTGGCGGAATGAATACAAAATACCGAAAACTTCTGCTCGAGTTAGCTGAACCTAGACTTTACGCGGTAGACTAGACCTTTAGACGTGAGACTATTACTTCATTTGCCTCTTTTCTTACATGTTTTATGGAGATGATTCTTGCTAACCCATTTCGTGATGTATTTACAAATATCATGTAAAACAGTTCAAAATCACGTATGTAATAATATCGACACGTTAAATATAAATCGGAGAGGAAGTATTTAAATAAAAATCCTTTAAATATATCACTTAATAAATAATAACTGCTAATAGAGTCCGTTGAATTGAATTCTTGCACGCACTTCCTGTTTTTGACGAAATATTATTCGACTTCGAACGAGCGGCTCGATTGGCATGAAGGGCTTTCTGGCAAGGATGACAAATTTACTGTGAATAGCTGTTGCTAGATAAATACGAAATTAAAATATTACTTTATATCTCAGCATGATGACGATATTAACACGTGAATAAGATATGCTGTAACGTATGGAAATAAACCTGATGATTTGTTTGATTGTTTAATTTGAGTATAATTAGCATTGGTTAACTATTAATAGGTAAGACATGGGTAAGACCAATACACGGTGTATGATTATAGTTTCCAAAACTTTCAAATATGCATTAATTGAAGATGGGGTTTGATTTTATGTAAAACGTAAACGTGTAAAACGTAGAATAGAGTCACATACTCCATAATTTCTAGTAATGTTTGTATCTAATATAGTGGTAAAAACTCTATCAAAATACACATCTCTTAATATTTTATAAATGCAATTTAAAGATCATATTAAAAGATCGTATACCTATAACAATACGAAATAAAATGCCAAGGGTCATTTCAAAGGATTTCCGCCTCGTTTCAATTGATAATATCATAATAATGTAAGTAATCATTGGTTCACGGTTCTCACGAGACAATCCGCTATTTAGTTGCAAACATATTTTCGTGAGAATTAGCTCCGTATCAGCAAACAATGATGACGAAAAAAATTCGCCGATTCTGAAACTCCTTGGTGCAATTCTCTTTAATAACTCATTTATTTTTATCATAACAATTCGTGCTAATGATGAAGCAAGACATGATTTGGAAATTGAAATTTTCGTTGTGTACAAATGCGGTGCATTTTTTAAATCTTATTCGGGGCAAGCGTTATTGTATTTAAATTTTTATTAAAACGCATTCGATGTACCAACACGTAAGAAACATGAAGATGTGCCATTTCGTATTTGAACACGATTTGAAATTCAATGCTTTCAAAGTTATATTACTTTCATGTTCATTATGTTTGTCTTTCCTTTGTGTACAATTAGGTTAACTAGTTTGCCTGAGAATTGTTCTCTCATTGTGATTGTTTTAATTGGGCATCTTGCGAAATCTTTATAATACCCTTTGTTTTACGATGTTGACTAATAAGAGGTTCATGACCAGTGGTATTTGAAGGACATGGTTGTTCATTATCACAAAAAATCTAAATATATAATTAATTTCAACTGACAAAAAGACCCAAATATAAGTTCACCTTCAATTTTTTTTTATTATTTAAAACTTAAGCACTTCAAGAACTTCCTGTACTGGAATAATTAAATAATATTATGTATTTCCTTCCAATGCTATTAATAAAGATTTGTCTTAAAATGTTTTGTGTTATTAATATCTTGATCCCGCCTTGAGATGAAGGATACTTTTTATTTTGAGTTGAAGGTATTTTTTTAAGAACAGTTCAAAACAAATTGTGAATACAATTGGTTTGCAGGATATTTTATTAAAATTGCCCAATTTTCTGACATTATACCTAAAAATATCCAAAAATGATCCCGCATACTTTGACGTTCACGATTAAAATATAACGATATTTAAATTAAAACATCAATCCATCTCCTAATTTTTAAACTAAAATTAATAACCAACATAATTAGCTAAAAAATAACCAATTATAACCAAGAGTAAATGCTTTCTTTCTTCCAATTACCAAATTCACTGACCCGATCAAGAATCAAAACGTATCTCCAATCTGCGTAAGATAAGCGCTATCACAATTAAAACTACATTAAGAAACCCGATCGCGAGTTTCATATTCTATTGTGGTCTGCTAACTAGAGCAATGAGTTCTCACATGATAAGTACCTAGTCTGCAAGGAAACTGATTTATCTTCACACTACACGTTTCCGTTGCAATGCAATCGTGTGAAAAACGTTTTCTACTTATTAATATTTAAATACGCCTCGTTGTGAATGTTGATCTGATTGACGATAATCTATACTTAATATCATAAAGTCGAAGAGTTTGTTTGAACGAGCTAATCTCAGGAACTACTGGTACACTTTGAATTTTTTTCCGTGTTAGATAGCCCATTTATCGAGGAAGGCTATAGGAGTATAGGCTATATATTCGTACAGTGAAATAGTTGCATGGGGGAGTGGGGGGAGCATTCAAAGATGGCGAGTATATTTTCAAGTTTATGCCAGAAATAAAGGCCTAATACAAAAATATCGGTGTCAGGGCTTAGAATAATTATCTCTGCAATATGGCAGAACATTCTTGAATCAGCCTCTGTGTGATTAGATTTCAAATCGGTAACTTCAGTGAAAGTTGCGCCTTGCAATTTAAAACATTTTGTGGGGTCATCAAATGCACCACATACATACCTATAGCTCAGTTATATTATATTACGAACTATTGAATCGTAAACAATGGACTATTGTTAATTATTTAAAATAATAATTTAAAAAATATATTCATGAGTTTTCAATCTATAGTGGTTTAAAGTTAACTCAAAAATGGAGCATTTTCGTAAATTTTCTAAAAAATCTTAGAGAAAGTGTAAGAAATGTTATAGTATGCTATATATTCGTGATCAACTCAATAAGATCTTTCATTTGGTACCCCACACGGCATGTTTTGGAAATTTTTATTTTTTTCTTTGTATGCCATATTTAATTACCGGGGACCACAAAACTGGTTGGCAACATCTGTCTATAGGATGTCTGGGATCTATACAATATATATCAGAAGTCAGATTTAGGTCCGCTATTTTTGCAAACGAACATCTCCTTGGAGCCTGCTCTATTTTGTCTTGAAGCATACGCAAAATAAGACATCGACACCGTAAAAATACTCAAAATGTCTTGCTTGCAACAAAATAAATCGCGATGTATCAAAATGAGTACTTTATATTTTCTAAACAGTCATACAATAAGTCAAAGCACGCCTTTTATTGCCACCGTTATAATTTAATCTCTTTCCAATCAAGTCCAAATTAGAAGCGGGATAAAAATAATATGATACGAATAATTCGGCTAAACACTTATGTTGTTATGAGAATATGATGAGGGTATCGATCATCTTAAACAAATAGCGCACCATGTTTGAGAATATTAAAAAGTTTATACAAAAAATAGTCGTTCGTTTCGTTTCGTTTTCGTTTCAGCCGTGGGACGTCCACTGCTGGACAAAGGCCTCCCAAAAGATAACAAAAAATATTATTTCTCATTAATTTAAATTTTTGCACGATATTTTTAAGCGTGCATAATTCAATATTGATTCTGAAAATGCTCATTTAACTACAAATCCTTTTATTACAATACCTATGACAATAAACATTGTTATTATCACTACATAGTATAAAACAAAGTCGCTTTCCCTGTCCCTATGTCCCTATGTCCCTTTGTACGCTTAAATCTTTGAAACTACGCAACGGATTTTGATGCGGTTTTTTTTAATAGATAGAGTGATTCAAGAGGAAGGTTTATATGTATAATAACATCCATTAAATAGTGGAGAAGTACTGTTATTTTTGAGGTTTCTAATGTGATGTCGTAAATTTTTACATTTTATCCGCTTACATTGCAAACGCAGGCTGAACCCTACGAGTTTTATCAAAATAATGTACTAAGTATTATACACATTGAAAAGGTCTACAGAAAAGTAGCGATGGTATATGTCTATCTCTTATGGATAACCCACAATAACTTTTTTTTGTCATTTACTTTTTACGACAAATAATGGCTAATTTTCGATGCGATTTTAACCAATACAGCATTAATCCTTAACCAATTAAATACCTTGAATACATTGTTCATTTAATATAGATCTATATGGCCCTTTACACCGTATGATTTAAGTGAATATTTTCGAAGATAATATTACAGATTTAAAAATTGCGGGACGTAGCGTTTGCGGCGGTACCGGCCGGCCGCGCCGCCTGGCTATCGGGCGAGTCGAGCGGGCCGCTATGTTTTTAATTTTATATAGGTACAACGTTCACAGTTTTTCTGTAGTGTATTTTGTATCAGCATTGCACCCGTGCGAAGCCGGTGCGGGTCGCTAGTTTCATATAAATCCAAATTCTATATAAAGCAAAAGTATCAAAACCACACGAAAGTTAGATACATCATACATATGCATGTTCCAAAACCGATACCCGATTATCTGGCAACATGCGATGTTGTAAATCTGTCACTCTAACCCTCCGTGCGGAGTGCGGACCGGTGCATCGAATTACTGTAACATTATACCTTGATATCCTCTTAGGAGGTTCCGAACTAGTTTGGCGCCAAAATCGGCTGTTCAAAACCTGCTTGAGAATTATCATATGGTTTGGATAAGATTAAGAAAGAAATCAAGGAGGATAAAAATTCCAATCAATCTTTAAAAAAAGTTGCTAATAGCAGCCATAATCCTGCTGAGATAAGGATACATGTTGTTAGATCACTCAATAGTTGATGTACTTAATCAAACTTACTAAAACCACAGATAAAACTGATATTTGCAATTCATTCTGCTTCCGAATAAGATTACATCGCATAGAATTTCATTTCAATGAATGCAGTATAAAAGCAAGTATAACAAAAAACTGACGACTAAAAATATGAGGTGTCAATGAGCTAAAAGGCATATCAGGAAAGTGCAACATTCTTATCGGAACTTTACCTCTTCCACGTGGAGTATTCCATACATATCTATGTAAAATAGGCATTATTACCCAAGGACGTTGAAATCGCAGTATAAATGAGGTTGTGATTTACACAAGTACATCGCGGGGGCGGAAGTTAGTGCCGGTTGGCCAAACGTGGTCACTTGTCGGCGTGCCAAGGCTGATCTCAGATTTACTTCTATCCAAGGCTACTATGAAGGATAAATTAACTAAAATTAGAACTAGACATATCGAACAGTAGTTAAAAAAATTGGTATTTCTCCTGTAACAGCTAATTAAAAATGTTCAACAATCTATATAGAATAATTTCATAACACTATATATACTACTACCTTAAAATTAGCAAATGTTAACACATTCCTTATTAGTTATTACACATTCAACCTCTATAACAGAACACACAATACACTAGTGACTAAACAATACTTTTGCTTATTATTTAGGAAAAGGACCTAGCTCCATCAAATGGGTTCGAACTACCGTGTCACTTTAGTCCTTCAAACAATCAAGTAATCGACAGACATTTGGGAGTACATATTAACAAATAATACTCCAGACAAGACTTCACTATATTTAGGAAACGGTCCTAGGCTCTATCAAATGAGGTCGAATTACCGTTCCTCTTTGGTCCTTCAAGGCAAGCGTTAATGTCTGTATTAACGCATAATACACCAGACAATACTTTTGCTATATTTAGGATAAGGACCTAGCTCCTATCAAATGAGGTCGAATTACCGTTCCACTTCAGACCCGCAGACATTTGGGAGCAATTCGGCGCGGCGCGTCACATCCGTCCCCATTGGTCCCATGGTCATTGTATGCAAAGCGACCGCCCGAATAACCGCTAACGGTTTACTGTTCTTGTAACGTATGAATACTTATTTGGAGACCACGGGGGAAATTGGTTTTCGCAGAAGAAACCGCATTGTTGTGTAACTTCAAATACTTGTAATAAATAATAATTTTAAACATGAAATATCATTTTTGGGACATTGCTGACTTACAGATTACATCATTTAATAAAAATATAAAGAAAAATAGTAGAAAATAAAATAGGTCAATATAATTTAATACAGAGAATTCATATGCAATAAATACAGAGCATCTACGATTCATAGCGCAATTATTTGTTGATTCGGAAACCTTTTTTGTACATTATGGATATCTATTATGCAAAAAGCGCTTTATTGTACGGTACATGCGAAGTCAACATCTGAATGAAACTGATTACTCAGTTCCGGCTTCGGCCGACACAAAAACGGACGTTCCAACAAAAACTATAGAAAACGTTAAAATCACATACGCACAAACAAATTTTGTTTACACAAGAGTCGGCAAACACGGGAGTCCTTTGAAAGGCACGTACAGCGCACCGCTTAGCATATATCAAAAGGACCGGAAGGATTTTAGCCACGTTCATCTCTTAACTCGTCTTCATAGCATAAAAAGTGTTTATTCTTTATATAAACATCCCAGCAAATGGCAACATTGAAACCTTTATAATCTACATTTCTAACATACGACCCATATCAAATCCATTTTGACCCGTGACTTAAGCTGCATTTACCCATAAATAAAGGAATCATAATCTTGGACGGGAATTAGAAAATATTTCAACGAATATCGTCTTGATCTGACGCGAACCCGAGGAGCCGGTTCGTGTGAAACAAATCCTGACCGGCAACGGACATCCGTCTTTGTCGATATTCCCGTTCTACATCAAAGGCACCAAACGATTCCGAATCATTTTCGACCTTAAATTCAATAGTGCAGAGATGATATTAGCACTGATTAGGGAGATCGTAAAACTGCCCTAATACCTCACTTGAGAGATGATTAAATTGTAGTGGACACAATAGCGGATGCGGAAATATGTAGTAGTGTTACAAAATAGCAATCCAATACGTACTGTTACACAATGAACTCAATGGAACTAAAGTATCTATTTAATGTCCAATAATTGTTAACACGTCAATCAAAATATTAATCCAATAATAGTTGTGATGGATTGAATACAATATATTATCATAAATAAAGTGGGAAATTTTTAATTGATCGCTAAAGCTTTAACAAGGTTTCTATTGGAACGGCAAAAAGATTAATCAAAGTTAAAAATCCAATATATCTAACGGATGTAAAGCCGTGGGAAATGTGAAAGAGGTATATTATAGTCTTACTTCAAGCGCAACTCGCTTTAATATTACTATTGCGTACAGCACGAGTAGGTACGTATAGGTCTACCAGAATCTGATGGCATATTTATATTTAAGAAATAAAAGATTTTCATGTGGCAACTTATTTGACAACTATCAAATTGGTTGTCAAATTACTTGTCTTTTTTGCAGTTGATGAATAATTTTTAGGATTTTGTCTAAAAAATCTTCGAAAATGTCGAAAAAGCCGCTGCGATCACAAGCAAGATATGTTGTTTATAATGTGTATAGAAAAACATTCGATGAAGAAGGGTCAAACACATCACAATTTTCAATTTTGAAGATTTTATTGGTAAATTGGACATACCCGTTTTGATACTTTAAATTAAAAAATATTATATGTAGGTAACTATAATATATAACATATGTTTATATGTTATATATTATATACAACAATATGTTTGTTGATTAGAATATAATTTTATGAAAACTTATTACAGGAGTTTCCAATACGGCTATTCTTCAAGTCCAAGCTGTCCAAGTCAATTTTATAATGTGTGTATCTGTTAATACTTACGAAAATAAACATAGTTTTATTTTATTTTATAAAAAATTATAAGCAGTTTTGATCTACATTATCATTATATCGATATTTTCACATGGCATACTGGTAATGAATATACAAATATACTGCCCACCATACACTAAAGTGCAGTAACAGCAAAATCACGATTTCGAGTAAAACGCATTTAAAGTTAAGAATTGATTTTAAAAAATCAACAGAATGATAAGCAAAAAAATTTGAATGCAGAAAGGTTGTAAAGGCATAGGTTCACACGTTAAAGCAATAAAAAAAATATATCTTAATAACTGAATTTATTATGGCCATTTATTCTTTTTGGTGCCTATTACTGCATAGCCTTTTTTGTAAAAAATACCATTTTAAACTTAGTAAAATGCAGCAAAAAGCCCTATTACTGCGTTTGGATCAGTTATTTTGTCAAGAAACCCAACTAACATGCAGTAAGGTCAAAAAAATACTGCATTTTAGTTAGTTTTTTAAGAAAAAAGTGTTCAATTTACTAGTGCAGTAAGAAAAATAGCTAGTTCACAGTTGCAGTATTTAAAACATTAACTGCACTTTAGCTAGGAATAATCATATCTGTGTCATTATGCTATCCAAACTAATCTGCAGTAATGCTGTATTTTACTGCGTGTTAGTCAGTTTATAATGATAAAAGAATGTTAAGTATTCACAACTAAAATGCGACAAGCTTTGATTTTACTGCATTTTATTTGGGAGTTCGTGACAATAAATTGTATTTTCTTAATTTGCAGTAAAAATAGCTTGTATGGCGGTAAATTTTACTGCGTATTAATTTTTTTTTTAATTTTTTTCCAGAAATATAAAACTATCTAAAGAACTGTAAAATTATATTGCTTACTGCATTTTAGTTATGAAACCTTAAAATTTAATCTGCAGTATAATTTATACTGTATTTTAGTTGGGAAATCACGCCAAATTGTTAATTTTTTTCGTTTGCAGTAAGTGAAAACTGTTAAATAAAAACCATTCTTATAGTCTTAGAAATAAGTAAGTTAATTCAATAGAAAGCTTAAGAAACCCGCTTTCAGAATCACTAATAAAACGAAAAATCACAAAAGGGCTGTTACTGCTCTTTAGTCTCTGGTGGGCAGTATAGGTATGTTTAAATAATAATATGTATTACCTGTATAAAAGTAATATGTATAATTGTACCTATAATATATATGTAAGTATGTACCTACATAAAATTAAGTGGATATCTCATTATTAAGTACAGTATTGTCCACTTATGTAATGTGACTTATGATATTGAGGACAAAATAAAAAATAAGCAGTATCAAGATCGTTCAGTCCATTTTCCCAAGGGTTACACACCCAAAATTTTGATTTCCCTAATTGCCATCAGATTCTGGTTTACCTATACCTCATAACAATATTACATCATAGAGTAAACATCGCGGAAAACGTGTTAATGTCTATGGTATTGTAAATAGATAAATCACGAACCGTATCATATTGTAGACACATACTAATTGTGGCAGGAATATTGCAGTCATTACCTGAAACAACAAAATGAATAGTAGTAAAAAAACTAGGAAACTCAAGAATTTGTCACACAATGCGTTAAAGTAGACGGCCGCGTGCGTAGGCGTCGCCCACTCTTACATATTTCGTTTTAAAGCAAGACATAAATGAACTAGGTATCTTGTGTAGGCTTATTTATTCTCTATACATTTTTTTATACGACGGAAATTTTGATTCCGTTGAATCAATTTATATAATACAACATAAGAAACGACGACCTTGGTCGAGGTCATATAGAGCGGACGTGGATGGTCGTAAAATAAAAACGACTCGCAGCCGCAAAGACAAACAGACAGACGTCCATAATATATGGCGAGACGATTGATGGCCGATAGCTTCTCCGTCAGCACAACGGCATCCGGCATTCAAGGTGACACGGCCCATCCTTGCAGATCCGGTCTGCAGAGGCAATATTCATCCTGACAATATATCTTAAATAACATTAATTGCAGCCACTTCCTATGGATACTTGTCCCGGAATGTCAACAATAATTTATTAAAGAGCCGATTCATTTGTTCTAACAAAACGAAGACAATTTAAAAGAAATTCTACGAAGCTTTACAAGAGCTAAATATCCAATGCAATTTTAATGGGTAAAAAAGAGGAGAATTAACTATGAACGTCAATCCTACACTTGACGTCTGACAGTACCTCCCACGAAGCGTGGATAAATAAAAGTGAATTCTTATAAGAGAACAATCATTGCCATATACGATACTGTATATCATTACTAGTTCCAACCATGTAAATGAAACCGATTACTATTAAGGACTCATAAGATTTTATCGACAGGAATTTACATACAGATGGAGATATCCATCTCGCTCCAAAACATCGCAGGAAATAACAATTATTTACAAATTTTCTGCTTTACCAGTTTTACCTATGGTTCCATTAATACTGTGCACACGTGCTTAATTTTGTGAGGCATTTTACTAGGTAGATATAACATAATATTAATCCACAGAAAATGATACCGGAATTAGTTGCACTAAAGATTTACTTATACAAACGTCGCCATAACTCAATATAAATTCCGAATAAGCCTCTTCTAAATTTAATCCCTAGTATTTAATGATTATGTACCGGTTAAGCAACACCGTTGACAGGAAAGCGGATTGTCGTCTCTTAAGCGGTGGGCTGTTAAATTGAATTAGAGCACACCACCGGCATGCGCCCGCGCAGTTCGACGACCGGTCGCCCACAATTTGTGTTTATTGATCTCGTTCAGATCGATCCTTCGTGATTGATAAACATAACAGTGGGTGTGACATTGTGTCGTGTGTCCAACACGTTCGGAGAATGTTGCGGTTGTGTAAACTTTGAATACCTATTAAGACCTACGCTTCAATGTAACTCGTTCGAACGGCCCATTCAATATGCGTTTAATAAGTAAATTCATATGCGAACAAGTGAGAGTGCCTCAAGGCTGCTTATCGGGCCCCATATTGTATTTATTATATGGGAATGATATAGACGGACAAGTATGTAAAGTTATGGTATAATATTGAACAATAGAGCATATTATCGATTTGCGTAATACCTTTGCCTGCAAACGGGAAGTGTACGTTATTAGTTACGTAAACATTATAATTTCTCGTTTACTTAAACGGTTATGAATAAAGTTTTTGTCCGCAACAAATATTTATGAAGTCGTATTGCCGTATTGATTTATTAGTAAGATTATTGATGATAAAGAATAGGACTCATTTAAAAATAATATATAAACATATTTTTTTTTTTGATCCACATCAACGATAATTAAGTATTCATGAAAATATAAATGGCCTGACTCATATTTTGAATCACTGCATATTTGTATTATCTACTAGCTACGTCAGTATCAATGGTGTTTTTGAAAACATATTCATAGTAAGTAGATATATAAAATATTTTTATACCACACTAGCGGTCCGCCCCGGCTTCGCCCGTGGTACATACATATTTACGTTTTCTCTACATAAAAACCATCCTCGTACTTCAAGAAATATAATAAAAAAAGAATTATCGAAATCGGTTCAGCCGTTCTCGAGTTATGCGCTTACCAACACATTTTGCGATTCATTTTTATATATACCACATAATCAATATTACCTTTATTTATAACCGTTACTTCTCTTATTAAATATATTGAGAAAGATTTTTACTTGGTGCAATGATAACGGAGTAAATTATTAATTGACAATATAATATTCGGTTTCCTTTGAGGTAATCACAGGTTTTATCTAAATACGCAAACGGATTAGCAGTTATAAAATAAGAACGGTGAAGTAAATGTTTTCATAATTTTATATTAAAATATACTTCAAATTAGGTATAATTACCACATAAACCTCAACAATTTCTGCATTAAGGCTGCAGTCTAGCAAAATTGCGTTTTCAACAAGTTATTTGACAATTTTTTCCCGGCTAATTAAATGATAAACTGAATTTTTTTTTCTTGTTTATCAATTAGTGTTATATACGCAATGCGCGTGAATTTTTTCACATTTATAAAGTTACTTTATGTTACCTTAATCAGGCCTTCAAGATAAGTCTCTTTCCCCCAAAATCATTTCGAGCTAAGTTTGTGCACTCACTACGTTGCAACCGATTACAATTTATACAATCTGATCAGCGCATTATTATCCTTATATAGTCGTTATTAAAAACTACTGAATACAATTGCCGAAAAACTTATGATTTTCCTAATTAGAACGTTATAAGTTCATTAAATTTCCCATTTTTTGCCTTACAAAATCTATTGATAAATACTGCTAAAAGTTATTTTTTCCATTAATTTATTCGAGTTGGTTGAAGACCAATGAGTATTAATCCTTTAAAAAATTTTTTTTTTGAATTTTGATAATTCTTTAAATATTAAAAAAATATTTAAAATAATTAGGAAAAATCCTAGCGAATTTCTTTAGTCGCGCTCCTTGGGCCGGAGCGTTCTGACGTGTGCTCTACGCTCGATTTTCCTTCATACCGAAGTGAAAGTTGCTCTACTTCATTAAATTTAATATTTTGTTAATTGATTATTTTTATCTTAGTTTTGTGCAAATATTCGTATTTTTAAACATTTGATTTCGATATGGAAAATAAACGAAAAAAATACGCGTGTAACTACTAGAAAAAAAATTATCTTCGAACATAAAGTTAATGAAACCAAATAGATTGCAAAGGTGATTGGCAACAATTTCTTTATTTTACGGGGTGTCAGTAAAGGGATGTATATTTCTTAAAAACTAAAGTAATCTCATAAATTTTCTTATAATATAATTTTTTTTGAAGTTCCAAAAATGTTTATTTTTCGTTTGAGAAATACGAAATATAATATAAACTTGTATTGAGAACTTGAACTTCCCAAATTCATCCGGGGAAATCCCCATACGGGGAAAATGATTTGTTTACTCCAAAATTATATGCCGAGGTGTTTTAATTTTTTCTTCTAGTCATTTTCAACGTAGCGGCATGTTGTTTGATTATTAATTTTGTAACTTAAATACAGGATGTTGGTTTTATATTCTGATCTTACAGACGCGCTGACAAATTTAGTCCACCATTTCTAGTTTAGTCCACCAACTCTTAGTACCAATATTAAAACGAATGGATTATCATCACATCATCAAAACTCAGATGTAATGGAAGATCACAATAACATAGAAAATTCAGTGGGTGTTGAGAACTAAACAAACACAAGTAACAGAGACGCGAAGAATAAAAAAAGAGGACGAAAACGATAATTCGTTGATGCTTTCCCTTTTTGACGTATTGTTAGGGTACATCACCAATCTGCAAAAAACAAAACTGATGATGAATTGCTGATTAAAAATGAAAAACAAATAATCGACAACAGTGGTGAAAATTTGCTGATCACAATGAAACATCCTTCAGTGGTAGCAGATTTACTCATTTAAAATGTATCGGTGAACAAAAAAGGAGAGGAGGACAGGAAAACATTATGAATGTGGATGGTGGATTGTATACAGGGTGTAATCGTTAAGTATGTGCAGGCGATTATGACGTTATTATTGCAGGTATCAAAAAACTTAAAACTGATATCGAAATAACTTTACCTAATGAGCAAAATGACAATAATAACTTTTTAAAAGTATAACGAGAAATATCTAAAAAATTTACTTTATACACTCCCATATCAAAAAGGGAAAATGGGACTAGTAGAAGTTAAATGTCTAATTCCGGCAAAAGACATGAATGCGGAAGATGCGGTTAAAAATAAAAAAAAATAATATTTGAAATACAATGCAAAAAATAACACTTTTGTCATAGATAAGAATCATGACTATTTTTTCCAAATTCAGGGACAACTAAACGTTGCAGAAGCAGAAGTCTGCTTATTTGCTGTTTGGACTGGAGTGAATCATTCGTTAAAAATAGAATATATAAAAAATTATGTAACGTTTAGGCAAAATAAAATGATGGACCATTATCAAGATTTTACATAAATTGCCTACTGTCAGAATTGATTGATTCGAGACTTCAGCATTCGATGCCCATCAAGGACCCATCCTATATCATTCAAGCGATTGAAAAAGAGATCAATCCAGTGCAACCGATAAAGCATCAGAATGCTAGCAAAAGATTTATAGGTTTATCAATATAAATCTATATATTATATATAATATAATAAATCTGTAGAAGACGCGAAGACCGACATCCGCGCGGACGGAGTTGCGGGCGGAAGCTAGTCAGAAATAAATATCTTTTGTTTTCATTTGCGTATTTTTCTATTTTATAATTTTTTAACACAAACATTACATTTTTTTTATTATATACAAAATTTGTTTATCCGTTTTATTAGTTAAACTGAACAACTTTCACTAAGAAACTTAGGTCGAAAAAAATGTATAGAGTTATGCATTTTGTATGGAAAGCTTATTTTTTTTTTATATTTCGTCCAAATTTCTTTGTAAAAGTTGATCAGTTATATAAACATGAAGTTGAAGATATCAATAGAAAGTATTCGCAAATTTTGTGTACTGATAAAAAAAAATCACCCGGTGTAATTTTCACGAAAATTGTTTCAAATTGTCATTTTTGGTACTTATTACGAATATTAAATTATGCATACGAATGATTTAATTTTTAAAAATTAAGTGGAGCAACTTTCCCTTAGTACATTTGTATTATTTACATATAGGATGACAGGATGCATTTGTTTGCACTACTAGACCAAGCCCTTAAGAGTTTCATAAATAAACACATTCAATAAATTATCAAAACCGGTTTTAAAGCAGAAAGATCTTTGAGCATAAAAATACTTCGCGTCAGTAGCATAAAAACACGCTATCTGTTATGTAGTTTTATAATTTATAAGTCATACAATAAGCACATTACAAATCAATGATTGCATAATATGGACCTTATCTGGATATCACTTTAAGACATTGGGAAGATTTCAATAAACATAAAAGATTAACTTAAGTAATAGGTACTTACTACCCCCACAATTTATGCATACCAAATAAATCAAATAACAATAGTCATCAAATTTCTATAAGATGAAGGTATAGAAATTATACGTACTTAACACTATTTTATATTTTTCTCTGAGCCGTATTAGAGCTTTTAGACGTATTCTAATATGTAATTATCTTATTACTAGCTATTATCCACTTAAACATTAGTCATTATAAAAGATCAGAGGATATTAAAGATTTTGCAATATTCCGTATCCTTATATCTTCATGTCACTTTGCGGATACATTGTAATTAATTACAGCTTGAGAAAATTTAATTGTATTATTATCATCCAGGAACGCTGTAGGTGCAACTGCAGTTTTATACCTTACGTTATAAAAAAGGAGTAAAAATAAGAAAGTGAAGAGGAAAGCTTATTTTGAATATCCGTGAATGTCACAAGAAAAGGCGAATAGCCAATTGATGAAGTCATCTTATAAGCGAAAGCACCATAGCGCAACGATGGTTTTGGTTGGACTGAAAGTGTGTTTATAGCATCCGTCTTCCTGCCGTATATACCGACCAAAATACCGTTACGCCCGCACAACTAAACTCCATTGATTTACATACGCAAATCATGACGAATTGCTGCTATTGCATGGCCCAAATGTACCGCAGTCCTCTGGTATTGACGGATGCCAGGCAGTTTTATTGCATTCCAAAGTGCATAAGTATGATGCATTTCATACTGCATATGTAAAATTACATGATCATAATCTGTGCACATATTCGCTTTAATATCTCTGAACATAAGTTTGATATAACGAAAATGATAATCATACTCGATACGATCAGTTCATGAAGATATTAATATGCTGATTATGATGATGATGCATAACAAGTTCGATTTACAACTCATGAAGATTATTTATCTGTCATGTTAGAGTATCTGATACACGGAACACAACAGTTATGTATATAGTTATAGAGGAAACGAAGTGAAACAAAACAAACTAATACCGCATGGTGAGTCTTAAAAAATTTACACTCGTTAGTGCATCCGGTGAATTACGATTGCGCGGTCTTTTTGCCGCGTGTCCGATTGTATAAAGAAACTGTCCGCAGCATAGCACACAGCCAGGGAGTATCCTGCCTCAACGCGCGGAGGGAGGAAGATGCAGGCCATGAATGGTCCTAACGAACTTGCTGTCCTTGGACCGACCAGCGCGCCCAGCGGCCTGCCCCATGCCGCGACTAGCCGATACAAAATATGCACGTCACAATTCGATACCAGCATCCATGGATAAAATACATTTAAAACGATCAATACGTACTGTGAACAAATGAAAAACATAGCATTCGTAAGGATAAGACATCTCGTTCATTAATAACTGTCGCGGAATGGTGCCAATTAAAGAGAATCCACGATTTTCCGAGGATAAATTGAAAACAATCTTAATGAACGTCTATTGCGTAGTATACGTCTATAGCTAGTTACACCACAACAGGAAACATTTGAGCTCTTGCATTATATAAATACATACACGTAGTATTCCATACGCGGTAAACATCTCATTCATGTGCCTTTGATTGAGTTTGAATGAGTGACGTGCTTTGCGTACAGAATTCACCGCGTAACAGGAAGTGAAACGAGTCCAACTTTATCAAGGACGTTATATCAAAACTGGTATTGTAATGCAATTTATTACAAGTATTTGAATAAAGCATTTCTCTTATCGTAATGTAACATGAATGTCGTTCAAAAGCTCTTCATCATTTTATTTATATTTCATTGCGATAGCGTCCGCCATTACATTTTACAGTGAATTGCGGATTTACGATTTAGTATCTGTAAACGATAAAGATTTACGAACAAATAGTCTGACAGAGTGTAAAAGTCTCTAAGCCGGTCGAGCTTCGGAAACCATAACACTACATTAATCAAATAACCATTTGCTATGTTGCTAGCGGTTGCTTGCCAAGATAATACGTTACGCTTACGCAATAGCATAAAGATATTTGTAAAGGTTTTATTAAAATCCGCTGAGGCGAGCAGTCCATCCTCCCCGCCTACTCAGAAGGATACAATTGTATGGTCATCCTTGGAATTGGTCGGTATATTATCATGCAAATTGACACAGCGACCTTGAGTGGAAGATCGACACGCTAACCCAATTCACGACGTGGCTATGCGTGATATTAGGAGATTAGAAGATCATTCTCTCTGTCAAAGATCTTTGTCGTAGTTACTTGAATTTTATTACATGGAAGAAACCTTTTCTAATACATTCAGATAATATATTATCTAGTCTTTACCTGGTGTAATCCAGTAAAGGAACAGTGGATATTTATTATTCGAAGTTCTAGTCGCTCGTGAATTTAAATGTTCTCGTATCAACCCTTGCGAGTGAGGCTTAGACGAATGATTATATAAATCACATTGAACGTTTATTTAAAAGGAAAAAGATGTAAAAAGCATTGCGGCAAATAATGTAAAGCCACAAACTGCGAGAGCTCTTTCGTTATTGACATTTCCATCTCGAAACTCGTTTCTCCAATATACATTCACAATAAGCGAGTTTACCAAAGGTCCATAAACATCTTCCGTTCATTTATGTGACGCTCCATTACTCTGAACACCGTGGTCAGCTCAAGATTTTATTTTTATTGTCAATACACATCCGGGGACGCCTTTCATATACATATCCGAGATTAGGATTTACATGTATCGTACTTTCTCTACATAAGTTATCAATTTGTTTGGTATTCAATTGTTGTAGTCATTAATCAAATAAAGAATTTGTTTTATTTTCCAATTAAATTCTCAATAGTTTACTTAAGCATCAATTTAAAGAATATTAATAAAACGTCAATATGCAGTTAAGTATTTGAATAAGTACCAATTAAACCAAACGAGGCAGTTAACCACATTAAATAATGTATTTTAATGTTCTTTCCTCCTTATGACCACTATACCCAAACTTAAAGAAAGGATCTCTGCATTTAAATAAAACCATTATGTGCCACTTGTTCCCAGTCACCGACTGGAACGTGCGGAAGACGTTACGCTACAGAATTCTATAGAGTTCAGCCATACATATTTATTTCAACATAATTAAACTTCACAAAATTCTCATACTTTTCGTAAGCGTGAAAAACTTAAATGCACTCGGGATTGCGCACAAAAAACGGGGTCAATTCGTGATCTATGATTGACTACGGTGCTTTAACCGATTTTACCATTCAAGCACGAACTTCGCTTACTGCACTTGAGTGAAATGCCACAGACATTATCGTTTTGTGTCAGTTAAATTACCATCTAAGATCCGTGAAGGGGCGTCGACCCGAATTTGTGCGGATTACGGTAGACCCAATCGACCGGCTATCAGAATGTCGTATCTGCATGGGATCCCGAGATAGTATTCTTAGATGCGAAGCCAACATTTCCTGACACTTGAACAATGCCTCATTACAGCTGTAACTTCACTGAGGAAGTCGATATCTATTCGCAAAGCACAATAGGTGAGCGACATCCGAACCTCATTACTGGGCCTCATTTCCGTTTGTGATTTACACGCGAGCCGGTTTATTGAGCTGACCACTGTATATTATGAAATAGTCCACTTCATTACTATATAAATTATGCAACACGATTAACATAATTGATGCAAGCGTTTGTTTTGATAAGTTTACCTACCGCATGGTTGAACCTGAATTCGAATGAAATGCTACATTGTATGAGCATCAAAACATGTTGTGTTATATGATTAATACAGATAGAAATCTAGGAAATCGTAAGCCCCGTTGTTTAGCTATCGTCTGTAAACAGATCTGGCCTTGGAGTAAATGTTCTGCGGATGTTCACCGATTTGGCGAATGGTAGATGCTCGATGTATTTCAACGCAGTTTGTATCATAACAAACAAACTTTTGAAGATTATAATCCAAATATTAAAAAATGAGTATTTGTTTCATTTTATTTACGTAGATACTAACATGAAAATTCTGTTACGTATTTTAAACCAAAAGAAAGAAACATTTAATACTGACCAATTTAATCAATTAATTTTACAATAAATCGACTACTGGAATAATATACACAGTTATTGAGATGAAATTCATATGTAGCTCTCAATCTTCACATATTCTTCATTTCTAGAAGGATAAGTAATATAGGTCTCAGTTTTCAGGTCAGGGGGCAAACTAAGGTCGGTCAATGGCTAGTACTAACGCGCATGTCTTGTTGCTAAAGCCAAAGCTTCCTACAGCTGGCTTAGCTAGCAGTTACTACGATATTCCTTTCCAAATTTCGTAACTACGGAGAATCTATTAAATAGCTTTTTTATTCAGGACTCTTGGTTATTAATTTTCCACCAATACTAAAGTAATTTCAATGCCTTGCATTTTATTACTGCGACTTTTAAATATTATTTACCATAAATAAACAACACCCAACGTAATGTTTATATATTTATTAGAAGAAAACCAGAACGGAAATACATAATGCTGGGCAAATAATGAAAGATTTCCACTCGTTAGCACAGAGTCTTAAACACCTACGTGAAGTTGACACTATCTTTACACATGTACGTACTATTTGAGCAGCATCACAATCAAACAATATCCACAGAGTAAACAGAACGTGAGGATACAACCACGCCACAGATCCATAAGGGCAGGCGGGGTATAAATTGTGTAAATATGATTTGTTTCATGCAAACACTGTAGATATCCCGCCGGCTCAGCCTTTATGCTCCTCCGCTTGGTGGCACAAGAGAGAAGTGTGTTCGATGCGACAACATTTGTCATGTAAATGTTTGTCAGATGCCCCCACACTAGAGCGACCCGCTTTAGAGTTTCCTGAATCGCGCAATATTGCGCTCTACGCTTGAAAACGTTCATGTTTATTTACAAAACGCTTATCTAGCGAAACTTTAACATTTTACAGTAGGTATTTTCGCTTTCAGCACTTGTTATTTGAGTATTATTTCCTTTCTGTTCTATGATGTGCCATGAAAATTATCATAATATAAACAATCGTTCGTTTTACGGCACCTATAACCACTATAATACTAAAGATATAAACTGAGCAAAAAACGAGAAAAGCGACTCATTTCGATGTCTATATGCGTAATTTAACCGTGGACAATAAAAGGAATTTCACGCGGTTGTAGTGACAGGCAAACAGGGAAAAAGAACCCGACAAAGTAAAACTCTGGTCGCTGTTTTAATGAATATATTTATACGGGGCAATACAACGCACGGCGGAAAACGCATAATGACTTCCGCTGGACGAACGTCGAAAAACAACGAAAATAAATACACCGAGGAATCCTAAACAACTTGATATTCAGTTGATTGGGTCGCAAATACAGGTTTCCTGTACCATATGGCTAATTAATCAAGATTGAAATGATTACTTTCGCTGAACCAAACATAGAATAAATTATGCAGAATTTTCCTCCAATCTGTCTGTGGCTATAATAATAATAAATCGAATCGATAAGCAGAAGCATAATAACAGCTAATAAACACGGTAATAAATAATATTTTGCTGATATTTGGTTCAAAATTTTGAAATTGAATAAATATGTAATTTATGTCATCATTTTATTTAACTTTCCTTTTAATGTCTTAACTACTTTTTTATAGTACCTACATACTTAGGTAGAGAAAAAGCTCAAAATTCATAGCTCCAAATATCCATAAATATTTTAATGGCGTATGTTGAACTTTTGCCCCACCATCAAATATATCCTTGCACCTTTCAATGGATAAATTACAATAAATCATAATACAAAACAAGTAGTCTGAGTTTACCAGGTAGACAGAGGTCAATCTTCTGGCGTTTGTTAGTAATTCTCCACGTGCCAAATTTCTAACACTATAGAAGTATAGAGGAAACCCGCAGCTAGAAAAACTACGTATGTGTCTACTGTAATAATTTCTGCACTATGATTCTAATAAGTAAAGTGAAGTTGGTAGAAATGGTTGAAAAACCTAACCAAACCAAACCACCTCACCGGTAATATGAGACATTAATCACTAATATTGCTGCCGAATCTAATAAAAAACAGAAACGTAATAAAACCTATGGGTGCTGAGCAATATTACATAGCCTATTTGCAACACCTCGATATTTTTAGGGACACCCAAGTCATTGCTGAGTTTATACCTTTTTCTAATGCATAATAATTTATGACAAGACAGTGTAAATGAATTTAACGACATCATTCAGAATCATTGAATTAATTTAATTACTTTCATTCATAATTTTAAGTTTTTCTTAACGTTGCTTCTCGTTAGCACTTTATAAGAGCTCATGAATGGAACGATGACTATATCTCCTGGTCATAGTCCGTATCTTCGTCATGGGAACATGCTGTTCACATTTAAATCATCGCAATGATAGGGGAAATGTGTAATAATCATTTAGCGGAAAATCAAGACAATCGTGGGAAGTTCCACATGGCAAACTATCAAAGAAACTCGTGTCATTATACAAGCTGTAGAATTATAAATTAAAGATTTATAAAAATACACTAGCTTTCCGCCCGCGGCTTCGCCCGCGTTTCCAAAGAAAAACCCGTTCCCGTAGGATTTCCGGGATAAAACCTATCCTATGTCCTTTCTCGGGTATCAAAATATCTCTATACCAAATTTCATGCAAATTGGTTCAGTAGTTAAGGCGTGATTGAGTAACAGACAGACAGAGTTACTTTCGCATTTATAATATTAGTATGGATTAGCACAAGTCACATTCATCACAAACGTGTTATAAATTGACGTATTACATACGAAAAGCAACAATGTAACGGAACGTATTCATTTGGATTAGATGGTGCAAACTGCGGTGCAAATTACCAGCATTTCAGACGTTTGTTGACCAAACGACATATAATTAGGAAACGTGAGCAAGTCAAGCCCATGTGGGCGGTGTGTCCTCGAATCGAAGGAGATTTCAAGGATTTGTCTTTAGTGTTCGCACGAAGCCGACATGTCGCCCGACGTCACGAGAAAGGATGTTGGGCCGAGGGATGCGGGGGGATACACGATATCCCTTTTACGCGGACCAATTAACGGTCACTGACGGACCGGATGTGTGTACACTGTACACATATGCATTAGCACCTCAACCCTTCTTTAATCTTTTTATGTGAACGATTTCGGCTTGGAAAAATTAACAGCGCCCACGGCGAATTAAGCGGTGGCTTTTTGGAATCAATTACATTCAGATTACCAGTCTTGGTCACAAGTATGGGCAATTTAAATAAAACACATTTAAATATTTACCCGCAATCCATATTCATACTGATTGAAAGATAATTCTGCGTTCATCAAAGTGTTTTCGAAACCGCCGATATTTAAAGTGACTAAGATGAAAATAACTATAAGTGATACGTGGTGATACGGGTTGTATATACCTATATTTGTCCCTAACCATAAACAATTTGAATTAGTTCTTACAACTCTACATTATGAGTGGCAGAATCAGACGCTCCACACTTATCACTTTTACTACCAGCGTAAGCGGCACGCATCTGTTAACTACAGGTATATAAGAACTGAATGAATAATTGATTACCTAGATGTGTTATTCTCAAATGTAAATTCACTAGCAATTATGCATCTTACATAATCTGTCCTTGGCTTTATTAGCCCATTGGTCGGCTCATTGATAACACATTCATGCAATGCACTTGTATTCAACATGCGTATCTTATATTCTTCTCAAAGGACACGCATAATGGAACCGCTTATGGCGCATCAACAACTTTATAGTAAGGCCGAATTCAATGGAGTATGTACCAACCATATACGAAAGAATGGACAGAGCGGATAGATTAATGGAGCTGCGGCCTCAATTTTAAATTATTTGCGACGCCTTAGTTATAAACAATATTCAGATACGTATAAATTTTAAAAATATTTGGTTTGCCTATAAGTTGTTTGCTGTTAAAAATATTATCAGTACCAGTTTTTAATCACGCAGGTTTCAAGAAGAAGTATTTACATACTTTAAATATTTCAAGAGACGATCAAATTAAGGCATCAGAATCATTTGAAAGATTATTTTTCAGTTTTATGAGAACCCTTTCGCAATTTTGCCTTTTGTGTAAACTTTACAGTCGCGTCAGCTATAAAAAGATTAAAATCTATTTTTATTTTCTGAAAACCGGAAACGCAAGCCCGTGCCAACAATTACGGGACGGTATGGCGAGCGTATGTCACTTCCGTTTTCGCCTGAGTGCATACCACCCCAGTTTTAAGGGCTGCTCCGGAAGGGATGAATTTTAATAAGTGTAAAGTCAACGGATCTCTTGTTCCGACTTTGACTTCCGCTTATTTGTTCGGTAGAGATTTTTTACAGTAAATTGTCGGTAGTTAACAATAGTAAGGTAGGCATAGTTTTGTTTAATTTACTAATCGGTTTTGGTTTATTTATTTTAGTTTAGTTTAGTCCCACGTAAGTTATTGTGCAATAAATTGGCCAGTGTGACTTTGTATTGTGATCGATATGAATGGGTGTTAGGAGTAACATCTGCAGATAAGTCATTTACACCTGGCGATTAGTTAACCACTCCCACGCTCGTTGTGATTGGCTTTATTAAATGAAACGTGTCTATTGATCTTTTGTTTTTACAAACGAGTAGGTACTTAAGATGGAATAAGAATAATTAACATAGACGAATTGATTCGATTTCAGGATTTTGATATTTTAACGATACACTATCTGAATATAAATTTACCTGCAATACATCTATTACATGATACTTTATATAAGAATAAGGAACGCAAACAAGTTTAAGAGGGTGCGCATGACGGCGCGGACGCAGATCAAGCCGCCATTACTCCGATCGTATAAACTCCGAACATTATTTATCGCTTCCTCTCAATGTTTTTCACTCGGCAACAATGCTCCACTCCGAGTTAATGCCTTTACGACGTGTCGACGAGTAATTTGCTTTAACGATCAGTCTCCGACGGAAAACGGTGTGAATGTTATCAACGTCACTTTACAGGCCCTTGTTTAGTGGTTCCTGGAAAATGGCGGACAACGACGACTCCATTTTGAATTCTCTGATATTTCTTAATCAGATGTTATCTGTAATCAGATATTAGTAGTTCGACGGACTTGCTGCACGGTAAGCTAAATATTTTGTTATTTTCATTAATTTAAACCTAAATTTATAATCAATATTATGGCAATTCATCTATCATCAGAAAATTATGCGCCAATTTCAAATACAGAACACAATTCGATAAAAAAAAACAAAGTTCTAGACAGCCAACATTGTAATACCTTTATTTATTAAAAAAATATCGCCATAGGTCTCCGAGATTGTTGCCTTATAGAATCCAGTGTTGAAATGGTAGTGGCTGACGAGGAAATTGGATCTCCGGTGTTTTCACTTTCCGGACGAAACGCAATAACATATAATACCCGCATTTATATGATATCCTTTGAATTGATCATTTGAAATACCATTTCAATAGTTTTTGTAGGTACTTTTTAAAGTGTGCTATGGGAAAGGTACGTATTTATGTAACTTTATGTAGGTATATTATATTATAACCTAGCTGCTCGCCTCGGCTACACCTTTATAGAGGCGCTTTTGTAACCGATTAATTATTATAGCAGCTACAATTCTAAAGCAATAGGAAATAAATACCCTTTAGTTTAGACGTGGTAATAACAAACCCGACTTTCTTCATATATCATAGATTATCGCTAATATTGGTATAGGTATACAATACGAGAGAAATTATCTAATGACGAACAAAACTAGCTTCTATGATCCAGTGACTCGCTTGCCTGGTTCCATTCCATAGTTCCGGATTTGAAGCCGTAGGTATATTTAAATATTATTAAAATAAGCGAGCCTTACCAACCTGTTTCATTTGAACTGTACACGGTTAAAACATTAACGGAACTTAATATATTGCACGCCTCATAAGCGAAGCGTTGAGGTGGGTACTACTGTCACTTCGCGCAAAACATCTGATTTTTCAAACTTAAAATGTCTTTATGTATCATACATTGCACTTGTAAGATAATACATACACACACATATTAAGAAAAAATACTATTTTTAACGTTCATGATATTTTTGATGTCATTTTTGTTATTTAAACTAGTTAAAAAACAGTTTAAAAAAGTTCTGTCTTGGACGTCCGTGTGTCTGTATGTGCGGATCCTTTTTCTTGTTAACACGATAGCGACCGAAATACTTTTCTAATCGAGTCTCTTTTTTTCTCTTACGCTTGAGTATGCTCAGGAATAGAACCCTTTCATTTTTCAGGGTCTGATTCGATGTGGTTTAATTGTTATTAAATAAACAAAAATAATAATTAATAAATATTTATTAAAAAAAAATTATGAGGCGTGCACTTTTGGATTTTCCAAATTATTTTAAATTACGATTTACTTAATTATTGATAATTTTCTGGTTCAATAATCCCACATAAAATTAAGTCCGACGTAAAGAAACAGTAAATTAAAAGAGCAGTAGAGAATGTATGAAGTAATAAATTAAAAACAATATATTTATTACACTACCTACGGTGTAATTGAGATATTCAACTCATCCCACTCATTTTAATACCATGGTCTGGTAATTTATATGCATAGGATATGATCGTTACATAGAACTTGCATGAATTTTACGAATTGAAAAAATAGTGTCCTTTTCAAATATGTATTTAACGAATCAATATGCATGCAATAATTAATGCAAATATCTTCAAATTACATGCAACAATATGTCATTTTTGCATATTTTTATGCTTCATAAAGTAAGTGTGTATTATTAAAATAAATTCAATATTACCATTAACTTTGACATACATCCATAGCGGAGTTCACCGATGCATCTAGCCGGCTAGAGGTCAACAACATTACACATACATAAAGCCGTAATATATCACTAATTACATTGATATAGTGAAACTTAGTTATAATGATATATGTGGGAGCCTCTTGTAAAGAAACTTCGTGAGAACCTCTATACAAAAGCAAAAGTAACAGTACTTAGAAGAAATAGTCGTGTGCAGTTCGTAAGAAAGTGGGTAGTAAGCTGTAAATGATCATTATGAGACAATACTGACTTTTTCTTGTTTCATTAAATGTTATCTACATCTATGAAAAATTATATTTCTCTATTTAATTTACTAGATGACGTCGTTGGATAATATAGACCAAAGATAAACGCATGAATTTGATATACAGTGCGACACAAAAGAGATGAAAATAAATGAGGGCGCCACCGTCGCTCATATCGCACGCTGAGAACGAAAGTGACCTAACTCAAAATTTTGCAAAAATGAGTTATACTCATAAAATGACTCAGAATAAGGTATTCTATCATTTAATAAATCAAAAACTATCCTATGTCACCTAGAAACCGAAAAACACGTATGTTGCGTCTCTTTATAATTTGCGTATTTTAAACGTCCCTCCGCTAAAATAGTGACCGTTTTAGTATTATGTCGGCACGGTGATTACATTTCTTAGTTTTAAAGTGATTTAATCCTGATTGCGGCGTTTGTTTACCGAAAGGTAAGTAAATATTTTGTCAATGTTCTAATCCTAAAAAGACCGTTATTCGTATTAGGTCACTTTTGTACTAAAATGCAGTTTTTGAATTGTGACTTAAATCATATTAAGTCATTTTTGTATTATCAACTATTCTAAAGGTAACGACATATTTCTCGTTATGCCTGTACTTTATTAAATGTTTTCTTTGTTTCAGTGTATTATGTATAAATAGGCCGTTTTAATAATATTTTGATAAGTTAATTTTATGGCGTATTAAAGTTTATGTCGTTGTTTCAATAATAATTTGTTTAAATATTTATGTTTAGGTCATTATATGAAGAGATTAAAGATGATTTTATATTACAAATGGTTCAAGAAAATGAAAAAGAAAACGAAAAATTCATACCCAAAAAGTTATGATGAAATACAAGAGTTTCCTCGCTGAGTGATCATCATCATCTGAGGCTCTACAGCTGCTAGTGGGCCTTGGCCTGGTCCAGTATTTTCTTCCAGATCTCTCGGTCCTTTGTTTTTTTTTTTTATTGGTAATAGGGTAGCGCTTGACCACAATCTCGCCTTAGCTGAGATGTGGTCTAAGATGGAACGCGCTTCCCTAGAAGGTACCTGTTCACTCTACGCTCGGCCCATCTGGTTTTCCATAGAGAAGACGCAGAGGTGCCTTCTTGTCGTCCATATATACCTCGTATCCGGCCCAGCGTAAACGGCCTAGTTTTATGGTCTATAAGACATTCGGTTCCTCGTACATTTCATAAAGCTCATGGTTATACCGCGTTCTCCAATGTCTATTTTCCAGCACAACACCGAAAATCCGTCTAATTATTTTTCGCTCGAACACCAGCAGGCAATCCTCATTTTTTGCTCAGGACCCAACTTTCGGACCCGTATGTTAGTACTGGTCTTAGTAGGGTCTTTTATAGCAGTACCTTTATGTTTCGGGATAGCAGTTTCGATCAAAAATATCTTAGAAGGCCGAATCAGCCATAATTCGTTTACATATTTCTGCAGATATTTCGTTCTGGTTTGTTATTAATTATGCCAGGTACACAAAGTCACGTACAGCCACGAACTTGACTTGTAGACCGAGCTTTTGGGCAGTTTGGTCTATAGCAAGATATGCGTTAACAGCAGTAGAGGATCACTGCTGGTAGCGTCCTCCCGATCCAGGTCTATATCATCCGCGTATCTCAGTATTTGTATCTATTCGAAAAATAAAGTGCCCGATGTCTCAATTTCTGGAATCTCGGATGCATTTTTCTAAGGCTGTGTTAATCAGAAGGCTGGAGAGCGCCTAAGGCCTTCCATTGCCCTAAAAGGTTGCAAGATACTGAATGGATCCGAACGACGCTTTTTTATTTTTTTAACGTCATTGCTGTAAGTGACACCAATTGTGGTGGAATGCCGATCTCAGTCAACGCTTGGTACAGGAAATTTCGGTGAACATTGTCGTATGCAGCCTTAAAATTCACGAAAATAATATGGTGTGTTATGACATTGAACTCAAGTGTTTCAAAATCTGATCAGTAGTCGAACGGTTAGGGCCCCAAGCGTACTGGTAGTCGCCTATAGTTTGTCTTCTGTGTATGGAGATATTCTATTGAAAATGACATAGGCGAAGATTTTATATGCCGTGCTTAAAAGAGATATACCGTGATAATTCTGGCAATCAAATATGTCACCTTTCTTGTGCTGTACACACCGCTGTAATATATACCCTATGTTACTGCGATGTTCCACTCATCGGGCGTATTAGATTATATTAGAAAAACTTAACTATAATTTTTCTTATGTCATTGTTGTGGCAACCCTGTACTTATAGTCTGTGGTTCATGTACCTATGCAATGTGTA
This sequence comes from Colias philodice, assembly GCF_061535455.1. Lineage (NCBI taxonomy): Eukaryota > Metazoa > Arthropoda > Insecta > Lepidoptera > Pieridae > Colias > Colias philodice. Next base: position 11,229,937 of record NC_143094.1, on the reverse strand, counting down.
AGGCAATATGCTTTTAGAAATAATAAAGAAAAGTTAACAGGGCGTCGTTTCAGACTACCACACCTGGACTATCAGCTCATAAGATTTCTCCTTAAAGCTAGTTTCAGCATATTTAAGCAATTCCACAGAGATGTAATCAGTTCCAGGTGGCTTATGATTTTTGAGTTTCCTAATGGCCAATCTAACTTCGTCTATTTGTAGGCAGCGAGATATCTGGGATGTTAGTATAATTTTGTATGGCAGAAGGTGTTTCAGCAGTTTCTGTGCAATTTAGCAGTTCTTGGAAGTACTAATTCCATCTTTTAATAATATCGTTCTTACTATTTAGTAGCTCACTATCTTTACTTTTACAAGCTGAGGTTCTAGGTTTGAAATCTTTCCTACCTCTACTCTATTAGTTTGGCTGTAAAAGTTTCTCCAGTCCTTCGTTGAGAAACTTTTAGCAATCTCTTCAAGTTAGTTGACATCAACACATTTCTTCTTCTTTCTCTTGTGTAGTTATTTTTTTCCTTCGTCGCGCTTTATGCTCTCTCTCGTCTGCAAGTGTAGGTCTGCTGTAACGATAGGTATGCTTCATTCTTTTCGTTAGTAACCTTTTGGCATTCGGCCACTTGTTTCTGCATCGTATCTCATTACCTAGATTTTCACTCGCAGCTGTTAGTAGAATTTTACTTAGTACTTCCCAGGATCTTACTTGCGTTTTGTTCGCTATTTATCTATCTGCTCTGAGCCAAAATTTTTAGATAAACTTTCACTTTAAGGGGTGCGAAATAAATCTATACTACATAGTATAAAACAAAGTCGCTTTTTCTGTTCCTATGTCCCTTTGTATGCTTAAATCTTTAAAACTACGGAACGGATTTTGATGCGGTTTTTTTTAATACATAGAGTGATTAAATAGGAAGGTTTTAGTGTATAATTTATTAGGTTTGAAACAAAGTAGGCGAAGCCGCGGGCGGTAAGCTAGTAATATTATAAAGAGGAAAGGTTTGTATGTATGTATGATTTTTCAAGCATAAACTACTGAACCGATTTTGATGAAATTTGGCACAGATAATCTTTAGACATTGAAAAAGAACATAGACTACCTTTTATTGCGAAATATGAACCACGGGCGGAGCCGGGGCGGACAGCTAGTTCCTAACTAAAACTGCACTTTTGTATTACTTTTTTTAATTAATTATACTGAAGTATAATTTTTTGTTGATTAATAATACCAATATTAGAGTTGATTGCCCATAGGTATTAAGTAAATAGTAAAAATGAGTCTTGAAACAAACAATAAATATAATTTCTTAGTTAACATTTGGGTTCATTAGACTACTTCCCATTAATATTTTAATACTAAGTTGACATAATTCAAGTTACGTCCAAATGCATGCATAGCACAAAAATACTAAAGTGACTCATTCCCAAACTAGTCAAAGATGATTTACAAGTTTTCAGTACTAAAGTGACGCAATATCTAATGGTAATTTTTAAAAAAAGATAAAAAATATTTAAATTTAATTTAATTTATTTTTTATGGATTGTATGGGTGGACAATATCCTCTAAAATGATATCAGACTTTAATATCTTATATAACTTTGCATGCGAACAAATTATGACATGATTTGTAAATAGTTCTGTAAATAACGAACACTTTTTTGATGATTCCCAAAAAACACGAATTTCGTATTAGGTCACTTTCGTTCTCAGCGTGCGATATAGCAACACTGATACTGCGACGCAAGCGATCTTGATACTATAGAATAAAAATCCAAAAATCTATAATAAATACCGCGATTTAAACCGTTATAATTGTTTCATTGTAGCAATAGTGTAAATTTAAGACAAAAATACATTAGTATTTTAATTGACCTACCTAGGTCAAATTTTACTTAAATGTATTTGGAATTAGTTATTTTATAAAAATCGGTCAAGTGCTTAGACTGCAGAGGCGCACATAGAATCAAACATACAAACAAACAAGCATACATGCAGCTCAAACACATTACCCTCTTTCTGGGTCCGTCGGGTAGAAAAAAACAAGGCGATTTGAAAACCACATATTTTTATTTTTTTTGTAGATAAATTTTGTACATTAATATAATTCATCAAAATCTAAATATTCTACTCCTTCAAAGGACTGATCATCACTCTGTTTCGAAGTACTGGCAAGAGGGTACGGGGCATCTTCAGTATCTGTAAATATGATACAGTAAATATGATTTTTTTTTCTTATGGTTTGATTGATTAATAGATAGATAGCTGTATGAAAACAGTTATCACTATACTATGTAGTAAAATCTAAACTAGGTACTTTATTTGAGGCTGGTTGGATTGGATATAACTTCTTGACTCAAATTGTGCTGGTCGCACTATAAAAACTAGTTTTTGTTTACATACAAATAACCTCAAATTAAATTGCGAAAACGTAATAATCGCCATACATACATACATTAAACACTCGTCACTAATGGAATATTCTATTTTACGTAGTACTGAGCAAAAATAAATGGAATCTCACCGGTATATTCTGCTGTACGTTTGTAAACGTTTTCCAAATCAGTCAATAAATTTCCAGCTTGAAATTCGGACAAACACCGAATAAAAACTTTATACACCACATCACGGACACCGCTACGTTTAACCTTTTTCATGATGTCTCCTTTTTTATATAAATTTCTTGTTCTAAATAACAATTTTATCTCAATAATTCTCCACTTCACGAAAAAAACAACAAATTTTTATTCAACTTGACAGCTACATTGCCAATTCAGGGTTGCCAGGTAATGAAAAACGAATTAGTTCCAAAATAATTAATTTCATCTCTTTTATGTCGTACTATATCATACTCTAAAACGAAATTATTAACGTAATATTATTTTTTTTAATAATAGATTAAAATAATGTTATAATTATTGGTAACCTAAAAGTCTTTAAACACATTTATTTTATTCTTTAATTAAATTATACCTATCCGGGCTAAGCTTAACACGTTTTTTTTTAATTACCGTTATTTTTATGATACTTTTTATAATTTGTATTTAAAAACCTGTCTGAAATAGTTTATCAACCCCAAAGAATCTGTGTCACTGCAAATAAAATTAGTTTTAATAATAATTAAATTCAATGCAAAAACCATAAGAACTGCATGAAATTACCAATGCAAAATAAATTTTGGTAGATAAAGTATAATACCTACCAACATGAGTATGTACATAATAACAAATTTAAAAATTTTGCAATAAAGTTCTAAGAAGTAAGAACTCTAGCGATAAGGATTAACGGATATTGTGACACTAAATTTTATTGTATCTCTATAAATAAGTAAAGCTAATAATTATAAGCCAGCTAAGCTATTAAAGCTTTTCATAACACACACAGTTTTACATTTCTCTAAAAAAGTACAAATCTACTCGTATTTTTGATACACATTTCATTATTTACCTACCTAAATTTTATTTATTTTCATGATGCGTATTTTTTATGTGTCTGTGGCACATTTTGAAAGTTTTTTAATCAAAGAAAAATGTATTAAATCGGATTAACAGTGGTTTACGTATTCCTTTTGATAACAGTTATTGAAATATTTTCAAATCCACTTTTTAGTAAATGATAAGAAGTATTATCATTGTAGTAAATAATAAATTAGTTTCACCTCAAAGGTCGACGACAGGTTTGAGCCGACAAAGTCAGACAAAAGAATCGGTCGTAAATCGTCCTTTATATGCCCTTTTGAACCGAACTTTCACGTGCATCGCTTCAAAACTTTTTTATTTCAAGAAAAGTAACAATTTTAAGATACATTTTATTTATTTACTTTTCAACAAAACAGCTAGTACCTAGCTGAAGTCTCAATAAAAATAACAAATTGAAGAAATAGTAGATATTTATAGATGTGTTGGAATATAATTTGGATAATTTAAAATATGTAATTATTCACTGAACCGAATCATGATGGAAGAAAAATGAGGGTCATCGAAAGAACATGGCAGTTGAATACAGTAATGACCTATGTAATTAATCATTTAATTCAGTGATAGAACATCTTTCACACAGACATTTATATTAAAACCAAAGAATACATTATTTAAAAATTGTTTAATTAACACAAAATGCAATTAACGTCAAGAATTCAAGATATAACAACGCCCTCACAATCTTCCCCATAGATAAATGTACACGCTTTTAAAAGTTAAAAGTTTCCTACAAAATATATGTACGTTATTTCACATACTATTTATATTTATGGTATACTAGCTTACCGCCCGCGGCTTCGCCCGCTTTGTCTAAAACCTAATAAATTATAAACTAAAACCTTCCTCTTGAATCACTTTATCTATTAAAAAAACCGCATCAAAATCGGTTGCGTAGTTTTAAAGATTTAAGCATACAAAGAGACATTATAGGGACAGAGAAAGCGACTTTGTTTTATACTATGTAGTGACAAATAATAATACACATGATTCATTCAAAAGAGATTAAATGAATGAACCTAAAATTTACGACAGCATAACTACCTTATCTCAACAAACGTGTTATTTCTTTACCGTTGTAATTCTATTTGTCTTGTCGAGGAAGTTGAAACTATCGTCCATACTCGAAGAAAACATGACACGCCAATAAAAAAGTGTAAAAAAATAATACACAGCACCATTACTTACGTAATTAAATGAATTAAAACAAATGAAGGCTGCAGCGTTCAGCTAATAGTTTCCTTTACACGTTACACGTATTGATTTAATACCACTTTTATTGGTATTATTCTGTCTGAATTTTTTCCATTCACTTATGGATAGTTATATAAAAACAAGTTACAATTTATCTTTTCTATGGAGGAGCCAGTATCTGTCTGTATAGAGATACGTGATAAAAGACTTCTTATTTTCCGTAAAATTTGATAATTATATGTTCGTCTTATCTATTATATATTCAACGAACATGACTGTTAATCTAATAACTGCACTTACAATAAATAGCCGCCAATTTATTACCCCTACAGTCCATTGGAGCACTAATGATAGAAACTTACATTATAATCACGGGGGCAAAAAAGTAATAGGCCATGTGTAATATGGTAATACATATAGGTAATGAAATGAGGCGCAGTGCTCGAGTGAGGCGTGTCAATTTAATATCCGCCGGTGGGCTGCAAGATGGATGGCATTTTTATTAACCCTGGAGCCGGACGCGCGTCGCTTTATGATTTAACATAAGCTAGACCGTAATTTCCTAAGAAATTCGAACCGATATTTTAATAACCACGTGCACTTAGACATAGTCCATTACTTATCGAGTCCGCGGACACATAAATTGAGGAAACTATTATTAGTAGATATATATTCACTAGTGTAGCGCAGTTATAATATTCAGACCCAATGAAATATCTAGGTACTCCTGCATACCAGTTTTTATTCGAAACGTGTTTCAGATGCGTCTGAAACGAAAACCGGAATTTGCACATTCAGAAGATACGGTCTTTATATATTATGTATATAGGCACCTTATAGAGCAGGCCCTAAGAAATTCCACAGTAAAATAAGTTTATTTATCAACATTATAAGGAATTATCGATAACAACACTCATTTTAGCACCTGAACTATTTACAGTGTCCAATTCATCTAAATCAATAAAGTGTACCAAGAACCGAATTTTCACAAGAGGTGGCGTTAAATCGTGTACAGCTATCGATATTGTTAACAAACAATGCAGTTCTCACCATCTAGACACAAATTCTCAAATGGTTTCATTGTGAATCTCGCAAAAACCCGCAGGTATCATGGCGCCCTTTAAACGATGTATTGTATGGGCGCCTCGCTGCCCGTTTTTATCCTTGCCTTAATCAACTTAGGTAGAGCATCTGCCTGCTTTCGTTTGGACACTGTTACTTAGCTGTCTCGATTAGCTATGGCTTTTAAATTCATTATAAATTGTTTATTATTATTGCTTAACCGTTACGTAAGCTCTTGATCTAAATTAAGCTTGTAGAGGCTGCTTTGGAATATTTTATTGTGATGTGATAACTTAAATTATCGATACAAACTATATCATAAAATACCATAATACATACCTAAATTTATAGCATTTTAGTATGTTTTATGTTTTGTGATTATACTATGTTTAAATTAAATTGTTAACGTTAAGAATACCTACTCATTCAGTCGAAATCGGGTAAAAATAAATATGACACTTAACATATTTAAAAAAATTGGTGAAAGATTAATTTTTCTGTAAATCAGTAAGGTAATTCATTGCAGCAGGATCAAGTTGTTTTTTTTTCGACTTGTGAGACGAAAAATTCTCAATATATATATATAACTACGTTTTTAAATTAACGTATATTTTCTCAGAGATTATGAAAACTACTTTTGTGCATTTATCATTATAATAATTTATTATATAGCACATGTTATACCTACTATGAATAATCTAAGCATGTGAATATTAAAAACAAAAGCTTCTCAAAGCAGAAAGCTCTTGATATAGGACTTTAATTAGATAAATTTAGCTCTAGCCTCTATGGCATTTTATATCTATCTTTATTACGTAGTTGGAAGAATTATGAACGAAATACTATCTAAATTCGAGGTTAATTAGAATTTTTATTACACCGTTTGGGTAATTAACAGACAGCAAAGAATCAGTATAAGCGTTTATAATGTAATTGCGAAGGCGACGATCGTCGGGATGACACCAATGAATACTTTAAAGTTTCTAGTTTTCTACAGCTAACCTTACGGAACTCCTTATAACTATTTGTGAAAGTATTTGAGTCCTACTAATACACCTACAGTAATCATCCAAATGAAGTGTGCCCGATATCGAATACGGTATGGCGTACTACATGTACCATATTTAATATTACGTGGGCACCCACCTACAGCACAACCCACCGTTGTATTCTTCAATGAGCTTAGCCAACGTGTCACCCATCTAGATAGAATAGGCCTCCGTAACGATACTCAGGAAATTAGCTTTTAATTGCTTACCGTAAAGTGACGATTGCTTTCCTGTGTGCCGCTTAAAGCTGCCACACACTGTGATCTCAGTTAAACAACTTTGTTGTCTGTTTATAAGTAAATCCTTAGCGCGAAATGTCAAAAAACTAGCACAAATACGCGCGATTTCGAATTTCGATACGTCAAATTCGAATATCGAACATGCGCTCGCGTGGCGGCGCGGTGCGTCGCGACTGAACGTGAACAGCGAGGCACGCGCCGGTGCCTTCATTCACAAAACGAATGGCGGGGAGCGGGGCTCGGGCGGCCCATTCATGAGTCCACCGAGGCGTGGTGACCTGCACCTCTTTCTACATAAATCGCGAAACGCTATAACTATCTCACGCCACGGGCGTAATTTTCATTATTTTAATTTATTTCTCGTTAAAATACAATTGTATCGGAATGCGAATTAAACATGGAAAAATAATTCATTCATCAATCGATTAGTTTTTGCTGCATTGTCATAAAATTAATAAATAATTAATGCGAATGGTACAATTCAGTACACCATTAAGCGAGCGGTTCTTTCCTGTCGACCGGTGCAGACTGCAGTGCAAAATGAGCTGGTGACACGAATTCTGTTGCACGATCGGCGAAAGTACGGTGAAATTGGAGAGTCGCATATAGCATTCGAAAATAAAATATAGGTACAAAATACATAATGTAAATGTACCTTCCATTCTGTTCATTGTTCAGACCGCAAAATTCGTTATGATAATTTACATTTGGAATTTTGGAATAAGAGCCTCTACTCGATTTTCGCGAGATAAAACCTCAACGTTAATCACTTTATGAAGTTTATGATAAACGAAGCTTCGTTAAAAAAAATTGACTTTACATATTACCTAATATTACAAACTTGTGCAATCGTTAAGCTAAATCACCTAGCTAAAATGTGATTTTTAATCTGCCTGCTTGCCAACAGTTTACAAAACTTTCTACGGTGAAGCAGACTCTTGAAACTTATAGGTTTACAAAGAATATCATAGAACCAAAAGCTTTGCACCTCTACCTTTTTACTTTTCCAATCAAATTCAAGTGTGTATTTTATAATCATTAATCGATCAAAGCTAGAACTATTATAATTAATAAGTCTCTTTATCAACCTAGTTAATATTGATCAAGATTTTTTAAAGATTTTATCACATTTAGAAAAACATTCTTTAAGGAAAATCATTAAGCTCTAATGTCTAAACTTTAGAATTACCATAGTGAATAAGCTCGAATATTGCTTCACACAAGAGAGATAAGAACTGCAATCCGATTTGTCAAAACTAAATAATACGGAACATTCACGAATAAATGATAAAATGCCACTTAATCCACGAGCAGTGATGTCGCCCAGTGAAAGGCGAGATTACATAAGAGGCAATCGACGCGTGCTCTTACCTCTCCATTGTTAGCCGCAAATGAGGAAGTCGATCATCCCAGTTTTACAGGCCCATTAGTATTAATTACCGACTTAATTAAATAACTACTTCATTACTTATTGTAATGACCATAATGTGATGCTTTGTTTATTGTAAAGACGGTAATATTTCGACTAGAAGTGTATTTTTTACAGACTTCTTGTTTACATACGTAACGTCCATTGATGCTGATGCAAATGTTATATTTTTATATTCACCATACTTACTAATATTAAAAATGCGAAAGTGTCTTGTTTTATTTGTTTATCTATCACGTCGCAACAATGGGATTTTATATGATTTTTGTGTGTGGAGATAGAAGTCTAGAGAGTTTGAAGATTACCTAGGTTATTCTTTATCGCTGGTAAAACGTCTCCTGTGGGAAATTCTTATGGGAAATTTCGTTTACCATATGGGTGAAATTAACATCTAGTTTATCATAAAAGAACATCCAAACCTTCATAAAATTCTTTAGCTTTACTTTTGTAAGAAACGTCGCTTTTCACTCACTTAAATTGTGCTTTCATAAGTCATGTCAAGTAATCATGGCAAGATTTAAAACAAGTACCATGTTACAAGCATAATTTATTATTAAAATTAAAACATAAATTCGTTCGTTTACAAAGAAAGAAAACAAAGATATCGCCGATAACATGAAAATTATGATACCGATCAATTTACGATCGTAATAAAAACCTCAAAACTGAATCATCAAGTCCTAATATCCAAATTATGTTCAAATTTAATTGCATTTTAAAATTCGTTCAAAAATTTATGTTCGTTTTAATGTATTTTATTAATATCGACGCATCTGAGTCACTAACTTTTTACAATTACTGTACGTGTTAAGTAATAAAAGCGGTAATCAATTTGCAGGATAGCATGCGCGGGCGCACAATTAAAGGGCGTGGGTGTTGATTGCACTTTCGTGAACTTTAGAGAATTCATTGACTTCTTTTAATAAAAACGAACACAATTGGCATCCGTTGCTAAATTGCGGTCGTAATTCTCGGACCCAATTTATGTCTTTTTGGGTTTTTTAAATGTCAGATTTTAGCATTACCGCCAAATTAGTGTGAGCGAAGCTGGTAAATACAAAACATTAAAATAATAATGCCGATTAAAGATAAATTGCAGGCAGGAGTATAACGTGGCTGATACCTTCGAAAGAAAGACTAACTTTGAAGCTGTAGGTATGTCAATTACAGTCAATTACCTATTCTTTTAGGATTCAAATCAAGCTTTTTTGACGATTGAAAAGTTTGGAAAAAAAGTTGATCTGTTATAACAGATTCTTAATTTTCTAATTGCTCTAAAAGAATCGTCAATATATCTTTAAACGTACCAAGTCATTTTCCCGAGGAAGTACTACGTTACAGGTATAATATGTACTAATAATCCTATTCGAAAAAATCGGAAATATGTCATGTATCATGTATGACATTTTGCGATCTTAGTAAAGGTTCTAAACACTGTATAATTTTCATATTTGACTTTACACCATTAACCGTTATTGCAACAACGCAAAATAATCTGTCACTATTATGCTTTTAACAACCTGATTTAAATGGTCTTACAGCATAACAGTACTTCACAGTCCACTCGACCATACCGTATTCCGCCCCAGAAGAATAAATGATCACAACTGCATAATTACATAAAGTGTTATTATCTAGGGGTGGACACTGACTTCCTGTGCTCAATTAATGCCCCGACAAGTCACTGAGCTAGCATCTACAGTTATAACTGGCCTTACAAGATGAGGAAACGTTACGTTGATCAGCAAAAAGCCTGTTAATGGTCTAAATCAGTCTGGAACTAGGAAATTGCTTTATCTTATGATATGGAATCGATCATGAACGTATCAGTTTCTTGATGAGCAATCTATCGATTATTACCTGTAGATGAAAATGTCGAATAATAGGTAGAGATAAAGAGGAACAAAACGGCTAGTTTATTTTTATTTTTATTATCCGATGCATCATGACAGAAATATAAGGATTTGATGAAGAATATAATTACATTTATATTTATAAATTGTAAAAGTATTTTTAATTCAATTCAAGTACATAACTAGTTAATTTGCAGTATGAAAGCACTTTTTACTCATCCTTACTATTTCTAAATACCTAAATAGCTTTTAAATGTGTTTTTTTTTTAATACTATAAGCCGTATGCAGAACAACATGAATCGAGATAACGACCCTTTGGTTTTAAAATAACCTTGTGCATAAACGATAGATGATTGATCACTATTTAAATTTACTAAAAAGGAAAAACCCGAGTAATTATTTACATTACACATCCGATGTTTGTAATGAGCAGTATGACCGTTCGTTAACCGCTAAAATTTCGGCTTGTTTTCTCAAGTTTATAATCTTAAAATTTTGATCTTTTGGATAAAACGGAGTTTTTATAAACGACGGTAGTTTCACGGATCGGGGTAAAATATATTCTAAATACGTAATTTATCCGATCGAAAATTATATCAGTTATTAAATTGTGTTAACTATCGTCGTCGTCGTTTCAACCTTTCAGAACATCCACTGATGGACATAGGCCTCCCACAGAGATTTCATAAATATTAAACCCTCGTCTGTCGGAACACAGATCTGAGCCAAAAATTTTGTACCCGTTGTCTGTCGTGGCACAGATCTGTGCCAAATCATCGCCGGTTGGAAATTAGCTCATTGTAACGCAAATATAGTTCAAATCTGCATAAACGACTATTTAGTTGATAGCTTATGAATTACTGAATATTTAAAGTCCATCACTTAATAATTTGACCGATAAATATTCGAAATATAACAGTAATTATGTCATACTTTAGTCGAGTAACTTTTAAATTTTAAAGTTTTAAAAAATGTAAAATTTTGCGGAAAGTTGATAAACGGTAAGTATTTATTGTTCTTTTTATTATTATTCACTATATATCCTAATGTTTATGTGCCGAAATAATGAAAATTACCAATAATTATACCACAAATAATGGCTCCAAATATGTATCTACCATTTCACTGTACGTTGCTTAGTTTTTGACCCCTGGTTAATCGTATTTTATTTTTAATATTTTATTTGTTTTTTAAATCATTTTACAAGAAATTTTATGAAGATTTTTATAATATAATTCAAAATTTGATACTGTGTTCCATTTTAAAGATATTTCGTTTTCAATTCAGAACCGACAATAATTTCGCCGTAAAATTCGCGTACAGGATGTTCGCATATTGTATGAAATTGAAAAATTTAATTGTTCGTCTTCATACATATGTTTTGTTTATATTGATGGGTATCGTTTTTGTGGTATTTATTGTCCTCAGGTTTAATACGATATAATCAACTATACAAATTATAGTCCGTAACCTCTATGGAATTCCTTTAATTTTAGTATATTATGGTTAAAAGTGTATATTATATGCTGGAAAAATAGTAAAAAAAACCTACATCGGGAACAATGGTTTTCACTATGACCTATATATAGGACAAAGTGACTATGTTACTATGTAATTTGTGTAGGACAAACTGGAAAAGAAATTTAACACATTAATTGTACAACATATTCTTACCTTAATACAAATGCAACATAGGTATTATTTTTTATTGGGGAACCATATATGTTTCTGAAAAAATAAAAAACCGGCCAAGTGCGAGTCGGACTCGCGCACCGAGGGCTTCGTACAAACTTATTTTTTTAATTATGCTGTAGGTATCTTTTAATTCATATTTTAGAATTCTTTATCTGTGCTATAAGACGTTGCTATTGTAAGTTTTTATAACCTTGCAAATGTCGAAAATTACGAAAATTTGCAGCATAAACGGTTGTATCTTTTGATTGCGTTGGCATATATTATGTTTCATTCTGTTTTTATTTTGTTTTTCTGTCGTCTCACAATTTCAAAATGAACGACAACACGGGAGTTGTCATTTTTGAAACCCAGATAGTCCAAAAATGTTTTTACACATATTTTGGGGTTATTTCTTTAAAACTGGAAGAATGTTTTTTTATAGTTTTGAACCTCAATACGATTCGTGCTTCAAGGACTCCGAACAAACCTACTTTTTATTATGTTTTAACTTCTAGTGTTTTTAGTGAATTTTTCTTTATCTGTGCTGTAAAACCTTGCTTTTAACCAAGTCCACTTAACTTTTGACCCGTAGGTTTTGATTCCCTTGCTAGTAGTTGCGGTTTTCAGAATATGCCGCATATGAATATTATTTCTTCTGATTGCGTCTTAAATCTTATATCTCCATACCAATTTGCATGAAATTTGGTATGGAGATATTTTGATACCCGAGAAAGGACATAGGCTACCTTTTATTGCGAAATATGTACCACGGGCGAAGCCGGGGCGGACCTCTAGTATGTATATAAAAATGAATCGCAAAATGTGTTGGTAAGCGCATAACTCGAGAACGGCTGAACCGATTTCGATAATTCTTTTTTTATTATATTCCTACGTAGGATGGTTGGTATGGATGGTATAACCAGTACGAGGATGGTTCTTATGTAGAGAAAACGTAAATTTTTACCACGGGCGAAGCCGGGGTGGACCGCTAGTGTATTATAAATCTGAGTTTTTAATGTGAATATCAAGTTAATGCATGTAGCCGTTCATTAGTTGTAAGTTGAAATTATTATTTTTTTTTTTATATAAAGTGTAATTAAAAAAATCATGTTATTTGCGATTATTCTTATATCTGTTTTATAAAACATTGCTTTTTACCAAATTTAAAGATTTTATGTACTTGGGAAGTACCCTGTCGGTTTTGATTCCATTGCAAAAGTCAAAATTTGCTAAAAATTGCAGCATTAATGGCTGCATCCCAAAGGGTTTGGTTTTTAAGGGTCCAGAACCCTAATAGGATCACGTCTGTCCATCCCATCTGCCCATCTGTCTGTCAAGACCCATTTTCACAGGAACGCGTGATGTGACATAAAACTGAAATTTATATTGATTACTTGAGTCGATTGAAGCTGTGAAAAAATCAAACTTATAAACCAACGCAATCAAAAGATAAAGCCGTTTATTAACTCAGGCCCCGGAATCACAGACACAATAGAAAATCTATTGTATCGTGGACCGATCGGGCCGTTCGGGGCTCAATGGGTTATGCTGCAAATTTCGACATTCGCAAGGGAATCGACACCTACAGGGTACTTTCCGTGTACGTAGAATTTTGAAATTGGGGTAAAATAAGGTCTTATAGCGCAGATTGAAGAATAATTTCGAAAAACATAAAATTTCGGAGTTACAACATAATAAAAATGTTGTGTGGTTTTATGAAACCACGGTAAAAGTGAAACTGTTCGAACGGTTCCGAACACTGCCTTATACCTACTCGGCAGCCGACCGTCACGCGACATGCGCTACACAGACCAAAAAGTTTGAGACGATGTAATAAAAGTTTCACTTTAAAAATTGGTTTGTTCGGAGCCCACGGTGTGCGAGTCCGACTCTCACTTGGCCGGTTTTTTATTCTTATGTACTATATGTAGTACATTTGTAGGCCGAATGTTAAAGCTGATGTAGATCGCTGTCTGAAGATTATTTTTATTTGTATTCATGACTTTAAATAGCCTTGGAACATTACTTATTTAATAAAACGAATTAAATGCATCATTTGCAGTACGCCTGCAAATATAAATCTACCCTCTCATTTTGTAAATGACTAGCGATAACAATTATTATATTTTTGCCTTTTGGTGTCAAAACTGCTTCTATTACCCAGAAGAAGAATGCAATTTTTCTATTTGAAGATATCACATTGCTGTTTAAACTACATAATCAATAATAACTTATTTGTTAGGTAACCCTAAAATAAACTTCCGTCTTGATATTTTAATTTTCTTTCGAAAATAAAAATTTGTATTTGATAGAATAACCTTTTCTGATTCGTAAGCATTTGAGTATCAATAAAAGAGAATTCAAATGGATCCAAACAACGATTCTTATGGCAATGGAAGACAAGACACTCCAAGGCTTACTTTAACAATAGGACGTAACAGTATTTGAAATCAAGAAATATAACTCTGTATATTTTGTCAAATGAACAGATAATAATACTAACACGATTAGTGTTTGGGAATTTACAGCTTTTAATTCCTGATACCAGGATTCTTCATGAAATTCTACACATAACACGTCTTACTTTATTCCAATCAAAATATTTTTTAAGTTTCATGCTGTTTGTGTACTATGGACTCCCTAAACTACTGAACCGATTTTAATACAATTTTACCGATTAGTTTATATCTTAATTACAATATGCTTGGAAATACTGCATGTATTGAAGTACAACTAGATTGGATAGCGTTCATCACTTTCCTGATCACATTCAAGTGGAACCTCGTGGTAATAAATCGTCGTCTCGAGGCGGTCGTTGTGTCCGAACTCCGATGTATAAGAAAAAATGAACAGAAGTTAACGTTATTTATGCCAAGTTGCAAATATTCCTATTTATTGGCCAATGTTGGCGTCAACACCACACATTACAACCACATGAGTATATAAATAGTACAGACACAAAGCTTCATAAGAATTTTTTTTTCTGTCAGTTAAGTAAAATTTATTTAAGTAAATAAAACATTTAGATGTATAATAATTGTTTATTTATTTTGAATCTTTAAGTTTATTGATTTTTATCCTTAACATAAGCTGTATTTTATAAAAAATATTTAAAACTCGAATTTCCGAAATTTTTGATTTATAAGTTAAATGTAACGGTTTATAATTAAGTTATGGTATAATTAAATGTAGATTTCACTTTTGTACAGCTTAGACATTTTTCTGTATGGATACAGTGCCTTTCGATTTGTAGTTGGACAACATTTCATTTTATAGGTACTATATTATAATAATTAAGAGCATGAAAGAAAAAAAAGCATTTCTTCATAATGCTATTGTTACCACAAAAAATATTTTCTTAATCGCTAATTTTAAGAAAAAATAAATTAAAATTAAAATTGATGTGGAGACGTTATACATACAGACGTTAGAACAAAGTCCACCATAAGAATGAAGTCATTTAGGAATAAGACGATTTTTAAACATTAATAAAAACCTAAATATTTTTAAAAAGTCAAAATTACTGTTAGTTTTTATCTAGTTTTGATTAAAATAAAAATAAAAAAAAAGTAGCAAAAATTTTTGAAATGTTCTAATTTTGGAGCAGACTGTAATGTCTGTATTTGTATGAACATATGTGGAGATCGCGTCCACTTATTTTCATGCGTAAACGATGATATTCATACTCAACTTTCTCGAATTTTTATAAAATAAACCTATGTTTTTGTTATATTCACTCAAAAGATTGTCTATTCTAGTGTGAAAATAAAAAAATAAAAATCTAAAATACCTTGATATTATTTTATTATGAGTATTTTTCTTAACAATGTCGTATTTTTTCAAAATGTGTGGGAAAAAAAGGTTCTAATAAATAAAATAAACATGCCAGGGAGTAAGTAAGGTAACTAATATAAAGTTTGGTTATCTAGTTAGCATCAAAATTTACAAGAGTGTCACAGGTTAAAGTTTATATCACAAATTTTAATATCGAAAAAAATCGGCAAATCAGCGCCGACCGCTCGAATTTCTCCGACAGACAGCACCTTTTTGACGCGGCGCGCCGCGACAGCTGAGGGGTTAAATAATTATGTACTTACAAATACTACATAGGCAGTGAATTTTGTAATGATCGTCTAGGTACTAGTACTACCTACACTATTGTAACGTCTATTTTATGTGTAAGCCAATAAAACAAAAACGGTATTGCAACGAAGATTATTATCTAACAACTGCAAAGACACTGCATAACACTTGGATGTAATCAAAATGTATTACGTGCCAACAAAGTTGTTACCGGTTACGAGTACTTGCCTTTACCCACTTATAAAATTGCAGTGTTTGCATTTCATTGATACAATGTAAACTTTGTCATCAATGCACTTATTGTATTAAAATAATATTCGGTTTATTTGACGATGTTACGATTTAAATTTCACATTTAAAACTTTTTGCGTGATAATTAAGTGTTCGGAAATAGGAAATAGTCAGAAAACTAATCGGTCGATTTTAATTTCTGTAATAGAGATCCGTAAATTGAATTTGGAATTATTTTTTTAATTATATTACTTTTATTTTGTTGTCGCTGATAAACTGTTACATCATAAACGAAGTTATTATATTTATTACAAGTCATTAACAATGTATTTTGAATAAAGTTATAAATCGCTTCAATTGATTCTGTTTACAATTTTCCGTCATCTAGTTTTCTTGTCACTACTCCAAGTTCCAACACCACTTCAACTGAATTGGGTCAAATTAAGATACTTGATGTTAAAATGTTTCTATAAAAAGCTTGAAACGCTTATCTACAAATAGGGTAATTTCGTTTTTCGATCTTCTGTATATCGTTGAGCAGGCGTATCTGAAACAGCAGTTAAGGAAGGCATAAGGAAGGAATTTGGATATTTGCGTAGGAGAGGTGACATTTTTTACATTTTTTACCCTACTCGAAGACTATGCTGAAATATTTCACAAAGTAAAACATCTTTAATCTAGGACTTACCTGTAAGACATAACGCCACATAATCCTTCGGAGTCGCGGTGCCTTCTGGCAAGGTCCAGGACACACGATACTCCGCACCTTCTTCCGTCCAACATAATGTTCCCTTAGTTTCTACTACGTCTTGTAAACTATCCTCTATGGCACTTGTGTTGGCACTAGGTTCCTTATCTTCCCTATTTTCCGGCACTTCTGTACTAGCGGTCGCACACTGTTCGTCTTCTTTTTCACTTGTAACACACTTTTCGTCATGTTCCTCTGACATGACTTGAAACACTTACGACATTATTGTTTTGTCCCTAATCGTAATAAAAATTTAAAATATTTCAAGAATTTGAATTGTAATGGTCCCTCTAAAATTAATGTTTTATGACGTCTATTACCTACGTTAGCAAGACGATTCAAATAAAAGTGAATTAAGGGATATCATATAGACAAGTTGTCTCCTAAAATTGCTATTAAAACAACATTCTTTACGACATTCGAGATGTGTATGAAACTGAAGATGTTCCTAACTAGTAAAACCTAAGGAGAATGGGGGTGTAGGGTGGTTGAGCGACGTCGCGCCGATCTGACGCCAGGCGGGTCGGCGCCGGGTAAAATGCGGTCTATTCATTCGACTAGCCAATGTATGAGATTTCCTCATTTCTTTCTATTAGCAGATAACATGCACTGTTTACAACTTTTTATTTAGAGACATTTTTTGGGTTTTCATAAATCTTGTTAATACTTAAATTAGAAAAGTACCTATATGGAGTGGTTACCAAATACCAATTGATTAACTATTTCTAGGTATTACCACTGATTTGAATTCCAGTGGGATTCTGGATATCTCTCTGGCTGAATGAAAGATAAGGCTAGCATGCATGCTTTATGCTCATGAAAATATTTTTTTGATAAGCTATAGACCTGAATAAAGAATTTATGTATGTTTAGTAAGTTAAGGAAATTGCATTGCATCTTAAAACCTATTATGTAATTATTATTTAATGAATTTGGATAGATAACACTAAATCGCTGTTTCTTGACTAAAATAACATTTCAATTCTTAAGATTTATAACATACATTACATGCTGATTATGGAAGAAAAATGAATAAATGCTACATGAATTCAATCTTTAGCAAAAATTAAGTTATGCAATCAAATAAGACAAATTGAACGAGTTAGGGAATAAAAATTATACTTTTTATTTGGTGATTTTATATGCTGATTTTGGATTGCAATCTAATAACCTAAATAATAAGATATCTTTTAGAGTATTCTCTTTGTTGGTAACAACATTTAATAACTCCTGTTGTAAATTGCTATTTTACGTCAACCACATAATGGAATATGTAACGAAAAGGCAATAGAAACCTTAATACTTTTCAGCATTATATTTGACATTCATAGTATTATGTAAACAAAAGCATTAATACAAGGGAAATAAAATTGAAAAATGCAATATATTATGTATTAACATTTTTAGATTGAATAATTCTTCTAGTAGGTAATTGGATTTTGCAATTCATAAGTGAAATAAGCTAACAATTGATTGTAATATAAGTGTAGAACTGAGAAGTTAGTTTATATTAAAGGATATCTAACATATTACGATGCTTGAATAGAATATTAAAAAAATATACTTAGATCATAATTTTACCTACAACGTGACTTTTGAAGCAAAACTTATCTCATATACTTGCATTTATCTGCGAAATTTAATTCAATTATGATGGTTTTATGTTATGATCAATACTTTTAACACGAGAAACGAAAATAAAACATTTTAACTCAATTTGAACACACATAATATGTTTAAAACGTAACACTTGACATAAACAACAAACTTTGAAGAAATTTTCAAAAGCACAGCGCACGTTTTATTATTGGTTTCAATGGATACAAGGTTTTAAAAATAATTTTTCACAAATCATTTCAAACTATTTTCTTCGCCTTATTTGCTTTTTGATACCTTGTTCCTGACCGCATGCATCAAACAGGATGCGCAATATCGACCAATAAGTGAAGAATAGAAATGCACAGTAGAAATGCTTAGAAAGATCCGGATTGGTTATAAATACATTTTTTTTGCTGATGACATTCTCAAGAACCAGATTATTGAACTTGGCACTTGACACTTGAAATACCTAACATAAAATGTCATACACATAAACGTTTAGAAATGCTGTAAGGTCGAAACTTATTATAAAATATATTATAAAACATAAAATTGCATTATTTTGTTTGTGATTTTGTTGATACAGAAATATGCACCGTGCATAGGTATAGTTTAAACTCTATTTAGATTTTTTGACTGGTAATGAAATTTCTAAATTGTCACTTTATGTCAAACTGGACGACTCAACAAGCTTTGGCTTTCGCATCAATCAAATTTGAAATTCAAAACCATAATATTATAATTCCGTCCCTGAATGGAATCACACAAACAACTAAAAATAAACAGTTCTTAACCAAATTGTAAATAAGTCATTGATATTAATACGTTAAAAATGACTTCCATGCCGTCAGATTCCGAGTCTAACGTGAGTGGTTTTATAAGTTATAGCGACAAAAATTTCAAGTACCTTTACACATCTATGATTGAGGTAAGTGTTAAATAAAGTTGTTAATTTTTATTGAAAATAATTTATTAATAACTGAATCATACTAAAGACGAATCCATTGTTTACAGAATATGGAACTTATAAATCAAGATTTGTTACAAATAGAAAAAAACATGAAGAACATTGTGCAGCAGTCTGGGCCACTGGAAAGTCAGTTAAATGCGTTATTGCAGACTTTACCAAGACCAAACATAGCAATGCCCATGGAAACAGAGTAAATTAACGTGTAAATTCAAACAAGCAATCCATTTTAGTTGATAAGTATAACTAGATAATACAAAAATAATATATAATAAAAAAACTGTACAAACATGGCGTGGACAATGTGTTTTTTACAATTAATGTAATATTTATGGTCCTTTTAAATTAAGATATTACTTGGTTACTGGTAATATTAAAACAAGAGGTGGATTTTGCATTCATATCAATATTGCAATAAATTATCTTCCATAATAATGTATGTATTGTATTGTTATGTACTGATATACTTATACATATTTAGAAAATTAAACATATTTTTTATGAAATTTATAAGATATTGTCAGTTTTCATGTATTGTATTGTATAAGTATATTTATAGAAGCCTCAATATGTAGTCCATAGTAGGAAATTAACATTCTTTTGTTTTCTCTTTATAATTACAGTAAAATTGATTTAAAAGAAAATTTGATGTTGTTTTTTATATCATAGACAAAAATATTAACCACAAATAATATTAATTTTGAGCAAATCGCACGTTGTTAAAATAGAAAAAACGCACCTTGTTAAAATTCCTTGTCCCAGGCTTCATTATTTGGATTTTATTAATTTCAGAAGTATATAAATAGACCTTGTTTATAAGACACATATTAGAACTACATAGTGGTATGTCTAATTACTTTGCTCATAATCAAAAATCAAATCTAAAATGTCATCCAACAATCAAAATAATTCAATACAATTTATGATGTAAATAAACATTTTCCCAAAATCCTACCATGGCAGAAACAATAAGTACCAGGGCAAAGTCGCCTACGCGCGCAGAAGCCATAATGAAGGCATTGAAACCAGGGCCTGTTTACTGCACTGGGGTCCTTTTAGGCAAGCTATTTCCGAAATATACCTTTCTCTGTATACTTACGACTTCATCATCATTAGCCTATATACATTCTCAGACACATCACACGCCTCCTATTGAAAAGTAATTTTTCTTTAGGTAATTGGGTAGAGGACAGGATTGAATGCCCTAAAGGTGGCACATTTTACTTTCCACCAAAGGAGGAAATTGATTACGAAAAATTAAAGCCCGAATCTCGACAACCTGATTTTCGCCTCAATAAATTAAATAGTTTGCAGGTAAATAGAAAAGTATACTTAGCTACGGGTGAAAAACTCATTTTATTGAACAATTCAAGTAAGTTTCAACCGTTTTTAGTACTTAGGTATGTTTCAAAACTGTATTTTAAAAATCCTACATTTTATCAAATTACGTGAGGACAAATTTTTCCTATTATAGACGTAAATTTTAATCGTTTAATAGGGTAATGTGCATTCAATCTACCGGCACGACAGTCATGAGACGTGCGGCAACTTCGCAACCACAACGGACCTCGTTTATAACCATCTGCCCAAGCCTCTATGTGGACCCATACAAAGATATTATAGAAGGAGCGCTCATCAGTGGTATCCACAACCAGATCTATTTAAATGTTTTGTGAGTGAATTTGCTTTTATAATACAATCGAGTGTTGCATATACAACGGTTGGTGTCACCACCTACATTGATCGCACTTTAATATAAGTTCTTATAACTGGAAGTATCAGACAAAGTGCTTCTAGAAATTAGAAAGGGTTAAATATTAAACCGTTACTGGCATGTTTTATTTAATTACGTTATTTTAAATACAGGGAAATGTTACTGAATGGGGCTTAAAAAAATATCTAGAACACGAATGGAAATGCACCAATGTGTCGGACTATATGTCCACCTTGTATGAGGACACCTATGTGCCTCCAAAACCACATCAATATTTGCAGAGATGTGAACGAAAGGCGCGCAATTCGTTAGTATATTTTATTTCAGTATCTTTTCACGTATATTACGTTAAGATAAAAGAGCGTTTATATAAATCAAAGATTGAAATATGTTTGATATTTTATTTCAGGAGCTTCACAAAAAGTTTCCGTTTTAAGATGACAAAATCAAAAAAATGATAACATCAAGAATCATTTAGTTTTTTTATCAGAAAAATTACTAGTCTTTACATATCACATTTTGTTCAAAAGGACAGTGACGTCCATATAAAAATCGTAACAATACAATAATTCTTAATGCTTTCATATCGCCAACACCTGGCACCAACACGAGATCAGCAAAATATAACTTACACCTACTCTTACTCGTAACATACACAACCACTTAAAAACTAATGAATGTGATAACTTAACAAAACATTTCTTAATTATAATGGCAGTCAATGGAACTTTAGTACAAAAAAATCGTTCGAAGAATAAAATATAAAAAAAAATATTGTTAGTCGAAAGTTAGTAAAGTGACTAGCGGTTGAGCATTAGTGAGACGTGAAAGAATTGTCTTGAGGCAATTTGATCAGTCCAGACCCGCCGGGGGTTTTGAACATGCTGTTGTGTTGCTGAGACAGCACCGCTTGCGATACGAAGCTCTGTTGGGAGAATCTCGGCTGAGGTATCCTCACGTGGTTATTGTATTGCATTTGAGGAAACACAGGAGAAGAAAGGGGAGTGAAGTTTTGGGGATTTTGTGCATAATTCATATTACAATTTTGAAACCTATCTAGCAATATGGATGTCCTATCTGGCTCACCACATATAGACTCCTCTCGTGATGAAGGCTGCGAGAATACATTTCTCTGGTTCATACTGGAAGTCTGTGATTCAAACCCTGAACTCTGGCTGGATGAACGACTCCCGTTGATATTGAATAAGTGTCGTTCACCGTCAGAGCCCCAGTAGCCGCCGGCTACCCAAGAAGTACTATAGCCCAATTTACTGGGTGATATAAGAGGTCTACCCCTGTTTATTGGCATGGGAGTAGCAAAGTTGGGAGAGGCAGTGAATTTTCTTAAAGCAAATACTGGATTTGTTTTGGAAGTTTTCTTCTTAGGACTGCTTATACACAAGGAACTAATACTTTCGTCTAAATCAGAATCGGAATCGTCTTTCGCGAGATTCTGATATTTGTTAAATGCTGGCTTAATAAATACTGTTTCTGAGAGTGGTGAGGGGCTTTTTGTTGTTACTGAATTAACGCTAAATGTGGAATTGTGCTTCGGCTTACTCCAGAGGCTGTCATTGCGAGGAGTGAAAGATCTGCCGTTTGTAAAACTACTGTTTAATGGACTGAGAGTTTCAGTGGAGGAGTTTGTAAAATTGTGCAAACCAAATTTACTTAGAGACACATCATCATCAGTGTCAAAAGATATATCTTCATTGTTTGTGTGCATTTTGGTTGACCCATTGGTAAGATTCAATTTCTTTGGTGCGATCTTGGGAACAGTTTTCACAGGCTTGACTTTCATACTTCTATACACAAGGAACACTGCCAATAGTGCAGATAACTGAAAAAGAAAAAATATTTTAGAGTTTAAAATGTGGTAAAAAAAAATTACTTGTTTACAAAAACTAATTTGTAGCTTTTCAAAATGAAATAAATGAGTATAAAATTGTGTTTCCCATCTTTATGTCCAGCTTTAATATTAAGTAAATATTAAGCTTTAACATTTTTGAGCTGTAACTTCTCAATGAAAATATTACTATATTAAAACTGATAAACTAGAAAATAATAAATCTATACTTACTTTAATAACGCTAATAAGTAACATGTTCTTAGTCACAAAGTAATTTGTTAAGGAGGTAGTCACAAATACTGTCCACAGTAAGTCGATAAATATTGAATAGTTCAATTTGTTTATATTCCACATATGTCCTATTATTTGCAAACAGCATCCAAAGCTTCCTAGAGCTTTTTGTGTCAAGTCATTAAATCCTGTATTAAAGCTGATTATATTTATGTCTAATATATTATGTGTGTCAAAGAAATAGTCCTCTAAGTATGGGAATGTCAACAGTGTCTTCATTTTTACAATGGAAAATATTCTTTCTAGAAAATTATATAAAATACTCTTTATGTTACATATTGTTTTGTACAGACTATCATGTTTCTTAACATTTCCATAAAGCTCAATTGCCACCAGTACTATGAGTAATGCAGCAACAACATTGGATATATTATTTATTACATTTCGGACAATTTCATTCTGTTTTTCTTTCTTATTATTCTTTTTCTCTGGTGTCCTAGCTTCTAATAATTTTGATCCCAAAAGAGATTCTTTTTCTTTGTGCAATTTTGTTTGTAGTACTTTTCTGCATGGACTACATAATTTGTATGCTTTCTCCAGCTGTGCTCTGAAAACCAAATTTAGATTTTTATATAAATAAACAATTTTTCAATAAAATTATTTACAAATTAGTACACAAAATGATCAGTTATTGGTGTACATTTTATTGAGTGTTGAATGATATTTATTATTTGTGTTTTTAACAAATTGATTAATAAAAAAATTGAATATTGTTCTAGATTGTTCTAGACAATTCATCAGTTATTACATTAATGCTATGGAAATAACCATGAACCAAAATCTAATTCCTATATTTACATTGCAATTATGATAATTACTGATAACAGGAAGATGACTTTATCTTATCTAATTAAATACAGTCTTTTTTTCTTAAACACTTCTTTGAAATAAGTATGTACAATCCTTTAAATTTATATACAAAATTAGGAAACAAATTAATTTCAGTATGCAAATAGCAGCCATATTAATTCCTTTACAACTCATTATCCTTTTCATGCTCATAGTATTAGCTAGTTCAATAAAGAAACGAATCTTCAATGGCGGCCAAAGCTGACTTTGACAGATGGTAGGATCATCAAAAAAGAAAATAAAAATAACGTAAATTGATAATTATTTTATTAATTATTTCAAATTGTTTGTTGACAAACTTTTTTGTTATTGTATTTGTGTATTTATATGAATTATCATATTTACGTATACAGAATGTAATAAAATCCCCATAATACTTGTAATAAGCCCATAAAACTGAACAACTTTTCCCAAAGAACATATTTTGTCAAATTCCAAGAAAACATTATTTACTTTCGCAAATGCATAATTGTCATTGTAAATTTATGATAAAAACTATTATAGGGAAAATCAAATACATTTTAGTGATTTTATTTTTCCATTTTTTTTTTGCATATCGTACGGCCGTGTGTGAGCGAGAGGGAATGATAAGCGCCGCCATTGAAGATTTGTTTCTTTAAAGAACTGACTAATACATATAATATGAGGAAAAATTTTATTAAACTACTATCCTATTGGATATAGCATTGTTCTCTAATTAGATAGAAAATACATTATGAACAATGAAACATCATTTAGAAAACAATTAACATAAATTAATTTTTGATGAGTCTTTGGCAAAATGTATTGTCTCTATAAATGTAAAAATATGTTTTTACCTAAAGTCTAAAAATTAATTATTTTACAATAATGAGTTGTATTTGAGTCAAAGAGACTTACTTATAAAATTCAATTTCTTGCTCGAAATTGTTTTCATTCATAGGAACAAAGTTGGCAAGCTGTGTCACCTTCAACTGTTGGTTTATATTACACATCTTACAGAGTCCATTTTTGGCAGGGCTCTTATGAAACACATTCGGTGTTTTAATCTGATCAACTGGACTTATTAATACTTTGTTGTAGTCACCGTCCTGGAAAAAGATGTTCACTCTGTTATTATAGAAAAAAAACTCTATTGTTGTATGACTATGAATAAGTTATAAATCATATACTAAAAGTCGGTTTGTTATCAATAGCAAGACGGAAAGTTTTGAATAAAGTAATTTATATGCAAAAAAGCTTACCTTGGTGAAACCATTATATTGTTCGCATTTTGGACACGTCCAACAGTTTCGTTGAATATATTTTATCCAAAAGTTATTGTTACAAAACCAACAGTTCACGCGCCATAATACAGCCGAACTGCAAAGTGCAAATATAAAATAACAATAAAAATAAGAACTTTCTACGAGGCGGGAAAGATATATTATAACCTCTATGACTTACCGCAAATTGTAAAACAATTTCATTAACAATAATGTACACAATATTGTGGTTATAACAAGTAACACTGATTCCATTTTATGACTAAATTTCATTTTTAATTTTATCTTGCTATATTTTATGATATAATCATATTTTTATCTTAACCTAAAAATACACGACACCCACCCACCATTCCTGCTTGTATTATGACAGATAAAATATAGCAGATAGCTGAAAAGTGAAAGTCAAAAATACAGATAATATTAAAAAGTAAAATTAGGGTTTGATTTTTATTTAAATTTGTGTTAAAATAAAACGAGATAACAATTAAATTAAAAGACTCAACTGTGGACTCAACTTCTTTAACCTCATATAAAACATTTCGTAGATCCAAGACACAGGCAACAGCCTAGTTTGGATCTCCTATAAAACTGTAATGTACTGCTTTTTTGGTAAATAAAGATTTTATTATCTTATATATAAAAATGAATCGCAAAATGTGTTGGTAAGCGCATAACTCGAGAACGGGTGGACCGATTTCGATAATTCTTTTTTTATTATATTCCTTAAAGTACCAGGATGGTTCTTATGTAGAGAAAACATAAAATATATGTACCACGGGCGAAGACGGGGCGGACCGCTAGTTTTATATAGAATTGATTTTTTGGTAACGTGTGAATGTGCGATGCACAGTGCGATGCTAATCACAGATTAAGTATTAGTTACTACGTAATAAATGATGCTAATGATCTAAGGTGCGAAAGGTGCGATGTGATTTATTTTTTTTATATATTTTGTCAGGCTCAAGCTCAAACAAATGTCACAATCATATGTCAATTGTCATTCGCACGTCGCACATTATTATACTTGTTTACTGAAAACCTTATGTGAAAACTACATATGACTGGTTTTTTAATTTTAAATTTTAATATAAATAACACTGAAGAAGAGACTTATACAGAGAGATAATTTGAATACAAGACTTCAAAATGAGTTTAGAAAAAAATGATATTTTATTTCTTTGCAATTTTGATGCAGAAATTAGTGATTCAGGTTAGTACCTTATTCTTCCAATATTTCAAGTTAAATAACCGAAAAGTTTAGTAATGTTTAATAATCAATTATTTTTCACAGAGCCTGTATTATTAAAAAATCTTTGGAGTGGTCAGTGGTGTGTAGAAAATGTGAATTTATGCAAAGAATTATTATCTAACCTGGATAATGATGATATGAAGAACTTATTAAAACGGTATAAGGATGATGAAAATAACTTACATGCTATCTTTCAAATGGGTGTTGGTGCATTACTTACTTTTTGTGAAAAAAATTGGAATCCCCATCCAAAAGAATATAATTCGGAAGAGTTTTTCAAAACAGAATGGCCGAAAAACATAAATGTATCTACACTATTGCAGACTGATTCTGAGCCAATATACAATAATATTGTTTATCCAGAGCTCTTATATTTCTCAATACAGATATTTTCTGCATTGTGCCACATTAATTCTAATATGGTAAGGACTTTTCTTGATAATCTATTTTACATTAACCTCTCAACCACCGAGCGGCAAGATCCGACCGCGACACAATAGATTTTCTATTTTGTTTGTGAATCCGGGGCCTGATGGATTAACATGATCTTACAAAACCTGATTATACCTATTAAAATATATATATATATATTTTTTTCCCTATTGTGATCTGCAATCAGTCGCAAGACTTTTATCAGATTAATATTAATTACTTTTATCAGACTTAAAATTATGTAGGCAAAGAGACCAGCGTCTCATCTGCCTTCTAGAATACTGTTAAAAAATTAAAATAATGTTAAAAAATTGTGTCGCATATCTAAAATATTTCTTCATTTAATTACAGCTATACAACTGGTGGTTACTTAGAAGTAAAATTGTTCACCAAAGAGTATTGGAAGACAACAGTGCAAGTTTATTCATTGACATAGATTTAATAGCCGCTAAGTTATCTAACTTCTCGTTAAAGTTAACAGATTGTAACCTTCTTACATTGCTCAACTTAGAATTGGCGCAAGCATATCTAGCGTATGATAGGATACAACAGGTGGAAAGCCATCTTCAAAGGGCAATGAAAATTTCTGGCTTGAAATTGGAATTGACAGGTGAGTGAACTTTCATTTAATGATAAATGAATTTTAAATTTTCAAATTAATATATTTTCTTGGAGTAAAAAATAACATATCAAGTGTTTTTTCTTGAAAACTAAATTAACAGACAGTACAGAACAGTTGAGACATGAATAAAATAATTAAATTGATTTGTGAAATAAGTGCAACTAGATTTCCGCCCGCGGCTTCGCCCGCGTTTTCAAAGGAAAACCCGCATAGTTCCCGTTCCCGTGGGATTTCCGGGATAAAACCTATCTATGTGTTAATCCAAGTTACCCTCTATATGTGTGCTAAATTTCATTGTAATCGGTTCAGTAGTTTTTACGTGAAAGAGTAACAAACATCCATACAAACTTTCGCCTTTATAATAGTATTAAGATGATAATGCCTAACTTTTGCTTTATGATAGTATCAATTAATTATTTTTTCTGTTGGATTTCCGGGATAAAACCTATGACCTATCCTATGTGTTAATCCAAGTTACCCTCTATATGTGTGCTAAATTTCATTGTAATCGGTTCAGTAGTTTTTACGTGAAAGAGTAACAAACATCCATACAAACTTTCGCCTTTATAATAGTATTAAGATGATAATGCCTAACTTTTGCTTTATGATAGTATCAATTAATTATTTTTTCTGTTGGATTTCCGGGATAAAACCTATGAACTATCCTATGTGTTAATCCAAGTTACCCTCTATATGTGTGCTAAATTTCATTATCGGTTTTGTAGTATTTACGTGAATGAGTAACAAACATACACACCTACACATACATCCATCCTCACAAACTTTCTCATTTATGATATTAATAGGAATACTATAGATACATTTAAGAAAACCAAATAATATGTATTTGTTTCAGGTGTATTGGGAAAAAGAACAAAGTTCCAACAGAAGGCATTACCGCAATTGGCTCTTACCAGTGAACTGGACACCAACATTGAGCGAACACCAGCAGAGGAAACTCACGGTAATTCAGAGCTACCTCCTGATGTGGAACTACAAGATGACGTGCGGTTAAATAAGATCGCTTTTAACGAAAAGATCAATGAGGCAGACCTGCCTAGTCTGGAGCAGACGTTGTGTTTGTTGCATGCGTAAGTAAAATAAAATAAAATAAATAAATAAAGCTTTATTTGTTCCATTACAATATACAATTTTAGTTACAATTACAGTTTGAGTACATTGTAGAACAATTTAGATACTAATCTAGTTTATCTAGATTATGTGTAAGTACTAGTAACTTATTAAAAGTTAACTTTGATTCAATTTGTTTCCATTTATGTAAAAATATGTCAGTATTTGCTATAATATCATTAAAGTATCTTACATATAAGTTTCCAGGGAAACTGATTTTAGAACTTCTTTGTTGCAATGTAATCTACTCAATTATTATTCAAACAAAAAAATATTTCAATCATATCCGTACTAATATTATAAATGCGAAAGTAACTCTGTCTGTCTGTCTGTTACTCAATCACGCCTTAACTACTGAACCAATTTGCATGAAATTTGGTATAGAGATATTTTGATACCCGAGAAAGGCCATAGGATAGGTTTTATCCCGGAAATCCTACGGGAACGGGTTTTTCTTTGAAAACGCGTGCGAAGCCGCGGGCGGAAAGCTAGTAAGCTATAAATTCTAATTGCCGTAATTCAATAATAAATATCAAAAACGTTAAAAAATGTCTTCTCTTTGTCCTTATAGGCAATACCTCCTAAAATCGCAGCCCAAAGACGATCTCCTACATGAAGAACTACGTCCATACATTGATGCGGTGAACAACCAGAAGAATGGCCCTTGGTCCACACGAGTAGCGGCTCTATTGTTCCGTTGCAAGCTTGAAGCTAAACATAAGAGAAGTGTGGAGCGAGCCATGCTGCAGTGTGAGGCTATTGTTAACGATAAGACTGGAGTGACTCCTACTAATCGGTGAGGGTTATTTTTTTGGATTTTTTGTCTTCTAGTGATAGGTGACACTAAATTTTATGTTGTGCTGTGTTATTTATTTCAAATGGTAAAAAATGAATGCATAAAAAATACAAATTTTCCTTTTTTACATTTTATTTTTCGATAGATAATGCAATTATTCAATTTTACACTAAGAACTAAAATAATTTGGCAAATAATTCATTAATGAAGTCCGTACAATAAACATTTTGCTAAAAAATAAAACAGACACGAAGTTAGAATCATTTTATTAAGAGCATTGCTATATTTTGATTTGGAGAACTACAGTTTCCAGGAACAGAGCAACGGAGAAAAAATAAAAAATATTTTTTATTGATACATATATTTTTGTCTAAAAACTCAGCTTATCATATCTATGGGCATCTGGCATCTCGCAGGCATGGACGTGGCAGCAACAGTTGGCCGATGTATCGCATACGCTATAACCATACCTTAAAAATAGCCCAAAAACATTATAACATCTTTCAGAAAAAAATATTCTGAAAAAAATAACTAATGGTTTATGTTTTATTACCAGCCTTTCTTACCTATGGGCGTCCGGTCTCTCGCCAGCGTGGACCTGGCGGCAACAGTTGGCCGACTTGTATCTCAGCCTCGGTCTAGTGAAAGCGGCGCTGGAAGAATATCTCAAATTGGAACTGTGGGAGGATGTCATTGTTTGCTATACTATGTTGCAGTTGAGACATAAGGTAAGTTTTTGTACATTTTTTTTCGTTGCATAAAATTTTAAGTTCATTTTTTGGTGATCACATGATGTTATATGATTTGATGATGAATTGATTTCGTAATTGACAATTTTGTTATGAAACTACTCTAAAACAACAGCTTTATGTGTTAATTTTCGATTGAAATAGGGGTTAGTGATCTGGATTATTACTTTAGAGGTAGTAGGTTAATTACTGACTGTGATAATTTATAATCGTGACTGTGAATTGTGATAATTCATAATCATTCATTGTAATTGTAACTTTATATACTTACTATAAATATAAGTTAATTAAATTTTGTTTTTCCAGGCTGCAGAAGTAATTCAGCAGCAAATAGATATCAATCCAACTGTCAAGCTATACTGCCTTCTTGGAGATGCTACTGGTAAGATCATATTTAACTACACAATAAGTTCAATGTGAAATTGTTATACACCACACAAAATAAAAATAATGTTTTGAAAATTATTTAGTAACTAGCGGTCCTGGCTTCGCCCGTACATATTTACGTTTTCTCTACATAAGAACCATCCTCGTACTTCAAGGAATACAATAACAAAAAAAATTAACGAAATCGGTCCACCCGTTCACGTGTGATGCCGTGACCAAAGAAAACGGGTTTCATTTTTATATATTATATAGATATAGACGTTTTTTTTGGTATGTAGGTCTTTTTTTTTCATAAAATGATGTTTGCAACACAACATTTCAAAATCTTTACGTAATATTCTGTATTATTTTCAGATGACGTAAACTGCTATCAAACAGCATGGGAGTTCTCCCAACAAAAGAGCAGTAGAGCTCAAAGGCACTGGGGTAATTATCTGTTTGATCGCAAACAGTATGCAGAGTGCTTGCCTCATTTCGAGAAGTCGGTTGAAATCAATCCTTTACAAGAAAATGTCTGGATGAGGATGGGGTATGTGGCTATTATTTTTAACTAGCTTACCGCCCGCGGCTTCGCCCGCTTTGTCTAAAACCTAATAAATTATATACTAAAACCTTCCTCTTGAACCACTCTATCTATTAAAAAAAACCGGATCAAAATCCGTCGCGTATTTTTAAAGATTTAAGCGTACAAAGGGACATAGGGACAGAGAAAGCGACTTTGTTTTATACTATGTAGTGATGATATTCAGTTTTATAGTATTCTAATGCTTTATGCTCTGCACAAGGCGGGATTCGAACCCGCGTCTATCTGTCTCTCTGCCACCTTTAAAAATGTCTTTGTTATTATTTTTGTTACTTGTGGTAAATTTTTATATAGTACTCATATTTTTTTTAATTAGAACGATCTTGAATCTATTTTAGTTTAGTTGATATAATTTTTTTAGATCTCTATCTAGTTTTGATATGTAATAAATGTCAATGGTTGGTAATACAATTTGTAATGCCAATAATGTAAAAGTGATTGATATACTATTGATTTCTCATTATGGTTTTCCATATCATTCTAATAATACCAAAGTACATAGTACTTGTAAAAGATCTCCATAGACTAACATTCATTAAATAAATAAATAAATATTTCTGGACAATTTTCACACACGGCATGATCTGATCCCATACTAAGCTTTCGCTTGTGGAAACCAGGTGGCTGATAAACATACATATGCAATTTTAAATAAATACTTAAATATAGATAATTTACACCCAGACACAGAGGAAACATCTATGTTCATCACACAAATATTTACCCTGGGTGGGAATCGAACGCACGACCTGTAGTTTGGAAGGGTCACTACCAACCAAGCCAACCGGTCAGTCATTAAAAAAAAATAAAATTAACAAATGTGTGCGTGTACTAGTGTACACACGTAAGAAGTGAAACTTCTTTATGACCTTATTTTTCAATAAATAATTTACTATATGCAACTTTACAGAAATACGTCAATCACGCGTGGTAGGGATAAAAACAAGATGGCGCGTAACGGAAAAATGTTACACAAAATTTTTTTCCAACCTCGATAAAGAAGTTTAACTTCAAAAAATAAAAAAAAAATTATTCTTGTTTCTAGTTTCGCCGCACTATCAACAGAGAACTGGGAGAAATCAGCCACAGCGTACAGACGATACACATACCTGCAGCCGAACTCGTTCGAAGCGTGGAACAACTTGGCCAAAGTGTATGTGAGCCAGGGCGATAAGCATAGGGCTTATAGGGCCTTGATGGAAGCTGTCAAACTTAACTATGATAATTGGAAGGTTTGTTATCCTATTCCTATTATATAATATTATAAATGTGAAAGTTTGTATGGATGTATGGATGTTTGTTACTCTTTCACGCAAAAACTACTGAACCGATTACAATGAATTTTAGCACACATATAGAGGGTAACTTAGATTAACACATAGGATAGGTTTTATCCTGGAAATCCCACGGGAACGGGAACTATGCGGGTTTATCTTTGAAAATGCGGGCGAGGCCGCGGGCGGAAAGCTAGTTTATAATAATATGATGCTGCACTTAGAATCCTGTCTCATGTAAAAAAAATCATCAACAAATCTAAATGTTATTTAAAAATAAAACAAATAATGGTTCATCAAATATATATTTTTTTATTTATATATGTAGTTAGTCTAAAACCTAATAAATTATATACTAAAACCCTCCTCTTAAATAACTCTATCTATTAGAAAAAAAACGCATCAAATTCCGCTGCGTAGTTTTAAAGATGTAAGCATACATAGGGACAGAGAACGACTTTGTTTTATACTAAGTAGTGGCATGGAAGAAATCGCTTTTAAGCGATACAGTCACCTTTTGTACTTTACCTCACATCCATACAACTATAATATATACTGTACATTGTTATGTTAAATGGTGTGTTACAATAAATAGTTAAAAAAAATGTATGCGTGTACTAGAGTACACACGTAAGAAGTGAAACTTCTTTATGACCTTAAAATGTCACGAGTATGGCGTAACGCAAAAATGTTACGCGTACGGCGTAACGCAAAAATGTCACGCGTACGGCGTAACGCAAAAATGTTACACTAAATTTTTGTCCAACCCCGATAAAGAAGTTTCACTTCAATAAATAGTGATATTTTTTTCTCAGCTATGGGAGAATGTGGTACTAGTGAGCGCATCGGTTGGCCAATACGATGACGTCATCCGCGGGGTCCACCGGATCCTGGATCTGCGGAACAAGTTCGATGATGTGGAAGTGTTAGTGCTGTTGGTGCGTGCGATTGTGACGGCTGATGATGGTGATGAACATAGTAATGCTAGGTGAGGTTTTTTATTTATTTTCATAACTATAGGAGAATACTGGAAAGTGTAACGATGGTTCGTTTCGATGACGTCATCCGCGGATCCTGAATCTACAGAGCAAGTTAACGGAGTAATGATAAATTGTAACGATTTTTTTAGTTATGTACGAAATGGAGGGTATTTTCAACTATATGTCAATTTTAATATGTCTATTTGGAAATTTTATTCCTATGGAAATATGTATTGAATATAGTCTCTAATTAATTATTAAACCAATCGCCTATTTCTTATCGTTAATTATTAATGAGCTACGTATAAATAGTTAATATTTTTTTTAAGTATACCAAAAATTATGCCATTTGCATCTTCTGAAAAAAATGATTTTTCTCGCGCGTCACTATCTCATTTTTATCGAGGTTAAATCTCGAAAGCATTATTAAGCTATTGCATAGCTTCTATCGCGGGCCTTGAGCGCGGGGACCCAATCGAGAAATTCCGTAACGAAAAAACCTCACGCTCCCCACCCCGACGGGCGGAGGTGTGGCTTGAAGGCATAGCATGCAATAGCTTTACCGCGGCAGTCCCCGAGTGACACACGTCTTTTTTAGGTTACAGTTTTTATAATTATAATTATAATTCATTCATTTAGTCAAGTAACCAGGACTGATTTTGTTAGTAACAATTAATAACTTAAAAATTATGTTAGTAAAAAACAATTTATTATGACTGCTAGAAATGCACTCCACCGCTAAAAAACTAACAAGGAAGACAGTTTTTATATTATGTTATACAAAATGTTTTATTTCAGATTGCTGAATCGTGTTCTTAAACTTTTTGGTAGAATAACATCAGTGCATCCGAACAATGAAAAGATATGGCGGTTGTACGTTGACATCAGTCCTACATATTTGCTAAAGGCTCAGCGACTGCTAAGAGCTTATAGATGCGCTACACAGGTAAATAAATGTTCGCCTGATTTACGCATATTTCGTCATTTTCTCTATGCATCTTTTCCTTAAAAAATGAAATGGGATTTGGTAATTTTATCTACATACCTACTGTGAAAATTCGGAAAACTATTTAAGTAAAAGCATAATACAAGAACAGATATAGTCTCTCGAAAAAATAATTTCATAATTTGTATTATATCATTATTCATATCATTATCTAACTACTAGCTGCTCCGCGCGGTTTCACCCCCGTGGCTCCACTCCTGTTGCAAGTAGCGTGATGAAATATAGCGTATAACCTTCCTCGATAAATGGGCTATCTAACACCGAAAGAATTTTTCAAATCGGACCAGTAGTTCCCGAGATTAGTGCGTTCAAACAAACAAACAAACAAACTCTTCAGCTTTATAATATTAGTATAGATTACTAATACATACTTACTTCAACGGCGCAATGAACCAAAACGGACCTTGGACTTCAAAAGTTTCCTGGTTTCGCGCCTTAACGCCCTGGTTTTGAGGTGGAGGACTCTTCAAAAAAAACATAATAAAGATTATGTTTTTTAATGATAAAGATTATAAATATAGATAGAAGATAATAAAAGAAATAAAGATTATGTTTTTTAAAAATTTAGTTATATTATAAAAAAAAAACATAATAAAGATTATGTTTTTTTTTTATAATATAACTAAATTTCATTTTTTATAACAGAATGGAAACTGGACGAACGACCCAGAACAATGCAAGAAAGTGATAGCCCTAACTCGAGACTTACTTGAATACAGTGTGAAAGGGCGAAAGGAAGCTTTGGATAAAGAAATACTTCAAGCTGATCAGCAACTGTCGTCCGCACGGTTATCAGCACAAGCGGTTATAAGGGTCATTGAAAGGCAAATATGGCCGGACTCCGATCTTGAAGATTTAAGGGAAGAATTTAATAATACCACTGAATATATGAAATCTGTAATGTAAATGGTGTTTTATTTGTGTTGTCCCTTGTAATAAGTAAATTAATTACACCCTTGGTAGTATACACAGAACAAATAGAAGTCATAGAAATCTAAATAAAAAGACACTAGAAGTGCTATACTGTCATAATTAGTATGAAAACCGCTGTCGCCAAAATTTAAACCGATAGCTAAACCAGTACACACAAGTAAACTATGCCTTTTATTGGACAGCTTGATTTTAGTGAAATATTAAATTCAGCTTTTAATTATGTATCTCCTGCTCTTTTAAAATATCCAAGTTTCAACACTGGCCGCGAAAGTTCATCACGACGCCAACTTTACCCAAACCCCTTTTCGAATAAGATTTTTTCATTTATTTAGAGTGCTTGCAGTTTGAGCAAAATTTGCTAAAAATGGTACGACCTTATAGAAACTAACGGATACCTATAGATTTAAGGTCATTTTCGACAGAAAATTACATTGATGGGTTGCTAAATTTGCACAGGTCCTACTGACCGTACATTTTCAACAACTGAAACAATGCTACGCCATCTCGCGGCAAATATTAAAAATAAAAAAAATCTTGGAAACTAAATATAGTAAATAATTGACATAGTCCGGGATCCATCGCCCATTTTTGCAAGTGATTACTATCAAGCTAATTTTTCGTGAGTAGCTTTATTTTGATGAGATGCCCAATAATTTCATGTACGAAACTCGCGATTGTGGTAGCTTACAGAGGTAACAAGGATAAAAATTTTTTATTTGACGGTTCTCAAATATTTATTACGCAATTTGTAGGACAATATGTCTGTTGAATTATATAAGTATTAAATAAGTGAAAATAAAAAAATCAGCTGGTTAGTAATCATTTATGATGACTTCGTTATCGATACACATTGGAAAGGGGGACTCTGATCAAACCATAGATTTTGTAGGACAAATATTTTTTCGAATAATTTAGATAATTATCTTGAGATTGAACAAAGAAAAACATTCAGTTAGTAATTAATATTTGAGAACCATCAAATCAAAATATTTTATCCTTCTTTCCTCTGGTAGCTACCACAATCGAGAGTTTCGTACATGAAATTATTGGGCATCTCATCAAAATAACTCACGAAAAATTAGCTTGATAGTAATCACTTGCAAAAATGGGCGATGGATCCCGGACTAACACACCTTTTTTTGAATGTGATATGTGTGCTGATATAGTTTTTCTCCAAACTTACTTGAAAGTCACTATTACTTCATTGTCATTCATTAAAAAAAACTGAATTTGTTTATTTTCAAATATTGTTATGTTATTAATTACAACGCCATCTATTATAACTAGGCTGTAGTTATTTTATTTTGATACTTCTAGTTACCACTAGATGTCGCTGATATAAAATAAATAATATAGGACATGAATGTAGATGGCGCTACTAGTTTTAATTATATAAATAAGCTAAGCTTTTTCGCTAAAGCAATATTATAATAAACATAAAAAAATAACAGTACATTTTTTTATTTAATGTCACTGATTTTTGCCATCCATATTGTAATGTTTACATTTTATTCCGTAAAATACGGTAATTATGAAATTGAAAACAGCGCCATCTATTAGAATCTAGCAGTAATTACTGTACATAATTAGTTTTTCTAGTCATCGCTAGATGTCACAGTAAAATATATTTAATCTAATATTGATATAGATGGCGCTAGTAGTTGTTAGCTAGTAATTAATTTAATAATATAAGTTTTCAGCTACGGCAATATTTAAATATCTATTAAAACATTTAACTATACATTTTTACTTAGAGTGTTAGCATTATATTCCATGAATCGAATTGTATAATATTGAAATTGAATACAGCGCCATCTATTAGAAAGAGGCTGTAGTTATTATTTACTTAGATTCTTCTATTTACCACTAGATGTCTCTGATACAAAGTAATATTTATGTTAAATTTTTTTTAACCGACTTCAAAAAAAAGGAGGAGGTTATCAATTCGGCGGGTATATAATTTTTTTGTTTGATTCGATTACGCCGAGGTTTCTGAACTGATGTACGTGATTCTTTTTTTGTTTGATGCGGAGGATCTTTTTTTGTTCGAGTTGGTCCCTTAAAAATTTCAGTCTGGTAGGCTCAGTAGTTTTTATTTTATGAGCATTTTTGTCTGATCTCGATGACTTAATTGAAAATCTAGCAAGTTACTTGATTCACTTCCCGGCTGAAATTTTGTATACATAATATGTAAATTGGATAGCGATGAAAAATTATCCTGACATAGAGCTGATTCGATGATGGAATCGGAAAACAACAATTTTTAATTATGTGAATGTACATTGTACATTTCAAAAAAGTTGCATTGTTTACAATAAAGTGATGTTCCGTCTCAGCCTTGTCTCAGCCTTGTCTCAGCCTTGTCTCAGCCTTGTTATCGATAATTCAACGTTATAAAAGTTATACTACAACGTTAACCAAAAGTGAGCATGTTAAGTCAAGACAATCATTTAAATTATTATAACCCGTGACTGATCATCCCGCGTAGGTAGCTAAAATTGCCTAGAATATGCCTCACGGAATGCAACTAAAATATCGATAAAACAAAACCGGTTATAGGACAAACCTATACGTCAAAACGAATGTTCATTTATGACAGCTGACAGTTGACAGATTAAATTAAATTTTCAGTAGCGAAGAAAATAAATTTTTGATTTAAACTTTAAAGTTTCCTTTGAAATGTGAAAAAAGAGCTACTTGAAAATGGCAACAGCAAACGACGACGAGATTTTGGAAGGATTTCTCTGTCCAATTTGCAAAGCTGATCTAAAATCAGCAACACAACTAACTAGCCACTTTGAAAGTCAACATGAAGAGGAGCAGGATCTCTTACGGTCTCTGAAGGATATATTTGGTAAGGCGAAGAAGATAATCTTGAACGCTGACGAGAACGACTTGAAGGAGACGTTTGACCGCGCGTTAAAGCTGAATACCCAAGATTTTGTCTTCCTTGACGACGAACAAACAGTAGGTGTGTCCCGAAGCTCTAGTGATTATTTCCGAGCCGTCCGTTCAGCAAGACTGGAGCGATATGCTACAGAAACTAACAAATTGTTGATAAGACTCGACAAATTAATCTGTAATATGCCAAATGAAGCTAGCCAAAGGAAACAACATGAACAGGAAGTGAGTAATCTAAGTGTTTGCTATTGTATAGAGATTAACAAAAAAACGAGGAAATCTTATAATGCATGTTGTTTTTCTTCCATAGTATAGCTTCCATTGCATATGTTTTTTTTTTATAGTTTGTGTATGTACAAATTTATTAGAATCAATAAGCATCTCTTATGGCCTCGTTAGTTTATTCCTACTTATCATACAATTTCATCATCAATATAAAAACATGTCATAAAAATGATATCAATGTGTATCTTCCACTGTGTTAACAATCTTATATACATCTACTTTTTGTACTCATGTTAAACCCTCATACATGTGTTAAATAATTAAAAGGTTGTGCCCTGGCTGGATGGATCTTCAGTGAAGCTATGTCCAAACTGTGCCAAGTCATTCACTATCACGAGAAGGAAACACCACTGTCGCCTCTGTGGTTCCATACTATGCCATGATTGCTCTCTATTTCTGGATCTTAATATAGCTAGTAAGTGTAATAAATACAGTATTTTATTAGGAAATAACTTTGAATTGTCTTTAACTTATAATGAACTTAAGTTCCATAAATAGTATTTTTTTTTGAGATATGGGCTGCAGCTACCTTTATAAATAAAAATAAAAACACCGGGTTATACAATTTTTCTTTTCATTACAGTTCATATTCTTTAGATTGTTTATTATAGGAAAACTTACCATCACCAATATCTCATAGTTTTAAATAGAACTAGAAATAGTCTTTAAATAGAAACATAAGCAAAGCCTACTTTAAGGCATACTTAGTTTCAAATTATATGAAGCATGTACATAGTCTATTATTAGTAATAACAAAGTAACATTGTAGTATTATAATAGGATTTATTTATTATTCATAGAGAATATATTTAGTTTCCTTATATAGTCCAACGGAATTCTTATAAATTTAACAAAAATGAAAAAAACAAGCTTGATTATACTTTTTTTTATACATTAAATTTCTTGTAAAAACAACAATCATTACAGGCATGTAGGTATGTAAAAAAATTTAACTAAACAAAATATAAAATCTTTTGAAAGTGAATAGAAAGAATTCTATGATTGCTCAAAAAAAGATAGTATTAAAAGTCAGACTTGGTAGCATTAAAAACATAAAATGAACCTATTTTACAAGTACACACAGATCATAATTTATTAAAGTGAAACTTTTATTACATCGTCTCAAACTTTTTGGTCTGTGTAGCGCATGTCGCGTGACGGTCGAACCGTACGATAATTATCGTACAAATACGATAATTTTGTGCCTAAGTTTCACTTTTACCGTGGTTTCATAAAACCACACAACATTTTTTTCTTAATTCCAGGAGCGATAATAGACCCATCAGCTCCTCAGCCATCAAATCCAAGTCAAGAAGTAACAGAGAAGAATGGCTTGCGTCTCTGTGAACATTGCTACAATTTGATAGAACTACGGAAGCAAGTGCAAGAGAGTCGAAACGCTAAAACCGTGTTAATGACGGCATATGAGCAAATGAGGAGCCTGATGGACCAGGCTGGGCCAGCTGTGGCCATGTATGAAAAGGTGTTTGTAACATATGATAAGAATTGTTATGCTTTTGTTAGTGCTTCTATGTAAATCCAACATGAAAAATTTTGAAAAAAAAAACCCGTTCCACACAATCTTAGGTCATAATTAACATAAAATGCTTTTTTGTTTAGTAGCATTTCAAAAATTGTTTACAATTTTTTTTTGTATGTATAAAATATAAATGCAATCTGTTCTAGGAGAACATTCAGCACTTGGTTATGAATGAATTGAGATTATTTACAGATATAAATACATACCTGTCTACTTTTGATCTTGTGTAATATGAGTATGAGTGATTAAAAGATTAAATTAAATCGTAAAAGTTTATTACTTTTACACCATAATTTAAATACACAACAAACATAAATTAATTCAGATTTTTTCATAAAATATTGATATTTATATATAATAATTATTTTTTTTACTATAATTTTAGATGTGTCAAAGCCTTTTCGAAGGTGAGACGACATACAACCTACAAGATGTGAACGCAATGCGCGGTAAAATTGGTAAATTAGCGGAAGGGATAGATCTGCTCAGCAAACAGATTGTGGGCTTTCCCGTGCAGCCCGGCACTAGGCAGGCAAGACTGCAAAACTCGGTTAGACAAGCAGCGGCACATTATATTAAGGTAAATGATTTTTTTTTAAGTTTTCTTGGTAACTAATAACTATGTGCTTAGTATCAATAGAATCAAAAAATAGCTTGGATCAATTTGCGTCGAAATTGTTTAACTGCAAAGAAATGCAATCAATGATTTCAGTCCATCTAAATCATCAGGAACTTCTTTTTTCTGCTATTTTAAATTCAATATTATTCTATTTAAACACTGAATCAAATGGTACGGGTTCGAATCCCGCCTTGTGATCGAAATTTTTCTATTCTTTAAAAATTTATATTTATATAGCATTTGAATGCTATAAAACTAAAAACATCAAATTCAACAAATGAAGCCGCCATAGACAACAACTAATTAATAAATAAACTTTAAAAATAAATTTTGTCTTATATAATTCAATGATTGTCTTTCAGGAAGAACTACTATCATTACGTAAGTTACCCACTGAGGAACAAATAGAGGAAGTCCGTAAAGAGCGATACGCGAGGGCCCAAAAGCAAGTGGAAATGGAGAGGAGAAGGGTGGAAAGGGAAAGGGAAGGGAAGGAAATGGAGCGAGCAAGTACCAGCAATAACATAGAGCATGATGATGACAACCCTATATTGGAACAAATGAATATTATAAGGGAGTATATTAGAGAAGCGCGGAAGGAACTGAGGTTTGAAGAGGTGGGTAGTTAGATTATAAAAAAACATTGTGTTTTTAAGAAGTTATTTTTATACTGTGAATTAAGTGCAGTGGTTCATTTTAGAATGTAAATTTAGATTTACAAAAATTACGAAATGCGGAATAAGTAGGATGGGTGTTAATTTTATGCATTTTAATTTTTCATCCATATGAATCATATCCTTTTTATTAAGCTATTGCATAGCTTCTATCGCGGGCCTTGAGCGCGGGGACCGAATTCTGAAATTCCGTAACGAAAAAATCTCACGCTCCCCACTCCGGCGGACACGGTGTGGCTTGAAGGCATAGCATGCAATAGCTTTACCGCGGCAGTCCCCGAGTGCCACACGTCTTTTTCGTTTATTTCAGGCTTCGATAGTCTATTATAAGCAAAATTTTTTTCAGGTGGCCATATTGGAAACAAATCTCAAAGAACTAAAGAAGGAATATCAACTACAAATGCTCTCAAACAAGTCCTAGTCAACATTTGTTATTTAAATCTTTAATCATCTATGTATAAGTTCACTTTTTATTATTCCAAGAATACAAGACTTAGTATAATTGTAATATTTATATATTTAAGTAAATGTAAAATATTCTAATATAATAAATAAATTATAACATTATTTTCGTCTTTTTTTATCATATATTCAGCATCTTCATAAGTACTTAATTCATAAAAAATATCAAAAAAATTTCGACATCACTTTGAATATTTTTCTTTCAATTTTTCCAATTTGTCGAGTTGCTTCAATAGTTGTGGTCGAGTACATAACGCTTTCTTTATCGCTTCATCCAATAATTGCCGTTGATAGAAAGGCGGTATTGGAGTATCTTCTAAATGGAATGTATGTACTCGGCCTGACGTATCTCCAACAAAAACATTATCGCCTGATGGCGAAAATTTAATATACATTAGAGACACCTGGGGTGGAAATGTG
The DNA here is from genome assembly GCF_061535455.1 of Colias philodice. Lineage (NCBI taxonomy): Eukaryota > Metazoa > Arthropoda > Insecta > Lepidoptera > Pieridae > Colias > Colias philodice. Next base: position 11,187,353 of record NC_143094.1, on the reverse strand, counting down.
TATTCAGCACACGGCATATGAGTTTTACGGCGCAAATCCCATATGGATAGAACATTACCGCTTGCGGATATTAAAATGGTCGAGTTTATCGGACAGAAAGCGATATCGAATACGGCACTCGGACAATTCAAAGTCATTATAACATCGTCCATCCCTTCTATCCATAACCTAATTGCGTTATCCGCGCCGCACGAAACCAGCAATGAATTCATGAATGGCGAATATTCCATGCTGTAAACTGGACCGGAGTGAGCTCTGTAGACGTCCATGTGCTGGTTCAAATAATGCGTCGAACATTTGTGGATGCAACCTTCATCAGTTCCTACGAGATAAACGTGATCGACTGTAGGATGCCACTTCATACAAAGTGCGGCTGGGTATCTTGTTATCGGAATGTCTGTTTTCAAACATTGCTTCGGTGTTTCTAGCCCCTTCATTTGACCTTCAACTGTCGATATTCGCATCATAGGTGTGCATATGAAATCATGCGTCTTTGTGCTTGTGAATTTATTTATCCTCCCATCTTGACAAGTCGTCATTAAATATTGATTGTCTCTATCTATGTTTCGCCAACTCAACGCCCAAATTGGCTCGAAACAAGGATTAGTATCCCGCTTGCTTTTTGCTATCGTTTTAATAGGATATGATGTTATATCTAATATTAGGACATCGCCATTAGCAAAGCCACATGCCAACCAATTGGCATTTTTATCAGAAAAAGCTACTGAAGTAAGAGGATCTGGAAAATGGTATATTCTTTCAGGTTTGCAAGGATTTTTAGTGCACCAAATGCACACCAAGCCGGAGAATCGTTCTGCATATGCGTACTTTCCATGACCAACTGCTAAAATATTTTTATTCTTAGGATTAAAGGAAATGCTTGTGATTGGTCTGTTAGAAGTCTCTTCACATTCTAATGTCCAAAGCGGCTTCATGGTATAAACATAAACTAAGTCTAGTGCTAGAGGGTCTATTGTGACCAGGCCTCTAAACTTCTTCTGCTGATCAGAATATTCTAACGTAGAAAGAACGCGTTCTGTCAACAATACGGCATCTAGAAATTCTGGGCTTGTTGCTATATCATCAAATGTTTTCCCCTTTTTTTCTGAAACATTTTCTACTTTCTTTGTTTTCTTGCGCAGTAGCGTTGGAGCAGCAGATTGATACATTACCATCTCATCCGGTTCTTCAGGTGCTTTAACGTTTGCGAGTTTTGAATAAGTGTCGTGCATATCCCACATCGAAGCAAAAACTATAGCATTTTTCTTTTGAGGTCTAGTAGCTAAGGTGTGCCGAGTCTGGCTAACATATTCCTTGGTTTGAGTTTCCTCTACTACCATTTTCCTATTTCTACCTTTCCCTACAGTTATATATTGATAAAATTCATTTTCCTCTTCGACTTTTGCTCCTTCAGGGGTTGATTTCTCATATGAAAAACACGGCAGTTCAAACATAAACATAGTTTCTGTTTCTTTGAGAACAATAAATATTTCTGGTGGGTAAGACATGATTGGATATTCTTTTGGTAAATAAAAAGCAGATGGTGCTCTATCTAAGTCGACGTCAGGGACGAAGCCTTCTTCAGTGTTTTGTGTGTGGTCGATATGAATGTCGTCAAGGGAGATTGTTGTGGCGTAAACTTTCATGCCCATATCGGCTGCTGATTTCGACTTAGCTTTGAGTGCAAGGTCGCTCCTAGCGCGTGGTTTGCTCTCAAAAGCGGCATGTGAAAATGTGTCGAACATCGTCACGTAATCAGGATCAATTATATCATCTGGGGTCATATCTAAGCCGTCCTCAAATACATTGTGAGCTTGCCTTTTTTCCATAAACGAAAATGTGGCTTTACTTACTTTCGATAGTGATTCTGCGATACTTAATTTAGAAGGTTCCGTTGTTGCGGTGGAACTTGGTTCCGTTGACTCCTGGGTAGATTCTTGAGCCGACTCTTCGTTCGACATTTTGATGAAGAATAATTTCCCAAATTAACGCAAAACAAAACGCATTAACGTTTTCTATGAGTAATTGCAATACAATATTATGTTTATAAACACTTCAAATATGAAGCTATCAGAAGCTATCAATTTGACATGAGTTTTATAAAAGTATATATAACTACCTATTTATTTTCGCCTACATCAACAAATGACCGCAATGGTATTTTTGTTACATATGTGGTTACATACTAGGTATATACTTATTCCTTAAAATAAAAATAAAACTCCACAATACTTAATCATGAAGTAAGTCGAACTAAAATCTATTATATCCTGCAGGGATAAAATTGAACAACTCTGGAGAATAGGTACATAAAACGAGATCATTAAAAATTATCCCTAAAATATCTATTTTAGGTTTTGTTTCATATTTTATTTTGTCCATACAAAGCTTATTATGCAGAACAATCTCAATAATCTTAGCATAAATTGTATGCCCGGTCAAGAGTACTCTAGCATATCGCACTGGTGTCGTCGTGCTTTGTGAAGCGCGCTTCCGCCCACACGCTTGGCCTGTAAATTGTAATGGAGGCAAATCGTAATCACTCCTTATAAGTAAGTATTGTGTTTAATAAAAAATGCCGTTGAACTTTAAATATTCCGTAGGTATCATGATATTGAATTGCAAGTAGGTCTTGGATATTAACCGCATACCTACTATAAAAAACTTACAGCTGTATTTTTATAGAGCGCACATCTTACTACCTAAATGTCTGCTCTATCTTTGTAGAGTTTATTATTTCTATAAGAACTACGTTATATAGGTACCTACTATAATATCTGATTACGATTTAGTAGATACGGATATAAAGCTATAATTGGAACTAATATTGCTATTATCAGTCTCGCCGGTTACTTTGCAGTAAAATATATTTTAGGCTTACCTACAAGGAAATGTCTAGACTTACTGTTTATTATTTAAGTACCTATATGAATTCATTACAATACACTACAGTATGGATACTCATTTATCTAGCTGATGCACGAAGCTTCGTCTGGCTCTCCATTTCTTCCCGCTTTGCCTTGTTTTCCATTGCTACTTTATCGTACCTATACTAGATTTACGCCCGCGGCTTCGTGCGCATTTTCTAAGAAAACCCGCATAGTTCCCGTTCTCGTGGGATTTTTGGGATAAAAACAGGTAGCCTATGTCTTATACTGTCTTCAGCTACCTACATACCAAATTTAACACGTAACAAATATCCATCCAGCCTCATAAACTTCGTATTTACCTATAATATTTAGTAGGATGTTGTGCGTATGTAGCCAGTTGGTATAAATCATTATCACTTTATGAAAAACGTGAATAACAAGATTAGTCATTTTCAAACGTTTATTTAGACTTGATATCCCCTCGCTTTTAAATCTCAAAGTGATAAACGAGCAAAAAGATACAAATCCGAATAAGGGAGCCACCTTTGTTGATCCTAAGTTCGTAATGAGTAATTTCTGAGTAAGCCAAGTCCTTTTTTGACTCTGGGTGTTTGGTGTATTTGTAGATCTTTCAAATCCCTTGATCCTTAGTTAGTAATGAGTAATTTATGAGTAAGCCCTCAAGTTTATCCACCCGGCTAACGCAACAGAGCGTGACGTTTGGCAGCCACATTTGCGGCGCGCGCGCGTGCCACACCGCACCTGTGCAGACATGAAACGCATCTTACGAAGACTTCGAGACAGTAAGTCCTTCGTACTATCTTCTTCACCGATATAATAAGTTAATCCATGCACCATATATGTAGCCTATAGCATCTATACTACTTTTGTATTATCTATTCTCCTTATACCTATACCTATTTACATCTGTATTATATTCTTGTAATTTAAATAAATTAATTAAATACAGACTAAGAACACACGTGCATTAGTAGTTATACATTCGGACGATCAGCTTAGCACTATAAGCGCACAAAAGATGACCACACATAAGGTAAATTAGGGATCTACTTTTGTTAGGTAGTTACCTTATGATTTGATAGTTAGCCAATTTGGGTTAACAACACAAAAAAAAATTACATAGAGCAAATATCGATATCTCTATCTTTGACGATCCTTGAAAATTTATCGTGGAAGAAGTGTGGATTGTGGAACCCTATATAAATAATATATCAGTAGGCAGTAAGGTATATGTTTACGTCTTCGATCATTGTTGTTATTGATAGGTAATAATCGAAGGTTTACATTTATTAATTAATCGTTATGGACCCTTTTCTTCTTTAGTAGATGTGCTTGTAATGGCTTGTTGTTGTTTTATTTTAATTTTGAGTTTTAACGTAACTCTAAAACTTAACCTAATGGTCAATGAATTTCAAAATAATTTATAGTCAAAAGTCGCTTAAAAATTTTCCAATTAGAGCATTTTTACGTTACTTAATTATGGTAGAGCTTAGTAGAGCCTGTGGGTAGAGCCTGCAACTCCTTTCCAAGTCCTTTCTTCTTCTTTAAAGTACAGAGCTGTTCTTTATTAACTTGTATATAGAGTTAAGACTTGCAAATAGGCTGTAGTAGGTAGATACAGTCTGCAGTTAATCTAACAATATAATGTACATTATTTCCCAGGTGCTTAGATATATATGTAGGATACGTTCATTTGCGTTGTTATCTTACAAAATAACAGACAAATCAGTTAATCCCACGGTCTACAGAAATTATACTAATTAATAGATATATTTAGCTCAAAGATTTAAATCTTAGTATTGTATTTAAATAATTAATTAAGCAAATTAAATAATTTCACGAAAATTAATTTAGGATACCTATAGGCATATTATATGTACAGTTTTCACAATCAGTAACATTTTAATTAAGTTTTTGATCTAGTACTTCAATTCAATTTTTATCAAAAAATACTCGAAATGATCGAAAGGCACCCGTTCGTGGATCGTTATAGCACGTTATGTACCCATCTAATTTCTATAATTAATACTTGTTTAGTATTTACCTACTGTTGTTATAATAAATTCACCTAAAGATATCAGTCATAAAACTACGATAAAGCTGTATTCGCGATCAAGATAATTTAAAAAGTGGTCGTCAATTTTGGAATTCTTTCGCCGGTCAGCGGCTGAGGACAGAGGCATCGCGTCGAGAGGTCGCAGGTCGCGCGCGCAGACGCCACGCCTCCCTAATTGCGCACCACGCAAATAAATAATTTTTATATCCATTTCATACCGCACATTTTTCCACGTACTTTTCTGAGATACGGAATACCAAGACGATGTTAATCGGTACAACGAATTGGTAATTATACTCTAGCAACACTGAAATGTGAAGTATTACACGACTGGCCGTAGTTGTTGCCTAAATGAAAAAAAAATGTGTGGAACGTTTTGAGAATTGAGGAGAGTTATAGCACCTATTTATCTACCACCACCACCTATATATTTATCTGTTACATCCTTTGCTTGTAACATATTATATTTAGTAAATTGAAATAAGTTATAAAACAAGTAGATATTTATAATTGCACATCATTGTATTTTTTTAGATTGTTCATGGGAAGGTAATAGGTATGGTATGGGTAATGGGTATGTTATATGAGATATTGTTCTCCTATAATAATTTTATTATTAAGTAGTCGTTATTTCTAATTCCTATCTCCATTTAACTCTACCTTCAGACTTATTTAATCTATACTAATATTATAAAGAGGAAAAGTTTGTAAGTATGTATGTAAGTATGTATGTATGTATGTATGGTTTTCACGCAAAAACTACTGGACCGATTTCAAAAATTCTTTCACCATTAGAAAGCTGCATCTTTACTGAGCAACATAGGCTATATTGCATTTTCAAAAAAATTAGAGATCCTTACCAAAAATGCAATAATGTAACCCAAGGTGTAAAAAAATCCTCAATAAAACTTCTGTCATCGCGTGCGCTGCGGAATCTATTGAAGATAGAACAAAAAAATGTTCTACAGTATTATAGAATGGATCAATATCTACAAGAAAGTCCGCGATACCATATGTCCATCTTCAGTAGTTATGTTACTACAACAACTTTTTTACGTTTTCAAAGTAAATAGAAGTGCCGACAGTAATCAAACCATGTTATCCATACACATATATTAATCCTTATCCCATTAAATGATGTTTTATTATAGACTGTTTCAATACCAGCAAAATACTTTTTAAATGAAAAGAATTGGATACTCCATTCAAAAGATATAACGAATTTAAAAGTGTCAATCAACAGAAAATAGTAGGTATACTGTTCGAGCAGGCCGTAGTGCGGGGGTCACGGAGGAATTCTACCAATAAGCGTCTTGACGGAACACAGTGGGGTTTTGGTCGGTAGGAATCCGACATAACCCACGGCCCCTCCCCTGGAGGCCGTGGGTATCTATGAAAGATTTCCCCACTAAAACAAAAAAAAAAAGGCCGTAGTGCGGGACGGGAAAAAGGTGATTTTCATGTCCGACCTATAGTAGACTTTTCACTGTAAAGATATCGCTATCTATGCGGGTGAAACCGCAGGGCATTGCTAGTTTATTATAAGTGTTATTCAGAAGATTGTATTGTGAAAATTACACGTATTTCTATACAGTAGTAATTATTATTATCAGATCAGAGCAACGTTTAGTTACAAATTGGTTGCAAAATTTGCATTTATTGAACGATTTGTGAACAGTGACATTCTTTAGAACTCGCATTCCGTCAAGACACGGCAAATGTCTATGCAGAATTTTATACATTGTGTACCTCGCCTTATAGTGTTATAGAAAAGCCTTCATATAAAGTGAAAAATTACTTGAAAACGCTTGAAAATTAAAATAGTATAAATGAATGCATTTTAGCCGTTAGTTATTTGTTGAGAAATTTTCGTTTCGAGCAGATTTTATTATACTAAATTGCGGAAGTATCTCAATTCGAGTAGTAAGTAGTTATTGATAAAAAAGGGGTCTGTCTATTTAGACTCGTGTATGCATCTATACATATTCTGTAAATAATACGGTTAAAATTTCAGTATCAGTATAGAACACCCAAATAAATAGATACCTACCTACACTTAAATAGATACATGAGTACATACATTTTCTTTCAAACTGTCAATGTGATCTTGTGATCATTGTGATCTTATTGTGATCATGTTTTTATCAGTTATCAAACAGTAATTAGTAGGTACTGTTACGCTGAGATGTTACGTTAGAAGCTTTCAATTTCCTACTTCGACTAGAAAACAGTATATCAAGAATACATATATCGATATTAAAACGCTATTTACTTGAAACATCTAGTAAGTTAGTTACCAACGTATTCGCAGTTCTACGGTTCGCAATTCGCAAATGCTTGTCGAATTTATTTGTATCTAGCTGTCAAGCTTCAGAGCTGGGGAAGGCGTGTCCAATCGAAACGTCATTACTTATTCGTCACAGCTCGAAGTTTGCGACACTTGAAAGTGTTCCACTGACCGCAAAATTCCCTTTCTATCGCATCTTAGATCGTATAGCTTTTTTATCCTGATCTATTTTTATTTTATTTCATTTGTTGTAAATATTGTCTAGCACTAAATAAATAGTAAACTCATATAATTCGCTATTATTATCTTTACCTAACTACCTAATAATAATATAAACGAAACCAAAAGCATGATAATTAATAAATTCTGTGTTCCGAATTTTAGCGCTCGCGCCTTAGGGCATAGGAACGTTATCAGAATTTAGTATTCGATCGAGTTTAGACTTTTTGGTTTCAACTTTCAATGCTTGAAAATAGAATATAACAGTCATCTCATACATCATATTATTTTCATTAGGATGACCTTTGTTTCTATTCACTAACTAGGTTTATATGGAAAATTCTTCAAAAGTTCATCTTAGTTTTTTAAGTTTATAGAAGCGTTGTTCGATAAATTCCAAATAAAACGAACTAGGTATGTTTTGATTTAATTCTTTTCTATTAATTTCACTGTAGTCCGTAAATACATTTTTCTTTATTTATATTAGTTAATTAAAAATTATTAACACTTATTAACTAGTTACTAATTTACCAGAAATATTAAATAATTGTAAGTATATTATAAGAATATGCATAGAAACAGATTTATGTGTAAGTAACTGTTCTATTTTATTTAAATCTAAGCCAGAGCAATTATTATTGTCCAATTGTGATACCCATGCCATGGTGTAATATGCCCGCAATTTCGCTTTTTCGCCGATTGCGTGTCTTGTAGCGTGGATTGCTCTTACATAGAATGTGTAGGGTCGACAAAAAAAGCTTGAATTTTAAAAGATTATATACAGGGTGTCACACTGTTGGTATACTAAGCTCAAAGGAGGTTATAGTTTTGCATACGCTGAGTACGTAAAAAATACTTATAAAAATCCAGACGCATTTTTTTTCATTATATGAATTCTTAAAACTCTATGTGTACACCCCTAACAAGCAACCGGCCCAACTTTGCCACCAGCACGTGAGCTATCGTTTAAGATTATGTTTTCATAGACAAAATGCTCATATTAGAGAAGCGGTGTATGCCGGCTGCGCGAAGCTAGAGAAGAAAACATGGATTTTCAGGAAAAATTAAGCAAAAAATTTTTGACGTAATTAGGTTGTTTCAGTATTTTTTACGTGATCAGTGTATGCAAAACTACAATTCCCTTCGCGCTTAGAATACCAATAGTGGGACACCCTGTATAGTAGAGTCTTGTTATAAAATGTTTGGTCTAATTTAAAAACAATACATCCGAATGTATGTTGTTGAGGTATATTTATAAAAAAAACAAGCTTTTATGTGAAAATAATTGTATGTTTTTCTTCAACAGATTATAAGTAGGTAAGTACTTAAGGCCTGAATCGTGTAGAATTCCCTTTTAATACCGAAAATTAACTCTAGTTATAACCGTTTTTCTTCTTAGATTCTTAATGTACATATCTAAAAAAATGTATATTAAAGTTTCGAATATGATAAAGGGCTTAAATTTTGATTCAATATCCAAATATCTTTTTAAATAATTTTTATACGCACTTTTACTACGGTAGATTCGCGCCGGTCCCTCGATCCCGCCGCGGTACAAAGTTCATCTTAATTTGTATGTTGTCGGTACACAGAGTGCGCCTGCGTCGGGTTCTCACGGTACAATTATCAACTACACTCATCCTTAATTTTATCCTGCATCCTACCAGTCTCGACCCGCTTGCAATCTTGCACTGCTTTCGCGCATTCAAGCGATTACAAGCTAATTTCCTTTATGTTTACAGATAAAAAATCTTTAAGTAGCTGAAAACTCGCAGAGGGATAAATTATATAAAAATCGATTAGTATTTATTAGATTAGAATTATCGGATTATTCTGAATGCTCATAATTTGCCCGTTTCTCGTGCTGGACTATTAGATATGAAAAAAATGTGTAAGCAGTAAGTTTTAAGGTCATGGACCAATAAATACTTAGCAGTGTTTTTTTTTTGGAAGTTTCAGTAAGTACTTATGTACCTAAGTAATAAAATTCCAATCAAAGTCTTGATTTTTAAAACTATCCTCTTCGTCTATGCTGTAGGTATTCATAGATAGAGAAAAATAATGATATACCCATTGGATATTAAAACTGCTACGTATAAAAATATTAATTAATTTCCAAGTACAATATGGCAATGTATAATAATTATTATGTTCACATATTATCTCGTAAATGTAGGCGGTGCTAACAAATCGTCTATGGGCTTAACTTTATAATTTTTTGATAATGATCTTGAGATGCGTGGGAGAGGGATGGGCTGACCTGTGCGCACGTACCTAAAATGGGCAATGTTTTTTTTTTATAATGTTTATATCAATAATTTCATTTAGTACGTATAATAGTGTTTATCGATAATTGTTAATTATATGTTATGGAAAAAAAAATTTATACTCACGTTTTGACGATTCTGAAAAAGCTAGAGACCTTAATTTAAGAAGATATAGATTAAAACTAGTAAAGTATTATATTATCTGTGATACCTATGTACGTAAAAATATGGAAAGTAGAAGATATCATTGATAGAAAGTATTTGTAGAGAATATTCGTAAAGTTACATTCGCTACGCTCTGATTTTATCTGTAAACTGAGTAAGGTTGTTTAACCTTATCCGCAGAATAAGTACCTTATCTATAAAATATTGTAGGTACGTAAAATAAATATGTACATACTAGCTTTCCGCCTGCGGCTTCACCCGCGTTTCAAAGAAAAACCCGCATAGTTCCCGTTCCCGTGGGATTTCCGGGATAAAACCTACCTTACTCGTGGATAATGTAGCTTTCGAATGGTGAAAGAATTTTTAAAATCGGTCCAGTAGTTTATGAGCCTATTCATTACAATCAAACAATCAAACAAACAAACAAACAAAGTTTTCCTCTTTATAATATTAGTGTAGATAAAACATACATAATAGAAAGTTCGCTTATCTTCTAAATTAATGAATGATTGTAGAAACATTCGTAATGTGATATGTACAATCATCATTCATTTTAAAACATTAAAAAAAATACGTCGGTTTAAAAAAAAAATCTTAGTTACCTACTATGCCAAAGCTGTGTGTAGAACATTTTAAAAATCACACTACTGTATTACCTACTGGTGTTCGAGATCACGTCAATATGTATTTGGCTTATCTACGTAATTTTACCTATATCCATGAGAAACTGAAACATCAGAGTATTAAGTAATTCTGGATTTGGTAATCAAGTGCTCTTATAAATATGACAACCACATAATATGTATCATGAAAATATATCGCTACTGAGAAAGCAGCTACAGAGAAAAATAGTTTGGAAAATCCAAAAGTGCACGCCTCATAATTTTTTTTATTATTTATTAATTATTATTTTTGTTTATTTAATAACAATTAAACCACATCGAATCAGACCCTGAAAAATGAAAGGGTTCTATTCCTGAGCATACTCAAGCGTAAGAGAAAAAAAAAAGACTCGATTAGTAAAGTATTTCGGTCGCTATCGTGTTATCAAGAAAATCCTCCGCACATACAGACACACGGACGTCCAAGACAGAACTTTTTTAAACTGTTTTTTAACTAGTTTAAATAACAAAAATGACATCAAAAATATCATGAATGTTAAAAATAGTGTTTTTTCTTAATATGTGTGTGTATGTATTATCTTACAAGTGCAATGTATGATACATAAAGACATTTTAAGTTTGAAAAATCAGATGTTTTGCGCGAAGTGACAGTAGTACCCACCTCAACGCTTCGCTTATGAGGCGTGCAAAAATATATTTCAAGCATACAGTAATACTTAAGCATAATATTATTATAGGTGTAGCTGTATATGTACCTACGTGTATGCAACATTGTCAACCGTACACGAAATCCATTTCGGCTCCCCAAATATTCGCTAATAAAAAACATAAGGCCATTATTTTGACGTGACAATAGCGTGCGTGCGCGCGCCCTGTCACGGTATGTCACTCGTACGCACGTTTTCGGCAGTCGTGAATCCTGAGCATTCCCTCCCGCGGGAAGCGCATTCCTGGCATACCGATATGCCTCTAGATCGATTCTTTTGTTTTTTTATCGGATTAAAGCGAGAATGTCGAGCTGTTATTGAGATTTCAAGGGTGGCGCGTGGAGTTGTAAGAGAAATGAGTATAATATAACCAGGTTTACTATTTTGGTATAATTTGTAATATTAAAATGTGTAGATATCTCTAAGACATTTTATTAGCGTTATAATTTTATAGACAAAAATCTACAGCAATCTCCTTAGAACAGGCAATCTCGAATGTGGACTATAAAATTTAACTAAATCGCAATTCTCAAAATAAAAAGTTTATTTAGTCTTTATTTTGATGTAATAGTAATTTAGTGCGAAATGGAAAGTACTGAATTAATTAAATTTCTTTTATTACTAAATTTGCATTTAACTTTAACTTTTGCAATTTATTTTAACAAGAGAGGCAGAGAAACAGACGCATCTTAATTACGTATGTTAAATATAAAACTTCATAACTTATCCAAATTTGAAAAAATATTTCAATCTACACAACAACACAGAAATGCTTGTAAAAATCGAAATATGCATAATATGAAGTAATAAAACCGTGAAATTAAATCCAACATGTGCAAGGCCAAGATGGCGCAGAATTAGCGGGAAAATACATGTATCCATGACAGGTGTTGGTTTTCGCGAATAACCGAACCGTATCACCACAATGCAGATTGCTTTCCAATTTCTTGGAATTAACAGCACTGGAACTTTATTTGCACCAAAATATCTGTACACAATTTAAATATTTATTTTTTAATCATTAAGTATATGTACCGAGCTTATGTCAAAAGACCTACGGACCTACTAGATAAGTCAGAGCTTTCTAAAAACTCTATAATCGTTAATAAATAAATAAAAATCTTGTACAACTGTCTCTTAGATAAGTAACATTGGGTTATGACAATTCATATTAATAGTAGAAAAAATATATTTATAAGTAGGTACTTACTAGGGATGTAACGATACCTGATTTTGCCGATACGATACCGATATTTGTAATAAAATATCGGCGATACCGATATCGATGGTTTGGTAGAAAAATAAATAGTGAATTATGCATAAAAGTTACCAACATTTAACAGAGACTCAACTGTAAATCGTATTCTTTTAAATAACAATGCCAAATCAAAAAAAAGAAAACCATTTATTTTAGTATTATTATTTTACAAAGTCAGTTAAACTTTAAGTTAAATACACATACAATCTAATAAAAGTTTACTACCTAATACAACCTAATAAAAGTTTACTATTGGTAGAGTTTTTTCAGAAAACAAAGTGCGCACGCGCGGGCGGCCTCCCGCATCGTTCATTGGGCGCGGTTTTTTGAATTGTTAGATATCGGTATCGGTTGTTTTATAATCGGCGATACCGATATATCGGCTTGCCGATAATATCGGCCGATATATCGGTATCGGTATCGGTATCGTTACATCCCTAGTACTTACTACTTACCTATTTTTTGTAAAATACATTTTTAATTTTTATTGGTAATTCGTAGGTATGAAAATAACACCCATGCATGTAAGTAACTACATCAAAATAGAGCTAATTATTTTGTATATTTTAGTATAGTAAGAGATGCTGTAAGCTTGCGTAATTATATTCGCATTACGATTTTAATTTAGACTAGCTTCCGCCCGCGACTCCGTCCGCGCGGATGTCGGTCTTCGCGTGGATGGTTTATTTCTCCATTTTGAGTAACTCTGACAATGACATCTTATAAATATCTATTGGACCCAAATACGGCTAGGCCTATAATAATACGCAACGTGTTCGCGGTTCTACAGAACAACGTCTATGGATAAAACTGAAAAATTAAGATTAATTTTTTTTCTACGTATTTTTCCAGGATAAAAAGTATCCTATTTTACGCCCAGGATAATAAGGTATAATTATACCAAGTTTCATCGAAATCGAACCGGTAGTTTTCACGTGATGTCTTCACATACAGACAGACAGACAGACAGACAGACAAAAATTTTTTTAATCACATATTTGGGTTTGGTATCGATCCAGTAACACCCCCTGCTATTTATTTTTTCAATATTTTCAATGTACAGAAATGACCCTTCTACAGATTTATTATATGTATAGATTATGGTTGATGCGTCTTCACAAACTTCGTTACCTATGCTAGTGATTACTTTTCTAGAGAAATTTCTTTTTTTTCGGCTTAAAAGGCTAACTAGGAACGGGCATACGCAATATAATATTCACGTTCATAAAATGTTGAAAACAAAATTGATACACGCAATTTTCTACTTATTTTCTATCCCAGAAAAACCAAGAGCCACATAAATGATAGACAACAATTTTTTAGACCATAGACAACAATTTTTTTCTATTTGAAATATTTATTAAGTATGTACGAGGTCTCAAGGCAAGCTCTAATGAACAGGCGCAAAGTGTTGATTGTCTGCCTTTTTAGCACCACTGCACTATTTAGCTGCACCGTGACTAACGAACTAAACGCAGCACCTGCAAGGAATGCACACGATAATGATAAACAAACGTTTTGCTTCGTTCTCATTAATACATAGCTTGTATTTCGAAATGTTACTAGTATAGTAAAAAAAAAATAATAGAAATGCTACTGTATAGTGAGAGTATTGATTTGGAAATTCTGTATGATATAGGTAGGTACGGTTACTACTTTGAAGGTAACTAGGTTTAGTTTATTCGTAGTCGTTGCCTGTAGAAATGCCTTAATTTTTGTTGTAGGTATGAAAAAAAATTACTGGTCCAAAGGTGAAGCGTTATTTCAGCGTAAGATCTTTCTGATCATTTTATCCTTTTATCTTATCTTAATGAAAAAAACCTTGAAAATCGCGTCGGGAAATAATATAGACATTTTTTTTCACTTAAATTACATTTTTCAAAAAGGGTTGTTTTCAGTGGAGAAATAATATCAAACTAGCAGCTCACCCTAGTCTAGACGAAGAAAAAAAAATGTCTCGGTCTGGTAGGACACAGAAGGCTGATCACCTACTTGTCCCTAAAGAAAATCGATCAGAATCAGATCAATCATTATCATCAGTGAAACAGATGTATAATGCTTTTTCCCCCATACCCCACTAGGGGTCATGGGACTTCACTTTACTTAGTGGAAGAATTTTCGAATTCGTGACATAATTTAGGAGCTTATTGGATAGGTACTTACAACCAAATAAACAAACATCTTCTGTATAAAATTTGTACTTACCTCGTAACTATTGATACATTCAAATTGAAAAATCGTCTTGTTTAACTCACTTAAGTATACTTTATCAAGGCTTACAAGTCGTTTTTATTTCAATAATAAAGGAAAAATTCACGATACATTCCAGCCTTCTCAAGCAATTTCGCTCATTGATCGTAATAAAAGACCTTTGAACCACACTACATTCTTACACTCATACATCTAAATTAAGAAAGTGCAACATAATGAATGATTCGTGACCGGGCCTGTGTCGAATGGAGTATCCCAAGGCATTTAGCGAACCCGCCGCCAACTCGTGAGAAATCATTTTTTTAAACCCAATTATGGCCAAGCCATATTAGCAACTAGATCTCTGAGAATTTGTACGACGTCTTACAGTTATCCCAATAAATTGATACAGACATTACGGCAGGAATAAAATGATAATGCGGTGGTAAAACGGAATTGTTTAGTCTGTATATGGATTGCTTATTACACTTCTCCGATTGTAGGTGATAATTTAAAATTCTATGAAACAGATACTGCTGAATAGGGTAGGCAATAAAATAAAATTGACTCGATTAAAATTGAGTCTTCCAATAACTCTTGAGATAATTAGCTCTGGTCTAGCTGCAAACAATATATGTATATATTTTTATTATATTACCATTAACCATAGACAACAATATTTCCAATTGCATAGTATCGATCAATTGATTAATAATTTTGGTATATTTATGAGGATGAAGCGATACCTTATTGAAGTTTTTCGAATTTGATATTATTATGTATATTAATGTATGCTTTCTATTCCACGAAGGAATATATTTTGTAACCGAAACACTGGGTAATTTTAGAGAAAAATCACAAAATAGATACAGTAAAAGTAAAATACAGACAGAATGCATTATCAAAGTTGTAGAGTAATCGATTTATTGATTAAAAAATTTATGATGCACCCCGAATCAAAGTATTTTTCAGTCGCTGTGCATTTGTAGTTATTTTATGGATATTGTACAATATTATTGTCAGGCGTCAGCACATGCTACGAAAACTACACGAAACTCTACGTTGATCGTAGAGCTAGAGCCTAATCCCCATCAAAATGACGATATTTTGTAAACTATTGAAGTTTCAAGTTTCGTCAGTCGTCGATTGGCGCGCGCGGTGGGCGGTAACGTGGTAGCTACGTGAACCAGTGACCACACATTGTCGTAATTGTTTATGCCCAATAATCCGCTCAGTTGAACATGGTAATTCATTAATCATATCCACGGTATTGTGTTCTCTGTGATTGACTTTTCTTTTTTTTTTTGCGGTGCGTGCGCGGTTTGAGATTTTTCGAATTGTTTTGGTTTTTGTAGAGTTATTGTAGGTATGGTGTTGTTGTTGAGATAAAATTATTTCCTGTGAAATTATTATGAATTAATTGTAAATACAGTTAGGACCGCACGAATTTTCTGAAAATATTAAAAAATGTATTTCTACCTATTGCATTATGAAAAAAATAAGAATTTTTTCTCAAAAGGCGTAGAATTTTTTACTATCACAACGTGCAGGTATAGTATAAAACACTGTAATATGTAGGTATATTTTTATTACAGAACTTCTGCCAAAAGATTTACCGCCGCCGTACAGTGTGAACGATGGAAATTACGAAAACCGACAGGACGAACTGCGTAATGAGGTAAATTGTAATTTTATTGTAACACTCTTCTGTATTTATACAGGTTATTTCTTAAACACTTTAAAATTATGTACATTTTGTTACTATTACACATAAACTTTTTTAATGATGTTCCACATAACTACTGGTTGATCATTATTTTAATTTATACCTTTGATTAAATTACAAAACGTATATTTTAATCTTTTATTTTATGTTGGTATTGTAAAATCATGTAATATCAAAAGTTATCTACAGAAATTAGTTTCCTGAATATATTTTCTTGCTCACTCAGTTGGAATATATAATAATCTATACTAATATTATAAAGCTGAAGAGTTTGTTTGTGTGTTTGTTTGTTTGAACGCGCTAATCTCGGGAACTACTGGTCGGATTTGAAAAATTCTTTCGGTGTTAGATAGCCCATTCATCGAGAAAGACTATACATATATATATATATACATATATTGTATATCATCTCGCTAAGACCAACAGGAGCGGAGCACTGCAGGTAAAACTGCGGAACACAGATAGTATTTAATAAAACTATTTGTAGATATTATTATAATTTCTTTTTACACACAACTAATTTTTCTAGAAGCATCATCAATTAATCAGACTATGCTTATAACTAGATATGTAGCATAATCAGCGACTATACAATGAAAAATTTAATAAAATTTGCCGACTCTACCATTTATATAGAGTCTAGAAAATAGTTTTAACCGTGACTACATCTGGTATTTTATACACTTTGAAATATTTGTATGAATTTAAATTATTTTTAACAGGTTATACCCTCTCCAGCCCCGCCAGTACGCGAAGTTATAGATCTATTAGCCAATTGCAACATAACGAACAGCAGTGAACAATTTTCCGAAGTCGAATACGCCGAAATAGGCGACATGGGGCTTTGGCATTCCACTCCTCTACCCCATAGACACAAATCGAAAGTATCCCTCACGTGGGTACTGAAAGAAAACATAGACAACAAATTCGAAAAGAACGAGAAAATTCTATACACAGATAATAAATCAATAAACAAAGATAGAGTTGTAGGCAGAAGTGAATGGACAAATCGTCGGTTTAAAAGTGCTTGTGATAAATTTAATGGTGTTTATTCGTGTTCGGACTCAAGTGATGAAACGGAATACGTAAGAAAGAAGCACAGACATCGGCATAGACGGAAGAAACGGCATCCTAGATTCGGCTACGATATCAAGGATTTGGATAGCTTTTTAAGTCAGGTACGTTTTATAATTTTTATTTTATTCCCCTTCTAGTTTTAAACAGTCTCTTTCGTTCTCAATTTTTTTTAAGAAAATATCTGGACAAATAATAAATCCATACTAATATTATAAATGCGAAAGTAATTCTGTCTGTCTGTATGTCTGTTACTCAATCACGCCTAAACTACTGAACCAATTTTCATGAAATTTGGTATGGAGATATTTTGATACCCGAGAAAGGACATAGGCTACTTTTTATTCCGGGAAAATGACGCAATCCCGGAAATCCCACGGGAACGGGAACTATAATGCGGGTCTTTCTTTGACTGCGCGGGCGAAGCTGCGGGTGGCAGCTAGTTACTTATAAATTAAAATAATAAGGACTCGAATGGGCTCGGGTGGTTACTGGTTAGCCTACCGACGCTAGAAACACGCATATCTATAGTTTATATTTTTTCATGTTTATTTTATTCGAAAGAAATATTATATAACTTAACTTAAGCTTTGAATTCAAAATTCTATGGCTATAAATAAGAAAATATTATCAACACGTAAAATCCATGCTTTCACAATGTAATAGAGCAAGTGCGTAAAAACTAAAAAGACGTTCAACATAACATGTAGAGCTACTCATTTCCATTTCTAATTTATATCTTAAATTAATGTACCTATCTAGAATATTATACGTATATTATATGTATATGATCATTATTATGCCCTATAAACCTATTTCTGCAATCTCAATCATATAGGTACTTGTGACAAAAAGTAAATTTAAATAAGAGATACCTACAAGTACCTATAATCAGCGATTTTTTTTTTTATTATAACACTGATTATATTTTAATAAAGAACTAAAAATACCGAATTAATATGACAATATATTCAGCATTGTGAACCATATTTCTCGTTTAGTTAAACATACGCCACGAAATTACCAAATTGGAGCTCATAAATTGTACGTTATTCACAAAATTTCGATGCTATAATACAGCGTTTCGCGGTCAACAGATTATCCGTTGTAATTTTATACTCGACTTTCGTGCAATCTGTGGTATTCGAATTCCAAATTTTCTCAGAATCAAGTGGCGATATTTTGGCGCGATGATTTATTTCGAAAAAAAAAATCAATAATAATTTGTTTCTGTTACATTATTTAAATTTAAATAAACTAATAAGATTCTATTGTTTCGTTACATCGCGTATCAATTTCGTGCGATCAATTTCAGCAAAACGTAAAAAATGTCCGACACACACTTGTTAATTCATAAGTCTTCATTATAGTAATCGGTAATAATAAAAAACGAAGTTACCTTATTGCACGCCTCATAAGCGAAGCGTTGAGGTGGGTACTACTGTCACTTCGCGCAAAACATCTGATTTTTCAAACTTAAAATGTCTTTATGTATCATACATTGCACTTGTAAGATAATACACACACACACATATTAAGAAAAAACACTATTTTTAACGTTCATGATATTTTTGATGTCATTTTTGTTAATTAAACTAGTTAAAAAACAGTTTAAAAAAGTTCTGTCTTGGACGTCCGTGTGTCTGTATGTGCGGATCCTTTTTCTTGTTAACACGATAGCGACCGAAATACTTTACTAATCGAGTCTTTTTTTTTCTCTTACGCTTGAGTATGCTCAGGAATAGAACCCTTTCATTTTTCAGGGTCTGATTCGATGTGGTTTAATTGTTATTAAATAAACAAAAATAATAATTAATAAATATTTATTAAAAAAAAATTATGAGGCGTGCACTTTTGGATTTTCCAAATTATTTTTTAATTATTATTATGTATTAAAATCTCCAAAAACGTTATCATATAAATCTAAAGATAGGTAAGATCAAACAAACTCTAAAATTATTCAGTACCTATGAACATAATTACATAGGTACTGTTTTAAGGAACCAACTTAAAGGTTGTAAACAAGCTTTAATTTAAAGATTTAATAATTCAGGGAAAAGTTACATTATTAATAATCTTTCTTCGAAATAACATGCTTCTACTACCTACCTATGTCTTCAGAATTGCAATTTTACACAATAGTATAGAGTATAGAAAAATAATAAATCATGGTGTAGTAACGAAATTACGATTGCGGCCCACAATTATTAGTTTCGTTTGACCTTTGCCTCGCAGACTTTATAAATTATTGGCAGTGTGAAATTTTTAAATTATAGCTTCATTTATCTTTCGAGCCGCAGTCATTATTTACCATTTAAATGTATTATGTTAATGTTCATATTATTTTATCATTAAGTGTAGTTATTGTCGTTTTAATGACTGAAGAAAAGTCAAGTCGTGTAGTTTGTTTTTTATTTCGATTACGATTTACGATATAAATATCGTGGCCGTGTAAATTATGACGTGTGCGATTTCTGTCTTCTTCTTAAAATTCGGAGTTACATGAAGAGCAAAAAATAATAAATTATTTTAAAATCCAAATTCAAAATTCAAATTATATTTATTTGCAAGAATGTAGTAACAAAAAATTAGTTGTTTTAATTAAAAATTAAAATATTATGTGGCTAATACATTCTACCCTTTATTAACGACGTTCGAGACTATAGCACAACATCACGTATTTATTTATTATGTACTAGCGGTCCGCCCCGGCTTCGCCCGTGGTACATATTTACGTTTTCTCTACATAAAAACCATCCTCGTACTTCAAGGAATATAATAAAAAAAAAATTATCGAAATCGGTTCAGCCGTTCTCGAGGTATGCGCTTACCAACACATTTTGCGATTCATTTTTATATATAAGAAGATAAGATAAGAAGAAGATTGTCTTTTCGTAAAAGGCTTTGCACTTGTTAACTTGAATAACCGTAGCTTAAAAACTTTTTTCAAGGTCGTACATTTTCTACGCTAAAATCAATCACTATCAACTTAGCTGTTTATGCTATGAAAATATATACAAAATAAAAATAAAAGCGGCCTCGCTTGCAGTTTTTCCCGCAACTGGTTTTAAAACTGCGGATTGTTACGTTACAATGTGAATAATGAATATTCTAGTTGGAATAATACATTATAATATATTTTTTGTCATTTACAGGCCTCATTAGACCATCCAGGTAACATACCAGTAGTGATAGCCTTCCCAACAACGCTATACCAAACCCAGAAGAACTTACAACGTGAGCTGCCTTTACCCCTCGGTACGGTGGTCAACGCAGTGTTCAAGAATCAGCAGTGGTTGTACACCCAGACGCCGCATGGCGACGAAGGCTATGTGCTGTATAGCGCCTGTTTGCCTTTGGGAATACTGCCTTCTAGGTAAGATTTTTTATTAGATTTGATGAGAGGTGGAGGAATTGTGAAGTTGCATATCGTACAACCCAATGGTTCGCTGTTCGATAACATGACATTCAACGCTTTTTTTTTTTTTTTTTTGTGTGGTGTCTCTCAATGTTAGCCAGAAGGGCTTCTACATTTTAACGCGGACGCGGGGGTGAACTGAAGGTTCACCGTGGTAGCGACATGCACAAGGGCGTCCCCCCTTGACGGGGACCACGAACCTCGGCTTGAGCTGTCGCTTGAGTGGAGGAGGCCAGAAGGGCCCTAATCGGACGGGGACATTCAACGCATGACACATCTTAACTTGGCCATTTTTATGGCTAAAATCTAACACTCAAATGTTATATTTTTATACCTTCAGTAGAAATAAATACGAGCTGTTTGTGAAATTAGATAAATCTCCGGTGTATCTTCATTTTGGGTATACCTACATAATATTATTTATATAACATGAATACGCATCATCTTTAGTCGTGGAGGATATACTAAAACCGATTGTATCTAAGAATCTCATCATAGCAGAAATTACTAATTAAGAGTTATATTTTTCGTCTATATAGTATCAAGTATCGTATCAAGTTCAGTCCCGTAACAATGAAGCTTGTATTATACTAAAATATTCCATGTGTAACCTCAATTATGTATCTAAAATTAGTCATCAGTATAACATTATTTTCAGAACATCGCTCCAGAAGAAAACACCATGCTGGGAAAGCAGCACAGATATCTATCCACGGCCATGTGGAAACCTCACAGATAACGATAAGGAACATCTTCGGGGTCGAACGCGGTCAGAGAGCAGCTACAAACGTAGGAGTCGCTACAAAAGCTCCTGGGCGGAAAAGGACTTTGACACCCTGTACTTAAAGACTAAATCCGTGTCCAACCTTACTGATAATAAGGAAAACTTTAGAGGTGTGCGTAATACTTTGTTAGTGGTGAATACAGATTATATAGGCAGTGCGTTGAACAAAACGTTAACAGTGTATAAAGGTGATGTTGTCACATTGGTCCCTGGACTTACAGAGAGTGACGTGGACTCTGAGTGGTTTTTTGTGAAAAAAAGTGATGGAACCGAGGGTTTTATTCCCGCGGATATTGTAGGACATGGCTTTTTGTGAACTTAAGAGACTGAATTGTAATTTTTTGATTGATTGAAGTTAAATTTTTATTGCGAATTTGTGAAACTTATTGGTACTGTAAGATATCTGCTTCACAATTGATTATGTTTGTTAATAATTAAATTATACTTGTTTCATTGTGTGTTTTAATTTTTTTCTATCGTCCTACTTCCATTCCATAACATCATTATCCTTAATTCTTAGCTTTCTAGCACTACGTGCCAAAATGAAATATATTTGTTGTTTACTTGAGAACTCAAAAAAACTCAAAATATCACTTACAAAAATATATTTCGACAATCCACGTTATCCAAATCTCAACACTTGGTCCCTATAATTGAATGTGGTGCACAAATCAATATCTGGACTTGAACCTGCAATCGCTAACACTTTATTGGGTTCCGATCTCATTATCGCAGAGTACACTGTAGTGGACGATACTGGAAGTTCCACTCTTATTTCTCCGGAGTAGCTGAGTTGGTACAAATGCTTGGCTGTTCCCCCAGCAACTACACAGTCATCGTGGAAGGATGCTACGTGTATACCGTGGTCGGGAATGTCGAAGGTGGTCACTGCGTCGAGAGATCGTAAGTGCCAGAGAGCGAGACGTGGACCACCGCCACATACCTGTAATTTTAATTTATTTGTAAATTGTGTCACGGATTTAAATTAAGTTTTGCAAATAAAATATCTAATTGTATTCAAGGTAAATAAATACAAAAAATAATAATTCACGATTTATTAGAAGAATTTGTCAGCAGAATTATCTTTGCGTTGCGTAATTTTTAAAGAATTGATAAAATTCGACTATGAGGCGGAATTCGAACCAGCATTTTTTTCCAATAGAAATTTTTTCTTTTGTCAAAAAAAACGCAGGTACGAATTAAATTATCGAATTTTTTCAGTATTTAAAATCTCTCATTTAAAAGCATTTGTTGCAATGCTACACAACCTCATTCCCATGGGTAGATATTAGATTATTATGACGTGCATTTAAATCACTTCGAAATATATACAGTGGTGGACGTTTAATTAGAAACACGTAACACAATGAAGTAGTCATCAAATTCATTTAACATTTATGTATTAACGTATTAGAGGTTAAGTATTATTTCATATGTAATAGAACACCCATTTATCTAGTTTTATAAGAAATTGCTTAATTTTAAACAAATGTTAGCTTAAATTAATAAAATTAAACAACTTTGAGTGAAGTCTGATTTCCGAGTATTTTCAGTCTGGACAACAAATTAGAAACAGCATGGTTCGAGTGTTCCAAAGTCTCTAATTAAGCGTCCACCACTGTATATTTTGATAGATCGCTATATTAAGAATCTGATGTGACCACGTGAGTCCGTGAAAGCTAGTAATATATTTTTCAAACTACTCAGATTATAACTAGAAAGCATAATTTAAAAGCCTACATGATATTGAATTTAGATCAAAAGTATATAAAACAAGCTTGCATAAATAAATAAATGTAAAGTACAATACAATATTAATAATTAATTGTACAAATTGGTTTCGACAATATCACTTCGAAGCTATACATATTTAATTCTTTAGTGAAATGTCGGTATGAACTATATCTGTCCCTTTGATAACTTCTTGTAACTTATTTCCCATTAAATATGTCTTATATAGAAGAATCACACAAAACATTCTTCATCTATACTAATATTACTAGCGGTCCGCCCCGGCTTCGCCCGTGGTACCTACATGTTTAAACTATCCTATCTCTCAAGTTGGATCGAACTGCACATGGTGTGCGAATTTTATTATAATTGGTTAAGTGGTTTAGGAGTTCATTGAGGACAAACAATGTGACACGAGATTTATATATATTAAGATTAAGATGCTGAAGCTGAAGAGTTTGTTTGTTTGTTTGAATGCGCTAATCTCAAGAACTATTACAGCCCATTTATCGAGGAAGGCTATAGGCTATATATCATCACGCTAAGACCAACAGGAGCGGAGCAATATGGGTGAAACCGCGGAGCACAGCTTTAGAAATAAAGATATGTAACAACTTACAATCCAATCCTCTCCTAAAGAAGCAGCACCAACCCATTTGCCAACATCCGGACGAGACACCTTGCTATTCTTATGTGGTTCTATCTTATTGTGAGCTTTCCCTGTTCTATGATCCCAGAGCATTACTAAACCGTCTTCGCCAGCTGATATCAATTGGTTGTTGCTGGAAATATGACATTTATTTGGTTAAATTATTCAAAAAGAAATCATAATAGAAAATGTATAAAATCATAATCATATTATTTTGTAGATATGTATTTAGTTTAATAACAACTAGCATCCCGCTCACGGCTTTGCCCGCTTTGTCTAAACCTAATAAATTAAATATACTAAAACATTCCTCTTGAATCACTCTATCTAAAAAAAACCTCATAAAAATATGTTGCGCAGTTTCAAAGATAAATTATCTGACTTTTATTTATTTTACTCATAAGTACATAAATATAATTAACATTAAAATAATATGCATCATAAAAACTAAATCATTTCAAAAGTAAGAATACTTACTTCCCATGAATGCAGTGTATATAACTCTCATGGCCTTCATAACTAGTCAATAGACTACCATCTTCCAAATTAAAAACATACACCTTATTATCTCCGCAGCCAGCATACAATTTCTCAGCATCATCTGACACCCATAAACTGTTTATATCACACTGTTCCATAAACGACTGAGGTTTTATCTTGATTGTCCAAGAAGGTTTACTTAATTTAGGATTTACGATTGCTTTCCATTCCCAAGCATGTATTTCATTGACTGTACCAGCTATCAAGAACTTATCTATACTTGCTAAGCTACATATTGAAGTGCCTGAAGTGATTTTGTGTATTTTTTTCGGTTTATTATAGTCGGGAGAAATAGAATCTGGATCGGGGCGCAAGATTCCGTCTAAGCTGAAAGAAAAATACACAATTAAGCTTTAAAAAATCTTTATTCATTAAACGATTTATGGAAATAGGTTTTAATAGGTCAACTCAAACTCACTCAAAAATACCAATATCTCCATAAATATCACCGGCTACTAAATATTTTCCACACGGCGAAAACGCTTGACAAAGTATTGTGTTATATAAAATTTTGTCAATCATTATGATAATAAGTATATTCTTTTTATAAATGTGTATTTAAATGATAAATCGCTTTGCTTGAAACTTTATTTATTTTCCGAAATCAAAATAAACACATAACCTCTTTATACTATAATGAATGAGTGTCAACAACACAGCGACAGCCGACATTCGACAAGTCGACAACAAAACTTTGTCTGTGGTCATCGGAATTCGGATTATCTGTAATTTTTGATTGAACTTTTTTTTTCATAGAGTTTCTTTGTATAAGGCGTTTTGCAGACAAATTTTAAATTGGTGCATCCATCCTGGCGGAACTATCACGTTATTATCAATTATTCAATTATAATCTTACAAACATAGAATAAAAACACAAAATTAAAATTTTATTAAAATAAATTCATAGACAATACATATTTTCTTTCACAAAAATACGGCAAATGGCAATTTTGGCAAGAGCACGACACTAGCGTAAAAAAAATCAAAACTCTTCAATCAAAATGGACGTGTGTTTTACGTGCAGAATTTAATTTAGTTGCACGTTATTGGTGAGATATTAATATATTTGACCTAGTTTTTTGCGACAGATATTACTAAACGTACTAACTTGATAAAACAATACGTTTATATCTATTTTCATTTTTTTATACAAATTGACTACTTGGCGAAGTCGCAAATCGCAATTTGTTTCCTAAAACCTATTTTACTTTCAGTTAAGATCTATCCCAGACAAAATGTACAATGGGATCGGATTACAGACTCCAAGAGGGTCAGGCACAAACGGTTATGTGCAAAGAAATTGGGCATCAGTAAGGAGAACTAAAGATTCTGTCAATTACCGCACAGAAGAAGAAATTGCAAAACTAGATTCGGCGTCTAACAAACAACCAAATCGCGAAATACTTGACCATGAACGCAAAAGAAAGGTGGAAGTGAAATGTACCGAGTTGGAGGATCAATTAGAAGAACAGGGGTGAGTTGTATGATTATTATTTACTGTAACATTTTAGGTTAAATTGCTCTCATCTTTTCATTTTTAATACGATCGATCAGTCGATGGTTTAGGAACCTTATGATTTATGAAATATATTTTATTTACTGTAACAATAGTCACTATGAAACTTACATAATTTCAGTTTCTTAATGCTGTAAAGTCTAATTTAGTGCAATATTAAAATATATTAGATAACTAGTGATGTTTAATGAGTAATAGTGATGAATAAGAAAACAATTCTCTCCATTTAGTTTCTTACTAATTTTATTATTCTTTGGTTATATTTATTGCCACAATTTGCTTACTACATGTAGATTATAGTTATCATACTGTTTTATTACCATAATAACTATTCATACATTCTACCTGTCTAGATCAATTCTGTTAGTGTAATTAGTTATATTATTGTATACTAGATAGATAAAAAGTATACCAAATATCCATTATCGAGTTATGCTTAGCAACACATGGTGATTCATTATTATTTCTATGGAAATTGAGAATTTAAATGCGCCTACTTTAGAACCTTATGCAAAACCTAACCTTGTGATTGATAAAACTGATATAAAAAGCTTTTATTTGTTGTAAGAGAGCAAAAAGCTACAAAGTTGTACATTTTCTTGTTATCAACCATCGATCACACACAGAATATTTTAACTATCCCGGGTGGGTCATTTGTGTGAATCTAATAGGCTATCTATCATCATATTTTTTATTATAATCATCAAACACACACAAATCTCAATAACATATAATATCTCTGTGTTCTAGATTAAAGGAATTACCTCATTATAATTTAGTGGATTATGAAATTACCTTTTGATGTGTATAATAATTTAGCAGTACTTTTATATTAAGGCTCTTCAAAGTGTTGAAAATATAAGAAATACTGTCATAGTATTAGCAATTTTTTTGTTCATCTATTTTTATAAACACAAGTCAAAGCAAAATTTTTTCCTCACAGCTGTCTATCATAAATAAAGAATCTGTTTGACTTTTAGAACAGTAGTAAGAACTTCTAGTAAATTTGATTTGATTTTATTATGATGCATTTACATCAAACAAGCGAATGCTCATTTTAACCCCACTATATCAATTTCTTTTAGTGTAAACAGGCATATTATTTCGTTGTTCTTAGTGCATTCAGAAAGATTCTCTGCAATGTTCTAATAATGGAACGGGAGCTAGCAACTTTTAAAAAAAAGTCATTTTAGTTGGGTTTTTGATATACTGTTTCTCTTGCTATTTCGTTTAGAGTCCGGGCTGTCTGGCTGGCGGTAGTGGTTGCGTTTATTAGTGCGCACAGGAAAATATACGTAACTTAAAAGTCATTTATTAACGCATAATTTTTAATCTTTTGCCTTTAGATAGATCCATCAGACATAATTTTTTTATTGCAAGATGTTTTTTTCGATGTTAAATAATTGTTAAATAATACGCAATTTTTTATTTCAAAATAATTAAAATGTCAACAAAATAAGTGAAATTACATCAACCTCCTATACGATAATGAAAACCACTGCGTTCGTGTTTTCGTTTACACTTAAAGATCACAAAAGAATGCTCTTGTTCTAGCTCTATGTTTGTTTGATGTAAATGCACCGATAGATTACAATTAATTATAATCTCCAGAAAGATTATTGGGTTTTTTACTGGTTAGTGTTAAAAATTATGATAATTTTGAATAGGCTTGATTTTTTTCATTGTATTTTGAATTATATAAAGAATTTTTTTTTAAATTATATTTAGATTTTGACTAAAATTAATTGCGAAATTAAATTATATTATAGGTATGCAGTTTATTAATTGGATTAAAATAACAGAAAAAAACATCTAGAAGCGTGTGAAGAATGTGACCCAAGTGAATCATTAAAAAGATAATTTTAACGTTTTTCAATTTTATTTTATCATATTATCATTGAAAAAGTAACTTTCTCTATTTCCGACTAATTTTTTTTAATTAGAGTAGGTATTTATAATTTGCTCACATGTAGTAATACGTATTTAGTTCAACGAGATGTATGTACGATCAATGCTATAGCCTTATTTTTTCTTATATCTTTAAAATCATTAGTGATCTTTTTTTACTGATAAGATGTGGGTACTGATGATTTTCTTAGTAATGATCCGAAAAATTGATTTATAAAATCTAAACTGTAGCAAATAATCCTAGTTGGGTGTAATATTAATTCAGTTAAAATACGAATGTAGTGTCGAATATTATACCTATTACCCCTATAATAATAAATACCATAATTTATAGGCTTTCGACAAATTTCGGCATTAGGTTGCGTCGCTGTTAAGAATATTATAGCGTAGAAATAAAGAGACAATTTTATCCTCATATTCGCTCATATTACTCGATTTATATATAGCCATTATCACATTATGTTCTCTTCTTTAATCTGCGTAATATATTTCATGAAACCCTACATGCGCACGCACTTGTTTTATCGATTCTATGACACCTAATGTGACACCCCAAAGGTTCTATTATACTAGTCCACCCTATTCTAAGGGCAATAGCCCTTGCGCACGAGTGAAATCAATAATTCACCGGAGCGGGACGAAGCACCCTTCATATAATATTGAAACCAACCCTACTCGTACTCAGTCCACAGTCGCGCGCCATGCGCGTCTTATCGCACATTTTATTGTTTTTCTGAAAGTAATTTCGCGATTACAACACCGTATCATGCATTGGTAGGTTCAGGTGCGATGTGGAACGATCGCTTACGGCGAATTTATTTTTAAGATTCCATTACACATCGCTTGTTCGCAGAGAGTCTACGTAAATTGTGGCATTGCGAATCAGCACAATTGATTTATTTCCAACAGTTCTAATTTTGAAATTGTTGTCTATGGTTGTTCTCTTTTTTAATAATGAGCGTGTCGTTGGTGTGGCTGCGTAGGTTGCCGAAGGAAGAGATTGCGGCGCGAGTGGCGGCCTTCAGATCGATGCTCTCGGAGACCAGCGTCGACAAGGATGTACCGAGGGATGAATACGGGAGAGTAGCGTAAGTGTTTCTTGCGTAATATTTTCATACTTTGACGTACATATTTTAACTCAATACTGCGTATATTTTTATTTAATTTTACGAGTTAACGTAATAACTATCGATTTTATAGCCTTTGCGTAATAATTTTCTACTACGAAAGGCCGTTGTTAGAGATTAGAGAAAGCAATTTGTGTATTATTTTATAGAATTTTTTTTCAATATTTATCGATAAGTATGTTAAAATACATTTTGTACCTGTTCTATTTGAATTAATTGCCACCATGCTACTTTATCATAAAAAACGTTTCTTATACTCAATCTAGTAACTAAATCTAATAAAACAAAACTAGAAGAAAAAATAAAACTTTTTCCACTTCACATATCTCCGCTGCATTTTAATTTTTAGCCATGCTCTAAAAACTTGGGGTGTTTTGTAAGGGAAGTGTTGCGAGCGTTCTCAAGATCTACTCTACGTTGGCTTTCAGGCCAAGGCCGTGCTTGAGATTGAGCATGGGTGATCTGCTACCTTTGTCTTTAAATTGACCCTTCATTTTGCTTAGTGGCTCCTGTGGCCAATTAATTTTATCTAGCATGAGTCGATTTATAGCGACTAATTAGGGAATTGTTAATTGGAGGACGTCGGTTACAAAATAGATTTTTAATTGCTATATTATGTTTTTAAAGGAAAGTAACATAAATAGTCTATGTCTTTTCATATAATTTAAGTCCTTATTAATCCTTTTCCCTACCAAGTACAAGTTCAATATAAAAAAATACTCCGTTGAGCATATCGAATCAGCAAATATCATAAAATTTGAAATTGTACTCATATAATTAAATTATTTTTTTTAATTATTACCACGACATTACAATTACAATATTATATGGAGAACACGGTTATGAAATTGCACACAAGAAAATAAAATAATTGGAACTACACGTGACACGAGTGAACTAAATCTTTAGTTCGTCGTTGGCTTTACAATTAATATTTATTGATATCGATTTCACATGTTACTTCTGTTACTACTAGCTAGAAACCGCGATGTTACTCGCGTGATATTCGATGAAAAGTAGCATTATATCATCCAGACTATAGTCTATCTCCGTTCCATACAGATACTAGGATACAGATCCTATCAGCTATCTTTAACATGATTTTCTTAGCTACATCTGTATGTTTGTATGTAGCCAACTCCTTAAAGACTCGATTTTAACCAACTTTAAATTTAAAGCTTTAATTCAAACTTTGTACATTTATCAAGGGTCGGCAATCATAACAATTTCATTTATAATATAACCATACGTCATACAAACTTTCGCGTGTATAATATTATGATAGCATGTAGCTTACGTATGGGATTAATTTAAAATTGCTACGAAGGCTTTTAGGTAATTACTTCGGACATAATTCTAGGATTAGGTTATTAGTTAGTATTATAGGTATATCGATTTTTCATACATATTATAATCTCACTGCTTTTATTGGATTAATGGCTTAGGGTTGCTACTAAATGCCATAGTGCCTTGAGCTGTATAATAACCGATATTATAATTAATTAAGCCAATTAAATATTTATATAAAGGTAATCTTAAAAAGATAATACATATTATGTAAATTGAATCAATTTTTTTATTTATTATTGTTTGTCTTCTGGTACCGGCTAATCAGATAAATCGAAACAGCGGAGCCAATTTTGACGACTAGTGACTAGTGAGACATGTTTGATGTTATTTGTATAGTAACTAAGGTTATTTGGCAGAAATACCCTTTTTTTTCTTACTTAGTTAGGTAACCTCCAAAAAAATCACAAGTCAATAACACGATAAACGTAAAAATTTTCCTATACCTATAATTGTGATGACTTGAAAAAATTCCGAGCACAATTTATAAACGTCTATATTTTCTATACATCCTATACATTTCACATCAAAACCTACGCTCTCGTGTTCCATTAGGGTACTCAGACACGAATACAAAAGCTCTTTTCACCTATGAAGCTACTTAAGAGAGTGTTAGGTTTCAAAACACATTAGGATCTGTGAACGTGAGGCGAAAAAGAATTGTTGTTTTCTATAACCTATTACCTAGTAAGACAGTATTGACTATTGACAGACGATTGAAACTTTATTAGGATAAGTTGCCTTTTCGCATGGGATAGAATATATCATAGCTGTTTTTATTAGAAATTTCGAACCATTCTTTTGAAGTGGAACTTCTTTAGGCGCGTTGAGAGTAAAATTTCAAGGTCGCGTCATGGCAATAACGTCACGTCATGGAGTAATGCGACGATTTTGATATCTTTAAATCTTGGCAAAGAAGTTTCACTTCTGAAACGTGTGCTCGGTGCACACGCTTTTATTTTGTAAATGAAGGTGAGCACTACGGAAGGAATTCAGTAGATTCAGCCCTAAAAAGTATAATTGGGTGGAAGGTTTGGAGGAAAACAGTTTTGAAGGAAAATCGATGAAATATTGCGACAGCCGATAAAGTGGGCTCGGATCTGCTAATTTAATATATGAAAAAAAATAGCACATTTTACTTTCCGTTATAACGAATCTGCGATTAATAGATTCGGAGGTCGTAGATCTTCATAACCGCTTCCCAATATAAGTACATGCGTATTTATAAATAAAAAAAATGGCAAACAACGAACTTATTTCACGAAGTTTTGATTCATTTTTTTTCTGTCTATGTTTTAGGCAAATTAGCAGTTGCACAACGCAAAAGTAGTCTATGAATTAAAGCAAAATAAAACAGACTCAGGCATTTGACATCTACGAGATCGGATTGAAAATATTTACAAAACATTTGTAAATAAAATATGTACAATATATTTTTCTTCTATAAATAAATAAATATGCGTTTCTATGCGTATCATAGGTATCTTTGCGTGCTTTATAAAAACAACAGAAGAATTAAATTCAGCAAGAATTTTTTGAAACGATTCCAAATCATTATCAACAATTTTCAACCCCTTGAACCCCCTGTTCTAAAAATAAAAATATAATAAAAATCAATACTGGCACAAAAAATAACAACAACAAAATTGCTTCACATTTCTGTCAAACAAAACATGTGCCTGTCGTATTGATCGCGATGTCCCCATCCCCTTGTTAAGGGAGGCAGGACACTGAGTCCCCTTTGATATGCTTACGTCATGATTCGCTTGGGGTTCATAAATTACAGGCTTGATTATCATTATGCTGTGTCGCAAATTTTGTCGTACCTAACATTAATTTTTTCAATTATATTTATAACTTACTAAGTTACTAGCTTCCCCCGCTGTATAGAAAATTTAATAATTAATAATTATATACCTAGGTACTTACAAAAATCCTCAAGAACAATTTATAACTTTTTATAAGAAAACCTCGTTGCGTATGGTTTTAAAGATGGACAGACAGCGACAGCGATATTTCATAGTTTTCTTATAGGGCTACAAATACAAATATTATTTGATATCTAGCTAATATTATACCTAACCTATTTTCTGAATAAGACAAATCACCAATTCACGTTGACTTATATTTATATTTACCACTCGAACATTGAAACACTCGTAAACAATTCGCTACGAGTAATGTATCGCTGCCAACAAGCAATGTAATATAAACGGTAGCCGTATATTATGCTAATTTAGTATCTATAGATAAACTTTGCTATCACGCGATTGAGCTTTTAATGTGGCAAGAGAAATGTCCATTATAATTAATAGATTTGGCCGGCCGGCGGTGGCGTCTGCCAGAAGTCGAACACTCCTCCCTGCCTCTGTTGTGATTAGCTAAAGATAGAGATACGAACACTGTGCAGTAGATATTATTACCGTGGTAATACGCCGCTACTTTTTGGCAACTGCGCGTATCAATCTCGATTCCGAAATCATTTGAAATGTTTATCTTGGATACACAGTGCTGCCGAGAATATTAATATGAGAATTTCTCTTTTCGTTGCACGTAGTCTCTTAACGCGTTATTTCCTTTGAAAATGAATAAACAACGTTGGCATTGTAAATTGTAATGTATGAATAG
The DNA here is from genome assembly GCF_061535455.1 of Colias philodice. Lineage (NCBI taxonomy): Eukaryota > Metazoa > Arthropoda > Insecta > Lepidoptera > Pieridae > Colias > Colias philodice. The sequence goes on along the minus strand of NC_143094.1, from coordinate 11,154,242 downwards.
ATCTAAGATTATTATAAATCTTTTTAAATTACTTTCAACCACTTTGTTTGTTCTATTTTAATTTCATGCTCGTTTCATTTAGCGCTACTATTGAAGTCGTTGGAATATTAAATTTAATTTGTCGCTTGGCTAAATAAAAATTTTGCTCGAAAATAGGAGTAGGTCTCAGACACAGCTGCCTATGCAAATTGGATGAATAAGACACGCATGGGTTAACAGTAACGCTCATGCACCGTACAGCCTTCACAAAACAGCATATTCAATTGCAGTGCATTAAATAATGATATAATTAATGTCCTTTTTCATTGGTTAATATTATGTCCTGTATTTATCATTGCATATCAAAAACAAAGTAACAGATTAAGGATATGTTTGTAAATATAGGAATCATATTTATAATTTTATTGTTCGTACTTAATATAAATAACGTCGTGAATGTTACGTGTTTCAGTAAAATTTATCGCATGCTAGCATACGATTTTAGCATTAATATGTATTAGCATTTAGCCTTCGTTCCAAGGACTTAATCTGCGGTAATAAAAGCAGTATTTGATTCGGCTTTCTTTTGAAATAATAAATACGTAACGTGTTAATAAAATTCGCGATTATTTATCCGGTGAAGTGCGTGTGTATTGCTAATGTGATATAATATAGTATGTATATGAAAATATGTTTATACATATAAAATAATCTTTGTTTTCATAGAAATTAAGCTTCATCAAATATGTACACGCTTCTTCAGTAAGAAAAAAAGTTTGTCAAAGCTTAAGTTTTTAATAATTATTCAACAATGTGACACATATATCGTATACTCGGTTTAACTCTGATATATTGAATAGGTCATCTCAATTTATAAAATCTTAAGACTACTCAAATAACTTGCAGAAGCAACTACAGATATTTGTAACAGACAATATGACACTACAGCATAATCTGCATAATAATCATTCCCTCCGTACATTTGTTCCCGTGTGCTCATGTGTCGTCTAATTGAGTTCAATTATAATTTGATCCATTCATTAGAAATCTAAAGTCAGTTAATAAAATTGCCTCTTAGCCCGAGAGACTATTGGATTATCTATGTATAGATCTATGTCCTATGTAATTTGTTAGCTTCATAATAAAATATCTATATTCTAATCCCTTTGTTTACGTTTCGAAAATTTACGATCAATGAAAAATTTAGATGATGATTGGTTTTTAGAAAATTCATAAAATGATGGATAACAATAAGCTGTAATAAAATAATAAACTCGCCCACACATTCGAGGAAATTATACTTTGAACTTTTATACAGCAGTTTATTCAGTAATATAGGCCAGATGATACGTTAAATCCAAGGTTGGTTTAACTGTTCACTAGTTCTTCCATGGCTTCGTATGTTTGCTATCATTACAAAGTTTACTGTGAGGTTTCGTTCGTGGTTGAAATACTATTCCGTATTTATTCTGTAGAATAAAGGTAGGATATGTATCGAATGTAATTACATAAAGACCCCTTATGAATGTAACATAGGTTACATTGTGTCGTTATGTGTCTATAGCAGATACGAAATATCCATTGGAAATACCATGATTCTATGAGTAATTGCAATGCAGGCAAGAAAATCGTTAGGAAAATGTGATATTTTTGGCAAAATAATTAAAGGATTTTGTGAAAGATGTAGCATTCCAATATTATGACATAATATAAAAAATTACAGCTGAACTGATTAACATAATTCAATCGCATAGCATTGAATGTGCTCGATCTTAAACATTTATGAAACATCTTATAGGTACCGTGTAGTTTCAATTAATAGCTGTACAAAATTAATTCGCATCACTGTGTATAAAAACGGCCGCTGCTATGTGAAATTAATTTCTATGATTGAATAAACATTATTTTCTATACGCATTGCATTTTTAATTGCCTAATTTGTTACGGACGTAACTCAGACCTATCATGTTCTTAAAATCTGAAAAACTTACGTAATATTACTGAAATGACTACGCGAGAAAAGGGTGCATTTTCATCTCGTTTTAGACAAAAGATTTCCGCTCGTTGGCGCCGCGTAATAGGGCTCCGAAGAGGGTTTGCGCAGGGTGCGCGCGTCGCCATACATCCTGTTATTTCCCCAGTAGCGCCGCCGGCCCGACCCCGGCCGCTCATCAAGATGTAGCCGCACGGCCTATGCCTTAAAAAGTCTTCCATTGTAGTTTTAAGTAACCAAGTCTTCCATTAAATTTAAGTAGGTTAAGATGCATAGAGACCGTGCGTCGCGTCGCGAAAATAATAGGGTAGTGTTTGAGAGGCTCTGGCGTGGCACCTTCCAAGCCGTTCTCGCGCGGCCGCCGCGAAGGCCGAGGGCATCGTCCCACGACCCGAACCCTGATATGTCGATAGTACCGGCTCAGGGGCACGGCGCATGCAACATGGCCGATTCGCTCGAACCAGCGCTCAGGACGATCCTCGCGAGTCTGAGGACCAACTGCTGTTGTAGATGCAACTGCGCCTCCGGACGCAATCATGTTAACAATTTGCAGGTCTGTCCCTCCAACGAGGAGAGGAAGAACATGCGATCCGTCATAAGGTGTGCACTTTATCGATTTGTCGTTTGTATGTAGGTCGCGCAATAATTAAATACAGTAGGCGCTAATTGTGTTTCTAAAGGATTTCACACACGGCCGCATTTAACAAAGGTCACTCACAGCTTTTCGTGTTGTATGTGTATGCATAATCTTATCGATTCATTTACGATTGAAAATTAATTTTCGATTTCCCCGTTTTTAGCGCACTTAGTTGCAACCCAGGTAATTAATTACTTGTGCTTTTAAAGCATTTACTATTAACGCCTTTATGATTTATAAAACAAGCAAATAATTTCAACAATTGAAAATACTTTTAACTTGGCTTAACGTATTCCAACAAAACAGTTCCCTAAGTAAAATATGTTATGTAATATGTATCTAAAACCAAGGAAAGATGACGCTTAAGAACCACATGGCAGCTTTTTGGGAATGATTAATTATAGATAGTATTAATGCCTCGTATTCATGGTAAACATTTGTTTATTAAACAAAGTTGAATCATCTGTTGCGTTGCGTGTTGTCAAAATGTTGATAACGATATTTCGACAAGTTCTGAGCAAACAAGACAAGTTTTCAGCAACATTGCTGAACAACAGTTGATCAATATTGTAAATGATGGGTGAGAAGTATGAGGCATTAAAACTATCATTGTATGATTTCAAAATAGCATCCTACATTTTCTTAGGCTACTCCAAAGCGACAGCTTTCCTTGCTTGTTTCCCTACATTGCAAAAACTACACAAACATCCAAATATTAAATGTACATCAACATTGCAGTGTGCGCGAAACGCACGCGGTCGCAGAGGCTCAACAAGAGAAGAACGCTCGTCTGCGCGATGCGTTCGGAATATCGCCTCGCTTCGTAGAGGGCACGAGCCTCGACCCGGAGCGTAGAGCGCGGGAACAAGCGCAGAAGTACCCGCTAGTGAGGACTCCCAGTGCGGAGAGGGAACGGGACACGGTGGTGGCTAAGAAGAAGAAGAAGAGGAGGTAGGTTTTTTGTTTTTAATATAAGTTTAGATCGAAGTCTACGCGATGCGTTTGGAATATCGCCTCGCTTCGTAGAGGGCGCGGGAACAAGCACAGAAATACCCGCTAGTCAGAACAGAGGGAACGGAGTTATGCAATTTTTTATATTAGGTTTTATAGAAGAATGCTCGTCTATGCGATACGTTTGGAATATCGCCTCGCTTCGTAGAGGGCACGAGCCTCGACTACACACATTTAAATATTAGAGGTATTTTAGTTTAAAAGAGTTCTTGTGTATGAGATGGATTCCAAATTTTGCTCTAATATTTAGTTTTGCATTTTATAATAATATTATTTCTATCTAACCATAATATATGACTTAAATAAAATTATTTTGTAGTGAATATAAGATAAAATTTAATTCAATAATATGTTTCTTTTTTAATTACAGCACATCGCCAGAAGGGAAGAAATCAAAAAAGAAAAAGTCGAAGAAGAATAAAAAGGACAAGTATGTATCATTTTATTTTTGGCTCTATTTGAATATAAATTATTATAAGTAAATATGTTTGTTCAGACAGGTGAAACTGCAGTTGACGTTACAGTAAGTAAAGATAAATAATATGTGTGGTTATTTTAGTACTTTTGTAAACGGTAAATAATGCAATTGGTAATTTCAGCGAAAAGAATCTCTTGTGGAGACTGATACGTAGGTATGGACTTGAAAGAATTTTGTGAATTTTATTGTTTTTATAAATCTTCACATGGTATGTTTATGTATGTTAAATGAAATAGTAAACTTTTTCAAGTAATTCTTTATTAATAGAATTCATATATTGAAGTCTCTTTTGAGATCTGTTGCCTTTTAATTTGAAATAACAGCAATTTAAAAGATACTATAGGTAGAGCAATTTAAAAGATATTTGTTTCGGATAAAAATAGGCTAAATCTAAAATAAACTACATAGTTATTATTTAATTTAAAAAATAATATAAGCTATTTGTTTTGGATAAAAATAAGCTAAATTCTGAAATAAATTACCTATTGTTTAATTATAAAAAACGTCAGAACGACGTTGGTAATTTATAACAGTTTAAGTAATGTAGGTACAGAATATTAACTTATGCAACGTGCTCGCACCTGTGCCTTTGTTATTGTGAAGGTGTTTACATTTCGTAATTGTTAATTTAGGAAAATTTATGTGACTCTACACTTGTACAAATTAACTTATTATATTTGCATTTAAAATGAGCCAATATTTTTACATCACTTTAAGGCAAATATTAATTTAAAATCGTTTTAAGGCAATTATATTTTCTGAGAAAATAAATGTATTAAAGAACTAAAGCAATTATTAATAAACCACAATTCAAGGTTTTCACAAAAAATAGAAATGCAATTTATATGAACTGATAACTGATAAGTTAATAAATGTTATTTCTTAGAGAAGTCTGTACTTTCATAACATTTGACACATGGCCACTATGATTTATTATAACTTTATTGTCAAGAAAAGAATATTTTAAAAGGTTCTTAATAGTTCTCATGAAAATTTTCTTGTTATAAATTAAATGGCCCCGAAATCAAACACAATACACTGAAGCCTTGCAAGCTTACAAACTACATTAAACCGTTTTCACGAAAAAGAAACTGAAAAACTGAGAAAAAATCTTCAGATAAAATTGTAAACATCTCTTCCAGGCACGAATCTACAAAGAAAAAGAAGAAGCGCGCCAAATCATCAGACACGGAATCTTCTAGCAGTTCTGAAGCCAGCGACTCGGAAAGCTCCGACGACGACAGACAGAAGAAAAAGAAAAAGGTGAATATATAAATTTATAGAACTATACAAATTCGGTGCGTTTTAGCATATAACATCTCTTTGGAACGGCCATTTTGAGACTACGTTTTTGTATAGAAAACATAGAAGAACCATGTCTATGGTTCATTGTCTATGCCTAAATTTAATATCTGAAAAAGAACGCTGTCTTCAAATGGCCATAAAATCGTATAGATTAAATGTTGCCATCTAAATTTAATATATATTTTTTGTGTCTTGAAACACTGGGGATACAACACAAATACACTTTACTGTTTTTTTAATACCTTGAAAAATTTGTAAAATTAGCAGCGATAGTCTGGATAGATCATGTAGCACTTTGCTTTCTTTATTTTAATTTTTATTTACGAACTATGAAACACCTCAGCCTGATACAATATCTACTTAGCACTTTCTTCTGCATACTCTGGGCTTAGATAATACATTTGTTTATGTAAAAAACTCCTACACGACCTTTTCCCATTTAATATTTAGTTAACGCGAGGGTCTCGTAGATATCACTCGATTTGTTCGCATTACAAAAATCCTCCCAAGCTTCTTATAGTCCGGGATCCATCGCCCATTTTTGCAAGTGATTACTATCAAGCTAATTTTTCGTGAGTAGCTTTATTTTGATGAGATGCCCAATAATTTCATGTTCGAAACTCTCGATTGTGGTAGCTTACAGAGGTAACAAGGATAAAAAATTTTGATTTGACGGTTCTCAAATATTTATTACGCAATTTGTAGGACAATATGTCTGTTGAATTATATAAGTATTAAATAAGTGAAAATAAAAAAATCTGCTGGTTAGTAATCATTTATGATGACTTCGTTATCGATACACATTGGAAAGGGGGACTCTTTGATCAAACCATAGATTTTGTAGGACAAATATTTTTTCGAATAATTTAGATAATTATCTTGAGATTGAACAAAAAAAAAACATTCAGTTAGTAATTAATATTTGAGAACCATCAAATCAAAATATTTTATCCTTGTTTTCTCTGGTAGCTACCACAACCGAGAGTTTCGTACATGAAATTGGGCATCTCATCAAAATAAAGCTACTCACGAAAAATTTGCTTAATAGTAATCACTTGCAAAAATGGGCGATGGATCCCGGACTATTTACTCAATTGCTAAAAACTTCCCACAAATATATAATTCAACGCATCGGGGTCGATCAATCCATACTTGAATATATTTCTTATCTGCAAATATTATTTTTTATTTTCTTTATTTTGTTTTGTAAATACAAAGAAAATAGACAGTAAAAATTATCTGTTTAACTGTGCATCATTTCATAGGATAGCCATCTTTATCTGAAGAAATAACGTATACTGTAAGTATATCACAAAACAATAACACTCAGTAAGAACACAGTTAGGTGATAAACTAAAATATACCTATGATTGCATTGTTATACATTTTGTGACTAACGTAATGAGCGATGTGATGAGATGTAATGGGAGGGAGTGTGCACAGTCTAATGCATGGTGTTCTCGTAGTTACCGACATGCTGCTCTTAGCGAGTGATGTGTATCGAAAAACGTGCATCGAACACTTTTACATAACTCTAATATGTTGTAAAACATGAGTGCACGTTTTTGTACCGCACATCTTTTATATAATGTCGATTTTCAAGATGTTAACTAATCCATAACATTCTCCCTTCTCATTGTCACAAAACTAATTAAGGATGCTCAACATGTTTAAACGGTATACACTACCACCACCGTTTGTTGAATAAGGTACGTCCCGATGTGTCTTACATTTCCTTTGAATTTGTGTAATACATGTATTTATGTATTTAATCAATTATATCGTAATGTGTCACTAATTTAGCTGTATGTTGTAAATAAAAAGTACACGCACTAGTGCCAAAATTCCTTTCATACACTTGTTTTCTCTTTAGTTTGGATTAAAACGAGGATGTTATGGATATTTTTTTTAATATGATTAAAGAATATAGGAAGAGTTTAATTATTTTCAATGTTATTAATTGCTTTCGTGAGTAGCTTTTAATGTACCTTTTAAAATATCTAAGTTAAAGCCTTTGATTTATTTACATTCATAGTGACTGCATGTGTTAACTTTATTTTGTATTTTTTTAAGAAGTTCTTCAGTCCGCTTTTATGTTTTTAACGATTGAGGGATTTCTTGATTAGTAAAATATTTAGTTGCCATAACCACTAGTCTTCTTGTATTGGCACTGGTGTTCAATATCACATTGTTGTGTTCATATTTTAATGTTCAAATGTTGAATTCCTAACAGAAAAAATCAAGCAGCAAACGTCGTGGCAGTAGCGGTCCATCCAGTCGGGACAGGTATGTTGATGAAAAATGTTTGAATTTTATATCTCAATGAAAATGAAAATCGTATTCTAAATAATGCTATCTTTACAGCTCGCCCGATAAACAAGAAAAAGATAAACATTGGAAGCGTGGAGCTGAACCAGAAGAACATGGTCCAAGAAAGAAATACAAACAGCGTGAAGAACGTGAAGATCGTAATCATAGATATGATGAGTCAAAGAACTCTAGAGACAGTAATAAGCGACGAGACCGAAGCCGCTCGTATGAACGACAATCCTCACCGGAACAAAGGGACAGAGATGAGCGTCAATCTCCTGAACGCAAGCAAAAATCCTATATCACCAAAGTAGATAATCGGAAAAGAATTGATAAGGACGACTTCGATTTGGAACGGCCAATTGACAAGAATTCTAAACACGATCGTCGACGATCACCTTCATCTGAATATGAGAGAAATGCCAGGAATCATGATAAAAGAGATCGACAAAGGAAAGAGTCCAGTGAGTCACCACCACCAGAAAAAAGACGTCGAAGAAGCCCTGAAGATTATAATAATAGGCGAGAAGAAACATATTACCCGCGCGATAATAGAAAAGAAGAAACTTATTATCAGATAGATACGAGGCGCGATAATTATCAAAGGGATTCAAGAAGAGATTACTTTTACCAGAAGGATTATAGAAGGGATAACGACAGAAATCGTCGTGAAAGTTCTTATGACAATCGACGACCGGCAAGGAGAAGCCAATCGCCGGATTATAAAAAAAGAGATGACTACAGGAAAAATGATAGAGGCGATGATTATGATAAGAAAAAAACTGATGACAATGATAAAATAAATTATAATGACGATCGCTATGATAACGTAGCAACACGCAAGGAAAAAGATAATGATGAATTAAAACGGAAAAGGCGGAGGAGTCCTTCAAAAGAAAAACGAGAACCTTCTCGTCAACGTTCACCAGTAAATAGTAAACCTTCAAAAAAAGAAGTGCGCAAAGAGCCAGAGAGATATAAAAATCCAAGGCCAGAAATATCAGCTTCTGATGATTCTGACTGGGAGTCACCGCCAAGACAGAGACCAAGTACAGTGACAAAACCTATAAAGTCTTTCGATCGAGAAAGAAGTGAGTCTCCATCCAAAAATAAAAAGAAGCGTAGTATATCCCGAGAACATTCAAAAAAAGATTCCTCTCCACGAAGAGATGTCGAAAAAAAGTCTGAAAAATATACATCTAAATCAGAAACGAAACGAAGTCGCAGTCGGTCAGTCAGAAAATCTCCATATCCGGAAGAAAATCATAAAGCTTTAAAGGAAAGTCATAGACGTACACGTACTCGAAGCAAATCTAAATCTATTTCACCATCAAAGAAGTCGCCAAAGAAACGTAAGAAGAGTATTTCACCAAGAAAAAAGTCAGAAAGACGTAGTTCTTCTCCTAAGCCAGATCGTAAAGATGACCGGCGATCGGAGGATCTCAAATCTAATCATGATAAAGGCAAAGCAGGAAAAGAATCTCTAAAAGAAAGATCGAAGTCTCGCTCAAATCCAAAAAGTAGAAGTTCTTCTAGTCTCAGTTATTCGCCAGCCCGACGTAGCCCAGAGAGATATCGCGATATCATAGAAAAATTACCAGAAAAAGATAAGAGGAAATACATTAAATCACCGTCAGATTTACATCCAAAGAAAAAGAAGAATAAGGACTCCGATAATTTTAAACCAATAACGGCGTGTATGCTGAGTTCTTCTAGTGAAAATGAAGAGATTGAAATAGATTTCTTGCGAATGGACGATTGCGCTCGCCAAGAGGATTTGAATATGAAGGAATTGGATAGACTTAAGGAGAGACTGGCTAAATTGACGAAAGCGTCGATAGAACGCAACAGATACGAGGAAGCGAGTGGGCCGTCTACATCGCACGGTCGCAATGAGCAGAACCTCGACGCTTGGGAAATAGCCCAGAAATGTCCTGAGGATAAGAAAGATGAGCCAAAGGCTCAAACGAGTCCTAAAAAGAATGACGATCCAAGAAAAGAAAGTCCTGTGAAAGTGGACAGTTCACCGGAAACCAAGGAACGGAAAAGGAGCAGATCGCGCCGCAGTTGGTCACGGTCATCACGGTCGCGATCCAGATCTCGCTCACAGTCCCGTTCGCGGTCACAGTCAAAGTCACAGTCGCGGGTAAAGTCTTCCCGGTCACGTACGGCCTCGCGGTCAAGGTCACGGTCACGCTCTCGCTCGTCGCGTTCTAGAAGCCGATCACGATCCTATTCATCAAGGTGCGTTTATTATATATTTTTCTTTTTGTAGAACCTACAGATTGTAAGTTTAAAATAGATACAGGATAGAATAAGAAACAGCTTTCAACATAGTCGCGCAACGTTAATGATTTGATTAACAACATAATTTTCATGTTTCTTATCAGCTCATTATAAAAATTACCAAATTTATTTTGATAGAACATGAAAAACACTTTGAATTTCAGATCTCGTTCAAGCCGGTCAAGCTCGTACAGCAGCAGGAGCTCGTCCCGTTCGTCTCGCAGCTCGTCGCGATCCACGCGCTCGTCAAGGTAAATTATATACCTTGGTAGACTATCGTGCCTCTTCATATCATATAGATTATATCATGTTTTCTTTAAAAAAAGTTTGAAAAAGGCGTTTCAAACGAATTCACATGTACAGTCACGAGCAATAATATATGCCTAGGGGGCGATGTGCAAAAATATCTGTCACTAGAACAAATTCAATAATATCTGTCTGCCCGTATACAGCAAAAATATCTGACATTATTAGGCAGCATAATAAAGTGGCATCAAAATTATATGACGAAAATGTAGAGCAAATAATTGTGACAACCTCTCGAAGCATAAATATGTGACGTCACCTAGGAGGCAATAATATCTGATACAATTTTATATTTCTGTATTGTAAAATATAATTGATTCCTCACAAAAAGCATAAATATGTGACACTAGCTTTCCGCCCGCGGCTTCGCCTGCGTTTTCACAGAAATACCGCATAGTTCCCGTTCACGGCATAAATATGTGACATCAACTAGGTGGCAATAATATCTGACACAATTTCATATTTCTGTATTTTGCATCGATTCCTCACAAAAAGCATAAATATGTGACATCAACTAGGAAGCAATAATATCTGACACAATTTCATATTTCTGTATTTTGCTTCGATTCCTCACACAAAGCATAAATATGTGACACCAACTAGGTGGCAATAATATCTGACACAATTTTATATTTCTGTATTTTGCGTTGATTCCTCACAAAAAGCATAAATATGTGACATCAACTAGGAAGCAATAATATCTGACACAATTTTATTTTCAACTTAATATTGAATTAATCTTCTTCTTTTTTTTTTATATATAAAAATGAATCGCAAAATGTGTTGGTAAGCGCATAACTCGAGAACGGCTGAACCGATTTCGATAATTCTTTTTTTATTATATTCCTTGAAGTACGAGGATGGTTCATATGTAGAGAAAACGTAAATATGTACCACGCGCGAAGCCGGGGCGGACCGCTAGTATAAAATAAATAAATTTTATTTTAACTACGTTGTTTTAAAACATGATTACCATATTAATTAATATGTGCCGTCGTTGTATACTACATATTGTATGTCTAGATATTATATCCTACTAGCTTAACACCTGCGGCTTCGCCCGCGTTTTCAAAGAAAAACACGCATAGTTTCCGTTCCTGTGGGATTTCCAGGATAAAAGCTCTCATAAGCGTTAATCCAAGTTACCTTCTATGTGTGTGCCAAATTCCATTGTTTTGTCTTTTATTTGTGTGAAAGAGTAACAAACATCCTTACATGATACGAACTTTCGCATTTAAAATATTAGAAGGATATCATATCATGACAAAATTAAAGTATTCATATACTTATATGAATACCCACTTGGGTAGATCTATTTTATTTGAAGGTTCAGTGTAACCTTCGTGTATTATTTAGAAATTGTTTTGTTATATTTGACGTTAGCGGCGTTTGACACGATTGCTCCGTTATTCATTTTCATTTATAGTGCCACAAACTTATCTGACCCGGTGACAGTGTCACTGATGTCGCTTTTTTTTATATAAACCATATATAAACAAAATATTCCGTATGAAAAGTCTGTGAAAATGTGACATTTCAAAATGGCGGCACGTAGTTCCAGTTTTTGCCACCGGGTCAGATAAGTTTGTGGCACTGTACCTATGATATTGCTATTATTTTATTGAGTATCGAAAATTATGGCAAGTTATCATATTATCGTAATTTCATTTAAATAAAAAATATTTACAAAATATAATGTGTCTTTTGTTCATATTCTTACCCCAGCAAAATACAAAACACTAATTCAATAAAAAAACGTTTGGCCTTTTAAAATCCTATCCTATCTTATCCTACTAGTCCTACTATAATCCAACTTCCTATCCTACTAATCTATAAGTAGATACATATTATAAATGCGAAAGTTTGTGAGGTCCATGTGTATGTGTGTGTTTGTTACTCTTTCACGCAAATACTACTGAACCGATTACAATAAAATTTAGCAGACATATAAAGGGTAACTTGGGTTAACACATAGGATAGGTTTTATCCCAAAATTCCCACGGGAACGGGAACTATGTGGTATTTCTGTGAAAACGCAGGCGAAGCCGTGGGCGGAAAGCTAGTGTCACATATTTATGCTTTTTGTGAGGAATCAATTATATTTTACAATACAGAAATATAAAATTGTGTCAGATATTATTGCCTCCTAGGTGACGTCACATATTTATGCTTCGAGAGGTTGTCACAATTATTTGCTCTACATTTTCGTCATATAATTTTGATGCCACTTTATTATGCTGCCTACTAATGTCAGATATTTTTGCTGTATACGGGCAGACAGATATTATTGAACCCGTTCTTATGACAGATATTTTTGCTAATCTGCAAATGGTAATATATTTATGCTTCTGACTGTACTATCGAAAAAAGCTAAGCAAAATAGGTTATTTCACAATGAAAATATAGACACTAAAGTGTGCTTTTCGATTTTGTTTTCGAACGAAAACGTCGATGTTGAACAATGAACGCACATTGCATGCATGCGATATATCAGAACAATGACGGGCGTGTACGCGGATTACCGCAGATCGAGCGGGTCGCACCGATCGCGGTCGCGGTCAAAGTCACGGTCACGGTCAAAGTCGCGGTCACGGTCACCGTCGATACCGCGCAGGGCGGGCTCGCCCAGTTTCCTCGATAGGAGACGTATCACGAGGTACAAGCGCACTACGACAGGGCTTTGATGTTGTTGTTGATTTCATTTTTTCTTTTTTGTTCTGCGCACGGTTTTGTCGCTCTTACTGCAGTTTTGGGGATAGTTCTTTAGAGTTTCTTTATTGTCTCAAGCATTGTAGTATCTATCGTAAAGTTGATACAATTATTTGATAATATCTAAACTTTTAAGTAAATTTATAGTCAACTTATCATTTTTTTAAACAATCAATTTAACCATCGTCAAAATTATAAGAGCGACAAATTTTATCGTCACATTGATTTTAATTTTGTAGGTGTAGTATATTTATCAATATTGACATTATGTTATACAACAAAAATTCTTGTGTAGAAAGAAATAACGATCATTTTTTAAATTATTTTTATTCTTTTTAACCGACTTCAAAAAAAGGCGGAGGTTCTCAATTCGGCCGGTATTATTTTTAATTAATAAATAATGCAATGTCAATATGCCTAGTGTGTTTAGATGTTTTTAATTTTACCGAGTGTCGCTTGAAATGCTAACACTTATACTACAGCTTTTAAAGATCATATCATAATATTTTTGGTTTTTCCCTATCTGGATGATATATTTACAAAAATGTTATGATAAGATTGTTGATTTTCCTGTTCTTTTTTTTTTGCCAATTAGTCACGTGTTTTATTTTTTATTTTTATAGAAAAAAAGTCACGAAAAAATAGCACGAGTTGAGAAGACACGAGTAGGAGATAAGACCTGTAACTGTCAATTGTATGCGTTAAACTAAATTTTGAGAAATTCCATGTTGACTTCTTTTTCCAAATGTATGATAGAACCCTATTAAGTATTTATCGATATAATTTTCCTTTCTTTATAATGTCATTTTTCCACTAAATAGTTACTTTTTTACCATTTAACTTTACCTATTTGATTATATTAACAAGTGCTAATAATTTTATTATAGCACGATTGAATATTTTACTTAATGTTCTTGATATTCTTTATAACTTTATAAGATATGTGAGGGGACTCTTTTTCTAATTGTTTAAGTTGTGTGCGTTTGAGTGATGTGCTAACTTTAGTGTTTAATAATAAATGGACTGTATTTAATTTGTAAATATTAAATACATAATTTAAGTTATTTTATGACATTTTTGAGTCTTATTTAGATATTTTTTACATAAATCTTTGGCGAATTGCAGACAGTTCAATAATATGTAAAAAATAAAAAGATTAATGAATTTAGGAATGAAAGTAAAAAGTTAAATTAATTGACTTGTTTTTTCTTTCCTAGCGCACCAATAATAGATGTAACTTATTCTTCCAAGAAATACAAATACAGGAGAAGATGACTACGTAATTATTATAATATATGATATAGGGAAAAGTGACAGTGTTGCCAGATGTAGAAATTGTGCTATTCAATAGACATTATTTAGTTCAAGTGTGTTAAATTTCGTTCAACCGTATTTGTGTTATATTAAAGTTTATTGTAAAAATATTTTGTTTTTATTTATCTTTTATTTTTGCATGGTAGAAACCAAGCTTTATTATACACATTTTAGTAAAATCATTGAAATATTTTTTCTGTTCCTGAATTGCTAGATAAGGCTTCGATTTTGAGAGGTAAGCAATATTTAACTTATTTTGTATACATTAGAAATTAAAGACTTGCCAACTAATTATTCATTATATTTTGAAAAACGGACATTTGGATCGTTTGGTAGTCTTTAGTTTGTAAATGAAGAATCATCGTAAACTAATAACACTACATAATTCAACTATTACACATATTTATATCACTTACATAATACTTATAATAATCTATTAACTTTCATTCAAAACACTTACAGTGTTATTTTCAGCAAAAAGCATCATACATTAATTTCAATAATAATATGAAGCATGTACTAACCGTTAATTCGCTTACTAACCGATTAATATTATTAACAATTAAAACAGCGCACGTAAACGCCCGATTCCATACCGGAGGCCGACCCCCTCTTCTCCTTCAAGCGCAAGTTACTACAGCAGTCGGTCATCAGACAGGAGCTGGTCGCGATCCCCGCGCCAAGAACGCGAATAAAAATAGAACAATTGATATTATTTTGTCCGTGGTTACCTTTGTCTATGGTCAACTAGACCAAAGTCTATTATTTATAACTTTAATGTGCTGGGTGTAAAAAATCTTTTATCTGTCATAGAAAATCGGTAACATAGTTTTTTTTGCTTCAATACTTTCAATGTACTTATAACATATTTTATTTTGTCAATTTATTTTTATTTTTACACCCATCGCAATTTTCGTAATACTTACTAGTCATAATTGTGTACCAAAGTCTAGTCAAATATGTAATGTAAACTTTTTTTTACAATCTAATTTATTCATTTTATTTTTTATTGTCATGTTATTAATTTATTTTGAATTGTTGATAATTTTATTCCCTTTAGATATAGGAAAGGCACCAGAATACTCAAAACAATAATAAGCTAAGTTTTATTAGATTAATGTGCAATATATTTATTGAATGTATTTTAAATCTCACTAGTCATATACATTTTGTCATGGAAGTGAACCATGCAACATTTACTTGGTATTTATAATGTGCGAAAGAAGTTCAACACTATTTATAGATGTTAATAGCAATGATATTTTAATTTAATTGTATTGTACCAACAAAAAGGTTGAAAAATCGAAGTCAGGATTTATTTTTATTACTGATTTCTATTTTTTTTTCTAGTAAAATACTGGCATCGAAATTATGTCAAAAAATTTAATTTAAGCGACAAATACAATCTTTGTAGTGTATTGAGTAAACATACAGTACAAAATAATGCAGAATTCTACACCAGTGTCTGTGTGTATACATATGTATTAACTGTGTCTAGTAAAATCCTTTGCTGTTTATCTCTCCCCTAGCGAAGTAAGCATTTAAATGTAATAAGCAATAACAAGAGACTAAAATAATACACAAGAATCAGATTAAAAGTTTTATTAAAAACATATGAATATAAAACTTGCAGATTCTTAAACAGTTTTGACTTTGTCAATGCTTATAAGCCATAATAAACTTGATATTAACATTCAACATTTGTTTTATGTACAATAAAATAGATAACTCATTCAGTGTAATTTTACTAACCTTTACATATCTAACCCATCAAAATAATCATCATCTTTATATTTACATTAAAAAAGTTATCAAATACAATACAACCCTGAACACCCATATCATTATTCATGTAGGAATGTTGTTGGTAAGTCTTTCAAAAGGTAATTTGAAATAACACTATCATACTAATCAATATTATGATCATATTTTAATTCTTTGCAATGTGAAAGACCAAAATAGAATCTAAAAATATGCAGTCAAATGTTACAGATACAGATTTTTAATGTATTTCTGACCAGTTATATGCAGAAATATAAAAGATAACCCCCATCGTAACATGCTATAAAAATTATCTTATATTATGCAAAATATGTCTTATCACTATTAAAGATAACAAGCCTTATTTAAATTCAGTACCAATGAAAATGCCACCACCAGTCTTTATGTAATTAGGAAGCACTCATTCTTTTTTCTGATTTTGTCGCCTTTTCGAAGCTATGAACATCGCCCATCCGAATCCGACAGCATTCATAAAGAGAACACGCAACTGAAAATAATTAAAAAAATATATGTATTTAAATAGAGATCCTTTAAATTTTATAATATAAATTTAATTCCTATTTTGCTTATTCAAAATATCCTATGATGGAATACCGTTGTAAATTTTCCTCATATCATTTTAACAGGAAAATACAATAATTGTTTGTTCTATGTATACATTGAATATTGCCTGTAATTCAAACTTTATTTATCAGATAATAACATGCTTGTGTTACTTATTATAAATGTCTTGTATCACAGATATAGAATCACATGACCCAAGAATTAAGATTCAAGGGAGCCCTATACATATAGGGGGTTGCAATTTTTAAACTGAAATTAGAGACATTATTTGATATACTGGATACACACAAGCAAAGTTTCATTATTTTTGTTTGCCTTGAGTTATAATTATGGGCAATTGTTCTTGATCCTCCTAGTAAAATATCTCATTACTCATTAAATAAATAAACTGCAGCACTTACCATTGGTGGAATAAAAGCCATGTTGATAACTTGGAAAAGTGTAAGCCATTTCCAATTAGCTTCTAAAACAGTCATGTATAAATTATTAAGTTGTTTGACCGCAGCATTGTGATTCTTTCCCTCAAATCTTGCGAGTGTATATAACGAGAAAGCCTGCATAAATGGGGCCACTATCAGCCTCTCAAATAATAGCTTCTTGGCAAGAGGAAATGCTGAATTGTATGGGAATAGTGTCTCAATGAGTTCATAGACAAAGTGTGGTATACTGCCCCCAAATATCAACCTGAAATGATAGGAACATGTTAATTAATCATGATTGATAACATCCATACTAATATTAAACAGAGGTAAGTTTGTGACATTGTAGGTAGATGTCAGAACTACTGAACCAATTTTAAAAATTATTTTCCAAATAAAAAGCCATATTATTATCTATGAGTGGCATATAACATAATAGGTAATATAATTACTACATTACCAATGAAACAGGAAATTAACACTCAATATTTTACCAGTTTACTTTTCAATATTCCTATTACATTAGCAATCTAGATAGTGCTTGAATTAATTATGTAGATAGATGAAATAACATACCCATATAATCCATATGCAAAAATTGGGTCAAACTTCAGATTTACTCCAGCAACTACTTGAGATGCTATACTACCAGCACAGCCAATCACACAGCTATAAAATTATCAAGAGTTGTAAAATATATTGGGTCATATAATCATGTACTCGAAAAAATTTCGTTTATTAACTATTATCATCGTTTAAAAATGTACTTTGACCTTTAAGACAAACTTTAATAATAACTATACGATACCTGGTTAGAGATTTAGTTTTAATCGGGTGCAAATACAAGTTTTGTAAATAGGAAGCAACCAGATTCATAATAGGTTTCGACAACGACATTTTTATAGAATGTAAAACAAGGCACACGACACTTTTCAGCGAGTTCAAAACAAAAACTAAATTTTGATTGTGTTATCACTTATCGCAAAGTACGGTATTTACTATTTAGCTCTTGCTCAAGGAAATATTGTATACAAAACTCTCAAGTAGAATCTATTTAACGAATAATACCTATATCAAAGATTAATGCAAAAGTAATTATCAAAATAATTATGATATGACTATTGAATGATAGTCATTTAAAGATTATTTTATTTCAAAAAAGTGAATTGGTAAAAAATACTTGAACTATTGACACTTGACAGGTCTGTTGACAGCTTGAGCTACTGCTACCTGTCAGGCTGTCAGGTGTCATGCTCGGTGTCATGGTACCTACCTTATCAAACTATCAATACATACCTACGCATACCTAATTATCAACGAGCTCACCTTTTTGAAGTGAAAACTTCTTTAGCGGCGTTGAGCACTTTTTCTGTAATGGGTATAAAATTTTAAACTCGCGTCAGGACACGTGACCTTATCGGATACCATTCCAAAATATCAAACATGCTCAACGTCAAGTTTCAAGCTGTGGTTTCAAGTTTTCACCAAAGAGTACGTTTTCACTTCTGCCGGCACTCCCGGAGTGCAACCCGTCTTTTTTTTATTAATTTTAATTTTTAATATGCCATATCGTTAGTTCATGGTTTGTTCTTAATTGTTTGCTATAAATAATTGTTTGTTTGTTAATTGTTTATTAACAATAAAAAAAATAAAAATATACTGTTTGCACCAAGTTTGGTGAGTATTCCTTAGAATATACTTTGTATCAGAGACATCTAGTGGTGAATAGAAGAATCGAAATTAATAATGACTATAGCCTACTTCTAATAGATGGCGCTGTATTCATTTTCAATACTATACGATTCGTGAAATATAATACAAATACTATAAAGCACTAAGAAAAAATGTATAATTAAAGTTTTGATGGTTATATTAATATTGATTTAGATGCAAACTTAAAATATCACACTAAAGTACAAACTACTAGCGCCATCTACATCAAGATCAGATGTATTATATTTTATTTCTGTGACATCTAGCGATGACTAGGCATAACTAATTGCACACAAATTACTGCAAGATTCTAATAGATGGCGCTTTTATCAATTTCATAATTACTGAATTTCCGGAATTACAAGTATTACGTTTAAAAATAATAAGCACGAAAGTGTTAAGCCTGTGCTAACTAGGTAATCCATACTACTATTTGTATGAGAAAGGACATAGGCTACTTTTTATCCCGGGAAATAGGATAGGTTTTATCCCGGAAATCCCACGGGAACAGGAACTATGCGGGTTTTTCTTTGACTGCGCGGGCGAAGCTGCGGGTGAAAAGCTAGTAAAGAATAATGACGTGTTCGACCGAGTGAGCAAGACGCCATACATTTTTTTTACTTATTATATTATACAATGATTATACATTAATCTACTACTAAACTTGCCTTGGGCGTTGAAAGTTTGAAACACATGAGGAGAAACAAGAATTAGGATTTAAAAAAATAAAACCACAATAAGAGAGAATAGTTTATTTATTATAATAAGATTATAATAAAGACATTAAAGAACATTCATAAATTATACTAAATAATTACAACCATAGTGACATATAGACATCATGTAGTTAGTTTTTAATAATTATATTATATTATCCTTCATTAATATACAATAATAATTATTCAATAATCAAAAAGCGAAATTTCTAGAAGTATAAAAATATAATATAAGTATAGTTATCAGCCCTGCGTTATGCAATTTCATAACTCATATACATATTATTATTATTTATAAGGGACCCATATTATTAAAAACTGTATCATTATAATATCTGAACTCTGAAGACTTGTGCGTTTTAATAGAATATTTCATAATAAAACTCTTTAAAATAAATTTATATTACATCCTTAATAAATTAAATTTGGCTAATTTTGTACAGTAGCTAAGTTTAATTTCAAAATCAATTCTTTATAAAATTTATGATTTCAGTCAGCCATTATCCTATTTATTTTACGATACTTAAAATTGGCACTTTGATGGCCTTTGTAGTGTAGTAAGAATATGTTTACAAGAAATATTGTTATGTACATCAAAATCTGAGTTCGCACCTAGCTACCATTGTACAATTTATCCAACTGACTCTGTAAGTTATGAGATGTAATTGCTGGAGTGTCAGGTATTTCATTATTTCTCATTTTCAACGGTGTGTTCAGAAACTTCATGTTTTCTTTCATTTGCATATACATGTTGTGAGCAATGACGTTACTGCTATCTAGCATTGTAGGTGACTGTACACTACTTGATACATTTGGCATTGATTTATGGAACACTTTCTTCCGCAAGCAAAGATTTTTCTTTGGTATTTTGTAAGATGGTGACTTGATGACGGAACATGGTTTGCTTGTCAATGTATTTTTGTCTGTCTCAGTTATTGGTACATTGTCTATAGTTTGCTCAACTTTAATTTCAGGTTTAATCTCACTTGTTTGTAATGGTTGGCTGTTTTGCTTGTCCTGTATTAATTTTTGAACATGCTTCTGACGTTTCAAGTATGACTTCTTAATACGCGTCAAAAAATTAATGCAATTTTCTATTGTTATTACACTGTCTTTTACTTGTTTCTCTGTTTGTAATAAATCATTCAGTTCAGAGTTTATACTCTCTGTATTGTTAACGGTTGCTTTATTCAACAAGTCACATAGAGACACAATAACGCTTTCTTCTCGTTTACTTGTCTCTTTTAAGTTAGTCAAGTTATCAAAACTCATTATAGTATTGTCATTGTAAAGTATGGAGTCTTCGTTCAACGAAACATTATTGGAATTACTGAAGAATTCCTGTACATTTCTGTATTCCTTGAATGGTGTGGATACTGGTGGTGACACTTCTGCTATATTTTCTAATGTAGGTTCTTCCACCTTGGCCGTTTTCTTCTCTTCTATGTCATTGATTTCTTTCTCCTTTTGCAAGAAACTAGTGTCACTTGATTTCCATGAAATGTTGGATATTGGAGTATCTGGTATTGGCGGCTTCAGTTTCTGCTTTAATATGCTTTTTGGTGTGACTGGATTGTGTTTGGGAACATTTGATATGTATGAATAGTTTTCTTTATTTGCTATTGTCACTCTGTATGGCCTGCTTGAAGCTGGAGTTTCTGCTATTTTACATACACCACTGATTCTTATTAGAGATATAGCTGTAAATAGTACAAATATATTAAAAAAAAACAACAATTTTGTAATTCATAATATAATACATAAATTACAATGAAAAACATTCGAGTAATTACCATATATATCATACTAACTTTGAATTAAGAAAATATTAATATGTTTACCTTTCTTAGCTTTTACAGCTGGCTTGGGGAATTTTGGTGTTTCTGGATTGAATCCAGTTTTCCTTGTGTTCAAAGATGGCTGAAATTTGTTAATGGGATAATAAATAACTGGATCCGTGGTATAATATAAAATTCCTACATTCAAGATTCTAAATATGAGGAATAAAGGTCTGATTAAATTTTTATTGTACAACACAATTTCTTCAAGATTATGAAACCAATTACAATTTAAGAGTGTGCTGTGGGGTCTACTATTTATAACTTTTTTAACCCTTAGCTGGTATCGCCTTTTTTGGCAACACTACCGGTATCGTGGGTCAAATTTTACCCATACCAAACAATCTGTTGTAGAACGTTGATTTTTTATAATTTGTATAAAATATGGTTAGTTATGAAATAAACAAATATTTTTTTACAAACTTTGTTTAATTTTAGAATATAAAAAAAATATTATGTTTTACACGCATTTGTAAATAACCTTATTTTTTGGCACTTTTTGGTTAGTGTGAACTTAAAACATAAAAAAAAATAGAAATGTAAGAAAAAATTTAAGTAAAAGATATTTATGGCACTTCTTATATCTTTATAATAACAAAAAAATAAATTACTTCTGAGATCAGCATAAAATAAAAAAAATGACAACCAAAACCAAAATGACTTCTGACTGACCATCTTCTTCGCTCTCATCTCTCGTATTTTCTCTTATTCTCGTATTCTCCTCTTCGTTTTCACTGTCGTCAGAACTTACTCCAAAATACAAGTCACAATACAGTCTTCTGAGCAACTAACAGGTTAGGGACTGTCTCGATCGTCGTCGATGATTTCGTCGTCACAAAGTTGGGTTATATTTGGTGTCCTTTCATTTTCCGATTCCAAATCATCACTTAAGTCGTCTATATCAACTCCTCGATTTGTCTGTCGTTCAGAAAGCCGCCATTATAGTACAAATAAACACTAAAACAAAAAAAGTACGTAATTACACTCAGTGAAAAAAGTTACTTATTTGGTGTCGTGGGTCAAACGTGACCCAGACAGCTACTTACCTCCACTCCTAAGATAGTCCCAGCGCTGCACTTCCACCCCCCGCCGCAGCTAGTGACGTACTGAGAATACGTAGAAGCGCACAGTCGTTGCATAAATATTAAAAGAATTATAACCGAAAATGTTTCGCTTCTGGGTCAAATTTGACCCACGATACCTGCTAAGGGTTATAACAATAAAACTAATAATAATTGTTTCTGTAGTTGCACACAAATCCAATAAGCATAGCTTTAAAACCTACATATCTGTGTTTAATTTTAATGTTGTCTTTCTTTCTTTCATATTCCTAACTCACAAAAAGTTATTGTACTGTACTAACAGTACAACTAGACCTACAGACTAACGACAGCTATGAGCTAGCCAGACAACTGGTGTAAGTGAGACAATGTATACTTACATCTATTTCATAGATACACTACAGTTATAAATTGGCAAATTAAATAGAATACATAAATAAAAAGAGAATGGATAGTGCCAAATCCTTGTTACCTTTGGTTTAGATTGAAAGTTCAATGATTTTTTCACTGGTTTGTTTTTCATCTGTTCATTCATAATAGTTGTCCTTCGAAATTTATTTTCCACTTTTACTGATGAGTTCCAATTCTTTTTATTAGATGACTCAGCTGTCTGTGCTGGTCGCCTTGGTGTTTTATCTTTTAAAGCTAAAAATAAACAATGATCAAAAAATTATGAATAATTTGACTGTCTGTTTAAAAATATCGAGATAATATCATTATTCTAATTTTGTACCAAGTATTCCAGCTTGCATTTCAGCTATAGTCATAGGTTTAATAGATTTAACTGCTGTTCGAGTCTCGGCCAAAGCTTTTCGTGGTTGCTTTATTGTAGTTAACGATTGCATAGAATTATTTGAACAAATACCTGAAAAAGTTATGATATTTAATAATAATTATAACAATTTGGTTAATAATCAAAGCTTTATGAAATTTCAAAACACAACACATAAAACGTACCACTTAATCCTGGTAGCAATTCTGCCATCGTCATGGCCTGGAATTTAGGCCTACTTTTCGCAGTTGTATCCATTTCCAATATTTTTTATTTATTTATCAGCATAAATCTAAATCTGCACACTAAAATAAGCTAAAATACAAAATCAACATCGCTAGTTTTTCAAATTTATTTATCAACTGTCATCCGACGGCGACCGTTGAAGACCGAGGTTGAAGAAGCGTTTCTGAGATTCATTTTACGCTGTTACGCGTTATAATAATTAGAAATGACAGTTGAAAATTATTGAACCAAATTACGATATCATACAAGCACATACAAATAATTATAATTAATATAAATAAGTATGGTATTTCATTAAATTTTAATTACCTACATCATAGAAAAATATTTTTTACGTAAAAATGTGTGACTCTTTTTAACCTGTGTTGGAAAGTTAGTGTTATTTATGAGGCGTTTGTAATAATCGCCTTTGATTTAATTTAATTTAACTTCTGCTGTCTTTCTGTAAAAATCATCAGTAAGTTATAGGTATTGCGGAAAACTTTAACTGTGAGGTTACGACCGATAATTACTAAATTATCTGTGAGAATGACGTGTGACAATGATAAATCAGTGACAACTGACACTTGACAGCATGATCAAATTAATGACAAAGCCAAAACTTAACTGAGAAGTTTGTTTAAAATATTTATTGTTTATTTAATATTTCTGTTTCAGTAACCCGTAAAATTGAGCAAAATGGTGACAATAGCAAAAATTAAAGGTTTTGATGCCTTTGTTAATTATACTCAGAGCATAGATCCTGAAGGTCCTCTGGTGCTATTTTACTTTAGCGGTTCCAAAACTGCCGAAGGAAAAAGTTGGTGCCCTGATTGTGAGATAGGTAATTGAACGATAAACTGATAAGATTTTGTGTTAGTAGATACTGTGAATTATTCTATTAAGTATAACATATATTTACTCATAAAACCATTAATAGACGAGCTCTGATGTTTGAAATAAATTTAATGATTTACCGTTTTAATTTCGTAGTTAATCTATATAATGACAATAACTTAAGATTGGGTAAAAGTACAGTTAATTAATTAGTTTTATTGTGGAGTTAATCATGATTTTTTATGCACACAAACATTTCATTATTTTCGTATTAAATATCAGCTTAGAAACTTCATGCTTAATTATATAGAAATGTTAAGTATGACAACTATGTCATTGTAATTATGTAGTTATAATAATTATGCCAAAGAAAACTCCATCTAAAAAAATTGTTGAATTAAAGAATTATGAGGAATTCACCAGTTTTATTGAAAGTTTGTCCAATAAAAATAAACATGTGTATTTTTTCTTTAATGGTGCTAAAAAGGAGAATGGTAGGAGCTGGTGTATGTACTGCCAACTGGGTAGGTTTCACAATATTTGTATTGTGGTAGAGGTTTATTATTAAGGAATATCAAATGGATTGTGTATGTGAATTACAATCTTTTTCTTTTATTTAAAGGATAATTTACATGGAATTATTATTTGACTTACTTCAATTGTATTCATTATTATAGAAACAGATAAAGAAGAAATTGTGGACGGATTTTATGATATGTAACATGATATAGTACAAACTACAATGTATAACATACATGTATTGTATTGATATAATTTATAAGCAGTAATGTTTTCTTCAATTAAACAAATCTTTTTTCAATAGATAGAGAAGTTCAGGAAAAAAAAAACCAAGACGGTTAACAAAAAAATTTGATACAGCAATTTTATACTTACTTAATTTTTTTTATTTACAGCTGAACCAATTGTGCAAGCATTTTTAAATGAAGTAAAGAAGGATTTCATATTTGCCTATGTGGATGTTGGGGATAGAGACTAGTAAGTTTGAAAATTATTTATCTTATTTAGTTATTTCATTTTTTAATTTTATTTTCAAGTATCTTTTAACTTGTACTAGCTTTCTGCCCGCGGCTTCACCAGCTGTGTCTAAAACTTAATAAATTATCTACTAAATCCTTCCTCTTGAATCTCTATTAAAAAACTGTACCAAAATGCAATGCATAGTTTTAAAGATCTAAGCATATATAGGTGTCTGTTAAAAAAGAGGCTCATTAAAGTTTATAAATAAAATAAAAACTGCTTTACTATATTTAAATTTTTTATGTATTAAAAAATAATTTCAGTTGGAAAAACCCCGAGTGTCCTTTCAGAACAGATACCAGAACAAGGCTTATGGTAATTCCTACAATCATCAAATGGAAAGGTGTACAGAGGCTAGAGGGTAGTCAGTGCAATAAGAGAGAACTCTTACAAATGTTATTTGAAGATGAGGAAGATTAATTATTTTTGGAAGTGTAGACATTGTATTGTGTTATTATTGCTTAAAAATGTCACATTTTACTTATAATGGAGCATTAATATGCTATAACTAGTAGCAAAAAAAAATATTTGAAATCAATGAAAGATTCAACAATATCCAGTATTGGTTTTATTCAACTGTACAATGGTAATTTTTTTGTGTAATAAAACATGGTATTTCATAGAGTTTAAGTGTGGTAAAAATGTAACAGTCTATGATAAAAATGTTTTAAAAGCTATTTCCTGTCAATATTTATTAGGGCAGATGTTTTTTTTCATTGATATCTTTGTTCTGGAAATATGTATATAAATAAGGTAAGGATATTTAATAAATCCTTTTGAATTTTTACATACTGGTTTTATTTAACTCATCCTTATCCTTAATGAGAAGTGAGAACCCGTATTTATAGGGTTAGGGTTCTCATTATCTTGTTTGGAGATCTATAAGAATCTTCTAAATGACAAATAAAAAACATTGAGTCTAAAAATATTGATCACAAATTCGTTATGTACCTATTACAATTTGCAAGGCAATTTTTTTTATTATATTATGCTGATTCATGCTGTGGAATACAATTGACAGTAGTTAGATTATGGAGATCGAATTTCGACCGCCTTTTGTCATAGTAATTGGCAGTGATCAGTAGTGATACAAACTTACCAAAACATAGCTATAACGCAGATAATATAATACTAAAAGTAAAGGTTAAAAGGTAGGTTAGGTAGGTATAAAGGTTTAAATAAAACAAGTTATCAGTATAAATTATATATTACAACAAATAAGTACAAAATAAAGTACTTACATTGATTATTATTATGTTTCATTAGCCAGTGGTTTTATACTCAAACTCTTATATCTATTGAAGAAGTAAATTTCAAAATGGTACTTTTCCGATTGGATAGTCGTTGATGAATCTATAGTTTGACCAAAATATTGTAAGCAGTTAAGAGCTAAGAAGTTCAACATTGCCCGTAAGTACATTTTACATAATATTTAGTAGGTAGGTACATAAAACTCGTTCAGAAATGTAATAAAATGTTTCATGTGAATTATCTAATAAAAAATGGGGGAAAAGGTACGGTCTACTTTGTATAAATACTTGAAATTAAAATCTTGAGAAATCTAATATGTAATTACATAACGAGCTCCCTAATTACCCTTAATAGGAAATTATTGTAATTGTAATATGTAGTGAATAAAGGACTAATAATCTACATTTTTTTTTATTTATAGGTAAGTATAAGTATTTTGGTCTTAGTCAGAAGCGTAGCGTGCCTTGGCGGGGCCCCGTATAAAAATTTGTTTGGGGGCCCTTAGGGAGGGTAAAGATTTCTCACAAAAGCGTACGTTGGGGGCCCCCTTGGCGCGGGGGCCCCGTATATTTGATACGGCAGATACGGCGGTAGCTACGCCCCTGGTCTTAGTCTTTATTTTTGTCTAACAATATTTGATAGACAAAATGATAACCAATTTCTACATATTTTTAGTAATAATGATATTATTTTATAAAAAATGCCATGAACAAATCTAGTCTTCAAATTTCCAATACCAATAACCAAGGTAGTTAGTCAAATATCCAAACATTCCTTAGGATATTATTTTCAGTGATGTCTTTGTACTTATATTCAAAAGTATCAAGTATTTATTTAACTTGTTACATATTGACGTACCTAAAAAACAATAATTAAACTCACAATCTAAAGAATTGTCCGACGCAAAACTCTGCCTACGTTTCTTATACAGTTTTATCATGATTGCTATTATGCCATTGCATAATTGATTTTTAACGTTACTGCCACGAAATAAGGTGTTAAATGTTAATTATAATTTATATCTTTCATATATCGATATCGCTACTCGTACATTTTTCTATGCGATTGTGAGTCTAGTTTTTTAAAGAACGTCAATAATTAATAAACTAGGTATATCTCACTAAATTATTGTAGAATAACAAAAATAATCGTCGTCCGTCAATTCAGACGAAGCATAGAACCGTTAAAAATTCATAAAAAAAATCATGTTTCCCAAATATCACAGAATAACCTAAAGTCTTATCTATATATATAACAACTAATCAAATTATCTATGTAAGAGTAACTGATAAATTTCAATAGGTACCAAATATACTTTGAAAAAATAATTGATAGATCAATATTGAAAAAAAAAAAAATTGAGCGATAAAAAATATGCATTTACACCTATCAAATTAAGCCAAGCAAGAAGAGTGAAGTTACATTAATTACCATCAAGCTAAGAATTAGAAAAATTGTTTAAAACATAATAAAAAAGAAAATTTGAGAGTTCCCCATCATTTCGGTACGAGCTAAAAAAACTATTCAAGGTCAAAGGTCAAAAATATGAGTTTTTCGCTATTTTCGCGTAAACGGTAAGTTTCATCAAAAATTACTTCGGATAAAAATTGTAGATCTCAAAATTATCTACAAAAAAGGTATCAATACTTTTTTTTCTAATAGCTACGTCGTACTATCGTTTTTGAGATATAACGAGCTTAAAAGTTGCAAGTTGTTATGGTGTTCAATAGTTGTTCCGGCGCGGGTGGGAGTAAAGTTTGAACTGGTTCTAACGTATAATTGTCGACCAAATTTTTCTAACTATCAGCTTGATGGTAATTAATGTAGCTTCAAATGTCTATATTGACCGCACTAATTTGCTACAACGCAAAAAATATGTTATAAAATTGAAAATATACCTAATAAAAAGCTGATAGCTTATTGGCTAAAATAGTATATGCATATTAAAAAATAACGTCAGTTCATTTTTCTGATATAAGTGACTAACTACTACTATAACTACTGATAATTATTTGTGGTAGCTAATTGTTTTATTCTTCTTTTGTAACAGTCATATAATATTGTTTAAACACGAATAAGTATATTTTGTATGTCATAACTATAGGATACTATGCTATAAGGCAATTACTTTAGAATAAATTGTACTATCCCTGCACAATCAATTGAGATAACTTTATTATATTATAACTTGTCTCATTTTAATGCAAGGGCTATAAAATTGAAAATATACCTAATAAAAAGCTGATAGCTTATTGGCTAAAATAGTATATGCATATTAAAAAATAACGTCAGTTCATTTTTCTGATATAAGTGACTAACTACTACTATAACTACTGATAATTATTTGTGGTAGCTAATTGTTTTATTCTTCTTTTGTAACAGTCATATAATATTGTTTAAACACGAATAAGTATATTTTGTATGTCATAACTATAGGATACTATGCTATAAGGCAATTACTTTAGAATAAATTGTACTATCCCTGTACAATCAATTGAGATAACTTTATTATATTATAACTTGTCTCATTTTAATGCAAGGGCGACTATAGAGGATATAATATTATCATATTATAATATTATGTCTATTTTTATTTCTATTAAGATATTTTGAGTTTTGAAAAACAAACTGCCACCTAAAAATATCACTAACAGCACCATAGACAATTTTTATTCATCAGAACTCGAGGCGGCAATTTTTAAATCCGCCAATTCGTCTTCAGGCACGTCTGTCATGTTGAGATCTCTGGACGGAATTGAAATTAGAACGTCGTAATATACCTTCTTACTGCGTAGGTAAGAACTTTTGTTGTCGAATACTACTGAATCTGAAATGGGGAAAAGATTTTGTTTAGAAAACATACAACAAAAAGTAGATGTGTTTTTATTTTCTAAGTCATACCTCAATGTGACTGTTATTTTTGCACAGATTTTTTTATTCGAGACTAGAGCATATTTGGTTTTAAATTAACCTTTATTTTATTAAGTATACGTATCATTTAATATGTATCATTTTTGATGGACTTTTTAAATTTATTTATTACATCACTATTAGTCGATTTTTTGTATTTTTTTTTCTAAATAAATAAATACATACAAGTAGCAGGCCCCGTAACAGGCATAACGCCAACATCAGCGGGTCCTTCAGAGAGTTTCCTTGGCCCATGAACAATGCTCTCATTGCCTTCTGCATCACGTTTCTTTATTAGGAACTTTATATCGTGGTTTTCGACGCCTACGTCCCATCTGAAAATAAATATTTTTAAGGAATGAGTAAGTTTAAATTTTTCTATATTCCTCAAACATTTTAGTACACATGTACTAGATACAATAACTTGCAACCTATACTGCCACTTTAGGCAAATATCCTAATAACCACATAAAGAACGCAACGCACGCAATAAATCTACATAATATCTGCTTAAAAGACGAGCACATACGTTATTCTATACAATCGAATTTAGATAGTGCCCAAAACTTGTTCTATTGCATTCCCACATTATTAATAAATCGATATCACTTTTAACTGTTGTTAATTTCAATTTGACGATATATTTGAAAGCGTAGAACAAATTTTTGTTATTTTTCTTCGTATAATATTAATGTTAATTTTTCTGCAATTTGTATAATAAATAACAATGAAATATGTACTTACTTGAGTACACTCTCGCTATCGGGACATAGTAAATCAACGACGTGCTTCTCTCCAGTCTTTACAGTCACTCGTGTGTAATGCTCTGAGTCTTCTTCCTGGATGTTACGGGAATAATATGATTTTGGTACTTTACCCCCTGGTTTTACCTGTAAAAGTAATTTTATTAATTCCTTAAATCCGCACGGAGACTGTTGAAAGCCGGCTTTTATGTTTTAGTTTTAAAATAACACGAATCTATTCAATTCCAAATTCTCGGTATAATACAAAATGCCGAGTGTTTGTAAACTGACGACTCCGTTTGTAAAAGACGAAATTATAGAAATTGTCTACGACATATACAATACGATATAAAATAGATATTATATAGTTATATATATTACAGACTAGCTGCTCCGCGCGGTTTCACCCCCGTGGCTCCACTCCTAATGGTTGTAGCGTGATGGTATATGGCATATAGCCTTTCTCGATAAATAACACCGAAAGAATTTTTCGAATCGGACCAGTAGTTCCCGAGATTAGCGCGTTCAAACAAACAAAAAAGCTCTTCAGCTTTATAATATTAGTTTAGATATAGACACGGAAAAAAGCAATTCGTAATTTATTAGTAGGTATAGATACAGTACAGTATATTTTGCAATATAATTTTTACTCAATCACACTGTCACAAGGAAATTATCTATAATGGCCTGTAATCTGCAAGTACATTACTTCCTGTTGATTATATTTTATGAAAATGAAAAATGTAGCATAATAAATGTTTAGAAATAAATTACATAACATTATAATATTGTCTGTGTATAATCGGAAAATGAGATCTCATTATGATCTCGATTAGATGACTTTCATTTAGATTGAACCTTTTTGTAGTTCCGTGAGTTCAAAAAGTAGCATAATGACGTGTATAGGAAAGTTTAAACCTCACGTAGAAGTTCTGTTCTTAGAATGCATTCCATGGGCTTTAGTGAATTTCAGGGATTTTTTTTCAATAAAAAAGTAATATGCAACAAGGAAACATCGTCGAAAAACAAACTTACCAAGGAACTACATTTAGGGTCGCCATTTTCGTCAACCATAGAGCCGCCATAGTGCACGGGAAGGAATTCCTTGTCTATGAGCGCGAGTATCTGTGGTTGGTACTTTTTAGGGTCTGTGCCGAATATCCGAATTTTCGATATTGTGTATTCGTGCATGAACTTCTTGACAACGGAAAATGCGAGGGAAAATACTTTTGGCGCTGAAAAAGAATATTAATTTTTAACACAATTATAATATATAATAGATTTTTGCATAATATAATCTCATTCAACCTCGAGAAAAATAGCTCTTTATAAAAGATAATAATATACTGTATAAGGTTTCATTAAAACCTTTTATTATGTAGCTAAAAGTACATACATAAAAGTACATAGTGTAATATTAAACTTAAATTTGCAACACAATAGCGTTCTTTTTTGTATATTACAAGAAAATTATGGGAGATTAACCATGAAAATTATTACGAATACATAATCTTTATTATTTTTCACGTAAACGATTATAAAACATTCTCTTTCCAATGCCAGATAATTAAATGTTATGAAATATGTAATTAGGTGCCTTATCTTTGTTAAACAATTAAGTATTAATAAAACTAAGTATTTATATATGATAATCCTGAGGAAATTATAGTGTGAGTTCTAGCTCATAAATATAGCGACCATGTATAATTATTAGTAATCGATATCGATTTTTTTTCTTTGAGAGTAGACCATATATAATCAAATAGATACTTACATTTGCTCAATTTATTCTTTCATAAGATTGGTAAAATTCTCAAATAGTACAAATAATATGAGCAGTGAATAAAGTTTCCAATATAATTTCAGCTAAGTATAGAAAATGCTTAGCAAAAATGCTACTGAATATTTTAAATAGAATTTTTGTTATTTGACATACAAATAATATTACCATTTATTAAGAAGCAGGCCTTCAATATCTCAGGGTAGTTGGCTTCATAGATCTGCAGTAAAGTGAACACCATTTCAGCGGCTGGTTTCCACGCGTACTGTCTGATGTTGAAGCCTTCGAGATCGAATATTACTGTCACCTACAAAAAAAGAGAATATTTTTAGCGATAGAATATTTCAAACCAGAGACAAGTGTTTTTTTTACGTTTTGTATTTAAATTGTGTCGCCTCTTACCTTATGGGCAAAGTGTTAGTTTTAATTTTTTTATTTTATAGGTGGTAACAATTTTTTCCCAACTTCGTTTTACTGGTTTTACTTACAATGTCCTTACGTTACATTCATAAACGATTACCTACATAATATACTATAGCAGAAACAAGACCCTAAACTTTATTCTCTACATCAATAGCCAACAGTTTTGCATGAATAGCTAATTTTTTAAACATACCTTCAAAGCAGCAGGGCCATGTGTCAAAGCCTGTTTTCTACCGAGAGCCAAATAATGTTCCAAATGTCGCAGAATCATCCTTATAAGATCTGTCCTCGTAACAGAATGTAACATTCCCCACGCGTCCAAACCGACGAAGGGCACGATTATAACTGGAAATTTATTTAATTTAAAAGCCTTTTTTTGAAAAGTAATACGTGTACGTAAGGAAAATGCTTTAAATCTACGATTGAGATGCAGTTTCGGCAAAAAATATACAAAAAAAAGTTTTTTTTTATTATAAAAACTTTCGATCAGGAATTATTTATTAAATTATTACAAAAATTAATCATACTTGGAGATCCTTCCTTATCGAATCCCGTGCTGCCGCTGGGGAAATGTTTTACCAAAACCTCTGGTGCCTGCCAAGAGTTTAGTGTTGTGTCTATGCCCCACTTTTCCCGCCATTTCATTGACTGAAAAAAAAACATTATTTTGAAAGTGTTTTGAAATTTTTAAAGTATCTACCTGCTTGCAGGAAATCTTAATTTGCTCATCATCATTATCGTGATATGAATTCAAATTGGAGAAATAAAAATCAAAACCATATATTTTGAAGTGAGTATATCTTGTTAATAGAGCTTAAAGCTCTATCGATGAGGAACTTTTTTTATCTTGAATTGAGTATTTGCACCGATTTTATACGTATTGGTTGTTTTTTAAAATTGCAATTGTATACATTTATAAATAACTTACGTCTCTTAGCATTTTCTCCGCTGCTTCAGGGTCCCATTGTCTCGCTGTAACAAAAAAATAGAAAAACACGTTAACTGATAAATGATAAATAGAATAAAAGGTTATTGCACTTGTTATTCGCATTAACTATGATTTCAATTATGTAATAGATAAACATATAAATAAAAAATAATTTAGAAAAATATGTTACTTATTTAACTTTTGTTATGACAAATACAATATGTATAGGTACCTTGATGTATACATATAAGTTATTACACTTGCTATTTGCATTAACATTGATAAAGGTATGTAATAGATAAACATACATTTACTTATTTAGTTCAACTAACACAACTAAATTATCTAGTTGTATGGATTATATTTTAATGACAGAAAATGGATGTTCACATGCGAGCCGCTCTACCTATATATTTTATTCTCACATAAATGGGAGAAACAGAAAATATGATAGGTATGATTTTATATGTTAAAATTGAAGCAAACTAGCTAATACTTTACAATTCAATATTTCATATTGCAATGATAATATATGTTTGTATTAGTGATGCGTGAATCGCTATTCAGGTCAAAGTAACTAATATTGTTTACAATAATCAACATTGGCAATGAACTTTTACATGTGTTTTCAAATGTTATCTCAGATTTGCGCAAATCAATTCTTAGCTGTAAGTTATAACATATTAAATATTAAAAACATATTACGTTGCAAATGTTTATCATTTTTAATTCTTTAATGTAATCGGAAGGTAATCGGATTATAAATAAATTTGGCATATCAATAAATCGCTGCTATGCTGTATCGCCTGTATCTTGCTGCTTTATTTCATATTTAAAATATCGCATGCGTTATCTTTTGACTTAGAGCAAGTCTTTTGATATAATAAGCGTAGGTATATTGTAAATACTAAACTTATCTAAAAAACGTTTGGCATTTTGGATTGTTTTAAAATTCATTCGACTGCACCAAACTGGAATGAATATTCTTATTGACAGTTTAATCTTCAAGTAGGTAATATGACTCAGAAAAGTTGTGTGTAATTTGACTCAGAAAAGTTTACGAGTAGTTATGTTAGTATATAATATTATGTACGCAATTTAATGTTAAAGACTTCTTAAATATGGTTTTAAAATTATTAGATTTATGTATAGCCTGGGTTACTGTCTATGCTCTAAAGTCTCATACTATTTGCAAGTGATAAGAATAAAGATGACTAGGAAGTATGTAGTAACTATTGGTCGACATAGTCCAGTCGTTAATTGATAACACTGTTTGAATTTTAAATAATATTGACTCATTCTTATGAAGCCAATAAGCATTTGGAATTTAGTAGATATCGTTTAATCGAGTCACTATGTATTTTTTTCATGTTATAGATATAGGCTATTAATTTTTAATATTTAATACATATTGAAGCTTCTCTTATTTATTTTGATGAAAAAGATGTACATTCGTCGAATTTCTGGGTAAAGGTTGGTAATGTATTCGTCATTTGTGGTATTCAATAACGTATATTTTGTATAATTATTTATTTCTTTAAATATTTATAAGAAAAAAAGTAAAGAGGATTAATACGCTTACCTCTAAGCCATCTTAACAGGAAGTGGTCATTGTGTTCAGGTTTCAGGACATCTTTTACGCTACGACGAAACTGTAATTAAAGAGAATAAAACTTTATAGCTTCAATTCATTTTATAGCACCATACAATGTTAAGCTATACTATGTAAAGGATGCAATTAAAGGGTATCAGTTTTTATGCACTTTACATTGACTTTAAATTGTAATTAATTACACTATCTACATACTAATTTAGAAGAAAAAAAAATTATAATGAGCGACAAAGTAATTGATTTGTAATTAGGTCTATTTCTTTTGCTCTTAATGTAGCTGCGTATTAGAAAATATTGTATCTGCATAAATAATTGAAAACTGAAAAGTTCTTTGATATTGAAACGTAATTTTAGGGTTATGAGAGATGCATTCGTTCTTGCTGCAAATTTTCGACTCAAATTTAACAGATTAAAAATAATTATGTACTTAAATATCTTTGACTGACCGGTCGGCTTGGTTGGTAGTGGCACTGTATTCCAAGCCAGAGGTCGTGGGTTCGGTGCAACTATTTGTGTGATGAACATAGATGTTTTCTCTGTGTCTGGGTGTTAATTATCTATATTAAGTATTTATTTAAAATTATAAATGTATGTTTATCAGTCATCTGGTTTCCATAACACAAGCGAAAGCTTAGTATGGGATCAGATCGTGCCGTGTGTGAAAATTGTCCTGAAATATTTATTATTTATTTTATTTTTATCTTTAACGTGTCTTTAACAGTGTTATATTTTAGTCTGTTGCAAGAAGTGGATTTTAAAAATAATTCTGCGGTTACCTAGCAACTGTATTGATAAAGCAAGTATTGCATTTCGGAACAAGTTTATTATCAATCACAATCGGATTTCTATTTAGTGTTTAGACATTGTTTTTATTTATTTTATTTAAAATATAATGGAGGGTGATAATGTATCAACATTCAGTGCTGATGGTGGCCAGGATACTGTGGGTCTTCCGCGCATTGTCATGGTAACTGAAGGGTCTGATACCTCAGCATCATCAGCCTCATCAACATCGTCTTCTGAAGACAACTGGGCAGATCTAATCAAATCTTCCGAAATACCACCAGAATACTGGCATATACAAAAGCTCGTAAAGTATATGAAAGCGGGCAATCAAACAGCTACTATGGTAGCACTATCTTGCCTTAAAGACCATGACTTAACAATAGAGGTGAACCAGCGAGCCATTCAAGAAATAGGCGGACTAGAGTTATTAGTAAATCTTCTGGAAACCCGAGACTTGTGTTGCATTTTGGGTGGACTGGCCGTTCTAAAAGACATAACACCAAATATAGAAATAAGGAAGAAAGTCACTGATCTAGGTGCAATACCTTTACTAGTTGGCCTCCTATCTGACCCAGCGAGAGATGTACAAATACTAGCTGCAGAAACTATAGCTAATTTGGGAAGGATTCGAAAAAGCAGAAAGTTTTGCAGAAAATACGGCGGACTGCCGAAGTTGATCGACTTGTTGGATATAAAAGAGAAGTTGGTATTTAGATAAACTTACAGGATGTCCCTCCGTCGGTGTAATAACAGATTTGCATACGTTGAGTACGTAAAAAATACTGGATGGATGGTGGGACATCCTGTAGATGTATATTAATGAAATAAGCATTTAGAATAATATTTACATAAAATATTTAAGTACATGTTCTAAATATTCAAATTGTTAAAATCTTACGTATGTTAAGGACGATTCACACAATTACTTTTGCTTTATTTACGATCATTATAATTCTCAGAGCGTGACAAATGATGGCCGTTACAAAACCATGACCAATTGCCATTACAGATACCTAGTTACACCACGAGACCAGCTCAATCAAGACGAGCTACAGTTTCTAGATATCGCAAGGGCTGGTGCCAAAGCCCTTTGGTCGATGTCGTCCTCACAAAGGAACAGAGAAGCAATGAGGAAGTACGGAATGATACCGTTGATAGGGCGAATGCTGAAGACCATTCATCTGGACGTTGCAGTGCCAGCCGTTGGCTTGTTGCAAATGTGTGCGAATGAAACTTCCTTTCAATTAGCTATACAGACTGAGAAGATGGTGAATGATCTGATCACACATTTAGCTAATGAAGATAAGGATTTGAAGGTGAGCTAAAGTTAAGCTTCATCAGCTAAGTCCAACAGATATAACAAAATACATAATCGACACATTTAAATGGTTTATCATTCGATTGAAATCTTGCAAAGTTGAGGTCGATACCTCGAATACCTTTTGGGCACATGTTTGATTTCTTGTATTTATTTTGAATCTTTGACAAAAAATGAACACTTATATTTTACAAAACACAAAGACTTAAAAATAAAAGCTATTAATCATTACAATAAGTACAAAAAGAGTAAACAAAGAATTTGAATCACAATAACAACACAAAAGCATAATTCGTTTAGCTGGGATTTATTTTTGAGATATTGTGTGAAAACTTTTAAATAATAATGTTGTTATTTTTCCTTTAAAGACCTATTGCAGTTTGGCGATTTATAAATGCGCAAGTGATTCAATAACACGGGACATGATTCGGGAAGCCGGTGGCTTAGAACTGTTGGTGGAAGCTGCCCAGGATAGCACGAACAGAGCCAATAAACCTCTAATGGCGGCTGTAACTGGCGCCCTATGGAAATGTGCTAACAGTGAAGCAAGTGTGAAGAGATTGGACACTCTAGGAGCTGTTCCAATACTAGTCAGGCTATTAGATGACGAAAATGACGGAGTATTGACCAATGTCGCCGGAGCGCTCGCGGAATGCGCTAAATATCCACCTAACCGTGGAAAAATTAGATCCTCTGGTGGAATACCGATGTTGAGTAAGTAGTAAAATTATCATTTTTTATGTGGTTCTTTCATTTTCGTTTACGAAGCATAACACATCAAAGCAGTTTATTACCGATTGAGTAATTACATCACAACGTTTTCTTAATTTCTCTAAACTGAAATATGCATTTTTGGTGAAATATGTATTTTACTTTTACAGTACACCATTTAAATAATACATACAAACCACTGCTAGAGAACGTTCCATTGGTACTAATGGAGTGTGCAAAAGACATTAGTTGTATGAACGAAATTGACGAACTAGACGGCGTTCGACTGATATGGTCTCTACTAAAGAATGACTCGAAAAAAGTGCAAACGAATGCAGCTCTAGCACTGAGCCCTTGCGTTCAAAACGCGACTGACTCTGGAGAAATGGTGAGATCATTTGTCGGGGCGTTGGAACTAACGGTGGATCTATTAGATTCGGATGATCATAATGTACTGTCAGCGGTTTGTGCAGCAATAGCGACAATTGCGAAAGACCACGAGAACTTGGCGGTTATTTCTGACCACGGAGTCGTAGCGAAACTTTCCAAGTTAGGTAAGTGTGAAGTGTTTTGTGGTTATTGTTATGGTCACGAATTGGAAGTCTTTAATGTGAATAATAATAGCAGTACGTAATAACAATTTTGCTTAACCGATATTACGCTTTTAGTTATTACTAATGGTGAAGCTCTTTGATTCTTAATTACTGTGGAAAATACAAACTGAGATCAATTGCAATCATGACCAATTTTGTACAGTAATGGACTGCACTTTTTTGCAGTATGCAATTAGGGTAGTAATAAATAACGATAAAAAGTAACCGAATACCTACCATTTAAAAATTTAATTATTTTGAACAAAAAATAGTGGCACAGAGATGTGGCAATGTTATCGTTGACTTCACATTGCCGCTGTCCAAAATATACGTTTAAAAAAATTAATGAAAATAATAAAGAGGGACATAATAATATACAGGTTGAACTGTCCCATTGTCCCACTAGGAACCATAATATTTTGGTTTTATAGAATAACATGTTGAGAGATAAGAAACCTGCGATTCAAACAGTTTAACACCGACCCCTGAACTCGACTTATTTTCCTCATGTTATTTCATATTTGTTTCTTGTGTGTATTTTCTATTGACTACTTATATTATATACGTTAAAAATATATTTACACAAAAATTGTGATCTTAGCGTCACTTAACTTGGTTCAGCGACAAAAACTCATGTTTATTGACCTTTCTATCCTTACTTGGGTTTTACTTGACAATTTTTTGCGATTCTTCCATCGAGTCTATTTCTGTCATAGAATACTCACTTATCTTCTGTTTACTCGAGAAACTTCGCTCCATAATGTAATAAGGACTATAAAAGGACCCAAAAGTTAAGAATCCCAAACTTTTATTTGATTCTTCAAAGGCTCCATTTTAATTTTTAAACTTTCCTAATCTCTATAATACGAATTTAAAGAATCGAAAAGCTTGGTATCTGAGCGTTTATGTTAATAGCTCACAACTTCACCATTCTATCACCATTTCAGTGAGCACAACAGATGATCATCTTCGTGCCAATTTGGGTGTTGCCATCGCCTACTGCTGCGACTGGGCACAGAACCGCCAGGAGTTTGGCAAACGCGGCGCCATTACCCCGCTCGTCAACTATATGACGTCACGAGACCCTAACGTGCATCGGGCTACCGCTTTGGCGCTTTACCATCTATCCTTCTATTCTATCAATTGTGTTACTATGCATGCAGTAAGTTGAAAAATAATTCAAATGTTGTATAAAAATAAGACTCAAGTAATCAGTAAGTACATATTATTTAAATGCCAAAGACTTGTTATAAAAATTGAAGAACAAATGCAACAAAAAATTAATTTATACTTGGAAAGAAATAATATGAGTCATAAATAATACGGCCCGTAACATTTGCATTTTGCACTGCTCTGACAAGAATAATTTATAAGTTGCGTTGCATAATTAATTAAATTCAATGTTAGTTACCAGTATTTTTTGTAGATTTATTTTTTAAACTTTTTTCAAGAGGAATAGAGATATAGGCCTACCCTCACGTACCATAATTATTATAAATATGTAATCGTAATTGAAAAAAGTTAAGCAAATGTGCAGTTCTAACAAAACTACTTAAATATCATGTTAGTCTATGTCATCGTTACTCGTTACTAGGTTACGTTGTTGAATTTTGTTGAACTGTCAAATATAGCCTATTAAAATGGCTCTACTACAGCTGTGCCCACGGTTTTTCTCGCATTGCTGCGCTCCTGGTCTTAGGGTGATGAGGTAAGCTATAGCCTATAGGTATAGGCTATAGCTTACCTCGATAAATGGGCTATCTAACACTGTTCATCGGACCTGTAGTTCTTGAGATTAGTGCGTTTTTACAAACAAATAAACTTTCAGCTTTATAATATTTTATATTAGTTTAGTGTAGATAGGCGTTCAACAATGCATATAGACAAGGTTATCAGTTATTGATTTTCTATGTTAATGCTAAGAAATGTGGGAAATTTTCGGCATGTATGGGCTTTTGTTCGTGACTTCGATTGTTTTGAAAGAGAGATTAAAATTGCGATTGCCGATATAGCACTCGGATATATTGTAGCTTTCTTTATTAAGAGATATTTTCGACTAAAGTTGCCGGCATCTTTAAAAATATTGTCATAAGCGTATAATTCGATTTTTTATGCACATTTGTTGCTAAAATTAGCACATGCATAACAATATGTATATTGATATGATAATTAGCCGTTATATTTTGGCCTAGGATTTTATAATAAACATGATGCAATTTGAAAACAAGTTTGTATATATTTTATTATAAATTTAAAACAAAGTCATCCGTCGCATCTGTCTGTCTGGTGCAGGTGTGGTCTGGACGCGATAAACTCAAGAACTGCACCAATTTCTCATTATGTTCTCGAGCATTGATATAAGGGTTCACCAATGTTCTCGAGGAAGATGAAGTATATTAAATGCATTGATATTGATAGATTATGTGCGGTGGTTTTAGTTATAGACAATGCGGTCAAGTCAGTCAAGAAAGTCAATTTATTGCAAATATCATCTCCTAGCTAGCTGAAGAGTTCGTTTGTTTGCTTGAACGCGCTTGTCTCATAAACTAACTGTTACATAATCCATTTATCAAAGAAGGCTAAATATGTATATCATCACACCAATAGGAGCGAAGCAATGGGGGTAAACCGGGGGCAACAGCTAGTTAAAAATTAAAATTTTTCAGTTTTTTTTTGCTTTCAGGCTGGTGTCGTACAATTTCTCTTAGAGACAATAGGTTCTAAGGATCCCATTTTACAAGAAGCATCTGCAGGCTGTCTCTGCAACATCCGCAAATTAGCTCTCGCTACGGAAAAAATCAAGCTCAAACAATAGTAGGTAATTATTTACCGGTTTTACCGTAACATGGTGGTTTAATAAAATGATTAAAATGTTAGATAGACACTTGTTTTTTCTTAATGCTAAACGACCTATCTCGTTTTAAATGTTGGTAAAAAAGATTGACGTACCTACAGTGGAAATTTTGAAATGAGATTATATACGTTTTTTGTTAGAGTAATTGAATATA
This sequence comes from Colias philodice, assembly GCF_061535455.1. Taxonomy (NCBI): domain Eukaryota; kingdom Metazoa; phylum Arthropoda; class Insecta; order Lepidoptera; family Pieridae; genus Colias; species Colias philodice. The sequence continues at coordinate 11,112,886 of NC_143094.1, read as the reverse complement.
TTTAACGAGTTCCTTGATAAAATAAATGCATGTTTATTATTGTTCGAGATTGATAAAATGGCACATTGTCCAAAATTGAATATTTTGTGGTGAGATGAGCGCTTTCTCTAACTATCAACTCTACTACTATTAATAAAGAAGTAGGTAAACATATTGCTTTAGAAAAAAATTCTAACGGACAAAATTTTGGAGAAAATACTATCTGTGACAAGGAAGTATGGATTTTTCAAAAGATTCATGCAATATCTAACAACCTCGTACCATCTGAATATCTGATTGTGTCTGTGAATAATTTACTATATTAATATGCAACTTTACAGAAATACGTCGAATCACGCGTGGTAGGGATAAGAAAAAGATGGCGCGTAACGATAAAATGTTACACTAAATTTTTTTCCAACCCCGATAAAGAAGTTTCACTTCAAAAAATGTAGCTGTATTGTATACTATACAATATATAATTTTAATGTGCCGTTGTCCTTGACACCAGAAAGCAATGGGCAATCAATTAAAACAAGTTTTTATTTATTATTTAATTACTAATGAAAACGTTAAATGACTCAAAGCAAGGACAATATTTAACTTTTTTGCATGATTACTCTAAAAGGAGAGTAATGTTTTCCTTTATTACTCGCAAAGTACTGCTTGACCCATTTTTTTCTGTCTTATATATATGCGAAAGAATACAAAAACAAAGATCTAGAGAGATGCAAAAATTATAGCCATCTGGTTCTGGATTAAATCAAGTAAAATTAATAGCGAAAATTTCAGCGTTCAGCTGGATTAAATCATCAAGTCAGATTAAATTGCGTTAATTGAGATATTTTTTACTAATTACTTTATTAGTGTACTTACATATTTCAGCATATTAAAAGTACCTACCTACTACCTATAATTTTAGGTAGGTACCTACTATATATACATTTTATACATATTTTTATTATGCTCAATCATCCATGTTTCTCGTGATTATTTTTAGTTAGTCATACAAAACAGTCGATAAATTTAATGTTATAGTTTACAACCATCAATACTAGATATTATATATTATACTAGCTTCCGCCCACGACTTTGTACGTGCATCCCCGTTTTTCCCCGTTCCCGCAAGAATTTCGGGAAATCCTTTCTTAGCGGATGCCTACGTCCTAACATCTACCTGCATGCCAAATTTCAGACCGATACGTCCAGTGGTATGGGCTGTGCGTTGATAGATCAGTTACCTTTGAGTTTTATATATATATAGATGTATGTAGTCTCTACATTGTATACCTACTTCACAATATTACTGTTACTCCCTTGTAAACTTAAAATGATTATTAAAATGAATATTTGTTTGTCCTTTATAGAATCGTAAGCTGTGCATTTAATCATATGATGATCTATAGTGTTGTGCATGAGCATATGAAGGTTTCTGAATCGGTAAGCACAATCTTCGACAGTGTTCAGGCGTAGCCAGGGGCATAACTAGTGTAGTATAATTTTCATAAAGTAATAAGGTATGCTGCAAGAGGACGATGTCCACTGCACTTGCGCAAGCGCATGCGCCTTGACCTTGCCCGCAGTTTCGTAATAGGCCGGTAATGTAATCGTAATGTAAGCAGTCTTTATCCTTGCCATTACTGTTTGAGGATTATCATCTTTATTTCGTGTTGAAATTGTATTAAATTAAAAGAGCAGTACATTGTGAATATATAAAAATGAATCGCAAAATGTGTTGGTAAGCGCATAACTCGAGAACGGGTGGACCGATTTCGATAATTATTTTTTTATTATATTCCTTGAAATACCAGGATGGTTCTTATGTAGAGAAAACATAAATATGTACCACGGGCGAAGCCGGGGCGGACCACTAGTTGTGAATAATGTTTTAAAGTTTTTTATTATTAGTGGTAGCGATAAAATTGCGTATGCGCTCGAGTGTTTGTTATTAATGGTAGGTACATGAGGATGGACAAATTGGTGTATTTAGAATTGCATAAAATTTTAAGAAAATAATGACTATTATTAACATATTGTAATAAATCAAAAGATAGGTGAGGAGGTTTAATTTAAGCAGGCTTTTTAAATTTTATAAGTAGGTACTTGATTATGAATAAGTAATATAAAATTTATAAAATTATACATAGTGCAAGACTTGGTGCAAGACTTCGATTTATTTGACAACAAAAAATTGACATTTTTGATTGTCAAACAGTTATTTGCTAATTGCTTGCGGTTATGTTACTTTCTCATGTAACATAAAGCAAAATTGGAAAAAGTTTATATTTATAAAGTATGTAAATGATCTTGTGCGCTAAAATGAACAATATTATATTTCCTTTTTTAAGCTATTGCATAGCTTCTATCGCGGGCCTTGAGCGCGGGGACCGAATCCAGAAATTCCGTAACGAAAAAACCTCACGCTCTCCACTCCGACGGACACGGAGGTGTGGCTTGAAGGCATGCTATGCAATAGCTTTACCGCGGCAGTCCCCGAGTGCCACACGTCTTTTTTTATTAGATGGTAGGTATGTGTATTGAGTATTCAAAAAAACGCCTTTTATACTTAATTGTAATCGCAGGAATTTATGTTGTTGTAACTTGTACCTTTTATTAGTAAACTACAAAGTAAATTAATTAGCATTTAGGATCTAAATTCTAAAATTACTTCAATATTTCTAAATAAAATTATATTTGTCGAACTTGTAGACAACAAATAAACTCATTAATTATTTACATTAAGATAAACAAATCGTCCTAAATTGATTTGATAGTAATATCAATGTTTATTTAAGCCAGGTCAACAAGACTCTTTCTTCTTAAATACAATAAGCTATTTGCATTGAGGAAATTCAAGTAATTAGGAACCAAGTACGACATAAAAATTTCATAATATTGTTAAGAAACATCAGAGTATACTTGCAGCGAGATTAGCAACAATCTTACAAAATGTTGCCGTTAATATGAATAAGTGAATACTTGCGAGCTGCAATAAGGTAGCGTAATATCGGTAAAGATATATAATAAACTACTATGAGGAAAATTATAAGGTGCTTTAAAGAAGAACATATTTGGTTGGGTTCGAAAATATTTCATCTAGCTAGAGCGCGCGGTTTGATTCAGGGTACGAGGATAAAAACTAAAAACCGGCCAAGTGCGAGTCGGGCTCGCGCACAAAGGGTTCCGTAGCAGCAAATATAATAAATTACAGTTAAATCAACCTATCTCAAAAACTATAAGAGATACTTTGATCAAACCAAAAATCGTTGAAAGAGTTAATTAGCATGCATCACCTCTATTTTTTTTAGAATTTTATACCCCGTAGTTATAAAAATAGAGGGGGGGGGACATACTTTTTACGACTTTGAGAGCTGATATCTCAAAAACCGTTCACTTTAAGAAAAATGTTTTTTAGAAAACTTTATATCATTTTAAAAGACCTTTCCATTGATACCCCACACGGGTATGTACATCGAAAAAAAAAATTTCATCCCTCAGTTACATGTATGGGGGGCCCCACCCCCAATTCTTTTTTTTACTATTTAGTGTCATATTTTTGTAGCGGTTCATACAACACATATTCCCATCAAATTTCATCACTGTAGTACTTATAGTTTCCGAGTAAATCGGCTGTGACAGACGGACAGACGGACAGACGGACAGACGGACATGACGAAACTATAAGGGTTCCGTTTTTGCCATTTTGGCTACGGAACCCTAAAAAGCCTATGTGCTAGTTCCGACTATAATCTATCTCTACCAATTTCTTACAGATACGATCAATTTTTTTGTAAACCTTAGGTTTGGGTATTGCTTCTTTTTTTGTAGATTAAATATTATCAATGTTTTCTTATACCTATATAAGAAATGTCTATACGTACTAAATTACAGTAAACAATGGAACAATATTTGTAGCTACGTAAAGTAGAGAAATTATGGTAATTTCACTTCTGTTATCCAAACTGACATATTATGGTTTAAGTCCACCTACTATAAATTGGTTTAATAGCTATTTGAGTGGTCGAACACAAAGAGTATCAGTTGCAATGGAGGATGGTAGTATCAGGTTGTCAGAATGCAAAACAGTAACAAAAGGGGTTCCTCAAGGCTCTATTTTAGGACCCCTTTTGTTCATATTATATAGTGCCGATATTGTAAAGCAAATAAAATCATGCAAATATCACATATATGCTGACGATGTTCAGCTTTTTACCTCCTTTTACCCAGATGAAACGTGTTCCGCAATAAACAATTTAAACTTGGACTTAGCTTCAATATTCGCATGGTCAAGCCGAAATTCACTTGTGCTAAATCCTAATAAGTCGAAGTTCATGGTTTTAGGCACACCTAAAGTAGTTAGCTCTATCCAAAATCGTCTTATTCCCGTAACTATTAATAACGAAGTCATAAAACGTGTTGCGGAAGCCCGAAACTTGGGGATTATTTTTGACGAAAATCTACGATTTGAAAAATATATTAATGTTACAGTAGCTAACTGTTTCTATCGTTTAAAGATTCTGTACCGAATTAGAAAATATCTCAATACGGAACTTCGCGTAAGACTTTGTGACAGCCTTGTCCTATCTAAATTTAATTACATGGATGTGGTATATGGTAGGCGGATTTTGAAGCGAACGAAGCGAGCAATACAGCGCGTTCAAAACGCATGTGCCCGGTTCTGTTGGAACATTCCTCCACGGGAGCACATTACGCCATTTTTAAACAAAGCCTGTGTGTTAAATATGGAAAATCGACGACGACTCCATTTCGCCTCGTTCCTTTTCGATATTATTAAGTTTGAATCTCCTCTATACCTCTTTCAAAAGTTGGTTTGGATGGGAGATCATCAGGCAGTGTACAAAACGAGACAAGCAGCGACTAAACTGATGATTCCTAAACACCACTCTGCCAGTTTTCGGGGAAGCTTCAAATACAGTGCCACTAAGTGTTGGAACAATTTACCACCGCCGCTTCCTAGCCTTCGCGCGGTTGAGAACTTTAAAAAAAAATACACAGTTATATTACTAGAGAAACAGATCCAACCTTAGTGGCTACTGATGATGATTATCTCTGTTTAATATATATGTATATCTATCAAATGTAAAAAATATTGAATATACGTTAATTATACTTTCTTTTATATATTTATTACTACTTATATCATATTTATTCTATTAATTTTTGTTTATCTCTGCACATAGACGTATTATTATTAGTATATTTTTTATTTATTGATTATTTATTTTAATATTTTCTTACTGTAATGGAGGTCACTCTGATTATTGCGACAACATTTAGGGGCCACTGAAAACCAGCGCTGTGCGTGCATTTCTGTCGTACAGTATTTAGCTGAGTTGGTCACCCTTTTTCGAGGACATCCTACCGTGCAAATTTCGTTTTATTTTTTATCTCTTTATAATTTTACTTTTTTTACTGTTTTGTTTGTCATGTTTTTAAGACTTTGTTTGATTATGTCCTTGAAATAAATGTTTTTTCTTTCTTTCTTCTTTCTTTCTTTCTAATTAATTGTCAGGTAGCCCAATAGATAAAAGAAAAAAAACTTGAATTATTTGTATGGGATTTCAATTTTTTGGGAAATAGTAAACTTATCAAATATTAATACCTAACAACTTTTAATATACCACAAATTTCAATAGCAGCAAAAAGTTTTAATAATAAATATGTATTAAATAACAAGAATAACTTCTTTTTTCATGTCTCAATTAATTAAAATTCAAACACGTTTAATAAAGTAAAATTTAATCATTAAATACTCATACAATTTATTTCAATTGACATGGGAATTATCATTAAGGTACATTGTTTTTTTGTGTAAAATTATTGTGATGCCCTTTTTAATTATCTTCCTTAATGTAAATTCATTGTATAAATAATAATACCTCTAAATTATGAAAATTTTAAAACAATTAAAATATTCTAAATATTGTTTTATTGAGGAAATGTATGGCTAGTGTTTTTGTTGGAAATAATTACCTTCCTTCAGAATAACCTCCTAATTTTACCTCTGTTTTCTTTAGATGAACAAACAAATGAATATTTTTTCTAGATAAATAGCTTTCAAGCTCATATGTTTTCCGCTCTTCCCAAAATCTATCTTTAGTCTAGTCTACAATATAAATTAAGAGTATGTGTAACTTTTTTCCATAAACATCTGTGGTTCTCACGGTGGCCTTGACTCAGAAATATTATCCAAACTCGTTTTTACATAAAATTAAAAAAAATGAGATAAGCGAAGTCTTAGTAAAAATTATGAAACAGAAAATGCCAAATTGCATACGTTTATAGTACCTAAGTGTAGGTTCATATTATCAGATCGTGCCGTGCGTGAAAATTGTCCTAAAATATTTATTTTATTTCCTATATTTACTTAGTCATTGTCTATTAAATTTAAAGAAGTTTTACGCAAAGTGGCTTTTGTGTGACAAAAGTTTGACCTTATATTTCTCCAGTAAACATATGAGTTGTATGATAAGCAATAGGCTCGTTGGCCTCCGATAATAATCATCATTTTATGCATGGAGAGCAAAAAATGTAAATATATTTCAAAATGAGGTTGCGCCATTATAGCTAGTGGCATAGGTCCTTTTCCATGCAAGTAAATTGGATTACTTATTGAAGACAACGTTAAAAGTACTGAAGGAAGGAAACATATTCCTACGAAGGGCAGCACACACTCAAAACAACACGTAAAAATAATTTAAAATACTTTTTCAACACAGAAAACAGCCATAAAAGCTTCCTTGACTAAAATAAGATGACCTTGCCCTTCAATATTTAGTTGTCTGTATTGTGGACTGGTTTTCTAAAAGATTAATTATCTATACTTTTATATTATTTATGTAAAACTGCAGATTTTGTTTGTTTTATCCGCATTGCTCCACTCCTATTGCTCTTAGCGTGATGATATATAGCCTATAACCTTCCTCGATAAATGGGCTATCTAACACCGAAAGAATTTTTCAAATCGGACCAGTAGTTCCCGAGATTAGCGCGTTCAAACAAACAAACAAACTCTTCAGCTTTATACATAATATTAAGTATAGATTAATATCAAGAACAGAACAAAGAATTGCATGTATTAAAATTGTATTGTTCCTCATATGTAGACGACCTTCAACCATAAAGGGACCAAAGATAATATAATACTCTACATGTAGCGTAATTCTATATAATAATTTGTCTATGGTTGACGTGTATTAGAAAGTTATTTATGGTTAGATTTCACTAGCGGTGCATTTGCGTGCATTTAACTTAACTGTGTCAAGAATTTGTGATCTAAAGGTTATTTGCCCGTTAGAAAAATTATAAACAAAATATTTCGAAGTAATCCATCTTAATAATATGAGTATAGTAAGAACATAGTATAAAGAATGGCTTTGCAGTGTCTACTGTCTATCTTTTATTCTGTACCGTTTTCATTTTTTTTTTTAAGAATTTGTATGTATTTTTTTGTTGACAAAATTGAGATTTTAGAAAAGGAAAGCTGTTTCTCTCGACGATATCTACACTTAAAATTGGAATTTAGGTAAAAACAAGAGTAATGAACATAATCAGTGCATTACGAATAAGAAAGTATTTCAGCGGAACATATTCGTCAATGCAGTTTAATGCACTTCTCACTCTGTTTTGTTTTCTATTCTATAACATTTCCTTCCTTTCACTTTCAGATTAAATTCATAATGCAAGAATTTTAATTAAATTCCGTATTCTTAAAAAACTTTTCTAATTTCATCAAAATAAATACTTATAAGGTGCTAACTATATTGAACACAATTTTTCGATGAAAATTTTCGATGCTTGTTAATATTTTTGGTAAACAATTGTTTCCATTACTATGGAATTCTAATATTTTCGACATTCAGTGAAAGTTTGTAATAAAACTGTTGAAGATTAACGTCTTTTCTAACGGTTCGTTAATTTGGTACAAGTGTTTTTCCGTTCACATATTAAATGGCATACGGCGTTAAATTTTGAATAAATAAAATTTATTTTTGTATGTATGCTGACAAGTTTATTCGAAACTATTAGTCAGGTTTTTATTTTACATCAATGCAGTTTTTTTTAATCGATATAACGGTAAATAATCATTGCGTATATTTACTTTTTATTACCATATTATAAATTGTAAAAAAATATGGAAGTTTTATCGGCATTCAATACAAAAGCGTTAAAAGTCAATAGAGGATACAATAGGGATCTTTAAGAGGTCTGTTATTTTTTAATAATGGCTATTTTATTGCTTTTGTGTTGAAATCAGGTTAACGGGTGCATCACGATGTAATAAGAAATGATGTTACAAATCATAAACGCTCATTGCGGATATATGTACGGAAATGAAAAATCTCTAATGTAATCTCATTTTGACCCCGTTTTACATTTATTATGGTTATAGATGATGCCTTAATAGCATGTATAATTATATAGACATTTGTAGAGATGAATTGATTGATGTAAGGGATTTTTCCAGGTCTTGAACATAATGTAGAGCTAGAGTGTAATCTCTACTAGCTCTATTCGTTGAGAAACTTTTCACAAAAAAATACTCACAAAAGTATATCTTTGCTTTGATGCTTGAATGAAGATTTGGTAAGGATATCACGAATCTATGGAACGTCTCCGTACTCTACATTTCATTATTTCATTTTGACCTATTTTCAGCGTTATTGTGATATATGTTATTGTGATATATATGCGTTTCTAACTATTATAATTTAAAATAATTATATTATTTAACCCAGAAAAAAGATTAACTTTAAATTCTTGAAATATACCTAGCCTTGAAAGAAAAACCTGTACTTAAGTATCATAACTTAATAGCTTTTTATTGAAAGCAAACTTAAAGCAAGCTTAAAGCAAGTGACACGACAATGAATAAGAATTTACATGTATGTAAAAATAAATATGTAATAAGACAATAAAACGTTTTTTGTTCTGAAATATTCAAAAGTAACAATAGTAATGCCGCAAAAGTGTTAAACTTATTTGTTTATTTATTAATTAACAGTATTTTAACAAAACCGGATCCGACCTTTGGTCTAATGTTCTGTGAAGATTTTAGAGGACGACGACGACCCATTAACTATGGTAAGTACTTAGATAAATATAAATATTAAGTAGGTATATTTATTTTTATTAAATATATTTATTTATATAAAAAGCTGTAGCAACATCAAGGTAATTAACATGTAATCAATACATTATATCAAAATATATTTTGTATCTTTTATAAATAATTAATATTAAATACATAATTATATATTATGTTTTGTTGTCTTTATTGAATGTTGAGGAAAAGGCTCTTTATAATCACATAGCAACAAATAATGTAATGTTATACTTAACGATATTAAAATAAGTAAGTAAATAAAATAAATGCTATTTTCATACCAAAATACGACGTCAATCGAATCATAGGTAGGTATACATATCCTAGAAAGGACCAAGGTTATCCTGTGGTCCTTCGACTAGGCGACCTTTAGGCATAGTATATTTAGGTTTCAATGGATTATTTATATATTTAGAAACCCAAAAATAGCACATCAGTATAATTTTGGAGCTCTATTTCTAACTTAATTAAACGTTCTTATGAATTAAAAGTTCTATGATAACTATTAACTTATTAAGTACTAGCTTTCCGCCCGCGGCTTCGCCCGCGCAATCAAAGAAAAACCCGCATAGTTTCCGTTCCCTTGGGATTTCCGGGATAAAACCTATCCTATGTTCCGGGGTAAAAAGTAGCCTATGTCCTTTCTCGGGTATCAAAATATCTCTATACCAAATTTCATGCAAATTGGTTCAGTAGTTAAGGCGTGATTGAGTAACAGACAGACAGACAGAGTTACTTTCGCATTTATAATATTAGTATGGATTAAGTTACTTTAAATTCAATAGAGCGATATCACTAATAGATTAGTAATTGCTTTATTTATTATGTTTAAACTCCTATTACCTAACAAGAATAATAAAAATATGCTGTTGATATATTCGTTTTAAATTTTAATGCTGATACACGGTGCTTCTCAGCTTATAATAACTTTAACTATGATAAAACCAGTTATTTTCAAGTATATTATAAAGATTAACACAGATAATAAAAAACTTTTACAGCAACAGAGTAAAATGACGCATTTTAAGTGCATTAAGCGATACTTTAAAAATAAACTATTTTTATGAATTCAGTCAGGAAATATTGTATAATATAATTATAGTAAAATACTGAGAATATAAATAAAAAATGTAAAAAGAATTTAACTTTATTTAAGTATTACATATTTGGATCTACAAATACCTCATTTTATAAGTACATAGGTACCTACATTAGGTTGTTACATATCAATAATAATTACGTGCTATTTAGTTTAATTGAATAACATGAATTTGAAAAAAAATTGTCTACAAATTACAATAAACTTTAAAGAGTTTATGTTCGTTTGTAAGTGTATTTGTATGATACGATCTTTTTAAATTCTCCTTTCCAAACGATCGATACGATACGAAATTTTTTAAATCCAATCTCTTTATTTTTTTGTGAATAGGGAAGGTAAGGTCTTTAATGTTAGCTTTGCCGATTTCTTAATAATGCGATAACGATCGTATTTATCGCTTATAATGTTCTTATAATCCATACTAATATTATAAATGCGAAAGTAACTCTGTCTGTCTGTCTGTTACTCAATCACGCCTTAACTACTGAACCAATTTGCATGAAATTTGGTATAGAGATATGTATTTTGATACCCGAGAAAGGACATAGGATAGGTTTTATCTCGGAAATCCTACGGGGCCGGGTTTTTCTTTGAAAACGCGGGCGAAGCCGCGGGCGGAAAGCTAGTTCATAATAATATTGCAAGTGTAAAAAATTGTCTAGATCCCTGAACGAGCGTGTCAAAGTCGCGCGGAATATTAATTAGTATTGTTTGGTATTGTTGCAATTGTTTGTCACGTGACGTTTGTTGCCAAATAGAGTTAGACATGCGTGTGATGTGTCACAAGGATATGAAGGATAATGTGTATAGACTACAGGCCCGTGTTGAAAAAATTATGGGTCATTTGACCCACCAGGTGACCTATCTAGAACGATATAAGAGCATAAAATAATAAAATTCAGCACTATGACGTCACTTGTAAGCTGTCCACCTGAGTGCAGATGAGAATTCGAAGGTTCAGGTAGAGATTTTCTCCCCTTGTCTCCATGATTTTTGTACGGCGTTGCGGAATAATTGATTAAAGGTGGTATAGAAATAGTATGACACAGATGCCGTACAAAATCAAATGACCAAATTTACCCCGGCAACTGTCGAAAAATAAAAATAAATTCCGACTTTGTGGACCACCATTTTTGTACGGCATCTGTGTCATACTATTTCTATACTGCTTTTAAGCCATTATTCCGCAACGCCGTACAAAAATCATGGAGACAAGGGGAGAAAATCTCTACCTGAACTTTCGAATTCTCATCTGCACTCAGGTGGACAGCTTACGAGTGACGTCATAGTGCTGAATCTTATTATTTTATGCTCTTATATCATTCTAGATAGGTCAGGTGGTGGGTCAAATGACCCATAATTCTTTCAACATGGGCCTGTAGTCTAGTAGCTTTCCGATCCGGCTTCGCCCGCGTGATCAAAGCATGAGATGCCTTACTACGGGAAAAAGTCGCTATATAGCAAAAAAAAATTAACATAGAATGTAAATATTCTATGTTAATTTTTTTTTGCTCATCCCACCTTTTACAATATTTTTTTTTGCACAAATCTAAATTTGTTTGTTTGGAAATTAATATAAAACACATAAAAGTAGTTTTTCAATAGGTCTTGTATCGGAATTTGAGACAAACACTAATTAGCGAGGTCGAGATATAATATAATTGCAACACGAATTAAACACAACGCTGTAAGCTCATTTGGACATTTCATATATTTTCAGAATTTAATTGTCCGTGTAATATTACATATTATGTACATATTCATCGTTAATAATTATTCTCGTATTACACCATATTATGATATACCTACAGGAAGTTTTTTGAGTTGTAAGAGGACCGCAGAAAGGGCTACAATCACTTCAAACGCACTCTTTTTAATATTTATTTTTATAGTACTACACGCTGTTTCCTGTTCAAATTTATATAGAACGAAAAATATTAAATCTGCTCAATATTTTACTAAGGGCCGATTTTTCAATGCTTGGATAAAACTTATTCATCGAATAATGTATTAAACTACCATTTTAAAAACGTATTCTAATTGCCCGGATTTGACAGTTTACGTGACATTTGAATGTTATCGTGTAATACTAAATTGGACGGATAAGTTTTATCCAAGCATTGAAAAATCGGCCCTAATCTAACTAAAAAAAGATCACATAAACAAAAGAAAGTCATAGATATACATATATTCCAGTTTCATATTTCATATTTCAATTTATTATTTTTTATTGTCTTTACCAATTTCATACAATTCGAATGTCAAGCAAATTGGACAAGCCGCTTGATCTCGTGTGGACACAGACACGCTGTGTCCGTGTGTGCTGTGTCACACAGCACGGAGCGCACCGCGCTATAAAATTTGACCGTGAAAAATTGAAAGTGCCGTGCACCTCAAAAGTAGGTCTACCGTCTATGCGCTGCGCTGTGGTCTACGTACTCTGTGGCATTTTCGTATTTGTTCAAATTTGTACTGTGACGTAAAAAGCCTTCATATTTTCCACGGATGTTTAGAACAATAAGAGTTTTACTGTTCATGTTTCTTGGTACATCAATTAGCATTTATTACAGCTAAGTATCTAGTATTTTTATTTTGTTTTCCTTTAAATTGTTAATATGTATAGATAATTTGTCTGTTTTGACAAAAGCGGAATAAAAATTGTTATTGTTATTGCTTTAACCTCTCTGCATTTAGATTAATGTTGCTGCTTAGAAAAAAACTTTATTTTGTGTCTACCAAAAATAAAATACTATTTCACACAACAGTTATTATTAATGACCAAATAGCTTTCTATCCATTTTTTCGGGTTAATCGAATTATTGCAGCTTGCGGGTCGACCGCGGCGCAAGATTTTTAAATATAATATTTTAAATGTTTTATTCTAATTTAAATAAAATTTATTTTAATCCAGAATCCTAATTATTATTTTACACTCTAGAATCTAGATAAACAGAAAAATTACCAACATTTCACATAACTTATGCCTCTATGCCCTTATAAGGGTATAGAATGATGACCCAAATTAATCGTACGGTCTATGCCAAATATACTTATTTGAATATTGATATGTCGACATAGTTCTCAGTGAAATAACTCGCAAATCATAAAAAATAACGTTGTAAAAGAATAATGACCTTTTAAAAGAAACGATATTATCGCGACTTTATGTAGACCTATTTACGTAGCATTTACCATTTACGAGATTTTGCTCAACCTGATTTTTTAAGCCTTGAATATTTTTATTTTTATTTTCGAAAGTTAAATTGCTACCAGAATGGATATATATCTGTGATTTTTTTAGTTTGTTTTACAAATTATAATTAAACTGTCAAGAAATAAAGGGTATATTTTGCCTGTGGCTCTACTATACATAACGGTGCATTTAGACCAAACGAACATAGATCTAGAACTAGAGCAAGAGCATTAATCTTTCGTGATCTTTTAGTGTAAACGAAAACTCGTATTTAGTGTTGTTCAGTGTTATAACATTGCATTAAATCTTTTCAATAAGAACAACGAAAGAATGCTCTACGCCTGTTTACACAAAAAGAATTTGACATAGTGGGGTTAGAAAGAGCATTCGCTCGTTTGATCTAAATATACACTAGATCCATACTAATCTTATATATAAAAATGAATCGCAAAATGTGTTGGTAAGCGCATAACTCGAGAACGGCTGAACCGATTTCGATAATTCTTTTTTTATTATATTCCTTGAAGTACAAGGGTGGTTTTTATGTAGAAAAAACGTACGTAATATATGTACCACGGGCGAAGCCGGGGCGGACCGCTAGTGTATTATAAATGCGAAAGTAACTCTGTCTGTCTGTCTGTTACTCAATCACGCCTTAACTACTGAACTAATTGGCATGAAATTTGGTATAGAGATATATGATACCCGAGAAAGGACATAGGATAGGTTTTATCCCAGAAATCCTACGGGAACGGGTTTTTCTTTGAAAACGCGGGCGAAGCCGCGGGCGGAAAACTAGTATTTATATAAGGGTAGAAATGCATGTACCTATGTACGAATTTGTATTAACCAATTACCAAATACTCATAAAATTAATTTATATTCACACAGCATACCTATTTAGATTTTGAACTAGGTGCAAGCAACGAATTATTATGGTACAATACTATGATATCATACCTCGTCTTTAACAATGGTGGCCGTGACCCTTAACTGCAGTATGCAAGCCAGTTTATATTGTCGATAATAATAAAGTAGCACTATTTATGACTTAAATGATAACGTACTTAAGAATATCTTTACAGATTTTATGACAAAGACAGACAGAAAGAAAGAAAAGTAGAGTCAAAACCTTAGTAATGCGAAAGGAATAAATCTTTTTAAATATTTTTAGGAAAATAGCGTTCTAATACGCGCTAATACAAACATAGTGTCATGTAGAATGTAGGTAATATTTGATCATTCATCATCACTATACATAGTATAAAACAAAGTCACTTACTCTGTCTCTATGTACCTATGCTAAAAAAATTTAAACTACCCAACGGATTTAGATGCTTCTTTGATAGATAGAGTGATTCAAGAGGAAGGTTTTAGTGTATAATTTATTAGGTTTTAGACAAAGCGGGGGCAGCGGTGGGCTTAAAGCTAGTCTGCCATAATAAACAATCTCCAATTTATGTCACAATTCACATCTTCATTCTTCAATATAGGTATTGTTGTTGGGCTTCTGTTATTTACTGTATTTCAATGACAATGGTTTAAAATAAATAATACAGAAATAATTTATGTTTATTATTCATACATTATTTCTCGTGTTTCTTTCCTTGTCCTTGCTTTCTCCTTCATACATCATTCATGTGTATATTACAAATTATTAGAAAATGTTCGTCGAGCAATCTAACGTTTGCATACTATTAACGTCAATCAAAATAATGGTTCGAATGCATGGCATGTGGCATGATGGTAATTGGTATACATGCACCATGATATACCTGATGGACTTCAAATTTGATGATAGTTACATTATACATATATGCATATTTATGATTTCCCTTCGTTATCATTAAAATATTATAATTTAAATTAATAAACCGATGAAGTTGCTTGACAAGCCATCTTTGATTTATTAACATCATATACGTACAGTTTGGAATATTTTAAAGACATATTTCTTAAGGAATTTAATTAATTATTATTAATAGATACTTGGAGTAATTAATATGCTTATAAATTATAACACTTTTACGCACAAGTTATTTGTTTTTTGTAGTTCATTTATTAAATAAACTATCAAATCAAAGTGCAACAATCGATTTTTATCATTTATCGAGGTCAAACTAGTGTTATCGTTTGCAAATCCTTGACAATATATAGATATATCGAACATTAATAAGAATTAGTGTTGATTATGCAAAATTGTTTTGTGATAAATTATTTATATCTATTTTAAAGCTTAACTTGACTATTATGTAAAAGAAGTACTTATATGTAAACTCTGTTTATATGTACATAATATAATAATTATAAAATAAATATATGATTCATGATTGATATAAATTGTAGTTACGTTACCAACATTGACCTCTGCAAGCCTGTGCTACATTATATTATATATATATATATATATATATATATATATATATATATATATAAACATACCTACAATATATGTACAATGTGTATGTATAAAAAACATTTAACCCATATTTGTCGATAATAAAATTAAAATTAGTGACAACTTTGGCTTGTTGTCTTATTTATCAACATAGTTGCATTCTAATGTAAGTATGTACTTACTTTAAGTAAAAAATGCTATACATACCTACTTACTTAAACGTTTGGTTATTACATCCGTTTAAAAATAACAAATTGCTTGTTAATGTAATACGACAAAAAGATTTGTTTTTCAATGTAACTAGGTATACTTATTTGTTTTAAGCTATGCACATTATGATTTGTTATTGTTTGTTGATGCAGGCAACGTGGCAAGCATTACTTTCTAATGAGTAGGTAATGAGCATTCAAAAGTATGATAATTGCGCCCAAAATATTTTAGAAACCACAAAATACGAATAACATTTTTATTGTTCTACAAGAAAATATAGTTATTTGTATGATAGGTAAGTATATCTATATTTTGTTAACAGTCATCAGACACCAACTACTGCTGGTTATCTTTTGTCAGTCTGATGTTTTTCTTTGAATAGACTAATTAAAATTTTAGATAAGTAAATGAGTGGAATTTTTTAGAAGGACAGTTACCTATTGTTGCGAAAACACCTAGCCTTTTGTTAAAACTTAGGATTAGCTGGAACAATTAGGTATGTTGATAGAATTTTCTTGTTTTATATGTAACGCGAGAATTATATATTTTTAATCAATGTTTTTAATAGAGTCTATCCCGGTGTAAATTGTTCGAAACGGTTGGTTAAATAATACAATGAATAAATCGCAAGCAAAATCCATTGAAAATACTTCATTTATTTGATTTTTATGTTGATTTTACTTATTTTCATGTATAAGTATGTCTACACCAAGTCTACACACATAGGTTATCTGGTAGAGATCACTTGTCAGTGATAAGACTGCACCTTGTACAATAACCTATTTTGCTGTTTTTCTTTGGTATACAATAAACTTATCCTTAAGAGGGCGTATAAAGCCAGATAATTCTACGATTAAGCCCAGCCCATTACGCGCCATGCCGCGCGCCCTCACAATACCCTCATACACCCGGCTCATCCAACGTACGTAAAGTTCATCGCACGCTAAATTATACACAATATTCTTCGCTCGTTCAACGCGTATTTTCGGTAGTTAGTAGGTATGTTGTCTAAAATAATTGTATAAAACAGTGAAGTTGAAATCATCACAAATTATGTAATATGTCTAGGGAATATTAGGGAAACAGTATAGAGCACGAATCCGTAAAAAAAGTCTGTCGAAATAGCGAGTATAGATACTATTTTTAAATAAACATACGCAGTCGACGACACACATTCCTCCAGAACTTTATTTTGATTAATTTGGTTATAGTCCATTGAATGAATCCCTCCAAGGGGGGTCTAGAGTGCGTGAGTTAGTAACGTAAGATGTTTCTTCGGAAACATGTCAAGAGTCCCTAGGTAATAAACATACTAAAACCCCGGGCCACTAGGAGGAGCCCCGGAGTGGGGGGAGGGGGGAAATGGGTCCATTTTTTCATTTTTCGCTTAAATCTCAAAAACGGTACATGTTAGAGAAAAACTTTCAAGGAAAAATTGAAAGGCCATAAGGAATCTGGTATTTTTATCAATGATAGACCCAATTATGAGCAATCTATCTGTACCGGTCACAAGTTGCACTTATGAGTTTTTTGGAAGAAAAAAATAAAAAGATCAAGTTCAGTAACTCAAACTACCATAATATAATATTTTGACAATCGATTCCTCCTAAAGGCTTCCATGGAGGAATGTGTTTATTTTACCAATTATAGACCTAATTAAGAGCAATCTATCAGTACCGGTCACAAGTTGCACTTTTGAGTTTTTTGGAAGAAAGAAATATTTTTTGATCGATTGATGTGGAAATTGTTTGAGCCAAAATCATGTTTTACTGCGTATAACTCAGAAACGGTAGGATATAGGAAAAAATGATTCAGGTACAACTTGTAGATAATTTTATGGCCTTTCAACTTTTCCTTGAAAGTTTTTCTCTAACATGTACCGTTTTTGAGATTTAAGCGAAAAATGAAAAAATGGACCCATTTTCCCCCTCCCCCCACCTCGGGGTTCCTCCTAGTGGCCCGGGGTTTTAGTATGTTTATTACCTAGGGACTCTTGACATGTTTCCGAAGAAACATCTTACGTTACTAACTCACGCACTCTAGAACTTTTTATTCAATGGACTATTAGATTGTACATTTTTCGACTCAGCAATTATTCTAAAAATAAAAATAAAAATTATCCTTTATAAAATATTACAAAGTTCTTCGAAATTTACGTATTATTTTATCGAGAGCTGGTAACTTTAGCAGGTACCTTTCTGGAGTATTTTTTTCTGCGTGGCAATAGTCAGTAGACACAGGTTGAGAGTGAGGGTCCACATTTTCCAAATTTAAAATTGTTCTGTGAAATTAGTAAATTACTTTCAAACAGGGTCAATTTGATTGATTGCATAAATTGCAAGGCGACCGTAGGAATTAGGTACCTACATAACTAAGTATAAAAAGTGTCTTTGTAAATTGTAGGTACCCACTATGAATGTAGGTATCTATAAATATCGTCGCATGAATACTCAACTCGCGGAAACGAATTTACAGAATTTACACAAATAATAATATCCAAACTCGCCTGGATAAACTTTCTCAAATGAATCTATAGTTTAGGTGGTCTGTTGCGGTTCTGCATCAGGTGTTTCAGTTTTCAAAATAAATTATTATTTTATATTTCCCGGATAATATAATAGTACCTACACAACAAAATAACTTTCATTCAAATCCGTCCAGTAGTTCCGGAGATTAGCGTGTACAAACAAACAGACAAACACAGACAGTTTTTTTTATTTACGGGATAAAACTCATCCTATGACCTTTCTCAGGTCTCAAGCTATATCTGCACCAAAATTAGAGCCCAGACATACATCTGTATGTACAGTCTGTCTGTACAGACATACAAAAATTCTAAAAACTATATTTATGTATAGATATGTACTACATATTACTATGTAATACAGATTATGAATATATTATATATATACATATACATATGTATATTATAAAAAAATACCTTAGATTCAATGTAAGTACAGTTTTGACTTTCGTACGAATTTGTTATACCTATGTATAGATGTTATGTATGATTATCTAATACAGATTGTAAATATAATACCTATATATGTACTATTCACAACCGGTTTACATATTATTTATATTATTATTTACTGGAGCGAACATAGGATCTGCCTATAGTAATAATAATAATATAAATCTTTCTTGACTTGATTGATTGCACCGCGACTGTAAGAATTAGGTACCACTATGAATTTTATTTACCTATCTATAGTTGCTGCTGCTATCGCGTCAATACTCAGCCCGCGGAAATTATTTTACAGAAACTAAACTTTCTCAAATAGGTAAATCAAGACTTATCTTTTTATATTATAATTATTATTTATTAATATTATAACAATACTATTATATTATACATTATATACATTATTACCTTCGACATTTAGTTATCTTTTCAATTTGAATCTTCTTTAGTTCTCGTTTCTTAAGTCTTTTCATTTTGTTGTTTACCATTTTCAACAAATCAATATTCGGCGTAATTATAAAACACGGCGCAGCAATTTTAGCGTGGTCTACTCGTCTCAACGGAGCGATAGCGTCTGATGTATGAAATAGAATTATGTTTTTAGCTCCCGGAACGTGCGATGGAAGATGATTTCTTGCGTAATTAAAAATATAGTAAGCGCCAAAAGTGTTTTATCGTGATTAAACCAAAACTAAAAGTAATTACACAAAATGCTCTGACAAATATCTTGCAAATGTTTTAATATAATTGTTTATGAAAAAAAAAATCATAATAAGTATTACCATGTCCAGTAAAAAACGTAAAAGTGTGAAATTTAGAGGTAACTTCGTGAATTTTTTCTATCGAGTCAATTTCAATATTTTATGTTTTTGATCTGACAATATAATCGAAAATATCATCAAGTTTTACATATATTTTATTTTTTATATTTGGTCTTGAATATTACACGTATCAACTAAAAGTTGATTGGTGATTTGACGTTATACGCGCCCTTAACTTAAGGCCGTGTACGCGGTCTGTGCGCTGTTTGGCTCAAATATGTGATTTTTCAAACCAGATTGTCCATCAACCACTTATCTTACAAACATATGAATTACTAATAATTTTAGGAAATTTTATTGTCTATGTAGTTAGTTAAGAGTTTTTTTCAATTAATACAGTATTTCTGAATACCATCAAGATAACTGAGCCGATGATTACTTGATTTCACTTTTAGTGTCAATTTCGAAGCTAAAAATATCTGAAATTGCTGACAGATCTAACACACAATTATTTTTAACTAACTGCAAAGATCCTTATTAAAATAGTTAGTTAAAAGATTTTTTTATTTTGGACTCCTAACTTACGAAATTAAAATCCGAACAATGTGAATTTTTTTAGAAATTATAGTCGACAAAATGATTATTTTCACCAAGATATTTGACTTTATTGAATATAATTTATACATATTGCAATAAAAGAATGTCTTACTTATAAGATAAAATTTAAAAAATCAACTAAGGTACCTCTATTATTTTTCTACAATTTTTTTTAAAGTACTATAAAACACTGCGCGTGACCCGATTAAAATCAGTCGGCAGCGAGCCTTTCCAGAGAGAGGACATGTTGCTCGGCGCTCTCCTGTGGACCTATGCTGTTCATAGTAAAAGGATAGCGCAAGCCGCGATCTATCGTAATAGATCGCGGAGTTTTTGACTTGCGTTAAATAGAATATGCGCTCTTAACGTCACTAGTAATTAACAATTATTATTGTTAATAAATAAAAATAATACCTAAATAAAAAAAAACTTATCACCAGTCATGATTCAGTCTCTAATGTAATTCAAATGATGCTTTTTGTGTCTTAATTTACCATTGTTATCATCATTATCGCCTTCATCGTAATTTCTGACGCAAACAAAATTAAATGGTGTCTCGACGTAAGTAATAATTTCTACAATAACATCAATCTGATATAATATTAAAGATTCTATTATATCTAATTTGTATGTGAATATCGCAAACGAAGCGATAACGCTTACGATAACGTTTGCGTTTCACGTAGGTAGGTAATTATTATTTTTTTTAATTAAGCAATTGTTTTTATCCGACTGTGCCTGAAGGTGAGTTATGTTTATATAGAGTATGTAGGTAGGTTTTACATTATATTATATTTGTAATTTTAGCGTCACTGAGCGAAGGCTTCTCAAATAATAATATGAAGAGATGCGCTTTTTATATTTTTTTAAATAATCAAAACTAATGTACTACTGAAAATTTTTCATTTTCAAAATTTTAGTTATTTCTTGGGTGCATGTCTACCTAGGTACTGCATATTTTTTATATTATTATTTTTTTTATCCCCACTATTAAGTAGATATTATTCAAACACTTTTTAAGATTGTTTATTTTAATTAATAGTTATAAACTAGAATATTCATTATAATATAACTAACAAATTTTTTGTGTGCTCGTTAAATAGGTACATACCTATATTCCAAATTAGAACTATTTAATCCGCTAACAAGAAATTGTAGACCTATGTTTTGATAGTGAGAGCTGGACCAAACCTAGTTTTGAAGGGAAATTTAATAAATTAGATTCACCGGCACCTACTTATATCTTTATGAAACATAGATTTACCGTAACTTATTCTAAAATAACCTACATAGCTTGACGCTACGGCCAGTGTAATAAGCTTAGCTAATATATTTTGTCTTTACATACCTTCATTAAAGCGAAGCGCTGGTCATCATCAATGCCCATAACAGCGTTAGAAGTTGGTGCCATTTTTTATTATTACGAACTTTTTCACAAACACAATACCGTTCACGTCGATACGTGAATGCGTTGCGCGCGCGGACACGCGAATGAATATTGAATACGTTATACGAACGAAGAACGATATCACACGATACAATGAATGAAGGCCGGATGCGGAAAGTGGTACGGGTAGTGGAAGCTCCAAGTAGAGAACACAGAGCAAGTACTATAGTAGTAGAGAATACATATATTATGTGTTATATACCTACCTACTATTGTAATATTATATAATTATATAAAGCTCCTAGTATTGTATTATTTTTTTAAATATAATCATAGGCATAGGCTTAGAAATGTAATGGATTAAAAAAAAATTTTCTCGAAGTTATTTCATTCATATAATGTTATGTGAATGAAATAACCTTTGAAATAACTTCATACCAGCTAGCCGCCATGGCTAGCCGCGTATAAATAAAAATGCAAATACATATTTACCTATTAGTTATTACTTATTATTATACCGTAATCATTTTGTTTGTAATAGTCTGAATTTTCCCATGTGCTATTATTTTAATATGCGTGGGAAAAAGAAGATTAATTTAAAATTCATATTAAAAATACATAAGTAGGTAAGTATGTAATTAGAAGGGTTATAAATAAAAATTAATTTGTAGGCTTCAACTCGCCAATCCGAGCGCGACACAACGCAAGGTCCATAAAAATAAGTTGAATTGAAAAAAAATCGTTAAGAGGCGTTTTAGTGGTTTTAATCATAATTTCATGTTCTTTTTACTTGATGGGATTTGGGAATATTAATTAAAAAAGTTCTTTTATATAGATTTTGGGATATTTGAAAATAAAATATTATGTTCAATAAATTATATTTAATCAATCCAGATTCTAAGGAATTTTCTTTTCATAATAAAGTATGAAGTCGTAATGAAAAATATAAAAACATTAAATTAAATTCAAAATTTAATTAGTTACATTTAAAATTAAAAATGGAAATACTGATTCAATTTACAATTTTATAGGTAAGAAATTTTGAGATATTTCAAATAATATTCTTCAGTTAAATTTGTACCAGCCATTTGATAAATTCTTTTCTCCATCTAACTTTTTTCACTTTCTCATGTTGTTGTGCTTACTGCTATAACAAGGCAATAATGAAAAATATAGATGTTCTTAATCATTTCATGACTGTGAAAATTACACCACCCCGCTCTGGCTCATCATCATGAATCTCTTTATCGCTGCCTTCAGGGTCTGATTCAGATCCTGAATCATCACTATCTCGCTCAGTACTTCTATAGGCACCAAATTTGGATGTATCATCAGGTAAAGCAGGCATCTTCACACCCACTCTTGCTAACAGTTTCTCAGCTGCATACATCGCTTGTATTTCTTTTAAGTGAACGTTATAGTCTTGCTGTAGTTTTAATGATTCTTCCAAACTAAGTACTTTAGCTGGACCATGAACTATAGGTGGAGGTGTCGCTGCAGTAACCTCCCAATGTTTATGCTTTTTTCTCTGTATCTCCTTTTCGGGATTGTGTACATCTGATATTGTTGTCTTATATGGCTTGAAGTGACCTGTTGTTTTTGGTTTAACGTTTTTATTTTCAGTTTTCTCAACAATATATTTAACATGTGGAACTTCTCCAATACTGAGTAGATCTTCTGGTGTAATGAGTGGTTTTTCAGGTTTGAGAACTTTAACTTTCTTTTCTTCTGTTGTTTTCTGACTTAATATATGTAAAACATCTTCTGGCTCACTGTCATCATCGGAGTCAAGATAGGTATTTTTGTTTTGTTCTATTTTACCTTGCCATTCTATATCTTGCACCAAATTCTTATCAATTGAGTTCAACTTCATATTACTAAATAAATTACAAGTCTGCTCTTCTTCTTCTTTGGCTTTTATTTCTGCTAAGATTTTGTCATAGAATGCTTGAATTTTTGCTCCTTTATCTGCTAATTTACTTATAAACGGCTTATTGTTTAATAGTTTCAGCTGGCGATCTCTTAGTTCAAGTAATTCTGCCAAAGTTTTAGAAGATAAATCGGCTATTTTTCCATCAATCTCGCTTTTAGGAGGCGGAGGTAGAATACCAGGTATTTTTTTGTTTATTTTCTTCATTATATTTAAAACTGTCATAATATGTAAAACAAATACAGAATCGTTGATGACAATCTAAAATAACCTCAGGCAGAATATACGTTGAACAACATAAAAAATACTTTTGCTTTAATTTACTAGAATTGAACAAAATAACAAAATATGTATTTACAAATATAACCTAAACAAGTCAATGTCACATCAATGTCAAAAATCCTCGCAAAAATTCTGAGCAAAAATCAAAATAAATACCTTACACAGACTATGCAACTGTATAGATATAGCACAGATTAATATAATACTAGATTATAGTAATAATAAAAAACAGTGTAACCTGCGCAGAATTGAAAATTACCCCGTTTTCCAATTACAGCACTAAAGCGCATAAGGGTGCACTCACACACATCAGTCACCGTCACGGCACGTCACCGGACAGGATTAAAAAAAAATATGTATCAATAGTTCTAGTATGACTCTGTTCCCACACGACAGTCGCCGGCACGAAATCTATCAGTGACGTCACCGGTCAGGCACGTCAAATAATCTTTCCATACATGTATCATACTTTTATCCCCACTCACCCGGTGCCGTCACGTCTCAGTTCAGTCAGCGTCGTGCTACCGTCAATAATTGCTACATGTTCTCTAGCGTGACACACGTCTAATCACTGACTAACCTGATGTATGTGTTCAATGATTCAGTCAAACCGGCGACGTGACTGACGGACAACATGACGGTGACTGGTGTTGGTGGATACGTACACAAACCGTCACCGATCAGTCATCGGTGACTTGACGGTGACTGATGTGTGTGAGTGCACCCTTATGCGGCATAATGCTTAACGTTGAATGTTCCAACTACAGCAACGCTTCGCACAATCGAGCACTAGAAAAAGTAATGCGCGTGAATTGATGCGTGCAATCGATTTATCGTTAGTAATTATTAATTGTTGGAAAAAAATTTAAAGCTTTCGTTTCATTGTAGTTTTTTCGAAATAATCAAAGTTAATTCAAATTGTGTTAAAAAAATAAATATAAGTATGGATGAAGGTACAAACATTGAAAAAAATGTTAATGAAATAATAAAAATCCAAATTGCTTAAAATAACCGTAAATATTTTTCAACCAATTATTTATTTACACATTAATGAGGTTATTGCTAACTCTATGAATATTTTTTTTTTTCAACACTGAACTCACACTGAACTTTAGCGCAACCTGCTGGTGCGTTTCACGTTCCAATTAAGCATCAGCATAATTCGGCATTGTGCGGCACTGAGTCGCATTATGCTCTGTAATTGGAAAACGGGGTTAGTGTATCTAGTAATAATTGTTTAACGGGCATAATCTTCTCCACATTTCACTCAGCGCTACAGTTACCTGCCTGCCTAATACCTATTTATAAGTATATCCGCGAAAACATACACAGCATTATGCATACAATACATTAGATTATACAGAATATTGAGCAGAATCACATATGTAGCGCTTTTTTCTATTTATTGGTATTCATTTGAAATGTTTGACATCCGTAGTAGTGTTATAAATTTTATAAAATATTATCTGTAGGGTCATAGAGATTAGAAAAAAAAAAGAAAATACTCTATGATCATGGCTGTCGCGTTGATGATTTTGACATTTGATATTTGAACAATAAAAAGATCGTAAAAAGCTGAAAGTTAATATTGAATATTGATTCAATTTTGTTTGTGAATTGCGTTAGACATGTTTTAAAATCACAAAATGTTGTTTGCGTGACGAACGTTTAACCGTAAAAATAAATCTAATATATGTAATGGAAAGTTTGGAATTGAGGCAAATTTATTTATGACTGCTGAAATCATAGTTTATTTCTTCAGCGATTGTTCTAGATAATTTCGTAGATTCTGAGAAAAAAACCTCCTTTTAAACTTAAAAATGGAAAATACAACGGTAATAATATTTACTTTTACAATGCTATGTTATGTGCGATACTTAATTATTATAAAAATTTAGCAAGTTTACCTACGCTTGACCTAGAAATTCTAGAATAGCATATATTTGTAATTTAGCATTAAACAGTACCAAATTCATAATATAATAGTTATTAACAAAATATGATATTGACCCTTTATCCTACTAAATTCTTTTAAGTTTAAATTAGTATGAATCTTTCTTACAGATACCTCTGCATTTAGATCCTGTCAAGCCAATGGATGTGTGTGATAAGCGGCTCTGGATTGGCAATCTGGACACCAGAGTTAATGAGTATGTTTTAATTAACTAGATATCATTGTTACTAATGTTTTATGAATGAAATGAATGAATGAAAATGCTTTATTGCTTTTAAATTAAAAACAAGACTTAAATTTTATCAAAGTTATAGTTTTATTATTATCTATTCAAATCAAATCTATGTTAATATAGCATTAAATGCAATTATATTAATTTACACAAATTTTATTCCTGTAAATTACTACGTGTTACCAATTATTTTGTTAAAGTAAAAAGTGCTTTCACTGTAATGTCTAGTGAGTATTTGAAGATAAGGTGAAACAGGCAGACGAAATTGATACACATAAAATTTCTTTATAATTAAATTTGATATTCAAAAGAATTTAATTAAGTTTTAGAACTTACTAATATCCGTAGTGCCCTGGCTGAACCATGGTCAGACATGTATCACTTTGTACAATAAGTATACACTTATGTTTGATGTTGCCCTGGTTGTAATATGGTGTTGAGTGAATCATCTCTAAAACACATTATCAAAAAGTATCATAACAATATACAGTAGGTGCTCGGTAATCCGGCACCTGATTTTTTCCTTCTTTGCCAGATTGTTGGAATTGCCGGATTATCGAATTTGTATAGAAAGTAAAAGGTTTTTACACATATACATAAATCATAGATCAACAGCAAAAGACTATATGTATTTTAATATGGTTTTAGGTGAATTTATTTTTTTTTTAAAATACATACGTACTTAACTTAAACACAAATACATATGTAATTACATAATACGAATAGTACCTGCTCGAACAATTCTACCGCCGCTCAGTAGCCCGGCGTTCAGCTGTGTAAAATGCCGGATTATAGAGCGGGCTACCTGAGGCCCAAAGTGCCGGACTACAGAGCGTGCCGGATTGGCGAGCGCCGGATTATCGAACGCCTACTGTACTGAACATTTTACTAAACAATACCCACTTCACTTACCGGTATCAACTACTGAAAATGGTCCGCGTGTACGGCAACATCGAGAAGTTCGACATGCTGTTCCACCGCAGCGGGCCGAACGCGGGGCAGCCGCGGGGCTTCGCGTTCGTTACATACAAGATGAGACAGGACGCGATACAAGCGATGAACTCGTTGAACGGACAGATGCTGGGCAATAAGCGGATGTGCGTAAAGTTCGCTAAGAATGCAGCGGTGAGTCAATCATAATACATAATAATATAATATAAGCTTTTATTTCATTACTTTTACAAAAATGTTTTACAATTTAGCTTAAAACTTTATATAATAATTTGTAAAATCTTAAAAACTAGTAAATGTTTATTGTTAGTAACATTGTAAGTCAATCATACAATAGTTCTTTGTTAATTTAACCCATTGAGCCCCAAGCGAGCCAATTGGTCCCAGACACAATAGATTTTCTATTGTGTCTGTGGTTTCGAGGCCTGAGTTATTACGAGTTTGTATGGATGTATGTTTGTTACTCTTGCATGTTAAGACTACTGAATGGACTTTGATGATACTTGACTGGCATGTATGTCTTTCTATTCACATTGATTTTGATGATACTAGGCTATGATTTATAATGTAGATTATTTACCAGATCATCAGCTTCATAAAAACTTGCTTTAACCCGTGGGTGTAATTATCCGGCACAGCAAGATTATAATAATTATTTTAAAGAAATTGTTATCTGTATGATTAAAATTATATTTTGGAAGTAAAATAAGTACTTAAAACTTATCTATTTCAACTCTCAACTACCAAAATAAATTGAATTCAATCTTTATATTCGGATGAAATAATTGAAGTGAAAACTTCTTTAGCGGCGTTGGGTATAAAATCTTAAACTCGCGTCAGGACACGTGACCTGATCGAAAAAGCGTAAGACGGATGGATATCAAACATGCTCAATGTTAATAATCAAGTTTTTTTTCAATCTCTTGTCATTTTATATCAGCAGGAAGAGGACAAACCAAAGCCAGAACTCGGAATATCAGCACTAACAGCAGCGAAACCGGAGTTGAAGCTGAGCAAGAAAACAGCAATACAGTCAATAGAAGCTAAACTGAAAATGATGGAAAACATGAAACCAGGCGATGATTTCGTTATTAATAAATTAGCCGCACACGAAGCGCCTATCATAACACAATATCAATCAAAGAACCACCAACCAAATAAAACCCTAACATCATTCAAAAGAAGGCATCCATACCATAAAAAAAGATAAAAAAAATATATTTTTTACATGTACTTATACATTTTAAAGCTATTTTGACTTAGCCAATGTTGCAACTTTACGCCTTTAATTGTATTTTAAATTATGTATACAAACAATAATTTAAATTCAACAAATTTGTAATATTCAGCTAATTTTTTAGGATTAATTTATAGATGTTTAAAGATTTTTTTAGGATTAGTTAGTTAGAGTAAGTTAAATGTTGTGTCGTGTTTTAACTTTTAAGTAATAACAAGCCTTGTGTTCATTAGAATTGTAATCTCAATTAGATATTTTCTGCATGTGAAGTTACCAGTATTAATATATATTTTTTCAAATACTCATTTCTGTTTTTAACCGACTTCAAAAAAAAGGAGGAGGTTATCAATTCGGCCGGTATGTTTTTTTTTTTTTTTTTTTTTTTATGTATGTACACCGATTACTCCGTGGTTTCTGGACCGATTTACGTGATTCTTTTTTTGTTCGATGCGGGATGGTGTCGAATTGGTCCCATAAAAATTTTATTCGGATAGGCCCAGTAGTTTTTATTTTATGAGCATTTTTGTCTGTATTTGTAAATGTTGCAATTAGTGCAAGTTTGAAGTCGGTTGTTTTTAACGCAGTTATTGACTTGTTGGTATTAGCATTGACAGCTATTAAAAAAATATTGAAGATAAGAAATATATAATGACAAGATATGGACTCTGTGATAAATTGTAAACTTAATTATTGTTGATGATAAAATTTTTGATTGATTTCAAGATTTTGTATAAATATCAAAGGTCAAAATGCAATTTTGAGATTTGACCTTAAAACCCATAAATAATCTTTTTTTAGCTCCAAAATGTGTGTTGTTCTGTATTTAATCATATACATAGTACTTGTAATAATTATATGTTAAACTTTTAAGTGTAACCTCTTGCACAAATGTTATAACTGCTTAGATATTTTTCTTTACTAAGACCAGTATTAATTAATAATATGTTGTTAGGAAAACTATAGTTTTGTTTTGATTTTTGTCTAGTGTTTGGTCAGTTCTATCATAAAAAAAAAGATGAAAAATAATCGTATACAAAATTAAATTATGGTCAGCCTTATACAGGTAAATTAGCTTGGAGAAATTTTTGCGTTTGTAGTAGTGTATGGTCAGCAAATAAAATAAAACAACATTTTATTTTTAGTTTTTATTTTATACAGGGTTACTTGTAAAACACCAGCAACCTCGCAGGACAAGATAGCTAACATCATAAGTAACAACATTTGTTCTACGACTTTTGGCATAACGCAATAAATTATTTTTAAATGATTTTTTAAACTTTTATTGTACTCTCCTTACATTTGTAAGTCTATGTTCTATTAATTATCGGATGGACGACGCGACGCCCCCTTCCCCCTCTCGTTCGCTTTTTGTTTACGTAATTTTTGGGAGGTGTAGAGTTTATAATATTCAGACGGAAAATTAAATGAATATTTATTTTTGTATGAAAATAAAATCTAACAAATTATCAAAAGTCGAAATGTTGTTACTTATGATGTTAGCTATCTTGTCCTGCGAGGTTGCCGGTGTTTTACAAGTAACCCTGTATATATAAGGGATTTTAAATTAAACTATATGTGTTTCTCCTCTGAAAAAGATGAGACTTTATTTTAATATTTGCACATTTAACATACATATAACTTTTACATTAACAATGTTACTAAAATGAAAAATTTACTAACCTGAAAAAGAAACGACATTTAAAGTTTAATTCTTTAGTTTAAGAAGTCAAAGGCTTGCCTCGACCATGTTTTAACACTGGAGCCATATTGAATTAACAATATAAAGTTACAACACTTACACACAAATTAAACACTAGTTATGGCCCTGCCTTCATACAAAACTGCTGAATACGCCGTTCGCACGGGAATAGAATGTGGATGCGATTTCCCTGCTTACGTCTTTATAATTATTAAACTGTATAAATTCATTCTTTAACTCCGGTCTGCATCGTGCAGACATGGGTGTAAAAGTCTCATTTTAGCTATTAAATGTAGTTTTTAAGTACATCTGAGTTTTCATTTGGGGCCTCCGGCTGCGGGACATGTAATTCACTTCAACAAATATTATAACAATAATAACAAATAATAACAACAATCAACAAATACAAAATTTATCAATTAAACTACGTACATAATAATTATAATTTTTGAATGAAATGTGCTTTATGTTCTAACGCTACCAAACGACTGCACGTGGCACCTGCGGACAGCGTAAACTGGTTTATTCTGGTTTTGTGCGTGTTTCCACTTTCCACTATCAAGTGACGATTTATTTATTTGTTTTGTTTCGTAATTATTATGGTCAAATATTAATTATGAAACAAATTATTATGGACACGATATTTTATTGTTTCACGGTAGTCGCCTTGTCGTTTGCTCAAGGACGTAAAATTGAATGATATATTTTTTTTTATAAAGTCAAAACCATTTTCTTTCAAATAAAAACTTGTTTTTATTGAAAACAAAAGTGTTGCTAGGAATAAGTATAAAATTAAATAGTAATGTTAGGATATCGAAACATTTTTGTATAGGCCAGAACGATATAGTGGAAACGCGCTCTAAGATCTGAGTAATATACACACCACTACATATGCAAAAATTTCTCCAAGCTAATTTACCTGTACTTAATTAATTTTAAACTTTTATTTATAGTAATTGTTAGTGAGCAGTTGATTATTTAGGCATAAATTTATTTTTGTCTTCTATATCTAATATATTCACTGAGAATGTTAAGAATATTTAAAAAATATAGACTTTTTCAAAAAAATTGAAATTATCACAAATAAGGTATGGGAGTGAAATAAAAAACCTATATTAATAATTATGTAGTTTTATTCCTCTACATATTTTTTAATTAACTGAAACAATAATAATTTACTGGTAATAAAAAGCACTGGAAAATAGTGGTTTGTACCAATATTTACACTTATTATAGGATAGGTTAAAAAGCATTTAGGCTTATAACATAAACGTTATAAATATCTTTTCATATAAACACATATTCAGTATTAATTTAATATATGTACTTACTGTTATTCATATAAAATTGAAAAGCTATTTATTAAGAATAAAGATTAAATATTTACAATTTTATTCTTAACAACCAATATTTTTATTTTCAGACTTTTTAACGACTAAGAGCTGCATGTTTTTACATAGTACTTTTTACGCTGGTATTATTTAATTGTTATAATAATTTCATGAATGAAATTCTTATTTACTGTGTTATAAAAAATACGACCCTGCTTCATAAAGTCAAATTAAAATAAAGACACTAATTTTCAATAACAATAATAATTTCTCATAAAGTAAACAGGCAGCTCCATAACACAATAAATTACATTAAAATAGATTCACTGGTTTTAAAACCGGGCGATATACAGTTAGACAGCGAACTTGCTAATCTCTGCGAAGGGCTTGGTATTAAATAATCGTCGTCTTCAGCTTCCAATTTCCTCTTTAAACTTGTATACTGGTTTTCGTCGTCACCATCTTTCAAGTCTTTATATTCTATGCAGAGCGGCCATATTGTTTTACCAGATCTGGAAATAAAACCAAAAAATTAAAAAAAATTGATTAACATAGTGTTGAAATATTATTACGTCTATTTTTGTAATTATAAAAGATTTTATGTAAATAAAATTATTTGGTGAGGCTTTTATTGCTTTCTTTCTTTATATTATAGATAGGTATGTAACTTAATGCGTGGCCTTAACCTTGTCTGCCACAAAAATATGAAATGAAGATAAGATATAACGTTGACACAAATTGATAAAAAATGGTACCGGTAGATAATAAACAATAACATGGAACATTCTTTTTGTTTCTAAAGTCTCATTTCCCATAGCAGATAAATTTCGCACTATTTAAGAGACTAGCAGATTAGTTATTTTGTATGCCCTATCCACCTGCCCCCCTAGACAAGTGGCTTTCTATTAGCGTAAAGTTTAATAGAATAGATTATGAATGTATGAGATTGACGTAATCAATCGTCGTCGTCGTAATCAAACGTCAATCTCATACATTCATAATCTATTCTATTAAACTTTACGCTAATAGAAAGCCACTTGTCCAGGGGGGCTGATATATTGTTAATAAGTTTACCAGAAATCAACAATGTTAAGAGGTTGACCATTTAAGGGATGATATCTGGTTAAACATTTAACTCTGATAATGTTAAACTCCAATTCACTGTTATGCTAAGAGAAGCACTCATTAAATACAACACAGCTAGCTTTTACGCCCTAAATGATTACATACTACCTACACTATAAAACAAGGTCTGTCTATCTGTTCAATTCATCACTGCATCAATTTTTATTTTGTTTTAGTGAGGTCAAGAAAATTTTAGTTTAATTTATTACGTTTTTACAACCCGGCTGGCTAAGACACAAATAAACACATAAACACATACTATTATAAAGGCGAAAGTTTGTATGGATGTTTGTTACTCTTTCACATAAAAACTACTGAACCGATTACAATGAAATTTAGCACACATATAGAGGGTAACTTGGATTAACACATAGGATAGGTTTTATCCCGGAAATCCCACGGGAACGGGAACTATGCGGGTTTTCCTTTGAAAACGCGGGCGAAGCCGCGGGCGGAAATCTAGTAAACACATACTTACTCAGGCAACGTATAAGGGTCATACGGGAACCATTCGTCAAACACCACAGCATTATGCAGGGAGTATCTCGTGTTCTTCTCAATTATTGCCTGGCAGTAGACAACTTGGTGAGACCTGGTGACTGACGCGAAGGCTCTGGTCACTTGCGGGGGACATGTGCGGAGAGGGTTTAACGGACAAGTGACTAGGCGTGGTAGGTTGAGGGACTCTACGAAGTTGTAGCCTGGAAGAGAAATGATAATTACTAACTTTGTTCAATTGTTATTGTTTTGTGTGGTTAATAAAATAACATTATTTTATTTGCATTACAATTGCAATATTTTTAACGAAACACTTCAAAAACTTAATTTCAACTAATATAAGCTACTTTAACTGTGTTTTTTGTTTTTTATGTAGCTTATATTATTCTAACTATAATATATTGTACATTATAGTTAGAAATTAAGTTTTTTAAGGTGAAAATTCATTTTTATTAACATAACATAACTAAAAACGTAATAGGAACTTTTTGTATGATATTCATATATTTTAAGTTTAAACATTGTCAATAAACCACTTTACTTACTTTCTTTCGTCATAAACAAGTGATGATTTTTAAACGCCACGAGATAGAAAATAGCATGGCATATAGCGTGAAACGCGCCATGTATCTTCGTATTATCGTTCACCGAAGTCTCTTGAGTCGCAGTTATATATCCATGGCACCAATCGGCCATGGTCTTTAAGTGGTGTATTAACCTCGTGTTCGGAACCCTTACGCATCTAGCTAGAAGCCCTGCTAAGTGACTTGCTGCTGTTTTTCGTGTAGTTAGGGCTCCGGGGCCCAAGCCGTGGAGCCCTGCCGCTATCGTCCAGAGGTTGTTGAATATTCTATCTGCACATTGCTGGCTTATTGATATTGTGTATAGGAGTAGGAATTGGACATGCCTGGAAGAGAATGTAATCTCAGTGTTATTATTTTACTATCTCATGAGTATTATTTAAAAAAAAAATATATGATTTTTATTTTTTTTTGAATATATACGTATAGCAATTTGTTTTATCATTCAATTTTGCAATTTTTGTGACAAATATTGTTATATTATAATAAATTAGAAACATCATTGGACATCTGAACTAGATATTAAACATGAATGCATTTAGTTTCATAATTACTGTGTATTTACAACAGAAACTGTTGCATACAAAATAAATTGAAACATTACCTTATACCATAGGTAGGAAGGATGACCCTCTCAAACACATTACACAACACATGAAGGACAGCTTCTCGTTCATCTTCAAGCCACCGCAGAACCTCCAACATACAATAATCTAACGTCACACTGGTCTCATCTTTGTCGTCAATCTCCATATCAAATATAGTCTCTTGGGGCTTCATGGCGCGGCCAGCCACGTTGACGTCCATTTCTATTAATCTATAAGAAAATTGTAATAATTACTTAATTGTATCCAACGATTGTTATTGTTTTTACTTTTTAGACAAACGTAAAAACAATAACACTTTTTAGGCATTGTTGTTGTTTTTACTTTTGAGAAAAAAATTTGTAATTAGATATAAGAAAAGGAATTAATAAAAGCTTTATTTATTTATTTATTTATTTATTTATTTTGTTGTTTTTACTTTTGAGACATCTTTTATATTGCTAACATAAAAAGAGCGTGTGTGAATGCAGACATGTCAGAAGTGAAACTTCTCCGGTATGATTCAAAGATACCAATATCGTCGCCTTACCATGATGTGACGGTACTGCCATGTACCCATGACGCGACCTTGTAATTTTAATCTCAACACGCCTAAAGAAGTTTCTCGTCAAAAAAAATTCATGTTGATGATACATGAATACTTCTTTCTTCTTTTATTAAAATTAAGAAGATGCAAGTTATTGTCTTAAAACACATGTTTTGACATGTGGCAATAACCCATAAGACCATGGGCATCATAAGTATGTTACCAACCTTTGAAAAAAGGTGTATAGATGTATGTTCTTGGTCTCAAATTTATAAAAATACTTACCAAGCAAATGCCTTGCCTTTCCTTATCCTTTTTCGTTCCTTCAGACAACTTTCCATTGGCATAGACATTTTTGGATGAATATATGTGAGAATATTTCATGGGCTTTCATCCAAAAAGAGGTCTTTTTTTATAATTTGTATCAAACACCATTTTCCCTTTCGGTATTTATGGGAACTTCCTTATTAGAAAGTATTGTGGCATGATAAAATAAATTTGAAGACTGAATTATGCCTTTTCCTTTCACAACCAGCTTTAAAACCAGTACACATCTTTAGGTTTCAACACATAAGTTTATTTTTAATCTATTTCTACTCTATAATGCTGGTTTCTTCATTTACAATTTACTCTGTATCTGTTTACAGAAATTGTATAGTCTGTGGACAAAAAAGTCAAGCAGTGTCCACATATTGTGTATTTTTATAAACAACACAATACAGATAACATTTCAAATGTTTCTATATTTCAAAATTAATGCTCAATTTAATAAGCATTTATTTTATTTAATAGATTGAGCAACAATATTGAATCAATATGTCTTGGAGTTGCTGTCAACATGTTGCAGCAGCTGCTGACAACACTGCATAGTACAGAGTTGTTAATGAATGTTGAAATGTTCAATGTTCAAAAATGTTCTGCCCAAGGAGCGTCATCATTTTAACAAGGTTTCCAGCAAATTTGTTGATCAACTGACGCTCAGCAAATGTTCACTATGAATATAAAGCTTTAAGGGCCTATTTTTCAATGCTTGGATAAAACTTATCCGTCCAATAAAGTATTACACGATAATATTAAAATGTCACATAAACTGTCTATTATTCATCAGTCAGAATTCATATACAAATTGTATGTGCTTTTGTGTATTCAGAAATACACAAAAACATAAATTCAATATTTACCAAACATACTTAGTACAGTAAACAAAGTTTAGGTAAACAGT
This sequence comes from Colias philodice, assembly GCF_061535455.1. NCBI lineage: Eukaryota > Metazoa > Arthropoda > Insecta > Lepidoptera > Pieridae > Colias > Colias philodice. The sequence continues at coordinate 11,076,994 of NC_143094.1, read as the reverse complement.
TGAAGATCTTTTGATGAGTTGAATCAAATATTAAATGCAGGTTTATCATATTTGCTGATAAATTGCACTTCATCACATAGATCACCAAAATAAAGAGATAATTCTAAAATATTGATAATATTCACTTACCTATGAACAATTGTAGTCATAATTTGTTCTGTTAATGACGGTATGTATTTGCTAATCCAGATTAAGTTATGTATGTATACTCTGTTAACAACACACCCAAATTTATAGTATGGGAAATTTTCTATTATAGTTTGCATTAGAACAGTGCTGGTCCTGAAAATACATTTTTATGTTTTAATTTTAGTTCAAACTCAAAACTCAAACATTCATTTATTCAATTAGACTACTATTTAGTAGCACTTTCGAATCGTCATTACATAAGTATTTTTAACATTTACCACCGATTCGGAAAGCAGTATCTATGGAGAAGAATCGGCAAGAAACTCCATAGTTCTTCTATTCTGTTAAAATGTGTATATATTTTTTAACAATTAATATCTCTTATTCTGTTTCAAGGTTTACCTAAATATAACATAGACCTGGTAACATACCAAGACTTAATAGATTTTATTTCAATGTGTAATAAGCAAACAGCATATTATGAAATATCATAACTTATTGATAGAATTATATAATTTAATAAATTTATAAATTATTGCATAATATTATATGAATACTTACATAGGCATGACAGCCACAATTTGTGCAATCAATGTGTGTATGTTCGACCACCTCAATATCAGTTCTTGTGGTGGACTATATTCCCAATTTCCACATTCAGCTTAAAAATAAAAAAAATATATATTAATATTATACAATAGTCTAAAGTTAAAGTGAAGTTTTATCATACTATGAGCTTTTTAAATAATGTTTAAGCCCAAATCCAAGGGGCATCATATCTTAATTAGAATTTACACAAATAATAACTTTATAAGTGAAGGTAATAAGCAAAAAGTTTAGGAATAAAGTATTTGTACCTTTGAACAATTTAACTAATGATGCCATCACCCGAGGACAGTGATAGGTGTGGGCAGTGACTAAGCTTAGAATGAATCTGGTGAATACTTCAACAAGTTCAGGATCTCGGTTTGCCCATTCTATATTACATAAAATATCTATGAAAAGTTTGAAATCTCGCTCCAAATACACTATACACGAGAGGCAGTCTTCAAACAACACCCTAAAGTTATTATCACTCATATTCTGACCATCCTTTAGAATTTGAAAAACTTCATTGAAGGGCCCAGTTTTCCCATTTTGTATATAATCTATAATCACGTTTCGAATTTGATTCTTCTTAAAACTAAGGTTCGTAAGTGTTAAAGCAGCTTGGCGGTCTAATGTTTTTCGCATCAAAGATGCTGCAGATTTTCGGGCTGCGACTGCCATCGTGCTTAATTTTAAATACTTATTGTGTAGATCACTTTTTTAGGTCAGAAGATATTGTCTTAAGAAAAGCAATAACTTCTGGTTGCCGAAGCAGCTCAGCTTTTTTATGGTTTAAGACTTCGCGAAGGACGTTACTGCTATCTTCTATCGCAGGAATACTGAGTGGATTCTGTTCAAAACTAGTGCTTGGTTTACTATACACTACACAGGACTCGGTGGATTCACTGCTCCGTTTATCTTTTAAATACGATTGCAATCTTTCTAAAACCACTTTGTTCTCAGTTTCTTTTTTTTCGGCACTATAACCTTCTTTAGACATTTCCCGTAGATACTTTTACATGTTGTCGGTTTCAATTTAATTCACAACGTAAAGAATGATTAACTTCACGAAATGAAATGTTATGCAATATTTAATAAAGTAAATCTTTTCGCTGTGGAATATCGAAAACACAACACGTGCTAAACTTTTATATGCGCGTAAATTTTCGAGCGCCACATTGACTTAATTATTTGACATGCGTTGACGCGTTGACGTCACTAAACAGATGATTGTTTTGACGTAATCATTTTTAATTCTGTTCACAGATAAACTATCTCATTAGGTACCAAATGCGAGACCAAATGTGTGAAAAATTAATATTCTAGTAACTTAACTATCTAATAAATTTTTAATCATTAGGTAATTTTTTAAAGCATTCAATATACAAAACGATGTCTTCAATTTAGTAAATTTTATCAATATTCCATTCCGTCATTTATAAATTTATTAAACAAGACGAAAATCTATTATTTTAAATCAATAGTAAAAAGGTTTTTACAACACAATTTTTATTATGTTTTACTTTGTTATCAGGATTTAGGTCGTAGGACCTGATCTAATTTAATAGGAATTTGCTTGGAATTTGTGTGGAATTTATTCACAAAATGTTCACAAATCACACTTGACATTGCTAAAGTCAAAGTGCGCGGAATAAAATTTAAGCATGGCAATATTTTCATTGTGTTATGGTATCTGTATTCTGTGTGTACTTCACACAGTCTATTTCTCATTTTATTTTTCTCAATGAGTTTGGGAGGGGTGGAATGCGTGCGTACGTTTTATCACGGACTTTTTGTTTAATTTATTGATATCGTTTAAAACATTTTGGAATGGTGAAAATGTGTTTGATGTCTAATGCGAAGTGCGAACATTAATAATAGTGCAATAATTGCGTGTTGAATAAGTTTATAGTGTGTGTTCCTAATCATGCAAAATGGCCAACGATTTCTGGTCATGTACCTGTTGTACCGAAGCTCTGACTTGTTGGCTGCGTCTGAAGCTGTCTCCGGAGGAGATAGAGCAGCGGTACAGAAGCAAGGAAATCGATAGAATTCTTGAGAAGGACAAACAGACGCTACGGCGACAGGTCAAACTTTTGCTACTTGGTGCGGGTGAAAGCGGAAAATCAACATTCCTGAAACAGATGAGAATAATACACAAAGTCAAATTTGAGCCGGAATTAGTGCGCGAGTACCAGCATGTGATATATCAGAATATAGTGAAGGGTATACAAGTGCTAGTTGATGCAAGGGACAAGCTCGCGATTCCGTGGGAAAACCCAAGGAATCTGGACGTTGGTCAGCAGGCCCTGCACTTCAATAGTTCAGTGTCGCTCGATAGTCGATTGTTTATGCATTATGCACCTCATATACACTCCCTGTGGTTAGACAGGGCCATAAAACGAGCATATGACAGGCGGAGAGAATTTCAATTGGTATGTATTGTCTAATATTTATTATGTAAACAAGTATGATGTGTGTAGTGTACACTTGTAGTGAATAATTTGGTAGTTGATGTTTCTATTAGCTGTTCATGAATATCTATACTAATATTATAAAGAGGAAAGGTTTGTATGTATGTATGTATGGTTTTCACGCATAAACTACTGGACCGATTTTGATGAAATTTGGCACAGACAATCTTTAGACCCTAAGAAAGAACATAGGCTACCTTTTATTGCGAAATATGTACCACGGGCAAAGCCGGGGTAGATCGCTAGTCATTTAATATGTATTGAAGTGTTTTATTAAAATCTGAAGCATGTGGTAAATAAAAATAAAAAAAATAAAGTAAGTTAAGTCAACAAAAGAAAATGAAAATTAAATGTACCTATGGGATTGAAATTAATAATTGATGATGGGGTATAAAAAGTAAAATTATCTTAAATATTATGTTTACATTAAACAACATTTATTATGTATAATAGTTATACAACAAATAGGTAGAAACATATAGATCTTAATCAGCTGCTATTTTAGAGAGGTTACGACTAAGGAAACAAATTACTAGTTTTTTACTATATAATGTTTAGTTTTTATAGCAACAACTAAGGTAATGTAAATTATTAGTAAGATAAGCATATTGTTGTCAGTGTTGAATAATTAATATTATTTTAATCATCTGCTAAACTTCAGTGTAAAAGGGATCTTTAATTTCAGAACTTTAAAACTTACCACAAAAGACAAGTTATCTACTATTTACGCTTACAACATAAGCTATGGTAAAAACTGAGTATCAACTTTAAAAATTGAGAACAGTAACTGCTTCATGTAAATTACCATGTAGCAAACTATTCAGTGTTTAGTTAATGTTAATAATAATAATATAGGCATGTTTCCCTATGTTCAGGACCAGCGTTGATTTTTCGTGTAGTTAAAGTAATAACATTCCCTATAGTCCGGGATCCATCGCCCATTTTTGCAAGTGATTACTATCAAGCAAATTTTTCGTGAGTAGCTTTATTTTGATGAGATGCCCAATAATTTCATGTACGAAACTCTCGATTGTGGTAGCTACCAGAGGAAACAAGGATAAAATATTTTGATTTGATGGTTCTCAAATATTAATTACTAACTGAATGTTTTTTTTTGTTCTCTTTTATCTCAAGATAATTATCTAAATTATTCGAAAAAATATTTGTCCTACAAAATCTATGGTTTGATCAAAGAGTCCCCCTTTCCAATGTGTATCGATAACGAAGTCATCATAAATGATTACTAACCAGCTGATTTTTTTATTTTCACTTATTTAATACTTATATAATTCAACAGACATATTGTCCTACAAATTGCGTAATAAATATTTGAGAACCGTCAAATCAAAAAATTTTATCCTTGTTACCTCTGTAAGCTACCACAATCGAGAGTTTCGTACATGAAATTATTGGGCATCTCATCAAAATAAAGCTACTCACGAAAAATTAGCTTGACAGTAATCACTTGCAAAAATGGGCGATGTATCCCGGACTACTATAACACTTACGCCTCAGGCATCTTAGTACAAAACCTTCCACTTGCTGCGAAGAGAGGAAAGTAGCAATTTAGCTCCATATCATTGCTTTCATGGACAATTAAGATAGATTGATCTTGCAAGCTATTTGTAATGGGCAGGATTTATATCATTTCCTCTGTTAATGATGTCATGTATCTACCCTGATAATATGAAGAGAAAGTATGAATTTGCGAATGCCTATATGTGGATAATAAGTAGTACTGCTTGACCTTTCACTTATTGCAAAGTATTCTATCATCAACCCATATATGTTTCCACTGCTGGGACTTCGGCCTCCCTTTAGAGAATGTATTCTATAGATATATATTTCACCCTCCAATGAGTGATCATGTATATCTAGTGATATACATAAGTATGTTTTCCAAAATATAGCCTGTTCTACCTTAAAATATGCGCTTTCATGCATTATAAAATTTTGAAGTGTATATCATCCTCGTATGAATCATATAGACTTGTACGAATTCAGCCTCACATCAACTGACATTTTTAAACATGTACGTACTGATATTTATGTAAATGTAGTTACATTTAACAATTATTAATATTTACTGCTGATTATGATAATGCAATACCAGTGCATGATATTACCAAATCGAATTATTTCCTAACACCATGATACAAACGTAATTATTTTAATTGAGTTTCTTATCTCATTGATTAGTCATAAGAGTTGCGTCATCCGTCACGGTTACGAGGTTCCGTAGAACACATGATGAGACTAGCATGAGATATGCATGTATACCATTCGATTAATATTAACTTTGTCAAGATGTACGTAAATATATTTATATCAATCATTCTTGGGTTACGTTGATTAGAAGTCACGGAAGATGTTTGACGCAAGATAGCTCGTAGTAGGAATATTTTATGTTTGTATTTTAAATAGTAAATAGTTAATACTAATATTATAAATGCGAAAGTAACTCTGTCTGTCTGTCTGTTACTCAATCACGCCTAAACTACTGAACCAATTTACATGAAATTTGGTATGGCGATATTTTGATACCCGAGAAAGGACATAGGCTACCTTTTATTCATGGGCGTAGCCACGGTGGGGCAGGGTGGGGCGCTTGCCCCACCCTGGCTCTGACCTGGAAGGTACCTAACCAAATCTAAAAAACTTAATTATCTAGGTACCGAACTTAATATCCGTTAAAAAATTCTCACTCGAAAGTTGTCAGTCGACACAAAAAGCTTGCGCATGTGTTGCATGAATGATATTTGCATGTTGCATGATTTAAACCACCTTTGGTGACAGAAAAAGTAGTGTAGTAGGTACTGTTACCCCATTAAATAAAGCTGTTTTTATTTAGCCAAATTCGCACTAAATTTCCCATCCAATTTCACTTTTGTTTTAGGTTAAGGGTCACTTACTGACCATATAAGCACAAAAAGCTGACAGATCCAGGTGGAGCTTCGCCCGCAATTGTAAATAAATGTTTTTGGCTGATATCTCGGAAACTATACACTTTAAGGCAAAAAATATTTGGATTTTTTTGAAGATAGTAAAATTTTACATCTTATAGGTATACGTTGTAAACTTTATTGTAAAACTTTCCGTTTACGATTTATGGCCTATTTACAGAGCCGGTTAATCATTTTTGGCAAGTAACTCTTTATATACTTATTGGATTAATCAATGAAATTCATTTTTTAGAATTACTTTATTTGAAACTTCTTTTCTAATGCTTTTTGAGTTATTTAACGTTTAAGGCTTATACATGCGCTAATAACCTTGACCATACTTGACGGATCTCAAACCTCTCCCGCTGCACCTTCTTTTTTCCTCGCATTTTGTATTTAAAAAGATACCAATCAGTGAAACAAAAAATCCTCGTCAGGGATTGTTGTGTAACTGATAATTTATTAAACATAAAATTTTCAGAGCTCTTAGTCAGCAGGTTACGAAGTTTATAGAGTATTTGCGGAAAAATCGATGACCACGGCACATTTTTTACATACATTTTTTATATACATATTTTTTATATACATTTATTACATTATATTATATACATTGAATATTTATAATTATTCTTTCTTTCTCCCTAACGCCTTATTTTTTTGCTCACCCACCTCCTTTTAACGTCTCTCCTTACATATTACTTACGGTGGCCTGGAAGAGATCGCTACCTAGCGATAAGGCCACCGTTTGTACACTTTGTTTTCCTCTTACCTGTACTTTATGTGTCTCTACTTCCTTTGTGTGTGCAATAAATAATTAAATAAAAAAATTATTTTTTTTTCTAGAAATTGGAAAAAAGTCCTCGCGAGCAATTAAAGATCAAAGACCATCCTATTTTATATATTTTTTTCGGTATTGTGCTTTATGTTGTACCAGACTTTATAGAGGTTGAACATAGTCGAAATTGCCGGGTAACGCCTTAATGTTGGATTACCGGGCGAAAAACAGAAAATTTCAAGATATGTATGTTTCGTATAGCTATATTTCGTTCAACTAAATAATATTGAGTAGTTATTTTATATTCGGATGCAAGAATAAAATAACAGGAAATGAAAGGAAAATATGTAAAAAAATGTATTAAAAAATTTTCTATAAGTTAAAAAAAAAAAAATAAAAAATCCACTTGCATTGGAAATTCTTCTTCGTTTTCATTACATCCCTAAAAAAACTTTTGGCCTGCCACGTCACCCGCCGAGCGGCGGCATTTATACATTGAACGTACAACAACTCAAAAAATATGGACACTAGAAAAAATTTCAAACAAAAGTTGTAGAGAATAAAGTTATCTAAAAACTATATACTTACATGCATTTTATTGATTAATCCAATATTTTACGAGTTATTATTAGCCAAAAACGATAAACCGGTTCATTAAATAGTCCATAAACCGTAAGCAGTAAGCTGTAAACCGTAAGTTAACAGAATATAAAAGATGCGAAATTTGATTTTCTACAAAAAAGTCTCTGTATTTTGTGCCCTAAAGTGGATAGTTTTCGAGATATCGGTCAAAAATTATAACATTGCGAGCAAAGCTCCACCTGGATCTATCAGCATTTTGTGTTTTTATGGTCAATAAGTGATATTTAACCTAAAACAAAAATGAAATTGAATCGGAAGTGCGAGGTTAAATGCTTTATTTACTGAGTTACCAGGGCCGATAATTTTTGAAACAAAAAAAAAATCACAGTAGGATGAAACTCATTAGAAAACGAGGGGAATGTGATAAAAATTAAAGGAAAAATAAATTAAAGACAATCCGAGTTCGGGAAGTGGGAGGGGGGGGGGGGCTTCTAAGGCTAAAAAATGGTTTCTCTTTATTTCCGACAAAACTCCAAGTCCTATGGAAAACAGTTCAATGGGAAAGTTGTAGGTAATAAAAAGTTCTACAACTTTTGAATTTACAATTTTTTCACATAACCTCAAAATTTAGGTGAAAAATTAAAAAATCCAAAATTATTTTCTACGATATTTGGTGAAAACTTACCTTATTTGTGTCCCAAATACACTGTAATTTATTTGATTGAAAATATTTATTTTTTCGCCTTATTTCAACTTAATACCAAAAAAACAACCTAATTCTCAATCGAAAATTCTGACATCAAAATATCAATTTTTTTCAAACAATTTGGGGGCTTTTTGTTCGTTGAAATATCTACTTTCTGATGGTGTAAAATATAATATACATTACAAATGTATATTATACTAGCTGCTCCGCGCGGTTTCACCCCCGTGTTTCCACCCCTGTTGGTCGTAGCGTGATGATATATATACATTTAGGAAGGTTATAACCTTCCTCGATAAATGGGCTATCTAACACCGAAAGAATTTTTCAAATCGGACCAGTAGTTCCCGAGATTAGCGCGTTCAAACAAACAAACAAACAAACTCTTCAGCTTTATAATATTAGTATAGATTTGTATTGGTGTAAATTTACTCAGAAAATGCATACAAACAGTGTGATAATAATGTTTTAGGAGACTCCGACTCGCACTTGGCTGGTTTTTTTTTTGCCCCACCCTGTGCCCATGGCTAGCTACGCCCATGCTTTTATTGCGAAATATGTACCACGGGCGAAGCCGGGGCGGACTTCTAGTAGTTAATAAAATAGTAGTTAATAGTTCTTGCAAATTTTGCAAAGACGTATTATTTAAAATATATACTCATTTGCTTAAATAATATAATTGAAGGTATCTACGATATAGTTTGTTACCATCTCATCAGTTACCTAATTCAAACGAAAACCATATCGATAGCTCCGGAACATCGTAATCAGCATCCTAGCCATTTTACCTAGGTTATTTTTTATATTCAATCTGCCTTTTTGCCTAACTAGATTCCTAGAAACGTTAATTGTGAAAAAAGTCTCACAAATAACAATATAGCTAGATAAATTTAATCTTTGATGGATCGAATGTAAAAACTGTGCAGGCAAAAACTGCAACGGTGATCTTTTTAAAATGTAGGGGTTTTTCTTAAGAGAAACGGACGCAGGGATCGCATCTATTGACTAGGAAAGGGACAGGATGAGAGTGGTTAAAACCTTATCGTAAATTTAAAGTTGAATAGCTAAATGCAGCTGAAGGATGTACAACAACACATGACACCACCCCATTGTCGTCAAAATCCATTATTTTGAAGGCGACTAAAGTAGACTAGCGCGTCTGGGCACAACATATGTTTATATTGCATTAACATTACTTTCATATGGAATGTTAAATATGAGAGAAATGCCAGCGGGTCGCTGAGATGTCTCTAATGAATGTGTGCCATTAGACCGGAACGTATCTAATAACGGAATTGCGTTACGAGCTATTATTTTGTGTATTAAATTAGATTTTGAATTATTTTCGATGGAGAAGAAAACGTTTTTGAAGAAATTGGGGATCAAAATAATACGTCTGATGCTATTACATAAGTTGTACGATTGAAGAAATAAACTGAATTATGGATATTGCTAGACTTTGTTTCTTGCACGTAAAGCCGACGAATCTATTTAGTCAATAGATTTGTTATAAATCTCGGAATAAAATACACAGCACAAACATGTTTTTATTTTTATTCGTTAATTGGATTCATTAAAAATCCATTAGTTATATTTTATGTTTCCCGTAATATATTGTACAATATATTTTTTATATGTGTAAAGTATATGCAACATAAATATTTATTGTTAAAGGCAAAATGATTCAAAAACAATAAAAAGAAAAACTTGCGAAGCGAGCTCGGCTCTTTCAACAGCATCCATTTTATCAAGTGGAGTTGATAATACAAAATTGAATGAAACACGATCGTGGGTGGTTGGCTTTACGATCTAATAAAAGCGTGGTAAATTAAACCGTGAGTTAATAAAACAGATCTTCGTCTAGCCGCAACTAGAGCTCAAAATATGCGGATTCGTAGCATTAGAGAGAAGTAGGCCAACTCCCGGCGTTTAGGAGCGCATGGTACCTAAACTCGCGAGGCGCAGGATTGTCACTTGTCACATTGAAATTTTAAATAATTGTATAAACAAACACCGACTGCTCACAGCAATGGCGCGGCCCTCACGAGAACGGTCCACGAGAAGAAACCGAGCGGCCTTGTGTGCGTGCGTCAAACTTGCGTATGCACATGAACGGGGGGCGTGAACAAGCGCCCCCCGTGCGTACAAACGGCGCGATGTACCTTTGTTCGAAGATAACTTACTTCTCTCTTTATACTATGTTCATAGTATCCGCACAGTTGACAGATATATACTACGTACATACAGTTAGGAAACTAAGCCCCCCCCATGAAATTATGACGTATAGCTATAGGGCTGTTACTTTTTGATATTTAACCGACTTGAAAAATAAAGGAGAAGGTTATCAATTCGGCCTGTATATTTCTGTTTGCTTTTTTTCACAGTTGATTTTGTGGTAATTTGGAGATTAAAACCCGTTAAAATACAAAAATGGTGTAGCCTAAATATGAATTTACAAGAAGAAACAATCCGAATTAATACAGCTTGTAAAAAAACGTTTTTATCAGTGCTATATTTCGAAATCTAGTTTTGTTATGGACGCCGAAGGCTATTTAATGTACCTCAATTATTTATAATGCTTGATATTTGTATTATACATATATTCAATAATTATTTTAAACCAGAATTTACAATACTTGTATGTAGGTACCTATACCTACTAAATTATTTTTAAAACGATAAATTAAATTAAATTAAAAAACACAAAATATGCAAAAATAAATTAAAATTATTATTATACGAGCATAGAACCTCTACCTTTTTGTTTTAGGAAGAAAAAGAAAATAGTTTGACAGGCTTAGTGCTTGACAAAGTGGAGACGCCACGTATCGATAAAAATACAATAATTATAATATCTATCTTTTTCTTCCCTAATATTTACGTAATTATACACATAAATTTAAACAAGATTTTTTTAAGGTTTCCTTTTTTTATATTTTCGTGCTCTTCTAGATTGCGTAAAAAATAGATGCGATCTTTAAACAGACTGGACTCCTAATAGGTACTATTTGTAGCTATCATTTTGATAGAAAATATGTCAACATAATATAAAACTCATACTGCCATATCTATAGAAATTAAAAAATAGTCTCTTTTTAACTTGTAGTCAGATATGGTATTTACAAATATATTTATTGAAAGGGCTACAAACTGAAACAATCGATATTTATTTAATGTGAATTGACATCACTTTAAACTTTTTTCCATACTATATTCAAAATCTGTGGATGTGTCACCCGCTACTATCGATCCCCCTCAATACCCTTGTAAACACGCTTGATGGGGGGGGAGCCATTTCGAACATTTTGTATGAAGTTTCCTTACTGTATGTATCTGTATATTGTGGTATCCGTCCGTCGACATGTGGGTAACCGGGTACTAGCGAAGTTTACAATTGAGGTCGTCAGAACATAAAGTTAATAATCTACGCCTCATAAATAGTCATAACTGTCTTATGTTACCGCTGTAAGTGTAATAATTCATGAAACGCTTGTTGTGCTAATCTCATCATCAGATGTTGAAAATTGCAATAGGTTAAAGTGTTTTTTATAATTTTATACATTATTTTATCTTTAAAGATTTTATTTATTCTCATATCAACACTTTTGCCATTTTATATGGGTAATAGTTTTAATGTTACCTTTTGTTGTTCATTAAGAAAGGGTTCTTTATTATATTATTTTACTAGCGACCCGCCCCGGCTTCGCACGGGTGCAATGCTGATACTAAATACACCACAGAAAAACTGTGAACGTTGTATATAAAAACATAGCGGCCCGCTCCGGCTTCGCAAGGTTATAAAATATATAGCCGGGCGGCCGGCCGCGGCCGGTACCGCTGCAAACGCTACGTCCCGCAATTTTTAAATCTGTAATATCTTCGAAAATATTCACTTAAATCATACGGTGTAAAGGGCTATATAGATCTATATTAAATGAACAATGTATTCAAGGTATTTAATTGGTTAAGGATTAATGCTGTATTGGTTAAAATCGCATCGAAAATTAGCCATTATTTGTCGTAAAAAGTAAATGACAAAAAAAAGTTATTGTGGGTTATCCATAAGAGATAGACATATACCATCGCGGACTTTTCTGTAGACATTTTCAATGTGTATAATACTTAGTACATTATTTTGATAAAACTCGTAGGGCTCAGCCTGCGTTTGCAATGTAAGCGGAAAAAATGTAATTTTTTACTACATCACATTAGAAACCTCAAAAATAACAGTACTTCTCCACTATTTAATGGATGTTATTATACATATAAACCTTCCTCTTGAATCACTCTATCTTTTAAAAAAAACCGCATCAAAATCCTTTGCGTAGTTTCAAAGATTTAAGCGTACAAAGGGACATAGGGACATAGGGACAGGGAAAGCGACTTTATTTTATACTATGTAGTGATTGTCCTACATAAAGAAGTGTACCCATCTTGTACTCATTCTTTTGCCATTTGACCATACCCAACCAACATTCAACTCTGCATTTAATACTATATCTGTGTGAAGACAAATTACTGTCGCTGTCAGTTTATAATAACTACAACGCAGCCCACTCAAAAGAAGTCCTTTAACCTTTCGTTCGTATTAAGTCCACACGGCATTCAAAGCAATGAAAGCAAATCTAACAGTGCTAGGTTAACAGTAGCTTTAATAGTGATAAGTACATAATTATATCAGGTTCCTTTGTATAGTGTCGCGGTGGTATACGGGTTTATTGTAGGACAATATGCAAGATTTATTCGAGCCATTCTGCTTTGAATCTCGATACAAAATAACATTTAGTACTCACTCGCTGGTAATTGAGTCAATTTGTTGTAATAGGAATGAACTCCGAAACTGGGATCGATATAATTATCTCATGAGTACCGTTTGTTTTTTGGTTGTAATTGATGAATTTGATTAAATTATTGTATCAAGATTGTAGGACTACCCTTGAATTATTGGAATTACTTAATAAGAACCTCTTAATTAATAAGATTTTTTACAGTATTGTAACAGACCATTAAGTTAACCTCCTAAATCCTAATCTATCGCACTCAGTGCTTCAATCAATCATATTATCTACAACAAATGGAAAAACCATCAGTACTATTCTGGGATTAAGTAGTAACCATCACACCATTTAAATATCCTCGCAATTCTTATTTAAATAATGCAATCTAATTACCATGTTACTTTGTATTATTTTCCTTATGTAATCCGTTGTGTTCTTGTGTACATATCGATCTCTGATCAAGTGTAGGCACGCGGCATACCATGGTGACGTAGTTGTTACAGCCTGGTACGTACTCGTGGTACAAAAACTGGTACAAACTTGCGGTAGAAAAAGTAGTGACTGCGGTTTTTGTAGATAAAGATTATGGTAAGGTGAGCAGGAGGCTTAGCTTGATAGGATCGTATGGTTATACATGGCGCATCCTTGCGTTAATTACTGGCGGCTACCTGGTGTTTATTGACTTTATTGTCGATTGGCGTATGGGTTAGGGTTGGGGTTTGATGTCCTGTGCCTTTGTGGAATAGGTATAGAAAGATAGACAAATGGATTTGTAGCTTTATTTATTATATTAACATCTGAAAATTCGTGTTCTTAAGGTATTTAAGACTCCCTTGATTTGGCTATTTTTGGAACTAAATCATGTAGAGCTACATTTAAGTATACTTTTGTGAACGTGTTTTAAGGAGGTCTTGAAGGACCTATCTCTGATCCATCGATTCCATCTATCAAAGGATCCATTGCAAAATATCCAAGATTGACTTTAATATCGTAATTCTCTTTACTGGCTTTAAATATACAAATATTTAGTCTATAAAATATAAATATTAGTTCCACAGTGATTATGGTGTATTACATATCGCAAGGCCGTGGAAGCTAGATCATTACGGCCGTAATTATTGGTTCACCAGCACTCAGTAGGTACTATACGGTTATGTTGTACTCGCATAAAATGATTCAGTTTCATTCTCTATGCTTATTTAGGTAGATATCTAATGGACAATGTAGTTCTTTGTGTTTTATTGTTTCCAGCTGCAACAATGCATAAATGTTAACATTACATAGAAATTCTGTACGATAGTATGGTTGTTTTAGACTATTTTTTCATCCACGGTTTGCTCGCTTGCTTCTTTTGCACGCCTCATAAGCGAAGCGTTGAGGTGGGTACTACTGTCAGTTCGCGCAAAACATCTGATTTTTCAAACTTAAAATGTCTGTATGTATCATACATTGCACTTGTAAGATAATACATACACACACATATTAAGAAAAAACACTATTTTTAACATTCATGATATTTTTGATGTCATTTTTGTTATTTAAACTAGTTAAAAAACAGCTTAAAAAAGTTCTGTCTTGGACGTCCGTGTGTCTGTATGTGCGGAGGATTTTCTTGTTAACACGATAGCGACCGAAATACTTTACTAATCGAGTCTTTTTTTTTCTCTTACGCTTGAGTATACTCAGGAATAGAACCCTTTCATTTTTCAGGGTCTGATTCGATGTGGTTTAATTGTTATTAAATAAACAAAAATAATAATTAATAAATAATTATTAAAAAAAAATTATGAGGCGTGCACTTTTGGATTTTCCAAACTATTTCACGTTTTGCTTTGACTATTGTACACTAAACAATAATACAACCACTATTTCATTAACTTCTTATTATGGTGAAAAAAAAAATGCCCTTCCTTCAAATCTAAACAATCTTACCCAAAGCGCTCATTTTCCATTATTTAAATGCTTATTGCCCAATATATTTTTATTACATGTTATTTATTAACAAAGTCTTGTTAAAATAACACTAACTATCATTTTTACTTTCTCTTAAAATTAACATATAGATAACAATTGCGTGTTTCTATAAGTAGGTACCGAATACCTTGATAGTGTTGACACAACGAAAAATATTGCGGCAAATTCAAGCGAAACCATTTAATGCCCAAGTAGAATTAATTGTCTTTGTTGATTCATCACGTAAATTGAGTTTCCCAATAATGTTTTATACACATTAACGGTCACATACAATTGCGTTATTTCTAACAACGAAATTATCGAATATTGCAATACATAATAATCAATATCTATAGGAATAAAGATAGTGGTTAGGACAATACATATACATAATCTTAATAGTGGTTGTGAAACATAGGTAGGAAGGCAATGATATTTTATGTATAGATACGTTATATACTCACAATATATCCAAAAAAAATGCTTCATATGCAGTGTCAGGCACACACAAATACAATTTTCATTTTACTTAATTTATTACATTGACAGACTGTATAAGAGAGATGGCTCTAATAAAATGATATAAACAAAAAAGACAAAGATAGTTTGTCACTTCCGCGCAGGTGTAAGCAAAAGTCATAAGAATTCGCCAATTAAATATAAATAAACAAATAGTTGCCATGGTAATTGGCATAGACTAACGACACAGAAGGTTCAATGTTATAGAATATAGATGTTAGGTTTCCTGCACAAGTAAATAAATGTGACAATTTCATTTACTATTGCACGCCTCATAAGCGAAGCGTTGAGGTGGGTACTACTGTCACTTCGCGCAAAACATCTGATTTTTCAAACTTAAAATGTCTTTATGTATCATACATTGCACTTGTAAGATAATACATACACACACATATTAAGAAAAAACACTATTTTTAACATTCATGATATTTTTGATGTCATTTTTGTTATTTAAACTAGTTAAAAAACAGTTTAAAAAAGTTCTGTCTTGGACGTCCGTGTGTCTGTATGTGCGGAGGATTTTCTTGTTAACACGATAGCGACCGAAATACTTTACTAATCGAGTCTTTTTTTTCTCTTACGCTTGAGTATGCTCAGGAATAGAACCCTTTCATTTTTCAGGGTCTGATTCGATGTGTTTTAATTGTTATTAAATAAACAAAAATAATAATTAATAAATAATTATTAAAAAAAAATTATGAGGCGTGCACTTTTGGATTTTCCAAATTATTTTATGATTATTATGATGTCGTACTCGTATTACAATGAAAAAAAAAATTTTTTTTGGAGATATAACTGTATTAAGTATTTATTACTAGCTGTGGTGTTCGTTTTCGGTCATCATCATTTCACCCGATAAACACCCACTGCTGAGCATACTGCATAATCCTCCTTATAGAACTCCATAAGGACCGATCTTACGCTATTCGTTTCAAGGCAGTTCCCGAAACCCGTACAAGGTCATCACTCCAACTTGTAGGATAATTATAATAATAGTGGTGCCTAGATGAAAAAAAAGGATGAAATAAAAGAAAGGATGAAGTATAAGCCTTTTTTATCTAAAACACAAATAAAATTTATGTTCAATAGCTATTTACAGAAAAGCAAATAGCATTTTTCGTCAGTCAATCTTTTCTTTAATGTTTACGTATATACAATATCATTTTATTTTTATTTATCATTTTATTATTGCAAACAAACATTTTTGGCATCACGATTTCATTGTATATAATAAATAGCTATATTTGTTAATTATATGCACTGGATGTAAACTGTGGATTTAAATATAAAAATAATCAAGTATTTACCCAAATCGAAATTAATAAAATAACCGTTCTATTTTCAATAATCGTATCTACATGATAATCTTTGAACACAGTGTACGCTAGCTTTGTCACACTAGTGATTGAAGCAATGTTTTATCCCTTTCATTATTTCAATACACGTGTCAGGCAAGTGTCATTCATAAAGAATTGTAAATTGTTATTTTTACTCTTAAACTGTAATCTTCTTATATATAAAAATGAATCGCAAAATGTGTTGGTAAGCGCATAACTCGAGAACGGCTGAACCGATTTCGATAATTCTTTTTTTATTATATTCCTTGAAGTACGAGGATGGTTTTTATGTAGAGAAAACGTAAATATGTACCACGGGCAAAGCCGGGGAGGACCGCTAGTAATTTAATATATTTTGCTGTGATATGATATTCCTTTATCTTTTTTTATTTTTTTGCACGAATACGTGCACTTTCTGAACACACAGGAAGGCATTTTCGACAACTTTAATGTACCTATCGGCATATACGCTCACTGGGACCGGTGACAATCTGACTGATTGCATTGGTCCCAAATAGGACCAATTCACGGAATCAGTTTTGGTGCGTTGATGACGTATCTACCTCTTGTTTCTATATATAATATCATTGTAGGAAGGTAGGTAGTAGGTACAGTTCGTTTTTCATTCATTTGATGCAAGAACATATTTGGTTCCAATTAACCTTTATTAGCGATATCTCCCTGTTCTCTAATGCGGTTATTTCGTAACAATGACATTGCTTGTTATTAACCCTTTTAATTGTTTCGCAATGCCATAATTATTATGGGATGTTGGAGCGTGGCAACGGTTTTGTAGTGGGAAATGGAATGCACGTGTCTTGTTTGTGATTTTTTTCCATAAAAATATACATGCAATATGTACGAAACTTTGTTATTGAAACGTGTTTCTGTATTCACGAGTAAAATAAGTACGAGGAAAAAACCTATGTTAAATTGTTAAAATTATCTTAAACTGTATATTTATTTTTATTGCTACGCAAGTACTTTGGTGTTTAGTATTTGTATATTTTGTACTTTAGTACAAATTGATAATTCGTACCTATATTTTTCACCATATAACACATGCAAAATATATAATTATTGTTTCATACCAAAAGCAGATCTAACATTCAAGCTATACGATACAAAATTAAATTCATTTCCTAATTCGTCCATTTCGTCCGGTTCGATTGGGCCCCGTTTAAAAATTCAAAAGATTGCGGGCGGATCGATCTGATTGAATTATGAATTGTAGGCATTTTGCATTCACCTTGAGAAACCAGTCGATTGGCTGATTATGTAGCTTTATCCCAATCAAATTGTCTACGCCGAAGTGCTCGGAATATTTTACATTTACATTTAAAATGCACGACGGCAGGTTTTGGTGTTGAAAGGAGTATAGTATAGTATTAATGTGGTAGACGTGCTTGTCTTTGAGGTTGTTCGTTATGTAAGCCGGAACTGGCTTTATTAAAATATATGAAAAAGTATAAAATGGGCACAGATGGCTTTGGTATGAGAGGTGTTAAAATTAAGATTGAATATGAGGAAGCCATAAATAACTAAATATGATAATTAAAACTAATAAATAAAACAAAGATTGATTCCATATTTGTTTATTGTTGTCATAAAAATGATGTTAATCTTTATTTCTATTTAAATAAAGCAAATAACATACTCATCGGTTTACATTATGTTTATGCAAAAACAAGAAAAAAATACGAACGCAAAATAGTTAAGCCATGAATGTGTCGCATTGATTAGTCACAGCCTTTAGCATTTTTCATGTAGCTAATATAACTTGAATTTCGCTATTCAAGTCAAATAAACAGGAAAGCATTATACATTCGCAGATAAGAAACTCGTTCGAGGTGCTTGACTTTTATCACTTTCCAGTTAGCAATAAAACCTTTGTCTTCGCCCGTTTACCGTATCTTAATTAATACATCGAGTCATTCATTCAGCCTGCCGTGTGCTGAATTAATTTTTAATGTCACCTACCGAGGGCTCTTTTGCGATTGTCGCCCGACTAATTATGTCACAGGTATTTCTTGAGCTTATGCCAGTAATGTAGATGTTGTATGAATTATAAACAGCTCGCAATACATGCTTTGTTTATGTATTCGATTGAATATGCAACAATGTTACGGAGCTGTATCGAGTGGGTAAGATTGCAAAGTTGGCCGGAACGCGCCGTTTAACCCAATTTTATTTGGCTACTTCCCGTCTCATTTATTTCTAAGTCGCAGTGATGATGTCTAATTCGTTGAGTTAATTAGGGTTGGTCTTCTTTGTGATGGTGAGAACGGTATATTATTAGATACCTACGATGACCATATTACATACGTTTGTGGGGCGGTAATTTTTGTTGTTTTTTAAATAAAAAAATACAACAGTGATTACGGTTAATCCCACATTTTGAACCTGTGATTCATTTCTTCAAAGTTAAAAAAAACGAATGCGTACAAATAGTAATTTATAAAACTTTTCCTAATGAAATACTCAATTATTATTGGATAGTATTTAAACGAGTGACTGTAAATTAAAGTTTTAGTTGTCAAAAATAATTAATTGGGGTAACAGAATTACTAAGTGAGCGCCTGACTGCGAGCGATGAAAAATTAATACATAGATCAGCAACTAACAAACATTAATTTGCGTTACATAAAATACAAAATGAGCAACTTCATAATATTTGAGCGACTTATTTAGTATATTCGTATAGTTACATGATGTGTGAAAAATCGGAATATTTCCATCATTTTGGAGGCGTTTTCTCCTTATAGTCTTCAATATTTCCAAGTAGGAGTATACATTCTTCACCGGCAATCCCAAAACCTACGTAGGTGTATATTGTATTGTATCAATCTGTCGTGTTCTAATGTTGGGCCTTTATTTGTTGTTTTTTTTGTAGTTTGTATTTTTACACGTTTTATATTAGCTTCACCTGTAACATAATGTTTGTTTGTAACCGACTTCTTTGGGCGCGATTTTGACCCACTTTAAACGGCCAGATTTCGTCCAAACTTTGTAGATTTATTGAGGACCGATGACAATACACTAATTTGATAAAATTTTCTATTTTTTAGTTCGGTTTTCTATAAAAAGCGTGTTTTTTAGTTTTTTTAAACTAAGTATTATTTCATATATGTATATCTGAATGTTTTTATCGTGTAGCATGGACACAGGGGCAGTAATACACAAAGTTCCGTGTCGACGTACGAGCACTACGCCAGTTTTCATTGTGTACAGTTAAATTTAACGCGGATTGTGGGTGTGACCTCCGGCCAACCTGTCATCTTTATTGCATGCGTTTTATTCTCCTATCTCGTTGATAGCGTTTGTGTGATTCATCGCTTGTCGTGTGTTATGATTGTTTACAAGCTTAGGTTCTTCTTTGTTTGCGTTGATTTGTATTGTGTTTGTGTTGGATTGTTGGATTATGTGATTTGTCTATAGTTAAAAGAAATGACATAAACAAACAGTGTAAACTCTTATTGTTCTATGGTCTAGTGTTAAGTGAAACTCTATTTTGTATTTTAAATTCCATCTATTCATACAGACATACTCATATAAGAAAGTATCTGGCATGATGGCTTCTACATTTACTTTAACGTGTAGTCAGTCGGTAATAGGATGTTGTTTTTTGTATAACATCTCGTATACCATTTGCTGTGTTAATTGCAATGGCAATTTGACGTGTCATTTCAACTCTGACAAATAAAATTTTATTTGGCCACGAACATTTGTGAACGTAACGGTAATTCATCAGCTCCACGGACAGGCTAGTCACGATCGTGTGAAACGATACGAATTTACACCTTTTCAGGATCTACATATAGCATTTTGCCATCAACAAGTTCTGAATAAAGAGATTTAATTATGACGTCGCTATGAACTTTGAAGGTGAAAGATCACTTTTGCGTTTTATCAAAATGTCACAATAAAGGTCTCCAGAGAGGTAGCCCTTGAGTTACGATAATAACGTTAAGTGTGCTTTAAATGCACTAGACCGCTTGGCAGCGGTCAGTTACTTCACACTTGCAAATTTATTCGATGTTTGTCCACTCAAATCCTGTTCTATTTGACACGCTCGTGTTACGGCTCGCATTGCTCATGAATGTTGACTGCTTGGATTTTATGGCTCCACTTTGTAGTAATTTATGGCGTATTTTATGAAATTTACTGTGTTATGATTAGTTGCTCTTGTAACAGCTTTGTATTGGTATGTGATAAATGGAATTCCTCTTAAATCTTGTAGACTAACAAGTTAATAAGTAGTTGCTAAAAAGAAACGAGAAATGTAGGTTTTCCCTTTTCTTTTTACTTGTGAGCGCCACTATCAATGTAGTCGTGATTTCACCTGTAACTAGAGTACATTTAGATAGGGTTTAATCTTACATATTATGTGAATATTTCTGAATCTGGTATAGATAAGAAATGGCTTTTCTTTATTTTATAAAATATAGAAAATTGTTAAGAATTACGTTGTCATTAAATAAATTCATATCTGTGATCTACGCTTGTGTATTGCAAACACAATTAAAATGTTTTTTACTATTGTTGTAGTTGAGTTGAGAAATATTTTATTTAACGTAAAGAATAAATCTTATCATTAATAGTACGATAACCTTAAACCTTTAATCCCAATAACAATTATGTAACACTCACACACTCACAATCAGCAAGAGCAACGGCTAGAATTATACATACATATATGCTTTCACCTTTCATAGAAAAGTAATCATCTTTGTATATATTTTAAAACTTACCGTTCACGTCCAAACAAAAGTGAACCCCACCGATTACCACCTCACAACGCAAATTCTTTACCAATAAAGTATACTTCTTTAAATTCCTACTATTGTAATTCCAGAGCGACTCAGTGAGTTACTTCTTCGGCGAGCTGGAGCGCATCGCGCGGCCGGACTACATCCCCTCCCACCAGGACATCCTGCACTGTCGGAAGGCCACCAAGGGCATCACGGAGTGCACGATCAACATCAACAATGTACCATTCGTGTTCGTCGACGTCGGTGGCCAGAGGACGCAGCGGCAGAAGTGGACGCAGTGCTTCGATTCCGTCACCTCCATACTGTTTCTGGTGTCCTCGTCGGAGTTCGACCAAGTTCTGTCGGAAGATAGGTGAGTTTTGTGCTATACATGTATACAGATATATTGACCTTTGACTGACTGACGGGGCATACTTAAATCTAGTAGGATTACAAAATTTCAAAATTTTACACGATATGATATGCCTTTTTTAGGGAAAGCACTTTTGGATATTTGAATTGTAAAAAAAGTTGAATTGTATAAATTTAACAATTCGGCTAAATCCAGGTTTCTTTACTTATAAACAATTGTCATTAAGGAAAAGCTTTTCACACGCGAAAGGGTTTCCAACTTTCTGATTATTCTGATAAGATACATAATGATAAATGGGTTTTACCGTAATTGAGTCACATTGAGCTTCACCGAAATATGGAGTACCTATTCCATTAGGACAATTATGAGATAAAAGGTTGTTATTTTATCAAAATGTTGGCCAACAATATAATTACAGTTAATTTGCAGATATGCAAATGACATGATACAAATTAGTATATTACTTTACTGCCTATAAAATTTATGCTTTATGGCCTCTGCCCTGATGATTTTATGACTCCGAGCCCAGTAGAATTATCTGCTTCTGTGCAACTTGATTAACGTCCTAATCAAGAAAACTATCATAATTATAAATCGTTCTTAATCGTTCAACCGATTTCCGAGTGTTACATAAACATCAGGCAGAACCTTTCTCTTGAGAGTCTTTCAAATGGTACATAGTCGTTTATGATATGTTACTTTGTAAATAATTTTATCTTTGCGAGTATGTACAAATGGCGGATGTTGGTTCTAAATCTAGATTTCCGGTAGCATGCCTGTCTGTATTGTGGTGGATCATGGTAATCTTTTTATCGCCCGTTAACGCATCTTCGCTTCGCGGTGTTTGTTTTTGGATTGTATCAATCTCATAGCAAGATTTATTTTAAAGAAGCAAGTGATTTGAATGATTTTGAGGTGAGGAGGTTTTCATCGTCAAATTATAATATTGCAATAACTAGTATCGCCTGGTAGTTGGAATTCGACCTTCTCTGGTACAATTACTCTCACTTGCGTTCTACGATACATTCGATAAATCAACATTGTATAATACGAATATATCTATAAATGTTTTTTCCGCGAAACCTGAAGGGAATCCTCTAAAATATATTATGCCAAAAGACTCGCTATTGAGTACCTACTAATGTATGGATGTTAAAGTGATACGTATAAACGCCTTGACTTCGTTCACTTTGTGCAGCTACACCTTTTATTTATTTATGGTAATATGACGTTCCTGTTATAAAAAAGCTTTCAAGTCATACAAACAGCGATTTCATTCATTGTAAAATTCTAAGAAATTTAGTTGTCAAAAACGAATCCGATATTGGTAGCAAAACATATTATCATGATTTTCAACAATAATATTTTATATTGCGTCTAATCAGGAGGAATTTGCTTGTGTTCTAATGAGTAAAATACTGTATAAATCATATATGTAATATATAATATAACATTGGGAAAACTCGCGCTGCAGGAGAAAATAACTTCATCGCATGCAATGTCGCAATGCAGCACTGCGCGTACTATTGTTCGGTACATTTCCCACTTTCAAGATATCTCTATTAGAACGTCCATAAGATGTCTCCGTTCGTGTCTCGAGATAATGAGACTAAGTGGAGCGATATTTTGTTTGCTGATGTTAAGATGGATTGTACAGGAAAATGATTTTCGTTGTTTCAGGCTGTTTGATGTTGAGCTGTTTGTGCATGTTTCGATTGTTCAGGATTAGCTCTGTATATTATGAATAGGGTAGATGAGGTAACAATTCCCTGATGCTTATATTAGTCAGTCAAAAACTATAGTTGGTAAGTTTACAAATAGGTTCTTACTTCTTCCATTAGTCTTGTTTTACTATTCCGGACTTGCTACTGTTTCACAAATCAATTTATTTTAAGAGCTTCTTATAATCATGTAGAACTGAAGATCACAACTTATATTTAGTCTTTATCTTTTTATGCCATGAACATTTACGTTAGAACTATTCAATAAATATTTACAATTACAAGGAAAGATCAGGCTGGGATGAAAAATCGAATAGGGCGATAAAGTAGATAAATTATTAACTCATTGCCCATAAACAAACGATCTTACAACTCAGTCAGATAAAACAGGAAGATGTCGTAATAAAATGTGTTCCGCGAATAGTTGTGTCCAATATATTATAAGTACCAGTACCTATATCGTTAATGAAGATTATTTGCATGCGCGATCGACGGAATTGCTAATTCGCATCCGTACAGAGTATCATGCAAATCGTATAATCAATTATTTGTGTCGGTCATATTAATTGAGCGTCTGGTCGAACACCTTTGTTTATGTTTGCATGTGATTTGTCGTCTTCATATTCAAATAGCCTTATACCTACGACGTGTTGTTGTCGTATTCGTTCGATGCATCATGCGTCCGTGCTTGGATTTCTCTCGGTAATAGTTTCATAATAACGTTTATTAATGTTTATTCATCACGGAATGATATAAAAATTATGGCGCCCGATA
Source organism: Colias philodice (assembly GCF_061535455.1). Lineage (NCBI taxonomy): Eukaryota > Metazoa > Arthropoda > Insecta > Lepidoptera > Pieridae > Colias > Colias philodice. The sequence continues at coordinate 11,052,595 of NC_143094.1, read as the reverse complement.
AAAATATAGTACCAAGAGGAAGCTATTTCTTTGCGATGCCGTAAACACGGTAATAAAGTTCTTTACTAAATGTTTACGTGGGCAAACCGCAGGCCAGATTACTCGCTCGTAACGACATATAATCGTTTTGAAAAACTCGATGCAAACTGCGCTTTATGACACACCGGCTGTTAACCGCAACTTCTTCCTCTTATAGTTTGGGTTTTATTCCTCGACTCAAGCCTATTTGCGTTCGTGTGGTCTACTAAGTACATAGCACATTCTGACCCAATTTGTTGTGAAAAACTAAGAGCATGGCACAAACATACAGTATGAATTTCGTTAGGTTGTACTTTTCTGATGCCTCTACTAGAAACTCTGACACTTCATTCTAGCAAATTTGCTCTTCCCTCGAGCAAGTGATAACGTTGCTGATTCATAATAGTTGAATTTAAGGTAAATATTGATATGGTACACAGGGGGAGGTTTACGTAGAGACGAGCATACTACAGTTATGCTCGCTGCAAGTAAACCGGCCCCCCCTGTGACAGATGGCGGATAGCCCGGTAATATGGTGGCGATATCATTTTTGATACCGTCACCTATTGCCAACTTATGGGCTTGGTCGGGTCGCCAAGTTGCGGCACTCACCACGTAGGCGGTGGGGGTATAAGGCCTAGCTGCCCAGCAAGCACATAACTTGTATATTAACCAAAAATATATACAGAATTATGACTTTAAGTTATATTAATTATTTAAATCGTCACTATCCAAATATAAGTACTTTATAAACGCATTTGCTTCATCAAATAATGCTAACTGTTATATTATGGTTACCAAAAAATTGTTACAATGTCAAAAATCTTAAATAAACGTAGGATAATTCTAAATTACAGCTTCTAAGTGACATATCACACTAGCGGATTGCGAGCGGTTTCAAAGCGGAGCGGGTGCGCAACGAATACGTTGCGGGCGCGCAACGAACACGCCGCGGTTGCGCAGCGAATTCGTTGCGGACGCGTCATTTTGTATACTCTCGCACAAAAGCCAGCCCTTCCGCCTTGCCTAACTTCCATTCAATATTTCCATCGTTTCTGTAGCACTCAATTTTTTAACCGTACTGTGGAAATGCACTTACTTAACAGTTAACTAAAGATGTAATAACAACTGGAGTTGTTAAAAAAAGGTGCTATAAAATTGAATTACTAGGACTTTTAGAATGTACCATACATTCCAAAAGTATGTAACGACTGACCAGTATAATCTCTCCCATAGCAACGTATGTTATAAAGAGATTTTGTGAACCTAATTATGAGCAAAGTGATAGTGAGTTGCTGGTTGCTTGATAAAATTTTCTATTCACTGCTATTTATCTAATAATAAGATAGCCCTGTTTTAGTTAAGGAGCTTTAACATTTATTTCACTAATGAACTTTCTTAATGAGCAATTAAGTTATCTGATTGCATTTCGACCAAGATTTAATAGATAAAACAATACCCTAAACATTAACATGTTATGAAACTCGTAAAAAATAATGATCTCATAATTATTATACTATCACAAGTTATAAGTAACAACCAGCACGGATTCCATTTTGTTAATGAGTGTACATGACTGCGACGTAAACGTTGCGCATCTGCCACGCGTCCGCAACGAATTCGCTGCGCAACCGCAACGTATTCGTTGCGCACCCGCTCCGCTTTGAAACCGCTCGCAATCCGCTAGTGTGATATGTCACTAAAACAGCTTTCAAACTTATAGTAATACTATTATCTTATATTGGTAATTTTAATAACGTTACGCTCTAAATAAGCATAAGTAAATTATTTTATAGTGCCTTTGAACGTATGTTGGTTTTTTAAAGAATAAAAGCTTTATAATAGTCCATTATTGTGTTAATTTAATACTAATCCTATATTAACATTGAATTTATAACAATTATTGCTTTTGCTCCGTTTTCTTTCAAATCTATTCATCTCTACAGTATATAGCTATATATTGATCGAAATAAAAGTATTGTTAGAACTATGAGTAATAATAACATCGTAATTTGAATTTGGTTAATGGATAAAAAGGCTTTGAATGAAACTAAAAAACAGGCGGATTCAAATGAAAACTTAAAAAGGAGTATATACTGATTTTATTAATAATTGTAGTAAACAAAAAAAGCTTCTTCATCGGCATCTTCATATTATGTTGGGAAACGCTTTACTTTGCAGGGCATGTTGGTTCTGAAAAGAACAAGCAAGTTTGTTTTTAAATGGCTTAATTAAAAATCTTGGCTTATTTATTTTATACCAAGTAATTACGGTTCCCTGATAAGCTCGATAAAAATCAGTCACTAATACGTATAATGAGTTTAAGCATTATAACATATTTCCGAAGTGCTGTTATATGGCTGAACATAATAAGTGTCTTGTATTACACTATATACGAGCTCTAATTTTTGTGACGAGCCATATTAAAATTAACAGCACTGTTATGCTATCGTGAAATGCCTAAAGCTTTAATTTCATTTGTCGCCATTTGCTTTCCTTTTCCTATCTTACAAAAATAATACAAGTTACTAAGATCTGACTAGAAAGGGAATGAAATCATTTGCATTTTGTACCAATACCTTTATAAGGTACTTTAATTGTTAAAACTATTACTATAATCTAAATTTTGTGATATTTGTTAAAAATAGGTTATGTTTTATAAAAAAAAAAATATATTAATAAAGTATATTAGCGAGGGCGCGTGTATTCTTTCTCAATAACATGTATATTTCACCCGACAAACTGATGCGCGCAGCTAATTTCACACAAAACATTCAGAAATACAGGAGGTAGGTACTTACCCATCATTCAATATTAATTTTCACATTTAAATATTTCAAGTCCACATAACGTTGCACGATCAAAAACAGATCAATATATTTTTAAAATCAATAAGATTTTCTTTTGTACAAAGGAATTACAACAGTTAGCATTGTTATGAAATTTTAATAACAGATTGTAATTTAAAAAGCTATATATTGACTGTAATGAAGTCGCAAAAAATGCCATTTGTTTATTCATGTGCTCATAACTGACTTAGTTAATGATTTAATACGATAATTATAATGCTATTAAATTGCCTTTATATAGCTCAACGCTGTCTAAAGGGGGGGCCCAAATTTTACTTATAAGAGTCGTATAAAAGAAATACAGCCGATATACGATTTGGTTATAATGCTTTGTACATGAACTCGTGCTATCATAAGTTTGTTATAATGGTGTTTTGTGCTTGCTGGGTGTTAACCCCTGTCGCCGAAGGTGAACGGTGGCCACCGTTGGGTTTTAGTGGGTATGGCTTCCTGCGAGTCCCACATACCCCCTCATACAGCAAAACTGTAGAGGGGGATGCGTAAAAGCATTTCCCAACGTTAAAAAAAAATTGATATGGTAATCCAGGATAGAATGAGGAAGTACGCAGGATTTAGTACCAGCTGTTTAAAACGTGATAGCTCAATTAATCACATGCATACCGATACCTACCATTCCATTAATAAATAAACACGTATGTCAACATTCTGATTTCTAAATATTCTGAATATTTTAATCGTATTGCAATTAAACACGACCTTCGCAATAGTTCACGAAAGTGACACATGCCATTTACGAAGTTTCTCCAAGATTTACATGCCACCGATTAGTCACGGATCGGCGTGCCTGGCTCCGAACTTTCGTAACACTGTGTGCCCACATTTAATTACTTCACTATTAATATAGCTACTCAATTTTATGCCTATTCATACGCACATCTAATATTCAATGGCTTGTATGGAGTAGTTAACATAATATGTATCTCTACATAACCTTTCAAAACGTTTAGCTTTATACTGACAGAGATCGCCGCAGGTATTATTCTTCATGCTATTCAAAATCATACTATCTATTGGAATGGGTGGTGCCCTATAGTCATTATCAGTTAATTGTTGTTTTTTTATGAATTGCGATTGTCGCATACCATTATAGCCTCGATTTGTTTGTCTTCCTAGTTTACACTTTTTTTTCTTCCATGTTTGATATTTTCATGTGACTCGGCGTTTAGATGTGACTACGATCTTTCGTAATATGTAACTAAATAAGCATAAAGTCTACATGGTAATCTAAAGTTTTTTCTGCATTTAGCTATCAACTATTTTTAATAGCGGTCAGGTGATGCACGTGTTCAGTGACGTGTAGGCACAACCTCTATGAAATATTGCCTGCGAAGTAGATCCTACCGGTTCTGAGAATTCTACGAACAGTCTCATACATATTATATCTTTATTACGTTGCCGTACCTCGATAATTTGGTACTAGATACGCTTCGCTACCCGATCCGAGGCAATTATTTATCCACAGGTATAAATAAAATTAAAAAATCTGTGGTTTAGATATAAATGGCGCGGGCTAAACTCATTTTTCATTGGTGATAGAGAATCTTTGTAGAGTTTTTGGATTTGTCAACGTGGGCCTCGTTAATCTTGATACGAGTAAAACAATCAATTTTATAAATAAAATTTCTACATATAATTTTATCCTACTTCAATCCTTTAAATGGCTTTAATTGATACGGACATTGTCTTTTATTACAAGTTAATTCATTGATATGGCCAATTATTAACTAGGACGGTAAATAGGCCACGATAAACTTTCACGGTGGTTACATCATAGTCTCTAGTACTGGATAATGGAACTATTTCATCGAACAATAAAAAAATCTCCCTTTTTTACGATTTTTCCTTATACAATTCTCCTTTTTCTGTTAAACTAGTTAATGGAAAAGCGAATTTGGTGTATAGTTAATAGTGCCAAAATATATACATATTGAATTATGTTAACATAATAGCTGACTTCCTGGATATAACGTTTACTGGTTTCTCAGAAATGAGGTATAAATCAAGCATCATTAGATACGCGGAGATTTCTCAGGATCGAACGCGCGTTGGCAATATTTTACAAGACGATAGTACGGTTATTAGTGTGTCGGTACACTGTTTATTTTGTTCTTTATTGTACAAGGAAAGATGTAAAAATGTATTGGCTGACTATATGCTCTTTAAAACGTGGGAAATCATTAGCTAATTTGCTTGATCTGATCTAAATGATCTGATCTTTCTATGTTGTGTCATAACGTTTTGGTAATTTGATTGAATGTGGGATTTTAATTAATTTCTTAAAATATTTATTATTTCCGACACTCCGGCCATTAAAAGTGGATGACCTTTAGTATTCTACATGAAAGCTAGTTTTGATAAACATATCATGTGCGTTGTTTTATATATAATCAACTATGAGTATACTAAATTTAAACCGAAATGATCCAACATTTTGCCTAAAGCTTAAGTACATATTGAGAGTTATAGTATTAACTATGCAAACTTGAAATTCATAATAGTGGTCAGATATCTTATGATGCTTTATATTATATCGAATTTAATTAATTCGCGCCCAATCGATTTGAGTTCGTTAATATCCTTAATTTAACAAGTTATAAAAATGTTCTACCAGTTATTTAAATCAAAAGTATAATTGTATACTAATTAGTATATTATGTCCTTACAGAAAAACGAATCGCCTCGAAGAAGCGCTCAACATATTCGACACGATCGTGAACAACGTCAACTTCAAAGGGATATCGATTATTCTATTCCTCAACAAATCGGATTTACTGGCGAGGAAGGTCGCGAGCAAGGAGACGGACATACGCTGGTACTTCCCGCACTTCACGGGCGATCCGCACAACCTCCGCGACGTGCAAATGTTCATACTCAACATGTTCGCGAACGTTCGCAGGGAACCAAAGACAACGCTTTACCATCACTTCACGACGGCCATAGACACGCACAACATAGAGGTCGTCTTCAACTCCGTCAAAGACACGATCCTCAATCGAAATTTGGAATCGCTCATGTTACAGTGACGTAACAGCTCCGAATTCAAATTACTCCAAATGTGATAGCTCGATGGCGAATGACTGATGGCGCGAAATTCCTTTTATAATCTGTTGTATTTATAATCTGCATAATAAGAAGATTTAAAAGACAAGGGATATGTGATTGTTACGGCGTCACACGACGGCCTACTTTTGTAGTGTTTGTAAAATATGGACGGTTTACCGAAATAATGTTTTGGTATGTGTATAGTATATCATATCGTAATGATAAAATTTGTATATCAGTATATTTATGACCAAAAATATAGATCGTGCACTTGATAAATTACATTATTATGATCACTTTTGGATAAATTTATATATGCGCTTAGGACACGTGTATACACGTGAGTATTGGTAAAAAATAGTGAGGATATAGATCTATCTCTTTCGTATATATGGAAGAAGAAAAGAGACCGATCTATGTCTCCAATGTTGGCTTAGAGCAAGGAAACTCAATTTTTACAGAAGTAGATTGTATCAGCATTTAAATGTAGTCCTGAACCAGAAAGAGTAGCGAAACCCTCTGAACTGCCGAGAGTCATATCTAACTGTGCCAAGACCAGGATGTATGGAAATTTAGGCAAAGTGCTCAATGACGTCGTAAAACAAAATTGCTTAATACATATATTAGTCTAGTAAGTATAAAAATATTAATTATTTTCATTTTTAAATTATACAAAACCTACATGTTTTGTACCTTGCAGCAGTAAGTAGTAATTCGAATAGATAAAGTTAAGCTTTAGCTACAGATGCGTCTTTAAAAAAACAAGAAAAAGAACAAAAAAAAAGAACACATTAGCACAAATTCGAATTCTTAATTCAAATCGGTTATATAATCTATAAGCGATATAGTAATTCTAGAACATTTCTATTGTGACCCAAATTCTTGCCGATGTAATCCGCCGTTACGTCATTGGGCACTTATTAGGCGAGCTTTTAAGCGTAGTTTATTAGAAAACGCATGTTGCTCAAATGCAGCGCAAATAAATAAAGGAAAGACTTTATATCCCTATAGGGGAAAAACCAATTATATTATAAGTAAAAAATAGTTTAGATAGGCACGTTGAAATGTGGCTAATTAGCCACACTTTACATCAGTTGTCTCTTTCGCTCACGATAGTTGAATCACGCCATCTCACTTTGACGTCTAATCGTGTGTGCGTTAGTGTGACGTTTTTGAAGATCGAATGTTGTTTTGGTAACCTATCTATAACTTTTTACTTATATTATCATTGAAAAACAATGTAAATAAAAATTTAATACACTGTGATGGAATTTTTCGGTAATATTTAGGCTGTAAACAGCAACGAACGAGTTATAGGCACATTCTTATCCCCTATGATGTTAATACCTTTATTTGCTGCGTATTTCTTAAATTTTGTTTGGTATTACTGGTGTAATTTTGCAATAATTATATGAAATTGTGAACGCTTTTTCGACAAAGATAGTAGGATCAAGTTATAATTTTTATGAAACAATGAATCAACATAACATTCGATTATTGCAAATACGTATTTGATTTAATAACCCTTTTGACGTCATACGATGTAAGTAACATCGTATGACGTCAAAAGGGTTATTGTATTATACAGTAATCTTCGTTAATTGCACATTAACAAAATAAATATACATGAAAATGAATATACATACATGCATTAGTAATTTTGTCAGTGAAGGCCTTTTTTTGGTTTAAGATTTGATTAAATGTTGAATGTCTTCGGGATACCGTATTTTTTCACAGTAAGTACGATTTTGTGCAAGTATTAAAATATATTGTTAGTAATAATTTCATCACATTAAATACGCATTGATACTTTTAATGCAACGAATATAATTTATTTGTAGTAAATACGGGATTTTTATATGAATCCATATTCAATTCGATTAAATTTTATAGCTTTACTTCTTACAACGACTTACAAAAAATCTTTTCCAAAAAATATATCTCAATATAATTACGAATCATTCTTATTTCTCACAAAGATTGAAACTAACAGTATACTTTGCTCTTCAGGGCAGGTTGTTACTCTAGTACTAAATTTGCTATTACTGTTACATTTACTATGAATTGATAAATCTCGTGCTTAATTTTGCCGGTAATTTTAAAAAAAGGGAGCGAGTTATTAAACGTTTTGACGTGACAACGTCTTAAATTAGGTTGCGACTGGGAGTCACTTATGAAAAAGTGTAACGCTCGGTAACGTTACGATGAGTCACCGAACGAGAGAGAGGCCCGCCGAATGCCTTGCGTCTCTCTCCCACTCAACTATGATCGAGAAAAAGACGTTGTCACGTAAAATCTTCGCCCGTAAAACCGACTTTACAGGCAACCATTTTTTTGATATTTTTTCAGTCACTGACAAAATTGATAATGTATTGCCACCCAAAACTTGTTAACTCTGTTGATTACGTCATGTTAAAAATTAAATTAATTATGTATTGATGAATCGGACTGTGATGAGTAGGTTTAGCTGACTCATATTCAATATTCATATCGTATTTTTGTTTATTGCGTTTTAAATTATATTAATTAAATTTTATTCATTCGGTTTTTATGATGGGCAAGGGATGATGCATACAGAAAAATTAAGGTATTTCCGTAATAAGTATGTATTGGTTTGATAATGGATTTTAAGAAGACTTGATTGGTAAAAGTTGTGTTTGAGATTTTGCTGGATTTTAGTTTGGGGAATTTCAATATTAGTAATGAATGATGTTGAATTTGATAAGTTGTTTTATCAGCACGTTTTCTCATATAAAATAATCCGTCCCTTCGCACAGTTACGCAAAGGAATATATCGTCTAATCTCAACGCTTTTTATAAAATTTTGTACATTTTTATAATCCAATATTATAATGGGCACAAAAATTGTTTAATTTCACTTTCTGATCTAAATGAATTGATCTGATTATAATTAAGTACACTTTCGATCATAATAATTATACTCATTTAGTTGGTAATTTTAATAAGCTTTAGTATATTTATTTCGTGTTAAGATGGGTACAATATTATTTCGAGGTTATAGAAAGTGCATTCTATTTATTATGTGTAAATGTTTATATAGATGGTTTATTCGAGGCTATTATGTAAATACCTCTCATTTAGTTTTAAAATTTCTTACTTTAGATTGTATTCAATATTATTTTGCGGCCCATTCCGGTGAGGGTATGTCTGATAAAAGTGATATCTTGCATTTATAGTGCCATTAATGATGGCATACTGGATACAGTGTGACCACTAAAAGGAAATTTGTGAAAGGTAAAAGCAACTGACGAATGAACGCGCTGGTTTCGCGGTATGTGTATAATCCGTGTCAATAAAGGATCGATTTAAAAATGGTAGCTAAATAAATGTCGTTTTAGTTGCTTTGTGTAAAATGAATTAAGTAGATTACTTTTATAATACGTCCTTACTATTTCTCGGCAGAGAAAACTGTTTATTTCTTAATCAGATTCGTTTAGAAGAGATTAACCTTTGAGTTTATTGATACTTCATATTGTTGTCAACGAAAATTGTGTAATTGAAGCTATGATTAGTTTCCTTTTATAAGTAAACTTTAGACTTGTATCATAATTTACAATGGTTAAAATTATCAAATATATTTTAAATACTTTATTATCTTTTTACTGTATAAATTTTCTGAGTCTATTGTAACTGGTTGGAAATAGTAAATTTATTAAATTTTCGATCCTACGATTTTATCTTTCTAATGAATTATAAGCAAATACCTTTTTAATTAAATGTCATCTATTTCTCAGTTGCTTTTACTTTCAATAACGTTACTACTGTCCTGTTCTTATATTTTAAAGATGTTTTTCCAAAGGTAGGTTGAATGTTTAGTTAATTTCTATGAGAAATAATTAAAAATTCAACTTTCCCTAAAGGCTGGTTCACACTTTGATTAGTGCGAGTGCAGGTGATTAGTGCAGGTGTTTAGTAACTACGTGTGGACAGCGACTGTTTAGTGCAAGTGTTTAGTAGGCTGTGTAGTAAAGTGAATGGAAGCGTGTTCTATTTTTTTGCGAGTGGACTGCGAGTAGCCACGTCCCGCGCGCCCTCCCTTCCCCCTCACTCGCAGTGTGCCTTCCTAAACACGTCTGGACACGAGTGTTTAGTGTTCAGTGTTTAGCGTAGTGTGTAGCGTCGCGAATTGCACTATTGACCTGCACTCCCACTAATCACCTGCAATCGCAGTTGAATTGGACACTACTCGCACTACACACCTGCACTCGCACTAATCACCTGCACTCACACTAATCAAAGTGTGAACCAGCCATAAGAAAATGAATCATTTTAAACTATAGGGTCAGGACATAAAACAGTTGTAATTGCCTTAAAGTTATGGCAGTAAATTAAATAAAATGAAAATCTGCTTAAGAATAATTTAGATATGGGCATGTGATAATGTTTACGATATTTATTGTAGTTTTATATGTATTTACAACAAAATATTATAAATGTTGATGATTATATAATTTTATTTTATTTTTATTCCCTTTTCATAAGTTGTTTTATTTTAAATATGATTAAGAAATGTGAGAACTTTTAAATCGTTTAAAAGTTATCTTATGACATTTAATTTTATATTTTTTCTTATAAACTACAATAAATATTTTGTTTTGTATCTGTATTTGAGTGGTGAATAAAAGTTGAATTTTTTTTGTAGATTACCGATATGAATACACGTTCTCACTTGTGTTTCCCTATAGTAGCTATTCCATTATATAATTATCAATTATTAATTAAATTAATTTTTATAAGTTGAAATGTTTTCCTTAATTTTATACTTTTCTTTTAGAGATGTAACATTATGGTGTTTTGTACCTCTTGATTACAGATACAGGCTCTTAGCTGCCCAATCTTTTCCAAATAGTAATAAATATAACATTGTGTGATGATTAACCATTTCAGGGGGGTTACAATGATGACATACAGCAGTAATGTTTCCATTGAGGGAAAGAGATGGCGCTATATGACCTATATAGCGCTGTCCTTTTTCCACACTGAAAATGATACTGCTTTAAGGCAGGTACGGGGTAGGAAGGCTTTTTAACATCCTTTAGTATTCATATTATTGTAACATTGGTGATCACCTTCATGATTTGGTGAATGAAATAATAGATCGATACGCGTATTTTAATTTATCTCTGAAAGTAGGTCAAAATTATTTATGTAACTACTTTTGAATGTGTGATATTACAGTTTTTATTTCATTATTTGTTTCACGACAAAGTTCCTGTCTCTTTCTTACTCACTGATTTGTGAAAAGCGCATGCTATGTATGCTACAAAGGAAGTATTCTTTACACCAGATTTAGGTTTTAAGTGTAAAAAGAAGTAAAGTTTTGTTATTGATTGCAAAATTTTCAGAGATAATAATTAAAATATGCGTGTTGTAAATTCCCGAGGCTGATGTTATGCTATAATATAGTTATATGTTACGAATTTTAAGTGCGTTAGTGGTTTACACACATGTTAATGTATGCTAGTGTTGACAATATCTTTTGGAATTCCTCTATATATTTTGTATACAGCCCAATATTTATTGTACAGTGTAATAAATACCATGCATGATTATTTAGTCGTTTTATTTGGTGCATCTTTAGATATTATTATTTCATGGGCCAGATCATAGATGGCATTTAGGAAACAGGTGGCTTTTAATATAAGGCAACAAACATGCTACAAAGGAAGAGGTCAGTCTCTTAGGATGAGGAGACAATTTTAATTGGTTTTGTTTAAATTAAAATAAATTGGAATACTTTGAAAAGAAAATAGGCATAAATTCTGGCCATGTTTGACAAGTATCCAGATAGGTGGAAGATTTTCTTAGATTTTTTACATTTAATGAAATCTTGGGAATCGTTAGAGCGGGGATGTAGAGTTGAACTATAACAAGGAGCAGTAGGAGGTGGTACTTACCATTAAAATAAATCCATACTAATATTATAAATGCGAAAGTAACTCTGTCTGTCTGTCTGTCTGTTACTCAATCACGCCTTAATTACTGAACCAATTTGCATGAAATTTGGTATAGAGATATTTTGATATCCGAGAAAGGACATAGGCTACTTTTTATCCCGGGAAATAGGATAGGTTTTATCCCGGAAATCCAACGGGAACGGGAACTATGCGGGTTTTTCTTTGACTGCGCGGGCGAAGCTGCGGGTGGAAAGCTAGTTTGTAATAATTCCTTATTAGGAACACTACCGACTCGTGAGTCAAAAATAACAACTATACAGTCTACCGTTTTTTTTATTGGTCCATAGAGGAGCGCTTCACCACGATCTCGTCTCATGGTAAGCTAAAATGTGTGTTAAGATGGATTGCGGTTTCCACCACCAATTCACTTTTCTCTGAAGACCTCCAGATTTTACACGTCGGAGAATAATATTCAAAAAACATGAATATACAGGCCCTCTCGGTTCTATAGAGATGTCTAGATAAATTAATAAACACATTTTTAAAACTTAATCCGTTTAGATAGCAATATAGAAAAGATGAAAACAATATCTTATTTAACATACCTATTATATTCGATTGGATTATATTTTATGTTCCACAACAATTTAACAATAATTACAATATTCGAAACAAAGAAAAACATACATAGTACATAAGGGAACCTTATCGCTTATCAGCATTTGAATGTAATACCTACTCGTTAGCAATATCTCCTTTTTGTTTTGTTTATCTATAATCTGTGTTAAAGTACGTTATAATAAATGGTTATGTAGCGTTTTACATGGTTTTATGCAGTGATAAGTAGTATCTATGAATTTTATAATTTTCGCCACTCGCGTGTGATCATTTCATTATCCCGCACACAATTAATATTCAAGCTCTTATAACTAAATCTAAAGCTTAATTTCATAGAAAATGTGTTGTAACGGCTACAATAATATTTCAAGTTAACTAGCTTGTCTCCAGTAGTTAAAGCTCAACTAGAATGTACAAAATTAATTGGCTTCATTTGTAATCCTCTCATTTCCAGCTTAGGTCTAACGAGAAAAATGTAGGACACTTTTTATAAGGAAATCTTTAGAACCCTTCCTGTAGATTTGTAATTTAATTAGCATTTTAGATGAGATTATCAGTTAGGAAAACTTTTGCTTCGATTAAATTTGTATCAATAGGTATCTACTTAGTTTTTAAAAACGAAATCTGAGGGAAGTTTCGAAAAAAAAAAACGCTTACACACACTTCACCAAAAATGACTTCATTTAGAATTAAAATATAATTGGGAATATTTGCTTAAATATTAAAAATAAATACCTATTATTTTATATTCCTAAGGCCTTACCGATCTCCAACGGGATTCTTTTTACGATTGGTCAATGACAATCCATCGATTTGTTTTGCATGAAATTACACGTAGGTAGGTATTTGAAAACGAAAAATCCAAAGAAAATGCCTCATGATGTTAAAATGATTTCTTTATTTAGGTATGCGATATTAAAAAATGATGACTTTGTTTATATTAAACTCAATATGCATCAATGCTTATATCAGGTAGCATTTTATTTCCACTTATCTATCTTGTGCAATGCAAAAAAACTAAAACACGGAAAATATTTTTCCGAAATTCCATATTATCATCTCATGCCTTATTCATATTTGAATCCTGCTAAATAGACACTTGTTGCCCTACAAAAACATTTCATTATTTTTAAATTGTTTCCGCATTTTCTTGTAGATCCAGATAATTATTGTCCGCTTTCTTTAGTGAACGAGCATTGATAGACAGTCTAATTGAAAACATGTGTGCATTAACGTAAGTAAATTTGCCTTGCTGTTAAATGCATATCAGTTACCTATATCTAAGTTACTTCAAGTGCTTGTATGAACTTTAGTTTTATAAATACCTAGATTGGAGGTAACATTATTAGCAATATCTGCCATTCATAAATCTCGGAAACTCAGTTGATAGTCAATACACATTTAATTTACGAAATAGGTACTTACCTACCATAAAATTCCCAATCCTCGTTACCTACATAGTTGTTCCCAGCGATTATGTAGATTTTCACATACATTATCTAGACATATTGAAACTCTTCTAATCTTCTAAAATTTGTTTATAAATAACGCATGTTATTAAAATATAAAAATTATAAGTATCTCCTATACTAGCACTACCAACTATGAATCGAAAGACGCAACAACATCCACACGTTTTGTTAATTTGTATTCATTTATAGCTGCAGTTTTCTACAATCTCTACATGATCATTTACGCTGAATCTAATCTAACTAAAAGAAAGAATTAAGCTTCAATAGTAGCCAATTTAGGACAATGTTCCGCTTCAGACTCGCAATCGTTTGCCATCGCGGGTTCGCCTTTAACCATTACCTGAATTGCTTGCTATTAACTTGATGTGAACCTTATAGGGAATCTTATATCGAATTCTCGAATAGGTAGGTAAGTAGGCGATCAATGTAGGCGCAGTGAAATTAAAGTGTTAGTTTTAGCAAATCCTCTAGTACAGCCCAAATGGTACAGGTAACCTACCAACCTTCAAAAATTCTTATATATCTTTAAGCATTGGTAATTCTTATTTATACTAATGTGATTTTCCGATTTAATAAAAAAAAAATGTCATTAATTGGGTAAAACAAATAATGGGCAATGAAATTTGGTATAAAATCTTATTACAATGAAGTCCAGGACGCTTTTATCCTTTTTTAAGCCATGAAAGTAATAGGAAGTTGGAAAATTGGAAAATATTGCAACATATACATCGAGTTTTGTACTTTGTATAAATCATTAACACAGTCAGCTTTGATCCCCTCATTCTACAGCAAAATTAATTGACGATAAATTAAATTCATTAATGCAACAATGGTCAATATACAATCATTAACATAAATACACAATTTTGTAAAATTAATAGCTCAATAAAATTTCCTCATTTAAGAATTTACATTGTGTATTCACCGTCGGGTGTACAATTTTATCTCGACATTGCTGCGATAAAATTCGCATATCCCGGGTTAAATGCAAACAATCGCGGCATTATAATATCATATACGGGGACAATGGGATGGAGTTCATATTTCTTTTGGGATTTCAGTTCACGCACAGATAAATATCCGTTCATTTGTATGTTACGCAAATCTCTGGAAACAAACAGCGCTACGTGCTCAGAGGGAACTCGGCGGCCACAATATTATATTATTTCAACTGTTTAATAAACTGAGGGATTGTTGCTTTTGTGTTTTATGGTTACCTTAAGAATGGTAAGCTTGTTATTTACTTTTTTGAAAAAACTAGTTTCTATTTGTTCAAAAGTAACGAACGTAACCAGACGTAACTTCATCAGAATTATAAACGTAACTATGTACCTACGTTTATAATTCTGATGAAACATGTGTCCTAATATAGGATCATAGGATGTCCTATTGCTTGGTGTTATAAAACTCCGAATGGTTTAAAAGATATTACTTAATTAACATTTTATGACATAATTTTAAATTCAATTTAGTTTCAATCTCCCCATTCAATATTTTTTTCATTTTTTTATACTTTAAAACAAATTGCAATTTTAGCTGATCCGTAGATAATCTAACATTCATATTTTCCTTTTCATAGCTTATCGCTGTAACAGATAATTATTTTCGATTCTCAGAAATTGTTTGGTTTCCATGAAAAGTCATTCATTACTTCGAATAATGCGAGATTTATCCGACGAGCCAATTTCTTTTATGATCGAAATCAAACTGAAATATTTGACAATTTGATTGCTGAAACAAATCATGCCCAGTGAAACCTCAAATTAAACGTCGCTGTTGAATTGCTCTGAATTTATTTCGCTAAAAACGTGTTACATTTGACAAGTATTGGATCAAATCTTTGATATAATCTTAATAAAATCTGCAAGCACTTCATAAATCTAACCACTACTTAACAGACAGGAGCCGATTAGATACTCATTTTGGTCATATGATATAAAAAATATAGCGACTGAATTGAGAACCTCCTCCTTTTTTTAAAGTCGGTTAAAAATTAAAGTATGTACTAAACTTATTTAATACAATTTAAATATAGCCACGAGTTATCAATAAATTAACTAGTAATACAAGTTTTAATAATATTATAATTTTATATACCTAGTTATTAGTTAATATTTTTAAATTAGCAGGAAAATATTAAAAATGTATGATCGCAATCCATCATATTCATCACACGCAAGTCAAAGTAAAAAAGGTTACGTGTAAAATGTCAAGGCTTTTCTCTAAAAATGTTTTAAAAATACGCATTAGATGAAGTCCCCAAGCACATGAGTGCAAAAGTAAATCCATCACTTTTTTTTGCCATCAACAACACCAAATTCGAAATCGTTATCTACCTCTATCTGCATATGTTTCTCCATTTGCATTTATTACTAGCGGTCCGCCCCGGCTTCGCCCGTGGTACATGTTTACGTTTTCTCTACATAAGAACCATCCTCGTACTTCAAGGAATATAATAAAAAAAGAAATCGGTTCAGCCGTTCTCGAGTTATGCGCTTACCAACACATTTTGCGATTCATTTTTATATATAAGAAGATTAGGGGGTCTAATTTTGCCAGTCAGTACCCTAGTGTTACTACATATATTATTACAAATTAATTAGGAAGGATTAATGGACAATACTTTTGGATTTTTAGTTTTAAAATTATAATGAGGTCCGATGGTCGTTCATCTGTTTCATTGTTAAGACAATGGCTTAATAGGTAGTTTAGAAATTGTATAATTAAAAGAATTTCATAGGATGTAAAAGTATATAAATTATAAATTTAGAGACTCTTTTTAAGAAAATTAACTATTTTAATGAATTTAAAAAAAACTAAATCGAAATATAGCCGATTTTTAATGCTGCTGAAAATGTTTGTTCATTATCCGGATGGAAATAATATTATGTGAAATAAAATAAGTTTCCGATCACATATTAATCTATTAATGTTGATATTAAAACCGGCTCAAAGCTTTTATGCAAACAAATTATACAAATAATATATAAAATTTAATTACCTCGCTTGCCAAATGAGGGCCTTTCTAAAAATACATACCGCATACAGATAATACTTATTACAGGTAGGTCCGCTGCCTTTTCTTATTGATCTTTCTATACCTTTTGAAATTAACCCCTTTTGCAGCATTTAAATTAATTTGCTTTTTGTTATTTCGCGTAAGAAGTACTTATATATTAAAATAATAGTTACTGTTTTGAAAAAACAATTTCCCAAGCATTTATTTAACGGTATATTCGACGAAAATAGAACTGGTTGTAGACGTAATATTCAATTTGATTTTATAGACCATTTTCACGTCAGTTATCACTGATGTCAGAATGAAGCTACGATGTTATTTGCCTTTCTGAAAATAATAAAAGAATATTCAATGTATGATACACACATAGCATTCTTTCATTGGTGTCTTCCATGTGTACCTAATTCAAATTTAATAGAAAACTTAACTTAATCACAACTAAACAATTTTATTTCACTGGACTCTATATTATGGCTTCTTACATCTAAAAGTCTATTTATGATCTTATAGCTTGTTTATTTTACGCTGATAAAACAATTAATTCCTAACAGTTCCTAAAAATATTATAAAACGAAGTTAACCACAAATTATAATAGCTTTTGAATGAGTAAAGCGTCTATTCAATCTCTTAATTGGAACGAAAGTGGAACATTATCGACGACAAAATAACCGAATGTTCAATATAAAGAGGAATTAAAACATCGGAAGTTTTAACTCAATTTCTACGCGATTGATCGTGAACCCAATTGAGCTGAAATGCAATTCTCGACTGTTAATATAACTACACATGTTAAACTGACTTTATTTACCCATTTATTACGTAAAATTATTTTCTTTACATTTCCTTTATATCTATGAAGAGTTTAAGTATCACTTTTTTACGATTTCATACAAGGAACTCATAGCCAGGGCCATTTTGTCGTCAGTTTTCCGGATTCTAATGGCTCCAGGGAGAACTTTTGCGCCAGAAATATGTTACTCTGGTTCCATTCTCAGGGGCATATTACCTTTTACTTCACATTTTGAAATGTATAAATTTAGAGCACCTTTGTTTTTAAAGATTGATGTGCAAAAACAGATTTATAGGTTTTGCACATTGTGTCTGTAATCTGTATCCCTCGAAGAGTTGTACACAATTTATCTATTTTAATTGAGTTTAAATATAATAAAACTGCATTGCTGACATCTTAACAATTGGCCATATTGAGAAATGAGAATACGGTGTTTTGATTTTTAAATAGTTATTAATAGGGGATGACCAAGGCAGTGCAGTCGAGTGGCTATAAAAAGAAATACCCAAGCCCTTCGTTTGCAATACCTACTTTCTTACCATAGGCAAATACACTTTTTTATTCGTTTAAAAAGTAAGGTAAGGTAATATCCGGAAAAACTGCAATAAAAAGCTGTCCACATACACAAGTTTATATTTACGGAAAGCTCTCGATCAGTCAGCCTGTCTATTGACAGATTGAGTTTCGCATTTATCTAGATTTCGATTGAACGATTGTCTTAGGAAGGTCTTAGGTATTTCAGAGATCCCTGTGTGGTTTGTTGCTTTAAATTTATGCAAATTGTATATAATATAAAAAGGAAATGAACAAAAAGTAAAAAGGCGAGACAGTAATCAAGATAACTACTATAGTACTTATATAGCGCGATCTAAAATATGTCTAGTGGCATAAATTCATGATTATAATTACATCTATTGTTAAACTGCATGCTAGTGTACCTTACCATTAGGCAGAATTTCGTACCTACCGTATTTATTTTGGCAAAGGCCTATACGGCAGAGACAACCGGAACGCCCGGAGCGATTAAGCTCGGTCTAGACGATTCACAGCAGTGTAATGTGCATGTGGTATAATCTGTATTCAGGTGAAAAATTGGTCTTGCGATAGGTTTGCCATATGCAAGCCTGGAAGTTCTGGCAGTTATTTTTTTTAAGAAGAAAAAAAGTTTGGAAATGTTTTTGAATTTATAAAATTCACTCATATAAAATATTGAGAATCTGTACACATTTAATTAATCGATAACAAGTTAACAAATAATCTCCTATTTGTCCTACATTACACAGATTCACACTTAATTTCACACAGCAAATATTAACCAAAACAACAATTAATATCGGAATATTCGGCTCTATCTGAATTCAGGATATCAGATTCTAGCTCATCCATTATTATTGGATATTGCTGTTAGCATTGACCGTTACTTTCGACAAACCGTTAATAAAATATAACGTTTAAGCGCAAATAATATGTCCAATTTCCGACACATTAGTTAACCATAGTAAATGCGGAGACCATGAATGGCTGTTTGTGGTTTGTGCGAGACTGGCCAAACTAAATTATTCCACGCTGGTTGGTATCAAGCCGGTCTGGCGGGAAATTGTTTTAGTTTACCTTTCAACGTAACTATTGAAGATCTGTTTTTAATACACGTCTAGGCTAGGATGGAGTCTTTTTCAATCTATATTTATTTAGAGGTCTAACTATTGACAATATTACCACCAAATTTGAAATTACACAATACTCAACTGCTAATTAGGATGGAGTCTTTTAAATGTAAAATCCATTTGGTCTTGTGCTAGTACAGTCAGTTGTATAATGTCTTACCTTGACTTCTATCTATTCATTCATGAAGACTTTTTTTAGGAACACTTTAAATAAAAATTTAGGTACTACATATTAATATTATTTCTTTATTAAGAAAATTGTATTTATATTTTGTGATCTAATTTTGCTTTTACTCGAGTTCTCAATATTTCACAAAGGACCATGAATTTTACTTTGAAATTATTTATTTTGCTCAATAGTACTTCAATAGATAATATTAGAAAATATTACGTTTAATTGGCTTTATATAAAATACTTCTAGAATCAGCAGCTGCGAATGAAGTTTTTCCCACGAACCTGAACAAAACTGAAAAGCTGAAGAAAATTTTCTTTTCAAACTTTTTTGTTTCTTTTAATTTATAATGGCTTTTATTTCAATGAGTTGTTTCAATGAAAGCGAATTAAAAACATTTTTTTTTTGTATTCAATTTTAAAAAGAAACTATTTTCATTCATATACTTAAAACATTTCATTATCTTAATATAATTTTTATATCAAATAGAGAAATTCTGCAAGGACGATTGAAATTTTAGAAGAAAATAATTGATTTGTTTTAGTTTAAATATAATCAAATGGAGAGTTATTAATACATACCTATCCTTTCTATGTATTGAACAACTGATTAGAATTTTCCAACCTATCGGTTAAAACCCACAGAGGTTACATACAGATAATTAACGTCGAGCAGTCTCATTAAAAGGCCCTTGTCTTACCTTTTTCTGTTAAAATAGACCCGTGTACATGAAAATTTACGGAACCTTAGCTGTATTGTGACAGAAACTCGTTTCCTCGGTGTGTCTTCCACATGATGGATTGAGGGGTTGTTTACCTATATAAATTGAGACCACGATCTCTGCCCGCTAATAATATTTGGGCAAATACTATAATGTACTATTTATTTTCAACACAATTTAAAAAAAGAAGGTTAGAAATTCGACTGATTTTTTTGCGTTTTTACCTGAGAACTTTCGACTGAGTGAACCGATTTTGATGATTTTTTAGTGTACTGCCAATTTGAAAGCGGTTTTATTTTGTTAAAAAAGTATTATAAATATATTTACTAGTAGCGCTCCAATACTTGAACGAAAATAACATTATCTCCAACGGCAATTAATGTTGTCGGGTTCCATAATTTGATTAAAATTGTATTGTTCTTTTTCTGCACTACCTCCTTAATTTAATTGGTGGTTTCGTCGGAGCTGTGATAAAGGGACATAAATTTTATGTTGGTGCATTTAAAATGGTTGAAAATGTCTCTATAAAATTGTTATTTAATTATCGTGAAAATTGTAGTAACTAATGGTATTCGATAGATTAGGTTATTGGTCGCGTCATCAGAAATTCAAAGAAAAATAAAAATCGCTACGCTATGACGTGAAAAAAAAGCAAATACACGTTTTGAAATAGTATTGAAATTAAAAATTACGCAACATTTGACCCAACATCACGTATAAAATGTTTAGTTTGAATTATACCGCATAGCATTACTTCAGCAAAAAATTCTGCGCAACCTCAAAGCCCATAGTAGATTGTATTCCTTTAAGCCTCGGTTGGATTTCATTTCAATTGAAAGCCAGCGTTTAGTTCGGCGACTGAAAAACATTGTATTTTTCATTGGACAGAAGATAAAAACGTACGTCAAGCTATACATCTATATATGAATAGTTTTATCACGCTATGTGTCACAGTGACAAAGTTGCAATATCAAGCCCCTTGGGGGTTTACGTTTTTCAACTTTCTATATTTGATGCCCGTATCGCGCCCCTGTGTGTTAAAGCGCTTTCTATTTTATTAACTGAAAAAGCAATATTGACGTTTTTGTTCTTTCTAAAAGAAATCAATGGTGAATTGGATAAGATTGTTTTGGATAGATTTGACCGGATAATGTTTATAAAACTACAATTTTCTCAATGTAGAGCAACATTTATATTATATGTGGGATCTGCTTGATACGTATTTTAGCTTGTGTGTCCTTAACTCGTTAAATATGTAGGTAAGTAGTAAGTAGTACCCTACTACTACAAAAGTCATTAAATAATATTCAAATATCTTCAATGAGTACATGTTATAGCAAAATTATTTCTCAACAGTTCTGCATCAAAGATCAATAGTGCACCCTATTATTAGAAGCTATATTCAAAAGGTTCATTGCAATAGATTTTGCCACAGATTCGGCTGTGAAAATAAACAGTTGACAAACGTGTCGACCGTGAGCTCAAAGTCGTTACTCCAACTTGTTCCAAGCATGTAGTGGCATACAGCATGTTCTTGAGTAAACCTGGGTTTGCGAAAATTGACTTACTTCATTTGAGTTAGATTAGTGTAGTTTTGTTGTTCGACGAAGTTCTTAATCTTATTTGATTAGGGTGATTGAAATTGAAGTTCCGGGTTGGATGCGGTTAAAAATCCTCGAACTTTGTCAAGTGGCAATTAAATTATGTAAGGCTTCTGTTTGGTTGTTTTTGGAGGTCTGTCTTTGCATTTATAATTTAAACAAATCCGTGATTTTGTATAAAAAACATTCACAAATTAGAAGTTACGTTAGAACTATAAGCTTAGGTAATTATAATTAGGTAAAAAGTTATACGTAGGTATTAGTTTATCCGATACGTTAAGTATTATATTGATTCCCGAATTTTCTTGATGTCCGAATAGAGCTTAGAATATTTTTTCTTTAATCAAAAATATAGATAAAAAATAAGATCGAATGTTCTTTAAACTTATCTAAAAGTATACTAAACTTAAACCCTACTCCGGATAACCTTGTTTGTGGTGAGGCAGTGCATGTAGACCTCAAGCAATTCTCGAGAACCCATAAGTTTTGTAATAAATACAAACTTCGCACTTTCCTATTTGTCAGAATAGTAGATGTAAGAAAAGAATCTGTGTAAATTATTCATGCCTTTTTTATTAAATTTGACCCAATTTTGAAGCGTCACAGTATTATTTACGTGGGGTAAAATTAATTTTTTTAATGTTTGTTTTGATGACGTCACGCTTTCAATGTACGACAATGTTCTGGGGTGTGATAGGTATTTTGGCTTGGGTTGTTGAGGAAGTGATTATGAGGAAGAGGAGGAGGAAGAGGAATTTTCACACACAAATTTAGAGGATGCGGATGAGGAAGAGGATAGTTTTTTGAGGAAGAGGATGCGGATGAGGAAGCGGATGAGGATGATAGAAAATTATAATCAAAATTAAAAAACAAAAACTTTTAAAATTAAAAATTAAAACAAAAGCCATTCTCCTGTCTCTACATATAGATGATTAAGGTTAGCTCGCCCGATTGCGAATTTACAAAGCCTGCAGTAAGTACTATTTGAGTCACGAGCCGGACTCAGATGAGCTTTTGTTTATGCATATTACTCGAAAAAACCCACAGAAAAAACCTAATCTATATCAGTGCCAGAAGCGACATTAGGCGATTTCCACAAAAAAAACTAACTGGTAGATATTATTATGTAAGATTAAACAACTTGTTTGTTTTTTAATTTAAAATGACTTTTGACAAACATTATTTGGTAAAATATGTTTTTTCTGAGTATGAGAGAAAATGTTATATTATTATGTTTAGAGATAAGTGTTAGGCGCAGATATAAATATGGCGGTAAGACTCTACTCTTGTTCGTTAGTAGAGTCCGACTCGTAACTCAAATACATAGTTTAAATAGGCTTTGTAAATTCGCCGCCCGATCGGATCAGCACCCTCATAAACTTCCTCTAAATTTTGAGGAAGCGATAGCGGAAGAGGATTTTTTTATTTTCATTTTTGAGGATGCGGTAACGGTAGAGGAACCCAAAATATTGCGGAACTTCCGCATTATGAGGAAGCGGAAGAGGAATCCTCAACAACCCTAATTTTGGCATTAGCTAAGGAAGATGGATTCTATTTAATTCAGGGAAAACACAATATTGTTTTAATTTATGCCGAAGAATATTAGAAAATAGATGAGAAAATGTATTTATTAAGTACTAGCGGTCCGCCCTGCTTCGCCCGTGGTACATATTTCGCAATAAAAGGTAGCCTATGTTCTTTCTCAGGGTCCAGTATTTTATGCGTGAAAACCATACATACATACATACAAACCTTTCCTCTTTATAATATTAGTATAGAAGTATAGATATAAAAATACAAGATACTCGTGCGTGCTCGTGCCAAGCTCGTGCCTTATTTATGAGCGTTTAAATAAGACATATAATTTTAATTTATATGAACTTTTATATGCAGTCACCTCCCATTTAACTAACACTAAAATATATATTGAATATAACTACGTCGTGTCCTCGACGCAAAACAACCTCTAATATATTTCGCTCACGAACCGCGGACTCAGAGTCTGTAAGAACTTACCCGCCCTCATTAACTAGTGTTCGCACAAAGATTTCTTTCATGAAAACTTTCAGGAGTCTTTCACTATTCTTCCTTTTCGTGCGGGAATATTTCTTTTAGCTTAGCTGTATAATCATTAAGTGGTACTTAATAATGGTGTCGGTTTAAGGAGTTTCTCTTTTCTCTATTGAAATGTGTTAGATAGGCTGTACGTTAGGAAGATAAAGCGAAGTCTTTTTGAATTAGGAAATACTTATACAATATGACATAGAAGAAATAAGATATTTTTACGTGTATATAACACGTTTTTAACATTCTATTTGGATATTATTAACTAGGACAGATTTTTGATTATAAATCTAGATAAAAATTATAAGGGTTCAATGTTTTATGAAAAAAAAAAACGAATTAAATATGTAAACTTTTGAATTTATAGGTTGTTCATGTTCATGTTCACATGTTCAATCATAATAGGCTTAGAATTCTAATCACAGATAAAAAAAGTTACCGCGCAAATTAATCTGACATTTCGTTCACAAGCTGTCAAACGTCGATTGTGGTTTTGTGAATCCGAAAACTCGAAACGGGATTTAAAAATTTGAACAAGGAACAAGTGGAAGTTGAAATGACACGTTTCGCACATCCATTGTACAAAAAGTGCGGAGACAGCGGCCGCGGGCACGGCGGGCGGAGCGAACGTGACGCGACTGTTGTTTTTTACCTTTGACTTGAGCTAAATTTGATTTTTATTGTGTACAGCCAGCACAGCGGCGGCAGATTTAAATGTTAATGTTTTGAATTTGGAATGGCTTTGTTGCTTATGTTGGCAGTAATGTTTGGATAATTTGGACGCACGTGATAATTCGAGTTTGAATATTTCGAGAAAGTATTAATAAAAAGTTTCGTAACTGTATTGAAACAATTACGAATAATTAAATACGAGTAATGATTACTAATTTATTAAATAAAATTATACTAACATTTTCAGTTAACATTTACCGTTTAACATGATCTCATTACTTCCCTTACCATAGACACGCGTGATAGATGAACCTGCCACAGATTAAAAAGATCAGTACCAAACGTTTTGGAAAATCGAAATTGCGCGTACCGTTCAATTCGTCTTATACAATACGGTAGCATCTGGCGCTGTGACATATGACCTGCTGGAAGCCGCCATTACGTAGATTGGCTGTCGTAACGTTGTACAATGAACGTTATTGTGATGTGGCCTAGCCTAGTTCCCGTTTTATGTTTTTGCGATAACGTATCCTCTATTATCTGGGTCTAACCGCACTTAATGTTGGCTGTCGAGTGATTGTCGAATTGTTTTGGTTACAAAGTTATTAGTGTACGGGAATGGAGTAGGCTTAAGGGCGCTCAATACCGGGTATGGAATCATGTCAATAAGGTAAAATAAATAAAAATAGTTTGTGTATAACAAGCTTATTGATTAGGTTTTAGCAAGAAGCTTATATCTAAAACACTGGAGATTGCACTATGAACATTAACTTGTAACAAGAAAATATGACGTTGAATGACGCCTGTATTGAAATCTCCAGTGTATAATGTATTAGATATAAGCTTCTTGGGTTTTAGAGGAACAAACGTTTTAGGTAGGTTTGTCTATAATATTGATGTCTATAAAATGAAACGCTAAATTTGTTGCTAAGCGCAAATCTCGAAAATAGCTGAACCGATTGCGTTTATTCTTTTTTTATAAGATTCCTTAAAGTGAGAATGATTCTTAAGGAGAGAAAACGTAAACATGTACCAAAGTCGAAGCCGGGGCGGAAAGCTAGTTACATTACGTACCTATAATATACGATAAAATTAGGATAGCTCTGAAACTCAGTCATGTGTAGAAATTGCTCTCGACGGACATTATATCAGTAAACTACGTAGGTATAAATGCACATAAAGTCTCTAGAAAAACTTAGACTAGTTCACTAAAACGAATAGAACAAGACACTAGATTGGCACTAGACACTAGATTGGCAAATAAATGTTATTTTTTATTTTATTTATTTATTAAAGTGAAACTTTTATTACATCGCCTCAAACTTTTTGGTCTGTGTAGCGCATGTCGCGTGTATCGCGGCTGCCGAGTAGGTATTACCTACTCGGCACGCGACATGCGCTACACAAAGCAGTGTTCCGAACCGTTCGAACAATTTCATTTTACCGACGTGGTTTCATAAAACCACACCCTTGGATATGTCGCCATGACCTCACCTTCACCGAGTAGGCCAAGTAGGTAGACCATACCTATTACCGAGTAGTCAGTAGACCAAGTAGACTGCACCTTCGAGTAGACCAAACCTATTACCGAGTAGACGAAGTAGACCGCTCCTTCGAGTAAACCAAACCTATTACCGAGTAGACCAATTAGACCGCACCTTCGAGTAGACCATACCTATTACCGAGTAGACCAAGTAGACCGCACCTTCGAGTAGACCAAACCTATTACCGAGTAGACCAAGTAGACCGCACCTTCACCGATTAGTCCAAGTAGACCATACCTATTACCGAGTCGACCAAGTAGACCACACCTTCGAGTAGACTAATCCTATTACCGAGTAGACTAAGTAGACCAATCCTATTATCGAATAGACCAAGTAGACCACATCAATTTCCGAGTAGACCAAGTAGACTGCACCTTCACAGAGAAGACCAAGTAGACCGCACCTTCACCGAGTAGACCAAGTAGACCGTACCTTCACCGAGTAGACCAAGTAAACCACACCAATTTCCGAGTAGACTACATCAATTTCCGAGTAGACCAAGTAGACCGCACCTTGGAGTAGACCAAACCTATTACCGAGTAGACCAAGTAGACCGCACTTTCACCGATTAGTCCAAGTAGACCAATCCTATTATCGAATAGACCAAGTAGACCACATCAATTTCCGAGTAGACCAAGTAGACCGCACCTTCACCGAGTAGACCAAGTATACCACACCAAATTCCGAGTAGACCAAGTATACCACACCAAATTCCGAGTAGAACAAGTAGACCGCACCTTCACAGAGAAGACCAAGTAGACCACACCAATTTCCGAGTAGACTACATCAATTTCCGAGTAGACCAAGTAGACCGCACATTCGAGTAGACCAAACCTATTACCGAGTAGACCAAGTAGACCGTACATTCGAGGAGACCAAACCTATTACCGAGTAGACCAATTAGACGATGATAATGAGATGGTCTGTGTAGCGCATGTCGCGTGACGTACGATAATTATCGTACAATACGATAATTATCGTACAAATACGATGATAATGAGATGGTCTGTGTAGCGCATGTCGCGTGACGTACGATAATTATTATCGTACAAATACGATGATAATGAGATGATATGATAATTTCTATCATGCAAAATTCGTGACTTTATATTATGTCACCTATTATGAAATTTTGACGTGTTTCATATCGAACTTTCATGGGAACAGTGAAATTATATTAATATGTTCATAATAAAGCTGTAACGAAACGTAACCATTTGACATGCTATGTTGTGACGTTGACAATTTCTGTCTTCTGAGTTTTGACAATTAGTGACAATCAACATTGTCACATTGTAAGTGCAAAACATTCGAGAATATTACTCATTTGTGCCAGTGCTCCACGCTATATTATTTGTGTTTAATTTTTGTCAATGTTTAATGTAAATGTTGTTATTAAAGTGAAACTTTTATTACATCGTCTCAAACTTTTTGGTCTTTTTTGTCTGTAGATATTTTATCCTAAAAGAAAGATACTAGGTGGATGTTGACATAGTAAGCACCATTACTCATTTTCGCTTCGAGAAAAATGCTATGTTAAATAGGTCTGTCATTCATAGTGTCTGTCATAATATCTTGTCTATGCTATGGGTATTTTATCTGTGTAATTCTAGTTATTCTAATTTTCTTTTTTTATAGACAGTTTACTATTTTTATACGAATAAGCAGTAATTCATATTAAGTATATAATTTGAATATGTTATGCTTGAGCGTAGATTCAATACAAACAACTTAACATAATATCAGTCTGTATGTCTTACTATATCTAATCCGTAAAGAGCAATCGACCACTGGTCGATAGTAGTCAATATATTATGTATATCCATTTATTAAATAGTAGTCAAATGCAAGGGCCCATTTTATATTATGGTAGGATTTCTAAACTATCACTAAGTTAAAATAACAGTAACAATAGCTTACGAAACCTTTTGCCGCACAAACCCTTACTTACCCCGTTTCTATAACTATAGCCTCATGATTACATTTGTCTTATTATCTAAGCGCTAAATGTATATTTAAAACATGCAAATTCCAAGACCAAATTGAGTTCTAACCCTTATCGTTGTCGCGCACGGAGTGGCATTTCCTCCCACTCAAGACCTTGGAAGTTACGATGTCTTGAAGCAGTGTTAATTCCAGAGTGGAAAAATGACAGACCTATATGGATCGTCTAGCGCCATCACTTTCCTACACTGGAAGTAATACTGCTTTAAGACGTCATGATTACCCAAGTGATTAATATAAATTACGCCCAGAATATCATATGTCAGGGATATTAACGTTATCTGCTAAATTGTACAGGCTCGTAAAAGTATAGGCGGCATCTTGGGACTAAGTTCTGTTATGAATTTTAAATGCATAGTTTGAGTAAACTAGTCAGTTATCTTCTTACTTCATGATTACTAGTGAAACTATGGATAGGGTATAATCATTAAAATGGATAGTGTAACTACATTTCGCTCACGGTTTCGCCTGTAAGTGTAACATGTTATGGAGAGTTTGCCGCATCGTTCGTTAAATTTCCATCCCTTATTTCACGCTTTATAAGTTTTGCCTTTCGCAAATAGTATGTCATTCTGAAAAGTTATGTGTATCGATATTCTTTCATATTCGCATAATGAAAAGTATAAGAAAAGGAAGTCTCTTAGCTTATTTAATTATCATTTTCTGATAAAAATAATCCATTGTTATTTGTAACCTACTCAATATGATGTTTTTTAGTAATAACATTTTTTATTATTATCGTAGTAAAATAGGTACGAAATAACAGCTAACATTAACATCTTAATATGACAGTTATTTTTCTAAGTCCATATAAGTAGCAATAACGGCCAATGATGTAGCGTAAACGCCCGTGATGCGGTACGTAAATAAATGATTAATCTTTAATGGGAGCCCACATTGACCGGGTAATGACCGAAATAGCCCTATCATCCCGGTTGATGAACACAATGACCATAAAATTGTATTATGCGGCCGTTGCGGGCCTTAGCGAGATAGGTCACTTGTTTTCACCACCGCTATTATGTATAATTGCCTTTTACAGAAATAATGAGCTTTTTATTGTGGACACAAATTATGCGATAAACGACGAAAAGGTAATGCTGGTGACGAATTTTGGAATGTTGAGTGAAAACGTAATTTGTTTTTGTTTGCGGTTTATTAAGGATAGAATAATTTATTATTCCTTTTTTAATTGTTTTTTTTTATGATGAATGAACGATCTTTATCATTTAGACACACAATTCCATAAAAAGTTTACTCATTAGGCATTATAATGTTCACTAATTATGCTGGATAACGAGATCATTGAATAAAAGAAATATAATTTGGCCCGCAAATATTATGTTTATGTATTGCGTGTAGCGATCTGTCGTTCGAAGCTTCAGGAGCAAATGCTAAAGGTCAATGCGGGGATGGGGGAGGGGAGGGGCATGGAGTACTTATGCAGGTTGTAATACATCATAAAAACGTAACTTGATTAAGCATTAATAATGCTGACTAAAATCTATTAGCATATGAAATGCCAAATCATTGTAACTTTTAGAGCGTGAACCAGCATTAATGTAGGTCACGTCTACTCTATCTATTAGTTAGTCAAACTCCTAGACAATAAGTAAGTTTATTTGCTACAACATGGCTCCAACATACTCAAAATGCATACGCTTATCTAAGACATAGCAGACTTATTTATTTACATCTAACATTCCGAGCAATCAACATGCTTCAGTTCTAATAACGTTGCAGTCATTACGCGGAATGCCCAGCGATTGTCGTTAGTTCTTTAATTAAATCGCTAGAACGGCGAGGGATGGACGGGCGGTCATTGTGCATTATCCCCGGTTGATTACATCCCAAGAATTGCGAATGTTGCATTCGGATTCGGGCAATGTTAGTAAAGTAGTTTGTGAAAACGGATGAAAATGTATGGTGCGTTGTGTTTAGATGGTGATTTATAAATGTTCTATCTCGGTTGATGCGGTCTGCATGTGCGTAGCCGATAATCAAGAATGTGGTTTGTAGAGTCTCTTTAATCTAAATGTGTATCATTTGAAGCTTTATTGATATTTTTCTTTTACATTTTAAACAAATCGATGAGAGAGATGTTAAGTTTGCTATGCTGTTAAGATAATTACATAAATAAACTCGGAAATTAATACGATTGAAATTATTAATTTGTAATCAGAAAAAGTAATGACTTTTACATTTTTTTTTAAATGTGACACAAGCTATAAAAGTATAGTAAACTTATAGATTGCAAGCTGTTAGGAGGATTTCTAGCTTAAGCTCCAACAAAAGTTCAGGATTGCATCGAAAATCAATTGTAAAAGAGACGAACATCATAATCTTGTGAGGAAATGAAAATTCCGGAACTTTCTTGTACATCTTACACGGCTATAAATATGGTATCGGATCTGTAAAAATATTCCCCCGTTATATTTATTGCGATGTAAAATGTGAAGTTCGTGAAGCAACCCAAACAATATTGTCTGACAAGCTGACATCTGTAGTTGAGCATCGTCACTCCCTTACAAGGTTGCCTGACAGCGCAATAAAGTCTACGTGACAATTGCGTACCTTGGCATACATTGCTCAATTTGTTCCAGCAACAATGTGAATTGCTATATCAAACAGGCATTGGATAGCGAATGCGAGTGCCATATAGAACGTAAACGATTTCTAGATAGATGCAATCGAATTTCGTAAGTCGGTCACGCTCAAGCTCGTTCACACGAAACGAGCGACTCATTCCAAGAATATCTTTTCAGCTTATTCAAAACTTGACACTTCGTAGCTCTAGAATCCATATAAAACGTTTCTATTGAGAGAACTGATACGGATAAAAGATTTGATTTCAATTTAAGTAAAAGTTTTGTTTTTAGTTTAAATTTAGTTCTTTACCTTAGTAAGAACTTTTCCAAAGAATGAAGAGGCCATAATACAATAGAAAAGAAAACTTACAGTAGCATCATATTATAAATAGATATGCATTATGGTCTTATTCATAAAACGAACTACCATATTATGTGACACATAATTTAATAGACTTTTTGAAACTGAAATTAATAATTTTTTTATTTAGTTTTAAGTGAATATAACTATAATGTAATGTTAAATACACACTAATTAAATATAAATTAAAGCTTAGCACTTTAACAGTTCCATGGAATACATTGTAATGTTAGTTTTGCGAACGTGGGAATTGGAGTTATAGTAATATGGTTGGAAATAAATGAAATTGCTATTGACTGTGGATTAGTTTTACGTGATATATGAGAAGATAATATTATTGTTACTACATTTTATTATATTTTACGCATCAAAATCCATTGCGTAGTTTTAGAGATTTAAGCATACATAGGGATAGAGAAAGCGACTTTGTTTGATACTATGTAGTGATGATGATGTTTCTCTTATAATGATTATCTCTATATAAAAATGAATCCTTATTTACCTTGGTTACAGCATCACGCATGAACGGCTGGACCAATTTCGATAATTCTTTATTTATTTATTTATATTTATGTATTTCTTATAGTATTTTTTAAAGTACGAGGATGGTTCTTATGTAAGAAAACGTCAACATATACGACGGGCGAAGCCGGGGTGGACCGCTAGTTTCAAATACAAATTGGAATAGATTTTACGGAAACTATTTTAATGTTCAATATTACTTGAAAGTTGTCTCTTCGAAATTAGTGAATTCACAACACCTCAGTTTTCAACAACATGGCGTCAGCAACTACTAATGTGTTTTGTTTTTGTTTATCTCGTTTCTGTGGAGGATTTCTTGTTTTATAATATAATTAATATATAATTTCACTGTAAAATTAGGATAATTATTCGTTAGTGGCTAAATATTGGATCAAAGATTTAGATTCTATCTCCTGAAAAGATCTAAGTAGCGGCTTTTTAAAATATATATTATATTATTATGATACTTATTGTATTATTAAAGTAATGAATAGATAAAATAACAATCTTATGCTAAAACGAAAAATAATTTGGATTCAAAGATATATTCAGCGAAACGTGAACCTTCCAACTCAAGTACCTATTTTCCCGGAAACTTATTTAACACGGTAGCCTTTACCTTATAGTTTCTAGGTCAGTCGAATTGTAAAGGTCCATTTACATCAAACGAGCGAATGCTCATTCTAACCCCACTATGTCAAATTCTTTTATTGTAAACAGGCGTAGAGCATTCTTTCATTGTTAGTGCGTTCGAAAAGATTCTATGCAATGTTCTAATACTGAACTACACTGAGTTCGAGTGTTCGTTTACACTAAAAGATCACGAAAGAATGCTCTTGCTCTATCTCTATGTTCGTTCGATGTGCACCGCAAGCAAATAGTCCCTTCCAGAAGTGACTTGCGACCACACTCAGTGTGTTGAATGAAAACATCTATAGAGCTCTTCGTTCTACGGAAAATGCGTCAAATTATAGAGATGTGCTATTTGTAATTCTTTTATCATTTATAACACGCTTTAATTAGCTTCACCTGTATCTATCCGACTAATTTAGACTAGATTTTGACCCTTTTTAAATAGGTAGACAGATTTTATTTAACTTTTGTATACTGATCAAGGAACGGTATTAATAAAATTTCATGAGTTTATTATGTGAAAGCATGTTGTTTAGTTTTTAAAACACACTTTTTTATTGTTTTCGTGTGATTAAAATGAAGTAATTTTATAAATGAAACAAATTATTTCGAAACGATAGAAATGTTACTACTACTTGTATGAATATTGATAAAAAAAATATTATTAAATGTACCTGTAAAATTTTTATGACTTATTAAAATTGTTTAAAAAAAAAACAACTATTACTATTAAATTCTGTTACTATTAACAGAATTAAAATGTTAACACCTGGCGGAGCACTGTGGCTGCCCTCTACTAGCTACACAGAAACATAAGTCAAGTTAGTCAACAGAATTAAAAGTCTTGTTTTCCAGAAAACAGGAAGGTGTTTTATTATTATTGACAGGAAGTTTTTCAAGCGCGATATAATAAGTATCTCTCATAAATAATTTACGATGTTTGCAAACAAATTTGTTCTTTTTACCAAAGATGGAAAATAATCACGCGGAAAACAAGTTTGCGAGCAATTTAAATACTTATTAGTTGATTTGAAACTTCGTGTTTTCATCGTAATTTTCCTTTACTTTGTACAAATATTTTTGCTGTGAATTTTTGTTAGCAAGTTGTAATTGGAAAACAAATATTTTTGAAGGAGACTAGGATTGTTTTTATTTGTTGCCAGCATTTCATATTTTGTGTAATTAATTCAGGTGATGTCAATGTCGAGCACAGATAATATATAAATATTGTTTTGAATAGCCCAATTAACTAAACAATACTGGCTAAGTCTGGAGAGGAAGGCGTCGATCGTCTCTAGCACAGGTATGTTCCTAGTTGAGGCGATCGTCGTGTCTAATTTGTTTTTGTATTGTTTCGAAATAAACGATTTTATTTATTTATTTTATTTATTTAAGAAGGTACGTATTGCAATTAGGTTTTTGATTATTCAAAAAAATATTACAATGAGATATTAAAAGTTTAAATTTATAAAAGTATGTGGCATCTAGTGCGTGTTATGAAGTTATTTCTTTTCAGAGAACAATTTCAGAATCTGGAATATTTACAATGAAATACCGGTGGTATTACTCCAATAATATATATAACAAAGAAAAAGTGATAACTTCTTAAATCTAGGGGCGGGTTATCCAAGCCGAGGATACAGTTGAAAAATGACCACGATTTTGTAACAAAAGCCTCTATATAATTTCATATGAAGTTAGAAGAACATATAAGCCTACTATTAATGTATCCAGTTGACTAGACCCCTCTCTGCTTTATAACTTACTAGCTTTCCGCCCGCGGCTTCGCCCGAGTTTTTAAAGAAAAACCCGCATAGTTCCCGTTCCCGTAAGATTTCCGGGATAAAACCTATCCTATGTGTTAATCCAAGTTACCCTCTATATGTGTGCTAAATTTAATTGTAATCTGTCAGTAGTATTTGCGTGAAAGAGTAACAAACACACACACATCCTCACAAACTGTCGCATTTATAATATTAGTAGGGTAGGATTCATTATAACTTATTCAGTTTGTAGGTCTTTTTAATTGGTCAGGACTATATAATTTTGTAAAGGCTCTTGATCGTGACAAAATGATGAAGTACGCTTAAGGGTGGCTTATAATTAAGGTTTTATTGAGTTCAAGGGAACCATTGAGATTTTTTGAGAAAACTTCTTCCATCTCATTTCGTGAAATATTTAATAATTATGCTTAACATAAGTGTCTGTACATTTAGAATTAAGATGTTGTTCACATAAAAATGGTTATTTACAGAAATAGGTGGTTACATCAACATGGTATCAAGATTAAAAAAACGGGCGACGAAAATGTTGGAAATGTATTAATTGTTTCATATATGAGTTTATTGTAGGTAATACTCAATACTATACAATCATTTATTTACTTGTAAATAATAACAACTTGCATTCGATTTCTATACACAATCGCATGTTATTACTGACAATAAGCAATAATCACAGCTAAATTATATCGGATACGTTGACATAATAGCAATCATACATGTCGTTAGTTACGTCGCATTTATAACTAGCGGTTATGACGTCACATGGCGCTGAAAATATCCGCTGTTATACGTATCGAATATTCTAGTTCTATGTAATGATTGCATAATTAATGCGTTGTTTATTTTGCGGAATAATGGAGTGGTATGTACGTTAAATTGGTGAGAAAATAAGGACTTGTTACCTACGTTTATATGATACTAGCTGCGTCCCTCGGTTTGCTACGATCCTATTGGTGTTAGTATTATCTATACTAATATTATAAAGCTGAAGAGTTTGTTTGTTTGTTTGTTTGTTTGAACGCGCTAATCTCGGGAACTACTGGTCCGATTTGAAAAATTCTTTCGGTGTTAGATAGCCCATTTATCGAGGAAGGTTATAGGCTATATAACATCACGCTACGGCCAATAGGAGTGGAGCTACGGGGGTGAAACCGCGCGGAGCAGCTAGTGATGTTATATAGCCTATACTCTATAGCTTTCTGCGAATAATAGACTATCTAATATTGAAATAATTTTTCAATTTGGACCCGTTGTTCTTGAGATTAGTATAAACGTTCAGCTTTATACTATTAGTATCGATTATACCTATTATTTTGTTTTTCCTGAGTAATTTACTTAACTTTATTTTTTTTGTTATTTAATATAAATTTCATTGTTTATCGGAAGTTTCCATTTTTTGTTGTTTATGTAAGTCTTATACGTATACTATATTCATTTAAAAATCTAGAGAGTATTGAAATATAGGAAGGAGCATGCCTACGGCACTTAAAATATCACGATGAAACAATATTCAAAATAGTCAAGATAAGTAAATTAATTAATAATATCCCAAAGTCTCTCTGATTTCATTTCAACAAGTTATTATTTGTGATAAATTTTATCTCGATTCATTTTAAAATTCAATTTCGATTTAAATCTTGTTTGTTTAAATTAATTTGGTTTAATACTTTATTAATTCCGTATTGATAATATTTTATATCAAAAAGTATCTCTCTGGATAATGTCGGACTATTTTTAGAGTTGCATTTCATAGGACAACCGCATATTATAATGTACTAGCTTTCCGCCCGCGGCTTCGCCAGCGTTTTATAAGAAAAAACCGCATAGTTCCCGTTCCCGTGAGATTTCCGGAATAAAACCTATATGTGTTATTAGTTACCCTCTATATGTGTGCTTAATTTTATTGTAATCGGTTCAGTAGTATTTACCTAAAATACCTAAACCACACATAATATAAATCTAATACTAATAAATAATAAATAAATACACTTTATTTAGCACAAAATAAAAACAGACAATATAACAAAAAGAAAAAGACAATATAATATAAAGCCAAAAAGGTGGCCTTATCGCTACTGAGCGATTTCTACCAGGCAACCTATGGGTAGGATTTTGAATAATACTGTACCTAAAGCCTATACTCTATACCTACCTAGCCACTTTTCCGTATTTCCTATACCTTATGATGTTTTCTATCTATAAGAATACTTATGTATTTTCTTTTAGTGAAACATAGAAATATTTCCCTTTTCGCTTAAGCCCGTAACAACTACGTTCATATATTATAATCCCATCTCTTTTGTTTCTCGTAATAATGAATTCCATGTTTCGCTTTGATTACATATTAACAAGGTAATATGATATTCGTGCGTCGACCTTCGTACCCTAAAAAGTTTTCCTATGTATGAATTCAGATGATAAACTATAAATGATATAATAATAAATGAACTAAAACAATTTTTAGACGCTTGAAAATGTATGAATTTTTTAAAAAGCTTTATGATAAATATGCATTAACATCGATTTCAATAATGATGTTTCGTAAGTAATCAAAAGCTTTCTTACTTTGTGTTTTGGTCATTTAACATGTTTATTATATAAAAGTGGGATAGTTTATAATATAACGTAGAAACAGTATTCTTAAATATTTTATAAAGCCATATAAAACAATATTACCAATACATGAACGTACATAAATTTCACGTAAATGACCATAATATTGTTATAATACCTCGCTAAATTCACGGTTCGTTGTGACAAACATTGTAATGCTGTTAGGGAATTCAATTAGGGTGTACGACGGTGGGTTAGTTAATGGGTTCCCAACGATTCTCTAGCTCGGATTAATGTTAGAGAAATTCCCTTTTGTACTAGTTTCGGCCTCGATAACATGTGACGAATAACATACATAATTATATGGTGCAAACGTGCAGAGCAAATGTGTTGATTTATAATCCTTACTAATATCTATATACAATATATAAAACTCAAAGGTGACTGATATAGTGATCTATCAACGCACAGCCCAAACCACTGGACGTATCGGGCTGAAATTTGGCATGCAGGTAGATGTTAGGACGTATAGTCTACTTGATAAGTTGAAAATGGCGTAAATTAGAGATAAGGCTCTTAAAAATACGTGCGATAGCTCATTTGATTCGGAATGACGTCTAGAAAAATGTATCGGAAATGTTTATTAGCACACAAAAAATTGCAAAAGTTATAGGCAAATTAAGTTTCAAAAAAATAGGTATTTCGTTTATTGTTAATAACTCCGAAATTATTAACATTTCAGAAATTTTGAAAAAAGATTCTTAAAGAGGAGGAAATTTCCAACGAAAATCTTCCGACTCCCGGAATTCTATCTCCATTATTTATAATTTTAATTTAACGCTGAAAATAGCCCTCCGCGCGGCATTTTTAGTTAGCGCGCGCGGCTTCAAAACCGAGCACGTCACACTAATTATTTTTTTTAAGGTTTTAAATATTAATTTAAAAAATTAAAAAAATTATGGTGTATTCCGAACACTTCAAAGAATTTGCTCCCGTTGGAAATTTTACTTAAAGTTAATTTTTCAACAAATTAGACAAATGTTAACTAACGAAATTTTTTCGAACTTCCGTCCTTATTGCACATTAAAAAAAATGTTTAAATCATTGTCGGTAAAATTTTTCACTTCGTGGAGCCCTTCATATAAATATACTTAACAAGATCGCGCCATAAAAGTTTAAAAAATGTTAATACTTTGTTTATAATAATTTTTTCAAGTTAACAAAAAACTAGAAATTTCTAGTTTTTTGATCAATTTAGTTAACTTGAAAAAATTATTATAAACAAAGTAATAAAATTTTTTAAACTTTTATGGCGCGATCTTGTTAAGTATATTTATATGAAGGGCTCCACGAAGTGAAAAATTTTACCGACAATGATTTAAACATTTTTTTTTAATGTGCAATAAGGACGGAAGTTCGAAAAAATTTCGTTAGTTAACATTTGTCTAATTTGTTGAAAAATTAACTTTAAGTAAAATTTCCAACGGGAGCAAATTCTTTGAAGTGTTCGGAATACACCATAATTTTTTTAATTTTTTAAATTAATATTTAATACCTTAAAAAAAATAATTAGTGTGACGTGCTCGGTTTTGAAGCCGCGCGCGCTATCTAAAAATGCCGCGCGGAGGCCTATTTTCAGCGTTAAATTAAAATTATAAATAATGGAGATAGAATTCCGCGAGTCGGAAGATTTTCGTTGGAAATTTCCTCCTCTTTAAGAATCTTTTTTCAAAATTTCTGAAATGTTAATAATTTCGGAGTTATTAACAATAAATGAAATACCTATTTTTTTGAAACTTAATTTGCCTATAACTTTTGCAATTTTTTGTGTGCTAATAAACATTTCCGATACATTTTTCTAGACGTCATTCCGAATCAAATGAGCTATCGCACGTATTTTTAAGAGCCTTATCTCTAGTTTACGCCATTTTCAACTTATCAAGTAGACTAGTAGGCATCCGCTAAGAAAGGATTTCCCGAAATTTTTGCGGGAACGGGGAAAAACGGGGATGCACGTACAAAGTCGTGGGCGGAAGCTAGTTAGGTATAAATGCGAATGTATGTTTGTCTCTACTCTCTATCACGACGCAGTCAATCGAATTAATTATGTAAAGAAATAGTTAAGAGGTCAATATAGGTTACTTTTTACCGTGGTGAAACATATCATAACTCATTCTAGTGGGAATTTTCTTTGACTACGTGGGCTTACACACACGCGGAAAACTCGTAATCTACTATACAGAGTGTAATCGTTAAGTGTGCACAAGCGATTATTCCGAAACTATTGCAGATATCAAAAAACTTTAAACTGATATCGAAAGTACTTAACCTAATGAGTAAAATGGCCATGATAAATTTTTAAAAATAAAACGAGAAATATCCAAAAATGTTGCATTTTAATGCAACATTTTTGGAAATACTATGAAATACTATGTATGGGAGCGTTTACGCTCCCATACATAGTATTTCCCATACATTTTGTATTTATAGCAGATTTTCGAAGTGATGTCCTCATTGTGTAATACAATGAGGAGCTCTATTTACAGTTTCTAAATGAACTTCCCTTCAAATTTGCGAAGTAATTAAAGCAGAAAACGAAAAAAAGAAAGAAAAAGCTAAAATATTTCATATTAAATGTACATGGGATATTCGTATCTCATACTAAATGTATGGGAGGGTTTCAAGTTAATTTTTTAGATATTTCTCGTTTTATTTTTAAAAATTTATTATGGCCATTTTAAAGTTTTTTGATATCTGCAATAGTTACGGAATAATCGCTTGTGCACACTTAACGATTACACCCTGTATAAAAATAAGTCGGATTTTCCTTCCTGACGCTATAACTCCAGAACGCACCAACCGATTTCCACGGTTTTGCATTCATTGGAAAGGTCTCGGGCTCCGTGAGGTTTATAGCAAAGAAAAGGCTGGTGGCGAAACGGAGTTCGCCCGGTTTGCTAGTTTTGAATAGATCTAAGCGACAATATTGAAATTTTATTTATAACCATAATATTAGGACTTTATTCCTGGTTCATTAGATTATTATTTTCTTTTGGAATAAGAAAATGATTGGCCGTCTGAGTTCTGTCGGATTGAGACAACTTTATTGGCCAACTCTATACGGTTATAGTAGGGTTTTCTGCCCCAGAGATATTATACTAGCTGTGCCCTGCGGTTTTACCCGCAGTGCTCCACTCCTGTTGATCTTAGCGTGATAATGAGTAATCCTCGATAAATGGGCTATCTAACACCGAAATAATTTTTAAATCAGTAGTTCCTGAGATAAGCGCGTTCAAACACACAAACTCTTCAGCTTTATAATATTAGTAAAGATAATATATCGTTCTATTAAATGTACACATTTCAGCAACCACCAAAGTGCCTACGTCACCAATACAGGTCAATTTCCAGGAGCTGTCTGCTGATTGTGGGGGAGCCGTCGACCCTTGTCTGTCAAAGTACACCCGCTGAATTAATTCCACTTGTGATGTTTTTATCACGTAAAGTATTTATTTTTTGTTTTTGTGCTAAAATATAACGGTTTTTTGACAATATCTAAAACTACTTTTTCAACCGACTACCTACAAGAAAAGGAGAAGGATTAGGTTGTCAATTCGATTATTTTTTTTTTAATTTTCAGTGTAACTGTTATAAGCATCAGCAACATGTAAAGGAATATTCTTCATTGCTTGCTATCATGATTGAAAAGATTTTTTTTAAGTTAAAATTATTGTTAGCTTCTATCTTTATCTGAAAATAATTTATTAAAATTTATAATAGCTGAATATTAACAAACTGGAAACGTAAGCTACTAAGTCTAATTCTTTATACATAATATATACAGGGTGGAAGGTTAAGATGGGGCATGAAGGGCAGGTACCTTAACCGTTGTAGCTACATGAAAACGTTCTTAGGAGACTATCCTTAAATTCTTGAGAAATTTTAATCTACATTCACAGATTTTTGAAAAAATGTACGGTCAGCAAGGAAATCGGCAGTTTTCAAAAAAATTTTTTTTGATGCCAATCGATCCAGTTTCTCATGGGGATCAAAACACTCTAAAAGACCAACTGAGGTATGAGTACTAGAAAAGTCAGAAATCGTGAAAACTATTTTCATTGATGAACAAGTAAAAAGACAAAGGCACAGCAACTTAACATGCCAGCGACGCGGGGCGTGAGCGGGCGGTGGCTGGCAGCTCGTGCACGAAATGAAAAATTATGTAAATTTGAATATCGAACGAACACGTCACATTTTTATGGCTTATGTAAACAATAACACATAGAAAACAAAAGTTACCAGAAGTCACTCTGTCTTCACTAAAAATGTCCTTAAATAATTTAGAACGTTTAGATCTGTTAGAGGCTTACTTTTTAAATAATAAAAACCCAACAGTTGTATTGGAATGGTACAGGAATAAATACCCAATGCGACATGTACCGACTAGAGGTCCGCGCCGCAGTCCAAAAGCCCAGCGGCGGCGCGCCGGGTGCGGCACCCGGCGCGGCGCGGCGTCGCCGGCGTGGGCTAGTTATTTTTAAAATTATTAGGGGGTGGGCGAGCAGTAGAAAAATCTCTCTTTAAGTTTAATAAAAAAGATATTTTTATTAAAATCAAGTAGCTTAACTATTTAGTGATGAACATGATAATTATAAACATTGCCAATAATTTTATTGGCAGTGTTATATCAGAGCAAGCAAAGGAGCAGGTGGGTCACCTGATGTTAAGTGGTCACCACCGCCCATAAACACTTGTAACACCAGAAGTGTTACAGGTGCTTTGCCGGCCTTTTATGGACAAATAAGCTCTTTTCTTGAAGGCCCCAATGTCGTAGTTGTTCGGGAACACCGCAGGTGGCAAATCGTTCCATAGTTTCACCGTACGCGGAAGGAAGTTGCGGGTGAAGCGGACAGTGGTGGAGCGCCAACCATCCAGATGGTGCGGATGGAACTGGTTTTTACGGCGTGTGGTCCAGTGGTGGAACTGTGCGGCTGGTAAAAGGTGGAACAATTCCTCAGAGCACTCCCCATAGTAGATTCTGTACAGTATACAGAGAGACGCAACGTCTCTTCGCACTGACAGTGGATCGAGCTTATCGGAAAGCCTACGGTCATCGACAATTCGAGCTGTTCGACGTTGGATGCGGTCAAGAGGAAGGAGTTGATACTGTGGGGCTCCAGCCCAGAGATGAGAACAGTACTCCATATGCGGTCGCACCTGAGCCTTGTACAGCTGAAGTCGGTGGGCCGGCTTGAAGTACTGTCTCGATCTACTGAGCACACCAAGTTTTTTCAAGGCTAATTTAGCCTTCGCTTCCAAATGACTGCGGAATTGAACGTCACTCGAGATTTCAACTCCGAGGATTCCGATATACTAAGGGGAGTACTTTTAAACCGATGTTCTACGACAAATGGGGTCTTTTTAGCGGTGAACGCGCAAACCTGTGTCTTTAGACTTTAGGGGATTGAACTCGACAAGATTAAGTTCGCCCCAATCCGAGACTTCTTGGAAAGAAGACTCGACTTCAGACACAAGTTTGTTTCGACTCTCATTGAGGCTTTCCTTTGAGGTGGGATAATCGATATATCGATATAGTACATCGATATAGTAGACATTGTCTACTATATCGATGCGACGTTGCCGTGTTGTAACTTGTAGACAACAACGCGTGCGTGACACATGGTTCGCGCGCAAAATTTGAACTCGGCGCCAATTTTTCTGTGACCCGGCGGCGGCGGCGGCGCGCCGGGGTTTCTCGGCGGCGGCACGCCGGCGTGGCGCGGACCTCTAGTACCGACGCGAAAGGTAATTGCGAATCTTGTAAAAAATCTAGCAGAAAGTGGCTCATTTAAGAAAAGCTTGACACGTCCGCGTCGTTCACGCGTATTGAATGAGAATACGGTGATAGCAATTTTAGCACTAATTGTGGAAGCATATCCCGAAATTTCTTCAAAACAAGTTGCCGTCGAAGTTGGTTGTTCGCACTGGATAGTTTTAAAAACATGGAAGAAATACGGCTACAAATGCTACCGCCATGGGCGATTAGTCCAAGCATTGCAATCTGGGGACTATGCACGCAGAGTTGCATTTTGTAGATGGTTACGGGGCAAATTTAGTAGAGATAATGATTTTATGAGTTTTCTATTAGCGCATCTTTTGTTGAATCACTTATTTTCTTAGTGAATGTGTGGAAATAGTTTTTCGCGATTTCTGACTTTTCTAGTACTCATACCTCAGTTGGTCTTTTAGAGTGTTTTGATCCCCATGAGAAACTGGATCGATTGGCATCAAAAAAAATTTTTTTGAAAACTGCCGATTTCCTTGCTGACCGTACATTTTTTCAAAAATCTGTGAATGTAGATTAAAATTTCTCAAGAATTTAAGGATATCTCCTAAGAACGTTTTCATGTAGCTACAACGGTTAAGGTACCTGCCCTTCATGCCCCATCTTAACCTACCACCCTGTATATAATATAAAAAAATGTATGCGTGTACTAGAGTACAACCGTAAGAAGTGAAACTTCTTTATGACCTTAAAAATGTCACGAGTGTGGCGTAACGCAAAAATGTCACGCGTACGGCGTAACGCAAAAATGTCACGCGTACGGCGTAACGCAAAAATGTTACACTAAATTTTTGTCCAACCCCGATAAAGAAGTTTCACTTCAAAAATATTTTTGTAAGTTTCTATTAGATTGATTATTATTATTAGAGAATATCGCTTATAGGTACATAATAGACTGTTTAAAATATATACAATTCGTACCACGAAGTGTTTATACTCAAGGCTTTCAATTCCCTTGTCAATTATATACTTCAGACCTGTTTCACAGGAACCGTGCTTTCTTAGAAAAGTCCTACACATTTAAATTGTGGTTGCCTTTAATGGAAATCCTTTTTTTTAATATAAAATCTTCTTTGCTACATCATTGCAATTTCTAATGGTCTTTACGTTTTTTTTATACTACTACATTACTTTAGTGTACACACGTAAGGAGTGAAACTTCTTTATGACCTTATTTTTCAAAAAATAATTTACGATATGCATTACAGAAAAACGTCGAATCACGCGTGGTGAGGATAAGAAAAAGATAGCGCGTAACGGAAAAATGTCACGCGTAACGAAAATATGTTACACTAAATTTTTTTCCAACCCCGATAAAGAAGTTTCACTTCAAAAAAATCAATGACGAGACGGGATTCGAACCAGTGTCTTTTTGCCATTCCGCAAAATGCTCGGATCAGTCGCACACATCCACAACTATATATTTTATTCTTGGAAATGAAAAGCATCTACATATAGTGCAAATTCTATGTGTTTACTTTACATATGAAAATGGCTTTGAGAAATACAAATCCCACTAGCTGCAATCAGATTATCCTCTAGTGTTGGATTTCCAGTAAACATAATTATTATGATATATTAATTAATATGAAACTGATATCTCTCTTATATCTCGACGTATCGTATGATTTAATTTCTTGCAAATATTCCTGTGAAACACCAAAGTATACACACAATATATTTACCCTCATACACACATGCCAATATATCCTACTTTTTTTAATTTAGTATAAAAAATTGGACGAGACAATTCTTAAAATTTGGTACCTATGTGTTATATAACGGCCTACCTTATATATACATAATATTTCATAATTTGTTTTTTAAAAACAAATCTATTCATTAAACATCATCTTTATTTAATAAGAAACAATGAATGAATTCAACTCGATTCAATCGATGTAAATAAATTAAAAAGCGTTCCCGTATTCTACCTTACTGCGCAATTCAGATCTAATGGGATAGATACTCCATTAGTGTCT
This sequence comes from Colias philodice, assembly GCF_061535455.1. Taxonomy (NCBI): domain Eukaryota; kingdom Metazoa; phylum Arthropoda; class Insecta; order Lepidoptera; family Pieridae; genus Colias; species Colias philodice. Next base: position 11,008,136 of record NC_143094.1, on the reverse strand, counting down.
ACACGACCACGGGAACCAACAAACCAATTTATCCTAGCATTGATCTTTAATGTAATGCAATTTTGTTTAAAATTCTTGTTTCTTATACATTTGTAAGTAAATTATAAAATTGTATGTCAAGTTTAATCATTAGAAAAAAAAAATAGTAGCTGCTTTTATTTAGTTTAGTAAGCGACATTTTGATTTGTTGGTTTCTTTGTCTATTTTGTATAGTTTTTGTAAATGTATGTATGTTCATGAATTAGTTATCAGGTTCTATTCCACTTATAAGTCTATTTACCCTAAATTTATAGTTACCTATTTAGATCATAGGCAAGTTTTCTCCACATGAATAAATTGATTTTCATATTACTAACTACATCTACGTCGTTTTTAACATCCTATAACATAAATAAAAACAATACACAAAACAAAAGTAAACTCTACAAATGTTACTCTTAACATTATATTTTCTAATCCGTATCTGTAATCCAAATCGTTAAGCCTGTTATACCTATCCTGTAAAATATGATTTAAATTTCGCCCAAATCGCTTCGGTGCTACCAGATTGGCACACAGCCAAGTGCACAATCCGGTGAAGGTGTTCTACTTATAGTGCAATAACTGTTCAGTCATCGTCTGTCTACTAAGTGACAATGCTTTAGAGTAATTGAAGAGTTTATTATTATATAGATAGGATGAACAAAAAGCCTGTATAAGGCCTGTTAACCCCTGCCGCCGAAGGTGAACGGGCTCCAACAATTTTATTACAATTAAATTAAATGTTGAAATAAGAAAATCAAATCAATGATGTATTGTAGTTTTCCCGTTTACATTGTTTATAGTTTATTAAGAAAAACAATTAAAATCAGTATATCAAATAAGATAATATAGATTGTAAGTTAATTTATTTAGTACATCCATGTCTATTCTAGGCAAGTAATTCGATGTTTTATAGCGATTATATTGAGTATCGATTACCTTACTTATCTGGCAAATTCATGAGAAATAGAAGCCATTTTGTTCTTGTATTAGAAAATGAAATATTCTATTGAGTTTTCTTGGAAATTGCGAACTGTGTAGTGAACGAATTCAATAGTAGATAATACTTCGTATAATTTCATATATTGTTGTGCAATGGAGATTAAGTTGTTCACAAAAAGTTGTTGCGTAAAAATGATATTCGAAACATCAAATACTTACTTATTTATTAGAAAATCATGTTTTAATTATCTTACACATTATATGTATTCTCTGATCGACTTTTACCTTGTTGATGAATTAATCTCCTTGGAAATTACCTTACGACGCTTTCGGCACACTGTATATATTAATAATTATTTTTCCTTTCCCTCCAATAATGTGAAAATAAACACGAATGAATTATTAATAAAGAATATACTCGATTATCCTACTTTTATTACTTAGTTTGCCGTTTCATCATTCTCGTGAAAATAAAAGATAAAACCAATGCGAGTCGAACATCGCGTAGATCGTAAAAAACAAAATGGCGCTCCATAGCTTGCAGAACAAAAGCGAACGAAGCAAGATGTGGATTAATGCAGTAAATTGCGTTAACCCTCTCAATGCAGAAAGCTTTGAGCTAAGTCCTTCTATGTCATCACGCGTCTTTGTGATTTATTGGGGACCGTTTTAAAGTGTACTATGGCAACTCTATATTAGAGATTCATTAGTACTAGTAGGATCAAAGTGGATAATTGCATTGTGATTTACTTTGATTGCGAGTTACTTTTTAACTTTAGCTTCTGTAATTTTAATTTGTCAACACTGATGTTCAAATGTTTTTTTTTTAAGTTCAGATGTGAATCTATTATGATAATGAGTATAAGTAAAATGTGTTGATGAGAAGCGTTATAAAGTTGTACAAAGATAAACGTTTTACTGGTATATATTTTATTTAATACTAGCTGCGCTTCGCGGTTTAACCCGCGTGGCTCCGCTCCTCCTCCTCCGCACCGAAATAATTTTTAAATTGGACCAGTAGTTCCTGAGATTAGCGCGTTCAAACAAACAAACTCTTCAGCTTTATAATATTAAGTATAGATTTAATAAATAAGAAACTATAAACCGAATGAAAAAGTAAAATCTTCTCCCAATTTCATAATAATAAAATAAATAAATTGAGATTAGTTCGTTTATTTTTCTTATAAATAAACATGAAGTTTAGTTTCCACGTTTCCACAACTACGGACAAAGTAATTTGACTGCGTTCAACTAGTAAGTTTAGAAAAGCACACGAGTCTTGCATTATGAATGTGAAAATATTACATTACACGTCTAAAATATTCAAAACAACGATATAGAACATTCTAGAATACACATTTTATTAATATACATGTTAAAATGACTCTGGAAAGCGTAAGCTTTTGAAATTACTTCATTTATTTTGTGCAAATATTCACGCAACTTGGAATGGAAAAATATGACCATAATCATTCTTACGTGGAAATGGGAAATGATTGCATTTTTTATGTTATTGTAGGTACGTGTTCAAATGAACAGTGAACACCTTAACGGCCGCGGCGGCTTGCTACTAACTTAACGGCAGTTGATGTTCACTCCGGGCCCCAGTTTCATCATAAGTATCTGGATCATCATTTTCCATCATCTCCATTCTTGACCCAAACATGACATTCATTTACGTATAAATAATTATGAATATAGCTGCTCCGCCCGGAGTGACTTTCTCTTCTTAACACTATTCTCTTAATCCAAGGCGGTAATATCACCAAAATTCATTAAAATCTAATCAGTTTGCCAGTATTCTACGTAACTAACATGAGCTTCCTTTCTATTATCATATTATGTAATAATTAATAAGCATTTGGAAGTTTCAATTTTACACAATAATATTAAAAAAATTAATCATTCCAATAATTAATATCCAAAGTATATCCTATCCTATCCAATCCTACTATCCTACTTCCTACTAATATTATAAATGCGAAAGTTTGTGAGGATGTGTGTGTGTTTGTTACTCTTTCACGCAAATACTACTGAAAAGATTGCAATGAAATTTAGCACACATATAGAGGATAACTTGGATTAACACATAGGATAGGTTTTATCCCGGAAATCCCACGGGAACGGGAACTACGCGGGTTTTTCTTTGAAAATGCGGGCGAAGACGCGGTCGGAAAGCTAGTACTTACCAATTTTGAAGTGAAACTTCTATAGGCCGTTCAAGGTCATGGCATTACCGTCACGTCATGGAGTAAGGCGACGATATAAATCTTAAATTATTCATTCTATCATATTAATATTATATATAGATACTAGCTGTTGCCTGCGACTTCGTCCGCGATTCGGTCGTTTTTCGTCATTCGTCGTTTAAAAAAAATACGTGACACTTTATTTTTGAATGTTCTTAATTGTCTCTTATAAAATTTAACTACATTAAAATTGAATACTCTGATAAGAAAATCTTAAAATCATCGAAAATCATAGACATCGAATATCTGAGGAAAACATGAATGAATGTGATTTAAATTCTACATTTCTTAGTAATTAAAATAATAATCTAAATTAAATGTAGATTAACAGTTTGAGCGCACCATTATAGAATATGTACCTAAGTAATAAATTACGTTAGTTTACATAGTAACTTTACTAAAAACACGATGACTTTCTTTCGCGCTCGGTACCACAAACTAAACATGTTTGTGGTACGTGGCCCGCGTCACTTTACCCCCCACGAGTTCCCCTCCGTTGCTATGCGAAAATACATTCGTCGCCCTACTGTAGGAAAAATTGTAATACTGCGGCCTGGGCGTTATAACATGCTCAGGGAATTCCTGAGTGCTGATAGACTTCCGTCTATCGGCATTTATACCAATTTTATATTAATATCACCATCTTGAGGAAAAGCTTCTAATGTCGATTTAAAACGCATATATACGGATTAACCTGATGAATTAACATGTTCTAAAATTGTGAAATGAGTTCAGTTTTAAATTCGAGAAATATTGATTTCTTGTATTCGATTATTCGTCGTAGTCGAATACAAAATATATTTAAAGAAACTTAGGTTGGCCTTCAGGCAAAAGGGATCCTATCAAATGATAAACTTGACCTTGTATCTTAAAAGTAAGAATGAAAGGAGCATCTGATAATTGTTGAGCACCAAAGGATCATTTAAAACGCAATACTATAAGAGCTAATATTGTCTAAGAACTGTTTAGATTGCACATGTTCCTCTAAAACTTAAAAGTAGTGATTTCAAAGGTTCCGGCGTATCTTCAAACGAAAGCCGACTCCTTACTCCACTTTAAAGCATTACAAAAAGAACATTACTACGTTAATATCGCCTATACAGAAGATTATCTGTAATCAATTGTGAGGTTATAAGCAAACCCACTTTTATATTATTTTGTCGGACCACACCACCGAATTTGTAGATTGATCTTCTATGTTTACCTCTAAGTCATTAAGACTATGTCGAAATCTGTCTGCAATAAGACGGGCCTCTCGCTATTCGTCCGTTTAAAGAGACCAATAGTTTCAATTCTTAATCTTTCATTAAACAAACTTATTAATCGTTCTTGTCTCAAATAATGGTAATATTCGCGTCCCTACTCTAGTCATTGCTTATGCTCATGTTCATCTTCGAGAGATCGAATAATATTATGGTGCACCCTATTATTTGTCAAACGGTCTTCATATTGAGTAAAAGTTTCAGAATTCTCGAGATAAAATATGACGATCGTGATCAGCTGTGAGACGTAATTCCCTCTCAGTGAGGGTTTCGGTCTCACGGGATAGTACAATATGCCATTTGCGATCAGCTGTGAGACGTTATATATACCCTCAGTGAAGGTTTCGGTCTCACAGGATAGTACATGCCGTTCGCGGTCAGCTGTGAGCCGCAATTCTCGTTGTGAAGCGGTTTCAGGTTCGGCATAACACATGTTGTTTTCGGTCAATAGTAAGCCTCTTATCTCTAACGATCCTTGAGAACTCTTATTTCTCATTTTCTTAACTTTGCTCGAATTTCGATATATAAAGATTTTTTAGGTGGCACTGATGCGGGTGAATAAAAATTAAAACGGACTAAGAGTGTTATAATCTCAATCATCATCATCAATACATATAATAAAATTGTGGAAAAGTGATGTCTGTACAATTAAAATATGTAGAAAAAAATTAGCAGGTGTTATTATTATCGAGAAATCGAGAGAAACCATTTATTTCTCTTAAAAGCTCCCCCCCTCCCACTTCCCGAACTCCGATTGACCGTAATTTATTTTTCCTTACATTTTTATCATATCCTTTTCTAATGGGTTTCATCCTACTGCGATTTTTTTTTGTTTCAAAAATTATCTACCCTGGTGTATAGGTAAATTTTCCACATAAAATGTCCTTTAAATTATGTCGTATTATATTTTTAACCCCCGACGCAAAAAGACTGGTGTTATGTGTTTGACCGCTATGTATTTCTGTGTGTGTGTGTGTGTCTGTCTATGGCACCGTAGCTGGCTAACAGGTAAACCGAATTAGATGCGTTTTTTTTTGTTAGGCAGAATATTTTCCGACGCTGGTTCTTAGATAAAGTGTATCAAAATTGGTTCATCCACTTATTATACCTACATAGGGGTAAAAGTGGAAATGAAAAAAATGAAAGTTATAATTTATTTTTAAAGATCGTCGGGAAGTTTATGAAATTATTTATTCCTTTTTCTATACACTTTTCTTCGTCTAAACGGTTTAGTTACGTGCTCTCTCTCTCTTCAGCCTTTAGTTACGTGCGTGAGACAGGAAAGATCTAATTTGGATTTGTTTCTGGATTTGATAAAACTGAGTATCGATTAAGCTGATCAGTGGCTACTGGCTACACCATAGATTATTAAAAACATCCGTTTAAGAAAGGAAGGAAATAGAATTTGCTCCTCTCCCCCCCCCCCTGGTTCCTAAAAAATAATATGACATAATTTAAAAGAAATTTTACGTAGAATTAGTTAGGCATTTCTTTTTTGATTTTCGATATTATATACTAATCATAATTTTTAATTACAATATGTAGTAACTATTTGGTATAGGTTAGGCATTTCATTTCTTGATTTTCTTTAATAATTTGGTACGTAAGTTTTTTAGCTCAGTTTAGTAAGAAATTTTAATAACAATTCTTTTAATTATTTATGGTAGTACAACAGTACAGTATGGTTGTACGTATTTACTCAATAATTGTATGTTAAGTAGTAATTCAGCATGGGCGTAGCCACGGTGGGGCTGGGTGGGGCGCTTACCCTGGCTTTGATCTGGTAGGTACTAATTGTGAAGGGGAGTGGGCGTGGGCGTGGGATTGGGACTGAACGTGGCATATGGCGTGGGAGTGCGAGTGGGCGCGGGAGTGGGAGCATGAAAATAAAAATGATTTTTTATTGTTGCCCCACCCTGAGCCCATGGTCATAGGTCCCATAGTCACTATTCCACGCGAACGAAGTCGCGGGGACAGCTAGTAGACAAATATAATCAGAAAGCTTTGAACTCCTAAGCTCAACCATAAAAGATAGACATTTATGATGTCGGGAGATATTTTTTATATAATATGGAGAACATTTCTTTCATACTTGATTTCTGTGTAGCTTTAACCATTAAGATACACGCATTAAGAACGCACACGCGACGAAAGCTTAAAAATGGAGTTGCTGCTCTGCTCACGAATATGAAAAATAATTGTACCAAGTTTCGTTTAAATCCGTCGAGTAGCTTTTGTTTCTATAACGGTTATACAGACAGACAGACGGACAAACATTTTTGACGTCGATGTCGATCTCTAATCACCTCGTGATAGTTATTTAGGAAATATATTTCATGTGCAGAATTGACCTCTACAGATTTAATATAAGTAGGTATACATATATTTAGATTCCAATTTCCATGTAACGTTAAATTCGACTATATAATAACTAACAGACAACGCAGGTTACTCTCGTTTCCGTAAGTTGAGGCGGCTACATATTCGGTCCTAATAACATGACTTTTTGTGAACGAAACGACAGCGCGGTTTAATTCGATGGCAACACCATCAGAAAAAAGGAAATATTTTTAACTTTGAAAAAATATTATGATTTACACTATTAATACTATTTTAACATTAACACAAAATATAAGACTGTGAGTGTGTAAAAATAAATCCAGCTAGTTTCACATCACACTTATGTTTATAATTAGGTATACGACATGAAAATATATTAATTACCAAGCAATAATCATACAGATAAATACTGAACAAAAGTATTAACAGTCAAAGTATATTTTTACTAACAACATGTAAATGATGAAGGAATAATAATTATCAACGAACTAACCTTTTTGTATTAGAGTCCCGCCTCGTGATCGAATTATTAAAACACGAAGATTTTTAAAAATGTAACCAATGAACACAATCAATATAAGATTAACTGTAATGGTGTCTAGTTTGACTTAAAATAATATACATCTACCCTCACTTTTAAAAATGTAGTATATTCACACGAATTATATAAGCGCACCTTATAGGGAAGGGAAGATTTATTATGGGTTAAAGAGTTAAATAAATAAATAACATAATTATATTTAAATTATTAATTTTTAACATTGTGTTCAGTAGTGTTAACATGTAAATTGATTTGATTTTTACGAAATCTCATAGATGGCGCTGAATCAAATTTGTCTTTATAGTACTAAGATTCATTAAACAGTTTCTCTGCCCAAATTACGTAAATGACGTAGTTTTTATAGTGTAAAGCTAGATAATAGCATGGCTTACTCAAAAACAACATTTAAACATGAGTCTTTAGATTGTACGCTGTCGTAGTACACGGAATACGTAAGAAAAGTAAAGGTTCACAGCTCCTCCCCCGGAGGTGATAGCATGATAATATGTTTAAAAAAACCTCACACGACCTGTTAGTAATATTCATGCAAAATTTGAAGTCAATCTATGCAGTACTTTTCGAGATTAGCTCGGACAAACATACAGACAAACAGACAAACAGACAAACAGACAAACAGACAAAAATTCTAAAAACTATATTTTTGGCTTCTATATCGATTATAGATCATGGATTATGTATTCTTTTAAAAAAATATTCAATGTACAGTTTTGACTTTCCTACGATTTTATTATATGTATAGATTATCTAGTCCATTATACATCTTTGGTTGTAACTCTATAAACACGTCTGCTTTATTGAATCAAGACAGTATAAGAAGTGAAGATCTAAATAAGATTTTGTATTTCATATTCAGACATGCAGTAATACGTAAATATAATTTAACTCAAGGTACAAACTTAAAATCTAAGATCAGAGTAAATTGTTTTTGATTTAATTTAAAGATACATCTTCTTATTAAGGCCGTGTACGCGGTCCGTGCGCTGTTTGGCTCAAATATGTGATTTTTCAAACCAGATTGTCCATCAACCACTTATCTTACAAACATATGAATTACTAATAATTTTAGGAAATTTTATTGTCTATGTAGTTAGTTAAGAGTTTTTTTCAATTAATACAGTATTTCTGAATACCATCAAGATAACTGAGCCGATGATTACTTGATTTCACTTTTAGTGTCAATTTCGAAGCTAAAAATATCTGAAATTGCTGACAGATCTAACACACAATTATTTTTAACTAACTGCAAAGATCCTTATTAAAATAGTTAGTTAAAAGATTTTTTTATTTTGGACTCCTAACTTACGAAATTAAAATCCGAACAATGTGAATTTTTTTAGAAATTATAGTCGACAAAATGATTATTTTCACCGAGATATTTGACTTTATTGAATATAATTTATACATATTGCAATAAAAGAATGTCTTACTTATAAGATAAAATTTAAAAAATCAACTAAGGTACCTCTATTATTTTTCTACAATTTTTTTTAAAGTACTATAAAACACTGCGCGTGACCCGATTAAAATCAGTCGGCAGCGAGCCTTTCCAGAGAGAGGACATGTTGCTCGGCGCTCTCCTGTGGACCTATGCTGTTCATAGTAAAAGGATAGCGCAAGCCGCGATCTATCGTAATAGATCGCGGAGTTTTTGACTTGCGTTAAATAGAATATGCGCTCTTAACAAAAAGTGAAATTACCTGAATTATAACATTTCTTTAAAAATTAAACTTTCCTGTTCCTGATCCTGTTATAATTCTGTAAATAACTAACAATGCTTTATACTGGCTTTGCGTATTAATTACTCTATTTATTTGGGCTTTGAATTTATTATACGATTAGACTAGTTTAGTCTCATAATCATGTTGGAATATACTTGAATTTTGTAACAGATCTAACCTTTTTTAAACCAACAATTATTTATAAAAATTACGTTCTGAAATAAACACGCTCGAGGTTTCTGCTTTTCATTTTGCAGTCACGATTACATTGTTGGCTAGAAAATTAGTTATGCATGAAACTTTAAAATTTAAGTTTAATAAATATTACAAACAATTCTGAAATAATTGGTACATAATTTTGTTCCCGTTTTTAAAAAATCCCGTTTTTAAAATCAATGTCCCCATTAAGGTTGATGTTCCGACCGTCCCTCCATACATTTTTGATTACCTCTAAACACTTAACACAGACACTATTTCTTTAAAACTAATCATTTTATCACTTCTCTATAATGAAATGTGTGCGCGTTCGACCTTTTTAATCAATAATTTACAATATTTACTTAGAAAAACAACAGTAAAATACCGGAAAAATTTGACACTTCTACAGTAGTGTGCGTGACTTTTGCCAAGCGAAACACGACATAAAGCACGACATCTAGCGCATAGACTATATACTTATTACAGATCTAGCGCGTCAATGTCTAAACGAAAGGCGATGTTTAGACATTGACGCGCTAGATGTCGTGCATTCGCGTTCGTTATCTTATGCATAATGAGCATAATTCTAATAAATCAAAGTTCTGTGTAAAAATTGAGTAATTTCATTTCCAATCGTTCAAAGAAAATAACAATAAAATAAAATAAAACTAATGACCTTAGAAACTATGTTTTTTTTTATTTATTACTCATTATTGTTCGTCCGTCGTAGGTCTGTAAACTGTATTGTACACTGAAGGTAAATGGTACTGTAGGTACTTTAGTTCGGCGTCGTCGCTCGTCGGCTTGATATAAAATTACATTCTTGATTTCATTGACACGCGCTATGATTTGCGCGCGGAATTTCTTGTGTTGTGAATTTATTTTTGTATGCTATGCATTTTAATTGATTCAAATTGCAATGTTTCTCTAGTATGCATTTGAGACTATATTGTAAATTGTAATAATTGATCGTGGGTATAGTAATTAATTATTCTAATAACGCAATTAGTAATATATGTATTTTCGGTGGGATTCAAAACAAAAAATTGGCCCGTGATTTTTATGAAATTTCACCACATTGCAAATCACATCAATCATAGTTCATACACATGTATGACGAATCACGAAAGTGATTAGTATTGTGGCTAACATTGACTCATCAGTTCATCACTGAAACCAGTGACAAATCAGTACCTATATCATATTGTGTTTGAATATTTTTAAACAATGATATAAGTATACAATTATTATAAATCGGTAAACTATCAAAGTAATCACAAACTTGCAAACATTGGTAAAATGTCCAGTAGTTTATGAGCCTATTCATTACAATCAAACAAACAAACAAAGTTTTCCTCTTTATAATATTAGTGTAGACAAACACTATGAATACGATCACGAATGCAAATTCGGGGATTTTCTAATTATTGCTAAATAATAATTGAATTCGTTTTGAAATACTCTATAATTTTTAGTGTATAAATAGACATTTATAATGTGGTGCTCATTTTTTTTGTACTGCTAACGCTATTGTAGGTACCTATTTTCGTTGTTTTATTTCAAGTGAACACGGCCATACAATTTTGTCACGAGCCGCCTATGATTGTAGGTACTTTTGTTAGGCTCCTTCGTCGTCCGCGTCGCGTCGCTCGGCTCGAAAGTTCTTGATTTCATTGTCACGCGCTATGATTTGCGCGCGGATTTTCTTGTGTTGTGAATTTATTTTTGTATTATTATTATTTTTTATTTTTTTTTTTATTTTATTGATTCAAATAAAATATTTCACTAGTATGCATTTGAGACTATATTGTATTATGTATAATTTATCGTAGGTATAGTTATTCTTATAACGCAGTTATATTTTCGGTGGGACAATTTGACCCGTGATTTTTCTGAAATATCACCACGTTGCAAATCACATCAATCATACACACGTATGACGAAAGTATAGTGGCTATAATTGACTCATCAGTTCATCACTGAAACCAGTGATAAATCAGTACATATATCATATTTTATTGTGTTTGAATATTTTTTAAACAACGATATATACAATATTATTATAAATCGGTAAACTACCAAAGTACTTCCGAATTTTCAGACAGACAAACAAGTAGTTTGAACACGCAGTTTTCTTATACTAGTAGCAAAAATCAAAACCATAATATTATGTTTCCCTACTATATTTTACTAAAAGTCGAGTGCGTCGAAATCGTAAATAATAATATGTTTTTCACCTTCCTGGTTATTTTCCCATAGTAAATAGTGTTTTAGGTTTGTTGTTGTAGGTAGGAATAATAATAATTATTCTTATATGTTGGTTATGAAATGTATATTGAAATAATTTACTTTTACAAATCATTAGTGATATAAGTTTTGAGTGAAAATGCTTGGATCAGCATAATATTATATGGTACTTCAAATACATGTTTTGATAAAAAAAACAATAGTGTAATAAAATAAAACTGCGTTTTATTGTAATCAATGTTGACAATTTTAAATTCCAAAATTATTGATCAATAAAATAGTTTACACCAACAAATATAACTTTTATTTTTATAACAATCGTTCATAATATAAACCGTAGCAGGTGGCGTTTTGAAGTTCTGTCTACTCATACAGAAAAATGGAAAGCTTGTTTTTTTTGTAAACAATTTATTACTCATGTTGTTTGGCAACTCGAAGCGTGGTCGTCCGTCGTAGGTACTTTTGTTCGGCGTCGCGTCGTCGTCCGCGTCGGCTTGATATAAAACATTCTTGATTTCATTGACACGCGCTATGATTTGCGCGCGGAATTTCTTGTGTTGTGAATTTATTTTTGTATGCTATGCATTTTAATTGAATCAAATTGCAATATTTCTCTAGTATGCATTTGAGACTATATTGTAATAATTGATCGTGGGTAGGTATAGTAATTAATTATTCTAATAACGCAATTATATTTTCGGTGGGATTCAAAACAAAAAATTGGCCCGTGATTTTTATGAAATTTCACCACATTGCAAATTATATATTATACAATTACAATTACAATTATTATAAATCGGTAAACTATCAAAGTAATTACAAACTTGCAAAATATGCTTTTCCGAAATTCCAGACAGACACACAATTTTATTAGTTTGTTTTAGCAAAGTAGGTACCTATACCTATACGCTTACGTCGCGCGTCGCGTCGTCGAAAACGGTGCGCCCAGAAACAAACATACCTAATTCAGTTACAATCCTTTTTTTGTTCCGTAATTTATTGTATTTATTCTAATACGATTTTTTTTATTCGTCGGCCAGTTCTACTAGGTATAAAAAGATAAAATTGAAATATAATTATTGTAGCGACAGCCATATTATGTTACTATGTTTTCGTAAATATGTTTTTCACCTTCCTGGTTATTTTCACATAATCTTATCTTATATATAAAAATGAATCGCAAAATGTGTTGGTAAGCGCATAACTCGAGAACGGCTGAACCGATTTCGATCATTCTTTTTTTATTATATTCCTTGAAGTACGAGGATGGTTTTTATGTAGAGAAAACGTAAATATTATGTACCACGGGCGAAGCCGGGGCGGACCGCTAGTATATCTTATATATAAAAATGAATCGCAAAATGTGTTGGTAAGCGCATAACTCGAGAACGGCTGAACCGATTTCGATAATTCTTTTTTTATTATATTCCTTGAAGTACGAGGATGGTTTTTATGTAGAGAAAACGTAAACATGTACCACGGGCGAAGCCGGGGCGGACCGCTAGTCTTATATATAAAAATGAATCGCAAAATGTGTTGATAAGCGCATAACTCGAGAACGGCTGAACCGATTTCGATAATTCTTTTTTTATTATATCCCTTGAAGTACGAGGATGGTTCTTATAGCTAGAGAGCTAGTTAGTTTAGTTTTAGTGCAGTGGCAGTGTAAATGTTGTTGTTGAGGTTATGTAAATTTAACACTTTAGTTAACTACCAAGATATAAAGAAATGAGGATAGGACACAATAACTATTGGTTGAGGTATTTATAAACTCATAATATACTTTTAAAAAAATCACGTTTTAATAAATTTCTAGAATTAAATTAGAACAGCTGATTCAAAATAGCCTAAAAAATCTTAATAATAATAATTACGCTTCACAGCAAGAAGAAATGTACCATATGTACCCGCACAAAGTCGATATTGTGTTGCCTACCGTTCGACTCAATGGCTAGGGTTGTAACTACCTTTAATAATTATTACCAAACTAATAAACTAATAACTCAAGAGACTTACTCAAAAACTATGAAATTGTGGAACAGTTTAGATATCTAGGTTCCATTATAAATAACACTAACAACTGTGAAGCAGAAATAAGGCAGCGCATCGGCATGGCAAAATTGGCTATGACGCAACTTACTAAACTTTGGAAGGATAGGAACATAAGCAATCGGACAAAGATAAGAATTGTGCAGTCACTGGTTTTTTCCATATTCATATACGGAGCAGAGTCCTGGACGCTCAAAGCGACAGATAGAAATAGAATCGATGCCTTTGAGATGTGGTGTTGGCGCAAAATGTTGAGGATTCCGTGGACCGCTCATAGAACAAACATTTCAATATTGAACGAATTACATCTTACAAACCAGCCACGATTATCGACCATATGCCGACAGCGAATGTTGAAATACTTTGGGCATATTTCACGCCGGAATCCCGACAACCTAGAAAAATTAATTATTACTGGCAAGGTTGAAGGCAAGAGGTTACGAGGAAGGAGTCCCAAGCGGTGGTCTGACCAGATTTCGGAACACATGGACCTACCGATGAATATGGCGCTACATCTGGCCACAGACCGGACTCGATGGCGTCAATTAATTAACAACCCTGGTGGTAGGAGTCTCGATCCTCAGTAATGAGGGAACGACTAAAGAGAGAATAAACCGAGTGATGCGAAATAACCATAATTCTTTTAGAGTTTGATAAAATGATCAGGCAGGTATTTTCTTTAATCCTCTGAATTCTCGGTTACTAAATTGTATCGTTGAAATTATTCTTAATCGCGTAAATTTAATAAATAATCATATGGAAAACACTTTTCATTTGTTTTTTTACTTTCACGCCCAACTACTATACAATAATTACGTTGTTTCGGTATTTTGACGAGAAAACGCAGGAAACATCCGTTGTATCATTTTAGATAGATTGTATATTTTGTATCTGTAGAATTGAAATCAAAGCTATGTATATGTTGTCTCCATTCTTTTCTTATCGGATTGTTGATCCCAATGCGAATGCGTCACTTAAATTTTATAAAAGACAATTAAGAACATCAAAAATAAAGTGATACGTAAATATTTCACAGTGCAATATATTATGTAATTAATAATAATTATATATTTATGAAAAAATAATTACATCAGATTTAATAATAGCAATTGTTTTGAATGTACATAATATGAATAAATGATTACATCATAATAGTAATAATCACAATTGTTTTATTTCCCATTTGTTGCAACCCTAGCATATTTTCATGTAGCAGCAGAAGTACCTACACTGGCGGCGCGGCGGCATCGTGCGACATCAAAGGCATTGCCTTACTAGGTAAGTTTATAATGACTCATTTCTTTTATTATATAATTTACGTTTTACTTTTACAGAATCCGATTCAATGGATTATGAAGACGAGTCACACAACGCCATACGATAGTGATGATGAATGAACATTTCAATAAATGCATGCGTGTTTTTTTATGTTGTTTTGTAATTGTTAATTGTTTCTTAAATAAAGAAATAAACTAAATATTTAAATGATGATTTGTTATTTGCAACACAACTTTATATTTGAGATTCTTTACAAATGTATATTTAGTTTTGTATCATCAAATTTATAAATTTTAT
Organism: Colias philodice; assembly: GCF_061535455.1. Classification (NCBI taxonomy): domain Eukaryota; kingdom Metazoa; phylum Arthropoda; class Insecta; order Lepidoptera; family Pieridae; genus Colias; species Colias philodice. The sequence goes on along the minus strand of NC_143094.1, from coordinate 10,992,973 downwards.
TCCATAGTTTTCAAAATTAAATGTAAATGACCATAAAAACATTAATAAAGTAAATCATTGATGTAAGGTCAGGGAACGTAATACATATATACATCTGACCATGTAGAAGCTAAGTCTTGTTGACTGCTGAAGTCTGTAAAGTTTTGTTGTCTGCTGAAGTCTGTACGCAATGAAAATGTCTGCCGTTTCGAAAATAAGTTTTTAAGACCCTAATAAATAAAATATATGAATGGCAGATCTGGTCAAATACTTTCAAAATTGTATTTTTTTCAGCACTTTCATAAGTGTCTGCCAGAATGTTATCCGCGTGATAATGGTCTGCCATTGTTATTTTCCGATAGTAATAATAATCTATTTTCAAATATCAAAATGGCAGACGTGGTCAAATGGTTTCAAAGTTCGCCAAAAATTTCCACCTGTCTTACCTAAGCGCGCGCCCCGTCCACCACTCTGGGCTTAGTGACTCCTCATCTCATGTATAGTAGGTATAGGGGAATCAACACACAAAAATCCAGGTCTGGTCAAATACATACAGGTAGCTTTGCGCTAGCTCTCTAGCTATTACTTCTTATGGAGAGAAAACGTAAACATGTACCACGGGCGAAGCCGGGGCGGACCGCTAGTAAATAATAAAATAATAAATAGTGTATTAGATTTGTTATTGTATCTTGTATACCTACGAATAATTATTCTTACGTCTTGTTGGGAAATGTTCAAATACCTACCTATTGAAATAATTTACTGTTACAAATCATTAGTGTTATTAGTTTTGAGTGAATAGGCATGGATCAGAAATTCAGAATATAATATGCTACTAACTACTCAAATACATACATGTTTACACAACAAACACCACTGACCTCTATAACTATAAGTTATAGAGGTCAGTGACCGTCAGTGACAAACACTATGGATACCTACGCTCGCGAATGCAAATTCGGTGATTTACTAATTATTGATACCTAGTCATTGAATTCGTTTTGAAATAGCCTGTACTTTGTAATTTTTAGTGTTATAGACATTTATAAAATGTGGTGCTCATTTTTTTGTAATAAATCATCCCGAACGCTATTGTATTTTCGTTGTTTTATTTCAAGTGAACACCTATACAATTTTGTCACGAGCCGCCTCTGGCCTCTGGGTGAAATAAACAAGTCAAATGATTTTTGTTCTAATTGTATTTTGGTAGTAGTTTGTTTAGAATTTACATTACCATTGTTTAATTTTTATTTTGTATTTGCAGTAAAATAAAAAGATGAAAAACTTCATTAGGTATATTGTACGACACCTCACTCTGAATCGCGCTAGCGAAATTTTTTCGTTACAGAGCACATATACAACTTTCGGACAATCTTCATTGAGGCCGGCCGGCAAATCGAGTATGTCGAGAAACTTCACTTATTCGATGGAGGTATTCTACCTTCCTTCCTCCACAGTTGTGGGACCCCGACGTGCATTGAACACGCAGCTTTCTGATACTAGTAGCTAAAATCAAAACCACAGATATGTCTGTGATCAAAACCATAATAATATTTTTACCTATTATTTTACTAAAAGTCGAGTGCATCGAAATCGTAAATATGTTTTTCACCTTCCTGGTTTTTTTTCCATAGTAAATAGTGTTTTTGATTTGTTGTTGTATGAATAATTATTCTTACTTGTTGGTTATGAAATGTATTTTGAAATAATTTACTTTTACAAATCATTAGTGATATTAGTTTTGAGTGAAAATGCTTGGATCAGCATAATATCATATTTGCTACTTCAAATACATGTTTTGATAAAAAAAAAACAATAGTGTAATGTAGGTAATAAAATAAAACTGCGTTTTATTGTAGGTAATCAATTTTGACATTATTTATTTCCCAAAATTACAATAAAATAGTTTACGCCAACAAATATAACTTTTATTTTTATAACAATCCTACTTCCTACTAATGCGAAAGTTCATACATGTTTCAAAAGAAAAACTTTTACTTTTACTATTATTTCAATTTATCCGGTTTAATTAAGACTTAATATTGATACATATGATCATTATAAATACAAATAGGAATTAACAATATAACGAATACGTGGCACAACTAAAATTTTACCGATACCACCCGTGGTCATTCTCCTTTGTGGGTCATTTGTAACAGGATGGCGGTTCTACAGCGAAAAAAGAAAAATGATGGTCAGAACGCTGATACCGGATACCTTAAGATACTGTAATATAAAATATTACTAGATTAGATAAAATATTATAGGTAGTATCTTCACCGTGTGTGACGCGCTTTACATTCACGCCATCTAGAGTTAAATCTTTATCATTTTTGTATACGTCTGTGTGTGTAAACGACCCTGTATGCAATGACAGATGTTAAAACGCATAATTTTACCGAATTGGGTGGATTTTAAGGCAATGATATAACATATTTCAATAAAATATAATATTCAGTAACCGCCATGACTATTCCTAGGTTTGATGACTATTCCAATTACGCAAAAACTCAAATAAACTAGAAATGTAGAATTCAGCGCCATCTAGCGGGATATTGGCTGGGAACAGATCGTTGCAATCACCTTAATTGTTTATATTCGATTCTGAAATTTGTTTGTCCCTTAACACTCATCTTACTTAATTGCACAGTACATTACTGTATATTATGTCTTGTATTTAAACTGTGGTATCACCACGTTATTACCTTAAGTTTCCACCTTTTTTCCTAAAAGCAATAGAGTTTCAGATTATATAGTAAAAACTTTTAGCGCGATAAACGGTGTTCCTTTTCCGATAGGCTCCCTTGAACACATGTTTCGGATTCAACGGGGAAGTTGTCTCTATATCTTATTATCTGCTATCCTCAGGGACGTTACTTTGTTTCCGAAATGTACGCAAATTCTATGAATATTGTGATTCTTTGTTATGTTATTATATGGTGTCTTGGGGTTGTTACTTTGCCTGCCTTTTGTCAGATATGTAGGATTGTAGGTAATGTGGAAAGAAGGGTACTGTAGATTTTGAAATAATACAGCCACAAGATTACTTATAAAAGATCATAAAGTTCTAAAGATGTAACGAATGTTTATCTATAAAGAATAGAATAGAATATAAAGACATTTATTCCATTGGGAATGATAGGTGATAAAACCACGAAGTAATCACCGTTTGGAGAGCTTGATACTCGAAGTTGAAGAAATACTGAAACAAAAACTTACAATTAAAGTTTGTCTTATAATCAAATCTCGCAATTAGACTCTAATTATTCAAAGAACCTGACCGCCTCCTCGGTACAGTGGTTCGATTCCCAGTGGAGACGAGGAAAAAAAAATGTCTTGGTCTGGTAGGACACAGAAGGCTGATCACCTACTTGTCCCTAAAGAAATCGATCAGTGAAACAGATGTATAATGGCATCTACCCCTTACCCCACTAGGGGACACTTCACTTTTATTAAAATAAAGATTAGACATTAATCCAAAATCTTTTTGGTAAAACCATATCTATAAATGGTTCACCTCAATAGTTCGGTATGTAACAGCCGCGTAACATTCGAAGTGATGTATCACTGTTATCTCATATACAGTTTCCACACTTAATCACAAGCAATATAATTTTAGTTCGATAAATAATTGGACGCCATTACTTATCGAAAGTTATGGGATATATTTGCATGAGAGTTAATTTATGACGCTAATATTAATTATCGTGTTTATGTATGTTTAATTTTATTATTGTTCCCTGTGTGTGGTTTTTGTGTTCAACGATTATTACAAATATATTTTTTATTTTATTTATAAAACTAGCTGTGCCCGCGACTTCGTCCGCGTGGAATAGTGACTGCATAGTAGGTAGTTACTACTTAACTTTTATTGAATAAACACGTACTACCATAAATAATTAAACGAACTGTTAGTAAAATTTATTACTAAACTGAGCTAAAAAATAAAAATAAATACCTAGTTAATTTTCTACGTAAAATTTATTTTAAATTATGTCATATTATTTTTAGGCACCAGGAGGGAAGGGAGCAAATTTATTTTTCTTCCTTCCTTGTATGTATGTTTTTGACAATATATATAACCTTTTCTACGAAAAATCTATTTTTTCATTCGTTGATCTCAAAAATAAAAATTCCAATCACCAGAACGACAGGAAATTTTAATAATTTATTTTTAATTGTGTTTTGCACAATTTTGTTAAATTACGACTGGATGAAAATTTTGTTCGTGGTCGTCGTCGTCGTTGGTAAGGTGAACAAATCCTTATCAAAACATCATACGCTTAAGACAATAATTAGTATCGATAGCGGATTCTATTCCTTTGCGTTTTGACGTTTGTCTCAGCGCTCAGATCTTTCCTGTCTCACGCCGTAGTAACTAAACCGTTTAGACCGTGCAATAAAAATTAAATAAAAAAAAAAAACTCAACGCAACGAAGAAAAGTGCATAGAAAAAGGAAAAAATGTTGTGTGGTTTTATGAAACCACGGTAAAAGTGAAACTTAGGCACAAAATTATCGTATTTGTACGATAATGACTCCGAACACTGCTTTATACCTACTCGGCAGCCGACCGTCACGCGACATGCGCTACACAGACCAAAAAGTTTGAGACGATGTAATAAAAGTTTCACTAATTTTTCAAACTTCCCGAAGATCTTTAAAAATAAATACCATTTTAAATATTTATAAAAATAAAAAAACAAAGTCATCGGGGCTGCCATACCATCATTATCATATCATATACAATTATATTTTTTTTATAATGGTACTTAATTTTAAAGATCGTCGGGAAGTTTGTAAAATTATTATTTATTCCTTTTCCTTCGTTGCGTTGGGTTTTGCTTTTTAATTTTTAAATTTTTAACTTCGGTTTCTTATTTTCATGTGATATTTTCAAGTGAGCGAGACCTACCTCTACCTCCATATTACATTCCTACATCATATTGATATCTATAAGTTTGTTGCTCCTTGACATCTTTTAAGTTGGGCCGTAACCGTGCACAAATTGTAATGGATCACAGTGGCAAAAGAAGTGGTATCTTTAGGAAAAAAAATTCAAGAGCCAGGCCTATGTGGCTTTGAGTAGAGTTCAAAATTTCCAGGGTGTGGCTATCCTCTCGCTCCCATATCCCCCTCTTCTTTCACAGACTTTCAACCCTTCTCTTTCCACACCTAGTAAATGGCAGAACCGATTTTGATGTAAACCATATTATCTAATTATACCTATATGTACACGTCATATCCTGTCGTTTGATGCTCCATTTGGTTTATTTATCTAACCACTGTCACCCCTAAATGTAATAAACGGATGAACCGATTTCGATAAAACACGTTGCTCTTTTATATTTTGATATGCCGCTTGAGTATATTATTTGACCACATTCGATTATTGTTCATTCCCACTTTCACCGCTGTAATCTAATAAATGGATAAACCGAATTGGATAAAAATATAACTAATATTTTTTCCCACATTCCCACTTTTACCTCTATATACCTAGGTATAATAAATGGATGAACCGATTTTGATACACTTTATCTAAGAACCAGCGTCGGAAAATATGCTGCCTAACACGCATCTAATTCGTATTACCTGTTAGCGAGCTACGGTGGCACAAACAGACAAACATAGCGGTCAAACACTTTTTGATGGTTAAAAATGGTTAAAAGGGGTTAAAAATATAATACGACATAATTTAAAGGACATTTTATGTATAAAATTTACCTAGAAGTAAGCATAATTCTAATTTGACCCCTTCCCCCCCTACTACCTCAGCTTACCCCCCCACCCTTGGGGACTTTCGATATGATCACCTGGACATTTATAAGGAATAATTACTGTAGCGTATAACAGATAACTTACGTTTTATCGTACACTGTATAGTGTACAATAGAATGCCTTTGCAAATGTTCGCCGTGAATACTTAAATGGTCATAACTTTTTTATTTACAAACCGATTAACATGAAATAAACACTTAATGTTAAATGAAGATTACCAAAATATATTAGTGAAAACCGCATCTAAATCGGATAAGCCGTTTCTGAGATTAGCGTGCACAAACATACAGACAAACAGACAAAAAAAATTATAACTACAGTTTTGGGTTTGAGATCGATTTAATAATAACCCCTGCTATTTTTTTTACATATTTTCATTGTACAGACATCACTTTTCTAGAATTTTATTATAATATGTATTGAATATTGATTGACCACGCGCAAGGTTACTAATTTCCACTACATCCTCGCGCAAATCGTCAATTTTTATGAACATTGAATCTGTAAATAAAAAAAAATCAAAAGATAAGTGTACCTAATTTTAATAAAAAGCTACTAACAAATAAAGTTTTATCAAGAACTAAAGTGACCTTCTTTGGGCGTATAATAGTCTTGTAAAAGTTATACATGATAAAAATAAAATTTCATCATTTTCTTATTTTGTCATAACTTTAACTAATTAAAACATGAGTCTAAGAGCGTATACGCACTATGCGGGTAGCCGCATTGCGGGTAGCCGTCCGGCTGACCGCAAGCACAATTATGTACGTAATATTCATTTCTATGCGCACTGTGCGGTCTGCGGTAGCCGCATCGCAGTGCGCATAGAAATGAATATTACGTACATAATTGTGCTTGCGGTCAGCCGGACGGCTACCCGCAATGCGGCTACCCGCATAGTGCGTATACGCTCTAACTATATAATTATAATAAACAATAAATATAAAAGCTACAACTTACCTTTTGTGGGAACGCAAGAAGGCGAAAATTAAAAAAAAGCCGAAGATTTTTAAAAATGTAACCAATGAACACAATCACTGTTATCTACTATTACCCAAAGAGAATACAAATACTACGTCTATTACCTATATAACTGTAACTAACATCAAATAATAAACATCTACCCTCACTTATAAAAATTTAGTATATTCACATGAAATATAAGCGCACCTGAAATTTACTCTGGGAAGATATGAATTATTTATTTAACTTTAAAAAAAACACAAACTCACCAACATCATAATATTTAAATTACTAGCTGTGCCCGCGACTTCGTCCGCGTGGAATAGTGACTGCATAGTAGGTAGTTACTACTTAACTTTTATTGAATAAACACGTACTACCATAAATAATTAAACGAACTGTTAGTAAAATTTATTACTAAACTGAGCTAAAAAATAAAAATAAATACCTAGTTAATTTTCTACGTAAAATTTATTTTAAATTATGTCATATTATTTTTAGGCACCAGGAGGGAAGGGAGCAAATTTATTTTTCTTCCTTCCTTGTATGTATGTTTTTGACAATATATATAACCTTTTCTACGAAAAATCTATTTTTTCATTCGTTGATCTCAAAAATAAAAATTCCAATCACCAGAACGACAGGAAATTTTAATAATTTATTTTTAATTGTGTTTTGCACAATTTTGTTAAATTACGACTGGATGAAAATTTTGTTCGTGGTCGTCGTCGTCGTTGGTAAGGTGAACAAATCCTTATCAAAACATCATACGCTTAAGACAATAATTAGTATCGATAGCGGATTCTATTCCTTTGCGTTTTGACGTTTGTCTCAGCGCTCAGATCTTTCCTGTCTCACGCCGTAGTAACTAAACCGTTTAGACCGTGCAATAAAAATTAAATAAAAAAAAAAAACTCAACGCAACGAAGAAAAGTGCATAGAAAAAGGAAAAAATGTTGTGTGGTTTTATGAAACCACGGTAAAAGTGAAACTTAGGCACAAAATTATCGTATTTGTACGATAATGACTCCGAACACTGCTTTATACCTACTCGGCAGCCGACCGTCACGCGACATGCGCTACACAGACCAAAAAGTTTGAGACGATGTAATAAAAGTTTCACTAATTTTTCAAACTTCCCGAAGATCTTTAAAAATAAATACCATTTTAAATATTTATAAAAATAAAAAAACAAAGTCATCGGGGCTGCCATACCATCATTATCATATCATATACAATTATATTTTTTTTATAATGGTACTTAATTTTAAAGATCGTCGGGAAGTTTGTAAAATTATTATTTATTCCTTTTCCTTCGTTGCGTTGGGTTTTGCTTTTTAATTTTTAAATTTTTAACTTCGGTTTCTTATTTTCATGTGATATTTTCAAGTGAGCGAGACCTACCTCTACCTCCATATTACATTCCTACATCATATTGATATCTATAAGTTTGTTGCTCCTTGACATCTTTTAAGTTGGGCCGTAACCGTGCACAAATTGTAATGGATCACAGTGGCAAAAGAAGTGGTATCTTTAGGAAAAAAAATTCAAGAGCCAGGCCTATGTGGCTTTGAGTAGAGTTCAAAATTTCCAGGGTGTGGCTATCCTCTCGCTCCCATATCCCCCTCTTCTTTCACAGACTTTCAACCCTTCTCTTTCCACACCTAGTAAATGGCAGAACCGATTTTGATGTAAACCATATTATCTAATTATACCTATATGTACACGTCATATCCTGTCGTTTGATGCTCCATTTGGTTTATTTATCTAACCACTGTCACCCCTAAATGTAATAAACGGATGAACCGATTTCGATAAAACACGTTGCTCTTTTATATTTTGATATGCCGCTTGAGTATATTATTTGACCACATTCGATTATTGTTCATTCCCACTTTCACCGCTGTAATCTAATAAATGGATAAACCGAATTGGATAAAAATATAACTAATATTTTTTCCCACATTCCCACTTTTACCTCTATATACCTAGGTATAACAAATGGATGAACCGATTTTGATACACTTTATCTAAGAACCAGCGTCGGAAAATATGCTGCCTAACACGCATCTAATTCGTATTACCTGTTAGCGAGCTACGGTGGCACAAACAGACAAACATAGCGGTCAAACACTTTTTGATGGTTAAAAATGGTTAAAAGGGGTTAAAAATATAATACGACATAATTTAAAGGACATTTTATGTATAAAATTTACCTAGAAGTAAGCATAATTCTAATTTGACCCCTTCCCCCCCTACTACCTCAGCTTACCCCCCCACCCTTGGGGACTTTCGATATGATCACCTGGACATTTATAAGGAATAATTACTGTAGCGTATAACAGATAACTTACGTTTTATCGTACACTGTATAGTGTACAATAGAATGCCTTTGCAAATGTTCGCCGTGAATACTTAAATGGTCATAACTTTTTTATTTACAAACCGATTAACATGAAATAAACACTTAATGTTAAATGAAGATTACCAAAATATATTAGTGAAAACCGCATCTAAATCGGATAAGCCGTTTCTGAGATTAGCGTGCACAAACATACAGACAAACAGACAAAAAAAATTATAACTACAGTTTTGGGTTTGAGATCGATTTAATAATAACCCCTGCTATTTTTTTTACATATTTTCATTGTACAGACATCACTTTTCTAGAATTTTATTATAATATGTATTGAATATTGATTGACCACGCGCAAGGTTACTAATTTCCACTACATCCTCGCGCAAATCGTCAATTTTTATGAACATTGAATCTGTAAATAAAAAAAAATCAAAAGATAAGTGTACCTAATTTTAATAAAAAGCTACTAACAAATAAAGTTTTATCAAGAACTAAAGTGACCTTCTTTGGGCGTATAATAGTCTTGTAAAAGTTATACATGATAAAAATAAAATTTCATCATTTTCTTATTTTGTCATAACTTTAACTAATTAAAACATGAGTCTAAGAGCGTATACGCACTATGCGGGTAGCCGCATTGCGGGTAGCCGTCCGGCTGACCGCAAGCACAATTATGTACGTAATATTCATTTCTATGCGCACTGTGCGGTCTGCGGTAGCCGCATCGCAGTGCGCATAGAAATGAATATTACGTACATAATTGTGCTTGCGGTCAGCCGGACGGCTACCCGCAATGCGGCTACCCGCATAGTGCGTATACGCTCTAACTATATAATTATAATAAACAATAAATATAAAAGCTACAACTTACCTTTTGTGGGAACGCAAGAAGGCGAAAATTAAAAAAAAGCCGAAGATTTTTAAAAATGTAACCAATGAACACAATCACTGTTATCTACTATTACCCAAAGAGAATACAAATACTACGTCTATTACCTATATAACTGTAACTAACATCAAATAATAAACATCTACCCTCACTTATAAAAATTTAGTATATTCACATGAAATATAAGCGCACCTGAAATTTACTCTGGGAAGATATGAATTATTTATTTAACTTTAAAAAAAACACAAACTCACCAACATCATAATATTTAAATTATGAATTTCCAAGGAGCGTTAATATTATGTAAATTGATTTAATTTTAATGAAATCTCATAGATGGCGCTGTTTTAAATTTGTCTTTATACTACTAAGATTCATTATACTGTTTCTCTGCCAAAATTACTTAAATGACGTAGTTTTTATAGTGTAAAGGTAGACAATAGCATGGCTTACTCAAAAACAACATTTAAACATGAGTCTTTATATTGTACGCTGTCGTAGTACACGGAATACGTAAGAAAAATAAAGGTTCACAGCTCCTCCCCCGAAGGTGATAGCATGATAATATGTATATAACAGCCTGACCCGACCTGTTACTAATATTCATGCAAAATTTGAAGTAAATCCGTGCAGTACTTTCTGAGATTAGCCTGGACAAACATACAGACAAACAGACAAACAGACAAACAGACAAACCGACAAACAGACAAACAGACAAAAATTCTAAAAACTATGTTTTTGGCTTCTATATCGATTATAGATCATGGATTATGTATTCTTTTAAAAAAAATATTCAATGTACAGTTTTGACTTTCCTACGATTTTATTATATGTATAGATGAATTTCCAAGGAGCGTTAATATTATGTAAATTGATTTAATTTTAATGAAATCTCATAGATGGCGCTGTTTTAAATTTGTCTTTATACTACTAAGATTCATTATACTGTTTCTCTGCCAAAATTACTTAAATGACGTAGTTTTTATAGTGTAAAGGTAGACAATAGCATGGCTTACTCAAAAACAACATTTAAACATGAGTCTTTATATTGTACGCTGTCGTAGTACACGGAATACGTAAGAAAAATAAAGGTTCACAGCTCCTCCCCCGAAGGTGATAGCATGATAATATGTATATAACAGCCTGACCCGACCTGTTAGTAATATTCATGCAAAATTTGAAGTAAATCCGTGCAGTACTTTCTGAGATTAGCCTGGACAAACATACAGACAAACAGACAAACAGACAAACAGACAAACCGACAAACAGACAAACAGACAAAAATTCTAAAAACTATGTTTTTGGCTTCTATATCGATTATAGATCATGGATTATGTATTCTTTTAAAAAAATATTCAATGTACAGTTTTGACTTTCCTACGATTTTATTATATGTATAGATTATGTCCCTATATTGAATACTTTTTCATAAGATGACTGACTTAATAGGAGTTTTCTAGAATATAAATTCACAAATACCGCAATACGAATTATGTCCAAAATTAAGAACTATATCTAGTATTCAATATTAGTTATCGATGGTATTTAATACTATTTGAGAAACATTAAAACAATGTAATATCTCGATTGCTATTAGCGCTACCCAGACTATTTAGTAATTGAGATACAAACTTCGCCTAGATTTGACTGGAAATATGTTTAGGTACCTATCATTATTAACAGCTATGTATGGTATTATATTTTGACAAGATATTATATTTTAAAAGATGAATGTACATTGTTTACAGTTAAAAGTGTTATGATGTAAGCTACATACAATTTTACAAAGTGTGTTATATACCACAAGTCTACTACGTAAATAAAAATAAAAGAAGTTTCAATAAAGAGCATTTAAAAAAAGATCATATATCGACAAATATGAATATGAACGCAAAACGAAAAAGTAAGATGGAAAAGTAAGTTCATAATAATGTGAAAGTAATAATATATCATGTGTTAAGGTATACGCTGATATTTCTAGGGACTATGTATTTGTGTTACTGACATAGTGATCTTTCAACGCACAGGCCAGACATTGGTATGCAGGGAGATGTTAGGACGTAGGCATACGCTAAGAAAGGATTTTGATCAATTCTACCCCCAAGGGGATAAAATGGGGGATAAAATTTGTACGCTGAAAATTAATCTTTTCCACGCACGCGAAGTTGCAGGCAACAGCTAGTGATGAATAAACTTAAATTATAACAATATACAGCTTCAGTGAACTTTCGTAGCTAACGTCGTAGCAAGTATTCCGTAGAGCGTCCGTAGATTGAGCTACGACAATAACGTAGAACTTGACTCTACGTGACAATATGTTAATTAGTACTACGAGTATGACCCAATTTCTGTTTAAAATATGTTTCTAAAGCAACATAATACCAGCTGTGTAACCCGGCTTCGCCTACATTGTTGAAATCAACTCAGCAACCTTCATGCACAACACTTTCCTGAAGATTTTCACTATATGTTGATGTTAACGATTTTATAAAGGACATCATCGCTTCGCCCGCGTTTTCAAAGAAAATTTCCGGGATAAAAAGTAACTTAGGTCTTATTCTAGGTCTTCAGCTACCTAGATACCAAATTTCATTGAAATCGATTCAGTAGTATTTGCGTGAAAGATTAACAAACATCCATCCATCCCTCCTCACAAACTTTCACATGTATAATAGTAGGATACGTTAGGTCCATATTAATATTGTCTTTAAACATAATTTAGAGTTTCCAAGATAAGACAAGGTTGAACATAGTACGTGAGCGGTTTATTTTCGACGCACGTAGGAGCGTGGACACCTCAAACTTAGTTTCTTAAAGGGAGTTTGTATCGAGCAATTTTATTACTAAATCGTGTTGCGGTTTTTTGAAACTTTTAACGCAGAGAAGAATAAGATAGTTTGTTCGTATTTTTATCACAATTTTAGTGAAAAGCCTGGTTGGGAGTGTAAATGATATTTTTTTTCATACCAGTTTTATGGATTGGTATAATTTCAATATCATACAATAGGTTCGTTCTTTGAACTTAAATAAGAAATATTTATTTAAACACATATAGTCAATAACTTTAGTTTAATTTAATGAATTGAATAGTTTACACAAAAACTATACTCATGTACAAGACGAATATTTACAATGTATATTTAACTTCCTGACATGTAAAAATAACATTTATATATCTATAAATCTTTCCAAAATTATAACCTTTGAAACAAGTCCTTTTTATTCTTAAAATACTCTTAAAGAACAATTAAAACTAACCGTATTCCCATGGATAATAAAGTATTATCAAAATCAGTTAAACTTTAATAATAACGAGCCACATAATGGTAGTAAGTTTTATTGGCTCTCTCCGCTCGAGGAAGCCAATCTCCGAGGCGTGAGCAAATCCAAATTATAAGTACTAAACTGACGATTTATGATGACTTATCTTATAATAGAGGCTATTTTTAGTACATTTTATAATGCTTATGTAGCTTTTATTGTATTTCCCTTACAAAATATTCATTTTGAAGAAAAATAGAATTTCTTGTCAATTATTTGTGCAAACACGAACGTATGCAAAATAATACATGAATATAATACATATTATAATTAGAGAGAATTTATATAATATTTTTCAGTTTTCATAAACTAACTGAATATCGAAATAATTTGAATTTATAATTGGCTTTTTATGGCTTTTACATTCACTGTTAGTAATAGTTGTCACTCGAAAAATATATATGATATATTTTACCAGATAAAATCAGTCAATAAGGATATTAACCGACGCCCTTAGTCAATAACCTTAATAACCGTCAATAAGGATATTGACTGGTACAGGGTTTTGACTGCAACATGCGTAAATAAAGAAATTGATTTTTCAACACAAAATTATCTTAGATCTAATAATATTCTTTATGTGCTATTACCAAGATTATTTCAAATATATTTGTTTTTAGTAAGTTTATTACAGAATGGAGATACGAGTATAAGCACTGTTATGTGTGGGTGTAGAAAAGATTGGATTTTGTACTCCTACAAAATCTAAAGACACCGACGTCGTTTCAACCTTATGACTTCCACGTGAGTTAGATTATATTTTCATTGGTTTCTTTTCTGTTTTTCCAATATTAAATATTGTGTTAAAATATCTAAAATATTTACTTTAAAACATTATTTGGTACTTAATAAACCTTTTTGAAAGAGACATATTGATTATTTACTTTATTAACTAAAAATAATTGCCAGGGCTCTTAAAGGTTACAAATTCCACCCTGTCCCGAGAAAACTAAAGCTGTTAAACAAACATTCAATATATTTGCTTCGTTATTGTCGTTGTTTTCCTTTCAGCGAACCCTAAGTGCAAATATTCTAGGAAAATACATTTTAAACTTTATCATGTGAGGAGTAATTGAGTTGAGACGATCTTGCGTTTGGGAAAACATTTGCTAAGAGTCTTCTGATATAATTAATTCTATATCTATTTATATTATAATTATAAAGTTGAAGAGGTTGTTTGTTTGTTCGAACACGCTAATCTTACCTACTGGTCCAATTAAAAAATAATCTTTTAGTGTTAGATAGCTCATTTATCAAGGAAGGCTATAGGCTTATATCATCACGCTAAGACCAATATGAGCAAAGCGAAGCAGGTAAAACTGCGGGGCACAGTTAGTCTATTATAAAGTAAATACCTGGCCTGGCTGTTTTACTGGAGGATAAATATTTTATCCCAATCCTTTTGGGATTTTTATCTATTCTTTTTAGATTAAAATAGCCTATGTTAGTTGCTTGCTTTTCTACATTCCAAATTTCATTCAAATCGGTTCCGCATGTTAGCCATGGAAGCCTAACAAACAGATTTTTTCATTATAATAGAGATACTAATTTCACGTGTAAATCTTGTGTGAAGGCGTTTGTTTCACTTCTGAAACTCTTTATAAGATTGAAGAGTTAATAGATGCCATTATTAGAATACATCTGTAGGTTGAACATTGTTTTATTTTTATAGAACGGTTATTTATATATTATCTGATGTTTCTTTGTGTAAGATGGAACTTGGAAAATCATAGACATTTATAAAAAGAGGATGCTTGCAGGTCGGTTAGCTGTTAGACTCTAAAAGTATGATATTGTTATGTTTTAATGTATGCTTTAACTATATTATTTCTGTTTCCTAACAATTTGATAAATGGGGGTTTAAATAAGTCAATCGTTGCAAATTAGTGACTTTTAAAGATAAGAAACGTATATAACAAACGTATCTCTACACAATTCTCTATACTTTTTAAAGTCATAATATCTATAAAATAATTTGGAAAATCCAAAAGTGCACGCCTCATAATTTTTTTTTAATAAATATTTATTAATTATTATTTTTGTTTATTTAATAACAATTAAACCACATCGAATCAGACCCTGAAAAATGAAAGGGTTCTATTCCTGAGCATACTCAAGCGTAAGAGAAAAAAAAAGACTCGATTAGTAAAGTATTTCGGTCGCTATCGTGTTAACAAGAAAAAGGATCCGCACATACAGACACACGGACGTCCAAGACAGAACTTTTTTAAACTGTTTTTTAACTAGTTTAAATAACAAAAATGACATCAAAAATATCATGAACGTTAAAAATAGTGTTTTTTCTTAATATGTGTGTGTATGTATTATCTTACAAGTGCAATGTATGATACATAAAGACATTTTAAGTTTGAAAAATCAGATGTTTTGCGCGAAGTGACAGTAGTACCCACCTCAACGCTTCGCTTATGAGGCGTGCAATATAACACAAAAAAAGAGTTTACTTTTTCACGTCTAATTGATAGTTTCAACGTAAGTCCATTTATATAATCACTTCAAATCACAACAGGCAAATACACTGCAGCGAACTGCAAAGCCTTCTTACTTTCTCTCTCTCCCTCTCTTCAGCCTTTATCCGTCCACTGTTGGACATAGGCCTCTCCTAAGGCACGCCATTTGGCTCGGTCTTCAGCTGTTCGTCGCCATTCTGTACCAGCAATCTTGCGTATATCGTCGCTCCACTTTGCTACAGGGCGTCCTACACTACGTTTGCCGAGTCGCGGTCTCCACAAGAAATTTATACCACAATTTTATACCTTACTTTCTATCTACATGCAATCAAGTGCGCATTAACAATATAATACAGAACTGCACTTTTTTACATGAATTATCAGCGTTTACATCCATGAATATATTCATGTTTACACGACCAATTAATACGCTGTCTCGAGTAAGTGTTGGCAATTTATCGCTTGGTACAAATGTGAGCGTCGCTTTAAAAACCTAATCCCATATGTTTTGTGTTGTTTGTCATTTGTAATTGCTTGAAATATGTAAGATAGTAACTATTGTAATGGCTACATGTTAGTTTGGTAGTTTTGTACATCTATGTTCAAATTTCACAGAACATTTGTTTAAAGCATATTTTTTAAATTTCAAGTTAGTTACTTTTATAGATTAAAGCGGCCTTCTCGTAATTTAGATACGTAAGTAGGTACCAATGTTTGTTTTAAACTGATTTGAATTATTGTAACAAAAATTATGTATCTAGTTGGTAAGCCTTTTTGAAATAAATAAATAGATAACTAGCCGTCCGCCCCGGCTTTGCCCGTGGTACTGGTGGTACAGGTTTAGGTTTTCTCTCCATAAGAACCATCCTCGTACTTACGTCCTCGTCCTACGTTAATTATTTTTTTATAATATTCCTTGAAGAATATTATAAAAAAATAATTAACGAAGCGAGTCAGCCGTTCTCGAGTACTTAGTCGCTTACCAACACATTTTGCGATTCATTTTTATATATATTATAGAAGATAAGTGTTGTATGACATTTAAATTCGTGTAGGGGGCAATTTTCATAGACTACCATTTACCTGCTTTATCGTGCAGAATAGTTCAAATTCTCTTCAGTACTAAAAAGTATGAATAAAACGATGTGCTTTGTTTCTATTTTTAAAGTACTTTTATTACCATACCTTGTGTTCATATAACTTTTAATGTCACCTCGCCGCAAAAAGTTTCAACTAAATAAATAATAGAATTTGTCAAAAATTGTAAAGTGCAACATTGCAAGTTAAGACATATGTACGTGCTTCCAAATGGGACTTCAGTTCGGTGCCAAAACTTTGTTTTGCGGTACACCCGTAGTATAGAACTAGTGTTATACCGGCTTTGTTCGTTACGTGACATTGTTTACGTGTTTAACTTTTTATAAATTTCTTTGTTGCTAATATTTGTGTGTTATAATAATTGTACAACTCTGTACAACTAAATGAATTTACACGAAGTTAAGTTCTTTTGTAATGATATAACTGGCTTGGTATAGATATTCTTTGCAGATAATACGGGGAATCCTATTAATATTATAATTAATGTGAAAGTTTGTATGGATGTTTGTTACTCTTTCACGCAAAAACTACTGAACCGATTACAATGAATTTTAGCACACATATAGAGGGTAACTTGGATTAACACATAGGATAGGTTTTATCCCGGAAATCCCACGGGAACGGGAACTATGCGGGTTTATCTTTGAAAATGCGGGCGAAGCCGCGGGCGGAAAGCTAGTGTGATATATATTGAACTTGGCTTGACACGCTGCCGCGTGTCTAGATATAGTAAACATTAGAAGAATATCTTAGATCAAGCCAAGCCTCTAAACAATAGATTTTCAACTTTTTAGAGGGTTACTTTGATGGTCGTAGGTAATAATTAGATGTTGTGTATATCAATATCTAGAGATTAAGACGAGAACAATTACGCATTTGGAGATGGTGCAATTTTAAACATGTTTTAAACAAACAATTGGTTTACCTCTGTAGATAATAATAGGTTCTTCAGAGATGTTAGACCGGGAGATACTGACACAAAATTTCGAGTCATTTGTAACAGGATGGCGGTTCTACAGGGGTCTTAGTACGCAATGACAAAAAGAAAAATGATGGTGTGAACGCTGGTACCAGTGGGTTAGTCGCGTGGGCGTTAGTCGAACTCGTCGGAAAAATAGCGAAAGTCAAACGATTTGTAACACAAAAATTTTAGAATTTACCGATAGCCCATAAAAAAGAAGTAGGCGGTAGTGTCATGCCATACTTTTCCGGTATGACTTACAGCCCGCCATACCGACGCGAATGTGTTGATTTAAAAAAAACAATTATTCAACTATTTGTACCAAGCTAACTTTATCACAGGTAACCATCGTCGTGCAGCCATTTACGAAAATCGCCATGCCATACTTTTCGGACGATTCCAAATGGTCGCCATACCGCCGAAAATCTGCAAATTTTTTTTATTTCGCCTATCTTTTTGTACCAGTATTGCATTTGGCTTTTTGGAGAGTATTTGATAAAATGTGACCATTATTATATTTGCCATACTTCTAGTAGGGGGAAAAAGTGCTGTCATACTTGAAAAATAAATTTATTATTAATTTATATAAGTGAAGATTTCCAACACCTAGATCTTTGAAATTTTGTATTTATATTCGTTGATCCTCAAACTTACAGGAAAAATAAGTGCCATACTGTTACAAATCGTTTGACTTTCGCTATTTTCCGACGAGTTCGACTAACGCCCACGCGACTAAGCCGCCGGTACCAGCGTTCACACCATCATTTTTCTTTTTGTCATTGCGTACTAAGAACCCTGTAGAACCGCCATCCTGTTACAAATGACTCGAAATTTTGTGTCAGTATCTCCCGGTCTATGTCTAGGTTTGTCGAAAAATCAAGAAAACACACAGTTACGGAAAGCACTAAGTGTCTTTTTTATTGTTATAAAATAGTATTACAATTTTCCATCAGGATAATTAAAAACAAATCAATAGTGACACAATGATTGCCAATTGTTAGCGTATGAAAAAGCCTATTGTTTCACTTAACTTTCATTAAAACATTGAATAAAGCGTTTTATTTGAAAAGCAATCAAAATTTAGTACAATGTAGCAATGCGTGGTGCATGTCATTCGTTCGTGAGCGTCAATAACATGCTAAATTAAGCCTTCATTACAATATACAGAATACAGATACAACCAGTAGGGAAACTTCATACAACACGTTAGAAATGTCTCTCGCACACAAGCAAGCATGTTCACGAGAATCTTAATGGTATTTTCACAATTGACAGATATAAGAATACCCTTAGGCTGGCTACCCACGTACCTGCAGCAGGGGCAATATTGGAATTGTACCCTTAATTGGTTCCTTAATTGTGTTGTGTATCGGCAAGCATAGGCAATTTAGAGAACAACTGAAATTTCACCGACCGCCGACCAACCGAGATTGTACCAATATCGCCCCTGCGGCAGGTACGTGAGTAGCCGGTATTACGATTCTTGTAAACACGCTTGCTTGTGTGCGTGAGCCATTCCAAATTTTTTTTTTTTTTTGTAAGAAGTTTCCCTACTGGTTGTATCTGTATATTAAGTCTTCATTGACCGCTGATATTGTTTAATTAATGTGACGTTTCGTAGATAATTAAAACGGGAATTGGTTTATAATGGCTCTATTAAACTTATGAGACTAGAAAATGGGTTTTAGATGAACTATGATGAACTTATCTACCTACATCACAAATGCTGTAAGTGCAAAAAATAATAATACAGATAAATATATAAAGTCCTAGGCAGTGTCTTTATGACTTTATGGAATGCACGCCACTGCCTGTCCTTGAAATGAGAAAAAAATATGGGCTGATTGACATTATTTTAACGACGTTTATAAAAATGAGAGAAAAAAAATGTATTTTTTATTAACACGCGTAACTTTTACTAAAATATTTTTTTTTAATACAAACAAGTGAATTTTATAGCGCGTTGGGTGCTCTTCGCATTTTTATTATTTTTTATTCGCGCTCCTAATTGATTTATCGTTTTTACAAGGTTTTTACGATCCGCCATGTTTTAAAGTCATGTGTGAATTCCCATTTTTCTTATGATGTTGTAAAATGCCTTGCCGATAAATTAATTTATATTGCTTGTTTTTATTTTATAGTGAACAGCGTGTAAGCTTTATTCGTGTAAAAGTTTTTTTGTATAATACATACCGAGTCGAAGGTGAGGTAGGTATTTCATGAAAAACTGTTAATATATCAACGTTATTTTGAACAATTCCGCTCATTTCCAAAATAAATAATTAAAATAGAAATCATCTATACATATAATAAAATCGTAGGAAAGTCAAAACTGTACATTGAATGTTTTTTTTAAAGAATACATAATCCATGATCTATAATCGATATAGAAGCCAAAAATATAGTTTTTAGAATTTTTGTCTGTTTGTCTGTTTGTCTGTTTGTCTGTTTGTCTGTATGTTTGTCCGAGCTAATCTCGAAAAGTACTGCATAGATTGACTTCAAATTTTGCATGAATATTACTAACAGGTCGTGTGAGGTTTTTTTAAACATATTATCATGCTATCACCTCCGGGGGAGGAGCTGTGAACCTTTACTTTTCTTACGTATTCCGTGTACTACGACAGCGTACAATCTAAAGACTCATGTTTAAATGTTGTTTTTGAGTAAGCCATGCTATTATCTAGCTTTACACTATAAAAACTACGACATTTACGTAATTTGGGCAGAGAAACTGTTTAAGACGATACACAAAAAAAAAATCCACTGCTTGGCGGGCGGAGTCTAATAGCTCGCTATCGCGAACGCGGGTGTGCGCGAAGTCATTCTTGCATACTCGCCGCGCTGCCGCTGGCCGACTCGGGACAAACATGTATGGAGTCGTCATACAGTTATAATATTGTTATACATATATTTAATTGTTGATTTATTGGTTTTATTTTCTTGCTTATAAACACAAAATTATCTTCTTTTTAACAACTACTTAGACATTATTAATAATTATTAATTATTATTATTTCGTAATGTTTACTTTATTACAAAATAATACAGGTTATAAATAATCTTTAAAATAACAAAAAATATTGTTACTCTGAAAAAATGAAATGGTACCTAATTACGCGGACTACTGAATTGATTTAGATAGAATTTGATGCTGACGTAGATATTACATCATGCCCAGAAATGAAAGGTACTATTTCTGAAAGAAGTTATAAACCCTAATTCTTCTTTGACTGCAAAGTCAAGAGTGGAAGATATCGCTAATACAGTAAAACTGATGCGAAACTTTGGATGTTAATTTGTATATTTTTTTGTTAGTTGTTACTTAATCACGTCAAGACTACATTACCAATTTTGATAAAATATAGCTAATTGCCTGGATTTACACATAGGATACTTTTTATCCGAACTGAACACTTCTGTGGGATAAAACAGGATTCACGATATAACCTAATTCCACGCGGGCAAAGCCGCGGTCGGAATGATATTTTTTTAAATAAAAAAATTGTTTAAAAAAAACACAAAATATATTGACGCATGTATTTATTTTTTGCACTCTATTATAATTGTAATTATTCATTACAAATAATCAAAATAAAATAGCCAGAACAAAGTTAGGCCCTGGTAGGATAGGTAGGCAGGTACAGCAATGTGAGACGAACACTGGCTTATTTATACCAATAATAATGTAT
Organism: Colias philodice; assembly: GCF_061535455.1. Taxonomy (NCBI): domain Eukaryota; kingdom Metazoa; phylum Arthropoda; class Insecta; order Lepidoptera; family Pieridae; genus Colias; species Colias philodice. The sequence continues at coordinate 10,971,460 of NC_143094.1, read as the reverse complement.
TATAAACATTAAATTAAGTTTACTTTCTAACAACAAAAATACATAATATTAGCTAATGTGAAAACGAATCAACCAATCATCCCACAACAATTAAATGTGCACACAAATATTCATCCAAATCGGTTCATGTGATTAGGAGGAGTGACTGCAGCGCCATCCTCCGGGCCCAATTGTGTTTCCAGATCACCCAGGAACTCAATTTAATATACTTACACAAAATTTTTCGAAAAGAAAACTCACATTACTATGTAAATATGAATATAAACCGGTTTTAGTACTAAGCAATTTCCCGCACAGGTGTAGTAAGTATAAATGAAATAAATATCAACATCAAATTCTTTATACAACATACTTATCTACCACCTACTAAGAAATTCTTGAAATTTTTTCGTATTTTTTTAAAATATAATACTACTCCAACGAGCTCCTGTTCCATAATTCCATATTACGTCCACCATACTTCCACTAAGTTCACCATGATTTTTTTTTTCTTTGCACTTTGTTGCTTTTTGCTAAAAATGGAATCATGCGATAAAACCAGTAGAGCGTTGATAACATACATTTTTGACTGAATAAAGGTACTTACGAAGGAGTGGGTTCACATTGTGAACAATCAGTGGGTTTATTTTCCTTCTGGATTCCGGATTTCTGAAAAGATTATTTATGCTATAAATGAAAAAATCTTACACATTCGTTATGTACTTAAAACAGGGGTACATATCAAACATCGTCTATAATACAATTATCATCAAATTTAAAATAAAACCAACTTACTTCATTAATTTGTTCCAATTGTAAGCATTCTTTTTCCTCCAACCTTTATGTTTCTTCTTCTTATTTTCTTTATTGTCCCCATTTGTCTCATTTTGTCTTATCGTGTTGTCATCCTTTTTTACGATTGCGCAAGCGACACAAGTTCCCCGTGTGACGGCCGTAGCGGGAATGACTCGTGCAGCGATCGGGGTAGGAAGGTACAGGGCGGCTCTCGCTATATTGGCTGGTCGCGCGCTAATTTCAAGTATTCCTTGTTTATTTCAAAACTATCGCATATTTCAAAATTCTAACACGGTAGACGTATAGGTTGTATATTTTATAGTTAATATCCAAAAAGTCGTAACTTTACGTTTGTTATTTTGAAGATGCCAGAGATTAAAAAAAAATAACAATGAGAACTTTGTATTTTTTTTCTATCGAGAAAATATCATGGAATCATGTTTCTAAAACGGTAGACGTATTGTGTTACTATTGAACTTTCTTGTCAAGAATTTTCATCACGACAACTTTAATAATATAAAAATTACGAAGGTTTAAAAAGGGCCGTAAATGTTAGAAAAATTAATTCATCACCTTAATGAATCTTAGTACTATAAAGACAAATTTGATTCAGCGCCATCTATGAGATTTCGTAAAAATCAAATCAATTTACATGTTAACACTACTGAACACAATGTTAAAAATTAATAATTTAAATATAATTATGTTATTTATTTATTTAACTCTTTAACCCATAATAAATCTTCCCTTCCCTATAAGGTGTGCTTATAATTCGTGTGAATATACTACATTTTTAAAAGTGAGGGTAGATGTATATTATTTTAAGTCAAACTAGACACCATTACAGTCAAAGAGTAAAGTAATAATTACAGTTAATCTAATATTGATTGTGTTCATTGGTTACATTTTTAAAATCTTCGTGTTTTAATAATTCGATCACGAGGCGGGACTCTAATACAAAAAGGTTAGTTCGTTGATAATTATTATTCCTTCATCATTTACATGTTGTTAGTAAAAATATACTTTGACTGTTAATACTTTTGTTCAGTATTTATCTGTATGATTATTGCTTGGTAATTAATATATTTTCATGTCGTATACCTAATTATAAACATAAGTGTGATGTGAAACTAGCTGGATTTATTTTTACACACTCACAGTCTTATATTTTGTGTTAATGTTAAAATAGTATTAATAGTGTAAATCATAATATTTTTTCAAAGTTAAAAATATTTCCTTTTTTCTGATGGTGTTGCCATCGAATTAAACCGCGCTGTCGTTTCGTTCACAAAAAGTCATGTTATTAGGACCGAATATGTAGCTGCCTCAACTTACGGAAACGAGAGTAACCTGCGTTGTCTGTTAGTTATTATATAGTCGAATTTAACGTTACATGGAAATTGGTATCTAAATATATATTGTATACATACTTATATTTATATATATATACTTATATTACTTATACTTATATTTATATATATATACTTATATTTATATATATATACGTATACAGGGTGTAATCGTTAAGTGTGCACAAGCGATTATTCCGTAACTATTGCAGATATCAAAAAACTTTAAACTGATATCGAAAGTACTTAACCTAATGAGTAAAATGGCCATAATAAATTTTTAAAAATAAAACGAGAAATAACCAAAAATGTTACATTAAACGCTCCCATACAATTTATTTCCCATACATTTTGTATTCATAGTAGATTTTCGAAGTGACGTCCTTGTTGTACAATACAATGAGGAGGTCTATTTACAGTTTCTAAATGAACTTCCCTCCAAATTTGCGAAGTAATTAAAGCAGAAAACCAAAAAAAACAAAAAAAAAAGCTAAAATCTTTCATATTAAATGTATAGGTTGATCCAAAAGTAATGATAATTGGGTATTTCCTGTGCACATAAAAATATAAAATAAATGTTTTATGCTTGCTCATGTAATCACTAAGTTATCACAAAAAATTATATCTACAGGCCACGTTTCCAAGTATTAACATTAATTTTAATGTGAACAGTGCGAGCCAGAATGTTTCCCGACGAAAAGAAGAAACAACGATTCGACATTTAGAGGGTGAATTTCTAAATTTTTAATGAGATCAGGATAATTTTTTGTCACGATTTGTGACCATGGGCGTTACCTGGGTTCACCATGTTTATGCTGAAACCAAGAAACAATCAATGGCCTGGATGCGAGCTTCCAAAGTGACGGTGAAGATTTTCAAAGTGAAAATTAGTGGGATAGATTAAAGCCGTAGTTTTTTGGGACGCTGAAGAAATGTGGAATATTTTAAGAAGGTAGCCACTACTACACAGGGCTCTTACTACACAGACCAAATTAAAAGATTGCGGGTAGGTTAGTAAGAAAAAGAGACATGGCAAACTTCGGTCTTGAATGTTGGTTCACCAAGACAACGCACCAGATCACAAAGCGTCAGTTGCGATGGCTGCCAATCAAAAATCGGCATTGAAAATGCTTGAACACCCACCCTGTTTGTAAGATCTAGCTCCTAGTTAATTCTATCTCTTACCTCGGCACAAGAAACACCGTCGATACAAGAAATTTTAAGACGACAGCGAAGTGATGGCCGATTTTGAGGGGTTTTTGTAGATGAAGTCAAAGTTTTTTTTTTCTAAGTTAAGGAAAAAAAATATCGAAGTAGAAAAAGTATCTAGTTAGAAGACTATCTAGAAAAATACATAATTATTTTAACTGTAATGACCTTGTTTAATATTGATTATCATTACTTTTGGATATGGGATATTCATATCTCATACTAAATGTATGGGAGGGTTTAAAGTTAATTTTTTAGATATTTCTCGTATTATTTTTAAAAATTTATTATGGCCATTTTACTCATTAGGTTAAGTACTTTCGATATCAGTTTAAAGTTTTTTGATATCTGTAATAGTTACGGAATAATCGCCTGTGCACACTTAACGATTACACCCTGTATATACTTATATTAAATCTGTAGAGGTCAATTCTGCACATGAAATATATTTCCTAAATAACTATCACGAGGTGATTAGAGATCGACATCGACGTCAAAAATGTTGTCCGTCCGTCTGTCTGTATAACCGTTATAGAAACAAAAACTACTCGACGGATTTAAACGAAACTTGGTACAATTATTTTTCATATTCGTGAGCAGAGCAGCAACTCCATTTTTAAGCTTTCGTCGCGTGTGCGTTCTTAATGCGTGTATCTTAATGGTTAAAGCTACACAGAAATCAAGTATGAAAGAAATGTTCTCCATATTATATAAAAAATATCTCCCGACATCATAAATGTCTATCTTTTATGGTTGAGCTTAGGAGTTCAAAGCTTTCTGATTATATTTGTCTACTAGCTGTCCCCGCGACTTCGTTCGCGTGGAATAGTGACTATGGGACCTATGACCATGGGCTCAGGGTGGGGCAACAATAAAAAATCATTTTTATTTTCATGCTCCCACTCCCGCGCCCACTCGCACTCCCACGCCATATGCCACGTTCAGTCCCAATCCCACGCCCACGCCCACTCCCCTTCACAATTAGTACCTACCAGATCAAAGCCAGGGTAAGCGCCCCACCCAGCCCCACCGTGGCTACGCCCATGCTGAATTACTACTTAACATACAATTATTGAGTAAATACGTACAACCATACTGTACTGTTGTACTACCATAAATAATTAAAAGAATTGTTATTAAAATTTCTTACTAAACTGAGCTAAAAAACTTACGTACCAAATTATTAAAGAAAATCAAGAAATGAAATGCCTAACCTATACCAAATAGTTACTACATATTGTAATTAAAAATTATGATTAGTATATAATATCGAAAATCAAAAAAGAAATGCCTAATTCTACGTAAAATTTCTTTTAAATTATGTCATATTATTTTTTAGGAACCAGGGGGGGGGAGAGGAGCAAATTCTATTTCCTTCCTTTCTTAAACGGATGTTTTTAATAATCTATGGTGTAGCCAGTAGCCACTGATCAGCTTAATCGATACTCAGTTTTTATCAAATCCAGAAACAAATCCAAATTAGATCTTTCCTGTCTCACGCACGTAACTAAAGGCTGAAGAGAGAGAGAGCACGTAACTAAACCGTTTAGACGAAGAAAAGTGTATAGAAAAAGGAATAAATAATTTCATAAACTTCCCGACGATCTTTAAAAATAAATTATAACTTTCATTTTTTTCATTCCCACTTTTACCCCTATGTAGGTATAATAAGTGGATGAACCAATTTTGATACACTTTATCTAAGAACCAGCGTCGGAAAATATTCTGCCTAACAAAAAAAACCGCATCTAATTCGGTTTACCTGTTAGCCAGCTACGGTGCCATAGACAGACACACACACACACACAGAAATACATAGCGGTCAAACACATAACACCAGTCTTTTTGCGTCGGGGGTTAAAAATATAATACGACATAATTTAAAGGACATTTTATGTGGAAAATTTACCTATACACCAGGGTAGATAATTTTTGAAACAAAAAAAAATCGCAGTAGGATGAAACCCATTAGAAAAGGATATGATAAAAATGTAAGGAAAAATAAATTACGGTCAATCGGAGTTCGGGAAGTGGGAGGGGGGGAGCTTTTAAGAGAAAAAAATGGTTTCTCTCGATTTCTCGATAATAATAACACCTGCTAATTTTTTTCTACATATTTTAATTGTACAGACATCACTTTTCCACAATTTTATTATATGTATTGATGATGATGATTGAGATTATAACACTCTTAGTCCGTTTTAATTTTTATTCACCCGCATCAGTGCCACCTAAAAAATCTTTATATATCGAAATTCGAGCAAAGTTAAGAAAATGAGAAATAAGAGTTCTCAAGGATCGTTAGAGATAAGAGGCTTACTATTGACCGAAAACAACATGTGTTATGCCGAACCTGAAACCGCTTCACAACGAGAATTGCGGCTCACAGCTGACCGCGAACGGCATGTACTATCCTGTGAGACCGAAACCTTCACTGAGGGTATATATAACGTCTCACAGCTGATCGCAAATGGCATATTGTACTATCCCGTGAGACCGAAACCCCCACTGAGAGGGAATTACGTCTCACAGCTGATCACGATCGTCATATTTTATCTCGAGAATTCTGAAACTTTTACTCAATATGAAGACCGTTTGACAAATAATAGGGTGCACCATAATATTATTCGATCTCTCGAAGATGAACATGAGCATAAGCAATGACTAGAGTAGGGACGCGAATATTACCATTATTTGAGACAAGAACGATTAATAAGTTTGTTTAATGAAAGATTAAGAATTGAAACTATTGGTCTCTTTAAACGGACGAATAGCGAGAGGCCCGTCTTATTGCAGACAGATTTCGACATAGTCTTAATGACTTAGAGGTAAACATAGAAGATCAATCTACAAATTCGGTGGTGTGGTCCGACAAAATAATATAAAAGTGGGTTTGCTTATAACCTCACAATTGATTACAGATCATCTTCTGTATAGGCGATATTAACGTAGTATGTTCTTTTTGTAATGCTTTAAAGTGGAGTAAGGAGTCGGCTTTCGATTGAAGATACGCCGGAACCTTTGAAATCACTACTTTTAAGTTTTAGAGGAACATGTGCAATCTAAACAGTTCTTAGACAATATTAGCTCTTATAGTATTGCGTTTTAAATGATCCTTTGGTGCTCAACAATTATCAGATGCTCCTTTCATTCTTACTTTTAAGATACAAGGTCAAGTTTATCATTTGATAGGATCCCTTTTGCCTGAAGGCCAACCTAAGTTTCTTTAAATATATTTTGTATTCGACTACGACGAATAATCGAATACAAGAAATCAATATTTCTCGAATTTAAAACTGAACTCATTTCACAATTTTAGAACATGTTAATTCATCAGGTTAATCCGTATATATGCGTTTTAAATCGACATTAGAAGCTTTTCCTCAAGATGGTGATATTAATATAAAATTGGTATAAATGCCGATAGACGGAAGTCTATCAGCACTCAGGAATTCCCTGAGCGTGTTATAACGCCCAGGCCGCAGTATTACAATTTTTCCTACAGTAGGGCGACGAATGTATTTTCGCATAGCAACGGAGGGGAACTCGTGGGGGGTAAAGTGACGCGGGCCACGTACCACAAACATGTTTAGTTTGTGGTACCGAGCGCGAAAGAAAGTCATCGTGTTTTTAGTAAAGTTACTATGTAAACTAACATAATTTATTACTTAGGTACATATTCTATAATGGTGCGCTCAAACTGTTAATCTACATTTAATTTAGATTATTATTTTAATTACTAAGAAATGTAGAATTTAAATCACATTCATTCATGTTTTCCTCAGATATTCGATGTCTATGATTTTCGATGATTTTAAGATTTTCTTATCAGAGTATTCAATTTTAATGTAGTTAAATTTTATAAGAGACAATTAAGAACATTCAAAAATAAAGTGTCACGTATTTTTTTTAAACGACGAATGACGAAAAACGACCGAATCGCGGACGAAGTCGCGGGCAACAGCTAGTCATAAATAAACCCAAAAGCATAAGGTATGCAAAATAAGACAGAAGTGCTTATTACGTCCCAAGTTAAGGTAGTTCCAGAAACTTCCATTGTTACCGGAAAGTAATAGTTCCTTTGAGTGACTCTTAACTTCGTGGAGTGGTATTTTGGATGCAATGAATGCAAAATCTTAGCGATTCAGGTACTTTGAAATTAAATGTCTTCGTATTTACGGTTAAAGACTTGTTAAAGAAAAAGATTAGGACTGGACAAAGGATTTTCTTTGAAAGATGTTTTATACTACACAGTAGAAATATTAAGTATTTTTAAATATTTATATTTAGATATTTTATCTTCTCCATAGATACTGCTTTACGAATCGGTGGTAGTTTAAAATATGTAATGACGATTCGAAAGTGCTTCTAATTGAATAAATCAATGTTTGAGTTCGAGTTTATCGAATTTATAAGTAACAGGTAACAATGAAGAGAAAATAACAGTTTTGGTGCCATACTTGTTAAAAATTAATATGTTGTAAAATATGACGAATACGTTCATTATTCAGCCCTTTTTATTTTCAACCATAATCGGAAGGAAGAATTTCAAAAGTCTAAATGTCGAGAGACGGTTACAAAAGAATGCTCACAATCCGAATAATTAAAAGGGGAAACTAAAAAAGTATTTGATTACGTAAAAAGGTTTGGGCGGATTTAACACAAGGCTGCGAGCAACAAAAATGACTTTCACGAAATTAAAGCAGCGAATTTCATTATGTTTACTGCCATATACCGTAAGTTTGGTGGTGTAGACAAATTTAAATAAAGTATATATTATGTAGCAAATATATGCGGCTGCAATTAAGGCTAGAGCATTTATGGTCCCCGTATTCAGACGTAGGCGTGATAAAAACACATTTGTACACTCTAAAAAGCGTACAGATTTTTAGAATTTAAATTAGAAAAGGATTTACGCTAAACGTACGTTTATTTTAAATCTTAAAGACCCGCTTGAAACGTAGCGTCGTCTGAAAACCTTCGCGGGATTTTCTCGTTTCACATGCAAAACTTTGGTAACGCCATTTGCGCGGGAAAATGGGTCGTATAGTTATTTTTTATCTTTATATCAAGATGACTGTGTATAGAAGTAATGAATGAGAGCCTTTTGTACCACAAGTCGGCACAGCGTTCATTTAAATGAGAAATCTCGTACGTACACGATTACTTAAACGCATAGAAAGGCTATAAAATAGTCTTTTGTGTGCCATGTTTTGCTGGTTGTGCAAATAAAAATCCTGGATGGGAATATGGACGGATATGATGCTATTATACTTTTTAATAGATTAAAATGAAGGCAGAGGCTTTGTTAACCGACTCAAAGGGGTATTTCTATACATACCGTAAAATACGCAGTGTAGGTATACGAGTGGAAAGAGAAATAGGAAAAAAAGAGACATATTAGAGAAACTGTACCTACTTATTTTAAAATTAGAAATATAATCTGAAATGCAGAAAATAATTTGACTCTAGACAAATAAATAAAAAATAAAGAAACGTATATTTCGAACAATTCTATTTAATTTAAAATGCATTTTACGGAATGGAAAAGACAAGAATAGAATTAAGAACATGTGAACCGATATCGAGATTCGTTTTAAAAGCAAATACAATGCTTGGGAAATCGTTGAGAAAACTTGCGGAGTCTCTATCTTAGTTTTATGCTGGCCACTAATTCGTTCGCATTCTAACATAAGAAATTCCCTTCTAAGCGGAAACCAGGAATTTTATAACGGAGAATATTCATTGATTACACATTATCGGGATCTTTAAAGGTTGAAGAAACCTCTTTTACGTCGATTTGGCCTCTTGGGCTTTTTATCTTTCGAATCGAAACGTGGTTTTAATATGGATGGGAAATTTTATGTTTCTGTGAGTGTTAGTAAATTTTCAATATATAGAGAGATAATGTAAAGAAGAATTTCTCAGGTTTTGTAAGTTTGTAAAATTATTTCAAGCGAATGTATTTAAAAATACTTCGTTGTTTTAATCGGTTTATAAATTATTTTAGAGTGAATACAGATTTTATCCAATATTTTTTCTTTAACCTTATATAAAAGTATATAATGTAATAACCTTTTATAACCTTTTTTGTTATAAAAAGGAAATGAATAAGTACTTTTCTTGAATGACAAGTTTTGAAACTTTTTTTGATTGACAAATAGCACGTGAAAACCTTGGTGAAAACTATAATTAAAATCAATGTATAGATATTTTTCCAATCACTTATTTTTATAAACCTTTACATTTACTCTATCTATTGTTATCGTAACTTCAAAAGATTTTGTGTCAGAAGTCGAATAAAAAAAGCAAGGACAATGGTATTGTATTTCTAATTAAAAAGAAAGAACTTACTTTTATATTGCTTTTATATTTTGTTTTCGTATAACTTTTTTGATAATATTCTTTAATATCAAACATAAACGATAAAAATATTTCAGGATTTCTTGATAAAGTAGAATAATTTTAGAATTGATTTTTCCAATTCATTGACTAACTATGATATTAATTAATTATTCCTTTTTAGGGTTCCGTAGCCAAAATGGCAAAAACGGAACCCTTATAGTTTCGTCATGTCCGTCTGTCCGTCTGTCCGTCTGTCCGTCTGTCACAGCCGATTTACTCGGAAACTATAAGTACTACAGTGATGAAATTTGATGGGAATATGTGTTGTATGAACCGCTACAAAAATATGACACTAAATAGTAAAAAAAAGAATTGGGGGTGGGGCCCCCCATACATGTAACTGAGGGATGAAATTTTTTTTTTCGATGTACATACCCGTGTGGGGTATCAATGGAAAGGTCTTTTAAAATGATATAAAGTTTTCTAAAAAACATTTTTCTTAAAGTGAACGGTTTTTGAGATATCAGCTCTCAAAGTCGTAAAAAGTATGTCCCCCCCCCTCTATTTTTATAACTACGGGGTATAAAATTCTAAAAAAAATAGAGGTGATGCATGCTAATTAACTCTTTCAACGATTTTTGGTTTGATCAAAGTATCTCTTATAGTTTTTGAGATAGGTTGATTTAACTGTAATTTATTATATTTGCTGCTACGGAACCCTTTGTGCGCGAGCCCGACTCGCACTTGGCCGGTTTTATTTGGATATTTGATTCTCTCAGACTCTTTTGATTTACCAAATTTCATCCAAATCCGATCTATTTGCATGAAAAAGTAACAATTCGCTTTCGATAGATTTAATATTAGGTTCTCTTAAAATACAAACTAATTAGTTTATCCATTGGATTAACACTAAGTCACGTATAAACGAACACCTGTCGAACACTTGGAAATAATTCGACAATAATTCGTGATCAAAATTCCATTTAGGTTTAGATATCATTACTTTTTAGTGATGATTTATATCAATAGATGATTCTTGGTCGGTTTTACAACTTCTGGATATGTTCTGTTGTGCTTATCTCACAGTTAAATGATAAACAATGTATGGTTAAATGTTAGAAAATGTTGAATAGGATTTCAGGATATCATTATCATCACATGTTGAAACCGGGTATTTATTTAATGTTTATAATATATTAGTAAATAATTTTATTAACTTACTCGTTATTCTATACTCGTTATTAAAAACGTAATAAAATAGTGAAATAAGAAAAGCAATTGTTTTTGATAAACTTATTAAAACCACATGTAGTTTACCCGAAAAATCATAGTTATTAAATAAATTTTTCCGTAAAAACATAGCACGCCATAAAGTCGAATTTCACAGTTCACCATTAAATTTCTTTGTAAGCCAGGAGTGAGCATATGGTCAAGCACTTTACGATGGCCGTTAACCAGGCTGGCAATAAAATGCAGCGTATTTATGGCAACACTGCATTATACAGTTATTGCTAGTTTTACGGCTCCACATGGAAATGATGAAGCTCACACGTCAGTGGAACATCGACAGATTTTTAATGGAGTTTATTTTGTAGGCAACATGTCCTTTTAAAGAAGTGTTTTATAAAAGTACTATCTGAAGTGGTTTGTGATAATTACCCTTTACATTTCTCTAGCGTCTCTATATGGAATGATGCAAATCCGCCGTTTTCTTTTCATGTGTAAGAACTATTATTACACCGAATGAAAAAAAAAATAATAACTGAAAAGTGATTTTTTTTCATTCGGTGTAATACGAGTATAACTTTTAGAAATAAATGACTTTTTAAGCTGAATCCTAAAATCCGTCATAAAGCCTTTAATTTCTATACTCATGGAAAATCAAACAGAAATTTACGTTAATCGTAGAATATTGGTCATAAAATTTACAAGTGGACATTGCAACTAAAGATGGCCGCGGGTTAGTGCCATCGGAAATATCTTTTGAGTGCCTTTCTCTGAATAAATGTATCAAATGCGATTTCTTTTCATACTTTTAATAATATTCTATATATGATACTATTCTCTTTTTCAGTTAATTGTACAAACAATTTATTCAACGTATCTACTAACAACAAAAATCGGAATGCGTTATTCATTTTTGTTTTATCTGCTTTCTATGTCAACGCATTTCCTCCCACAACAACCGTCAACTCAATAGGTCCATAAAAACAGGCCATCCCAACATAATCGCTTGCCAACAAAGCCCATATATTAACGCAATAATTGCCAAACTCGTAAAAGATGAACTTTGGGCAATATGATTGATGATTACAAGTTAACAACTTTCTCGGATCTTTGAAAATCCCTTTGTCTCTGGTAAGCCTTTTGTTTGAGATTTACAATGTAAACAAACTTGTGCATTGCCGGGAATTCATGAGGAACTTAAGAATTCAAAGGGTTTCAAAATTATTCTACCCATACTTTACCTTTGCTCCATACTGATTGGCTTATATCGTAACCATCATCTAAATTGATACTTTTGTTATAATAGCGGAAATTTTTATTATTAGATAAACAATTGGTAAAGTATAAAATCTTAAAATGTAAGTTACTAATAGTTACAACCAGCTATAACTCAATCACTCATAACCCTAAGTTAAAGGGAATAAATTTATTATAATACTGCTCTCCTCTTTTTTCGCCACTAAACCGATAGAGCGATCAACCAATTCTCGATGGAATATCTCCGTTATTGGTTTCCCTCGTCCATTACGGTGCAATCTTTCTATCCCAACTTTCCACAACCCATTATGATGATATCAATTGATCCATCAATACACCTTTCAAAACATAATTACTTTCCGAAGTGGCTCGTGTGTGTGGCACACAATTTATCTTGACCCTGACACATTCAAAGCGTCCCCAGTACCATTAATCTTGGAACCGACAAGATTTCCTATCGATTCATCTGTTTACAGAGCAATTAGAAGCTATGGAGGCAGGTATCGAGTGGATTTGAGCCTAGATTTGGTCGTCTTTGAGTGTTATTGCCTAATACAGATGCTGAAATCACACAGGTTTAGTACGAATTTACGTTAAACCTTCCATAGTGTAATGAAGTCGGTTAAAAATAATCCTGACCGATGTTTTATTCCTTAAAGAAGTAAGAGAGATTTTAAGAAAACAAATATTAATAATATTTTCAACAAAATAATATTTTGTTGTTAGTACATTAAGAGCTGTAAATTGTAATGTTAAAAGTTAATGTACAAGAAGACTTCACATCAGACATGATCGTGGGTTTCGTTTTGGTATTTTTCTATCGTCAGGGAAGCGATGTGATATGAAATAATAGATTAATTTAATGAAACCTTGTTAATGCAATGTTTCTTTTAGGAAAAATAGCCCACTAACAAGCTTTAAAATCTATCAACAGCCATTTTCTATAAATCTCTAAAACAAAACCATGAAAAAGCAAAGAATATCAATCCATACTCTCACATAAAAAGCCAGATAAAGTTTCTTGTATAACCTTCTAAATCCCTCACAACCCCTGTTTTATAGTAATTTATGAGGCCAATTTTAGGGTTCCCTACTTTAAGGTCATAAGATAACCATTAATATAAAGTTTTCGTAACATGTGGAACACATGTGTATGTTTTTTACAAAATAAATCTGAAATCCAACTGAATAAGTATTTTTATTACAGAAGGTCAAGTTAGTTACACAATAATGGCTGAACCGATTTTAATGATCCTGAAATAGTTGGATTTGTCACGAAAAATAAATTTATGAAGAAAATTCGTGAAACGGTATGTTTGACGGCACAGCTATTACAAATATATAAAAAATGGAAGTTTTTTTTAATGCATCTATTACTTCTTTGTTTGACTATGATAAGCACCTTAAATCTATTGTATATTTATAACGGTGCAATTTTTTAAACGAGCGAATGCTATCTAGAGTGCTTTTCACGAAAGAGTTCCCCTGCCGTTATGTTGGCATACCTGACTGTCAAAAACGAAAATATTTTTTTTTAATCAAAAATGACAGAGAAAATATTCTCCATTCTAGGCAGCCGACCCCGTAAGATACGGGATAAGGCTAGGAAGAAAGGAGAATATTTTCTCTGTCATTTTTGATTAAAAAAAATATTTTCGTTTTTGAGAGTCAGGTATGCCAACATAACGGCAGGGGAACTCTTTCGTGAAACGCACTCTAACCCCACTAGATATGTCAAATTCTTTTATTGTAAAGGCGTAGAGCATTCTTTCGATGTTCCAAGTGCGTCTGAAAAGATTCTATGCCATGTTCTAATATGTACTCAACAACACTGAATACAAGTTTTCGTTTACACTAAAAGATCACAAAATATCTTGCTCTAGCTATGTTTGTTTGATGTAAATGCACCGTAAGTATCTAATACTTACAGCTACTAGACGATTTGGGATATTTTTATCTTCTTCTTATATATAAAAATGAATCGCAAAATGTGTTGGTAAGCGCATAACTCGAGAACGGCTGAACCGATTTCGATGATTCTTTTTTTTTTATATTCCTTGAAGTACGAGGATGGTTCTTATGTAGAGAAAACGTAAACACGTACCACGGGCGAAGCCGGGTGGACCGCTAGTGAGCAATATAATTGAAATATCAAATTTTATTTATTCCGATAAATTATTACTGTTAATTTTTTTTAACCACGCGGACGAAACCGCGGATAACAGCTAATGCTAACAGATATCTAATAGTTCAAAGAAAAGTTGGTTAAAATGACCTATATAAATTAACACAATTTATTTAAACCCTATTAAAGTTCTGGGGCGATTAAGTAATTAAAAGGGTATTATTTAATCTACAAAACTTTAGCCAAGGGACATTTTGATATATTCCTTGGATACACAGAACCTGTGTAAACAAAATAATTAGGATCCTAATTACAGTTTCATTGCTTACCGCATTAATCAATTTGTGACTTACAAAACACGCCGACTATTCACGAGAAGTGAGATTTAAATTATTGTTAGAATAATTGTTTGGGACATTAGTATGTTTCAAAAGAATTATTATAACCTTAAAATTTATTGCAAAGAATTCGCTCAAAACTCGGCTATTTAAGAAGTGTGATTTGATGATGTTGTATCATTACAGCCGCAAGCAAGCAAGAAGCAAGAGTCGATGCTTTTTAGAAGTGTGATTTGATATGATATCGAAAATTTTACACTTATTACAGTATTTTTACATATTATAGAAATCATGAGAAGAATCAAGTTGTATCTCAAAGACGACTTTTGGTGTTTGGCACTTTTGGTGCCTTGAAATAAAACTTTACAAAGATAATTACTAATTTACTTTGTAAAATTTTATTTCAAGGCACCAAAAGTTTAATTTACTCTTAATTACTTATTAAAATTTTCCAGCTGACTAGAAATGCTATAGGTTTCTGGTTTTGAGATTTTTAATAAAGTGGTACTCAACAGAAAACGATTGAAATTCTTAGTAAAAGTGCCAAGTTTCCAATTACTTGGCAATTTTATCAAGATTTTAATAAACATGAACAACTTAAGATACTGAAAATAGAGTTTATTTTCAAATTAAATTTGTAATCACTACATAGTATAAGTAGTCGCTGCCTGTCCGTTCTTATGAATGCTTATTTTTTTTAAAACAGCGCAACGGACTTTGATGCGGTTTGTTTAATAGATAGAGTGATTCTAGAAGAAGGTATATAAGTGGGCGAAGCGGCAGGCGGGAAGCTAGTTAAATTACATATATTGAGTTTCTGTAAACTGTACGTAATATTTACAATTAATGCTTGCAGCCACTCAGTTGCAGTTTCATGTTCGTGTTACATTACACAGAAATACTGAATACAAACAAACGAATATCGAAAGCATTTTTAAAGAGAATACGATATTACCATGCCCTGAATAAATATTGTCATCAATAATTACATTACCCCAGTTTCACGTAAATAGTTCATAAAAGAGAAGCGATATCACAATTTATATGAACCGAAGGATCCTTATTTGTCGTGTTTATTGAAGCGGTGATAATAAAATAATGGTGGCAGTACACATGGGCCCAACGTGTTGGGCCAACGGGTTGGGCCAACGTGTAGAGAGCTACTTGGCGGTATGTTGGCTTCATTAGCCTAGTTGGCGCCAATATTGGCAGGCCAACCGAATGTTGTCGGTTTTTTGTGCACACATCAAAGGATCTTGGCGCGCTCCACAAACAGCGTTCACACGTTGGTGTCTTGTTCAGTTTGTTGCTACTCGTTAGCGGAGACAGTATCGTTGCGCGTCGATGAAATTTACGTTTAACCATGTTCCGATAGCGATGGCGGCGCCGAGGTTTTACAATTCGTAGAATTGTATCGACATGAAGGAATAATTTGGAATCCACGGCATGAACTACACAAAAATAAAACCATATGACTCAATAAATTAGATGTTCTATTTTCTATTTATTATATTATTCTAGATGTTTTTCTTATCTCACTTTCATACAATGCGATAAAAAAATGAATATATTTATAAAATGAGTAAAATAGTATTAAAAAGTTACTTGTTCTTAAAAATTATTAAATAACAATATACAATGAGCATGATTTTGATCAAATTGTGCTTTATTACATAAATAATATTATCATTTGATATAATAATATTATCTAAAATCTAATCTTTAAAGTTTCGTTTTATAGGTAGTTAAAATTAAATTAAATGTAAAATGCACACATTTTAAACATTTGAAAAAATCTAAACATAATAATGTTTTATTTATACAGATATAAAAAAAAGGACAATAGAGATTGGAAAATGGTATCATCGCAGACGGCAGAGTACATTCATTATTATTGATGCACATGTACGTAATAATGAAACGCACTGTATAAATAAATTGCCGCGGCTGCAAGAACTTCTAAGGACTACGTCCATTATTGAAGCGCCAATGCAGAATGATCAGTACGCCAATGTGTGAACAGGAATCTTGATATCCTTCATTTTTTCCCAACACGTTGGCCCAACGCCTTGGCCCAATGTGTACTGCCGCTATAAGGGTGTTATCGTTTTTTCGCTGTAATGTCAGATGTTGTGCCCGTCAGAGGGGCGGTGGAGCGGCAAATCGCCGGTCTCGTTAGGCCGTTTTCACACTTCACGGGAAGATAGGACTTTTGATTTAAGGCAGTGACGAAGGTTGGGCGAAAACGCAGTTTTGTGGATTTGTCAGGATAATATATTACATTGAATGTCAATTTAATTGACAAAGTTGTTATGTCCGTAGGTAAAAAAAAATGATGAACGTATTTTAAGTCCACGGACTTCTAGAAGAACTTTTTTTTAAACTTTATTGTTAGTTATTTATGTATGTATTTATGTTAAGAAATAGTTAGTCCGTTAGTATTTCCAATGCACATTTCTACAAAACGAAACGTGTAGTTATAGACGTCTCTAACAAGGCAGTCTTCTTACATATTCTTTAAAATTGTTACTTTCAAATTTCGCTGAAACTCTACTCGTCCTAAATTTTGCTCTTGCCCTAATTTAATAAATTTCATTACAACCATACCACTTATGAGAAGCGATAAAATTTACAAAAAAAAGACTCAATTACAAGTAATTTCGCAGAACATTTGTCACAATTGCCATTCTCGCAGCTATAATCAGTTACAACCGGTTAAAACAGGTATTGTCAGATATACTACGGCGAAAAATTATAAAATTCGGGGCTGGCTTAAACGTTCCATCCACATCGTTGATATTTCACGTAATGCGGGCAAATTTTCCAGTCCGTATACATTGCACGGTCCGGAACAGTTGCGGTGGCCGGCTTTTTGTAAAACTTCACTTTACTGTTACATTATTTTGTTTTCACTTTATTGCGTTGGCTCTTGAACATTTTTGGACACTACAGCTACGTGAGCGTTTAGAACACGTGGGAGAGGTATACGGGAAATTTAAATTTGCTTTTTATTGTTAGTTTAATTGTTATTTTTAAAAGGAGATTCATTACATAGACGTGTTTTAATTTTTGAATGAAATTTATAGTTCTTTCTTGCACAGACGTGCGTAATATTTATATTTGTTCAAATTCAAACTAAACTTAATCTTCTTTAATAGTCGTTGCGTTGTTTATCTACAAGTTACAACTTATTTCATAACAGATATGAATCGCATGGTCAGTTTAACATTTGACTATAGGGTAGCAACTATAAGTTGACCTCTGATAAGGAAGGAACGCTTTACGTGGCCTATGTAGAAACAGTGATTCAGGGGTCATGTTTTTCTGGTCGTTATAATGACTCCAGTACAATTGGGTTTCTAATTATTGTTCTATAAGAGTTCTCAAGTCCCAACAAAGCGACACGTCTCTATTTCTGTTACATTGTGCGTTAACACGCCTGCGAAACTTTGCCTTGATTAAGATGACCGACATATATAATGTTGTGTAACAAACTTATTTGTGACTACAAATTTTATTAAAATTGAAGTTTTCATAATTTTGTAAAATTTCATAAATTCCATAAATAAACTCAGATTATTTATGGAATCTGATAATAATATTAATATGAATGGAAAGTTGGTTTTGGTTTTTGATATGTAAAATTATTTCAACGAGAAATTAAAATACTGGGATCGCATGGTCGTAATGTGAGCTTTTATTTCTAATACCTCTCGCCTGGCTTCCATTTCACGTATCGCAATGAAAGATACATTCGATAAATCTGCATTGTAATATGAAAAGAACGATAAATGTACCATCGTGATACGTGAAAATAGCACTTAAATACGTGTGAAAAGTCATTGTGTACGTAGGTACACAATGTACACTTGTGTAAGGGATGTTCTGCGCATTTTCCTTAATTTTTGCCTTTTAGTTTTATTGAATTGAAGTCTGTTTCTTTGTTTGTTGTTCTTCCAATAGTTAAATCGTGAGTGACGTTTTTTAAGTGTAAAGGTCAGAACGGAAATAAATATTAGTTAATTATTATACTAAATAGTACCAAATAGTTTAGCGTAACGGTGTAAGAGGCACCCTTATTCCGTTATCAAGAGAACAACATCGCGGAGGCGCTCATTGTAAATAAATAGGCTTTTAATTGGATTTTATAATAGTACTATCGAAATATCGGAGTTTACACTGCAAACAATTTGAATTGTTCGTTTTAATGAATCAGTCGAGAAAATTAAAGGTTTTGTTTTAACGGAGGTTTCATTAGTGAAGGTCTTTTGTTCATTCATTCGGATAGCAACTAAAATATAGTTCTTTGTGTGTTTCATTAAAGGCAGGAAATGATGAGGAATTCGCTGGCACAAAGATCGGAGCTAAGATAATTGTATGGGTGTATAGGCATAGTAATCCAGATATACGTTAAGATTTAATGAACTGTCCTGTGTGATTTATACCGGTGATTTATGGTGCTATCATTGATGCATTTTCACTTTACCAACCAATTTTAACAAATTCTGCAATATTTTTTATATAGAAATATTAAAGTAGAGTGGGGTTTAAATCATAATTTTTTTCCTTGACTGACTCACTGAAAATAGTTCAACCGTTGCTGATCTTGCGGAATCTTACTATTTTCTGTGTTTGCTATTATCACTATAGACCGGGAGATACTGACACAAAATTTCGAGTCATTTGTAACAAGGATGGCGGTTCTACAGGGGTCTTAGTACGCAATGACAAAAAGAAAAATGATGGTGTGAACGCTAGTGGTACCGGTGGCTTAGTCGCGTGGGCGTTTGTCGAACTCGTCGGAAAAATAGCGAAAGTCAAACGATTTGTAACACAAAAATTTTAGAATTTACCGATAGCCCATAAAAAAGTAGTAGGCGGTAGTGTCATGCCATACTTTTCCGGTGTGACTTACAACCCGCCATACCGACGCGAATGTGTTGATTTAAATAAAACAATCATTCAACCATTTGTACCAGGCTAACTTTTGCACAGGTAACTATCGTCGTGCAGCCATTTACGAAAATCGCCATGCCATACTTTTCGGACGATTCCAAATGGTCGCCATACCGCCGAAAATCTGCAAAAAATTTTTATTTCGCCAAACTTTTTGTACCAGTATTGCATTTGGATTTTTGGAGAGTATTTGATAAAATGTGACCATTATTATATTTGCCATACTTCTAGTAGGGGGAAAAAGTGCTGTCATACTTGAAAACTTAATTTATTATTAATTTATATAAGTGAAGATTTCCAACACATAGATCTTTGAAATTTTGTATTTATATTTGTTGATCCTCAAACTTACAGGAAAAATAAGTGCCATACTGTTACAAATCGTTTGACTTTCGCTATTTTCCGACGAGTTAGACTAACGCCCACGCGACTAAGCCACCGGTACCAGCGTTCACGCCATCGTTTTTCTTTTTGTCATTGCGTACTAAGACCCCTGTAGAACCGCCATCCTGTTACAAATGACTCGAAATTTTGTGTCAGTATCTCCCGGTCTACTAGTCACACTTATAGAGAAATAATAAACGATTCTATGGACGTGACAGCTGGCTGTCATCGTTTGTAAAACACCTTGTTACAGGTAACCCATGTCAATCAGGTATGACACGACATTGATGGATTTCACTGAGAGATTGTATCAGCGAAGGTTTTTAGCTTGGTCCTTCGAGAATGTTCCATTGTGACGTCACATAGCGCAGCGCTCGTGTTTTTTTTGGCGGGAAATTGGTGATTTAATAAAGGCTATCTATATACTAAGTCATAAGTTATAAATATAAGCGCTAGTTTGGATTTAAGATTTTTTTACTTTGTAGGTTAATTAGATATAGGTACTTATCCAAATTTAATGAATTCTACCGATGTTGATTTTGTAGTTGTAATAATATAATCATTTAAAAATAAATTTGAGATTATTTCATCTTTTGTAATTATTTAGTCCTATGTACTATAAAGTCTTATTGACTAAAATATAAAATATGAACATATTATACAGAAAATTCATAGCATTTGTAACTTTATACCAGTTGCAATACTCCATAAAATATATTAAACACGAAACATCTTCAACTTGTTGCCAAAAAGCAGTAAAATCTGAGCCATTTTGAGGGCGGTACGATGGAGGCGAGATAATACCACTTTGGCTTATTTATTGCAGCATTGCCGGAATAAGCCGATTATAACATTATAAATTGTAAGTTTTTCGTGCGATATTCTATCTGATCCAAATGCGATTTCGATGAAAAATCGTTTAGATCTGAATTTATATCAAACATGAGATGATAGATGTGCTGAATTTAGAACTTTCAGCAATATACAATGCATTGAGCTTTAATAAATATCTATGCTTTTATCTTAGATTAAGGATTGGTCTCCGCGCGCGCGCTACGACTATAGGTAAACCAGAATCTGATGGCAATTAGGGAAATCAAAATTTTGAGTGTGCAACCCTAGGGAAAATGGCCTGAACGATTTTGATACTTCGTATTTTTTATTTTGTCCTCAATATCATTAGTCGCATTAAACAAGTTGATAATACTGTATTTAATAATGAGATATCCACATAATATTATGTATTTACACATACCTATATTTGAATATATGTATATCATTATGGCATGTGAAAATATGGATGTAATGATAATGCAGATCAAAACTTATTTACTATATTAACCCATTAGTGCATAAAGTTTATTTGCGCCTTTTTCATTATGATCACTATAATATAGCATCTTTTAGAGTGTCTTTAATGATTAAACGACCTAAAATATTTAGTTTATGCAAAAGTTCAGATTTTATAGCCCGTCCGATAAATCGGACGTTATGCATGGCGGACACATTGATGTTCAAAAGAGGTTGAAATAAAAGTACGGATTTTATGAAGAAATTTATTATAAAAAGCAACAGAAGATAAACGTATTATAATGTACGATGTGATATGCCATGTGGTATTTCGGGTGAAGACCTACATCACATTTCTGACACTGAAATTTACTTTTTCCTCCACATTGGTTTTTGCACACCGACGTTCAGTACTTATTGGGACCAGCCAATGATCTTTACCGTCGTACCTCATTGTACATAATGGCTGGCTTGCGACCTTGATGTGGTGGTGTGCCATGTGACGAAAGTAAGCTTCTTGCTATGAAACGTCTAAAAACGAATAAGGACTCAGTGTCTCTTGTGCAGCCATTCTTCCGAGCAAGTAACCAGGCGTTTACTACTGAAAAGTCTACTAAATATGCAAATATGGGCCACCACCACTTCTTTATACGCATTCGAGTTCTTAAATTTGCACCAGTTTGGTCACATTTGTCTACTCCACCCATATACTTATTGTAATTTGAAATAAGTGATGGCTGAGGGACTTGCACTTTAGCTTTTTTTTTTCGTTTTACCAGCGGGTTGCAGATGTAATTTCTAGATTTTCAAAGTTAGTGGCTACTGTGACAACATTCTTATCATTCCACCGGCATACGAAGACATCATCAGCTAGTCGGTAATAGTAATAACCTCGCACCTCCTTCTTGAATTTTTTGACGTCTTTGAACGGGCAGTTCTCAGTGCGATTAGCTCTCAAGGTCCCTGTAGCATAATAGCCAAGCTCTTTCAGGTGTCTCATCAGGCGCAAAGACGTAAAATAATTGCTGAAAAACAATTATATGCCACTGTTAGGCGGAAGTTTGCTCATTGTAATTAGGCTGAAAATCCGATCCGATCCGGTCACTGTCTTCGTCAGTGACCTGATCGGCATTCTCGATGGAGGGCTCAACGTAAATTATATTTTCTGTATAATCATCAACCTCCTCACACTCCAAAGCAGATAATATTTCATGAACTTGTAACCTGTAACAATTCAACAAAACACGACATGCAGTGCCCACCGTGCATAACGTGCGATAAATCGGACGGTACGAAATTCGCAAGCATAGTATTCAAAATGACAGTGGCTACGTACAAATTACATTGAAAATAAATAGTCGAATAGTTTAGCAATCAAAATATCAATTTATCACCCATAACACTAAACAAAATATAATAAAAACACAAAATAATCTTACCTTCGCCGCGAAGAATTTTGACCGCGTGCCGCCATTTTACGAATTAACAGCTGTCACGCATGCGCGTTAATATATTTTATAACAACAGTGTTGCCGAGTTTGAAAATATATTCAACTACTGTTTTAAAAAGATAAATCTTGAGTAAAATATATAATACTCCTAAAATAACGATTTTATTGACGTCCGATTTATCGAACGTTATGCACTAATGGGTTAAGTAACGGTTGTTTATAATTTTTTATAAAATAAAACAATAATAAAATAAAATCATGTTTATTTTCGTAAGTATTAACACATTATAAAATTGACTTGTACACCTTGGACTTGACAAATAGCGGAATTGGAAACTCCTGTAATAAGTTTTCATAAAATTATATTTTAATCAACAAACAATATTATAGTTACCTATTTATAACATTTTTAATTTAAAGTATCAAAACGGGTAAGTCCAACTTAGCAATAAAATCTTTCACGCGCAATTTAAAATTGAAAATTTTGATGTGATTGACCCTTCTTCATCGAATATTTTTCTATACACATTCTAAACAACACTTCTTGCTTGTGATCGCAGCGGTTTTATCGACATTTCGAAGATTTTGAAGACAAAATCCTAAAAATTAATCATCAACACAAATAATTTGACAACCAATTTGATAGTTGTCAATTAAAGTTGCCACATGAAAATCTTTTATTTTTCAAATATAAATATGCCATCAGATTCTGGTAGACCTATATATACAGCCCCACCTAAAAACAATAGCTCTGTGAGTGTCGTAGCGCGCGCGCGGAGACCAATCCTTAATCTAAGGCTTTTATAATGAAATAGACAAATGCATGAGTCTATTATTCTTGACTCACACTTGCTAAGATTTATGTTTTACAAGCTGGTACCCACATACATAAGAAGTGACTTAAGTATTAATCCAGATTATATCTCTATACTAGATTTCAGACAGATCCGATCAGCTGTTATTGTCTGACGGTGCATTTACATCAAACGAGCGAATGCTGATTGTAAGTTCTCAACCCCACTGTGTCAAATTTTTGAAGTGAAAACTTCTTTAGCGGCGTTGAGCACTTTTTCTGTAATTGGTAGTATCTTCACCGTGTGTGACGCGCTTTAGACAGATAACATTCCAAAATATCAAACATGCTCAACGTTAATAATCAAGTTTTCACTTCTGCCGGCACTCCCGGAGTGCAACCCGTCTTTTTAGGGTTCCGTACCTCAAAAGGAAAAAACGGAACCCTTATAGGATCACTTTGTTGTCCGTCTGTCCGTCCGTCCGTCCGTCCGTCTGTCAAGACCCTTTTTCTCAGGAACGCGTGGAGGTATAAAGCTGAAATTTATATCAATTACTCAGGTCTACTGTCCCTTGAAGCTGTGAAAAAATTAAACTTCTAAGCCAACGCAATCAAAAGATACAGCCGTTTATGCCGCAAATTTTCGACACTCGCAAGGGAATCAAAACCTACAGGGTGCTTCCCGTGAACACAGAATCTTGAAATTTGGTACGAAGCAACGTCTTATACCATAGATAAAGGAAAAATTACGAAAACCATAAAAATACGTACATTTGTACGGAACCCTCGGTGCGCGAGTCCGACTCGCACTTGGCCGGTTTTTTTTTTTAGTGTAAACAGGCATAGAGCATTCTTTTGTTGTTCTTAGTGCGTTCGAAAAGTTAGTTTGATGTAAATGCAAATTAATACTTTCGTTTATACTAAAAAATCACGAAATATAATGCTCTTGCTCTAGCTCTATGTTCGTTAGATGTAGATGCACCGTGATAGAATTACAAATGTTCGTGCTCAAAAACTTTCACGTTTATAATATTAGTAGAACGCAAGGTTCGATATTTAATAAACAAACATAAAAGGTATATCATAGTCTTTTATATTTTTCATTTATTTTGTAACCCTTGTGCGTTCAACGTTTCCTTCCTCAATTCCTTTGAAGATGAAAGCTTCCGCACGATATATTACGTAATACGGGATTTACCGAAACCACAGTTAACCAAAGATCGACATTTAACTGTATGAAGTATCTCGGTATATAGTATTATGCTTTCTGTGATCTCGGTAAGTAATGTGGTAAAATAGTTTCCGTTACGTACATACCTATAAAGCGCGTCACACACGGTGAAGATACAATATTTTATCTTAAGATATATGATTATGACCCACAAAATTTCGCGTCATTTGTAACAGGATGGCGGTTCTACAAGAGTCTTAGTACGCAATGACAAAAAGAAAAATGATGGTCCGAACGCTGATACCGGATGCGTTAAGATACTGTAATATAAAATATAACAGTATCTTAAGATAAAATATTATAGTATCTTCACCGTGTGTGACGCGCTTTACTCATAATTTATGAAGATACGCGCAGTAGCTTCAAATAGTGTTATTCTGGTAATTCTGGTTTGTATATTGCAAGAATTTATTTATATGATTTTGTCATATAAAATTGGTAAGTATCATATAAATTAAAAATATATATATCAATATATATATCAAAGAAAGTCGTGTTAGTACTCCACTTATAACTCAAGAACGGCAGAACCGATTTATCTGAAAATTGGCAGGGAGGTAGTTTAGAGCCAGGAGAATGACATAGGATACTAAATATGTACCACGGGCGAAGCCGGGGCGGACTACTAGTATTATTTAAATTTAAACATACTGATTTCCATTAATCTTCTGTAATTGTGGCTTTTGAATTTATGCACTACGGAATCAATTATTAAAATTCCTACAAAAATGGCAATTAGTCAGTGTTATTAGTACATAACGATCTTGTCGAGATAATAACGCCTTAAGGCCCCAGCAAGCCGCAATCTAAGTCCATACCTCCACATGACTAACTATATTTTTGCTTGTTTGTACAAAAAAGCTATTTGTAGAACAAGCACAATAAAAATGGCGTTAACGATCAGTAAATAAAAGTACTTCTTTATTAACTTATAAATGTTGTCTAGACATGCACTACAAAAAATTTAACAGTCCAAACTCAATCACAAATGACAAACGAGTTACATTAACAAAATAAATAATAAGTAAATAATCCCCAAAACGGGCTGTCATTCGGAAATTCGGAATCCATATCGAATTTCGCTAATGCTTCATATTATTCGTACTTATCTCGGATTTTGATACCATAATCCCTCGTGTCACGTATAACTCGATTCGACATAAATGTGAGAACTTTTTGACTGCCTTTATCGCCTGCATAGTACCTACATACGTATTTTTATTTTTTTTAACTAAAGAAATACAACGATGAATGATAATATGATTGTATAGTTTTTTATTTTAATAAATAGTTGACATGTTGAGAGCTTGTCTGAAATTATCTTGTCTTGTGTATTTTAGGATCAAATTTACTCCAATAAGCAGTCAGGTGAATGTCAATCCAAGTGTATCAAAATGATAGTATTATTTTTATTAAATTATGTTTAATTAAACTAAACCTGATATTATTTACACTTTAATTAATTCTATCGCCTATTTAATTTCTCTATAAAACGCATAGTAGAGGAAATGAAGAAATATTTGTTTGGATTCATTAGTAATGAAATATGCACTGAATTTAATTTCACGAATTTACACGGAAATGGTACTTTATACATTGTATATTAGAGTTAAAATCGCAAATATATAATTTTGTGAACGGTTTTTTTTAAATCGGTTAATGAATGATTTAATCGAGTTGCGTTTTACACTATTATAATATATAGATTACCTATAAAGCGATTATCAGTATCCTATATTATATGTCCCTTTGTAATTTGTATGCTTAAATCTTTAAAACAACGCAAAGGATTTTGATACGGTTTAAGTACACAATTTATAAGGTTTTAGACAAAGCAAGCGAAGCCGCGGGCGGAAAGCTAGTGATTCATAAATTGTTTTATTAAAACTTTAAATGGGTTTTTAATAATGCACATAGCAAACACAATTTAATCGATGTTAAACACAAATTAGTTTCAAAGAGTAAGAAGTAAGGAATGTCCAAAGAAAGTAATTACTAGTAAAGTTGCCTGCAATGTTAATTTCTTACATTACTTGCATTTTTAAAGAAAACTACTTTGTTTCTTCTGGTATCTGATCACTATGGCACAGATAATATATATCTTTAAATATAGAAACATTAAATACATAAATAGTAACGTTAAATTAATATAAATAACTAAAATCGAGGCGTTATTTAATTATTTAATACAATTTTGACAAAAGCAGATTCAAATTTAATACGGCTTTTCTCAAAAAAGGTTTTTATTGGCAATAAGAAGAAACTGTATTAGAAAAAATAAAGAAAGCTTATCTTTATTATTAATTTTACTCCTTTTACTTTGAAGGGTATTAATTTATCTTGGTATTTTTGAAATGTGACTATTTACAAAAAACAAAAATGATTTTTGTATGTTAAATAAATGCAACAAATAAAACAGTAACAAATGCTGTTTAAAACTTATTAATCAAAAACCATATTTCAAAAACTTAATGTTTCCTACGTCCTACATATCCTAATGATACCCTGTTCGTACTACCAATACTACACAGAAAAATAGCACTTACAATACTTATAACAAAAGCACTTCACTACAGTTTAACTGCAACGTTCACTGCATTAGCATTGTGAACCATTTCAGAGATGGGCACGTTCTCATGTGGAAGACTTGTAAATATTTCAACTGAGAACATTTTGTGTGTACTTATATAAAGAAAATTTCATATATGAGTTGGATAATCTGCTTTGAAATTTTTTTGTAAACTAATCTGTTTAGAATGTTTTATTTATCTATGTATTTAAATCGGTTACTATTGTGCCTTTAGGTGATGCGTATCAAAATATTCCTCATGTGCTCACCTATAATATGGACATCTCACAACATATCTTTTAGATATTTTAAAATAGGTAAAGGCTTCTCATAGTACTGCTAAGTCACGAATGTTGATAGTTTACCAACAATTTCTTTTAATCATCGATCCTTTGTCATAAAAATTCTTACAGAAATTATTCTGAAAATGTAATAAAAATTAATATCAATGAAAAAGGACGCTCCCATGTAACAACGTAATCGTAATAATAAGTTAAATGAAACAAAAAGGGCCATTATAAATTCACGGCAACACCGAGTAGATCAATTCGATATCCCCCAAGTTTCTATACATTATCCAACAGAGATATGGAAATGTATCACGTACGAAATTTATATTCATTGCACATAACACCGGACGGCCCCGAAAAACTCCCACCAAACACTAATTGAAGTTGCCTTCGCATTCACGAACATTCCATCTGTATAACACATCACCAGCATTCAGAGATCCTTCTACCACCTGAGCATCTCAAATATTACCTTGAATTTAAGTCTCGCGTCGAGCTCATGCCCTCTGGTCCCGCAGTGAGAGAATCTCCGCGTACTAGCTAAATGGGCACTCTCAAATTTTAGTGCGATGTTAAGTAGAATTTTGAGCACCTCATTAAATCGAAGATTTCTTTTAAAAAAATTCCCTTACAGCTCTTAATTAAATTTCGCTGAGGGTTCGGAGTAAGCTTGAAGTATTGCGATTAATCCAATATTGTTTTTGAGTGTATCTTATTAAACGTTCTGTTCGTTTTACGCGATCGTTTTCTTCTAAAAGGATTGATGTAAAATTGGATTAAGGTTCAAAGGGCAATTGAGTTCTGATTTAGTATTGAAGAATAATCTTGGCTAAATAGTTAGAAATATAAAAACATAAAGGTTTTTCTTCAAATTTATAGTTAATTCTTAGAAATGAGACACGTCATATTCTCATTTTAGATTTTAGAATTTTTACTCTGGCAATTAAAATCATTTCCTTATGTAAAACTCTCTTGCTAACTAGTAGTAAGTCGAGGAGCAGTCAAGAGAAGGATTGAGGGGTGCTCAAATCTCAAGTATTGGAGTAACATAAGTGATAAGAGGTTGCCCAATCAATGGCTGATATGTTAGTGAAAGTATGTCTTGATGTACATTTTTTTCATCGATACATTGAGCAAAATAAAACGTGCATATTGCTCAGCAAATTGGTTCTAAAATGCTGCAATAAATCTCTATATATTATATCATAACACTCTAATGTTCCAAATTCAGTCAAACTTACATATTATTTACTACTTTAAAAATAAACTATTGCATCTGGTTAGAATTTACAACGGAATCCAGCAGTCCCTTTTTTGATTTAGCTAAACATAAATGAAATTTTCAACGACAGACGTATTCAGTCCGTCCTTTCTCTGATTCCTGTGAACATCAATACAGCTACAAAAATATACATTTTTCTTCACAATAAAGAGCGCTCTTTGACACTCCATCTCGCAAACGTTAAGATAATGTTACCAGTTCATTAAACTCGGTAATGCTCTTGGGACAACAAAATTATTCTATTGTCTTTGTTGTATCAATGTCAACAGAACCCACTTTTCGATTATATTTCAAATTATGCTCAATCGTGAAGACTGGCATGTAATTTGCTTTTCAAATATATTTTGCTTTGTTTGACTTTCTTGAATTAAATAATAAATCTATACTAATATTATAAAGCTGAAGAGTTTGTTTGTTTGAGCGCGCTAATATCAGGAACTACATGACCGATTTGAAAAATTCTTTCGGTGTTAGATAGTGCATTTATCGAGGATGGTTATAGGCTATATATCATCACCCTAAGACCAACAGAAGCGGAGCAATGCGGGTGAAACCGCGGGGCACAGCTAGTCTTTTAATATACAGGTATCAAGTATATGTAATAAGTTGAGTCATATTGTTCGTTCGACATGAAAGAATCAAAAAATGCGTTGCCTCGATGCACTGAAAGCAATTAATCCCGGGTCGACGTGAGTCTATCGTTTCTAACACTTTGTGACGTCACGTAGATTGTTAAACTTGTAACCTGGTTATGTATTACGTGCTGTCTAGAAAGCTTTCAAGTTAAGAGCTCTCGATATGACTGGTTTTCTAAGGAAAGGCAGACATGTTTTAAAAACTACGCGTCTGTGTTTTTGTGATGAACTCAAAATCTTACTAACCTAATTTGAAAATAATTTCGCCAGTGAAAAAATATTATTCCTAAGGAACGTAGGCTATATTTTTTCTAACCCAAACTGAATGTTTCAGAACCTAGCATCTACATGTACATTCATGTAACTGATGTTCCATTTCATGGCGTCGGCAGTTCCTTACAAAATTCATATAATATATTTATAGACGGGTAGCACACGCAGGTAACCGTAATTGTTAAAATTGTGTATGGCATTACTCAAAACATAAATGGGAAATGATATTTGTAATGTACATTGTAATTTTTAATTATCGCTGTCCTGCTTTCTGTCAATATGCAGTCTGTATATTCTTACATAAGTATTAAATGGACTATGGATATTATTGTTAAAGCTCTCGTATTCTCAGTTTTTTTCCATTCTACAATCAAAATTAAATACATCTTCTTTTTGTTACATGCAATTGCCCATACGTAGTAGGTACCTATACTAGAATATAAATAAATTGCTTTGGAATAAATGTTTGCTTAATCCACAGACCACAAGTATTATAATTATATATTTGGTCTTAGCGTGATGATATTATAGCCTATAGCCTTCCTCGATAAATCGGCTATCTAACACCGAAATAATTTTTCTAATCGGACCAGTAGTTCCTGAGATTAGCGCGTTCAAACAAACAAACTCTTCAGCTTTATAATATTGTAAGTATAGATTACGAATCACGAAAGTATTGTTAGTTAAACGATTTCTCTTAAAAACCTTTCCAAAAAGTTATTTTAATGAACTGAAAAAGAAGAATCAATAACAAACATATGCGATTTAAAAATTCTTAATATCAAGCCTACTGTGCAAAATTGTTCGCATGAAATTACTGGAAGGATAATAGCATATCGTGTGAGGATGTTATTGGAATTCTTGTATTTTCATATCAGAGAAACAGGTTGCACGGTAAATTAATTCGATTTCGTTTTATATTGCATTTTACTTTGAACTCTTAAAAATATATTGAGTATTGAGCGCTTTTGAAAGTGGTTTACTGGTTCTAATTAGTTTTGAATTGTGTAAGTTATTTTTACAAGTTGAAATATTTTGTAGATGATATGGAGAATGGGTTTTTAATTTTATTTTTTAGTGGTGGAATGAACTTCTCATTACCAATATTCTAATTAAAACAATGAACAAAACAAAAGGATGTAATTTTCAAAAAATACGATGATATAATGATTTATAAGTTAGAATCGGCATAAAAGCTTTTAAAGCTATTATTTTTGTAAAATTGTAGAAATATAATTTATTTTAACAGACGGAACGGCAAAGCCGCAAAAATCAAACCCGAATGTTATAGGCAATTGTACCTATCATATTAATCTTAAAAAATTATCACTTATAATAACCACAAGAGCTTCAAAATTATCGGGTATTTTCCGATAGGTTCGTTGCAAACAAATGAAGGAGTCAAGTTTTTAGTCAAGGTTAAAAAATCACGAGCGAGAAGCGCGAGTGATTTTTCCTGAAAAACTTGACGACTTTATTTGTTTGCAGGGAACCTTGAGGGAAATGTCAGATAATTTTGAAGCTCGTGTGGTATTCGGGAGATTATTTTTCCGTCCCAAATGTCGGCCAATAATTTCACAATTGAATTGAACCTGTCAGTTTGACGTCAACGACCAGAGAAAATTTTCAAAAAATTATCAGTATAATACCATGTAGGTTGTACCACGTGACGTCGAATGGTGCAATTCTATTGGTCGATATTTGGGTCGGAAAATTAATAATCATTATAATATCTCCAAAATGCAGTTAGTGACAGATAAAGTTTAATTTTCGAAACGTACACGCGCTTCATCAGAAATATTTATAACTTATGAGAAAAAATTCAAACATATGCCATCAATTAATGAGCCATAAAGTACCTACCTTCGCTTGACATACATACCTACCTACTCATTACTCTCTATACATCATTCAAGATAACATTATAACCCGTAATCCTTTGTTTCAAACCTTAAAAAAAGCAACAATTCCTTTGAAAGTTTGAAGATCAATCGAATCTCGAAGCTCATTGTATCAAAATTACCCTGGTTGAATTTATACGGCAGAGATAAGGCAGTAAATTGCCAATACATCGAACTTTTTGGCGCGAGACGTGGAACAAAGGGGCTTTGAGTGTTCCTGTTCTTATGTATCCAATCTTTGTAGAATCTTTCATATTGCTTGTTAATGATATTATTAAGTAGGGTTAGGATATAAAAAGCATTTCTTTTAGGCGTACGATTTTTGATATAATGGTTTACACTATTAAAAAAAAAATTACTCATTATTTTTAATATATTATGCTACTGTTATTACTTGTCTGCAAAGAAAATGAACAACTTTTTTTTCTATTCTTTATAAATTTATAAATGAACAACTAGTTAATCAGATGAAAACAGATTAATTTAATTATTCTAACGCAAAGGCCATAAACCACTACCGATCGATAAATTAATTATTTTACCGGTACAAAGCTACGCTATTCTTGCCTGACAATCTTACTCGACTTAATTATATTTTTACGTTTATTTCGGACGAGCTGCTTATCAATCGAAATACACTTAATAGATTACATCATACATTTATATCAAATTAAAAACATTACCCATATAGATTAATCAAAACATTACCACAAGGATCCAACATTGATCCCTTTCAATACATTTAGCTTTCAACCCAAGGGCCCTTAATTAGGGACCTTCGCACACACTCCAGTCACTATACATTTGCTTTGGTAACGTATTTGTTTTATCTAGACACATTATTGGTTAAGTGAATGGCCAAAAGTTGGAAGACATTTTCTTTGCGCTGTTGACAGGTCAAGGTAAAAGTCGCGGAAAACTGATATTAAATGAAGTGAAATATCTTTAGGTGCGTTGAGAGTAAAATTTTAAGGACGCGTCATGGCAATACCATCACGACATGGAGGAAGGCGACTATTTTGGTAGGTATCTTTGAATCTTGCCAAAACGTTTCATTTCTGACACGTGTGCTCGGTTCATACGGTCTATTTTATGAAATGATCTACATGTTTAGTGACGTTTTGTTGATGGATATTTGAAGTAAAACCACATTTGGAAACTTATTTTGAAGTAATTCATATTGTTCCTTCATATGCAATAAATAAAATAAAATAGTGGGAATGGAAAAACAAATCGAAGCAATATTTGACTCTAGTTTAGAAATGACTGTATTTCGTTCATGTCTTCTATCGAACTTTATAAAGCAATATTCAACATACCTTGTTTCTTTTAGGAACGATTTTTATTAACGTGAAAGCGAATATTTTTCATCCACACCAGAAAGAACGCTGGAATATTTTACGTTTCTAAGCCAAGTAGTTTTGGACTGCGCGTGGACATATCAGTCAGTCATTATATCAGTTTTCCTTTTTATATATAGTAACTGTAAAAAGAGTTAAATTATACAATAAAGTACAATAATAAGAAAACATTAAAAATTATTATTTTCAAAAATTCTAGAATTATATTTGGTAGACTGCGTCTTGTAATGTGAGCCTACATTGTCGCGGCGGACATTTTAACCTCGCAGAATTTATTTTCTCTCGCCTTCTCTCGTAATCGAATTCGATATTTTAGGCAAGTTTATTGTGTGTATCCGATTTAGTAGTGTACTCATTACAATTGATCCTATAAATCTTGTATTTCAAGAAAAATATTTACATGGAGACCTTTGAATATTTTGGTATACATTTTGGACTATAAAACGTACTTAAATTGTTAATTTTTCATGACTTCAGATCCGATATATTTACATGTAGGCATAATAGAGTTACATCGTAAATGAATATAAGCTAATTGTAGTTTCGATTCATATTAATTTATATGTGCATATTAATTTATATATTATATTTGTCCGGATCACGGTCATGAATTTCTCAAAAACAATTATTAAGCGGGCTGTGACTATAGTGTGAATTGTGATAGTTTGGGTTACACATAGTTCTATGTATTAAAGGAAGTTTAAAAATCTATTCTGTAGTTTATATACTTAAATAACTTTTATAAATTGTTAACAAACTTAATGTAATGAAAATGGAAGATATTGAGTTGACGCAAAAAATACCCTGCTGTTCGAACTAAAAATATTACAAAAATATAGAGAAAAATGCGGGCAACTTTTACTTTATAGCTACATCAAGAGCGATGTGATGAGAGGCGCTGCGGACCTCATTATATTATCCATTCGCTTTGATCTATGCAAAATGGGAATTGTTTGTGGACACTGAAGTGTTGGATACTACGATACGGTCGTATACCTACATGTAGGCGTTGCATGCGTTTCAAATAATAGCCCGCGGATATTGGAAAGCGGAAATATATTTTATGTAGGTAGGTATTTGCCAAATTGCGATCATATTATTATTTATATAATATTCTTAATTCGATACGTAACTTATCCCGTTTATCCTGTACTTACTTTAAAAAAACGTATAAAATCTTAGGTAGAATTTTCTATTTTTTCATTTTACTTACATAAAATATCGTATCACAAAAGACAGCGCTATCGCTAGAGCGATCTTTTACAAACTACCATACTATACATATCCAATCAAATAATTTCAAGCACATACAAAATCCGAATTTCCGATACGATAATCCAGCCGTTTAACACCAGTGACCGCCGCATTACCTAATGCACAAATAGTGTCGCATATTCGACTCGAATCGACACTAATTCGACTTGACTCTGTAATCCCTACTGCAAGCCTGTCATCCATCTAATTACACGCTCTGCTAGGAACCATTATTTATAGTGATTGAAAAATCGTTACGTGATTTTCGTGCGTAAATTAGAAATTATCATATTAGAATATGTCTATGTCCTTAAATTTTGACTATTTTAAGGAATATCTATTTCTTGTTATCTACTTAGATTAATATCTTGACATTGAAATAAAGAGGAATATGTATTACATTAATCTATGTCGCATTTTAAACATTGATACTGCTGTTATGTGAGTGCCGCAGTTAACTTTAACATAGCAATTGCTGCTCGAAACAGCTCAATCAGTGTGGGCTCGTCTTTTGGCTTAACTATGACATAGTATATTCAGTAGATGTTAACAAAATTATTTGTCCAACTAAAAGCGAGTAAATTATCATCATCATCATCCCATATAATATGTTCCCACTGCTGGTACACGGGCCTCCTATGAGGGTACAGGCCATAATCTACCACGCTGGCCAAGTGCGGGTTGGCGGATGTCGCATGTAGTCGAACTTTTGATTCTTCGACACTCTTCGACATGTCAGTTTCCTCACGATGTTTTCCTTCACCGTTCGACTAAATTATGTAAATTATTTATTAATAGTCTTTGTAAAATTACACGCATACGTTAGTATACATACTGTATAAGCATTACAATTGATATCGGGGGAAACGACAATATAAAAGCAGACTGTTAACTTTTGTGAGAATTCACGCTCAATTAATAATGAATTGGTCGCGTGCCTTTTATTTCCCGGTTTAGGGAAAGGAAATGCCACATAAATCAAGCGTAACTTATTGTGCTTATTTTTTAGGAGATTGTTTGATTTTGTATTATCTCAAATGGTTATCAGTGAGGTTTAAAATTTGGTAACAAATAATGGACTATCATATCATAACTTGTATTGTATGATCATGAATTAAAAAAAAGTAAATTGCATCATTAATTCATATAAAACTCTGATACATTACTCAAGCATATTTATTCCGCCCTACGGCAAACGCTTGGTACTGACAAATATTGAATTATATTAACATCATGTAACAGATTTCGATCATTACGTAATAGTATTTAAATTGAGTCATATTATCCTTTGATGTTATAAAAAACTATCATTTTATTTAACTCACCAAGTTATAAATTTAGAAACTTCTCACGAACGAAAGATTTCATTTTTCTAAGCAAAACAATAAATTGTATGCCACGGGGGACTCGGCTCACGACGCGGATATATTCAAAGACGAACGACTTAAAGCAGTATTTTAAAAAGATGAGAGACTGCCTCGTATAATATATTCAGCAACTAGTCGTATCGTATAAGTTCGCTTCCAAGACTTGAACTACTTTATGTTGAAGGAGTTTTTATGGTAAGCATTTTGTCAGTTTGGAGTAATCATTGATTCATGATTACTTGTAATGTTTTAATGGTTTATATCGTAGTAAAGTGAAGTGTACCTACTACTTCTTTTTACACGCTTTATATTAGCTTCACCTGTATGTTTGTATGTTTGTAACCGACTTCTTTGGGCGCGATTTTGACCCACTTTAAACGGCCAGATTTCGTTCAAACTTTGTAGATTTATTGAGGACCGATGACAATACACTAATTTGATAAAATGAATAATAGTTAAAAAAAAAAATAAAAAACACGCTTTTTATAGAAAACCGAACTAAAAGCGTGTTTTTTAGTTTTTTTAAACTATTAAGTATTATTTTGTATAATATTTAGGTGGAGACGAAAATAATGATTTAAATAAAATCGAGGATTAAAAACTAAGATAGTTGGTAGAAAACAATTAATGATGTTACCACTGTTTCAATCGATGATATATTATAATCTTGTTTAGGATAAACCGGGAAGACAAAGTTATTAACGACATAATATGCGTGAAATATCTATTAATAAAAATTAATTGTACAAAATATAAACAGTGTTATGAACAAATACATCTTTTTTAATCCATGCAAATGTTAAATATTTTATTCCGTACTACCCTCACATAAGTAACAAATGAGAGAGATAAAAAATAGAACAACATTATAATTAATAACACACATTTAACAACTTTCAATCCATTTCGTAACAAACCTAGTGTCAGAGAAAAATGCAAAATAAAATCGTAATTACATATCTATGGCTGCACTGAAATGATTGGAGTATATTTCAAGCTTTTCAAGATTATTCCACTAGTAATATTATTGAGTTTGAAAAGCTTGTATTGATCTCGTTACACATGACGTTACCTAACATGACAGTCACGAACGTAATCCGCTCGAATAGGTGTAATAAACCTTAGATATTTGTTGTGTTTTTATTTATTTATTTCTGGGAGACTGTGAAGTTTCGATCGGAAGAAAAGGGTACTGAACTAAATAGTTTGTAAGCTATTATTACTGTTTCAGATATCCTAAACCCACGCTTAACCTAAAATATTTACAGAAATGAACGTTTTTATTTACGAGTAGATACCTAGAGAGTAAGTAACTGAGGTATTTATTCATTTGTGTTAGACGTTACTATATATGCTGCTGATTTCATTGGACTTATGTAAATTAAGTAATAAGTCATGAACTAAAAACAGTAAATGAAATGCTTCAAAACGAAATTGAAACATTTTTGCAATGTCATCTAAATAATACTGTGCTACGTAGTATTAAGAAAACAAATTGAGCCTAAACTCGTTGTTACATATTCTGGAATTTACAAATTAAAACACATAAACGTTATATAAATAAAACCCCTTCAACGTCCCTTTCATGTAGAAATTGCTCGAACCTCAATATACTAAAGGAAATATGTTCATTCGGTAAAAAGGTTGGGCGCCTCTGATCCAGACTGCCACAGATAAACCTAGATATTCGAATGACAGATGTCGGCTATAGATCCTTCTTGCCGATCATCCCTGTATCGGTTCGTATTTGAAGAACATTGACAATATAAAGCCTTATTGAGCACTGCTTTTTATATTGTTAAATCCTATGGAGTATAGAAACCATTTATTTTCGTGCATTCTTTGAATTGAAAATACGCTTGCGTCTTTTTGAGAGCATTGGTCTATTTGTAGCGTTTAATATTACATAATTAATCACACTATTA
Source organism: Colias philodice (assembly GCF_061535455.1). Classification (NCBI taxonomy): domain Eukaryota; kingdom Metazoa; phylum Arthropoda; class Insecta; order Lepidoptera; family Pieridae; genus Colias; species Colias philodice. The sequence goes on along the minus strand of NC_143094.1, from coordinate 10,933,874 downwards.
CATTTATATTATCATATTTATTTACAGGTACCTTCTAGGGAAGCGCGTTCCATCTTAGACCACATCTCAGCTTAACATCAGGCGAGATTGTGGTCAAGCGCTTCCCTATTCCCAATAAAAAAAATCTATTTTATAAAGGATGTGGCATTACAATATTTGGAATAGTAGTTACATTATAATTAAACAACTTCCTATAATATACTCGTAGTAATCATTTCTTATAAATAGCAATGTTGCCGGTCCTATGATGTATTTATTATCAAACGTCTAGGCAACATATCGAAAAGTATAAATAGCCCAATACACCATACAAGCTTTGAAATAATTCTCTATTTCGTAGCGATCCCAAAACGCGATCCAGAATAATATGATAAATGGTAGAGCGCAGATGTTCCTTCGTATTTTATACATAACCTCTAGTCTAGTATCCAATAGTCGTTTAAACTTCCATTTCGTGCCGTTTTTATGTGTGACTCTTTAGGAAATTGTGTGAAGCAATACTGGTCGCAGAAAATGTAATTGATTTTGAAGTCAAGATGTTAGGTTCCGTATTAGATAGTATTGTATTATCTGTGGTATGTAATGAATTCAGTTCTGAATTATTATCAGAGTTTTATTTAGTTTGTAGACATACCTAATATTTAGTCAATTATTAAACCATTAAAATATTTATGAAAATTTTAATCATTTCGTCAAATTTTTCTTATCTTTGCAGAATTTAAGATTTTAATCTCAGACAAATTACTTCTATTAATTATTTATGAGCTAATTATTCGCTCGTAACAAACATCGAATCGGCCGAATATTAATATTAATACTAGACATACTTCAAGCACATACACGCACACACACAAAAACACACACTACTACAAACACAAGAGCGCAAAAACATGGTTTAAAATATTATGTTTAAAATAAAATACAGGTTACTTATACACGCAAGCGAAGCCATGTGATGTGACCTGTATTTTGATGAATATAATACCACCTCAACGTACCCTCGGCCATTACAATTTTAAGTAGATAACCGTAAAGATGGTTAATTGCAGTTTTATGTCTTGAAGCATTTCCTAAAAGTCGTTTAAACTTATTTGTTCAGATTTCGATAGCTTGGAACTTACAAAGTTTAATCTCATTAACCTTGTTTAAGTAGTTGTAAAGGGAATCATATCATTTATTTTCAGAGAGTTGTTAATTTATAAAGTTACCTACTAGATTTCCGCCCGCGGCTTCGCCCGCGTTTTCAAAGGAAAACCCGCATAGTTCCCGTTCCCGTGGGATTTCCGGGATAAAACCTATCCTATGTGTTAATCCAAGTTACCCTCTATATGTGTGCTAAATTTCATTGTAATCGGCTCAGTAGTTTTTACGTGAAAGAGTAACAAACATCCATACATCCATACATCCATACATCCTTACAAACTTTCGCCTTTATAATAGTATTAAGAAGATTAAGATTTTAAGCGAATATAGCAAGTGAAGTCCCATGTCACCTAGGATAGTTTATTAAAGTATTTTTAAGCTAATCTATACATATAATAAATCTGTAGAAGGGTCAATTCTGTACATTGAAAATATTGAAAAAATAAATAGCAGGGGGTGTTACTGGATCGATACCAAACCCAAATATGTGATTAAAAAAATTTTTGTCTGTCTGTCTGTCTGTCTGTCTGTCTGTATGTGAAGACATCACGTGAAAACTAACGGTTCGATTTCGATGAAACTTGGTATAATTATACCTTATTATCCTGGGCGTAAAATAGGATACTTTTTATCCTGAAAAAATACGAAGAAAAAAAATAATCTTAATTTTTCAGTTTTATCCATAGACGTTGTTCTGTAGAACAGCGAACACACGTTGGGTATTATTATAGGCCTAGCCGTATTTGAGTCCAATAGATATTTATAAGATGTTATTGTCAGAGTTACTCAAAATGGAGAAATATACCCTCCACGCGAAGACCGACATCCGCGCGGACGGAGTCGCGGGCGGAAGCTAGTATACCATAAAAGTGAAGTCCCATGTCACCTAAGGGGCAGATGCATTATACATCTGTTTCACTGATCGATTTTCTTTAGCGCAAGTAGGTGATCAGTCTTCTGTGTCCTGCCAGACCGAGACATTATTTTTTCTTCCTCTCCACCGGGAATCGAACCTAGGACCCCTCGGTGCTACGCTCACGCGTCAACCGCTGTACTAAGGAGGCTGTGGGTCATAAAGCATACATTCACCTTAAAAGCCTTCTTCCACGGCTAGCAATACTTTCGCAGTGTTCATTAATGCTGTGAATTGTCATGGGCGGCGACCATCACCTACCATCAAGTGGGTCGCCGGCTCCATTATCGGAATTGTAATAAATAAAAATGTTTATTAATCATTCCATATTATGCCGAAATATTGAAATAGTATTTCTATTTATTTTCATTCGTATTTTAATCAGTTATAATGAAAACGTCAATGTAAACAATATAAATAAAAACAATTTATGAAAAGGTATGAATATATTATTTGAATGTGTTTGTAAGTTCAGCTGATGGTCCTCAATAAGAGGATAATATTATATTCCATTTATAATATTATATAGATTATTTAATTAATTTTATTGATCTTCTTTTCTTCCAATGAAGGATAGCGAAAGTTTCATGAAAGTCGATTCAGTATTAGTATATACATATATAGTAAAGTCGATATAGTATTTTGTGGCACGTAGAGCATATTCACGAAATCTTTCTGCTTGCATATTCATATCAGTATTTTCATATGAATATACAAGCAGAAAATATGATAAATTTCATTAGTCTGATAACGTTATTGATTCATTCGATATAATCTTATTTCATTTCCTGGATGCATACTAAAGCTTTTAGTTCAAATTTAACTCATATTGTCTCTCAATTTCCTGCCACAGACTGGATATTTTCCGAGCATTTAGGCAGAGACCACAATCGGAACTGTTCCAGTAAATCAGCAATGCCAAGGAGCAATTAACGCCCTCTAATGGTCAGAAGCATATATCTGGCGTCGATTGATCAAATACGCCAATTAACCAGCGAAGCATGTCTGATCGAGGCTACATATTAATAATTGATGGTGGCATCTGGACTATATTACTCTGTGCTTAATTACAGTTGCAATTGTCTGAATAGGACAATTGTTTCTTGCTAGTAAAGAGCATTGTAAGGACAGATTAGGATGTATATAATGTGCATGCAAGGGTTTAGGGTTATAATGACATAGATTAATGAATGTATGTTTTGTGTTAGGGAATAATGTTTGACGTTAAACGCTTAACATTAAAACTAAATTGATTATATTATTATAATTGCTGAATTTGTTTTTGTAAACGTAGTAAATTGTTGCGGGAAATTGGACGTGGTTTTCAAAGTGTTAGTTGAATCTTTGATCTAAGAGTTGAATGGTTCATAACTGTAATGAGGTAATATATACACTTAGTTACATGCTTAAATGGCAGTGTAGTCAATCTCGGTGCATTAGCTGATCTTGCGAAATGCCTATTATTCTAAATTTCTTACTAACTAATTGAATCTGTTATTATAAAATCGTATTAAATGAGAACATCATAAAAAATCCATTCATAAATATTCTAACTGTCCCAGTAAACGTTGAATAATAGATGTAGGCCGTTTCTCTGACCTAGCCAATATAGGCACACAAAATTTTATGAGAAACTATCCAGCCGGAGTACGGTAAATAACATTGTGACACGATAATTTTATATACCTACTAGCGGTCCGCCCCGGCTTCGGCCCGTGGTACTTACATGTTTAAACTATCCTATCTCTCAAGTTGGATCGAACTGCACATGGTGTGCGAATTTTATTATAATCGGTTAAGTGGTTTAGGAGTCCATAGAGGACAAACATTGTGACACGAGATTTATATATATTAAGATATAGAGAGAAGAGAAGAAGATATTCACATTCATTGTATGTATTTTACACCCACAATAATCTGATATAGTGCGTTATCAAGAATCGAATAAACACAATAGTGTCAAAGCGAAACATCCACCTTATTATGAGTCAAACATTCTCCTACCCGTCCTAAGTCTTTTGATCCAATTTTGGCTTTGATGCGACAAAGACGGCCTTATATAGTTATCTGATAATATTCTCTGATCTCTGGACGTAGAACCTCTCTTTGTTACATTGCCATATATTTGGTAACATGTTTAATTTAGTAGTTTTACTTAATAGTAAATATATCCTGAAATAAATAGTATATTATTGTTTTGCTCACCCACTTTTTGTTGTGTTTATTTCCCATACTTTAAGGGTTGCCTAGTAGAGATCGCTACCTAGCGATAAGGCCGCCTTTTGCTTCTTTTATATGTATATGTGTTGTGTGCTTTTGTATTTGTATATGTATTTATTTATTTTTAAGCAATAAAGAATTTTCATTCATTCATTCATTCATTCATTCATTATATTAATATATACTATTTATTTCAGGATATGTGTGTAAGAACTTGATTGTTAAATGGTTGCTATCTAGATTTTTGATTAACAATAGTTTATTTTTATGATCTTTGCGGTAATTCCTTGGATGGATTTGAGTTGAAGTGATAAAAGAAAACAAATAGGTAATACATACCTATTATTATTACCTAGCAAAGTTTGTGTATACTTCTATACAGTGCTGAAAATATGTAGGTAGCGATAAACTACGATAACATGGCGCGCCCCTCCAAAATTCAAAACGCTTGAAAGTATTTGTGAAATTCATAATAAATAATATAATAATATAATATAATAATAAAAATTAATAATTTAATTATTATATTATTATAAATAATAATAATATAATATTTTCACTACACACATTGAAACAGTAATTTGGAGGGGCGCGCCATGTTATCGTAGTTTATCTCTACCTAGCTATTGAAATTGCCCAAAACATGGTTTTAAATAAAAAAAAACGAGAAAACTTTCCATCCCAAATGACACTGACCGATCGTATTAACTTGTATTTATGTTACATTTTCTTAAAAAATCTTTTTTGAAACATGGATCAGACTAGTAAAGCCTACATCAGATTAGTTCAAGAGGGATATTGAACCCACATTAAAAGATATTTCAATGTCATGAAGCAAATAAGAAAATATATTTACTTTAAAGAATTTGTTATTTAATTGTCTTTCGTCCTATTTTGCTTTAGATGCATTAAACACTGTGTTCTTTCACTGATCGTGAATCTAAAAGGTCCTATCTAAAAGAACCTTCAAGTACGTTGTTGTAAGTACATTTTCTGTATTGATATAATGTTAAATTAAATTTGCACGTTTATGTTAGAAGCTGCTTTTACCGACTAACAGAAATAAGGCTGAAATGATTACCTTGATACCGGAATGAAACCTAACATTTATGCATTGCTTAAACCTACCTAGTAGCTAAATATTTATATCCATTCAACCAATATTTGCTCTAATCAGGAAAATCAAACCAGAGTTTCAGTGCAATACTCGATAATAGATAAGCGGTGTAAATTGAAAACATGATGGAGAGGAAATATAAGTGTTCTCGGAATTTCCGCTTGGATAACACGTGTTTTGTAATGGATGTAAATTAACGAAGATTATCTTGTTGCTAACCGAGTGTTAGATGTTCTACAAACGAATATTATAAAGCTGTTTTTGTTTGGTTAAACGTGCTAATCTCAGGGTCTTAAAGATAAGGTTACAAATCTATTTTCTAGGATTTACATGACATTCAAGACCGTAAAAAGAAACGACTGGAATATAGTCTTAGATCAAACAACTGTTTATATGTCATATTAAAAATCCTATTGAGTTTCTATACACTTTTTTATCGCTAACTGTTGCATCTTACATTAATGAAATTGTAGTTACAAATAACATACGTTTCTAAGTAGATTTATATGTACACATTGTTTCTTTCTTACTCCTACAGAGAAGTAGTATAGACCAAAACACATGTGAACATAACTTTAAATTTGAATCCAATCACATTTACGGAGAACCATCAGAACGGATCATAAAGTTAAAGCTCGCTACGTTTATTGCGTCCATAAAATATAACAACAATAATAGAGATTCCCGCAATAATGTAACATAATTACGTTTTAGTGCAGTGGGGATTGCCGTTATCTTGTAATTGTTAAAGCAATCTGCGATCGTGCAATTTAGCGAACCAATTCTGTTATCTCCTCCTATTTGATGCTATCCTGGTACTTGTAAAATAACATGTTAATGGTATCTATTTAAATTAAATGATGAATTATTTTTTAGTATATTTATTAGTAGTATACTTAATTACGGACTCAATTCGAGTAAAATTGCGGTTTTTAATTTTAGTTTTAAATTGATATTTTTTGTGAAGTACTTACAGATAAATAAAATGTTCTCCCTATGTATTCCCTGAAGAACACAACAAATTGTCATTACCTATAACAGTCACACCAAAGTTTCAAAACAACCGTCTATTGTTTGAAAACGTGGAATTTCATTGAAGTTGCATTTTAGCACAGAATACATAATAGTAGCTAAACGCTACAGAACGGACACTCTCCGCCTCCCGCCAAAATTAAACTTACCTCACCCCCGCGCGATCAGACATAAAATGGGCCATATTTTTCTGCAAGGACGATACGCAACGAAGATTGACAACATTAATCAAATTGACTTAAAGTAATTTTATTATTTTGGATTTGTGATTATCGTTTTTCGTAGAAAATGGTTAGATATTGTGCTGTTTACGGATGTATTTCATCAGAAAAACGCGAATTTTTTTTTACGCTAGTCACAAATGTGCCAACCATAAAGCGTTAACACACACATTTGCAGTCTCTACAGTGTGATTGTCAAAACCATCATTTTGTATGGAGTGTCCGGGGTGTGATTTTAGTTTAAAATGAAAATATCACGTCCAATGGCGGTCAAATGACAGACAAAGCGGAACCGCATCAATCTGCCGCGCAATATAGCGCGACGTTGACTGATCGACGAGTTTATTAAATCACAGTACTTAGTTTTAATTAGTGTGGAATTTGCGTTATTAATATCGTGCTGACAGGTTATTAGGAAGCAGATATTGTTGTTTGGTAAGGATGGTCTTAACTCTTATGTGTGACTGAAATGCAGGGGTGTTTAGAGACTGTTCGATTAAAACAAAGTTGAATCAATATTAGGCAACAAAATTCTAACTCAACTAAATTCATTTCTGTTTTATTATTCCACGATATTCTCATAATGTATTTTAATGTACTTAATAGTAGAAAAGAGAGTGTGTGTTTCGAGCACCCGTGTCAGAAGTGAAACTTTTTTGGCAAGATTCAAAGATACAAAGATCGTCGCCTTACTCCATGACGTGACGGTATTACCATGACGCGATTATATTTAATTTATGATGATAAGAATTTTACTCTCAAGCCTCAACACGCCAAAATAAGTTTCACTACAAAAGGCTTATTTCGTTTCTTAAATAACTTCCAACAATGTACGGAACTGTTTACAAACGTGCCTAAGAAGTTATTATTTAATAGAGAAACGTTGTCAGAAAAATTGTTTAAGACGATACACAAAAAAAAATCCACTGCTTGGCGGGCGGAGTCTAATAGCTCGCTATCGCGAACGCGGGTGTGCGCGAAGTCATTCTTGCAAACTCGCCGCGCTGCCGCTGGCCGACTCGGGACAAACATGTATGGAGTCGTCATACAGTTATAATATTGTTATACATTTATTCAATTGTTGATTTATTGGTTTTATTTTCTTGCTTATAAACAAATAATCTTCTTTCCAACAACTACTTAGACATTATTAATAATTATTATTTCGTAATGTTTACTTTATTACAAAATAATACAGGTTATAAATAATCTTTAAAATAACAAAAAATATTGTTACTCTGAAAAAATGAAATGGTACTCAATAACGCGGACTACTGAATTGATTTAGATAGAATTTGATGCTGACGTAGATATTACATCATGCTCAGAAATGAAAGGTACTATTTCTGAAAGAAGTTATAAACCCTAATTCTTCTCAGTCAAAGTCAAGAGTGGAAGATATCACTAATACAGTAAAACTGATGCGAAACTTTGGATGTTAATTTGTATATTTTTTTGTTAGTTGTTACTTAATCACGTCAAGACTACATTACCAATTTTGATAAAATATAGCTAATTGCCTGGATTTACACATAGGATACTTTTTATCCGAACTGAACACTTCTGTGGGATAAAACAGGATTCACGATATAACCTAATTCCACGCGGGCAAAGCCGCGGTCGGAATGATATTTTTTTAAATAAAAAAATTGTTTAAAAAAAAAACACAAAATATATTGACGCATGTATTTATTTTTTGCACTCTATTATAATTGTAATTATTCATTACAAATAATCAAAATAAAATAGCCAGAACAAAGTTAGGCCCTGGTAGGGTAGGTAGGCAGGTACAGCAATGTGAGACGAACACTGGCTTATTTATACCAATAATAATGTATTATAAACATTAAATTAAGTTTACTTTCTAACAACAAAAATACATAATATTAGCTAATGTGAAAGCGAATCAACCAATCATCCCACAAAAATGAAATGTGCACACAAATATTCATCAAAATCGGTTCATGTCATTAGGAGGAGTGACTGCAGCGCCATCTTCCGGGCCCAATTGTGTTTACAGATCACCCAGGAACTCAATTTAATATACTTACACAAAATTTTTCGAAATGAAAACTCACATTACTATGTAAATATGAATATAAACCTGTTTTATTACTAAGCAATTTCCCGCACAGGTGTAGTAAGTATAAATGAAATAAATATCAACATCAAATTCGTTATACAACATACTTATCTACCACCTTCTAAGAAATGTAATTCTTGAAATTATTTCGTATTTTTTTTAAATATAATACTACTCCAATGAGCTCCTGTTCCATATTATGTCCGCCATACTTCCACTAAGTTCACCATGATTTTTTATTTCTTTGCACTTTGTTGCTTTTTGCTAAAAATGGAATCATGCGATAAAACCAGTAGAACGTTGATAACATACATTTTTGACTGAATAAAGGTACTTACGAAGGAGTGGGTTCACATTGTGAACAATCAGTGGGTTTATTTTCCTTCTGGATTCCGGATTTCTGAAAAGATTATCTATGCTATAAATGAAAAAATCTTACACATTTGTTATGTACTTAAAACAGGGGTACATATCAAACATCGTCTATAATACAATTATCATCAAATTTAAAATAAAACCAACTTACTTCATTAATTTGTTCCAATTGTAAGCATTCTTTTTCCTCCAACCTTTATGTTTCTTCTTCTTATTTTCTTTATTGTCCCCATTTGTCTCATTTTGTCTTATCGTGTTGTCACCCTTTTTTACGATTGCGCGAGCGACACAAGTTCCCCGTGTGACGGCCGTAGCGGGAATGACTCGTGCAGCGATCGGGGTAGGAAGGTACAGGGCGGCTCTCGCTATATTGGCTGGTCGCGCGCTAATTTCAAGTATTTCTTGTTTATTTCAAAACCATCGCATATTTCAAAATTCTAAATCGGTAGACGTATAGGTTGTATATTTTATAGTTAATATCCAAAAAGTCGTAACTTTACGTTTGTTATTTTGAAGATGCCAGAGATTATAAAAAAATAACAATGAGAACTTTGTATTTTTTTTCTATCGAGAAAATATCATGGAATCATGTTTCTAAAACGGTAGACGTATTGTGTTACTATTGAACTTTCTTGTCAAGAATTTTCATCACGACAACTTTAATAATATAAAAATTACGAAGGTTTAAAAAGGGCCGTAAATGTTAGAAAAATTAATTCATCACCTTAATAAATGTTGATGTATGTAGGCTACGCGATGTAGCTCCGTGACTTGACGGCAAATCGTGTCTCAAGGGACACCCTTCGCTTGTTTATTAAGTATAATTGCTTATATCTAAATATGGTTTCAGTTTCGCATGTAGATTTGGGTATTATGATTTAATGATTACGTCATAAATTATTTTAGCATTTCCTAGTACGAAAAGTTTGTTAGCTTTGTATGGATTTTAGTTTCAATCTATACTAATATTATAAAGAGGAAAAGTTTGTAATTATGTATGTATGTATGTATGTATGTATGGTTTTCACGCATAAACTACTGAACCGATTTTGATGAAATTTGGCACAGATAATCTTTAGACCCTGAGAAAGAACATAGGCTACCTTTTATTGCGAAATATGTACCACGGGCGAAGCCGGGGCGGACCGCTAGTGTTTTATAATATACTAGCTTCCGCCCGCAGCTTCGCACGCGTGGTGTTTTGATAAAAGGTAAAGTAAAGTAAAGTAAGGTAAAAGGTAGCCTCAGGGTCTAATGATTGTCTGTGCCAAATTTCCTCCAAATCGGTTGAGTGGTTTAAGCGGGAAAGGGTAACAGACAGACAGACAGACATTCTTTTCGCATTTATAATATTATTAGGGATTTAAAATGTTTAATACATGCCTGAATAGCTGTTTATGTATCCTTAATGATTTTATATTATAATATTTGTATGTAGAAACGAAATACAGACAAACGGTTATTTTTGCATATTTGTTAATTATTAGTACGATTTTTTAAATACATGCAGTGTTGATCAGATTTTTTCATAATTTAATAAATTACGCTATGCATCAAACGCAATATTTCTTGCACTTTAAAAAGTTAAAATTCCAAGGAACTGCAGTGAAGCAGATGTGGCCCGCTCAGCTGTTGCATAATATTTATTCTAACTTCGTGACAATTTATGTAAGTAAAAATCATGTCTGCCAACGTAAAGTGCAGCAAAATGGTTGTGACGTTGAGTCTAGTAAATTCTTATATAATTCATTTTATGACGAACTAGTTTATCGAATTAAATGTTATTTTTGCGGGCAACACGTTTTTTTAAAGCGTGTTGCCCGCAAAAATAACATTTAATGTTTCATTTTAAGTTTAAGTAGTTTACGTTCTTGAAGGCGTGAGTTTTTTCGAAATGGGTCCAAAATATTTGGGATACTAACGAACAGCAAACGAACACCTATGGAAAAACTTAATTAAACATGTAACTTCAGTTTTTTGTTAAAGTTCGACTTCTTTTTTGTTAGAACTGATAATCGAACCCAGGACCCCTCAGTTCTACGTTCATTTCACCAATCAGGCGGTCAATAAATTGATACCTCACATTTAATCACGTATTTATAGTCCACCAGACTAATTTCCCCTTGCAAACGAGCGTTTATCATTGACATTCGATCATAACCTGCAATTAAAGCAACAATGCAATATGGATGATATATCGAACGCTGACACAATAGCCACGTGACTAGGATATCGAGAGCTCAGAATATAAAATAGGACCGTATTGTTCTAGTATGCTTGCTGTGAATGCCGTTTTGTTAAGCTTTTATTGCGCTTTTAATGGTTTAGATTAGAAGGCTGTGGGATGTGGCTTGGTTAAGGTATCGGATCAATAGGATATTTCAACAGCCAAAGAGACAGGGTTAGTGATCAGCGCCGCCCATACGCACCAACAATGCCGGGGACATAGGAGAAAAAAACTTACATATTGCTGTATGTACATTGAATAGGTACTGACTTACTGAGACTAAGATTAAACCATGGACATGGACCATACTTTTGTACTTTACTGTATTGCAAGCTTTTGAATAGCCGAAATTATTTAATCATATGCGTAGGTAGGTATATTATTATTTTATTTATAAATATGAAAATAACATTTCCTGCAACATGAACGCAAAAATCTTACATTAGGTACCCGTTTTTAATTCTAAAAAGCATCGTAGTTGCAATTGAGATGCCTTTTAATGGAACTAATGTACAGGTTAGTATTGGACAAAAAGGCTAGCGAGTGAGTTGCACTTAGCCGTTGAACATAATATTTCGTAGTAAATTGGGTCATATCAGGTTATATCACAGAAAATGTTTCTGTACTAATAAGCTGAAGTATTTTTTAGGAATTACTCATGAAAAAATATAACGATTGGATATTCTATTTATCAGGGAACTTAGAGGCTATATAGTTACAAGTTGCAAGTAATAGGTGTAAATGAAAATGTTGCAAATTACTCGCGAATACAGCGTCTTTTCTTCTTATGTAAACGAATTCGCGCGTATAGCTGGTCCATACAATTGTTGTAGTTATTTTTTTAATTATTTGTAAGTACTCACCTACAGGTAAAGTGAGTTTATATAAAAACAATATCTTGAACACATTCACAATGATATATTTCCCTAGTGCGAACAAAGCATATTATAACGTAGTGAGGCGCGGCCTATAAATAAACATAAAGCCGAAATAGTCATATAATTCGAATATATCTCTTGTGAATGATTATTATAAAACAGTAAGAATTTTCAAACTCAAACTCAAACTCAAACATTTATTTATTCAATTAGACTTCTTATAGACGCACTTTTGAAACGTCATTACATATTTTAAAATTTACCACCGATTCGGAAAGCAGTAATTTATATAGCAATTTATATAGTAATTTATATAGCAATGCGATGTACCACATTTTGTATAGTAGGTATTTAAATATAATTATGTACTACTAACAATTTTAACATCATAACTGGGGTGGTAATTAATCTATTGAGATTTTTCTAATTTGATATTTAGTTTTATGGCATTCAAATGCTTTATAAATGAGAAATTTTCTTAGCACAGAAAAAAAATCGAAAGAATAGAAAATCCCGTCACATCCAAATTCCTAATTATCATTTTCAAAAATATTTCTTGTTAATTTAGCATATGAAATATAATATAATAGGACTTGTATAGCCTACTCTTAACTTTGATATCGGCAGAGCTGACTTCTCCTTTGGGACAGATTTGCTAAATGTTGTTCACAACTTTCATACCGTATGAATATCTCGTCAACTTACAATTTTATTTCTTTTCCATTGTTGAAATATTGTGCGTTCGAAAAATATTTTTTGTACATTTGGCGTTGTGCATTAAGTAATAAGTATATTATTTGTAAATAGGAAAAATAAACGTATATTTTTATTTTTTTTAGCTATTGCATAGCTTCTATCGCGAGCCTTGAGCGCGGGGACCGAATCGAGAAATTCCGTAACGAAAAAACCTCACGCTCACCACTCCGACGGACACGGCAGTGAGGCTTGAAGGCATGCTATGCAATAGCTTTACCGCGGCAGACCCCGAGTGCCACACGTCTTTTCTAAGCTATTGCATAGTTTCTCTCGCGGGCCTTGAGCGCGGGGACCGAATCGAGAAATTCCGTAACGAAAAAACCTCACGCTCTCCACTCCGAGGGGCTCGGAGGTGTGGCTTGAAGGCATGCTATGCAATAGCTTTACCGCGGCAGTCCCCGAGTGCCACACGTCTTTTTTATTTTATTTACTTCGCAGTTTATAACTAACAAAAAGAAACTTAAGCGCACGATCATCAAAAACTAAATTGAACTGAAGACCAATTTTTATCTTCCCAATATTTAGTTTATTTATACAAAACAGCTCTAATAAGGTAATAGTTTCACTTATTAACCAAACGAGATCGGATAGGTCTCAAAGGGCCGCTAAGAGGCTTAAGTTTCCAAAGGATAATTGTATTTGGGTATGTTAACTACCAATAATTAAATTTGATTCGAAGTCTCTCTAACTAATACACTCTGGATCCTCTGTGGGATGGTGCTAGTGTATTACGGATAATATTTGAGATAATTGGATTTTAATGACGTTTTGTAAGGGTAAAGCGCGTCACACACGGTGAAGATACTATACAAATTTGTGGGTCATTTGTAACAGGATGGCGGTTCTACAGGGGTCTTAGTACGCAATGACAAAAAGAAAAAATGATGGTCAGAACGCTGATACCGGATACCTTAAGATACTGTAAGATAAAATATTATAGTATCTTCACCGTATGTGACGCGCTTAAGGGGGCGCATAAAGCAAAATAACCAATCTTCTATTAGATGATACGTGTAATATGCAAGACCAAATCTAAAAAATAAAATATATATCAAACTAGATGATATGTTCAACGATTCTGTTTAATCAAAAACATAAAATATTAAAATTGACTCGATAAAAAAAAATCACCAAGTTAGCTCTAATTTTCACACTTTTACGTTTTCTACTTGACATGGTAATACTTATTATGATTTTTTTTTATAAACAATTATATTAAAACATTTGCAAGATATTTGTCAGAGCATTTTGTGTAATTACTTTTAGTTTAGATAAACCACTTTTATCGTGACAAAATCAAACGTTTATCTCGAGAAAAAAAGAGCGCCAAAAGTGGTTTATCGCAGATAAAACCAAAACTAAAAGTAATTACACAAAATGCTCTGACAAATATCTTGCAAATGTTTTAATATAATTGTTTATGAAAAAAAAATCATAATAAGTATTACCATGTCAAGTAGAAAACGTAAAAGTGTGAAAATTAGAGCTAACTTGGTGATTTTTTTTTATCGAGTAAATTTTAATATTTTATGTTTTTGATTAAACAGAATCGTTGAACATATCATCTAGTTTGATATATATTTTATTTTTTAGATTTGGTCTTGCATATTACACGTATCATCTAATAGAAGATTGGTTATTTTGCTTTATGCGCCCCCTTAAGTGACGGACACATTTTATATACTAGCTAACTTTAGTTGTAATGGTGTCCGGTCCTTTTGGTGATGGTGTAACGTAGTAGTTTTTGAGATAAGCTAATTTAAAGAAACAATCAAACAAAAAACCTTTTCAGCTTCAAATAATAGTACAGGGAGATTATTTTTATGCGTCTCACTAACAGTATCACTTAACATAGATAAAGCTGATACCTATTACTTACCTAAATACTATAAAAGGTCGTTCACTTCTTGGAGTTGGTGTAACTAATACGATTTTTTTTAATTATACGTAGGTACTTAGATAAAAATGCTTGGTCTAAAATGATAAAGTATTTATCATACATTACCTATTTCATTTCAGTACGATAAAACTAAGGTACAAGCTTATTTCGCCATATGTTGTCCATAGTACCCGACTAACGATTGCACATACCTTTGTTCTGATTCCTCAGATTTCCTTCCCAACGTTGCACTGTTTATGAATACCGCAACACCAATCTGTCTTGTTCACGTTCTCGACAACTTGAGACTTAATTAATTTGCTTTTCTCAAGCTAGATGCCATAAATCTGCACGAATATTTATTAATTTTTGCCGTTTCTCACTTTCTGCATAATGGGAATTCTGAAAAACAAGCTATTTTGTGGTTTGAGTTAAATGTTTCTGTTTTATTTATAGTTTTATTTTAATAGCGTAGTAAATAACTAATTTATTATTGCTATGATGGAAAAACCTAGATGGAAAGCTTGATGAAATATTAATTATAGGTATTGCAATGGTTGGTGGTCAATAAAGATCCTTGATCCCGGCTGTAGGCTGTATTATAATTTATACTGTATTAAACTGAAGACTTTATTCAAAACAACATGTCTAAGTATATACACATTAGGTATTACACACACATACGATACATTACACACTACAGTATATTTGTGTTGATTGTAGCAAGTAATATTTAGACTTTAACAACGTCTGTCTGTATTACGAATATGGTTTGCGTAGTTTTAAAATTGTATCTCACCAATTTTGTCCCTTTCTTACGAGTTCATCGGTTTCCACTAACCTTTCAAGTTTTTACTCACTCATACCGGGATGAAACAACGTAACAATGCCAAGGAAGAGCAAATCATTATCAATAAAAACTCTACAAAATTAGCATATGGTTTCCTTGTAACCTAAAGCTATTTTAATATCGTTTGAATTTATGTCTTGATGAAAGTACTTTAGTTTATTATGAGAAGTAAATAAAATACATACAATGATTCATGACCCAAAATTCAGTGCCTACATCTAAAATATTACCCAATATAATAATAATTGTGTAATAAAAAGCAACCGGTGTTGAATTACAAACTATTCTAGAGGTGAATGGGTGAAAAGGACAAATTGTGAAAATATAACGGGCAAGCGTTAAATTTTCAAGTTGTTTGTTACTTTTGTTCGCAGAATTTTTCGGCTGTTATTCTCAAATGACAGTGGACACTCCCGCCTTATCAGCTCTAATTCAGCGAGGGTGATTATAATCAGTACTTCTGTAAAGAAAACAGGCTTTAAGCAGTTTTAGTGAAAAACAGCAAAAATACAAACAACATTTTTGTAGAGTGATTTAACTGGAATTGAGCGTGCATTTTTGAAGTGTTTACACACGAAAAAACTTTGGATTGTACAATTTACTGCGTGTTTTATTTTGGCATTTAAAGAGTCGCTTAGTATATCCTAGTACCGCTTTTTTGTTGTTATTTTGTTTCTACGCACAATAAAATATGTTTAAGTCGAGATTCTTACTAAATATACTTTACTAGCTGTGCTCCGCGGTTTCACCCGCGTGGCTCCGCTCCTGTGGGTTTTAGCGTGATGGTATATAGCCTATAGCCTTCCTCGAAGGCTATCTAACACCGAAAGAATTTTTCAAATCGGAGTAGTAGTTCCTGAGATTAGCGCTTTCAAACAAACAAACAAACGCTTCAGCTTTATAATATTAGGATTTGTAGTATAGATGACTTGGAAGATTACTTTTTCTATGATTGCATTTCAATTCAATACAGCACTGATTTTATATTCTTCTAAATATTTATTCATACAGATTTTCTTACAATACAATGAAATAGTTCCAACGTTACAACGGTGGATATTATTTCAATGGAACCATATTGATTTTCACTTAGGCTTACTGAATTCTATAAGTATTAACTTTAAAAAATTTACAATTTTATTAAATTTTATTTTTTTGAAAATAGTAACTAGTGAGGCATTTTTATTGACATTGAATATCTCTGAAATGTATATGTGAAGGTCATCAGTGAATCGACGTTCGTGGTTATTTTTTAATGAATGTGTTCGTTTAAATTCAATATGGGAAAAGCACGTGCATAAATTAGTAGTCATATACGTTAAAATTGTACAGAATTTCTTTTTATATATCTACTTTTCAAAATTAACTCGGGATTGAATACATGTTTTTCAGAAACTACTCGATACCTCGTTAATTTCATATCGATTTATAATCGAGATACGTGAAAGAGAACTGTTAAATTAGTATTAAAGAGAAGCCACAATATAATTATTATATCTAATGTTAAGATTTCATAGTACGTATGTGACAACTGACATGTGCATTGTGCATACTTACAAATACTGGATGAATGAGGTACTACTGGTAAATAAGTTAAGAGAAAACCATTGATATTGGATACGTCACCACAAAATGGAAAATGCCCAGTAGTTTGTATTAAGCCTTAAATGTTTGGATATTCAGTGAAGATTAGAGAGCGATGTTTGATCTAGGTAAGACGATTGCGAATTGCTCTATCAATAAATGAATCAATTTGAATCGAATGCATTGCATTCCGATTCAAATATAATATAAATTAATAAACAGAATGCTAAATCTGTATGAGATATACTTAATACGTACAATAGACAATATATATATATACTTCAATAAAATTAATTAAGTATTCATGCAATATGAGTGGTTTTTTATTATTTCGCGCCAAAAGTCTGTATTATCATAAATGTTTTCACATCCAATACCTTCACAGTAAACCGCAAATCCGATACAAAATAAATGTAAAACTATTCAAAAGTTTATTTACCAAATACCAGAACATTTAGCGGTTGGAATGCCAGTTCATTCTTGTATATTTGAACCTTTGCTGTGGCCTGTACTGTTTTGTGGCTTTAAATTATCGCGGCACATTAGTTTATGTGGTTATTTTATGCAATTCAAATAATTTCTTTCAGTAATTATTATCGGCAACACGATATGGTTTAAATCAAATACTAAATGTCAATGGAAATAAATTTAAAAAAATGATAAAGTATTTATCATACATTACCTATTTCATTTCAGTACGATAAAACTAAGGTACAAGCTTATTTCGCCATATGTTGTCCACAGTACCAGACTAACGATTGCACATACCTTTGTTCTGATTCCTCAGATTTCCTTCCCAACGTTGCACTGTTTATGAATACCGCAACACCAATCTGTCTTGTTCACGTTCTCGACAACTTGAGACTTAATTAATTTGCTTTTCTCAAGCTAGATGCCATAAATCTGCACGAATATTTATTAATTTTTGCCGTTTCTCACTTTCTGCATAATGGGAATTCTGAAAAACAAGCTATTTTGTGGTTTGAGTAAAATGTTTCTGTTTTATTTATAGTTTCATTTAAATGGCGTAGTAAATAATTAATTTATTATTGCTATGAAGGAAAAACCTAGATGGAAAGCTTGATGAAATATTAATTATAGGTATTGTAATGGTTGGGGGTCAATAATGATCCTTGATCCTGGCTGTAGGCTGTATTATAATTTATACTGTATTAAACTAAAGACTTTATTCAAAATAACATGACTATATATTATTACACACACATACGATACATTACACACTACAGTATATTTGTGTTGATTGTAGCAAGTAATAGACGTGTTAACAACGTCTGTCTGTATTACGAATATGGTTTGCGTAGTTTTAAAATTGTATCTCACCAATTTTGTCCCTTTCTTACGAGTTCATCGGTTTCCACTAACCTTTCAAGTTTTTACTCACTCATACCGGGATGAAACAACGTAACAATGCCAAGGAAGAGCAAATCAATAAAAACTACAAAATTAGTATCTGGTTTCGACGAAACCTAAAGCTATTTTAATATCGTTTGAATTTATGACTTGATAAAAGTACATATTTTACTATGAGATGTAAATAAAATACATACAATGATTTATGACCCAAAATTCAGTGCTTACATCGAAAATATTACCCAATATAATATAATTGTGTAATAAAAAGCAAACGGTGTTGAATTACAAACTATTCTAGAGGTAAAAAGGTGAAAATATAACGGGCAAGCGTTAAATTTTCAAGTTGTTTGTTACTTTTGTTCGCAGAATTTTTCGGCTGTTATTCTCAAATGACAGTGGACACTCCCGCCTTATCAGCTCTAATTCAGCGAGGGTGATTATAATCAGTGCTTCTGTAAAGAAAACAGGCTTTATTAAGCAGTTTTACTGAAAAACAGCAAAAATACAAACAACATTTTCGTAGAGTGATTTAACTGGAATTGAGCGTGCATTTTTGAAGTGTTTTACACACGAAAAAACTTTGGATTGTACAATTTACTGCGTGTTTTATTTTGGTATTTAAAGAGTCGTTTAGTATATCCTAGTACTGCTTTTTTGTTGTTATTTTGTTCTACGCACAATAAAATATGTTTAAGTCGAGATTCTTACTAAATATACTTTACTAGCTGTGCTCCGCGGTTTCACCCGCGTGGCTCCGCTCCTGTTGGTTTTAGCGTGATGGTATATAGCCTATAGCCTTCCTCGAAGGCTATCTAGCACCGAAAGAATTTTTCAAATCGTAGTAGTAGTTCCTGAGATTAGCGCTTTCAAACAAACAAACAAACGCTTCAGCTTTATAATATTAGGATTTGTAGTATAGATGACTTGGAAGATTACTTTTTCTATGATTGCATTTCAATTCAATACAGCACTGATTTTATATTCTTCTAAATATTTATTCATACAGATTTTCTTACAATACAATGAAATAGTTCCAACGTTACAACGGTGGATATTATTGCAATGGAACCATATTGATTTTCACTTAGGCTTACTGAATACTAGATATACGTTTCGGTATTAACTTTAAAAATTTACAATTTTTTAAACATAATTTCTTTGAAAATAGTAGTGAGGCATTTTTATGTTTATTGACATTGAATATCTCTGAAATGTATATGTGAAGGTCATCAGTGAATCGACGTTCGTGGTTATTTTTTAATGAATGTGTTCGTTTATTCAATATGGGAAAAGCACGTGCATAAATTAGTAGTCATATACGTTAAAATTGTACAGAATTTCTTCTTATATATATATTTTTCAAAATTAACTCGGGATTGAATACATGTTTTTCAGAAACTACTTCAGGTTCGACCGTGTAGAATTTTTACCTTCTGCTTTGAATCCTAACTTTATTCAGGTGTTGCTATCGCGATGAAACAAATATCTTTAGGTAATACCAAATTATCGATACCTCGTTAATTTTATATCGATATATATTCGGGATACGTGAAAGAGAACTGTTAAATAAGTATGAGAAACAAAAGCAACAGCGTAATTTGACTGACCGGTTGGCTTGGTTGGTAGTGGCCCTGTCTTTCAAGCCGGAGGTCGTGGGTTCGATTCCCACCCGGGGCAAATATTTGTGTGATGAACATAGATGTGCTCTGTGTCTGGGTGTTAATTATCTATATATAAGTATTTATTTAAAATTATATATGTATGTTTATCAGCCATCTGGTTTCCATAACATAAGCGAAAGCTTAGTATGGGATCGGTGTGTGAAAATTGTCCTGAAATATTTATTATTTATTTATTTAATTTTGTTTTGTTGTTAAGATTTCATATTATGTATATGTATGTGTATACTAAAAGGTACTGAGTGAATGGGGTACTGGTAAATAGATCAAGAGAAAACCATTGATTTTGAATACGTCATCACAAAATGGAAAATGCCCAGTAGTTTGTAGTAAACCTTAAATGTTTGGATATTCAGTGAAGATTAGAGAGCGATGTTTGATCTAGGTAAGACGATTGCGAATTGCTCTATCAATAAATGAATCAATTTGAATAGAATGCATTGGATTCCGATTCAAATAGGTATAATATAAATTAATAAATAGAATGCTAAATCTGTATGAGATATATACTTAATACGTACAATAAACAATATATATATATATACTTCAATAAAATTAATTAAGTATTCATACAATATAAGTGGTTTTTTATTATTTCGCGCCAAAAGTCTGTATTATCATAAATGTTTTCACATCCAATACCTTCACAGTAAACCGCAAATCCGATACAAAATAAATGTAAAACTATTCAAAAGTTTATTTACCAAATACCAGAACATTTAGCGGTTGGAATGCCAGTTCATTCTTGTATATTTGAACCTTTGCTGTGGCCTGTACAGTTGTTTTGTGGCTATGAATTATCGCGGCACATTAGTTTATGTGGTTATTTTATACAATACAAATAAATCCTTTCAGTAATTATTATCCGCAACACGATATGGTTTAAATCAAATAATAAATGTCAATGGAAATAAATTTAATAATACTGTTGGTGGAAATCAATAAAAATACAAAACGAACGAGATTTCTAGTATCACCGGTTTCCTCTAGGAGAATATATTTTTTTTAATTTGGCTAAAATATTTATCAAAGTCTGTTATGAAGCTCTAGATTAAACCAGAGAGGCAAAGGAATATTCCACAGGAATCCATACTAATATTATAAATGCGAAAGTAACTCTGTCTGTCTGTCTGTTACTCAATCACGCCTAAACTAGTGAACCAATTTGCTAGTTTAGGCGTGATTGAGCACTATTCAATAATATCACAAAAATTTGTCACTTAAATCTAGTAGTAGCTTGATGTGATGTGAAATTAAATGTCAACTTTTGCAAGTTCGATAATAATTTACAAAATCAAACAATATTCCAATAAAGTCTACCAAAGGCTAACTAAGTAAATTATCTGTCCAATACAATATTTCAGGAGTTCACTTAAAGTCGATATTCGGCAGACATTTTAACATTCCCGTGACGATTCAGCCGCATCGAGCCGCTTGTAAATTACGGGCTAAGAATACTGATGAAGCCCAACGAACCAGCTCAGAAACTCTCTGAACTTTATTTTCCTTAACAGAAAAACACAGCGTTAACGTATTTGGGCGACGGTTGCGAAAAAACGCGCGCGATTTTAAAACGAAATTTTCGGAATTCCAAAATGGCGCGCGTTTTTCTTTTGTCTCGTTTAATGTAGGTTATATTATATTTTTTTTAGTTTAATTTAGTTGTAGCTTTGGTATTTTATCAATTTGCTACTAAATTATTAAACTTACTAGCTGTTGCCCGCGACTTCGTCCGCGATTAGGTCGTTTTTCGTCATTCGTCGTTTAAAAAAATACGTGACACTTTATTTTTGAATGTTCTTAATTATTGTCTCTTATAAAATTTAACTACTTACATTAAAATTGAACACTCTGATAAGAAAATCTTAAAATCTGAAGAAAACATGAATGAATGTGATTTAAATTCTACATTACTTAGTATCAAAATATAATAATCTAAATTAAATGTAGATTAACAGTTTGAGCACACCATTATAGAATATGTACTTAAGTATTAAATTACGTTAGTTAACATAGTAACTTTACTAAAAACACGATGACTTTCTTTCGCGCTCGGTACCACAAACTAAGCATATTTGTGGTAAGTGGCCCGCGTGACGCGTCACTTGACCCCCCGCGAGTTCCCCTCCGTTGCTATGCGAAAATACATTCGTTGCTCTATTTTAGGAAAAATTTGTAATACTGTGGCCTGGGCGTTATAACACGTCCAGGGAGTTCCTGAGTGCCGATATCACCATCTTGAGGAAAAGCTTCTAATGTCGATTTAAAACTGCATACATACGAATT
Organism: Colias philodice; assembly: GCF_061535455.1. NCBI lineage: Eukaryota > Metazoa > Arthropoda > Insecta > Lepidoptera > Pieridae > Colias > Colias philodice. The sequence goes on along the minus strand of NC_143094.1, from coordinate 10,911,257 downwards.
AACCTGTTCTAAAATTGTGAAATGAGTTCAGTTTTAAATTTGAGAAATATTGATTTCTTGTATTCCACTATTCGTTGTAGTCGAATACAAAATATAGGTATTTAAACAAACTTAGGTTGGCCTACAGGCAAAAGGGATCCTATCAAATGGTAAACTTGACCTTGTATCTTAAAAGTAAGCATGAACGGACCCTCTGATAATTATTGAGCACCAAAGGATCATTTGAAACGCGCTACTATAAGAGCGAATATTGTCTAATAACAGTTTACATTGCACAGTATGTTCCTCTAAAAGTAGTGATTTCAAAGGTTCCGGTGTATCTTCAAATGAAAGCCGACTCCTTACTACACTTTAAAGCATTACAAAAAGAACATACTACGCCTTTACAGAAGATGATCTGTAATCAATTGTGAGGTTATAAGCAAACCCACTTTTATATTTGTCAGACCACACCACCGAATTCGTAGATTGTTTACCTCAAGTCATTAAGACTATGACGAAATCTGTCTGCAGTAAGACGGCCCTCTCGCTATTCGTCCGTTTCCAGAGACCGAATAGTTTCAATTCTTAATCTTTCATTAAACAAACTTATTAATCGTTCTTGTCTCATATAATTGTAATATTCGCGTCCCTACTCTAGTCATTGCTTATACTCATGTTCATCTTCAAGAGATCGAATAATATTATGATGCACCCTATCATTTGTCAAACGGTCTTCATATTGAGTAAAGTTTCAGATTCTCGAGATAAAATATGACTGTCGTGATCAGTAGTGAGACGTAATTCCCTCTCAGTGACGGTTTCGGTCTCACGGGATAGTACAATATGCCGTTTGCGATCAGCTGTGAGACGTCATACCCTCTCAGTGAAGGTTTCGGTCTCACGGGATAGTAGGGGAGACCGGGTTTGGTTGTCTCACGGGTTGGTTGTCACAGCGGTCTTAACACAAAACTGAACTATCGAATAAGTCTGTTGAACAGCGTGGCAACAGCGATACAGTGACAACGCTGTCCCCACTTCGCGTCAGACCGCCCCGATCTGCCGTGAGGGCCTCACACGTGTTTATTGTTTTCGCACAGATTTTTTATGATATGAGGACCGAATATGCTCCTCATAACATCACTTTTTGTGAACGAAACGACAGCGCGGTTTAATTTAATGCCAACACCATTAGAAAAAAGGATTATTATTAATTGTGAAAAAATATCATGATTTACACTATTAACACTCTTTTAACATAAAATATAAGTCTGTGAGTGTGTAAAAATAAATCCAGCTAATTACACATCAAACTTATGTTTATAATTAGGTATACGACATGAAAATATATTAATTACCAAGCAATAATAATACAGATAAGCAGTGGTGGCTCAGTGGTGAGACCTCGGACTTCGAATCGATAAGTCCAGGGTTCGAGACCAGGCGAGCGCGCAGGAAATAAATTGATTTTTCAATTTATCTGCGCATGTTGTAACATCACCACTGCTCGAACGGTGAAGGAAAACATCGTGAGGAAACCGACATGTCGAAGAATTAAAAAGTTCGATGACATGTGTCATCCGCCAACACGCACTTGGCCAGCGTGGTGGATTATGGCCTGTACCCTCATAGGAGGCCCGTGTCCCAGCAGTGGGAACGTATATGGGCTGATGATGATGAATAATACAGATAAATACTGAACATAAGTAGGTATAATAGATATTAAGTAGTATTAGTTAAAATAAACTTTGACTGTTAGTCAAAGTTTATTTTTACTAACAACATGTAAATGAAGAAGAAATAATAATTACCAACGAACTAACCTTTTCTATAATACTTAACACGGCACATTTTTCAAATTATCTTGCTCAACCCTGCTCATAAATTTGAGGGTTTTGTTGGAACTTTAGTATGTCAAAACTATGATATATCTAAACTACTATACAACTTGCTTGCGGAAATGCTCATTACAATAATTGTGAATCTAAAGAATAACTAACAACATACTATTCAATTTTATTGAGCTGATGAATATCTTTTGCCTGGAAGAAATCACCGTCGCCTAATAAATATACTGTGTTTTCTTATAAAACCGTTACATAATTTATTTTATCTACTTAAATAATGAAAATGATATTATATTTATAAAATATAAAACATATTATGTAAAATGATTAAAAATAAATAAATGAAGCAACTACGATTCAAAGAAAACATCTTTTTCAGTGTTAAAATGCTCTTAGCAATCCTGGATGATGAACTGTATCATGTACTCTGATCCCAGTACGGTCGGTACCTCGATAGCCATAACGATAAATATTATAATCAGATAACCGCAAAGTCAAAATAAAAACATTACTTGTACAGTTGTGAGTGCAAAATTTACGTTTCATTTGGAATAAAATTTTTTTCGGTACTAAAACGTAGTCGTTTGATATGTGGTTGGCTGCCCCTCCTCTCCTTCCTGAAAAATATCCTCCAAAATTTCCCGAGATACTTCCAATGATTGAACCATTGGACGTTGGACATTAACTTCAGTCAAAAATTGACGAAGCGGATGATTACTAATTTCCACTTAATCCTCGCTGCTACTATCTTTACCATCAAATCATCAATTTTCAAGTGGTGTTGTAAAAATATCAGCAGAAATCGTCTTCCAAAGGCGATATAATTTTATGAGCATTGAATCTGTAAATAACAAAATCAAAAGTTAACTGTAAATCTATAAAAAAAGCTACTTACAAATAAAATTTTATCAAAAACTACTGTTCCCAATGCACCTCAAAATAATAAAAGAATTCATCATTTTATTATTTCATTCTAAAAGTGTAATATAATACCTACCAACAAAAAACATGAATTGCTATCATTATAAAAAATAAATACCTATAAGTAACAACTTACTTTTTGTGGGAACGCATGATGGTGAAAATTCATAAAACACGAAGATTGCATTTGATATTTTTGGTTTTATGGCATTCAATTGCTTTATAAATATCACTACATAGTATAAAAAAATCGCTTTCTCTGTCCCTATGTCCCTTTGTATGCTTAAATCTTTAAAACTTCGCAACGGATTTTGATGCGGTTTTTTTAATAGATAGACTGATTCAAGAGGAAGGTTTTAGTATATAATTTATTAGGTTTTAGACAAAGCGGACGAACCCGCGGGCGGTAAGCTAGTAAATTTATAAAATACGAAGATTTTTAAAATTGTAACTAATGAACGCAATCAATATTAGATTAACTGTAGATAATGGTGTCTAGTTTTACTTAAAATAATAAACATCTACCCTCACTTTAAAAAAATGTAGTATATTTATTATTTACACGAAATATACCTACCTTATAGGGAAGGGAAGATATGGGCTAAAGAGTTAAATAAATAACATAATTATATTTAAATTATTAATTTCCAACTGTGTATTCAGTAGTGTTAACATCTAAATTGATTTGATTTTTACGAAATCTCATAGATGGCGCTGTTACAAAATTAACATTATACAACTTACATTCTTTAAACTATATTTCTCTTCCCAAGTTACTTAAATGGCATAATTTTTATAGTGTCAATCTAGATATTGTCAAACAACATTTATATATGCGTCATTTGATTATTAATTTCCAATAGTTAACATGTGTTTGATTTTTCTAACACTTCATAGATGGCGCTGTTTCAAATTTGTCTTTATACTGCTAAGATTCATTTAACTGTTTCTCTGCCCAAATTACGTAAATGACATAGTTTTTATTGTGTAAAGCTAGATAATAGCATGGCTTACCCGAAACCAACATTTAAACATGAAGCTTTAGATTGTACGCTGTCGTAATACACGGAATACGTAAGAAAAAAAAGGTTCACAGCTCCTCCCCCGGAGGTGATAGCATGATAATATGTTTAAAAAAGCCTCACCCGACCTGTTAGTAATATTCATGCAAAATTTGAAGTCAATCTATGCAGTACTTTTCGAGATTAGCCTGGACAAACATACAGACAAACAGACAAACAGACAAACAGACAAACAGACAAACAGACAAAAATTCTAAAAACTATGTTTTTGGCTTCTATATCGATTATAGATCATGGATTATGTATTCTTTTAAAAAAATATTCAATGTACAGTTTTGACTTTCCTACGATTTTATTATATGTATAGATTATGGATTACGATTCATTATTGATAACCGCAAATTTATTTTCTAACATTCCGATTGAACTTGTTAAATAGCGTCATTTAAGTTAATTTCGTTACTTTAACTATTCAATATTTTTAAGTAATATTGTTAGATTATATGCAGGTATTATATTATGTAATATATCTAAGTATATATTATGTAATGTAAATAATATGTAATATATTGTATTTAGTGAAAAATCTACTCGCCTCGTAAAACGTCATGTTGTTTAAAAAGAGAAAGAAAATATAGGTACTTTTTAAACGTAAACAAGCATCTTAATAACAGTAAAAATAAAATAAATATACTGGTATGTTTAAGATACGAGAATATGAATGCACATAACACCCAAATAATATTATTTTCAAGTAAAAATGCTAGGAGCGAGGACGGTGTAAGATTTGCAAAGAAATTGGGCCAACTGCACACGGGGACTGTAGGACATTTCCTTGAACATTGATACAATTTGCGAGGACTGTGTATAAGAAATTGCTACTTAAGTTATGAAAACAGTTAACCGACCGAACTGCTGCGATAAGAACTACGAAATATTTTAATAATAATAACTTTTACAGAATTCAGCAAAAAAAAAATTGTGACTAACTAAATGTAAACAGAATATAATGAAAAAGAGCGCTTGTGTCGAGACCGCGTCAGAAGTGAAACTTCTTTGGCTAGATTCAAAGATACCCAAAATCGTCGCCGCACTCCTAGATGTTACGGTATTGTCATGACGCGACCTGGAAATTTTACTCTAAGCCCGCCTAAAGAAGTTTCATTTCAAAACTACATTTTCATACATTTAACTTTAAATTTTGTTACATCCGAAAATCTGTAAATTTATGTAACTTAATTTAGAAAAATCTATCACCTCAATAAAACGTGAAATAAAATGGAATAAAACTTATAATGGAAAGAATTCTGCTGAAGGTTCAATCGACATAATGAGGTATGCCATATTGAAATCCATTGAATATTTTATAGTGCTTATGAATCATAATTGATCTAGCATAGATAGTAATAATAGTGGTAGAACATCTATTCGTTTATTTGTTAAAACAAAATAAAGTTTTAAAACGTAAGATGCATTAAAAATATTTTTAGGGTTCCGTACCCAAACGGTAAAACGTACGCCGGACCCTATTACTAAGCCTCCGCTGTCGCGTCTTTCCAAACTATACAAGGCCAGTACGCAACCATAGGAAACTAATCACGTATAGTTTGGAAATAACTTTTTTACAAAGTTCTTCCAATATATACAACAGCAGTACGCAAATACTCGCGTATACTTTGTAGTGAAGTAAGTAAGAATAGCGCTCCAAAATATACAGCGCCAGTACGCATGCGGAATAATCGTGTATGTTTCGGAGTAAGCGCGGCGTCGCGTCTTTCCAAACTATACAAGGCCAGTACGCAACGGTGTGAAACTAATCACGTATAGTTTGGAAATAACTTTTTTACAAAGTTCTTCCAATCTATACAACAGCAGTACGCAAATACTCGCGTATACTTTGTAGTGAAGTAAGTAAGAATAGCGCTGAAAAACATACAGCGCCAGTACGCATGCGGACTAATCGTGTATGTTTCGGAGTAAGCGCGGCGTCTTTCCATTGCTCGTGTTTATAATATAATTGTATTGCTGTTTTGAAATCTATTATTAAAATGCATGTGTATTGTGTATATTATAATGTTGCGTACTGATCGTATATTTTTTGTATCGAGGATGCTTGCGTCTTCGTTCCCGACTATACTGCACGACTTACAATTGACAATAGTGCTAAAATGTAAGAATCTAATAAGTCCAGAAGAAGACGGTTGCGAGGCGACGGAGCCCCGCTTCACGGGGCTCCTTTTTTGTGTAGTTAAAACACGAACCTAACCTAACCCATAGGTAACCCTTATATCTGTTACCTATTTATTTTTCTAAGCTTACCTAATAATATTTTTATTCCATATTTTACTGAATTAATCAAGAAGAATAAAAGTAGATAGATATAGCTGTACAAGTCTTTGATTGCCTATATATTTTTTATTTCGCTCAAGCGTAAGTGGTGTAGTAGCTATATTTAGTTATACATATTTTGCGTACTGATCGTGTATATTTTGGAACGAAGAAGCAAGAATCCGTGTTACAAAGTATACACGACCAGTACGCAAAAATACGCCGCGGCGTCTTTCCATTTCTTGCGTTTATATTATTGTATTGCTGTTTTGAAATCTATTATTAAAATGCATGTGTATTGTGTATAATATAATGTTGCATACTAATAGTATATTTTTTGGATCGAGGATGCTTGTGTCTTCGTTCCCGACTATACTGCACAACTTACAATTGATAATAGTGCTAAAATGTAAGAGTCTAATAATTCCAGAAGAAGATGGTTGCGAACCGACGGAGCCCCGCTTCGCGGGGCTCCTATTTTTGTGTAGTTGAAAAAAAAAACACGAACCTAACCTAACCCATAGGTAACCCTTATATCTGTTACCTATTTATTTTTCTAAGCTTACCTAATAATATTAATATTATTCTATATTTTACTGAATCAATCAACAAGAATAAAAGTAGATAGATATAGCTGTACAAGTCTTAGATTGCCTATATATTTATTATTTCGCTCAAGCGTAAGTGATGTAGTAGCTATATTTAATTATACATATTTATTATTTTGCGTACTGATCGTGTATAGTTTGGAACGAAGAAGCAAGCATCCGCGTTACAAAGTATACACGATCAGTACGCAAAATTCGTGTATATATTGTAATAACAAACTTAAAAACAGCATTACAAAGTATACACGAGCAGTTTCCTATGGTTGCGTTCTGGCTATGTATAGTTTGGAAATACGCTCCGCTGTCATCTATCTGATTCCAGTCTGTTTATAAACTGAGAAAGATTGCGTGAAAGAGTAACAAACATACACATACACACATCCATCTTAACAAACTTTCGCATTTATACTAATATTATAAAGCTAAAGAGTTTGTTTGTTTGTATGTTTGTTTGTTTGAACGCGCTAATCTCGGGAACTACTGGTCCGATTTAAAAAATTCTTTCGGTGTTAGATAGCTCATTTATCGAGAAAGGTTATCCATACTTCCATACTAATATTATAAATGCGAAAGTAACTCTGTCTGTCTGTCTGTTACTCAATCACGCCTTAACTACTGAACCAATTTGCATGAAATTTGGTATAGAGATATTTTGATACCCGAGAAAGGACATAGGATAGGTTTTATCCCGGAAATCCTACGGGATCGGGTTTTTCTTTGAAAACGCGGGTGAAGCCGCGGGCGGAAAGCTAGTAATATTATAAATGCGAAAGTGACTCTGTCTGTCTGTCTGTTACTCAATCACGCCTAAACTCCTACTGAACCAATTTACATGAAATTTGGTATGGAGATATTTTGATACCCGAGAAAGGACATAGGCTACCTTTTATTGCGAAATATGTACCACGGGCGAAGCTTGGGCGGACCACTAGTAGGCTATATATCAACACGCTAAGACCAACAGGAGCGGAGCCACGCGGGTGAAACCGCGCGGCACACCTAGTTTATAATATTAGTAGGATAGTATGGAACCGTTCGTGCGTAAATCCGACTCGCACTTGGCCGGTTTTTATGAATATAGACTGTCTATTGTAGTAAAAAATAATTAAATTTACTTTTATGCAAGTTTGAAAGTTACATTGAGATCAAAACGAATAGTGGTCTGAGAAGAAATACTATAGAAATTTTACTAAGAAAAGCGTCAATTCATATTTTATTTTACAGAATACATTTTTAAATAACTACATTTTAAAATAAATTGTGAATTCTAAGGAAATACACTGCTAAAAGTTTTACTTACATTTAATATAACTATAAAATCCTTTAATTTACAGTAAGCTTACGAGATTTAATGATGGGTTTATTTATTTATTTATAATCTTTATTGCATACAACACAAATACAAATTTCACACACACAGACAGGACATTAGATGCAAAGGGCGGCTTTATTGCTTCAAGCAATTTCTTCTAAGCAACCCGAGCAGCCAATGTATTGGAAAGAAAAGAAAATTAAAATAGTTTATCTGTATAGCACAATTTAAATATTATTACAAATACTAGGTTTCCGCCCGCGGCTTCGCCCGCTGTTTCAAAGAAAAACCATAGTTGCCGTTTCCGTGGGATTTTCAGGATAAATCCTATCCTATGTGTTAAACTAAGTTACACTCTACAGGGTGTCCCACTGTTGGTATACTAAGCTCAAAGGAGGTTATAGTTTTGCATACGCTGAGTACGTAAAAAATAATCAAAAAATTCCAGACGCATTTTTTTTCAAATAGATGAATTCTTAAAACTCTATGTGTACAGTGTACACCCATAACAAGCGAGCCGCCCAACTTTGCCACCAGCACGTGAGCTATCGATTATGTTTTCATAGATAAAATGCTCATATTAGAGAAGCGGTATATGCCGGCTGCGCGAAGCTAGAGAAGAAAACATGGATTTTCAGGAAAAATTTAGCAAAAAATTTTGGACGTAATTTTTTTTTAAAGTATTTTTTACGTGATCAGTGTATGCAAAACTACAAGTTCCTTCGCGCTTAGTATACCAATAGTGGGACACCCTGTACCTATATGTGTGCTAAATTTCATTGTAATCGGTTCATTAGTACTTGCGTGAAAGTGTAACAAACACACACCTTCATCGATAAATGGACTATCTAACACCGAAAGAATTTTTCAAATCGTTCCTGAGATTAGCGCGTTCAAACAAACAAACTCTTCAACTTTATAATATTAGTATAGATTTAGAAATTGGAAATAGTAAGATGTTATTATGAATTATCTATTAGAAATAGGAGCAAAGGAGACAGTTTACGTTACCAAATTAATGAACTGGTTAAATTCCTTTGATAATGAGTATGATCGGTATTTAAACCTTCCAAGTTTTCATGTAACGTACAGACTATAGAACATTCTTGCTTACACGCAATAGATAGGAAAATTAAATGGATATAATCAGATATTAAAATTTCACGGCTTTGAATAGTTCTTTAGCATAGGTATTATGATATATGTTGTTACTCTGTCTGTCTATCTGTTACTCAATCACGCCTTAACTACTGAACCAATTTGCATGAAATTTGATATAGAGAGATTTTGATACTCGAGAAAGGACATAGGCTACTTTTTACCCCGGGAAATAGGATAGGTTTTATCCCGGAAATCCCACGGGAACGGGAACTATGCGGGTTTTTCTTTGACTGCGCGGGCGAAGCTGTGGGTGGAAAGCTAGTTATTTAATATTCACATGATTTTAAAGGAGCAACTTACCTATAACTATGCACTTTCTTGCCGTTTTTAGTCCATAGATACTGCTTTCCGAATCGGTGGTATATGTTAAAAATATTAGATATGTTATGATGATTCAAAAGTGCTTCTAGAATGAATAAATGTTTGAGTTTGCAAAAGTATGTAGAGACGAATAAAAATGTTATATTTTTTATTATATTAACTGGTGTATTCTTCTACAATGACATAGGGCTCCTTTAAGGTTGATAATATTTCTTATGTATGTTTTTGCATAGACTAGTATAAAATGTAGAAATTATTTATCTTTTGTAAACATTCAATTTGCAATATCTTCTGCATTTTAATTCAAGAAAAGAATATATTCTTTCTTCATATTTTTTATAGCGAACGTGGTCTTTGCATTCGACGGGTTTTAGTTTCAGAACTTTCATTTTATTATCTTCAGTTGATTGAACATTAAATACGGCTACAAAATTTACTTAATGAATACAACAGCTATTTTATAAATATTTTGATACTCATATGAATTAATTAAACATATGCAAATCGTTTAAAAACATTAAAGTAAGTATTATTATACGTAGCTTGTTCTAAGTTTATATAGCGATTAGCTACTATTATGTATTCTGTGGTTTATAACTCATTGTAATAATGTCAAACGACTTCAAAATATTGTTATTTAAATGATTATTAAGAATTCTATGTATCTATTTATTTAATACTAGCGGTGCGCCCTGGCGTCGCCCGTGGAAAATGTTAACGTTTTCTCTCCATAAAAACCATCCTCGTACTTCAAGGAATATTAAAAAAATAATGAAATCGGTTCAGCCGTTCTCGAGTTATGCGCTTACAAACAACATTTTGCGATTCATTTTTATAATATTGATAGATACCTACTATTCACATTTAAAATAATAAGTCCGTACCAAAATAAATAGAAAAATATGGCTATGCTTCTGTGATTTATGTCAGCTTCATTGAAATTAGTATTCAGAGAAATGTTTCAAAATACCTATTGTATGAAAACTAAAGGCAAGGTGGTATTGTTATTGGAATACCGTAGACAGGACGAATTCTGGAAAGCGAATTGATTACGTTTTCTGTTATTGGTACGCGAATTTCGTTAAATTCCATTTTCATAGCTATATCAAAGAATATGACGTAATTTGACGTTTTACAAGAACCTTTGAAAGAAGAGTTGAATTATGAGTTATTAAATTTATCAGTTTGAGTTTGAACATAAAAAAAAAATTATATACAGATATTACAGTGTTCATTTCTATATATTGGTTCAATTTACCATTCCTAGAATGAAGACATAATTTGTAAAGGTCAATCTGTTCATAAATTATGCATTCTTAAAACAAAAAAAGAGCGTCTGTGCGAGCACACGTGTTAGAAGTGATTCTTTGGCAAGAATCAAAGATACCAAATGACAATTTGGCCTTACAATTTTACTCTCAACGCGCCTAAAGAATTTTCACTTCAAAAACATGTTCACATCCATCAAAGCCTTAAAAATCCTATACATCCATAAAATCTATACATCTATACATCTATACAAATATTATAAAGAGGAAAGGTTTGATTTTTTGTTTGTTTGTTTGTTTGTATGAATTGAATAGGCTCCGAAACTACTTGACAGATTTGAAAAATTCTTTCACTGTTGGAAAGCTACATCATTTCTGAGTGACATAGGCTAGGTTTTATCCCGGAAATCCCACGGGAACGGGAACTATGCGGGTTTTTTTTTTAAAACGCGGGCGAAGCCGCAGGCGGAAAGCTAGTATATTCATAATTAAACTACAGAAAGTGAGGAGTGTGAATAAGAAATCCTTTGAAGAAGTGAACATTGAAATCTACTTCCAACTTTAACCCATTATAGTCTGAATGCTTGATAAATAAGGTTACATAAATTGTAGTAGAGGCTTAACAACAACAATGCTCGAGTTATTTTTGAGAAATTTTCCTAATGTTTGTTCAATGTTCTTTGAATGTTTCTTTGTACGGGGATATCCTGTATTTGATATCGATTTGGGAAATAAAACACAATCTTTTGTCTCGTGTATGGACAGCAACGAGCGCTACTAAACTTTGTAAATATTTTAATACTAGCTTACCGCCCGCGGCTTCGCCCGCTTTGTTAAAACCTAATAAATTATATACTAAAACCTTCCTCTTGAATCAATCTATCTATTAAAGAAAAACGCATCCGTCCGTTATAAAATAGTTTTTAAGATTTAAGCATACAAAGGGTCATAAGGACAGAAAAAGCGACTTTGTTTTATACTATGTATTTCAAGCGTTTTGGATGTAAAGGTTTGGAAATATACTTAGGTAGGAAATCATTGTTGAAATACATCTATTTTCATTATAATCATGTACCTACAGTATTAAAATTGAATTATATATAGTATACAACAAGATATTCAAGACTACAATTTTTAATTAACTATAGTATCAAAATATACAAAATATTGATCGTAAAAAGTGCATATAGTTATACTTATATACTTTACAATTTTAGCGTTATCTGAAAAAATATGTAAATTTAAAGTTATATAAAATAAGTTAGTATTGCAACTTTTTCGTTGCTGCTGACTGTCTTTTATTGTGAACCGAAAAATGTGAGTGATCGTTTAAATTACTGTTTCATGTCAAATGCCATAGGTTAAATATTGGATCGGAAATACAATGGTTAATAAGATGTATGATGTATGTATGTTTCGTATTTTTAAGCCAGCTCTTTCAAAGCGTTTTGGTGAAAATAATTTATGAATGCTCTATTATTTCGAATTTATTTTTATTAATTCCATAAGATTGTTTGATATACTTATTGAAGATGTGGCGATTATAACCTTAAAATACGCTTGGTTTCTAAAAACTGTACGTAGTGAATTTAGGAACGCTGTAACGAAATCCAAAACTTTTCAGCGGAATATCGAAAAATATGAAAGGAGAACGTCAAACAAGGTATAGATAGAAAGCCATTTTTAAATAATAATTATTCTTTTCGTAAGATTAAACGGTCAGTCGAAAAATGTTTGGTTGACATGAACATGGGCAATTTTTTTTACAAAAATGAAACTTTTTACGAGAATCTCGAATATCAACCACCGTGCGCTCTATAAGACATATAACATTTTTATAATCTCTACATATTTTGTAAAATACCGAGTACAGAAAGCTAGAATATAAGCCTGTCCCGGGACGGACATTTCTATTTTTCGTATTTTCTATACAAGTTTGGTTGTGCTGCAGTTGACAATAGATTTATTGGGCGCACCCGATCGCTACTGTCACATGGTATTTCTCTTTTAAAAGAATTATTTTATCTTAAAACTTTCGTATTTTTACAATTATTTATTTATTTTTGTTTCCTTCTTTGTCTCGAGGAGAAAAATCAACTTAAAAAGCCTGCTGTTTTGATTACACAAAAGGATTACGAAAAAAATCAATCTAGGATAGTGAAGATGAACGTTACAAAGCTATAAAAAATACCTACAAAATTTAATTATCCATGTTAAGAATCACCATAATAATATTCAACCATAAATTTTCTCTGTTTAGATAAGAAAAAATGTTAAATATTATCATAATAAACTTCAGTGCAGCATGTTAATGAAGGTCGAGATGTGATCTTTAAAATATGCAATGACGAAGAACATATTTCTTATTTTTATTACTACAGCAACTTTATTCCACCCAATATTTTAAAAACAAGCTGTAACATTTCATCATACACAATATACAAACTCTTTGCATACAGTAAAACCTTTTTGCTGAAAATTAAAAAGTATATTTCAAATTTCGAATTTCCAAATGGAGAGGACTTCAAATTGTTCATATGGGTGCAATAAGAGGTACGTATCTCGTATATGTCACGGTTAAATTCGGTTAGCTTTCATTTTACAGTTGCATAAAACAGCGGAAAGTTACGTCACAATATTGAATATACAGATACAACCAGTAGGGAAACTTCATACAACACGTTCGAAATAGCTCACGCACACAAGCAAGCGTGTTTACTAGAATTGTAAGGTATTCTTATATCTGTCAATTGTCATAATACCCTTTCGATCCTCGTAAACACGCTTGCTTGTGTGCGTGAGCCATTTCGAACGTGTTTTATAAAGTTTCCCTACTGGTTGTATCTGTATATTGTGGTTACGTTGTGCATTTGTGTCTCATATTTAAACCTCTAGGCACACGTTTGTCTAAAACATAGCCACAAGCAGCGCTTTGATGTTGTTAACTGTGTACGGGCTAAAAACTAACAGTGATCTGTTTATGTGGCTCCAAATTGCATGTTGTTATTCTGTAACGCAAACTACAGATGTTGGTACTTACCTGTATAGTTGGGACGAATTATTTTTAATTTTACCGGTTTCTAAATTAAGAATTGATTTGATTATGGTTTGAGAAAACTTATATCAGATACAAGAAAATATTTAAGTATGGTTTGAGATCTACTCGATTCAGAAACCAGCCGTATGTCTACTCTTCTAGTAAGTAAATTATTATGATTATAAATTATAGTTTGCTCAAAATATGTAATGACATCTCTTTAATGTAGGTAGGTATGATATTATTTGCTTGCTTTGAATTGCTTTCTGTTTAAGAATCCTTATCGATTTTAGAGTGATTTTGACTTGTTTCTGTAATTCTTTAGGAGCACGTTTAACGAAACTAAATTAGTAACAATGTGTTATAATATCTTAAATTAAAGATTCATTCAATATCTAAAATATGTTCCAGACAATTTATTGATATTCATTGTCCAGTTTGTTTAATAGCCAATAACCTGAGAGGTGTTTCAATTTTTTCCATGCGGGACGTTCGTGTCTTTGTAGTTTACACGGAATTTAAAAGAAGAAGTTTTCTTATAAAATATACGACAGTAAAGACACTGAGACATCCTAAAATATGCTCGAGGCAATTTAAGTACTTTTATTCAAAAATTCAAAGAAAATCTAAGTTAAAATAGCCTTACTTTGATGAAATTTTATGTGTATTTGGCGTCGAATTTTTATAACATACAACAGAGTAAAAAATAAATAAAAAATACACATTAAATGATAGATTTATGCTTAAAAATTTGCAATCAAAAAAATACATATTATATGATTTATGAAAGTAATGGAATATTTTAAAGTTCTCTAGAATTTTTGATTATATACGGGAGCGCAAACGCTGTTATGGCAGACCGCGCTCCGCGCTTTAGGGAGTAGGACGTGTTGCGCTGCTCCGTCAGACACAAAATTACAAAAGTACGTTTTTCCCGCGCGTAGTAGTCGGGAAGCCCACGATACTAGATTAGAATTGGTGGTGTAGACGATACCGAGATAATAAGGTCCTATAATGTTTCCACTTTGAGCGCTTTCAGCCTTTGCTACTCGACACACGATGATCGCGTTCAAACGTAAAAATACTAGCTTTCGTCCAGCGCAATTTACTCTAGCTCTACGAAAAATTATCCTGGTTGGGAAATTCGGACACGGTATACAGAACGAGGGCGTCTTTATTTGGATTAGCTATGCCTCGACACAACACCGTGGCATTCAGAGGTGCCTTTAAATATCGAGCAACTAAATGTTGGAACAATTTGCCTCCACCATTGCGAAATAAAAGCAGTTTGCCGAGCTTTCGTAATGGATTCAAAAAATTTATAATACAGCAACAAATCAGCCAACCTTAGTTGCTCTTTAATAATATATATATATAAATAAGGCAATATTATTTTATTTATTTTATTTTATCTGTTATTTTATTATTTTTATCAGTTTATTTACTTTTATCGTATTATATAATTATAGGATATATATGAGTAAATAGTATATGAGTGGCTTATGTATAATATAGTAGGTACGCACATTTTATATATGTATATAGCACATTTGCATAGATATAGTATTTGTTATTCAGTATTTGTGTAATGGATATAAATATTGAAATGTATGTAAGTATAATATTGTTTATAAATCAAGCGACTTATAATTTTGTAGCCTCTATCGCTGCAAACGTCAGTTGCGATATGGGAGCCACTGAAAATCAGTGCTGCGGCTTTAAGGCCGCAGATTTCCTGAGTGGTCTATCCCTATCCAACACACGTGATCCATTCAACCATACTCATTATGTTTTTTTACTTTAAATGCACGACAAACATCCTTTTTTTATTTTTTTTTGTAATTTTCATTGTCTGTTTTTTTTTGTTTGTTACACATTGCATTGTTGTTTTTTTTCTGTATTTCTGTATTGTTTATATTTGTATTGTTTTTTATCTATGTGTGTTGGATTAAATGTATTTTCTTTCTTTCTTTCAATTTTGTATTAGGACTCTTAAGCGCAATCAAAAAATCTTAGCAAAAAATAATTACAGTGCGAAATTTATTTTATAAATTAAAATGTAGTTTAAATAATAAATTACAAATTGAAATGATGTAATGTGTGTATCGTAGTTTCATACTTTGGATTAAAACCAAATAAAAGGAATATCCCCTTGTAAATACGAGCTTAAATATATTATGATTAAGATAAAATAAACTATCCATCTTCAGACTTATAAAAATAACAAAAACCCATGTAAAAGTACAATATACACCAATGTTTTCACACAACCTTTTTCGTAACAAGTCTATATAGAAGTAGTGTTCAAGGCAAGAGGAAATTAGTTTGTTACTTATATCCTTCTGGGTTCGATCGTGGGTTCGGCCATTTTGGCTAACGTAATCATGTAGGATCCCAGTCAAGTGTTTCTTTTGTTTTTACAATAAATTACTTGTGTTAACGGGATCGTGTTAGTTTTGAAGCAATTGGTTTTAGTTGTTAAGATAATTTAATAAGGCAATAATAAATATTGTTTGGTGTTGTGATAGTAATATGAAAACATTAGCTATACAATTTCAAATACATGTGTGTACCTATATAAAATATACTAGTGTTAATTTCGCCAGAACAGTATCATAGATATCATTTATTATAGACTAGCGGTCCGCCCCGGCTTCACCCGTGGTACATATTTCGCAATAAAAGGTAGCCTATGTTCTTTCTCAGGGTCTAAAGATTGTCTGTGCCAAATTTCATCAAAATCGGTCCAGTAGTTTATGCGTGAAAACCATACATACATACATACATACAAACCTTTCCTCTTTATAATATTAGTATAGACTAGGTTTCCGCCCGCGGCTACGCCCGCGCAGTCAAAGAAAAAACCGCATAGTTCCCGTTCCCGTGGGATTTCCGGGATTGCGTCAATTTCCCGGGATAAAAAGTAGCCTATGTCCTTTCTAGGGTATCAAAATATCTCCATACAAAATTTCATGAAAATTGGTTCAGTAGTTTAGGCGTGATTGAGTAACAGACAGACAGACAGAGTTACTTTCACATTTAAATAATATATTAGTATGGATTTTTATTTATGTTTTTTGAATTCTCAGTTTGGAAAATGATAATAACTGTTAATTAATTATGCTATGTAATATTGATTGATATGAGTTCTATTATTAAATATAATTATGTGAAATATTTATTGTTATGAATACACATAATCTAATATATATCTATTATAAAGGCGAAAGTTTGTAAGGATGTATGGATGTATGGATGTATGGATGTATGGATGTTTGTTACTCTTTCACGTAAAAACTACTGAACCGATTACAATGAAATTTAGCACACATATAGAGGGTAACTTGGATTAACACATAGGATAGTTTTTATCCCGGAAATCCCACGGGAACGGGAACTATGCGGGTTTTCCTTTGCAAACGCGGGCGAAACCGCGGGCGGAAATCTAGTACACAATAATTTGATACACACAATACAACCTACTTTAACATTTTGTAAATTTTACCTCGGTTGTAGATAAAAACTCATAATATAAAATATTTTGTTTTCAATTTTATATTCTATCTCACACCTTTTTATCTGATACATGCGACTCGATCCATTTTGCGATGTTTTTAAATTCAAAATGCGGTACGATCCTTTCAAAGTCACTTTATTTTATTAAACACATGTGCAAGTATCTCGTAGGTGCGATAACATATCACCACGTAGTCGGTTCTGCAATATTCATAAAAGCGCCTTCGCAGTATTATATCGTTGATATAAAGTGTGTTTTTATAGTAAAAATTGCGATGACAGCCTTAGTCCATTAGAAAACGTGTTTACGCTGAAGTATCTTAGGGAAATTTTCCTGTGAAATATAAAAATTCTCGATGTTTGTGAAGACGGTTACTGACTTTATTAAACCTCAATAGGCGGGTCCACACAGAGCGAGAAGCCTCGCGAAGCAGTTGCTACGAAGCAGCTACTAAATTGCTACGAAGTGTGGTTTGACCGAGGAAAATGACAGCATACGCGCCTTCCTCGGCCCTTTTTAATAAAACACCAAATTAACACATACAATATAAGCAGCCTCGCGAAGCTACTGCTACGAAGCAGCTCGGTCAGTGTGGACGTAGCTTGGCCGATGAAAACGCGTGTGCTGTTATTTCCCTCAATCAAACCATGTCAACACTTCGTAGCTGCTTCGTAGCAACGCTTCGAATGCGGCAGCTTCGCGTGGCTGCTCGCTCTATGTGGACCGGCATAATAGCCAAGGGCTTTTTGAATGAATACCATCCGATCTATTGTGATGCTCCTATGTACAAGTCGTTTCAGCCGGCTTTCAATCGATTTCTAGACTTGTTTATTAGGGTAAAAGCGGTTATAACGTTTAGGTGCGTATGTTATTCAATAACCTTTACCTTTATTGGGTGAAGGGTTATTTTAATATCTTTATGGCTTTAGCCTGAAGGTTTTTCGTAAAGGTTGAATTTTCTTATTTCTGAATATAAATGTGCGAATTCATGATCAACTTAATAATTGTTTGCATAACAAGAAAAATAACCCAGGTATAAATAGCAACAATATCGATTCACTGTACTTCTAACGTAACGTAAACAAGTCATAGAAAAGTTTTTCTATCCATGTTTTCCCTGTATATCGTAAAAACCTTTTCAAAACACATACATTGAATTGGGCTACAAGTTAAAATTAAAACTTGTGTTTTGAAAAAGATTCGCATAAATCGAGTTTAATCTCTGCTAAAACTGCATTCAAAATGCAATGGCTCGCGATACCAAATGGCGGCCATTTGTCAGGCCTACGTCAACTGAAAACTACCAGTGACGTTGTTATTTCGAATTGTCGATACATTCCTTTTGTGGATTTACATTTTTTCATAGTTGCCATGTGTAAGCCTGGAAATGGGAGTTATTCTTTTTAATTTGAAAAGCAGTTGAGTTTGACATTAATCTTGGCTGTATGCATTTTTCCTTTGCCTATCAAAATATGATTTTGATTACTATTGTATTCCTATGTTTGACTTCAAAAAAATGTATTATTTGATCATCAATTTACATTATTTCCACATGCACGAGGGCTTGTCAAATTAATTTATTTTTACCACGACAGAATTAAATTTTAAACACATTTCAGTTACCATCCGCATATCCAACCTCCACATGAGTATACTTAGCGAAAAACGCTCATGAAAAAATAAAATTAATTATATTTTCACCAGCCAGCTTTTATTTCTTTCGAATTTTTGAACGTTTGTTGTTCCATTTAACCGTTAGGATATTCCAAAATTGAATTTGTATTGAACAGAGTATAGACGTAATTGGGGACGCTATCAAAAGCGGTAAATTGAATTGAAGAGGCAAAGCGTAGTAATTAGTAAGTAAGAAATTCGAGATCCATGTTTTAATCCGGCAACAGAATTGAGTAATTTGTTGAAGGGTGGTCGATTTATGAATTGTTCTCTTGAACTTAAATTCTAGGAATATTTAAGAATCGTTTAAGTACAATTTTAATTGCTTTTAGATGGACGTTATATGAAGTCTGTACTTTGTAAAGCGTTACAATACCTATTATAAATCTATTTATAAAGTTATACTCATGTATCTCTTTAATTTAAATTCATATGTTATTTAAAAAATTAAAATAAGAACTCTTTATAGACTTGCCATATGGGTGTTATGCTCAAATAAAATATTTTGGCTGTCTATCTATCAATTACACACAAAAGAACAAGTTGATTGTTTTTCTTTCACTTTCTGTATCTCCCAATTTTCTATGTGTGAGATAAACTATCAATGGAAGCAAAAGTTTCAAACTACATAATATTCAGACTACACATAATATGTCTACATAATACCCAGATGACATAGAGTGACTATGATTGTGTCAAGCTGTCAATACGTCAGATCTTCGAATTGATGCTCTTACAAGTAAGTCTGGTTTAAACAAGAATGTCGTGTCGTGATCAAAACAATAATCTATGGAACTATAATGCGAGTATTGTTAACTGCAAGGATCTGGACGAAGCACACTTACGCTAAAACTTTCGAAATTCTGTAACAATATTAACAATATGTCCAAGAGTTTCGGATAAGTAAGAGATTTATTTAACAGTTATGAAGTGTCATTTATTTGTGTTTTTTTTCTAATTAAAAAAAATAATTCGTTGAATTATTAATTAGAATTAATGTAGAAATAAATATGACAGGAGAGATGAAAGAGTTAAAAAATATAAAAAGAGTAGTGCAATCGTAATGTTTAATGTTTGTCAGTTGATCATTAATTCAACACGTCTTTTATAATATTTTCATTTATGTTATTGCAAATCGAATGCTTAATTTGTTTTGTATTCGACTCGATTTTATGTGCTCCGTAATTTTAAATTGATGGAATATTTAACTTGAAGCACTCAAGAAGGTATAAGGTTACATGTGGGTCAAGGGACGGGAATAAAAAAGAAATTTTATTAAATGAGAAACGTTCTTACTGTTAGACTTTAGTCAAACCCTCTTGTTTACTGCCATTCTTTAATACTAATATA
This sequence comes from Colias philodice, assembly GCF_061535455.1. NCBI lineage: Eukaryota > Metazoa > Arthropoda > Insecta > Lepidoptera > Pieridae > Colias > Colias philodice. The sequence goes on along the minus strand of NC_143094.1, from coordinate 10,890,912 downwards.
AAAACGAACGTGTCTGCATGAAGCCAGAGTTGGTAGATTTCTCTCTATAACATAATTTTTTCGTCTCTCTCATATATCATAATGAAGATATCCACCATGTTTATTTTTTTATCAATAACTAAATAAATCACAAGCTCAAATTTAATCCATACCATCTGGACAGTTGGCGATCAACAACAGTTTGCTTTAAATAAGTTTTTTGCCTCGTGCTACGGAAATTTGGAATCAACTCCCGCGGGCAGTGTTTCCAATGAGTTACGATTTGGGGACCTTCAAGAAAAGAGCGTACACCTTAAAGGTCGGCAACACACTCGCCATACCCCTGGTATTGTAGGTGCAAGTGGGCGACGATGATCACTTAACACGTTCACTGCGGCACCTAAAATGCCAATAATAAAATTTCGATATCGATATAAATCAATTGTGTATATTTCAGTCTGTTTGTTAACAGATAACGAGATCGTCGATACAAAAAAAAAACACATATAAAACAAGGTACTTGATAGAGTACTATCAGGAAATTGTTCAGTAACTTTTGTTTTAATTTGTTCAGTAACTTTTGTTTTAATGTTTTATATTATTTTCACAACTGTCATCACATTTTTGCATTTATGCTACGAAATAAAAGAAAGTAAAAAAACTAAAGCCTCTAAGGTATCATTGTCATTTAAAAAAACTCAAAAGAAAAGTGCTTCGGTCCTGGTGCATCACTATGCGAGACTGACACTAAGCGCGCTCGCAGTACAGTGCGGCATGAGGTGCTTGTCCATGGCAAAATATTTGACATGCCGCACACAAAAGAAACGGTTTCTTTTCTATGCGTTGTGTCCAATATTTTGCCATACGATTTTTAAACGAAATTGAGTCCTACTTCAAACTGTGATCACAAAAATATATTTGTCTCTTTTCTAGTCATTGATTAACATATAAAAAACCTCGCTGCACCACGGTGAAAACTGCGATTTTGGGCGCCGCACTGTGGTGTAGTCGCTGATGGCCCGATACTGGACATGCCGCAGTGAACGTGTTAACATCAGGTGACTCGTCTGCAAAAAAGAACCGCCCAATTTCCAATGAACGTCTAATTCATTCTTATCAACGGGTAGGCGTTGCCACGGTTCCAGAACGACGTGGGTACGAATCCCGTCTAATGATTGAATGGTTTTCTATTCTTTAAAAATATATCATATATAAAGCATTTGAATGGTATATAAAAATAATTAAACGTCCAGTTGGAATGATGAAATCCTGTTGGTTTAAAAAGGCAGTTAAAAATAATTTTGACGTAGTTAAAAACATAAAACGGTTACATAAAACAATAAGAATATCTGATGAATAAACGGCGATAATAAAACCAATTTTAGTATTCTACAGATTATACAGTTGGAGTGACAGTATCCGATTTTGCATTTAATTAAGATGCTAATCGGGCGATTGTTTGAATAGTATAAACCTTTCGTTTCTCTTTCAGTAAATATTTACGATAAATGTTTTTTTGGTTCTGTATGTTAAATGTTATAGTGAAGTATATTTCATAATTTGTTAAAATAAATTAATACTGTGATTAATACGTATTAGCGTTAAAGCGAAGTATATTTATAATTTATTGAATAGATCTTTGACATTAACGAATATTACGGATATACGTCATATATATTAAAATGAATATTTTATATTTTTAGTAACTTTTAATTTGGTTTGGCTTTTGCCTTTTGTGCGTCTCATATATCTTGTATAAAAGATTACCCAAAATGTTATTATTTAAGAATAATTATCACGTCCAAATGTTGCGATACTTCCCGTATTACGCTTAAAAAAACATTAGAATCTCGTTAGGACATCATAAAGCATAGAGAAACGTGCTAAGGTTTTCGCATTGTTTTTTAAAAGGGCCATGACAGGTGACATGCCTGGTAATGAGGAACATCCAACCCGTAAGGTGAACGCACACTTATCCGATCCGAACGCGCAGAAGGAGTCAAAGTCCAAAGCTAAAGAACACAGAAGGCCTGGCATTGGCAGGGAAAAATGCGCTGAAAAAATCAAATTCCTTTGTAGTACGTAACTACTAAAATGCGACCGCACTAGTAGATTCGACCGCATCAGTCGCGTAGCTTGTGATGACGTCTTCCGAATGAAGCTAGCATTCTGTTCTTATGTTTCAGATGATTGTTGGCGATTGATGATTGTTAGCAATTTTATGAGATTTCATTTAAATAATTCTAAAATTCATTCAGCGCGTTCGGTTCGTATAAGTGTGCGTTCACCTTTAACGTTCGTAAACCATAAACAGAATAATATTTGTGGGCGTAGAATATTCTGGAAAGATTTTAATGATAATTTCCATCTTCGTGGGATTAAGCCGGATTTCAAATTATATTAAATTCTAACGGCTCTGTTATATTATTATTTATAGTGCTAAGTACATTTTATGCGTAGAATTTCATTTTCAATTGGTATAAAAAGGTAACATTCAAGGTTTGGTTCTTATGAATAAGGTGAAACAATTGTATTAATCCGAGTTCGCTCCTCCGGGAGATAGAGATAAGCTTCGATAGGTATGTCAATTGAAATTGCTATATAGAACTATTTTATATTATTCTGAAGTCTAGAATGTTTATGAGGCTTAAGATATAATAAATTCATCATTATCGTCAATCATATTAGATATTGCAAAATTTTGTGTCAATAGTTTATTGATCACAAGTTAGGAACATTGTATTTATTGTATTTGGTACATGTAGTAATTAAATATAATGTTATATTATATTCATTTAAGAACAAAAGTAATTAACATTCGACTCCCATAATATACCCATGTCCATAACTGTGTGAGGCAGATGTATTTCGCATCTGTTTCACTGATCGATTTTCTTTACGGGCCATCTATTCGCTTATAAAGAATCGACCAGCCTTCTGTGTCCAGTCCAACGGAGTCTTCAATCCCTACTTATAATATTATAAATGCGAAAGTAACTCTCTCTGTCTGTCTGTCTGTTACGCTTTCCCGCTTAAACCTCTCAACCGATTTTGATGAAATTTGGCACAGACAATCACAGGAAATAGACTTTAGGATCCATCTAGAGTTTATACTTTTGCCTAGTTGGCTAGGGAAACTTTTGAAGTTTCTTTTTTAAATTTCAAGGTCGCGTCATGGCAATACCGTCACGTCATGGTGAACGGCGACGATTTTGGTATCTTTGGATCTGGCCAAAGAACTTTCACTTCTGACACGTGTACTCGGCACACTCGCTCTTTTTTGTATCAGGACTTATCATTTATTGGTATTAAAATTGTTTACGACGTGTTTTCAGAATTGGAGGGTTACCATGATGTCTTAAAGCAGTAGATAGTATTTCTAGTGTGGAAAAATGACAGAGATAAGTAAGTCGTCTAGCGTCATCACTTTCCCATACTGTAAATAATACTGCTTTAAGACATGGTAACCCGCCAGACCAATATACATAAAACATTCATAAACATCGGACAAACAGTTCCGGGGGAGTCTGAACAACAAAAAATTTACACCAATTTAACGACTATCTCAAACAATTCAACACGTCATTAACGCTACAGAACTTGTCAAATAAATATTTAAAGACAAGAAAAATAAGATACTCTTTTTGCTTGTTATAAACACACTAAAAATAAGATCCTCCTTTATTTATTAATTTTTAAAGGGAATATTTTCAGAATCACATTGTTTCTGCCATGTGAAGTTTCGACCGTAAGTAATCAATAAGACAAGGATTCGACATCCGCCTTTTGCCGTTTGATTGATAGCAGTTACACTCAGGGTTAAGTGAGTGATGTTCTGTCTCGGTATTCTTTTATATTGATACATTACGTATTGTGATGAAGAAGTATTGTCTGTCTGTAATGTGATTTGGGTCTTCTTAATATAGCTATAAGGGTTTTATGGTATAAACCTGGTTGTAATGTCTATGTATTATAAACTAGTGGTCTTATTTAAGTAAAATGAATTGTTATTAATGTTTTTGTTAAGATCGTTGTCTGTAATAATGAGTGTATTTCGTTATTGTTTCTTTCTAATAATATTTTGTTGATAATAAAATTATTTTCGTCTTTAAATTATCCATTATCGTAAGTATCGTATATTTGTAGTACTTACCAGCTTGTAAAAGTAACATTTTCTATTGACGTTTTCTCTACATTATTCTCATTTGATTTACAATATATTGAGAGCGATATCCATGATGTAGTTACGAGTCTATATTTTGTGTAACCTTTACAATATAGAACAAAAAGAACATTAACACAGAAAGATTGATAATAATTTGTATGCTGCTTAATCATCGTGAAAGAAATTAAGTTATAAGAAAGATATTGAGGTCGTATTTTTAGAGATTAATGAAGTATATATTTTTAGAAGTTTTGCTGTAGACATGTATGAAATAGGCAGACATTAGTCAGTCGATACAAAAAGCTGAAACAATTCAATGAAAATACAATAAAATATGTCATACCAAACACCATTTAGTAGAAATTTATTGCTATTTTTTATAAAAGTTTTACTCACTTGTCAATATGTTTGTGATAACTTTTTATCCTCCAGATAATCATTGATAGCGGCTGAATAATTTTTCATCTCATAAAAATGTAAAAGTTTACGTTTCTTAATATGTACAGGAAAGCTTTATTTACTTCAATATTAACTAGAGAGAAAATGTGAAATATGTAAAAATGTTAGCAAAGTCACATTTATTAAAATAATATTTTATGGATCATTTTTTTCGCGAATACGAAACAATAAGAAACAAAACAATTAATAATATTTAAGGATTCACTTTATTGCGAAAACGAAACAATAATAAACTAAGGACCTTTCGTTTGTACGTAGCCACGGATTTCTGTTTCCTTTTCTTGATTAATTGGAGAAACCAAAAATTCATATTTATTTCAATGCTATGCGAATACAACGATTTTTTACGCGCAGTAGAATACTAACTAGACGCTATAAAGTGGGATTACAAGGGAAAGTAATATCTAACTTCAGTGGGATATAAAATTTTGATATTCGGTCAAGTTGGCTTTATTTAAAGGCGCAATTCCAACCTGTTTATGTTTTTTATACTGCGTGAAAGTCGTGAATTCCCGGTTACAATTTATGAGCTTTAGTTTTAGGTATTTTTGGCTGCGTTCATAAAATATGTTTGTAATTTGTACGCACGTGGTTTATTTATGGTTTTGATGGGAAATGGTGGCTTTATTGAGTTAGCTTTTGTGTTTTTGTTGATTATACCAAAGAGAAATAAAATGTATATTGCACGCCTCATAAGCGAAGCGTTGAGGTGGGTACTACTGTCACTTCGCGCAAAACATCTGATTTTTCAAACTTAAAATGTCTTTATGTATCATACATTGCACTTGTAAGATAATACATACACACACATATTAAGAAAAAACACTATTTTTAACGTTCATGATATTTTTGATGTCATTTTTGTTATTTAAACTAGTTAAAAAACAGTTTAAAAAAGTTCTGTCTTGGACGTCCGTGTGTCTGTATGTGCGGATCCTTTTTCTTGTTAACACGATAGCGACCGAAATACTTTACTAATCGAGTCTTTTTTTTTCTCTTACGCTTGAGTATGCTCAGGAATAGAACCCTTTCATTTTTCAGGGTCTGATTCGATGTGGTTTAATTGTTATTAAATAAACAAAAATAATAATTAATAAATATTTATTAAAAAAAAATTATGAGGCGTGCACTTTTGGATTTTCCAAATTATTTTTTATTGCACGTGAGATATTTAATGATCGAAATTGTTTTTGAAATGTACTTTTGGATAGTTTCTGTTATTGTTTTTAATTTGAATAGTAGGTATTTGTTCTTTCTATACTTTTAAAACGGCATTAAATGTAGCTTACAAACGAGTTCGGATTTTAGAGTGCTACAAAGAACACTAGTCCAAATAACTTACTTATTTCAAATAAGTACTAATAAAATTGTATGAAGGTATAAAAATAGGTATCCATGGCAGCAACTAGATTTTCCATTATATTCCAGAATGAAATAGGAAGAGGAACGTAAAACATTCTTTATAAATTTTAATAGACATGAATAGATCCACTATGGTTTTGTTCGAGTAGGGAACTAAGGATTTCTAGTTTTAATAAATGTACGAACACCAGCGCTAAAATAGTTCGAATCTAGGCTATACGAACAAAAAGATCATCTATATTCATAAAAACTCATCTCTGCCGAAGTGTTTTTCAATTACTGTCCCTCGTGGAATATAAATCAGTTTGATATTACGGTCGTCAGAGCGCTGTCACTCAAAATGTATATTATGTATATTTTTGCAAGGACTTTTGCAAATTATTCAAGATAGCAGTTGTTTTCCTGGATGGAGCAATACTTATTGTTATGTTTATTACTTTTTAGTTAACCTGTTTTTTGTGAACAAAAAAGGTACTTACCTAGTTGACACACTGATATAGCAGGAATCAGATAGACGTTATTATGTAATATTCGGTTGCCATTTATGAACTCAGTAGTAAACAGTATTTTATACCATGACGTAGTTAATTATAAACCTAGGATTAAAGTATATATGCCTATATAAAATACTGGCAATGTCAATTTAACGTTTATTAGCACTAAAGCTACCCTGTGAGCAATATAATCGTAAAATTTAGGTCTAAATTATCTAGATTAGCTGTCTCCTGGGTGATTTAATAAGCAACGCTCGTCGTTACAAGGAAAAATGCTCTGAAGTCTCCTACTTTATATAATTAAACGTTTTAAAGGTTCCACTTTATGTTTAACATCTTTTTAATGAAAATTCTTCGCTTGTAGTGAGTTGTAACGAGTGACTTTATTATGTTGTAAGTTAGTGAGATTTTGATACAAATGTAGCCGTTTTATGATAGGCTACTTCATTTGTAGAAATAAGTTTTTATTCGTATTTATTACGTAGAGATATTTTTAAGAACATTCGGCTACTTTTAATATTCTTAAAATTGTTAATTGTAAGCATTGAGATATACATATGGAGACGACACCGCCTACATCACTTATGTTCCGCTCAACATAAGCCATATGGCTTAACTGCACGCTCATTTTTTATTTGTTTTAAAGTGAAACGCATCAAATATGCCTTCGTGTGTGTTACGATATTGCACAAATAATACAAATAATACGGAAAAGTAACTAACGTAACTTTTCATCGGTAAGTACCTAACTAGATAATAATTTTTAAAACTTAGTTAGAGCAAAAAAATGGCGCACAGATTTTGTTCGTGGTGTCTCCTCCATACGTAGTAATATTATCGCAATGATTGTAAGTATACAATTTGTAATTTTTTTACTTCAATTCAATATATTTTTTCCAAAAAGTAATGTTTCAACATTGAGATAATATTAATAGGAGACGACACCGCTTACATCACTTATGTTCCACTCAACATACGTCATGTGACGTATGTTGAGCGGTATTTTTTAATGGTTTTAAAGTGAAACGCATCAAACATGCCTTCGTGTGTGTTACGATATTGCACAAATAATACAAATAATACGGAAAAGTGCAAAGGAATAACTTTCATCGTTAAGTACCTAACTAATTAATAATTTTTAAAACTTAGTTAGAGCAAAAAAATGGCGCATAGATTTTGTTCGTGGTGTCTCCTCCATACGTAGTAATATTATCTCAATGTGTTTCAAGTAGATTTATGAATTTCCTTTATTTTTTTTTTGCTTGTAACATTCCTGTGAATAAACTTGCGATTTGTTTTGTTATTTACACACTTTAAACGCTTTGTTAAGTAGTTTATCGGATCCAGATAATAACAAGGTGAAATGAAAAAAAAATCAAAGTTTCATGCAGTTAAAATTTTATTTACGCTGCAAGAATACAAGCTATAAACGCACTCGAAGTAATAAATAACAGCAACTGGAGTCAACTATGTTTTATTACCTGTATGAAATATGGGAAATCAAATAAGTGTTGTATGTCCTTTATTTATGTATGGTAGGATTTAATTGCTTGGTGGATATGGGTGAAAATATATCTTTCCAATAAATCGTATAGTTTTATCGTTATACATTTTACGGCTAGCTATTCTCTTCAAATTTACTGAGATTTGAGATAAAGATGTTGATTTTATAAACTAGGTAATAACTATGAAGTACTAATCTTTTTCGCCAGAACCATCAATGCTATAATAAACTAACTAATAGATAAACATAAAACGGTTATATATACTAGATTTAATAATAAATATTTTATATTAACGACGACGTGGTTGGCGCAGTGGTAAAGTAACTGCCTACTGAGCCGACGGTCCCGGGTTCGATCCCCGGTCAGGGCAAATATTTGTGTGATGAACTCAATTATTTGTTCTTGGGTCTGGGTGTTATTATCTATATATGTATTTATTAAATATTATATTAATCGTCGCCTAGTACCCACAACACAAGCCTTAATTGAGCTTACTGTGGGACTAGGTCGATTTGTGTAATAATGTCCTATAATATTTATTTATTTATTATTTTCCACAATACAGATTTGTGTTGAACATTTATACTGCACTTTGGGTAACAACTATAACGTAATAAAATATATTATAAAATAAAAAAAAAAAGATTAAAAATGCTCCATACAAATCTGTTTTTCTGTTAGCCTACGCCATCTGTGCCGAGACGCCAACTGAATTCGAAATAAATATAACTAGTACAAAACTAAGTTGCGAAGGGTGCATTGTTAGAGACCTTTGTGGCCATGATATATCGCCAGTAAATCTGGAAACACAATAAGTATTGGCAGGTGGCCGTATTTCACTTCTGTAATCACGTAACTTAATTACCATACGTTTTAAGCATATTCGTTCTAAAAATTAGGTTACTGTGTGGTTTAATTGTGAATTTAAAAAATAATTTGGGTAGATCTTTGTGGATTCCGTATCGGTATATATATACCTATGATGGTTTTCGTAATAACAAATTATGCACGAAATAATTATTGATCGAAATAAATAGTTATTAATGAATCTTACTAAATTTAATTTAAAATTGGTAAATTTAATTTACACGTAAAACATAGAGCAAATCGTGAATAACTTTTAATTATTATCACGTGTTATCTGTATTGCATTTAAAACAATAAAATCAGTAGCCAGATAAGTTTTACTAAACTGTGTTAAAATCTGAAGTGCTTAAAGCGACCTTAACGGAGAGTGATTAAAGGAAGAATTGAGAATTCAGCTCGCATCATCGTTCAATTGACAACGGTAGCAAAAGTAACATTACTTAAAATAAAAATACCTGCAAAGGCATTAATAATAAAATTATACTTTTTAAATATTAACGTTTCAGTAGGTATCAAGTTACCATACATACATATCCTTGGATAAACACATCAAAATAAGATTTCCCCCAAACGATAGATAAAAATAGCCTCCCTTCACACATCCCTTGTTCGATATTCAATGGAGTGTTATTATTAAACTGTTGCCAGTTAAGCGTTAATCACACGTTACACAAGATGTTAACGGTCGGTTAATAATCGACCCTTGTAAGGGTAATAAGGAAAACGAATTTTGGAAGAAACGTGATATTTTTGGAAGCTGTAGGTATGTATCAGAGTCATCTTGACATACAAGTTTTATCTAGTTCGAGATTCATTACTTATAGGTATAAGATAAAAAATTGTCAATACAGATTATTTTTATTACAGAAATTATATGTATTACTGCGTTTTCACTGTTAGATAGTATATTTATCTAGGAAGGCTATGCTATATGCGACTGACCAGTTGGCTTGGTTGGTAGTGGCCCTGCCTTCCAAGCCAGAGGTCGTGGGTTCGATTCCCACCCAGGGCAAATATTTGTGTGATGAACATAGATGTTTGCTCTGTGTCTGGGTGTTACTTATCTATATATGTATTTGTTTAAAAATTATATATGTATGTTTATCAGCCATCTGGTTTCCATAACACAAGCGAAAGCTTAGTATGGGATCAGATCGTGCCGTGTGTGAAAATTGTCCTGAAATATTTATTTATTATTATTTATTTATATATTTTCGTCACACTAAGACTGGGTATATACCCAGGTATATACTCCTATATAGGAGCGAAGTTATGCGGGTACTACTCCGCGGTAACCGCAGTGTGCTACTATTTAATATTTTTTAACATGTGTTTTACAGCACGTATCGGTGTTGAAACATAAATTTGACAAATCCACATTGTAGGTAATATGAAAACAGATATGTATCACTGCGATACGTGGAGGTGAAATATACGTATGTACGTAAAATTGAGAATATAAAAAATAAAGCTATTTGTTATTTTTGTTTCCTAACGTGTGTTATAATATTGTACGATGTATTTTACCTTATTCACGTGATTTGTTTAACGAATTATTTAAGATGATTTTAATTTGTAAAAAGTGGACATTTTTGAATTCATAAATTACATTTAAAGAGAAATCAATTTTTGTTTCAAATAGTTTGGGAACCCTTCGACCACTTTATAAATTTTAGTAGGTAATGAACACAAAAACAAAATTAACCATAGGACTCGTTTTAGTGATAAATATAATACTCATCCATAACATGAATTTTTCAAAACATCTGCCGTGTTCGTATGCATAAGTCCGTTGCCAAGCAACCGCAATATCAAGAACCTTCCGTATTACAAAAAAAAGTTGATGAAAACGTGTTGTACAATTTGTATTCGCGTCTCGCCAAATTGCGTTACACATACAGTAATCTCTTAAACCATACGAGTTCTTGGAATAAACATGGTTTATTAATCTGTTTACACATTGTTTGTATGATTACGTTTCCGAATTTATGTTTAACTCCATTTCCTTTATCGTGAGCAAAAGTTTAAAACAAAATATCGAATTTGATGTTTAGTTAAAAGTTCACCCTAAGTTAATTTCTCAGAAATATTTGCTTTTGAGTCTATTAAATGTAATCAAAATAAACAATCGTACAATATTGTTTCTTAAATCCTTTATTTATTCACAAGTACAAAAAGACAATAATATCAAAAATGTATTCCAAGTAAACGAACGGGGACACAAAATTGTTTCTACAAGCCGATTCAGTATGGATTTTCTTGGTACGGATGAAATTCCGTAGGGACTACAAAAAAGCGTTTCAATTTGTGATGTATGTATTTATTTCTAGTTCTCGGAGGATTGCAGCTCATTCCGACAAACTAATCGAAAACCTACTTTTTGCGAATCGAATCGGTGCAGGGACGCCCTGCGACATCGTACTTGGATTTAAATTAGAGCAAGCTATTTAGCATTTATGTTCGAACCCTGTTTGGGTCTTGGAATTGGGAATCAAACAGAATTCATTCATTAATTATTCCTTTTAAATTGTGATGTCAATTGTTTCCTTGAATGTACGTTCAAAGGTTCTATTTTAATATTTAGATTGTGATTATTATGTTGTAATATTAAGCTCAATGCATTGTTTAAATTTGAAAAGAAGGTTATATTGTCATTAATTTCATATATTATAGCGTATACGTATCGTTAGCTACTATTAATCCATACTAATATTATAAATGCGAAAGTAACTCTGTCTGTCTGTCTGTTACTCAATCACGCCTTAACTACTGAACCAATTTGCATGAAATTTGGTATAGAGATATTTTGATACCCGAGAAAGGACATAGGATAGGTTTTATCCCAGAAATCCTACAGGAACGGGTTTTTCTTTGAAAACGCGGACGAAGCCGCGGGCGGAAAGCTAGTGTTTAATAACTGTTAATTTATTAATATAAGATTTAGTACCTAATGAAAATGTTGATCAGCAGGTTAAATAATACAAATAAAATACGTAGAATCATTAACATTTAACTTAACATTTACGAGTAGTTTACGGAGAATGTGTGGGAGTTTCTGTTGAATCAACCAATGGAAAATAAAATCATGTTTATTTTTGTTTATATCCCTTATCTTGTTGTTTCCGTAACATCAACATCTTCCGTAAGTTAAGAATAAGTTTGCATTTTAATAGTGTCATTGAAACTGCTTAAGATTGTCTTCTCTCGTTTTTCACAGTTTTAAGATTCAGTAATAAATATTGAAGTAACCTGCGTTTATTATTTTGTTTTCTAAATATGAGTCGTTAAGCAGTGTTTTGTGTTGACTTCTGGTACTTATAAGAGAGTATTCCCCACACGTATCGAGATGATATAAAAAGTTGTTCTCGTATATTACGACGCTGTATTATTTTCATGATCGTCATATTCTCACTATTGAAAGTAGCTGAACTGAAAGATCGGATTTGAACTATAGACCGATCTTAGTTTATGAAATGACGAATTACATAATATGTACTTTGTAGTTATTGTTGTTTTTTATACGATCAATGTTCAATAGGCACAGATCGAAACGTTTAATTATTCTCGAATATGATGTCCACCTAGACCAAGCTGCTTCGCTCAACAATTTCGCGCGGCTGTTCTCCCTGTCTTCGTCTGTTCGCCTAAAATATAAGTAAAGATAAAGATAAAAAATAATACATATAAAGGATTGAATATGGGACATAACATTATCATGGTTGATTTTACAATCAGCAAGAAAACCTTAAGCGTAAGATTAAACTTTTTTATTATCATTCGAAATAATAAAAATATACATGTACAAATAAATTTTTCTCTATAAAGTTAACTTACGATGAAAAAAACTCTTATTTATTTCTACTATAAAAATAAAACGTAAATGGAGCTGGTGAAGTGAAGCATTTATTTTAAATGCTCATATATCAGAGAGTGAATATAATATTTTTATATGAAAACATGTTAAAAACTTTGTTGTTGTTATTCGAAAAGGCTACTGAATGGATTGGACTGAAATTTGGTATGCAGATTATGGTTTGGAATTATTTAAATGTTTGCTTTGTATTTTATTTCCTTTTATTTTTATTGCTTTAAAAATATAATAAACTAGCAAACCGGGCGAACTCCGTTTCGCCCCCAGAGACACCTTTTCTTTGCTATAAACCTCACGGAGCCCGAGACCTTTCCAACCAAAACCGTGGAAATCGGTTCGTGCATTCTGGAGTTATAGCGTCAGGAAGGAAAACACGACTTATTTTTATATAGTAGATGTCTGTAAAATAATGTGAACGCTGTCCATTTTATACTGTTTCTATATTAGTTAATATTATGTATACTCAAACTACATGGTACTAAACAACGGTGATAAATTATAATTATATAAAAAACTAGCTGCTCCGCGCGGTTTCACCCCCGTGGCTCCACCCCTGTTGGACGTAGCGTGATGATATATAGCCTATAACCTTCCTCGATAAATGGGCTATCTAACACCGAAAGAATTTTTCAAATCGGACCAGTAGTTCCCGAGATTAGCGCGTTCAAACAAACAAACAAACAAACTCTTCAGCTTTATAATATTATATAAAAAATGTAAATCTCATCTTTCCGGAAGAGCCAGAAAGTTTTTGGAAACGGCTGTACCTTTTCTCACATAATATAGCCAAGAACAATGAATAAGCAAGATTTTGGATTAAAAACTTGAAACTCTGAGACCAGAGCTACAAAAATACAGACACATAAAGTTAATAACATTCTTTGCTTCGGACTTCAAGGTCATTTAAAATTTATAAAATTATAACTATATGTAACAAACGCTGTAGTCCCAAAACGATTAATTTTGTTGATGTTTGATACCTATGTTACAAATACTATATTCCTAAAACAATAAAAAAATGTAACCAATCAGGTTCATCAGCTTTTTTGTGTATTTATTTTTTGACTAGCTGCACTTCGCGGTTTCACCCGCGTGGCTCCGCTCCTGTTGGTCTTAGCGTAATGATATAATGCCTTTAGGCAATCTAACACCGAAATAATTTTTCCAGTATTCCAAATCGGTCCAGTAGTTCCTGAGATTAGCGCGTTCAAACAAACAAACTCTTCAGCTTTATAATATTAAGTATAGAATTATAGATAACGTAACTTTTTAAAATTTACATAAGTAATAGTAAACATAAAGTCATGAATTTCAGCAAGTATGCGACAATATACGACATACATGTATACAGAATCTGCTGCAGAAATAAAAACGCAGCGAATCGTGCCCACTCGGAAGTTAATGGGTCAGAATATCTCGACGTAATACGTTCCAATGTTCTGAAATATAACGTTCGCTGTTTCTTTGTGGAATAGAATCATGTAGTTTCTAGAATGATCATGTATGTCTTGATGTATATTTTGTTCTTGCATATATTGGTGGGTTCAGATGCTTGCGTGCAAACTTTGCACGGCAAAGTGACATTTAACGATTACAAGCACGGGCACAGGCGTGTAAACATGTTGTTGTGCATGCGCCCGTGTTTGTTTGTTTTGGGGGCTGATTGCTGGGCTGCTTGCCGGGCTGCTTGTCGGGCTGCTTGCCACGCATCTGAACGTACCATATAATATATAAATTTAATGACAGTGAAGTCTTTTTGATGGGAAAGGCTAAGATTGCAAGGCGCCCGTTAATTTATAAATTAATTCTTTTGAAATATTAAACGCTTGTTTTTCAGAGGTTCGCCTATTCAGTGCTGCAATTACATTTGATGTAAATTCGTATGTTTTATTTAGTTTTATCCTCTCTTTTATTTATTATGAGTGAAAACTATACTTAATTTATTTTAAATGGACTTCATTGCTATTTATATTATGAAGGTACTAGGAATTTATGATGTATATGTGTATGTATTATGTTGTCGGATATTGGATATATTTGAGATTAATTAAATGGAGGTATTACAGTGTATTAGATACGCCTAAGAGTTAATTGCTTGCACGTATAATGTACCTAGGTATATCAACCAGACTAATACATTAGTATGATAATCATATCTATTACGTTACTGATCTTAGAATATGATACTTATGGATAATAATTATAAGCTCATTAAAGAATATTAAAACTGGCCAAGTACGAGTCGGACTCGCGTACGAAGGGTTCCGTTATGCGTACTATCTATAATAGAAAATAATTGATTGTATAGGGTATTAATATTTAATTTTAATTTTAAGTATTTGTTGTTATAGCGGCAACGGAAATACATAATTTGTGAAACTTTCAGTTTTCTAGCTGTCACAGTTTATGAGATACAGCCTGGAGACAGACAGACAGCGGAGACTGTAAATAGTGTCCTGTTTTACCCTTTGGGTACGGAACCCTAAAGATAGCTTTCTCTGTCCCTATGTCCCTTAAATCTTTAAAACTACGCTACGGATTTTGATGCGGTTTTTTTAATAGATGGAGTGATTCAAGAGGGAGGTTTTAGTATATAATTTATTAGGTTTTAGACAAAGCGGGTGAAGCCGCGGTCGGTAAGCTAGTATTCTATATAATAAAAATGTATTTACAACAAAATTTATATACTTAACGCAAAATACACTAAATCCAATTCGAAGTGCGGAGTTTTCCGTGAAGTTTCACTGTAAAGTTTTAAAGAAAAATTGTAAAAGGGTACTTGTTGGGAACGGAACGTCTGTACATTTACTTTAACTAATTCGTTAGCTTGGACGGATTGTCTTTATTTTCTCCCTTTCTTGCTTTAAATCAAACTGGGTTAATTAAAAATAAATTACAGTACTCTAAAAGCAGTTGGTGATATTGCTCTTTTAGTAAATTAAGTTTATGTTTGGAATGTTATGAATGCTCCTGGAATTGTGAATGGACCTGTAATCTTTAGATATGAATGTACATAAATTAAGGGAGAGGATAATCTTTACGTCTTTGAGTGAACTGGGTAACAATAATATAATATTAAGTGAATTGAGACAGCTATGACAGAGTAGAAACAAAAAATAGAAACTAATTTTGGACGTTCTTAGAAATTTGATTTGTGCGAATGGGTACATTATTTTACTGTTTATTTTCAACTTTAGGACTTCAGGATACTTCTTACGCAATGCAGTAAATTTCACTAATTAATGGTAGGTATTTGAACTCTGTTTCCAAGAGGAAAGTTTATGCACAGGATCCGTCTTTCTTCCAAAGAAAGAAAAGATAACAATACAAACAACATTATCAAAAGAAAAAAAAAACATACACTTCAACTTTTAACGATGTATTGCTGGCATGATAAAAACTCTTCGTTTATGGCTTACCAACAATGGACGGAAGTTTTGAAATTTCGTTAAAAATTTTCGCCATTACAAGGGTCTAAGAGGCACCGTGAAAGGGAAAATGATTTATGCATGGTATGTGTTCAGCACATTAGCACGTTTCGAGCAGTCGCTTTTTAAAACTTTGCCGGGTATCCTAGTATTTCAAAGTTCCGTGATTAATTATAAATTTAATACCTTAGTCGATGTGAGCTTGAGAAATTACGAACAAGAGAAAATCGTACATATTTTTGGGTTTGAAACGAAAGTAAATAAACAAAACGGTGCAATAGAAACAGAACACATTTAAAATATTTTATTATAAAGATAATATTTTAGATAATATTTTATTATTATAAAGATAATAATCAGAAAATTCAAACTATTAAGAGAATTTCTGGGTTTGAAATGAAACACAACACTTCTTAAATATCTCAAAATAAATTAAATAACTAAATGACTGACTATTATTAATATAAGGTTGCTCATAACGTTTCTCAGATTAACTTAAAATCATATACTGTTTATGATTCGTCGATTGCCTAGTTTTACTCCGGTATAATGTTACATGTGCCAAAGATTTTAGTGCTCAAACTGTGTATTATATTCTACATTTTTTCTTCTATAATAATAAACCAAACCAAGCGTAATACGCCTGTTTATTTTACTAAACTTTATCATTATAGGTGTGGGCGAACGCCTACGCTTTGTGAATGTAATACCAACCGCTTGAGTTCTATCGATAGATCACTCGTGTATGATATAAAATATTACTGCTATCGTAATACTGATGAATATATTTGATACGTATTGTGGGTATAGTAATAAGAATTCAGGTATTATACGGCTCCACTCGCGTGAAAAGTCTTTCATTCGAGAAATAAAAAGCCTTTGTGCTAATCTAAATAAATCTACATCTGTTACATCGGCGATGAAGTGACAAACATGTATGGAAACTCATGTGTATTGTATGAGGGTTATAGTAGTTTAAGTTGGTGCCTTTGCAAAGAAACATAACGTCTACGGATACCGAGTCTCTCTTCCTGTCCTTTGATGCCATGAGTGCCGTGAGAAGACTTGTGTACTCGTTGCAATCACCTACATAGGTACTGTTAATAGCAGTAATTTTTATTCGACTTTGGTAAGTCTTAGTTCCTCAGAGCTCCAAGTTCTTACAGTGAATTAATTAAGTATGCCCTGATTTTGCGCGAATATTCCTCTTTTAATATGTCTTATCCATATAATGTGAATATACTATATCATGTTTTCATGAATAAAAAATTTACAATGATTTATGCATCTAGAGATATTGTTTTAAAGACTTAAACTTTTTTTATAAGTTTATGTGCAAGATACGAATAAGCAAACATTTTAAGTAGATTGCCTTGTAGAACGTACCTTATCCTAAATCTCTAACACTATAGAACGTAATAACCCAGAAGGTTCCATCCAATTCAAACAAAATAGTATTCAAATTAATAAACAACAGACAGACAGTTGTCATGTTTAATTATAATATAATCTACAATTCAAATAGCTATAGAATTTCAGCAAATAGAATTAACGATTGGCTGAGACGCTTCGATCAAATACACTACACAATTTACGTTTCACAGAGTCTATCAATCACCTTTTTTATCATTGATGTTGTCCATAATATAAGTCAATAGAAAAACATTATATTTTTTAATCTGTGACATCCTTTAAACATTTTGTAGAATAAAAAGAAAACAATATGAAAGACGCGGGATCGAACAACTCCTCGTGGTTGATTTTTTTATTTTAAAAAAATATATATTTATAAAGCATTCGAATCTTAGCTAAAATATAAAACAATATGAAGCTAAGCTTTAAAAAAAACTGTTTATGCTAATTTAATTTTGTACAAACTGATAAAAATCAAGTTTTTTTTTTACGATAGGGCCAGATTAATTACGTTTGTTAATGAATTAACATAAAAAGGATAAGCTCTATAAAACGAATATAACAATAAGTCTGCCTTTTTCGCGCCAAAGGGTTGCCTAAAGCAACAGACAGTAAAAAGCCCGCGAAAGCGAGTCGCATTTCCTTTTACATTTTTTTTGTGTATTCAGCCAAGTTTTATGCGCGAGTCTTAGTTATTTAAAACTCTTTAGTGCTGATAATTATAAATACAAAGCGTAATAATATAATATATTTGTTTTATTATTGTATGAACATGGTTATAAATTAGGTTATTATTATTAACGTTATTTTGTTAATTCGAGTATTAAGTTTCGTTCAAAAATGAAAAACTTTTTCTTGTTTGAATTTGAGTAGGTGAGTTTAAAAATCGAAATCCACGAGATATTTATTTTATCACGTTCACAGTTAAATGTTCTAAACGTCGGGTTGGATAAAATCTATACTAATATTATAAAGCTGAAGAGTTTGTTTGTTTGTGTGAACGCGTTAATATCAGGAACTACTAGACCGATTTGAAAAATTGTTTCGGTGTTAGATAGCCCATTTATGGAGGAAGGCTATAACAATCTATATAATAATCACGCTAAGACCAACAGGAGCGGAGCACTGCGGGTAGAACCGCGGGGCACAGCTAGTTACATATAAATCGTACTTACTTAAAAACTTTAGATAACAAATTGAGCTTTAGCTATAATGCGACCTTTTGATTTCTTACGTCTAAGATGTCATGGAAGAAAGAAAGATAAGGTAGGTATATACCTACGCGTAAATTTTTAACTTTATAAAAGACACTGAAAATCAGTGTAACAACTGCATTGCAGCGTTTGCTGAGTAGCTGTAACTACGTTTCATGCCTCTAATTACTTTTCTTTTTAGTATTGTGATTGTTACTCGACTCGTATTATTGCAACATTTTATAAGCTATTTTAATACAGTATTTTCTTCCGGTCTATGTCTACATTTTATGTGCCTTAAATCATGAAATTAAAATATAAAAATAATGCTATGTAGTTCATCGCAAAATGGTTACCATCAAAATTTCCTCCCATATAAGAAAAATAAGCACACGAAGTATATACACACTTTTTCTAATAAATATATTAACTACGTACCTCGATTCAAATTGCTATTGCACATTGCAGGTTTTTGCTTTACCATTTCGTTTCACGATAATTATTATTTAATAGCGTTGAGAGTTGTCATACTGCACTTGTATGCAATACAACTTGCACGTTCCCACATTTATGAGGAATAACCATTAATTAGTTTATTTTAACACTATAAAATATACTTAAAACGATCTTGTCTGTTTGCAATTAACTGAATTATTGATAGTAACTACATAATATAAGACAGTCTTCCATTCACGAAAAGCATAAACATTTTTAAAGAGATTTTCGTGCGATTTTTACAGTAGAGGTAGATAAGAATTATGATAAAGGATTTTAATTTGTAAATTGTCAAATGTATAGTACTATATTAAATTAGTAAAGTATATTACTGAACCAGTAAGTATAAGATTATATTTTATTACCTCACTAGCTTACCGCCCGCGGCTTCGCCCGCTTTATCTAATCTAATAAATTATATACAAAAACCTTCCCCTTGAATCACTCTATCTATAAAAAACCGCATCAAAATTCATTTTTTGCATAGTTTTAAAGATTTAAACATCTGACATTTAAACATTTAAGCATCGGACCAAGGGACAGAGAAAGCGACTTTGTTTTATACTATGTAGTGATAAAGGGCTCACTGAAAATCGGTGCTGCGGTAACATTGCGTCACAGATTACTTCACTATCACACCTTTAATGATTTCATGCAGAGGCTACATGTAATCAAAATATATTATCATTTTATTTATGCTCATGAAATAATAATATACCCTCATTTATTTAACTTTACGTAGAGCAATATATTCCAATATCATTCCCCTTTTCGAATTTCACACTAAGTCTTTATATGTAAAAAGCAAAATTAAAAGATACATAGATACAAATACGTAGAAAATACAATTCCGAAGCCCTGTTTCTATTGAGCTTTTAAAAAATCGAATTCAAATAAAATACCCAAATAAAAATAAATTATTCAAAAACCTTTTTAGTTTCTTCAGTACCGGTGCGAATAATAATCTTGTAAATACCCAGGGGTTTCTCTCTCACTGTCAACGGAACTCGTTATTTCTTTTCGGGAAAACGATAAATAACATGATAATTAATATTGTTATTTGTTAAGAAAATAGAAAACAGCCGTCTATAGTTTATCGTATATTTTTTTAAATTTATATTACTACAGTACTTATAACGTCTTAATAAAATGTAATAATTAATCTTAATAAATGTAATAAATGTATGTAATAATAAAATAGTTAGTTAGTTAATATTTTATGGCACAAAAAAAAGGCGAAAATCTATATACAAAAAACTCAAACAGTGCTTACGCAGTACAATATTATGCACATATCTTTAAATAAGGTAATTTTTTCTTCCTTTCCTCAATAATATTAACGATGTATCCACAACATAGACTAGAGTAGCTAATTTTTGAAACAAAAAAAAATCGCAGTCGGATGAAACCCATTAGAAAAGGTATGTATAAAAGTGTGCCTGATTTAGTAAAAGCTCATTATCACACTGTTTGTATGCATTTCCTGAGAACATTTATTATGGTGGTGTTTATTTTTTTTTACACCATATGAAAGTAGAGATTTCAATGAATAAAAGGCACCCCAAGTTTTTGAAAAAAGCTGATATTTTGACGGGTGACTTTTCGATTGAAAATTAGGTTGTTTTTTGGTATTCATTCAAAATAAGGCGAAAAAATAAATATTTTCAATCAAATAAATTACAGTGTATTTGGGACATAATAAAGTAAGTTTCCACCAAATTTCGTAGAAAAAAAATAAATTTTGAAGTAGATAGAAATAAAAGACCAAAAACTTGGTTTTTTTAATTTTTCACCTAAATTTTTAGGTTATGTGAAAAAATTGTGAATACAAAAGTTGTAGAACTTTTAATTACCTACAATTTTGCCATTGAACTTTTTTCTATAGGACTTGTAGTTTTGTCGGAAATCGAGAGTAACCATTTTTTTCTCTTAAAAGCTCCCCCCTCCCGCTTCCCGAACTCGGATTGACCGTAATTTATTTTTCCTTACATTTTTATCATATTCCCCTCCTTTTCTAATGGGTTTCATCCGACTGCGATTTTTTTTATCTTTTCATTATTTTCAAAGGCTTCTACCCCAGTCTAGTGGAAGTCGAATAAATAAAACCTTTAAGATTCATAGTTAACTAGAGGTCCGCCCCGGCTTCGCCCGTGGTACATATTTCGCAATAAAAGGTAGCCTATGTCCTTTCTCGGGTATCAAAATATCTCCATACCAAATTTCATGCAAATTGGTTTAGTAGTTTAGGCGTGATTGAGTAACAGACAGACAGACAGAGTTACTTTCGCATTTATAATATTAGTATGGATAGTCTGGATGTCAACGTATTTTAATAAAAGAAAGGCAAGTTCTTGTAAGCTTAAAGTGGTCTAAGAGTAAAAGTGCCTATTCACTGTGTATTATCTAGACTAGCGCTTGTCTGAGGTTTTGTTCAAGTAGCCTATTTAATGGTGTAGAATTTTTAACACGCTTTTATTAGCTTTACCTGTAAGTTGTGATTGTGTGATCGAAAAATTACACCTTTTAAACATGTAAAGAGCTTATTACATGTTTTAAAGGTGTAATTTTTCGATTCGATTTTGATACACTTTAAATGGACAGATTTAAATAAATGCTTGTACGACTATCAAGTTTTTAAAGCGTATGTTTACTAAACTAATTAGTTTAATATAGTGTTCATTTAATACAAATAAAATGCGAATTTACGTCACTTACTTTTACATAGAATATTCCAAGGTAGAGCGTGTGGTGTAGAGCGTAAGCTCATACTCGAAATTTTTTCATACATTAAACTCTTACAAGTGTTTATGAATATGTGAGTATTATTTTAAACTACCCACAATTTGGAAAGTCGATATCGTATTTTATAATAGATAGTGTGGTTCTCAAGGAGGTATAAATATTATATGTTAAGTTTTAGACAAGAGGGTGAAGTCGTGGCCGGAAAGCTACGTTTATAATAAATCTACTGTCCAAATTGTTTTTATCTGATACTTTCCACATATCTATCTGTATGTTACAATAAAGAATCGCCAAATGTGTGCACGGCTCCACCGATTCGACATTTTTTAACACAAGGAAGGTTCTTATGGAGAGAAATCTCTATAAGGAGCAATAGAGCAGATCAACGTCTGACGGGGCAGCTATGTATCATTGCCCAAATTAGAAAACTACACTCCGTAGTTGTGCCTAAAAGATTTGCATATAACTATAAGCTAAAGCGCTTGACTGACAAGGCTCTTAGGATGTTAGGGCCTGAATGGACGCTCATACGGCAGTGTAGAATCACGCGTAGGGTGGGCCGCACGTGCGCTGTTCGAAGTTCAGTCGTAACTTGTGTTGTGTAGTGTAGTGTGTTTTAGTAAATGGTAAGTTTAAATATTATGGAGTTTATTTAAAAAAAATGCTATAATTTTTTTTTAATTTGTCAGAATGTTTGAAACAGTCTTTTTCCGCGTGCGAGGATAAAAATATTGTTTGTTGGTTGTGATTGTTGTAAAATTGTAAAATAATACAGTGAGTGATTTTAAGCAATTAAAAAAACATGAAGTTTTCAGTTGTATTTTGTTTTGTTAACTAGTATATTGTTTTATAGATACTTATTACATGAATAGGTAACGGGAAATACGCTTTGAAAGCTAGCAAGCTTTTCTTTTTCATTCGAGCTTTCTTCAAACTTACTCCTTTCAATATTATTTAATAGGAGGTAAAGAATTATTATTTATTCTTTTGCTATTTATTGAGGTGTTGAAAATATTATCTTAATGTGACATGGTAATTGGTTATAAATGTTATAGAGTATCTATAAAAATGAAACCCGTTTCGCGTTGTTACGGCATCACGCGCGAACGGGTGGACCGATTTCGATTATTCTTTTTTTATTCTATTCCTTGAAGTACGAGGATGGTTCTTATGTAGAGAAAACGTAAATATGTACCACGGGCGAAGCCGGGGCGGACCGCCAGTTTTATATAAAAATCTTTTTTACTTTGATTTAAAACATAATGAATTTAACATAATGAACTTGATTTTGACAAGTATTACTTGATTATAGAAATTATTTGCTTTAAATATAGTAATATTAATAAAATAATTAATGAATATTATTCACATAACAATATATTAATTAAACAAAAGCAGCTTGAAGGCTTAACAATATAATATTATTATTACACAATACACGGTTTTTACCTTATATTTATCTACTCTGCGAAATGATAAAAACAATAAAAAAATATTTAATACATATTATGTTATTAATATATACCTAATATAACATTTTTATTAAACCCAAAACTATAGCAATAAAGAATGAAAATACAAATAAATAATTATGGTTTCTACATAATTTTCACAATCACTGCGAAAAAGAAATCAACTTTTAAGCGACATAAATTCGTTTAGCTTTTTTGAATAATCAAATAATACATATTAAGAAAATGAAAAAAATCTACAAATTAATATTTTTTCAAATAACAGAATGTAGCATTAACAACAGCTTAGAAATTTCGGGCACATGATATCAGTATATTTATTTAGGTAATAAATCATATAGACCGGGAGATACTGACACAAAATTTCGAGTCATTTGTAACAGGATGGCGGTTCTACAGGGGTCTTAGTACGCAATGATAAAAAGAAAAATGATGGTGTGATCGCTGGTATCGGTGGTTTAGTCGCGTGGGCGTTAGCCGAACTCGTCGGAAAAATAGCGAAAGTCAAACGATTTGTAACACAAAAATTTTAGTATTTACCGATAGCCCATAAAAAAGAAGTAGGCGGTAGTGTCATGCCATACTTTTCCGGTGTGACTTACAGCCCGCCATACCGACGCGAATATGTTGATTTAAATAAAACAATTATTCAACCATTTGTACCAGGCTAACTTTTGCACAGGTAACCATCGTCGTGCAGCCATTTACGAAAATCGCCATGCCATACTTTTCGGACGATTCCAAATGGTCGCCATACCGCCGAAAATCTGCAAAAAAAATTTATTTCGCCAAACTTTTTGTACCAGTATTGCATTTGGATTTTTGGAGAGTATTTGATAAAATGTGACCATTATTATATTTGCCATACTTCTAGTAGGGGGAAAAAGTGCTGTCATACTTGAAAAATTAATTTAGTATTAATTTATATAAGTGAAGATTTCCAACACCTAGATCTTTGAAATTTTGTATTTATATTCTTTGATCCTCAAACTTCCAGGAAAAATAAGTGCCATACTGTTACAAATCGTTTGACTTTCGCTATTTTCCGACGAGTTCGACTAACGCCCACGCTACTAAGCCGCCGGTACCAGCGTTCACACCATCATTTTTCTTTTTGTCATTGCGTACTAAGAACCCTGTAGAACCGCCATCCTGTTACAAATGACTCGAAATTTTGTGTCAGTATCTCCCGGTCTAATATGGTTTTCAGGTGACAGAATTTCCAGATTTAAGTACAAAATCACTTTAATTAATTATTAATATAGCATCTACTGGTGATAATCAAATTTCTCTCTACAATTTTGTATTACTACAGAAATCTGTTAATGATATTTCACTTTAATTAAATAACACTAATTGACAAGAAACTCAACGTTTAATGTAATCCATACTATGATACTAATATTATAAATGCGAAAGTAACTCTGTCTGTCTGTCTGTTACTCAATCACGCCTAAACTACTGAACCAATTTGCATGAAATTTGGTATGGAGATATTTTGATACCCGAGAAAGGACATAGGCTACCTTTTATTGCGAAATATGTACCACGGGCGAAGCCGGGGCGGACCACTAGTTAAATATAATATAACGACGTGGAATCACACTGAATTATCCCAATTTTCTTTGAAATTAATTGTTATATTAATTATAAGATGACATCATATTAATATGAGCGGCGATAATGGTTGGCAAAAGCAATATTATATAAATAACTAGCTGTGCCGCGCGGTTTCACCCACGGACGAACCCGTAAAAAAATCAAGTATTTCTCAGATAGGTGTGAAAATACTTGTAATTTAGGTGATGAAATCACATATTCCAATCACAACAAATTTTTGTTGTAGTAGGTATTGGAATTTATTGGAATTGATATCGAGGGAAAATAATTCAGCTTAATTTTACAATGAACATCAAGTAGTATTTCAATACATTTAGTTCCAAAAACACTCTCTTTGTTAACCGTTATTTGGTATACAAATTAACACCGAATCAATTCAGCTTAATTTTACAATGAACATCAATTTACATAATTCAATTATATTACTTTTAATTTATAACAAATAATATTGCATTGAATAAATGAAGAGAAATAAATTTATTTGTCCATTTTATGTTTTACATTATTAATGTACGACAGTGGGCCCCAAACTAAGTGAAATAGAGTAGATAATAATAAATTGTTCGAATACTATTAAAATTCAACGGTGACTGAATTGTCTTCATTTTTCCGTGAGAACTAAATTTACGTTTCAAAGCTAAGAAGCAAGAAAGAAACGTAAGAAATATCTCAATTTGAATATCATTGGGACCGAAAATCTTCGGCTTTTTTCAAGTCACAAACGTTGAAAATATAATAGTTGATAGAATAAGTATAAATACTAAGCAATTAGTTTTGAAGTCAGGGTCAGTATTTTATTTCTTCTTCTTTGTATGTGTTTCTTTTTATTCTCATAGGGAATAATGAATCGTAGTAAATTATGAACTTGCAAAAATATTTCTTAATTTTTTTTAAATTGTTTTTATGAAATATTAAGAACCTTGACAATAAAGTTTCTAAGCTATTCAAAACCAAAACAGTAAACTTTCTGAACTCCTCAAAAATAAAGATGAATAATTGTATCATCAAAATCAGGCATATTTTCGGTCATAATTGTTAAAATATAAGATACAAAATGACATTTTATAATTTATAGATCAGACTGAATAATAATATTTTACAGTATTATAATATCGTCGTCTCTACTATTGGCTGAATTTGATGGCTATAATAGTCAATATTATATCAAACTTAAAGACGATAATACTTTTTAATACTAAAAAATAATAACAATTATGAATTACAAGCCTACGGTTTAACGGTCTTTACAACAAAATGGTGGACAGGGCTCACGTATGAAATAACTGACCCAGTTGGCAATGTCATTTCCAATCGAGGCTTTGCACGGCTATCTAGGCTCCTTAACGTCAAATTATTTCACAATTTCTTCTTGTATTATCAAGAAAATATTTTATACAAGTTGTGCGTAGTGGTTTTACCCGCATTGCTTAGTGTGATGATCTAACCTTCCTCGATAAATGTTATTTCTAACAGTGAAATAATTTTTTAAATAGGATTCGTGGTTCCTGAGATTAGCGCGTTCAAGCTAACAAATAAACTTTAAAGTTTTATAATATTTATAACTGTGCTCCACGGTTTTAGCCGCAGTTTTCTGCTCCTGTTGGTCTTAGCGTGATGATATAATATAGCCTTATACCCTATCTTATATATAAAATTCTCGTGTCACAATGTTAGTCTGCATACTCCTCCGAAACGGGTGGACCGATTCTCATGAAATTTTTTCTGTGCATATCGGGCAAGTCTGAGACCACGGGCGAAGCCGGGGCGGACCGCTAGTATATATATATAGTCTTGGCTCTTGCTTGATAAATGGACTATCTAACAGTGAAATATTTTTTGTAATCGGACCCGAGGTCCTGAGATTAAGAAAACAAACAAACAAACTCTTCAGCTTTATGATATTATAGTACATAGACTAGGATATAAAATGTTTTTGTTTATCCAACAATACAGTTCTAGGGAACTTCATCGTTGTTCGAGTTCTACGGAAATTTGAATAAAATTTTGAAAATATATTGCTTCTGAGAATTTTGGGAAGCTCATTTTACATTTTTGTGGAAATTAAGGATAATAGAATAATTTTATCATAGGATATTCTTTATTATTGTTAAACGCAAACTGTTAATTACAGTTTTATTTTTAAGAACTTATTTATTATTAGGTTGCCGCCCGCGGCTTCGCCCGCGTAGTCAAAGAAAAACCCGCATAGTTCCCGTTCCCGTGGGATTTCCGGGATTGCGTCATTTTCCCGAGATAATAAGTAGCCTATGTCCTTTCTCGGGTATCAAAATATCTTCATACCAAATTTCATGAAAATTGGTTCAGTATTTTAGGCGTGATTGAGTAACAGACAGACAGACAGAGTTACTTTCGCATTTAATTATAATATTAGTATGGATTGTTTTGATGCAACAATCGTGGGAGGGACGGTAGTAAAGTAAATTTTAAACAACTTATGCCATTCTAATCTCTTAACTAATCTCATAAAACAAATATTTTTTAATTTTGTTTATTTTTTCAACTTGTAGGTATAAGTATTTTTATCTCGGTAAATATAAGTATTTGCTTGCTGGAAAGTACTAAAAATACAAACTCAACGACATCATTGTGTAGTTAAACTTCAATGGATTCTTTATTTAAATAAACCGTTGTTTTATTGTTTTCTTAATTAATTGCCAACCCTTTCCGGGTTGAGATGGTAAGTCTATATTTTTGTTGGCTCCATCAAATACTTCCCTTGGACCCTTTGTTGATCCACATGACATGTACCTATATGTCACCGTAAGATTGAAAACACAGTTGGATTTTATCTATACTAATAATATTATAAAGCTGAAGAGTTTGTTTGTTTGAACGCGCTAATCTCAGGAACCGATTTCAAAGATTATTTCGGTGTTAGATAGCCTATTTATCAAGGAAGGTTATAGGCTATAATACCATCACGCTAAGAATAACAGGAGCGAATATTTTCTTGATAATACAAGAAGAAATTGTAAAATAATTTGACGTTAAGGAGTCTAGATATAGCCGCAGGGCACAGACAGCTAGTTTAATATAAAATTATGTGTTGAAATGCAAGCTAATGTTCCACAATTTGTTGAGAGATTACAATCGGGCGAGTAGGTAGGCGATAATTAGCAATCTTACAGCGACATATACAATCTTTTGCGTATTCAAGCATTATGTTTCACATGCTATTATCCGTTACATTTATGTGTGTCACACGTTAATTGGTATTACAGTAAAATAATGACATTTAAAATTGTACGTGTAATGTTACTGAGTCATCTCAAAGTGAACAGCGTGAGCTTAATTACGCGGAATGCTGAATTTTGTTATTTCAGCGCTGTTATAAAGTATACTTAAGATTTTGATTGTATTTGATCACAAACCAAATGAATTAGGTTCATTTTTTGCAGTGGCCCATAATTAATAATATTTTAGCTTAAGGTAGTGATTGAAATAATCTTATTTGAGTAAATAAGATTATTTCAATCACTACCTTAACTTTTCATACACATTCATACCATGTAGTTATAATACCAAGATTCAATCAAAAGGTTGAAAAAGGAGTAGAAAATTTTCCTTTCACAAGCACTTATTATTTCTATCTTAAGACTGAATCACACAATTCTCAGTAATAATAAACATATTATTATTTCACCCTTTGCTTTTGCAGAAAAAAATATAAGAATATAATCCATACTAATATTATAAATGCGAAAGTAACTCTGTCTGTCTGTCTGTTACTCAATCACGCCTTAACTACTGAACCAATTTGCATGAAATTTGGTATAGAGATAGTTTCATACCTGAAAAAGGACATAGGATAGGTTTTATCCCGGAAATCCTACGGGAACGCGTTTTTCTTTGAAAACGCGGGCGAAGCCGCGGGCGGAAAGCTAGTATTATTATAAAGTAAACAATCACACAAACAAACCTTTCAATTATTTCCTATCTGGGGAATATTTAGCTCGAACGCTCTATTAAGAAGCTAATTAATGAGAAAATACTAATAGAAACTACGAGAACTATTCGATAAATTAATGGCTGTTCCAATGTGGGTGTCATTATGAAGCTGTGGGATTATCTGCGTATTATCTGCAATGAAGCGATTAGACTCAGTCTTGGAATTGCTTCATTCGTTTAAATTCTTGAAATTAACGGATTAGTCACCCAATGGTTTAGATTATGAGCTTGATATTTCAAAAGAGATTCGAGTGTTTTTTTTAGGAACGAAATTAAAATAAGGTATAGGTATGCTTTGAAAAATGAAAATATCTTTAGGTAAGTAAATGAACTAAGAGATTTTTAAAGTAAAGATTGGAGCATTTACACATTTTATTTAATTCCAAAAATAAAGAATTGTGATACTTAAATCGTAAAATAGCACAACAGGAGTTCACCACATCGCATGTAAGTACATAATATTCTTACATACGATGTAGTGGCGGACATAATATTTTAAATGCAAAGTGCAAAGTTTTAAAAACTATTGAAATTTCAATATTTTTAAAAGCTTATAAAAAATGTAATTCTAAACATCCTTATGATCAAAAGATCAAAGCTTAATGCGGTTCAATGACCATCAAACGTTTGCGATCAAACTAAATCTCATAAAACTAGTCGTAAAATCTATACTAATATTATAAAGAGGAAAAGTTTGTAAGTATGTATGTAAGTATGTATGTATGTATGGTTTTCACGCAAAAACTACTGGACCGATTTCAAAAATTCTTTCACCATTAGAAAGCTGCATCTTTACTGAGCAACATAGGCTATATTGCATTTTCAAAAAAATTAGAGATCCTTACCAAAAATGCAATAATGTAACCCAAGGTGTAAAAAAATCCTCAATAAAACTTCTGTCATCGCGTGCGCTGCGGAATCTATTGAAGATAGAACAAAAAAATGTTCTACGGTATTATAGAATGGATCAATATCTACAAGAAAGTCCGCGATACCATATGTCCATCTTCAGTAGTTATGTTACTACAACAACTTTTTTACGTTTTCAAAGTAAATAAAAGTGCCGACAGTAATCAAACCATGTTATCCATACACATATATTAATCCTTATCCCATTAAATGATGTTTTATTATAGACTGTTTCAATACCAGCAAAATACTTTTTAAATGAAAAGAATTGGATATTCCATTCAAAAGATATAACGAATTTTTAAAAGTGTCAATCTACAGAAAATAGTAGGTATACTGTTCGAGCAGGCCGTAGTGCGGGGGTCACGGAGGAATTCTACCAATATGCGTCTTGACGGAACACAGTGGGGTTTTGGTCGGTAGGAATCCGACATAACCCACGGCCCCACGGGACGGGGTAAAGGTGATTTTCATGTGATTAAAAATTAAACCTATAGTCCGACCTATTTAGTAGACTTTTCACTGTAACGATATCGTTATCTATGCGGGTGAAACCGCAGGGCATTGCTAGTAGAAAATAAATATTAATTTCACCTTTCATGAAAACTTGGATCAGAACTAATTGCTAGCTCGAAAATGAATTATTTATTTAATTTATCATCTTATTAGCGTTCTCTTACATAGTCATTTACAGTCCTTCTATATTTTATAGGTATATATGTTAATTAAAAATCCAAATACTTATCTGACAATTAATTTGCGACTTGTTTTTTATACTAGCTTTCCGCTCGCGACTTCGCCCGCGTAGTTACCGATCCCATGAGATTTCCATTAAACTATCCTATGTCCTTTCTCAGGCCTCAAATAGATCTATACCGAATTTATCCAAATAGGTTCAGTAGTTGAGGCGTGAAGAAGAGACAGACAGAGTTACCATCGCATTTATTATACACTATCTTTCTGCCCGCGGCTTCGTCCGTTTTGTCTAAAACCATATAAATTATATACTTAATAAAAACCTTCCTCGAGAACCACTCAGATCTAATAAAAAAACCGCATCAAAATCGATTGCGTAGTTTTAAAGATTTTAGCATACATAGATAGGGACAGAGAAAGCGACTTTGTTTAATACTATGTAGTGATATATAACATTTATTATATAAAATTACACTGCAATTATAGCTCATAATATTTAGAAATTAAAAATTTCTGTAACATCGGAAGAGACTAGTTTCCCACAACACAGGGGATCCTAGTGTGGGAACTAGTGTATCTTTATAAAGTGCCAATTATTTATATGCAATTTCTTTTTATTGTATTAAAAGTTTATTTGTACACTGTTATGAAACAAATAAATAATTATTATTTTAACTTTTTTTCGTATCTAAATAGTTTCTTTACTAAACACCCCCACAATAATGGGTTCAATTCTTGAATCTTGCCGGCGTAGATTTAAAAACCGAAAGAAAAGCAAATTCGTAAATCAATTTCAATGGCTTTTGCGATTGCATTTGGAATTGAGCTGCACGGATCTGGCCAGCAGGAATATTGATGAGCTGATATTCCACTAGCGGCTTCATTTTAATGCATTTTAATACAAGAAATTAATTTTGTTTACATAGACTAAATGACATGTTATAGATGTGTTACTGAAACATATGTATCTATGCTAATATTATAAAGCTGAAGAGTTTGTTTGTTTGAACGCGCTAATCTCTGGAACTACTGGTCCGATTTGAAAAATTATTTCGGTTTTAGATAGCCCATTTATCGAGGAAGGCTATAGGCTATATATCATCACGCTATGACCAACAGGAGCGGAGCACTGCGAGTAAAACCGCGGGTCACAGCTAGTTGTTAAATAAAAAGGTAGAGCTGCTAAAAACACAATTGGTCAATCTGAGATGTAACTACCGACATCATACACATCTATGAACGACATTCAATCCCTACTAATATTATAAATGCGAAAGTAACTCTGTCTGTCTGTTACTCAATCACGCCTAAACTATTGAACCAATTTTCATGAATTTTGGTACGGAGATATTTTGATACCAGAGAAAAGACATATGCTTCTTTTTATCCCGGGAAAATGACGCAATCCCGGAAATCTCACGGGAACGGGAACTATGCGGGTTTTTCTTTGACTGCGTGGGCGAAGCCGCGGGCGGAAACCTAGTTTACAATAAATATGTGCAAATTTTGAAATGAAACTTCTTTAGGCGCTTAGGAGTAAAATTTCAAGATCGCGTCATTGCAATACCGTCACGTCATGGAGTAAGACTACGATTTTGGTATCTTTGAAACTTGCCAAAGAATTTTCACTTCTAACATATTATGTGCTCGGCACACACGCTCTTTTTTTATACATAGTTTAGTTTTCTTAAAGATATGTAAAAAATGTTACTTTATACTTACATTTTAAATGTCCTTGATTATAAAATACATCAACATAGCTTTATTAATTAATTTTCTTGTTAAACAAAATGTAAACGAATCGCTAATGAATTAATGAAATTAAAAATTAAAATAACTGTACTACAATAAATGTTTAAAATGTCATCTATTTTATTAATATCACGTTATTAAATAAACATAAAACGAATTAGCATTTCTCGACCTTATTGTTTTTAGAGGAAAATTAAATAACTTTAAGTTGACAGACTTGAATATTATTAGGAAAACTTCGTTTTAGGCGTGGTTCTTGTAGATAAAATCTATTACATAATATTATTACTGAAATTATCTGTGTTATTGTAACAATGTATTTTTAACAATTGTAATATTTAGCCCAAAATTTGGTTACATTCGCAATATACGCACATTCTCTAGATATTATTCATTAATATTCATTACAAAGATCCTAATTGTGTATGAAGTAAATAATATTTGATTAAAGTCTGGTGAAGAAGGAATAATATACGTCTAAGATAAATGACAAGTGTTTGATATTAAATATTTCACAGTCTGTGCTCTGTAATTGTCTATAACCAGTGATTTATTTCTAATATTGCTTTTATAGTTAAATATTCATTTAATGCGAACTTTGGAATGTTTTGTATTACAATTTATTAGATATCAGAGGTACTCAGAAACGTAATGGTAATAATTGAATAACAGAAATTTAATATCTGTCCATCACAATCATTCTCAAACATTATCAAAATTGTATTTAAGCGGGCTACTCACACACCTGCACGGCAGTCGGAGTAATTAAAAAGCTAAGAGGTCAATTTAAACATTGCCCCTGCTTGTCTATACACATTAGGTACAATTAAGGAGGCAATTAGGTGTACAAATACAATATTGCCCCTGCGGCAGGTACGTGAGTAGCCGGCATTAACATCATATCAGTCATACTTCAAAAAATTGTATCTAACACTTTCTAACGATATACATTATAACAATTTAGCTAATCAACAAGGACTCTTAACGGTATAGTGTGAAAATCCGGTTATCATACTCAAGGGCCTTATTTTTATATCGACCTGCAAAGTAAAGGGCCATTTTTACACGTGTTTCGTTCGTTTGATCCCGCAGGGCTATTTTGTATTATGATGTGGTGTTGATATGGGTTAGTAGTCGTTTGAATGTTGTATGAATCCAAATGATCCTATATTGTATTTATTATTTATTGGTTTTTGTCTTTACACCTTTAAACAACTACTGAATTTATGGAAGTTCTATCTTAATATTCATTCTGTTTGGGTACATATTTTAATTTGATAATCGAGGTATAGTATTAGCATTGTGATTGCTCGCTTGTTAAATATTCAATATAGAGTTCCGAGAGGGCATAGTTTCATTTATAAAGCAGTCATTAAAATACTTATGTATTCGTTTTTGGACTATTTCTTATTATCAGCTATTATGGTGTTAAACAGATGTGAAATAAGTGTGTCTAAAGTAAAAGATATTAACTAATCTGATACTAATAGATCAAACAATTTTTGATGTATCACAGACTGACCTACTTGCGTAAAGAAAATCAATTAGAGAAGAGTGACATACATTTTCCCAATACGCCACTACCTATGGCCGTTACATGAGTGTCAATTACAATATTTTTTGTTGTTCCTTCGTCTCTACATTTTAAGCGTGCTTTGTTTGCTAGTAATGAAATATATATACCTACTTATTGCATTAGGGAATTTCGGATGTGGGGTAATTTCGGAAAATTATGGATACAACTTTAAAACATCGCTTTACTGTTAAAGTATCGCGAAGTATGAAGATATTTATAGGTTTAATAATATTAGCAAACATCTTTGCCTTACCTATAGTTACGAATTACTTTAACATATATGTATTTATTTACCCCGTCGTGTGTGAATCGTGGAGGCACGCTCTAGAAGCTAATGGATTGCGCATAAGCAGAAATAAAACAGAGTACATGGAATGCATTTATAATCCTAACACTAGGCATAGTAGCACTATAAGTCTTCAAGGAAAACCGCTTACCAAGGTATCACAATTTAAATATCTGGGGTCCATGATATCATCGGATGCCAATATTGATGCTGACGTTACACATCGAATCAATATGGCTTGGCAGAAATGGAGGAGTCTAACGGGAGTATTATGTGATCCAAAGATGCCAATAAAGACCAAAGGAAAAGTCTACAAGATCGCAGTTAGACCAGCTCTTATGTATGGCTCTGAGTGCTGGGCAATCAAAAAAGCTCAAGAGCAAAGAGTACATGTAAATGAAATGAAAATGCTTAGATGGGCGGCCGGCGTAACTAGACTTGATACCTAAAGTGCGCAATGAGTACATCAGAGGAAGTTTCAAGGTCGCTCCCATCTCAGATGAACTCACCGAACAGCGTCTAAGATGGTATGGACACGTAATGAGGCGTGAAGAAAACCACGTAGTAAGGAGGGCACTAAACTTGCCAAATAGAAGAAGGGGTCTGGGACGTCCCCCCGCCACTTGGTGGTCTACCATATCAAAAGACTTGGAGAGAGCCCAATTGAATAAACAGACAACCCTGGCGCATGAGAACGAGGAGAACCGACCCCAAATAAAGGGATAAGGCAAAGGAAGACGAAGAAGAAGTATTTATTTACCCCGTCGTTGGACTCGCCCCAATGCACCTTACTTCACAGTATAAACATGGTACATAATCTATCGAGGCACACGACACGAAAACTAAATAAGAAAAAGTAACAACACCAATATACTTACTGTTCACGCAAGATCGTAACAAATTACTGATTAACAAACAATAGTAAATGTTTCAGCAATAAGTTAGCAAATTCTTTCTTTAGCGAAACTATTACGTTCGCTCGACAAGCGACAAATAATCCTGTCACACACACGTCATGTTACACCGAATACAGGGTATTACAAGCTGATAGATTGCGCGCAAAGTGCTGCTGATGTGAGAAATATATTCAATTAGGCGAGCAATGTATAATTATAAATTGGTTGTAACGTTTGACGCGAGTTAGATAATTCTTGACAGAAATGCGTTAAATTATGAAATGGTTTGTGACATTAAAAGGAAATTTTTAATGAATAATGTTTTGTTCTATTATTTTATGTATAAACTGTTGAGATTTTTACGTAAAGGGGTCTTCAACTTCATTTTCTTATACCCTGAAAAAAAAAGAAAAGCCAAACTTGAACATTATTCGTTTAATATGCAAGATAGCCGATAGGTGTATAGGTAATCTTCACAGATTCTTGCAAATATAATCAAACATACCTACGAAGTTTCAAAGATAACCCTTATAATCAATTTAGGGTTTCGTAATTTTTCAATAAACATTAGATGTGCGCTTTACACAAAATGTAATTAATCCACGCGTATTGCTTCTGACATATTGAAAGAGGAGCTTAAATAACTTTGTTTCTAGCTAATCTTGTATGTTATTTTAATTTTAATCTAAGTATATGAAATAAAAATGAGTCGCAAAATGTGTTGGTAAACATAACTTAAGAAAGGCTGAACCGATTTCGTTAATTGTTTTTTTTTATAATATTCCTTGAAGTACGATTATGGTTCTTAAGCAGAGAAAACGTAAAAATATGTATACCACGAGCGAAGCCGTTGCGGACCGCTACTAATAAATAAAATACAACGCACTTGAAATAACACTTGAAATTCTTACGTTGTAATGTCAAGATACTGCTGAAATTGTTTCAATTGTGTCTATTGTTTTATAAGGAAACGCACAGACTATGGTAATTTGATAACATTATTGTATTATATCGTTATTGTTTTGAAAGGGTTAAGTGATTTGGTAGAGTGCGTTTGTCTTCCTTTGTTTTTATTGGCTTATATTGGGTAACGTCCGGGAGAATTTTTAGAGGGTAAATCATATTGCGCACAAAATAATTTTCTTAATAAAATGTAGTGTCTTAATGTAATTAGCTTGATCAATAAAGATATAATAATTGCATAGCTTCTTACGCGGGCCTTGAGCGCGGCGACTGAATGTAAAAATTCCATAACGAAAAAACCTAACACCCCCCACTCCAACCGGCACAGCGATGCAATGCTTGACGACGCGGTTGGCGCAGTGGTAAAGTAACTGCCTACTGAGCCGACGGTCCCGGGTTCGATCCCCGGTCAGGGCAAATATTTGTGTGATGAACTCAATTATTTGTTCTTGGGTCTGGGTGTTATTATCTATATATGTATTTATTAAATATTATATTTATCGTCGCCTAGTACCCACAACACAAGCCTTAATTGAGCTTACTGTGGGACTAGGTCGATTTGTGTAATAATGTACTATAATATTTATTTATTTATTTATTTATTTAATGCTATGCAATAGCTTTACCGCTACAGTCCCCGAGTGCCACACGTATTTTTTTGCAAGACGGACAGACAAAATTTGTTGTTACTGTAAAAGCAACATACCTACATACATAATTCCTTTAGTTTTGTAAGAAATTAGTATAGTATGTATAAACAACTGCTATAGAGTGTTATAAACGAGAGAAAGAATAATAATAAATAAAACTAATGTAGTTTTATATTTCTGTTCTATATTTTACGCTACCAAAGTATTTGTAGTAAAGATATCAATCCCAAATGATGTTCATCTAAAGATAAATCGATTCATGTACCAGATGTGCCACACTGACCTTTCAAAGGATCACAGACAGGTCTTTACGACTGGAGAAAACATTTAAGCAATTTTGAAAAGCTGCTAGAGACATGAAAATTTATGGGACGCTTTCTCAAAACCGATGAAAATAAGCTATTTAAAAAGAGTTTCTAATGATATATGAAACAAAATGAACAACTGTAAAAAATAGATTATTATTTGTCTCCCAATCACGTTAAAATATGGTTTTAAATGTTTTTAATTCTTGTCGTAATATCGATTATTCGTTACCTCTTCAAAATTGACGAAAACACGTTCATTCCACGCAAATGTATGGGTGCCTTTCGATACCTACATGTTTTGAGCTCCTCCTCAAAAAGGATATTATATTGAGATGTAGATGCTGACTGAAAAGAATTTGGACTAAGCTGACCCTTTAGAGATTTGCGTGTGTAATTTTTTCGGTGAAAACTTCGTTACCTGCGTTGAACATTTTTTGGTAGAGAAAGAAACATACATATGGTAATGTTATGAAAATTCATATTTTAAAACTAAAATCTAAGTCACAAATAGTTCCTATGACTGCTTTATTTTGTTTAATGAAGGTCCATTTATGTCTGGAAATACATATTATAATAACAAATACACATAATCCCACATTTTAATACAGCTTATTAATGTCCAATGGATTATCTCCTCTTTGAAGTTTAGAATATTATTATTACAATAAAATATTATGTTTATCATTAGCAAAATTAATCTAGTATTTCGTGACAAAATAAGCATAGATTAATGAGATGGCATTTAAATATAGAATACAAAACGGGACACTCATTTGAATGAAAATTATTTACGAAGAAAATGTCAATTGAGCGAAATAATTTTGAATAGCCGGCAAATTTATCAAAGGAATTAATAGGAGGTGAACATTTTTTAAAGGCTGTTAACGTGGAGAGACGACATTGATAAATTTTATCGGTTTTCTTAACAACCGAGCCTATTATGTTCCGAGAGATGCTCGAGAGGTGTTTTGAAAAGCAAAAAACAATTTTACAAATGACAGGCCTTATTTTAGAGCTTTTAAGTGATTGTAAACGTGTTTTAGAATCGTTTTTATGATGACCTTTACGTTTGATGGGAAGGTGGTTTTTATATTATAAATCAGGAATTTAATATAAGGGCATGTAAATGATATTTTAGAGTTGTATCTAAAAGAATACCCCTTATAATTTTATTGTATTATGTCCGACAATTTTGATTGCCACTCTTGTTTTTTCTTGAAAACAAAAAATACATCTACAAGCAATTTATGCTGTTTTTAGAACAAAAAGTTCGTGTAAGTGACGTAATGCTTCAAAAAAAACACCACCTTATTTTTATAAATCCTCCTCTACCATTTGCAAATAAAATCTAGTTCAATAATGCAAAACTTCCTACATAATGAAAAGGTATTCTTCAATTCAAAACTAACATTTAACATGTCTAAATTACAGACTGAAAACCACACTCATAACAGTTTAAACGTATGTTTGTTCACAATTTAGCATGTTTGTTTGTTATGTAAACAAGACTGACCCGCGAATTAACGTGAAGATTTGTTTTCCACAGGTGAAGTCAAAATGTGTTAAAGGTTAAATATGTTGATTTTAACTTTAGTGGAGAGAGTGAGGTCGATTTTATAAAATTCTCGGAATGAAAATGAAATTGGGTTGGATTTTATCTAGTAGCTGTCCGTCCCGGCTTCGCTTCTGGTGAATTTAGCTTGTACTAGCTTTCCACCCGCGGCTTCGCCCGCGTTTTCAAGGAAAGCCCCGTTCCCGTAGGATTTTGGGATAAAACCTATCCTATGTCCTTTCTCGAGTATCAAAATATCTCTAAACCAAATTTCATGCAAATTGGTTCAGTAGTTAAGGCGTGATTGAGTAACAGACAGATAGACAGAGTTACTTTCGCATTTATAATAATTATTAGCATGGATATAGCACTCAAAGATCACGTACCTACATACAACCAACAGTGAGGGTA
This sequence comes from Colias philodice, assembly GCF_061535455.1. Lineage (NCBI taxonomy): Eukaryota > Metazoa > Arthropoda > Insecta > Lepidoptera > Pieridae > Colias > Colias philodice. Next base: position 10,851,879 of record NC_143094.1, on the reverse strand, counting down.
TTTTTTTAAATTGGTATCATGAGATGAGCGCATTCAAAACCTTTGTATTTTAGCTGTAGAAGATTAATAGTCCATATCTATTAGTCTAAAATCTATACTAGGTATTCTTATTCGTAAATTTGATCCAATGTTACCAAAACGCTTAGGATTTCTTTGTGTAGCTTAGTTTATTTTAGTTCGTAAGATTGGATATTAAAATCCGTGTTGGTATGATCCCTGGTTGTTGATATAAACATTCAGTTTCATACAAAATAATAACATGGAATACCTATACAAATTCCTTACTATCTCACAGAGAATAGTAACATAAATGTCATCATTACTGGATGTAGTTTGACAGCTTGCTGATATTATCTGCGGTGCTAAAATGACATACTGAGTGACAGTTTGACGTCGGTTTAGATCATTTGAATCGTTATTTTAATAAAATTTATTATTGCGGAAGAAAAAAAGAAACATTTTTTTTATAATTGTTAGTGAATTAAGTGTGTGTGAAGTCCCATGTCCCGTAGTGGGGTAAGGGGCAGATACATTATACATCTGTTGCACTGATCGATTTTCTTTAGGGACAAGTACTAGTAGGTGATCAGTCTTCTGTGTACTGCCAGACCGAGAAATTTTTTTTTGTTTGTGAATTAACTCATGCTAAATAAAGCCTGTAAAGCACTGCTCTATCACAATAGAGATGTCACAACATGCTTTTGCATTATGTGATATTTTGATATTTATCATGGAAACATTTAACTTGATCATTATATACGTAACTAAGAGTAAAATAATTATAATGAGTCTATTTTATTATTGATAAATTTGATAAATAGGACACTTTAATTTGTGTGGATCGGACCATCGGACGAGTAATTTAACTTCAGGTACTAGAAGTGAGACTAGAAGCATCTAGGATTATAGTATTATATTATCTACTAGCTGTGATCCGCGGTTTTACCCGCAGTGCTCTGCAGCTCTGCTCCTGTTGATCTTAACGAGATGATATATTATAGTCTTCCTCGATAATCGGGCTATTTAACACCGAAATAATTTTTCAAATCGGACCAGTAGTACCCGAGATTAGCGCGTTCAAACAAACAAACAAACTCTTCAGCTTTATAATATTAGTATAGATGATAGGAACTAGTAATAGCCGCCAGGTACAAGTTAGGTGATAAGTTTCAAGCGCGTTTCCGTATGAAGTGTTTTATCTATTGTGTTAGTAAATCGATGTTTAAGATGAGGTAGCTTGTCCTGTGATATCGCAAGTAAATAATCAAATTTGCTTTGGAGATTGTACGTACTTAGAATTTATAAAGGTTGGGAGGTTTCTTTCATCTCTAAATGGTGAGATTGCTTTTATAAGAGTTCTCATTTATGTGATTAATTGTCGTATTATTAAAGTCAAGAAATATTACAATTAAGTTCTATATTCGTCTTATTTGTTGTAAAATACGTTTGCTATTAATTGCATTATTAAAATTAAGAAAATGTAGTTGGTACCTATAGTTTCAAATTATGATTTCTGTTAAACATCTTCTATACAATAAAAATGAACCGCCATACATGTTGCTAAGCGCAAAACTCGAGAACGGCTGAACCGATTTCGTTAATTCTATTTTTATAATATTCCTTGAAGTACCAGGATGGTTCAATATAGAGAAAACGTAAATGTGTAGGTACCACAGGAGAAGCCGGGGCGGACCGCTTGTGATTTTATTTGATAAAAATTTATATCTTTCATGCTTTCTGGACTTTTAATTTAAACGAAACCATCAGAAAATACTTGCTTAATGTACCTAGTTCTCGTTCCTTTGCTATCAGATTAAAATCCCATCGGATTATGACGCAACAGAGAGCATCAGTGTTTGCACATAACACTCGTGTACATAATACCTCTTGCGTTCGTTAGCACTCCTTTGAGATTTGCTGTTGCTTCTAACTATATAGTGATGAGACTGCAATAGTGACGTCAATGTATCTTTGATTATGTATTGACAGAACGTAATTAATTAAAGGACTCTACCCGCTAAGGTATAATACTATGACCAGAATAGGAACGTGTCAGGATCAGAATTGAGATCTTTACGGAATTATACGGCTGAGACAAATGTCAGACGAATAGACGCTAAGGAATAGAAACTGCTATCGCTAATTATTGACATAAGCTCATGACATTTTGGTAATAGTTCGGTCACACTACCAACGACGTCGACGACCACCCGTATTTAGTCACCCGACTAAATCCTTAGCAAAACATCATACGCTTGTCAGTCAATTAGTATCGATAGCGGATTCTATTCCTTTGCGGATTGACGTTTGTCTTGGGCCTTGGTCCCCAGCAATAGTGGCGTCAATGTATCTTTGATTAACGCGTGGGGACAGAGTATCATTGAAGGACTCTACCCACTACAACGTATCATACTATGAACGTAATAGGAACGTGTCAGGATCGGAAGCAATACGATATGCTCTACGCATAGATTCACACTTTTCAATACAAAGTTTTTTTGCCTGACACCTTCCTATTACGGTCATAGTACGTTGAGGGTAGAGTCATTTATGTGTACACAATCTCTGACTGAAAATACTTACGAATTCTTAAGAATCTTGAAGCAATTATGTATTAAATTTGAATAATTATGCGTTTGTTTGTAATAAACAAATAATAATAAGATTTCTTCTACAATTTATCTTTGATCGCAAAATGTCCGTCGGATTTTTAAAGAGGAGTTCTAGAGAGGCGGTCTAAAACTGTTTCATATTTAAAGTATCTCTTTCAACTTCATAAGCTATTTAGAATTTATCCAAACGGATAAATAAAAAGATGTTATAGGAGGTAAAGTTCAAAACTACACCAAACAAACGACGAATAAAATCTTCAAACTTTCAAACTTATATATTCCTGGGGTTGAATGTTAACATTAGTTTGTTAGCATATTTATAACGTTATTGTAAACACACTGGAGCGTTCACGATACACCAAAGTTGTGTTCAACTTTGACAGGCAATGGCGTCCGCTCGTAGCCAAAATGAAAAATTTTTCAGCCATGTAAAATATTCACAGAACGAATTTCGCGCCAACTCCTCTGAGTAAGTAAATAATTTAAAATTCATACGTTGACAACTTTCAAATTTTCGGTAACAAACTCGACATAAATATTTGGGAGCACTTTGCAATTCTTTGATGGAATTACGTGTGAATAAGTGCCTGCGTGTAGTATCTGCCGAACTTTGGTAATATTGTTCGTTGACTTAATAATAAGTTTAGGTTCAAACATTTTTGTAAATGTTGTTGTTTGTGTTTATTTATGCATGTTCTAGAATTAGATTTATATCGTTGCGCTGTCATATACTTAAAAAGTGTCGATGATAACTTTTTATTTGTACCTTTATTCTAGTACATTTATCAATACACAATATAATAATGTTTGTTTGTTAAACGAAATTCATTTCTTAAACATCGAACATTTCGTTGCAAGTGTACATTAAAAAGTACATCCATTTTAGTGCAGTGTAATTGTCATACTTCAGTACCACTTTAATACAAACTACTTCATTCCGATTGTTAAACAATTCAACTCCCGTTTCTTCGCGAAACTTGTAATTTTAATCAAAACGTATGCAAATTGGTCTGGACGGCTGCCAGGAAAAGTATTGCAACTTCTTGTTTCTTGAAATATAACTCCGCTCATAATTTCTATTGGCGCAGCGTCAAGTCGCGATCATCAAACTATCATAGCATCTTTCATAGCCTCGCTTATTGCTAATAACAATTGAATAAGCGAATTTGATAGCAATTTCATCGACGAGCTATTTACAACCATATTTTCTAAGTCATACGTCTTGAAATCATTTGAGGGGTCGGAAGAAAATATGAACGTACTTTACGAGGTATAAAGTTGGTCATAACTCCGTTGTTGTTCTTGATAGCGATAGGAAAGGCGTCTTTGAAACAATATTATACAAGTGATCGCAGTTATCTTATCCAATTACTATATGGATCTTTATAATCAGGATATAAAATATCGTACTTTGTGTTATCGTTTTGTGCTATTAAGTAAGATATTAAAAACAGAAATGCTCTCTTTTTCTTTAATCGAACGAAATACAATGGAAAGAAGATTAACAAAGAGATGTTCTAGGATATTTTTACGATGGTTAATTTACTCTTATAGGTATACACTTGACATAATTTTGAAAATTTCACAGTAAAGTTTTAAAGTATATTTGTAAAATATATTCATATTGTTTAACACCCACAAAGCATAAGGTGTTGTATTCCTATCACATTAAATAAAACAATTTAAACTTTCCCACACAACCTATAAAAAGTTCAAACTATAATCATACCTTTTATAGCGGTCTTACAGTCTCACGTGTTTTACAGTCAGAAATAAATTCCTTAAGAAATCTACCGGACTCATGTTTTAAGAGGTGAATAAAAGTTTTGTTCAAAACCATTTCGACCTCAACACAATCACTCAGCACTCAGATCGACCAAGCTTGTAACAATAGAAACGCAATCGTATTTTCCAATATGTACGATGTAGACAATAAAACCGGTTTTTACCGTTACCTATAGGCACTATTATTTATTCACAATCTTTCTCGATTTCTAGCGGTTTTCAGCGATGCAGGAGCATTAAATATTCCAGCGAAGGTTGGAAATAAAATGCTGTAGACATTACTCCGATTCCATTAGATATTTATGTGTCTAAATGATGAACGCTGCGCTGTAAGCGCTTTAGTCAGATCACTAAATTGAGGTAGTTAGAATGTCTTATGTAAGAGATACCTAAACAATAAAGTCAGCGACACCTACCTACTTCGAACCCGTTTGCTTTGAATTATAAAACCTTATATTATCTATTTATTTATTAAGGGAAGTTTCTTAGAACTAAACCAAAAAAACTGTGGATACTGTGGACAAAATGAAAACTTTAACAAATATTTTTTACTTCATATAAATTTTAGAAAAAAAAATACAAACTTAATTGATATTCTTTGTGAATTAACTAATGCATGCTTATTTATAAATTCTTTACTCACGTAGTTTATTTTGCACGCCTCATAAGCGAAGCGTTGAGGTGGGTACTACTGTCACTTCGCGCAAAACATCTGATTTTTCAAACTTAAAATGTCTTTATGTATCATACATTGCACTTGTAAGATAATACATACACACACATATTAAGAAAAAACACTATTTTTAACGTTCATGATATTTTTGATGTCATTTTTGTTATTTAAACTAGTTAAAAAACAGTTTAAAAAAGTTCTGTCTTGGACGTCCGTGTGTCTGTATGTGCGGATCCTTTTTCTTGTTAACACGATAGCGACCGAAATACTTTACTAATCGAGTCTTTTTTTTTCTCTTACGCTTGAGTATGCTCAGGAATAGAACCCTTTCATTTTTCAGGGTCTGATTCGATGTGGTTTAATTGTTATTAAATAAACAAAAATAATAATTAATAAATATTTATTAAAAAAAAATTTTGAGGCGTGCACTTTTGGATTTTCCAAATTATTTGCATCTTGCACGAAGAAAGACTTAATACGATTATGACCCTATTTTTGCACTCCAGTTTGCATAAATAGACATAAAGTAGGCGTCGAGACGTTGCAAAAAATACATCTAAGCTTTAAGTAGGTGTTTTTATGTAGGAAAAGTTTGCACCTACTTATAACTGCCCCTTTGTCGTAGAGCTAACACCTTACTGTATGTACAGTATGTTTAGATTGTAACAATTTGAGGAATATTATAATACATTATAATTGTAATCGTTTGTCGTAGTATATCAACTACTATGCTAAATAACGTGCAGTCGAGACGTTGAAATACATTAAACGACCTGACTAGTTGTCCTTTAGTCATTCAACTAAATGTCGTCATTCAATTAACGCGCTAGTCATTCAATCAAATAGCAGATTCAACCAGATGGCATATCGTATTTATGTATGAAAACAAGGTACTTAAACTATGTACTTATACCTACACTAGTTTAAGAGAGAGCATGAAAAATTTTCATGCTCTTTATTCTATACTAAACATGAAACCGCACGCTTTAATCCAGTTCTAAAAACTCCTTTTAGTCCACTTGTTTAACTACTCAATAGCGAAAGACTTAACGGTGTAAATTGGATTTCCAAATAGCAAAGACGCCGTGAAGAACGGTTAGTATTCATACGAGCTTAACTCACACCAACAGGACGCCAAGTTTTGAATATACATGAAGTTGGGAAATTTTAACCCACTTATGGGTAGCCCGGACAAGTTTACACGTTCATATGCATAATATAGTAAATTGTAAGATTGTCATCGTTCAAAGTTTGAGCGTTTTATTGTGTTCAACATTGGGAACAACTTTTTTAGTATGTTTTATTTGTAATATGGTTGAGTAGTTTTGTTTTGTTGCATGATTCACAATTTGTATTTTTTACACTATTATTGGGAATTTTCATATTATTATTCGCATAAAATTATCTGTCTTTATTCCTATTCCATTTCCTATTAAAAATTAATACTGTAAGTATCAGGTACCATAGGTTAATTTATGCTCTATGGCGTGCCTTAGGAGAGGCCTATGTCCAACAGTGGACGGAAAAAGGCTGAAAAGAGAGGGAGAGAGAGGTTAATTTATTCCGTGATCGTTTATCGTCAATAGCCTATGGCTTTATTTTTATTATAATTTGTATAAAAGCTATTTTAGTTATTTTTATAGTGAGTAAAAGCAGTTATTGTGTTAAAATGCTACAAATTTTTAAAATATCTTTCAATACGTTTACATTTTTAACGAACTTCTGAATCAATTTTGGCAGAATCTGATTTCAGTATGATAGTTTCATTTTATAGGAGAATTATTAGATAGCGAATAGTAGGTTAAATAATGTATTTATAGCTACGTGTGTAGTTTTATAGCCACTTTCGTTTACTTATTACCTTCGATATATTACATACTCGAGATTCTGCCTTGTGTTCTATAAAAATATATTTTATGACAAACTTCTGTCCATAAAAATGAGATTGTTTGGAAGGTTTTCAATCCGCAACTCAAGGGAAACAGTATTAAAATGTAGTGACTAAAATGTTTCATGATATTAATTAATAATCTACAATACCTACATACTTTTTAAAAAGATTACATTCAGTCTTTATATTTTCATCTACTCCAACGAAATACTTACGACGTATCTAAAATCTGTTTATTGTTATAGTTTTCTTTTCAAACACGTCTTATTCAATTAATCTAGAAATTGAAACATAAGGCAAAATTGATACCTACCTCGCAAATATCTATTTCATCAACATATTTTATGCTGTGAGTTGCATGTTTATGTGCTGTGATTAAGCTATTGCATAGCTTCTATCGCGGGCCTTGAGCGCGGGGACCGAATCCAGAAATTCCGTAACGAAAAAAACCTCACGCTCCCCACTCCGACGGGCACGGAGGTGTGACTTGAAAGCATTGCATGCAATAGCTTTACCGCGGCAGTCCCCAAGTGCTTCACGTATTTTTATTTTAATCAAAAACATACAGATTAATTACTTTAAAACAGCGATAACTCGATTAAGCTCGTCCGTATCGTCAAAGGCACATTAAAATGCCTTTCCTCAGAACTCAGATAGGGTAATCTTTTGGCAGGGTTCCGTCCCTACTGCAGTAAAGCTAGGCTTTATCGCTCTCAAGCTGTTGTACGAAGTACAATGTACTGTGAACATAGATTTAAGTACTTGCATTATTGTTTGTTTCGACGTCTATTTATAGTATTTGTGAGAGATTAATTAGAGTAGAGAGTAGTAGTTTCTAGAGTAGAAAGTAGTAGTAGAGTAGAGAGTAGTAGTAGAGTAGTGTCGTAAGAGAGTGGATTAGAATTTTTGGAAACATGAAGTGAACCATTGATATTCTAGATAGCTAGGGGAACATCGCAGTCCTTTTATGGGACCACTGTAAGTAGTCGTAGCGTTAATAGATTCCGTCTTTTTCTGATACACACATTATACAATATAAATGTACCACAGTAGTATATTCTATCTTTATTTGTAGTAGTCTGTAAAAGAAGAACCTTATGTTTTTAACAGTTGACGTAATAAAGGCTCTTTTTACGCTCTTCGTATTTTAGGCAACACTGCGGTTGGTAAATTGTCCTAAAGCTTTCCTTGCTATTATTGTTTTGGGTTTATTTTACAAAGTATTATTTATCAATTTATATTTAAAAAAAATTGTTCTCATGTGGCGTCCGTCTATATGTATCCACTTCTTTCCAATTTCACAATAAGCCAATGAATACAATATTACATAATATACCTCCTCCGTCGAATCGAATTCATTTCTCTTTATTTCCTACAAACAATTTTGCATCATTTGCTCTCATAGTATCAGTCCATAATCAGTCAATTATCATTGAATTATACCATTAGGTATACCATATTTCCACATCATAAATAAACATTTCTCACAGTTCAAATAGCCTTGTAATGTAACGAGCCATGAATACTGAGCAATGATTATAACGAATGCGTATGATATGCGTTTGTAGATATCTATGTGAGTATGAACACAGCCTTAGGGCAGCTTGATGCGTAGGACTTAGTTACGTAGGGCTTGTTCACAATGAAAACTGTAATGAGACGCTAATCATAGTTCTTCTTGATTGAGAATGATTTACATGAACTTCATTCACGTGGTTATATCGCGATATCTGTTTTTCTTGATGATACAAAACAGAAAAGCAAAGGAATTGATTTTATGTCAATATTTAATTAATAAATCCAATAAAAGGAATAAGCTCGTAAAATAAAATATTCGAATAAAATATTAAATCTACATACTAATTCAACTAATTTACTTGCAATCTATAATTATTGATTGATTGGATATACAAATAAAAGAGCCAAAATAAGTGGCCAATTACTCGCTTTTATAAGCACAGTTTCACAAATCAACACGCTGAAAATTTCAAATAAATTCACATACAAAAAATACTTTTGCACGAGAAATATATTGTGTTGAATTAAATAAAACTCGGTTATATTAAGTAAGTTAGTACGGAAATTCAATCTTTCCGTATAATGTAGCTACTGAAATTTACATTCAATCTCCAAGGCACATTCAAAAACCCTTTCCTCTACATTAGAAATTGCTTCGGAAGCAATAAAAATAACAATGTCATACATTACCTTAAGACTAGAATAAGGAATTCGAGAAAGCGGCGTCTTTGAATCGCTTTAGAGACGCTGAGACGCTTACATAAAGAGATGAATTGTATTTAAATAAACTAGCTTTTGTATGCTAAAGATTTGTGTGAAAACTTTTTCAAGTTTCACATACCTATTATATAAATAGAAGCTACACTGTATATCCAGGAGTAATGATTCAGCAACGTCCAATAAAATTAATAACTTTATGAAGTCTCAGTCAATCAGAAACATCCCAATTCCTTAGATTCCTATTAGGGACCTTACGTAATACGTCATCATTGTTGTAGAATGTCAAAAAACTAATCCTTTTTTTTTAGACGCACGATCACGCCCCTAACAATATTAGGTATGTTATTAATTTAAGGAGGCGTCATTCAAAAGTTTGTTAAGAAAACACACTGGGTATAAAAGCCAAACAGTTTAAAACACACTTTTCGCCCTGTTTGTTACAATGAAGGAATAAATTTGCAATGTTTTAGTTCTGAAATACAGTGAAATACGTTTTTCTTCTTTTTCAAATCAATTAATTGGAACCAACAGTGCATTTTTACTCCCTTTGTAATACAGTAAACTTCAGTTTTACATTGTTTTTATAGTTTTCAAACAGTGCAATCATTTGTGTAGTCCATACATTGCCCTGTTCCGAAGTATCATTGAATTTCACGGAAACGTTCAGACATTTTCTGTTCAGAGAAAGGACTGTGTTCCTTTTGTTCCTGAACGGTACACGTCTGTTTTGATATAGACTTTTAGTTTTTACTGACTTGAAAAAAAAGAAAGTTCCCAATTCTATTGACACTGTCAGACATGTTTACAGACATTAGCATTGTAGAGATACTCTCTAATTATTTGATTTTAATTGCTAGCGCTTGGTTATAAAAGACGAATAACAGCAAAACAAGAGAAAATACTCATCTACGATGACTTTATGACAAATTGTTATGGACATACATTAAATTGTTTAAATAGTATTTTTCCACATTGTGCAATAAATATATAACAAGAATTCAAAATAATATTTGAGAAAAGTTAGACTCTATATGATGCAATGCTGACGTATTCAATATTACAACTTAACCAACCTGAAACATCCATTCAATTTTCTCCATTTCCGTTTACATAAAATGAAAAATATTAACAAAAGGTTTTAAAACCCCAGTATTAAATATGTTTATTTCGCTTGACTATTTAGTAGAAAAAACGTAGCGTTAGTGTAAAATGTCTGACTCCATTTATGTGATGAATATTTATGTACAGTCTGCATAATATTTTTATAAAATAACCTAGCTTACAAATAAAACGTATGCGGATAAAACTAGTTTATGCTTTAGAATATTTTTTCCTTTGTTTTTACTGAATATGTTTGGTATAAGCGGAGTTTTGTATTATAGTTAACCAATTTGTGTAATAATCGTTGTATAGTTCAGTTGTGAATAGGAATTGTACAGTTGGATTATATGTCATTACCATATAACTTCTCTTGTAAAAGTTGTTTGTTCGCTTCGTTACATTTTGTATTTTTACAAGCATGTAACTTGATCATTTTACATTCTGTTTGTGTTATGATGATGTGATAAGATACGTGAGTCTGTATCTAAATCAGGAAATGATAGATATCCACTCAGGATATCTAATATTATAATATTAATTTTTGTGGGATTTAGGAATGTTGTCAAGGTTGTCAAATTCTGCCAGTATATTATTATTGTGCAGTGCATTTATATCAAACGAGCGAATGCTCATTTTAAGCCCACTATGTCAAATTATTTTAGTGTAAACAGGCGTAGAGCATTCTTTTGTTGTTCTTAGTGCGTTCAAAAAGATTCTATACAATGTTCTAATACTGAAAAATACTGAATACGAGTTTTCATTTACACTAAAGATCACGAAATAATGCTCTTGCTCTATGTTCTGCTATTGCTCCAGCTCTATGTTCATTTGATGTAAATCTTCTTAATATATAAAACTCTTATACATAACCAATATATTAATAAGGTGTATGGAACGGTGTTTACAATTAAAATATTACCTTACACGATAGTCGATACTCAAATTTTCTAATAGAACGAATCTATTACTTTAGTTTATTATCATCATCATAATTATTTATTGTAACATTTTACATAAAAATAAACAACTATACACCTACTCTGTGGTAAAAATAATATGACGTCACAGATTATACAAAAGCCATCGAAGCGAGATGCAGGTCACTATAATCAATACTTCTTTATTTTATTTTCACAGCTTGAATATTTTGTAGAGAAAATACGTAGGCATTATAGTTCGTGGAAAATATAATATACCTACATAAGCATTGCGTTGATGTAGGCGATAGTTTTAATCCTGCATTTTTAATGAGCACGTGGGCGTTTGTTAGTAAGCTTAAATATTAGACTTCACCGTGGATTAGTGAAATATTAATTACTAGCTTTCCGCCCGTGGCTTCGCCCGCGTTTTCAGAGAAAAACCCGTTCCCGTAGGATTTCCGGGATAAAACCTATCCTATGTCCTTTCTCGGGTATCAAAATATATCTACATATACCAAATTTCATGCAAATTGGTTCAGTAGTTCAGGCGTGATTGAGTAACAGACAGACAGACAGAGTTACTTTCGCATTTATAATATTAGTATGGATTTAGCGAAAATTTGAGAATACCTTTCCTGCAGCAATATGAATTAAAAAATCTGTATTTTGGTGATGGCCTGACCTGAGGACCAATAATATGTGTTATATTCAAGTCTTTTTAAAAACATCCGTGTCTATCTGTTGTTGTATGACATACCTTCGAATGAAATGAACTAATATTACCTATAATATTTTAAATCTATAGGTATCTACATACCTTTCCGTACATATAACTCTTGACTATGTTTGATGGAATTAGAAGCATTCGTTTCGAAGATATTCAGTTCTAGATTTTAGCCAATAAAGTATTTAGAATATTTGTAATTTCGCCTGCATTTTCCAAATCGTTCGTTGAGATTTGTTGAATCGATTATATATACCTACTTACATTTTGAATGCAATATTTGCAAACCCTTTTCCATATTTTATAATAAATAATTATTTCAGGACATTTTTCACACAAGGAAGGAAGGCTATATCTATTTACCTACAGCCTTCCTCGATACTAAAGGAATTTTGCTAACCTAAAAACGTTTTTTAATTAATATACGTAAATAAAACTAACGAAGAAAATAACAACACGTTCTAACTAAAAGGAGCAATGAAAAATGTTGCAAAAATATTTTTTTCTCGACTCTTAAGTTGCCTGGGTCCGCTTGTACATACAACAAAATCCATTGTTTTATTACAATATACCGATGAGACTACTTTCCGATAAAGGCAAGAAAAATATCTTAAGAAAACATTGGTTACAAATGTATCAGTTATTTTTTGTACTTTGTACAAATATTGACTTAACACGAAAAATTTTCTCGGGTCCGAATATTTCTTGTAAATTATAACTATTGTATTTTTCTTTCTAAATAACGTGGTAGAAACACATATTTTATTCAACCAGAGTTGGAAAAGGATATTCATAAAAATTTACTCAGTAATCAATAATTTTTTATTAAAATTAACTATGATGTTTTTGGAATACTGAATACTAAGATAATAAAGGGTAATAATTAAATGGTTAAACGAACTTACCTGTAAGTGAAGTTCTACCATAATTATACGAAGCTCCTTGTCTGAGACGGTTTTTACTATGGTAGTCTACGGTTTCATGCTAGTAGCCATCACAATGTATCCAAGCTAAAAAAAAAAAAAAACAAAAACACGACAATATCCGGAACGCAACTGTCAAACTTCATTACTTTTAAAGCAAGAAGTTTCATGAACAACTCAGACTTGGTCAGAGGTGGGTAGGGTGGGAACAGGTACCGTCTCAGACAAGGAGCTTCGTATAATTATGGTAGAACTTCACTTACAGGTAAGTTCGTTTAACCATTTAATTATACTCTCTCCTTGTCTGAGACGGTTTTTACTATGGTAGATGTTTAAAGATTCATGAGTTGTGAATGAAACCATTTATAATAAATCAAATGAATTTTTTATTTATTTCAAAATATTACAAATATTCTTATAACTAGAGACAAGTTTTTCTTAAATATTTGTACTCAGATTACAAATAGTATCAGAGAAGGATAAAGGATCTTCTATTATAGGCCTATTGTAAAACCTAGCAAATACAGAAGAACCTCTAGACCAGCCAGCAGTCTTACGGATAAGGTCTATGCTAAGACCCGCCCTGTTTGCTGCCGACGTAGTCGCGTGTCTGGTACTATGGGCAGAAAAAACAGACACATCTATCCCAGATTCACACAATACGGATTTTATCCAACGACTTATTGTTTGAGATGAAGCCTTCTTATATGGTTTTTTAAATGATAAAATCAGGTGATCTATGTTTTGCCTTAATTTTTCTGTGGCTTTTAAATAAATTTTTATAATTTCTACAGGGCAGATTTCTTTTTCCGTAAACGACTGCAAATGTAAGATTGGTTGAAATGAATTTTTATTGGACGTTTTTATAATGTCTGGGATTTTAATTTGAACTCCGCTTTGTGTAAATTTAATATTTGATACTTTTATTAGGGACAGTGTTTGAACCCTATGTCCCGTAGTAAGAGCTAACATTATAACAAGTTTTTTAGTAGCCCTTTGTAAATCCAAATTATTATTCGTATAATTTTTACCTATATATTCTAATACTAAGCCTGGGTCCCAAGTCATATTATATTTTGGTTTAGGTGGTTTCATTTTAAACACACCTTTTAAGAATCTTTTTATTCTATCATCTGCACTAACTTTCGGTCCCATTATTAATACAATAGCTGATCTAATGGTATTAAGGGTACCATATGAGGCACCTGAGTTAAAACGTTCACTTAAAAAATTTAAAATAAATGGGACTGAAGTTTGAAAAGGATCTAATTTAAACCTATTACAAAAACTCCACCATAATTTAAGAGAGCTATCATATTGTTTGATAGTATTGCTAGATAGTGAATTTAACATAATTCCTAAGGCTGAGTTTGGAGTGCCCCGTCTCACGAACGCCTCGCTGACAGCAGCCCTGCAGCCAGGGTAAGTTGTTGATGAAGGGGGTGTGTTTCTCTGTAAGGAGAAGATAATAAATTTGGATTGGGTTCGAAAATTAACATTTTTCCAACTAGAAGAGTCTGTAATGTGGGAAACCAGGCTTGGGATTTCCATAAAGGAAATACCAAGATACCTTCTGCTTTATCACATTGTATTTTTCTAATGCATTTTAAAACTAATGAGAAAGGAGGAAATGCATAAAAAAAATATTTACTCCATTTAACAGTAAATGCATCTACAGCAAACGCTTCAGGATCTTGTTTCCATGAGATAAACTTCTTACATTTGTTATTGATTCTAGAGGCAAATAAATCAATTTCTGGGCAGCCAAATTGTTGTACAATTTCATCATAGGCAGTATTTGAAAGTTCCCATTCTATGTTTATTTTCCTTGATTCAAAGTCAGCTTCAAAATTATCTTTTGAATTTATGTATGACGCATACACCCAGATATTTTTTCTCTCGCAATATTGCCAAAAAATCCTAGCCATTTCATTTAAATGAGGAAATTGAACACCACCCATTTTGTTAATATATGCTACTGCTGTTGTGTTATCCACTCTGAGTAAGATTTCACAATGACTTAGGTCTTTTGTAAAAGATTGAAGTCCTAGATAAGCTGCCTTAATTTCTAAGAAATTGATATGGTTTTGCCTCTCAGTGGAAGACCATGAACCTGAAGCTCGCTCTATACCACAAGCTGCTCCCCAGCCAGTGGTTGAGGCATCTGTCTGAATTTCTAGAGAAAAATTATAATTTTGAATCGGGTTAGACCTATCTATGTTCTTTGTCCACCATTCTAATTCGGAAGTAACTATTTTTGATAATTCCATTTTTTCATCATAATTGTTATCCTTTTTAATTAAAGCAAGATATCTCTCCCTTTCTAGAAGTTTTGTATATACCCATGAATAAGGTATAGCTGGACAAACTGAAGTTAATTTTCCTAGCAGTTGAGAAAATTCCCTTATTCTACAAGACTTAATTTTCTTGAAATAATTAACTTTTTCTATTATAGATAATTGTTTTTCTAGAGGTACTGATAAGGACATTGATCTTGAATCTATAATTAGGCCCAGGTAAGTACAAGTCTTTTTAGGTGTGAAAATACTCTTTTCAAGGTTAATAATAAAACCTAGATCTTGAAACAAAGTGCACGAAATCTCTATATCCTTCCTACATTGTTCTTTTGATGAGTTAAAATATATTATATCGTCTAAGTAAGATGTCAGGACAATATTTTTATTTCTAAGGTAGGTACATATTGGTTTCATAAGTTTTGTGAATACAAAAGGGGCTGTGCATAAACCAAAAGGTAAGCAGTTAAATTCATACAACTTATTGTCAAATTTAAACCTCAAAAACTTTTTTGATTCATTTGAAATAGCCACACTAAAGTATGCATCTTTCAAATCTAATTTTGCCATATACCAGTCTTGAGTAATTAATTTACATGCTGTTCTCATGTCTTCTAATTTGAAATGACATGTATCAATGTATTGATTTAATTCTTTTAAATTCAATATAAACCTGAATGTACCATTTGGTTTTGGAATTACAAATATTGGTGATATAAACTGGCCCACTATATATTCACATTGAGATACAGCACCCAAATTTATTAATTTTTCAATTTCCCATTCAATAATTTCTTTTTCTTTGTTAGACCAAGATTGATGGGGTCCTGTATGCTCTGGAGGGATAAAATTAAATGGGATATTGTATCCCTGAACCCATTGTAAGATTACCGGGTCATTAGTAATTTTTAACCAGTTATGAGAAAAAAATTTTAATTTACCGGCATGTACCTCTAGTATCTGCGATATTTGTTTTGGGGTTGTCGACTGGGGCGCTGGGCTTGAGGTCTCTTCCGCTGTTGTTGAGCCCTCTGGCCCTGGGCTTGCTGGGGAGTCTGAATTTGCTTGGCTGGCACGCTGCGAGGTTGATGATGTGCTTGCCCGCTGCGGGGTTGAGGATGGTGTTGCAGCGGGCTCTTCCAGTTTTCCTGTCTTATAGGTCTTTTAATTTGGGAGCCTGTTTTTTGAATGCTCTGGGCCGCTTTAATAAGTTCCCCACAGTTTTTACCAAAAAGGTATTCGTCTGTTTTTACCTTTTTGACTGCTTCCTTTATAACTGGACTTGTTCCCGCAAGAGCAAAAAATTTTCTCGATTCGGAGTCTTGGTGGAGAACTTCTGCGGCTAGTTTTGCAGAGTCATTCAGTTGTTCTACAATTTCTTTGGTATTTATATTACCCTTAAGGACACAGGTAAGTGCCTTACCTAATGCGACCATCATTTTACCTATTAACGCCTGACGGAAAACTATTCGTTTGTCTCGCTTCTTACTGGCTTCATTCATAGCCGCTGCTATCTCTTCATTCAAGACAGGCGGTACAGCTGCCATAAAATTTATTGGTGAGGGGTATTTCTTTGTTAAATTTTCTCTGGCTTCTTTTCCAAGTCCCTGATGAATGATGTTTGTCCATCGTTCTGTCAGCTGCTGCTGTATCTCCCCACCAACAATGTTTTCCTTCTCACCTTCCTTGCCCAGGGCTAACAGAAGCTCCTCTGGGATATCTTCGACTGTAAATAATATAAAACCAAATGTTATTCATTTCTCATACTACTATATGATTTTATTTATTTAGGGAACAAACATTTCTGTCAGGCTGTGGTTGTAACTGTCTATCCACAAGTGATAGCACTAGAAAGTAAGAATAAAATGTCTATCCGCTAAGTGATAGCGCTGAAATGTATATATCTGACACTGTCTATCCGCTAGGTGATAGCGCTGAAATGTATATAATATATAACTGACATTGTCTACCTGCTAGTGGTAGCGCTAAGTCAAAAATTAGTATTGGGCCTGTACACTAGTTTAATAGGTACTAAATCTACCACAGTTATCCAGTCGTTTGAAGTAGGTAAGATTTGGGTTAACAATATTACCTGTCAAGTCTTCAGTGCATTCAACAGGAGGAGGAGGAGGAGTCCCTGGACTTGACTCTCTATCTCTATCAGTTCTGCCTTCACATTTCTTCAATTTTCTTTCCAGTTTTTTTAATTTCTTCCACAAATCTTCTTGGGAATAGGAATCTGATCTTTTTCTTTTCCCCATTTTCACTTCACAATTATTTTAAGACAGTGATTTTTGCAACGCAAACACAAGAGAGATAAAACACGCGCGATCCGTAGGTACAATGAGAAAGTTTTTTCAGGAAACGGAAATGACTAGTGTACGAATATAACGAACCTAACAAAAAACCCGCTTTTTCGTTCAGAAAAACACTCATGTCATGTTGACATGTACAAACAGGTTGCAATGCAATGCATAAACATAACATAAACATAACCTCTAAACCGGTACATACGCGATATTTAATGATATTCTTTGGTAAAACGACGTTAATATCTTCGTTTGACTACCAAAAAACTTTTATGCTATGTATCACTTACCCCTTGAACGTTAGTAAGAATTCAATCCATTTATGTACCTTTAATGCACTCGTCATTGTAAGATTTCCTTTGCATTTATAAGCTTGTAGCACTTGATTTAGCCAACTATTTATTCAATTTACAGTGGAACATGATATTAAAACTTAGTATTAGTAATTAATACACTTGTTTTTAAATGAAATTTTCATTTTTATAAAAATAAACAAAATTTTACTGTGATGGCTTGCGCACAAAAAAACGTAATGAAGTTTGACAGTTGCGTTCCGGATATTGTCGTGTTTTTGTTTTTTTTTTTTTTTAGCTTGGATACATTGTGATGGCTACTAGCATGAAACCGTAGACTACCATAGTAAAAACCGTCTCAGACAAGGAGAGAGTATAATATACGATACCAAAACTGTTATTAAAGTTCTTCCAAAGTGTCTGACCTGATTTTAACTTATGTTTTAAAGTGTAGCTTAAGTTAAGACTACCTTTATTTTGGTTAGTCAACAAGGGTTGCCCCGATCGATATTATCGTTAGGGTTGCCCACAATAAATCTAATATTACACCAAAGTATTACGACCTAGGAATTATAGATAACCTAGAAGAAGTCTTAGATAGCACTTATAGCATTTGCTTCATTCCCATAAGTAGGTACCGTCAGCACAAAAACTAGGACTTTCATTTTGGAAATAAAATAGAAAATGGAGTAAAAATACGGTTTTTACGATTCAATAGCGCAAAGCGATGTACTGCCAGCTGTCACGAAGGGTTAGCTACTGGAAACCCTTTCTTAGTTAAAAGCCTCTTTATGTATGCCTTGATCTATGGCATTTCAACATTATGTGTGTTATGTATCAAGAGATTTATGCGAAAGTGTAGGGAGGTTGTATAAACATTTTAGATCTTCGTAAATAGAGTTAAATTGAAAAACCTGTTAAAAATATTTCTTTCACGTATAAGCCCTTGCCTGGAAAGCGATATTAAATAGGTACTTGAAAAGTAAAATGGGTATATCAGATTCTTTCAGTCGTTATTTTGTAATTAAATATTAATCTTCCATCAAAACTATTATAGAATTACATTTGTAGAACATGAAAAAATTGTAAATAAAACTAATTTAAATAAAATTTGCATCCAATAAAAACTAGCTCTATGATTTGAAAATTAAACCGCAGGATGTTTTTGGCGCGAACTACAGAAAGTTGACCAACACAAATAAACGAACTTTTTATACCTAAATATTTATTCGGCATTAACAGTATAAACTCATTTTATTTTAATAATATTTTATATACGACAAAATAATAAAAGGCTTTATCTGTAGATAATCTAATGGAGGAAAGGGAATTAATTGTGCCTCAATCAAAATATTCAGAAAGAACACGAGATTCGGCCTCAGAACGAAGAATGGGCTAAAAAAATCAAATGCACCTGTTTCATCCTCATCACTGTAGGATTGACAATTTCAGCTCAATTCGATCTAAACGTTTTTCAAGTTATAGGCGTAATAAAAACTTTATTTTTTCATTCCTTTCAAACCATACGTATTACAGCCTGCAGCACTTCGTGAAGGAAATATCCAAGGATGATAAAATATATCTTACTAGCTTTTCGTCCGCAGCTTTGCCCGCGTAGTCGAAGGAATACCCCCATAGTTCCCGTTCCTGAGAATTTTGTTATAAAAATTATGCAAACTCAAACTCAAACATTTATTTATTCAATTAGACTTCTTTTAAAAGCACTTTTGAATCATCATAACATTTTTTAACATTTACCAACGATTCGGAAAGCAGTATCTATAAAGAGGAGAACCTGTAAGAAACTCCATAGATGCTCTTTTAAAATCATGTCAATATTACAATTTAATTTTACACACTTACTAACTAACTACATAATATAATATGCCAAAGAACTGTCCTATGGTTCATACTCGACAACCCTCCATGGATTTGCTTTGCGTTAATCTAAGTTACCCTCTATGTGTGTGCCAAATTTCATGAAAATCGATTCAGCAGTTTTTGCGTGAAGAAGCGATAAACATACAATCTTTCGCATTTATAATATTATATTACCTATCTTATAAATTTCATTATCAGTGCGACAGGTTCATAATTATACAGTTCCCTTGAGTATAAAAGTTTTAAGTATTTTATTATCTACTGCAATCGTATAAACTTTTCTTTAGTGCTAAACTTGCATTATTGGTCACTATGGACATAAGTTTGTTTTGATTATGGAATCGTGAGTTAAGTAGTCCCTAGACGGCAATGCAAGCATGCGTTTACGCGAATTGTCATGCTGCATGAATGACAAAAAAAATCATGAATTTTTATACAGTTTGTGCCCAGTCTTAAGCTTAATTTGTGATCGTATGAAAAACTAAGCTTTTGCATGACTTGTAGTATAAAAAATAGAAATGTTCGTCAATCAGCTACCAGCACGTGGTTTGTATGTCACTATACTTCTATCATTCATGCATGGCACCACTTAATGCATGTCATGCTGCATTATCGTCTAGAGACGACTTTGAGTGTATAATCATTTCTTGGTATTTTAATTTTTATAATTTCAATAAACTCTATTTTTTTTTATAAAATACATTCGTTTAACAGCTTAGTTTTTTGATCGATTATGATAATAATCAGTTTGACTTTAAACTTGTATTTATGTACACAATTTAGTACACGAATGTGTGAATAGTTTATCAACGTATGAAATAATGATTTGGGCAATATTTCGCGTTAAGGTCAGCTTTAAATAAATGTTCGCCGTAATCTGCAGCCGACGTTTTAGTGAATAATACGATCCTAAAACTACGGAGTGGTTTTAATGTAGGTATGTGGTAGCATGTTTTTAACATAGATTTTATTATGATTTGATTTTTTATTTTTCGTACTTATGGTTATTTTCATCAATTTTGATGATTAAGATAATTTTTATCCAATCAAACGTTCTCTTCTTTTTATTTATATTTCAATACTGGCATTCCGCCCGCGGCTTCGCCCGCGCTTTCAAAGAAAAACCAGAATAGTTCCCGTTCCCGTGGGATTTCCGAGATAAAACCTATCCTATGTGTTAATCCAAGTTACCATCTATATGTGTGCTAAATTTCATAGTAATCGGTTCAGTAGTATTTGCGTGAAAGAGTAATAAACACACACACCCACACACACACTTCCTCACAAACTTTCGCATTTATAATATTAAGTAGGATTTACCCTAGTAGCAATCTCATCGCAATCGATCCTGTAGGCTGTAGTTACAGAGATAAGCAAACACACATTTTCGCAATTGGTTCACTGTAGGTGCAGCTTAATACCGAAAAACATAAAAGCTCAAATTTTATGTATAGAGTCATTAATTTTGTAATATTATAGTATTTCAATATATCCGTAATAGTCACATACTCGATAATTCGATACTCAAACGCATTAATCAGGGTCTGTTATACAAAAATATGATCATTTCCAAAACGAAATTCCAATTTCATAACATGATTGAATGAAATACTTGAAACGAAATGATTACCTAAATATTTCATAATATCCGGCGGGAAATTTATACTATTTCTTTTTTTTACATAACTCAATATTTTGGGTAATGTGCTGCCAAAAAGACATGATCAATATCAAAATTCAAAACATATTATTTGTTAGATTAGATAATAATATGAAGGTACAAGAATTCTCTGATATTTTTTCTTCGCCATTTGACCGCCTCCTTGTAAAGTAGTTGACGAGTGAGCGTAACACCGTGGGGTCCTGGGTTCGATTCCGGGTGGAGACGCAAAAAAAATGTCTCAGTCTGGCAGGACACAGAAGGCTGATCACCTAATTATCCCTAAAGAAAATCGATCAGTGAAACAGATGTACTCCTTACCCCACATGGACATGGGACTTCACATTTTTTTTTCGTCATCATCATCGTTTATTTCGTTATATAAACCAAAATGACGCTTAATTTTTTGATTGTGTTAATTCATTTGAATACACAAACTGAAAATAAAACAATCATTTGTTTTCAGTTAAATATTTCGCATACGAAAGCAAACATTCCACTTATAGCCACGTCAATTAAATTATTATAATTTGCAATTTAAGTTCACATTTCATCTCACAATGGATTCATAATAAAGGATGCAATCAATCTGGACATTGAAAACAATTAACGCCCTGTTAAGACTAATGAAAAATCAACCAATGGCAATTCATTAACAGCTACTGCTTACTCAGATTTCAACAAAGCACCTACGAAGTTTACAAATTATTTTCAATAGTAATAGCAGTCTATTATTATTAGTCTGTGATAATAGTTATTTTCACGTATCATACTTATTAACTCATTTTCTTCGAAGGAAGGTAAAGGAAAGAAGAAGAGGAACAATACATAGATAGATAGATAATTCTTTATTGCACACACACACAAGATTTACAATAAACACAGAAAAAGACAAATAGATGCAAGTATGTACAAATGGCGGCCTTATCGCTAGGCAGCGATCTCTTCCAGACTACCATTAATATTAACAGGAAAACACATTGCATATCTACGTTTAGACTTTGAATAACTAAATCGATGAATAAAACTAAGACATCTAGATTTAAAGTGGACAGAATGTATAAAATGAACTTGATAGCGATCAAGTATCACAAGGAAAAGAAAATGTGACCAATTTGTTAATGAAAAAGTTAAACTTGATCATGAAAAAGTGGTGACGCAATCGCTATAAAACTATTATAATAACAACCGTTACGTAATTAAAATAGCGGTGGAAAAACGCTGAAACATGAAATTGACCTCCCACCGCGGTAATTTTTTAATTAATATTCGCATTGGTATACAAATTAAATGACGGTTGAGTATCGTAACCCGGAAGAATTGAATATGTAATTTGGTTCGAACACGGCATCCGTCAATTTTCATGATTAAAGCGAAAACCCTTGTTTCTAATTAAATATTTACTGGGTATATTAAAATAATTTTCCGGGTGCGTGTGAAGTTTAGTTTACATAATGCTATGATAGTAATCCAGTTTGACTCGAGCGTGAAGAGGCGACATGAATTGGTCGGATAATATAAGGGTACTTTTATTCCCAAAAGGAAGGTCGTTATACTTGTAACTTATTTTAGCATTTTGGGTATGTTGACACTATTGGATATCTCACGCTCGAGTGGCTAATTATTCTTCGATTTAAATTGTTACTTTATAAAATACAATGATATTAATACATATTGAAAATGGCTCTATTCTATTCATTTTTCCAAACGCTCTTTATCTCCTTAAGTCTTTTCTTATTATATCTAGATCAGATTGGCGACGACTATGATTCATAGATATCAGATAATCTGAGTTATAAATGCTTAGGTTTTTATTTTTAAAGTAAGAAAAAAGCGGGCAAAGACCCTGATATCTAACAAAAGAGACCGCATTGTCGTCTGAAGGAGAGTTTATCTTTTTCTAACTATAATAAAAGGTCAGCTATTAATAAATTTAAAGCGCCCAAACTTTGATCGTATCATTGGTGAGAACTACCACACGCACGCAATTATATTCGTATTATAAATAGATTTGATTTGCTTCAAAAAAAATTATACCTAGGCAAAAAGCTTATCCATTTATACATAATATTATGATCATTACGTAAGATACCTACCAACTGATAGGTATGAATCTCTTGTTTATAATTCGTATGTTTAGGTTCATTTTGTAGTAAATGGTAAAAGGTTACTTGGGTTATAATGTCATAGAGCAGTATTATCTCAGTTATACGACCAAGTAAAGTCTATCATCTTTCCACACTTTAAGACACCATAACCCCTGGATCTTACTACAGTCAATCATTTATACAAATTTAGAATTAAATAACTATGCATTTATTTGATTAATCTCTTTGTTACAGATGTCATGAACATGTAGAAATGTACGCGCCGGCCACTGCGGCGCTCTTGTTAGCCGCGCTTACTGCTCTTCCCTGTCATGGTAAATCTATACTAATATAAGCGGAAGAGTTTGTTTGTTTATTTGAACGCGCAAATCTCAGGAACTACTGGTCAGATATGAAAAAATTATTTCGGTGTTAGATAGCCCATTTATCGAGGAAGGCTATAATATATTATCACGCTAAGATCAACAGGAGCGGAGCAATGCAGGTGAAACCACGGAGCACAGCTAGTATAATAAATAACATTAATATATAAAATCATTATATCATGTACATGTAATACGGTTATAACTACAATTATATGTGTGAATGTTCTGTTAAATTTTTCATGACTGGTTTCTTATTAAACTGTTTATTAACTTTCAAAATCTCTTTACAATACGACCATTATCTTGGAAGTTTATTACGAAATAGACTGACAAGTAAATTGGTAAATATTAATATTGATTTTAATTGAGAACGAAATGAAATTGATGTCACTTCAAGATTGATTAGATCTACAGTTAATGAAGATTTTTTAATTGAAATAGGTATAAGTAAATAATTGTTGCGTTGGTTTTTCTACAATATTTCGTCATTCTCATTCATCATTGTCTCTTTGACATCACATTTATATTAATAAGCTCCCGTCTTCCAGGTACCGATGCTGATTCAACACTTCTGAGCGAAAAGCGGGAAGTTACCCAGCCAACTATAAACAAATTCTATCAAATGCTGCACGGCACACTCAACGAAACAAAACCTCTTAACTTAAATAACTCCCTTAACTTTATGCATAGTTTCGAATCTAATCTAAAGTATCCCACTACTATTGATAAGTTCCAAGAATGCTGTCACAGTGGCGTACCAGCTGAAAATACTGCAAATGAAACCAAAAGTTTAAACGGTGCTATAAGTCCTTATCTAGACAAGGACAGGAAACATAGAAAGAGACGGGTTGAATATATTATCCGGCCGATTGAAAATGTCACTTTACATGACCGGGATGAAGTGACGACGAGGTCGTTTTTAACTCCCTCCCCTTTCGCGATGGAAAGAAGGAAGAAGCCGGGTGAGACGGGGTCGAGTGCACCATTGCTCAATTATATATTTGATACGTATTCAAATACACATCAACATAGAAATGACAGGTAAATTATTGACTAATTAATAATTATTTGCCTAATAATGTACTTGAAAATGAACTGTTGGCATGAAAAGTAGAGATTGTATGTAGAAAATTTGTGTTACTATAACACTTAAATATGATTACGATAAGCTCGTAGTAGAATACTTGAATATTCATAAACAGTAATCAATACTCGATTTCATGGTCACAAAAGGTACCAACTACCAAACATTAATTACAGATTTTCCTTAGTCCGTTACAAATTTATTCACATATATTTTGAGAAGGCAATTTCACGGCTATTTTCAATAGAGAAACATTAATAGACGTATTAACAAACACGGAACTAGATTATAAAATGGTAACTTCCACGCAACTTCAAGGCATTAATTACGCGAATATTAGCATTTGTAAATGCCGGTAACAGTAATTACCATTCGAAGCTAGTGTTTACTTAAAGTTGCCTTATAATTGTTTGTGAATACGGTTGTAAAGTGATAACAATGAACTGAGCTACGGCTAGGAAATTTTAACGTAGTTTGCATTGTAAACAATTAGTTTATCGAATTTTCAGTTTGTTACAATAATCCGTATTTAAACCGACTATACAAGTTTTTAGAACAAAGTTTAGTTTACATTAAAGGCACGGTACAGTCAGCACATTCAAAGTTTTCTATAACAAAATTAGTTTGAACTTTCATCAATGAGAATTTTGCCAAATGAGCGAATAAATCTAAAATGTTAATTATGTTTATTTAATACATTTGAATGTAATATTAAGGTCATGTACGTTTATTTTAGACACATTGAACTACAATCAAATTCTTGAAGAATAGTGTAGTATAAAATTATTTTAGTTATATGTAAAATCAATCCAAGCAGATACTAAAAACTCGTAGTCATGCTATTAGGTACTACTACATGCTATTACTACATGCTACTAAAAATACATACTAAAAAGGCCGAACAAATTCAGATTCTTTATCTGCCTCAGTAGACACGTCCATTGCCAAACATAAAAATATAACTCAAAAGGGATTTCGTTCCAGCCATGCTAGGTTCGCTCAGAATGAAAATTTGCCAATAAATCTAAGAATAAATCCATGCTTACCTGCGTTCCACCTTTGTTACAGTAGCTGCATTCAGCTGATTCTCCATATTTTATACTTGTTTGAAAATGAAGAATCCTAGTAGAAATATTATAAACGCGAAACTTCGTAAGAATGTTTGGATGTTATGATCTTATACGCAAAAACCTCTGTATGAAATTTGGTAGTAGAGACTAGAGAGATAAATCATGATTCGGATTAGCACATGGGCTACTTTTTACTCGAGTACCTACCATGCGTGTTACGCCGCGGGTTACAGCTAGATTCTTATGTGTTGGGGATTGACAGTTTTTGTGATGGGAAACACGCGAGTGACGCTGCAGTTTCCACCTAGTTTCTAACATAAGAAGGATTATCAGATTTTATGAAAAAGTTAATTTTAACCAACATTGAAATTCTGCTTATTTTATTTTGAGTATAACTTCTTAAAGATGATTCCAAAGGCATTTTTAAACACAATACACAGCAGGTATACACAGAGAGACAGGAAAAAATATTGTATATTACACAAGGCTCGTTTATATTCAGGGCTGGTCACGGGAACAGTATATACGTGGCGGCGGCTCCGGAGATCGAGGCTCTGGTCGGCTCCACGGCGTACATGGACTGCAAAGTGGACGCCTTGCACGATAAACTGGTAATAAGTATGTTCCTAGTATTTGATATATCAGTCAATTCAGAGAAAATTTTCTTAACATGAAATTATCCAGACTGTAGCATATGCAATGCGTGTGTTTTAGCTGAAATTTCATGTAGTTCTTTAAATTGAAGTAATTAAAAAAAAACCTATTGATATCTAACAGAAAATTATAGATGCCTACCGATATTCCTTTTATTTTATTAAGAAGATAATTTATCATTTCATTTCAGTTTATTTAGACTTCAATAATCCAGATTTCTATATTTTATTGTTAGAAAAGTATGGGGGATATATTATGGTACTAAGCTATCTCTCAGTTAGAAATATTTACTTATTTTCTTTCCAATTTCGCATAGAATAGGTACAGGCTTTGTATTTTTCAAAACTAATCCTTTAGTGTACCTATTTCATATTTTCATCTATAAATAGGTTAAAATATATTTCCATATTTTTTATAACATGTCGCTAAACGAGAGCATAAGAAACATAATTATACAATAAAGTATATTTAAACAATGATATTTTTTTTATTTTTTTTTTAGTTATTACTATTACTGCTGTAATTATTATTATATTAGTTATTACTGCTGTAATTTTCATTTACATTCCTTGCATCGAATTTCGCCTTTTCGTAAAACAGTTCTCATCAATAATAATTAAAGAATTATTAAGAAATAGACGTATCAAATAAAATGGAGATATCTTCAAAATGAAATATAATATTTTTACTTTTGCGTTACGTACTCCAATACAAGAAACTGCTCGTACTGGAATATTCCGGCATTTATGTTTCGAGCATCAAATAATACGTTTTACGTGAACTGAAATTCTAGGTATCGTGGGTTCGTCGGAAAAGCGACGAAGCACCTATGGAACTTCTTACAACAGGCACTCAACTATATACAGCTGATGACAGGTAATTGTATCAATTTCAAAGAGAACGATATACTACAAAGAAGAAACAATTTAAATACGATCAAGGTCTATTTGTAGGTCTTCCATCTTTCTTTGAACTCTAATGTGGGAAAATAAATCAATATTTGAATGAACTTATGAAAAATAATAAACATTCACACTTTATTGTAATTTATCATCTACTGACTGTGGGATACCTTATACCTACCACGTTACCATGTAAAATTTTGAAATGACCAAACCCAATAAGGTTTAAAAAGCATCTTTGCTTCTATACCTAAAATTAGCATCCGTCCTAATTATTTGTATACCATTTATCCATCAGGTATTCAGCCCGCTTCATTCCGCCTGACATTTGGCGGTTGGAGGTGAAGTCAGTAAGGCCGACGGACGCGGCGTTCTATGATTGCCAGCTGTCCGCCCATCCGCCGCGGACAGCTCGAGTCACTTTGAGAGTGCCTGGTTGGTTTTATTTTTATTAAAATGTAATTATCTGAGCTTTATACATCGGAAGATTTTACTTCAGGTATTTGAGGTCTTGTGGCATATTATAGTAGTAGGTCAGTTTTAAGGAACTGATTAAATTTGAGATGACATGATTAATAAGTAACAGATAAGGTAGAAAAACGTTAATTGTCCGAAAAATGTTAAATATTTTTTAATTACTGACTGCAATTAATATTGCAGAAAAACTGATATTGCAGCTTTAGAATTTTTTAGAATTTTTAGAACTTTCATCGTCCCGTAGATACCCTGTGTTTGAATTTACTTATACCTATTTAGGTAGTAATCTCTGTCCCTAAATCCTGATACACTTAGCTAAGTCATCAGTCAGTAGATAGTACATTTATATAACGAGGAGTATTTCGTGGTTATAGCCATTTAGATGATTGCTCCCCGAACCGTGATACAAGTTTAAGATCGATTTGCTGAATCTCTTGGGATAAAAAGTTCCCGGAACGAGGGTGAACTAATTATTGCTGAAGTATTATAGAGATATAATAGTATTGGTATATGTGATAAACTCTTTTAAAACAATCACTTTATTGACCTTTACTTTAACATTGTGCCAATTTTTAATGTCCTTGATTCATTCAAGAAGAAAAGATAATATTTCTCTGAATTAACACTGTCTCTCTATAAATATTATTTTCATATCTTACGTTATTTTTTGTGATTTCATTTTCGTTCGTCTTATTTTTAGTATGAAGTAATATAATATAAAGGAAGGCATTAGCATCTTCATGTAATGTGATCACTTATGTGATTCCATCAAAAGTTAACGTAGATATTTGAATTCACGGATCTCATAATTTACTAGAAACGTGTCTTTTTTTCACACAAACAGTCTTCTCAGAATTATTTTAACTTTTTTATAATATCAAGGGCCCCCTTCTTCAGCCATGTTTTTAAAAATATAATTATCTAGATTTAAGAATTGACTTTAATCTACCAATGTGAGATCTGTTCCTTCAAATAAATTCACAATGTAATTAAAATCGTACGGTAACGATTAAGTCCAAATTTCCAAATAATCAATATTTAGAAATTTGGACTCAATTGAATGACTTTAAGTTCAATTTTTATATGTTACTGTCAATCTCAGTGTTCAATATTGTTTCAGAAGTGTCAGTTAAGATAGTAGACGGTGCTGGTGCAGTGGTCACAGAGCAGGTGTGTGAGGTTGGCAGCACTGTAGCTCTACGGTGTGAAGTTAGGGGGCTCAAGATGGAGGGCGGCCCCTCTCTGCTGTGGCACCGGCGGGAGTTCCTACTTAATGATGATACGACTAGAGGTGGAATTAGGTAAACTGTATAGATGTGATAGTTTTATTGTCTTGTAATTTGTGAAGATAACGTGTGGCTACATGATATCGTCCTATTTTTCTTGATATATGTATTTTCCTAAACTCTATTTTTTTCAAAAATTGACGTCTCTAAATCCTATATTAAACTCTTATTGACCTACAAACCTGCAAATTTTTATAATTTGTCTGCATTTACAAAGAAAAATTGTTTATTATTCATGATATCTTTGTTAAAAAAAGGTTATCTATGTTTGTATTGTGTGAAATCGTTCCTCTAAACTAAAAATTAAGGACTTTTTCATAGCGTGCGCACGGAATTTGGCGCAAACGGCGCTAACTCAGTGCTACGAGTCGCACGCGTGCGCGGCGACGACGCAGGCCGCTACTCGTGCAGCGTGTCTCGCGCGCCGCCGCCCGCGCCCCAGCCCGCGCACGTCATGCTTCATGTTATAAAAGGTTTGTTATTAAGCTATGACATAGCTTCTATAGCGGGCCTTGAGCGTGGGGACCGAATCGAGAAGTTCCGTAAAGAAAAAAAAATGTATGCGTGTACTAGAGTACACATGTAAGAAGTGAAACTTCTTTATGACCTTAAAAATGTCACGAGTATGGCGTAACGCAAAAATGTCACGCGTACGGCGTAACGCAAAAATGTTACACTAAATTTTTGTCCAACCCCGATAAAGAAGTTTCACTTCAAAAACCTCACGCTCCCCACTCCGACGGGCTCGGAGGTGTGGCTTGAAGGCATGTTATGCTATTGCTTTACAGGGGCAGTCCCCGAGTGCCACACGTCTTTTTTTATGTTTTTATATTAAAGTAGGCAAATGAGCGTGTAGGTAACCTGATGGTAAGCGACCATCACAGTCCATGAGTATTTTCAGAGATAGGACCCACGGCAAATGGATTGCGTCGGGCAATTATTCATTCATTACGTTACGTCGTTTTGTTTAAAATATATTTACCACACATCATTTATTTTTACATAATATTATCCTAGGTAATCCATTCTGATAATTTTGATTTCTGTAACAGTGACACAATTCGCAATGAAGAGTACTTACTCGACTTACATTCGCATCAAATAATCCCAAACACCTGAACATCTAGTTATACACGAGTGCGTATAAATTGAAAAATCAATAAATTCCACGCCGTAAGTACGTTCGAAAGCTCGCAATTATTCGTTCCGATGCAACGCGTTAATTAATTTGTTTATTTGCGATTGGAACTTTCGCTTTTGTGTACTAGTTTCTGGTTTTAGAGTTAACTTTGTATTTATAAAGCCGTCGGTTGCACTCATTAGATTCGCAGCGTGGTATTCGATAGTTGATTTTCCTTTTAGAGAATTTCTTTGAAGTGAATGTTGTGTATGTCGTCTGTTTGAGATGGTAATTTGTCCTTTTCTATAGAGGATTATCTGCAACAATTGTGTTCAATTTGTAATTTGTGCGCATTGTAGATATGTTACTGTAACTATTTCTGACGTTGAACATTTTCATAATGTATTGTGAATCAAAGCGGAAGGATGTAGAGTTATGAGAAATTCGTAGGGACATAACGTTTGAATAAAGATATATATTTTGGTAGATCGTGAGATATTCTTTTTTTATTATAACATAATTGCTTCAGAAGATGTATACTCATAAGTTACTTCTTAAAACGAAAATTTAAGTGTATATCTTTTCGTGTATAAATTAGTTACAACATTACAATAAAATGAATATTTGTCCTATTATACTATATTCTAGTCAAGACATTTTTTTTATTTGTAATCTTCGCATCTTACAATCAGTAATCATGGCACGTGGTAGAAAATATAGAAGGCTCAAGGGAAATTAATGAATGAGAAAAATGAAATGAGTTTTTCCACTGTAAGACAGTGATTTATATAATGTTATTTGCATATGCTTACATATTAGCAATGTGAGCCTAAAATACCTCATATAAATCCACAGCATTCATATTTTGAGTGGTTCTTGTAAGCTCTTGGATTTCGTATTTGCATTTTAGAAACACAATTCTATTTGGATAACGTTTTTGGCCTTTGTTACTAAGTAAGTGTTATGAACTTTAAAAATTGTAGATGCTACTTCATTTAATTTTAAACTAGATGCGCCCCGCGGTTTCACCAGCTCCGCGCGCTCCTATTGACCTTAGCGTGATTCCATCCTCGTGCCTTCCTTCTCGATACATGGGCTATGTAATCTAATACCCAAAAAAAATCGGACTTGTAGTTCCTGAGATTAGCACGTTCAACAAACAACAAATAAACTAATAAACTCTTCAGCTTTATATAACAAAGAATATTAAAAAAAAGTGTTCATTAATTTAATTAAAAATGTAAAAGAAGTATATGTACGTATTTTCATGATTAATTTATTGAGTTTTTCTCATGAATCAGTATTATACCTACGTACCTGTAAAAGTAACAATAAGGATAATTTCTACCATTAATATAACTTATATAAATACTATAATAATACAATTGTTCGCAGGAGAGAGTCTAGCAGAGCTACATCAAGGCGTCAATTCAAACAGACTGGACTGCGCCCTCGCCGCGTGGCTGGCGCTGTGCGTCGTTTTACAAGCTATCTACATTGTTTAACAATAAATTATTCGTATTATTACTTTGTTTTATTTCAAACAACCTTATTAACTGACAATATCAATATAATTAGTAAACTGGTTTTTTGCAACAATTTTTCTGGCTCACCAGATTTTCTGGCGCACCATGAAGAAAGACAAATTTCCAAGTAAATTAACTTTAAACTATTGAGAGGATTGTTTTCATAAAAAATGCGTGTATAATCTGTATGTTTAATCTAATTTTATTCACTAGTTTCACTACTGAGATCTCAATGAAAATAATGAAAAAAAGAAATAATTGTAAAAATGAAATTTGAAGAGCTAATAATATGATTACAAAAGCTCGTTATGTCGCCACTGCTCATTTACATTGTCGTTTACATAATACATATTAATATGTATGGGCTTACATCTGCCAGTCATATTATCCGCTAACATTATTTTACACTAGATTTCCGCCTGCGGCTTCGCCCGTGTTTTCAAAGGAAAACCCGCATAGCTCCCATTCCCGTGGGATTTCCGGGATAAAACCTATCCTATGTGTTAATCCAAGTTACCTTCTATATGTGTACTAAATTTCATTGTTATCGGTTCAGTAGTTTATGCGTGAAAACCATACATACATACATACAAACCTTTCCTCTTTATAATATTAGTATAGATAAATACAGGGTGTAATCGTTAAGTGTGCACAGGCGATTATTCCGTAACTATTACAGATATCAAAAAACTTTAAACTGATATCGAAAGTACTTAACCTAATGAGTAAAATGGCCATAATAAATTTTTAAAAATAATACGAGAAATATCTAAAAAATTAACTTTAAACCCTCCCATACATTTAGTATGAGATATGAATATCCCATGTACATGGGTTGATCCAAAAGTAATGATAATCAATATTAAACAAGGTCATTACAGTTAAAATAATTATGTATTTCTCTAGATAGTCTTCTAACTAGATAATATACTTCGATATTTTTTTTTCCTTAACTTAGAAAAAAAAAACTTTGACTTCATCTACAAAAACCCCTCAAAATCGGCCATCACTTCGCTGTCGTCTTAAAATTTCTTGTATCGACGGTGTTTCTTGTGCCGAGGTAAGAGATAGAATTAACTAGGAGCTAGATCTTACAAACAGGGTGGGTGTTCAAGCATTTTCAATGCCGATTTTTGATTGGCAGCCATCGCAACTGACGCTTTGTGATCTGGTGCGTTGTCTTGGTGAACCAACATTCAAGTCGAAGTTTGCCATGTCTCTTTTTCTTACTAACCTACCCGCAATCTTTTAATTTGGTCTGTGTAGTAAGAGCCCTGTGTAGTAGTGGCTACCTTCTTAAAATATTCCACATTTCTTCAGCGTCCCAAAAAACTACTGCTTTAATCTATCCCACTAATTTTCACTTTGAAAATCTTCACCGTCACTTTGGAAGCTCGCATCCAGGCCATTGATTGTTTTTTGGTTTCAGCATAAACATGGTGAACCCAGGTAACGCCCATGGTCACAAATCGTGACAAAAAATTATCCTGATCTCATTAAAAATTTAGAAATTCACACTCTAAATGTCGAATCGTTGTTTCTTCTTTTCGTCGGGAAACATTCTGGCTCGCACTGTTCACATTAAAATTAATGTTAATACTTGGAAACGTGGCCTGTAGATATAATTTTTTTGTGATAACTTAGTGATTACATGAGCAAGCATAAAACATTTATTTTATATTTTTATGTGCACAGGAAATACCCAATTATCATTACTTTTGGATCAACCTATACATTTAATATGAAAGATTTTAGCTTTTTTTTTGTTTTTTTGGTTTTCTGCTTTAATTACTTCGCAAATTTGGAGGGAAGTTCATTTAGAAACTGTAAATAGACCTCCTCATTGTATTGCACAATAAGGACGTCACTTCGAAAATCTACTATGAATACAAAATGTATGGGAAATAAATTGTATGGGAGCGTTTAATGTAACATTTTTGGTTATTTCTCGTTTTATTTTTAAAAATTTATTATGGCCATTTTACTCATTAGGTTAAGTACTTTCGATATCAGTTTAAAGTTTTTTGATATCTGCAATAGTTACGGAATAATCGCTTGTGCACACTTAACGATTACACCCTGTATAATTGGTTACAAGATATCAATCCTGACAATCTTCACTTCTCAGGAACACATTTCTACATATATATTTTATAAAATAAATACATGGATTTTATACAAATAAACCAGTTATAGATTCAGTTACACAGATGAAAAATTACACAAACGATGTAAATTTTTTTCTCGAATATTTTACGTAAAGTCGAGCTCCAGTTACATTTGCCGACGATTGTTATTCGCGTAATAAGAAAAATACGTTTCCTCCCGACCTATTCAGAAAAGTTACCCGAAAGAGAAATTTTTGAGAATTTCACACTAGAATGACGGTAGAATAATAGAAGGAGCATATTTCCATATTTATGAGGGAACAGTAACTAAGTTTGTATTAAACGTTATTGTTTAAGGTTCGTCAAGGCTCTTCGCTGTTTATCAAATTATGGTACATCCTTCGCATTCGAAGTGATTTGCATACAATTTGGCCTTTTTCATGGAGTGTTATTGAAGTGAATTGAAAATAGTTTTTAGAGGAAAAATAGAAATTTATTATTCATGGAAAATATTTTAAATTTCAGTTTATTTTTTGTGTCAAATGTAAGAAACTAATAGCTTCTTTATTATACATATACCTACCAGCGACAAGCTATGTGAAACGACTATGATTAGTAAGAAGCATGTAAGTTTATTAAATAATCTTGATTTGAACTAAAAAAAAACATAAATAATAATAATGTTAAATCTAAATTAAAATTGCATTTTATAAACAACCTGTATAATTTGTAGATGTAATTGTCTTTACCTTGTCGCGAGCACACGAGCGCGCTGTGCATCAAATTTGTCGTGGATGGATTGCTTTGCATGCCGGACAAATCTTTGTGGTTTTTGGCATGTTCAATTATGTTAAATGTATTTTTTATTGATAAATAAATTTAAAAAAAGTAGGTTCCAAATAATAGCAAGTAGGTATTTAATATGACGATAAATTCATTGTAAATATTCATCAATGGAATAAGAAGTAATAATGTATTTGAAAGATTTCCAGAGAAGTGTTTATATTACAAGTTAGTGTTTAAATTCTTCGAATAATTTATTTTCGTTGCACGTTTCAGTCATATCGGTTATTCACCTTTTGTGATAACGAACTAAAAATCACGAAATCCTTCTGTATAAATTTCTGGGGATTTATTAAATATTAACTAATAAAAGCAGCAATTATTTTCAAACATCATTAATAATTATAAATAAAGAAAATTCTATAAACTAAGTACCTACCTTTCTGTAGAGATAAACGCTAGATCATTTGGTTTATAACAGTGAAAGAAACAGGGCTTCTTACCTACCTTGCTGGCTAGTTACTTCCTAAGAAACCCTTTCAACTAAGTTTATCAGATATTAGATATGTCTGCACCCGACTCTGAACACTATCCGCTTTATTAATGTAAAACTAGTCTCAAACACACCGACTAAAACATACAACAATTTATACAGTTCAACGATTATTTTCCAGAATATTCTAGAACATACTTGAATTCTATACTATTTCGTAAACATTGTATAAAGTTCAACGGTTATTTTCCAGAATATTCTAGAACATTCTAGAACGATATTCTCATACATTCCATTGATAGTGTAGGTGAAGACGCCAGCAGTCCACCGCATCCGATGTCTATTGATGCTATAGAAATGTTTCCTTTCAATACAAAGTACATGTTAGGATCACAGCTATCAATGCTTTAACTTTTGAATTTTAAAGCTAGAAACGTTCACAGGCTTAAAATATCAGTTCTTTTGCGTGTATTTGATATACAATGCGATGGGATTTGTGTATTTTATACATATTTTTTACACCTAGTGATAATGAGATACTATGTGACAATACAATAAATTATTGTGCTTGAAGTATTTGTAAATGAAGTCAATTGAAATGTAGATATTTCAAAGTAGAGCAATATCGAAGTACTGAAATTGTTTTGAAAAATTCAAATTAAAATCAAACACGCCTTTACATTGATAATATCAAATGCGACTCTAAAAGATAATGCATAAAATAGACAATATTACGTAGTAAGTATCTTTAGATATAAGCTATATGTATACATATAGATATATTATAAACATAAATACTCATGTGCCACAGTTTTATTTTTCATTTATGCGTACAATAGACTTCATCATATGCATAAAACGTAACACAATATTTCTATAAAGATACACAAAGCAACCACTTATGTATATTATCTTCGAAATATACTTTTAAAGGCAAAAGCTGCCATATTTTTTACTCGGATCACGAAATATATCCGATACGCCTATCCCTTAGAGAAATACGGTATCTCATGAGCAAATACAAATTTTACCCAAATATAACGATATTTGGGTAACATTCGTCGCGTTGTATGACTGTATAATGATCAAACAATACATTTCCGTATTGAGTTCTCGTTTAATTAAGAGTTTGTTTGTGTTGGAAATTATAAATTTTTATATAGTAACGATTACAAATAGTATTGTTTACATGATATCAAGATCGGAGTGTGCGGAAATGAGGATTTCTTATAATTAAGTATTATAAAGTTTTGAGTTTGTTTGTTTGAACGCGCTAATCTCAGGAACTACTGGTCCTATTTGAAAAATTCGTTCTGTGTTAGATAGCCCATTTATCGAAGAAGCTATATAGTATATGGTCCGGGAGCCAGCAGCAGATTTTATGACCAAGTTCCTCTCAAGCGGTAATTAGTAAAATGCATCAAAGTATAGTATTATGAAGCCTCGTGAACGTCAGCTGGAGCTCGGTTGGGGGGAAGAGCGGTTGTAGCCTCCCGTATCAGCTGACGGTTTTTCCACCAAGATACAGCCAGCTGACATATATATTTATCCACAGTTACATATAAGCTATCATCAGGTAAATTTTTGTTTGAGAGGAAATAACGGAAAATAAATTTTTCTTTAAATTTAACTTTCATGTTCGAGACACCAGCTGACGTATAATACACCATGTTGTAACCAGCTGACTATTTTTTTTCGTTGAGATATTGGGTTAGCTACAATTTGACAAATTTTTAGCTGAGAGGAAATGAATGAATGAATGTATTTTTTTCCCTATGTGCGTGGGAGGCTACAACCGCTCACCCCCCCAACCGTGCGCCAGCTGACGTTCACGAGGCTTTATAATACTATACTCTCATGCGTCTGACGAATTATCTCTTGAGAGGAAATAGTTAACCAAATTTGCACCTGGCTCCCTAACCAATATATACTATCACCCTAAGACCAACAGGAGCGGAGCACTGCGGGTGAAACCGCGGGGCACAGCTAGTAATGTATATACCGCCTCTGTTACCGGATCCTTATAAACTTTTTTTAAGTTCTATTTATTTTTTATTTTTTAACAAACCTTGTCCTGTCACACACAAAAAGTATTATCCAATTTGGAGCAGACGTTCACAAGTATGCATGTATATTTCGGCTTTTTGTAAGTATTATCACAGATAATATTATAATACTTTATTATGTAACAGCAAACGAATGTTTCTTTCAAGGAAAATGCTAATACCCAAGCAAACTTATTGGAAATAAACTTCGTAGGTAATTAAAGATGTATTGCCTATCGCTAGGGGATCGATTGGATTCATAAAGAATTAATGCCTTGGAACTAACGCGAGGTGTGATAATTGAGGAAAATAAGACATATTTAGTAGGGAAAAGTTTCACATTTCTTCGTGGCTTTGGTTAATTATAAGCGTATTTTCCTTATTTTTTGACATATAGTCGAGTTATTTATATCCAAAAATTTATATCATACAGATATGATGCTGATAAGAATAGATAAGTTATGAGTCATTATAAAAATATGTTTATTTCAAAACTGTTCACTGGCGCCGAATTTTCCGAGTTGGTATTGAGCAAAAATAGCAAATGACTCAAAGTATAATGTAAATTCCTATTGATAAAATAACTTTACTCAATCCAGAGATTAATAATACAAACTCACAAAACTGTTTATAATAATAGTAAATATCATTTCAATTATTTAATTTTAGCTTTATCTGCTGCAGGCAGGAAGGCAAGGAAGGAAGTGCCAAACAAACTACGTAGAAAATTGTTTCAACATTGTCAATGGAGAGGGATCTTGAACGTGGTCAATCCATATGTGAACAATTAATTTATAATTTTTTATTGAAGAAACAGTTACCTATCTAGAATCTAGATGGATAAGCTAATTTTTAAAGCTAGCAGCATTTTTATCATAAGGTCAAAGTATAAACAAAGATTTTAATTACAAAGATTTAATTTATATTATGTACATATAAATTTGAAATACCTTTACAAATATATTCCTATTAGATCTTTATTTAATTAAAGAAAACATAGAATTACTGTAGGCGTACCCTTAATGAAACTTAGCTCCAAAGAAATATCAAATTTAGTACCTTTCATCTTATTTTGTGTCAAATTATTCCTTAGCTCTAATTTTAATTATTTATTTGCCAGAGTATTGTATACACTATACACGTGTATCATTTTCGTTGATTATAAAGAAACCACATATCAAGTTGCTTTTACCTGTGTGACATTTATAAAATTATTTATAGTATACTTACGTAGGATTACGAATATATTATGGGATAAAAAAACATATAAATTGCTACCTATTTATAAATATGTTTAAGCACAGGTTTAAGTATCACTTTTAAAATGCTGTCCCTATGTATGCTTAGACCTTTAAACTAGGCAACGGATTTTGATGCGGTTTCTTTTATAGATTGGCTGATTCAAAAAGAAGGTTATAGTACCTATATAATAATTTATAAAGTTTTAGATAAAGCGGGCGAAACCGCGGGCGGAAAGCTAGTACAGAATAAAACAGAAAATATAAGCATTAGATTGCGATTTAACTCGAATAATTTGTACAAATCAAGCACAAAGCTAAGTCACGTTAAAACAAATTAACAATGACACAATCAGTGGTTTAATATAATTATATACGAGGAATTTTCACCAAAATGTTGATGTGGCCGACTAAATTAATTTAACTTGGCAACTATCGATCTTATATGCTAAACTAGCCGCTCCGCGCGGTTTCACCCCCGTGGCTCCTCTCCTGTTAGTCGTAGCGTGATGGTATATAGCCTATAGCCTTCCTCAATAAATGAGCTATCTAACACCGAAAGAATTTTTCAAATCGGACCAGTAGTTCCCGAGATTAGCGCGTTCAAACAAACAAACAAACAAACAAACTCTTCAGCTTTATAATATTAGTATAGATAAAGAAATTAAAACGTCGATATATTTAGCTCCACCTGCATGTTAGTATAAACTCGTTACCGACTCCTTTACTCGAATTTGACCCACTTTTAACGGACATATTTAATTCAAACTTTCTACACTTATCAAGGACCGGTGACAATACAATAGTTTCATGAAAAATAAATAGTGATAAAATTGTTTTTTTTCTTTTAGTTGCGTGAATCGCCTACCGCTTTTTAGTTTTTTATTTTTTTTTTTATTTAATTTTAGACTTGAGATTTTGTTCCACATAACCGTGTAGTTTGAGCTAACTTTAATTCATTTTTGCTTCTTCCAACCATTCTTCCGTGTAAGCCTACAGTATTTTGAATTTTTGAATTAATTTGATATCACTACATAGTATACCTAAAACAAAGTCGCTTTCTCTGTCCCTATGTCAATATGTATGCTTAAATATTTAAAACTACGCAACGGATTTTGATGCGGTTTTTTGTAATAGAGTGATTCAAGAGGAAGGTTTAAGTATATAATTTATTAGGTTTTAGACAAAGCGGGCGAAGCCGCGGGCGGAAAGCTAGTCGGATATAAACGGAGATTATAACTTAGAAGACATTAAAAAGTGGTAAAGACGATAATGAAATTTTAAGCGTGCGTATCCTGAATCTACTAAAATCTGGATCATCCATGAATATTTTACAGAAAGCTTTACCTACAAATACCTATTATAAAGGTTTCTTACGTAGTAAATCAAGATTTTAATATCATAGAGCACTCCATATAATAAATAAAAAAAATGTGTGCATGTACTAGTGTACACACGTAAGAAGTGAAACTTCTTTAAGACCTTATTTTTCAAAAAATAATTTACTATATGCAGCTTTACAGAAATACTTCAATCACGCGTATAAGGGGTAAAAACAAGATGGCGCGTAACGAAAAAATGTTACACTAAATTTTTTTCCAACCCCGATAAAGAAGTTTCACTTCAATAATAAATAAATAAATATATCAGGACAATTTTCACACAAGGCACAATCTGATCCCTTAATAAGCTTTCGCTTGTATATGTATGCTATATAATTTTAAAATAAATACTTTATATACCTAAGTATTTATTTAAAAATTACCTCATGTGTTACCTCAGGTGTTAATTACCATATAGGTAATTAAGACCCAGACAGAGAGCAAACATCTATGTGCATCACACAAATATTTGCCCCGTGTGGGAATCGAACCTGACTTGGAAGGCAGGGCCACTACCAACCAAGCCAACCGGTCAGTCAAATTTTTATAAATTACTAGCGGTCCGCTCCGGCTTCGCCCGTGGTACATATGAAAAATAGATGTTGGCCGATTCTCAGACTTACCCGATATGCACAGAAAATTTCATGAGAATCGGTCCACCCGTTTCGGAGGAGTATGCAGACTAACATTGTGACACGAGAATTTTATATATAAGAGAATTATAAGTTATAATAATTTCATAAAGTATATAAGAAATAGTGCGATTTTAATAACTACCTTTTCCATTACATACAAAATATATTGTTACTTAAACGTTATAAATTCCACGTGATAATATATTGTCTCTATTTTTAAGTTTTTAAATTTTAAGAAACTTTGGACAATTCTCCACGCGGGGCTTCTTGTGATTTGTGACCAACTTAAATTAATTTCAACTTTACAGTGTTTGGGAGTTTGTTAATAAATTATGCTTTAATAACTGCTTTTTGGTAACAGAGATAAAACA
The DNA here is from genome assembly GCF_061535455.1 of Colias philodice. Taxonomy (NCBI): domain Eukaryota; kingdom Metazoa; phylum Arthropoda; class Insecta; order Lepidoptera; family Pieridae; genus Colias; species Colias philodice. The sequence continues at coordinate 10,810,928 of NC_143094.1, read as the reverse complement.
ATTATATTTGTAACATTAAGTGAATTAAAAAGTTGTTTCCATTAACTCATTATTATCGTTAAACAAAAATATAAATGGCAAGTTGACACCGGAATAATGGTGTCGATTCCGTTTAAAAATTAAACTGGCAAAACAATAGTCAAATAAGTGGGTATTATAATCAAATTCTACTAAAAATATACATAAGTTCGCTGTGGATATAGTTAAAATAAAATATTTGAATTCCCCACTTCATTGCTTATTTTAATGATATTTCATTACTTACCAAAATAAGATTATATTAAAAAATGCACAATTACCTTATTAATATACAGATAAAATATATAAATTATAATAAATGATAATAAATTCCCTCAATTTCTATTTTTATTTATAAAAAATGACATGCAAAAGATACATTAAATACAGCTAAAATAAAGCAAATGTAGAACCGCGAATAAAATATAGTTTTGTCATTGACATTGATGCGAGTGTCACACGTGTAGACACAGCTTAAAATATTTTATATACCGTTTATTATTTCAAAATTCACTCACGAACAACTCTAAAAATAACTTCTGTTAAAATGATTAAATGCGAACACTTTTTTTAAACATCGAATTTAAATTTTTATATCAACACAGAAAGGAAGTTTTTGATAATTCTATTATGAAAATGGGAGGTCCGGTGTTCGATCCTCAACGAAAACATTATGTTAAATTATATCTCACCTGTTTAGCTGTTTACTTAACTATCTAGTGAAATATGTAGTTACGAAATCATCTGTGTAATGTAGAGCACACAGACTGAAATCAACTAATTTTTTTTTCCTCATTTAGATGTTTGAAAGGCATCTTCTTTATACCTTATCGTGTGTAATTCACTCTTTAGATATAATCTATACTAATATTATTAAGCTGAAGAGTTTGTTTGTTTGTTTGTTTGAACGCGCTAATCTCAGGAACTACTGGTCCGATTAGAAAAATGATATCGGTGTTAGATAGCCCATTTATTGAGGAAGGTTATAGGCTATATATATCATCACGGTAAGACCAACAGCTAGTAAAGTATAAGTATACAGTAAAATAATTTCTTATTAATCCATACTTAATATTATAAATGCGAAAGTAACTCTGTCTGTCTGTCTGTTACTCAATCACGCCTAAACTACTGACCCAATTTGCATGAAATTTGGTATGGAGATATTTTGATACCCGAGAAAGGACATAGGCTATCTTTTATTGCGAAATATGTACCACGGGCGAAGCCGGGGCGGACCTCTAGTACACTATAAACCTCAAAGTCCGTAATTTCTAAAGTTATTAAGCTAACAAAATCCATCACAAAAATATAAAAACAGCATCGCTAGTTAAGAAGCTCGATGCAATATTCTTAAAGTTTTATTCATTAATTTTCTTTTGAACAATGTTGTGTTATACCGCGCTGGCTTTGTTTTGTGCGCAACTTTTAATAAACTAGTTTATGTTGGATTCATTTAGTTTATTACTTATTAAAAATGTACGTAGTGAGACAATATATCACGGGTGTTAGTGGCAGCCTGCGACTTTGACTATGTTTTTTTAAATTGAATGTAGGTCTTCCGTACAAATTATGTTTCCTTGAGGTTATGATGAAGGTAAAGATAACTAACTATTCCGGACTAAAAATTCAATAATTTGACTTGATTCCTTTCTTTTACTTGCCTAATACTAGGAAAACACTAGATTTTGACCAATAACTTGCTTGAAATGATATAGTAAAAGCTTAGGTAAAATTTATTACCTAAGTATAAGTAATTAGGTATCAGCTCAAACCGGAATGCCTCGAGATTAGAACTTTAATTTTAATTTTAAGTATCAAGTAGATAAAATTGAACTTAGTAGCATCAATACTGTGTCTGTTACTGTTGATAAAACATATAACTCAAACTCAAACATTTATTTATTCAATTAGACTTCTTCGAGAAGCACTTTTGAAACGCCATATTTATTACATATTTTTAACATTTACCACCGATTCGGAAAGCAGTATCTATGGAGAAGAATCGGCAAGAAACTCCACAGTTGCTCTTTTTAATAATGTCAGTATAACAATAATTTAATTACAAAATATGTAACTGTGATATATGACAAAGAACTAAAGGAATAGAAAAAGCACGATAGAATTATGAAATAAAAAAAAATGTCATTACATAAATATTTTATTAAAACTAAATCTATGAAGAATGTTCTTTATTTTCCTGATCATTTTCTTCATGTTGCATCAAGATATCATGATCTCCTGTGTTCATTCTAGAAGCACGCATTGATTGTCGTAACTGTAACATAAAATTATAATCAAATTTGTTACTTAATAAATTTCTAACTATTGTAATTACTAGTTATTTGTTTTATTATATCAAAAAATGTTTTGAAGGTCGGTAAGGTAAAGCTCAAAAGCAGACACTATTTGCTCATTTAAAAGAGTATTTTGATCATACAATGTCTACCGCTTTACATGTTTCAAAGAATTCATACTATTATTAAAAACGCGAAAATATGTGTTCTTCTTTATTTATAACTAGGTTTCCGCCCGTGGCTTCGCCCGCGCAGTCAAAGAAAAACCCGTTCCCGTGGGATTTCGGGGATTGCGTCATTTTTCCGGGATAAAAAGTAGCCTATGTCCTTTCTCGGGTATCAAAATATCTCCATACCAAATTTCATGCAAATTGGTTCAGTAGTTTAGGCGTGATTGAGTAACAGACAGACAGACAGACAGAGTTACTTTCGCATTTATAATATTAGTATGGATTTAAATATGCTCTCAAGATAAAACAATTGTACCTATCGATTTTTTTTTAATTTGAAATTAAATTAGTTTGAGATCTAACTCTCTTTTTTTTATAAATAGCATAAAATATAAGCAAAGCCTGGAGTGACTACATAGTCTTATAATTCTTACCATACTCCGTCTATGGTACTCTTTCTTCAATATTTTCAGTTCACCTTTTTTCTTTCGCCGCAGAAAACCGCACTGTGCCGGGAACAGAGATTAATTAATATTGTCATCGTTATAAGATATTGAACATTTAATTAACAATTTGATGAAATACCGCACTGCTTTTAATTTAAAATAAATTTTGTCTTCTGCGTTATATATGACAGAATTGTTTTACAATACGCGATGCTGTTTATTGGGATAATTAATTTAAAGAATGTGTAATCATTATAAATGAAGTACGTTGAATTTTAATAAACCATTTAGATTTTATAAATGTGTGAGTACTGAGTAAGTATATGAAATAAAATGAGATATTTAATATTTTGTTCAGTTCTTGAGATATCATTACAAATAATGGAAGCCTTATCTTAAATTTTATGATCTACGTTGATAAGAAAATGTTTATTGACTGAACATTCATTAAATGGATACTAAAATATTACTACAGAAAAGATTTCGGACCATATATTAGTATTAAAATTTCAGTTCATATAGTATAGGTAATAACGTATTAGAAGAATTTAGTTTTGTTGTAACAATATAGGAGATAATATTATTTTTAATCATTTTATAGAGCTTACCTTATAGAGCACATACGCTATAATACCAAGCAAGATCAAACTAAATACAACAGCAAGGATAATAATCCACAGAGCTACAGACGGCGTTTGACAGAGTAATATGGTCTCGAGCCTGAAAATAATGTTTAATACATAAATTCAATTATTATCTGCCTTTTATAAAGATTCAAAAGGAAAAAAAGGAGCGAATGTGCCGAGCAAACGTGACAGAAGTGAAACTACTTTGACAAGATTCCAAGATACCATAATACTCGCCTTACTCCACGACGTGACGGTATTGCCATGACGCGACCTTGAAATTTTACTCTCAAGGCGCCTAAAGAAGTTTTAATTTAAAAAAATTATGATTATATTGATTTCTTGTAATTTAGATAACTTCCAAAAAAGATGACTTGGCCAGAGCCAACTTGTTTGTATAAAGTAGGTATATTACGTTTTTTGGGAACTCGTATCAGGACAAATTATTATAAAATACAACATTTGCAATTATAAATTTCCTTACCCTATACTTAGCCATGAACTGTGTACATCTATCAAATGTATTGCAGTTGATATTGATATGTTTTTAACATCATTCGATTCTTCTGTAAGGAAAGAAGATAATTATTAAAAATGATAACTAATTTAAAATAGACAATAGATATATAATAATTCATTTTAGAGATTAATTTTGTCCATCAAATATTTTTTTGTCGTTTAAATCATGTAAATGATGACAAAGAAAAATGAAAAAAGAGCGTGTGTGCCGACCCGAGCACACGACGTGTCAGAAGTGAAACTTCTTTGGTAAGATTCAGTGATACCAAAATCGTCGCCTTACTCTATGACGTGACGGTATTTCCAAGACGCGTCTTTGAAATTTTACTCTCAACGCGCCTAAAGAACATTCACTTAAAACATAAAAAAGACCTTAAAAATGTGGATATATTTCACTAACCAAAAGATCCAATTTTCGTCACGATACTGATATATATCGTTATTTTCTGATTCGGTCTCATATCACCAATATTGCAAATAAATTTGTTCTCATAGTTTGAATTACTTCCTTCACTTACAGGACATTCAATGGCACCCCATTCGGGATACGCCTAGAAAATTACAAGAAAAGCGGGAAATGTATTCTTTTATCTTCAAATTAAAGACTGTTTAACTGATTTTAAACGTGATTTATTCATCATATTAATTAACCCGATATTTCGAACACTACAACGAGACGGGGAAACATAGTTAAACAATCAACATACAAAAAAGGTTGTTTGTGAACAACATTTTAACTTATTTCACTTTGTAACCAATCTTCACCAAAACTAATTACTTATATGAATAAATATTGAAAAATAATTAGCTTACATATATTGTAGTGTTGAGGAAATCGATGTAGAAACTATTATTGAATACAATCTCGCTTTGCATCCCCACCCAATTTGTTTTTCCTCTATTCGTTATCTGAAAAAAAAACAGATTTAAAAAAATTAAACAATGAAGTATAAACACAAACTGTATACATAAAAATAAATATTTATATCTGTATGTTCTGTATAGAATTACAAACTATACATCTGATAATGTGATAATCTTCAGCAAAACTGTCTTATCGCTTACGACCAATTTTGGCGTATTACCCGTGGTCCCCCCGCTATGTCCCACTGTGGGTCTACGGGTAATAATTTTTCCCCGTGGACCCACTGCTATAGTTTAAACTAGAATATCTTTGAACTGTCATTTTCAGTGGGACCACGGGTAATTAATCTCATAATTTCTTTCCCCGTAGTCCCAATGTAGAAGTATACACCAGTTGGGTATTTACAAGCATTTTTATCCCCACTTTTGCCATTTATTACACATATTTGGTCTACGAGCTATTGTTTTACCTGATAGAAAATTGAATATAAATCTATAAATTACTCATTAAATTTTTAATTTTTAAAATATTTTTTTAACCCTGAATGCATTTTCTAATGGACTGTCCTTTTTTGTTTGAAAATTGGATAAATATATTAATATTGTAACTAATCAATGTGAATGATTATAATAAAAAAATAATTAGAAATAAAACCAAATTTTTATTATTTTTATAATTTTATTTTAATTTATCCGAACAAACGGATATTCCAAAATAAAAAATCACATATTCGTAACCGTTATAGAACTCGATATAATTTTATTGATTTTATTAGAGCAATGAAAAAACATTTAGCCCTTCTGAATTGTATACATTCCATAGTAATACCATCTTACAATATAGTCCATACTTTATTAATAGCTTTCCGCCAGCGGTTTCGCCCAAAGAAAAATCCGCATAGTTTCCGTTCCCGTGGGATTTCCGGGATAAAACCTATCCTATGTCCTTCCTTAGGTCTCAAGCCAAATTTTGTACTTTTTGAGTTTAGCCCGGACATACATACAGACAAAAATTCTAAAAACTATATTTTTGGCTTCGGTATCTATCTTAGATCACGCCCCAAGTATTCTTTTAAAAAATATTAAAATATGTACAGTTTTGACTTTCCTATGAATTTTTATATGTATGTATAGATTCTTCTTAAACACGCGTAGAAAGTGTGAGCAACAAATTGTAATGTTTGAAAAGATTTTCATCGCAATTTTTCCAACGCATTGCCAACCGTTATATCGCCTGCAATAAGCTCCTTTAAAACTTTTCCTATAAAATCGTCATTCTCAACGGCGATGCTAGATCTTGATTTTACTCGGGAATTATTTTGGAAGGTAGTCAATTTCTTTAATTCATTTAACAGTCTTAATAGGTTAGTTTTCTTTTTGTTCAAATTTTTATTAATTTTTGCGTGCCAGGATTCGGAAACATTATTTGTGCGGTGTCTGTTTGCAAAAACACTGAGAACATTAGAGACATCCCTTGTCAGCCATTGAGATTCAACATAGCGTAAAAACTTTTGGATTTTCTTATTATCTGTGTGATTGTATTGTAATCTTATGTAGTCCCAGCCACTATGGAGATAGTCTTTGGGAAGTAATGCTATTGCGCTAACCAAACCAACTAATCTTTTTGCTGGTTTTGATTTTCTTAGCCCAAACATTTTCTTCCCTTTTCTCCACATAGCTTGGGACCAGTGATAATAACAACCAACAACACTAATATCGGGAAATAGGATTTTAATAGCATTAAGTGCAGCAAGCTCAAAATCACAATGGTATTTTATAGGTTCAAAATTGGGAAATTGCGATTTAATTAAGTGAAAAAGCGTCACATATGTTTCGCTAGTTTTATCGCTAAGCAAAGCATATAGCAAGGGCCTAACGTTGGTTGTAGTACTTGTACTCCCAAATTCACCGTGAATGATAAATAATTGAGCAAAAGGAGATGGAGTACACTTGAAAGTTGCGTCGCCAAATATTTCTTTTACGTTATTAATAAAGTGTCTATATTCTTCCATACAAAAGATTATTATTTTGGTGTGCCCATCGAAGTAATCTGCCACTACATATTGCGAGTGCTGCTGTGGTATCTGCACTTCTTCAAGAAATTTAAAATTTAATTTAATCATGCCTGTAGATTTGTTTCGAGCGTTGTAAATACTGTGTTTGGCATTTTGAAATTTGGGTAGTGGCATAATAAGATTATACCCTTTCTGTTGCCAGTTATTTAAGGCCTCATCATAAATTTCGGGTATAGGCCTATCGGTGTTATGTGCAACTTCTCTTATTTCATTAATTGCAAGGGCGGTTTCGTTTTGAAGTAATTTCGGGACACATTTGTGTGTGCGTTCCTTGATAACCTCCATTCTCTGTAAGATTGTAAATAAACTTAAACTCAAATACATTTAACTAGACTTCCTTCATAAGCGCTTTTACAACAGGTTAAAAATGCAGTTTCTACAAAGAGGCGGACATAAACTCTTTTAAAACTATGTAAACTTTACATTTTAATTTTTCATAATGATGATTCCAAAGCCCTATACTTAAGTGACAACATTTCAATAATATATATGATATTTAAATAGAGGAAAATTAAGATTATATACAAGAATATTAATAACAATAGGAATAGAAAATATATTACGTCATCATTCACAGTAACAGAACCACGACATTTTTCCTTTCGTTTATTGATGCAGGTCCATAAAGATTTTCTATTATATATAAGGTTGACGTTAAAACACAGGACGATCAACCGGCCAATATAAAAAAAATAATCATCGTGCAAAGAGATTCTAATAATAATCCAACCTCTATAATGTTCAAACTTCAAAGCATGACAGCGGGGGACCACGGGTAAAAAATTCTTTTATTTCATTTACCCGTAGTCCCACTCTATAGTAGTGGGTCCACGGGGAAAAATTATTCCCCGTAGACCCACAGTGGGTCATAGCGGGGGGACCACGGGTAATACGCCCCAATTTTCACCACTGTACAGGTAAAGCCGGGGTCGATAGCTTGTTAATACTATAAATATTAATAAAACTTGATAGGTACTTACAGTATAAACGTGTTCAAATTTCTTCTCAATCGTGTTTAACTCGTCTACAGTTGTATTAATCATATTATTTGGATTTGTTACTCTGTAAATTTAGAAAATATGTCTCATCTTTTTTTCAGACCAATTATCTACTAGTAGGTAAAACCTCTATTTTTTATTATTTTTCAGGTGACTTTATGGACACTTTTTTATTTTTAATAATAAATATTGCATGTGCTTTGTGTATGCATATAAAGCATATAATATATGTTTGTTACTATAAGAATAAACTTCTATTTTGAATACATAGAAATACAAAGCGTTTTATGTAAAAAAATATAAATCTTAATAATCTAACACACAGAACAGAAATAAAAATATATTTATAAAATACATAATATTATATTATGTAAATAAAATTACCCATTCAACTGAATATTAGAGTCGGGATACAACATAACAGTGTTTTCATAATATTGTTTTTCAGAAGCGTTGCCGCAGTGACTGTACACTTCGTTGATTATTTTTATGTACTTATCCTTACTATTCAATAGTCCTGTTTCTATTACAAAATCTTCTATATTCTGTAATAATTTTTAATAAATTATTTTTAAGCGAAAATATTTACAGTTTAACGATGCCTTAAACTCATGCATGACTATAATTTCAATAGCAGCTTCGCCTGTGTTCTTCGGATCGGATTTCCAGGATAAAATCCTTCCTCAGGGCTCAAATAATCTCTATTCCAAATTTTATCCAAATCGGTTCCATGGTTTAGGCGTGAAGAAAGGACAGACAGAGTAGCTTGCGCATTTTATAATATTAGTTAGATTTTTAATGTAATGTTTACAAAAAGAGAAGGGAGAAGGGATATAATATGTATAACCCAAATAGGTTGTCTCTAACACAGACTTATTCCTAGTTTAGGCGAATACCTTATCTAATCGACGCGGTTGGCGCAGTGGTAAAGTAACTGCCTACTGAGCCGACGATCCCGGGTTCGATCCCCGGTCAGGGCAAATATTTGTGTGATTAACTTAATTATTTGTTCTTGGGTCTGGGTGTTATTATCTATATATGTATTTATTAAATATTATATTTATCGTCGCCTAGTACCCACAACACAAGCCTTAATTGAGCTTACTGTGGGACTAGGTCGATTTGTGTAATAATGTCTAATAATAAAAAAAAAAATCGATTGACGATTTTAAATTATTTATTTCTATACATACCCAAATATCACCGCTCTGCAAAGGTAAACGGGGTTTGCAGATAAAGATCGTATCGTCCTTACTACAACTTCGGGGATGAGTCAGAACATTGGCCCCTTTAATCTGTATGTGAGTACAGGACGAATACGCCGGGTCACCTTTATTTTGTAAAGAAATAGCGAAATTTTCCCTTTCACTACTCCCTAGCCAATATTCAAATGTTGATGAATTGAGTGATCTGAAAATAAATTGAATTGTAATAGAAATTAGAATTGTTTCGGTTTGATTGTTTTATGGAAAACATCGTTTTATTAAAAATGTTTCAAAATTCTCATCGTTTTAGGTAAAATTTTTAAGTAAATTTAAACCACACCCCGGACACTCCATACAAAATTATCGTTTTGACAGTCACACTGTAGAGACTGCAAATGTGTGTGTTAACGCTTTATGGTTGGCACATTTGTGACTAGCGTAAAAAAAAATTCGCGTTTTTCTGATGAAATACATCCGTAAACAGCACAATATCTAACCATTTTCTACGAAAAACGATAATCACAAATCCAAAATAATAAAATTACTTTAAGTCAATTTGATTAATGTTGTCAATCTTCGTTGCGTATCGTCCTTGCAGAAAAATATGGCCCATTTTAATCACGATCGCGCGGGGTGAGGTAAGTTTAATTTTGGCGGGAGGCGGAGAGTGTCCGTTCTGTAGCGTTTAGCTACTATTAGGTATTCTGTGCTTAAACTTAACTGAAAGGTTCCTCATTTGTTTAGAGACTAATAAAAATAATTACAAAATTATATTGATGCATAACCCAAAACTGTACTAATTATAATTGCCTTAAATTTATCAAGTATGAAACGATTTTTAGCCTTCAACTAAACAATATTTCTCATTGCAACTCATAATATGATATAATTATTAATAAGATTTAAATTAATAAGACAACAATTTAAAACCGTCTATTTGTCTAGAACATCACTGGTCTATCTATGTTAGTACCAGCACAATACTTACTTCATAGAAGACGTAACTGTAGGCACAAGGTTGGGCACACAAACAGATTTAGCAGCTCCACACGTCGATACCGACTCCTTGCCTCGTATTGACAACCGACTTCTCTCGCTCAAGAGAACTCGCGTTGGATCATAATTTGCGTACTCTTCGGGACTATTTAGAAGAGCTGCTGTTATATTGTACTCGATCACTTGGAAGAACTCACTTTTCTGTAAATATAGGGCTTATAGGTGACTGAATTATTTTAATACTAAGATTACAAGTTTTTCATGACTGAACGGTTTTGAAACCAAGACACTTACAAAATTTACCGTAATTGCAATAGTTAAATAATTAATTAAACTAATACACATCTTTTTGTCTTCTAAAGACGAAGTATTAAGAATAAAATATGCAGATCTAGTAGGAGAGTATCTTGTTTATAAATAAATAAATCCTTTATTTTTGCCTTAACAACTTATTACTATTAGAAAGAAAGAACGAAAGAAAAGAACGTCTAGTTTTGAAATTTTGTCTTCTACAGAATTACTTAAGAATTTTGATATATAAAGACTCACCGGTATTTTCACTTGCACTCCCAGTTTGCGACAATAAAACGGTTCTGTTTTATTCAAAGCTACAACGTAAGAAAAAATACCGTTGTCGGTTCCCTCTTTTAACTTCGAATATATAGTCGATAATTCAATTTTGATTTCTACAGCTGTGAACGAACATAATGAAATTGGTAAGGTTTTTCATCAAAAATTTTATTAATAATTCACGGTATTGGCGCTCATTGTTTTTTATTACTGTTATCGATGGTTTATAATAATAAGCATGTTTTTCTTTGAACTTAGCTATCTATAATCTAAATATCAGTAATAATATATTTTATAGATTTAATTGAGATTGGGATATCTCAACATTTTTTTCAGACATGACTGTGTAATTGTGTATTTCCCTTCTTTGTATAACATTAATCTATACAAAGTCTTCATGATAATCAAATTACCTATACATATATTCAATAATTGTATTAAAAACTAGCGGTCCACCCCGGCTTCGCCCGTGGTACATAATATTTACGTTTTCTCTACATAAGAACCATCCTCGTACTTCAAGGAATATAATAAAAAAAGAATTATCGAAATCGGTTCAGCCGTTCTCGAGTTATGCGCTTACCAACACATTTTGCGATTCATTTTTATATATAAAGATAAGAAGATTAAATTACCTGCATCAATTTCCTTTGGCTTTTCAGGATACGTTACATCCAAGCATACTTCCATGTCAAAGTTTTCCAATTTATCAGCATGCGCAAACTAGAAAATAAGAAAAGAGTCACAAACTAAACATTACAATAAAAAAGCAATTATATTATTAGAACTAGCTGTTGCCCGCAGCTTCGCCTGCGTGGAAATAATTTTTCATGGTACAAACTTCTATCCCCTGTTTTACCCCTTTAGGGGATGAATTTTCTAAAATCCTTTCTTAGGGGACGCCTACGTTATGACCTGCATGCCAAATTTCAGCCCGATACGTCCTGTGGTTTGGGCTGTGCGTTGATAGATCACTATATCAGTCACCTTTGAGTTTTATATATATATAGATATGATCGTAACAACATGGAATGTAAATTAAATAGCTTTCAATAATCTATACTTATATTATAAAGCTGAAGAGTTTGTTTGTTTGAACGCGCTAATCTCAGGAACTACTGATCTCCGATTTGAAAAATTATTTCGGTGTTAGCCCATTTATCGAGGGAGGCTATAGGCTATAATATATCATCACGCTAAGACCGAAGGAGCAACGCGGGTAAAACCGCGGGGCACAGTTAGTAAACTTATAAATTGCGTAATTATACAATCAATGAATTTAATGTAGGTCGTAATGTCTCTAGTAAATTTGAAGGGATTTTAAAGGGAGAGTCGAAATTATGACAATGGATGAAATTCAATTATTAATGTAATGATAATTGCTTCATATAATTTTAATCGTAAAAGCGTATAGAGTATTTTTTTTTTACCTGAAAGCTTGGAAGTATTGCTCTTAATTGGACTGTCACAGAAGCCATGCATTGAAAAAGAAACACGCTGTTACTGTACGGAGCTCCGATGGATAAATCTACAAATTAAGGAACTTTAATTAAGTCAATTAATTGCAATTTATCTTAACACCAAATTGTAATTCATTAATCAATTATATTAATTAGAGCAATGGAGAAAGTGTTAAGATCACTTATATATACCATAACTGAAAGAGAAATAATGGTTTTAATAATAAATCCATACTAATATTATAAATGCAAAAGTAACTCTGTCTGTCTGTCTGTTACTCAATTGACGCCTTAACTACTGAACCAATTTGCATGAAATTTGGTATAGAGATATTTTGATACCCGAGAAAGGACATAGGCTACTTTTTATCCCGGGAAAATGACGCAATCCCGGAAATCCCACGGGAACGGGAACTATGCGGGTTTTTCTTTGACTGCGCGGGTGAAGCTGCGGGTGGAAAGCTAGTAAAGTATATAAAAAAGTGAAGTCCTAATGGGGTAAAGGGCAGATGATGAGATTATACATCTGTTTCACTGATCCATTTCCTTTAGGGACAAGTAGGTGATCAGCCTTCTATGTCCTGCCAGAACGAGACATTTTTTTTTCTTCGTCTCCACCGGGAATCGAACCCAGGACCCCTCGGTGCTACGCTCACGCGTCAACCACTGTACCATGGAGGCGGTCAAAGCATTATAATAAATAAATAAAATCTATGGTCTATATTAACACGGCGCGGCGTCCCTAAAAAAGCATTAAGAATAGGTAACATGTTTTTTTGCTTGAGTCTGTTCATACTAATTTAACTTTAAAAGTGCCATAAAATTCCTCTTATACACTGATGAATAAGAATCAAGCTTACCATTGCATCCGTTTTCTTGATTTTCAACGGGTGTCATACTGAAGCCAAACGAGCGAAATCCTTCTGGCTTTATCCTAACCCGATAGGTAGTTGGTTGATTCAAGAGCGAATGGCCTGAATAAATATACACAGCCCCCGCGCCGTTGTCTTCGTATGGAGCTGCTATTGCCACTTCTGAAGAATAAACATTCGAAACATCGGGAAAAGAATATAATGAATAAATCGCGTTTAAAATCTGTTAAAAGGTCTGTAATTTCTAAACATTCAGAAAGTCAAGAATATAAATTATATTCCTTGGAATGTGTGGAGAAATATGTCCAGCTGACAGAAGGTAGGTATTAAAGTAATAAGAGTTGATTCGATCGTAGTAGAATGTATACAAGTATATATAACTATGGTGATGTAAAATTATGAATTGTGTGTAAATCCCAATTATGTATTTTGGGATTTAGCTTACTTTTAATTTACATAGTTTATGTTTTGATAGGTAGCTACTAGCTAGTTAAAATAATAATATTGTAATTTTATAAAATCAACTCCTAAAATTCTATAAGATAATGTTCTTGTTAATATAGATGTTGATTTTTCCTTGTTTTACTTACCATCTTTTCCATCTCCATCCATATCACCCAAATTAAGTATCGAATTGCCAAAATAGCCTCCGGGTTCCGTAGCTTTTATTATCTTCTTAAAAACTAATCTCTGCAAAACAAATAAATACCTACTGATATAAACAACCAATTTTTCTTTGACAATCATAATGATACTAGCTTTCGCCCACGACTTTGTACGTGCATCCCCGTTTTTCCCCGTTCCCGCAAGAATTTCGGTAAATCCTTTCTTAGCGGATGCCTACGTCCTAACATCTACCTGCATGCCAAATTTCAGCCCGATACGTCCAGTGGTTTGGGCTGTGCGTTGATAGATCACTATATCAGTCACCTTTGAGTTATATATATATATATATATATATATATATATATATATATATATATATATATATATATATATATATATATATATATATATATATATATATATATATAGAGATTACCGAGTTCAATAAATACGATAACAATAATTCTGTCTATATTTTCTCTTGTATACCCTACAATAAATCGTATCATCCGATGCCCTTAAAAGTAATATTCCCTGATTTGTACTATTTGTTAATAACTTCAAATAATATAAACGCGATATTAATAAGTAATATAGAGAGACTTAGAGTACTCTATCCAACGCAAAATTCGTTTGAACTGTCCCTGTAATTCTTGATGAAACCAACAAACTCAAATCCAACGCAAAATTCGTTTGAACTGTCCCTATAATTCTTGATGAAACCAACAAACTCAAACATTTCTTTTATAATATTAAGTAAAGTCCTCGATAAATGGGCTATATTACACCGAATTTTTTTTCAAATCGGACCAGTAGTTCCTGAGATTAGCGCGTTCATACAAAAGAATAAACTCTTCGGTATTATAATCTGTAGTATACTAATATTATAAAACCCATTTATCGAGGAAGGCAACCCATTTATCATCACGCTTTTTTTTATAGTGGGGAAATCTTCCAAAGATACCCACGGCCCCCGGGGATGGAGCCAAGGGTTATGTCGGATTATTACCGACTAAAACCCCACTGTGTTCCGTCGAGCCGCGCAGTTAGCCGGGGCCGCGGGTACTCTTAGAAATCGTCCACGACCCTGGCAGCGGACGCCCGGTTACGGGCCCACCTCCGATGTATCATCACGCTTAGACAAACAGAAGCGGAGCCACGCGGGTGAAACGGTGGGGCGCAGCTGGTATTAATATGTATATTAATAGTATAGATAGCTAGCTACTAGTTATTATTCTGTGGTATAGATATTAACTAATCATTTTACTCACATTAGCGTTATAGTCTGAATCGGGTACATAAACATACACTGCTCCTGCGTCATTACGATCTATATTCTCAGCATATGTTGGAGCACCAATGAGTAGCGAATCATAGTTAACGTTCAACCTTAGAGCACATAGCGCGGCACCAAACATGATACCCACTTGGTCGTTTATTATCGTCTGAATGTTGGTGTATTTCTTGTTGAAGAAAAATACCTGAAATTACGTAATTACGTTTATTGTAAGAAATGTAAAATCGAAGGAAACATTGTTTCTCTCGTTTCTCTATTGTTCAAGTAAATTGTTTTAACTATTTTGATTGTTAAAATTTTCCGATGGCCCATATCTTTCTTTTTGATTTTCGTTATGATTTCCATAATTTCCATATTTTATCACCCCAGTACTAAATGAAAATTTAAACCAAAAATAAACAATATACATATGTATACACTTTGTCCGATTATAAGTTTTATAGAAAAGTGTAGGTACTTAGGAATTTTCAATAGAAAGAAATCTATTATGATCATAGCAGTTTCTAAACTCTGATTTGATATTCAGATTTGACTTATATTGATAACTAGGTTTCCGCCCGCGGCTTCGCTCGCGTAGTTAAAAAAAAACACCCGCAGAGTTCCCGTGGGATTTCCGGGATAAAAAGTAGCCTATGTCCTTTTTCGAGTATCAAAATATCTCCATACCAAATTTCATCAAAATTGGTTCAGTAGTTTAGGCGTGATTGAGTAACAGACAGACAGACAGAGTTACTTTCGCATTTATAATATTAGTATGGATGTAATTTTCTAAAGGACGAACCGCAACTTCCTGAAATTTCGTATTCATATCTTTGTCAAGGAAAATCTTACCTTTCCAATTCCGATATCTCCAAACGTTGAACTTATTGCAAACAACGATTCATTTGTAAAGAATCTTCCAGTTGTTATGCCATAACCTGAAAAACTTATTGAAATGATTATTAAATTTTAAATATGGTTCTAAGGGTTATCATTCTTAAAATTTTAGAAATACCCACATCATGTTTAAAATTATCTCTAGGTACATAAAGAAGAAAAGCCGGTTGAAGTATCTATTTAAAAACCATAACAGTTTCATAAATAAATCCAAGGAAAGTCCGCAAATTTCATTCATCGTTAATATTTTTAAGACAAAATTTATAAAAACAATAAGACAACCTTGCGATGGGCCATATTGTTATTAAAATTCATTTGAATTTTATTTTTATTATTTTATTTTTAGGTTTTAAAAATTGTTATGAAATCAGTCTTGTCTACCATGCTAAATAGTGTCAATTTTTACCATCCGAAAAGAATTCTGCGCGGATTGTAATTATTAGTTATTGGATCATGATGAGGGGTGAATAAACGAGGCTAAATTCCCCATTCATCTTTACGCAAACTATTCTTAAGTACGAGTAATACATACAAGTAACCTCATACAAATTAAAATATTTTCTTGATATATAAAAAATTATATATAATTATATATTGACTGACCGTTTGGCTTGGCTGCCTTCCAGGCCAGAGGTCGTGGATTCGATTCCCACCTGAGGCAAATATTTATGTAATGAACATAGATAATTTATTTAGAATATAAGATGAACAAGTTAATTATCTATATAAGTATTTATTTAAAATTATATATGTACTAGGTTTCCGCCCGCTGCTTGGCCCGCGCAGTCAAAGAAAAACCCGCATAGTTCCCGTTCCCGTGGGATTTCCGGGATTACATCATTTTCCCAGGATAAAAAGTAGCCTATGTAGTAGTCTCGGGTATCAAAATATCTCCATACCAAATTTCATGAAAATGGGTTCAGTAGTTTAGGCGTGATTGAGTAACAGACAGAGTTACTTTCGCATTTATAATATTATATATATATGTATGTTTATCAGCCATCTGGTTTCCATAACACAAGCGAAAGCTTAGTATGGGATTAGATCGTGCCGTGTGTGAAAATTGTCCTGAAATATTTAAAATACTTATTTATTTTATTTTAAATTTAGATATTCATACCATAATTGTGATCAACTGCATCCCTTGGCTGTGTTTTCGATATTAGTTTAGGATTGTCTGCACTTAGAGGATTTTTATAAATTAACACTTGACCTGCAATTTTTAATCAGAGTAGTATGATAGACATTTCTTAGACATACATTGGTAATATAACTAGTTTTCTGAAATACTTCTTAAAGCTATTTTAATTTGAACAATAGCGAATGTAGCACCCTGTATTTGTGATGTATACAATGCATAGTGAGGGAAGAGGCCCGCTTTCAGCTTTGACGTTCTACAAATAGGGAAACGAACCGAATGTGCCAACCAGCTTATGTGTATAGCAGATTGTTCAATATGCAACAAACTTACCTAGAATTGTATAAGATGTCCTGTATTGAATTTTGTAGCGTCAAATTAAATATTATATAGAAAACTAACTGTCCCGGAAAACTTTTTTCGTACTCTTGTCACAGGGGTAAGAAAAATAGATTTTGGCTGATTCTTAGATCTATCCAATAGGCATATATAAGACTTCATGGGAATAGGTCCAGCCGTTTTGGAGGAGTAGGTACGGAAACTTACATTGTGAGACGAGAATTTTATAAATATAGAGATTATAAGTTTTGATTATATATTATTTATCTCTTTAAAAGAAACACGAAAGGAGTCGAATAAAATTGAGTAAATTATATGTTTTATTTGTCTAGCAACACGTCTTTTAGAAACAATTAAAATAATCATAATTTTGTGTATACCTCGTTGGATAGGACTTCCCAAAATAACTTCCATTTCCTTGTCTAATTGAATTTCCCAACCAAATGAGTCCATTCTGTACTCTGAAAAATAAATATTTAAATGAAACAAGAATACAGGATTCCAATAATTGAAAGGCATTGTATTTGTGATTTTGAATTGACATTTATTTGTTTGCACTTTTGCTACGTCTTTATGTAATTAAGTAATGAGTATAAAATATAAATAAATAATAATAAATAAATTATTTTTTAATTCCAGATATTCATCCATATTTGTGTTAGTGTCTATGTTATTAATACGTATTATAAAATTACATTCAATACAATTAAATTCATACAATTAAAAAACATTAAATTCATACATATAAAAAAATATTTTTTGTCACATAGTGGAATATTATAGTGGACGATATATTTTAAAATTGCTATGGAAATACTTTGGCTTTCTTGCTCGTAGTTTTTGCCCTATAGACTCTAGAGGAAAAATCAGTAGAATTTTCTAGAATATTGTCTTCTCGGTAAAGAAAACAGTATAGATATAGCTTAAATGATACTTACAGAATACTGCTATGCCTAGATTATCTAGTTTCTGCAGACCCTAGATACCAGCCAAATTCCATAAAACTATAGCTTTTAATAATCATTAAGATAAGTATGCCAAATATACGTACCAAATTTGTTACCAAACGTTGCTCTGTCTTTTGTTTGAACACTTTTCAATCTGTGCATATCAGCATTAACAGCTTGTATGAAGCATATCCCCAAAGTGGCCATAGATCTCTCTATGTTTTGGAAAAAATACCTTTTTTAAAAGCAATATACCTTCTAGAAAAATGATTGAAAAATAAGGGTGTGAATTTATAATTTAAGCCGCCTAACCAATACATGCAATTTTACAAATCTTGTTTCGTAGTACTTACACTAAGTACTACGAATCATGACCAAATAGTACAGCATTACAAACATTCTTATTTCAATTAAGGGCCGATTTTTCAATGCTTGGATAGAACATATCCGTCCAATAAAGTATTACACGATAATATTAAAATGTCACGTAAACTGTCATTTAAAACAGGCAATTAGAATACGTTTTTAAAATGGTAGTTTTATACATTATTCGACGAATAAGTTTTATCCAAGCATTGAAAAATCGGCCCTAAGAATGTTTTTAGTAGCTAATGTTAGGGTGCTTTTCCACAAATAATGTGCGAGGATGTGTATTAAGGAATATAATATTTGTAAATAACCAATAGTATCGATTCCAACGCTAAACGCTTCAAACTTCAAAATAAATGAAGCGATATGATTGGTTCAACAAAAACACATTCATCAAATATTATTGGTGCTTCCCTTAGAGTGAAAAAAAAACTTGACAGCTTATTCTTTCTTTACCTTTATCTTTCCATGATGGATACTTCATTTCCATATATCGTGGTGCGCATGTCTGAAAAATTATTAATGTTATGAAAAATCGGAAACAACATCACAATATATTTTAAGAGAGATAAAATACATTATGAACAATTATTTCAAACCGAAAGCATAATTACTCTATGTACAATTTATATTTTATAAATAAAAAAAAACATATATTTACCACAAAGAAAGCGTTCGTAGCCCTCACAGTCGCACCAAGCCAGAGGTTTTGTTTCGTAGAAATGTTCACTAAAAATAAACAACCAAATGAACAAAATCGTATAAAATATAATAAGAAAACCATTAAAAGTGGATTCGAAACAGAATGAGAACAGAATTATCATAGATTTTACGGAAATCCTTCTGATATTATAAATGCGAAAGTTTATGAGGATGGTTGGATGAATGGATGAATGTTTGTTACTTTTTTACGCAATTACTACTGGACCGATTACATTAAAATTTGGTTTGTCGGTAGCTGAACACCCAGAATAAGACATTGGCTACTTTTTATCCCGGAAATCACACAAGAACGGGAACTATATGGGTTTTTCTTTGAAAACGCGGGCGACGCCTCGGCCGGAAATCTAGTAATTAACTAGTGGTCCGCCCCGGCTTCGCCCGGGGTACCTACATGTTTAAACTATCCTATCTCTCAAGTTGGATCGAACTACACATGGTCTGGGAATTTTATTATAATCGGTTAAGTGGTTTAGCAGTCCATTGAGGACAAACATTGTGACACGAGATTTATATACATATATTAACTTATTAAGATAACGGATAATAGGCCAAATACGGTATAAAATATCTGAAATATGTACTACTTACTTTTTTCTATAATGTTAAATGAGATTTTAGTCATATTTCCATTTTCATCCATGGTAAATACTTTTCCAATGTGGTCTGCTCTTGGAGCACTTATAAACAACCTGAAAGATAACTTTATTGTTTATTTTAATAACTTCATTCCATCAGGCCCCGGAATCACAGACACAATAGAAAGGGCGGGGGCACACGATGCGTTGCGGCGGCGGTGCGGCGCCGGAGCGGTGTCGCTGCGTCGTCTTACATAGAAATATCTGTGGCATGTCACACGATGCGCTCCGGCGCCGCACCGGACTTGCAACCACCAAGACGAGGCGGGGAGGGGTGAATGCGGTGCGACGTCGGAGCGGCACCGCTCAGTTATTTTGCATCACAAGGAAGGACACGCTGTGCAACGCTGCTACGACGCCGCTGCGACATACTGACACGGTGAAATCTTTGCGGTGCGGCGCCGCAACGCATCGTGTGCCCCCGCTCAAAATCTATTGTTTCGCGGCCGGATCTGGCCGTTCGGGGCTCAATGGGTTATCTCACATTATTGTTTATTTTAATAATAGTAGAATATGTTAACTAATAATCCATATACCTACATTTAAAACTTCCACACTACCAAAACCATACCAAAAGAACTCATCGTCGGTACGGTCATAAAATTAATTATTCTAATATTTTTCCGGTTATTATGTAATGCGGTTTAAATACATTCAAATAAGAATATTATTGCCCCATGGAATGTTATAGATTCTATATAGATGATCAATAACACCCTCAATAATTAATCAGTGTCTATAAAAGTATCGGAAAGTAAACAATCTATACTTCTATACTAATATTATAAAGAACGCGCTAATCTCAGGAAATTCTGGTCCGGTTTGAAAAATTATTTCGGTTTTAGATAGCCCATTTATCGAGGAAGGCTATATATCATCAGGCTAAGACCAACAGGGTTAAACCGCGGGGCATAGCCAAGTACTATATAAAACATAACATTCCTTATTGTTACCTTTTGGTAGAAGCTTGGTAAGCTATACTGTATCCAAAAAGAGCATCTTCCTTCAATGGTATTTGCGGACGGAACTGTTTCATAGATGGAATGTGGTAGAAACAATGAACCATCGATATTATAGCTAAAAGAATTATATCTGAAACACATGAAATAATTATAGGTAAGCTTACATCATTGCTTTGCCAGGTTTTCATAGAGATAGAAAAAATATAAAATATAGTCAGGACTGTGTGCAAATAGAGAATTAGTATAAGTATATTATCTTATATTTTCCGCAGGTTTAAAATTGAATGTGTAAGTAGTTTTCTTTTCAAATTAATAATTATTGTAAGTATTATATTTTCATATTGTACCTACCTAAACATTACGTATAACAATTTCTTAATAATATGTGGTAACATGTAAAAAATTACACAACAAAATATGTATATTAATATGTAACATTTCGCGCTTTTCATAGTTCATTAAAATTAATAATCTTTAATGATTTTTTATTTTCTTCCTTATAGAACTTAATCACAGCTTTTTAGTAATTTCCTTTATAATTCAAAGCTCTTTTATTAAACACTAGCGGTCCGCCCCGGCTTCGCCCGTGGTACATATATATGTTTTCTCTACGTAAGAACCATCCTGGTACTTAAAGGAATATAATAAAAAAAGAATTATCGAAATCGGTCCACCCGTTCTCGAGTTATGCGCTTACCAACACATTTTGCGATTCATTTTTATATATAAGAGATTACTAAGGAACGAATCCTTTGTTTGCGCCTTAATTTATAAACATAAAGTACATTTCACATAGAAATAGAATTATAGCGTTTTTTATAAGAATTCACAGTACTCACTCAGTTTCGTCATTTTTCTATATAAGTATAAAATGCGTAAAAGCATCCAAAATGTTTCACATCACGTAAATAATTGACGTACATGAGGAAACATTTAAGTTGATATTGTTTTGAAGCAATGTTCTATAATTTATATGGTATTTTCCTTGTAATATTGATAACTAATCCTAACATAATTAAAGCATGAGATTCCACAGTAATAAAATTAATATTAGGATTGAGGAAGTAAGTATCACCATTAAATATATCTGATTTGTGTATATTTAAATTAAACAAAAATCTATATATATATAAAACTCAATGGTGACTGATATAGTGATCTATCAACGCACAGCCCAAACCACTGGACGTATCGGGCTGAAATTTGGCATGCAGGTAGATGTTAGGACGTAGGCATCCGCTAAGAAAGGATTTCCCGAAATTCTTGCGGGAACGGGGAAAAACGGGGATGCACGTACAAAGTCGTGGGCGGAAGCTAGTCATAGTATAAAATAACTTTATACTATGCAAAAAGCGCAGAATTTTGCGCACAGAATCCGCAAATTAAATAAATCAATTATATTTTATTTTATCCCTAATTATTATTAATATAGATACAATGAGGACTGGAAAAATTATTTACCTAGCTTAAATTTTGTAGTATGTACATTAAATATTATTTTTATGACATTATTGAATTATTTTAAAGTAGGTACATATACACAATAATTATTATAAATTACCGACATTTTAAACAGTAGCATATTATAAACTGCCATTTGGAAATCTCTCGAGTTAAGCGGGTGATCCACTGGCGAGCCGACGAGCCGACGGTTTAGATCGTTGACTCGTTGGCTCGTCGACTCGCGTTGGTGATCCATTAGCGTACCAAACAGTTTACTCTCATCGTTGGCGAAGTCATGGCGTGTTACTTGGGGGTACTTTTAAATCAGGAGAAAGAACAAAAAAAGAAGAAAAGACGCAGATATTGAATGGTGTTTTTAATATCAGATATTGTACCGTTGGGATCATTTTTTTGGTAGATCTCTAAAAGTTTATTGTACGCGGAAGTTTTTAGCAATTTATTTTTATAGTCTCTGCTGATGTACTTCCATAGACAATCATGTTCCTAAAAACATTTTATAAATTCCGACACAAACTCGCGACGAAACGAGCGTAAATCCATTTTTGTAGCTAGACGCAGCGCGTGCGGTCTACACGAAAGTCGCAAAAAGACTGTAGGCTCGCCGGCTCGCCTGATCCACTGGCGGTTTTCTGGACCGCGGACTTAGAATTTCAAGCATGCACAACGAGCCAGCGAGCAAATTCGCCGTTCTTTAAGTCCGCAGACTTTTATTCACGCTCCATTGGCGGTTTAGACCTTTGGCTCGCGAGTTCGTTAGCGTACCAGCGGTTTTGCTCGCCAGTGGATCACCCGCTTCAGATTATATGAAATCTAACGGTTTTTAATATGTAACAGTGACATTAAATATATTATTTTGTATATTCAGGACCAATTTTCTATACTAATCGACTTTGAAGAAATCACTGCATAGTATAAAACCATAAAACAAAGTCGCTTTCTCTGTCCCTATGTCCCTTTGTATGCTTAAATCTTTAAAACTACGCAACGGGTTTTGATGCATTTTTTTTAATAGATAGAGTGATTGAAGAGGAAGCTTTTAGTATATAATTTATTAGGTTTTAGACAAAGCGGGCGAAGCCGCGGGCGGTAAGCTAGTAATTTCTAAATTGAACTTCCCTAATTCAACTTTGAAATGCTTGAAGTATAACGTCACACGAGGAATAAATTTAATAAAATGTTATTTTGCATTGTTATTTCAAATATAACAGTTGCCTTTAATATTGTGTTGTATTTTCCTGTGCTATTTAAAAAAAAATATATTTATTATGAGTAAGTATGCGTGGAATTTCTTCTTCTATTTCTTTTTTCATCTTCATTGATAACATCTGATAGAACATTTAAATGCTAATAGTTTTGGACCTAATTTAATATTTGATAAACTGTTTCATTGATGTACTTTATTTTTAATAGTTATTTAGTATGATTTGTTATCCTTATGCATTGATCGTATATTTTTTGCAATATGTAGGTACTATTTCCATATACACTAGTTTTAAATATATTATATTTAGTCTGTGTTAGTTCATTGCTTTAGTTCATTGACCCTCAAAATCCCAATGCTGCGGTCTGCCTGAAATAGATATAACTACTAGTCAACTGATAGGCTAGCAAATTCTTTTAATTTTTTATAATATTTTAAATTTAGTTTTTTACTTTTTTTGGAATTATCGGACTACACGGCGACGCTATATAGTTTATATTTAATTTTAAAGTATTAATCTACTTGTGCTACTGTACCTATATCGTCTTGTTCCATCTCAATTATTGTCCATATTTACTTAACCAATGAGTAAATACTCAAAGTTAATTAACTGACAACTATCTGGATGTCCTTGTTTGTTATTGCAGGAATATAATTAGGTATACATTCGATATACACATACGTCTAACGAGTGTTTTTTTCCCAATGTATAAAGTTCTATACATCTTAAACAAAATCTTTGAAATTGATGATGAAAGTTATTTGAAGACGAATTAAAGTTATTTCATTGCGATAATTACAGTTTAAATGTTGAGATAAGATATAAGTAAAGATTAAGTAAGTTAAATGTTGATATAAGTAAAGGGACTGAAAGTTAAGTTAAGAAAGGACGTTTATACTTCAAAAATATTAGACAAAATGAAGGTAGTTTAATATTTTTTAATGTTGTGTTTTAGTACAAAGTCCCGATCAGAATTTTTGCCAGAAAAGTGCAACAAACAGACATACCAGCATTTTATTGATATTAGTATGTGTTTTTATGATAACACTACACTATTCAATAAATAATAATCCTTAGATTAATAATCTATGTCACAAATTCTATGCTTTTTAGGGCTGTCATCAGTCAGATATATAATCTTTATTGGAATGCAATGCATCTCAGCTTTTTTCTTCCATGAGCCATCGTATGTAGTGTTCTTACCTGAACATAAGAAAACATTTGACTTCGGATTTTCTCTTGCGTATTTGGAGAAAAACAGAACGTTAGGTAAGTCATTCATCGATTTTCTGGTATAATCTAATATCTACCACATGTTTTAAAAATTTGAAAATGAACACTCGGTCTTGTATTGATAATAATTGATATTCAACATGTCAATACTAAACTTCCGTGTGGCTTTTGTTCATAATCGTACCCAAATTACAACTCCATGTTTTACCAATGTATTCGTCTTTTGTCAATTTGGTCTGCAATGCTCAATCATAATGGTACGTTTAGACGCGTGGCAAGCAGCCTGGCAAGCAGCCTGGTAAGCAGCCTGGTAAGCAGCCTGGCAAGCAGCCTGGCAAGCAGCCCGTCAAGTAGCCCGGCAGGCAGCCCCAAACAAATAAACACGGGCGCATGCACAAACAACATGTTTACATGCTTGTGCTCGTTGAATGTCACTTTGAACGCAAGCGTCTGAACCCACCATAATTTAATGATCAAGATGAACATTAAAGAAAATCATGAATCCAGATCAGACAATATTTTTTAAGAAAGGTCCTTAATTATTTTTTATTTTTAGTATCCGGGGCTCCACATGCCGATATTAATGGCGCTGTCTATTATTGTCCTGTCGAGGAAAGCGTACACAAAGATTCAGTTATTTGCTCAAAAAATGAAATAAATATTGACATTTTAGCGCAGAATTATAGCAGAGGTAAGTAAAGGGACTGAAAGTTACGTTTATACTTCAAAAATATTAGACAAAATGAAGGTAGTTTAATATTTTTTAATGTTGTGTTTTAGTACAAAGTCCCGATCAGAATTTTTGCCTTGGTGCTTCATTGGCCGTGTCAGATTCGTATGTTTTCGTAAGTACCTATTATTTATTTAGTATCTGAGAAATTGTTTATGTATTTTTTACGATAAAATATTTTTTTTATTTAAAGTCGCTATCTTACTGAAACATTTATTTTCAAAATTAACGCGTCAAACAATTATTATTATGCGTAGCAATCCTAAGTAATAGTTATTTTAATAATATCAAACAACTGTACACTTGCTTTTCTTACATCTTTATAATTACCTTTTAGATTCATTACTTATGAAAATAATAAAAATACTATTTTTATTTCAGACATGTGCACCTCTATGGTCAAAGGAGGTCACCACGCTCAATAACACGCAAAAATATGGTGCATTTGGCACGTGTTTTATATCAGATGAAAGTTCTAGAAGGTATAAGGGCTTGCTTGAACAATATGAGAGGAGAGACTTTAATAATGTCGAAATATCACCGACGTTTGGTAAGATTTTTTATAACTATGTTTTTAAAAAAATAAACGAAATAAGGGTCAGAAAATTGTGTTGTTAATAACGTAGTCTCCCCAATCTGTACCCGTTATATATCTTTTAAAATAAATAGCTTTCACTTCCTATATTGATTCTATCAACAGTTAATAATTTTGAATTAGTTAAAATTTATAAATTCGTGTGACTTGATTATTAATAAAAGGAACATGAAAAAAGCAAAACAAAATATCCTTATAGCACAGATAAAAGTATACTTATAGCTTACGAACTTCTAAAGTTATTGTTTTCATGTATTTACATTGTTCTTGATTTATTTTCAGACAACATATATGGGGGTGTTGGATGGAGTACTCTAGTGGACAAAGAAAACGATTTAATCATAATCGCCAAACCAGCTCTGATAAGCAGTATCAGTTATATGTCTGCTTCAAAATTGGAAACATACGCAAAGGTCGTACCGCTTCATGTATCTGGTCTTCTCGAGTACTTGTATAAAGGTAAGCCTTTTTATTTTTATAGGAATTGTAAACAAATTACATTTTTATAAAGATATACAATATACATCAAAGAATGCTGTTGTTACGGGCCGTCAATTGAACTAGTAAATCGGAAGGTAAATGAAAGATACGGTTTGAATCTAGAGGGTATTCATCAGGGAGAAACTTCAATACCTCATTTAGTATTAATATAACGTAATTTTTTACCAATCTGGGTTGTACTAAAAAAGCTTAATTTAATTTAGAGAATTTCAATACATTCGATCCTTTCCTCCTTCTGATCTACAATTCTGATACAAAATCTGATTTTTATTTTTCAGGGCGTGCGTTTGCGGCTGGTACCTACTTCAGTAACTTTACCACATTATATGCCTTTAGCATGGAAAAGAATAAACGAACTGGGGCTGTTAGTAATGATTTACTTTAAAATTTTAGATGTAGACTAATAGCAGTATATTTATCTTACATTCTGGATAGCTTTTTATGTAAATAACTAACAAGTCAACTGTTTCAAAACAAATACAAAGAATGGCTGTAATTTAATTTTAACTTTTAAGATCTTCGACAGTTTTTAAATCAGTAATAGCAATTTATCATTTAACAAAGATATTTTCACAATACACATTAAAACGAGACTCACATCTTTAACAGGTAGGCTTCCTCCAGTACGACAAAAAATCAGAAAAATTAAGAGTACTCACAAAAAGGAACCGTACCGTATTATTCGAGAACAGGGTGGTTGGAGCCATGTTTGGTGCTGCCCTTCACAGTGTGGACATGACTGGTGATAAATTCTCAGAGCTGGTGGTTGGAGCTCCTGGAGAACCCTGCTGGGAGAATGGCCTTGAAGTTGGCGCTATATACATTTACTTGGGAGGTGATAAGGTAAGTCATAACTTTGTTAGTTATGTGGTTTTATATGCCCAAAAAACATTTTCCAATCTTCACAATCATACAAACTTTCAATAGAATTAATAGTATTGTATAGCATAAACAATAATAGCAATTTATTCCAGGCGAAATCAAAAAGAGAAGCAACTCTTCGCATTTGTGGAAATGAAGACAATTCCCGTCTCGGTACAGCTGTAAGTTCACTCGATTTAAACGAAGATAACTATCCAGGTAACTAAATTTCTTATACTTCTTACAATACGGAATGCCACTATTTATCTACATATCTATCTATTTATCTATGTCTTCTCATATTATAATGCTGAAGAGTTTGTTTGTAAGCGCTTTCAGTTTAATAGCCCATTTATCGAAGATGGCTTATGCTGTATATTATGATCACGCCAAGTCCAATTGGAGCCGACCAATGCGGGTAAAACCGCGGGGCATAGCTAGTATAACATAGTCTTAAATTCTTAATGTCTAGGATTCATTGAAAAACGCCTTGGAAAGCACACAAAGGAGTCTACATTAAAAACAAAAAGTGAAATATATAAACATTTTCAGAAATATTCATAAGCGCACCATATGAAGAAAATGGATACGGAGTTCTTTACGTTTTATCTGGTTATGAAATTTACAAGAAATATTTGAAAACACATCGAAGTTCTCAAAAAGTATTCGTCTCCGAACTGACATACGTCCAAAGAATTAGCAACAATCGCTTCTCTAATTTTGGATATAGTCTCCAAGCATTACCCGACTTCAATAGAGAAGGGGCAAATGGTATCGTATTTTTATAAGAAATTATCTTAACAGAATTAAACATGCTTTCAGTACGAATAATATACTTACTTTTTACTTTATTTTTGTAGTGAAACTTCTTTATCGGGGTTGGAAAAAAATTTAGTGTAACATTTTTCCGTTACGCGCCATCTTTTTCTTATCCCTACCACGCGTGATTCGATGTATTTCTGTAAAGTTGCATATATGTAGTAAATTATTTTTTGAAAAATAAGGCCATAAAGAAGTTTCACTTCTTACGTGTGTACACTTGTACACGCACACATTTTTATACCTATTCAAGTGTAGTTTGAAAAATACAAAATCTGTACGATACGAAGTTCTATAAAATAAAAACATTCCTATAACGTAAATATTTTATCATGCTTCTAGCAATTCCTCTATCTGTGTAGTATTAATCTAAATCCTAAATGATTTTCAGCTTTAGCGATTGGAAGTCCGACGAGCGAACGTGTTATCCTGTACCGAAGTATTCCATTTATAACTGTGACGGTCTCAGCTAAACTTTTGGGCAAAGAGGTATAATATTATAAGTTTAAAGGTATAGATAGATTATGAGTGCTCTAGAAGTGACTAAATGTGGCTAATTGGCTTCAATTTACTTAGCTATCTTTCTTATTCCCGATATAATTTAATCATGCTTTCTTGCTTTAACTTCTAATCGTGTGTGCGTTAGTGTGCCGTTTGTGAAGATCGAATGTTGTGTTCGTATCCTCTCTACCTACATCTCTTTATTTACAATACCATCGGGTATAATATTCTATTTCATAAAGAAACACGAACATATTCATATTTTTCAAACAATATTAATTTATTTTGCAGACGGTACACGAATTAGATACAAATTTCACCGTCCGTGTGGAAACAAGAGTGACATACCCAAAAAGAGTTAATATTAAAGCAAGTGAGTATTCGAATAATTTCGTTATCATTAACACTTTTGTATTCAATAAAGGTTCCACTGGTTGTAATTGGCTAAACAAATATTTCTCCTGATTATTTATTGTGTATTTTTTTTTATAAATACGTTTATTTTAAGCATTTTTAAGTGTCTCTTGGCTGATGATTAGTTTCAGTTATTTTTGAAAGTATTATTTCCTTAGTAGCTGCGCTCCGCGGTTTCACCCGCGTGGCTCCGGTCCTGTTGCTCTTAGCGTGATGATATATAGCCTATAGCCTTCCTCGATGAATGGGCTATCTAGCACCGAAAGAATTTTTCAAATCGGACCAGTAGTTCCTGAGATTAGTGCGTTCAAACAAACAAACAAACTTTTCAGCTTTATAATATTAGTATCCTACTACTATTATAAAGGCGAAAGTTTTTAAGTATGGATGTATGGATGTTTGTTACTCTTTCACGCAAATACTACTGAACCGATTACAATGAAATTTAGCACACATATATAGGGTAACTTGGATTAACACATAGGATAGGTTTTATCCCGGAAATCCCACGGGAACGGGAACTATGCGGGTTTTTCTTTGAAAACGCGGGCGAAGCCGCGGGCGGAAAGCTAGTAGATAATATAATCGTTCTTCTTTCAGAATTGCTACAATCTGTAAGTCTAACTGCGAATGCTGCTAAGTCTTTTGATTCTGATGACTTCGTAATCAATCTATCCAATTCCAATCAGACTGTTTTCACAAATGACGTAACAGTTACTTTGGTAAGTCAAAAGTCCTTTGGATAAATTAAATAATTATAAAATAATCTTTTATTATCGCTACTTTAATTAGATATACATAGTTATTTAGATTTCTATGGATATAGTATTTCGGCGATGACGTCATGGTAACAATGTGTCCGGATGAAATTATTTCTTTTTCCCATCTCGAGTGACGTAAAAACAGTTATTATATATACTTTTTTATAATAATTATAGATTTTTAACGGATTTAAAACACGAATTTAACCACTTTCGTTGTGGGTTCTGAAATGATTTATTTAAATTTCAGTATGACCAGCAACCGGGACTTTTTAAATTTCAAGCAGAAGTTAAAATTGATGAAGCAACTTTACATAAGAAAGGTGAATATTAAAAAAATGGTTGTTGAATTCAATTTATTCATTTATTTATGAAAATTAATTTGAATCAAGGATCAACAAAATTTGTGGGTAGTTAGAAGTGGGATCGATTTGTAACATGGCTGAAAAGTTAATAAACGCTTTCCTCGGCTGTAATATAAAAAATTAACATATATAAGTCTGTTAATAAATCAATAAAGAATTTATGAATATATAGTATAATAGTAGACTAATTAATACGAAAAAAATTTTAATAAGTTACAATCATGCAGTAATGTGGGTAGTCTTTAAACATCCTTCCATGTAATCACAAACAAACACGTTCCATAGCATGGTTAGAAATAATAAAATATATTTTACATAATTCTTTTTTTTTTCAGTTTTTGACAGCGCATTGGTGAGTTTCAGTGAGCAAAGCAAGACGAAAACCGTTCTCGATATAACACGAATAAGTAACGCCAGTGAACCTAATTTATCCATCGTCTACGATTGGTCTGGCCGGTTAGTTTTTATTTTTTTGTTTGTCCTTACTGTACTTCTATATATTTATATATATAAGTTATAAGTTAAGCTTGTCATGTCTGTATAATCTTTGTAGGTATACAGAATAATTTTGAATCAAGTTACAACTACTTATCTACACCTAAAATATTACGCATGCGTAATTTTTTGCGAAATAAAGATTTTTTTGTCGAACCTAAGATATCATATACTTAGATAGCGTTGTCTAAAACACAATTTTTATTAATATTTATCACAGAGAAGAGCAATACGTGCTGGGGTCATCAACGTCAGAGGTCATGACAGTTGTAGTACAGAATGATGGAACAAATTCGGATTGGTCTTGCGCATGGATACGAGTTTCTGGTGCCCCCGTACGTATCTAATCTTTTTTTACTAATATTAGTAGTATTGTACAGGGTTTCCCAAGAATGGTAGATAGTTACGTACCAACGTGCGTCCTCTCGCCCAGAAAATTCTTCACCAAACGACTCGCGATCTAAGCCATTTTTTTTGTAGGTACGTCAAATTGGCACAACAGGTACCTAAAGTATAAACAATAACAATGATTATTTTATAAAATTAAAGCTTTTGTTTGTTTGGTTGGACGCGTTTATCTCAGAAATTACTGCTATTTTAAAACAGCGCTGTTTAATACAAAGCCTAGGCTATAAATGAACTGTTTAACCAGTTGGCTGCGATATTCAAACATTTAATTAACCTGTTTTTGTTTTATTTAGAACTTGCCAGAAAAACAATATTGGATTAGACAATGAAATTCTATTTTAATAGACGTAACAAAGCAATAATCTGATATGGGTATAATCTCTTAATTCCTTAGACTAATTAGGAAACGCTTATAGATATACAAGAGTATTATAAAAACGTTATTTGGATTTATTTTAACAACGAATATAGAAATAGTAGAATTACCTAGTGAATTGAAATAAACTCAATTTATAATACCACAGGAAACATTTTAAATTATTGATTAACTATTTATTATAATTAATTGCTTCCTTGGCCATAATTATTTATTTTTCTCAGGTTACATTACTAGAGTGTGATCAACCTCAAGATTCGTGGTACAAATGTAATTTCTTTAATCTAGACAGACGTGAAAAGGTAAGTTGAATATAATAATACTAGCGGTCCGCCGCGGCTTCGCCCGTGGTACATATTTCGCAATAAAAGGTAGCCTATGTTCTTTCTCAGGGTCTAAAGATTATCTGTGCCAAATTTCATCAAAATCGGTCCAGTAGTTTATGCGTGAAAACCATACATACATACATACATACAAACCTTTCCTCTTTATAATATTAGTATAGATTAATTTCTCCTCGCATTCATATGAGTATTAATTTCATTTTCGATGGTTTTAATACATTTTATTTATGAGCTCAAAAGAAGACGAGCGGGCCAAGACCACGCTCGCTGTGCTGTTTTAAAAATTTTGATACTAAAAATAAATATATTTTATACATTGAGATACTATTACTACGTATGGAGACGACACCGCCTACATCACTGTTCCGCTCAACATAGGTCAAATGGCCTCTCTGCACTCAGTCGCTTTAGCGCGATGGTCGCGTTCATGTCTTGTTTGTTATATAAAGCAAAAAACCATGAAACTCATCAAATATGCCCTCGATTGTGTAACGATATTGCACTAATAATTCAAGTAATGCGGCAAAGTACAAAGAAATAACTTTTCATCGGTAATTAACAAGATAATCATTTTTAAAACTTGGTTCGTGCAAAATTTTTGGCGGGCGCCATTTTGCGTCATTTGTCATAGACTCAAAATTTAAGAAATGGTATTTGGTATGAAAGATGTTTAATTAGTCATATTATATGACGTAAATTTTTATAGTGGAAAATAATAATTTTACACATTTAGAAAATATTGTACTGTGGATATTATGTGAAAAAAGGTTAAAACATGAAAATATGAAAATAAATTAGTTACCAACGTATCAATTTTTTTGTTACATTGATTGATTAATATATTTATGGGCGGATGGCCATAATCATCAGAATCACCCATATCTTCAGTAAATTATAATGTTGGTGGAAACAAATGAATCATCGATGTTACAACAAATGTTATGTAATCGCACAAATCTATGCGCTAGTAATTAGGGAATCACTTGATCAATCGCTTTTAATTAGTTTTGAAACAACAATACACAAGATTACTCGGAACAATAGCGATTCGTCGCAAACGTGGTGCTCTAGCCGTTCTTCGTTTGTAACCAAGCAACGTCTCCAGCCGACCATCGACGCGACGCTCCGCTAGATCGACAGTTGTCAAATCTCGTTCCGATGTAATTCTCATCAGCCAGTAATACTTCTACCATCCAGTAATACTCCTACATATTTATTAGATTAATTATAATTTTTTTTTTACATTAATTGTTCATAATTGGTAATAGGCAAAATATTTACGAAGTTTCGCCTCTATGGCGGTGAGTCGATGACATCACTAGCCGCCCCGCGCCGCCGCGCTTGGCGCACAGATTTTCTTCGTGGTGTCTCCTCTATACGTAGTAATAATAGCTCAATGATTTTATATGGACTAATTGCCTGGTTTTATTAATGATATAACTTTATTTGTGCAGAAAATGATAAAATTTTCGTCATATTGATTAATACTTAATTAATAAATAAATAATTCTCCCAGCGTCTATTAGATATTATCTTGGATATGAGCACATTATCAAACAAAGATGAAAAACTGCAAGTTGAAGTATTGCTGTTCAATACATGTGAATCGTCACGAAGCAATGCCACATCGAGCAGTTTCAAGGAAATAAAATATAAACTTAATCCTAGTGATATAATCGTTGATGGGTAAGTAAGAATGAAGAAAACAAATTGTTTAGTAATAATATCTTAATAAAAAAAAGTTTATTTTAGTTTGTCTAGTAATTCTAAAATAAGAACGTGTGTGCCGAGTACAGGTGTCAGAAGAGAAACTTATTTGGCAAGATTCAAAGATAACTTCAAATTTTACCCTCAACGCGCCTAAAAAAGTTTCACTTCAATAGTTAATACAGTTTAAAATTTAAATAATAAAAAAAAATATTAAATATATAAGTGTTATTTAAATCACTACATAGTATAAAACAAAGTCGCTTTCTCTGTCCCTATTTCCCTATGTCCCTTTGTATGCTTAAATCTTTAAATCTACGCAACGGATTTTGATGCGGTTTTTTTTAATAGATAGAGTGATTCAAGAGGAAGGTTTTAGTATATACTTATAAGGTTTTAGATAAAGCGGGCGAAGCCGCGGGCGGTAAGCTAGTAAATTATATTTTATTTCTATGAATTTACAGAATGTATCAAGACCAAAACATAACGGCCAGTAAAATACAAAGTGAGGACGATACTGACATCGAAACTTCAGTTTTATATGTGGTAAGATATTCTATCAAATACATTTACTTTTAATTATCAATGATAATATTTTATTTTTAGCCCAAAATTTATCCAAATTTAATGTAAGGATAACCTGATACTGAGTCCACCTCTTTATAAGTTAGAATACAGGTTAATGAATGAGCATGAGAGTCAATGAGCGAAACTAAGGCCCTGGAGAGTAACCATGACGTCCTAAAGCATTAATTTCCAGTTTTAAAAAATGACCTATAATGTAGCTTCATCACTTTCCCATACTGGAATTAATACTGCTACAATACGTCATTTGTAAACCCCCTGTATTAGGTAAAGACAAACAAAAGACAGATTGTTTTGTCCATATAAACTCGATCACTAGAAATGCATCTTACCCTCACAAAAGGATAAAGGATTTCACACAAGCCTGATTCAAGCGGGGAATGAACCATAATGTTTATCTGAAAGCCTATTCATTGGAGGGTTATCAGTACTTATTCAGGTTATTTAAATTAATCGATTTAAAATTGAGTGTAGTTAATAGTTATAGCTCTCAGTACTTATGGGTCAAATAAAACAGAGCATTTTGCACGCCTCATAAGCGAAGCGTTGAGGTGGGTACTACTGTCACTTCGCGCAAAACATCTGATTTTTCAAACTTAAAATGTCTTTATGTATCATACATTCCACTTGTAAGATAAATAAAATACATACACACACATATTAAGAAAAAACACTATTTTTAACATTCATGATATTTTTGATGTCATTTTTGTTATTTAAACTAGTTAAAAAACAGTTTAAAAAAGTTCTGTCTTGGACGTCCGTGTGTCTGTATGTGCGGAGGATTTTCTTGTTAACACGATAGCGACCGAAATACTTTACTAATCGAGTCTTTTTTTTTCTCTTACGCTTGAGTATGCTCAGGAATAGAACCCTTTCATTTTTCAGGGTCTGATTCGATGTGGTTTAATTGTTATTAAATAAACAAAAATAATAATTAATAAATAATTATTAAAAAAAAATTATGAGGCGTGCACTTTTGGATTTTCCAAACTTTATTTTAACACTACAAAGGTAGAAAGAACTAAAATGCAGTGGAATTGAGAACTCAAACCTTTATGACGTCGGTTAAACAACAACGAAAATATAAAAAAAATGTTTACCAAAGATATTCCGTAAATCTACAAAGCGCTCTTTTATACGATATAATTTCAACGAAACGATACTTCACGAAAAAATACACATCAGAAATCTCTTTGAATACGTAAACGATATTATTTGATTTATAATAATACATTTTTCACTCACAGATAACAAACAATGGCTCAGTGTTGTGGGAATCTGTTACCGCCCAATTCTCTGTAAATCCAATATTTATGGACAATTTTACGGTAAGTGTGTTATTATATTCTTTACTGAGATCTGAATTAAGGGACAAGGGTATATGTGTAGAATTTGTCTGAAAGAGAAGGCTATACGATATTTTTTTTTTATTTTTTCAAAATATAACAATTGTCAAATAATAAAAATAGTTTGGCCGTCCACACAATGGGCAGCGTTGGCCTAACAAGCTACTACTGCGATTATGAATAAACATCTACAATGACAGCCAATCATAAACATTTAGGTCTTCTACACTATCGTGATTGCCTCTGCTCGCCCAACGGTGCCCATTGTGTGGAGGGATAAGACGAAACCATTGGGATGTTACATTCCATAAACTGTAATAAAATGATGGTCCTTCATATAGAGGTATAATGTGTGGGAAATTGAATTTAGAGTCTTATTGTATCCCATAATTATTAAAAAAAATATGAGAGTTATATTTGCGTTATTTACATTCACATCAAAAAAATCCTACACGTTTTATTTAGCAATCGTTAATGCATTTTTTTTATTTCTAGATAATTTCTCGATCTATAAATTGTGAGCTTGATAAAGAAACGAATCTCTCATACAGCTGCGTTTTAGATTTAAAACCAAAAAACAATGTTAAGATTGTCGCTTCAACAAAAATTCCGAAGAAAAATATAAGTGAGTAACAATATTATACATAAAAAAATGTTTGCATTATTTTTTTAAATATTTATGATGTCCTTTTATTATCTGTGCTATATGCAATTTTAATTTTCAGTGAACCTTTTTAAAAATAACCGCATATTTGTCGAAACTGTACTAAAATTGTCGCTAAATGGAAATATTGTAACGAAAACGTGAGTACACAAATGTATTACTTACTACATATTTGGGACTAGCTTTCCGCCTGCGGCTTCGCCCGCGTTTTCAAAGAAAAACCCGCATAGTTCCCGTTCCCGTGGGATTTCCGGGATAAAACCTAGCCTATGTTACTCGTGGATAATGTAGCTTTCGAATGGTGAAAGAATTTTTAAAATCGGTCCAGTAGTTTATGAGCCTATTCATTACAATCAAACAAACAAACAAACAAACAAAGTTTTCCTCTTTATAATATTAGTGTAGATAAATTATATTAATAATTATTAAATTATTGTTACCTTTCTAATGGCGC
Organism: Colias philodice; assembly: GCF_061535455.1. Classification (NCBI taxonomy): domain Eukaryota; kingdom Metazoa; phylum Arthropoda; class Insecta; order Lepidoptera; family Pieridae; genus Colias; species Colias philodice. The sequence goes on along the minus strand of NC_143094.1, from coordinate 10,774,092 downwards.
AGACATTCGCACCATTTCCACTATTAATAACAATTATTCTCTCTCCTTAGAAAAAATCTTACAATATTGTTAATATGAAACCTCCAGATATATTATTTCAATTACAATTAAAAGAAAAGCAAAAACTTCGATTCTATATTAATTATGAATGATAAATATTTAAAATCAAATTTAAACAAAGCACCATTTTTTTCTACAAAGTTTATTCACCTCTTGACTGTTCCATTTTTAAAATCGTAATTTTTTTTTTTATTTCAGCTTGAATACAACACTTTTTTATCAGAACGACATAACATTCGGCCAAAATAGAAACCTCGTAATATTGATTGCGAGTATTTTAGCTGCCTTACTGTTAATTGTCGTTATTTTTGGACTGTATAAGGTATGTGATTTTTATAATCTATTAACCATGGACGTATAAAAAAAGACGGACGGTATATCGCCTAAGTGACATATCACACTAGCGGATTGCGAGCGGTTTCAAAGCGGAGCGGGTGCGCAACGAATACGTTGCGGTTGCGCAGCGAATTCGTTGCGGACGCGTGGCAGATGCGCAACGTTTACGTCGCAGTCATGTACACTCATTAACAAAATGGAATCCGTGCTGGTTGTTACTTATAACTTGTGATAGTATAATAATTATGAGATCATTATTTTTTACGAGTTTCATAACATGTTAATGTTTAGGGTATTGTTTTATCTATTAAATCTTGGTCGAAATGCAATCAGATAACTTAATTGCTCATTAAGAAAGTTCATTAGTGAAATAAATGTTAAAGCTCCTTAACTAAAACAGGGCTATCTTATTATTAGATAAATAGCAGTGAATAGAAAATTTTATCAAGCAACCAGCAACTCACTATCACTTTGCTCATAATTAGGTTCACAAAATCTCTTTATAACATACGTTGCTATGGGAGAGATTATACTGGTCAGTCGTTACATACTTTTGGAATGTATGGTACATTCTAAAAGTCCTAGTAATTCAATTTTATAGCACCTTTTTTTAACAACTCCAGTTGTTATTACATCTTTAGTTAACTGTTAAGTAAGTGCATTTCCACAGTACGGTTAAAAAATTGAGTGCTACAGAAACGATGGAAATATTGAATGGAAGTTAGGCAAGGCGGAAGGGCTGGCTTTTGTGCGAGAGTATACAAAATGACGCGTCCGCAACGAATTCGCTGCGCAACCGCGGCGTGTTCGTTGCGCGCCCGCAACGTATTCGTTGCGCACCCGCTCCGCTTTGAAACCGCTCGCAATCCGCTAGTGTGATATGGCACTAAACATTGAGTGAAGCCTAGTAATGGCGGCGAAACATCCGTGTGTGTATGCCATGTTGCCATGGCAACAGCTGTCCTGATGACAATGGCGGCTGTATTTTTTTCTATAAATTTTATCGTAATAATTTTGTAATTAAAACATAAAAGAAATAACTTGCTTCCCTGTGGAATGTAATCCCTTGTGTTTTGTTATTTAAAATTGCACTGTTGCGACACCATTTAACCACGCAAGACGGCATTTTAAATATTTTTTGTGAAACAGTGACGCAGTTAATCAGTCGGTAGTTCACGACGTAATGGCGGCCGACTAGCTTACTATGGTGAGAGTGTGTGCGTGTTTATTGTCTTTACACGATCGCTAGCTTACTATGGTGGCTTCACGTTGTTTGTTCGTAATATGGCGTCCGTCTTTTTTTATACGTCCATGCTATTAACCATGAAAATTTAATGTAGTTTATTTACATTTTAAACCCTGGAATAATTCGTCGAACAATTTGAAATTTGATGTATATTGTTAAGAAGCTAGATAATTTACAATCATTTCAAATAAATAAATACCTACTATATAGTTAATTTTATTTTAATAAACGTAAAATAATTGAATCTATAATAAATATAACTTAAAAAAACTCCTTTTACTTTACATAGAAGATCGACATGGTAAGTATAAATGAAAATCTTTATTTCAGAGTACAAACCTTGTAGTAAATTTTGTCAAAAATAAACTTGCTTCTAGACAAGAAAGGTAGGAAAGGGATAATGTAATAGGATTTTGACCCGCATATTTCGTTCTAGCGATGAACGAAGTAGTGATGAACAAAATTCGACTTTTTTTAATGTATGAAGTATTTGAATAGAGTAAAATAAATAAAATGAAGTACACAAAAGATGTAAAATTAATATTTTTTTTTATTATTGGTTTTAGGTATTTGTAATATTGATGTAGGTAGGTATATTTTTGTCAGTTTATTTTTATCTGCATAAACATGAATAAAATTAGTTTAAAATAAGTTATAAAATCGCTTGTGAAGTGATTTGAAACATTCTCATAAAAATATATATATTCTTACAATTCGATTTATGGGTTCACTGAAAATGCACTCAGACCAAATGCTTGCGAATGAAGGAAAACAGGCATTTTCGTAATAGATTCAGAAAATATTTTCACAATTTATAAAATAAAAAAGACAGATTCTGGAATAAGTACATAAATTATAACTTTATTTAATAGTTATATTATGTCTAAGGTGATCTTGACGTTCATAATATTTGTTTTATCTTTATCTACAACTAGCTGCGCCCCGCGGATTCACCCGCGTGGCTCCGCTCCTGTTGGTCTTAGCGTGATGATATTATATAATAATAGCCTAATGTCTTCCTTAAAATTGGGCTATCTAACACAAATAATTTTTCAAATTCCTGGTATTAGCACGTTCAAACAAACAAACAAACTTCAGGTTTATAACAATGTACCTACCTACTTATTATGACTACTTAACTATTAAATTATGTATTTACTGATTTGCACAGCGAATCTCAAATGAAATGTATTTTTCAACAACAATGATTTTAAATTTCACTTTCAGGCTGGATTTTTCAAGAGAGCTAACAAAAAGAAGTTGAACGACTTACGGGCGAGTGTTGTAAGTTACCTATTATTAATTATTATTATCTGCATCAGTACGTAATCTTTTTTACCTTAGCTTAATAGCAATCTACAATCTACATATTTCTGTAGAGTATTATATTCTTGTCATTTTTTTATCTTATATCTATTATTTAGAGTTCCGTCAAGAGTCAAGATCCTTTTTCTCAGGAACGCGTGAAAATACCAAGCTGATTTTTAAAAGTAAATTAGGAACCTACTAGTCCTCTTAAGCTTACTAATAGTTCTTATGATTTGTTTCCTAATTTCTTCCAAATAACTTAAAGATATCTATCTATTCATAAAGACAATAATATTATGTATTACGCAGCATTAAATAATTTAATCATTTCATACGAAGAACAAATACTAATATGTGCAAATCGTTAATTAAACCAATCAGTTGGGATTATCAAGCAATTTTACGTCTAGAAATTTCGAGAAACTCATTAATACTTACACGCTGAATCGACTAAATTTGTACCTCGTAAATTTTCTGTATAAGGTTTATTCAAAATTTTGTTTTAAGAATTATAATGGTATTGGAAGCTCAAACGATTCAAAAATGGTCACAAATAATTCAATTCGCCCATTTTAGTTTTATAACACGTATAATTTACTTTATCTAGTTACTAACTCTTTTTCTTTATTTCATAATTTCAGAAAAGACCTCTTCCACCTCTGAGTGCCGGTACCTCAAATTCACAGCAGACTAACAGTAGCGGAGATGATGTAAGTTTAAATACTTTTGTTGTAGAATTTTAATACATACCTAAATAACTTCTTCCAATAAGTATCTATGCATAGCGGTCGTAGATATAAATATATAAACAGATAAATATTTAAGAACAATTTTCACACATGGCACGATCTGATCCCATACTAAGCTTTCGCTTGTTATGGAAACCAGAAGGCAGATTGTTGTTATCTTGTTGGTATAGTCAATAAAAACCCAGGTGCACGTTTTACAAGAAAAACTTTATTAAGATGAAAAATATACGTGTTACACGAGCAATGTCCGCAGAGAAAAGGAAGTACAAAACAAAATGTTGCCATTACATAAAAAGTGACCACAGATTATTGAAGGCGCAAATTTATTACAACACAGATAAACATACATATTATATAATTATAAATAAATACTTATATAGATAATCAACACCTAGACACAGAACATGTATGTTCATCACACAAATATTTACCCCGGGTGGGAAACGAACTCCAACGAAGCCAACCGGTCAGTCAATATATAGGTATATAAGTTTAAAAAATATCTATATATTTATTAAACTGTGGTGATTGAGTTTGAGATCGATTATTTCCATGTATGAAGATTTATCTATATATTATATCGTGTTTAAATCTATACTTTAATTATTGACTGACCGGTTGGCTTGGTTGGTAGTGGCCCTGCCGTCCAAGCCAGAGGTCGTGGGTTCGATTCCCACCCGGGGCAAATATTTGTGTCATGAACATAGATGTTTGCTCTGTGTCTGGGTGTTAATTATCTATATAAGTATTTATTTAAAAATTATATATGTATGTTTATCAGCCATCTGGTTTCCATAACACAAGCGAAAGCTTAGTATGGGTCAGATCGTGCCGTGTGTGAAAATTGTCCTGAAATATTTATATTTTATTTTATATTTTTTATATTTTATACCTATGCCATATTATGTACTACAAAAAACGAGACTATAATATATTCCAGGTAAATGCAATACTTTCAATAATATTTTCCAGAAAGCAGCCGATCGCAAGAGTAAAATTGAATCGATGCGTGAAGATTCAGACTTAGTGTAAGTGTTTTGAAATTAAATACTTTATAGCGGATGAAAATGATTCTATTTATTCATTTATAATACAATAGATAACTCATAATTCTATTAAAATTATATTAACAATCGTTAATTATATGAGAAATTACGTTTATAACGATTTCCATATGCCACGGTACATACAACATTTTAGTATTAAGGTCCTGATTGCCTCTTGAACACTTTAAAACCGTTAAAAAGCGTTTAATTTCAAAATAACTTGCACAAAAATAATAATTAAAAAGCATCAAACGCTGCCTATAAGATAAGCTTGTATATCAACTTGAAATTCTGAGTAATTTCTGTAATTTTACATTGACATTTTCGGTTTAGTTTTGATTTTGGATAATTAAAACAACGTAATTCTTGTATATTATGTATATTCTATTTGGATTTATATACATATTATATAATTATTGAAATTCCTTTCTTAAAAAGTTAAAAGCTTCCTTCTGCAGTAGCATAAAAAGGTATCGAAACTATGAATTCCGCCCTAGTATCGTTTCCAAATTGCTTCAGTGTGTCCTTTTTGGTACATTAACTATATTTATTTTTTTAACAAATATTTTCTCTTTAGACAGAGTTTGCAGTGATTGAGGCGGTAGAAGAATATATGATGGTGGACTTTAATCAGACTGAAACGCAAGATAAAGCCACGCTTATTGGAGAAGACCAATAGTTTTCTAGATACAGTCAAAAACCTCTACCTAACGTTTCGAAGAGATCGCTGTTTTAGCGATAAGGCCAGCATTTTGCGTGTATTTAACTGACTTCAAAAAAAAGGAAGAGGTTCAATTCAGCCAGTTTTTTTTTTGTATTGTTTGTGTCCTTTCGTATTGTTTTAGTTACTGGTGTGAATAAAGTTAAAATATATTTGCGTAATATTGTAGGTATACCTAAGTACTAAAATGGTCAGGTTGTGAAAATTTTACAAATCTTGACTTGGTCGTATTTTTACTCAGTATTATTTTATCTTAAGCTTATTATACTGTACTTTTAGTAAGATAGATTTATTTTATAATACCTAATATTAAAAGTAAAAGCTTAATACAATCTATACCATCTATATTTTAAACCCATTCATCCCATATAAAATGTACAGGGTGTCCCACTATCAGTAAACTAAGCGCGAAGGTTCTTGTAGACTTGCATACACTGATCACGTAAAAAATACATAAACAACAAAATTACGCCAAAAAATTTTTGCCAAATTTTTCCTTAAAATTCATGTTTTCTTCTCTAGCTTCGCACAGCCGGCATACACCGCTTCGCTAATCTGAGCATTTTGTCTATAAAAACATAATCTTAAACGATAGCTCACGTGCGGGTGGCAAAGTTGGCGGGTTGCTTGTTAGGGGTGTACACAAAGAGTTAAGAATTCAACTGTTTGAAAAAAAAATGCATCTGGAATTTTATAAGTATTTTTTAAGTACTCAGCGTGTGCAAAACTATAACCTCCATAGTCCATTGAGCTTAGCATACAAACGGTAGGACACTCTGTATATCTCGATGAGTATAATAATCTACGATTGTTGGATTGGACACACGCGTCCATTCATCAAAAATAAACCATATCTCTATTTATAGATGCGGGCGGAAGGTTACTACCTTCCGCCCGCGGTTTTGCCCGCGTGGTGTTTTGATAAAAGGTAGCCTATGTTCTTTCTCAGGGTCTTAAGATTGTCTGTGCCAAATTTCATCAAAATCGGTTGAGAGGTTTAAGCGGGAAAGCGTAACAGACAGACAGAGTTACTTTCACATTTATAATATTAATAGGGATAGCAAAAGGACACATTTGGATACATTTGTATTGTGCATATTAAATGATATATTGTACTTCCCGTATTATAAAATGATGGTCAATAAATATAAAACAATGGAACAGCAGTGGAATGAAACAATCAGTAAATAGGTATGACGTCACGATATTCAGAATATTTATTGGAACGGCATAATACCTTTTCCTTGTACATCTGTTTTCTGTCCCTAAGAGGTTTGCTAATGTACAGTGTGTGAAACAGCGTAATTGGTTTGAGTAAATGTTATTAACAGCTCACATGTAATTCTGAGAATCTTATCGTGTTGTTGCAAATTGCCATCAAAACAAACGAAGATAATATAAGAGCTTTTAGACTATTTATTTTGTACTATTGATCTTATATAAATAATTTAATGATATTAAATCATTAATTTATAGTTGCAGTTATTTAATATGTTGCCATTTCGTAGGTACATCCTCCGTAGCTTGTGTTTAAGCAGTATTATTTCCAGTATGGAAAACTGACAGCACTATATCTAGTTCGTCTAGCGCCATCTTTTGCCTATTCTGCAAATAATACTGCTATAACACATCATGGTAACCCCTGAGGTATGTTAAAACATAAAATTAAAATAACTACAATATATCAATGGAGAATGTTCACTAATTTTGATTATTAGCACTCCATATTCTCTGTCAAAAATAAATAATACTAGTGAAAAAATTACTTCGATACGTCAATTAGTTTCCGATTTAGAAGTAAAACAAGTTGTAAACGCCCGGTGATGGTGTGACGTCACACCACAACACGCTCAATCTGGCTCACTCAGTCCGCTAGCGATCGCGCGCCCGTGCCGTCGAAATTATAATTAAATACTTTTAAAAATGTCCAATCCAAATACCAGAAAATCATGTGTTGTTCCTAAATGTAAAAATACAACTACCAATTCGCCGGATAAGTTGTTTTTTATAGTTGCAAAGGACGTAAACTACATATTATAATATTTTGAGAACATTGCAGCTGTTTTGCGTTATCCTTTGTTTTCTATACAAGTTTTAATCTATACTAGACTGTGCTTCTGCTCTGCTCGTATGGGCTAAGTATAGGTAGATGGCTAGTAAGATTTTTTCTTGTTTTAAGTTGAGAATGATATGGAGAACTATACTAAAATATAAGTTGGTCGGGGGAAGAATTAAACAAAAACAGGGTATAGTTCCACACAAATTCAAATGTCAACAGGAAAATGAAGATAAACCTCAGAGATCAGCAGTGCAAAAACGCAATCGTATAGAATATTTTGAGAAACTATTAAATAAAGATGAAACTTTGGCATGACTGTTATTTTATTAAACGAATAATAATTACTATTATTGGACTATTAACGAAATTCGCGGACGAAAACCCATCAAAATACTGCGCAAGCTATAACACCTACTACAGCGCTGCCGACTTGATACTAAGCGCGGAGGCGCGGCCGCGCGGTGCGTTGTGACGTGACGTCACAAGCGGTCACGTGACTATTAGCGGGACTCGATATTTTTCGAAACTTTGAATGCGTATAAAATCAAAACTACTTGGTATTTTTGACTACGACAAAAACTAGTGTATTTGTATACATACAGGCTTTACTGAGACACAATTTCAAGGGATTTGGCATACCTAGTAACATTCTTCATTATTTCACTCTATAACTACAGGAATAATAAGTCAAATAAAAAACGGATCACATTTAAACTATATATTACTCTTAGAACACAACCCCACCCCATTCATTTAAAAGTACCCTAGTTCCTGAGCACCATCAGCGAGGCCCATCATCATCAGGGTCACCTCATCTCCCTGCTCGCTGATCCTCTCCGCCGGCCAGTGGAAGGAGGACCCCCGGAGCTCGTAGGTATACACCAGCCTGGTGTTGAGGGCATGACGCACCCAGTCCATACTACCACCCGAGGCTTTATCTATAAGACATTTCCGTAATAAAATATTTCAATGAGTGGTGAAGCTCGAGAGAGATTATAATATCGCCAGTTTAAGAAAACAAGAATTGTAAAACAAGAATTGTAAATAAATAAAATTAAAGGTAAGAAACTGTATTCATAAATTTTATTCGAAGGTAAGAAAGAGGAAATGAGTCTGTCTGCTGACAATGCTGACATCTACATGACATCTACCACTTAACTAGTTGGAATCTACAAATTATTTCATAATATAAAATGCACAAAATTAAACTGACAAAAGAAGAAATCTTTCGTCAGAACCACACAAAACCAATTAAAATTCAATAAACACACAGAACCAATTAAAATTCACCAAATTCATTTTTATATGAAAGAAAATGAACAGAGATGTAACGCTAATTACAATTGAAAACTTACACAAAGTGGCGGCTGCTGTGTCAGGCCCGTCATACAAATCGCTGTTAATTCTACTTCCGTATTCAATAGATTTTCTGCCTATCTGCACCTAAAAGAAAGAATGAATCTATTCAGAACTGCGATCATTTTGAATTAAATTTACAAGTCGTAATATGTAAGTTCGAATCGCTTTTCAACTACTAATAATAGTGTTATATTATCTTTTAATATAACTAAATAGTTAGTTGTCTTGATTTCATAGAATTTATTTGATAGCTAATTTGTATGTAATATACTCGTATGTAGGTACGTCATATTATTTATATAATTCTATTATATAAATAATATAATATTCTATTATATAAATAATATGACGTACACACACATGCCCATGGTAGAATTCTCTCTGATTTATACTTTTACTTATTTCAATTGAGAAAAGAATCATCATTACCTGCATTGAATTTTAAAATAATTTGGAAAATCCAAAAGAGCACGCCTCATAATTTTTTTTTAATAAATATTTATTAATTATTATTTTTGTTTATTTAATAACAATTAAACCACATCGAATCAGACCCTGAAAAATGAAAGGGTTCTATTCCTGAGCATACTCAAGCGTAAGAGAAAAAAAAAGACTCGATTAGTAAAGTATTTCGGTCGCTATCGTGTTAACAAGAAAAAGGATCCGCACATACAGACACACGGACGTCCAAGACAGAACTTTTTTAAACTGTTTTTTAACTAGTTTAAATAACAAAAATGACATCAAAAATATCATGAACGTTAAAAATAGTGTTTTTTCTTAATATGTGTGTGTATGTATTATCTTACAAGTGCAATGTATGATACATAAAGACATTTTAAGTTTGAAAAATCAGATGTTTTGCGCGAAGTGACAGTAGTACCCACCTCAACGCTTCGCTTATGAGGCGTGCAAAAGAATTTACAAAGTACGTTAAGATAAGATCTTACCAATTCATCATAATTATCAACGTGCTCAAAAGAGTCGGAATATGGCACTAATAAAACAGATGCGTAGGAGTGGAAAGCCACATAGAACAATAAATTGTCTATGGTTGAAATGTACTTGGACAAGGATCTGGTTTCGACCTCAGAAAATGGGCGGGAACCGGCATACAGCTGATAGTCGCAGGGTTTTGTTGATGACGAGTGTTCTAGAAAAATCAAGAAATATAAAAAGGTAAAAGATAATTTAGAAGTTGTAATGTCCTCGAGATTTGCATTACGTAACACACAGATTTTAACTAACTCATTGTCTTTATTGTAATATATATCTCACTAAGCATTATATGTATATGCCAGTAGAAAAAAAGACAAGAAAGGCTGAAATTCCACAAATAAGAGCTAAGCTAAGCTAAGAGTAATTTTAAAATGATCAACTATTTCAGTATTTTTATTTATTAAGAATTGAGTTTCCTTCCATCCATTTGTAAAATTTAACTATAATAAAGACTTGTCAGTATGAAGTACTTCTATTATTCTATATTTAGACAAAAAAAATACAGAAAAAGTGAACTTACGTCCCCAGTTATAATCCCAGTTACGGTTGGGGTCAGCACCTCGGCACCCGTTTAACGAGCGAGACCGTGTCTTTCTCCAATATCTATCCTAGAAGTACATTTTCAATAACCATTACTATAATTATTCTATTTGCTTTTCATAAATTTAAACCATCATAATCATAATCTATTTCCAAAATATAATTACGTACGGTTACCCCAGCTGCAGCGGCCAGTCCCTAATTAATGAAATCAGTAAACATTTATGTTGGACTCCCCGCGGTTTAATCCGCATTGCAACTCTTCAGCTTTATAATATTAGTATAGATTAGTTACCCCACTTAACACAAAATCATTCTCAGGCCTTACAATAAACAACGACAACAATTTCCCATACATCAATCACTTACAACAGTATAGCTGTAATGGTATCCGTCAGGATTAACCGTGGGGAAGATGCGCCAGTCGAACTGATCCCGAAGTCTTGTTACATTGGGATCGCGACTCGTGAGTAGTTGATTGATGAAGTAGGTCGTCACTGCTGGGGCTATCCATTCACGCGCGTGGATGCCTGTAATATGAAGGTGTGAATGGGCGTCACAGAGTTAGGTGATTTATGTTTTAAAATAAATAATAGTTTAAAAAAACTAAAAAACACGCTTTTTATAGAAAACCGAACTAAAAAATAGAAAATAAATTTAAATGAATTTAAATTAAGAAAATAGTGTTAAAAATTTCAATGAATATAAATTAATAATAGTGTGAGTAAAAAAAATATTTTATTTAAAAAAAAGCGTGGGGTGCTTCTTAAGATACTATCGAAATGATAATCACTCTACTCATATCTGCCAATAAAATATCTATAACCATTGACACCATGCACCCCTGCCTTGCCTTGCCTGCCTGCCTTGTTAGTTAAAGGAATCAAGATATTTTGCATATAACTATAATTGTCGAGATAACATATGATTTTTAATTTTTTTATAAAACTATTATTTGATTTGTAGAATTAAAATTCTCTTTAGTATACAAAAATTTTTCAATATTAGAGAAAACGGCTAATATAAAGATAATTATTGTAAATAAAAATGAACATCGAGTCCTGGCTTATCGACTGTAGAGAAAAATTATAGAAAATTTTAATTATTTTCTTACTTTATCGACTATAATCGATGAAAATTATATAAATTAACAAGAAACATATTTTGCAAATTGAAAAATGGAATAATTTTATCAAATTAGTGTATTGTCATCGGTCCTCAATAAATCTCCAAAGATTGAACGAAATCTGGCCGTTTAAAGTGGGTCAAAATCGCGCCCAAAGAAGTCGGTTACAAACAAACATAGAAAACGGCTAAAGATAATTTGTGTTGCGTGTTCGTGTTCGTGTTCGTGTTTGAGTTTGAGTTTGAGTTTGAGTTCGTGTTCGTGTTCGTGTTTGTGTTTGAGTTTGAGTTTGTTTGAAATTGTTTGAGTTTGAGTTTGTGTTTGAGTTCGTGTTTGTTCGTGTTCGTGTTCGTGTTCGTGTTTGAGTTTGAGTTTGTTTAAAATTGTTTGAGTTTGAGTTTGTGTTTGAGTTCGTGTTCGTGTTCGTGTTCATGTTCGTGTTCGTGTTCGTGTTCGTGTTCGTGTTCGTGTTCGTGTTCGTGTTCGTGTTCGTGTTCGTGTTCGTGTTCGTGTTCGTGTTCGTGTTCGTGTTCGTGTTCGTGTTCGTGTTCGTGTTCGTGTTCGTGTTCGTGTTCGTGTTCGTGTTCGTGTTCGTGTTCGTGTTCGTGTTCGTGTTCGTGTTCGTTGTTCGTTGTTCGTTGTTCGTTGTTCGTTGTTCGTTGTTCGTTGTTCGTTGTTCGTTGTTCGTTGTTCGTTGTTCGTTGTTCGTTGTTCGTTGTTCGTTGTTCGTTGTTCGTTGTTCGTTGTTCGTTGTTCGTTGTTCGTTGTTCGTTGTTCGTTGTTCGTTGTTCGTTGTTCGTTGATCGTTGTTCGTTGTTCGTTGTTCGTTGTTCGTTGTTCGTTGTTCGTTGTTCGTTGTTCGTTGTTCGTTGTTCGTTGTTCGTTGTTCGATGTTCGTTGTTCGTGTTTGTGTTTGTGTTTGTGTTCGAATTAAAATTCGAGTTTGTGTTTGAGTTCGTGTTCGTGTTCGTGTTCGTGTTCGTATTCGTGTTCGTTGTTCGTTGTTCGTTGTTCGTTGTTCGTTGTTCGTTGTTCGTTGTTCGTTGTTCGTTGTTCGTTGTTCGTTGTTCGTTGTTCGTTGTTCGTTGTTCGTTGTTCGTTGTTCGCTGTTCGCTGTTCGCTGTTCGCTGTTCGCTGTTCGCTGTTCGCTGTTCGCTGTTCGCTGTTCGCTGTTCGCTGTTCGCTGTTCGCTGTTCGCTGTTCGCTGTTCGCTGTTCGCTGTTCGCTGTTCGCTGTTCGCTGTTCGCTGTTCGCTGTTCGCTGTTCGCTGTTCGCTGTTCGCTGTTCGCTGTTCGCTGTTCGCTGTTCGCTGTTCGCTGTTCGCTGTTCGCTGTTCGCTGTTCGCTGTTCGCTGTTCGCTGTTCGCTGTTCGCTGTTCGCTGTTCGCTGTTCGCTGTTCGCTGTTCGCTGTTCGCTGTTCGCTGTTCGCTGTTCGCTGTTCGCTGTTCGCTGTTCGCTGTTCGCTGTTCGCTGTTCGCTGTTCGCTGTTCGCTGTTCGCTGTTCGCTGTTCGCTGTTCGCTGTTCGCTGTTCGTTGTTCGTTGTTCGTTGTTCGTTGTTCGTTGTTCGTTGTTCGATGTTCGTTGTTCGTGTTTGTGTTTGTGTTTGTGTTTGTGTTTGTGTTCGAATTAAAATTCGAGTTTGTGTTTGAGTTCGTGTTCGTGTTCGTGTTCGTGTTCGTATTCGTGTTCGTTGTTCGTTGTTCGTTTTTCGTTGTTCGTTGTTCGTTGTTCGTTGTTCGCTGTTCGCTGTTCGCTGTTCGCTGTTCGCTGTTCGCTGTTCGCTGTTCGCTGTTCGCTGTTCGCTGTTCGCTGTTCGCTGTTCGCTGTTCGCTGTTCGCTGTTCGCTGTTCGCTGTTCGCTGTTCGCTGTTCGCTGTTCGCTGTTCGCTGTTCGCTGTTCGCTGTTCGCTGTTCGCTGTTCGCTGTTCGCTGTTCGCTGTTCGCTGTTCGCTGTTCGCTGTTCGCTGTTCGCTGTTCGCTGTTCGCTGTTCGCTGTTCGCTGTTCGCTGTTCGCTGTTCGCTGTTCGCTGTTCGCTGTTCGCTGTTCGCTGTTCGCTGTTCGCTGTTCGCTGTTCGCTGTTCGCTGTTCGCTGTTCGCTGTTCGCTGTTCGCTGTTCGCTGTTCGCTGTTCGCTGTTCGCTGTTCGCTGTTCGCTGTTCGCTGTTCGCTGTTCGCTGTTCGCTGTTCGCTGTTCGCTGTTCGCTGTTCGCTGTTCGCTGTTCGCTGTTCGCTGTTCGCTGTTCGCTGTTCGCTGTTCGCTGTTCGCTGTTCGCTGTTCGCTGTTCGCTGTTCGCTGTTCGCTGTTCGCTGTTCGCTGTTCGCTGTTCGCTGTTCGCTGTTCGCTGTTCGCTGTTCGCTGTTCGTGTTTGTGTTTGTATTTGTGTTTGTGTTCGAATTAAAATTCGAGTTTGTGTTTGAGTTCGTGTTCGTGTTCGTGTTCGTGTTCGTATTCGTGTTCGTTGTTCGTTGTTCGTTGTTCGTTGTTCGTTGTTCGTTGTTCGTTTTTCGTTTTTCGTTTTTCGTTTTTCGTTGTTCGTTGTTCGTTGTTGTTCGTTGTTCGTTGTTCGTTGTTCGTTGTTCGCTGTTCGCTGTTCGCTGTTCGCTGTTCGCTGTTCGCTGTTCGCTGTTCGCTGTTCGCTGTTCGCTGTTCGCTGTTCGCTGTTCGCTGTTCGCTGTTCGCTGTTCGCTGTTCGCTGTTCGCTGTTCGCTGTTCGCTGTTCGCTGTTCGCTGTTCGCTGTTCGCTGTTCGCTGTTCGCTGTTCGCTGTTCGCTGTTCGCTGTTCGCTGTTCGCTGTTCGCTGTTCGCTGTTCGCTGTTCGCTGTTCGCTGTTCGCTGTTCGCTGTTCGCTGTTCGCTGTTCGCTGTTCGCTGTTCGCTGTTCGCTGTTCGCTGTTCGCTGTTCGCTGTTCGCTGTTCGCTGTTCGCTGTTCGCTGTTCGCTGTTCGCTGTTCGCTGTTCGCTGTTCGCTGTTCGCTGTTCGCTGTTCGCTGTTCGCTGTTCGCTGTTCGCTGTTCGCTGTTCGCTGTTCGCTGTTCGCTGTTCGCTGTTCGCTGTTCGCTGTTCGCTGTTCGCTGTTCGCTGTTCGCTGTTCGCTGTTCGCTGTTCGCTGTTCGCTGTTCGCTGTTCGCTGTTCGCTGTTCGCTGTTCGCTGTTCGCTGTTCGCTGTTCGCTGTTCGCTGTTCGCTGTTCGCTGTTCGTGTTTGTGTTTGTATTTGTGTTTGTGTTCGAATTAAAATTCGAGTTTGTGTTTGAGTTCGTGTTCGTGTTCGTGTTCGTGTTCGTATTCGTGTTCGTTGTTCGTTGTTCGTTGTTCGTTGTTCGTTGTTCGTTGTTCGTTGTTCGTTGTTCGTTGTTCGTTGTTCGTTGTTCGTTGTTCGTTGTTCGTTGTTCGTTGTTCGTTGTTCGTTGTTCGTTGTTCGTTGTTCGTTGTTCGTTGTTCGTTGTTCGTTGTTCGTTGTTCGTTGTACGTTGTTCGTGTTCGTGTTTGTGTTCGTGTTCGTGTTCGTGTTCGTGTTCGTGTTCTTCTTCGTGTTCGTGTTCGTGTTCGTGTTCGTGTTCGTTGTTCGTTGTTCGTTGTTCGTTGTTCGTTGTTCTGTAGTGGTATTGTATCTTACTTCCCATGTTGCCACCACCGCTGCTAAGCTCAGCTCAGCTGCATATGCAGTTCGAAGAATAAGGCATCTCACCGATGAAGATACGGCTAGATTGGTTTATTTTAGTTACTTTCATAGCATTATGTCCTATGGAATTCTACTATGGGGCAGGGCTGCAGATATAGAAACTATATTTATATTACAGAAAAGAGCCATACGCTCTATATATAATTTACGTGCTCGGGACTCACTAAGAGATCTCTTTAAGAATATTGGTATCCTCACTGTACCATCACAGTATATATTTAATAATGTTTTACATGTACACAAAAACGCGGACTTACACACAAAAGTAGGAGATAGACACTGTTATGGCACAAGGAATAGAAATAAAATTGAAATGCCATTTTATAGGTTAGCTAAAGTTAAAAATTCATTTATGGGCCAAGGTATACGTTTTTACAATAGAATTCCTCATAGTATTAAAGAATTTAGTAGTGTTAAATTTAAAACTTATTTAAAAAATGTATTAGTTCAGAGAGCCTACTACAGCATTAAGGAATATATGGAAGATGAAAATCCATGGAGGGTTGTCGCGTAAGAATAACAGGACAGTTCTTTGGCATATTATGATAATATATAATATTATGTAGTTAGATGTAAGTAACATGTAATGTAAAATTATATTGTATATGGACATGACTTTAAAAGAGCAACTATGGAGTTTCTTGCCGGTTCTTCTCCATAGATGCTGCTTTCCGAATCGGTGGTAAATTTAAAGAATGTAATGACGATTCAAAAGTGCTTCTGGAAGAAGTCTAATTGAATAAATAAATGTTTGAGTTTGAGTTTGAGTTTGAGTTTACTAAGACAGAATAAATCATAAGTTCAACCGAGACGGTCGTATTATTTCATTTGCACCAGCTCCCCTCACCTCATGGCGACCCTGCCATACCGTGGCGTGGGCGAGTGTCGGGTGACCGGCGACTCGGCGAATTTCGCCAACGCGGCGGATTCCTGTGTGCCTCGGTGCTCGTAGATAGCCAAGTTTACAGTTGTCGTTATAAAAACTTTGACTTTAGTGCGTCACTTTGGAGCCGAGTGGTGACAAACGTGTGTAAAGAGACAGTAAAAGTGCTTGAACATAGTGGGAAAATCGTACTCAAAAACCGAAGACAAGGAAATCCAGATAAACCAAAATGCGGCAGGTTCCAACAAGGCACAAATTTTCGAAGAAAATGACGTCCAACACCAGATCGTAACAAATAACATTCTACTAGCTGTAATTTTAGTCGTGGTTATTGCTACCGTGATCTACTTCTTGCTAACCAAGTGGAGGCGCAGTGAAAGGAAGTGGATGCAGAGGAAAATGCAGCAGCAGTTTTTCTTGCGAATGCGGCAACGGCTGTCCGGAAGATTCGGCGGAGCAGACGAGGGAGCTGACCCAGCCTGATGACAGAAGCTAAAATAAAAGTGCGCGGCCCCTTCCCCAAATTATTTTAATTAATTTTGTTTCGTTCGTCCAAATTATTTTTAACGTAATTTTGCCCTCTTGCCCCTGTGAAAATCCTCCTCTTTCTTTTTTTTTTTTTCGTATATAATACGTGCAATCTTGGAGCATCGATCTTCACTTTCAAGAAAAGAAAATGAACAATTTTATTTAAGTGACTTTAAGTGACATAGTTAGTTTATGGAACATAATTTGGAAATAATTCTGAGTAAGTTGAATGACATAAGTAGTAATTTAAGAAAATTAGGTCCTACTAGAAGGGAAAAATATGCATGTAATGTTAAGAAAAAAATTTTAGAAGCTGATGAATTATATTTAGAGTATAACAATATAATTAATATTTTTAAAAGTAATTTAGAACTTTCAGAATATGTCTTTGAAATATTAATAGACCGTATAGAATTAGCATATAAGCAAATTTTAACATATAAAATTAGTACTAGTGAAAACACAGTTGCAAATTCCATCACACACTCCCACTCGCACACTCCATCTCTGCTAGATCTATTTCTAACTTCCTCTCCAGACAATTACAAAGTGAGCGTCGCAGCCCCTCTTGGATCCTCCGATCATTGTCTTATACAGAGTACAGTGCCCCTCACATATCAATCTCGGTCTCGCCCAGCTACTACCCGACGTGTCTGGCACTATGGGTCGGCGGACTGGGATGGGATGCGCACGTTCTTTTCCTCCTACCCATGGAGACAGGTCTGCTTTGCAGATGAGGATCCCGATGCTTGTGCTGACTGTGTCGCTGATGTTGTGCTACAGGGCATGGAGCTTTTCATCCCGAACTCTGTGGTACCTGTCGGCGGCAAGTCACAGCCCTGGTTTGGGCAATCTTGCAGAAAAGCATCTCGAACGAAGCAAGATTGTTATCGAAATTTGGCAGAAGCTCTTGCTGCGCAAGATCCTCAAGCTAAGCATCTCAAGAAACTGTACAACTCTGCCTCCAGATCACTAAAGAGGAAAATTGCTGAAGCAAAGTCAAGCTTCATCAACAGAATTGGTAAAAAGCTGACACATTACCCTTCAGGCACACGGGCTTTTTGGTCTCTTGCTAAGGCTATCCTGGGAAACTTCTGCCGGTCGTCACTTCCACCACTACGCAGGGCCGACGACTCTTTAGCTCACACAGCTAAAGAAAAAGCTGATACTTTGGCGACTCTTTTCGCATTAAATTCGTCGCTGGATGATGAGGGAAAAACACCACCGTCCATCTCAGACTGCAATAGCACGATGCCCGAAGTGAAATTCACGCAATCTGCAGTGCGTAAAGCACTTCGTTCTCTTATCATTCATAAGTCAAATGGGCCTGACGGCATCCCTGCTGTAGTTCTAAAGACCTGCGCTCCCGAGCTGGCTCCGGTCTTAACACATCTCTTTCGATACTCATATGCCACTGGTATTGTCCCTAGATCCTGGAAGACCTCCTTGATACATCCGATCCCTAAGAAAGGCACACGCTCCGATCCATCTAACTATAGGCCAATTGCAGTCACCTCCTTATTCTCTAAAGTGATGGAGTCCATCATTAACAGTCAGCTCTTGCGATATCTTGAGGACAACCAACTGTTAAGTGACCATCAATATGGCTTTCGTCATGGTCGCTCTGCAGGTGACCTCTTAGCATTTCTGACTCACCGATGGGCAAAAACAGTGGAGAATAAGGGGGAAGCGCTGGCTGTAAGTTTAGATGTAGCGAAGGCCTTTGATCGGGTGTGGCACAGGGGGCTCCTTTCCAAACTTCCATCTTATGGACTACCGGAGAGGTTATGCAATTGGGTAGCTAGCTTTCTCCAGGCACGTAGCATCCAAGTCGTCGTCGACGGAGCATGCTCTGCATCTATGCCTATTAGCGCTGGTGTCCCACAAGGCTGTGTGTTGTCGCCTACGTTGTTCCTTCTGCATTTCAATGATATGTTGCGAATACGTAGCATTCATTGTTATGCGGACGACAGCACTGGTGACACGCATTATGCCGGCCAAGCAAAAACCTCTCTGGAACTAACAAACCAGCATCGAAACGAGCTTGTATCGAACATTGAGCATACACTCGAGGAAATTTCTGCGTGGGGCCAATCCAACCTTGTCGAGTTCAACCCAGGGAAGACACAGGTCTGTGCATTTACAACAAAGAAAAGTCCCTTTGTCGTACCACTTACCTTCCAGAACAGTCCCCTGACTATCAAACCAAGCATCAGCATTCTCGGCG
Source organism: Colias philodice (assembly GCF_061535455.1). Lineage (NCBI taxonomy): Eukaryota > Metazoa > Arthropoda > Insecta > Lepidoptera > Pieridae > Colias > Colias philodice. The sequence goes on along the minus strand of NC_143094.1, from coordinate 10,755,225 downwards.
TTGAGATTACGTCTGACGTGCAGTTCCGTGGATTCTTGGAGGACAAAGCCAAGATTGCTTCGAAGAAGTTAGGGGTGCTCGCCAGAGCGAGACGGTACTTCACACCCGCCCACCTATTGCAACTTTATAAAGCTCAAGTCCGGCCCCATATGGAGTACTGCTCGCACCTCTGGGCCGGAGCACCCCAATACCAGCTCGTACCACTAGACCGCGTTCAGCGTCGAGCAATCCGCATCATTGACGACACCGAGATTGCCAAATCGCTTGATGCTTTGTCGCTGCGGAGAGACGTCTCCTCTCTCTGTGTGTTTTACAAAATTTATAATGGGGAATGTTCTGAGGAACTCTTCGACTTGATTCCAGCCGCCGATTTCCACAACCGCACATCGCGTCACAAGCTAAAGTATCATCCTCACCATCTGGATGCATGGCGCTCTACCACAGTGCGATTCTCCCGTAATTTTTTGCCTAGAACAACATCGTTGTGGAACGAATTACCATCTGAGGTGTTTCCAAGCGTCTTTGACAAAGAAACCTTCAAAAAAAGGGCATACAAATTTCTTAAAGGCCGGCAACACATTCGCGGTGCCCCTGACAACGCGAATGCTTATGGGCGGCGGGCATCACTTTCCATCAGGTGACCCGCCTGCTCGCTTGCCCGCTTAAGTATAAAAAAAAAAAAAAAAAAAATAGTCGAAATATTTGTTCAGTACAAGTCGAAAATCCCCAAGATGTAGAATCTCAGGACCGGAGTCAGTTTTTTCGGACCTAAACAATATAATATTTTAACTTGTGACAATAACGTAAAATATATATACTTAAATATAGGTACTCAAAAGTGTTCATGGTTATTAGACACAGGCGCTTCATTATCAGCGATTCGTAGTAACTCTTTATCGGAACGTATACCAATACATCGAGACCCTATAGTTATAAATGGTATAGGCGGTAAAACTTATTCAGAAGGTTATGTTTATTTAACTTTACAAGCATCCGATGGAACTAATTTTGAACATAAGTTTTATTTATTTGACAGTTTGCCTTGTAAATCAGATGGAATAATTGGGTTAGATTTTCTTAATAATTTTAATTCTACTATTGACTTAGAAAAAAATATTTTAATCTTAAATAGTGAAAAACAAAGTTTGTTGCCTTTATATACTTCACCTAAACTGTGTACCGATTATATATCAATACCAGCGAGATGTGAATCTATTCATTACATAAAATTAAATTCAGATGTGAGAGAAGATTGTGTGATTATACCGAAAGAGTTACAAGAAAATTTATTTTTAGCTGGATTAATAGTAAAACCTAAAAATAACATAATTCCTATTAGATTATTGAATACTAGTGAAAAAGAAATAGTCATTTCTGTATTTGAGCCCGAATTAGTATCTTTAAATTATTATAATATATGTTCATTTGACAAGTGTACTTCTAATTCCACACGTGCAAAAATATTGTTGCAATCTTTGAAACTTGATCACTTAGGTACAAGTGAACGGCATAGCATAGAAAGCATTTGTTCGAAGTATGCTGACATATTTCATTTGCCCGGCGATAAACTTACTACCACGAACTTAGGTGAACAAACAATTCAATTGAAACAAAATGTAAATCCGGTATATGTTAAACCATACAGATTGCCACATAGTTTAAAACCAGAAATAGAGAAACAAATTAAACAAATGTTAGATGATGATGTAATTGAACCATCTCAAAGTGAATGGTCCAGTCCGATTTTATTGGTACCTAAAAAATCAGATAGTAAAAATAATAAAAATTGGCGTTTAGTGATTGATTACAGAAAATTAAACGAGATAACACAAGATGACAAATTTCCACTTCCAAACATTACAGAAATTTTAGATTCGTTGTCTGGTGCTATTTATTATTCACATTTAGATCTTAGTCAATCTTATTATCAGTGTTCATTAAAACCAGATTCAAGACCAATTACAGCGTTTACTACCAGTACAGGACAATATCAAATGAAACGCCTACCAATGGGATTGAAGACAAGTCCCAGTGCTTTCTCTAGAGTCATGTCTATAGCTATGTCTGGACTAAACTTTATAAATTGTTTTATCTACTTAGATGATCTTATTTGCTTTGGTAGAAATTTAGAGTCCCATAACAAAAATTTAATCGAAATTTTTGAACGTTTACGTCAAGTGAATCTTAAACTGAATCCAAGTAAATGTCAATTTTTAAAAACTGAATTATTATACTTAGGTCATACTATATCGGCTGATGGCATTCGACCTGACAAAGAAAAAATTAAGTGTATTCAAAATTATCCTAGACCGACGAATATTGATGAAGTCAAACGTTTTGTTGCTATGTGTAACTATTACAGAAAGTTCATAGAAAATTTTGCAGATATAACTAATTGTTTAAATAAATTATGTAGAAAAAATATTAAATTTGATTGGACGGAACAGTGCGAAAACTCATTTAAAATTTTGAAAAATGCTCTTATTTCACCACCTATTCTACAATATCCAGATTTTTCTAACGAATTCGTATTGCAAACAGATGCTTCTGGAACGGCGATAGGTTCAGTACTTTGTAACAGTAATATGAAACCAGTAGCTTATGCTAGTAGACCTTTGAATAAAGCAGAGTTAAATTACCCTACTATTCAGAAAGAACTTCTTGCTATTGTCTGGAGTGTTAAATATTTTCGACCATATCTATACGGACGTAGTTTTACTATAGTAACTGACCATAAGCCACTAATTTATCTATTTGGAATGAAGGATCCATCAAGTAGACTTTTAAAATTTCGTTTAGCATTAGAAGAGTATAATTTCAAAATATCTTATGTTAAAGGCAAAGAAAATGTACTAGCAGATGCTTTGTCACGAATTGTTGTAACGTCAGAAGATTTAAAGGGTATGAATGATAAAATAGTAGCTGTAACAACAAGAGCTCAAGCTAGAAAAATGAAAGAGATGAATGAACACAAGAATGAAAGTGGTAATGATAGTGAGAAAAGCGGTGTACCAAGTATCAACTCTAACGATTGGCCTGATCAACCAAAAGTTGTGGAGATACTTAGGATACCGAACGGATCAGTTGAGTTATGTTTGATTGAGGGAGAATTGTTAAAGAAAATGAGAAAAAATAAAAGCATAGATGTCGAATCTGAATGCTTCGCATTTGTTGCTAATAAAAAAGTATTATATGTAAATCTCGATTTTAAAGCACAATACACGCGAGACGTTTTTGTGGAAAAATTGAGAAAATTATGTGAAAAATTAGAAATAAAAGAGATTTGTATGATAAAAAGTGAAGATAACGCGTTATTCATTAAAAATATGATAGAAGAAATAAAGAGTATTAAAAAGTGGTCCGGACCACGCATTTGTATTTTAAGAGGAATAAAAAGAATAGATAATGACGAAGAAAAACAATTTATCTTAAATGACTTTCATTTGCTACCAACAAGCGGACATGCTGGGGTACGCAGAATGATTAATAATATAAAACGTAAATTCTACTGGCCAGGAATTGAAAATGACGTCAAAAATTTTGTTCATAAATGTGAGAAGTGTCAAAAAATGAAACACTCTAGGTATATAAGAGAACCGATGGTTATAACAACCACGGCAAGTTTTGCTTTTGAAAAAGTATTTTTAGATATAGTGGGTCCCTTAGATTTAGATTTAGAACATAATAAATATATCTTAACAATTCAGTGCGAGTTAAGCAAATTTGTCGAGGCTTATCCTCTTAGAAGTAAAGATACGGTAAGTGTAGCTAGGAGTTTTGTGAACAATTTCATTTTAAGGTTTGGCATTCCAAAAGTCATCACTACAGATCGTGGAACAGAGTTCATTTCGGAGACGATGGAAGAGGTATGTAAATTACTTAACAAAGAAAAACTTAGCTCTACAGCATACCATCACCAAACTATTGGTTCACTTGAAAATACGCATAAACATCTAGGTTCATTTTTACGTATACAATGCGATAGTCACCCTGAAACATGGAGCCACTGGCTACCATTTTGGTGTTTCTCGTACAATAATACTGTTCATTCAAGTACAAAATATGCCCCATATGAATTAGTTTTTGGCAAACCGTGCGAAATTCCCAGTAGAATTTCTTCTAATATAGAACCATTGTATAATCCAGATAACTATAGTTTAGAGTTAAGATACAGGTTGCAAGTAGCTAATAGAGACGCAAGAGAAAATTTGTTAAAGTGTAAAGAAAACCGAAAGCTGAAGTATGATAAGAATGTTAATAAAGTAAAATACAATCCAAACGATTTATTATTAGTGAAAAATGAGACAGGAAATAAATTAGAAACTTTGTATAATGGTCCATATATTGTAATAGAAGAACAGGAACCAAATGTGAAAATTATGAAAAATGGGAAAATTGATGTTGTTCACAAAGATAGAACGAAACCTTTTGTTAAGGATAATTAATGTTATCGTACGTACTACGTGTTACGTATTAAGAAAATTTAAGTTACTTATTGTTAATTAATTAATATTATAATTAAAAAAAAATAATTTGTATTAATTACTTTTTTTTCGTTATTTTGCCCCGGAGGTGTAGTGGTATTGTATCTTACTAAGACAGAATAAATCATAAGTTCAACCGAGACGGTCGTATTATTTCATTTACACCAGCTCCCCTCACCTCAGTTCGTTGTTCGTTGTTCGTTGTTCGTTGTTCGTTGTTCGTTGTTCGTTGTTCGTTGTTCGTTGTTCGTTGTTCGTTGTTCGTTGTTCGCTGTTCGCTGTTCGCTGTTCGCTGTTCGCTGTTCGCTGTTCGCTGTTCGCTGTTCGCTGTTCGCTGTTCGCTGTTCGCTGTTCGCTGTTCGCTGTTCGCTGTTCGCTGTTCGCTGTTCGCTGTTCGCTGTTCGCTGTTCGCTGTTCGCTGTTCGCTGTTCGCTGTTCGCTGTTCGCTGTTCGCTGTTCGCTGTTCGCTGTTCGCTGTTCGCTGTTCGCTGTTCGCTGTTCGCTGTTCGCTGTTCGCTGTTCGCTGTTCGCTGTTCGCTGTTCGCTGTTCGCTGTTCGCTGTTCGCTGTTCGCTGTTCGCTGTTCGCTGTTCGCTGTTCGCTGTTCGCTGTTCGCTGTTCGCTGTTCGCTGTTCGCTGTTCGCTGTTCGCTGTTCGCTGTTCGCTGTTCGCTGTTCGCTGTTCGCTGTTCGCTGTTCGCTGTTCGCTGTTCGCTGTTCGCTGTTCGCTGTTCGCTGTTCGCTGTTCGCTGTTCGCTGTTCGCTGTTCGCTGTTCGCTGTTCGCTGTTCGCTGTTCGCTGTTCGCTGTTCGCTGTTCGCTGTTCGCTGTTCGCTGTTCGCTGTTCGCTGTTCGCTGTTCGCTGTTCGCTGTTCGCTGTTCGCTGTTCGCTGTTCGCTGTTCGCTGTTCGCTGTTCGCTGTTCGCTGTTCGCTGTTCGCTGTTCGCTGTTCGCTGTTCGCTGTTCGCTGTTCGCTGTTCGCTGTTCGCTGTTCGCTGTTCGCTGTTCGCTGTTCGCTGTTCGTGTTTGTGTTTGTGTTCGAATTAAAATTCGATTTTGTGTTTGAGTTCGTGTTCGTGTTCGTGTTCGTGTTCGTATTCGTGTTCGTTGTTCGTTGTTCGTTGTTCGTTGTTCGTTGTTCGTTTTTCGTTTTTCGTTGTTCGTTGTTCGTTGTTGTTCGTTGTTCGTTGTTCGTTGTTCGTTGTTCGTTGTTCGTTGTTCGTTGTTCGTTGTTCGTTGTTCGTTGTTCGTTGTTCGTTGTTCGTTGTTTGTTGTTCGATGTACGTTGTTCGTGTTTGTGTTTGTGTTTGTGTTTGTGTTCGAATTAAAATTCGAGTTTGTGTTTGAGTTCGTGTTCGTGTTCGTGTTCGTGTTCGTATTCGTGTTCGTTGTTCGTTGTTCGTTGTTCGTTGTTCGTTGTTCGTTGTTCGTTGTTCGTTGTACGTTGTTCGTTGTTCGTTGTTCGTTGTTCGTTGTTCGTTGTGCGTTGTTCGTTGTTCGTTGTTCGTTGTTCGTTGTTCGTTGTTCGTTGTTCGTTGTTCGTTGTTCGTTGTTCGTTGTTCGTTGTTCGTTGTTCGTTGTTCGTTGTTTGTTGTTCGATGTTCGTTGTTCGTGTTTGTGTTTGTGTTTGTGTTTGTGTTCGAATTAAAATTCGAGTTTGTGTTTGAGTTCGTGTTCGTGTTCGTGTTCGTGTTCGTATTCGTGTTCGTTGTTCGTTGTTCGTTGTTCGTTGTTCGTTGTTCGTTGTTCGTTGTTCGTTGTTCGTTGTTCGTTGTTCGTTGTTCGTTGTTCGTTGTTCGTTGTTCGTTGTTCGTTGTTCGTTGTTCGTTGTTCGTTGTTCGTTGTTCGTTGTTCGTTGTTCGTTGTTCGTTGTTCGTTGTTCGTTGTTCGTTGTTCGTTGTTCGTTGTTCGTTGTTCGTTGTTCGTTGTTCGTTGTTCGTTGTTCGTTGTTCGTTGATCGTTGTTCGTTTTTCGTTGTTCGTTGTTCGTTGTTCGTTGTTCGTTGTTCGTTTTTCGTTGTTCGTTGTTTGTGTTTGTTTGTGTTTGTTTGTGTTTGTTTGTGTTTGTGTGTTTGTGTTTGTGTTCGTGTTTGTGTTCGTGTTCGTGTTCGTGTTCGTGTTCGTGTTCGTGTTCGTGTTCGTGTTCGTGTTCGTGTTCGTGTTCGTGTTCGTGTTCGTGTTCGTGTTCGTGTTCGTGTTCGTGTTCGTGTTCGTGTTCGTGTTCGTGTTCGTGTTCGTGTTCGTGTTCGTGTTCGTGTTCGTGTTCGTGTTCGTGTTCGTGTTCGTGTTCGTGTTCGTGTTCGTGTTCGTGTTCGTGTTCGTGTTCGTGTTCGTGTTCGTGTTCGTGTGTTTGTGTTTGGGTTTGTGTTCGTGTTCGTGTTCGTGTTTGAGTTAGAGTTTGTTTGAGTTTGAGTTTGAGTTTGAGTTCGTGTTCGTGTTCGTGTTCGTGTTCGTGTTCGTGTTCGTGTTCGTGTTATTGGAAATAAAAATTAACATCGAGTCCTACCTTATCGACTGTAGAAAAAAATTATAGAAAATTTTAATTATTTTCTTACCTTATCGACTATAGATGAAAATGATACAAATAATTAACAAAAATCATATTTTGCAAATTGAAAAATGGAATAATTTTATCAGATTAGTGTATTGTCATCGGTCCTCAATAAATCTACAAAGTTTGAACGAAATCTGGCCGTTTAAAGTGGGTCAAAATCGCGCCCAAAGAAGTCGGTTACAAACAAACATACAAACATACAGGTGAAGCTAATAAAAAGCGTGTAATGAGATTTATACAACTAATATTATTGGCTATGTACATGTTATATTAGTTGTATAAATGAAGCTTATGTATCAGAATAAAACAAAAGGTATAGATAGTTGTACACATACTTGGTTACGCCCAAGGTTTCGCCTGCGAGTGAAAACGGGCAGCACAATTATATTTTAAACTTTGTGAAGGAGTTTTAGGTAATACAGCGCATAGCTCATTTCATTCAGATTGTCAATTAAACGGCGCTGTTTTATGTTTAATAAACAGCCTAGGCCTTGGTGAATAAATATCGCGTTTTATATTTGTGTACCTAACTAAATTATTTAACTTTTAAGTTAACAATACCAACACTGATATAAAACTGTAACACCAATAATAATAGTTAAAAAAAACTAAAAAACACGCTTTTTATAGAAAACCGAAAACTAAAAAATAGAAAATTTTATCAAATTAGTGTATTGTCATCGGTCCTCAATAAATCTACAAAGTTTGAACGAAATCTGGCCGTTTAAAGTGGGTCAAAATCGCGCCCAAAGAAGTCGGTTACAAACAAACATACAGGTGAAGCTAATATAAAGCGTGTAAAAAGACAGAGTAAAGGTATACAAAACTTGATGCTTATTAAATTTATATGTAGGTACCCACTACACTATATTATTAATATATTAATATGTACATCACGAAACTCACCAGATTCAATAAAAAACACGGGTTTCCCAGTCTCCCGCTGTTCCTTCTCGTAACGAGTATTTATACGGAGTCCCAATATTTTGCGCCCCTCATAACTTTCGCCTGCTTCTATTACTTCTGTCCATTCGCTGAACGATTTGCTTGTGTCGTAAATGTATTTGTGAATCTAAGAAAAAAATAAAAATATATTTTTTTAATTTTCCTTATATATACTATATTATAAGGATAATATAGGTAACAGCGCGCCTACTATAATATCATCTTATAATGTGAAATCGTGAAAGAGCAACTATGGAGTTTCTTGCCGGTTCTTCTCCATAGATACTGCGCTTTCCGAATCGGTGGTTAATGTTAAAAATATGTTATGGAGATTCAAAAGTGCTTCCAGAAGAAGCGAATTTAATAAATACATGTTTGAGTTTGAGTTTAAAAAATACTAGAGATTGATTTAATCAGGCAAGTGTATAAAAGCAACAATGTAAATCTGACTTAACTCAGTTACATTTTATAATTAAAAGGTTTTGTACGTAAAATAAAAGTATCAAAGGTAGTATAGAAAATATTTTAACGTTAGAAAATTGTACCTAGTTCCTAAGTTAGGTTCCTAAGTTTTATCCCGATAAGCTGCTTATCCAAATCACATTAAAAAAATATATAAACTAAAATAGGTATTTTGGAGTATTCAGAGGCTTACTCTCGACACTCGACAGTATCGAGATCTAATTCAATCGAGTTCAATTCGAATGAAATATATTGAATATTCGAGATGGCTACTATTGAAAACTTGGACAGCCCACGTTCGTGCTTTGGTTTAAGATGAAATTAATCTCGAAAATTTAGCTCTACTTCAATAAAACGATTTGATATGGATGTAAATCTCGAATTGGGTGTAAAGTAAAAATTTTAGATCGAGTATGAACTATGAATCAACATTGTAATCGATTTGAAAACAAAATCGAATTTCGGTAGCGGTAGTAGGTACCTAAGGCTTTTTTTCGAAATTTTCGAAATTCGAAATTAGGATATCTTAGATAATATATTATCTCTATTTTATGAAGTTGCTTTTGATTATTTTAGTGACGAAAAAATTTATTAAATATGTCTAAATTAGCATACTTTACAAAATACCGCTCATGTGCAGTAAGAATTAAGATAAATATAAAAGTGAACTTACGTCGTCGACGTCATAGTACGCATCCCACGAGAATTTATTAAAACGACGATGTGGTACTTTTTCCGACTGAATTATTCTGGAAATTTAGAAATACTTAGGCTATATTTGGCATTTCGTTTTATACGCCTAAACACTTAAATTTTCATAATGTCAGAGGTCACGTTTATTTTTAACCGTGTTAATAAACCTATTAAGTATATTCTCGGTATCCTAAATTTATTTAGAAATTAAAAACAAAAATATATTACGTATACATATAACATCCTTTTATATAGTGTAATATATAAGCTTGGTATCCTACAACAAAATCTTATTACAACTCGCAGTAAGTAGAAACAAAATAATAATTTATCTGCCAGACCATTAACTTTACGTCATCGAAAATCATTTGGAATTCTCAGTCACCAAAAATATAGGAAATTTGTTCCTTGATTCCATTACGATAAAGTATCAGTACAAAACACAAGACAATTAAACATAACTTTATTATAATTATGTTTTCAACTTACTCCGAAACGTCGCGATGCAAAAGTTTCACTCTCAAATTCTCCTCTGTAGCGATCGCTTCTAAAACAGACGCTAAATGGGGAGACAAAATTATTTCCGATGAGTTTCTTGAATCTGAATGTATTAAAGACTCCTGAAATATGATAAAGTATAAACAAATTATTCCTATAATTTTCATACATTGTGAAATGTAGAGTTTTTGAGAAAAGTAAGAAATTATCGAATCTTTGATTATTACCATAGACAAATATATATTTGTCCATGTTATTACTATAGATACCTACTCGTATATTTAAAGAAAAAACTTACATTTTCCCTACGTGTTTATGAAATATCCGCTTTTAAAATTTCATGAAATAAGAGTTTTATAGCAATTTATATACCTATTCAAATAAGATGTGTATATAATGAAGACAACACCTACAATAATTGCACAGTTAATTTACAAACAACTTACATCTTTTTGCAAAAGCAGATTTTTCAAATGCTCCAGTCCCTCCCGGGGCCCTTGCACTTCATAATGCTTATAATATTTATAATTCTTTGACGTTTCCGAAAAAACTGGTGCAACAACCAAACAATACACCAATAGTAAATACATTTTCACAACAATGTTACATTTGTTCAAATAATCGCATTTATATAAAGAAATTATCAAGTACCACACTTAGGTTATGTTTGGAATTCTCTCATCATTAAGGTATATAATCCACTTCAAGAGATAACAGTTTAATATTAGCAAGCGATTGTTTATTTTGCAATCAATGAATTTGGAACATCGTACAGGTAAACAATTCTGGACAAGTGAGATTAAGAAATTGAAACTATAAAATTGATATATTTCCAAACAACAGAGTTTCTTGGCGGCCATTCTCTGAAAAAAAAAACTCTTCGAATTCCGACAGTAAAAAAATTATTTTAGTATGACGCAAAAGCGCTGTTAAAAGAAGTCAAGTTGAATAAATAAATGTTTGAACTTACGTTCGATTCGCATAAGAATTTTGCACATCTAGTCGACCTATAAGGTGACGTGTGTGTCTCAAATATCGGTTCGAAGTATAGCCTTCTGATAGACCTGAATAATAGGCTTTCGTTGTCTCCCTCAGAATACGAAACCCCAAACTAACTAGTCTATTTTAGTAACTTTTACAGGTAAATTCCAGAATTTAGTAAAATAAGGTAAGTAAATACTTTTTGTTATTTTTACGTTCATCTCGTACTAAAAACCACTAAAAACTTATAAAAATTATGATGAACTACAAAAATCTGTTATTGTCTTCTTTGCCACAAAATATATTATCGACGCGTATAAGTTCGCAAGCTTAAGCTGTTAACAATTTTTTAAGTGCGTTTGTTTAAATGTCAGAAATATTTTCAATAAATTCATTTGTTAAGGTATACATTTGTTGTATATACCTACATAGTAAATGCCGTAATATATCACGTAAATACTGTAAATACATAGTAAGTGTGTATTATCTTGAAATTCCACTCATAAGTTAAATAAATATATTTTATAGTCGGAAAATTTTATATTCCTCATTTAACTTTATATCAGTCAATTTGTTAAATGTCAATTTGTTTCATTCTTATCAAGAAAATATGCAAACAAAGTCGTGTTTACAAGCTAGTGTCATTAAAAGTGCATCTAATATTTTCATCACATAATGCTTAAAGGCCTTGAACTCAAATACTTACCTACTAGTGCGGGTGTTTAATATTTACAGATACAAATGTGTAAACAGTGTCTATGTCACCATTATCGTATGAATCGTAAAATTGCACCTTATAAGATACTAGCTTTCCGCCCGCGGCTTCGCCCGCTTTGTCTAAAACATAATAAATTATATACTAAAACCTTCCTCTTGAATCACTGTATCTAATAAAAAAAACCGCATCAAAATCTGTTGCGTAGTTTTAAAGATTTAAGCATACATAGGGACATAGGGAAATAGGGACAGAGAAAGCGACTTTGTTTTATTTCAAACTAGCGACCCGCCCCGGCTTCGCACGGGTGCAATGCTGATACTAAATACACTACAGAAAAATTGTGAACGTTGTATAGGTATAAAAATATAGCGGCCCGCTCCGGCCTCCGGCATCGCACGGGTATAAAATACATAGCCGGGCGGCCGCAAACGCTACGTCCTGCAATTTTTAAATCTGTAATATCTTCGAAAATATTCACTTAAATCATACGGTGTATAGGGCCATATAGATCTATATTAAATGAACAATGTATCCATGGTATTTAATTGGTTAAGGATTAATGCTGTATTGGTTAAAATCGCTTCGAAAATTAGCCATTATTTGTCGTAAAAAGTAAATGACAAAAAAAAGTTATTGTGGGTTATCCATAAGAGATAGACATATACCATCGCGGACTTTTCTGTAGACCTTTTCAATGTGTATAATACTTAGTACATTATTTTGATAAAACTCGTAGGGTTCAGCCTGCGTTTGCAATGTAAGCGGAATAAATGTAATTTTTTACGACATCACATTAGAAACCTCAAAAATAACAGTACTTCTCCACTACTTAATGGATCTTATTATACATATAAACCTTCCTCTTGAATCACTCTATCTATTAAAAAAAACCGCATCAAAATCCGTTGCGTAGTTTCAAAGATTTAAGCGTACAAAGGGACATAGGGACATAGGGACATAGGGACAGGGAAAGCGACTTTGTTTTATACTATGTAGTGATAGTGACTAGCTTTCAGCGAGCGGCTTCGCCAGCGTAGTCAAGAAAAAGCCGCATGATTCACGTTCCCGTGGGATTTACGGGTTATATATATTTCCTATCCTATATTTTTAATTAAACATAGCCAAAATTGGCTTCGGTATTTATTAAAGATCTGATCACGCCCCAAGTATTATTAAAAAAAATTCACTGTGCAGTTCGACTCGCTTTTCATACGATTTTATTGTATGTATGTATTGTATAGATAATAAAGAAATTATTTGGTATTTATGGTCATTTTATGTTGTTGCGTAAATTTTCATTACTTGCGTATTACTACAAAATACCTAATCCGTTACATAGAATTAGTGCACAAACATTATAAATATGTATAGGTATATAAATAAATAAATATAAATAAATAATATAGTAAATAATAAATATAGTAAATAATATATGTATAATAAATAATTTTAAATTAAATAATTGCCTTGGCATTCGCGTGTAGATGATTTAATGGATATTTGGATGAATAGATTCATTTCATACATTATTTCCATATTTGTATTAATTATTTATTTCAGTCGCAGAAAGTTTTTCAATCAAACTTAACATAAATTTTATCGTTGAGTAGTGAGCTAAATTGGTAATTTTCCAAACGACATTTGCAGGTTTGCAGATTTTTTAAATATATTGAATGTATTCTCCGAAACTCAATTAATCTCAATTATATAAAACCACAGAGTTAGCTAATTGTTTGAAGTTTCAAAAGTACTTTTGAATGAAGCGAAATTGGATGAATATTTGAATTTGAGTTTGAGTTGGAAGGATAGGAACGTTACAACAATGCTAACATATCGTCAGGTAATAATTAATTGACTCTCTAAGTTTTTTGATTGATTTCTTCGGTCATAGACCCACAATTTTAGATCTTAGTCTGTCGGTCTATATTAATATAGTTAAAAAAGAACTTAAAAAACGCTCATGAAATTATTGTATTGTTACCGATAAGTGTACAAAGTTTGAATTAATTCTGTCCGTTCAAAAAGTGACAAAATTGACTCAGGAGTCGGTAACAAGCATATTGATGAAGGTAATAAAAGGTTGAAAAATATATATATATCACTCACAAAAGTCAGTAAATGATTTCAGAATAATCGACTACAAATTGTAAAGCAATAATATAATATACAAGGATTAACGAACGTAAGCGAATAACATTTAAACTTGAAAACAAACATTTTCGTGATCTTAAAAGGAAAGTTCGGCATCGGTATCGCTAGTATACCTACTCGTATTGTGATTTTAAACGAATTCTCGAAGTTTCCAAACTTTGACTCTTAACTCTCCATTAATTCTTGTTTCATGTAAATACGTTAAGATTTATCTGCTGACCTTGTAACTATTGTTATCGTTAATTTAAAATAATTTAACGGCCGTCTAAGGACTTTAATTTTACTTCTTTTTTAATTGATTTGTTTGTAGTTTTCATTAATTTACACGACATTTAATCAAATTACAAAATATTCGGATTTTTTACTTATTTTTCTGAATTATAAATTTCTCAAGTATTTAAAGTAAATACTCCAAACCTTTTAGCACAATGGCAATTTCAAAGCAGATAAAACAAACTGGCAACTGTTAAACTTAAATATAAAATGTTACATCCTCTTTAAATATTCTAATTTATAAGACAAAACGTGTTTTAGGTACCAATAAACGAACCGTATAAACTTATCTAATGTTCAAATAATATCTGCCACGAAGTTCAGAATTTTAAAATGCCTACTATTTTCAAGCCCAATCAGGATCAATACGCCCACTGAACCAATCTTTTTGAAATTTGCCATGCCATTTATAATGCTTATCTTACGAAAGTAAACACAGATTTTGGATGTTGAATGCCTCTTGGCATCTGACTCTGGCATATCCATCTTACTGAATATCCTAAATCCTCATCATTAACGAAGAAAGATAGTTTTTCTTGCCTGAATTTATATCAGTATTAGGATGAAAATATTTCTATTAAAAGTCCTAGGTAGTTTATATGATTGAGTGATTGTAATGTAGGTAATATAATTATTTTCCTCAAGGCCTAAAACATTTTTAAATAAAAGAGATTATGTTTGATAAAACAGCAATAACGATAAATAATTAATTAAGTACAGAAGAGACGAGAAGCGTAGTTACCTTAAAAATGTCAATGTTTCAGTCATTTTAACACCACGAGATATACACATAAAATATACGAGAAAATCCTTCAAAGCTGAATTCCAAAACTTAAAGGATGGTTACAATGACTTGCGCTTGTGTCATAAGACCAATCCCGTCGAGTCAGGATTCCTTACTCTATACCAGTGACGTAGCCAGGTAACCAAGGGCCCTGGGCAAATATAACGAAATAGTAGTGAAGTCCCGTGTTCCCTAGCGGGGTAAGGGGCAGATGCCCGTGGGTTTTGTTTATTTTGTGCCCAAAAAGTAAAGACGTCGTTTATTGCAAGTTTTCGTCTATATTAATCAATTGTTGTCTGTTTTCAATCAGGTAAGTGTTAATCTTCCAGATAATTATTGTACTTTTGATATGTAGAGAGGTTCTGGGTATAACTCTTACGATTTTTTTATAACCTCACTTTTGTTCTAAAATTCCGGGTTGGGGTTAGTTGAGCTATAGTTGCTCAACTTACCCCACGACTCAAACAACTGGAAATAGTACGACCATACCCAAAGGCTGGCCCTAAAAAAGCAGCTAAAACTAACAGAAGAAAGAGGAAAGCTGCAATACTAACAGACACTCCCGAAAAGAACGCTTTAGAAGAACAGCAAAATAAAACCACAAAAAAAATTAAGAAGCCAAAGAAGAACATGGGTAAGAAAAGGAAGAAGGGTGTCTGTAAAAAAATACTCCAGTCAAGTGAAGAAAGTGATGATAATGATTATTCCTGTCTGATTTGTTGCGAAGGCTATGCTGAAAGTTTACCAGGAGAAAATTGGATCCAGTGTCAAGCTTGCAGGGAATGGGCACATACAAAATGTGTTCCAGGTGCTGGTCTTACTTTCGTTTGTGTCAATTGCAACAGTGACAATGACGATTAAGTTGCTAAGATCTTATTAATATATTTTTTTAAGATATTAAGTGACATATCACACTAGCGGATTGCGAGCGGTTTCAAAGCGGAGCGGGTGCGCAACGAATACGTTGCGGGCGCGCAACGAACACGCCGCGGTTGCGCAGCGAATTCGTTTCGGACGCGTGGCAGATGCGCAACGTTTACGTCGCAGTCATGTACACTCATTAACAAAATGGAATCCGTGCTGGTTGTTACTTAAAACTTGTGATAGTATAATGATTATGAGATCATTATTTTTTACGAGTTTCATAACATGTTAATGTTTAGGGTATTTTTTTATCCATTAAATCTTGGTCGAAATGCAATCAGATAACTTAATTGCTCATAAAGAAAGTTCATTAGTGAAATAAATGTTAAAGCTCCTTAACTAAAACAGGTCTATCTTATTATTAGGTAAATAGGTAGCAGTGAGTAGAAAATTTTATCAAGCAACCAGCAACTCACTAGTCCTAGTAATTCAATTTTATAGCACCTTTTTTAACAACTCCAGTTGTTACTATTACATCTTTAGTTAAGTAAGTGCATTTCCACAGTACGGTTAAAAAATTGAGTGCTACAGAAACGATGGAAATATTGAATGGAAGTTAGGCAAGGCGGAAGAGCTGGCTTTTGTGCGAGAGTATACAAAATGGCGTCGACGCTTCTATTCCGCGACGTGTTCGCTGCGCATCCGCGGCGTGTTCGTTGCGCGCCCGCAACGTATTCGTTGCGCACCCGCTCCGCTTTGAAACCGCTCGCAATCCGCTAGTGTGATATGTCACTTAAGTCTGATTTTAAACA
The DNA here is from genome assembly GCF_061535455.1 of Colias philodice. NCBI lineage: Eukaryota > Metazoa > Arthropoda > Insecta > Lepidoptera > Pieridae > Colias > Colias philodice. The sequence goes on along the minus strand of NC_143094.1, from coordinate 10,739,010 downwards.
GAAAGACTGAATCTAATCCTAAAGTTAGTCTTAAGATACGTTGATGTTTTGTTTATTCTATTTTCAGTTAATTATCCAAAGAAAATTATTTTAAGTTTTGTTTTTCTGTCACTAAAAGACTATAAATAAAGAACTGATTGTCGAACACATATTTCACTTCTCTAGTCAACATTGAACCCATGGTTTGGTTAGACATTCTTAGTGCTCAACTTGCCCCATACCCTTGCTCAACTTACCTCACCTATGGGGTACATTGAGCGTACTTGACTTTCTGCATTTAAACAGCTGTAGCTCTTAAATTCGACTTGTTACAAAAAATTACTATGGACACTTTTGCTAAGGGATAAATTACTAATCCATCAAGCCGCATAACGACTCATTAAGACTTATTATTGAGGAGCTATATCCGCTCAAGTGAAAAATTGCTCAACTAGCCCCGCCCTACCCTACATCTGTTTCAATGATCGCGATTTTCTTTAGGCACAAGTAGGAGATCAGCCTTCTGTGTCCTGCCAGACCGCGACATTTTTATTTTCTTAGCCTCCACCGGGAATCGAACCCAGTACCCCTTGGTACTACGCTCACGCATCAACTACTGTTCTCTCAATGACCTCTTAAAATGCTATCACCTAATTCGCAACATGTTATATTTCTTTTGAAAATTAGGAACATTTTTCGAATGTTCAATTCGAACAACATTTTCTGGTAGGATTCGAGGGCCCCCTGAGCTCGAGAGCCCTGGGGCATTGCCCTATCTGATCCTTGCGTAGCTACACTACTGCTATACTTTGGCTAAAGAGTCAGAAGCCGCGAGTCACAACTATAAATTCAATTTCTAACTGTAAGCAAACTAAGGCAGAGGTAAGTTCGCTCTATAGATTGGCATAACTTTAAGGAATGTCCTTAATCGAATTAAATTTAGTATATAATATTTCTTCAGAGAAATTGAGAGAGAAATGAGAGATTAATAAAGGCATATTTTCGGACGCTTCACGTAAAACCACCTCGTTCCAAATCATGAAACCAAAGACTATGGTTACGGAAATTAAAACAAATAACGCGGGGGTTGTGTTTAAAATTTCTTTTTAATATAATATTTTGTCTTGAATTCGAGGCCCAGCTTACAAAAAACGATCTTGAATGCATAAGTATATTATGAAGAATGCATTAACCATTGCAGACAGGTTTTTACAACAAGAAAATTGATTTAAAACAAAAATGTACATGGCTAATAACTTACACTAATTTTAATAAATCACACAGCAAACAGTACAAGATTGTATTAAAATCATGAGATGAACTTACATACCTAAAAACGCCCAGACCATACGAAAATATAATAGAAAACGTGACAATAAAATTAATTCGAATGCTACAAAGGGCTCGGCCTGAATTCCCGCAATTTGTATTCAAAGACACGTCGCTCCGGTCTGTTCGTAAAAATCTTAATAAAAGGTTTCAAGGTGTTTAAATTTGGTAATAACGCCTCAGTTAGTTTCTGAAATTATGTCTGTCTAATTTGCTTTCATAACGTTCTTAATATAATAATTTAGTATGATTTATGCATTAAACTAAAATATATTTCTAATAAACTAGTTTTTAAGCCTCACAGTAGCAAAGAAATATCACACAGTATTAAGTGCGTAAACTTTTGAATTAATAATACTTATCGATTCTTATTCAAGATATGGGAAGTACCTATCTGGATATTTAATAGATTATTAATTGTATTCAGATCCTTTAGAAATTCGAATATTGAATTTTACTTCAATACAAAAAGTACTATAATTTCACATATATATACATTCCTAATAAATCGCTAGACTTCCTTGAGCAATAATTCGTAAAATTCCTGCTAAAGACTGAATTCACATCACAGTGTTTGAGTACACTTAATTATTTACAGAAAAGAATTAGGTTTTTGTATCTTTTCTTTCATTGTTCACTTCACAATGTGACGCAATAAACAATCATTCAAAATGAAGCTAAAACATTGTTAATAAAGAATAAATGGACATCTTCTCGAATCTTATAGGTTCAGTAATGACTTGGTGTATAAAGCGCTGCTCTGTTTTCATAATATATTTCCATAATATTTTCTCCACGCGCCATCTTTTTTGTTTTATTTTACGCTCGGGAGATCTTGATTCAAATTGCTCGGAGACAGTTTTTTACGTTTCGTGAAAATTTTGTTTAATCCAAGAAAACTTGCGGGTTTATTCAGAGTGGAGTAAAGTAAAGTAATGAAATAATTTTCAATTTTAAAAAATGTAACTACTTATAGTCGGAATTTTAGAGCCTTATGGCTTAATACTATACTTAACATTTTGTAAAAAATATGATAATTAACTTCTAGAATTAAGTAAATATAATAAATAGAAGTAAAGAATTTGGTGGCTGGATATTTGAGCAAAAATAATCGATAATCATTCATCTCTACTATTAAAAGAACCGACAAGAAAAACTATTAACTAACAAAAACTGTAAGTAAGTAGGTACTGTAAACCAGAAATATCAGATAAACTGCATTTTTTGCTAAATGAAAAACCTCTACCGATACGATGTGTATGCATTTCAGTCATGAACGTGAATATTCATCGAATTCTTGTTATAAAACCTTACAAAATCCTCTCATATTGACTGGTTAATAAATTCCAAACAGAAAGAAACAATACAAAGTATTAACTTCATCATAGAGGTGTATGAAGTCACTTTAACTCGGTTTAGCGTCACCTTCTTGTGCGTTCATTAGAGAATTCCGTTTTATCTTAGATAATCATGTCTAATTAAACGTAGAATTATGCTGAATGTCTTTTTCTACAATTCATTTTAGTATTTCGGTTTGATACTGATTTTCATAAAGATATAATTTATTTAGACTTTAGACTCTACATAAGTATTTAATAGGTAGGTAAATCTAAAGTTGAGAGGATTATGTACATAATATCTAAGATACAGATAGATATAGATTGAGTACTGAAATTATGTGGTAATATTAATCATTAATCAATGTTCTAACATGCCTCAGTTTGATGATGAGCAAATTAGATGTAAATTATAAAAATAATAGAAACAATACATATTGACTGTTTGAATGATTCTGCATATTATTATAATATACTTAATTATACATTTTCAAATAAAGAACATATGTTCTAGTATAATCTATAACCTATCTATTATTAGTTTATGCTTTTATTGCAATTTATACCCTTATAGATATTACCATGGTATTACCTAACAAAACGAATCACAGTCTATGCTAACCAAACTATTTATAGACAAGGGATACAAACAATCAATCTGCAAACGCTTAACCGCGTTCCAACATTTCACTTTGCCTTTAAAGAATCTTTGAAAGGTATTAATTTCACAAAGGCGTTGGGAATAAAGGCAAAGAACGTTTATTTAGCTTGCGGGTGTATTGTGGGATATCCCGAAATACCGATAGCGAAACATTTTGAGCGTTAAAATGGACGTCCTTTGAAGCAAGGGAATCCATTGTTTTGGAAATTAAATACAAATTTGCGACTGCTTTAATAAGTTTTCATGCTTACAAAGCTGTATAGACGTAGCTACGTAAAAATAAGCTTATAATAAATAAACTTTGGCCAAACTTTATTGTATGTTTGGTACCTATTGGTATCAAAATGTGCCTTTTTTTTTACGTGAGGAAATTCATCATGAATACCGACTGCTTCGGGGGCAGCAGCACGGTTATGTCAGACTCCTACTGACTAAAACCTCACGGTGGCCTACTTCCGCGCAAGTAAAGAGGGGATCCCGGGATCTCCGGTGGGAACGCTCACGGTACCCCTCGCGCGCCTGCCATTGGCAATTCACTCGTTTGTAGTCGCGACTACCCCACGCATCAAAATGCCTGGATTATATATTAGGAACTAGATAGAAGATACCAATTCAATGACATTGAAGTAAACCCTTATCATCAGTTGATATTAAGAGTATATTCATGTTACTACTCCCTTATCATCAGTTGATATTAAGAGTATTCAATATTCATTTTACTACTATTTATTTATTTATTTATTTATTTCTTTGTAATCATACAGCATTACAATAAGTAACAATTTTTAATATATTAGTACAGAACTAAGAGCCAATTAAGATTACTACTTAGTTAAGTTAATTTTTTAAATGACATATTATCAGAAAAGAGTGTATTACATGTTTTGGTGAATTATATAATATCTTAGGAAAGGTTAATGAATAACAGTTAAATCTGAAATCTCCCTTTGTGTGCGTGTGTGTATGTGTGTGTGAGTGTTAGTGTGATGTGAATGTGTGGTTGTCTGGACTTGCATGTTAGTACTAAAGCCGAATTGTATGTGAATTTTGTTAATTTCTTTTATAAATCTTTGCTTTGATAAAAGGAAAACATCTAGTTCTCTATAGTCTTTATTGTATATATGAGAAATTCGACACATAATTCGATTCTTTGCGTAATTACTACTAGAATTAGGAGTGTAAAATAATGCTGTGTGACGAGTTCTAAACTGAGGGGTGTTGAAATACACTAGTTCTAGGAGTTCCGAAGAATCAATTCTTTCATTGCATAAAGCATGAAGAAATAATAAGTCATTTTTAATACGTCTAAGTTGTAATGGTTCTAATTTAAAATATAAGCAAACATCCGTATATGTGTTGAAGCAGTGTTTAGCTTTAAAACACAAAAACCTTAAAAACCTTTTTTGGATAGATTCTATTCTATTTACGTGTTTAGCGTAATATGGAGACCAAATATTTGAGGCATAATCGAGTATACTCCTGACAAATGTAGAATACAAAACTTTGATACAACTAATATTTTTGAAACTTTTACAAGTGCGTTTGATAAACCCAAGTTGTTTAAGCGCCTTATTCACGACTACGTCCATATGCTGTGTCATACTTAATTTTTGATCGATAATTACACCAAGATCTTTCACCCAGTTGACTTCTTTTATTGGATCGTCATTTAATGTATATGTGAATGAAATGGGTGCCTTTTTTCTAGTAATTGATATTTTTTGGCATTTTTTAATATTGACAGTAATTCTATTTTTTCTATAATAGGCTTCTAAATTAGTAAGGTCGCTTTGAATATTTTTACAATCATTAATAGATTCAACAGCAAGATAGATTTTTTTATCATCCGCATACATTAGATATTTAGAGTGGATACTAGGTATATTTAGTGCTCCAAATTATGAAATTTATGACTGATAACAAAAGAAGCAAATGTTTTAATAGAAAATCGTAATAAATGACCACATTGAAACTGATACCACAGTATTACAATATTATTTCCTACAGTAAGGAATCGCCTTTGATGTCGCGCGATGCCGCCGCCAGCGTAGGTACTTACGCTGCCACACGAAAATACGCTAGGGTTGCAACAAATGGGAAATAAAACAATTTTGATTATTAATATTATGATGAAATCATTTATTCATATGTACATTCAAAATAATTGCGATTATTAAATCTGGTGTAATTATTTGTTCATAAATATATAATTACAGATATTGCACTGCTAAATATTATTTACGTGGACACTTTATTTTTGGATGTTCTTAATTGTATATTATACCATTTAACTAAGTAATGCATTCGCATTGGGATGTACAATCTGATTAGAAAATAATGAGGACAACATATACATAGCTTTGATTTTAATTCAACAGATACAATTATTTTTTTATTTTTATTTTATTTTATTAGTTTCCAAACAGCTTATACAACAATATAACAAACAAATTATTCAAGTACAATTAATAACGTTCTATGTATAAGCCTATTCTATGGATACACAAATGTTTAGAGTGTGAAAGATGTAAAAACAATTAAAAATACTGTTACCACAACAATAAAAAAAAAATACAATAAAAGATATACAGGCTAACAAGATTCGACATAAATCCGTATGCTTCAGGTGCTACGCAGAGCAGTAAGTACTAGGCGACGAAAACTGGCTAGACTATTTGAAAAAATGTCAATAGTGTTATCTTTATTAACTATTTCGTTATATAGTCGGCATAACCTATATACTGGGTTATTATAAGAAATATATAAGCGAGTGGCGGGTATATAGAAGGGTTTAGCGTTCCGAGTGACACGAGCGTTACAATATAAAGAGAATTTACAAAGCATATCAGTGTGAATTAGGTTATTGATAATTTTATACATATAAGTTAAATCAATGAATTTACGTCGCATTTCAAGTGAATCCAAATTGAAATATTTAAGCCGAATGTCATAGGTGGGCAAGGATCTTCTAAGGTGTTCACGATTGCATAGAGAACGTAAAAATCGTTTTTGTACCGATTCGAGCTTGTCGATATGTGTTTTGTAGAATGGAGACCACACTGAGGAGCCATATTCAAGGGTGCTACGGACCAGAGATTTATAAAGAATTAGGGCACTATTTTTATTTTTAAAAGATCTGGACATTCGTAATATAAAGCCTAAATTTTGATTGGCTTTTTTGACAGTAGATTCGACATGATCGATAAATGATAAACTTTTATCGAATGTCACCCCTAGATCTCGTATGAATTCTTTACGACCTAAGATAATATTTGAAATTTGATACGAAAAGTTAATACTGTTTACTTTATTAGTAAATGTGACAACATGACACTTAGAGGTATTTAATTTCATTAAATTTCTCTTACACCAGGCATGAGGAGCAATTAAGTCTTCTTGAAGCAACTGACAGTCAGCAATATTATCGACTTTTCTATATAGTTTCAGATCATCCGCATAAAGTAGACATTTACTACCTATATTAAATCGTAAGGGTGCATCATTTATAAAAACCGCGAACAAAAGAGGGCCAAGATGGGAACCTTGGGGAACACCGGAAGGAACAGAATAGGGTTCAGATAGGTAGCCGTTGAGAGCAACTATTTGAGTGCGGTTTTTAATGTACGAGATGATCCAACGCAATAAGTTCCCATGTATGCCACAAATCATCAGCTTTTTAATCAGGAGCTCATGGTTGACTTTATCGAACGCCTTCTGAAAGTCGGTGTAAATGACATCCACTTGTCCTTTGTTGTCCAAAGTTTCTAGGAGATAGTCAGCATATTCAGTTAAATTAGATGTTGTTGATTTACGCGCGACAAATCCATGTTGTTCAGAAATAAGTAAAGGTTTAACAAAATTGTAAATTTGATTGTAAATAACACGTTCAAATATTTTAGCAAAGCAATTTAGTATGCAGATAGGTCTGTAATTACAACAGTCCGATCTATCGCCGGATTTGAATATTGGAATTACGTGAGCGATCTTCCAAAAGTCAGGAAAGATGCCTGTAGATAGAGATCTATTAAAAATTATATAAAGTGGTAAGGTGAGTTCGTTATAGCAAGATTTAACAAAATGAGATGGAATACCGTCCGGTCCAGGACCCTTGTTCGGATCCAATTGTTTAAGAAGTTTTTTAACATCATGCGCTTCAATTACTACTTTGTTAAGACAATTAGACCAATTGTTGTGGATGGGATCCTCAACAATGGCATTATTTTCATATACAGAATGGAAATATTTAGCAAAAGTTTGACAGATATCACTACCCTTAGTAGCAACAATGTTATTATATTTAACTAGTTGGGGAAAACTTGAACATTTATTTTTACTCTTTACGTAATTCCAGAATAATTTAATGTTACCTTTATGTAGACACGATTCAACATCTTTTAAATAATTGTTATAACACTCCTTCATCATCTTTTTAGACCTTTTACGCAAAAGAGAGAAAGTGTCATAATCACGTGGGTTTTTATACATTTTAAATTTATGATGAAATTTCTCTTTTTCCCGTAGGCATTTGATTAGAGAGTTACTAAACCAAATAGGTATTGATGAATTTCTTTGTTGCTTATAAGGTGTATTATTTTTAATGATGAGATTTAGAGTGTCATAAAACTGTGTCAGATTTTCATTTATATCCGCGGAGGAAAGGAGAACCTTCCAATCAATATTCCTAAGTTCATCTTTACATTTATTTATATCACATTTTCTAAAATTTAAGATTTTATTATTCTTACATGGTTCGAGGGACGGGACGCGAATGTCATTCACACACACTTCAAAAGGTGGATGATGAACGTCCATTTTACTAAGTGCGATTGAGGGTTCAAGTGATACCGGAATCAAACGGGCAAAAAATAAATCCAGAGTGCGATTATTGTCATTTTTGATAAAATTGTACTGGTTAAGGTTGCCATAAGTCATCAAGTCTAAAATTAAGTTGACTTTAACGTCATTAAACAAAGGTCTAGGAGTAGCAGTTTTCGTCGCGTTACAATTAATCCAATCTAAGTTAGGAGTATTGAAATCCCCCAGTAAAATAAAAGAATCATCGGATCCTGACAAAATCTCAGTAGTATTATTATAGAAAGCTTTCAGTTTATCAATGGAAAGATCCGGTGGTAAGTACACTAGACATATTTTTATAATTTTGCTAATGTGTTTATTTTTAAAGTTAATTAAGCTTAGCCAAATACATTCCACATTAGTTTCCCATTCGAAAACTCTATTAACTATGTAATCTTTTTTTACTGCAATTAAAACACCTCCACCAGAAATTTTATGACTAGTGCACTTATCCCGATCTCTCCTGAAAATTCTATAGCGATTATCCAATATTTCACTATCTTTAATTGAAGGATCAAGATTAGTTTCTGTTAAACAGATAATATCGTAATTGCAGTTTAATACATTTAAAAAGAAATCCTGAAGCTTACTTCTAATTCTGTTTACATTCTGGTAAAAAATTAGCATAATGCAGCGGTTTAAAAAAAAAAAAAAATAATAATAAAAATTAAATGTAGATGCAGATAATTATGTAAAGACTAAGGCAGATTTTTAATCTTATCTAGACTATTAATGATTACAGCTGGAGAATGTTCGTTTTTTCTCATATAGACCTTCCCAAACTTAACCCACACGAACTTGTAATCAAGTGTCTTAGAAGCTTGTCTAGCCTCCATGAAAATATGTCTCATTTCTGGTGTGAGATTTTCAGCTACATAAACTTGTTTAACTTCACCTACAACACCGAGGTCAAGCGAGTTCAATACATTCCTGGAGTTAGATTTGTTGTAGCGATGCACTGCTGATAATATCATATCGCGATGCCTAGGAGTCATCAATGTAACCAAAATAGTGCGCGGGCGGTCGGTACTTTTCACCCGTTTGGCCACACGATAGCAAGAAATAACAGCATCGTTGGGAAGCGAGACAGATATTTTATCCAACAAGTTAGACACAATTGAATTTAAGTTCTCATCCTTTTTTTCAGGGACGCCATGTAATTCAAAATTATGTCTTCTGGATATTTGTTCCAATTGGTTCACCTTATTTTGAAGAGTTTTCAAATTATTGTCAATAGTAGAAGTACTGACTTTTAATTCAGTTGTAGTTAATGTCTGTGACGAGGAATCAGCTTGCATATCGTCGAACTTCTTCGAGAGAAATTCTAGTGAGCTTTCATGTTCAACTAGTTTGTTTTTAATGTCCACAATTGAGTTCTTCGTACACTTCAGAGCGGCCTCATTACGATTGCTTATATCTTTTAATTTACTGGAGCATTCCATTACAGAGTCTAGATCGGTGCGAAGTGACTGAAAGCACTTTTTCATTTCGATTATTTCAGATTGTAAACAATCAAGAGCCCCACTGAAAGTGTCTTTTCTGAAATTAATACAATCTTTCTGAAATATTGTTTCCTTCTGGGATTTCAATGTAGATTTACATCCGTAAACGGAACAGTTTTTGCGCGTCATAATAGAATATGTAAGTACCTATGTATAATAAAATTATTACACAAAAAATACGACTGCGTCGTCCTTTCGCGATAGTTAATGCAAACTCAGCGTGATTGCATTAAGCGGCCCGCGTCGCCCGACCCCCCGCCAGTTCCCCTCCGTTTCTCTGCACAAGTACATTCGTCGCCATACTGTAGGATGGTAATACTGTGCTGATACTGCATATTGAAAGAGATTTTATTTGCGTCCAAAGCTACTAAATCTGCTGGCTATAAAACGACCCAATCATTTATATAAGACCTAAGGCCTTCTGGAAAGATCTCCAGATACTATCGGACAATTTATTGTACTTTTCCCAATTTATTACCTATTATTAGCATATAATATATAATATACTTCTTATTTGAAGAGTGAACACTTTTTTTAGGTAATGGAAACTGTAAACTGTAAACTTTTTTAAATGAAAAACTCTCTATTAATTAGTTTTTTTTTATGGAAAAATAATCTCGAAACAGGATATAGATTTTTTTAATTGAAAACATTCTAAAAGTTATTTTTGGTGGTACATAATCGGAGTTCACCTCCAAAATCAGTGCAGAAATTGTAATTACAAAAATATTGATTTTCACTGAATGTTTATGAACGTATCTAAATATACACTGTAGGTTCATTAATTAAAATAATTAGGTATGTTTTAATTAACACAGATAACAATATACTTTGACTGTTAGAGTAAATTTTCCTCATCATCATGACAAAAATTATTTGTTTTGATATATATACTAATATGGAGTTTATTTTACCTTGATTACTTCCCTGACCTAGTAATAAATCTTATAATAGAGTCAAAAGCACTAAACTCGCGTTTTACGTGTTTTTTTGAAGTGAAACTTGGGTTGGAAATAAATTTAGTGTAACATTTTTTCGTTACGCGTGCGACATTTTTCCGTTACGCGCCATCTTTTTCTTATCCCTACCAAGCGTGATTCGACGTATTTCTGTAAAGTTGCATTTAGTAAATTATTTTTTGAAAAATAAGGTCATAAAGAAGTTTCACTTCTTACGTGTGTACAGTAGTGCACGCACACATTTTTTTTTCTTATTTCGGTCTAGATATTATGGTCTCTAAAATTATTATTCTAAGGAAATTCGACAAGTCATAAAATTTTGTTTAATTGCTTTTGTGTTATGACACACTTAACACATCACTATTATTAAGGCTGCAGTCTAGCAAAATTGCGTTTTCAACAAGTTATTTGACAATTTTTTCCCGGCTAATGAAATGATAAACTGAATTTTTTTTTCTTGTTTATCAATTAGTGTTATATACGCAATGCGCGTGAATTTTTTCACATTTATAAAGTTACTTTATGTTACCTTAATCAGGCCTTCAAGATAAGTCTCTTTCCCCCAAAGACATTTCGAGCTAAGTTTGTGCACTCACTACGTTGCAACCGATTACAATTTACACAATCTGATCAGCGCATTATTATCCTTATATAGTCGTTATTAAAAACTGCTGAATACAATTGCCGAAAAACGTATGATTTTCTTAATTAGAACGTTATAAATTCATTAAATTTCCCATTTTTTGCCTTACAAAATCTATTGATAAATACTTCTAAAAGTTATTTTTTCCATTAATTTATTCGAGTTGGTTGAAGACCAATGAGTATTAATCCTTTAAAAAATTTTTTTTTTGAATTTTGATAATTCTTAAATATTAAAAAAATATTTAAAATAATTAGGAAAAATCCTAGCGAATTTCTTTAGTCGCGCTCCTTGGGCCGGAGCGTTCTGACGTGTGCTCTACGCTCGATTTTCCTTCATACCGAAGTGAAAGTTGCTCTACTTCATTAAATTTAATATTTTTGTTAATTGATTATTTTTATCTTAGTTTTGTGCAAATATTCGTATTTTTAAACATTTGATTTCGATATGGAAAATAAACGAAAAAAATACGCGTGTAACTACTAGAAAAAAAATTATCTTCGAACATAAAGTTAATGAAACCAAATAGATTGCAAAGGTGATTGGCAACAATTTCTTTATTTTACGGGGTGTCAGTAAAGGGATTAAAACTAAAGTAAGGTCATAAATTTTCTTATAATATAATTTTTTTGAAGTTCCAAAAATGTTTATTTTTCGTTTGAGAAATACGAAATATAATATAAACTTGTATTGAGAACTTGAACTTCCCAAGTTCATCCGGGGAAATCCCCATACGGGGAAAATGATTTGTTTACTCCAAAATTGATCCGAGGTGTTTGAATTTTTTCTTCTAGTCATTTTCAACGTAGCGGCATGTTGTTTGATTATTAATTTTGTAACTTAAATACAGGATGTTGGTTTTATATTCTTATCTTACAGACGCGCTGACAAATTTAGTCCGCCATTTCTAGTTTAGTCTACCAACTCTAAGTACCAATATTAAAACGAATGGATTATCATCACATCATCAAAACTCAGATGTAATGGAAGATCACAATAACATAGAAAATTCAGTGGGTGTTGAGAACTAAACAAACAGAAGTAACAGAGACGCGAAGAATAAAAAAAGAGGACGAAAACGATAATTCGTTGATGCTTTCCCTTTTCGACGTATTGTTAGGGTACATCACCAATCTGCAAAAAACTGATGATTCCCAATTGCTGATTAAAAATGAAAAACAAATAATCGACAACAGTGGTGAAAATTTGCTGATCACAATGAAACATCCTTCAGTGGTAGCAGATTTACTCATTTCAAATGTATCGGTGAACAGCGTAAAGGAGAGGAGGACAGGAAAACATTATGAATGTGGATGGTGGATTGTATACAGGGTGTAATCGATAAGTATGTGCAGGCGATTATGACGTTATTATTGCAGGTATCAAAAAACTTAAAACTGATATCGAAATTACTTTACCTAATGAGCAAAATGACAATAATAACTTTTTAAAAGTATAACGAGAAATATCTAAAAAATTTACTTTATACACTCCCATATCAAAAAGGGAAAATGGGACTAGTAGAAGTTAAATGTCTAATTCCGGCAAAAGACATGAATGCGGAAGATGCGGTTAAAAAAAAATTAATATTTGAAATACAATGCAAAAAATAACACTTTTGTCATAGATAAGAATCATGACTATTTTTTCTAAATTCAGGGACAACTAAACGTTGCAGAAGCAGAAGTCTGCTTATTTGCTGTTTGGACTGGAGTGAATAATTCGTTAAAAATAGAATATATAAAAAAGTATGTAACGTTTAGGCAAAATAAAATGGATGGACCATTATCAAGATTTTACATAAATTGCCTACTGTCAGAATTGATTGATTCGAGACTTCAGCATTCGATGCCCATCAAGGACCCATCCTATATCATTCAAGCGATTGAAAAAAAAGAGATAAATCCAGTGCAACCGATAAAACATCAGAATGCTAGCAAAAGATTTATTAGGTTTATCAATATAAATCTATATATTACACATAATATAATAAATCTGTAGAAGACGCGAAGACTGACATCCGCGCGGACGGAGTCGCGGGCGGAAGCTAGTCAGAAATAAATATCTTTTGTTTTCATTTGCGTATTTTTCTATTTTATAATTTTTTAACACAAACATTACATTTTTTTTATTATATACAAAATTTGTTTATCCGTTTTATTAGTTAAACTGAACAACTTTCACTAAGAAACTTAGGTCGAAAAAAATGTATAGAGTTATGCATTTTGTATGGAAAGCTTATTTTTTTTTTATATTTCGTCCAAATTTCTTTGTAAAAGTTGATCAGTTATATAAACATGAAGTTGAAGATATCAATAGAAAGTATTCGCAAATTTTGTGTACTGATAAAAAAAAATCACCCGGTGTAATTTTCACGAAAATTGTTTCAAATTGTCATTTTTGGTACTTATTACGAATATTAAATTATGCATACGAATGATTTAATTTTTAAAAATTAAGTGGAGCAACTTTCCCTTAGTACATTTGTATTATTTACATATAGGATGACAGGATGCATTTGTTTGCACTACTAGACCAAGCCCTTAAACAAAAATAAATAAATAAAATCATTGTTTAGTAGGTAATTTTCGTGAAACATCCTGTTATTTCGACTGTCTGTACTTTGGTCTAAACTTATACTTGATAACTTCACGAATTCTCTTACAAATAAGTCAGAACTAGGTACTTATTTATATTATTAATATTGATGTCATTGCCAACGAAATGTGTCGAAATAAATACAGTGCCGGCGTTAAGAGCCAAAATAACAAATATTTAAAACTAGCTGTGTTCCGCGGTTTCACCCGCGTGGCTTTCTGTCTGGTCCTGGTCCTGGTCTTATCGTGATGATATATATATAGCCTTCCTTGATAAAGGGGCTATCTAACAGCGAAACAATTTTCAAATCGGACCAGTACCTAGTTCCTGAGATTAGCGCGTTCAAACAAACAAAGTCTTCAGCTTTATAATATTAGTATAGATTTTAGATAATAAAATATACATGTGTTAATGTCAATAAAAAAAATAAACTTTAATTTATAAAAAAAATCTTGGAAAAATGTATTTATAAATATCATATACTAGCTTTCCGCCCACGACTTCGCCCGCTTTGTGCTTTAAAGTTTAAGCTATCCTATCTCTCAAGTTGGATCGAACTGCACATGGTGTGCGATCTTTATTATAATCGGTTAAGTGGTTTAGGAGTCCATTGAGGACAAACATTGTGACACGAGATTTATATATATTAAGATGTATAAGCAAAATAACAATGACACAATTTAAGGACATCAAATTAATGTATGTACTTAAATCATCTTCCCTTACGCCTGCACTGGTAATTCCGTTAAGGAAAATATTAATAAACTAAATACCTAATTACTTCAGTTCTATATAAGGATTAATACAAATAAGCGAAGAATAAGTTATTATAAAACCATAATAAAACATTATTAAGCTTTTTAAGATGAAATGTAAGTTTTCTTTCTACTTGTACCGTAAATAATAATAACTCTATATTATTTAAAAGTGCACTAAGATATATAATATTATATTATAATATTTATTATTTAATAAAGTGCACTAAAATTATGACTATTGTGTATCTATTTTCAGCCATATTATTATATTTAGTGTCATGTATATTTATACAAATCAACGGATACTTTCACAAGCCCAGTGTACGTATTCTATCTCCACCAAAGGAAATGACATTACCAGCAGACTCTCTCTTTGGATACAGTATTGCATACCAGAAGAGTATGAGACAGTAAGTGTTATTTTATTTCGTCTTAAAGACTTTGGTGTAGAGCTTGTGTATTTTTTTTAATTATGTCTCCTCTATGAGATAACAATATTTATGTTACTAATATTAATGTCGATTTAATTTCTAAATTTTAAAATTTTAATTGAGAAAACAATTAATACAGAATATTATGATTTTTCTTTATTATGATATGAATTAGCTATATCCAATAACGAAATATGTATTGGCGTAAAAAAAAGATTACACACTATGACGTAAAAATTACTTATCCATCAGTTATACAATTTTATTATTTAAATTGATCGTATTTAAAATTGTAGGTATGTATTAATCGTATTTCTAAATTAAACCTACCTAAATTTGACCGATTACTAATATTTTTCACTATGTATTCCAGTTTAATAATAAGTGCACCAACAGCAGATAACATTGGGCAAATATTTAGAGCCGAATTAGATGATGGGGTTGTAAGACCACTACCTGTTCCTCTGACACATGGTAATTTGTTTCATTGTTATTATTTGAAATTATAATTTAGCGTACGTACATAACTTAGTTACTTCTCCTTTGAAAATCCATACTAATATTATAAATGCGAAAGTAACTCTGTCTGTCTGTCTGTTACTCAATCACGCCTTAACTACTGAACCAATTTGCATGAAATTTTGTATAGAGATATTTTGATACTCGAGAAAGGACATAGGATAGGTTTTATCCCGGAAATCCTACGGGAACGGGTTTTTCTTTGAAAACACGGGCGAAGCCGCGGGCGGAAAGCTAGTATACCATACAGCTTTTAGCATGAAACTAAATAATTAAAACCAATGATATTGAATAAGATAGAGACCCTGGATTTAATAGAATATAATAAATAAGTAAATAATAAAAAAATATTTCAGGACAATTTTCTCACACGGCAAAAACTGAACCCATACTAAGCTTTCACTAGTGTAATGGAAACCAGATGGCTCATAAACATACATATAACATAACATACAGGGTGTAATCGTTAAGTGTGCACAGGCGATTATTCCGTAGATATCAAAAAACTTTAAACTGATATCGATATGATATCTAATGAGTAAAATGACAATAATAACATTTAAAAAATAAAACGAGAAATATCCAAAAAAGTTACAATAAACACTCCCATACATTTAGTAGTACACAAATATTTGATCCGGGTGGGATTCGAAGCCTTGGCCTCTGGCTTGGTAGGCAGGCCCACTACCAACCAACCTTTTAAATAAATAACTTTTAATAAACATATTCGTCATTACAAAGTTACGTCGAACTGAAAAAGTAACATCTGTAAAAAAGTCAAGCTGAATATACAATTTTTATTTATAATATAAATATAATTGAGTAATATAGTATAATTTCGCCATCAATTTTGTTACAGATTACAGCAGCCAAGACTACTATTGGTTGGGAGCTAGCGTTCAAACGAATTCTACGAATTTTATAGTGAGTCAATATTAACCTTCACGAAGTACAATTTTTATGAGGTTCTAATTCTTAATATATATTTCAGACCTGTGCTCCTCGATCAACCGACTATTTAAGTAAGTTTGTTTTCTTTATAATAAGTTCAGACTTCAGAAGCATTACAGAACAAATTTATTCATTCATAATTATTAATATTTTTAATTTGTTTATTAATATTTTGGCGATATAGTAATTATTATTAAGGGAAGGGATGGCTCTCTACACAGGCTATGCCTATGCTATGCAAGAGAGACAGAGCCTTATATCTAAAATTTTACAACAAAAGATCAAATAAAGATTTTTTTCTAATTGTTGTTTTTTAGATACTCGGATAAGCAAGTGTATCTTTGAGTCACAAAACCAAATGTACTTCGTAACTCTTCAGCCATCCGCTAAAAGTGAGTACAAACAATTTTATTAAAAACTTTAATGAAACTTCTTATTGATCCGATTTAAATCCTTTTCTATTTATTTTTTGCGACGATGGACGTTTAAGAAAGAGGACAAAGTAGTTTTTATTAACATAACTGTTAAGTTATATATGTATGGAATGACACATGAGCTATAAAAATACCTGATTTTGTACGCGGGGAAACCGAGTGGCAAAACTAGTTAATATAATTATAATGTTTTTACCTATTAATAATTATTATTTTTAGACACAGGTCTTGATAGCTACGGCTGGAGCATTTATATGGACGAAGATATAATATACGTAAACAATCCTGTTTTATACGGTTAGTAAACAAATACATATTTGGATTAAATGAACTTTTCTGAACACAATGAATTAATTAATTTTTTATTATTTTTGTAATAATTTTAACTGCTCCATATTTATACAACGCTTTAGTAACCAAGAACATTTTGTTATAGGTAACATACTAGCTCTTTCCATTGAAGAAAATAGTTTTTTCCAACAGATGTACCGACTCTATGATATCGAAGAAACGGCTCTTAATTTTGGTAAGTTTTGACGGGAAAAGATATAAGTAGATACTATTAATATATTTTATACCTATTTAAAACAACGTTTCGTTCTGTTACGTTTTTTTTTAATAATTAAGTTTTTTAATAAAATTAAGTTTTTTTGTAGTATTTTTTCCATTTTGTATCTAGTATAACCTTTGTTTTTTAGGGTACAGTATAGTAAATGGTAAATTCTTCTCAAACGAATTTTCGTCACTTGCAGTAAGCTCTACGTATGGAGAATACGGTCAAGGAAAGGTATGACTTTAATTAATTATTTCATCACCACATAGTATAAAACAATTTTTTTATCATACACTAGCGCTTCGCGGTTTCACCGGCGGTGGCTCCACTTCTGTTGGTCTTAGTATGGTCATAAACCTTCCTCGATAAATGGGCTATCCAACACCGAAAGAATTTTTCAAATCGAACCAGTAGTTCCTGAGATTAGAACATTCAAACAAACAAACTCTTCAGCTTTATAATATTAGTATAGATTTACTTCCGTTAACCCTTATTTCGACAGAGAAGGTGATAGTAAACTTATTAAAATTTTATTGTATAACCTAGTTTCCATGGTTTTTCTAAACCTCCAAAAAATGAAAAAAAAAATCTACCCCCCACCCTTATGGAGAAAAGCGATGTCCGCCACACCGGACATTATCGAATCTTAGTAAAAATGACTTGTCCGTCCTAGCGGACTTAATCGAATACGTGAAAGAAGTTGCATAGTATAAAGTAAAAGAATATTATAGTAAAAGAGCCTTTATTTTTTATAAAAGTACAAAGAAACTGTGAAAAAAAGTAATCTAAAGGTGAACGTACTACGGGAGGATCTTCAACTACTGCAGTATCTTCTATCTGGGCTCTATACAAAAAGGTACTCTGTTTCCATTTGTAAGAGAGGGAAAGCTTTTGAATTTGCTTGGGTCTCTTTTTTGTCACAACTGATGGTTCTCTGAGTCTTCTTTTTCTATGCACAGGTGTTGGCAACGAGGGTAAAGACGATATAGAAGGTAAGTTTGCAAAATTGAGTTCCTGCGACTGGTTCGGGAAAACTTGCTCTATATTTGGACTCAAAGGCGTCGGGAAGTCGTATGTAAAGGTTAGGTAGATAAGAAGTATCTAACAAGTTGATAGGTACTGAGAATAGATGTAATGTTTTGGTAATACCGACAACTCAAATCTTTTACCTTTCATACCATATTTCGACAAGGTCCGCCGTGACGGACAAGCTGTAAGACACAATAAATACAGGTGTTTCGACGAAGTCCGGTGTGGCGGACAAGTGAAAAACTCGATAATTATTAAGAATAACGTAAGCAAAAGCTATGAAATCGTATTATTTGAACGTTAGTAGACTAAATTCACAAAAAACAAATAAAAAAATCTACGCAACATAGGCAAAAAATAATATTTTTTAATAAATTACTTGAAAGAC
The DNA here is from genome assembly GCF_061535455.1 of Colias philodice. NCBI lineage: Eukaryota > Metazoa > Arthropoda > Insecta > Lepidoptera > Pieridae > Colias > Colias philodice. The sequence continues at coordinate 10,720,085 of NC_143094.1, read as the reverse complement.
TTTCTTAGTGCGCAGTTTCGCCGACATTTTTTCGCCAACTGTCAATCTCTGGGTTATTACACGCAAAATTTATTTTTCTACTAAAATTTGATCGACCTCCCAATAGCTTAGTAGTTTTTTTGTTGCAAAAATAGAATTAGACGGGGCGGTGGATTTTTTTAAAGTACTTGTCCGGTGGTACGGACAAATTCGAAATAAGGGTTAATAAACATATAAAAGCACAGAATAGTTAATAGTACGGGTTGGTTCATACAATCCATGCTAAAATTTTATACAAGTTTTATAAAAGTTTTGCTATGTTAAAACTTAAACGTTACATGTTATATGTTTTGTCGCGTCTTCCAGATATTTTTCTTCGAAGGCATTTTAGAAGTGTGGTTGATCTCTGACGGCGAAGTGGGGTCGATGTTTGGCGCGGTCCTGGCAGTAGCCAACCTCGGAGGACCACGGTCGTCCTTGCTGGTTGGCGCGCCGACACACACGACCAAGACAAGAAGCTATGATGTTGGGGCCGTGTATTTGTATACACCGGAGTATCGTACAGACGTAAGTAGCGTATTATATTACATTATCTGCGGTAAACCTAAATATGTAGTATAAATATAGATAGTATTATTGTGAAAGATTAATGATATATTATGTATAGGTATGACCGCCTCCTTAGTACAGTGGTTGACGCGTGAGCGTAGAACCGAGGGGTCCTGGGTTCGATTCCCGGTGGAGACGAAGAAAAAAAAATGTCTCGGTCTGGCAGGACACAGAAGGCTGATCACCTACTTGTCCCTAAAGAAAATCGATCAGTGAAACAGATGTATGAATAATGCGTCTGCCCCTTACCCCACTAGGGGACACGGGACTTCACTTTTACACTTTTTATGTATAGGTACAGTGATTTTTTATTTTCAAAAATTTGCTGTTACATATAAAGAATATTTGTGTGTAGCACGCGTACGTTAATAAGAATTTTTTTTTAATATTTTCTTCGTTGGAGATTAATATAAAAGCACTATCACTACAGGGAAAATAAATTTGATTCCTATTGATGAGATGTCAATTCTAAGATAAGAAATACGATCCTGTATTTTTGTTGAATAAATAATGCATTCCAAAAAATAACTTTGATGGCTAGTTACAAGATAAACTAAATATAAAATAGCTGAAGTTTATACGTATTGGAAAGTAGGGAACCTCTTGAACTCAAGGGATCTAGCGTTAGAGTTGAGAGCCTATTGAATGGCCGAGAAAAATCATACTCCATTCAAGACGTATGAAAATCAAAGATATTGATATTATGTTACAGAATATGAAGGTTTTTTTGACGGCAACACGTAAAAGATAATTCTTATTACAACATGGGTTGGAATGTAAGTTGTTGTATATAATAGTAAATATTGTATTGCCTAGAAGTCTTCGGAATTTTATTATTTAGCAGTTGATTAAAACCAGGATAACATAGATAGTGATGTTACGTTTCCATTATTGATGTTAGATAAATGTGTCTATTAGAAGCTGTATTTGTTTAATTACAAATTCTTGACGTTGAATCTTCTGCTTCTTCCAATTTTTATAAGAAAATTTAACTAGATAACTTTTTAGTAGCGCAAAAAAATCATGCTAAGATCAATATGAGCGAAGCAATGAGTAGATAATGTTTAAAAATGCCGGAAAACCGCTTAATACCGACACAAAAACGTAATCGTGGGTTAATTAACAACACAGTAACATATTTGATATATTTGTAATGATTTCAGATATTGAAGTTACATAGAATTATAACAGGAGTGTCGAATGCAGGCTACTTCGGAGCAGCAATAGCTAGTGTAGGAGATATGGACGACGACGGACTTGATGGTATGGTTTCAATATAAATAATGCCGATGATTTTCAAATTTTAAAAACGTGTTTTTAATGTATGTCTTAATAATAAAGAAATACAGAAGTGGCCCTTATTTTGAGCACATAATATTACTTATATTAAAGTTACTTTACGATGTAATATAACATACATTACCTATTACAAAAAAAATCTTATGACATGAAAATCTATCTATGATGTCAAGTCATATTATCAAACCCTTCACAGGCTTTACCGATTTTTGTGAAATGTTTGTATTCCTAATCTTCAGGACTGTCCTAGTTATAATTATAAATTTCTTAACAAACAGAAGTGGCGATCTCAGCTCCATATGAAAACGATGGGAAAGGCGCAGTATACATATACACTGGCGCAGGTTTACTCGCCGGCCACTCGTGGGCGCAAAGGATAGAACCACCTGCAGACACCATGTACACTTTTGGTTTGAGTCTCTCTGCGTTAGATGATTTTACATTGAACGGGTGTGATGGTATGTTTTAAAATTTTACTTACCTACCATATTATTAATTTATAAATGCTTTATAGTGAAATACTGAAAATTAATACAATAATTTTTGAGACTTTCTTACCCAACCTAAGCTACGTAGTTAATTTAAAATTCTAAAAATAAACTAGCAAAATGAAGCTAGATGTTATAAAAACAAGACATCCAATTTTATAAAAATTCAAGTATCTAGAATAGACTACAGGCCCATGTTGAAAAATTTATGGGTCATTTGAACCACCATGTGACCTATCTAGAACGATATAAGAGCATAAAATAATAAGATTCAGCACTATGCTGCCACTTGTAATCTGTCCACCTGAGTGCAGATGAGAATTCGAAAGTACAGGTACCTAGAGATTTTTTCAATGTTGACCATAAATTTTTCAACACGGCTTACCTTCCAGTAACTTTATTAATCAAGTCAATATTTTATATGTGCGTGGTTTAAATATGATAAAGACAAAGTAGATGATTTCTATCGAAAATAAAGTTATAAAAATAATTTGGAAAATCCAAAAGTGCACGCCTCATAATTTTTTTTTAATAAATATTTATTAATTATTATTTTTGTTTATTTAATAACAATTAAACCACATCGAATCAGACCCTGAAAAATGAAAGGGTTCTATTCCTGAGCATACTCAAGCGTAAGAGAAAAAAAAAGACTCGATTAGTAAAGTATTTCGGTCGCTATCGTGTTAACAAGAAAAAGGATCCGCACATACAGACACACGGACGTCCAAGACAGAACTTTTTTAAACTGTTTTTTAACTAGTTTAAATAACAAAAATGACATCAAAAATATCATGAACGTTAAAAATAGTGTTTTTTCTTAATATGTGTGTGTATGTATTATCTTACAAGTGCAATGTATGATACATAAAGACATTTTAAGTTTGAAAAATCAGATGTTTTGCGCGAAGTGACAGTAGTACCCACCTCAACGCTTCGCATATGAGGCGTGCAATATACGTGTGACAAGAGAATTTAAAACACTATATATAAATTTAATTTATCAATGATGTAAGTATATTTTATTCCGCTGCATTTTTATGAGTTTTTTTATTTATTTATTTTTAATTTTAAATGCTCTACGTAGCGTAGCACGTAGCACGTGCAGCGTAGGTAAATTTCATAAAAATGATATATTTGTCATATTGCTTATATTGTGTGTGTTTAATTGAATATTTTTTCTTCTTCTTTCTTATTATGCCGTCTAAAAAGGATATGATATGGATATGCCCTTTCTGTTAAGGTTTGGCGATTGGAGCCCCTCGTAGTAATATGGTTGCACTATATAGAGGCATACCATTAATAACAGTCGTCTTATCTACAAACTATACACTTGCAAAGGTAATATATTAAATGATGTATGAAGGTTAGGTATATGATGTAATCATAGAAGATGAATTTAAATTTTAAAAATATTAATTGTGTTATTTTTTTTTCAGAGACCTAAAGATGCAAATTCCTTTGACATTGAAGTTAAATTAAATGTGAACTATTCTCGTAATTTGGGACGAATTGACGCTGGTGGGTGATATTTTTTTATATAGAAATCCCAATTACTCTAACTAAATATAATAAAATCATAGGGTTAAATCAGATATATAATATAAGAGTCACTCTTATTTTGAACAAGCCAAAAAAGAAACTATATTCAAGATTGTTCAGATTTCAAATTTTATTTTATTATTTTAGTTCTAGCAGTGAAAGTAGAGATAATGCACCCAAATGCAAAGTTAGCAGATGCGGGCGCGGACGGAACATACACATATAACGTGGCTTTGGCTTCTAATGACACTGAGATGTCGAGAAGAATCAAAATCTTAACTCCAGCTGTAAGTACATATATCATTAGCATACTTCTAATTTCCTAAAACCTTTGTATTGTATTATATGATAGAAAATAAAGATATTTTGATAATTTGAAAAAATAAAATACGTGTTGTATTTCATTTTTATCAAATGTGACGTAATGTTGGAAATGTTTCATTAATAATTTATTTGACATCATATAAATTAAGCGGCACCTATATTACCATACATGGTAACCTCATTAATAATTCTTACTTAATTTCATAATGTCCAATTGACGCATCGTAGATATAAGCTCTCACTGGAAATGGATGCCTATTAATTTAATTCAATTTAAAAATTAGATACATAACTAGAGGTAAACATCCTTCATTTTCTTGTCTTAAGGCCGTGTACGCGGTCCGTGCGCTGTTTGGCTCAAATATGTGATTTTTCAAACCAGATTGTCCATCAACCACTTATCTTACAAACATATGAATTACTAATAATTTTAGGAAATTTTATTGTCTATGTAGTTAGTTAAGAGTTTTTTTCAATTAATACAGTATTTCTGAATACCATCAAGATAACTGAGCCGATGATTGCTTGATTTCACTTTTAGTGTCAATTTCGAAGCTAAAAATATCTGAAATTGCTCACAGATCTAACACACAATTATTTTTAACTAACTGCAAAAATCCTTATTAAAATAGTTAGTTAAAAGATTTTTTTATTTTGGACTCCTAACTTACGAAATTAAAATCCGAACAATGTGAATTTTTTTAGAAATTATAGTCGACAAAATGATTATTTTCACCAAGATATTTGACTTTATTGAATATAATTTATACATATTGCAATAAAAGAATGTCTTACTTATAAGATAAAATTTAAAAAATCAACTAAGGTACCTCTATTATTTTTCTACAATTTTTTTTAAAGTACTATAAAACACTGCGCGCGACCCGATTAAAATCAGTCGGCAGCGAGCCTTTCCAGAGAGAGGACATGTTGCTCGTCGCTCTCCTGTGGACCTATGCTGTTCATAGTAAAAGGATAGCGCAAGCCGCGATCTATCGTAATAGATCGCGGAGTTTTTGACTTGCGTTAAATAGAATATGCGCTCTTAAACTTTACGCGCGTCTCTTTAAAATTAAATCGTTTAAAAGTCATTCATTTCTAAATAGAGGTTCTTAACAGGAAGGTGACTACGAGCAAGTGATATCTTACAAAGTATCAGCTGAACTGGTCAACGATCCAATGTCAGCGAAGCACTACAGAACATCTCAAGTGATGCTGAGTGATCGCAGCATCCTCCTCTCACTAGGATCTATATGGGCGGCAGACTGCGGCAGTATGGAATGCAACCCGAAGCTTACTGCAAAATTGACGTCATCGATGCCGTAAGATGCCTTACAGACATTATAAATGCAACTTGCAAGTGTTTATTTGTGTTTTTAGTTCTGACAATTTGTAGATGATTTTTAGTTTTAGAATACACGTCGTACAGAGCGATTCTAAGGTATAATTTTCGTGTCTGGATAATATAGGTTAGAGAGTGGTATAGGCTACTTTTTACTGCGGTGAAACATCTCACTCCCATGGGAATTTCCTTTGACTGTGTGGACGAAAAGCTACTTAGAATAGAAAGATAGATAATATAGATAATTATTAGTAATTTTTCAGTGATTTAATGCTAAAAACTATTAACATAGGTATGTATAAGTACAAATTTGTTCTAGTTAAGTGTTATCAATAATATTTTTTTAAAGCATTTTCGAACTGATAATATCTCTACCTCTAAGCTCTACCGACATTAAAATAATTTCTTCGGTGCAGTTTACTACTCCTTTCTAGCCTTTTATCATTGTGGGCTTTCGGCTACAGAAATAATACAGAAATAAAATATGAATATGAAATAATGAACATTTATACGATTCGTAATTTAACAGGAAAACCTATACACCTTGGACATCAGACAACGAGACAGTATCGATATATCTTCACAATGACGGCGAAACTGCGTACTCAGCGTGTGTCAAGTTACGGGTACATACTGCTCGTATACTCCAACCTTCGTCTAGTTGTGTAAGAATGGATGACGATGTTCTCATTTGTAAGCCGAAGACGCTCCTGCGAAATGGTGATTTCTGGGTATGTCTTGAAATGTTTGATTATTATTTTTTTTTTATTCTATGAAGACATGTGAATTGTTTTCTCTTTATGATAGCCACATTTTAACACTAGTAAATCAATTTCTCATAAAAATAGACTTTAGTATATTATTATTAAAAATTTATCTATCTCAGATTTCTCATTTAGTATTTTTTTTTTAATTTGTAAGTAGGTAGGTAATGTAGATATGTTAAAAGAGTCATTTATAAAAGATACTTTAAATTATGGTACATATATTTTTAACTATTCCAGAATATCACCAACATTTATTTGGAGACAAGCGACTTGACGAGCAATGATAAAACCATTCAGATCGATTACGATGTGTACAACCACTGCAACAAGGACGAGAAAACGCATTACGAAGAAGTATTCGTTCTCGAGTCAGTTAGTACTGGGATCATTGTACAAAGGTACCTTTTATGAATTTGATTTTGTTATTATGTAGCCACAATCACTCTCAAAATAAGTCAAAAAAACTTTAGTTATGCGTACGTACCTGTATCAGGTTTTATTACGAACGTATGCAGACTGAAAATTAGGTATTGTCGTATTGTGCATTTTCCAGCATATTTCAGTTAAATAATAAGCTTCCTCCTGTTAAGTATGACTATCGGATATTAACTAAGACTTATTATGATTATGATTTAATTATTATCATGCGCGATTTTACGTAAATAAAATATGTATATAAATTTAAATTTTTCGAATTGTGAGAGTACCTAGATATTAAATGTTTAATTGATTTCGTATACTTAATATGTACTTGTAAGTATTTATATACATACCTATCTTTTTGCTTTACCAGAGCTTCAAACATCGAAGGGGCAGTTAATATAACGAAGTTGGAAATTGAAGAGGGGAAGCGCCTACAACACTCATATACGGTAAGCGTCTGTCGTTTTATATTATTATTACGTAATTTAAATGTTTAACGTGTCCAGAATATAAATTGGGTGAAGAATTTTGTAGTGAAATTAGGTCATGCTTGCGGAAAAATAAAGTTATTGCTTCGAAAAAATATTATTATAAATTGTCTGTTATCACTTAGTCGGTAGGTACCTAGGTATTATTTTATCAAATAGGTAAGGAGCGGTGGCTAACTGAATTTACGTAATGGTTAGGATCTCAGTTTTCGAAAGTCGAAAGATCGGGACTAGAGGATGTTATTTTTCAACTTAGCTACACAGTAGGGTAGGGCGAGGCTAGTTGAGCATAGGGGCAAGTTGGGCAATCGAAATATCTCGCAAACTATTCACCATACGTATAGGCATCGTATGGCGGAAAGAAGGAGTCGCGGGAGGGGTAATCACCACGCGATCACTAGCGGCGGCTGGACGAACGAGTGAAGCGCCCGTGGGTTTTGTTTATTTTGTGCCCAAAAAGTAAAAACGTCGTTTATTGCAAGTTTTCGTCTATATTAATCAATTGTTGTCTGTTTTCAATCAGGTAAGTGTTAATCTTCCAGATAATTATTGTACTTTTGATATGTAGAGAGGTTCTGGGTATAACTCTTACAATTTTTTTATAACCTCACTTTTGTTCTAAAATTCCGGGTTGGGGTTAGTTGAGCTATAGTTGCTCAACTTACCCCACGACTCAAACAACTGGAAATAGTACGACCATACCCAAAGGCTGGCCCTAAAAAAGCAGCTAAAACTAACAGAAGAAAGAGGAAAGCTGCAATACTAACAGACATTCCCGAAAAGAACGCTTAAGAAGAACAGCAAAATAAAACCACAAAAAAAAATTAAGAAGCCAAGGAAGAACATGGGTAAGAAAAGGAAGAAGGGTGTCTGTAAAAAAATACTCCAGTCAAGTGAAGAAAGTGATGATAATGATTATTCCTGTCTGATTTGTTGCGAAGGCTATGCTGAAAGTTTACCAGGAGAAAATTGGATCCAGTGTCAAGCTTGCAGGGAATGGGCACATACAAAATGTGTTCCAGGTGCTGGTCTTACTTTCGTTTGTGTCAATTGCAACAGTGACAATTAAGTTGCTAAGATCTTATTAATATATTTTTTTAAGATATTTAAGTCTGATTTTAAACAGAAAGACTGAATCTAATCCTAAAGTTAGTCTTAAGATACGTTGATGTTTTGTTTATTCTATTTTCAATTAATTATCCAAAGAAAATTATTTTAAGTTTTGTTTTTCTGTCACTAAAAGACTATAAATAAAGAACTGATTGTCGAACACATATTTCACTTCTCTAGTCAACATTGAACCCATGGTTTGGTTAGACATTCTTAGTGCTCAACTTGCCCCATACCCTTGCTCAACTTACCTCACCTATGGGGTACATTGAGCGTACTTGACTTTCTGCATTTAAACAGCTGTAGCTCTTAAATTCGACTTGTTACAAAAATATTACTATGGTCACTTTTGCTAAGGGATAAATTACTAATCCATCAAGCCGCATAACGACTCATTGAGACTTATTATTGAGGAGCTATATCCGCTCCAGTGAAAAATTGCTCAACTAGCCCCGCCCTACCCTATCAAAAATCACACCTTCTTAATCGGTGAAATAAAACATCGTGTGATAATCGCTTATTATAATATCCAAAGTTCGACGGCATGTCAGCAAACCCGATTTTGGCCAGAGTAGTGTATTATGGCCTGATACCTCATAGGAGAAGCCATAAAGCTGACTTCCATTTGGTCGTTGATATCAATTAGGTACCTACTAATCGATTCATTTTAATCTTAATAACCCAAAAATCAATATTGTTACAGATCAGTAATTTAGGACCAACAAACTGGGTTTCCGTTAAATGTGAAGTAGTATTACCGAGAAGAAAATATTTAGAAGTTATGGAAAATCCAATTGAGGTAAAATATTTTAACTATTATTACAATAATAATAACGAGTTTTACCTGGTTCTTTTATCTCTTTATTTAAGCATGAAACTACAATAAATATTACAATATTTCAGATAAATACCGAGAAATCTGTAATAAAATGTGACGTAAATGCGAATGAAGGTACTGAAGATGTTATAAAAGCATTGTGTAATATTGGAGACCTGCGGAGGAATAAAGCGACTAAAATTTTCATAAGCATGTTTGTTCTGCCAAAAGGATTAGGTATGAGAACCTTTTAAGGAAAATAAAAATTTTTCGATGCGATGGTTAAAAGCCCAACCAACAAGAATTATTACTTAGCCCCCATTTATTACCTTTACCATAGGTAATATATATAATACCAGTATTATATTATCTATGATAATATTATACTAGTACAGTATATTATTATTAGTCTGTGCTAGTACCTATATCTGTATAATATACCTAATTAAAGGAAAATTTAATTACCTACATATACGGTTAAATGGTGGGTTGAATATGAAACTAGTTTTTCTTTCTTCCTTGGTTTGGAAGCTTTCTATGTACATAAACCAAGTTTAGTACCTAGTAGTAGATTTGTAGTACATAATTTTAACTTAAATTTGTTTTCCCTTTAATTAAATAAATGTGCTCATATAACCTGCGTCTGTATGGTTCGTTAAATAATACCTAACGTCAGCGCTTTTACATGAATATTAAAATTAATAAAAAAGCTCTATTTTGTCTCAAAAAAGCTCTATTTGGTGTCTAGGGGTCTATGCAATTATTGTTAACCTATGTTTCTGTAGATTCTTGATTAAAAATACTGTTATTAAATTTATTATTTCTCAGAAAACATAATATATAAAGAAAACGTGGAATTAACGACTAAAATAACTTTGATGTTTAATGAGCCAGAAACTTACAGGTAAGCGAAAAATTATTTGAAGTTTTTAAATATTAATATGTATGTAGTTTATAAATTTATAATGCTTACATGCCTAAATATAAAAAAAATGTGTGCGTGTACTAGTGTACACACGTAAGAAGTGAAACTTCTTTATGACCTTAAAAATGTCACGAGTATGGCGTAACGCAAAAATGTCACGCGTACGGCGTAACGCAAAAATGTTACACAAAATTTTTGTCCAACCCCGATAAAGAAGTTTCACTTCAATAAATATTCATAAGTATACATAATATAGGCTGTACCTACGTACTTACTTATCTGAATAGTTACTATCCTTAAAAATCCCTAATATAATAGTCGGTCTAGTAAATAATAAATATACATAAATCTAGTTCTTAATAATAAGGACAGTGACATTTACAAATTTGTAAATTTAATTATATATTTTTCAGCATAACAAACACGCTCTGCTACTACCGTGAAACTGTATCATTCTGGATCATATTACTGGCCATTCTATTTGGTCTGATTATAATAATCATTATAGGCTATGTACTTTATAGGGTAAGTAACTATGCAAATAGATTTATATCTTATATATAAAATTCTCGTGTCACAATGTTAGTCTGCATACTCCTCCGAAACGGGTGGACCGATTCACATGAAATTTTCTGTGCATATCGGGTAAGTCTGAGAATCGGCCAACATCTATTTTTCATATGTACCACGGGCGAAGCCGGGGCGGACCTCTAGTATATGTATATAAATTGAATGAATGAGATTTTGTGCTCCAATCTCCATAGTCTATCATAGTATGTTAGAGAAATTTTTGAAGTGAAACTTCTTTATCGGGGGTGGACAAAAATTGAGTGAACAATTTTGCGTTACGCCGTACGCGTGACATTTTTGCGTTACGCCGTACGCGTGACATTTTTGCGTTACGCCATACTCGTGACATTTTTAAGGTCATAAAGAAGTTTCACTACTTACGTGTGTACTCTAGTACACGCATACATTTTTTTTTTATCTGGTAATATATACCTAATTATAGTCTTTTATTTTTTTAAGTAGATAGGTAGGGTCTTTATTTTGATATACCTAAAATCGTTCCAGTGTGGTTTCCTGCAAAGGAAGAAGAAGCAACGTCTTGACAATCTAAAGAAGTCCATCAGAAAGCAAAACTCAGTAAGTACTAAGTACCAATATGTTTTCAACGCGCAGTCATTTTCTACTGAAGAAAGCTTTACAAAAGCAATTAAAATCTAGCGTTTGAATCTATCTATTTAAAATAATTTAACATAAACGAAAATAAAAATGTGTGACGGAAGAGAATGAAACTAAAAACTTTACTTTACTGTATTCCAAGAGCTATCTCGATTTTTAACTAGATGGCAGTAGTTGCCATATAAATCAGTGACTCGTTTGCAATTCAATCTTGCGATAATAATTAAATGCACTAGGTATTACATTATACCGATATTATGTTTAAATTTATTATTAATAGTTAACAGTGCCATTGTATCAAACAGATATAGTAAATTTATTTATCAGGAGTTTTAACTGTCATACTATTTTAGCTTTTCCGATAAAAATATCTCTAAATCCAAGGTACCTCTTAAATTTCTCAAATTTATATCTTGAACATTATTTACAGGACAGACAAAAGGTCAGAACATCAGGCGCAGAAAGCATTCAATGTGACGAAGAATATTTAGTGCCCGAAGAAGATTCGGTACAACATCATACTGATGAATAATTTTTAAGGGTTATTTGTGTTTTTGGATTTAAATTCAGATCTCAATCTTTGTTATATGCTTATATTTGTATACGTAGTATATTATTATTAGTCTGTGCTTATATTATGAATGTGTGCTTGTGTGCTTATTAACTGAATATTATTAAAAAAAAAATACAAAACTATTTTGAATTTACTTAGTTATTTTTTACTTCTATCAAAGCCCATTAAAAAGTATGTATTATAATTTATAATTAAAGCTGTATACCAGATGACTTTTTTAGCTAAAAATACTTTGCCATAAAATATTAGAAACTATAAATTTATAAAGAATAAAAAAAAATCGATCACAAGGTGGGACTCGAACCCGCATCCTTTCACGCCATTCCCGGGCGGATGCCTAAGTCCTAACCAACTCAGTCACCCGTGACCCGTGATTAGAAACTATATTTTCTATTCTTAACTGTATCTAGTAAGGTAGTTTTGTATATTCGTGTAATTTTGTAATTCGAAGACTAAATGTATATTTCTGTTATGTAATCCCAAAAAAGTGTTCAGCAATTTTACGTCAACTTTAAACTTTAACATAAAAAAAGTTTGCCTGTACCCCACCCTGTAATCAACATCTAAAATAGGAAGGCAATAAATAAAACAAAATATAATTATGCAATAGTTTTATTGTTAGAACGGGTCCAATGGTGGAGCTACGCCCGCTACACTACCGCTACACAGATAACTACCAACTCTCACTGCTCATCTCTTACCTTCCCGGAAGTCTCATTTACACATCATTTACACTCAATTAACACTACAATTACATTTATTAGAGTAGATATTAAGCACGTCACGTTTTAATGCTCTTACTCCCGGTACCTATGTAGCTTCACAATCTAATACATTTATACTCTGCATTACAAATCTAGTTAGAAAAATGTACCTTATTGTTACTGTGTTACGGTCTATACTTGTTTGACACACTAAAGCTGTATTCACATTGAGCGACGAAATGAAATGATATTTTCTAACTAGGTTTGTACTGAGCGACACATATTGGCTAGTACACGAAATAGTCGACTGAGTACAAGTGAGACATTGCTATTATCCGTGTGTCCGGTACAAGACGCTAAAAAATTATTACAATAGTTTTGGCAGTTCGCAACAATGGTAAAATGCAACTAACTCGACAGTAATACAAATATATTTACAATCGTCCTGTCACCTTCCAACTAAATCACAATCCTAAAAGTGTGACGTAACTAATCGAATATAGGAAATCGATAGGTCCCTATCGCAAATAAAAGCAACTCCGACTATTTGTCTAACTTCCGCAAAATGACATTGGATGGTTCCTTATAAAAATTCTCATAATACATTCAAATTTCAAACGCTTTATAATCTTCATTTTTTGTTTCGTTTGTAACACGACAAATTTATAAAAGCTCCTCAAAATTTGAGTATATTTCGAGCATTTAGAAATTAAGTATTCCTACTTTATCACGGAACCACTGTCACTTGCGGAAAGGGCCGATACACAGAATGCATTTACAGAATCAAAATCGACGCCAGATGACGCTACTTATGCTCCTGTGTGAAACGGCCCTATACATAAGGGCATTACGTACAATTAATATACAGCCATTTTGAATAATTCTAAAATTAGATCAACTTAAACACGTCTATCAGTGCACGAATATATTTACAACACGACTGGTAAGTGAAAATAAAACGTCTTAAATACGAAAAAATCTTACTAACTTCCGGACAACTGTATTTTTGAGACACGTAATATCGACTGTTTTCATTCTGTATTCGAGTCTAAGTCACATGTCTCAAACATTCAGCCGAGCGGGGATTTTTTTTTTATCATTTTATAATTATAAGAAGAATCTTAAGTAATAGAAATTAAAGTAAAAATATGCGACTAAGAGCAGAGGCAGTTTGTTATTAACATAAAATCTAAAGTCTTATCTTTTTACTGTCTAATATTTACATGAATCGTGCCTCGCTTGCCTCTGTAAGCATTCAAGTGATAAAACTTACGGCTACAAGAAAAAAATAAATGACTGACCAACATACAAACTAATACGTCAATTCGTGCCGAGTTTTTATGTAATCGCCGCTAGGTGGAGCCACATGTTCGTGAACTACCCTCCAGTAGCAATTACACACAAAATCAGCTCATTACCTAAACTAAAGATCACTTGTGTGCTAAATGGAAAGAAACGTGTACTTAAAACAACAAACGAGATCTCTAACAGTCTGGAAACGAATTATTTACAATTACACATTAGTAATAATATGTAGAATTAAAAGCGTGTTGAAATACGAATCGAATTCACTTATATGTACAGCAGTTATCGATTATCTAAAACTATTTCGGGTAATAGTCCTCGACTGGGAGAGCGGTCGAAGTTTCCAGGCGTTTCTCGAAGCTTCGACCGCTTTTTGTATACTATTTGGAAGCGACTACGTACAATCTATATACAGGTCATACGCGGCAGCATGGAGGCTGTATTTTTGATCACAGTAACAGTTATCTGTATAAGGCAAGGTGGGGTCCGTTGTCCAATACACTATTATGACGCACGTGCACGCATTTTGCGTACTTTCTTTTTTTTACTTTAAATTTACAGGAATATATCTAGAATGTTTTTTTCTGTTTCAAGTTTCTGTCAACACGTGTGATAATAGTATTTTGGGCAGACTCTATTTTGTACCATCTAGGCGTTTATCTGTACTAATACGCAAAATATAAATTGAAACAGACATTACATCTTTAAAATTATTGCGTATTCGAACAGAAAACCCGCCAACCTATTGGATTTCTATATCGGTTTACATCCCATACCAAACTAATTAATACTACACAATTTATTTACACATTTTTTTAATTATTTTTTAATCAGTAATATAGTTTTGAACTAGATTAAGGCTACGTCCGTTGACACTCGCACAAATCTATGTATTACATGTTAGCAGCGTGATACATAACTACACAAAATAAGGAGAACATCAATTTTGAAACGTATACATATTAAGATTATATCAATGGCCAATAAAGACAAATTACACGCACACTATCACACATCAGAATTATTACATCACTAATAATAAATGCTTGAAATAAACGTTACACACTACCACATGTATATTACCGTAGTATAGACCAAAAGCAGTATATTTATTTTTCATATCTACACCATATTATGTAGACGTATCGATCACTTTTTAATATGAACTAATTTTTATTTTTATACAGGCTTAATAGTTGAATCTACTCAACTTTAAAAAATAATCAACAAATATCTTTGCATTTAAGTATTAAATTGTGATATATAAAATATTTTACACAATAATTTCTGACGCTCACAATAAAAATGCTGCTTTTCCTCCATCCAGCGATATTAATAATAAAAATTGTAATTACTGAAATATGTCAATTTACTTCTATATCTATCTAACCTAACTACATAAAAATGTCAGTCGATGTTACATACAATGGTGTTTAGGGAAACACAAAACAGGCCGAGTACAGACGGCCGACACGTCGAGATTCATTAGTTGCTTCGACATAAGCGCGTCGCCATCTGAACGCGGCCTTAACGAACACAAAAATCATTATATATTTTTTTTTTTCATTTTTCATAAAACTAAATTTACCGCTAAGACGTTTAATAATATATTGCAACGTTTATTGCTTGCAATCCACATAACGTTCAGGCACACACCAAAAATCTACCCTCACATACACAACTATCTGATGGAATAGCGAATAAAATGATGTAACTATCCCTAACAAGCATGGCCCTTTAAATACGAGGTATGCAAGTTCTATACCGTCCGCTCTAGACTATCTTTGTCCTTCACCATTCTTTGTACACCACATTGAAACATCCATTTGAATAATTCAGGCCAGTTTCGTGACCGCATTTCAAAGGAACTTATCATAACCTTTCATTACCCTACCCATTGACTGCTCTCTACGATACCAATCTATACTAATCTACAAACATACACCCAACGCTATAATATATAATATAAGTGAAAATATAAAATATTTGGTAAATATATAAGTTTTTTTATTTATTTTCTCTATCGCAAATGAGAAGGAATCTCGTAGTCTTTTACTTGTATATTTAGAACACGGTTGCGTCGTAAATGCGAAAAATTAGCATGTCATGAATGTGGTGTATTTTATCGACTTTTCCTAAGATCAGATCATTATCAGAATTATATCTATAAACACTTCAATATATCTCATAGTACACATATAATCCGTAATATATAAACTAAGTGAAATGTAAACATCGATTGGTGTTATCAATTGTACATTGGTGAATTTTACATCTATTATTATTATTCATTATTGACAAAACCGAAATTTAAAATTAAAATTATCATACAATCTTATACATAGAATACTTCATTTCACTACCAAAATATATACGAAACGTTAGTTACATCAATAAAAATAAGTGTGACCCTCGTCACTATAGCTTTGAAGTTAATGAAACATGTAAAGCGCTCTTGTCATTTTTTTATAATTTTTCATTTTTATCGTAGTGTTGATCACCGTCATCCTACCATCCGTACAAACAAAGAGACAGACGCGAAACAGCGTTCGCTCACAAACACATTGAGATCAAAATTGCTTGCGCGTTCGAAACAAAAATTCCCGTTCGGCGTTTGCGTTTTTTTTCGTCGTTAGCGAGGGAGATAGCGCCCAAAGCCCTTGAACAGAGTCTCAGCGAGTATATTTAATATAGGGCGCGCTTGTCGAAGCCGCGCTTAGACTCGCGTCATTCCCACTGGTGCGGCGACGGCGGCAGCTCCGACGGGTGCGCGACTGTCGAGCTGCAAGTCGCGAGTCGCATGGATTAGTCGCAAGTCTGTGTCGTGCTTTACCCACACCCAGGCCACTGGACTTGTGTTGGAATCAAACTTTACTTTGCAAAGCAATATGACAATTTTATTTTATGTTTAATTTAAATGATATCTTTATAAATAATGATCCCAACATACGTCCCAAAATTGTTCGACCATGCATTGTTTTGAAATTAATGATTAAATTTAATTTTTTTTGTCAAAATATCAGAACTGTAAAATTGCATTGCAAATCAAATCTACTGAAAGTCTACTACTTATAGAAAAAGACAAAATCACCACAACCGAGTGCTTGGCACTTTGCTCACTGCCTACTCATGCACTAAATACTTTTCGGGACAAACATTTTTCTGAACCATGATCACAGACCTGCTTCCGAAATTAATTATTTTTTTTACTATTTTTTTCAATAAATTTTAAGTGAAAAAAAGATCATCACACATTTTATTCTAATTACATTATTTTAGTTTATAATAATTTTGTATCATTTTATAAAAATATTTCGGAAACAGGTCAAATAAAACTCCCAACGTGACCGCATAGTAACTGCATTCAAAACCTTTATTTCTTCTGGTTGCTCAACTGATAAATGCATTTTAGCGATCGCTTGTAAATATATTTTTAATAAAGGGATAGTAAAGTAAAAGGGGATATTTATTACTAAAATAAATGTGTAATATATTATATTATAAA
The DNA here is from genome assembly GCF_061535455.1 of Colias philodice. Lineage (NCBI taxonomy): Eukaryota > Metazoa > Arthropoda > Insecta > Lepidoptera > Pieridae > Colias > Colias philodice. Next base: position 10,702,699 of record NC_143094.1, on the reverse strand, counting down.
ACATTTCACTAAAAAGTTTAAAGTAAATGATCGCCAAAATGCTAAAAAAATCATCAGATAATCGAAAGAAAACGCATGCATATCATTCGGAACGGGAAAGATAAACTATCCAACGATCAACCCTTTTGAAATTACGATTGACGTTTTCTCGTAAAGGCAACACTAAAACCATGGACTTGTTAAACGATTTTAGCTCTTAACATGACACCAATAAGACTTAATTTGTGTTAACACAGTTTTGTTTTTTTAGTTCAGGGTTGCCTCTTCGATAAACGCCCGCGTATATACGGACAACACAATATAACGTGCGGTGACGCTTACTGTACTTGGGCACTACGCCATTACGCAGCGCACAGAAATATCACAGGCGAGAGCAGAAGTATTTTTGCCGCTGTCTTGAAAGGGGAACAAACTTTTGCTTTCGTACTCGCTCTAGGGCTGCCGCAAACACAGAAAAACCAATTATTAAAATCGGCAGCGTTAGCACCACCATTTCAAGAGGGTTGACGTAACTGCGGTGGCTGACGCTCGGAAGCGAAAGGAAATAGAAAAAAAAATCCATGCACAGGTCGGACTGTAGTGCCGTGAGGCTGGTAAAAAAAAAGGAAAAAAATACCTACGAAACTTAACTACATAGGCGGGAATGGGACGGGATTGCGGGACTAACTTCTGCGACCACCTTCATACTATACTATGGGTACCTAACCTGATCTCGGTTCGGACACAGATTGCTTGGTTCCACACTTAGTTGTGATGATCTAATCTCATATAAAACGTAACGTGTTGACAACACTTTGAACTTAGCAAGACTACTAGAACAAAATAATAATACTTGAATATAGCCAAAATCGCTAGTATACGCATCTATGTGGTAAGAAGGAATATTTAACCCAATGTTGTCGACACGTTGAGAAATTGCGTGGCCGTATGTAGTTGGGTGCGGGTGGTCGCTAATAGCTCAGTGATTGGTGCCTATTGACTGTGATGATTGGCCCCCAAAACCAAAACAATAAAAAATATCTACAACAAGAAATACTAGTAATATAAAATAAACATTTCAATCCAAAAAAAAAATTACAAAAATTTATGACTACCCTCAAAAAAAATTCTACAAAGAGCCAATCAGCACGCCGCCAGGCACCAAGCGGTTAGGTATCGCAAAGAAATCACCTAGTGTCTGGTTGGTTGGTTGGTTGTTTGCGGTGGTTGGTTGCGTCGCCTTACCTTGCGAAGCTCTTGAACGCGGCCGACTGCGGGTTGATGCACAGCGGCACGCGCGACGTCTGCAGCTGCTCCGCTATGAATTTGTGGATCTCCTCTGCGGAGATAGTGGGGGTGGGTCGTTAGCGGTTAGGTTAGTTGGGTAGATATTATAATGTATGGTCAGTACGGTACGTAATGTGATAAAATATTTTCGAAAAATTTTTAATTTGTCCATTTTTGCACAAAAATGAAATTAAAGTACAAAAAGTAGTTATTTTTTTTTCATAATAATCACACTAATGAATGTCAAAATAAACCGAACCAACTAAATAAAACCTCAAAAAGTTCCAAAATTTAACAGAATATTTAAGTTAAAATTACATAACAAGTCAATTCGTAATAAATCATCGAATAACATCACAAAGGAACATATATTACAACAAAGAAATATGACAAATTTCCAGTCAGACTTTCTGAATAACCCCCCTCCTTTTTTCAATAAGTCTATTCACAATCCCTGCCCAACTCCCTACAACGTACACGGCCCGTACACCCCAGCACGCAGCACTCACCCTTGACTTGGTGCACCGACGTGAGCTTCCTCTCCCAGCCGTCGTGGAACGCGTGCGGCGCGACCGGCTCCAGGTCCGGCGAGTAGTGGCGCGCGGCGGGCGGCGCGCTGTAGCAGCACTTGCACATGCACGAGTGGTAGCGGAGCCGCCCTTCTTCCAAGTATGGGTGTGCGAGTGCGTCTACCACGGAGATTCGTTTCGCCGGGTCGAAGACTAGCATCTGAAGTGTTTAATGGAGATGTCAAACTCAAATTCACACATTGATTTATTCAACTTGACTTCCTTTAGAAGTTTTTTAGTCCGTCAAAATACAATAAATAGTAATTCACCACCGGTTCGGAAAGAAATTTCTGCAGAGAAATATTTTTATATTAATAATAATTAATTTAAGAGTCTAGACAACGTAAGATTTGTATTGCGTTTGATGATACATCGTATTTAGAGCGTCAAGTGTGTGTAAGTAATTTTTGTGAGGGTAATATATTTTCAGTTAGTAGGATATGGTATGGATATTGGATAATTTAACTTTTTACCAAATTTACACAAACAAACAAATACCTGAGCGAGCAGGTGCACCGCCTCGTGCGTGGCCTGCACGGAGAGCGTGTAGAGCGCGGCGAGCGCGGGCGGGCGGGGCGCGCGCCGCAGCATGTGCGCCCGCGCGCCCGCGCACGCGTACCGCATGTCTTCCAGCGACGGCGTGCCGAGGAGTTCGGTGATCAGCTCCAGCTGGAAATTGTTATGTGTCTTTTGTAGAATAGAGTTTTTAAGCTATTGCCACACCCCGGACACTCCATACAAAATTATCGTTTTGACAGTCACACTGCAGAGACTGCAAATGTGTGTGTTAACGCTTTATGGTTGGCACATTTGTGACTAGCGTAAAAAAATTCGCGTTTTTCTGATGAAATACATCCGTAAACAGCACAATATCTAACTATTTTCTACGAAAAACGGTAATCACAAATCCAAAATAATAAATTACTTTAAGTCAATTTGATTAATGTTGTCAATCTTCGTTGCGTATCGTCCTTGCAGAAATATGCGGACCATTTTTAGGTTGATCGTGCGGGGTGAGGTAAGTGTTTAATTTTGGCGGGAGGCGGAGAGTGTCCGTTCTGTAGCGTTTAGCTACTATTATGTATTCTGTGCTATTGCATAGCTTATATCGCGGGCCTTCGAGCGCGGCGACTGAATGTAAAAAAATCCGTAACGAAATAACCTAACACCCCCCACTCCGACCGGCAAAGCGGTGAAACTTTTTATGCTATGCAATAGCTTTACCGCGGCAGTCTCTGAGTGCCACACGTCTTTTTTTGTTTTGTTATTTAAAAATAACGAGGTACATGCATTCTTCTATTTATTTTATACGTAAGCATGCACGCACACGGATGCGTAGGTACGGCATTTCCTCGAGCGATGAAAACTTTCTATGCAATACGTCCAGTGACAAAATAAAATAACTATTTATACCATACGTCAAAACTCATGCACATCGGCAAATTATGTGATAATTCTTTTTTTTGATTATTTAAGTTATTTTCGTGAATATGTTTCCGTGTTTGTGAAACAAAATTTAAAAAAAAACGTAGTAGAAAAATGATTCTCAATGAAGTCCCATATCGTCAATTTTGATCGAAGTAGGTTCATAATCGCTTGAACGACATTAAAAATGAACATTTCCAACCAAATTTTTCCCATTGATAGGATATAAAGAAGTTGTTTACTCTACTCTACTTAACGATTATTTATTTTTTAGGATAAACAAATGCATACATAATGCCGTTGCTTAATGTAATATTATATTCATATTTATTCCAACTTCCTTAAGATGTTGGTACTTAATAAATAACTCAAGAAAAATACGAGACAAATAAGTACGTTTAACATTAATAACATTTCTGTTCGTGGCATCTCGGTTCTGCCGTCAATTTCAATCGCTATTATAATAAAAAGACAACCCACGCGATTTTCCTCTACAGGAAGTAAATACAATTTGAATATAAATTATATTTTGTGACGTCACAAGGAAGAAACGTTGAGAATATTCTAAAATTCTCTTGTCACATTGTTTGTAACCAAACACCTCCGAACCGACTTGATCAATTTTTATCTATTTATGCGGTTTTTTGTGTTTTTTTTTAATCCCCTAAAAACGTTCTGCTTACACAGCTTGTGTAAGCAGAACGTTTGCCAGCTCAGTTAGCATGAACATAATAAAACCCTGTAAGCTTCATTATATGTATATAATGGTCATTATATTTTATCATTTATTTATTTATGCTTTATTGTACAAACATACCAGGACCAACAAACTTAGACAATAATTTAATTACAATAATTATACACAGTCACATATGTACGAAAGGCGGCCTATTACAATCTCTAATATAATAATAAAATATTAAAAGGTACAAATAAAATAGGTATATTAATAAAAAAATACATTAATAAATTACCTGCTGCACAGGACTCTGTGCCTGGAAGAGAATGCGCCTGCCGAGCAGCTCGCCGAATATACAACCCACGGACCACACGTCGACCGCCGCCGTGTAGTGGTTCGCGCCCATCAGGATCTCTGGTGCCCTGGAATGTTAGGTTGTTCATTAGTAATCAATAATTACAAGAATTGTTAAATAATAGACCCCGTGTTCCCCGACGAGTATTTGGAGGTCTTCAAGAGGAGAGTGAACAGGTACATTTTAGGGTTGCTTCTTTATAGAAAAACCAACAAACACACATAATTTTATTACATGAGAATTAAAATATTATTAGAAATTATTAATATCATGAATTAATGTTAAATGACCTATTTGAAGCAGTGTTTACGACCCTATAGCGCCAAGTGGGTTGCTTTTCATCCTCATTGCTCGCAATGTTTATTTGTTCTGAGACTAGATGGCGTTACGGGCAATGTTCATTGCAAAATATATTTCTCTTCATATAATTTAATATTTAACCATTGCTTTCTAGATTTATAAAGATATCTAGTATACATGATATAATTATTTCATTTATCACAATTATTCTGTTATTGTAATACAACTATTAAACATAGTAAGTATCCTTTCGCCTTTCTAATATTGGTAGATAAATACCCAATAGCAATTGCAAATATTAAACAATACATAAAATATATATAAATACACATAAGCCATAGTCTTTAATATTTAAAAAAATATCTCAATTAAATGCTGAAAATCACAAAACAGGTAAAGAAGACCGTACTCAAAAGGTCAAGTTTCTCACATTTCCATAACTGACTTATTTACATATTTGTCACTTGATAATGTATTTAACCCTTCCGGGACATGCCTCATGAATAAAAATAATTATATTTTATGAAGGTTCATTCGAAAAAGGTTAGATTCATCGTTAAATATATTAACATATGTAATGGATGTCCAAACTTTAAACAGCGCAAATCATGAGATTGACGTAGAAAGAAGCGATAAAAAAACTTTACATAATACATACCTAGGTATATCTACGTTCATTTGCGAATAATATTGATTTTGTGTATATCATTCCACACTAAATATTACCCATTAATGCGAACAATGCCTGGTGTAAGAACAACTAAGTAGAACATGGCAATCACATTGGTTTCTAATTGTATATAATTCACCACAAATTAAGCCAATAATGTATAAATGCTCTGAAACAGGTCTATTGTTATGACAAAAGACCTGCGGCTATGGCCCCGAAACTATTGGAATATTAAACACAACACGGGCAAAAACATTTTTGACTTCTACAACAAGGAAACTTGATCAAATCAAACACTTTGTGCACCAAAATGTTCACAATAAAGTTAAAACATTATGACCTCTAAAACAATAACATGAACTAAGCTTGAAAATTTTCACCATAATAATTGTACCTACAGTTAATGTACCTACAGTGATGATCACAATCATCTCTGTCTTTATTAATGCTCCAAAAAGCGTACAGATTGGTTTAACCGACTTAGCTTAGAACCATGATCAAAATTGAGAACCTACATCTGAATATTGTTGCTGCAAAACAATATTCAATTCCTACTACGTATTTTAAATGCGAAAGTTTGTAAAGATGGTTGGATGTATGTATGTTTGCTAATTTTTGACGAAAAATCTACGGGACGGATTTGGATGAAACTTTATATACATCAGAATAACACATGAGCTATACTTAATTTTAACTTTAATTTTACCTGCGAATTCGTTTGCGGGTGAAACCGCGCGACACAGCTAGTAATCTATCTGTATGGTAGAGTTCAAAGTTTTTATTAAATATATAAACAACTTGGCTGAAAATATATAAACAAAAAACATGCACAAGACGGCAGCCGTGGCATACTTTCGAGTTTCAATAGCGGTCATTGGCGCAAAGGTCACTCATTCATAGGCGATCGTGAATTCGCAATCCTTCATCGTGACTGTTTGCTGGCTGTGTATCGGATTGTTCATGTAGGGTAAAAGTGGGATAGATGCCCCACTTTTTGAAATAGCCTCATAATTTTAAAAACATGAATCTTATACGAACACTTTGTATGAATATAGCTAGGTTAATTATCTGTTTTGAATTACTATATATATTTTTTATCCTATCATTTATAGATAATGTGTAATAAATATTTTTGTAGAACACCTTTTTTGAGGATAGATGCCTACCTAGTTGGATAGTTGCCCCACCATGAAAATACTAAGGAGGATAGATGCCTGCAGAGTGGGATAGATGCCTTACATACTCTATAAACGCGAAATCTAATAAAATTTATATGATAAACCAGCAAATGTCATGTTCACATAGTTGTTCTGTTGTCCAAGAATATACTTGCGCTCGCCCTCCTTCATTTCGTTTGTATTTTCGTGGTGTGGTTCTCCTACAATCAGTATAAGGGCAGATCATTAATAAGTAAGTAAACATAACAAAAAAAGCAAATTAAACGAGTAAAATCGGTTAACATAGAGAAAACCTCTGACGCAATCAGGTAAAAATATAAACAGTACCTGTGATTATCGATAATAACATGTACATATGTATTGAGGGATAGGTGCCCTTAGAGGCCCCTAAGGGCATCTATCCCTCGAAAAAAAAGGGGCAACTATACTCTTTGATAAGGATAGCTGCCCCAGTATTTTTTTTTATTAAATAAAAACAAAAGAGCCACTATTTTTACTTAGATTTGTACTTAATGAACCAGTGTATAGACATAATAAGAAATATAGTGAAATTTATTAATACTTATAAAGTTATGCAAAGGCAAATATCAACCTTTTTAAATTTTAACGTGTTCGTGAAGTTCGCCGCCGATATTATAACACGCACTAGCGAAACACGTCTTCACCAAACAACAGCTCATGCGTACACGAGGTTCGGGGTGATATGAGCTCCTATTTAAATCATTAATTCGTAGTCAGGACTCTGGGAAGTGAGGTTTTTTGAAAATGGGGCATCTATCCTAGTGCGGCATCTATCCCACTTTTACCCTATTTAGTGCCTACATATAAGTGTAGTTTAATTAGTTTGAGATGCACTTAGGCAAGATAAATGTGTCCTGGAGATAATTTTGCCGTTGTTTTGTGACATTGGGACTATTTTAATCGGATTGCTCATTTGTTTCGTGCCTACATATAACTTTATAAGTATTGTTTCACTAATTTTAGGAGATGGATAGTTGCATTTAGGTAAGGCAAATATATCTATACGTATAATATAAAGAGGTTAATACATAGACGTTGGATTGATTTGTATCGGATTACTCATTTATTTCGTGCCTACATATAAGCGTACTTTGATTAATATGAGATGCATCCCGCATTTAAGTTCGAAGCAAACATATCCTGGACACGAGTCGGCTATTTTTAATTTTTATTCAGAAATTATAATAGCATATCAAAAATCTCTGTTTCTGTGTTGGATTTTGGATTGAATTTTCTTCGAGATTCTCTCACATTCCTCAACTTCTCTATTGTGAATTTCGATGTCATTCATAACTCATAATACGCATCAGGTGCAGTGTACTATTTTATCCTCACATGAAATCCTATTATGCATTTTATTGCCTACGGCTGACAAATTTCAAAATAATACCATTGCAAATTCATAAATTTAATTAAAATCTGAAACGCTTAACGCGAAATCTCTTTTTTATGACAGTGCAAAGGATATTCGTCATGTTTAACGAGTGAACCGTATATAAAATTGACAATAAAATGTCAGCTCGCTCTTATTGCCATACTGCCTACATTTTTATGGAATCCACGGCGTTCTAGAGAGGCTTTTTAGAATTCACAATCCGTAGCAAATACGTAAACTTATTCGGTCAATACAAGCCTTGCATCGCGTTCAAAAAGTTATTTATAGCAGGAATATCTTATCTATACTAATATTATAAAGCTGAAGAGTTTGTTTGTTTTTGTTTGAACGCGCTAATCTCGGGAAATACTGGTACGATTTGAAAAATTATTTCGGTGTTAGATAGCCCATTTATCGATGAAGGCAGGCTATATATCATCACGCTAAGACCAGCAGGAGCGGAGCAATGCGGGTAAAACCGCGGGGAACATCTAGTCCTTTATAATTGTAACAAACGTATGCCAGGGAAGTATCAGACAAAAAAAGCGTTAAAAATAATTGAAGTTATTCTTCATTTTGAATGCATATTATAGGACCTTAGACTTTCCGAAAAACATCAGATGACGTATTTTCTTGATATAATAATTATAGCCTGTTTCAGCAACGTAGCCATCTCCACATTAAATTCATAATGAAGCAAACCGAAACTGTACTACATAACACACCGTATAATTATGATAACCCACCTAAATGTCGAGGTCGTTCCGAACTTTATATAGCCTATATAACATGTACCATAACCTTATCGACTTAAGCCAAGATAAATACAAAATTAAAATCCCGTGTGGGGTATTGAGCAGATACATAAGGTATACAACTGATTCACAGATCCATTTATCTTTAGGGAGAAATAAGTAAGGGATGTGTCCTGCCAGACCTTGATGTTATTTTTTATGCCACACCACAAATCGAGCCCTATTTCGACTTAACCACTGTACCAAGGAAGTCTGGGTACAATATAGTGGTACATAATTAATACTCCGGTTACAAGTTGAGCGCGAGCCAAGTAGCGGCCGGAGGGATAATCTTTGCATGTCCAACTTGAACTTCCTGAATATACGATAGCATCCGTACACTAGGCTGATCAATATAACTAAAGAGGCCTTGTTAATCTGCAGTTTGTTGTAGTTGTATCGAACTTTTATGGTATGAGAGTTTCTGTTCACTATTTTTAAAACAGTAAAGTTTTAAGCTGATTACATTTGATGTCCTTCTCGAAAATAAATTGAAAACATTTTAATACAATAATTAAGATGACAAATACAATTAATTACCTCTTACTTAAACGTAGGTATTGACCCATTTTTTATTAATTAGATTTACCTATCACTATTTCAGTATAAAAATATGAGATATTGTTTACTAAATTAAAACTATGCTTAAAAGAGTAATTTACTCTCAAACAATCACCTTCTATTTTAACCTTACGACCCAAATTAGTTCTAAAAGAAATTAGATTCGCTACCTATTGTTTCACGCAAAAAATAAGCCTACTCTTACTTAGATTCTTGAATTTAATTACGCCTCATAGACCCTTTTAGTACTATTAGGTATTCTTAAAGCTAAACGGTTCCCATAAAGTTTTAAAACTTTTATGTTACATTTTCATAGATATTTTCCATATATACATTCACATACTAGAACCACTATTAAAGCTCTGGTTTCCTAGGATAACGTGGCAGTAATAAAGCGGCCGCAATTAAGCCTCGAATGACGTCAGTAAAACGGCATACATAACCACAGTATATCTACTGAAGAATATTTTTGCCACATATTCACCACAGTATGTATAAGGCTACCAGATAATATTTTTGTCATATATTCTACAAATCGTTAGGCTTTGATGTTTATCTATCTGTCTGTGATTGACAGGCCTCTTGGATCATTAGAAACTTCTAATTTCGGTTTTGAATATTTCTCTGGATTTAAGTTGATCGTTACCCAATTTCTGTAAACTTCTGAACAGATTTGAAATCTTTCGAATTATTGACTGTCTGTCTAGTTTAACACAAAACATTATTCATCCCTGTTTAATCTTGTTCAATTCAAATATTTGTTATTCCAATTTGCCTAAAATTCAATGAAACAATCGGTCAAGTATATAAAAATATCCCATCAATTACAAAAGGTAATAATTATTACGATAAGGCTACTAATCTTTGTACGTAATAAATAATTCTTCTGTGCGTTTTTTTGTCACCGGTTAAACCAATTGGACCAAGCCAATTTTAATGACATGTTTGTTGTGTTTTCAGGCTATTCTAGATTTCTGAAATGTTTTGATTACAATTGCAAAACGTGACTGTTTTGCAGGATAAACCTATGACTATACCTATGACTGAGAAATATAATGGCATGTCCACTAAACCATTACTAATATGACAAATAGACCCACCTATAATACTGCGTAACAACCTCCTGCGTCATGTTCTTCGTGGAGTCTGGCTCCTCGACCCTTGCGAGGCCGAAGTCGCAGATCTTGAGCACGCAGTTGCTGTTCACCAGCAGGTTGCCGGGTTTGATGTCCCTGTGCAGGATGCGCGCGGAGTGCAGGTACTTTAAGCCTGGGGAGAATAAGTTTTTTAGTATTGATTTTAAATCTAATTTAGAGCAAGAAAGGTGATTAGGCAACAAAAATTATAAGAATTGTGAGTCTTTTCACACACATTTTTTTGGACACCATTTGGCATTGAAAGTTTTACAATATTTCACATAACGAACAAAACTACGTAGATCTTGCAACGTTATTATTGTGCCATTTTTATTTCAATGTAAGATTTTTTTGCAACTATTGTGGTAATTTTACAATCAACATTCAAAGGAGAAATAAACTGTTTTATTTCCTTCAACAACACATTTCTCTTTACCCACATACACCGTTGGCATAGCACCAACTATACTCATAACTATTCTGCACATACAAAACATTGTCCAACTGTCTAAAACATTAATTTATAGCAAACGCACCAGTATAAGAACACGCTAATACCAAACGAAACCGCTTCTCGGCCGCCGCGGGTGGAATTAATAAAAATCCTATTTCCTCAAACGGTTCTGGAATATTCTGGGGCCAGCGGGACGGCACTGGCCTGTGATATAGCGAGGACATTTTCAGAGCAATAACGTTTCCCTAAGGCCCGGTGCGGACAAAGTTCCGCTCAACTGCGCGTGATAGTAATTGCAAAGCCGCAGAAAATGGAACCAGACTTATTAAAATATAGCCCGAGTTGCTGAGCTCGGTAATCCTGGCCGTTTCTAAAACAGTGTAGAGGAAGCGTTGAACACTATTTATTATTAGTTGTTAGTAGCTCGCAAATGCGCTGCACTTATTGACTGCTCTGAGATACTTTGTTGTTTCAGACACTAACTTAATGGAAACGAATTACCGCTATATCAATGTTCATAGAGCGAACAACTAGTTAATTACTTCTTCAGTATTCATCAAAAGTTAAAGAAGGATTAACGTAGTTGCTTTCGGCAATCATTCAAGCTAGGATTATTTTATATGATAAAGGGAAGTGTCTCCTTTTGGGCTTTGGGATGATGATTTCACATTTGTGTCATACGTGCTACGTAGTACGTGCCTTAGGTAGCAAACCGAGATATTCATAATCTTATTTATAGAACCCGAAACCTCGGTCCTACACTCGCGTACCCGGATTGTCATTTCATATAAATATTAGTTGATCCGGGAAACGCTGTTTTGCTAGGAAACACTTATCACTAAGGATCTTATGTAAGTAAGCATGCATATATAGTGTCATAGAATTATTTGATATCTGTCTGTAGCCACGATGCAAATAAAAAAAACACAGTTCACTATTGATTTACGAAGCTATGTTATCACAACTGAAAGTCCACACCACAAATGTAGGTACCTACATCCCATGCCATACGGTGCAGCTGCTTAAATAGCGCCAGGCTCATTAAACATCGATGTTTACGTTAAATATTCCCATGTTATCACTATTGCGCCTGTCGAAACAGAAATCCAGTCACGCACGGCATGGCGATAGCTTTGAATGAAATATCAACATTTGACCTCATAGGCTATGTATGTACCTATGATTAAAACATCCGTATTATGTGTCATCTAAAGTCTAGTATATTATTCAGAGTTTTTTTTACCGAAGTAATAAACTCAAAAACTAAATAAAACATAAGAATGCTACACCTTTACCCAATAACTTTTTCCAAGGCTATTGTTTTACCTAGGGTCAACCCGGGCAAAGCTATAACATCAATGAATTCTGAGTGCATCAACAAATTACTTTATGACTAAACTTTTTAGATTTTTCTAGAACATTCCCCAACATTTCACTAAGAGAAGCACATTTTATACCTAACATTTGAAACTACACAAGTAGGTACCCCGGATATTCTGTCGGCGCCGTTCGCCAGATTTCCCGCCCATAAATATTAGATGCCAACGTCGCTATATTGTATTTATCAAAATCCGATACTCTCCAAGTTACCGTCGAGTGTGATAAAAATCTTCCAATGATATTTCCCAGTAAATAGGTGATATCCCGACGTCACCGCGTGTGATGCTTTTATGGTGAAATATTTTACATGTCAGGTATATCTTGAAGTGCACATTATTAACATATTTATTTTTAAACCCCCAAGATACGTTGTGTTTGTTTAAACATGACTTCTTATAACAAGATTTTATACTGACTTCTTATAACCTAAAGCATTTGGCCATTTTAACAAACACAGCTGTAATTTCAATAACTCATTCATTATGCTCCATAAAAACCGGTTCGTTTTGTACTTATCATGTACCGTTCTTTCACTATAGGTATGCCATTCTCGCCTATTTCGCAATCCGCAAATGGGATGCGATTAAAACATCAACCACCATTGTAATGCAAAACATCGGACCGCACTCGTTGGCTCCATTTAAATTCGGTTGACTGCAATCAAAACAAACTACGCTCTGCCGATGAATTGTTTGAAATACGCAACATTCTATTTATTTAATCTTGTACGATCTAGGACGCGGTACAAAAACTCATTGTTGCACAAACTAACCATAACAATGTTTAAATGTATGAGAAAGGTGAAAGGTCCAGTTTATGTCTATTTCGACTAGTCTAAACGGTAAGGGCCAGATTAAGCATTTGCTGATGAAGTCACTGATAGCCTATTTAACAATTTGAACGTTCATTTTCATTTATGACTTATCATTTTATTAGACAGATAAGTTAAACAGAACACATCCAGAAAATATGAAACTGACCCATCCTTGTAAGATAGTTATATCCTATTCACATACATTACACACAACTTTTACGGACATGAATACTTTAGTTGCTATACCACACAAAACTGACAAAATTTCTAGGATATCTTTTACCCGGATATCACGACATAGTGCTTATTTATGTACTTTTATTGTTTGTATTATGTATTTCATTGACGGAAAGATTCTGAAGTGATGGAAAACTGTATCCCTAGAGCACTAGTAATTAGTACTATAATATTACAATTTATTGCCTTTTTAATCTGATCACTTTAATATAGAAATCGCAATACAGCAAATACGCATCAACACATCATAACCCCTTGATTCTTTTCCACCATTCCAACTCCTAATGAACTTAGGACCAATAGTTTCAAATTGTTCCCTTGTTCTCAAGAACGGCACGAGCTATGCTTGGAATGTTATCGCGGGGGCAAGAAACACTGCGGTCTGTATACAGTATACAGGTTCACCTGCAAACTGCACTGGGTCCAGTCATTCTACACGGAATGTGGAGCACGCGCCGCTTGTTAATACTTGGAGTACTGTTGGAACAATTTTAAGCATCCGAGCTAATGCTGGTGCCATTAATCGTCTGTGCTTTGCGACGTTGTATGTAGCTGCATGACAAGCTGAGCACGTAGCTTACATCGGATGTCAAATAATATAAGATGCAAAATTTGGCATAACTGTAGCATTGGAAATTATTGAAATATTGTTATGGATATCGTGACGTGATCGTACATTGTAATAAATAAGATCTCTTTACAATCGTAAGAATCCTGCTAATGTCAGAAAATACACATGACAGATAGATATGGACAGATAGAGATACAAACGACAATTCTATGTTTAATCTACCCAGCATTTTATCTATATCGAGACTCCCTTACACTGTCAACATCATCCCTTCTCCATTTATCTGTAACACGTTAGAACGTTTCAAAACAATAACCTCAAAAGGCCGGGCTCCAGTGAGCACGTCGAAACAAATTAACGACAAGTCGGTGCCTTGCGAGTTGCGAGTTTAATTTCCCACCGGGCGTCGGTTTTCACCGCGCGACTTTGAGCCAGACATGCCGCGTTCAGCTGTCCCTACTCCCTTCGTCGCTGACCGAATTTCTAATGAAACGTGTAATGGTATTCCGTTTGCCTTTCGTGACGTTCTACTTCTCTTGATACAGAATACAAATGTAAAAATATTTCTCCGAGTAAAAAGAAGGCATTCGATCCTGTTATATTTGAGCAAACAAAACTAAACGACAGCTGAATTTATATTTAGTGGAATCACTCAAAAAGTACCAAATTTGATTATCCAATTTTCAAGGAAATAATCCTTGCAAAATTATTGAAACTATTTAAAATTAACCAAAATGAATGCCAATAGCATATTATACGCCATGTACACACTGGATGAAATCAAACATCCCCTAACCTAACAGAAAAAGCATCCTAGCATATTTCCACGCATAACGCTGGAGGAACACAAAAAGCCTAGTATATGGGACAATAAGAACCGTCGCATAGCAATACAAGCTGGTTGGCTGGTTGGCTGCGCAGGTGAACGGCCGCGTGCAGCCGACCACGACGTCAGGACTCCACTGAGGACAATGCACTACTAATCATGTATCTCTACTTATAAGGCCGGTGCTACACTCGTGTGTCAAACACCTAATTTAAAGCTGATGGACATCGGGATTAGACTACGATACCAGAGCGAGTATTCTATCGCCACTGTTAAAATCACATTAACTGAATGGTAGCAGCACAGTAGTACGAATCAAGCTTCTATCATTGATTGGTTTCGTTAGTAATCACTAAACATGTTACTTATTAAGTATGGAAATATTTCTCAAGTTATTTATTTACTTAAAAGAATCAAAGTGCATACCTACCGAATATCTTAAAATGTTTATCATTCCTGCAGTCTAGACGTCTTATACAAACGTTACGACCCCAAACTTCAGCACTTGCTGACAAACAATTCCTTCCAAGATACAGACTTTTGTCAACAGAATAAACCTATATAGACTCAACATTTTCGTTTAAGGTGTACCTAAAAGTCGCCTGTTATCAAACAACTTCTTAATTTACTATACCTATGCCTATATAGATAGGTAATTAAGAAGTTCGCCATTTTCAAAACTTGGTACACAAGTAAAGAGTTTCGGTTTGTATAATTTTATGTTATATACTTAAATAGGGTATAAGTATATAACATAAAATTAATATGTGGTGGAATGGTGTATTTAATGTTAGTATTTATTTCTTAGGCATTAGGCGGATTCGAAAGGTTGCTCGCTCTGTATGGATCCGCCTATTAGCTTTTAAAATATTGGCTCTATACATTGAAAGCTTTAGCTTTCGATTGACTGTAAAATAGTTTATTATTATTTACAGATTATCTATCTAATGTACTCAAATACTTTACCTAGGTTTTATTTTTATTTTCAGTGATATCATGCAAAGTCGAACACTACCATTCCGTTTCCCGAAACTAAAACCTCGTGTCGTGAGTGCTATAGCACCGTCATATTACATCGCAGCAAATATTTATCGATACTGCAGCACTCAATACGTCCGTACCGATCAAATCAAATCAATTATCAGCATCACCTGGGCAAAGGAACGATTTTACGCTTCAATATTTTGCCGTCAAACATTTGAGGTAAACAGAGTCATGCACACCAACCCATAGTTTGAGGGACAGCTATGAAAATAACAAATACAAAATATTTATTTAACAAGATATCGATTTCACTGTAACTTGAGACCTTTTTTCATTTTCTCGCAATTTCTAAAAATATACCTTGATAAAATGTCCATACACTTACCATGTACATTTTATAATACCTATACAGTACGTACAATTATATGAAAGCTTTACATTTCATATTATTATATTAGAGGATTTAGAGGTAATTCTCGGGAATTTTCACATTCTCAGGAATTTTAGCAAATCTCTATAAAATTTAACTAAGTCTACCAAAAATGGTTGCTAAAGTTAATCATTTTTTAACATACAAACATTTATTTTTATTACCTCTCCCACCATATTTCTTATTATTTTAATATAATCTATTTCCAATACCTAACAAACACTTCCAAACTAACAAACATAAAACAACAATATCCTCAGTTAAACTTTCATAATTAACGCCCTGCTGCATCAACACCGTTAGGAGAAGCAGTGCCCATCTCTCGTGCAGTTGCACATTATTTCGCTCACTTATGTGATACCGTTATATATTTTTATTTGCCAATTCATTTACATCTCATTTCAATTACATTAACGGTAATCAACAATGTTGCCGAACTTTTATATGTAGGTGTTTTTGGTTGGTATTGTAACTAATGTTTCTTTACTTAGTTTACAAAAAGCTACGAGTATTGTATGCTATCAATTACTTACCAGACTTCAATAATTAAAGAGCGACATATAAATAAATACAACTCTTTTATTATACGTCGTCAATCATCGTACTTCGTAACAAAAAGCGCGATGTAAAATTACAACTTCTAACCATATTACATAGCTTACCGTATTCCCTGAAGTTCATGTTAAAGTTTCGCGAATACGGGACAAGCTAATTGCCATCAGAGCCTAGTTTGTTACTGGTAACTCCCTATAATATAGTTATAAGGTCTATATGGGTCATCGAAGCACTACTGTCATATTTGGAAGTTAATTCAATAATGTATCAATAAGTTAAACAACGTCCTTAGCCTGCGGAGATCACTGCTTAATGATAAAGCCGCATAATAAAATATACTGTTTTTTTACATAATTTTAACAAATTTCCATCATGTATAGTATAGTTATATTGAAGAGGTAAATACATAAACATAGTAATTAAATATTTCCCAGGATTTGACGTATCCTGGGAGATACCAATCTTTTTGCCATGTTATATTCTATTAAAACATGAATCATAAATCATCGTCCATGTTAGAGTATAAAACATAAACACAATATTTGCAATGCGAACAAGCGTGCTACATTGCCATAATTTCGCCCGTCACCCGAGCAAGCTTTCGATAACATCTACATTTTACCGAATAAACTCGATTAAAGCCATAATTTACAAGTTGCTAAGTCAATACTCTACTTTCACGTGCCGTTGTAGAAAGGTTATTTAAATTTCTGTGAAATTCACAATTCAACTACAAAATTGTATTAATTCGAACATTAAAATATCATCTTTTATTAAACCAAGACACACATATACATATTTGCGTAATTAATAAGATATCTGATTCAACTGCTCATTGCCCATTAACATATCCAAAACGACCTAAGTTCATAAATCAATAGAATTAAGGACGCCATTCACGCAACGTTGTTCTCAAAGGATGTGACAGAACACGCTGAGCGCGATAAAGGCCAGCGCACATCATTAACGTCCAACCGAGCGAGCCCATTACCATACCTATTACAGTGCATTTACATCATACGAACATAGAGCTAGAGCTAGAGCAAGTACATTATTTCGTGATCCTTTAGTGTATACGAAGTTTTGTATTCAGTGTTGTACAGTATTAGAACATTGCATTGAAAAGATTCATCGAACGCACCAAGAACAACGAAAGAATGCTCTACGCCTGTTTACACTAAAATAATTGGACATAATGGGGTTAGAATGAGCATTCGCTCGTTTGATGTAAATGCACCATCATAGGCCATAGCATGAGAAAAGAGATGAAAAAGTCCACCATTCACTAGACTACAACCGTAAAGAATATATTGGTGTTTCACTACTACGAGTTTTTGCTAAAGGCACATTTCTATGTGTCGTTTTAGTTTAATGACTTCGTTTGTACGGTGCGGACATGAAAAACGTAATTACTATAAGCAGTATTCTGTCTGAGTTAATTGAATAATTCATCGTTCGTTTACAAATGTTTCCTCGTCTCTAAAATACAGCAAAAAATGTTTAATATCTGCTCTACAGGCATTTTCTGCATGCAGGGTAGCTCTAATAAACATCGAGAAATTTCAAGATTATGTCAATGTTGATACGGCCTTTGAAGCTAAGCAGTGGAGAGAGTAAAAACATAAAATGTTATCTTTAGCCAGGATTATAAGAAGCCCTTAATTTCACGGTATTCATGCGTTACAAATAATTCCATATAATTGCATACACTACAGGGACGACAAATGAGCTATTCGTTAGCACGCATCAAGTACGACCAAATTGCTCACAACAATTTTGCTGAAATTATCGAGCCAAATATGGACGTATGATTAAAACGTTTCATTTAAAATTCATGCATTGCAAACTGTTTAAAACCAAACCGGCGATAAGCAGCGTTGCGGTTTTGTGTGTAATTGGTATTTAAATGATTAGAGACACGTCACTTATTGTATTTAATAAAATATTAAATGATGGATTGATGGACGATTATAGGAAGCATCCATATTGGTATATATTACATTTGATATTTGTTATAAATTCAAAACTAGTATAATAAGATCTGATTCTGACTACATACTCCTTACTTTTTAATTCCTGCCTCTAGCTCGATACAGTGCCAACATACGTATCCAGAAAAAAAAGCAAGTAAAAATGCTCTTAAACTCGTAGGTTTAAGCCGATAGCGCAAGGCGATGCATCCATAAACTTTTTAATTAAACGTTGCAAGTCGTTTTATGAACGCTTCTTTTTCTCCCTTTCCCCTGGGAAGGGGGAAATCTTGGCACGGCGGGAATAATTGCTACAATTAATATTACGGAATCGGGAGTCGACAGGACACTGTGTGACGCTATTCTTTTATCCCCGCTACGGATTACATTAGCATGCACACTGCTGTCGTAGCTTAATGTTGGGCGAAATTAGTTTTTGTTAATGTGTGCTCTGGATGGTTTTAGGGTGTGCATAAAAACTTTTTAAAAACAGTCACATACTCGGTGATAAATATTTTTTAAATCACGTTAAAAACAGGCGCTATAACTTAATTTCACTGAGAGATGGCTATAAAAAAAAAAAAAAAACCTTCTAATGTAGGACTTTAACTTTTATACGCGAATCGATAAATTGATATACCTACGTATGGAATATAATACTGAATGGTAGTTCATCCAAATTTGATAGCACTCTCAGATATATTGCTTCCAGAAACTACCACAGCATAGTTGAAACATTAAGGTTTTAGTGCCCTACGTTTGCAGTATCGGGTACTATAAAACGTGTGTCGAAAGCATCTGAAGCTACTCGCCCATATCAACAGAAAGAAACGTTTCATTTCGTCCGTCGTTATTGAGCAAAACTTCCCTTGTATATATGAATTGTACAAGTATGTGCATGCGTAATGAAAAAACTTTACATCATAAGTACGCGTTATTAATCATCTTTACCTAGAATCGACATTAAATCCACTTCACGTTATAAACACGAATCTAATAACGCTATCTGAATAATTTCTTAGGCAAGATTTATTACCGTTATATTGGTTTGCTCGAGTAATATTAGTTTCACGCGCATAAATAATTATACATATTACGATTAACTCATAAACCAAGTTTGTACTTTCTTAAATTCTATGTGATCGGCATTCGTTGATATTACAACATGTGCAGTATTATGGCTCGCTGGGCGCTAACCAATATTGATTTTTAATCACAGTTCATTATTTCTTTACCTACTTAGAAACAAACCCTTAATTTTATGTCTCATATTCCTAGTGTTATTCTCCAATGATTCGCTCAAAAAATAATCGATTGCGACTTAGCGAGCGACACTGTTCAATATTAGTTGTTAGCTAGTTGAAGCTTATAAAAACACATCACATTCAACATTGATACACGAATAATTATTTTTTACGAACATAGGCAGGTACTTAATCTACATACAAAATCAAATAAAATTACACATTACATTTACACTCGTTCTACAGAAGCTGAAAAATTCGTGTGCGCGTCAAGATTTGCATGCCAAAAAATGAATTCAAAGAAATGAGACTAACTTAAAAGGGGAGACCGGGCAAAAAAGCACCCTCTCGGCTCTTACCTCTGAGTATTTGGTACAGGAAGACTTTGATGTGGTCGGCTGAGAGATGTTGCGGGGACACGATGATCTTGTGCAGGTCGCTTTGCAGTAGCTCCGTGATTACGTAACTGTATGCGCTGGTTAAGGAAACTCTGGTGTGTAGTTCATTATTAAACTAATTGTGATAATGCTTTCGTTTATAACTGGTGCGTTGACGCGGTGGTTACTTAAGGTTTGAATTAAATCAATCATAAGAAATACAAATTTCGATAAAAAAAACATCAAAGGGTATCAAATTTTTTATACCTACTATTGCTTAAAATAGAGTAAACAAAAGACAAACAAAACATATAAGCTTATTACAAGAAAACTTTAAAATGTGATGTCAAAACGGCTTTATATTTGAAGACGTATACAAATTAAAAAATAAAAAACATTGATGTAGAATGAATTTGAAATTCGGATTCATTCCAAGTTTACAATTAGTATTACGTAGTATTAGTATTACAATTAGTAACCCTAACCTCGTCTAACGAAAAGCGTAACATAAAATTACATTTAGAGGCGAAACGAAAAGGCTTTGAGACTAAAAATAATTATTTTCTAGGGCTCTCTGCAGTGCGGCAGTTTAACCTGTGCGTACTGGCCGGCGGCGGCGCTAATGAGTATAAAACCGACCAAATTTAGTTAGTATCGAGCGGGCTTTACAAACGCCGTGGTAATTTACGCCCGCGCGGCTGACGGCACCCGACATCCCCTCCGAACGGCACAGATATGGAATGTTAAATAGCGTTCTAGAACATGATGGAACGCTTTTGAAAAACCGTTTAAAATTTTCAACCATTCGATTCGAGCTATTAACTCATTTGCGTATAGTTTTTAGTTTCGAATCGATTTATTATTAAAAGAGCACTTTCAAAAGGGAATAGAGTATTATATTATTGCATTTTGAAAACAGAATCATATATTCTATTTCATATGCGAATTCTGTGTGTAGTCGAGCCTTTATGACATCTTTGTTTCTTTTTGGTGCACTTGAAACAGAAAGCCAAGAAACTTACAAAGACACAGGGAATTATTTAGTTGTTTCTAATTTGATGTGCCGTGAATGTCTCTGCTAGTAATAGGACACAATATGTATTCAAGTTCATTCATTAATTATGAATTTGTTAATAATGGACTTTTCGGTATTTCGGGAGTTCCAAATGTAGCACGTTATAAAATAATATATTAAAAAAATAGGCTGGCCGGTGTGGCAGTTACTTCATGCATTTTTTGTACATAATGACACAAATATATATTGGTAAAAGAATCGTAGGCATCAAGTTATCGTATAAAATATATTCAATAATTGAAATCATGTATTTCCATACATGTTTTTAAGTACATTTCCCAAACACCATTCAAAGACCATTTTTATTCACAGTACTTCAAATAATAAAAATAAACAAGATTAACCTACAATAAACGTAAATAATTTCGGTCCGCAATTTCCTTAAACATCAACGAATATAAAAAATAGCTGGAGGGCACATAAAAATGTTGCGGGTAGAAATAAAAATGGTTCGCCGCTTGAACATACATCAGAGGTCGGGTCCCGCGAGGCGGTCCGTCACGGCGTGACGCAAGAAGTGGCCGTTGTTACGCTGTTAACACTCCAGTGTTTGTTGAGATTCTTAAACTAAGTGTGATTGTTTATACATAATATGTAATTCCCTTTATAGCCTCATGTAACGCTGATTTCAGCACAATCATATAGTTATGAAGTAGAAGTCAAATATCATAATATATTTACATCAATAAAACCCTTTGATAGACAAATTATTAGGTATCCAAAGGATTATATCCTAAAGTAACGTATACAAAACTAATCATGAATAAATAGCGTACCTACTTGTTTCATTTCAGAGAAATAAACTACCACCAAGACACAATAAGAACTTCAAATAAAAAATAAATAAATAAAATTATCATTACAAATAGTGCGTCAACAGGACCTTCTACAGATTTCTACAGATAAACGCTAAGTCCCCATAAAATCTTGATAATACTACAAATAAGCCAGCGCGCAAACTTTCACAATTACATTCAGGACACGTTCAATGTAAACTCCTGTTGAAATATTATAGTATAAGTACCCGCTAGTACCTATAGTATTAAATTATCTGTGGTATAAGGATCTCCCGCGGCGCCGGCCAGCTTTACCCAGTTAATAATTTACTAATGTGCCCACTGCCCATTTCGAAACATAACAAACAAACATATAACTTTTAGATTCAATTGCAACTCATCTGCATATATACGCGTCTATGAATTTTAATCGTGGGATGGGATACGTGTAACATATTAGTATTTAATAATTAAACGCTTTACTTATAACGGTTTAAAGTCGCAATTTAACTAAGTGCGTATTAAAACTCTGGCAAACCTAGAAAACCATGCTAATAATACCAAGAAAGTGTTTGAAAAGTATAACCTTAGGGTAAATAATTAATATACGATTTATTATTAAGTCTACTTAAAATACCATTAGGAAAAGATATTCGTCTTTGCATATATTCATACTGCAAAAAATAAAGGTATAGACCCAAGTATTATAAGTGTAATTAATCACACCACATGGATCCAGTCAAATAAATATATTAAAAACATGTCCCTTATGTCAACCATATCGACAGGAACATTTATTAAACTACTTTATTACCTACAACGTTGTTTTTATTATAAGAAATAATATAAATGAAGTACTTAAGTACTTATACATGCTAAAAAAAATCGCATTCCACACAACATTTTCAGGGTCAACATACAACATACAAAAAATATCAAAAACGACAAAAATGAAATATTCGACGTAGAAATAAATAAATAAACAAAAAACAACGTGAAACTGTGACTAACCAAATAGGGAAAAACACGTTTGGCAAACGAAAGCGTGCGTCGTAAATGTTTACTGTGCTATATTTCAGCATTTAACCCACATCCTGATATATTTAACTCGTTTATAACACAAAAATAGGGATACTGCTTCTAATGAAACAGTTGCTTTATGAACTTTATCTAGGATGTAATCATTTTCAAAGTTTATCTATTGACAAAGTTTATATATTGTTGTAGGATCGAAATAGGACAAAGGCTACGAATTTATTTTAACGAAAGAACAGATATGAATAATAACAACAAAGTAAACCATTTCCGTTGTTTATTGACATATTTTCGTACAAACATAAAACATTTGCACATAAACAACTGAATGAAATATACTAGATAATAATAAATACGTTATTCTCGAAATAGATTTAATTACGAACGAAACATTTAAACCTGCATCTGTATAATCTTAATACTATTATAAAGGCGAAAGTTTGTATGGATGTATGTATGTATGGATGTATGGATGTTTGTTACTCTTTCACGTAAAAACTACTGAAACCGATTACAATGAAATTTAGCACACATATAGAGGGTAACTTGGATTAACACATAGGATAGGTTTTATCCCGGAAATCCCACGGGAACGGGAACTATGCGGGTTTTCCTTTGAAAATGCGGGCGAAGCCGCGGGCGGAAATCTAGTAAAATTATAATTGTTAAGACGTTTTACCCATTCGCTATCCTTTCAAGAAAGAAAAACAAAGACCTTAATCCCCTGACCATAGCACTAAACCCAAAGACATTATGACGATTAAAAAATGCCGTAACAACTAGCAAGTCGCAAGAGAGGGAGAGGCGAATAAAAGCAATTGTCTTGATTCACGAGCACCGTCAGACGCGGGGACTGCGACAGTTTCCGAAAAGCAAAGAAAACCTGAGTACTTGTAACTGTAAGCGTCTAGGGGATGCGCCGATGGGGGTACCTCGGTAATTATTTACAGAGGGGACCCTCCCACCGCCCGTGCTCCAAAGGGTACAACTATTTGAGAGCATTTGTGACTTGTTGCGTTCACTTTATAATTGTTGCTGGAGCGGCTCGAGCAGTTTTAGTATTAACCACTTCACATAAACTACGACTATTACGACATCTGCTGAATAACTTTATGTTGGAAGAATACAACAAAGAATTGAATTCGCAAAATTCTTGTTTCGTCATTGATTGGATAGATAGCCACAAACAAATACCCAGTTTCAAATACGTAAATATTTTTACCAAAACTATAGACCCTATTGGTTAATAAATACTTCACACATAAATTTCAATTTGGTTAATGCTGCTCTTTGACCATGAAGTTAGTTCTATACTGCATTATTGTGACAAATTTCCGACAACCATGTACCAACCATATCAGAACAAAATACTTTTAAAATTCCTACAAACTAAAGCTCTCACATCCCTTTCCCCTCTACACCCACACCACATCTATAGATTTTTTCATACCGTTTCCTCCATTCGAGGCACACTTGTATACGCCGAGGATATTACGACCGGATACGTCGCAGCTGTGCACCGGCATCACATCGCTCGACACGTCAGCCGACAAAAAGTCCTCCTACAAGCTTAGTTTACTGACAGAATAGTGCATTTAATTGTAACAGAACATCGAGCATTCGCAGTTTTGAAATTGTGTCGAATTGTAATAACCAACGAGCATAATATTAGGTACCATTTTACCAATCAATTGTGAATGCAAGGTACAACGAAATGTTAGAGTTGCAACTTGCAAATGGGCATTCACTTTGAGGAACAGCGAAAAGAGCGTTGAGCATTCGTATAGTAAACTAAAACATTTATTCAACGATTAGATTTCGTTTAAAAGCGCTTTTGAATAGTCTAAATCCAGAAAATAATAATTTACCGGTAACCTTAGATTACATAGAAATGTTCGACAAAATTCTCTAGTTTAAACCCGCCCTTATGTAAACTTGATCCTCCTTTCTATGACAAGCAAGTCAATGACGTAGCGCGTGATGAATTATATAACAAAGGCAGGGAAAGGTCAGGCGGAAAGGAAAAGGAATTGTACGTTGCGAATCATTGTTAATGAGAAGTAATCATATCAAATGAGCTTACTTAAAATTAATTTATATTTTTCTTGGTTTACTTAAAGCGGAAATATAAGACGATATGAACATTGAAAAACCTACAAGGCAAAGCACAGAAAGGCAAGGAAATCTATCGATTTCAATACAAGGTCGTAAAAGGATAAAAATCAATTATAATAATCTATTTTCTCATGATAAAGCTGAACAGTTAATACCAGGAATACTGTATCAATCTTGATATGATAACATATTATTACACATGAGCGACCAAAACTAGTTCAAGAGAAAATTGGCCAAAATACTTATGAAAGTCATTAACGGACCTCTTATCAGTCAGTCACAGTTATAACCGATAAATTCTGAATGTTATATGAGAATATTACGCTCTAAATAAAATCTATTTTTAAATCGTAAGTATACATATTTGGAAATGTGAATGCAAATACAACGGTTTAACAAAGTTAGTATCGCAGAATATCTAAAATGATGCTAGAAATATACTTTAAAAAAATTAAGATGAGATGCCTTCTATTAGAATTCGGTTGTTGCAAACTTTAGCGTTAGCGATGCGAAAGAAATTATAATTTCACAAAAACATTGTGCTCGTTACGGCAAAGTTAAAATATTTATATCCGAGTGCAAAAACAAAGAAACCGTTTTCAGAATTGCGTTACTTATATCCGTAGTCCGTACCTACTATGTACATCCTTAAGAAACTTCTAAACGGAAACTTCGCGGACTCGAAGCTGCGCATAAATTTGAAAACTCTTTGTGAAGGATCCTCACTGATGACTGAAATTGTTGCTAAAAGTAAACTCGATTTGAGCGAAACAAATTCCAACTGTGACTCACTTTCGAACCGAGTCCAAAAAGACTACAAAATGAAGGGCTTGAGAGACAAGTGTAGGCATCCATATGTGCCTATGTTTCACAAAGGAATATTACATGAATGAATATGAATCGAAACAAGCGACCTGGAAAAATTCGTTTAGCCGATACGAAAGATTTCAAACATACACAAAAGCCCCGCAGAATCATTTTATTCGAAGCTTATCCTATTATGTCCACTTTAATAAAATAAAATATTTTTTCTTCAAAAAAATTCCGCGCGGCAATACATTTAATACGAACAAACCTTTAGAAACTTAATACATTAAATCCTACATATACAGAACAAAAACCTATTAAAACATGTTTTTGTTATTCCATGGCCTATCTTGATTTACGGGTCACAGTATTGGCGATAGAGGCAATTTCCACAAGCCCTTAACGCAGCAAGGTTTCAGATCTCATTTAAAAGGAAAATTATTGTTCCAACTACAATAGGTAGCATTGCATCAGAGCATGAGCTCGTAAGTTAACGTTTCATGAATATTCTCTTAACATGCATGTCGTAAAATGTAGCATCTCGGCTTTCTTGTCAACATTCTGAACGAAGAATGCGCCACATAGAGCAAACACGTAAAAGATGACATTGACGGATCATCGCCCCCGCGCTTCGCTACCAGTCGACCACGGGTTCGATGGATCGATGGCACCTGTTTAGTGATATCGGTCAATCTAATACAAGATAGGCAAGATTGAGAACGTTACCGTGTTTTCTAATGGTCAGATATTTACATATTCATATGATTGCAATAACTTCAGCTGTAGATATCAAAATGCATACTGATACGAATTTTCAATAGTTAAGATTTTTGTGTGAGTTTGTTGTGTTTATGAGTCATTCAATTTATATCCTAAAATGTGTGTTTGAGCTTTCTTAATATTGCGATTAATACGTGTCTAAAGAGTTTTATATGAATAAAGTCGTCAGCCTTTTCTATAGGAGATTTTTTACATAGTACGAGCGTCTGTTATGAATAGTAGGCACGCACACAATGGACAAAGCGTGTGTAAATACCCCATATCGAGAGAAATCTATTACAGTAATCGATTGTGTCATTTTTCAACTGTGACGCGCATTATTAAAGTGAATATATGCAATATTTCACAATGTGGTTTCAATTCAATAGATTGGTTATCACTAATTTGTTATCACATAAACAATACTCATCGATTTGTCTTATAGTTTTAATATAATCGGTACGTACATTATGATATATTTTACATTCTACATCAATGTTATCATGGATTTATTTTCAGACTGCGCAAAAAACAGTTAATTTCATTGAACCAAACACGGGGTAACATCGACCTACACGTACCTATTCCTACGACCTATATACATACATTTCTACGTATAAACCTATACATATATAATCCCGTCTTATCGTACGTGCGGATTTACGAAAGCGCGAACGGACAAAGGCACTACGACAGTGACGGATCAGCCGTGTGACTCACTGGTCAGGAAATGTGCGGACGCCGAAACGTATCCGCACCAGCGCTTACATGCACCGGGCACAAACTGTGCACGTTTAAATACAATTTCCATGTCTAGGATACACTGTTTATATGCATAAATGTGTATCTATTTGAATATAGGTACATATGGTTGTATTGCATAAATGTGTAACGTAGACTATTGTAATAATAATTCAGGTGTATAAAGCGTTTCAAATTGAAACAGCAATATGAATATTATGTTAACACTGAAATAGTTAGTAATATACGGCAACGGAATATGTTTACTTGGAGGCGATTAATTTTAAGTGATAGGGTCGTTCCGTGAAGTTGTTTATCAAATGCATTTGTTATAATATCTTTTGTACTATCGCCACTAATATGACAAAAAACGCTATCCAATAGCACTAATTAAACAACATACAACGAACTCAAACAGAATTTCAGACAAAAACCATACAATACGTATACATCATCATTACTCAATACTTTATCCGAACAGTACGCCCATCACACAAGTATGAGGTTTAAACAGCGGGTTTAAATAAAAAACCACTTTACTGAGTTACATACATATCAATACAGTACAATTTAAAATGCGGTTCTGTCTTCGCTGGCTAGGAAAATCCTGGTACCTCAAACTAAGGTAAAAACATGGTCTACGTGTGTTGGCACTTGGCAGGTTTATTTGATAGAATCAATCAATGTCGCGTCTCGCAAAGGAAACTCATTCGACGCGATGCCAATCGGGAGGCAGAACCGATATTGTAATCTTTATATTATAAATCATCTACGTAATTACTGTGTACTCGTGTTAACGATGATTGCTATTTCCTTGCGTTCAATTATACGGAACTATATATGGTGAATGTGATTTTTTATCTACAATAAAACAAGCCTTTTGTAAGTAAGGATGGCAGTATTTAATTTCCTAGCAGGTAGTGTGCACACATAATATATTAAAAACCTACAAAAGAACTGAGAAATCTTTCAACTCATAAGATCGTCAGTCACATAGGAAACTTCTTACTAATTTCATACCACAAACTTATTCTATACACACAACAAAATGTTCGACAACTAAGCAGCCGTCCCATCAGGAACTGGAAACAAGTAACAATTTCCTAGCCATTTTTCCATCGCAGTAATAAATTATAGAATAAGTACGCGTCTATCTACAAAGACGCCCGCCACCGACGCCGCGGAGAGACAAATTTCCGCCTCAGAATTATCAGGATGCTAATCTAGACAATGGAAATTCACTTAAGGGGAAATAAAAACACATTCTGCATCACCATCTGCATTCATAAATTTTCGAGCAGCTAGAACTGCGACGCAGTTATGACATATTTTTAAATTGTGCTCTAAGCTCGGGGATTTCAGTTCAGATTTGCTAGTTGCATTCTGGGTAAAAGTTCACGTAGGTATAACATGTAAGATTCGTTACGTAATTGCAGATATGTAGTAACAAAAGAGGCCAATAAAAGTTACAGTAAAATCTTTAACAATAAATAATATTTACATCTTAACCTTTACCTATTTTAGGATGTATTGTGACTAGTTAAGCTTACAAATAAATAATTATCGATAATTAAACTTGTCCATCCAAATACAGCCATAATAAAATAGGATCCCGATTCATTAAAACCGCTGCTATAAATTATAGCCGTCCAGCCAAGCGAGACAAGATATTTAAATGAACAAAACCACCTCGTATTTAACATTAAACAATATCGACGGTACAATATTGAAAACGTTTCGTGTCCACTTCATTATGCGCGTCTTACCGTCGTAAACAACCCGACTCGTGTTTAATTATCAATGTAAATTACAATCAGAATAGGCAGGAAAAGTCCGCCTTTGAAATGGCCGGGTGAAATTGGTCACCGGTCTCTTGGACCGCAATAATTTCATCCAAGTTCGGGGAAAGGCTCGACCAACATTAGGGTCCAAGAGCGAAATACCAGTTTCCGTTCCACTGGCATGATGTATAGAGATAGATATTTTAGGGGTTCTGTTAACCCACTTTGCGACTTCAACGTGATCCCTTTCGGTACGAGTGCGATGTTTACATGACACACGACTTATTTTTTCGACGGATAAAGGTTTTTTTGAGATACATTTAACATCAAAGAGCTTTATGATTATTAAATGTGCGTGACAACACGTATCTTTCAAATGAGAAATTATTAAGCTACATATGTGATCCTACAAATCACAATAACATTTTCCCTGTTTAAAACATGTCATTCGATTTACAACTGAAAGCACAGACAAAATAGAGGCTAATCCAAGCAACTGAATAAACATTTCATCCTCCCGCGCTAATGAGACTAAAATAGCAAATACACAACCTTCGCGAGCCGCAATGAAGTCACATCAGGGACGTTTATCTACAGCCTATCGGGCAAATTTCCAAGGCAAGTGAGGGGGCAAGTGAGGGGGCAGCTGCGGGGGCAGGGGGGCAGGGGAAACTTTAGAGGCGCGCCAAGATGCCTCTCCGGTCATCTTGTGCCAAGTACTGTATAAGCCGCTTACAGATTTATTTATTTACACAACCATCTTGCAAACTGACGACGCACGCACTATTCTATAACCACATAATAACTCAACCTCACAAGTCACAAATGAACATAATCTGTTTTGTCTTATCTGGAAAATTAACATTTTACTATAATAAAACGTACCTACAAATTTGCATTAAGTATTGTTGCAGGAGCAGATTGAAAAATGCATTAAATTCAAAGATTTTCATCACAAACTACCAATATTCCCACCAATCTATACCTATCACAAATTTCGCAACAAATCCAATAAATTACTTTAATATAATCCGTCGAAACGCACCTCACCAATGCGATATTAAATTATGCCCAATTCTGACAAACTCGATCCGTTCGAACGTTTTCCCATTTCATTAAATTTCGCAAATATTGTAATAACACGTCCGAGCTCGGTAATCCGGATGCAAATTGGACCAATTTAATGAGGAAATTTGAATGTGTGTTGCGCTAAATTAATCGATTATCGATTGTTGACATTGTTTAAAAGTGCTCGATTGTTTTATGTATCCAGCTGATGTCGGTTCGTTGCAGTTTGGAGGACGATGAAACACGTACGTTACAGAAATCGAGCTAATTTTACGAAACTATTTATTACTACTACTACTTATGATCTTTTGAAAAATTACTTTATTTTCAAAATAATAACCTTTTTATGATAACTATAAACAACAGTCAAGTACCTACAGTCGTCAGTTTTAAAATCATTGTACAATGCAAATAGGTTTTAAAACGTTTAAATTTCTGAAACTCTAGCATTTAACAAACCATACAATAACCAGAATTATATTGATATTTAATAAATTTCTACTCTTACAATTTCTTAACTCCAACAAATTCTACCCACGCGTATTTAACCTCATCCAGTAAAAGTATTCATTAAAATAAAATTACATTTACCCCATGTTCAAGAGTATTGTAACTTGTTATAAATAATTTCGCTCAAAGATATTACTAATTTTCAAAGAAATTATACCTTGTTATTATGATATTAGTCTATAATTTATGAATAAATTCAGTATAAATTAGTCAAGAATCGGTGATGGCTTAAACAAAATTACTGGTAAGCTTTTCATTATATTCCATCATCACTTAATTCAAATAACACTTAGTATTAAATGATACTAAGATAAAATTACCTACAACATTTATCTTGCTAATTTGTTTTAAAGACACGTTTATTTCAACTGCTCCGTGTGTAAATCTTTCAAATAATGAAATTAGCTTGAACATGAACAACTATTTCCCGCGCTTTAACTCATGTTTCTTATGTGTTTCTTATATCAGTCTAGTGGGAGATGAATTTCCTCTACCTATTCCTATATAGGTACTCAGATTCAGATATCATACAACTGGTGTTTGCGTTACTGGAGAAATATGTACGCATAAACTGAACAATATATGACTATTATATCAAGGACAGTTAAGTTTTGTCTTTCATTTCGTATACCAATTAGTTTTACAAAACTTTTCTTCTCCATAGATACTGCTTTCCGAATCGGTGGTAAATGTTAAAAATACTATGTAATGACGATTCGAAAGTGCTACTAAATAGTAGTCTAATTGAATAAATGAATGTTTGAGTTTGATTTTGAAAACATTTTTGTATCTTCTATCTTATCTACACCAAGAAGAAGCTCAACATTTCTGCAATATTTTTTGTAAAGCTTAACCCCGTTTATGGAATTACTCCTTAACCTTTTAGGAGGCGCGAGGTCATTTGAAATGGTTTTTCCGCGTAAATGTTAAAACCCAACGTACATTTTACTAAGTAAATAGACTAATTGACATTTAAACGCCTGTACTCTCTATTTAGATAAGATAGAAGGCGGATATTAATTTTAAAAACGTAACTAATAAAATCATCTATAATTTTCCTTTGTCTTACTATTCTTATGAATCTGGGTTTGGTCGAATGTATGTAAACAATTTTTCGAGTTCATAGTAAAGCCAGGAAAACAAAAATATAAAACTATTTATTGGATTATGAGCAGATTATGAGCAAAACGCAGACTTTAATCATAACAATAAGAACGTAGATGTAAATACGTAGCGCAGAACGAAGTAGCAATTCATAAGTTTGGCTCTACCTAACGCGCCTAACCACGTATAGGTTTCTACCTAAAGTCAGCAAATAAACTAATCGCAGTTTCAGCCAACCAGACATTTCAGTTAACAAACTGAACTTAGCACGAGCGCACAAAAACAATACACATCTGTCGGTAACGGCCTTTGGAAAAAAGAGTAAATCCAAAACGATTTGCAGCACTTTTTCCGGCTACAGTGGTTCACTTTTTGCGAACAAAAACTTGGAAATGGCCAATATATGAGTATCGTGAACGCTATAGTTTTGGTTATCAATATATTAATACGTGAAGCAAAAATTTTGTCGATATACAAAAAATTCGTGGACAAACGAGTATGATGGTTTTGACCGAATTTCAACAATTGGTTCATTGCTGTATGGGCGAACACCAGTTTAAATTACTAAAAAGTAAAATAATAAATTTCTGATTCTTAGATACACGTGACTTATAATTGAGGAAATATATTCCTCCTCTTTTGCAATAAGGACAAGCTTAACAATTAATTAATTGTTAGAATTTTATTGCTTAGTGATAAGCATATAAGGACAATTATTTAGCTTGAATAATTCAATTGAAATAATAACAATTAATAAGTTATTTCATAGATCTCAATGTTCATAGGAAATTAAGATTTATTTACGTTTCAAATACTTAAAAAAATTGTCTTACAACCACATTCATTTATTATCAGTAGGTACGCATTTTACTAAGGGCCGATTTTTCAATCCATAGTTAAAACTTATCCGGCCAATAAAATATTACACGATAATATTAAAAAGTCACCCGTAAACTGTCAAAGGCGGCCAAAGAATACATTTTTGAAATGGTAGTTTAGTACGTTATTCGACGAATAAGTATTAACCAAGGATTGCAAAATCAGCCCTTAATATACTTTCAGGGGCAAAATTGAATAAAGTTTAGTACAAAAGAAATAACATCATAAGGTATGGCACGCAAGCTGAGCAAGAAAGCATCTCAAATTTAATCTAAGCTAGACCTTCAGCGTAGTCTGAATCCCGTGACACAAACGCGTTAGTAAAATAACTTGAATATATTCGGAGGCTACACTGTTCTACTTTATGCTTGAACCGTCTCACAGAATGTTACAATTAATAATAATTAATGAACATAGTTTAAAAAACACGCTTAAACTCATGAAATTGTTGGATTGACACGGATCCTTGTTAAGTTTACAAAGTTTGAGTTAAATCTGTCCGTTTAATGTGGATTAAAATCGACTCAAAAGAAGAAGGTTATATATACAAACATACAAATGAAGGTAATAAAAGCGTGTTAAAAGGCATGTCCCTTAATAAATTAGAATGTCTCTAGATCTCGAGAAAAACCATGAAATTCGCATGTAATGTAATAGCATAGTAAATCAAACTAACGCATAAACTCTTGAATAAAACACGGCAATAAAACGCACTAATATCCATAAATAACGTCGATGCAATGGACGGATATGCGATAAAGTTCATGGTGCCATTACTAATAGTATATATATAGTATTATATTATCTGTGCTATAACGAAGGACTCGAGAAATAACATAAATGTTATTTACCCGATTCTTTCACCTTAAACGCTCATGCGGTAAATAAAGCCAAGGTTTAATGGTCCGCAAAAGGTCTTAGTACCTACGCTATTGACGTAGTATTTTTAAATTAAAAAGGAAAATGGCGGCACGTGTTTTCTTAATGACCGTCAGCTTTGAGCATGTTATTTAGATCATTTATAAGGAAGCCTCATGAAAATTGTTTAATTTGAAATTTATATTATGTATCGTCGAATGGCTGTAACAAGCTTATAAAATAAGAATATAGCTGCACACTTCAAACATTCCCGACAAAAATAATACGTATAAAATAAAGTTTAAGATTTCAAGATAACAATACTCAATAGCCTTTTTAAATTTCCCTTTGCTTTCCTTGAATTTTAAAAACATGCGATATAATTAATTTGACATTACCTACTGCTGCTGGAATATTCATAAGATTCATACTTTAATAATAGAAATGTCCATTATTTATACTTACAATGTTTTATTCTGTGTCGTAACATGAATGGATAAATTAACGCGATTAATATACTACAACAAATAATATGGATTATAATAGACTAGCATTCCGCCCGCGGCTTCGCCCGCTTTGTCTAAAATGTAATAAATTATATACTAAAACCTTCCTCTTGAATCATTCGATTCGATCTTACATAGGGACATAAGGACAGAGAAAGCGACTTTGTTTTATATTATGTAGTGAAGCTTTGTATAATTTGGGCCTAAAATAGCTTTAATATTTTACGGGATTTCATGTAACTTTTTAACGAATATTTTGGGCCATAAGTGTCGAAATTTTTACACTTTTATAGATATGAAACTAAATATTTAATAAGAAGCACCTATGTTGAATAAGTATGTAACTGAAATTCCATTTATACAAGAACAAAAAGAAACTTTAAAAGAATAATACAAGGATTTTAAAAGTTATGCCAATTCAGGTTGAAACAAAAGACATTATGTAATCAGAGGTCATGACTAATATGTAAATTAGGTTTTTATCAATTCCTAAAAATAAATAATTTACTGTTAATATTAGCACAAGTATTAATAATATTAAAATAAACACATACGTAACTCTTAACTTAAATGATAATTACCTACAGCCCGTTTCAAAACTTCTGGATATGCTTCATTTAGCTTATCTATGACTGAATATCTATCAGGCTATCAGCGACTTTATCAGCAAGAAATACTGGCCATTAGACTGTCTCAAATTATAAGAAACATTTCTAGGTATACAATATACATATGACGTTACCTACTATCCAAAAATTCAGAACTTTTGAATGCATCTTTCTTAAAATGAGTGAAACCTCTTTGCAATTAATTCCAATTAATTAGTGCACGTACAAAGTAAACGGACTTGAATTCATATGCAAATGTTTACCTCTTATATTTAATTTCGTTAAGTGCAAGGCCTGTAGTTACCTACGAACGCAAAAGTCCTGTTTAATATTCCATACGGAATGGAACTTTTACCTAATGTGAATTTGTATAGTTTTATTGTTTACTAGCTTACCGCCCGCGGCTTCGCCCGTTTTGTTTAAAACCTAAAATTATAAAATATTATAGTCTTAGATCATTAAAACCTTCCTCTTGAAACACTCTATCTATTTAAAAAAAACCGCATCAAAATACACAAGATTTAAGCATATAAAGGGACTTAGGGATAGAGAAAGCGACTTTGTTTTATACTATGTACCTACCTAGTAATTAACTGCAAATGTAGTTTTAGATCAATAAATCTATTATGTAGGAATGATACATCCATATGTAATTTGAACATGCAACATATACACGTGGGAAGAACATCAAATGAGACGAAGGCGAAGAAAACAAAACGATTCATTTAATTACTATTTGACGCGATATCTTGGTCACACTGAGATTTGTCATTTGACACACTCAATGAAAAGAGTATATTTAATATTTATCTTAGTAATCACAACTCAACAACCGAACGAAAAAATTACACCCAAGCTTAAAGACATCAATTCCTCCTTGACATCACAACGAATAAAGACATATAATTTAGCAATAGACAGTAGCAGACTAATATTTTAAGCGGCCCACCCTTGAAATCACGGCAGACATGGGGGCCCCGCTATCGCCGGTAATTACTTCGAGGTAATGCTATAGGGGACTCTCAGACAATATATTACCCACATAATTCAGCAAAAACTTTTTCATTTTACCTAGCCTATTGTCGAGTGACACTTAATTACGTGAAACAGACGAATGACTACGAACTATTTTCATATACTGTCTGCTTCATGATTGTAAAAGGGACGTCAATACAAAATCATTAGGTAAAAGAGAAAGACAACAAATGTTACTTACTATTTGCTAGTTGAACAGCGTCTTCACAAAATCTCGCGAGAATAAAATATAAACTTTAACACTATCTGTTTTATTTTAATTGTTTTACACTGTCTCTGAATGTTGACATCATTCAACATATTATATTCAATCAATGTAATATATTTTCGATAGTCAGAAGGGCAAACGGTCAACGAACTCTAGGTACCTATACAGTATACACCTACCTACAGCACGACAGCAGATATTATGTCAACAAATCATAAAAATATATCGCTTCGATTGCAGCCGATGAATCATCGAAGTGTCGCGGACCTTGCGTGATAAATTTTACGGCTTTTTAACCGCGAAAAAATAATGAAATTAATTATAATAGTCATATAACTACTATGATAATTGAAACAAAGAAACAAGCAAAAAACAATCATAAAACAAACAATAATATGCATTAACAAAACATAAAACTTTCTATATGGCTACCTATTTTTATGTGTATTTATTGCTACCCTTTTTAATAATTACAGTACCTATAGTAATAGACAAAAAAATTTTTATATAAAAAAGGCATTGGCTCCGTTATTTGAAAAACGATCGACACGACAAAAAAGTTGAACCAATTAAGCCAAGAAAAGATTGAAGAAGACTATTATTATAAAAAAATGATCGTATACAATGTTAACAATAGACTTTAGTAAAATAGCTGTATATTATGCACGCTATTTTCAATTTAAAAAAAATATTCTAAATACTAATTCTATTCGACATGACAACTTAAACCGGCTACCTACTCACATAGCTGCAGCAGGGGCAATTTTGAAATTGGACTCTTAATTGGCTCCTTAATTTTGATGTAAGCAGGGGCAATTAAGAGAACAACTGAAATTGTTCCGACCGCCGACCAACCGAGATTATTCCAATATTGCCCATGCGGCAGGTACGTGAGTAGCCGGCCTTAGGAGCCCCTCTGTATCTCGTTTAGTTTTAGCTGCCTCGATGTAGTTGCGTCCTATTTTATTCGACAGATTAGATCTGGCCAATTAGTGCATTTGATACAAGTACTAAATGTATCCATTTTATGTATGTTAAAAGCTATTCAAACCAAAACAACATTTTATCTTTAATATATCGCCGTTACATATCTACCAAATCTTCTATAAAATAACCGTAGAACAGATATAAAGACGTAAATTTTACCCGTGAACTTTCTTAAAAACTACACTAAATTATCCATTTCTATATCAAAAAACACTTCTTTTAGGAAACTCAATATACATATTCCTCATCAGTCCTAGAGTCACACATCGTAAATATGAATGGAGTTCCGTACATCATTTATGAAACTTCTCCCTAAGAGCTCGTAGAAAAGACAAAGTATTTACAAAATAAACACTTCCCACCTCCTCAAGCAATCCCTAATTAATATTTCACAAACGGTCATAACACGTGAGAATAACTCTAACATTAGCTTCATAGTTCGTGTAAATGGCCCGCAATGATGGGCCATAAACGAGCCGGTTGCTAGGCAACAGTGTATCTGAGACTCGCGTGGGTGTGTTCCAATTATGTAATCAATATCCATGTTTACACACACACACACCCACTCGGCTTCCCTGCTGCGATGGGATTGAAGGGTATAAGTAATAAAAGCCAATTTTTTTGAAATTACAGAGTTTTGGTAATCCGGGATCGTCTATAGGTAATTGTTGCCGTAGCTAATGTGATCTTCTATAATTGAACAGTCTAGACCATCTAGACATTATGCTTGCAATCTAAAACCTGATTGTCCTTGTCGTCGTATTAACATTATTTCGAGTAGAGCAAGTGCATGTCATTTATGGCCTATGGGAATTTAAAATAGGTAAGTACGTTCAATAATAGCTTAGTCTTTTCACTTATTCAATAAAAATGTGTCGAACAATTTAACAAAGTAAAGAATTGTAATTGAAAATCTAACATCCTATTTCATGAATCTAAAAAAATATCATAGATGCGATGTGGAAACATTACACTTATGTAAAGTCGTAACCTCTTCATAGTTGTAGTCGACGCAAATGGTACAGTAATGATACGTCATAAAATGCGTTATGCGACGGTTGCTAGGCAACGGCATAAGAGCATAGAGTAAACGTTCTACCAAGGGCAATACTCGATATGAAATCATACGTTGCCATGCAGAATCGTAGCGTGCCTTTGCGGGGCCCCGTATAAAAATTTGTTTGGGGGCCCTTAGGAAGGGTAAAGATTTCTCGCAAAAGCGCACGTTGGGGGCCCCCTTGGCGCGGGGGCCCCGTATAATTGATACGGCAGATACGGCGGTAGCTACGCCCCTGTTGCCATGTAATATAAAGCTACGTAATATAGCGCCTATAAAACTATGTATAGATACCTACATAAACCTACAAAATATACTACGTTAATATTTTGCAAGACTTTACCGACTACAAGAATTGCCATGATTTTGAAATTGCGTAAATATAGGTTACTAGGTTTCTAACTAACTGCTAAGCCTAGCCCGCGGCAAAGCTTGCGAAAGTTTCCCGCCATCGAGCGGTATTCCTTAATTACTTCTAAGTTCTAACCCATATAGTTTACAAATATACTCCTTATATCTTTGGGCTTAAAAGGTTTATAAGTGTTCGATGTAGCTCTTTGTGAAGATTCATCCTAATATTATATAATAACTGGAAAATATGAGAAAATTTTGCTGAATAACACAGAGGCAGAATTAAGTATTAAAAGTACATACTTAATGTAATCGTGTAGATTTCAGCCATGGTAAGGACATTTGAAATCTAACTGTAATCGTATATTGAATTTTTCCCAATCAACTTAGACATCACCTATGCCAATCTTCAATCACGCGTCATCACCGACCTTTGCCCTCTTGTCCTATTAAAAACTAAACACCACGTACCACCTTCTTATCAAGTCATACCCTTTCGTTAATGAGCCATTATGCAGACATCAATACAATTTGATTGTCCATACAGAGGTCACTATTACATCCATTATAGTGAATTGATAACTGAATCACTGTCGAACCTTTCTTACTCGTCATACGCCTGACCTCTTGACATACACGTCCACCCATATTGCGTTGATAGAATTATAGCTGTTCTATTTTATTCACCCACGGGTTTCATTGGCGATGTACACACTATTATAATATATTTGATTTTTATGGCAAGGAGTTTTCATTTCGTTCGTTTCAAAACAAAGTGTTTACGTTTATATTTGCATGATCATTAATTTAACTTCTCTAACTCCTTTGCTTATTAATGGATGGTGCAAGAAACAACGTAGATTGTTTTTGCTTTTATAAAACTTAAATTTAGAAAAAAATATAAAAAGTTAAAATTATCTTATTGCTCCCCTAAGACTAGCTTAAATATATATTACTTGAAACTATAGCTTGAAACTATACAAAGATTAACATCTTCCATTATTTAATTAGGTAGGTCAGCAAAAACAAAACACAATTAGTCGTGACGTGGCGAGGTCAAACGCTCGCGCCTTCTAATTACTGCGACAAAGACGAAACACTTCGATGGCAGCGATACAAAAAGAAATGTCATGTGGAACAATGGAGTCGAGGAGCACGTTTGGCGGAAACAAAGGGAAGCGCAGTTGCAGTGACCCCCGTTGCAATGGCCGAGAATATCGTGGACATGACGCCGCGTCAGCTTGCTTCCGCGACGCTTGGCGCTGTGTGCCCGTTCGCGCGAATTCATTATCCAACTACATAAATACATAATATATGTGCATTATATCTTTGTTATAACGTATGTTTAAATCTATCTACCTAATCTAGAGGTTAAATCTAATATTACCTAGTGTAATAGAAAAATAGTGTCCTCTAAACAAAATTATATTCATTCGGAAAAATATAACGTGTTAGAATCACGAACGATGTTGAGTAAGATAGATAAATCTTAATTTCAACACCGCGTATAAACACGACGTAAAATACAACACTCAACTTATTTTAAGTGTAACTTCATAAAATACTGTTTTCGTACCTACCCACTTATAGACTATAAACGGCAAAAACATGAATAACGCCCAGTGCCTAATATTATCCAGCATATCCATAAAGCGCCACGAACAAAGAGATGTTAAAATAAAATATTGACGTCTTCAAGAACAGTGGGAAACTAAGAATGGCCATTGAGCCCCAATAAAGGAATATTTCAAAAGCGCTGAGAGGCGTCCGTTAGCCGTTGCTCAACGTTTTTAAATGGCAATTTTGAATTTTCCATTATTGTTTTCTGAATTCATTCGAATTAGAGCTTTGCGTTTAGAAGGGAACGTTCCTTGATAACTGTCAAGACGTAAAGCCCTTGTTCCAATGGGATCCAGAAATAAAACTGATTTGAATACTCGGAAAGGTCGTCGCTACGTGAGGCGGGAGAATGTAAATCTT
The DNA here is from genome assembly GCF_061535455.1 of Colias philodice. Classification (NCBI taxonomy): domain Eukaryota; kingdom Metazoa; phylum Arthropoda; class Insecta; order Lepidoptera; family Pieridae; genus Colias; species Colias philodice. Next base: position 10,662,288 of record NC_143094.1, on the reverse strand, counting down.
GTCGGAAAATTGGTTCCTATTCATAAAAATTATCTATTTTTAAAATTACGCTTGTTATTTCGGTTTGGTTTTATGTGGTTAATTTTACGATATTACCAAGACATCAAAGGATACATTATCAATTTTGAAATCAAGCAGGTACTAGACAATTATAATACTACTTATAGAAGGTAATTTTATTAAATATCATATTGTCATCAAGGTTAGTTTCATCCTCTAGGTATAAAAAATGCCTTACTAAAGAAGAGACCTATCCCATTACGGTTTTAATTAAAAATTATACGCGTTTCTAAATTATAAGCGTCTTTAAAAACGTTTATCAAAAAAACTGTCTTCCACAGTGGCTGCAAACGACAGCTATTTATAAACTCGAGAGCGTATTTCGCGTCTCAGCTCGCGTTACCAAGAAACCTGACATGGCTAATTTTCGTCAACTAATTGCTTAAGCTCCCTCGCTATGGGTTCTGTATTAAGATCGAATTTGTACGTGCACGGAATAGTTTTATTAGAACCCATTCTTATGCGTTTAATGGTATAGAAATAAGGAGTACGTGTACAAACACAATATTTAAATTAGAAGTAATCAATTGTCAAAAATATTCTAACAAAACAATAGAAAAAAATACAGATAACAATGAAATCCACGGAAACGAAAGTCTTAAAAACTTACAACTAACATTCAATGTCACATCAAAGCGTGAAAATCGTTCACGAAACCGAATAAAGATTGCTCTTAAAATGTACAAAAAAAATGCATCCACTCCACAACAAATAAATCAGTTGTATGCCGTCGCAAATATTTCTCTGTCACACACACAGCAGAGGGGAAATGAATGGACGCCACTGCACTATATAAAACGGGAAACACTTATTTCTATTTCGGCTCCGATGGGAATGAATATAAACATGTCATCGGTACACTTTGTATAATTTCCAAGATGCAATACGAGTGGCTTTGGTTCTCTATAATAGTTAATCGTGTGTACACGCGATCAACTTTGTTGCCCATATGCAAGAACGATGAATCAGCTATATAAAGAAGACAAAGCTATATGCGCTAGCTTTATGCAGGGCAAATTTCGGTGTCTGAAGTCATATTATGATGTTTTTATTTTAATACTGAAACACGCAGGAAAGGATTCAAAAGTTTTGAAATGATATAATTAAATGATGTAAATCTATTCTATTAATTGTAATATTAAATGAAATCTGTATTGTTCTTACAACAACAAAAAAAAAACAAATAACATAAGTGCCCAATACGATCTACACTTGATGAAACCCAGTACCGTAACTAAAAGTTCGCGAGTGAACCAACTCCCAACTCCCAATGCACGCAAGTTGGATATGATGATTGGTTGTTATTTTCTTTGTGTAACGTCACTAACGTTAGATAAAGAGCTTTTGTTTTACACTTGCAGCTGACATTTATATTTATAACGCTCTCACGCGTTTATGACTAATATTTACGTTCGTGTGCATTACTTTCGATTATATCGCGGATATGGCCATAAAATATCTGTCGGAATGTGTATGATGAATTCCAGGAAATAATGTTAAATTTTATATTGTTTATAGTGCTCGTAACTCGAACGACATTAGATAATGTATTGTAAAAGATTTCCGGTATTTTTTTTCAAAGCCCATAAAACTGTTCTTCACTCTTCGGAACTACTTTTCTCTTTGGAACAGGTTACTAACTTACTACCTATTGTAATAATTAACATGGCGAGTTATTTTTAGCCCTTCAAATAAATAATTCATATTGCAGAGTATTTATTATTAATTCACACCAAGTTTGAAGGTCAAATGAGTAATTTGAACAAGGTCTACGCAACCGAATACGTGACTATATTAATTCATTAGAAACTTCAAATATTTGTATGCCCTTTAGCATTACCTAAAGCAAAGAATATGTTAATTTATTCCATTTGACGACGAACTAAAATCGTATAACTATACTGATAAAATTATATGATTACTGATTAGATATTTATCATAATTTTAAACCATAACGTAGTTATTATATGACGTTTATAAAACAATAGTTTTAAACAAGTTGTAACCAATACGGAAGATCTAAAGTTATCAATAAAAACCTCAAATACATAAGAAGAAAAAAAGAGCCTTGTGTACTGAGCACACGTGGCAGAAGTAAAACTTCTTTGGCAAGTTTCAAAGATACCAAAATCGTCGCCTTGCTCCATGACGTGACAGTATTGCCATGATGCGACCTTGAAATTGTAATCTCAACGTGCCTAAAGAAGTTTCACGGACGTTCAAGCACCTATACAACATTATCTACAGCTGATATAATATAAACTACAACTATAAAGGAGAAAAGTGTTCATAATCCACGAACTTACATTGTATCGCTGTGAACACATTAAGTTCCCCTTTTGTTGCCCTTAACGGATAATAAATCATGTTATTCATTAAATGCGTCTTAAATATTGTACTCGCGAAAAACAACTGCTGAGTCATTGCTTTGTTCACACACAGCGCTTATTAAAACTTTGATTTATAGTTTATTTCATTTCAAAATAGAAACAAAGAAAGTTCTTAGAATGTAACAATTTCATGTAAATAAATTGTGATGAGGAAATCAACCCTTACGTTGCCTACGTACAGATTTAAGGTAGGTACGAATTTAGAAAGACAATAAATGCATGTAGGTACCTACCTAAACTTATATTTTTGAAAAGATTTGGTAACATTTTAGTACAACGAAATCCTTTGTGAATGTTTTATTTCCAATTTATTTTATTCAAAGTTATTTCGTTCAAAAACTAATAACACACATTCGTCTCCCATATGCGCCTATAATTTCGGTTTTATGATTTTAACCAATAAACCACACATTTTCGAAGGGAGTTCAATAAAATGTTCGTAAAACTGTTTCCCTTGCGGCCATATGAGTGGCGTTTGAAATGAAATAAAATTTCAAGGGGAAACAACAGCGGGGTGGATTTTATTGAAAAGCTGCACCCTACACAGTGGGGTAAAGGGAAAAATAATAAATACTATAATTGTTTTAATTGCACTCCTCCATACGTCGTTATGTATGTTATCTCGTACGTAGTAGTTTCCTAAATTATGATGAAAATCAACAAACGTCAGAAATAATATTTATTGAGTCCATATAAAGCAGAAACAGCGTGCGTATGTTAGGTCTCTGTAATATTTCGCTTACATTTGGTAAGTAAAAAATTTCCTATATTTATATATGTATTTATTCCATAGGCTACTTGACCATATTATACGATTTAAGAGTTTCGTGTTCAATTTTCACACGGATGTCATACATTTAACTGGCATATCTAAGACGATATCCACAACAACATGTTTAACCAAATTAATTCCGGTTTTAAGGGATCTCGTTCCATTCGACTTCCTTCCTTTTCTACCCAATATACCTACCTAGTTAATAGTCACCTAGTACGCAGTACGCATCGCGTAGGCGTTAGTTCGTAAGTAAATCAATGACGCGTGTTATCAATTGCTCGAGTTAATTCCGCTGCTCATTGATCACTGTTTGTGCTGTTATCTGATTAGAGTTGCGCTGAGCATTGCAATTATTCCGTTCACACGTATCGATTATTCATTATCGATATTAGACTTTGGTTCGTGGTTTCCCATTGTACGGATTTCTATAAACTTGTTTAGGATAAAACATGTATGAAACGGTTGAAGATTCCGATATTTTATTATAAGTATGTGTGTGCCCTTTGCCGTTGATGAATAATCTTATCTTAGTAGCTGAAACGATCATTTTATTCTATTTAGAAAACCAATTTAATGTATTCATAGCTACTACAGTAATGAAGAGAAAATTCATGAATAATGTACGCAAATACACGTACGTACTTTTAATTTAAAAACACCAAAACAATCATAATATCATTACCCCAAACTGCCTGCAGTTAAAGCATTAAAACGCTAAGCGCATCCACAATTAATCCCCACTCAATGTGACATAGCAAAAAAATCAATTTCAGCACCGCTCTCTGCTGTGTGCAAATGCAAAAATCTATTCAATAACCGTCGGCCGATAGCCGTTCGTATGGACGCAATAAATCGCGGTGTTGTCGAAACTATGACAGTATTGGACGTGACCCGCGCCCGAAAATGACGTAAGTGCAAAAAGGACGCGTGATCCCTCGCCGTGAAATTGTAAATAAACGCGGGCTAAACCCGCGCCTACGTGCATTTTTTCTTTTTGTCCTTTTTTGTTGGTCTCGTTTTGAACGACCTGCCGATGTTCGTAAACTGACGTCGCGCGGTAAAATAAAAAATAACTAATAGCTTAAAATATTTGAATAGGGCGTTTCAACTCGCTCTGGACGTTTATAGAATTATAAGTTAAATAGCATATGTATTTATTTAAATTTTAAATGTTTGAATGTTTTTCAAATTCTCTGCCTACTCTGAAAGTCAGAAAACGTATCACGTGTCTGTCCCCGTGTTTTATTGCGATCTATGTTAGGAGTTAGGACATTGTTAAACTGCGTCAAAGCGCTTTAATTTTTGGCAGAATAAAACTATTGACTATTAAGTACTTTTTGTTTCGTGATCTTAATAATTTCTTGTTTAGCAACTATACGTTGAAGTAACATAAATCCTCAAGTAAGTCTACATTTGGGCACTGGGTTTCTATATGATCAATGCGACAAAGATTTTATTTTACGAATAAAAAGCAATCCTTCCTTATAAACCAATACACACCGTTCAAAAATAATCCAGTTATTTATATAGAACGTACAAATATATTCGCTACCGGAATAAATTCAACAGCTACAATATAGAGGAAATATTTCTAACGTCGGGTGAATATTCGTCAAGGCCAGCTTGGAACAAAGGGATGCCTGAAGGAAGGGAACGTCCCCGGAGCGACTCGATCGTGTCCTTGCGGGTGTCATTAACACTAATGTACACACGTATACATGCCCATGTATATACATGTATACACGTGCCTGCGTATGTGTTCTACATACATAGGACATTGGCATTTTCTTTATTTAGACTACATTAATGTATTCATGTAGTAGGGAACAAAGTAACGCATTCCTATAAAATATATAGAAGATATCGTAACAAGTAGTTAGTAGTGGTATCTTTTTACGATAGATTGTACAATATTTGTCGCGACGGCACAAGCATGAAGTGTCATGTTAATATTTGCAATTAATTTCAGGTAAGCTATTATATAGGAACGTCTAAAATTGATATTTGCAAATGATATACATTAATCATGTTTATATTTCAAATTACGTTAACTAGAAAACAGCAAGTTTCAACATTTCTCTGTTAATTTTATAAGAAAATATACGCAATTCCATAATATTTATATGTCAGGAGTACAACGTAAGTACCAGGACGGCAGAATATTATAGGAGTTAGAACAAGCGGGAACAACGGGACTCGGACGCCTCCAACCGTTAGTGGGGTCAACGCACCAGTTAAACTTGAAACGACCTAGAATAAAACCTATCTAGATATAATAAAAGGATACATTTCTTGGAAGAAGTCGAGGCTTGGCGGCTGAAGGATGTCTAACGCCGACAGTACCTGCAACAAAATTGCGATCATAATTCTATGAATCGTGCCTTCAAACAATATCAATAAGTTTACAAAACTAAAATACTGGTACTTTTAAAGCACTTTTTTGAAATGTTGTGGAATGTTAAGTAATACTTTAATTATTGAATTCGGGTTTCCTCTCAGGCGCTCCAGATTAAAATCTAGCCTAATATGTACTTTTTAATTGCCGGTTTTGAAGTTCATCTGGTCTTCAATCAGTGAATGATGTAATACAGACAGACATTAGACAGTAGGTACAATTAAAACTTATCGTTTTATGAAGAAAACTGTTTCATTTCGAAATCGGTAACTTTCAATGAAGATAAAATAATTTTATTTAACAGAATTAAATTTAACTATAATATATCAATGAGTATGTCTAGTACATGTTCTTTAGTGATATCTAAACATAGAAACGTATACATACACTTACATACCTAGTTATAGTTAGGCATAGTACATAATATCTAGAATTGAAGGTGGTTTCGCGGTTTTAGTTAGTTGTACATGTTTGTGTAAATGATATGTCTCTGTAGAGATAAACTACATTTGATGAGGATTAATTGTACAGGCTCAAATTAACTTATAACCCGATTTACGGTGATAAATGGCAATAATAAAAGCAATAACGGAAACAATTTATTAATACATGTCGTTATACGTAATAGATATAATTTTACGGAAAAAATACATCATATTATACACTATCAACTCAAAGTATATAAATATATAATACTAATACAGACATTAACATCAGTATTTGTATACAAGGGTCCCACGCTCGCAGCACGCGTGGCTCTGACGAGGCACTTACCACGTTCGCACCGAATCGCACGCATGCACACAACCATTCAATTCTGTTTGTTGGCGAGTGACAAATGCGAGATTACCGCAAACAATTCGATGATCGATAGAGCACACATTGAATTGAATAAATTACGCACCGACCGCAATTATTATTATGCCATAATGAATAAGCGACGATCGGATTAAAAATTAAACACTAATGTGATTAACAAATATACACGTATCGTATTTAAATTGAACTAGCCAGTTTAAATGAATGATGATAAAATGCCAGTCAATGTTTTTCGTTTATAAATATTTGATATGAAACATACATTTTGAATCAAAATTATACAAGTTGATGATGAAGTAATTAATTGGTACACCAGCGAATAACAAAATGTACGATATCAATTATTAGTTCATATGAGCAGTTTAGTTTTTATTAACAATACAACATATATTGTAAGTATCCTTGTATGATGAAATAGTTTTAATTTTCAATCATTTGTAGGTACCTCCTTCGGAAATCTTAAAAATGTCTTATAACTATAAAGCAATACATGCAAATACACTTAAAACGATAATAAATATTTCCTGAAAGTCGAGCTGCCATAGAAATTGAATTTATAAATTTAACTTTGATAACACAAAAGTTTCTTGTTCATCCCACTCCAACTTCAAGGGGAACTCGAGTAAAATTAGATTATGCAAAGCTTACGGTAATTAAGTAGGAATTAATGCTTTCACACGTTCTATTAAATATTATAATTTATTTTCGTGAAAGCCAGAGTAAGATATATCTAAATCAAAATAAAAAAAAATTTGAGACGAGATTATTACCCATTTCAAACTCGCATTTTTTTAACGCCAAAATCATAAAATATATCTAGAAAAAGGTTTAGACCTAGTACACAAGTGGATAGCCAAAGAAAAGGATCAGCCCTTGTTTAACCGCCATTACTATGGGTTCGGCCCGTCGATACATTAACATAAAACATGTTATAGGCATCGTTGGAGCCTTATGTGCGCATACATTGTGCGTAAAATACAATGTTCTCTACAGTTTTTCAACATCTGTCGATTTTCGTACATACTACATATTATTTTGTTAAAATGCATGCAGAAATACAAAAACGAAATACGCTTTTGAAATATGAATAAATAAATATCAAACTGGATAGTACAACTCGTATAGGCTTGTAAGCTTTACAAGTGGGTATGCATCATATAAAAGATAAAACATACCTGCATAATACCAAAAGTGAATTTAAGTTTTACCAACAGTATTCTTCTATCAATATGATAATTCTTAAATACACTGTTACACATAGGTCTATCGCTTTTTGGTAAACATATGTTTTTCTTCTCACCCTATCATGTATCCCTACCTACCTAGTACCTATTCGCCTACCTGAGCTAGTTATAGGTAATATTTTGTAAGATGAAACCACCAACTCACGTTTTCATGTTTGAAGAAGCAGAGCATCTTGAGCTCGCGGAAGACGCGCTTGGAGGAGACCAGCGACTGGAACACGTTGGGCAGCTTCTTGAGAGCCACGCGCCGCCCGTCGCGAGGGTCCGTCACTGCCCTGTGAACAAGGAAAATAATATTTAGACACCGGAATACATGTAGAACATAAAAAATATACCATAGATAAAGAAAGTATATACGGGAAGATTCATCGGTGAAAAAAAAAAATATATTTTAAAACTTTCTTTACATAATTCGCATAGTAAAGGAAATGCACATAATATATAATCGTGAAATGTTTGTTGAAAAACACAAGAATTTTTTTTTTATTTTGTAGGAATTCTAAACGTTAACATATTATTATCTTTGTAACAAGCTCTTTCATTTTACCGACGATAAAGTCGCACAAACTACAACAATTTGTATGTTATAGCCATTGAGATAATATTAATATGGAGACGACACCGCCTACATCACTTATGTTCCACTCAACATACGCCATGTGGCGTATGTTGAGCGGTTTTTTTTAATGGTTTTAAAGTGAAACGCATCAAATATGCCTTCGTGTGTGTTACGATATTGCACAAATAATACAAATAATACGGAAAAGTGGAAAGGAATAACTTTCATCGGTAAGTACATAATAAGTATATAATAATTTTTAAAACTTAGTTAGAGCAAAAAAATGGCGCACAGATTTTGTTCGTGGTGTCTCCTCCATACGTAGTAATAATTATTATCTCAATGGTTATAGCTTATCGTGATAAACTTTTCCTCCCCACTGACTTCACACGAATTTCGCCCCACAAATCGAAAAGCCAATCAAATATTCGCAATATGAATAAGGCCGTATGCACATCACACATGTCTGCAAGCCCATATACAGAACCCACCGAAGGGTCCCGTTTCGGCGACAGATCGTGTAACAATCGCCGGAAACGCTCAGGTCAAAACAGCTTTAAGTTCAACAACACCTGAATTCATTCAATGCTAATTAGTAATTACATTTATTACGTACCTAAAGGTGTGTTTAATTATTTTAACGACCGCGCTGTAAGGATATTACGCCTACAGGTGACGCTTGATATTTAAAATTTAATCATCGTACCCACTTATATTATTGCATTCGTTTTGAGATACGTTTTAAATTATTGCAATAAGGTTTCGCATCATTTGCATAATGGAACAAAATGTATTTTAATTTTTACCTGGTGCGTCGGTGTACAAGGCATAAATTATAATAGTGATTAAAGTTTAATGGGCGCTTTGCTAACTAAATGGAATATGATAACAAGCTAGTAAAACATTTTAATAGATTCTTTAACATTTCAATCGACTGAACATTCAGACACCCTCTATTTTTCTCTGCAATCTAGCATCGAACTACTCAAAGAGTCTGTTAACTGATCTAATTTAGCAGACCTTTAATCAAATTCTTGTTCAAATAAATATGAATGTTTGTGCGATATATTTGAATTGATTTCGATTAACTTATTACCTGAAAATTTCACGTTCATTGCAAGCCCACAACAATTAATACCTGCCTTTTATCATTTACCAAACAAAAACGCTAACCCAATGAGCGGGCACAATAAATCGAGTGAAAAATAAAACTTTATTGTAAAGGAAATTGTTTGTTAATCGACAATACTGAGCGTCTCTTTTATTGGAGTTTATTTGAGCGTGAGAAGGGGCAAAAAAAAAGGACATCGTCGAGTTACCGTGAAAAGAAAAGACAGGAGCCATCGCATTGTTCAGTAAGGTGTTAACGGGCACAATGAATGCTTTTATAGCTCGTTATTGATAAAGAGAAACAGTGGCTCGATGTTAGCAGTTAGACTAGCCGGAGAACTATTTTTCGTTTTTTTTTTATCGTATCAATTAAATACAGCGTGCGATTCACGATCGGGCAATAGCGGATGCTATGTGTTATGTGTATTTTCAATTGCTCTAATGATTGTATGTTACTTTCATAAAGTTTTGGCGTTCAAATTCCAAATACCTACTTTATGCGAAAAGGTAAATGATATTGTGGTGTTGTGTATTCCCAAATATAAGCGAAATTATACATGGCCCTTGAGACATGAGTGACATTAATAAGAATAACTTCATGAACCGTATTTCCACTTTGTATTATAATTCATTTCAGTCTTAGTACTGTACCACAATACTTGAATATAGATTTAGTACACGATAACCATACATCCTTCTCCATTTCCCTTCAATCCTACTTATTAAGCAGATATAACGGTTTTCGTATAAATTTAACATTACCTTATAGATATTTCGATCTGAGCATCCATTGCCTCAGTCCAAGTTGTTTATTCGACGTATTGAAATAATAGGTAAGGACAAAAGTATCATTGATATGTACCATCAATTTTATTACGAAATATGTGTATTAAAATAATTATTATTATTATCTAGCGGATAAACCAACATGATACATGTTTTCACTTATATTTATTTATTCTAGACTTACTTTACTACATATACACTTTATCACTTTCCATAATTACATACCATAGCCTATTTTTTGATTCATCTATCAAATATCATCAAGGAGAACAAAACAAACGATTTATCGTTCGAGCCAAATAAGAACAAATCATTAGTACGAAATGTACATAACTTCTTAGACTACATATCTATATAACACAGTTTTCGCGATAAACTATGTCAAATATTTGCAAAAAAAAGTATATAAATAACACATGAACCTTCAGCAAAGCTTTCCACGGATTCCCGGGGCTTCGGAGCCCTCATTCGGATACGATAAGCTAACCTTCCGTAAACAGAAAGGATATGCCTGATAGTTGGGAGGAGCTAATATCCTGTACACAAACGATCTACTTGGTGGAAATTAAAGCAATTTGAAACACAATGCCCTTTGTTTATACGACTGTAATGTGATTACTGATTGGGTACAACATGTTTCATAATGGGTAATGAATTGAAAAAACAATAACTAATTTATAACTTGATATGTACAAGAAAATCTATGAAAATAAATCCCATTACAATTTAGTGTAAAAATATACTTATTAAAAATAAGAACGTAACGAGTGACAAAAATGTTAAAATAACCGATAGATAGTCAGAGTCCTATATCACGCTACAGATACCACCAAATATATTGCATGTTGTGACAGCGTATTTTAGATATCTCCGGTTTCAAACCCTCGTAGGAATTTACTCGGTCCTGTCCATCTAGACAATTGAACGTATTATAATCTAATATTTACATATACATATGTATTATAGCTACCATTTCATTCGGAAGTTTTAGTTAGAAAAATATTTTATGTTTAACCTATAAATTGCTATGATAATTTTACTAACAATATGAAAGCATTTACGTAACAGGCGTTTTAAGCCTCACATTTCCAAACACATTCTACCAAGTTCACAAAATAAATAAACCGCTAAAGATAACAGTATTACAAATTTGGAACACCGTCTTAACTTTAACCACATCCAAGGTTTTCCTATATTAATCTCATTAACCACACTCCCACGTCGGTGAAACCTGACGCTCGCACGCAATGCGTTATCTCGCAAATACATTTTCCTCTTTCCTTTTTAATTTCCTTTCTTGGAATATTGCTTCTAGAAACGGTAAAGATATATACATATATAATATGGTGTGAAGGATAATGATCGAGTGGCGTAAGCCAACTGAGCAACGAAAATTTAGTTTCTATATTTGTTAATTTATATGTTTTGTATAATACTTCAAAATACGTAGGCTTTTCTTGTTATACAGCATTTTTTCCCAAAACGAAATTGAAATAAAACTTAGATATCTGTATTAAAATACCTACTCTATTGGCTGATCTTATTTTGAATTATAAATTACAATTCAACCATCGCAACTAAAAATTGACTCAAAAATCCAACATACATCAGTCGGATTTCTAGATTACACATACGACGCTTAAAGCTTCTCTGCGGAACCCTAAAATTAAATCACTCATCCAAATACCAACCTAGTGACGTTCCTCCTTATCACATACAACACACGCAAAAAAACCCATACAAAAATAGCAAAACAAAAAGGTATTTGTGACAGGAAGCTGGGAAGTGTGTCAATGCCGGACTATCGGTGTTTCTGACACATTTTTCAGCTCCCGCCTCTCTCGGCAATGACAACGTAGCACCTAGCCTCGGTGTGTGTACGCGACTTATTTTCGTGGTATGTATATTGTTAGGGGGCATGTGACGTTGTATGTGTGGCTATTTCATTTGGTGTCTTGTTGCCTATGCCTATGTATAGGTATTAGGTACAGGCTTTCAGAGGTTTAGTACATGTTACCTACAAATTTTTTAAAGAGGAGCTTCAAACTCAAATGGGATTGGTAGTTTAAAATTGAAAAACATATCTGCTAGATAAATGTGTTTGCTAGTTTACAACTGATTTAGCGATAAAATAAAAACGTAAATTGAATAAATAAATATCTTATCTGTTCCTTTCGATCGTTTTGAATGATATTTAAATGAAATTAAATAGTAAATAGCGTTTTAGTTATCTTTGAAATAACTCATATAATGTACATAGTTCAACATTGAAACATCTTTATTATTTACTAGCTTTCCACCCGCGGCTTCGTCCGCGCAGTTAAAGAAAAACCCGCATAGCTCTTGTTCCAGTGGGATTTCCGGGATAAAACCTATCCAATGTCCCGGGGTAAAAAGTAGCCTATGTCCTTTCTCGGATATCAAAATATCTCCATACCAAATTTCATGCAAATTGGTTCAGTAGTTAAGGCGTGATTGAGTAACAGACAGAGAGACAGAGTTACTTTCGCATTTATAATATTAGTATGGATGTAAATAAACGTACATTAGCAAATACGTTAGAGATGTAGAAACTTATAACCAGTCTCTTTCCAAATACATACATTTATCAACAATTGCTTACAAATATAACAGCAAATCAATCATCACCTTTAATTGTATACTTAACACCAAACTATTGAATTAGTATTTAGTACAATATAATAATTAATAACCACATGCTTAAACCCAAGTGACTCTTGACTAGGCGTTAGTTAGTAATGGAATAATATCACAAACTAATGCATTACATTTGAAATTGACTACAATTTTGGTTACAAAACCGTTATCTGTCTTGCGATAACCTATGAATAAACTTTTATAATTATAACTAGCAAACCCGGCGAACTCCGTTTCGCCACCAGAGACACCTTTTCTTTGTTATTAGCCTCACGGAGCCCGAGACCTTTCCAACGAATGCAAAACCGTGGAAATCGGTTCGTGCGTTCTGGAGTTATAGCGTCAGGAAGGAAAACCCGACTTATTTTTATATACTTAGTAGAAGTAGATATTTTTTACTAAAAAATAAATTTAAAAAAACAGGAAAACCTTCTCATTAAACTGTATAAGAAACATTACTAAATCAAAAGTGATAATAAGGATGATATTACAAAATTGTATTGCAAATTCACTTCAACATTCATTTAATGAGAAACATAAATCTCATTTCCCTTAAAATTGATCAACTTACAACTTCCCTGTATTTACAATTTATAATTGAACGCGCTTCAAAGCATTTTGACTCCTGACAAATTTAATTAATATGACAAATCGTTCTTAAATGAATATAGCGTGTTCAACATTTAAGAGGTTGAGGAAACGTAACTGGTGAAGCCTTAAAAGGTGCCAAAAGCCTTGAGAACTGAAACGAGATATTCCGTCAGTCGAAGTTGATAAAACAAAATTAATAATATGATGGGATGGGATATTTAGCTTTTATAAATCGACCAATTTGCTGGTACATTTTTTTATTCTGATTCATAAGCAATTATTGATGAAATATCGACAAGATGAAAACAAATTGTGATTAATCGAAAACGAAAAAATACTATAATATTGCTATCAATTAGATACATGGATAGGAAATGCAGAATTTTCTCTATAATATTGATTTCACCACTGATTCAAAACATTGGTCGTAAATACATATTTAGGTGTGTCATTTGTGTGTACAAGTTTTCAAGAACAAAGTAAGTCAATGACCTCGTTTTTTAAGCTTTTTACCTCATTACAGTACACTCAATAAATCAATACACACGTGACTGCTGACTGGTTCATATTTTTATACGCAAAAGACATCATAAAGCACGCTACACCATGTCGCGAACGTGACCGTGTCCCGTCCGGGGCGCGAACAAACATTATTGTTTACTGTTGAAATTGATATTTATTGTTTTATGGCATTCAAATGCTTTATAAATATAAATTTATAAATATTGGATGGATTATATTGGATGCCTGACCAATTCAGCCACTCGTGACCCGCCCCGGAATGGCGCGAAAGGATGCGGGTTCGAGTCCCGCCTCGTGATCGAATTTTTTCTATTCTTTATAAATTTATATTATTGTTTACTTTTTGTATGAAGTGATTCTTGCCTGACCGTGGTTCGACCGAGCACGGACGGGGTACGGAGTTGAAATGTCAATGGATTCTTTGGTTTCATGTGTTTCCCGGCTCCAGAAAGGCCCGGTCCCAGTACGGTGTAGGTGAATCATTATTAATACGTGAAACAAATAAAACGTTGTGCTTTATTCCGCCTTTTATATTACACCTGACACTGCCGGGAAGTCGCTTCAGTGCAATTAGAGGCTTTTGACCCACTATAACAATATTGTACGCAAACTGTGACGTCATCGATACTTTATGTGCGCTAAAATTATAATGATTTAAGTTTAGAGCGCTTGAAAGGGCTTCTATGTATTCATCTATACTAATATTATAGAGCTGTCGAGTTTGCTTCCTTGAAAGCGTTAATTTCAGGAACCACGGGTCCGATATGAAAAATTATTTCACCGTTAGATAGTCCGTTTATCGAGGAAGGCTACAGGCTATATTATATCATCACGCTTAGACTAATAGAACCTGAGCAATGCGGGTAAAACCGCGGGGCACAGTGGGTCATTTATAAGTACCTACTAATTGTTTAAAATAATCATGAAATAAGATAACAAAGAAAAGCTATCCATCAATTATAGTCAACGAAACAAAATTTTGTTTGCAAATATCTTAAAAGTTTCTTACGTCAAGAGAATTAATTAAGCAAATAGACTGAAATCAGATGCATTTTGCGTATTTAGGATGTTAATTGGGTTTTATCTATAGATTTACATTTAAATTATTCTATACCTATCTACATTTTGTGCTGACTTATAGATAAAAAATGTGATAAATTATTTCAAAAAACAAATGTATGTGAAATATACATTCGACTATAAGAGAAAATTATACAACTTATTTATTGTAATTAATGTTATGTTGTCAATATTACAATTTAATTACTTGCGTGTAGGCCGTACAATAATTATTTTAACATAAGTGTCAAGTGAATAACTTTCGCTTGCAATAATAGGTAATAATTAAATAAATCACGCTGTGATAATATAGTTTTGCACGGTTTTGTAACGGTGCATTTACATCATACGAACACAGAGCTAGAGCTAGAGCAAGTGAATTATTTCGTGATCTTTTAGTGTAAACGAAAACTCGAACTCAGTGTTGTTCATCATTAGAACATTGCATATTATAATCTTTCCAAACGTACTAAGAATTTGACATAGTGGGGTTAGGATGAGCATTCGCTCGTTTGATGTAAATGCACCGTACCTAAGGCGATCCTCACACTGCCCCGCATCACGCTGCATGTTGCATGTCGAAGCACCTACGCGCGTTCCTGCGGGAGTGCAGATCTGCATCATCGTGCGGGTTTTTTGCGCACTCACGCGCGTAGGTGCGTTTGTAGATTCACGCACGGCGGCTCTCATTTATTCGCCGTTCTAGTGGTGGTCGTACAATACTGAGCATCACGACGCGCGGCACTGCGGGATTCGGTGTGCCATACCATGCGTCTCGCCCCGCACCTACGCGCGGGGATGCATGTTTCTCCGCGTGTATGTGCGTGATCCGCATGTACGCGCGTGGTTGCATTTTCAGTGTGTTGGACTGTGCGTGTTTTCTATACAAACGGAGATACTTACAAGTAACGTTAAACACGCAGTCACGCAACATGCAGCGTGGTGCGTGGCAGTGTGATAATCGCCTATTACGTTCGCGTAGTGGTACATATGTAGTAAGAATAATATATTTAAATAAATTAAGATTAGATACTTCGTTTTTTCTTCGTCTAATTAAACACATACAATTTTAGTATCAAATAAACATTTTGAAAGTTGAAACATTATAATTAAAACTCTCATTTAATTAGTACTTTTATTACCTGCATACCAATCTTATCGTGATAATTGTACTTGTTTTATTGTTAATTAAAATGTGTATCTACCTATAAAACTTTTCTACAAATCGTTGATTTTACTTACGTATTTTCTATCGTATCCTTTTATCAGAGTACAATTTTCACTCTCATTTTACTATTGTCACTTTTGTAGTCGCATCCAAAACTATATCTTAAGCACGATTTTTTTAACTTGCTAAGATAGGATTTTTGTAAATAAATGATTTACAATGCAGAAAAAGTGTTCGTGCGATACTATTTAAATTTTAAAAATAAAACCATAGGTAACTAACTACCTAAGTACTTCAACTTTTTCTTCTTTCTTCTTCAACTCTATCTCATAATAGCGCTAAATTAACTTCTTAAATTATAAAATATAAATATCCATCACACTTTTATGATATAATCCATTAAAACTGTTTACATCACACAGCTCTGAACCTAACTTAACCCACATGTGTTCCTAGTGTCCTCATTCCGTATGTGGGGCTTCTTACATTGCGAAACTAATTACTTAGGCCAAAATTCAGTCTTACCTCTATATAAATAGAGATGAAATTGAAATGTAGATGTGACTATAATAATCGAGGCATCTAATTCCAATCTAAGAGTCTTAAGTACTTTTTAGTATAGAAGATACCTACTTTTTGTTGAGACACGTGCAAAAGCGAATCTTTTATTGGTAACTATGTGGCTTCTAACTTAATATCATATTTCTTCAATATCAACCAGCGTCTTGTCTTACGGATTTGAAAACAATAGATTTATTCTCTACTATAGATTTCCGCCTGAGGCTTCGCCCGCGTTTTCAAAGAAAAACCAGCATAATCGCGTTCCTGTGGGATTTCCAGGATAAACAGTAGCCTATGCCTTATTCTTGATCTTCAGCTACCTACAAAAAAACCTACAAACCAAATTTCATTGTAATCGATTCGGTCGTATTAACGTGAAAGAGTAACAAACATCCATCCATCCTCACTAACTTCAGCATTTATAATATAAGTTCTAAACCTGTCTATTATAAAATTCTAGAAGACTATTCAATATACCATTACTTTTATGGGCATAACCCTTCTAGAAACATCGCCATCTTTCTAGAAGGTTCGTTAAGACTCCAGCACCTGCTTGTGAAATGACTCAGTCCACTAACAGCCTGTTACAAACGAGCCAACACTCAATTGACCCATATAGTTATATTGCACTTCCTGCAATTAATAACGCTGATAGATTTATAGTCACAATATGTGCGTTAAGGTGATGAATTAATTTTTCTAACATTTACGGCCCTTTTTAAACCTTCGTAATTTTTATATTATTAAAGTTGACGTGATGAAAATTCTTGACAAGAAAGTTCAATAGTAACACAATACGTCTACCGTTTTAGAAACATGATTCCATGATATTTTCTCGATAGAAAAAAAATACAAAGTTCTCATTGTTATTTTTTTTTAATCTCTGGCATCTTCAAAATAACAAACGTAAAGTTACGACTTTTTGGATATTAACTATAAAATATACAACCTATACTTCTACCGTGTTAGAATTTTGAAATATGCGATGGTTTTGAAATAAACAAGAAATACTTGAAATTAGCGCCTGACCAGCCAATATAGCGAGAGCCGCCCTGTACCTTCCTACCCCGATCGCTGCACGAGTCATTCCCGCTACGGCCGTCACACGGGGAACTTGTGTCGCTTGTGCAATCGTAAAAAAGGGTGACAACACGATAAGACAAAATGAGACAAATGGGGACAATAAAGAAAATAAGAAGAAGAAACATAAAGGTTGGAGGAAAAAGAATGCTTACAATTGGAACAAATTAATGAGGTAAGTTGGTTTTATTTTAAATTTGATGATAATTGTATTATAGACACCCCTGTTTTAAGTACATAACGAATGTGTAAGATTTTTTCATTTATAGCATAAATAATCTTTTCAGAAATCCGGAATCCAGAAGGAAAATAAACCCACTGATTGTTCACAATGTGAACCCACTCCTTCGTAAGTACCTTTATTCAGTCAAAAATGTATGTTATCAACGCTCTACTGGTTTTATCGCATGATTCCATTTTTAGCAAAAAGCAACAAAGTGCAAAGAAATAAAAAATCATGGTGAACTTAGTGGAAGTATGGTGGACGTAATATGGAATTATGGAACAGGAGCTCGTTGGAGTAGTATTATATTTTAAAAAAATACGAAAAAATTTCAAGAATTTCTTAGTAGGTGGTAGATAAGTATGTTGTATAAAGAATTTGATGTTGATATTTATTTCATTTATACTTACTACACCTGAGCGGGAAATTGCTTAGTACTAAAACCGGTTTATATTCATATTTACATAGTAATGTGAGTTTTCATTTCGAAAAATTTTGTGTAAGTATATTAAATTGAGTTCCTGGGTGATCTGGAAACACAATTGGGCCCGGAGGATGGCGCTGCAGTCACTCCTCCTAATCACATGAACCGATTTGGATGAATATTTGTGTGCACATTTCATTGTTGTGGGATGATTGGTGGATTCGTTTTCACATTAGCTAATATTATGTATTTTTGTGGTTAGAAAGTAAACTTAATTTAATGTTTATAATACATTATTATTGGTCTAAATAAGCCAGTGTTCGTCTCAAATTGCTGTACCTGCCTACCTATCCTACCAGGGCCTAACTTTGTTCTGGCTATTTTATTTTGATTATTTGTAATGAATAATTACAATTATAATAGAGTGCAAAAAATAAATACATGCGTCAATATATTTTGTGTTTTTTTTAAACAAGTTTTTTATTTAAAAAAATATCATTCCGACCGCGGCTTTGCCCGCGTGGAATTAGGTTATATCGTGAATCCTGTTTTATCCCACAGAAGTGTTCAGTTCGGATAAAAAGTATCCTATGTGTAAATCCAGGCAATTAGCTATATTTTATCAAAATTGGTAATGTAGTCTTGACGTGATTAAGTAACAACTAACAAAAAAATATACAAATTAACATCCAAAGTTTCGCATCAGTTTTACTGTATTAGCGATATCTTCCACTCTTGACTTTGACTGAGAAGAATTAGGGTTTATAACTTCTTTCAGAAATAGTACCTTTCATTTCTGGGCATGATGTAATATCTACGTCAGCATCAAATTCTATCTAAATCAATTCAGTAGTCCGCGTAATTAGGTACCATTTCATTTTTTCAGAGTAACAATATTTTTTGTTATTTTAAAGATTATTTATAACCTGTATTATTTTGTAATAAAGTAAACATTACGAAATAATAATAATTAATAATTATTAATAATGTCTAAGTAGTTGTTAAAAAGAAGATAATTTTGTGTTTATAAGCAAGAAAATAAAACCAATAAATCAACAATTAAATATATGTATAACAATATTATAACTGTATGACGACTCCATACATGTTTGTCCCGAGTCGGCCAGCGGCAGCGCGGCGAGTATGCAAGAATGTCTTCGCGCACACCCGCGTTCGCGATAGCGAGCTATTAGACTCCGCCCGCCAAGCAGTGGATTTTTTTTTGTGTATCGTCTTAAGGGAGTTACCATGATGTCTTATAGCAGTATTATTTCCAGTGTGAGAAAGTGATGGCGCTAGATGACCTATATGGCGCTATCATTCTTCCGCACTGGATTTATAATACTGTTCTAAGACTTGGAAGTGGCTAATTGACCCTCTTCTCCATGGGCAGCGTAGTACCAACATAATAATATGATAGTCGATGGTCGCCGCTAGTACGGCTATTATGAAGAAACTACTACAATGACGGCCCATAATAGACATTTAGAGCCTCTACACTATCATGATTGCCTCTACTCGCCATCACTAGCCTCATTGTGAAGAGGGCAAATTAGACATCATGGTACGTGGCCAGCATTAACATACACGTCAACGTCAATTAATTAAGAATAACACCCTATATAAAGAATTAATCGTGTATGAAACTCTTTCCTGTTCGTGCATAAACTTATAGGATCGTTCCATTAATCAAATGGAAATTAGTTAATTATGCGTTGCTCTTGTAAAAAGTTTTCAATAACTATGAGAAATATGAGGCTTGTTTTACTTCATTGTATGTAAACTAGAGATATTTGATTATTATTCACATAAAGATTCTATACTGCGGTATTGAACCAGATAATAACTTGTCTTTATTCGCAATTATAAACGCAAAAGTTGGTAAGAATGTATCGCTGTATATTAGTAATTCTTTAACGCGACAACGGACAACCACTGAACGGATTTTGATGATACTAAACAGTGATGTAGCTTATATACCAGTATTAAACATAAGCTATAGCATTACTCGATTTTGCCCACTCGGTTGAGACCGCGCGGCACAGCTAGTACCTACGTTTAAGTCTATAAAGTCTCCCACGATCAACGCAAAGCGCTCACAGTCACACATAATACCATACCGCTCAGTATAAACTATAATCACTATACTGTGCCGGCGGGCGAGTCTCTGACGCGCGCCCACGTCACCACAGCTGATCACGTAAACGTAGTAACTGGTGCGATCCCACGCCGCCGGCACCACTCATTAATATTTATCTAACACGCGATAACTTTTAATACGACTCAGAATAGTGCTGTGAATCGACGCTTCTCTTTCGTTAGCTAATTGTAATCTCAAGTTTGATGCTTCGATAGCTACAAATGAACTCTAAATAATAAAGATATTATTAGTGAAATGTCGTAAATAGCTATCTTATAGAGCGGTAATACGAAAGATATTTTTCCAAGATGTGTATCAATACTTTCTATTTTCCGTACAGGAAATATACGATTCATATACGACCTTGGCTTAACCATAATTTATAGAATATCACAATAATTCGAACGAGGACAGCACTTGAATAGGTTACGCGATACAGGCTCTCAATTCCCACATTCATCGTTATTCAATATAAAAAGTGTATAGATTAAGGACATCAAAATCGAAAGCGAACTGCAAACTATACAGAAATAGTCCCTACAACGGTAAGTATTCAAAACCGGCCGTGGCTTTAATTGACTGACAAAAATGGCGACGTTTGGCTCGTTAATAACGGGGCCGATCCGACCGGCTGACCGCAGACTGAATTACGGCCGTGCTGCCGATTACTGAAAATATTTATTCAAATTAAGACTTAAATAAACTATGTAGAGCCTAAACCACGCCCCAATATACATAGTTCATTTATTTTCAATGTAAAACGCCCATAAACACCTAATGAATAAGTACACATCTATACAAAAAGTATTGTAATATCACATTTGCAATATAATAAACATTTCTCATTATATTGTCAGGACTCAGGATAGAATCAAAAGAAAGACCGCTTAAATACGAGTACAGCGTACCACCTGCTGCTACAAAAAAGAAACCAATAATTATATATCACTCGGAATAAATAAAATCGCTAAAGCAATATAAAGCTATTTGCTTTCAAGCCTGAATGATTATATAAATTTAATAACGCAGCTTTTAAAGGAATCGTCCAAAGCTCTAACTGCAAAGATATAAAATCGCATACCATAATTTACTGCGCACTTATAAAGAACTACGCGAGCGTTCACGTTAAATAATGTTTGAGAAAGACAGGGCGATAGGAGGAGAAATATAACCGGGGAAGGTTCTCAACTATCTGCCATCTGCAGGGGCTGGATGGCCTTCTTGGGCTTATCTAGCTCGTTCCCTTTAGAGAAACTGCGTATACGGCGAACAAAGAAATTGCACTCGGAGATAAGCAACTGGACCGTGTCATTGTTATGAATGTCTCAAATTACATTAAACAACGCTATGAAACATGTACATGCATACCTATTATGGATGAACTATTATTACTTCGATGCAAGACCGCAAACCAATCCATCAACAAGTTACACATAATCTATATGGAATATTACTTTAAAAATTCAATATCGTCAGACGTTAAATAGTATTTGCATATTATTTCTAAAACACATTGTAATATCGAGACTGTAGATATTAACACAAAGCGGAGATAAAAGCGATAAGACAAGCGTTCAGATATCGCCGGGACGGGGGTAAAAAATATTCCGACGTTCGCAACAAAGGGGCGAATGATTTAAGTTTCGTAATCCACAAGCCGCTGGCCGTCAGAGATAGGGGCGGTTCGACGAGGGTTCGGGGGCTCTTTGCGAATCGACTGAAAGGGAGGCTTAGGCGAGAGTGAAAAGAATGTCCCTAAATATACGTGTATTAGACAACCCGATACATTTAAACAATATAAAGCTACGTTACCGACGCCACGCTCACGTTCGCATACATTATGCCGAATTGGCCATTACCAATATTTCATCGTTTGCAAAAGCGATGCGCTCGCGAATCCATTGTTTGTAAATCAGAATGAGCACGTTGACCTCAACGAATCCATTGGAGATGTGACATATCTGAATATCCCAGATTCCCTGGCGCTCAAGAAAATAAAATGCAGAATATCGATGAAAATAGCGGGCCCTCAAGTCGACCTCTCGCGTTTCAGCGATATCGAAATGCGCGAGTTATTCGGGCCTTTGAGGGAAATCATTTGACATCCGACGCTTCGGTGACACGCCAGAGTGAAATTCATATCCCGTTCCGAAAGACGAATAGTTTCTAGCCGGCTGACGGGAAAATCAGTGTCACGTTACAATTGAAACATTATTATTGTCGAGCCAATTTAATAGGCAACATTTGACGTCTATCAATTTTATCTTCGAAGAGAGGTAACCTGCTTAAAAACATCGATTAAAGTGAATTAATCGATACGGATTTGAAACATTTGTCAATCGAATTTATTAATTTATGATAATTTTTATTCACAAGTAATCAATGCATTCGATTCTAGATGTCATATTTCGATTTTTAGAGTAACGTCTCTAGTATTTAAAAAGAAAAAAGGTTTATTGACACAAAATTGTAGTGACGTCAGTTCTTCAATTCAGAAATTGTTTATTATGTTTAAAATGGTTTATCAGTAAAATGAAATCTTAAAATTACTTGTATCGGTCATTGTTATTATAAATATGTAGTTGTAATTGAAAAAAGTCAAGCAAATGTGCAGTTCTAACAAAACGAAATATCATGTTATTCTATGTCGTCGTTACTAGGTTACGTTCTTGAATTTTGTTGAACTGTCAAATGTTGCCTATTAAAATGGCTCTACTATAGTTTACGACAGTCGTGCCGTACTCGTCAACATTAACGTTGCACCATAAAAACGTGTTATTGAAACTTGACGACACCTGAACCAATGGTGACAGCGAACCTGCGGCGTTAATGATAGCTTCACAAAGGAGGCGTTTGCCTCTTAAAGCTATATCGAGTTACGGGGAGAAGAGCACGTAGGGGCAATGGGGCTTGACAGTCGAGGGTAGGGCATGCAGAACCGGATCCGGTTCCAAGTTTCTGAAACCCGGTTCCAAATCGAGCTCAGAACCGGGTAGAACCGGGTTACCCGGTTCTTTTAAATAATACTTCGGAAAAAATACGAAATTAAACAAAAGTACCTAACTGTAAAAGTACCTGATAGGCCTTTTATTTTACGCGGTTTGTGTCTTATTTGATTAAATTAATAAAGAAACAAAATTTCAATACTTCTCTTTATTTATCAGTCTTATAAAAGTACCTTGGCCCTTAGTCAAACGTCAGTATCGCCAAGGAATAGAAATTGCTAAAGCTAATTATTGACATAAGCTCATGATATTTTGGTAATGGTTCGGCCACACTACCAACGACGATGACGACCACGACCAAAATTCAAATCTTGCCAAAATTTATTCAAAATAAAATATTTAAATCTCCCGTCATGACGGTACTCGGAAAAAAATTAATTCGAGGTCAATTAATAAAAAAATAGTTTTTTTTGCGATTTTCGCCGAGACGGTAAGTTTATCATACAATCACCTGGAACCAAAATTGTACATCATAAAATTATCTATAAAAAAGGTTAAATACATTTTTTCCTAGGAGCTACCGTTTCTATGAAAAACCTATTTTTTTATCCATTGATCTCGAAAAAATTGTTTTAATTGTGTTTTGCACAATTTATTTAATTTCGACTGGATGAAAATTTTGTTCGTGGTCGTCGTCGTCGTTGGTAGTGTGACCGAATCCTTAGGCAAAACATCATACGCTTATGTCAATTTGTATCGATAGCGTATTCTATTCCTTAGCGTTTTGACGGTTGTCTCGGCGCTCTTGTTATCATAATATCACATAAAAACATGAAAAGTACCCAGCTGTAGGTTTTGAGTCCCACGCGAATGTCGAAATTTGCGAAAATTTTCAGCATTTACGGCTGTATCTTTTGATGCGTTGGCTTGTGAGTTCGACTTTTTCACATAAAAGGGACCGAAGACTTGAGTATTCGATATAAATTTCAGCTTGATACCAAAAACAAAAACATGACTCGATCATTATATGAATCAGTAAAATTAACAGCTTTTCAAATTCACGAGAAATCTAATAAAAATATTTCTGTAGCCTAATTTTTGTCATTTTCGAAGCCTAATTTTTTTTGGCAATACAACCGTAGGAAACTTATAGCATCTAAGGTTAGACAACCAATCGGAGCCACGCTTGAGGCGTGGCACGAAAATTCGCGATGCACGTGAGTCTGACGTTGCCAGATACAATAAATTTGTTAAAATAATGCAGCAAAATATAAATAATACTTTATATTTTAATATTTTGGTCGGAACCGGGAGAACCGGGTTTCATACTATTCAGACCCGGTTCTCAAGATCATCAAAAAACCCGGGTTTACCCGGGTTTTTCGGAACCGGGTAAACCCGGGTGCATGCCCTAGTCGAGGGGGAGGGGGCGGGACGCTCGGCAACGTGACATTCTCGCAAACAAGCCTGGAGTAGCGGGCGCCGGGAAATTTGCAATCTCGGCGCCGACCCTCGTTCGCCCGCGACGCACTCGCGTAATATGTACGTAATCGATAAATAAGAACAATCAGTTTTGGCATTCACAATAATTCGTATGTAACATTTTTATTTTTTACATACCAAATAACATCTCTACAAATTGTTAATCAAAATTGTTATTACAGCGAGTTTGCAATCTCGTGCGCTACAATATGCAAATGTTCTCTCGCAACTCGCTCTTATAGTGTAGTTTTAAAGGTTGAATGCTAATTAAAAGTAATATGTACGTAACTTCGGTAAAATTCAAGTTGGTCTTCGTGAGTTCACTAACGATCAGGGTCGCGACAGAGTTGATTATGCAGATGCAATAACTACCATCAACTCGTAAATAAATAGCTCGGTAAATACAATTATTATTTGCGATTTGATTGAAATTGGTTTCTTAATAGCAATATACAATTATTAATTATAGCACAAAAGAAATAATATTATTTGATAGACAATCATTAATCAACTTCACGTGTCCTATTGCGAAATTAAAGGTCAAATTTTGATGATCAGAATATAATTTAAGTACATAATAACATTTATATCTATAGGTATGTGAAATAAAATTGTATAACCTTTATTGAACAAAGAGTGAAAATTTCGATAAATTCCCACCGCGCCTCATCCAATAGAATAAATTATTTATTATATTCGTCGTATTACGGTTTTTAGCAGACAATCAAATAAATATAGGTACGATCGGTGGGTAATAGGTATGTTATAAATACATATATATGTTTATGTACCTAAACTTATAAAATAAAATGTAAAAGAATTATAGTCGCATTGCGGAAAAGGTGATTAGTAGCTTATAAAGATAAAAATAACGTTTTATTTATACTCCTATACTGTGTGAGAGTTTATACTACACTTGGTAAGGTCATATTTTGTACTTATTTATCTGACAGTACAACTACAATTAACAAATCTCAATTTCGCCACGGAGTTTTATGCAAACTATTATTTAAAATGTGGATAACTCGATTTAACGCTTCAACTTTCAATATATCGCATAAAATCTATTAATTTCCACGGTTGCATAACCACAACACGGCGATCATGTTCCAAAATTCGCATTTCCACCGGAATTATCCCGTGACGTCACAGCCAATCTGTCGACCATCATCCCTTTAACGCCACGCACCGAGGCAAGCGGCTTAAAGCGACGTAACGATCCACATCGAATAAACGTTTGCAGGATTACCCATTTAGCAAAATACCTGGACGGGACGCTAAGCCGGCATTAACGTAGTCTACGTAAAGGAAATTACTTTTTATTGTAACCTACACGTTCTGGAGACTGGAGGGTCAATTGAAAAACGCAAAAAAACACACTTCGACTCGGTTAAGTATTGGAGACAAAACGCATGAACGACGATAATTTTTATAACGGTATTGCAAAACGCTTATCCTTCAGAAAAAAAAGAATGACAAAACCTCTATTTCTTAAACAGCAATTTATTGCTTCTAGTGATTTTATATAAATTCAATAGAAGCAATACTGGGAACACATAAATGTTTATCAAGCTTTTAATCTAGTGTTAACATTAAATCGAAATGACTCAGATTTCTCGAAACAGTGTGAATCAAAACTCGAGCCAGCGTGCCCAAAGTTTACCAACTCAGAACGGCGACCATAATGCCGTGTTGATTAAATGCAATAAAGAAAAACGTGCAGTCATTCGAGCTCCGTTCAAACAGTGGGTTAAAATGATTCATTCAGTTAATGCATGTGCCTTGAGCAACATGGCACCGCCTGGGGATTCCGATTCGTGGCAAGGAAACCGTAGCGAGCAAAATCGATTTCGAGTCTGGCTCCCTCGGCGATTTCTCGACAAATATTCCTCGGCGTTAGACCGGCTGCATCGGAGTCAACGACTTTGGAATTTTTGCGAGCTACACACACTCTCTACAAAAACGCTAATGTCATTTTAGGGGCAGCGCGGGCGATAAAATACATCGCACGGCGCATCCGGAATGCTTAATTAGGGTACAAAAGCTTTGGAAATTCAAACCTCTAATCTCGCTGATATTTATGCCGTGATAATAACACGTCTGGACAATAATTCTGCTATAAGAGCATAGTATTAAATTGTTTAATAGACTATTATTCAAAATGTCGAGCGTAAGAATAAACATTAATTTCAATGTACCTACGTCATTTATAATAATATTAACATCATAATATATGGCTTATAAATTGTAATTAAATAAGAATTGCATGTTTTACAATCATAATGTTCTTAACCTTCGACATAATTCCAATTCCAATTCCATCTTCAGCAACTAGCCTCTTAATTACACGCACGTGAGAATTACGGCTGTCGCTTTGACATCGGACACTACATGTGCACGTCAATTTAATCGTTTATTCGCATACATGAGAACCGAACATTCGCGTATAAGCGGATCCACACAGAACGAACAGTCTCGCAAAGCAAATGCTGCTCAGAATGTGTGGACGTGGCTTAAATGCGTGTGCAACGTTTACCTCGGCCAAACCATGTCCAAATAGAACTAGCTGCTTCGCGCAGCAATTACTTCGTAGGGCTGCTCGTGTGGATCCACCCCTAACTTCATTCGCATACACGAGAAACTTCTATTCGCATATAGGAAGATCCACACAGCGAAGAGCCTCGCGAAGCAGCTAGGTTTGTGTTGAAGTGCCTACAGCGCGCGTGCCGCCGTTTTCCTCGGCCGAGCCACGTCCACATAAAACGCGTTGCTTCACGAGGCTGCTCGCTCTGTAGAGACACGCCATACTTCATTCGTATATATGAGAACCGACCATTCGCGTATCAGATAGCATTGCAAAATGCGCGCTTTCCAAACCCGCGGCCGCTGTGGAAACGGCGAGGGCGACCTCGTTTGTTATCAGATTCATCATTAACATTGATATTGAATTTCAAACTCGAATGTATAATTGTGCGCTCGAATTTAGACGCAGATTATGCGATTATAACGATTCCTGTGGAATCTATAAACTAATACAATGATGTGTTTATCTACTTACTATAGATTATACATCTCAATCCTAATACAAATTCATTTGATGGTAGGCGGGCTAATCTAATATTAGGCATATAACCGTACCTATACTTAATGCTAATGACATGACGGTAATGTATTCCTCATTAGATCTAATTATTATCAAACTTCATAACACTAACAAGTAACAATATTGATTTTCATCCACTCAGTCTAATGTAAAATGAAGTAGCTTCACGATTCTTTCTTCACAATGCTGAATGCATTATTTTATAACCATCACTTTTCCATAATTGATTACATTAATTTATTATAACAAAAGGTTACCTTCTCGCTATAACACGAATATTCATTAACTCATTTACATCAAAACAAACGTAGAAACACATCCGTACGTATATTTGTGTTGCAAAACACAAGATTCAACGGACCATCTCTAATGAAACTGTGAGCTACCGCGATACAAAACAGAAACCTAGCCAAGCAGAAAGGTAATGTGCAATTAATTATCCAGCCAGCTATTATTCAATATAAATAACAAATTCATATCTAGAATCTATATCTATATTAATCTTATAAAGCTGAAGAGTATGTTTGTTGGTTTTAACGCGGTAATCTCAGGAACTACTGGTCCGATTTGAAAAATTATTTCGGTGTTAGATAGCCCATTTTCGAGGAAGGCTTGGCTATAGGTACTATATCATCACGCTAAGACCAACAGGAGCGGAGCACTACGGTTGAAACCGCGGAGCACAGCTAGTTCAATATAAATAGCAAATTCATATCTAGAATTCAAATATAAGTTTAGCCACTGAAATGCTTGTCATCCTCAACTATTTTAGTGGTGGTTTGAATAGTTTTGTTCCGAATAGATTGGTCCAGTGACCGAACTGGTTATATCGATAGATTTAATACGAACCTGTATATATATTGGTTATTGTGTCTAGATTTCAGTAGCTATCTACTGAGGGAATATGGCCACATATTTCAGCTATTATCAAAATTTATGATGTCACATTGACATTGGCCGAGTTCGGCTTGACATATTATATACGTACCTACCTATCATCCTGTGCTACCTACCTACTCAAAGTAGATATAACATAATTCTTCAACTAAAAATGTAGGTAGATACTTAAAGTTTTTATATAACATACAAAGGCTAGTTACTTTAAAATCTAGTTTTACACTTAAATTCATGCCATCAAACAATCAATTCATTATTCCAAGACACTTCGTGAACTAACTAACCAGACATCGAGTCACCTCAGCACTTACAAATAACATTGCAAGTGTAATGTTCTTCAAACAATCCTGTACTTAATCGCAAAAACATAAGGCTGACAAGTTGTTAGACATTAAAAAGAATGTTGATTGTATGCAGGTGTTTGTTTTTCTAGCTCTTAAGAATACGCCCTCGTGTCGCTTCAATTGAAAGTAAGAAAAATGTCGTTAAACGTAACCGGTAAAGGTAGACCCACATATACCTTAAAACAAATAAATATAGCTCATATATCTAGTAGCTTCATTTATCTCCTTCAGATGTTAGCCTTATACGAAGCAATTCTATACAGAAAACCACATCCTTTTCTATCTGTGTTAAACCATCGTCCCGCATATCGAGTTACGAATCGACACGTTAATCCGAAATTTTCTCACGCCTTAACGAACTTACATCTTTGGTACTAAATTGACTAGAATAAAATTTAAAACAACATCCATAAAGGACGTTCCTTAGTGCAAAAGAATGTTAAACTGCGCGTTTAAACGAAAGCTTTTGGTGGGTCATTTAGTGCAGGAAACACGTAATGTGGTTTCGCCATTAAGCTCCCCCGGGTCTCGGCAGATGTGCAGGTGGGTCGAATACCAGCTGTGCTCGAGAATAATTCACTAGAGTTTATTTTTTCTATAAATTTAAATAAAAACACTATGTGTACACGAGCGTGATAATGTGAGACGCGAATCCGACATGACGTTAATGGAATCCAAATTGGACGATTATAATTGTTTATGATATAATGAATATCATTTGAGAGGTCAAAGGCGTTGATGAAAAAATATTAAACGTGTGATCGTATATATTTTTTAGTAAATATAAATATTAATTACCTTTAGGTATGATACAATTTGTGTATGGTACAAATCACATACAGGGTGTTTGGAGTCGCTAATAAAATCAGAATGCTAATCAATATGAATGTTTCGTTAAAAAATTCAATAAGTATTAGAAGTATTAATTTTTCACCAAACAATTCCACTTACGATTAAATATCAATAGAAGTCCATCTCAGTGAGTAAAATATAATTACCTGAAACAAAAAGAACAACAAATTTAATATGATGATTATTTCGTATAATTAAGTCTCATGGATACATTATATCTTTTGTTAACATGCACACAATAAATGTAAAGAATAAATTTATAAGAATAAATCAATAATTTAAAACGCAGAGTAGGTAAGTAATAAGAAATCAGAAGGCGAACAGGGTTTTTGTAATCAGACACCGATAAATCGACTCTGACATAAATTAAAGGTAACTCAGGCTTTTCTCAACTCACTTTTAATGAAGTAAAGAACTTAAAATAAAATAAATATAAATATATATAAATCTTGTTTAATTCCTTTGGAGATATGCTCAAAATAATAAACCTATTAATAAGCTAGTACTCTATTTATTGAGGGTTCATTTAAAACAGTCAATAATAACAATATAATAAATTTTGACTTATGTTTTTTATTTTCTTGTACTTGATTTTATGCGAGTATTATACGTTTGCAAATACATATCGGTCAATTAGGGAAAGCTGGCATGTTCACAGTACTCACACTTATGCAATTTCACTTACAGTATGTTCAAAAATAAATGCGACTCTAGTTTCATTTTAGACTTGAATTGTAAAATGGGTGCGTTGTAGATATATATATGCAAATATAATTACTTATGAAAGCTCTCATAATTTACCTGTAAAATTATAATTTAAAAGCAAATCAATTGATGAAGTTAATTATTTATTCTAATAATAATCAATTGGATAAAAGTATTAATAATCATTCAATTATCAAATAATAATTAAATTCCTGACTTTGGTCGAGTAAAGATATCTAAGAAATATTATATTTGTAGTAAGTACGTAATACCTACCAATACGCGCTAACAAATATGTGTTACATGTTTATTGTATAATTTTCACACTATTGGTTTTAAACTCAAACTCAAACATTTATACAATTAGACTTCTTCTAGAAGCACTTTTGAATCGTCATAACAGTTTAACAGTTTTAACATTTACCACCAATTCAGAAAGCAGTATCTATAGAGAAGAAGAAGAATCTATTTAATCATAATCGTAATCTTCTACTTCACTGTAACTTTCATCGCTCGAAGAACTCGATGTTTCGTCGTAGTCGGAATTTCTTAATGTTATTATAAATGAGTCAGTGTAATTATCTACTTTTGGTTCTAATTGAATATATTTTTCCTCATGTTCTCGCGTCTTTCTCCAAACGTCACTAAACATATCCAGACTAATAGCATTTGCTTCCTTTCTAAATAATTCTTCCACAGTTTTCAAGTTAAAGTTCACATTTTGTGATGCTACTTTCCCTTTAATTATGCCCCATAGTAACTCTATTGGGTTGAGTTCTGGATGGTATGGTGGAAGGCGCAATACACTATGTCCATGATCTTTGAGGATTGCATCAAGTAGGTAAAAATTGTGTATAGTTTGGCTTATTTTTTTTAATGATGTGATAACTCTGATTATTAACTAGTAATTTGATTTTTGAAAAAAAAAATGCCGATTTTAGTCAAAATTTATATTTTTCTAACAAGATCCTTATCATCCAAATTTCCACCTTGGTGAGTAAAATTGACATTTCTAATGAAAATGAACAAAAAATTAAATGATTTTATTAAATACTGTAAAATAGTCTATAATTCTTCCATTTACTGTATCACAAAATTCTTCATAGATTTTTAGATATTCGTACTACACCAATTACATCACCCTGTATTTATAAACAACTAGATTTCCGCCCGCGGCTTCGCCCGCGTTTGCAAAGGAAAATCCGCATAGTTCCCGTTCCCGTGGGATTTCCGGGATAAAAACTATCCTATGTGTTAATCCAAGTTACCCTCTATATGTGTGCTAAATTTCATTGTAATCGGTTCAGTAGTTTTTACGTGAAAGAGTAACAAACATCCATACATCCATACATCCATACATCCATACATCCATACATCCTTACAAACTTTCGCCTTTATAATATGTATTAGATTGCAAAATATGACACATACATAGGCCGGGAGATACTGACACAAAATTTCGGGTCATTTGTAACAGAATGGCGGTTCTACAGAGGTCTTATTACGCAATGACTAAAAGAAAAATGATGGTCACAACTCAGAACGCTGGTACCGGCGGACTAGTTGCGTGGGTGGCGAGAAAAAAAAATTCAAAAATTTGCAGATTTTCCGCGGTATGGCGACCATTTGGAATCGTCCGAAAAGTATGGCATGGCGATTTTAGTAAATGGCTGCACGACGATGGTTACCTGTGCAAAAGTGAGCCCGGTACAAATGGTTGAATTGTTTTTTTTAAATCAACGCATTCACGTCGGTATGGCGGACTGTAAGTCACATCGTAACTGTATGGCATGACACTACCGCCTACATCTTTTTTAAGGGCTATCGGTAAATTCTAAAATTTTTGTGTTACAAATCGTTGGACTTTCGCTATTTATCCGACGAGTGTGACTAAAGCCCACGCCACTAGTCCGCCGGTACCAGCGTTCTGACCATCATTTTTATTTTTGTCATTGCGTACTAAGACCCCTCTAGACCGCCATCCTGTTACAAATGACCCGAAATTTTGTGTCAGTATCTCCCGGCCTAACATGTGCAATGTGTAAATGTGTTGACGTTCCAGCTCTTCTTAATATACCTATATCATCGTATGAAGGTTTTAACAGATTTAAGCGCGTGACACACGGTGAAGATACTTTAATATTTTATCTTAAGATACTGTTATATTTTATATTACAGTATCTTAAGGTATCCGGTATCAGCGTTCTGACCATCATTTTTCTTTTTGTCATTGCGTACTAAGACCCCTGTAGAACCGCCATCCTGTTACAAATGACCCACAAAATTTCGGGTCATCAGACGCGATGTTTTCAACATTTATCAGCGATTGATATAAATAAAGGAAAATCTCGCGTTTTAAATGTACGTGTTGGTATATCTAAACAATTTTGTCATAAATTGACTACAATCTAAACATTCGAATCTGAAAAAAACACCAATACAAGATAAATTCTCGCCATCGTTGCAGAGGTAAACAGCGATAAATAATCGCTAATCATTTATTCCATCCTCAGTGAAACAAATCCAAAAAAATATAAAGACATTAAACCATATGAATATGCAACAACTTGCTCAAAGGCATGGAAAGAGGTCAGGGCACGTGATATGCCGGCAAATAAGAACATCCTGTGTATGTTAGCCAATTTTTATTTAATTATAAACGACTATACAACTGAAGGTTCCCGTTTTGCTAATTGTGTATAGGCTATTATTGCAACTGTATCGATATAAATTAATCATACGACCTTGCTACAAATAGGTGGTTTAAATGTTTACCTACTTATTAATACAACAGTTTGAAATGAAATTAGTAATGAAAATGCTAGCAATAATATTAATACGTTATTCTAAGCAGCGCATGACGGCAGCAATTAAATTCGAATGCATTTCGAACATCGCCACAACCCACACAAATACAATGCAATTAAACATTTCAATGCACCATTTAAGGCGGAAGGCAATTGCCTTTTTAGCTATCCTAAGTTAAAACAGTCCACGTGAAACAAAGGCGCATTGTTTAATTTCCCTAATAGTTTACACAAGCGGTTGCATGTTTCACAGTCGTATCAGTAAAGGCATAGTAAAGGTGAAGTTTAGTAACGCGTCGGTAGCGAGGTCATCGGCCTCGCGCCGGCAGAGGGCGCCCTACCAAACAGGTAACTCCCGACTAAATGTGGGACCTTTAACTGGAGCGGCATGCCTTAAATAGCGATATACTTTATACGCGGGGCAAGGAATGTAAACATATTGGCATTTATAACCTCATTCCACGCTGTGCTATTTGTTTTGTGTTTAGTTTTTGCTGTCGTAAACGTTTGCTGCGCGGATTGTATTTCTCAATTGAACAAGTTAGGTAAATCAATTGAATACCGTTGGTAATACCTACAGGCTACAACATAATTAGGTATCTCAAAATGTTAAGAATTTGTAATTTGTATAGGTAGCATATTTAGCGTATCTTAATCGATTTAATTTGATTAGCTTCCATTCAATTATATCTAACCTAATCATCCATATTACAAACAACTTATACACGAATCTACCACCCAAAACACATGTACCTATTCAGTTAATCCTATTTGTATAACAAAACAATACAGCAAGCCAGGTAGATTCCTCACACCATACCTACGATCTCAGTAAAAAAAACACGTACCTAAACGTCTCACAAATCAATACAGCAGTTCCCATACGTTAACCAGAGATAGGATCAGCCTGTAACATAGCACGGCCGCTTGATTGACAGTTATAATCCCATAATGGAAAATATTCTTGTGAGAAATGGAGCGTCACGTAAAATCTCGTTACTGACGAATAAGCCAACGGTTATCGATGATACACATTCACATGATAACGGGCGAAGGCGGAATATCGTAGGCAGCGTTGATGTAGCGAATATTGTTCTATTGGGAGAACTTTAGTTAGAACCTCAAGGTACTGATAGAAAAAAATGTATGAAAAACAAAATTAATAACGAAACCCGTTCACGGTGCAATCAATTATCATCGGTGACATTACATCATCAGTTTATAGAAGGTAATTGAAATAACAGTTCTAAACTGACCACCGCACCGACCACTTACATTAATCTTTACAATTCTTAAAATATATAACAGTTTATTTATACTATAGTCTACCGACACTGACCTCTCTCACGTTAGTACCTAATTATTTTTTAATATTTACAATGTCAACTTGACACACCGACCCACCTGCCTCTCGACAACGGATTGACGTCCTTCTGACAGATTGGCTGTTTAAAAATAAATCGCAGAAATAAATTTAAAAAAATATAGAAATAACTGCGTCAGTCGCAAGTGGAATGGGTTAGCGACAAGGTCAAATGGCAATGTCAGAACGAGCTGGCTTGTACAATATCACGCGGGAGTGCAAGAAAACTGGAGAGATGAAGTCGAGGGGCATTCGTGGTGCTACTTGACGGACTTTTTTTATTGTTTAATTTAATTGTATTTCTTGTTTAAACTGATGAAATACACCATTGTTGAAATGCGAATAGAATGTGTTTGGTGGAAGAATATGTGCAAATACTGTAATAGTTAAGAATTAACCAAAATAAATGTTACATAGGTATTTCTCCCCGGTAACAAATGATACAATATGTATTTATTGTATTTTATTAAAGTTAATCTGGGGTCAAACGCTTTTTGTAACGCAAAAGGCTTTTTGTAACAATAGAAGTAACAAATAGAATCATCAACGAATTGGAAAAAGACAATAGATATTCAAAGCGAATAAAGCCTAGATGAGAACAAATTTATAGACCCGTCCCAAGAATTTTGCGTAGGTTCGATATCCTATCAACTTTTATTATGGAAATACCCAACATACGATTGTAAAAACCACATTGCAACCAGGTAGATGCATTACCTACTCTACCCATTCCAAAGAACATCTCATACATAACGGTAATATTTAATAAATGGACGTAATTAAAATACCAGGAAAGCCTTAACTTCCAGTGTGCTATTCCACAATTGTACAGTGAAAACATATAAAAATAAAAAATATTTGAAAAACGTATATATATCGCCGATCACGCGAGCAGTTGTCGCACGATTTTGTTAAAAAAATCAATAAATAACAAATTCTAATTTTAATGTGTACATAATGCGATTTTTATTCAAACGTGTGTAATGATAATAATAATTGTGTGTAATATTTCATACCAAATACTTAATCATGCATTAATTGATTTACAGATTAACCGTACAAGCGTATACCAGGTGAAAGGTAAGACATTAGACAAATTTAGACAGGAGCTTCTACTCATGAAACTGAACAACTTTTGTTCTACAACTTTGCTGAATTCGTAGAAAAAAAATTTGGACTTTGTATGGAAATCGGTCAGCTGATTAGCGAAGTTTCCTTACAAAGTCCAATTTTTTTGTTTACGAATTCAGCAAAGTTGTAGAACAAAAGTTGTTCAGTTTCATGAGTAGAAGCTCCTGTCTAAATTCGTCTAATGTCTTACCTTTCACCTTGTATTTTATAATAAATACATCTGAAAAAATTGAATGCTTCGACACGTTACATATTGGACATTGGTGTATAAGGATTTATTAAAATCACACATTTACTGTCTCGTAAATAGTTTGAATGAGAGTAAGTTTTAAATGATAATATTTTTGCATTCTAAAAATGTGCAAAAATTTCAAGACACCTATGTTACCTACTTTATTCAACCAATTGACAAACTTTTTGCACTACCAAGAATTCCACTTACCAACCTAGTACCTACCTAACCGTGTACCAACCTACCTAACTAAAACAGTTTCCAAAAATGTGTAGTGCGAAATTGTTCATAACGATCGGAAGTAACCCCGGCTATCAATCATCTCCCCAGTCCCCTCCCGTCCCGAGACCCTACGAGCCTCGGTCTCCCCTCACAAATGTGCGCTCGTTCCAACCGTGCCCCGCCACTCTTGTGCTCGCGAAAACAATAATTAATGTATGAAAAGTTAATTAACTTCTGCTTACGGATGTTGAAATTGTTTTGATGGATTCCACACTTACTGGTGTTGCAAAAATGCCGCGATGGTGTTGTTTATTTACATGTGTAGTTAAATAACTTTCGAATATTGTCGGTGAAGCGAACAATATAGTATACTAGAGGTCCGCCCTGGCCCTGGCTTCGCCCGTGGTACATATTTCACAATAAAAGGTAGCCTATGTCCTTTCTCGGGTATCAAAATATCTCCATACCAAATTTCATGCAAATTGGTTCAGTAGTTTAGGCATGATTGAGTAACAGACAGACGACAGAGTTACTTTCGCATTTATAATATTAGTATGGATGAAGCAATGTAAAGAAACTCAAATACATATGTATATACCACTTTGTCAATAAGTATGGAATATGGACATCATGACACTGAAAAAGTTATTTAAACTTAGCATAACTATTTGTATAACATAAGAGTACAAGTCACAAACGTGACAATGTTAATGATTTCCTAAAAATAACATGTGTATTTAGAATTACTATTTATGGTACGTGTCTGCTCCAGAAGGCGGGTTATTTGTTATTCTTTCAACCCTTCTCACTCTAAATATAGTTTTAAATATCAACATTTTTAGAATGAATAAAAAAAAAAACAAAATTTGATAACTAAACTATTAGCCACTATTAAGTATTCTGTGACTAAACATCAACACAAAACAACGCATATTCCATACAGTATGATTTATTAAAACAGTAGTATAAATAAATATTACAGACAATAATTTATACATATTGTATTGTTCATTTAAACATTTCCAACTTTATGTTCAAATGTACAATAGAGAGTACTATTTTAACATTTGCATAAAGTTTGCACACTCAAAGCTGTTCAAAACCATACGGTTACCGCTTTTGCAGTATTATTTACATCGACAGTACATACGTACCTATATGTTATTTCGTTTTTGTTTACATTAAACAGCTTGTTGTGTTATGTTGTATAAAAACAACATCGTAACAAGGACCATGTTAAACTCGTTATAATCTGGTATGCATATTTTATTTATAACAATTGTAGAAGAAAACATTTTTTTTTTTTTTTAATATATTTCTTAGAAAATTAGCCCCATGTATCTACCAGTAACGAACATACATTTTGCATTATTAACAAAACATAGAGTTTAACTATCATGATATAATTTATATAAGACACAAAAAAAAGCAAAAGCACACGAATAATTCAAGATAATAAAATTTCAAATTTAATAGTCTTCTCTTAAAAATCTGTGCATCCAAATATAAACAAATGACTGCTATAAAATACCATTTCTTACCCACCCAGTTTACCACAACACATTTAACCATTTACCAACAAAAATTCTAGAACATTCCATTTCACATGACGAAAAAAATTCAAGAATCGAACGCGCCGTCACTCCGTCAACGGGCAGCGCGAGCGCCTAGATAGTCCGCACTCCGCTCAGACCCACTTGTATCTAAGTGGGTCGAGTGCTGTCGCCAAGTGCGCTCAGCTGATCGCACGCAAAGGTCTCTGTGTTAATCGTTCGCTGCACTAAATATACCGCATTACTGGCGGATTACGGGAAGGTACACGAATAATGCCGTAATGTGATTATTAGTTATTACCAGAACGACGTGTATGGGAAACGAGGTAGCTTGTGTGAAGTGAAGGAGTTA
Organism: Colias philodice; assembly: GCF_061535455.1. Classification (NCBI taxonomy): domain Eukaryota; kingdom Metazoa; phylum Arthropoda; class Insecta; order Lepidoptera; family Pieridae; genus Colias; species Colias philodice. The sequence continues at coordinate 10,623,736 of NC_143094.1, read as the reverse complement.
TATCTGCCTTATAATTTTCTGGCTCCAAGTATCGAGGTATTTTGAAGACTTTTTACATTGAGTTAATATGTATGACTTTTTATTGCTACTTTTTCCTAAGACCTATATCCCTTATCAGGAAAAACTATCTTTCAGAATCAAGCCAAAACGAGATATTTTCACTCGATACTTCAAAATTCTTGAATCGGTAACTTTAATTCAGCATTACAAAGAAAATCTTTGCAAGTCTCGGTTATTAAAACAGCTATCGTTCTTTATAACATTATGCGTCTCCTTATCTCGCTCGACAAAAACTTCTACACCTACAGCAATAATAATATGGAACTGCAAGATTCGTTAACAATCTGCAAATCGCGCTCGCCGTAAGTGCAAATTTTATAGATGTCGTAAAATGAAGCCGGTGAAAACGTTCACTGGAACGAAAACTAACAAAGAAAGGGGTTTATTTTGAAAGCGGCAGTTCAGGCGATAGAACTTAGCGCAGGAGCTGGAAACTTAAGAACTTAGTTCAAATGCTTTTTTTTAAACTGAACGTTGGGATTTTTAAGAAGTTTTTAATAGAATGTCCGGTATAATCAGCTTCTACCTATGCATAAAAGCAACCCGAAAAATAGATTTCTTAGGTTTTTTCTAGGGACAATTATTTTCATGAAGTGAATAATGAAAACGATCGCCAACTGCCAATTACAATACGAAAAAGAAAGTTACACATGTTGAAGCAAACAATACATTTCTAGTGTAAAATTCTCTGTAAGTCGCTAAGGAATTGAAAATAAAAGCATATAATATAAACAAGTCACACAAGATAAATCCACTAAGAATATCCGATATACGATAATACAGTTATAGAAAAATGTACATCACACATTTTTTATATCAATTTATCAAGTCATCAATTAAAATTGAAGCGCATTCGCGACTTTTTGTAAAATTCCATGTATTTATTTACTGTAAAAACTTCACATTCAAGATCATTGTTCTTATTTTGAATATCGTCAACTTTTACAAAACCTCTGTTCAAGCATAAACAATACCTACATTGGCCCTTATATAAGCAACCTTTTAATTCGCCTCATAAAAATATTAGAAGTAGCAGACACAAAGGCAACATTGTATCCCGGGCCCCGGCCTACGTCCGAACGGTGCCAGACTGCCAGCTTAGCGGCAGTTAACCTACTTCGTTTGCCAGCTCCTTACCCGGAAGCTATCGGAGACAATGGCCCTATATTAATTGTACATTACGTGTCGTTACGTAACTGCTGAACAAACTGGCACAAATGTGGCCCTTTCTGTCGACGGAGGAGGACGTATGAACTTGCTCTATTTGTCTAGGTGGGTATTTGTGTTGACTATTATATAACAATTGGAAATTCTATTTGCGCTTTTTCGTGCACTTTCTTGTCGACTTATCGAGACACTGTGTTTTCAAAAACATTTAATTTAAAATTAACTTTTAACAATTCAATCAAAATTTCAAAAACTCAAGTGACGAATATAACATTTATATCTAAGTTAGGAACTCCACCCATTCTTCCGGTATAAACTTTCGCATTAGCAGTAGTAAAACCAAAAACAACATAACTTCATGTCACTTTTTCCAAGTCAGAAGTTTATTTTCTTATGTACAATACGCATTTAAAAATCTAACAGTTATCAAACACTTGGCTATCATACAACACCCAAATCTAAACAGCATCAATTCGATAAACAGTTGATCCCGTGCAATCACGACGCCAATAATTCACTGTACACAATCGACAATAACTCCATCAATTCCGTTTAATCGCTTAATTGTATTCACTGACGTAGTTTCGGCTCACAGAAATGCAGCGTCATAAAGGGAAGGAATTAAATCGATATTACTTTATTGGCTCCGTTCAATCAGCGTTCGGAAATGTGACATTGTGCCCAGTGACTTCGTAACACGATTTCGATCTCTCGAATAGTTTATGGTGCCGCTTCGCATCGGGAATGAATAAATGAATATATTGAGCATCATAAAATATGTTTTAACATGTGTATGCGGATTATGAAGCTCAAGTGTGACGGGTCTGCGTGGGCGACTTACATCTCTATGAAGTTTATCTCTTCTTTAAGTATGTATATTTAAAATATACCTTCACAAATTACTGGAAGTACAATTTTCATGTAACTTCAATAAAAATATATTCTTCAATTTAAAGTTCACGTCAATCTTTAAAATTGACTGTCGACAAAAGACACCATCATTTAAATCCAAATAAAAAACAACACTGACGCGGGTACCCACATTCGACCCTATAATAAAAATTCCTTTGAGACCTAGCGGCTAACATGAATCACATGTATGACTCAACCGATAATTTCGTGTGACCAATCAATTGTTCCTTCTCAATTAAAAACCACTCTTACTGCTCTCCACACCGTTTATAATTCGTAGTATCGAATATCGATTGGAACCAGCATCCTTTTTAAAAAGTACCCACCCAGTAATATATTATTTTTCTTTAATCTTTCATCTTAAATCAACACTGCACCGTACTGAGCTCAGACAACCAATAAAAGCTGACAAGAAAAATGAACAGTGTGTGGGTTGCTGTTTGCTATACCTATACAGGTCTTGATAAATAATAAATTCTTAGTATATAATATATAATATAAACTGAGACATGACAAGATAATTAAAATTTTTACTAGCAATAGAATTAATGAAATATAATTTCCCAGATTCTAATTACACATCACATAGAAATTCTATTAAAGGTTGTTCTATTTATGATTTCATCCATAGAAATTCATCCATCCAATCATTAATGATTTTTAATAGTTTGGCCATTAAAAATTTCTAAGTGCCCGCGTAAAAACAAACACCTAGAACTGTAATAATAATGGTATAATCTTAATGACTCGCAATTCTATTAACACAGGCCATAAAACAATATCTCGGCACTTCCAAGCATTCGCGTCGTAAACATATCCGTCACTGCACCACTAACACGAAGAAAGGAACTATTAAAAGTTTTACAGCCCACCCGAATTACAATGGTACCCTGAAAGGAATCCAGGTCATTTTTGTACTTTACACTTTTTCCCTTTAATGAAACACAAACACGCAGCAACAAAGGTCCACAAACATAAAGGTATAGCTGAATAAGCCTAATTGTGAAACCGTTGCTGAAATTCGTTTTATCCGTCCAACCTGAACGATGGCGCATACTGAACAGTATTAATGCGGTATCCCTGTTTGAAATTCTCCACGTAAATATTATATTTTAGTAAACCTGGCGGGTTCGTGGGTTGGCGGAGATATTGATATAGGCTGCGGACATGAAACGAAATATTTTATTCATCTCTTCACTAACAGCACTAGTTGCAACTGGAATAATGATGGGCGCTCACTTTTTCTATCGCGAATTGAATTATTCAATGACGAAGGTGAGGTAACCAGACGGAATTTTTTAACATAAAAATTTTAAATATGAAAACATTTTAGCAACTCAAAGACTAACTTCAATGAGATCTCACTTTGTACAAGTAACGACATGTTTCTTTCCTAAAAAGAAATGACAGTCAAAAAAGGTAATGGATTTCTCAACGAAACTACTAAACTTGACAGAAGTACATTCAATTACCCAATTGCTTGTTAATAGTAACATCACGGAATCGCCTATGGACTTACGTAATAGCATTACATATAAAAAATCGCAAAGGAAATCGAAGGACAACACCATTACGGACCTCATCCACGTCCAATAGCTATTTGTCCTTCCTTTGATATTTGGTAAAGGTCGCGAACTTGCGAAGGGCGCTGTGAATGAGGTGGAGTCCCGGGCGGGGCCTGAAGTGAGGGGCGGGATCTCACCCCAGCAGATCAACAACCCCGAAACCTTATTTGAGATAAGCCACCGGGAAGAGAAAATATTTTTGGAAATTCTTAATAAACTAAATGTGGCTCCAAGGCTGCGGCAGCTTAAAGATCGCAAACTGCCAATATATTTTATCAAAAATTTTTTTCTTCATTACGTACTAACCAGATGATTAAATAGATTGTGTCTTTCATAAGAAAATCAGGTTTGGTTTGTTTTTTATTATACTGCCTTTGTTTTCTTCAAGCGCTTCGCGGTTGCAAGATAAGATATAACTTGCTGTAAAGGACCAAAACATAAAACTTTTTTATATTCTCTGAAGCTTTTCCGTGGACATATTTTAAAACGGAAAGCTTGGTAATAAATTTATGTAGATGTTTTCTTTTTCGGTACAGTATTGAATGAAAAAGGAAATGCCAAACATAGACTTGGCCAGCCAACAGTGATTGATTAACCAAATTTTCTCCCCGATACAGCTTGAGCATAAACCGTATAAATAATTCGGGGTGTAGTATTCGGTGAGATGTGGAACACGTTTTATATGAGTGTTATAGAAATAGTTATTTTATACGACATAATGACTCCCGCTAACGTTTCCATTTAATTCCCCTGCTCGGAGCCCGGTCGGAGCGGAGTTACCTGCGGTTTCCGGTATAAATTCCATTAGTTCGACGCTCTTTTATCCAAACTTCGTGATCGATACGTAGATTAGGACTTCTTCGAAACTTGGATTGAACTAGTTTTCGGTATTTATTCGGGAAACTTTAAATATACCTATTAGTATGCGCGGCGCATGGTCATTTATTTTTATGTTCCGAAATTGTGATTTAAAACATTGTATTTTAAGAATATATATATCATAAATTTTCAAGCAGGTATCAATGTTTATCTGGTGTCATTTTAAATGCGCACTAATATTTAACTGTGTATAAATAAAATAAAATACAATCAAAACACCTTTGCTATCTAAATTTGACATTGGGCAATAACGCTCATTATCTTCTTCTTCTTATATATAAAAATGAATCGCAAAATGTGTTGGTAAGCGCATAACTCGAGAACGGCTGAACCGATTTCGATAATTCTTTTTTTATTATATTCCTTGAAGTACGAGGATGGTTTTTATGTAGAGAAAACGTAAATATGTACCACGGGCGAAGCCGGGGCGGACCGCTAGTCTAAAATAAAATTATTGTACATATTAACTTTTCGTATATTATTAAAGCGTATATTCTAAACGTAGCGTATCTCACGAAGTGGTAAAATGTATATAAAGAAAAGTGACATCAAAATGTATGAGGAGGGTTAGATGTGGTGTGACTGGGTGGAGTCTTTTGCTTTAAATTATTTAAGTACGATAGCGTGTATGTCGTCTCAATTAGAGTAATTATAATGAAACGATAAAATAATTAGCCCACTAATGAATCATAGTTTCTAACTCCATAATACAAATTAGACAATACCGTTAAATTCAGATTTCATTGAAATTACATAGGGGGTCAAGGGACAAGTTGAAGCACCCCAGCAAATCATAATTACATCATTAAATTCTAAATGCACTCCAGTTCAAATGAGAGCTATCGAATATCGGGGCGAACCGTGAGAAGTAATTTAGGATCGAGCGTGAAATAAACGTTATAAAGAATGCCAAACTTTCAACAAAACTCGTTTAACGGTCTACAGAAATAGACAAAGAGTTTTCGAAATAATGAACAAGTGGTATATAACTATTATACTTATATGCTTTTATGCAGCTGACGTTCTAATTTGACTCGTTTGAAATGCATATATGATATCATGACACTAACGTAACTAGATAAGGCTCAAACAAATATTGTGTATTCAAAGGAGATACGAAGCGTGACCGGCGAACCACGACGAAAGTCTTATCGATTCTATACATCGAAACCTTATAGCTGAAGGCACAGCGGCTATAATGTAATTTAATGAATACTTAAATTCAAGACACACAATGATCTGCCGAAATAAATTCGCTCGAACCGGCATTAAAGCCCGAGGACATTTCGCAAAGCCTTCTCATTATTACTTCAGGACAATTTCCGAAATGCTCTTTTATGTTGAGTGACGCGCAATCGAAATGCAGCATTGTTAACAAATGACACCCAAATTGGTCTTCGGGACGGACCGTTTTGTCTATGTAGATATCATTTAGAGCGTTTACCTGTACAAACCTGTTTGCGCTGAGAATCTTTCGTATAGAAATTCGGCGGACCGTTTTATCGAGCAAAATAACAACTCCAGTGAAGCTATTGTATAAACCTTTACAAATAGTAATTTTAATGCATAGGTACTATTGAATTTTATCAACAATATTGAATGTGTGAACACGAACCGAGGTATTTAATAGCGTGAGATTTAAAATTGGTGAAACGTAGTCATGTATTGGATTGCGATTGTACGCACCGCAAAACCACATACATTTCGAAAATTAAAGCGAAATCATATTCGTGTGAAATTTCTTTAGCGAAATGGGAGAAAAAGGCTTGTATTTAGCCGCCGTGTTGTATTATTCTTTTTCATTAAATTAGCATTAAAACGACGATATGTCTGTATAATTAAATGAAAACAGTCTGTACCGGGTCGGTCCCTCTGGTGTGGCACGAGGATCGATCGCGTGCGGTGAATGTACCCGAAACTCGGAGCGGCGCTCCCTACGACACGGGGTGAGCTTTTCAAACTGAAATCCCCTTTAAATATTGTAAGTATCTCCCTGGAAATAACGTTTCGTTACAATCCTCGAGCCGTCAATTAAAGACGTCGCTCGAGTTCATCATAAATAACAAAAGACTTACGAACCTCGCATCGTTAGTCATAAAAATCATAAAGCATAAAGGCGAGCATACAGGTATGCGTATATAGCTAATGGAGGTGCGACAATGTCCCCGTCTCCGGGAACTAATGACCACTTAGAACAGGAAAATTACACCACGCGACCGTTCGTTTGGATGGGCCAAGTCACGAAGCGACTGCTCCGATTATAGATAAAGTGACAACAAACATTCATAACAAACTATAATGGTCGGAGAAAGGTCTTTTCCTCTAGAATAATAATAACATAAGGTTACACATGAGAGAAACAAATTAGAAAAATAAATAATAATAGTTTAAAAAAACAAAAAACACGCTTTTAGGTCGGTTTTCTATAAAAAGCGTGTTTTTAATTTTTTTTACCTATTATTTATTTTATCAAATTAGTGTATTGTCATCGGTCCTCAATAAATCTACAAAGTTTGAACGAAATCTGGCCGTTTAAAGTGGGTCAAAATCGCGCCCAAAGAAGTCGGTTACAAACATACAGGTGAAGCTAATATAAAGCGTGTAATAATTAACTTCCACGAACATATCATAATGATAATATTATGTAATATTGAAGTTTCCGTTTTTCAACAACGTCGTTATCCTTTTCATCAATTTATCCAACATAAATCAAACGTATTTCTCTTTCATCCTCCGAACCTATTATTAGTTCGAACTTCGAACACCAAAGAACCATGAAGTGCTCGCACACACGACCCCGGCGTTCTAGTCATCTAGTGTCGAATGTCACATAAGAACTGCAGCACTAAAGCGATAAGGGGGAACAAAAAAGCTAGTCTTAATTCCAGCTGCGTGGTATCGAGGGCGCTGACCTTAGCCGCATCTGCCGTGCCCGCTTCACGTGTGTCGACTAATGCTAAAAAATTGCCTATCACACTTTCGCGTCAACCCTCGCACGGCTGTACGACGCAGGCAATAAGGATAACTTTGGCCTATTCAGTCACAATTACAACAAATAATAAATTGTACTTTAACCAACATGTTTATCGTAGCATTTGTTTAAATATTTTAGGTTTTCGCTTATGATAAACGTAATCAGAGATATACTCAAAACTTCTCAACTATTTGACATCTCTGACGTATCTATGACTGCGTCACATTAACTCTAATGTCACTGTTATCTAGTCTTTCGCACTTTCAATTCCAACGCTTCAAGAGTCGTTAAAAAAAATTCCTGGCGAGCTATGTGAAATAAAAAATAGTTAAAACTCTATCTCACACAACGTTGTGTGCGTCTCTATGTGTCTCTATGTGTTCATAGAGACGCTCTGATTAACCGCAGCGGGTCCACGAGCGCGGCTCTATCATTAGACCCGCAGTGCCCCGCTCCGAGCGCGCCACTCCACCATCTTGATTAATGCATGCAGGTCCTTGTTTTGTGAGCTTTTATTTTGTATCACAAGCCTTGCATCCAGGGTCTTATAAAATGAAGGCCGCGTTTTTATTCGTATTGTTTAAGAGATGAAAAAATGTTATGTTTTAAATCCACGGACGTTTTATTACAGCTGCGTTTGGAGCGTTGCAGTTGCAACTGCTTTGGTAATTTATTTTCTCCTGTTTTTCTTCGTCTTATTTCATCACTAGCACGTAAAACTAGAACTTAGGTTATGACTGCTTCCTATAAAATTCAAAGTTCGGTAAAATTTTTCAATTGAATTAGAAGAATAAATTTATTATGCCGCCTATTTAACATGTTAATATGATTTTCTTTTTTTTGTTCTTTTATTTTTGTGTATATTCTTTTTTTCTGTGTGTGTTAAATAAAGAATTTAAATAAAAATAAAATAAAATTGGCAAGTCTTAAGTCAAATATCTGCAATCTACAATCTACAAACAGCACAAATAGATTGTATTTGCACACCATACGAAGAACCCAACGAAGATCGATCTTTCAACAGTATCTCCAATACATTTACCATAACACATACCCTTAACAATCCAGTGAAGCAACAACACACACGTCTCAAGCCAAACCAGTGTCTCCTGGTATACATTACATCTGTCGCGACAAGGCGAGTTTCCTTTGAGCCCACCGAAACCCTACACCCTGTAACGTTAGACACTGGATAGACGTGGTCTGAGCGCAGACCAGTTGTCGAGATGCGGAATGTAATTGAAGCCAGCATTGTTCGCTTAATAGATTCTAGCTATGAAGATTGTGGAACCAGACCGGCTAGAGGTTGCGTTTAATACTTTTTAAGAGCACTTTGTGCGCTTGCAAACGTCGATATACGGTTTCATGTGATAATTATTCATTTAACTACTTCAAAAAAGGGGGAAGTTCTATGTTCTACTGTCTATTTTGTATATGACAATATATTGTCTAGTTACATTTGCATAGTTAAAAGATCCTTTAAGCAAAATATATACGTTTTATGTAACTGATTTTATTTTTAAACGCGGCAATCTTTGCAGCGCAAATAGGATTATGTCGTTCGCATTTGTAATAAAAAAATATTACCTACGCATAAGCCTTGGGTTTATTTCACATTAAAACAAATCGCAGCTTAAATGCGATGTTTGGAGTTAATATAAACGTTGAAGTAATCGCACGGTAATGTCGGTAATGTTTGTTTTACCTTTTTATCCGAATTCGAAGGAAGTTCATGTTTCAGCGTGTGTATATACATATATGTATTTAGTATTTACGTGATATATATTTTTACCAAATTGTAATTAAAACTGCATATTCTAAAGCGCCAATTCCAGTATTTTACATATTTTTAGTTATAGTGTACATTTACGAATAAAAATAAGTTAAGAATCTCCCAATTAAGGAGATTATGATTCAGTAAGATGATTCCTTACATTTACGTTACAATATTGAGAGCGATCTAAACTCTAAAGGTATTTAAGGTATGACTAACATCTCAACTGAACGCAATTAACATCGTGGCGTGATGAAGGCAGCAACAATTAATTAAACACCTGCTCATCCAAAACAACCGTGTCAGAGGAATCAAGGAACTTCGAAAAATAACCATTATTCTAATTAGTTGCAGCTACGCCGAGAACTTTGATTAAAATCGTTTCAAACTTACCCCGGTGAATAATTTAATAGTGTTATAGCATCCACTTACCTGAAAAGTAGAAAGTTTTTTTTTAAAAGTTGCATAATGTTTGACTAAATCGCATTGACTAAACAACATTTTTTATTGAGTTCACTCAACTATAACTAAAGCAATAATCGTATTTTGGTTCTTCTTGATATATTATGTCAATGAATAATAAAATGTTCCCCTGTTTAATTGTACTTATTATACCCAATTAACGACATAAAATTGCCGATAATTATTCAGGCGGGAATATTATCAAAAGAGCGCTTAAATCACAGCTGACTCGTGCGGAATTATTATTTACTAGCTACCCGCCCCGGCTTCGCTCGGGTGCAATGCTGATACTAAATACACTACAGAAAAACTGTGAACGTTGTAGGTATATAAAAACATAGCGGCCCGGCCGGCCGGTACCGCCGCAAACGCTACGTCCCGCAATTTTTAAATCTGTAATAACTTCGAAAATAATCACGTGTAAAGTGCCATATAGATCTATATTAAATGAACAATGTATTCAAGGTATTTAATTGGTTAAGGATTAATGCTGTATTGGTGAAAATCGCTTCGAAAATTAGCTATTATTTGTCGTAAAAAGTAAATGACAAAAAAATGTTAACTATTGTGGCTTATCCATAAGAGATAGACATATACCATCGCGGACTTTTCTGTAGACCTTTTCAATGTGTATAATACTTAGTACATTATTTTGATAAAACTCGTAGGGTTCAGCCTGCGTTTGCAATATAAGCGGAAACAATGTAATTTTTTACGACATCACATTAGAAACCTCAAAAATAACAGTACTTCTCCACTATTTAATGGATGTTATTATACATATAAACCTTCCTCTTGAATCACTCTATCTATTAAAAAAAACCGCATCAAAATCCGTTGCGTAGTTTCAAAGATTTAAGCGTACAAAGGGACATAGGGACATAGGGACATAGGGACAGGGAAAGCCACTTTGTTTTATACTATGTAGTGATTATAAATCCACGGGATATTGTTCGCAATGGTGTTAAGTTTATTTTGTATCCAAAACAATAATGTAATACGCAGGTACTGTTACTCAGAATGTATTCTTGTCCCACCGAACAATGGTATTTTAAAAAGCGATGGGATTTAATGTTTAAAAAACATTTTACTCGAAGAATTCTGTGGTTTGAGAAAGCTTTGGTCTCACACACTCGACTCTTCTTCAATAAACGATCTTAATGTTACATCATTCTCCTTACCCACATGAACCTAAGTTATCTATATCTAAAGCCAGGATAAATGCGGCCCAATTAAGCCGCGTACTTGGACGTCGATGACTTCATTTACAAGCGTGCATTAAGACGATAAGCCGAGCCTATAAGATGTGACGTTAATTCCGAAGCACGGAGCGCAATCAGAGGGAGTCGCCCGCCGCATCTCCGGATGTATGCAGTTAAATTAAGGATTCAGCTCTCGCGTTGATCATGTATACAGTATACAACGCCAGCGGGAAACATGAAATGGCCGACTAATGAAAAAATAACATTCACACGCTACGAAATTTCGTTCAAAATACTATTTCATAATTCACTAAGTCGCGAATTTGCGCGACTGTTATTTTTAATTGAATTTTCACGGCATGTGTTATAAATACGAGAGGAGTTTATTATGCGGAATATATAATATTTGAACAGAAAACTCCCATGTTTTCTTAACATACCGTTTATGTTTGAATACGTTTATACGCCGGTATACATAAAAATATACACAAAGATAAAACTTTATGATTACAACAATATACGAGATATTTCATAGCCCATTGGTATACAGATGCTGTTAAACGTTGCTGGTAAATATCGGATGATTTAGATTCAATAACTTTTTACTAACAGTTAAAAGGAGTAATGATATTAAACCGAAACATAAATGTGTCAACTTATAAATTTTGAATATTATTCGAGAAGAAGAAGGAATAGAGAGAAAGAGCTTCTAGCACATTTAAATCGGGATTAAAATATGCAGTTATAACTAAATCTAATGACTTGTCCTATAATCAAAACTTACCAAGAACTATTAGGTACCTACTATTGAAATCAAATTCAGATATTGATTTCGTAGAACACGCTCCAATACGAATTGCATCATTTTCCATTTCGTACCTACAATGAGTCAACTATGTCTCCAAGATCACGACCCAATATTACTAAATCCAATAAATTAGATCAAAGACACAACGGATAATCTTTATTTAATAACCTTCTCATATATAGTTTATTCGCTCACGAATTTCGTAGTAGCAAATCAACCTCCCACACACATAAGATCTACTAAAACTGCAATCATTGGCGCCACACGTCCAACTCAATTAGTTCCTTCATTCGGAAAAGTAACGTATAACTACTAAAGACTACTACAGGCTATAGAGTATAGACTCCAGTCCATCTGCCTTATGTATTCCGCGCCAGATGCAATTATCAAAGATTCGATCTCGCCCTCAGATGTGCTCCGCTTGGCTCCGGCGTTATTCATTTAACTTGAGCGAGCTGATCGCATCGCTAATGTAATTCCTTCGTTCTAGATGTATGGCTATGGACGGAAAATAAAATTACACGCGGGTATCGTGCGAAAGTGTATCGCTACACATCAATACATGCGCGTTTAACCTTAATTACATATAAACTTTATTCTATCGTCTTCGGTTCTTAAATAAAATATCATACTATAAAATTATTATGCCAGTAAACTTCTGATACAGAACTACTTTAGCAGATTTTAGAAACGTTACCGTTTGTCACTGCTTCTCACGCATAAAACCTGAATAGCGACTAATCCAAAATGGATAGAATTCTTGAAAATTTAATTTGAAATAGTCGATAGCCAATACTACAGAACAAGTAATATTGGAAGCTTTAAAGTTGCTAAAAATAAATGCGATTAACGGTAATCATACTTTTTAGTCATATTAAAATTCACCTTAACACGGTAGTCGCATCAAGGCTACGCTAAAGGATCCTTTGCGACACGTGACTGGTGCAGCAATCGAGGTCAAGAAATTTTAACGCCACTAAGAAATCCGGATAAGTGCACTTTTATAGTTCCGCAAGTAAAAGAGAGCCGTGTCGTGAGTTGAATAGTCAAACGTGACTTGCACCTAGCCACTGTTATAACGATCGAATGCAGACATTGTGAATATCTGCTCATTATAATATCCCCATATGAGCTGCGAAAAGCTCTTAGGCACAAATCCAGCCTTTATTAAAACCAAGTAAAAAGAAATAACATTCAAAACCAGTTAGCTTCAAGCACAAAAGCCCACCGAATTATACGCCGATTTCGCTTCAATTAGTTGTATAAATACACCAAAAGAGAGTACACATTTAAACGCGACGTATTAAAATAACTCAGGTCGAAGCACGTTTTACGGCGCCACGTTACCAACAATCACACGTGCTGAAGACGAGCAGTTCGTGTTTCATTTCGTTCAGGAAAATATTATGTGGGTCGATGGCCTCACCACTGTAATCCGCAGTACCGTAGCGCCAAGTTTTGACCGGATTTCAACAGTTAACGGATGCATCGCTGATTTGACAATTCTATACAATGCGAATACGAATCGCTCGAACGAAGCAAGTTTACCAACAGAACTGTGAAATTTGTTTACGTTGTAAACAATACCCACCTAGATTTCGTAAAATATTCGAGGAAACATGCGCTCATGCCGATAATGTTAAGTCCACTTAACATAATTACCTAATTACGATATTCATTTGCAAAACCAGATTTAATAATATTAACTAGTTACATCTCCAAATGAAATTACACTGCATATAATACCAGCAATATATTCGGAGAAAAATCCTATACGGCAATGTAGTTAAATAATGGTGAAGCCTCAAGCAGGTACAAGGATTGGAGCCCTAAGTACAGTTATCTTCCTTATTAGCCGAGCGCTATTAGAAACTGGTCGGGTCCGCTCGAGGGACGAGGAGAGGGTTTCGCAACGCAGGTAGGCAATTCGACATTGTGTAAATCGTTTTCACATGGGGTCCCAAACGGAAACTTGGTCACGCTCCCCGCATACAAATATATCTGACAACTAGACACAGAATATAATTCTGCTTGTCGTGATTGGGAGTAACATTAGCATTCGTGATTACGTCACGTTAACGAAAAGGACCACGGGCGCGTAGAATTTTATATTTCTACCAAACATTTTTCGACGCTCAATCTTTTAAATCTTAACAATTGTCGTCTTGATAAGTATCTCAAACGCGAGCTACTTCAAGCTGTCCAGGGGCATAGGCCAGTCTTTCGACCTTACCTTTGTTGTGTACAAAGATAAGATACCATCTGCGGTAAAAGAAATGAATGCGAACGTTTCAAAGGGTTTTCTTAGTGAAATAATAATGGTTGTGTCGTGTTAGCTGTTTTTTTTAGTAGCATCGTTACCGGCGATAAATTTCAAAGTGGATCACTTACGTAATTATTCATAGCGAAACAATACCAGTTCCGCGGCGCGATCACAAAAAATAAAATAGAGAAACAAGAGCGTCTATTATAAAGCTATTTTGTTGAGCTCGCTTTCCCTGAATGACCCGGCGTCAATTGTAAACAATAACATTATTCGTTCTACTAAATTTTAATGACGATTAAGTAATATAGCACCGAAAAAATCTAACTTACTTAATCTTTTAATTGTTAAAATCGTGTGCCAATGTTTGGTGGCGAAAATTATCAAGGTACCTACATTATTAATCTATACTAATATTATAAAACTAAAGAGTTTGTTTGTTTGAACTCGCAAATCTCAGGAACTACTGGTCCGATTTGAAAAATACCTTCGGTGTTAGATAGCCCATGTATCGAGGGAGGCTATAGGCTATATATCATCACGCTAAGACCAAGAAGCTGCGCTGAGAGCAAGAGAGCTGAGCAATGCGGGTGAAACCGCGGAGCACAGCTAGTATCAAATAAACAACAATATCTGCGTTTGCGCTGAAATATAGTTGCAATTTGCAAACACAGCATTAAAATCTAGCAATTATAAATATTTAACCTAGTTACTACTCATTAAGTACTTTTTGCCTACGTTTAGATGTTAATTAACGGCATACACATAAAATTACAAACTATTTATGCAACGAAATTTAAACTCATAAATCCTGTAAGAGCTAGCGCGCACGAGCAATTTTGTCTCCGCAACTATTTTGTCTCTCCCATCAATTTGTATGGGGAGTTGCGTCGCTACGTGCGCGCACTTTCATACTAGCCCATGGGTGGAGAGACAAAATAGTTGCGGAGACAAAATAGTTGCGGAGACAAAGTTGCTCGTGCGCGCTAGCTCTAACGCATGTAATTTTTCATAAACTCACCCACAATTTTCTTGAAGCACGTCAATCTACCAAAACCATCATAAGCAGGCGAACAGAACTTGTCATTCTAATACATTTACCTACGAACGTAACTGTATACCTACCTATACTGCCGTCCTTTAACTAGAAAGCCGTTAAGCCCACGAAGTGAGTTTCGAGTAAATGGCAAAAAACACGGAAATCGTTATTTCTTAAAAATTATGACACTTAGAATAATTATTGTGAGATACATCGATCGAAATTTAATTATATTATATATAAATAATAGTTTTTACCCAGAAACTGTTATAATTTATTTTTAAATTCAATTTTTCTCGTTTAGTTCAGCATATAATCTGAAAATTTTAACTATTTACTGGACAAGACGGCCGTTAACATACCATAGCGACTTTTTAGCTAAGTAATTTAGTATTTTTATTTTCATTTTGGGATTTTTTTTTATTTAGTAATAAAATGCTTACCTAAAACGTCGTTAAGCTACTATAACTACTTTTAAGCTATGACTTTCGCTTTAATTTAAATTTCAAAAACTTAATAATCAACAGTTAAGGGCTTTTAGATGCTTTTGTACTATGATTCTATATAGTTGTACTAAATTTTAATCTTACTAATGTTAAAAATTTGCTGCTGTCTGAGGCTTTGCTCTCGGGAATTACATCCTCTAGGTCAACCAATGGAAAGGAAAAGGATCAAAAGCTTTTAGGTTTAAGTATTAAGGATTTAAACACTATCTAAATTAATGGTTTTTGCGTCTGTTTGTGAGTAACAAGTATTTTAACTCTTTTACTAAATGACTCTTTTAAGTTGTTGATAAAATTAACCTTTATAGTTTATTTCTCGTCATGTTCACGTTTATTTCATTACAGAGGCTCATTAAGGGATTAAGATTATAGATAAATCTTCTCGCTTTTCTTTTTGGAACCGTATTTTCATTTAGAATTGCAATTATAACGTTATTTTATAAATACTCTTCTGCGAAGCCATCATACGAGTCACGGATATGTGAGTACATAATATAGAACCACAAACAATGTAAACATAAACTGAAAAAAAAAATTAAGACTTGTGCAAGAGGTTTTTAAAAAAAAAACACCCTGGTTTCAATAGGGCTTCAAGCTCTTACATGTGGGATGCTCTTAATAAATAAGGTAGAACCGCTTATCAAATGATTAGAAGACTCTTTGTCTTTCATCCACATTTAGAAAATATAATATACCAGAATATGTGGAAAATAGCAGGAGGTAGAAAACTTTTTATTTGCTACCATGTAAAAAAATACAAATCTTAATAATCTAATACAAAGAAAAGAAAAAATAGTACTCATAACAATTTTTGTATTACCATCTCTTGTACATTGCTTGACAGTCGATTACTTATTCCACCCAAGGGGTAAATTACATAATTAATAAATCGTTTTAAAAATTAAATACATAGTATAGACTGCCTATGTATTCTTTCTCGGTTACAGAGACAAATCAGAGTCTAAACAGAGAAGTACGATTGAAAGTTCGCACTGTCGTGACCATTACCTACCAAATTTTCGTAACTTTGACTTGTTATATTTTCCGTAATTTAGCTGCTAGATTGTTTAAAACTTAGTAAACTTGATCAGAAATAATACGTCTTGTAAAAGAACATCAATAGCAATCGGTACTCTGCTTGGGGGCGACATTATTTCATCCTCACTCTCATCCCCAAAACTGATGCATCACCAGAATCGGATAACTGCCTTTTAGCTAAAAAATGAGGGTTAGCTGCTTTGTAGCTAAGCAAAAAAGTGTTATTAGAATTTGTCCTAAATAAAATTACTTAACTAAAAAAGCGTTAAGGGCGAGTAACTGCAAATAAGGTAAGGATTTCCATTGGAATAGTTATATGAAAGCTTATCATAAAGCAGTTATAGTCCATTTGCGTCCCTATAGTCAAGTATAATCTGATAACGTACTTTTAGTCAAGTAAAAAGCTAAAAAATAATTATTAAATCTGGCGGTTAAGGTACTTTAAAGGAAATTTAGCGAAGTAGTGTTGGTTAGACGCTTTCAAGTTATGGAATCGCTGAAAATTGTGTTATTTAACGGCTTACAATATTTTCATATCTCTTTAACTATTAATGCTAGAGAAATGATTCTTAGACAGAAAGATAGAGAATTTTGAACTCTGTCACCCTACATTTAAAACTGAAAATTGACCATTTGTTGGTTAACGGCTTTTTAGTTAAAGGACGGCAGTATAGGTATCCAATTCCATACCCTTAAAAGGTTACCAAATACGATATCTTCGTGACTGTTATAAATTATACATAGATATGATTGATACGCTGCAAGGTCCTTCGAGACCCCCACAGTGGAGACCGGCCTGCGTGATAGAGCTGCGTGCGATGGATGAAGACTTTTGATGCTTTCGTAAATTGAATTAGTAGTGGAGAATTGTTTATTAGACGATACAGTAGGTATGTAATAATTACTAGTAGAAAGACAAGACCTACTGGTGTTTTTCTATGTTCAACAATATGTATAAAAAAACCATAGAAAAATATTTTATTTTGAGTTGTAGACACAAAAATACAAACTAAATAATATCATGAAGATAAGCTTGTAGTGACAATAGTCAAAAAAATATTCTTACCTATTTCCGTGTTTGAAAATGGGCACATTTATAGCCAATATATTTAGAGAAAGTATATTCTTTTATTTATTATTAATGTGTATCCGCGTTACAAGCAATTTTGTCAAGTATTAAATCAAATAAAACGTGAAAGTATGTGACTATAGACTATACAGAAACGAGTCGTTACCATAGCATCATAAAGTACATACCTATTTAATTTAGTTACAAAAATAAGTATGAACAAAACGGTAATATAAAATTTTAGGACAAGTCAGGGTATTCTTATATCTGTCAATTGTGATTACCCATGTGCGTGAGCCAAATCGAACGCGTTGTATGAAGTTTCCCTACTGGTTGAATCTGTATATTGTGGTTCTATGTTTATACATACAGATTGGAAGAACAAAGATCCATTATTTTAATTTAACATAAAACATCCCATACCAACAATGGAAATTAAAAAGCATACACGATCTCGCACTAAAGCTTATACGTCGGTGTTCTATTACGAAAAGAGGCTATCGCCCAAACCTATCGACTTGTTAAATGTAATTTATTTTAAACACCGCATCGGAGCCGGTCGGCATATCACATTACGGTAATTTACAACAGCCTTCACACGTCATTATGTTTCCCAGTAGTTACACAGCGTGATATCGTTCGCCTCGTACCTCTACACTCTACAGTATTATATAGCTCTGGCCGGGTAAGTCGTAGCAAGGCTGGAATGCCCCCGGGTGGGACTGAGGACAAAAATTATTGCGTCGTCCTCCCGCCCACGCCTCCCCGCGCCCGCTGGATACAAAACAAAACCCCACGGAACTAATTTACGAAAAACCGAATTAGACAAATTCTGAACACGTTAAATTGAGCGTACGTTTGTCGAATACTGCGTTACGTAAAAATTAAGTTGACAGTCGTCACTAGGCGCGTGGAAGGTACATACCTAGCTTTAATTAGGTTCAGTGGCATCATAAGTTAATTCTATTTAATTAGACAAGTCACATCAATGATGTAACACTAACCTAATTGCCAGTTAGATACGAGGTCATTATGTATTTCGAAACGAACCGACATCTAAAGCTGCGTTTGAAGATTAATGTGCATTTTGAATCCTTACACGTGTATGCTTTTGACATCATGCCTGATTGCTGTGGCTAATTTAAATGCCATGATTGGGCATGCGTAACAATCAGACAATAGTTTTGCTGGTTTCTTTAACTATTAAATGAGAAAAATAAGAATTTAAAGTCCGCTACAGTGAGCTTATAAATAAATGAATACAAAGAAATGTCTGCTGCGTCGCAACAAATGGTTTATTCAATTTAATATGTTTTTTTTTGTACAGAATACATATCCGCAATTACCAAACTTACAATTCCTTCTAATAGCCACTTTAAAGTTAATTAGAGCATCAAGCCATAATTACATGGGTCAATAACACGAAGACCTCAAATTGGAGTCAATATTTCGGAAACTTTATTAAAAAAACATTTCTGGGGCTCAGATTTAGTTGAAAATTGATTCCATTATTCATAAATATTGTGAATCAGCAAAACAAACATCAATAACGAACCCGTGGGGCAAAGCTGTCGGCAAATGTAACTTGTTATTGCAATAATCGTAAAGTATTTTGATATTTTGATATTCTGAAATTTTGAAATCGCTTTTGATTAAACAATGATATGGAAACTTTTTATTTATGAAAATAAAACGACAAAGCTTTGTGAAGATTTTGACATGGTCCTTTTAATTTTATTGTTCTTATTTAAATATATATGTAGATGGATATACCTACACAGAAATGTCTCGAATAAAAATATAAAATTAAATTAGTTTCCATTGGAAATGTATAAAGTATAAAGGTCGTCAGTTCAGCCGAGACACAAGGGTCAAGTCTCTTTTTATTGATATGGAGAAACATTACTCCTTCATTTTGTTTTCATGTTTTGATTTAATATTTTTTTATTAAATGTTAGGCTTATAAAATAAAACTGTATCAAAAAAAATAAGTTGAAGGCAATTCAATTTTGTGTTGATAAATATTGGCCATGTTGGCCACTGTGGCGTGGTCAATAGTGGTTGCTATTTAGTATATTTACTCTCTATTAGGTATTTAGGTACATGAGGTGTAATATGTATCAACGTATTGATTAATTCAATAACTGTTTATCAGTAACTTCAAACGAAAGCCTAACCTAGTATAAAAAACACGAAATATTAAGAAAGTTTATTTAATTTCTTGTATTTTTATGATAAAAGTGTTATTTCTACTAAATATTAGAAACAAACTTTTCTAGAATACTCAAGTGGGTCAAAGTTAAGATAAAATATAACTTTGGTATCAAGTTATTACCTCGATCATTTTACAGCATAAAGTTAACATTGGCGAGGAATCACCGTGACAACTTAACAATGTCTATTTTCAGAACAAGCATTTCAATCTAGATTTTAATTAATATTGCCCGTTTAATTCCCACCTTAATTATGTTTACTGTAGACATGAATAAATTTCAATATATATTTCTGTACAAATACAAAAACAACACTTCACCAAGGTTTAAATTAATCTTATTCTGCCTGTACTACTGAACCTAACCTGCTACAAAGTTGCATCTAATAACATGCCAACAGCCAACCAAATCACAAGTGCGAACGTTCAACATATAATAATTTTAATACTCATCGTATACGATCCGTGATATGCCAATAAACATACAAGCGATGGGCAGATGTAAACTGAAATTCAGCGACCGCTACATCAAACAGTAGGAAATATAAATACGCGAATGTCAATGGCACGATAACGATCCGCGAATTACGCACATCCGCCATGTTTTATAGAAAATAATATTGTTAATTACTTGGTAAACTTTTTTGCCCAGTCGACGGCGGTTCCGTTATGTTTGTGATATGGCTGGCGATTGTTTTGACTTTGAGTTCAATAATGACACTAGAAATTAATTCAGATAGATTGTTGTTACAATATTTTTACAATAAACTATATAATTTCTAAGTACGTTCAGCTAAAAAGTAGCGTATACCAAAGTAAGTAGGAACAGCTTTTTAGCCCTTTAGAAAACTTTTTGTAGGCCCTTGTGTGTTAGTGGGGTCTTAAATATGGTCTACAAAACTATTGTTTACTACAAAATTCATTGCCTGACATCCTTAGCCAAAAACTCATTCAGAGTAAACCACTTCAAGTTGCAACTACCTGACCTGTCCCATGCAGAGGCGCAATTAAAATTCCCATACTTATTCCATACACTGTAAGGACACGCATCTTTTTGTGGTCGAACAAAAACATTGGCAATTCATCGTGCCGACGAACTCTGATCATGCAAGCGAGAGTGACGAGCTGCGAGATAAAATCTTTACAACTCTTTACCATGCCGTATCTGCTTTCACACGGCCAATTATCGACAGTGACGACGCTGCGAACCGTTTATTGTATCAGATATGGATTGTGGCTCAATTTGCGAGGCAAAGTGCAGTATGTAGGCAGCGGAGCACTATAACATAAGTGACGATTATTTGTATAGAGATCTTTACTTTGCTCATAATATCCTGTTGATCCCAAAGCTGTGGTATGCCGTCAAGAACGACAATTGTGCGCTAAAACTTGTTTGAAGACGGTACCGACTACCGATTAACTAATTGATTTGAAACAAAGTTGAGTGCAAAATCGCTAATGCTTCATACATTATCATACAGAATGCAATATTTATTTTTCATTCGCATTTCATTATACGACACACGCACTAAGCTAGGACTATTTCACAATCTCAATGCGTACCACAATTATTCTATGCGCTACAGAATATACGAACGTAACGTATCGCTTTCTTTCCTAGCCTCTACAAAATGCACTGCACATTTAATTATTAACGAGCGTATCTTATCTATCTACTATCTACACTGTACTACGGTATATCCCAAACATCTACAATCTACATTTGTGTCACGTCAAGCCGGTGTGACCCCGTTGCGAGCGGCGCAATGCTTCCGCCACACGCACGTTCCCAGTTTCATATCCTAGCCATAAATTTGTTATTGATAACGCTTATTGATAGCCAGCGGTGCTAAAACCGGTTCGGGTTATTAGTTTCATTAGTTATTAGTACCTACAACGTACTACATATTAATTCATATTTGGCCGTGGTCGGTGGTATGGTTCTTAGGTAGATTACAGTGCAAATAATCGTTGGCCATTTATATCCAGGTTAAAATAATAAATGCGAAAATAACTATCGTTTGTCTAAACATTTATAATATTCATTTTCATTTCTAAACCACTGGAGATGATGTTTTCGTAAATTATTGACAGATGGGCAGTTACATATTAATTTGTTCCACGAGAATGTTTGAATGCTCAAAGGATGTGAAATAAGGAATTAAAATTTCGTAAAGTGAAACTGCTGTTCTGTGAATAGGTAGTTAGTTATTTGAAATGCACAAGAGCTAAAACGCGGGCGAAACAAGTGAATAATTATTAAAGTCATTATACTCGCTACAGATGGGGTCATATGAGCTTATTATAGCTGCAACGCTATATTATTAACGTCATAATACTAAACATAACGGTTTCTAGAAATTAAAACAATTATAAATACGAATTCTGCATACCATCCACCAGAATCTAAACTTTACAAAAAATCTCAAGAGAGTCAGGTAGAAATTCCTGTGAGAGATTAAAAAAGATTTCAAACGAACCTTCAACGGTGTTTTTTTGTAATTCAAGTTACGGCTGAAGCAAATAAGACTTTGATCCAACTAAGCGACGGCTCAATTGTGAAGGCATCAGGGAAAATTGGAGTGCACAAATAGTAATCAAGTGCTTCGTAAGGAATCCCGAAACTTAGATTGAATGAATTCATCGGCTTAAAGTAAATAATACAGTGCTATTTTGCGAAATAACTACATGAACTAAAAGTAAGAATCTCTAAAGAAGATGAATGTAAAATATTTGAGGAGAAAATTCCAAGTGTATTTTTACCCACTTCAGAAGTTCCGTTTAAAATTTTCTACGTAAAACATTATTGAAACGAGGAACGATGATAATTTAATCAGACGAAATGGAAATGAAAAACACACACGATCCAGTTTACGTATTATTCTTTCTGCATAATATTTTACATTTGCAGTATCGATGCTACGATAACATACAACTTCCTTTAACATTATTTATTGTTGCCAGATCTTTATAGTTTACTAGCGGTCCGCCCCGGCTTCGCCCGTGGTACATGTTTACGTTTTCTCTACATAAGAACCATCCTCGTACTTCAAGGAATATAATAAAAAAAGAATTATCGAAATCGGTTCAGCCGTTCTTGAGTTATGCGCTTACCAACACATTTTGCGATTCATTTTTATATATAAGACTAGCGGCCCGCTCCGGCTTCGCCGGTGGTACATATGAAAAATAGATGTTGGCCGATTCTCAGACTTACCCGATATGCACAGAAAATTTCATGAGAATCGGTCCACCCGTTTCGGAGGAGTATGCAGACTAACATTGTGACACGAGAATTTTATATATAAGAAGATATTCAGTAAGCATTTACGATTAAAGCAATAATAATGATTAACGAGAACAATTAATCTTCGCAACCTTTTGAAACCTAGCTTTGGCGTTTTAATTTATATCTTCCAATCCAATATTTATTATTCATGAGCTGTTTATTCACAAATTACTGGTGTTAAACTCAAATTAATTCAGAATTGTTTGCAAAACGATTAAGTTATTACTGACAAGTTATTAGTTTATGGCCATTCATTACTAACCAACTTCAAAAAGGGATACATACGTTCTATGCTCCACTTTATAAATTATACAATATTTTTTACACTAAATCTTGTCTTAGCTCCGTCTCAATATGTCTGACTGGCAATATTTTATCCGCAAATGGCAGTACCCCGGTCGATCGATTAAGATCCAAGGCGTAGGCATCAGTCGAGCTGGGTGCAGTGTGCCGAGCCCAATCAATCAGCCCATCCTCTCCTAATTAATGTACTCGACCCATCCCACCGTGCCCTGGGTATTTCACACGCGACGATCGACGAATCGTACTTTTTTCTTTAGTTATGTAGTTATTTGAACCAGTTAGGGCCGTTTTCGCAACGCCCTTGAGCTTGTCTGTCAGTTATCTTGACAAATAATGTATGAAAATGTTAAAATAAGCTATCAGGGACATAATATAACGAGCGACGGAACCGGCCCTTACCGTTTCCAAGTAAAGGGACTAGTAATAGTAAATTGGCAATACAAAACAGAAGGTTATTCTAAGAGATTCCGATACAAAGACTTTCTTCCGGAAACTATCAATGGCATAGTATAAAAATATAAGCTGGAAAAAGTTCCATAATATGGCAGTTATCGTTCCGCCCTCGGTGAAATTCTCAGAAATATGTTGCGTCTAGTAGAGATATCAGATTTTATCAGAACAGAAATTATAAGTTAACTACTAACAACGGAATATTCGAAGTGAAAAGAAATTTGTTTGCAATACTTCGGATAAATGGGTTGATTTTACACGTTTTTGTATTATGCAGGAATGTAAACAACTCAACCTTACCCAACCCAAACTAATAACATATTTAAATCGCATTTTCCATATAAACCGTGTCCACCAGGTTATCTAAATAAAAAGCTTTATTAACATATTTTTTAATGAAATAAAACTAAAGATAAATTTTAATATTCGAACAAGTAAAAGGTAGAGTGTAGGAGTCAATAAAATTGATTCTTTTAATAAGGCCGTTTCTCAAGTTTATTGCGCTGTAAAAGTTGCATTTCCTCTAGCTTTTTCAAAACCAGCATAAATAACTTAGTAGGTCATAAATAAATATTGTTCACAAATGTTTCCAATGCTTTTTTATAACCTTAGTTAAATATTTGCTTAACATAGCACAAATGCGATAATACTAGAATTCTTAGGAAGAAGTTCGCATTTAGATTACCGTTCGAGAAACGGCTCAAAATTTCTTGGGATTGAGGGAAAAAAAACTTAGAAAATAAGTCGAAAAGCTAGAGGGTCCTTATTCGCATTCAACGAGCAGACGTGAGCGTTGTGCAGACTCCGGGCAGGATTTTAGGGCCCTCGACCGGCGATCGACGCGGTCTCGGAATAATCAAGTACGCCTCCCTACTCGCGGTCGTTCACACAATCAACGAGCGCCCTCGCTGCCTCGGTCCTACAGCTACGTACGCACAACGAATCTACACAAAGCATCCACCTATACTCAACAACCCTCGCAATACACTAGACCGCAATACTTATCACGGCCAAAATTAAACCTTAACACAACAACCGTTGGGTCGTTTTAACAATACACGCGGTGACTGCATTTCGTCAACAGCCAGCCCGCAGTCGAATGAAAAGCGAGCTAAATTTATGGTAGTAAGGCGCAAAATCGAACGACGTCTTCACAGATTGTGACGTGCATTCGATAGCAAGATACATGAATATTGAAAATCACTCTTATGCCTTCCACGCTGATTCGAATACGCCTCGACAGGTAGACACAAACACCACGTGTTTACAGAGGGCTGCAGTTAGAAACGGCGAACGCTAACTTGGCGCACATGTTGTAAACTGTTCAACTTTTAAATGCTTGTAACTACATAATTTAATGATGCCATAACTTATGGCATGAACTTGAAAATATATTGTAGATGTCTGAATTTTTTACATTGAAATTTTTGTGACTTCTGAATGTCATAATAACACAGTTACATAACTTTAGTTTCAGAAATTACACATAGTTTTCAATAAAATTACAATAAAAAATTACTTAAACAACAAAAGAACAACACCAAAAATATAAAGCATTATAAACATCATAGAAACAATAATATTAGATAGAAATAAAACAAATATTCAACAAATTTCCCAAACAGAACCTAGCTGTAGTTATAACGAGTAGCAGTGACCATAGTTTTGTTTGCAATCAAGTTTCAATAGGCACACATTAAGTAATTGTTACTTTCAATGTGTTTGTGATGAGAAGCATTGTGAGTTAATGACAATAGCCAATGTTATTCCCACTTGCCTTATCACTTCGAGCCAGGTGTCCATACTTATTGCAAACTCAGGTAATTTTTACACAAATAATTTTTCAATTTATCACTCAGCTCAGGTATTTCATTTGCTTAAATATGTTTTTCATTGATCAGAAATTGAGTTACTCCACAATGATTGACAAAATTGTAGAATTCATAGATAAATAGCCCCTTCAACTTGTTTGTAAGATTTATTTAGATACTAGCGGTCCGCCCCGGCTTCGCCCGTGGTAAATAATATTTACGTTTTCTTTACATAAAAACCATCCTCGTACTTTAAGGAATATAATAAAAAAAGAATTATCGAAATCGGTTCAGCCGTTCTCGAGTTATGCGCTTACCAACACATTTTGCGATTCATTTTTATATATAAGAAGATTTCATAAATTTAACATGAGAAAAATAATATGTTCAATGATTTTTCATCTCATCAAGATTTCATCATCTCTCATAGGTATCTTATAACTGGGAGTTATTGAATATTGAAAAGATAATCATCAGCTGATGTGATAAACAGAAAAGTTTTACAATTGGCAAGATCAATGAAAAATAATGTCTTAAATTCAATAAATATGCATTTTGCTGTTCGCCTGTTCAGGTCTATTATTAGAAACCATAACCATCCATGATAATTTGTGTAGAAAAAGAATTTGAAAATGCTCACTAAATTTCAATGAAATTGGTAAAATTAAATTTATTGATAAAGCGATTTATTTAAAAAAAAGGTGTGATGTGATGAATAATTCAAAACATAATTATTGCTGTTGTCTATTAATTTGTTGTTATTTTGTTTTATTTTATCTATATTTCAATGACTCAGTCTGTCAAAATTTCCTGCTGATTTTTAAATGAAAATATTAAAACAAACTATAACATTCCACACTAGGCTTTGTTTGAAAGCAACATGACTTACCATACGACTCCAAAGGCGCCGTAGCCTATAGGCCTGTCGGGCTGCACGTCGGTCGGGATGGCCGGCGTTTGGTAGTAGGGCGCCGCCGCCGCCAGGATGGCGCCCTGGGGCGCACTCTGCGTACCGCCCTGCATCAGCGACATGGACACACTCATCGAGACGCGAGAGTGCCGCGCTGGTCCGCTTACAGCCGCCATCCAACCGCCGTCACCGCAGACTCATCACACGCTCAACGCTTTAACCCCGACACTGCTCTATCACCAAGCCTCTCCCGGTTGACACGCGACGCTGTTACCGGTTGCTTCTATATTATTCATGCTCGAACGACTATGCGGGAATCACTAACTGATTACTGAGCGCACACTACACGAACGGTCACCTGTCAATTTCACCAGTTATTTGTACGAACGGTAGGTTATTTTAACTAAATATTTAGTACACGCTACGCGTGTATTTGTTACGAACTATATTTTAATATTTCAGGACAAAGGATAACACGGTAATGGTTTCTTAAAAGATACACGCAAAACGTCCACACGTAGCGAGAATCGAGCGCGACTGATGGGGCGGCAGGCGGGTGGGGGTCGGGGGAAGAAGCAATGAATGAGCGAGATAGAAAACAACAATGGCGACGACGCAATGAACAGCTGCTTTGCTAAGTTGGCTTTGCTTTTGACTTCGCTTGTTTTTGCACGCCTCATAAGCGAAGCGTTGAGGTGGGTACTACTGTCACTTCGCGCAAAACATCTGATTTTTCAAACTTAAAATGTCTTTATGTATCATACATTGCACTTGTAAGATAATACATACACACACATATTAAGAAAAAACACTATTTTTAACGTTCATGATATTTTTGATGTCATTTTTGTTATTTAAACTAGTTAATAAAACCGGCCAAGTGCGAGTCGGGCTCGCGCACAAAGGGTTCCGTAGCAGCAAATATAATAAATTACAGTTAAATCAACCTATCTCAAAAACTATAAGAGATACTTTGATCAAACCAAAAATCGTTGAAAGAGTTAATTAGCATGCATCACCTCTATTTTTTTTAGAATTTTATACCCCGTAGTTATAAAAATAGAGGGGGGGGGACATACTTTTTACGACTTTGAGAGCTGATATCTCAAAAACCGTTCACTTTAAGAAAAATGTTTTTTAGAAAACTTTATATCATTTTAAAAGACCTTTCCATTGATACCCCACACGGGTATGTACATCGAAAAAAAAAATTTCATCCCTCAGTTACATGTATGGGGGGCCCCACCCCCAATTCTTTTTTTTACTATTTAGTGTCATATTTTTGTAGCGGTTCATACAACACATATTCCCATCAAATTTCATCACTGTAGTACTTATAGTTTCCGAGTAAATCGGCTGTGACAGACGGACAGACGGACAGACGGACAGACGGACATGACGAAACTATAAGGGTTCCGTTTTTGCCATTTTGGCTACGGAACCCTAAAAAACAGTTTAAAAAAGTTCTGTCTTGGACGTCCGTGTGTCTGTATGTGCGGATCCTTTTTCTTGTTAACACGATAGCGACCGAAATACTTTACTAATCGAGTCTTTTTTTTTCTCTTACGCTTGAGTATGCTCAGGAATAGAACCCTTTCATTTGTCAGGGTCTGATTCGATGTGGTTTAATTGTTATTAAATAAACAAAAATAATAATTAATAAATATTTATTAAAAAAAATTATGAGGCGTGCACTTTTGGATTTTCCAAATTTTTTTTACTCATTTTAGTTTAAGTTTACTTTATAAGGATTTATTTTCCATGTGTTTCTAAAAACCATAGGTAAATAAAATAAATTTTTGATTCTATTCACAACATTCTTGTATAAGGTAAAAACAAATTGCAAATGACAATAATTACCTACCTAAGTACTAATTAAAAAAAATAAAAAATTAAAAATTGTCACATTTTTCAAAATTGCACCTGTTTACTTTATTTAGATGATGATGCAAGTTGCAACACAGACATAAAGATGAATATTAAATATATACCTCACAAATAAAATAATTTGGTTACGTAGTTAATTGAATCGATTTTTATCAAATGTTGATACTGATTTTTTTGAATATTGACCAAACTGCATACATTCAAGGGAAGGAAAGAGGGAATTAGAGGGTAATATCTTGGTAATATATATAAATTGTTGTTATGAGTATGAAGTTCTATGCCTCATATTCTTTTATTTGATTTTTCGGATCGAGAATTCGGGAAAATAAAACAAAAAAATAATAAATATTAATTATTTTATCACAGAGAATCACATTGTGTTATACAACATTTACGTGGCTAGTACAAAATATACCTTACAACGATCCACAAAGATATATGTTCACTATATGAAGTACCTTAAATATTGAAACATACCTACAAAATACATCATTTGTAAATCTAACAACGTGCCTCGTAATATAAAACATATTAATTATAAAATCATAAGATTTCAAAATGGGGTTGACATATCCTTGCAATACGATTACAATACAGAAAAAAAAATTTTTTTTCCATTTTTTTCAACAAAATTATTTTTGGATATTTTTTATGATTTAATGGATTTTATATAAATGAATTCCATCCCTAATTAAAAATAATGAATATCGAAATCCGTACAACCGTTTCATACGAAGAAAAAATCCTTAAGTTCGCTATTTTTAGGACCTAATAAACCAACTCACAAAATAACTACCGATTTTTCTAATTCACACTCCAAAAATATATCCGAAACACGTTGTAATACAATATTATATGGCATGAGAAGATTGCACTTTAGTTCTTGTAACAAAAGGTATAAGGGCCGATTTTTCAATGCTTGGATAAAACTTATTCGTCGAATAATGTATAAAACTACCATTTTAAAAACGTATTCTAATTGCCCGTATTTGACAGTATACGTGACATTTTAATATTATCGTGTAATACTTTATTGGACGGATAAGTTTTATTCAAGCATTGAAAAATCGGCCCTAAGTATAATAAGTTCAATAAAATATAAAATACAAGGGTTTTACAATAACTAGACATATAAACAAGAGTTTTTACAGACATTTAAAATCAACTAAGTTAACATGCAACATAAAACTTATGTAAGGATAAAAATGAATGCTATTTAGGTTATATTGGA
This sequence comes from Colias philodice, assembly GCF_061535455.1. Lineage (NCBI taxonomy): Eukaryota > Metazoa > Arthropoda > Insecta > Lepidoptera > Pieridae > Colias > Colias philodice. Next base: position 10,593,928 of record NC_143094.1, on the reverse strand, counting down.
AGCTTTAAACTACAGTAATTATTTCACAACAAAGTTAATCATTCGTAATATTAACACAACCGAAATACAGCGAAATACGTTCCAAAGAAGAATAGTTGTATTGCTTTTTTGTGACGTCATTGGGTGATTTTTACAAACAATTTTAATCTATATCTTATTTGGAACGTATGTTTGGAAGGAAAAGCTATGAAAAACTTAGCTATTGAAAACAGGTAGAGGGGGTATAGTAACAAAGACATATTGCTTTTTTGATTCCAATTATTACATTATGGCATAATAATATTCTGCAGTAATTAAAATAAATAAAATAAAAACTGCTTTTCCATATTAGTCTAGCACAAAAAAGACTTGCAATAATATCAGCATAATAAATAATTATATTAGAATATTATAATACAGGAAATATTTAAAAAAGACATTGGTTAGATATCATACAAAGAAAAAAATATACAGTTAATAACATATAGTGCTTACGGCTCATGTATTGTTACGCGAGTATTGTACATTTAGGAATTAAACACTTTATCATAGCTTTAAAATATTTTTCGTTCGAATAAATGGATAGCGATTAGTATTCATAAATTTTTTTAAAACAATCTTATATATCATAATACGGTTACAACAAAAACACATTAAAAAAAACGTATTTTATTGAGCTCAATCTGTATATATAGAAGTAAATTCATGATAAAGTGTTCAATTCAAAAATATTTTAGTAAAAAACGAGTCCGACTATTCATTATTCATATTATAGTATACTAAGTGATTATTATTGTCTATGTACATTTTATCATATTTTAGACCTGAAATGGACTGGCTCAATTTATGCGGGCTACTCACATACCTGCAGCAGGGGCAATATTGGAATTGCACCTTTAATTGGCCTCTTAATTGGGAGTTGTATAGGCAAGCAGGGGCAATTTAGAGAACAGCTGAAATTGCTCCAACCGAGATTGTTCCAATATTGCCCCTGCGACAAGGTGTGTGAGTACCCCGCTTTAGATAATGATTATTAATACATATATACTTACTACTTCCAAAACATTTATACAAAACCCCATAACCTAAGTATCAAAATTGCAATCTCAAATCTCCATCGTGTTTTTTACGATCTAGTAAATTATGTACAGACGGTGAAAAGAAAACTAAAATAATTTTAAAAACGCTATCAATTCGATTTCTAATTCGTGTTATTTTTAAATCTAATCCCAATTGTTATAGATCTAAATATTAATTTTATTTACAGGATTATTTGCTTGCCAAAACACCGACAGGCATTCCGATAATATACTGGCCACGTAAGATTTCACACAAAAGTGCTTGGTGCGGGTAGTTTTAAAAATAAGAAATACACCAAGAATATAAAGGTGCATGCGTATTGAATTTAAAAGCTTTAAAGACTTATTCGAGTCTCACTCTTTCTCTGTTAATATTATGATGACTTCTATTTTTCTTTTTTTTTATATTTTGTCAAGGTTAATTTCCAAGCCAATTCTAAATATCAAAATAAATGTAATTCTCAAATAAACTTTTATATTCTTATCATTTATATTGAAGATTTTTTGAGCATGTAATTTTTCATGAGTGTTTATAAACTCTTATTATTTGAAGCAACCACATTTATTACCACATTTACACATTTATTTTGTATTTTATAAAATTAATATATTACACTTAAAATTTAGATTGTTACATTTATTTTCTTGATTGACACTATCAAACAAAAATCAATCATTTTTAATTATTAAAAATAACCACCTATTTAAAAAAAAGTAATAATGTTTCATTTTCCGCCAATTGAATTAAAATAAAAACGTCCTAAGCAATTTAATTCAAACTATTCAACTACTGAATGGTTTTCAGAGATCATTCAAAATTCTTTCGGAATAAAATAATATTCGTTTAAATTCTTTGGAATATTAGCAACTATGGATACATCAATAACTCATAAAAAAACCCAAATGTCCAATATTAATTATACCGTCCTATCTTTTAAGAAAATCGCACACAATTTTAATCAACAAATAAATGATTAAAATAAAATCAAATTGCACAACTTTCGAGTCTAAAATTAGGGAAAGACAACCAAAATTTCAATTTTCCAAGCAACGGATTGAATCTATGCCTTAAATACATTGGAACATGGTCTAATTTTCCTTGAATTATTTTTTTAAGACAATTCAAAACCACTGTTGCTATTAACAGCGTATTTAGTTTGTCTCGTAGCGTACTTCTTTTTTGATAGTCGGATAATTTATTAATCAAATCAATGCCTTAATACATTGAAATACGGCCTAATTTTCTGTGACCTAAAATTTACGACAATTCAAAACCAGTGTTGCTATTAACAGCGTATCTTAGTTTATCCCGTAGCGTACTCCTTTTTTGATAGTTGGGTAATTTGAGTAGGTTGAAACACGTAGACGAAGTTGGTAAACGGTTGAGCGGATCTTTCTTTCGTATTGTGAAAAAGCCTCTTATTACACTCCCTGGAAAATAATTATATTTACAGTATACCTATGTCATTTATAAAATGAAGGAAAAGTCGAACTCAAAAATAACTGATTGCGAATTAGGAAATTTGATAAAATGTATTTGAGGGTAGGCAGAAAAATACAAAAAATATTGTATTGAAAAAAAATGTTAAAGTGGCAAATGCAGATAGAATTTGTAAAGGAATTTGTTTTTACATTTGTATAATTATTCATTATGTTTTATATTTACCTATAGTATCTCCGGTATCTTCATCATCGCCTACTTCGACGCAGCGAATAGAGAATGGCGGTTTGAGATGCGCAAAGCCCAGCACTGGTGGCTTAGAGCACGATGTCACGAACTGTGAATAAAATATAAAACTTTGTATAAATGTCCAACTGGATTGCGTCATGCGTGTAACGGCGGAGAACACGTGAACGTATCAAGAGAATCAGCTCTACACACTGACGAGTCTCTATATCCACACAAACCACGCTCTACATAACTATTCGGCTAGTTTCAACACCCATACAGACGCGCTCTACATTACTACATAACTGGCTAGTCTCTATCTCCATACGACCGCCTCCTTGGTACAGTGGTTGACGCGTGAGCGTAGCACCGAGGGGTCCTGGGTTCGATTCCCGGTGGAGACGAAGAAAAAAAAAAGGCCTCGGTCTGGTAGGACACAGAAGGCTGATCACCTACTTGTCCCTAAAAGAAAATCGATCAGTGAAACAGATGTATAATGCATCTGCCCCTTACCCCACTAGGGGACATGGGACTTCACTTTTTTCTATCTCCATACAGTCTGGCTCTACATATCCTGCTCTACGTAACTCTACATAGCTCTACACAACACCTCTACCGGTCTCTACGCACCTTGAGGAACATGGCGCGCTCGTGCTCCGAGAAGTCCCGCTGCAGCACGTCCCACAGCCAGCACACGACGCGGTGCGAGTCGTGGAACCCGCCGTAGTATTGTGTGTGACGCCGCAAGTCGCGTAAGTCGAGCGGCACGTTGTCGCCGCTTATTAGACGTTGAAGCTGCAAGTAGAATAAACACGTGTTTCTAGCCGTGGCACATGGCTTCACCCGTGGAAAAAAACATCATCGCGTGGCTTTCGGTAACTGCCGCGGTAAAGCTATTGCATGGCATAAAAAGTATCACCTGTAACGGTCAAAGTGGGGGGTGTTAGATTATTTTCGTTACGGAATTTCTGGATTCGGTCTCCACGCTCAAAGCCCGCGATAGAAGCTATGCAATAGCTTAAAAAAAACTAAGTAACAGTGCATACAAATCCAAATACAATGCCAATGTGATGGTAAACAAAATAAATCAAAAAGACTAATGTTTAAAAAATGGAAAATAATTAATTATTAGTGAGCGACATCCCTAAGAATATTAAAAAAGACAGATGTAACGCGCCGAATTCGCGATAGCAAACACTAACTCGCGCTATACGTTGTCTGACGCAATGCGTAACCAAGGGTACGCATAATGAAGTGGCTTTTTATGCACACATAACTAAAAAAATAGTATGTATTTTATTCAATATAACTATAGAATATATCGAGTATTCGGTACGCTCCTTTCCCCTTTTCTATCATAATGTGAACTAATCTATAAACATATATTATAGTAAATTATCACATACCTCCGGCGTAGAGAACAACGAAAGCCACTCAGGATTAATAATAGCACGGAATCCCTTTATAAAAGCGTTCGTTTGGTCCTTGATCTGCGTGTGCATTCGGAAGTGAGCCATCAAATGTATGTAATTGATTCTGTAAAACGAACATTTTTATTTTAGTCTATAGACTGGAATGAACTTATTTGAAAACTTTTTTGAGGAGCACAGAATTTATTTATTTATTACTAGCGGTCCGCCCCGGCTTCGCCCGTGGTACCTACATGTTTAAACTATCCTATCTCTCAAGTTGGATCGAACTGCACATGGTGTGCGAATTTTATTTCGGTTAAGTGGTTTAGGAGTCCATTGAGGACAAACATTGTGACACGAGATTTATATATATTAAGATTTATTATGTGTCAACGATAACGAGCCAAGACTGATAATGATCTCCTAACCACGCACAATTTATTTAAGTTATTGCTTTTTTAATTTACGTAAAAAGTCAACTAATAAAAAAGATCTTTTAAAAATTTATTTTTGAGAATGTTTACGGCTTGCATTAAATAAAAAAATAAACTTTTCAATTCCATCATTACTCAAAATGAAAACTTACTTATTTTCATTGGTGACAGGTATAGCTTTGCCTCCAGGCACCAGCTCGTGGGTAACTATTTCGCCCAGGCGTTCTTCGTCCACTGAGAATGTTAGCTCCAAACTTGATATATCTCCCTGCGACATATATGTAATTTTGCAGAAGTATTATATGATTTTTTAAAATTATTTTTTTCAGTAATAAAAAAAATATTAAATAACTGCATGAAGTGAACAAATGTACACCAAATAACATGAATGCTATTTTTTTTCTTGCAAACTGTATTTTTCTGTACTGTTATTATTTTTTTTCAATTATATTTGATTTAACCCATTGAGCCCCAAGCGGCCCGATCGGTCCCAGACACAATAGATTTTCTATTGTGTCTGTGGTTCCGGGGCCTGAGTTATTAATGCACTAAACGCAAAAATACGCACCTGAAAATGTTTAATATACGTGAGACTCCTATACAGGTCCCTATCGAGCGAGGGCAGTTCGTCTATCCAGCTGTATAACGCTTGCTGCGTTTGTCCTAGCACTTGGCTTAGGAAGAAAGACGCGAATGGCACGTCTACTACTATACCCTGTGAAAATGGTGATAAGGTATATTGTTTGTGGAATTTTCAACCTTATATGACATACAATAAAGTTCACTTTTTGATGGGAAGAAGGACGCGCATATCCATATAGTTTACCACTATACCATATAAATGTATGGTAGTGTGGTAAAGTATGTGGGAATTTCAACCTTAACGAGGTAAAATTTTCTTAAAACTATTGAAAAGCAAAAAATAAATAATAAATATCCTTCTTACCTCATACACTGCTTTGCCAAGCATTCTTCCGATAAATTCAAACAATTGCAAATGATTTTCTTGTAAGCAAGAAGTCGGCGATGGGTACAATCTCTCCTCGCTCGTCACACGGAATAAATTCAGCGAGGGGTCAAATACTCGCTTAATAGTTTCTTCTAAAAATTCTGTGAAAATAGAAATAACTTAGTAAAACGATTGTTGAAATAAAGTTTGGACGGTAAAATTAGATATTTGAAAATTGATAATTTTAAAGTGATAGTAAAATTCCAAATCAAAATCTAAACCATCTGACTGTATAAGCTAATTGCACGGAAGCACGTTATTATGCGCAGTACTACCATCTGCTACTGAACATATGATAGATCGGATATTGTGACGACATTGACAATTGAAGACGCCGCCCTCCACGAAATGCATATCACTACCACCAATCAGTGCGCTCCTCTATGACCGCACGAGTCTCGTCTATCGCGCATCTCGGCTTCCTGTTAGTGCATGATTACGCAGCAGTACGACCGTGTCGTGTGACGTCACTGCCGGCAGCCGTCCTCCTGCCGCGTGTGACGTCACTGACCCTTGAACACGCCGTCCTGGTCGATGCCCGCCTCGTCCAGCCCCTGCTCGTTGACGAAGCGCACGCGCACGACGGCCCGCAGCGCGCGGCTCGGCAGCGCGGCCAGCTGCCGGTAGCCGTCCTCCTGCCGCGTGTGACGTCACTGACCCTTGAACACGCCGTCCTGGTCGATGCCCGCCTCGTCCAGCCCCTGCTCGTTGACGAAGCGCACGCGCACGACGGCCCGCAGCGCGCGGCTCGGCAGCGCGGCCAGCTGCCGGTAGCCGTCCTCCTGCCGCGTGTGACGTCACTGACCCTTGAACACGCCGTCCTGGTCGATGCCCGCCTCGTCCAGCCCCTGCTCGTTGACGAAGCGCACGCGCACGACGGCCCGCAGCGCGCGGCTCGGCAGCGCGGCCAGCTGCCGGTAGCCGTCCTCCTGCCGCGTGTGACGTCACTGACCCTTGAACACGCCGTCCTGGTCGATGCCCGCCTCGTCCAGCCCCTGCTCGTTGACGAAGCGCACGCGCACGACGGCCCGCAGCGCGCGGCTCGGCAGCGCGGCCAGCTGCCGGTAGCCGTCCTCCTGCCGCGTGTGACGTCACTGACCCTTGAACACGCCGTCCTGGTCGATGCCCGCCTCGTCCAGCCCCTGCTCGTTGACGAAGCGCACGCGCACGACGGCCCGCAGCGCGCGGCTCGGCAGCGCGGCCAGCTGCCGGTAGCCGTCCTCCACCAGCCGCGCGCGCCGCACCGTCACCAGCGTCGAGCGCCCGCCGCACGCGCGCTCCGTCAGACCGAGCACCACCTGCGCATTGATACAACTTTACACATATATGTACATGCAATTTAATCACACACACGTCGGTGTGTGTGATTAAATTGCAACGCTCGTTGCAATTGCACGTCCAAATACACGCTCGCACGCACACGCACGCTCGCACGTACACATGCACGCACGTTCACACAGGTACACTCACGCTCGCTCGCACACGCACGCTCGTACGCACACATACGCGCCTGCGCACACATATTACAAATATTTTTTGATTATATGACATAGTATTTACATTTCTAAACAGAAAATGGTTAGATATCAACAGAAAATTACCTTCTCATCAGCCACGGCTCTTCTGAACAATCTCACTCTTTCACCGTGAGCGATCATGTGTGGAGTCTTTTGCACCAGAACCTGCAAAGGATGAATACATTATGATTAACATAATATATAATGTTTTAAATAATTTTCTGTTTTAAAATATTTGCGTTGTGAAATCCCAAATACTTTTTCCGGCTTTTATTTTTTTTACTTATTTACGGAGTTTTCCGCACCGACAAATATATAATATTCAATATTTTTTCCTATAAACTTATATCTTATGATATCTTTGAACTTGCCAAAGAAGTTTCACTTCTAACACGTGTGCTCAGCACACACGCTGTTTATTTATATTCACCTGTTGCGGTTTCTTCCCTTTCTCCAGATCGGCCATAAAGTGCGAATCCCTTATTTCTCTAACAAGCCAGTGTCCCGCGGGCGTGTACGAGCGTCTACAGTCGCGGCGGTACAACACTAGCAGGAGTGTGTGAAGCGACCTGAATACTTCGTTGCTTTGGATGTTTTTGAGATCTGAAAAGAATTGATATGTGTATTAAAATTAAAAAATATTGTTATATATATAGAGTTTTTTGATGTGGGTAATAACTTTTTTCTATGTCACGGAATTTGGTAGTAATTGGTACCTATTGAATTTAAAAATATGAAGAGCATTTAGGAGTAAAATTTAATTATAGATGGAATAATTTGCTTTGATAATAATTTGCTTTAAAAGATCAGACAATTTAAAAATTCTATTTTAAAACAGACACCATAGTTTATGATATTGTGATACACTAAAACTTACCAAAAAGTTGTCCAATGATGGATTTGTATATAAACATGTTCAAAAACAATGACATGTTGACATAGTCTTGTAGCTTAAAAGGTTCTTGCTTTTCATACATTTCCATATCATCGAGTATTCTGAAAATTTGTTTATTTTTTATTTTTCTATGATAAATTTATTTATAAAAATTTTACTTTAATTTAAATTTTTATTTATTGTTCATGATTAATAGTTAAATTTTATTATTTAGATTTTAACATTAAAATTACTTCTATAATTAAAATTTTTTTCAAATGAATAGATTTCAGAATGAATCATTCAACAGATATAGCTTTTATATTATTATGAGGAAAGGCGTCATAATAAATGTACACACCAAAATATGTAGTTTCCATAATTTATGTGCTAATACAGTAGCACCTCGTTAAGTCGAACCTCGATAAGTCAAAAACCTCCAAATCTCGAAAAAATGTCTTGTTCCCTTCCCTTCAAACCCGAAAACCTCCGTAACTTGAAATCTTGGCCCTCTGTTAGTCGAAATAATCACCGAGTCCCTCCAAGCCATTTTGGTACATATTTTCACTCTATAACTCGAAAAATTAAATTTGACCTCTGTATCTCGAACATGGCAACATTTTATTTTACAATCTTTATAACTTGATCATTTGGACTTTAACAACTTGCCCACAGTGCAGTACACTATAATAAATTGTTTCTTAGAAAACATTTTAGGAGTATGCGATAATAAATTTATGACTCACGTAAACACGTGTTTGCATTAAGTAGGTATCTGATGACGAAATTATCGATTCAGTAGCTCAGAAAACCGATACTAATGATTAAGATGACATAGAAGACGTGAATAGTACATGCGCTCCATGGGTTTCCATCAAAGAGGCAAGAACCACATTGAATACCTTACGAAATTTTATAAAGCAAACCAGTACTATCTTTGAAAAAGAAGAATTTTCTGCTCTTTATAGATTATAAAATTCTAGAGAACAACCAAATTATCTAAAGCAAAAAAAATACTGACTTTTTTAATGCCATATTTTTTATTTTAAAATGATTTGAAATAATGTTGATTTCTAATAAATAAAAACATGTTTGTGACCTCTGCAAGTTGAATTTTAATTTATTTTACCTCTGTAACTCAAAATTTATAAGAATAAACCTCAAACTCTTTATGTCGAATCAAAATCCGCCTAAGTCGAAATCCTCCATAAGTTGAAAACTCTATAACTCGAATTTTTTGGCGTCTCCCTTGATATTCGACTTATAGAGGTGCTACTGTATCTCATAATATAACTTACGTAACATAATGCGTCATACAATCAGCAAACAATATGAGCATTTGAAACTCAGGCGCAGACGATTTAGTATTAACGGCCAATAGATCGAGGAATGCTTTCAAGCCACTATTTGGTCCCAATGTACATAGGAATTGCCATAGCGAGTATAATATTTCGTCTTGATTGCATAGGCCTGTAAATTACAAAAAATATTATTTATTAAACATAATATAGATTTTTTAATAGAAGATCGTAATCTTAATAATATATACGGGAAAAATTGTGGAAATTGATAAATGTTTGTTTCCCATTACTAAAGTGACTGAACCAATTTGGATAAAATTTTGGGCACATAATAACCCAAACATTTATTATTCATTATACAAGAATACAGAGAAAAAATATGTGTAGAAAATTTTTTTACCCGTCAATATATCCAGTTTGACTTGCGTCATAGTCTGTAAAGCTGTATGATACATTGAGCAAATCAAGGCGACTTTTGTGCAGTCCGGCGAACCCAGCTTCCTGTAGCTTTTATTTGAGCTACCTCTGAAATAGAATAAGAAAAAATTACAAAAAAGTTAACTTGCTGTTGTAGAGTTTTAAATAAATACTACTACATAATTGTTTTATGTATTAAAAGTAACACAAAATGCAGGAAATTCTTCAAAGAAGCTCTAAATTTTTCTTTAGTACATTATTCACAATTTTTTTGGCATTACATATTTAGATACTAAATAGCTTATGTTGTCGTTATAATAATAACTGTTATCCCATTAGTTCAAAGACACATCAAAATATTTTAAAAATGTCTGTATTCATCAATATATTAAAAACCCTCATATATCTATGAGTGTATTACGTAATCCTTACCTATTAGTCCTAGCCTCAATAGCTCTCCGTATAAACGCAGCTGGGTTATTTAATTGCACAGGCGACGATTGTTGAGAGGGCCCCGCGCCCTCCTCCACAGAGATCCCACCTTCTAGCATTTCCTTTAACGGTATAGCCAATAACTTCTTCAATAACGGAGCACCCCATAGTAAGGATAGCTGGGTTCGTAGATTGCCCATAGTGGGGGGTAGATATGCATCGAAACCTTGGGAGAACCAGCCAAGTACGGGATGCCAGTTGCTAAGGTTACCTTTTTTGCATACTACGTATTGTTGACAGCTGTCTAGGAAGCGGGTTGTGACGAGCTAAAAGAATTTTAATATGAATGAAAGGGATATTCTAGAACCATAACACAGAGAATATAACAAAAAAAAATGTGTGCGTGTACTAGTGTACACACGTAAGAAGTGAAACTTCTTCTTGATTTTTCAAAAAATAATTTACTATATGCAACTTTACAGAAATATACGTCAATCACGCGTGTAAGGGATAAAAACAAGATGGCGCGTAACGGAAAAATGTTACATTAAATTTTTTTCCGACCCCGATAAAGAAGTTTCACTTCAAAAAAATTTTTAATACAATTATAATAAAAGAATGGAAATAAATTGATAATAGGGTGGGATTTTCAAGTTTTACAATGTCATAAAACTAAAAATTATATGTTTAGTCCTTTTATTTTAATTTGAATGCTGAATGTAGGAAGGTAAAACGAAAGTGTTTTTCAAATTTCATACTAAAACATTCTTGAATATGTTTATTGGTAAATATCAGACTCACCACAAAAGTAGGATAAAAAGTTTCACTCTGAGTATGGTCCCGTTCAATGTGCGCCAACTGTATAAGGTTTCCCAACAAGCACAGAGCATAGTTTCCCTCTAAAGTATTGAACACGATTCGCATATTCTGATCTGCGCTTAGAAATTCGATGGATTTATCGAATAGCGCGTGTGTGCGGAATGTGGAAATTGACTGAAATCATAATAGAACATTTATTCATTTAATGGGAAAATAAAATAATACGTAAAGCCATTAAATCTAATATTCACGTGTTTGTTTCAAGAATATTATGAAAATGTCACCAATAATAAGCAAATACTTAGAAAAGCAAAAATTTGATCATTACTGCCCAATATGTAAAGCCCAAGACCAAATCTAAATGCTAAGTTAACATTTGTATCCATTAATAATTTATACAAAATAAAACCACTTTTTAACCTACTTTCACACAAACAATGATGGTTTTCAATTCATAGCTTATTTTCAATACTTTTCTTACCTCTGGTGATATAAGTTGCATATGATACACCAATGTCGGTACGGAGAGTATTTGTATGATGAACATTGTGAGTAGTTTCTCAGAAAACTGTGCAGAGATCAGAGGGCGCAGCGCAAGCGCAACAATCGCCGATAATGCTATGTTCTTAAGACTGACTTTCTCGCGGCATAGCCCTCGCAGGAGAAGTGACTGAAACAATGTTTACAAAAAGATTTTAGTTTGTTGAAAACAGTGATATAGAGAATTTTATTTTATACTTATACAACAAATCTTCTTATATATAAAAATGAATCGCAAAATGTGTTGGTAAGCGCATAACTCGAGAACGGCTGAACCGATTTCGATAATTCTTTTTTTATTATATTCCTTGAAGTACGAGGATGGTTCTTATGTAGAGAAAACGTAAATATTATGTACCACGGGCGAAGCCGGGGCGGACCGCTAGTACCATATAAATATAACAATTTTATTAGATTTAACAAAGAAGAGAGATACTAGGATTAAACTCTGTAGTTAAAGCCCATCATGCTTTTACTGTAAAATGCAGAATGGAAATCCTTTTAGCGTGTGAGCATTATTTAGTAGTATGTTAACATATAGATATTAGTGTACACGTTAATAAAAACTTATGTTATTATTAATATCTAACCTTTAACGTCAAATAATATCCTTTATGAAACAGCGAACCCATCACATTAGCACACAGTTGAGTCATACCGCCTCTGAGCTTATCAAAGTTTTTCAATCTTGTAAGAGCCCATGTATTTATAGCAGTAAATTCTAATAGTGTGTGCAAATGAATTAGTATACTTTGCATGTCTATTGGAGACTCTGGTTTCAATTCTTCGAGATACTGGCAACATTTAAACAGGAGATCCTTTATGTGTTGTATCCAGCATAAACTGTAAATAAAAATGTTAATGTCTTGATCAGAAATATGTCGTGCAATAACTGTAGGGTAAAATTAATTATAATTAGCAAAGTTAAGTTCTATTTATTACAAGATCACTTATTTGCCATATAAAAACTTGAATAAAAGCTTTTTAATATGAAATCGTTAAAATATTTGCAAACAAGAAAAAACAAGGAGTCAATAATTTGATTTATTATTGAAATATAAAAATAAAGTATCTCCGTATTGTACATTAATCCATCAGTCCCCGGAATCACAGACACAATAGAAAATCTATTGTGTCGCGCCCCGATCGTGGCGCTCGGTGGTCAATGGGTTAAATAACATTTTCAAAATACATTACAGCAGAATTTCCATGATGATGAAACAATATAATGTTTATACAAAAATAGTGCACACAACCAATAATAATATGTGTTGTGTAATAGTGCCAAGAATGCACCGGAAAACTAATAAAACAATGTAACTAAACATTACATTTGAAATATGTATTATGCATAGTGTTAAAATTATATTGAGTCACTGGAGTTCACTGGAGTCACTATAACCTAGTACATTTGTATGATACCCTTTACACTTTAATGTTGTACAATTTTCTATATTGACTGGCCATAAACATATAATAATACTTAAATACATATTATACTGTTAAAGAAATATTCAGAAATGAATTAGCTAGTGGTAACGGATTACAATCTACCAGGAAAAACTTTGACAACGATCTAGATCTTTAAGATATAATATTTATATTTGCTCACCTGTATTCTTTGTTGAGGAATACTCCCACATAAGATATTTTAACAGATTCCGAATGCAAACTCTGAACAATATATTTGCAGAGTTTTTCAAATCTCTTTCTGTCCCTTTGTGGTTTAAATACTAAAAATAAATGGCAAGTAACTTTGTATACATCCAGCGCTTGAACAAACTCTGGTTGTTGGCCTTCTTCTTGAGATCCATGGTTCGTTTCAGGTAACAATTGGTCGAATTCATTTCTGAAACCAAGTCTTTCTTATCAACTAGTAATACAAATGTTTCATAACCAAAGGTCTAATAAATAATTAATAATGTATAATATAGCGTAAGCATGTTATGTATACAGTATCACTTATCAGCAGTAACAAAAACAACATTTAAACATAAAATCACGAAATACGATTTTATGCAATGTTCTAGAAATAAGAAATAGATCTCAGTATGAATGAAGATTTAGAAAACTTACAAAATAAGCTTGATAAACTTTTGTCTCGCTAACCAGCCGCGAACTATTGCCTGTATTTTTATGGCAGACTGTTCCCTTTTCTTTTCGAGCGCGCGTTCTTCTCTCGCCGCTTTCATCTGCTCTAGGAACGAGTCCTTAGTAGTTAAATTCTTTGAAAACATCTTTAAAAGCTGATTTTAATAATAATTTGTACACAAATAGGCTTTGTTTTCTGTTTTTAGTTTAAACTGTCACGATAAGGGGGCATTATTGCGATGCGTATTTTTTGCCCTATATCACGACAGACATATTTTCTTCATCATATTTTATTTGTGTAGCAATTTACGTTCCACATTTCTTGCTGTAATAAAGATATTCAAGATAATTTTTGAGTGAGCTTGTAACTTGTTACAAATCGAATCGGAGATAATTTTAGTTTGACTTTGACAATTGACATTCCATTAATTTTGTTTAACTTTTTAAAATTATTACTGCGTTAGATACTAAAACTTTGGGCGTTAGTTCGAATGAGAGAATGTGATGATAGATGTGTGAGCCGCTAATATAGTTTAGTTCTATGATAGGCAAATTTTGGCGTAGTTTCACGGCTTTTATCCGTGATTGACTTGTACGAATCCATGTTTTAAAATCAGACGTGGACAAAAACCATAGTGAAGCCGCTTGTACATATTCGTTTCGTTCAAGCGGTTAAAAACCGCGGCAATTTACCGTAGGAAAGCCTATGCCTTCATTCTTTTTTTTGTAATCTTTTTGAAAAATAAAGGCTCTTTTTTGTAATATTTGACCTACAGTGGCTTTTCTCTAGAAAAATCGGATAAGTGCGATTGCGAGTGATATTCACGGCACTGCGAGGACTATACAAGTAAGCTAGTTTTATAAATGACTTTATAAAGTCACAATAATAAGGTACAGTGCGACACAAAAGAGATGAAAATAAATGAGGGCGCCACCGTCGCTCATATAGCAACACTGATACTGCGACGCAAGCGATCTTGATACTATAGAATAAAAATCCAAAAATCTATATAATACTAGCGGTCCGCCCCGGCTTCGCCCGTGGTACATGTTTACGTTTTCTCTACATAAGAACCATCCTCGTACTTCAAGGAATATAATAAAAAAAGAATTATCGAAATCGGTTCAGCCGTTCTCGAGTTATGCGCTTACCAACACATTTTGCGATTCATTTTTATATATAAGAAGAAGATAATCTAACATAAATACCGCGATTTAAACCGTTATAATTGTTTCATTGTAGCAATAGTGTAATTTAAGACAAAAATACATTAGTATTTTAATTGACCTTAGACCTAGGTCAAATTTTACTTAAATGTATTTGGAATTAGTTATTTTATAAAAATCGGTCAAGTGTTTAGACTGCAGAGGCGCACATAGAATCAAACATACAAACAAACAAGCATACATGCAGCTCAAACACATTACCCTCTTTCTGGGTCCGTCGGGTAGAAAAAAACAAGGCGATTTGAAAACCACATATTTTTATTTTTTTTGTAGATAAATTTTGTACATTAATATAATTCATCAAAATCTAAATATTCTACTCCTTCAAAGGACTGATCATCACTCTGTTTCGAAGTACTGGCAAGAGGGTACGGGGCATCTTCAGTATCTGTAAATATGATACAGTAAATATGTTTTTTTTTCTTATCGTTTGATTGATTAATATATATAGATAGCTGTATGAAAACAGTTATCACTATACTATGTAGTAAAATCTAAACTAGGTACTTTATTTGAGGCTGGTTGGATTGGATATAACTTCTTGACTCAAATTGTGCTGGTCGCACTATAAAATCTAGTTTTTGTTTACATACAAATAACCTCAAATTAAATTGCGAAAACGTAATAATCGCCATACATACATACATTAAACACTCGTTACTAATGGAATATTCTATTTTACGTAGTACTGAGCAAAAATAAATGGAATCTCACCGGTATATTCAGCTGTACGTTTGTAAACGTTTTCCAAATCAGTCAATAAATTTCCAGCTTGAAATTCGGACAAACACCGAATAAAAACTTTATACACCACATCACGGACACCGCTACGTTTAACCTTTTTCATGATGTCTCCTTTTTTATTTAAATTTCTTGTTCTAAATAACAATTTTATCTCAATAATTCTCCACTTCACGAAAAAAACAACAAATTTTTATTCAACTTGACAGCTACATTGCCAATTCAGGGTTGCCAGGTAATGAAAAACGAATTAGTTCCAAAATAATTAATTTCATCTCTTTTATGTCGTACTATATTAATAATATTATGAATACATCCTGTTTTATTCTTGACTTTGGTGGTAGTATAGCTATTGGATGTAGTGATCATTTGTGATAATTATTAGATATTAGGTATCTATATGTATGTACCTACACTAGGATCTACGTACCATAGCATAAAGATAACGTACTGAGTAAGTTTGAACAATGGGTTTCAACCTAAGGTTTCAACTGATAAAGCCGTTCTTAACTTCAGTTACTAAGTAACGCTGCAATCTAAGGCTGCAATCTGCATAAAATAAATTGCTAATTAAACCATAAAATATTAAGTACCTAGGTACATGGACGTATAAAAAAAGACGGACGGTATATCGCCTAAACATTGAGTGAAGCCTAGTAATGGCGGTGAAACATCCATGTGTGTGTGCCATGTTGCCATGGCAACAGCTGTCCTGATGACAATGGCGGCTGTATTTTTTTCTATAAATTTTGCCGTAATAATTTTGTCATTAAAACATAAAAGAAATAACTTGCTTCCCTGTGGAATGTAATCCCTTTTGTTTTGTTATTTAAAATTGTACTGTTGCGACACCATTTAACCACGCAAGATGGCATTTTAAATATTTTTGTGAAACAGTGACGCAGTTAATCAGTCGGTACTCGGTAGTTCACGACGTAATGGCGGCCGACTAGCTTACTATGGTGAGAGTGTGTGCGTGTTTATTGTCTTTACACGATCGCTAGCTTACTATGGTGGCTTCACGTTGTTTGTTCGTAATACGGCGTCCGTCTTTTTTTATACGTCCATGCCTAGGTATAAAAAAATCAAAAGACTGTCCTGACTCCTTAATGCACAATGTTCAGGATCTCATATCATTTTGGTAAATTTCATGATGAGGTTCTATAAAGAATAGACATTTTATAATTCTAATAAGGATATCTTTGAATACATTAAAAATGAATTTAAAGCTTGTATATGACAAATTTAGTGATAATAATATTATGAACAATATAGAAGTTTTGTTATAACTCAGGCCCCGGAATCACAGACACAATAGAAAATCTATTGTGTCGTGGACCGATCGGGCCGTTCGGGGCTCAATGGGTTAAAACTTTCATTTGGGAAAGAAAATACAATAATATAGGTACCTAATATTATTCACACGACGAAATTTTGTTTTGAACGTCGCGTCGCGTGATGTTGTAAATATGATTTTCTTTTTATTTTCTTTTATGTTTACGAGCTTTATACATATTCGATTCGATTGACGAGTATTATATTAAAATATTCACTGTGCTGTACAATATGTTTAGGTATATTTAATTTATCTAAGAGTAGGTAAGAAGAAATGAATACGATAGATAGTAATAAAAAATAACATTTTATTTAAAAATGTAGAGTGTTGCGCTACCACAAACATAAATAGATTTTTAATGCTTCTCTAGAATGTGATATTTTTTTTATGAATAGGTAACCAATGATGGACCGTATCTATTAAATAATTTAACGTAGCTATACCTACGTATAATTATGAACTGTGTTTGGTCTTATACCCAATCGTTTATAAACTTTACAAAGGAATCAATATAGGTAGGCTAGGTACCTACTTAGGTTATTTTCACATACCAATCCTACTAATATTATAAATGCGAAAGTTTGTGAGGATGTGTGTGTGTTTGTTACTCTTTCACGCAAATACCTACTACTGAACATCAGTTCAGTTATCAACAATGAAATTTAGCACACATATAGAAGGTAACTTCGAATAACACATAGGATAGTTATTATTCCGGAAATCCCACGGGAACGGGAACTATGCGGGTTTTTCTTTGAAAATGCGAGCGAAGCCGCGGGTGGAAAGCTAGTCTTAAATAAATTGATGTTCTAGTATGTAGGTATTGTATAGGACATAGGTAGACACGTCTTTTTGTACTTTTTGTAATTTGTAGACAGACAAAGAATTGTTTAATGATTGTTTATTAATAATTTATATCCATAACAAAATAAATCTCAAAATATATACACGTACCTATAATTAGTATAGATAGATGTGAAATAGCACAGCTCTGCAAAGTAATTAATCTAACAAAATGCAGGTATTTTTTCTTAGAAACAAGAAAGCGGAGCATGCATGCACAACGAATAGATGCCTGATAAAATTGAACGTGATATATTTCCGTGCCAAATTCGAGTTAATTATTTATTAATCAATAATTTATTGCAAACTCTAAGGCATTTTTTTGATTTACATTATCTACCTGGAGAGGTTATTAATAAATTAAAATATAAGTAACTAGCTTTCCGCCCGCGGCTTCGCCCGCGTTTTCAGAGAAAAACCCGTTCCCGTAGGATTTCCGGGATAAAACCTATCCTATGTCCTTTCTCGGGTATCAAAATATATCTATACCAAATTTCATGCAAATTGGTTCAGTAGTTCAGGCGTGATTGAGTAACAGACAGACAGAGTTACTTTCGCATTTATAATATTAGTATGGATGATTTTATAAGGAATCGCTATCAACTATAAATAATAACAAATATAATATAATTATAGTCACCTAATAGTCACCTATAGTAGAGCCATTTTAATAGAGGAAAGTAACCAAATATGGAATACCATTTTGTTTTTGGGATATAAAAATAAAACTTTACATAAATTAAATCAGTTTATTGTTTTTTCTGGTCAGTCATACATCTATAATAGACTACAAGCCCGCATAGGACAAAAATATGGGTCAAATGAACCACCAGGGGACATATCTAGAACGATAGCAGAGCAAAAAATAATAAGATTCATCACTATGCCGTCACTTGTAAGCTGTCCAACTGAGTGCAGATGAGAATTGAAAAGTACAGGTAGACTCGGTAAATTTTGGTCATATATTTTTGTACGGCATTCTTAACCATCGATAGATCCATTAAAAATAATAAGAAACCGCTCAGTGCCGTACAAAAATGGTGGTCCACCAAGTCGGAATTTTTATTTAATTTCCGAGAGTTACCGGGGGTAAATTTGGTCATTTGACCATGTACGGCATCTGTGTCATACTATTGCTATACTGCTTTTAATCCATTATTCCGCAACGCCGTACAAAAATTATGGGGACAAGGGGAAAAAATCGAGAGTTGTAATCCCCTCTCTTTCCCCACTCCAGGGGGTCATTTGACACAACACGAAATAAATTTATTTTTAAAGTATTTTATGCATAGATAATATTTTTTCATGTGCCGTACATTTTCGTTGGTTCAAAGGGGAAAAATCTGAAAAAGAAAAAAATCCATATAACGAAATGTTTGCTGTATATTTTTATAATAAAATATAAATATACATTAATATTAAGAAGCTCGAGGTGGTTAATTATCACCTTGGAAAGTCGGAGTCAGGTGGAATGGACTCCGTTAAATTGATGAACTAATAAAAAAGCTATGAACGAAAAGATGTGAATTATATGCAATCAGTCCATGAATACAGGTAAATTCACAAGCAAATGCTAGTAATATATACATATTCAAAATGTACAAGTAAAGCGCTTTCAAATGATACCAAACACTGCATATTTATCTTAACTTTATTTTTTTACTCTGTATGTTTTGTCCGCTAGAGGACGCCACATTAGATTTTGTGAAACCCCATATAGCCTTTAGCTAGCTGGTCGCTGGTTATCCAGTGAACAATTCAGACGCTTCTAATGATATGTCATTTGTCGAATTCTGATTAGTAGTTTAGAAGTTACGAGGGAATAGATGAACATACATACATGACCTGTAAACAACCATAACCCTCCTTTTGCTTTGCCGTAGTTGGGTAAAAATATGTTAATGCCGTACTGTATCAAATGGCCATAAAGCACCCTTAAAATTGTAGCTTTCGTCGCTTTCATCAGCCTAAAAGATGTGGTCTGCACAAAAATGTACGGCATCGTTTTTTCCTAATTTATCTATGTTAATACTATTTAAAACAACGGATAAAGTGTAGAAAACTATTATATTTCATTAATCTACGATGTTTAAACTTTAACAAAATTTCTGGTTTTGCATTTCTCTATAACTTTTTTTAGAACGGTTTCTTTTGAACGGCAATACTATACAACAATTGAATTTTACAATATCATGTTAAAAAAAAAGTTCCCGTACAGGGTCAAATGACCTTACAGCTCTTTATATCAAGAATTCGATGAAATTAAGATGATTATTGGTATACATTTAAAAGAACAATTATTTTTTGACGGCATTGCTTTTAATAGTACTTTTGAGTGCTAGATAATGTTTTGGAACCGAAGCCGTACTTAGTCAAATGACCCCCTGGAGTGGGGAAAGAGAGGAGATTGCAACTCTCGATTTTTTCCCCTTGTCCCAATGATTTTTGTACGGCGTTGCGGAATAATGGATTAAAAGCAGTATAGCAATAGTATGACACAGATGCCGTACATGGTCAAATGACCAAATTTACCCCCGGTAACTCTCGGAAATTAAATAAAAATTCCGACTTGGTGGACCACCATTTTTGTACGGCACTGAGCGGTTTCTTATTATTTTTAATGGATCTATCGATGGTTAAGAATGCCGTACAAAAATATATGACCAAAATTTACCGAGTCTACCTGTACTTTTCAATTCTCATCTGCACTCAGTTGGACAGCTTACAAGTGACGGCATAGTGATGAATCTTATTATTTTTTGCTCTGCTATCGTTCTAGATATGTCCCCTGGTGGTTCATTTGACCCATATTTTTGTCCTATGCGGGCTTGTAGTCTATAAGTAGTAATTAACAGCCTTTAACGAAATATATCAGTAATCAAATTAAAATCTTATACAAAAAACAAAATCCCAAATGCGTAACCAAATATGGAATAGGTACCCATATATGGAATATAAGCATAAAACAACATAACAATAACAAATATGTAATGAATATCTTTGAGATCAATTAAATGAATGTTACATATTGTGATAAATGAAAGAAGTTACGTAATTACTTGCAAAAGTCACAAATCCAGATCCATCTGGACCAGCACATCATAATGTGTTCAGAGCCCATACATCAAGCATCCTCCTGACTCTGCTGATGCATGTATGTTACATTCTGCATTTGCAGAGTCAGAAGGCCCATCAAGGTCCATCAACTCATCATGTCCACTACCTTCATCAAACTGGATAACGTCTAGTTCTTCAGAGTCTTTCTTCTTCACTATCATCCTTATTTTTCTTCGATTGTTTGTTTCTCTTAATAAAGATAATAACGTTGAAAGAAGAAATAAAAATATAATGATGAAATAAAGTTGTCCTAGGGACTTGGAAATCCTGTGCCGCTTTCAAATACCCCATTTTCTTTTCCCGGACGAATTTTATAGATTGTGCCGTTTTTTCTTCATTCCAGATTTTTCGTTAGGTTGATTGTGAACCGGGCATTCTAAAAACAAACATTACATACAGTTTTTAAAGAAATAATAGCAAGTTTATAGTATTCCATAATTAGACACCGACGACTGTCCATATTTGGATTTTTATACTCATTCAAACTCTTCTAAATATTTTTTCAATTCACAATATTTTAAAGACAAAAGATCACAAAATGGTGAAATAAACATAATACCGATATACTAAATAGTATAACACTTATGTAAACAAACATAATAGCCGGTAAATACTCATTTATTACTTACCTTAAAAAATTTCTGCATGGCAACAAAACAAAACACGCCTGATATACGTAAACCGTTCACGCAACTAACTCGATGGTGTTAGTGCGATAATTAGTACACCAAATGAAACAGAAGATGGTCGAATGTTGCAATTCATACTTATAGTCTTAGAGAAATGAAGGAATTCCATATTAGGATACTATTCCATATTTGGTGACTTTCCTCTAGGCAACATTTGACAGTTCAACAAAATTCAACAACGTAACCTAGTAACGACAACATAGAATAACATGATATTTCTTTCTGTTAGATCTGCACTTTTGCTTAACTTTTTTCAATAACAATTACATATCTTATATATAAAAATGAATTGCAAAATGTGTTGGTAAGCGCATAACTCGAGAACGGCTGAACCGATTTCGATAATTCTTTTTTTATTATATTCCTTGAAGTACGAGGATGGTTTTTATGTAGAGAAAACGTAAATATGTACCACGGGCGAAGCCGGGGCGGACCGCTAGTCTTATATATAAAAATGAATCGCAAAATGTGTTGGTAAGCGCATAACTCGAGAACGGCTGAACCGATTTCGATAATTCTTTTTTTATTATATTCCTTGAAGTACGAGGATGGTTTTTATGTAGAGAAAACGTAAATATGTACCACGGGCGAAGCCGGGGCGGACCGCTAGTTTATAATAATAATGACCGATACAAGTAATTTTAAGATTTCATTTTACTGATGAACCATTCTAAACATAATAAACAATTTCTGAATTGAAGAACTGACGTCGCTACAATTTTGTGTCAATAAACCTTTTTTCTTTTTAAATACCAGAGAATGTTACTCTAAAAATCGAGATCTGACATCTAGAATCGAATGCATTAATTACTTGTGAACAAAAATCATCATAAATTAATAAATTCGATTAACAAATGTTTCAAATCCGTATCGATTAATTCACTTTAATCGATGTTTTTAAGCAGGTTACCTCTCTTGGAAGATAAAATTGATAGACGTCAAATGTTGCCTATTAAATTGGCTCGACTATAGGCCTAGCTGATTTGTATAGTTAGCTATAGGCTATTCATACTATGCTTCGTGGTGGTATCTCATCTATACATATCTACTTATATAAGTTTGTTTGAACGCGCTAATCTCAGGAACTACTGGCACAGCTACTGGTACCATTAAAAAAATTCTTTCGGTGTAAGCCCATTTACCGAGGAAGACTCTGTAAGCTACCTACATAATATATATTTATTACCACGCTAAGACCAACAGGAGCGAGCGGAGCAATGCGGGTAAACCTGCGCACAGCTAGCGGTATAATATACCTATTACCTAAGTATTACGACTTTATCTCCTTTCATCAATTATTTTGAACTAATCACCAAAAGAAAATGACAATATTATGTGAGATGCATAATGGTAGCTAGGATAGAAGCGATAAAACTGATTGAATGTGTATCATCATCATATAGTTAATTCATGTGATCCGAGGTCCCACGCAGTTCAAATAATAATTATGGAACGGATCGTGGTTGGTTCCTCTTGTAAATGTATCGTAATTTTTTAGTGTTGTGGGAATAGTGGCAAAGAGTTATTAGTCTTTGGTTTTATAGGCTATTAAATTTTTCTCAATCAATACCTACACCAACTTGTAAAAAAGGGATTTTAAAAGTAAACTAATGTTATACTCATGGAATGAACATCAGAATTTCTGTCACGGCCGCGGCGGTAACTCAAATTCAAACATTTATTTATTGAATTTACCACTCCCGTAGGTATTTAGAGTAGACTTGAAAAATCTACTCTAAATACTTACGGGAAAAATCTATAGGTAAGTACTAGGTACTAATAATATTATAAAGAGGAAAGGTTTGTAATTATGTATGTATGTATGTATGGTTTTCACGCATAAACTACTGGACCGATTTCAAAAATTCTTTCACCATTAGAAAGCTGCATCTTCAATTCTTCACTGAGCAACATAGGCTATATTGCATTTTCAAAAAAAAAATAGAGATCCTTACCTACCAAAAATGGTATAATGTAACCCGAGGTGTAAAAAATTCCTTAATAAAAATTCTGTCATTGCGTGCGTTGCGGAATCTATTCCTTGAAGTACGAGGATGGTTCTTATGAAAAAAAACGTAAACATGTAGGTACCACGGGCGAAGCCGGGGCGGACCGCTATAAGTAAACAATAATTAATAACCAAATATCTATCAATACAAGTGCAATCATCCTTCTTCTTTTCTAATGCACGGATACGAGATATGTATAAGTAGTTAATTATTAGATAATATCAATTAGGTTTTGTAGACACAGTCTGATTAGGTAGGTACTTAAGGGTCTTTTTTTAATTTTTAACCAAATTCAAAAAGAAAGGAGACGAAATCGGTGACTCAATTAGATTTTTGTCTTTATTTTATAAACAAACAATTTAAAAGTTTTATTTACCTATGTCGTGGAAGCGACGGTGAACGTTATTAATTGTAGAGTGGCTTAAACATGTGTAGATACATTATTAAATGAACTATATTCTTGTACAAAATCTTACAATAATCATTAATAATTGAAACTTAGCCTTTTTAAGAGTTAAATACCTAAATCCTCAATTAGTTAATTTCACTTGAAATGTGACACATCCAGCTATCTGAAGGAATGCTACCTCATTAGGCGTATTTTAAAGCTTCGCACATCCGGTGATAAAGGGTCAGAGGGTGAGTAAGCGGTGATAAGAGTTAAATCAGTAGTGATAAGGTAACAGTAAGAAGTAATCGGAATGACAAATTTTTGGCATTGATAATTTATCAGCTATGATGCATGCATATTATTGTAGTGAGTAAAAGAAAAAAAAAATGTTTATTTATTATGAAAAAATACGTGTTTATTAATAAAAAACTGAACTAATGTAGAATCCATGTACCTATCGCTACTAATATTATAAATGCGAAAATAACTCTGTATGTCTGTCTGTTACGCATTCCCGCTTAAACCTCTCAACCGATTTTGATGAAATTTGGCACAGACAATATCTAGATAAATAAATAAATATTTCAAGACAATTTTCACACACGGCACGATCTCATCCCATAGTCCATACTAAGCTTTCGCTTGTGTTACGGAAACCAGATGGCTGATAAACATACATACCTATATAATTTTAAATAAATACTTATATAGATAATTAACACCCAGACACAGAGCAAACATATAGTAAACATATAACAAACGTTCATCACACAAATATTTGCCCCGGGTTGGAATCAAACCCACGACCTATGGCTTGGAAGGCAGGGCCAATACAATCTTTAGACCCTGAGAAAGAACATAGGCTACCTTATTGCGAAATATATGTACCACGGGTGAAGCCGGGGCGGACCGCTAGTAAAATTAAAATCGTCACGCTAATTACATTCTACGGTACCTACTCATTTTATTTAGGTAATTAAAAAGATTCGTAAATTACAAGCTTTGCAAGTTTTATTGTGATAACGTGTACCTATAGGTACAAGTGTAGAAGTGGTGTGTCGTAAATTAAAATCATGTTTTATTTGTTTAACCTACCTACCTATAATAAAAAATATTTTTTATGATATTTATAACCTGAATATTTAGATCTACTAATTTTATAACTCTAGGTCAACGCCCTCTGTACCTCACAGTTTGTTTATTTAATATTAGGTAGGTATAAACTTTCTGCTTGGCACTGGTTGCTTGGAAGAAATTGCTATTTAGCAATAAAGCCGCCAATTGCTTCTGATGTCCTTGTATTGTAAAATTAAAAATTGTGTGCAATAAAGAATATATAACTATAAATAGATATAAATGCATATCTGCTTGCGTGCTTGACTGCTCGGCTCGCGTAAACTTGAGAGCGCCTATTAGGTACCTATATTTAGCCTAAATTAACCCTAATTCGAGAAAAATATGCTCTTTGTACTAGAGAACTAGTTTTCAATACAAAAATTAAAATTTATTGTAATTAAGAATGGTAGAACTTTACAAAATGTAATAATGTGAGTTTTAATAATAAAATAGATCGTCAGGACTAATGTGGAACTTTGAACGAGTAGGTAAGAGCTTCAGTTATGGAGGTAGGTAAATATTAAAAAAATGTTTTATATATAAACTTTTTACGTACGTAGAGTACTACCACGGACGGAAAGCTCGTGAAGTGAGAACGCTTCACGAGCTTTCCGCCCGTGGCTCATCCGCGTTGACTAAACCTTAACAAATTATATAATATACTAGCGGTCCGCCCCGGCTTCGCCCGTGGTACATGTTTACGTTTTCTCTACATAAGAACCATCCTCGTACTTCAAGGAATATAATAAAAAAAGAATTATCGAAATCGGTTCAGCCGTTCTCGAGTTATGCGCTTACCAACACATTTTGCGATTCATTTTTATATATAAGATAAGAAGAAGATTAAACCGTTCTTCTTAAACCTATATAATTATTAAAAAAACCGTACATCTATTTCCAGTGCGTAACTACTTTTAAAGATCTAAGGATTTGAAAATTGGTAGATAGGAATTTACGCATACCACGCATAGAGATGGGCAACAACTGACAAGTTAATATTATGTTAAAAACTAAAACCGCGTTTAGTCTCATTAAAGTAATAAAATCTTGTTATCATTTTATATTAAGGTTGATGTTCCGACCGTCCCTCCATACATTTTTGATTACCTCTAAACACTTAACACAGACACTATTTCTTTAAAACTAATCATTTTATCACTTCT
The DNA here is from genome assembly GCF_061535455.1 of Colias philodice. NCBI lineage: Eukaryota > Metazoa > Arthropoda > Insecta > Lepidoptera > Pieridae > Colias > Colias philodice. Next base: position 10,567,723 of record NC_143094.1, on the reverse strand, counting down.
CTATAATGAAATGTGTGCGCGTTCGACCTTTTTAATCAATAATTTACAATATTTACTTAGAAAAACAACAGTAAAATACCGGAAAAATTTGACACTTCTACAGTAGTGTGCGTGACTTTTGCCAAGCGAAACACGACATAAAGCACGACATCTAGCGCATAGACTATATACTTATTACAGATCTAGCGCGTCAATGTCTAAACGAAAGGCGATGTTTAGACATTGACGCGCTAGATGTCGTGCATTCGCGTTCGTTATCTTATGCATAATGAGCATAATTCTAATAAATCAAAGTTCTGTGTAAAAATTGAGTAATTTCATTTCCAATCGTTCAAAGAAAATAACAATAAAATAAAATAAAACTAATGACCTTAGAAACTATGTTTTTTTTTATTTATTACTCATTATTGTTCGTCCGTCGTAGGTCTGTAAACTGTATTGTACACTGAAGGTAAATGGTACTGTAGGTACTTTAGTTCGGCGTCGTCGCTCGTCGGCTTGATATAAAATTACATTCTTGATTTCATTGACACGCGCTATGATTTGCGCGCGGAATTTCTTGTGTTGTGAATTTATTTTTGTATGCTATGCATTTTAATTGATTCAAATTGCAATGTTTCTCTAGTATGCATTTGAGACTATATTGTAAATTGTAATAATTGATCGTGGGTATAGTAATTAATTATTCTAATAACGCAATTAGTAATATATGTATTTTCGGTGGGATTCAAAACAAAAAATTGGCCCGTGATTTTTATGAAATTTCACCACATTGCAAATCACATCAATCATAGTTCATACACATGTATGACGAAAGTGATTAGTATTGTGGCTAACATTGACTCATCAGTTCATCACTGAAACCAGTGATAAATCAGTACCTATATCATATTGTGTTTGAATATTTTTAAACAATGATATAAGTATACAATTATTATAAATCGGTAAACTATCAAAGTAATCACAAACTTGCAAACATTGGTAAAATGTCCAGTAGTTTATGAGCCTATTCATTACAATCAAACAAACAAACAAAGTTTTCCTCTTTATAATATTAGTGTAGACAAACACTATGAATACGATCACGAATGCAAATTCGGGGATTTTCTAATTATTGCTAAATAATAATTGAATTCGTTTTGAAATACTCTATAATTTTTAGTGTATAAATAGACATTTATAATGTGGTGCTCATTTTTTTTGTACTGCTAACGCTATTGTAGGTACCTATTTTCGTTGTTTTATTTCAAGTGAACACGGCCATACAATTTTGTCACGAGCCGCCTATGATTGTAGGTACTTTTGTTAGGCTCCTTCGTCGTCCGCGTCGGCTCGAAAGTTCTTGATTTCATTGTCACGCGCTATGATTTGCGCGCGGATTTTCTTGTGTTGTGAATTTATTTTTGTATTATTATTATTTTTTATTTATTTTTTTATTTTATTGATTCAAATAAAATATTTCACTAGTATGCATTTGAGACTATATTGTATTATGTATAATTTATCGTAGGTATAGTTATTCTTATAACGCAGTTATATTTTCGGTGGGACAATTTGACCCGTGATTTTTCTGAAATATCACCACGTTGCAAATCACATCAATCATACACACGTATGACGAAAGTATAGTGGCTATAATTGACTCATCAGTTCATCACTGAAACCAGTGATAAATCAGTACATATATCATATTTTATTGTGTTTGAATATTTTTTAAACAACGATATATACAATATTATTATAAATCGGTAAACTACCAAAGTACTTCCGAATTTTCAGACAGACAAACAAGTAGTTTGAACACGCAGTTTTCTTATACTAGTAGCAAAAATCAAAACCATAATATTATGTTTCCCTACTATATTTTACTAAAAGTCGAGTGCGTCGAAATCGTAAATAATAATATGTTTTTCACCTTCCTGGTTATTTTCCCATAGTAAATAGTGTTTTAGGTTTGTTGTTGTAGGTAGGAATAATAATAATTATTCTTACATGTTGGTTATGAAATGTATATTGAAATAATTTACTTTTACAAATCATTAGTGATATAAGTTTTGAGTGAAAATGCTTGGATCAGCATAATATTATATGGTACTTCAAATACATGTTTTGATAAAAAAAACAATAGTGTAATAAAATAAAACTGCGTTTTATTGTAATCAATGTTGACAATTTTAAATTCCAAAATTATTGATCAATAAAATAGTTTACACCAACAAATATAACTTTTATTTTTATAACAATCGTTCATAATATAAACCGTAGCAGGTGGCGTTTTGAAGTTCTGTCTACTCATACAGAAAAATGGAAAACTTGTTTTTTTTGTAAACAATTTATTACTCATGTTGTTTGGCAACTCGAAGCGTGGTCGTCCGTCGTAGGTACTTTTGTTCGGCGTCGCGTCGTCGTCCGCGTCGGCTTGATATAAAACATTCTTGATTTCATTGACACGCGCTATGATTTGCGCGCGGAATTTCTTGTGTTGTGAATTTATTTTTGTATGCTATGCATTTTAATTGAATCAAATTGCAATATTTCTCTAGTATGCATTTGAGACTATATTGTAATAATTGATCGTGGGTAGGTATAGTAATTAATTATTCTAATAACGCAATTATATTTTCGGTGGGATTCAAAACAAAAAATTGGCCCGTGATTTTTATGAAATTTCACCACATTGCAAATTATATATTATACAATTACAATTACAATTATTATAAATCGGTAAACTATCAAAGTAATTACAAACTTGCAAAATATGCTTTTCCGAATTTTCAGACAGACACACAATTTTATTAGTTTGTTTTAGCAAAGTAGGTACCTATACCTATACGCTTACGTCGCGCGTCGCGTCGTCGAAAACGGTGCGCCCAGAAACAAACATACCTAATTCAGTTACAATCCTTTTTTTGTTCCGTAATTTATTGTATTTATTCTAATACGATTTTTTTTATTCGTCGGCCAGTTCTACTAGGTATAAAAAGATAAAATTGAAATATAATTATTGTAGCGACAGCCATATTATGTAACTATGTTTTCGTAAATATGTTTTTCACCTTCCTGGTTATTTTCACATAATCTTATCTTATATATAAAAATGAATCGCAAAATGTGTTGGTAAGCGCATAACTCGAGAACGGCTGAACCGATTTCGATCATTCTTTTTTTATTATATTCCTTGAAGTACGAGGATGGTTTTTATGTAGAGAAAACGTAAATATTATGTACCACGGGCGAAGCCGGGGCGGACCGCTAGTATATATATATAAATGAATCGCAAAATGTGTTGGTAAGCGCATAACTCGAGAACGGCTGAACCGATTTCGATAATTCTTTTTTTATTATATTCCTTGAAGTACTAGGATGGTTCTTATGTAGAGAAAACGTAAACATGTACCACGGGCGAAGCCGGGGCGGACCGCTAGTCTAATATAAAAATGAATCGCAAAATGTGTTGGTAAGCGCATAACTCGAGAACGGCTGAACCGATTTCGATAATTCTTTTTTTATTATATCCCTTGAAGTACGAGGATGGTTCTTATAGCTAGAGAGCTAGTTAGTTTAGTTTTAGTGCAGTGGCAGTGTAAATGTTGTTGTTGAGGTTATGTAAATTTAACACTTTAGTTAACTACCAAGATATAAAGAAATGAGGATAGGACACAATAACTATTGGTTGAGGTATTTATAAACTCATAATATACTTTTAAAAAAATCACGTTTTAATAAATTTCTAGAATTAAATTAGAACAGCTGATTCAAAATAGCCTAAAAAATCTTAATAATAATAATTACGCTTCACAGCAAGAAGAAATGTACCATAATATGTACCCGCACAAAGTCGATATTGTGTTGCCTACCGTTCGACTCAATGGCTAGGGTTGTAACTACCTTTAATAATTATTACCAAACTAATAAACCGAGTGATGCGAAATAACCATAATTCTTTTAGAGTTTGATAAAATGATCAGGCAGGTATTTTCTTTAATCCTCTGAATTCTCGGTTACTAAATTGTATCGTTGAAATTATTCTTAATCGCGTAAATTTAATAAATAATCATATGGAAAACACTTTTCATTTGTTTTTTTACTTTCACGCCCAACTACTATACAATAATTACGTTGTTTCGGTATTTTGACGAGAAAACGCAGGAAACATCCGTTGTATCATTTTAGATAGATTGTATATTTTGTATCTGTAGAATTGAAATCAAAGCTATGTATATGTTGTCTCCATTCTTTTCTTATCGGATTGTTGATCCCAATGCGAATGCGTCACTTAAATTTTATAAAAGACAATTAAGAACATCAAAAATAAAGTGATACGTAAATATTTCACAGTGCAATATATTATGTAATTAATAATAATTATATATTTATGAAAAAATAATTACATCAGATTTAATAATAGCAATTGTTTTGAATGTACATAATATGAATAAATGATTACATCATAATAGTAATAATCACAATTGTTTTATTTCCCATTTGTTGCAACCCTAGCATATTTTCATGTAGCAGCAGAAGTACCTACACTGGCGGCGCGGCGGCATCGTGCGACATCAAAGGCATTGCCTTACTAGGTAAGTTTATAATGACTCATTTCTTTTATTATATAATTTACGTTTTACTTTTACAGAATCCGATTCAATGGATTATGAAGACGAGTCACACAACGCCATACGATAGTGATGATGAATGAACATTTCAATAAATGCATGCGTGTTTTTTTATGTTGTTTTGTAATTGTTAATTGTTTCTTAAATAAAGAAATAAACTAAATATTTAAATGATGATTTGTTATTTGCAACACAACTTTGCATATTTGAGATTCTTTACAAATGTATATTTAGTTTTGTATCATCAAATTTATAAATTTTATTCCATAGTTTTCAAAATTAAATGTAAATGACCATAAAAACATTAATAAAGTAAATCACTGATGTAAGGTCAGGGAACGTAATACATATATACATCTGACCATGTAGAAGCTAAGTCTTGTTGACTGCTGAAGTCTGTAAAGTTTTGTTGTCTGCTGAAGTCTGTACGCAATGAAAATGTCTGCCGTTTCGAAAATAAGTTTTTAAGACCCTAATAAATAAAATATATGAATGGCAGATCTGGTCAAATACTTTCAAAATTGTATTTTTTTCAGCACTTTCATAAGTGTCTGCCAGAATGTTATCCGCGTGATAATGGTCTGCCATTGTTATTTTCCGATAGTAATAATAATCTATTTTCAAATATCAAAATGGCAGACGTGGTCAAATGGTTTCAAAGTTCGCCAAAAATTTCCACCTGTCTTACCTAAGCGCGCGCCTCGTCCACCACTCTGGGCTTAGTGACTCCTCATCTCATGTATAGTAGGTATAGGGGAATCAACACACAAAAATCCAGGTCTGGTCAAATACATACAGGTAGCTTTGCGCTAGCTCTCTAGCTATTACTTCTTATGGAGAGAAAACGTAAACATGTACCACGGGCGAAGCCGGGGCGGACCGCTAGTAAATAATAAAATAATAAATAGTGTATTAGATTTGTTATTGTATCTTGTATACCTACGAATAATTATTCTTACGTCTTGTTGGGAAATGTTCAAATACCTACCTATTGAAATAATTTACTGTTACAAATCATTAGTGTTATTAGTTTTGAGTGAATAGGCATGGATCAGAAATTCAGAATATAATATGCTACTAACTACTCAAATACATACATGTTTACACAACAAACACCACTGACCTCTATAACTATAACTTATAGAGGTCAGTGACCGTCAGTGACAAACACTATGGATACCTACGCTCGCGAATGCAAATTCGGTGATTTACTAATTATTGATACCTAGTCATTGAATTCGTTTTGAAATAGCCTGTACTTTGTAATTTTTAGTGTTATAGACATTTATAAAATGTGGTGCTCATTTTTTTGTAATAAATCATCCCGAACGCTATTGTATTTTCGTTGTTTTATTTCAAGTGAACAGTGAACACCTATACAATTTTGTCACGAGCCGCCTCTGGCCTCTGGGTGAAATAAACAAGTCAAATGATTTTTGTTCTAATTGTATTTTGGTAGTAGTTTGTTTAGAATTTACATTACCATTGTTTAATTTTTATTTTGTATTTGCAGTAAAATAAAAAGATGAAAAACTTCATTAGGTATATTGTACGACACCTCACTCTGAATCGCGCTAGCGAAATTTTTTCGTTACAGAGCACATATACAACTTTCGGACAATCTTCATTGAGGCCGGCCGGCAAATCGAGTATGTCGAGAAACTTTACTTATTCGATGGAGGTATTCTACCTTCCTTCCTCCACAGTTGTGGGACCCCGACGTGCATTGAACACGCAGCTTTCTGATACTAGTAGCTAAAATCAAAACCACAGATATGTCTGTGATCAAAACCATAATAATATTTTTACCTATTATTTTACTAAAAGTCGAGTGCATCGAAATCGTAAATATGTTTTTCACCTTCCTGGTTTTTTTTCCATAGTAAATAGTGTTTTTGATTTGTTGTTGTATGAATAATTATTCTTACTTGTTGGTTATGAAATGTATTTTGAAATAATTTACTTTTACAAATCATTAGTGATATTAGTTTTGAGTGAAAATGCTTGGATCAGCATAATATCATATTTGCTACTTCAAATACATGTTTTGATAAAAAAAAAAACAATAGTGTAATGTAGGTAATAAAATAAAACTGCGTTTTATTGTAGGTAATCAATTTTGACATTATTTATTTCCCAAAATTACAATAAAATAGTTTACGCCAACAAATATAACTTTTATTTTTATAACAATCCTACTTCCTACTAATGCGAAAGTTCATACATGTTTCAAAAGAAAAACTTTTACTTTTACTATTATTTCAATTTATCCGGTTTAATTAAGACTTAATATTGATACATATGATCATTATAAATACAAATAGGAATTAACAATATAACGAATACGTGGCACAACTAAAATTTTACCGATACCACCCGTGGTCATTCTCCTTTGTGGGTCATTTGTAACAGGATGGCGGTTCTACAGCGAAAAAAGAAAAATGATGGTCAGAACGCTGATACCGGATACCTTAAGATACTGTAATATAAAATATTACTAGATTAGATAAAATATTATAGGTAGTATCTTCACCGTGTGTGACGCGCTTTACATTCACGCCATCTAGAGTTAAATCTTTATCATTTTTGTATACGTCTGTGTGTGTAAACGACCCTGTATGCAATGACAGATGTTAAAACGCATAATTTTACCGAATTGGGTGGATTTTAAGGCAATGATATAACATATTTCAATAAAATATAATATTCAGTAACCGCCATGACTATTCCTAGGTTTGATGACTATTCCAATTACGCAAAAACTCAAATAAACTAGAAATGTAGAATTCAGCGCCATCTAGCGGGATATTGGCTGGGAACAGATCGTTGCAATCACCTTAAATAGAAGGTCAATTCTATTTATGTCTTTATACCTAGGTACCTACTACCTACTGATTCTTTAATCACAACTCCTAAACGGTGGTAAATTTTTCTGTATTTTGACAATTCAAAGGCGCTTCTAAAAGAAGTCTAGTTGAATGAATGTATGTTTGAGTTTGAGTTTAACTTAAAAAGGATTTCTAGCAGGTTGAATTATGAATAGCTAGGTATATCTAATAACTAAAAACAATGAAAATATCTAAGCTTATTAAAAAAACAGTTCCATATTCCAAACCAGCTGTTAACAATAGGTTTTCATCGATACATGCGCCTACGCATCAAATGTCAGATCACCTGCGACGGGGGGTGGAAAGCTCGAGAGGCTATACAAAGGCTTTACAGAGTCATTAGTTATGTGTCGACCAATGAGAGGAAAGGGGCGTGGCCATGCGCACGCGCCGCCCGAGATCCGTCGCGCTGTCAGTGTAAACGCAGCTGTCGTTACGTGATCACGCATCTAATGATTGCTGTTCATTGTCTAATGGACATTTGAACGTGTTTTTCTATTGTGATTTTTGTGATTTTAATACTGAAACTGTTTGACTGCTCTTTATTTGACGGGAAATGTTATAGTGAAGTGCTTTTTGGTGACATTTTTTTATTGATTTTAAATTCAATATGATGATGGATCAGGCCCATTTCAGTGAATATCTGCTAAGGCAGCAAATGCTGCACGCTGCTTCGTTGAGTGGTTTGCGTAAGTCACTCAATTAACTATTTACTATGAATTATACCTATAGATAGATGATAATATCTATCAATAATTGAGGCTATATTTTCTGAAACATTTTTTCTTCATTAGATAATCTATTATTTTTCTTAACCTTTGAAGTTTTTTCTACTTTTTATAACTGATATTTTTTAATCATTTATACGTCGTACCTTACTGCTTGCTTATAATATTAAAGAAAACATTTTTTGTACACCTAGGAAAAGTAGTGCTCTAGGTATTGTTACAATAAGATATTGAGGGTAGTGTGCAAATTGATACATAATCATACATTACCCATGTATGATTATGTATCAATGAATGAAAACACATCAATAGAAATTCTATAAAATATGTATCTAATTGAATTATTTTTTCACATTTGACAATTTAATTAATCTTCTGTCTCATTCTTAAACAAATAAAGACAATTATATTTTCATTTACCTACTCTTAAATAAATATTTAAAGTAAAATCGTAGATATACCTATGTGTAGGTACTGTATACCTAGGTATAACATGTAGGTGTCCATAACATAAATAGTACCGAGTAGTGTAGGTACTATAACAACATAGAAATGTTAATAAGACGCCATATTCAATAATAAGCTACTTGTTTTATATACCTACCTAAGGTTAGATATACATAATATAATCAGTTAAGCCTATGTTTGAATAAGGTCATTATATCGTATAATTATTTAATGGTTGTACGTATAGAAACTTAATAATTGTTTATGGTACGCATAACTGAATTGATAACTTCCATTTTTAAATTGTAGGGTTATGTGTCTATAGAACAACTATATCTATATATACAAGGTCTCAAAGAATAATTTAAACTGGTTCTTAGAACTATAGAAATAAAGGCTTTTGCAAAGACTAGATTCTGAATGAGATAATCACATTATTATGTATGGTAATATCATGAAATAAAAAATGCAGTTGTGCTCAGAGCGCGTTGATGTCTTATTTATTGCGCGCTAGTTGTGTTTTGACGTGTTATATTTATTTAATTTTACCTTCAATTTTATCAATATCCACCAAATGAGTAAAATAAATTACTTACAATAATTTCCTTACAATTATAATAAACAACAACCATATTCAGTATTACGTAGTATATACGGTATCAACAAATTTAAATAACAATGCAGTCAATTGAAAGGGATTTTACTAATTCTTATAAATTATACTTATCTTTTTATTGCTATTGCATATATATTTGTTATAGAAAAATTTATGAGCTCAATAAAAATTGATATTCATAAATCCATTCAACAATTATGAAGAAAGAAAATTTAATAATAAAAGCCTATAATGTAGGCTCTTTTTACACAATTAATACAATTATCTATCTATTGAGATTTTTTAAATAAAAATCTAAACGTTGATAACATACCTAATAATACAAAATTTGCCAAGCATATTTATTTGCCCAATTTATCACCCGTTTATTTTATTACGACAAATATTGTGGAACCCAGGTGAAGCCGTGCATGACTGTTACATATAAAGTATACATTAATAAAGCCATATATGTGAATCCAACATATCACCGTTCCAACTTGAAAAAATAAAACGTCGTTTAAATGACCAGAATTCAGCCAGAGCTATACGATACTTGGTAATAAACATAAATCCTAAATAAATACATATATAAAGTTCATAACAAAAATATGAAATATTTTATAAAAACTTCCCAAATATATTTGTGATTTAAATATAAATTATTGCAACGCTTGTAGGTATTATAAATTAGAAAAGATTTGGAGATTTTTTGATACCTATGAAAAATTAAATTTAAAAATTTCACACAATTTTGGGAATCATGATTTATTAAAGAACAGTTATTATAATATTTATCTATTACAATATTGATTAGTGATTTCTAGAAGTAATTCCACACTATATTGCAATATAATTAAAACATATTGAAGGCAGAGCATTAATGTCTAAATTTAAACTAAATATAATCTTGTCCAATCTTTCGGTTTTCAATTTTTTATAATTTTGCCAAATGAAACTTTCGAATTTATTATATGCTTTAATAAATTTATAAATTTAAGTTATGACTTTAAAAATAAAATGCCTAAGTTATTTAGAAATTACGTCACTCAAAATTCTCTCCATCGCAAAATACCGTAAGTTAAAAGTTGTAAACTCAAGGCTATCGATTTGTACCGCAATGCCCGACGGAATTGGCAGTTATTTGATTGCTTCCTACGTGAATCAAAGATCAAACGCAGCGCGTTATTATAATAACAAAATATATAACCTTTTACTCCTTCAACGATATAAATTATGTAATTGTATTATTCCCGGTACTTACTGCAATTGTAATCAATTACAATTAGTCGTTTATAAATTTTAATTTGTAATGCAAGTCAATAATTGAATGATCAGGTTATTTTAATAATACAGGTTGTTGTTGTGTATTTACTCAAGCAGATGATTCTTATTTATTTTAATTAAACTTTATAAAAAATATAAAAATAATGAAGCTTATTTTAGATTGTTTCCAGCGATAAAAATTAATATTATACGCTGTATTTATTGTTGTTTTATAGTGGTTTGTTTCTTTAAATTATACATAATATTAATGAGTTTCTTGCCGATTCTTCTCCATAGATACTCCTTTCCGAATCGGTGGTAAATGTTAAAAATACTTATGTAATGACGATTCGAAAGTGCTACTAAATAAGTAAATAGTAGTCTAATTGAATAAATGAATGTTTGAGTTTGTATATTTTAAATGATTTTTGCTGTTATTTTATTATCAATTTTTTGTATTTATTTCAGAGCATAGAATAGGCGCGGACGCAGAGCCGCCCGCGTGCGAAGCGCGGTTGCTCAACGGTGAACTTTGGAGGAGGTTTCATGACATTGGAACCGAAATGATCATAACTAAGGGTGGACGGTAAGTTCCTGCTTTCATTTCTTTTAATTTATTTTATTGTATAGTTCTAGGTGTAGAAAATAAAAGTCACAAGTTAGACATTCCAAGAATATGATTAGAATTACAAAATTAGGTAAGTAAAATCTTATATAATTTATAAAAAGTTATGAAAATATTCAGATAAATTTCATATTTATGATTTTTGGTTACAAGTAATAAGTTTATATAGTCATTAACAGGTGAAGATATTAACATTTAAATGTTTACATTTAACAGTTTACCCATCAGTTATTTTTTATAGAGGTACCTAGGTATCTTACTATCTTATTAGACTAATGGCTCAATCTACCAATATCCGATGACGTTTACAAATCTGTCTTCAATAAACTAAAAATTTATGAATACCACACGCAAAAATAATAACGAAATAATTGCATTTCCGCATAATTTTGAAAAATGAAATAAAAGTAATCATACAAAGCAGCTGTCACGTCGCAGTCTCCAGCCCAATCACAAAACATGTTGGTTATCCGCCATTAATTTGAAAATAACAACAAAAACTTAACGAAAAGCCATTAGGGCTGCCGAATCTGACGCGGGGCTTGTTAACGGACAATTTGGGAGTACGGCCGGACCTCCATCATAGACAAAACAAACATCTGCCTCGACGGCAATTTGTGCATTTCTCTAAATGGTCGAGCACAAATTACACCTTATTATAAGCTTGTTTGCTTTACGACTGTACCCCTACAATTATTTTTTTTCATCGATAATGCGAAGCCAAGAAATTACACAGTTGTGGCGATCTCGGCGCCTCCGACGTTTCCTGCTCTCGGGAGGCCCATTACGCTCCGCCCGTCGACTTGCGACCGGCGATATTTGCGCATAACCCTGACCGTGACAAATGCGGTCGATAACACATTTATCGTGCACATTAAAATCAATTTGTTCAGTAATTATCAGGCAGTAATCACCGCAGAGATGTGCCGTAACAACGGCGGTGGGCTAATTAAATGAGCTCAGAAAAACTGTAGCGGTTTTTGCAATTGAATAGCGCAAATGCGCGGCCGGTGTACCGACATTGCGCTGTTGCCACGTCGCGTGGATCGCCTTTTTTCACGTAATTAGCCCCTCTCGTCTTAGCTCCTGTCATCTTCTACACGTTTTTTCTAAACCGCTGCCGGCGGACCACCGCGCTGGATGCCAGAATTTCGATAATTTACCGCTTTATTCGTGAATCTCGTTAACTGCCCGCGCCGGTCCAGAGGTCACTTTTGTTTGTTTTGTATTAATGATCCCGTGAGCCGGGGGCGCGCCGGCGCCGCTCGTGGCGCCACGGATTGAAATGGGTCAGAAATATTCAACATAGGTATTCTTATTGAACGCTAGTTGCACGCCACCAAATTGAGTTATTTCGTTTCTAAGCTCACGCATTCGTACTAAGTGAAAAACTTTTTAAATTGGGCTCTCGCTTCGTGCTTTTAGATTTTGTTCAAATAAATTTCTATAGAGGGGATAAAGTTTGAGGCGTAAATAGAAAGCGCAAACAATGAAATTTGGGCGGTTCGTTTGTGCAACGCATTTTATACATAGGCAGAGTTAACACCTGCCGATGCAGCGGCCATGCGCGCTCCTATATACAGAACGCTCCTCAACGTTCCCACCTGCATCGGTGTAAATTAACACAGCATACAATTGCACCACAAGGCTGAGGAACCACCAATCAAAAGAACTGTTCAAAACTATGTTACATTGTTCTAAGTGATTTATGCTGCAATAAAGTTCAGTAAACAATTTGCCCTAATAAGTTTGTAAATTTTAACAACACTCTATAAACAAAAGTCAAAACGGTTCTTTTAAAAATGCAGTAACCTAATTTCATAGCCTAATAAAAAGTACATAAACTTTCCTAAAAGTGAACTAAAATTTATGTTGGTAATAGTTTATTTGGATAATCTAAAATATGACCCGTTTCGTCTACACAAATAATCATGTCTGCAATAATATACCACAAAACTGTAACATGTTCCATCTGTCTAATATCAGAGATAATACAAACCCTCAATAATCGTCGAACAAACAAACAAATGCTGCTTAGAATAGTTTTTTTTTTCGACAAAACAAAATATGACAAATGGGCGAGGCGCGCCGGCGCAGAACGCTCGCGTGTCGTCGCGCGGACCTCCCGCCATTTTAAAAACAAACAGACAATATAAAAACTCGTTATTTATTCTCGTGTTATTCGATGGGAAGGGCGCGCCCAAATTCGCTTAAAAAAATCATAAGTTATAATTAAAAATGTCTGAGATGTTACTTCTTTAACGTCAACGAGCAATCTCAGTCGCCAGTCACTACAGTCTTCTCTACACACTACAAGTCGGCACCGCTTCAATCATCTTAATTTTTATAGCTGACTACGAAGTTTATGAGATTTGGAAGATACGTGATCGTATCTGGGAGATCACATCCACGAATCCACATTCATAGCGTACGTTCCCGGCGCTTGTCTTAACATAAATACCGATTAATTGATTCGATCTGTGTCGTAATTAAAATGGGTGATTAGAGCGCGGGGTTCGGCGCCGGCGCCTCAAAGCGTCTCCTCCAGCATTCCTTTTGTTTTACCATGGGTCGTTTGTCGCCTGCTTGCTGCGTGGGCTAGGTGCCGTCCCTGTCGCGCTCGGCGGCCGGCCGGCCGGTGCGAGCGAGAGGCGTGCGGGCGCCGACCTCCTGCAGCGCCGTCGGCCGCCCGCCGCGCGCCCCGCCCAGCGCATGCAGCACTAACAATCAGATTATGACAGCCAGCTCTCAAACGCTCAATACCACTCGTCACTCTTCACTGTCTCCTGAAAAATTGACAGCCGACATTTCCTTGCTCTTTCCTCTGACATATTAATAGGACTTTTCGCAGTGCCCCTTACCAAGCTTGATTGGAATTAAATGGCATTTATCCCCGAGTACCACATCAGTAGTACTCGTCCCCTTTAAAAATAAAACGATTCTTATTGGATTAACTGCTTACATCTAAAATTAAGATAAAAATAATGTTTTAAACATAGACAGATAACAATCTAAAAAAACCTGTTGGACGCATGAACTCGAGTGTTCATAAAGGCTAAATTGCTTAATTTTACTTCACGCAATCACTATAAAATCCTAATATCCGTAAAACGAAGTTGTTTGTGCGACTTCAAATTGATTGTGACCGTTTAGTGTAATAAAGGCTTAGATGACGTAAGTTTGTCGTTAGGACAAAAAGCGTACCGTCATTGTAAGTAATTGATAATTCCGTATAGAAGGGGCAGGAATCTGAAGCACGCGCCGCGCAGTCGACGCCACTGAATGATCATATCGCAATGTCCCTCGGGAAAGCGAACCCTCCCCGATCAGCGTCGAGATTTGGAACAAAACCGACGTACATTCCTTCCATTAAATACAGTGACAAAACTGTTATTTTAACACACGCAGCCGTGTATAACGTTCACTGATTTTTATCCAAAAAATATTGACAAGAATTTCGAAATCGCATTGTCATCACGCTCCTCCGCCTAAAACAATCGATTGATGTAAAAAAGAAATATGTGAACAACAAATTGAATTTAGAACTAAATAAAACCGGCCAAGTGCGAGTCGGGCTCGCGCACAAAGGGTTCCGTAGCAGCAAATATAATAAATTACAGTTAAATCAACCTATCTCAAAAACTATAAGAGATACTTTGATCAAACCAAAAATCGTTGAAAGAGTTAATTAGCATGCATCACCTCTATTTTTTTTAGAATTTTATACCCCGTAGTTATAAAAATAGAGGGGGGGGGACATACTTTTTACGACTTTGAGAGCTGATATCTCAAAAACCGTTCACTTTAAGAAAAATGTTTTTTAGAAAACTTTATATCATTTTAAAAGACCTTTCCATTGATACCCCACACGGGTATGTACATCGAAAAAAAAAATTTCATCCCTCAGTTACATGTATGGGGGGCCCCACCCCCAATTCTTTTTTTTACTATTTAGTGTCATATTTTTGTAGCGGTTCATACAACACATATTCCCATCAAATTTCATCACTGTAGTACTTATAGTTTCCGAGTAAATCGGCTGTGACAGACGGACAGACGGACAGACGGACAGACGGACATGACGAAACTATAAGGGTTCCGTTTTTGCCATTTTGGCTACGGAACCCTAAAAATGTGCTCCGCGTCATATTCGAGCGGCGCTTGATTCATTTTTTGCTAGCTCGGTCCCTGATGATAATTTCTCATTAGGTTATAACATTTTTGTCAGTGGAAACGTCGTAAATTCTTCGAATAATTTAAGGAAGAAAGTGGTCGTGTGTTTTGTTTTTATGGCGCCAACGGGCAGCCCGGTTAGATCGGTATCTCTCGATACAAGCGTTTAACCCATGTTACGTGGAAGTTCGGGATTCTCACGGATTCCGAGACGATCATTCGCTAACGACATGTAATAGGTACGCTCGAATAAAACGATTTACGTTTTTCTTAGTAGACGATTTTGAGGATTGAGGACAGCGCGTGTAATGCTGCTAATGAACTAATTAATGGGTAGAAAGAACTTTTTGTTTGAATGCAATCTTCTTTTGGGAAATCACAATTAAAACGATAAATAATTAGAAGAAAAATATCCTTTTAAACATAAGCAATATTATAGAAAAAATAAATATGTACTTAAACAAAATTTAGGAACATTTCGAGTTCATAAAAAGGACCCTTAATAGTTAATACAAACCAATAAGATCAAACCATTTGATATTTGATACAAAAAAATATTCCAACTCCACTAATGAATTAATTTCCAGAATACGCCTTAACGCTACAGAATCGTTAAAGTAATTTGAATGTTTATACGTGTTCATATTGTTGTACGTGTCCATATTCCCCAGAATAACGTCATTAGACAGGAGTGGGTGCGCGACGTGTCACGGAGTCATTAAAATTTGGACACGTACCGCGGTAGTGGTAGCAGAAAAATTTATCTATCACTCTTTTAAAAATATGCATATTTTTATAAGGTCCTCAATTACAAAATGTATGTAACATAATTGTTAAAATTGTAAAATTTTACATACGGATATTTTGAGTTGTTAAATTTTTTCGCTCTGAATCTTTCGCTGAATTAACATTAATTAATGCGTTATTGCGTTTTGAATGTATAATTAACTCTCATAAAAATAAAGGCAAAAAGTCCGTAGCTATTTTTGTACGTAATATTTTCAAGTAATGGTAGTATTTGTCAACTGTACAGTTCTCCCACCAGTCACCACATAGACCAAGATCTTATCCCGTGTGTTTCACGATGCTATGTGGTGTGTCGTGGCGCCGCTCTCCATCATGCTACAAATGCTCACTTGGGAATTAAGATATTACTATCCCTGTATTTATTTAATTTTACATCTGGTTTTATCGATTATTGCTTACTCAGTGGAGAATCTGTTTGACACTTTTTGCACATTTATTTCAATTAAACTTCAAAACATCTTTAGTTTTTAAAATCACTGTAATTAAAGTGTTTAAATATTTTTGTAGAGCATTTGAATTTCGTTCAACTACCACAATTTCCCTTGCTACCTATATCGTAATGAAATTTAATTTAAGACACGGATACTTTGTAGGTATCCACTTATATAAACGGTGTACCTATCATCTAATTTGCTATGCAGCTCAAAAAAGATGTAAACAATGCACCCAAACAATGTTCTTACAAACAAAGCATGTAATTCCCTTAGTACAGTCGGGACCACCACGCGTGCGCAGATACCATCAGCGAGCATCGCGACATCACGCCACGATCTGTATCAGTTACTTGCTACTGAAACCGACAAGCCTTCCCACCCTTTACCAACCAACAATCAACTATCAACCTTACTTCTTGACCACAACGCTCAAAATCCTTTCAAAAACCAAGACAACTATGAAGCAATCCCTTGCTGGAAAGTCCAGAAATGGGTGAACGTACAGCACGATTTTTAAATAAAAGTGTCACATGGGTGTCGTAGTAACCCACTCGTTTGTGAGAATACCGTTCGTGATAAGTCGAGATGTACACGAGCGTGACATAAATGTTTACGACTTATATGGAATATGATCTTAGCGCCCAAATAATGGGAAACAAACATCAAGCGCACTTGAGCCTGCCATACGCTACCACTGTTACAACAGCTATTTTAGTTCACTGTTATACAAACGATCTATCTTCTGAAAGAAGCGTTGTAATGTCTTATTTAAACAAATGTAAATTGTGATAAATAAGCTACAAGTAAAATATGTATTTGAAAACAACAAGTATCTTCTTTTCGTGTTCTGTACTCAATCTTAGAATACGACGATGAAGTAGGTAGGTCTACGTATAAATATCTGATGACACTGTGTCATCTCTAAATTGTATTGTGATAATTATTAGCAATGTGCGATAATTAACACTGTATTATATTGTTCATAAACGCTAAACGACTTAAAACAATAACAAGTTTACGACAGTAATTAAAGACGCTGCATTTGCAGATGCAATTACTACAAATGCGTTCAAGAAGATAGGCAATTATCGATACGAAAAGGTGGTCAGAATTACGCCTTTTACGTCCTGGGTACGCGTAGTCCGCGTACCCAGGACGTGGTACAACGTACGAGCGCATTTCTTTGAAATATGTAACATCGGTTCAATGTCAATAGCACGGAGTATGATGTCGCAACCCATCCACTAATTGCTGTGACAGGGCGCGGCGCGTTTGAGCTCAACACATTACGCAGCCTTGGCGCGATTCCTCGTATAATAGTCTGATGACAAACGTTTGGGGTAAGCGATCAGCGAACGGACAAAAAAGAAAATATTTTCACATCATGTCTCACACGCTGTGCTTTTTGCTAAACATGCCACTTGTACCAAATACAATTTGTCTCCGTTAAAACATTGTTTCATTATTACATTTGCTCGTTTGTTAAATCGCTTCAGCAGTTTAATTTTGACATTTACTTACATATTATGTCTAGACCAGTAAATATTATTTAGGAACTTTTTATTTCACTTTTAATCTATCTAAATTTGAATGTTTATTGCACGCCTCATAAGCGAAGCGTTGAGGTGGGTACTACTGTCACTTCGCGCAAAACATCTGATTTTTCAAACTTAAAATGTCTTTATGTATCATACATTGCACTTGTAAGATAATACATACACACACATATTAAGAAAAAACACTATTCTTAACGTTCATGATATTTTTGATGTCATTTTTGTTATTTAAACTAGTTAAAAAACAGTTTAAAAAAGTTCTGTCTTGGACGTCCGTGTGTCTGTATGTGCGGATCCTTTTTAGGGTTCCGTAGCCAAAATGGCAAAAACGGAACCCTTATAGTTTCGTCATGTCCGTCTGTCCGTCTGTCCGTCTGTCCGTCTGTCACAGAAGATTTACTCGGAAACTATAAGTACTACAGTGATGAAATTTGATGGGAATATGTGTTGTATGAACCGCTACAAAAATATGACACTAAATAGTAAAAAAAAGAATTGGGGGTGGGGCCCCCCATACATGTAACTGAGGGATGAAATTTTTTTTTTCGATGTACATACCCGTGTGGGGTATCAATGGAAAGGTCTTTTAAAATGATATAAAGTTTTCTAAAAAACATTTTTCTTAAAGTGAACGGTTTTTGAGATATCAGCTCTCAAAGTCGTAAAAAGTATGTCCCCCCCCCTCTATTTTTATAACTACGGGGTATAAAATTCTAAAAAAAATAGAGGTGATGCATGCTAATTAACTCTTTCAACGATTTTTGGTTTGATCAAAGTATCTCTTATAGTTTTTGAGATAGGTTGATTTAACTGTAATTTATTATATTTGCTGCTACGGAACCCTTTGTGCGCGAGCCCGACTCGCACTTGGCCGGTTTTATTCTTGTTAACACGATAGCGACCGAAATACTTTACTAATCGAGTCTTTTTTTTTCTCTTACGCTTGAGTATGCTCAGGAATAGAACCCTTTCATTTTTCAGGGTCTGATTCGATGTGGTTTAATTGTTATTAAATAAACAAAAATAATAATTAATAAATATTTATTAAAAAAAATTATGAGGCGTGCACTTTTGGATTTTCCAAATTATTTTATTCTTATGCTTCTAACAAAGCAAAAAGAAACAGGTCTTAATTAACGATCAGATATATTCATAACCAAAATTGGATTACGTTCACTATTTCTATGAAATATAGTAATATGTCAAAACAAAAGATTTACATCGTTTTGATTGGCGGCACATTTTGATCTCGTAGACGCTCATAAACTATCGAGAATCATACTTTGTCGACAGGCACTTGCGCCACACACACCGAATTAATACCAATTAACACACACTGGCTTAATTGTGAATCGAGTGCGGTTCGCGTGCGGCGGCCTCTTTGTCGGCCCCTCAGAGCCCTCCTGCGACTTTAATTCGCGACTGTATCTCTTCCTCGAAAAGCTTCCTAAAATACAGGCGCCGTTCACTTCCAAGATGTTATGAATAATGAACCCTGCTATCGGTGCATACGTTTGTAATTAGTTCGCATTTCACAAAGATGCTTCTAGGTATTGCGGCATCACGGTACGGCGAGCGGAGATCCTGCACTTGATGGATCTTTCTTTGCGACTATTAGCGAAAGTCCGTATGATTCTGAAAGTCATCTACGCGGCTAACTAGATGTTCTTAGAGATCTTTATAACTTTGATCATAGTCCAATTGCATTAAATCAAAACGTAAACATGTTTCATTGAATAAGACCAATCTAAACATTCATAACATCATAGAACAATATGTCAATTATCAATTAAAATTTATGGAGAAAAAAATCTAGCTACTATCTTTAAGATCACCGTCTTAGATAAAAATCACCGCATACAGGTGATCATCAATTCTTTCTTATATCGCAGCTTTGACAGGATTATAATTAGAAACTGTCCGTCCTTATGGTTTGTCGTTTTTAATGTCGCTAGCCGGATCCCATACTGCGCTCGCATTTCATTAACTTGCGAGTTAAAAAATTGGGAGCTCTCATAAAACGGTGTGATTTATGCGCGGACGGCAGCTAACGATCGCTGCCACCGACCCTGCGTCACCGTACGTATCATTTTTATCCGTTTCATATTTTATATCCATTATTTTATCAACAAATGAACGAGATAAAAAAGCTTTATATAAGCACCGGAACTCGCGTTCGAAAGTAGGTGTAGCTCGACAAAATTGACACATAATGTATCTTAGTGTTTATTATTCATGAGTGTCGCACTTTTAATGTCGCTCGAAATGTATCCTGTACGTAGGTTCATATATGGTCGCGTGTAGTACACATTCACACAGACAACGTTATGTAAATAGCACATCCATATTAACATCAAATAGAGGCGGTAACCTTACATAGGTATCGTATTTAATTTAAGTGATCAAAAACAGGCTAGATGGTTGTATTGATTATTATCTTAACGATCTGTTGTCCGCATTGGACGGCGTCAAAAGGCGCATAATAGACTCTAGATGCGGCGGCGAGATAAGCTTTGTCCTACGCCCGGCGGTCCCGCACTAACTGTCAACTAAATTACTGAAAGATTGCGAGCCGGTTTCGTTGCAATTTACAAATGCGCTTTGTGCAACTCTACCGCCCGCGCCACGGCGCTGAACATTATACGCATCGCTTATGTAAATTTTATGTGGCGAACGCATCGATACCGATGTACGGGTAAATGATGATAATATAAGATTTAAGATTATGTTGTAATTACAGATTCATGAAATAGCGTTTAAAAGCTTAATTTTATTTACAAATTTTATTGTTTTGGAATTGTAATATCGGTGAAACTTGAATAAGTTTTTGATTATGCTTGCGGTGCTTTTAAGGTTGATTTGGCAATGTCGATTTTGCGTAATTGGATCAGGTTAATTTAAAGCGCAAAGGGCGCCGGCTGGTCGGTTGTGTCGATTTCCGCAAGTGGCGGTGTTTGGGGTAGTTGTAAATTTGGCGATAGGCGCATAAACATGTCACGCAGGTGCGCGCGGCGGGGAGGCATTGTCTCCTTCGCACGCCCTACGACGGCCGCTCATCATTCAAATTTAACTATCTTTGAACCTTTTAACTACGACAAATAGTGTTGTGTGTGAATTCGTTCTGCAAGCTAACTTCGTTTATATTATATAGGTATTTATATGGAGGTATAAATAGAACAGGTTTGATTGGTTATGTATAGTTTTTACTTTTATTAAAAAAATATTCCGTTATCATATAACTTGCTGTTCTATAATATGTTTACAACCCATCGAAGTTAATCGATAGAGCAAAAACGTTTGAAACAATCGAATACAAATGACATACCTATATTCTGTTTGCCACCTGCAGCCGCAGGTTGCAACAAAAACAGGTCGATAAAAATAAAATAAACTTTTTGTCACGATCGTTATGATTGAAGGCGCTGTCGCTGATTTTAAACAAAGGACGACAGATAGGTTCCCATCAATATGCTAATACCGAGTTACTCGGTCAGAATCGTTCCGAGACTTTTTTGCTGTCGGACCCAAATTGGTTTATTTGTATTGTTGAGAACGACTCTCGAAGTGAACTCTATTTGCAGACCGCTCGCAACATATGGAGTGGATTCGCTTTTTGTGTTAAATAGCGATGTTTGTTTTATAAAAATATTTGGATAGAGTTAAAAAAATACATCGAACAATCCGTGTGAACCACCCTTTATAGTCTCGTATAGACGGTCCATTGATGTATAAGTTCACTGTTTACTGATTCATTAACAACGCGTATTAACATCGCACTTAACTGAAACAACAATATACTGGTAATCAATTCGCTCGTAAGGTTACGTAAGTCTTATAATTAATAGTAACTCAGCTCAGAGTGGGTACCCACATGAAGCACGTGGCCGTACTATTTTATATTGAAGCAATTAAAACATTTATGCGTATCAAACTTTTGAAAGTTGATTTGTACGATAAAATTCAACTTCGTAAATGAGTGATTACATTTATCTTTTTTATATCGTAAAAGGATTTCATCATATTTTATTTTATTATATTACTAGCTGTGCCCGCGACTTCGTCCGCGTGGAATAGTGACTGCATAGTAGGTAGACAGGTAGTTACTACTTAACTTTTATTGAATAAACACGTACTACCATAAATAATTAAACGAACTGTTAGTAAAATTTATTACTAAACTGAGCTAAAAAATAAAAATAAATTCCTTCCTTGTATGGATGTTTTTGACAATATATATAACCGTTTCTACGAAAAATCTATTTTTTCATTCGTTGATCTCAAAAATAAAAATTCCAATCACCAGAACGACAGGAAATTTTAATAATTTATTTTTAATTGTGTTTTGCACAATTTTGTTAAATTACGACTGGATGAAAATTTTGTTCGTGGTCGTCGTCGTCGTTGGTAAGGTGAACAAATCCTTATCAAAACATCATACGCTTAAGACAATAATTAGTATCGATAGCGGATTCTATTCCTTTGCGTTTTGACGTTTGTCTCAGCGCTCAGATCTTTCCTGTCTCACGCCGTAGTAACTAAACCGTTTAGACCGTGCAATAAAAATTAAATATAAAAAAAACTCAACGCAACGAAGAAAAGTGCATAGAAAAAGGAAAAAATGTTGTGTGGTTTTATGAAACCACGGTAAAAGTGAAACTTAGGCACAAAATTATCGTATTTGTACGATAATGACTCCGAACACTGCTTTATACCTACTCGGCAGCCGACCGTCACGCGACATGCGCTACACAGACCAAAAAGTTTGAGACGATGTAATAAAAGTTTCACTAATTTTACAAACTTCCCGAAGATCTTTAAAAATAAATACCATTTTAAATATTTATAAAAATAAAAAAACAAAGTCATCGGGGCTGCCATACCATCATTATCATATCATATACAATTATATTTTTTTTATAATAGTACTTAATTTTAAAGATCGTCGGGAAGTTTGTAAAATTATTATTTATTCCTTTTCTTTCGTTGCGTTGGGTTTTTCTTTTTAATTTTTAAATTTTTAACTTCGGTTTCTTATTTTCATGTGATATTTTCAAGTGAGCGAGACCTACCTCTACCTCCATATTACATTCCTACATCATATTGATATCTATAAGTTTGTTGCTCCTTCACATCTTTTAAGTTGGGCCGTAACCGTGCACAAATTGTAATGGATCACAGTGGCAAAAGAAGTGGTATCTTTAGGAAAAAAAATTGCCAAGAGCCAGGCCTATGTGGCTTTGAGTAGAGTTCAAAATTTCCAGGGTGTGGCTATCCTCTCGCTCCCATATCCCCCTCTTCTTTCACAGACTTTCAACCCTTCTCTTTCCACACCTAGTAAATGGCAGAACCGATTTTGATGTAAACCATATTATCTAATTATACCTATATGTACACGTCATATCCTGTCGTTTGATGCTCCATTTGGTTTATTTATCTAACCCCTAAATGTAATAAACGGATGAACCGATTTCGATAAAACACGTTGCTCTTTTATATTTTGATATGCCGCTTGAGTATATTATTTGACCACATTCGATTATTGTTCATTCCCACTTTCACCGCTGTAATCTAATAAATGGATAAACCGAATTGGATAAAAATATAACTAATATTTTTTCCCACATTCCCACTTTTACCTCTATATACCTAGGTATAATAAATGGATGAACCGATTTTGATACACTTTATCTAAGAACCAGCGTCGGAAAATATGCTGCCTAACACGCATCTAATTCGTATTACCTGTTAGCGAGCTACGGTGGCACAAACAGACAAACATAGCGGTCAAACACTTATCACCCATCTTTTTGATGGTTAAAAATGGTTAAAAGGGGTTAAAAACATAATACGACATAATTTAAAGGACATTTTATGTATAAAATTTACCTAGAAGTAAGCATAATTCTAATTTGACCCCTTCCCCCCCTACTACCTCAGCTTACCCCCCCACCCTTGGGGACTTTCGATATGATCACTTGGACATAACTGTAGCGTATAACAGATAACTTACGTTTTATCGTACACTGTATAGTGTACAATAGAATGCCCTTGCAAATGTTCGCCGTGAATACTTAAATGGTCATAACTTTTTTATTTACAAACCGATTAACATGAAATAAACACTTAATGATAAATGAAGATTACCACAATATATTAGTGAAAACCGCATCTAAATCGGATAAGCCGTTTCTGAGATTAGCGTGCACAAACATACAGACAAACAGACAAAAAAAAATATAACTACAGTTTTGGGTTTGAGATCGATTTAATAATAACCCCTGCTATTTTTTTTACATATTTTCATTGTACAGACATCACTTTTCTAGAATTTTATTATAATATGTATTGAATATTGATTGACCACGCGCAAGGTTACTAATTTCCACTACATCCTCACGCAAATCGTCAATTTTTATTAACATTGAATCTGTAAATAAAAAAAAATCAAAAGATAAGTGTACCTAATTTTAATAAAAAGCTACTAACAAATAAAGTTTTATCAAGAACTAAAGTGACCTTCTTTGGGCGTATAATACCTATAGTCTTGTAAAAGTTATACATGATAAAAATAAAATTTCATCATTTTCTTATTTTGTCATAACTTTAACTAATTAAAAACATGAGTCTGACTATATAATTATAATAAACAATAAATATAAAAGCTACAACTTACCTTTTGTGGGAACGCAAGAAGGCGAAAATTAAAAAAAAGCCGAAGATTTTTAAAAATGTAACCAATGAACACAATCACTGTTATCTACTACCCAAAGAGAATACAAATATGTACTACGTCTATTACCTATATAACTGTAACTAACATCAAATAATAAACATCTACCCTCACTTATAAAAATTTAGTATATTCACATGAAATATAAGCGCACCTGAAATTTACTCTGGCAAGATATGAATTATTTATTTAACTTTAAAAAAAAAACAAACTCACCAACATCATAATATTTAAATTATGAATTTCCAAGGAGCGTTAATATTATGTAAATTGATTTAATTTTAATGAAATCTCATAGATGGCGCTGTTTTAAATTTGTCTTTATACTACTAAGATTCATTATACTGTTTCTCTGCCAAAATTACTTAAATGACGTAGTTTTTATAGTGTAAAGGTAGACAATAGCATGGCTTACTCAAAAACAACATTTAAACATGAGTCTTTATATTGTACGCTGTCGTAGTACACGGAATACGTAAGAAAAATAAAGGTTTACAGCTCCTCCTCCGAAGGTGATAGCATGATAATATGTATATAACAGCCTGACCCGACCTGTTAGTAATATTCATGCAAAATTTGAAGTAAATCCGTGCAGTACTTTCTGAGATTAGCCTGGACAAACATACAGACAAACAGACAAACAGACAAACCGACAAACAGACAAACAGACAAAAATTCTAAAAACTATGTTTTTGGCTTCTATATCGATTATAGATCATGGATTATGTATTCTTTTAAAAAAATATTCAATGTACAGTTTTGACTTTCCTACGATTTTATTATATGTATAGATTAACTTTTCAATTCGTCGCATAAAAATAATATAAAAAGCCAGCCTTTACATGGCGGTATTATGTCAACACTCAACATTACTATAACGCTGTAATGTTAATCAGTATCAAAACATGGTCCGTAAAGCTCGCTGCGATTCTCACGGCGGCTCACGGGCCGAGTGAACATTTTGACACATCCAGGTGTCCGATTTTTTATGCACCCACACAATGGAGGAGGAGTGTTTAGTTGTTTACCCAGGCTCACATCTGGGCGGACGGAAAAAACCGGCTGGACCTCTCGTATGAGCGCTAATGAGCGCGACTACGCGGCTTAAACACACATTCTTCTGCTTAGCCTCTCGAAACAAGTGTTAAATCTTTTTAGAAAACAACAGATGCACACAGAACAACGCTCGCCTGTCCCATTAACGAGCGCAATGCGTCTTAACATTGAACTTGACGATAAAATACTCGTGAAATCAGTTGTAAAGATAATTAACCCTGTGGGGTAGGTTCGGGATGCGTCTGTTTATGACTGGGCTCTGGACGATGCATCAAAGACAGTATTCAGTAGCTCATTGGTAACTATACAGACGCATTATCGATTACGTGCTTGACTGCTCATGTGACGACGATACAAGAAATTTGACGCAGCGGAAAGACAAATGCCCCATTATATATTTTAATGGGAGCAAATAGTTTTGTTTACTTTTGTGAATGGGATTTTTACAATCGAGTGTATATATACTGAGCGGATACGACAGAAAATCGCGGTTCATTTAATATTTCGAGTGCGGATGCGAGAGCGGATGTGTTTCTTCCCGCGCTGTTAGCGCCTCCGTGCGGCAATTGGCAAGTTGTTACCGATTTACGACCCACTCTTAACTTTATTCAACGCGATTTTGGTGGTCCCATTGTATTCCACTAAGTCCCTTCCCACCGGCGGAATCATCGCGGCTTAGCGCGCCCTCGAATGCCTTTTATGGCGATCCGTTTTTATAGTCTCCTTATTTCATTTGCATCGCTGTATAAGCAGTATCGTTAAACGGAACGTATTCGGACATTACATTTATGATTGTTACAATATCGTTAATTCAGAAATTAAAACGACGCTTTTATTACCGATACCATAATGAAATGAAAGTCGAATAATTTATGTTTCACGATCATAACTGTTGCTCAGTGTAAAACATCGTCGAAACAATAAACTTAAAACCTTCGAATATCTAAAAAAATGTCTGCGCCGTAAATAATGTTTGAAAGAATCTCGTAATCGCTTCTTGGATTACTGATATGTTCGTTGAATTTTATAAAGAGGATTCCGATGCCGGTTATTATCACATTTAATTAGCTAATAGCGGCTGAGAATCTGAGTGCGAGTATCGAATTGAATTGACGAGCCGCAAAATCCGACAGTGTTGCGTGCATTAAGGATATCTTAACGGCTTTAAAGAGGTATTTTCTGCAGCGGACTGTAATAGGCTTTTAAAGAAGCTCATGGGGGTTTTCGCATAAATTGCACGTCGATCGTCACCTTTGTCGGCGTCCTCAAAGCCTCGATAAGTGACGTGGCGTGATAAGAGCGTCGTACGGTAGCACAGGGATTTGTCGATGTACGGTCAACATGATCGTCGATACCTGCAAGTATTGTGTGTACATATTTGTGTTTGGTTTGTGCGTTTGTATTTGATGGAGGGGTACGTCTGTCAATATTGTTCATGGATAAGTTAGAAGCTTTTCATCGTGTACCTTTAAATGTAACATGTTAATGTATGTTTGGTATTAGGTACTTCAGGTTTAAGACAGGATTGAATATTGGGATTCATTAGCCCTTTCTTAAATATTAAACAAACCGAAATAACAACAGTAAACAGTTTTTTCTTTTCTAAATGAAACTCAATTATCAATATGATGTGAGTAAACGCTTATATCCTCATCTTGGTAAAGAAAAAAATCTACCATTACCTACCTGAAAGTACCTAACTACAAAAAACCGATCAATATAAAATCGTATCGATTCTTGTCGTCTATCCGTACAAACGTAAGGCAGTAGCCGGCGTCGTAAAGTTTAAATGGAAGCTAATTTAGTGCTCTGTTAATTGTGACTGTGTCGGTTCGTTATCAGCAATGCATTAGCGCGCCCGGCGGCCGCCTGATACCAGTGTTATGACTGATGGCCAGAGCCTGGCCACTGATAAGCAATGTGGTGAATTAGATGGATCATGCCGTGTAATCTATGTACCATTAAGACTAAGTGCTGGTAAACTTGATTTTGCTTTTCGGTGAAATTTAACTATTGAATGATAGATCTAATGATCGACTGTTATAATATTAAGGTCTACCAATGTATAAAAAAATCAGCACGATACGATCTGTCCAAGTTTGTATACCAAATATTATATATATATATATTATTCAGTCTCATTTTCCTTACGTTGTCAAATATACTGTTATGATCTTCAACATTACACAGCCAAAACAAATACAATTTGTCAATAAAATTGAACCGATTAGTTATATTGGCCGTCGGGTCGCTATCAGCGGCCGGCGCCATGACATTTCAACCCCAACGGGTGCCAAAAGCTCGTTCACCAACACTTTTACTCCCATCACATGCTTTTATAATCACGATAAAACCCACAGAGTGCCCATTGTCCCCCCTATCACCTTATAGCCGCCGTAATTTTATTATCGTCTTCTTTGTCCGACCGCGGTCAACTTTACGCCGTACAAAGTTATCTTTTATTGACTGTTAAGTGCTTGTTTTAATTTTATTTTGTTTATTCAAAGGTGGAAAGGAATGTCACCCGAAATACGAATACGTTATAGAACTAGTACTTAATTTATACGCGGAGGAGACAGTTATGTTGAAATAAACGCCGCGCTATTCGTTTTAAATCTAATTAATAATATTTTAACGATTTCCCGTTTAATTAGAGGTATATTTTATAAAATAATAAAAGACGGGTTATGTAGGTACATCTGGTCCATACATCGCATCTTTTTTCTTGAAGTACCCACCTATATAAAAATGTAAATGAGTAACTACCTTTATTCACTACTTCAAAAAATTTAAATACATATTTAATACACCTTTTCATTCCATTATACAACTTGGTATAAACTTTTTTTACAGCAGTACATAAAAAAAATTATATGCATATGAACATTTCAACTGCCTTAAAAGAATGTGGGCAAAATGAACTATCCATCTACCATCTATTCCTACATTGTAAACAATTCATGAACATATAATATCTAACACGATAATACATACACATCTAATGGAAAAGTACATTTGCAGGCGCATGTTCCCATCCCTCCGCGTGGCCCTCAACGGCCTGGACCCCCGGGAGGAATACTGCGTGCTCCTAGAGCTGTCCCTCGTGGGTCGCCGCCGCTGGCGCTGGGCGGGCGGCGCGTGGGCGGCGGCTGGCGGTGCTGAACCCCAGTCCCCAAGGCGCCTGATGCTGCACCCTGACTCCCCAGCACCAGGACATCATTGGACAGCCAACCCCATCTCCTTCAGCAAACTTAAGCTGACGAACAATACCATGGACGCACAGGGACATGTAAGTTTTTTTAGTAATATTATAATTATGCATTCATTAGCAAATAGTTTAGAGGAAGCAAAACAACCTAAAAAGTTATGCTAAAACTTGTAATATATCATTTTTTCTCAATATAAAACTAAAGGGCATAACAGTTATTTAAACAGATGCGAAAATACAGTAAATTATTAAAAAAAAATATTAAAACTGAATATCTTTAAGCTAATTATATTCAATTTGTCTTGTTTGCTGCAGCCACTTTAACAAAGTTACGTCGAAATAAAAACATCTGAATTGTACCAACTCGTGAGTCGTGACTTCCACATTCTTTACGGGATACGCCTTCCCAACCACATCTATCAAAACCTAAACATACACCAGTTTTGAACTCTAAAGTAATACGTGGAAGAATCAAAATAATATAAACGATATATAGCTTTGAATAATGAGCAAAGAAAATGCATCTTTACTCTTTTAATAAGTATGTAAGTTACTTATACGATAGTGACAAAAAATGTTATGAATAAATTATTTTTTCCTTCCATTGTGACATACCAATTTTGCCATTAAAATACATTTTATATACTATGCAGTCGTAAGAAACAATAAAAGGGCACAAGAAGTAATGGGCGTTATTTTTGTCATACATATTTGCATTAATTTAGTATGTATTTATGGAAGTAACATTTCAACAATGAAGAGAATTTAGTTACCTTGCAAAAATAAAAACCTACCTACCTAAGAATAAAACCTACCTCGATCTGACGTATAAATAACAAACACCATTTATCATTAACGAAAGCCAAATATTAAAAAATCGTAACAAATATATATTTTCATGGCTATTAAGTAGCATGTTGTAACTGAATAGACAGTATTATGATGGGTCAGGACAAAAACTTTATACGCTTCGTTGAGTCGATACCTTGGATGATAAATGGATATATGTCAAAAACATTGCATACCCTATATTATCTAGATCAACATGTTATTTTATATAAAGGGTTGTAATTAAAACATAAATTAAAGGCGTTTTCATTAATTTAACAAATTTAATAACACTTTTAATTGCAAATTAACACACCTTTTAATAAAGCATATGAATTACAGCTTATCAAGTGGATAATGTCATAATTAATTAATTCTGCAGTTTTACTTGACTAATTTCATTGATATTGAAAAAAGGCATCAATCTAAACGCAGGAAAACTGAAATTTTCTTCTCATTATCTCTAAAGATCATCCATGGAATCTAGTGCAATTCATTGTACATATAGCCGATATTATAATTTTAAACCATTCCATGTTTTATAAAATATGATACGTTGTCAAGCGCACTCCGGGCGGCGTCTTTAGTCCGCCACAACAATGGGACTGCTACCGACTTACCGAGACACAAGGAGCTTCACCATTCATATGGAAATGTACGCTTCGCTTGCGCACTTGAGATTTCGCCACCTGTAATAAAAAGGGTCCCATTCTTCTTCCACTAGCCGCATTGTTTGCGATTTTTTAACGCTACATCAAAGAGTTCTTACCCCACAAACTCTTTGTATACCGTTTCCCTAATTACGGCTCGGATTAAGCCAACCTTTAATATGTTACACAGAAAAGATTACTGTTATCGTGTCGTGGAGGAGTTTAAATTGTTGAGTAATTGGAAAACGGAATGTTGACTATCTAATTCTCACGCAATAGAGCACTCGTAAATTGTAATGCTGTTTGCTAAACGAATTGTCTTGTTATTAGGAAATACTGCTTTGAATACATCAAACAATTTACCTTGAAACAAAACAGTAATATAACTTAGAACTTTCTTAATAGGAACACAAAGATTTTTAAAAATAAATCGCCGTTTACCCTCTAGAAAGCAACCCCTTATCTGAAAAAATGAAGGGATGTTTGTTCGACACATTAAATATTATCGCTACAAGCAATCAGTGTGGTTACGACGGGACGCGGCCCGTGTCAATCCGGGGGAAATTACATGTTTTACGGTGTTCCCCTTCAAAATTTTATCTTATAACATCTTGCACGGCTAATTATATAGAACAACCATTAGAGGCCTATAACACGCTTTTTATCGCAACAAATTTTGTTTACAGAAATAAATATTGAAGCTAGAGTTTTTATACATTTTTCGTTTTACTACACACGGCTTTCGGTGGCAAAAATAATGTCTGATTGAATTATTTCAAAAAAGAAACTACAGATTTTTTACTATTTGACACTTTAAAACAAACTAGAAATCCCAATTCCACAAATACCAAAGAGACACGCTAAAAAATATAATTTTATCAGAAACTTCAATCGTACTTGATTGAACGCATGTCCGTTTGATGGACGAGGATGGAAACGTGAAGAAACGTTAATATGTCTGTCAATCGTCGTGCCTCGCTATCCACCTCGCGCACCACGTACGCAGATGAATATCTATCTCACGATTTTATAAAGTTATTAAAAAATTAAAAATTAAAAAATCTACATAAAAATAACGTTTTCCTCCTTTTTTATTAACCAGATAAATAATTAGTCACGACAACGTATAGGTATGTAAGTATTGTCACATAAATTAAAAGCTCAATTATTATTAAACCGAACTTAACAATGAACTGTTAATTAACCTCATTTGTTATAATTACGTACGAAACACGTTCAATTAATACAAATTAAAGAGAAAACTTAATCAGCATACAATTAATGAAACACAAAACGTGTAAACAAAACGAATTAAAAGTTGGTTCTTAAATTGTAGCGCACGTTAAGTTCGCAACAAGGTGCAGTACCCCGAATTTCTACGAATGCAATAATGTGACTTCCAGATAATTCTCACGGATGAAATTACATCGATAAAACATAAGATACACCGAGTAATTAGCTAAATGTGATAAAAAACATCGGCGAACGAGAACATCGTCGAAGCTTAATCAGAGATAAGGTTAATTTTAAGGTTTTCTTTATTAGGTTTAATTGCATTACATTTAACTGCCACAATTACTTTAATTAGTGCTTCGACAAAAACACAATGATGAATGTTACCTACACGACACATTACATCCACCTTTTTAGAGACATAAAAATGGTACAAATATTTTATCTTCATCGT
This sequence comes from Colias philodice, assembly GCF_061535455.1. NCBI lineage: Eukaryota > Metazoa > Arthropoda > Insecta > Lepidoptera > Pieridae > Colias > Colias philodice. The sequence continues at coordinate 10,535,429 of NC_143094.1, read as the reverse complement.
TACTCGGAAAATGTATTAGTGAATGTCGTAGAGCTACTCGAATGTATGATGTTATGCAGACTTTAAACTTTAAAGAGCCTGCCTCTTGAGCCGCCCGCGCCTACAGAATTCGGCGATGTGTAATTTCTGTTACTCAATTCTTAGTTGTCAAAACTTGTCGTAATTAGGCGCAGAACTATTTTAATTATGTTCTTCTAGGTACGTACCATCCATCGATAAAATTAATATTTTCATAATAGTTCATTTAATTTTTTAATACATAGTTCATTATGTTGACAAATTGAAAATTGAAACAATATAAATACCAGTTAGTACTTAATTGTAGATACGTCTCTATTATATTAATATAATTGCTGCGTGCTTGAAGAATTGTCACGTACATGCTTTTAGAATTTATAATAAAAACATGAAACTGTTCGTCCTGACTTAATAATACTAAATAAATAATTACCAGCATAGTGATAAATATTTATCTTTGTAAATGTGTCATGCGCATTGTATTTTTTCAGCTTCCTCCGGATAGGTATTCTGTCCCGTTTTTTACACGAGTAAAGGTGGTCACAAGTCTAATTAGTTAAAACGCTTGGTTAAAACATTTATTTAAATGCCAACAACAATGACAAAGTCAATTATTCTAGTTTTCTATATATACAGTAGTCAGTAGACCGCTTGTATGTGCATTGTATATCCATTTAGGGCATTTCACGCATCTGCTTAATTCGAGTTAACCAATACGAGATAACGGTCGGCAATGTTGCATATTGAATACCATATAGAGTTAATTTCCTATTAACACTCTCGCAGAATGTGGTAAATATGTGCATTAAGGCTTTAGCATTTGTCCATGTTCGGCAGCTACAAAAACCTCGCATGGCGTCTAGACAAAGTTATCTCGTTCTGTGAAGCGACACGTGTCCCTTGATCGTTCTGAAATTTGTTTCAAATGACACTTTTTGCATCACTTGTTATTTTCTGTTTAATTTCTCGAAAATGGACACGTTAACTGCCTGTCAATTACCTAATTACTTATAATTAAAACCCATTCAGATAAATGTTTGAGATGTAATTTAATGACGCGCATTGTCTATAGTTTCTGAAAATAAATAATAAGACAATCGATTACAAAAAGTAGTAGCAAATGCTTGTAATCAATAAAGGTCTAAACATATTTTATTGATAGCTAGCCTTTACAATAATTAACGTATGTGAAGTTTTTGTCCAAATTAAATAAAATTATAAGAAGTACAGAGTCTAAAAATAAGAGCTGCACTGTAGCAATGCATTAAGGGGGAACTTTTGAAAGGAATATCATATTTCAGAAGCGTACAGTAGCCAAAAAAACTAGAAAGCTTTGTAAAAAGTGTGTATGCGAGTGAAAATAGAAAACAGAACCCTTTCCGCTTGAAGTGGTTTTGGCGCCCGCAGCGCGCAGGTAGGCTTGAAGTACCACAGATAAGCTAGCGCGCCGACTGTCGCTAACTTTTTTACCGAGTATCTGTTACAGCTTACAATGTATGCGAAAACACATTGTATTTTTTAATTATCGTCTTGTAAAATTAGCAAGGGTTGCGGTTACTTTTTTGCGATAAACGCACTTTGTTGATTTTTTGTTAAACTGTATGAACAACGTGTTGTTAATTTATTATAACATTAACTTAATGAGCTGATAATTGTGGGCACATTTGTTGAAGTAATTTTTCAACTTATGATAATTATTTAATAAAATATCGAACTATATTATTTGAAATTGGTTCTAACACGAAAAGATTATTAAACTGATTATAATAAAATTTAGCACACATTTAAAGCGTAACTTGGAACAACACAAAGGATAGGTTTTCTTTGAAAACGCAGGCGGAAAGCTAGTAATATAAATAAATAAAATGATAAGTTGTTTAGATATTACATTTCTAACATAGCGAAATGTACTTTCTTATACTCATGTTACAGCAGTAACATTCTTGAAAATATATTTTAATTTCATTATATATACTATTTATTACAATAACTAATAATAAATCTCTTACAGATGGTCCTAACATCGATGCACAAATACCGTCCACGTGTGCTAGTAGTCCGCGCCCGTGACGCCGCCGCGCTGGCGTGGGGCGCGCCTCACGCTTCCTTCTCCTTCCCGGAGACTGAGTTTATTGCTGTTACAGCTTATCAGGTAAATATGAGTAATTAAACTATTAAGTGCTATTTGTTTGAGTTGTGATTGTTAACATATTTATTAGGTAAGAACTAGAGAACCCGCGCGTAAATGGGCTATCTAGCACCGAAATAATTTTTCGAATCGGACCAATAGTTCCTGAAATTAGCGCGTTCAAACAAACAAACTCTTCAGCTTTATAATATTAGTCTAGAATATAGATATTAGTATAGATTATTAAATGTTCTTTGGTAGTTCACGGGATGAATTATTACAGGGACAACGCTCTACATTACGAAATGAGGATGGCTAGGTAGTACTTACACGTCTTTTGAGCTAGGATTTCTGTTAGGTATCATAATAGTCGGTCGGATTCTTTTGAGTTATTATTAGTAAGAGTTAATTAATTTTTTATTAGCTTTACGTGCATTTGCGTGTCAGTCTAATTGCAGATATAAGAATCTAAGTGCAAATTATTAATTACATTACGATTTACTCGTAAAAAATATCGACATGAAGTTAATTCATCACGTATCGTAGGGCCGGTTACATTTCATACAAGCCGTAAGCCCAATGAAATAAACTCACGTACCCAAACGGGTTTGAACTCTGAAACAATTACCTTCAGGAAATACGAGTGTTTTTATGGACGCAATGGCGCGTAGAAACAGTTACCTACTTACCTAAATTTTGTGATTAAAGCGTGCATGTAGAATATGCATTTGGCTTCTTTTAACTCATGTTTTTTTGTGTTATAATGGTCAGTAAATTGTTAATTTCAATGATTATTCCAGTCGTAGGTAATAAGTGTTTCAATTATGTTTCATTGTCTCATTTTTATGCAATCCATAGTTATGTGGGTAAAGTTACCCAGGTACCAACTTTAAATGAGTTCATAAATTATTAGAGAAAATAAAATTAGATAAATTCTGCTTTTAACAAGCCATCTATATTTTCATCACAAGCGTTTGCAAATTGCGGCAAAACCGGCATTACCTTAACTTGAGGTAAAAGTCATAAAAGTGCTATCAACGATTGCGATGTATTCCCCAATAACGATATCTAGATTGGAAACGCCTTACAAACTTCGATACGATCTAATTTTACGGGTTCCTCGAAAACGTAGTACGTTTCTCAGAATGTATTCACAATTCGCACTTATGATACGGAGATTTTTTGCCTCAGGCGCCACGGCTTTTACCTTATCAGCAAAAAATATGACGCCGATGAGTGGTCATCGGCAGATTTGGAAAACAAAAGGAACTAATTTAAAGGTCTAGCGGTATGTTTGTGCATAGTTCCGTATTGTTCGAGGTTGAGAAGTGCGATATTAGTGAAAAGATACAGTTACGCTTCAACGGCGCTCTCTGTGCAGATAATGAACAATTGTTTTAACGCTGAACGGTCATTGTTGCTTGCAGCTTCTGTATTTTATGATTCATCGGGATTGCAGTCAATTTTAGTGCATCATTTAGGGTTACCTGATTTTTGTATTATTGTAACTGTTTATGAATTCGGCAAATAAAAAGTAATATCAAAATTAATTAAACTTTATTGAAAGCTCAAGTCGATAATCACGTTGTTCGTTGACATGTGAATTTAAAAACTTATTTTTCACCTTGATGGGATTACTTTACCAAAATTGGTGGCTCATCGATTTAATCAGTCGTTTATACAAAGTTTCTTGTGTACAATATGTCCTCCCCAACTCCCTAGCAGGCAGCAGCCCTCCCGCTGTTTGTTTTCTTACCCCACGTCTGCATCTTTGTTGTCCAGCGCACCGTGTCGTTTTCTTGCATAATCCATCGTTCAGTAATTAGGTCGAGGCGGCTTCTTTGCTCCAGCGGCGTATTTAATGTTGACTGCAACGAGGCGCGAAGAGCTTCTCGCGTCCATTTATAATTACAATTACGGACCGGCAGCTTTGTAGGATAATCCCGGAATTGTCCAACTAACGGGACTGCGCCGTGGACAATGGCCAGCGACGTATCGTTGCGCATTATCCTCGCATAAACGAACACTCGCCGCCAAACGTATTGTTACGAATTACCGACGAATTAGAAAATGCCCTTTGTGATCCCGGCCGACTGTTGGCCAGCGTAACTAGGTGGCAGACGGTGCAGCCGCAATAGCGTGCTCACTGGGGCGACTCGTAAATATCCATATTGAAGTCGAGACATCGAATGTTTGTAAATCATCGATAATTCAGCCGTTTGCACCCGATAACTAAACTAAATTTACACAGACCCTAATTATACATTTCCGAAAAAACTGGCGACAGTCGCAAATATGAAATATTCACGCAAAAAGCGAGCGACTGGTTGTCGCGTGACGTCATGGGCGACAGGGCGGAGCGGGGGCGGCGCCCGGCTGCTGATACTTCAGCTAGCCGCCGAGAAGTGCACTCTAGTGAGCTAATAACAGGCTTTTAGCACTCCTCGCTATCGGCTAGCTGCGTGGTTATCTGGTAGTGCGATGAGCAAACGGCACCCGCCGGCGCCGCCTTATCGACTCGTGCAAACAATCATTTACAAGTGACTCTGCGCGACGGGACTGTTTGCGGTCAAGATTCCGCTAGATAACCCTAAGTGCCAAATTTACAACGTGCATACAAGTTGTACGGTTATCTAAGTATACACTAATTACCAAATACGTTTGTGAGGTAGTGTCGTTGGGAGTACATATAAAAGCTAGGTGTACCTACACTAGACTATTTTAGCCTTGATTCTTAATTCCTGCGTACCTTTGGATGCAGTATAATATCTTAAATATTAGGTTAGGCACTTTTGACTATGTACACAACAGGAAAAAACTTATGTAAGCACTATCAGCATCATATATCTACTTAAGATACTTTTTCCCTAAAAAATGTCTTCCATACCGTGACATATGTACAAGTTTGCATCAAAATACCGTGACATATGTACAAGTTTGCATATCGTATTTCGTCACGGCACGACTACGCCCGCGCCCGGCGCCGTCGCTAGCGCCCGCTCCGGGCGGCCGACATCGGCGACATGCAACATGCCATGCTAATTGGCCTGTCGCCAAACCACACATGTGCAACAATTATCCTTTACAAGCTATTAACGACGTGTATACGGAAACGGATGTTTAAATTGCCTTCCCAATGAGATAAGATGGATCCTTCATCCTACCGTGTGTCGATACTGACAACCTTAATCCGCTTATCGACTTGGGAAAAAATCATACAATTATGACGAAAAAGAAGTCATAGTAAAATAGTAAAAATGAAAATAGTAAAAATATCGCTTTCTAACCCAGATAGGATTGCTTGCAATAATGATTTTACGCTATAAAACGGATTTTTTCAAACAGAATTCCAAATGTCTCGTCTCAACGCACGAAATTATCTGAATAATGCTCACACATACTTGTAAATTTTCTATAAATACCATTAATCAACGAGAAAAATAAATTCACCGTAACATGCAATCAAAATAATGACAGAATCGTGCCGCGTAGGTACGAGCAAAAAGAGATTTTCTTTATTGGTTTTGAAATAATGACTCAATAACATTAATAAAACCTTAATGAACTGTGTACGCCTTTGTGTTTTGTCGCAATTATCTAATAAAATTTTTTCCTTGTCCACAGAACGACCGGATCACGAAATTGAAGATCGACAACAACCCATTCGCAAAAGGTTTCCGTGCTTGCGGCCAATCAAAATGTAAGAGAAAAAACGCGGACAGTGATCCCAGTAATTCGGACACGGCAACCGAGTCCCCGGAGCCGAAGCGTGCGTGTTCAGATGCCGCATCCTCTTGCTCAGAAGAAGGAAGCTTGCGTTCTTCGTCTCCGCGGTCTCCTCCTTTAGTTGAATCGCCAGCCCCACTAATCCGACAAACAACGCCCGATAGCACCAGCCCGCCAGCTTTCTACCCTCCTGAGCTTCCATACATGCACCCATTACATATGCCAATGCCCTTGGGTATTTGGCCCAATGCGTCCAATCCCTTCATGGCATCTTGGAGTCCAGCCCTTCCCGCCCCAGTACCAAGAATACCTTCCCCCCCTACAGCCCCGGCGCCGTGTCGTAGAGTCAAAAGCTTCACTATAAGCGCTCTTCTTGGTGAAGGTTGATGAACTTGTTAGAAATAAAGCGGGAACAACTAGCAATTTTTATAATTAAATAAAAGTATGATATTTTTGCTAAATACCTATTTGTTGTTAATGATAGTTTCCTATTTTGATATTAAAGATAACATTGTAAGAGCGTAACTTAATAAATAGGTTATTTCCTATATTATTATATTGTAATTTTGTTATCACTGTTAAACTACCTCGTAATTAAATAAATTTATGCTTTGTGATAGCTGTGCCTTTAAGTATGTAAATAGTTAAGAAATTAGCGTAGGTATTTATAGTTATATATCTACTGCCTTATTAAAATGTCGGATGTCTAAAGAACCTACCTATTACGTTTCTAAGCATGTATACTACGTAAATAAGCACTGTTTGTAAATACTGTAAATAGTAATAAATGAATATGTGTAGGTAAGTAAACGGTAAATATATATGTTATTCTATATTACACTTTCGTTTTATTTTTGATCCTGTCCTACAAACGTTTTTTTAAACTTACTGAATATAACAGCGAACCTTTTATAAATTTACCTACCTCAATAATCTTCTTCTTTCAAGAGTTCTTTCAAGATTTTACTATTAATAGTTACCTAAACCTATACAATCCCATGACTTTTTTCACAGTGATTTTGTATACTTACCAGTTCGAATGAGTTTAGAAAATAAATTGCATCCAAATTCTTTGGAATATTTTTAGAAAACACCCGCTGCAAACTAATTTTTTTACGTAATAAATCAATCCAAAGTAGGTAATAAGTACCTACCTGTAATAAAAAACCGTAATTACAAAGGTATTACAAAGCTTATAAGAAAACATATTATTATGTTGTAATTACATTATATAACTTTTTCATAACTAAGAGGCCATCTGAAATATATTTGCAGTATAAGTCTATAACCATTTCATTCTAGATAGGTAACGGTTGTTCGTACCTAATATAATATCATAAAAAGGTATGATGATTAGAAATTCAAAACTATACTTTTCTCTTGGTGGTAACTAGCTAGTGTTTTGAATAGGTACGTAGATATTTAAAAAAAATGTCCTCACAAGCCGCTTCCCAGACCGTAGGTAGGTACATATTATAATATGAAGCTTTATTTGGATCATACAATATTCAACTTAATATTAATATTCTAATCTAGACAATTATTATTACTAAGGGCCGATTTTTCAATGCTTGGATAAAACTTATTCGTCGAATAATGTATAAAACTACCATTTTAAAAACGTATTCTAATTGCCCGTATTTGACAGTTTACGTGACATTTTAATATTATCGTGTAATACTTTATTGGACGGATAAGTTTTATCCAAGCATTGAAAAATCGGCCCTTAGTTAAGTATATCACTCACTTATTTATAGGTATTTTTTAAGGCCATAATAAATAACTCCTATTTATTTCGTTGAAATCGGTGGTATTTTTTGCCAGAAAAGCGTACCTAGCCGTCTATATAGGTAGTAAGAGTCAAATACTCGCATAAAAGATTAGAATAGAGCATGAAAGTTTTTCGTGTAGCTTATCCGCGGGTGAAAGCACAGTTCAGCACACATAGATACATTGTACATAATATTATATACTTTTGTTGTGGATGTGGAATCATATCTCCTCTCTTTTCCTCTCACATAGAATATTATGTTAAATTGTAAAAGGAATACATAATATTTTTTCTTTATTAAACTATTATATAGGTAGGTGTACTTAATTACATTTTAAAAGCACATATGTACTTTTAATAGATAGGTATTCGAAAAACCACGGTGGTTTAGAATTATTTGCATATAAGTACCTATCTAATAAAAAGGTCTATTTACCTACATGTTAGAACTAGAGCTACTTAGGTATCTATATGTTTATTATTTACTTTTCATTTTTGAATAATTTATTAAAGAGACCAATTTACCACTAGGTAGGTACAATGGTAGGTACCTAACTAGTTAACTACATGCATATGATTATTATTAAAATAGAACAAGAAAGAAAGTACAATAGTCAACACATAAAATTAGATTATGTTTGCTGAGAATTGCGTAATGTGTGTGCACTGCATTTCCAGAAAAGGATTTTGTCTCAGCTTTCTGCCACAGTCGTAGCAGGCTACGACTACAGCGCTGATATTAAGTACCTAATCTTAATTATAAATTACAAAAGAAAACAGTAACCCGACCATTTTATAGCTGCTAATTAGGTACTAGATATCCAATGTTTATATTAACCCGAAAATAATGGTTATTAACTATTTTCTTTTCTGTTTGTCTGATTTAATTGTAATTTTTGTATGTATTTTGTAATTTATTGTCTTTTTTTCTTTTGTTGATTGAATGTATTAATGTGTAAAGATATTATTGATAATTTAATATAATTAAATTTGTACTTTAAAAAATTTTTGCACGCCATTTACAATGGCAGTATATGTGTATAAATATTGTATATTAACACCTTTGTATGACCATATACGTGCAAATAAACTGATTTGATTTGATTTGATAACTGATTGCTGATCGTCATCTTAGTATAAGTGTGTCAATCACGTACCACGTACCTATAAACAACTCTGCAGCTTTGACAAAATCGTTGATTTTACCTGACCAATATCCACACATGTAACCGGGAAATAAGAAATTTCAATGGAATTATGAAAATTAATTACCTACTTGACGAGGTAAAGGCATCTAAAGTCGTAAAAATATGTTAGGTAGATAGTCTGCTTCGAAAATGCAAGTACATAATTTTGTAGTAGTTAAGTATGAATAAGTAATTAATTTAACTTTCCTAAAAGTTATAAAAGCTTTTGACATGTCACTCTGGTTGTTAAATTCCGTTCAGTGGTTTTCGCGTGAAAGAATGCTCTTGCACTTGCTCTAGCTAAGTTCGTTGGATGTAAAAGGTATAATTTTTCTCAATGTGGCTCCATCTGTGCTATAGCTACGACCGTATTAAGAGCAGTAATAGTACTCTTATCGTTTAAAAGATGGCGCATAACGAATTTGAAATTTTTTCCATTACTTTTCATTTTGTAGAATTTATTTTTAAAGATTTGGTTTACATAGTTGTGAGTATTAAAATAATTCTAAGGTTATATTCGAATAACAAGAAAGTATATTTCAAATCTAATTAGAAGTCTTAGAGACAATACCATAACAGGTAGAAAACCTGCTTCCATGATCCATCCATTTTTCAAATTCTAAATAATGAGGCCCTTTCTTATAACAATTTGAATATCCTAATTATTACGAAGCACTGTGGAAAATGTGTTAATCCATAAGACAAATAATAGTGTTGTAATAATGTTTTTGCATTTCCACTAGATTTTCACGTTATTTTGATGGGACAAGAAAAAAATAAATTTCAGGAATAGATCTGACACAGCTGGTGGAAATCTATACTAATATTATAAAGCTGAAGAGTTTCTTTGTTTGTTTGATCGCGCTAATCTAAGGAACTTACTGGTCCGATTTGAAAAATTATTTCGTTGTTAGATAGCCCATTTATCGAGGAAGGCTATATATCATTACGCTAAGACCAACATTAGCGGAGCCACGCGGGTGAAATCGCGAAGCGCAGCTAGTAACCAGTAAATAACCAGTTACAAAAATAAAACAAATTTATGCAATTATACCAATTTATTTAAACAGAAGACACATTCACAACAAACTGCAAAAATGGAGGTAGATTGTTTTGTCAAATCCTTCTAGATTTTTAACCAATCATGTCAATGACACTAATTATGTTATAAAGAATAAAAATAATTTTTACCCATTAATAATTGCACATAAAATACAATAATGTATTTTGTTCAATATTAACATGAACTAACATTTTGCTACTAAAAGAATTTCAACAACTAATGATGTTTAATCCAATGATTTATGTAACAAAGAATATGTATTCAAAGTAAACACTAATTAAATATATTTATAAGTTTTTTTCAACAAATAACGCTTTTTCAAAATTTGCCATTTTTATTCTCTCTTTTATTCTAGTGGGAAAATTAGAGAATAGCTTAAATAAGTTTTTGACTATTCATTTAGACATACTGACTTTTTTTATTTTTCCTCTGTAAGTACCTACAAGTCAAATGTATCACAAAAATACAGAGAAGATTAATAGATTCCCAAACATTATTTAAAAAAAACATTATAATTTTGACAATAATTGAAACTATTAAAAAGATTTGTGATATTTTTCATTGCAAAATAAAATTATGTGCTATACAACATCCATATTTACATATAACATTACTTTTCTAGCATCAATGACTGACCATACCAAAGCTTATATTTAAAGGTATTGAATAAATCATAATTTTTGATAAAATTTATATTCAATGTGATGTAATTATAAGTCACTGATTACTTAAATCAAAAAAACAATAAAAACACTGGTCTCAAAGATTACATCAATTGCAATATGAATCATGATTACAAAAACTGTTTATTGCTTCAAACAATTGTTTAGTTTGGATTGTAAGTAACAACTATTGTTAATACATGTGTACACAGTTGTGGTATAAATATGGTATACATTTTAATTTATTTAAATTGGTACATATGCTTCTATCCAGCAACAAGATTTTGTAGCTCTGCAGTTAGTTCAGAGGGGTCGATATTCACTTTGGAATTACTTGTAGGTGCGGTAACACTTGACTCTCTGTTACAGGCCTTTTTATGAACAAACCAGTGCAGACGCTGGCATTCTCTATCGCAGTATTGCACTGTTTTGCATTTGGAACACTTCTTGGCTGGTTTCTCCTCCCCACATGTGCTACAATAGGGAATATTGTCAATGAACCCACGCTGGCCATTTAGAGTGCAATTTATCACTGAAAATGCTGGCAGAGGGTCTTTACTAGTCAACGCAGTCACCATTTGATGAAAAGTAGTGCATTCTCTATATGGAAACTCTCTAACACAATCCTTTAAGAAGGAATCCATCAGATCTAAGGAATAACCATCCCTACCGGGCTTCAACAGTTTTTTAGCAAAAATTTCCACAACATCATGTTTCTTGTCACTCTCTGCAGTTGGTTTCTGTTTATCCTTAATATTATGGATTTCCTTAATAATATATGCAAGGTAATGATACTTGAAAGCCATAACCTCATTAGTTTCACTACCTCTAGTCATTTCTCTTTTACACAACATTTCTAAAACTTTACTAACTTTATCAGCATTGTCTAATAGTCCGGAGGCATGTTGCAAGTTTAAAGCTAACCTCACAGGGTGGATGTTAACACCGAGAACAAATCTATGTAGCGTATCAACTAGGATAGGAGGCAAGTAAGCTTCCGTTTGTAGTCCTTGAGGCACTGAATAGTAAGCAATCTCACTACGAGGTATATAGTTGTTTATAGTTGCGACAGTATGATGGTTTCCTACAAACGCAGCCATTTGAGCGGCAGTTCGTCCCACGGAGTTCGTCGATTGTGGCTTGGCGCCCGCATCCAAGAGTAACTTGCAAACATCGGAATTACCAGACAAAGCACCAAAGTGTAATGCCGTATAGTTGTATTCATGATTTCCACAATTAACGTCCGCGCCCTGGAATGTGATAATGGTAACATATGAGTAACAATCAATAAGCAGGTCAAATAAACCATTAAATTATTCATGTCATGTCTTACCCTATCGAGAAGTAATTGCACCATATCCTTACAACCCTTATAAGCGGCGTGCTGAAGTGCGGTCATACCATTTTCGTCTAAGAAATCGACGCTGCCCTTGTGCTGAGCAAGTATATTATTGAATTCGGTTACATCCCCTTGAGCTATAGTAGTAAAAATGCTCTTCTCGGGTGGATTAAGATCCTCAGTTTTGTTGTCCATGATGTTAATTCTAATCAACGAAGCTATTTATTGTAGGAATTTTACTGATCCTTGTTCATAGAACGACTGCAATGTCAAAATCACAACTGTCAACTGTCAAATTCGGTTTGGCTTTGCTGTTTTGATGTTGCCATTGCCTTAACATATTGGACACGTTCAAATTAGTAAATTGAAAATATTTAAATATATTTTCTTTAATTTTATGCAAAATATTAAAATTAAATAAAATAATTGGGCAATTTTATAATCTTAACTAGATGCGTTGAGCGCATGTTTGAACGATAAATTATTTATCATTTAATCTGACGCGACAGACGTCGCATCGTCCTTCTTAACTTCTTAACTCCGTAACTTCGCGCAAATTATCAAACCTGCCCCCCTAGTCAAGTGGCTTTCTGTTAGCGTAGCGTTCAATAGAATAGACTACGAATGTATGAGATTGACGCACAGACATGTATATTTAAGTAGACAACGCAAGTACCGCGATCTGTATGAAAACCAAGCGTGTCATATTTTTTGTACTGACCTTGACGCGTTATGACGTCACGAGCGCTTTTTTGTGATGTTAATTTCATTTTACGCTAAATCGATTAGGCCGCCACTCACGCGGCGATTCTAGTATCGTCCTATCCCATCGAAGTAAATCGAAAGAAATCAGATCAAACTAGATCTATGTCTAAGAGGTAGTCAAATAAATGAATCGTAATCGATTACTAAATCGATTCAAGACAGAAAAATGATAATTACCATAGACAGAGGGATGATAAAATAAAGTTATAAACCTTTTAATATTCTAACAAGTAAACTAATGTGTTTTAGCTTTTTCTTACATATGTCCATTGAGTTACCATGTACTACGTACATCGAAAGAAAGTAATGAAACTGTCAATCAATCAATCTTTATGTCCCGTTGCATCGATCCATTTTCCTTTTATGTTCGGGTTACTTGGAAAACTGAAAAAACAAACATAGTATAAGCAATAAGGAGTTTTCTTAAAAAACTCCCAAGATGACACTTTAACTAATGGCGTCCATGTCATAATATTTATTTTTAGTACCTTTGTATTAAAATACTTAAAAGTTCTAGGTCAAGTCGTATTAAATGACAAAAAAAATCTATGCCTTTTTTTCTGAAAAATTGCTCCTTCAAATTATCATTTTTCTGTTCGATTATAAAATCGATTAGAATCGAGAACTGTTGCATCAAATGAACATCACTAACCACAAAATTGGACAGAAAAATGAGAACAGAAAAATGAGAAGACGCTATTCATTGCTTGTTATCATACGACGCGATCTTTACCGTCCCAAGTAAAAGCCGCAATGTATTCCGAATCATTTCGTATGATTTGGTATCCGTGTTTGTCACGATCGTTTTCCACAGATATTCTTTATTTGATTTTAAAATAAATAGTGCATATTCTGATTAGAAAATTACTTACCGGTGGAAGGAAACATCTCTGCTAACTCGGCCACTCACAGCTGTGGAGTTTCTACAGTTTATAACGGCGCAATTCGGCATTTTACTTTATTCAGCTTCACGTCTTTCCTTGGCAAACTGCAAGCGCGGACTGAGTGTAGGCCAGCGTCAAGTAAGTTTCATAAACTTAGTTTGGACACGGGAAGTACATACACTCGCTTAGTCTATCTTGATACATGTCTGTGGATTGACGTAACCTGTAGATACGTTTATCTACAGCCTACGTCAATCTCATACATTCGTAGTCTATTCTATTGAACGCTACGCTAACAAAAGCCACTTGACTAGGGGGGCAGTTTACATGGCCGTTATGTTTTCGCATTTTCTTAATTTTTTTGGCGCAAATTTCTTGAATTTTCTATCATAAGATCCTTCTGATATCTTTAATACAAGTTAACTACTCGGTAACTTAGCTAAGATGAAGTATTTGATTGAATAAATCAATTTGAATTTGAATTTCTCCTGACAATAACGAACAGATCAAAATAAGAATTATCGAAATCGGTCACGCTTGATGCCCTGATCAAGGGAAATAGGGATTCATTTTTATATATAAAGAGTATAAGTTTTATTGAAGAGGTTACAAAAAGAGTATCTACCTAATGCCACCAAAGACGGTATACTATTAACTATAACATCTTTGAAAGCCGCAGGTAGAAAGTAATTTAAAAATTAATAATTTTCCTTTTAAATGAGAAGCTAAGATGAATGTTCTTTTTTCAAATAATTAAGGTGCTTAATTTGTGCAACATCTCACTCGATTCAAAGTGGGAATCATGAAGAAACAAAATTTTAATCCAATATATCCTAATCCATATAACTAACATTCAAATATGAACTTGAAAATGATGGTAGATATAGGCGCCCGCAGCTGCGACTGCTTTTTTCAAATTTCTAGACCTTAATTATACCTAAAACCGTCTCGGAGAACTAATAAATCTATCAAAATCTTTTCTGTAGTTTTAAAGATCTATCGTACAAAGGGGGACAGTGGGAAGCAATTTGGTTTAATATTCTGTAGTGATAGAGCACCAATATTATATTATCATTTAATAATATGACTCGGGAATAAAATAAAATCTGCCATACAATAAAATTGTTTGTGAGTGATTGAACGTGCAATGCATAGTGCATTTAGGGCCGATTTTTCAATGCTTGGATAAAACTTATTCGTCGAATAATGTATAAAACTGCCATTTTAAAAACGTATTCTAATTGCCTGTATTTGACAGTTTACGTGACATTTTAATATTATCCTGTAATACTTTATTGGACGGATAAGTTTTATCCAAGCATTGAAAAATCGGCCCTTAATGAGGTTGCGAAATAAAACAACATTTGAGTCTATCATACAAATACATTTATTCTACACTCAATTGTCATAATGGCTGGTATGACGATTGATTTTATTAAATATATTTTAAATCTAAGAATCAAGAGATCAAGATAAATATAGCTAGAATAAATATGAAATTCTACTGAGAATAACATGATGAGATATTATTTTTTTAAATACATATGACTACTAGTAAACATTTGAGAGAGAAAAATATATGTTTGTTGATACTTTAAGGAAACTACTAAGTTCTTAGACAAAAAATCTAACTTGAAAGTCAAAACTCTATTATTGATTTTAATTATAAAGCTTCATCTACATCCATAAACCGTAATGTGTGGAACGTGTCCTACCTATACAAAACACATCGTGTTTTTAACATACCCTTACTTACCTAAAATATATTATAAAAATCAATTAATTAACATTAAAACAATTCATCAATCCGCATTGCCCAAGTCGGAGTGATGAATAGTGTAAATAATTCAAAAAATGACACAAAAATGTACTAAAAATGGAGCACCTAAAAATATTTTTTCACAACATCGAGAGATAAAATTGAAGAAGAGCAAAATGTCTAATTTTCTACGTAATAACAAGACAGTATAATAAATGTATTAGTACTACAATAAAGAGAGATTAATATAGAGAAGAGTATTCAACACGAAGTTATTGATTTCGTATAATTTATATATGTAAGAGAATTATTACTAGTTAAAATATAGATTAAACAGTGGGTATATGAACTATGCACGACACCAATTTAAAATATTATAGTTTTTTTTTACCTACGTGTACTATTATCTACACAGCATTTTATTTCGAGTTTCGAAAGAGAACAATATAACATCATAGACTATTCTAGGTTAAATCTAATATTAAATATAGAGTTCACACATTCACTTCATTCACTCTTCTTAACTACTTCAATAAATATTTTAAGTTATGAAATAAGCATAGCATGAAGCTTTATTCTTATATCTATTTAAGCAGCATACCTACCTATAATTATTTTTTTATCTGTAACTCATCTGTGACAATATTTTTGTAGTTGATCTGTAGGTACTAAAGCTATGTGTCATATTTTGGCGCCAATACAAAAAAAAGTGTAAGTAACTAAATATTATTTGCGTTTGGTTCATCTATTAAAAAGCAGTATTTATAAAATTAGACCCATTCTTGATAGGCATATCGTAAGTAGAAGCAGTTTTAACTATTTCTAATTGTTCCAGCGTCAACCTTATGCTCATAATATTTTTAAAATCTACATCTATAACATCGACGGTTTGCTGAATATTATTATATTACTTATACCACAGCACTTATAATAATACTGAATGTGAATATAAGATAAGTAATAACTATAATAGCTATAGCCTATTGTATCAGCTATTTGATTCCACGCCGATTATAAATTAAGTACTTAATCTAACTTACTTTAATATAGAGTTAATTATTATTATATTATTTATTCTAGTACAAAAATAGGCAAATCAAAAAAGCTTATTTATAAATAAACACAGCGTAAATGTTTTCATAAATATTTCCCTTTTGGTATATTTAACGGTGCCAACCGTAGTTCAAAGACCTTGACAATAAAATTATAATCATGATACAGCATAAAATAACATTCGAATATTCGACCTGGTTCTAAAGCAATACCTTTACATTATGATACTTGATTATAATATCTACTAATTTGCCGAAATATTATTTTACTTATTTTTTTTTATTTGCCGCCATTTTGAACTGGGTACGCCATTTTTTATCTGGAAACTAAACATAGTAGACGTCGAAGGATAGTTGGGCTCACACGAGCGCGGGCTGTGTTGGCGTGGTCGCGGGTGGTGAGGTGGGTGTGGTGACAGCTGAGGTGAGTCGAACACCACCACTCTCAGAGACCACGACCCCGTTGTGGACAGTGCTGTTTTCCGTGTCTGCGTATGGTGTGGTTAAGATGTGCAGTCGCTGTTAAAGGCAATTGTCAATTAATAAGAAGGACTATTAATAAGGACTAGAAGGGAAATTGAAGCTAGATTTTTTTTATATAGATTTTCTGTAGAGACAGAAAATTGGAGTTTAAGCTGTTTAAGAAGAATTTTTAATTTTGGTTACCGTGTGATGATTCCTTACCTCGAAAAAGGTTCCCTTAGTTGTCAGAATTTTATAAATCGCAACAGTCGGTATACAAATGACGCTCGATCCAGCGATCGCCCAGCCCAAAGCATTCGCCCACCAAGGATACACATAGCCTTCATATTGCAAGGGTTCATAGTCCAGTAAACCGTAAACAGTGATGAAGAGAAGGAAGGCCGGAGCAGCGAAACGCCAGCAGATTCTCCAGTATAGACCTGGCTTGAAACCTATCATGTCGCGAATGTCCTCACAAAACCTTTCTGTGCCTGAAATGAAAAGAAGTTTTAGAGAGATTATTATTATACCAGAAAAAAAAGCGAAAAAAAAATGTAACTTGCATCACTAAAATAATAATGTTGAAGATATAGAAAAAATGTGATTGAATAAAAATATTCAATTACCATAAATCCAGGATACAGCGATTGCCTCGAAGAAAACGGCCACCAACATGGAATATCCAGCTGCATATCGATCTAAAAGTTGGAAGAAATAGAAGCCGCCCTTTGTGCACGACGTCAATCCCACGATAAAGTACAGTGTGAAAAGACACGCCACAAAGATCTCTCGGTGCCGCCCGATAGGAGGGTACTCATCGCTTAAAGCTGTTATTATAGCTTCCGAGCCGCCGAACTAAAAGCATTGGAAAATAACATTATCTTCACAACTTCAAAGACAGCAAGATTTTTTTACAATAGTGTTTCGTATATCAAAACTGAAAAGGGAAATTCGTTTAAATAATACTTTTAGCTATTTATTTAGTACGATGTGCACAAGCAGGTAAGTAATTACTGATACTCAATGAATATTATGTATGATGTCAATTTTGCACAACGTAGGTAACTTACTGAGCTATCCAATCCCAAAGTAAGCAACATCATGAAGAATATCAATGCCCAAAACGTAGAGCCTGGCATAGTTGCGATAGCAGCTGGATAGACCACGAACACCAAACCTGGTCCCTCTGTGGCTACATCCTGAACATCTTTACCCGAAGTATACGCCATATAACCAAGAACACTGAAGATCACAAACCCAGCGATAAAAGACGTGCAAGAATTAATCACACTGGTCAATATTGCGTCCCTGAAAAGAAGAAATATAGTGTTAGTATTCAATCCAATACATGTTAAAAAGGAAATTAAATTGGGTGTAATTATAATAGTTAGGTACTTGTAAACGTTGTTATGATATTTGTTGTAAGATGCATAAGCCAGAAGAACTCCAAAACCAGGGCCCAAGGAGAAGAATACTTGAGTAGCCGCATCAACCCAAACCTGGAAGTTTAAATTCCTTATTTAAAACATGTTCTATAGAAGTAGGAGTTACAATATAAATACAAATCTCAATATTTTACCTGTGGTTGTGTTATAGCCTCAAAGTTAGGGCTGAGATAATATGCAATGCCTGTAGCTGAACCGGGAAGCGTTATTCCTCGTACCAAAAGTATGAGCAACACAGCGTATGGAAATAATGCAGTAAACCAAACCACCTACAAAAAAACAGACCTATTGAGTATTTAAGTCCTCCGTGAATACAATCATTCTAAATATCTATAAGACATACTTTGCCAGATGTACTAATGCCTTTCCATAGAGAAAAATAACAGATGATGTAAACCGCTAGAAGACATAACGCCATATCCCATTTTATTGCGCCAAGATCGTGAAGGCCTTCGCTCCCCTGAAGTTCTAAAATTGCCCGACTGCAAAAAAAAATTGTATTAATACAAGATTTCCCATCGTCGGAATATTAAGTGTACCTATGAAAAACCATAAGTTCCATTGCGCTTAGTACGCCTACGGCATTACATCCTCTACTGTCGAACCTTTATTAACACTTACTAACTAATAATGTAAAAATATATTTACTTGAAATACTCCGACGCCGCTGAAGTAAACGGTGTGGCTGGAGGTGGATTAGAAGAATTCTGACGGGTCCTATTTGCGTTTATCACCTCCCAATTGGCTTCGAACTAAAGATATTATAATCTGATTAAAACCTGATATATAAATTGAGCACAAAAATAAAGTTTGTAAAAATTTGTTTTATTAGTCCATTTTGGAGTATGTGTCCATAGTAAACCATAACCACTTGATATCGTACATCGTGAATTGCAATAATACAATACGATCGTAAATACAAATATGAATATTTTTATTTTTGAATTTATTTTGGAATATGGGAACTTTTGGTACCTAATCAAGATGATTTTGTAAATCGCAAATCAATGTCCGACTCCTCAATTATTCCACAAAATTAAATAAAATTTTAGTCACTACTGCTACATAATTATTGAACTTACTGGTTGACAAGATGGCGTGTTCCATTCGTTGTTACAGTTAGTCCACGGCAGCATAGTCGTAAAAGAGGCGAAGAAGAAACGCAAAGCCCAAGCTATGATCACGTTGTAGTAAAAATCAACATAAAAGGCGATCAGGACCACGGCGTAACCTATACCTATAATAAAATATTGTTATTTAAATTATCTTCTAGTTGAAGAGAAGAGGGCTTGCTTACGCTGGTTATTTAGCATTTTTTTACTGACTATTTTCACTCTTTTTTTTCAAACTATTTATCGGTCCAAAAACTGATCTACCTAATGAGAATCATTTGATAATATATCTTATATTATCAAATAATTAATTTATCAATTTGAAGAAGGTTTATTTGAAATTTAACCTTAAACTAATTTCAGTTATAATGCCGTATCATATTTTGATAAAATGCAATCATTTTGCAACGCACTCTACGTCCAAACTCACTTAAAAAAGAGTTACAACAAAAGAAACCGCTTAGACAATTTATTCCGCGCCATTACCAATTTTATTTCTCCTCAAAAATCATATCGCATGAAGCCACTCAGCGTAGAGACGTGACAATCGAGTAAAATGAAATCACTGAACATAAGCCGGGCTCGCAAATCTGCAGAGCCTTTGAAAAGCGTATGGGCGAGCACTTAAGGGGGACCCAGAAATGGTGTCAATTATGGACCGTAGGTAAGTGCTCCGGAATTACACTTGGAATCTATTTTATTTTAAATCGTTTCTAGGTAGAGTTGTGATCTGGGAAAAGCAATAAAATAAAGCACGGCAGTGAAATTTGCCAGATAAAAGATTTTATTACACAATTAATTAAGTAACTACTTTACTTTTAAAATTTAGTTTTTGAAGAGCTTTTTTCAGCAGCTTCTGTGCAGCAGTGCAGTTTATAATTTTCATAATATTTCATGAAATAAATCAAACAAAATAATGAAATGTGTAATAATGTTCCTGCTTAGTTAAATAATAGAACAGTGTTTGCATGAGATCATAATTTTCCTTACTTACCTTTAAATAACGGAACCAGCCTTCCCCAGCAAGTGATAGCTCCCTTCCGATGAAATTGTCCGAGAGCCAACTCCATGTAGAACAAAGGTATGCCTCCCACCATCAACATGATGCAATATGGCACCAAGAACGCCCCTATAATAATTTAATTATCTTAAAAGTCACAGTAACATACTAACATACCTACGCATAAATTCTCTTTGGCTGCGACGGTGTTTCGACAGGAGACATGCAAATCAAATAAAAGACTAGTGCTAAGTGAGAAGTACATATTATAAAACGTACTTATGTTTTCTTTCAAAGTTTTATCCCCAATCAGTCGTAAATAAACAGGAAATGTTACTATTTTTCCTTTTAAATCACGAAAATTAGCAGCATGACACTCGCATAGAAAAGTGATTAGCTAGATCTCTCTGTGACTCTTTAACTATTCTTTTTTAATTTTCATTTAATAATATATTTTCCAGTGGCTGCTTTCTTTTCGTTCCTTGTGTTTCGTAATTAAAATTGTAGGTATGTACTTTAATAGAAAAGACTTAATCATAGCTAGATAAGTAATACTTCACAACGCTATAACAATGAACGCAATTGAAATTAAAAGCGAAGCTTACGCTACAATCTTATCAATAATCCTCTTAGTGCGAATAAATTTTTTGCTCGCCACTTTTCTCGAAGATTCCGAAGCAATCTCAGATCATAGGTCGCAATTCTCGAGACAATAATTTCATATTGGCGGGAGGGCGACGCAAATTGCGGTAATTGGCCTTTTAAGAGTCGCATTTACTTTGAACAAGCTTTTATGAAACTTGAGACGCGCACAATAGTCACTGTGCTGTATAAGACATAATAGACATATCCTTTGCTCGATACAACTTGAATATTTATTTTTGTCGATAGTTTCATTGCCTTGAATAGCATTCATTTTAGAGAAAGAAGTGTTAATTAGCCTAGCTATGGATTAAAAGTAGACATATCTAGAGTAATAAAATATCATTGAACTTAAATCGTAGATGCTCCGTGGTAGGTACTCTAATTTAAAAAATAAGAAAAATATATATGTACCTAGGTACATCAGTAATTAAAGACACAGATAATACTATACAAGTAAAAAAGATTATAAAGTTCCTAATTTGGTCGTAAGTCAAATCCTGACGAAATAGGTTTTAATATAGTTTTATAAGGACTGGAAAATTTAGGATAGATAACTAATGATATTATTAACTAGCTGTGCCCCGCCGTTTCACCCGCATTGTTCCGCTCCTGTTGGTCGCGTGATGATACATAGGCATAGCCTATATAGCCTTCTGCATCTGCCTTCCTCGATAAATGGGCTATATAGTTAACACCGAAAGAATTTTTCAAATCGGATCAGTAGTTCCTGAGATTAGCGGGTTCAAATAAACAAACAGACAAACTCTTCAGCTTTAATACATTAGTCTAAATAAAAAAATATGTCTATCGCACTGACTGAAATCTTCAATATAAACATCTATAAATAGATACAAGAGATGAGTTAAAACAGTAGATAAAGACATAAAACGGCAATTTCTGTATTACAATTGTGAAATGAGACACTTCCGTTAATTCTCTTCACGATTATGGTCCAATCAGTAGCAATTTACAATATGACTTTACATTTCCACACGTTGTTGGCGCATTATTAGAAAAGAGCTGATGCATCCCACAGTCCACAGACACCACATTGTAAGCGCTCTCTGCGCAAAATGCAGCAAATTTTTGATTAACGTAGGCTAAATTATAATAGGAAGACACGTATACTATCTTCAATGTTTAAATCATTTGCTGGGAACTATATTTCTTTGTAAGTATATATATGAATTAAAATTAAAACATGTAACAGATTACACTCTATGCTAATACACATATTATGTTAGCTACATTATAATCGTACTATCCTAACAAACTTGTCTAAAATCTTCAATAACCAAAAGCCATGGCCACTTCTCCCCATACTTATTTATGAAATGTCTTAAGAGATAATATAGCAATCTCGCTTTAATCTGAAATCATCGCTTTTTCCCATAAGCAGCTCTTATAAATCAAGTGGCATGGAGGCAGGGGAGAGGATTTACTTTATTGCCAGATGCAACAGGTCGCGAATATAAGAGGATAAAATCTGCCAACTATAGGTACGTCCAAAGTATCTTAATGTGGCAAGCGCATTTTACTTGGTGAAGTTATTTTATTCAATGACTGAAATATACGAACGAAGGTATAATGAAATTACCGTAAAAACGCAGTGCCTAGTTAACCGTAATAATCATAACGATTTTTTTTAATTTTACTGCTATGGTTGCACTTGAACCTAAGAAAAAATAAAATAAATTGAATGAACAATCTTATGCTGGTTACGTTATCAAATAATCGTCAATGTAACATTAGAAATTAAAGCTGTAGTTTATTTGTATGCTATTCAAATAGCAGTAATGTTAAAATTATCCTGTAAAAATAAACTTTTAGATTTAGAGCATTTGCGTATCCACACACAACTATACTAAAATTTGCTATAAATATCCAATTAGATTTTAGGATAGGTACTTACTATAAAATATAGAAATAAGTGAAAGTTCTTAGACTCAGTTCCTTGAAGATAAAGTTTTATATTTTAAACGTTTGAATCTGGACTGTATAAGAATCTCAGCATTCGAGTCCCTTGGGCCACGGCAGCGTAGTGGGATGATTGGGTATTATGAGATTTCCATCGGAACAGTATTAAATCATCCGCAAGACCCTTCGATACTTATCGGTATTGTTTCCATTTCAACTGGAAATGAGTTTATTTGTGCCGATTGATAAATAAATCTTGCTCGGTAGTCAATAAAATATGGGTGAGGATTCGATTAATTTTATAGTTGTCTGACAAGTGTTAACGAAATATAATTTATAACGGTTCTTCTGTTTATTGTTAAAATTGAAAAATGTAATTTTCTTCCAACTCAAAACGTCAAAGCGTATATAAGCGATTGTGTACATAAGTAAGTTCTTATATTTACTTTTAAGATAATTTATAGTGTCCGACCGAAACTGGTTTTCAGGCCGAAACCGAAACCGAAACCGAATGTTCGGCCGTGACTTCAGTTTCGGCCGAAACCGAAACCGAAACCGAAACTCACGTGGTCAAGTATGAAATTTCTAAAAATACTGAACTTTGGTGCATTTTACCTATTATTTTGCCTTAATTAGGGCATGAAATGAAAACACAGTATATTAAATTTGTTGTAATCAGTGATTTAATATAAAATAAAAGAATAATATTTTAAAAATATTAATAATAACAATTTTAATTTTTATTATTTTTTCAAATTAAGTTCTCACTAAAATCAGTCATCTAAGGCCCTTCGCTCATGGAGCTACTCAAAAATGACTGAACTAATCAGTAATTACGATTACAAACCAGTTACAAATTGTATCTCGCATACAAAGCTACTCAAGTTATAAGGTTTCAGTCACTTCTGTTATTTGCTCGTTCATTTTTATCATAAAAAACAAAGAAACTCGGGAAACCAGTAGCGTGGAGACCGGCACGACGCGTCGCGCGTGATTGGTTGCTAACGCGTTACTCACCAGTTAGTAACTAGTCGCGTCGTGTGCGAATCTCCATAGAACATGTATGGGCTGTGACGCTCAGGCAACTCGTTCCTTAGTAATTTGAGTTTGTGACTAGTTCTTTTTGAGTAGCTCCATGAGCGAAGGGCCTAAATCAAATCAGTAATTGTTACTAAGTTTTGGTATTTTGAGATCTTTCTCTTTATTAAAGAGTCTTTAATACTGTGGATTGGTATTTGTACTTAGAAGAATAATCAGTCTCTTTTAGGTACCTCTTATATAAAAATAATAATTATTAATTATTACTATTACACCCAGTTCCTATCTCAACATAGATAATCAAAAATTGTTTCCACCAGCGTGGGTCAACCAACGCTTTGACAGCGTCCGTCAAAGCGTTGCCGAGGAAAACGAAGTTAGGCAAGCGTGAACGTGTGTGAACTAAGTTCACTGAACTTGCGAAATAAGTTTCGGTTTCGGCAAAAGTTTCGGCCGATTTGGCCGAAACCGAAACTGCGGCCGAAACTTAATTTTTGGCCGAAACTCGGCCGAAACCGAAACCGAAACCGAAAGTTCGGTCGGACACTAATAATTTAATAACCACGCAATTTCAAATTCAATTCAGTACACAAAGCCTATTATTGCATTACGAGGAACTAGTAATTAGTGTGGATGGCTTGATCGAAAATGTCATTTCCTCATACCCTACCGCAGCTTGTAACCGACGCGTGACTGATGGATGTGACCCCTGCGCTATGATGAAGTAGCGACTCAATTAACGCCTGTATTCACTGACCAAATCCCTACACACTGATTGATACCACATTCAGGGGAAATATCTGTGCCTCCAGTGAATAAGGGAATAACTCAAAAACAGCACTTTTCAGGAGAGACAAAAAACTATATATCAATACTAAATCTTTATTAATTCAAAATTTTAAGCTTGTATGTGTAAGATATGATGTTAGACTATATTTTTACATATGAACACATATTGTAACAACCCCATAAATATACTTTTTTCGTGTTTTTTTGTAGTTGTGGCCTTATGAACGAGTACTTCATGGAATAACTCAATGTATTCACATACTTTTTTTTTTACTCTTTGCAATATAACGACTTATGCCCTTATGCACTATGTTCATAGTCGCACAACACGACTTATATTATTGCCAGTTTTGGTTTTATAGAAATGATGTGACTTATTATGCTTGAAATTTGTGTACTTTATGACTCAATTGAGGCATTTTAGTGGAAAAACTATGCACGTAGCTTGAAAAATGAATGAAATCAACGGTTTTTTTTTATCGTTATTAGATAATAAAAACAAAACAAAATTTAGATATTTATGCATTTAACCCTAGAAGTCCAATCTACGTAAATTTGACGTATGAACTCTTCTATATTTACCATCGAATCGCTGCAAAATCCAGAACCAACTTATTAGCCGTCTAGACCTAGCAGTACATAGTTGGCTCATCCAGGTAAATTCCGCAATTTGGTTATAAAGAGGATGTTGTGCGTCATTGTCGTATAATTAGGCTTTTCGTAACTTTTAAGATTGTTTCAAATTTTTATTTTGTGATTTATTTGAATAATTTTTTTCCAAGTCACGTTTCACATGATATCTATAGTATTATACTATAGATTGAGTATAAAATGGGATCCAGACAACTTTTATACTAGGACGAAATACCTTCAATTTTAGTAAATGACGATTATTGTCCTCCGCTGGATTTGGACTTCAAGCAAGGGGATTGGGTGGCTGAAGATGTTGTCCGGAGTAAAACCGAATATGTTATGGGGTTTTGTTACCCATGTATAATGAAAGTCGTAGATTGTAAAATAAACGTTTAATCGATCTTTCAATAATACAGTACTATGTTGTTAATGCTATACAGTGTTTCACCAGTCACCACAATGAGTCTAGTCTGTACAGGTTAGCAGGAGACAATCATTGAGTATTGGTATTAAATACGTATCAACTGCGTATTGCGTTTTGCGTATTAACTATTGTCCTAGTGAAAATTAATCGTCGAATCAATTTAAAATTCGATCAAGTGCGTTCCGTTTCGGAACGCCACAGATAATAAAATATAGATAATAAAAGTGGCAACGCCACAATGTCATGGTGGTATACATTGAGGATACAAGCACTATAAAGAGATAAGAGAAGCCCGAAAACCATATTCCTGTATGTTCAGTTAATACAGGAAAAGTTATAGGTGGTCAGTGGCGATATTTTACGGCATGATATAGAATTTTAACAATTTCTATATCATATGATGTTAAAATAATGTAGATAAATAAAGAAAATACAATGAGCCGCAAAGATTTTATGAAAAAATTAAGCACAGATTTGAAGGTGCCTTGGATGCAAATACGACTTGTGGCACGCACTTTGAAGAGACTCTACGTGACAAAAGCCCAATTTTTTCAAAATATGTGGTACCAGAGTATCCATAAAATGTTTACGAAAATGCAGGACCAAAGAAGTATCGATATTGCGGATTTTTTTCCTATAAAAAAGGCAAATTACCAAAGCACAGTGGCTAAAACGCTATATGCGGAGAAAACAATATTCATAATTGTCAAGACTGGTTATAAATACTTTTTTTATGCGACTATTATAGACTATTGTATTATTGTCTTGATTAATGTAGTTCGATAATTAAAAAAAAAAAAGATTAAAAACGAGTTATTTTTTAAAAACTTACCCAATTATAAGAAGAAAATATAAGTTTAACATTTTTGTTGGTTTTTTTAGATGATTCAATTATCGTTCTGTATTTATATAAACAAAGAGTATAATATTATTAAATGAACTTAATGTGTTAACTGTATTTTTAATATCTATTGCAAAAAATAGTTAATTTCCATAGAAATATATTAGTATCCCAAGTTAACTGATAAATACCTTTTTTAAAAAATATAAAGATTTGTTGTTGCAGATTTATTGAAAAAACGATTTAAATGTGGATTTAAAAATAATAAGGAATAGTGTGTGTTGTTTCCGTGCAGTATTCAATTAATAGACCAATAGCAACATGGCATTAATGCCAAACTGTCTCATGTCGTCACTTGAACCAATGACACTAAAAGAGTTGTTCCTTTATGCTCATGTTAGAAAAATGACACAAATGCGTTTATACTAAAATAGTGTTAGGACTGATGGAACAAAATGAATTAAGTCTTTATTCAAAAAGTATAACTACACATACGTCTTTGTGTTCGTGGGTACTTTTGACTCGAGACGAATAGTTCCTTTGCGATTGCCTAAAATGATGGATAAGGTAACTTATACCGTTAATCACACCCTACTTATACCGTTTGGGTCATTCGAAAAAATGGGTTAGGACACAGCTAGAGATATGACCTTTTGATATGTTGTGTATTTTGACGAGCTGAATCCAATGGTGCAATAAAAACCAAAGGGAATAACTCGTCTTACTCCCTTATTCACTGGAGGCACAGATATTTACGTGTAACATTTCTAACTCCATCATCTTTTATCGTTTATTCTCAAAGTTCATATATCATTATCCACGCTGGAAAATTATCCGCCGCTTCCATATTTATAATATCAAAACTAGTTTTACAGTCCAGCGCCGCACAAAATTGAATTAGACTGCCAAAGGCGATGCCATAAGCGCAAAGGCCGCGTTAAATAAATTTCCGGTGCGATCCTTGGCAGGACATCAGACGCAGGATAATAATATCAGCTGCAGAGTAGAGAATTGCCATGTAATTAGATCACAGAGACCGATCGGCATCGGATGACCTCCTCACTCTATTACCTTATTACCCTCCTATTATTGCGTTACTAATTTTCCTGCACGTCGTGAAGCTAACTAAGTTTCTCAGAGCGTCGCGCAAAGGGCGCGCTTTGATTGTCAATTACATGCTCTTGGACGGCAAAGGGCTGCTGACAAAGTGAAGGAAAGGGACGTAATTAGTATTGGAAACTTTGTTTTCTAGGAAGTGGCTGTGCGCTGTGATGCGACGATAGCTTTGAAGAATATTATATGTAAAATATTAGTCAGTGTCGTAACTTATGCCTTATTGTATTGTAAACTAGTAGAAATTTAAATTAAATATTTGTAATTTGTATAACATGGGATCCGAATGAAATAAAGAACATAAAAAAATAAGATTCGCATAAATACCATAAATATAGTGGTTTACATTCTGAGTTTCCAATTGCCAGTAAGGAATTAATTCAGATGCCCATCCAGAACAATAGGAAGAAAATTCCTCTTCTAATACTCAAAGATATTTCGTGTTCAATTAGTAAGTATAAGCACTCTCTAGATGTAGTCGAGAACAGTGGAACTGGGGGTTGGCGATTACGACTCAAGTACCATATAGGTACACGTCCTGCATACAATCAACTATACGAGAAATGCAAGGCGTTGTGCACAGTAGATATAGTAAATACAAATTCTATTCTAAGGTCCAAGGTCAAAAAAAATTTTGATTTGACTGAATCAACCTTTTTTTTAAACCATGAAAATTTCATCGAAGAAATGCCTTTTTAAATATTTCTAGTTAAGATTTGAAAATTAGAATTTTCTTTATATTTCATAGAGATCGATTTTTAGGAATATATTTCGTACAATCTACATGAATATTATCATATTCTTATTAAATTAATATCAGAGCTCAGATGCTGAGAAAAACTCCCATTTCCCAAGTATACTTAATTAAAATCTGCCCTGTACATAAGAC
Source organism: Colias philodice (assembly GCF_061535455.1). Taxonomy (NCBI): domain Eukaryota; kingdom Metazoa; phylum Arthropoda; class Insecta; order Lepidoptera; family Pieridae; genus Colias; species Colias philodice. The sequence continues at coordinate 10,506,767 of NC_143094.1, read as the reverse complement.
ACTCTACAGTATATCACTCAAACAAAGCGTAGATATAGGTACATCCAGAAAAGGGGTTGAAATCAGTCAATAAGAAGAGTGCATATTGACTGCAAATAGCAAAGTGAACGCGTCTCAAGCTCACAAGGCGACAATTAGCGCGGAGGCAAGAGACACTTAACATTGAGCCTTGAGGTCGTTTCACACGCTTGTCCTCCCGCCTCTTACACCTCAACACCGGATTTTACCTTTCACGTAGATCTAACGTAATCACGGGAAAGGATAAGTGAATCTGTTCGATGACTCAATTTAGGATTGAGCTTTTTGTACTTCTCCTGCGATATGTATTCGAATCATGGAATCCATAGGCTGATCAGAAGTTTGAGTATCATAAGAAAAAATATTTGTGAAAGTGAAACATACCTAATAATGAAATTGTTATTTCCATGGTGTCATGTGGATTTAAAAAACTAAGTACATTACTATGTAATAACAATTAATATTATACAATTTTATTTCCTTTCGACTGATTTGATCAATTTATTTACCTACAGATAGTAAAACAAAGTCATAAAACCATTTAGTTCTTGATAAAATTTCATTTTTGTATTACATATTTGTAGCGTTATAAAATGATTATGTTCCTGAAATCTTCCCTAAAATACGAATATAGATCACCAATCAAAATGTTCTATTAAATTAGTTCTTGCTGAAAATTTCTATTTAATTAAGTTCCCACTGAAAGAAAAATAAGAGCGCGTCTCTTCTGCTTCTCGTCGACACAACCTGTATAAATACCACTTACCTCCCCCATTTTTGTAGCACAGATAGGGAAAGCGCCACACATTGGCCAGGTCGACAGCAAACCCGATGACGGAGAGCAGAAAGTCGACCTTCTTCCCCCATGTCTCGCGCTCGCCGCCGCCCGGCGTCGGCGTCTTCAGCGCCATCCTACTGGCCGCTGGCGCGCCGCCACGATCTAAGGAGAAACCATCGGATAAGACTAATCAGGGCACAAATATATATAACTAGCTGTGCCCTGCGGTTTTACCCACAGTGCTCCACTACTGTTGGTCCTAGCGTGATGATATACAGTGTGGAAGTTTTCGATGGGCCCTGGAGGGAAAGTACTTTAAAATACTCAAGTCTGAAGATAACAAATTTTGCTAAGAAAACATTCTATTATTTTTAAAAAGAAATAGAACTGCTGTAGATGAAATGGAAGGCTGAAAAGGCTGTACAGCTATGGATTGTAGGAGTAGGACAGAAAAAAGTTCGTGTCAGTTTTTTTGGGTTTAAGCAAGAGCGCTTTAATAGCCGTCATAAAATACGTATTTCAACTACAAACAAAAATCGTTAAAATCTCTTCAACTATGCTTCAGTTTTGTACGTTTTCCAAGGAAGCCGAACTTCTTTATATTATATGCTGTTACAACGTGCCCATTCCCAAAATTCCTATTACCTACTACCCCTCATAGAGTAGGTAATATTTATATCACCTATTATTATGACAATCATATTCGAATTCTACATTTAAAAAACATCATAATTGGGGCTTAACCTTTGCCCCATGAGTCCCAAATAATCGTCGTCCACTTCATTAAGCACTGGAGTGTGGTGACAAATGTACCGCCATGACAGAGGACTCTCTATTGGGCTGACCGATAGGGTTGGCGCTTTGTTGGAAATGTTTATTATTTGTTGTGTATTTCCTCTTAATTTAACCAAATACCTATATAATAGTATTTTCTAGTGTTTGATTTTACGCGAGTATTATACATTTATAAATTAAATATTTAACGGATTTTAAACGCAATTTATTCATTATATTATTTTTTCGACGTTTCGCACACTTTGCAGCGGGAATGGTCACAAGGAGACTATAGGCAGATATTATTTAATAACAGGCCAAAAATGAGAGAAGATCATGATACAGGTTAATAATGTTCTTATATATCACTATCTCTATCAGAATATAACTTTAGAAAGCGTTTTATTTCTCTTTTTGATTAAATGTTGTTGTTTAATGTATGTATCGCATATAATGTACGTAATACATATTGATATAACTTTGGTAGATAAATAAGAGATTAAAATGTTTATTATCCAAGTAAACTTGGGGGTTGATTTTCATAAGCCTCTATCTTTCGCTCTTTATGAAAACTGTTAAAATTATCACTGCTTACCTATAGTATTTTATCTTTTTTCAAACGAAACGTAGGTAGGTAATTTTAAATAGAATGATTATTATTTATCTAATATCTTTTTTAGCAAATGGAATTATTAAAATTTATATGCTGTTAACCGCGGTTTCATCCATGTACTTAGTCAATTCGCAACATTTTCTACATGTTTAAACGTAGTAAAAAGTAGCATCATTTGCTAGCCACCTAACTATCTCCAGACTTAAATTAGTATATCATAAAATCGCACCGTCCGATTATAATTATGATTAAAATCGCTTCGTTGCGATGCGAAAGAAAGAAAGAATAAAAAAGAACACAGCTGCTTATTTAAAATTTAAGAAAAGTTTATAAATACGCCTAATAATATCACCAACTATATAATTTTTTTTTTAAATACTGAAAAAATTATTATCAAACGCGCTAAACGGTAGAAAATTACAGGATGAAGGTAAGAAACGAAGTACAATTTGACCCCAATTTTATTTCATTGACAATAAAACGTTTAACTTATAATGTTTCTATTTTGCGTCATCATCAAAAGAAAAGACTTTCCGGCTACTATTTGACATCATTCAAAACGGAATACCCATCTTTCTTGTTTGGTAAAAAAATCAACGTAATATAATATAAGATTCGAAATTGCTTTTTACAAAAAATTTAAAGACACCTAATACGACAAAAGATTCACACTATTTTTCATATTCAAATTTAAAATTAAGTAAATAAATTTTAGTAGCAACCCTATCGCTTTAAAGCGCAGAGGCGATAAGCACGTGTCATTGGCAACCCATCGGTTTCCGAAAAACCCTTCTCATCAACTGTTCTAGTGTGTCCATAAATTGGATTTCGTTTATATTGCACCGGTATTTCTTTGCGCATTATTTCTTGCATAACGATTTTCTAGTAGGTACCTATGTGTTATAATATTATATTTAGATAAGTTTTTTCTTCGTCTTTAAACATTATCTATTATTTTATGTATAGAACTTATAAATTATGTTACACATCTATATAGAGAAGAGACCAATTATTATCAAGAAATGTTGATAAGCATGTAATTTTTTTTAATAGTCAGATATTTGAAAGCTCTGTACTTAGGTACATATTTTTATATTTTTATAAAAAAATATATACATATTTTGTACAATATTTTATAAACTTAACAATTTTTTCCTTTTACAATCTTATCTTCAATTGAAATAGTTCTACAATATGGCGACTGTTTTTTTATCGAACTTTCTTTTATCCAGAAAAAGGTTATGCTTATGCTGACAGGTCTCTTAGAGCAGATATCGTCCGAATTAGTATCTAAGTACACTAGACACAATCCCATTTTTAGGGTTCCGTAGCCAAAATGGCAAAAACGGAACCCTTATAGTTTCGTCATGTCCGTCTGTCCGTCTGTCCGTCTGTCCGTCTGTCACAGCCGATTTACTCGGAAACTATAAGTACTACAGTGATGAAATTTGATGGGAATATGTGTTGTATGAACCGCTACAAAAATATGACACTAAATAGTAAAAAAAAGAATTGGGGGTGGGGCCCCCCATACATGTAACTGAGGGATGAAATTTTTTTTTTCGATGTACATACCCGTGTGGGGTATCAATGGAAAGGTCTTTTAAAATGATATAAAGTTTTCTAAAAAACATTTTTCTTAAAGTGAACGGTTTTTGAGATATCAGCTCTCAAAGTCGTAAAAAGTATGTCCCCCCCCCTCTATTTTTATAACTACGGGGTATAAAATTCTAAAAAAAATAGAGGTGATGCATGCTAATTAACTCTTTCAACGATTTTTGGTTTGATCAAAGTATCTCTTATAGTTTTTGAGATAGGTTGATTTAACTGTAATTTATTATATTTGCTGCTACGGAACCCTTTGTGCGCGAGCCCGACTCGCACTTGGCCGGTTTTTTTTTAATTATTTAAATTGGTTTATAACTAGAAAAAGCTCTGTATTTTTCTTTAAAAAAAGGTAGATTTTATTCAACACAGCTCTACCAATATAATCTTTCGAATATCTTTTCTTATCTTTCGATTTTCATTCGAAGGTGGATAATACTTAACAAACAATTGTTTTAGTAAGATCAGTACCAGATAGACACGTGGCCAAAGAGACATTTCTGACTTCAGTGAGTTAGATGGTCGAATGATTTGATGGTTCACTCAGAAAACTCCTCTACTACATCAGTATCAAATTTTCCCTTAGTAAAATAATTTTTTTATCAATATAATATGGACTCACGTTTAAATAATTGTAGGAAACCCAATGGAAGGTTTTTTAATGAGTTTCATAGTCCTACGTAGGTATCTAATACCTAATTAATATTTTATTGAATGACTAGCATTCCGCCCGCGGCTTCGCCCGCGTTTTCAAAGAAAAACCTGTTCCCGTAGGATTTCCGGGATAAAACCTATCCTATGTCCTTTCTCGGGTATCAAAATATCTCTATACCAAATTTCATGCAAATTGGTTCAGTAGTTAAGGCTTGATTGAGTAACAGACAGACAGACAGAGCTACTTTCGCATTTATAATATTAGTATGGATCACACAGCAGTGCCATATGTATGGATATAAATTAAAATATCAGTCGCTATCAGAGTCAATACACGCAACATCAGATGCAAGAGTCGAAGAATTTATTCTTTTGTACATACTTAAATTTAATTTGCACAACATGTCGCTGGATGGCTGGAAATCGATACATGATCCTGATTCCTTAAAATGTTGTGCAGCCAACAAAGTTCCATTCACTGTATCTATCATTAATTTATTTCGAATTTTTGTTTTCATTAGATTGACGTGACTGAATACTCGATCGCATTCGAAAAAAAGTTTAATGCTCGTTCAAGTTTAAAAATGGTTGGATGAGTGCATTATGAATAAAAAAAAAGTTTAAGGCTTGTTCAAATCTAAAAGATTGTTATTGTTTTTTTATATCAACAAATAAAATTAATTAAAATCGGAATTTTTTTTTCCATGTTATTCTGATATTTGAAAAGATCGTATATTTTGCGTACGATTAGGAAATTACGATCATACATCGTACCAAAGCCAAAAAGGTCGTATAAATACGATTTAAATAGTACGATTGGCAACACTGGAGCCGACCGCGCGAGTAAGCCGCGCGGCAAGTTTATTTCGTGATCTTAACCCCCCTCCCGTACCCCTGCCCGAGTGACGCCTACAACGCATAGCTAGCCGAATACAGTTTATTTTTTAATTTTTTTTTAACTCGTGATATCTTTTGAATGGATTGTCAGAATCGAATAATTCAAAAAGTAATATAAAGATATTGAAGCAGTCTTAAATAATACATCGTTTATTTTGATAAGGGTTAATACCAAGGTACAAATAAAGAGCTTTTTGTAGCGGTGGTATTTTAATTTCTTTTTTTCAATAAAAAAACGCTTATTGTGACATGACTGTAATAGTTAGAGATATGCTGCCGCTGATTTTTTGTAGATAATGGTGTGTTCTAAAAAAATGTAGTATATCATTTTGTTCTATCATCAATAGTTTTCGCAGAGCACGCGATGTAAGGTAGTTTTTTGATATTTTTTTCACACCTTGGATTACGTTATCGTAATTTTAGTAAGGATGCCTATTTTTTTTGAAAATGAAATATAGCCTATGTCACTCAGAAATGATGTAGCTTTCCAACAGTGAAAGAATTTTTCAAATCTGCCAAGTAGTTTCGGAGCCTATTCAATTCATACAAACAAACAAACAAAAAATCAAACCTTTCCTCTTTATAATATTTGTATAGAAAAAAAAATTTAGTTATCCTTCTAGGAAAAAATATTGAGAATTGTTACCTAGTTATATTTTGTGATAATTTGTCTCGTACCTAACTTACATATACTTTTGTAACGCATATTTATATTTTGTTTATTATAAAAATAATATTTTCAATTGAAATTTACCTACTTCAAAGATTATTACCTAGTAAAAACAGTAAAAGTATCTATCTACTACGCACTACGAAGACCAAAAGGAGAGTAAAATAAATTCAATAGGTAAGCACGATGACTTTTTAGTTAGGAATGTATTACATTTACAATTTTCATGGATAAGGAATCCCATTTATTTTATTTGCTATATATTTAAAAAATAATAAAATGTCATTATGAAATTATTAATAGGTACCTAGTACCTACCGGTAAAATGGTAGGTAAAATATTTTTAATAATAATTTTTAGTAGGTAGAGTTTGGCTTAAATTAAATACTGTTTGTTTTTTAATAGGATAATAACTGCAGATCAATTTTTTTTTTATTGAATTTACCGATGTAAAAATAAACCTCACACATGACACAGGATAAATTCAGCTTTCTATTTGCGAAAGACTTTTAAAAACCATTCAGTTTTTTTTTTAGTTTTTCCAACAAAACTAACTAAGCCTCTATATTTTTCAAATCAAATATTTATATTTATTTTAATTGCAATCACCCCAGAAAAAATTCAATCAAAAATAACCTCACACAGGAAAATTGAATTTCTATTAGCGAAAGAAATTCCAAAACCAAAAATTACTGAACCATTTTTTTACTCTATCCAGCAAATCTTTACCCTTTTGAAAAATTAAAAAAAAAGAACTTACGTGCGGTTCGGCGGCACAGTTCGCGCCATGACCACGCCGCGCAGCAGCCGACCAAGTTATGTGCGATCCAACGCCGCTCTCTTGTAGGCGGAGCGAGCTTTGACACCACGCCTCTCGATTATCCGCTTTTTCACACAGACCTTGGTAAAGGCTGTTGCAGACTGGGATTGGTGGTAATTAGTAGGAAAAGCTTGACGTGATGGAGTAAATTACTGAGAGAATGTGTGTAAAGAAATTCGTGAGCACAATAGGGGACTAATTCATAGGACTAACTACTAAGCCTAGGCTCTGCGTAAAAGCTTAAGGATTTTAATAACAACCGTAAATGACTGGAACAAGAATTGAAAAAAGTGCTTTCTCCAGCGTTAGGAAAATTGAATTGATTCAATATGATATTCATTGCTAAGTGTGAATAGGCATGAATGATGAATCTCTTTTTACACGCTTTATATTAGCTTCACCTGTATGTTTGTAACCGACTTCTTTGGGCGCGATTTTGACCCACTTTAAACGGCCAGATTTCGTTCAAACTTTGTAGATTTATTGAGGACCGATGACAATACACTAATTTGATAAAATAAATAATAGTTAAAAAAAAATAAAAAACACGCGTTTTATAGAAAACCGAACTAAAAGCGTGTTTTTTAGTTTTTTTTAACTATTATTATTTTAATAGGTACCTAAGTAGTACAAAATTTACCTTTGTACGAATTATCATCGACATATCATAGATACTTACAGCCAAACAAACCACTAAAATATTATTATATAATTTGATTTTGAATTTTGATGCTGATTTAACCATGCAAAATAAATCTTTTATTTAATTCCAACTTTGCTTCTCCTATTTTCTGAGTAAACAACAACAGAAGCTTACCTTATTATATCATTGTCTTATTTTCTTTTCTATGTATCTTCGCTTTTTATCCACACTTATGACGCTCACTCATCAGCAACTAAAAATCACACAACCAACGAGCAAAATTATCGGAAATTAAATACTTCAATTAAGAAGGCGTGCCACAACGTAGGCGGCGCCTAACCACGCCTGTCACATGCGACCCACTTCTCGTACAAAGTATTAGAACATGATGAATATACCACTCTAATGCTATACTTGTGACCTACATTGTACGCCACACCCTGAGAACTTGCCTTTCCTGGTAAATGGTTCTGGCACTTTTTAAAGAATGGCGGAAACGGACTGGAAATAAAAATGTCTACGATTCTATAAAGGAATTAATGCCTAGTAGAACCGAGGGGTCCTGGGTTCGATTCCCGGTGGAGACGAAGGAAAAAAATGTCTCGGTCTGGCAGGACACAGAAGGCTAATCACCTACTTGTCCCTAAAGAAAATCGATCAGTGAAACAGATGTATGAATAATGCATCTGCCCCTTACCCCACTACGGGGACACGGGACTTCACTTTACCTTTGTGTATGGCTGTATTATATTTTATTTAACTGATCACAATATTATGTAGAATTGTATAATGTGGTCTGTGGATTGTGATCTAAGAGCCGCGGTGGGGGATTTACCATTCACTGGTCACTTTTTTGATAGGCAAGGGATAGGCATACTATGTACTTGTATATAAATTATATTTAATAAAAAATACGTCTCATCTGGTAACAAGATCGAGAAGGTCGATCATCTACTGTCTCCTCTACTATTCGCTGAGTTTCGATAGTACCGGTAGGTACTAGTATGAATCTAATCTGTGGTACCTAGTACCAAGTGATAGAGTAGGTACCTAGGTATACCTACTAAGTAATATATGTATAAATATCATGGCTATATCCGGATCAAAACAATAAAAATTTGAACTTCAATTCAATAATTAAATGTGATAAATAATAATATGTATAGGTACCTATGCCTACTTACGCTTTTTTGCAGTCTCATTTAGGGACAAATTGCAATAGACACGGGTAAGCCACAAAAACTTTTATTTTTCTCTTAGCAACTTCTTAATGCGACAAAAGATAAATCGATAACGATAATATTACATATTTGATCCAGTTTACGATATCTTATATTATGTAGGTACAGGATGTAGGTGTTAGCTGCCCAAACTCCGAACTGGGATAAAAAGGCTGTAAAAAATCTAAAGTCACTAAAAATAATGTAGCTTTCTCTTGGCGGAAGAATTTACAAAATCGGTTGAGTTTGTAAGTATTTTTTTTTTAGTAGAAACATGTATCTAATCGTTCCATAGTCAAGATCAAACATCAATATTGCGGTCATCAGGGACATCCCACTTAAATAAATACGTAGTTACCATGTAAATGTTAATTTAAAAAAAATTGGAACTGCTTTGATGAAGTAAAATGTAAAGTCACAGCCAATAAAATACCTATAGTTAGTTCTTCCATTTTATTAAATCATAGAAAATAGAAATACAAGACAAAAGACCTAAGCTATTGTAATTCATCATCATCATCCCATATACATTCCCCACTGCTGGGACACGCCTGTACCCTCGGAGGCCTATGAGGGTACAGGCCATAATCCACCACACTGGCCAAGTGCGGGTTGGCGGATGACACATGTCGCCGAACTTTTGATTCTTCGACACGTCGCGTCGGTTACCTTACACCTTGGCCACGGACACCGGCGGCGCGACCGACGGCGCGACGGGCGGCGCGGCAATTCGCGCGGCGCGGTAAGCATGCCACGGGCAGTTGCGTTCGCCGCCGCGACCAGTGTAGACGAGGAGACGAGATGGCTTTATCAAAGTTAGCTCGACGTTGTTTGGAGAGTAGCAGCTTTTTTGCTCAAGATTTAATGTTTGGAAGATATAGTGGAGTACACGAATTAAATAGAAATCGTGTTACAGACGGAGAATTCCACCAAAAATATGAAAAATATAGGCATGATGAAAAATTATGTTGCGGGTGGCTATACTTCCAAATAGCTGGTCTAGCTAGAATTTCTGCAATAAAAGCTTCCGTCTCCATTTTCGCGAAAAAAAAACAAACTATTTTAAATTAAGTTCGCTCCGGGAGTAGACGCCGCGTCTGCCGCTCGACTCCGTGGCCTGCGCCGTAATAACTCATACATTTGTTTCGATCGCTAGTCGTGCCGCGCGATTCGCGCGGGGAAATTCGCCGGTCGTCTCGCTGGTCGCCGCTGCGCGTGGCATGCCCAGTACATTTCCATACATTTGATTCATTCGCAAGACGCGCCGCCAGTCGCGCCGCGCGAATTTTCGCTATAGCGAATTGTCCGTGGCCAGCACGTTAGGTTTTCTCACGATGTTTTCCTTCTCCGTTCGAGCAGTGGTGATGTAACAAACATGCGCAGATAAATTGAAAAATCAATTTATTTCCTAGGCACTCGTCTGATCTCGAACCCCGGACTTGTAGTCGAGGTCTCACCACTAAACCACCGATGTACCTATTGTAATTAATTTTTGTTAATTGCCTTTATTTACATTTTATATACCTAGTATGTAGTAATGATTTACCAGGTTTAACAAAAACTGATTACCAACTATGTACCTACCTATATCCTATTAAAAAAAGCACTAAACTTATTTTCGATTAATTTCGAAACAGCACTTGGGAAGAACGTAGGTGAGGACATACTTTTAGTCAAAAAAAATTGATGGAAAATGTTCAGCTCTATTATTTACTCCTTAGATTTACTCTATCATTATTAATTATTATCATAGCGATGCCGCAGCTGCGCAGGTGGATAGGTACCTACTCAGAAATACTTAATTTGCCTCCAAGATTCATATATATATTTTATAAATTCAAATAAAATTGTTGCAGTGCCAGACGCCAGTCATAGCCAGAAATAAAATGTAATATTCCACTAATTATTTTATTTTAACAATTAATTAATCTTTATAGCACAAAACATGTACATATTGACATTAATTATTGAATTTCCAATGTTATGAATACCAGTTAACTACTATTTTATAATTTCATATATTTTATTGATCTTTCATTATTTTTAAACACACATAGTTATACATACATTTTAAATTACTTATAGCGGCCGTACACGGACTGCTCGAGCAGTTAACGGCTGAGCGACGTACACGGCCTGCTCGAGCGGTCGGTCGTTGACTGCTCGAGCTGTCTCTACAAACCGCGCAGTTGATGGCTTGAAGCGGTCGCGACGCCCGACGCGACGGCTCGAGCAGTTCAGTTCGTGTATGGCAGTGAATGATTGTCCATAGTTCATCGCGCGGCTTCAAGCAATCGGTCGCAACTGCTTGAAGCGGTCCGTGTACAGATTCATGAAATATTAATAATTCGCAGACACAAGCATGTCATGCAAAATGATTGTCTAGATTGTGCATAACATTCACTTCGTTTATTGTAATGGCAACACTCAATAAAAGCGCGTGCACTGGCGTGCACTCTGTTTGTTGATTGGTGTCAATCCAATTCAATATTTTTGATGGTGACCAATCCCAAGAATCCAAGCATACAGTGTCAAAATGTCGTCAAAGGTGTAGTCGTAGCAAATATTTTTGCGTTTAATTTATCGTTGTTCAGGCACTCGTGTTAAAGTATAAAAATAACTTTTTAAAGTTAAACGTATTTAAAACTGCGTATTTACTTTTACCAGGTAATTTTGTTAAATTACAAGCTTAAATTTGATTTCATTTCCTGTGACAGATGACCCCTGCAAAATGTTTTTTGTATTTGTAAATAAAAACAAAGCAGGGATATCAAAATACTTACAAGAACTGGTCTAATCTTTTTAGGTCGATGCAATTTTTTTCTTTTATTCTTATTGGAATGTCGAAACGGCGTTCATTACGAATTTTGTAGTTGAACTGTGACTTATGGAAGTGAGAGTTTTGCGATAAATTGTAAAATAATTTGTTTTGATTAGAAATGGGCGATGAATTGGACCCCTGTGAGTGCCTTTGGAACCATGAGTTGGCAATGCGACGCCTCATCTCTCTGGTAAGACGACTTATCTCCTGACCTTGTAACATTAATCAGCTTTGTGAAATTAAATGCTTTAATAAATGTGGTCAAACGTAATCTATTAGTGCACGTCATGTCATGTTTAAGCACTTAATTTTTTTCTAGTAAATTTCTATTTATGAGTAGAATGCAAAGCTTCTATTTTAAGTTAATGTAATATGGTGTAGGACAAATGAATTATTTTCCTGTATTGAAGTTTATTTCAATCATTTAGTTGTAGCAAATAACACAGCCTTATCCTTATCAATATGTGCCGTTTTACACAATCATTACATACTATGGTGTACTAGCAGATCCAATGATGTAATGTCAGACTAGCTGCGTCCTGTAGTTTCACATGTATTTATTGGTTTTTCCTTTTATCCTAATTCCTGTGGGAATATCAGCATATAAAGTAGCTTAAGTTAGTCCTTATTACATCAGCTATGTGACAGTGAAAGTCCCATCACAAAAAACGAAACAATTTGTACCTAAAACATGTTTATTTTAATAATTGTAATATAAGATAGATACTCCAATTTTATTATTGGTATACATTTATCCATATCCATTTGAAATAAAAAATATTTCTTGTGTAATAACTGTGTGTGTAATCATATATAGTTTTAATCATGCTTCATTAAGGCTGCAGTCTAGCAAAATTGCGTTTTCAACAAGTTATTTGACAATTTTTTCCCGGCTAATGAAATGATAAACTGAATTTTTTTTTCTTGTTTATCAATTAGTGTTATATACGCAATGCGCGTGAATTTTTTCACATTTATAAAGTTACTTTATGTTACCTTAATCAGGCCTTCAAGATAAGTCTATTTCCCCCAAAGACATTTCGAGCTAAGTTTGTGCACTCACTACGTTGCAACCGATTACAATTTACACAATCTGATCAGCGCATTATTATCCTTATATAGTCGTTATTAAAAACTGCTGAACACAATTGCCGAAAAACTTATGATTTTCTTAATTAGAACGTTATAAATTCATTAAATTTCCCATTTTTTGCCTTACAAAATCTATTGATAAATACTGCTAAAAGTTATTTTTTCCATTAATTTATTCGAGTTGGTTGAAGACCAATGAGTATTAATCCTTTAAAAAAATTTTTTTTTGAATTTTGATAATTCTTTAAATATTAAAAAAATATTTAAAATAATTAGGAAAAATCCTAGCGAATTTCTTTAGTCGCGCTCCTTGGGCCGGAGCGTTCTGACGTGTGCTCTACGCTCGATTTTCCTTCATACCGAAGTGAAAGTTGCTCTACTTCATTAAATTTAATATTTTTGTTAATTAATTATTTTTATCTTAGTTTTGTGCAAATATTCGTATTTTTAAACATTTGATTTCGATATGGAAAATAAACGAAAAAAATACGCGTGTAATACTAGAAAAAAAATTATCTTCGAACATAAAGTTAATGAAACCAAATAGATTTCAAAGGTGATTGGCAACAATTTCTTTATTTTACGGGGTGTCAGTACAGGAATGTATATTTCTTTAAAACTAAATAAAGTAAGCTCATAAATTTTCTTATAATATAATTTTTTTGAAGTTCCAAAAATGTTTATTTTTTGTTTGAGAAATACGAAATATAATATAAACTTGTATTGAGAACTTGAACTTCCCAAGTTCATCCGGGGAAATCCCCATACGGGGAAAATGATTTGTTTACTCCAAAATTGATCCGAGGTGTTTTAATTTTTTTCTTCTAGTCATTTTCAACGTAGCGGCATGTTGTTTGATTATTAATTTTGTAACTTAAATACAGGATGTTGGTTTTATATTCTGATCTTACAGACGCGCTGACAAATTTAGTCCGCCATTTCTAGTTTAGTCTACCAACTCTAAGTACCAATATTAAAACGAATGGATTATCATCACATCATCAAAACTCAGATGTAATGGAAGATCACAATAACATAGAAAATTCAGTGGGTGTTGAGAACTAAACAAACAGAAGTAACAGAGACGCGAAGAATAAAAAAAGAGGATGAAAACGATAATTCGTTGATGCTTTCCCTTTTCGACGTATTGTTAGGGTACATCACCAATCTGCAAAAAACAAAACTGATGATTCCCAATTGCTGATTAAAAATGAAAAACAAATAATCGACAACAGTGGTGAAAATTTGCTGATCATAATGAAACATCCTTCAGTGATAGCAGATTTACTCATTTCAAATGTATCGGTGAACAGCGTAAAGGAGAGGAGGACAGGAAAACATTATGAATGTGGATGGTGGATTGTATACAGGGTGTAATCGATAAGTATGTGCAGGCGATTATGACGTTATTATTGCAGGTATCAAAAAACTTAAAACTGATATCGAAATTACTTTACCTAATGAGCAAAATGACAATAATAACTTTTTAAAAGTATAACGAGAAATATCTAAAAAATTTACTTTATACTTATAAATACACTCCCATATCAAAAAGGGAAAATGGGACTAGTAGAAGTTAAATGTCTAATTCCGGCAAAAGACATGAATGCGGAAGATGCGGTTAAAAAAAAATTTAATATTTGAAATACAATGCAAAAAATAACACTTTTGTCATAGATAAGAATCATGACTATTTTTTCTAAATTCAGGGACAACTAAACGTTGCAGAAGCAGAAGTCTGCTTATTTGCTGTTTGGACTGGAGTGAATAATTCGTTAAAAATAGAATATATAAAAAAGTGTGTAACGTTTAGGCAAAATAAAATGATGGACCATTATCAAGATTTTACATAAATTGCCTACTGTCAGAATTGATTGATTCGAGACTTCAGCATTCGATGCCCATCAAGGACCCATCCCATATCATTCAAGCGATTGAAAAAAAAGAGATAAATCCAGTGCAACCGATAAAGCATCAGAATGCTAGCAAAAGATTTATTAGGTTTATCAATATAAATCTATATATTACACATAATATAATAAATCTGTAGAAGACGCGAAGACTGACATCCGCGCGGACGGAGTCGCGGGCGGAAGCTAGTCAGAAATAAATATCTTTTGTTTTCATTTAACACAAACATTACATTTTTTTTATTATATACATAATTTGTTTATCCGTTTTATTAGTTAAACTGAACAACTTTCACTAAGAAACTTAGGTCGAAAAAAATGTATAGAGTTCTGCATTTTGTATGGAAAGCTTATTTTTTTTATATTTCGTCCAAATTTCTTTGTAAAAGTTGATCAGTTATATAAACATGAAGTTGAAGATATCAATAGAAAGTATTCGCAAATTTTGTGTACCTACTGATAAAAAAAAATCACCCGGTGTAATTTTCACGAAAATTGTTTCAAATTGTCATTTTTGGTACTTATTACGAATATTAAATTATGCATACGAATGATTTAATTTTTAAAAATTAAGTGGAGCAACTTTCCCTTAGTACATTTGTATTATTTACATATAGGATGACAGGATGCATTTGTTTGCACTACTAGACCAAGCCCTTAATTGATCAGTCATGCCTGTACAAATGATGGTTTTGATTACATTGACATTTTTTGTACTATTGCAACTTTAACAATTCACAATTTATTAATGTATATATGTAATCAGTTATTTACCTTTGTTTTACATTGCTTAATATAAAGGTTTTCATTTATGTGGAACATCTATTTAAAAATAAATATGACACCATTTATTACTCTTGAAAACAAACTAGTGACCTTCCCCAACTTGGCACATTTACAGTTTACACAAAATGCAAAATTGTATTCTCACAAATCTGATTATACCTAGTTCAGTTGTATAATTTATTCCTATCAAAATACCTTGTATTCATCTTTGATATTATCCTTTAAAACACAAATAATTTTAGCTATGTAGATTAAAGTTTCATTATTAATAATTCTTACTTTATTTATACTATATTTCTATTCTACATGTCACTTAAAGGCCAGCAAGTACGATCATCAATCTATTGTTTATGTTTGTAACCACTTAACATCAGGTGGGCCACACACCTTAACTTACTGCCACAGCAATTGCCATGAAAAAAAGAAATAAAACAACTATAACCATGTGTTTCCCTAGCTCCGACAGGGCCAATCATACTGCACAGATGGGGAGTGCCTCGAGCAACTGCCAGGTCTGCCGCAGCCAGAATCAGCGAGCAACAGCTTCCTCGTCATGTTCTTGATGATGGCTCTCGCGCTCGCGATGTATATGATACGCCCGAGACGCAACCAGATACAGGACGCTGCGAAGCCTTCGTCCAGCTCTCATGTGAGTTAAAGAACCTGGCTGTTTATGTAGTTACCATAATATATGTATTGTTGTAGCTTTAAAACCGCTGTTTTAAGATATTTATTTGACAAATAAAATATAAATATATTGTCCTGTTGGTCATAGTACAATGTTCTATAGCTCTAAACATTGTAATCTGACATAGACAACCTGATAAATAGATGACAAAAGCAATTTTTCATTTCAAACCAGTCCTGAGATTGATAAATTCAAAAGCGGGACGATCAATCAGTTAATACATTTTATCCTGTACCTACATCACTATCATGGTATTGCTGTAATGATTCATAATAGGTTATCAACAACCTAGAACATTGCAAACATGTAATGTATTATGTTTTATAAATGTATGAAACCTGTAGTTAAATAAAACATGGTTATTTGTTATCACTAAAACATTTCAAGTGGTATGGTATGACCATTTAAAACAAATGATAAATACATTAATTATACTAGAACTGACCGCAAATTATTATTCACTTTGTAATTAGCATAAATTACATGTACTGCATATAATCCCTGAATTTTTAGTGTTGGTAACTTTTTTCCATACCACACTATAATATCTAGATCAACTTAAAAGGATTGGAGTATCGAAAAGTTATTAAAAGTAATACTTTAATAGTTTGTTTAAGACCTAATGTAAAGGAAAGAAAGAAATAATTTTGAATTTTTTGTATACTATATAGAAAGTATACATGAAGCCCTATTTGTGTAGTAGCGCACGTAAAAGAATCCGTGCTGTAACTGCGAATCAATTTAATATGCTACAGCCACAGATCACAGAAACTATGGCTACAGCAGACAGCACCACAAAATTCGCCCAATAATTTTAGTAGAACACTTTTCGATCGAAAAGATTTAACAAAAGTAATTAATTGAGAACAATTCCGAAATTGTTAATGATTCAATCGCGTCAACTCTAGAAATCATACCCAAGAATTAATATCAAATATCATAAATATCCTTGGGATCAGAAACTTCCTTTCGGACCGTCTTTTCTGAATACTAGAGTATGCATACGTTTTTTTTATCTATGTCACAGATCAAGCTTTGTTTTAAGGTCTGTAATAGGCAATAGCATAGATTTCATAGTCCAACAGCTGTGAATAAAACAAAAATAACAGACACGAGTCGCGATATTTATAAACAGGAAGTGTTTGTTGCATTTTTTACGTGATCGCCTTGCCAACATCACAACAAAGCACGCACCACTTTCTGTTAGCAATTCATTTGCATAATGACACTTTTATTATTTACTAGTTATGCCCCGCGGTTTTACCTGCACTGCTTTACTCCTATTGGACTTAGACTAACGCTCTTATTGTGATGATATATCCTCGATACAAAATGGTTAAATATGTTTTCTAACACTGAAGTTCTTTTTCAAATTGAACGCGTATTTACTGAGTTTACCCAAACAAACAATTTTCAGCTGTATAACATCAGGATACATTTTTGTGCAGTACCGTTATAGATTATAATAAAATAAATTAGATATATGTAACATTTTACATAATACGACATTGAAACAAGTGAAGTTGAATAACAAATAATAATTATTCTTTTGTATTGTTGTATATGGCAGATGGCTCTCACCTTGAACTTATTTCATTACGTGACCTTGTTAAGTTGTTAATTGATTTGTATTCCGATTTCCTTTTACCTTCTGATATGATATAATCCTTCCATCCATTGTTTTTATCGATTGTTTCTTATCAGTAGGGTTTGTTTTTTTTTAATATTTCTTATAATATAAATATTAAAATTTGTATGTTTGTCACTCAATCACGCAAAACAACTGAACAGATTTTAAATCTAGGCAGAAGAGATTATACAGAAAAACCAATACGCTGTTTACGCTGTGTAGTAACTGTTGAGGGTAGTTTCGTCTGTGAATACACAGACGAAAATACAGGCATGCTAAAAATAATGGAAGCCTTAGGACGTATGTTGGCGTCCATCCGAATATATAAAATATTTGAAAATTCTCTAATACAAATAATAAAGCTTATTACTAAGTAATATCATCCAGAGACACAAAAAAGAAAGTCCTGTCATAAAAAATAGAACTAACCTGAATAGACCATGTAATAAATAAAATGTTAGAATGTTCGATGCGAATGCCTTCATTGTAAAACACAATTTCATGGTTATATGCATATTAATTAATAATTTACACGAAAGTATCGATAAAACATAAAACGTGCTAATTGTTTCTGTAATTTTCCTTGCAAAGATAGTTAGGTAGAAGTTAGAGATATTTTTTTATACGTGACGCACCTAGACCTGAATTGAAATTGTGTTGCTAACTTTGAAAATATTCGTTTCACACCCCATCAATATTTATTACATTTTAAAAAGAAACATTTTTTCCAGGACCGCGATGGAGCGCCACCAACACCGCCCCGAATTTAATCTCTATTGACAACACAGGTTCGTCAAGCCAACAAAATTCGAATATGTATTATGATATAAATATATAATAGCGACCGCTTAGAGTTCGACTTATAAACAATAATTATATTGTATTAAGTATAAGTTAATATAAGTGTTACAAAAACTTCGACTAGTACTAATTACTGAGGATAACATCTTGCCTTTATTGAATTTTAAAATATTTTAACTATCATTCCATATTGTTTTATATCTATCATGCTTTGAAGTCACAAAATTAACTTGTAATTGGTGCTATAATTTATTGAGAATTTGGTCGGAAATGACAAATTTTTAACAGAAACGGCTGTTAATTAATGTTCGACCAATTTACAATCACAATGATGAAAACATCACAAAGACATTGTTAATATTTAGATCTGATCACTTTGGTCACAACTCCATTTAATTTTTAACTTTAGTTTGTGCACTTTTTTTGCTTGATTTGCACTTTTAAATGTTCGAATACATAAACCGGCTACTCACCTACCTGCAGCAGGGGCAATATTGGAATAGCACCCTTAATTGTGATGTGTATAGGCAAGCAGGGGCAATTTAGAGAAAAACTGAAATTGCCTCGACTGCCGCCGTGCAAGCGAGATTGTTCCAATGTTGCCCTTGCGGCAAGTACGTGAGTAGCCCGCTTTACTGTAATTACCAATGCAAACAGTTTGAAGGTATTTTCAGACTTGTGATATTCCATTAGATTGTAGTCATGTCTCACGGGATTGGGTTTAGTTCTATATCATTTATTATTATATTATTATGACATTATACACTATTGATTTCGCAATTATTATTTGAGATTGTATTAATTATTCAGAGAAATAAAAAAGTTAAATAACATTATTGTTTTATTTTATTTCTAGGCTGCTATAGAAAATATGAATTTTTTAAAGAAAACTACACAATGTATTAAAATATAAATTTATATTTACATACTTAGTCAAAATCTTGTGTACTTCGAAAGATTTCCCTAAGGAGAATCATGTATTATTTACTTTTTGTAAGTATTATTTATTGAACATTTTGAAAGAAAAAGAAACCTGATATTCTGAAATAACTATTTCACATTGTGAATTTTAGAAAAACATTATTGCTTGCTATGCTTATTTTTTCCTTAATTATGAACTATAGCTAGCTAAATATTTAATATTTAACGTCAGACTCATACAGTACATTTGACCGTACATTTAAAAATATCTCTGCTGGCGATACAAAAATAAATGTCATTTACAACAGAATTTTGACGAACCACCTCTCACGGGGAGGTGGTGGTCTCTAATCATGAATCCTGAATTCTGTCCACTTCACTCTTAACCTTTTTCAAAAGACTACTTATTTTCTTATACTTACCCACTGAGTTCGGAAGGTTCTCGAACTGAATGACGTCACAAATGTCTTTGGCGAACTTGTCGTCACTTGGCAGTTTCATGTATGGCGATACAATGTTCATAACTGGTGTACCGTATTCAGTAGTTTTCACGATACCAGTTCTCGTGTCAGGAGTTTTAGGGGCTTCTGTCTCATTAGCAGGTTTCTTTTCAACTACTGGTCCAGTAACAACTTCCTTTTCTACTATTTGCTCAGTAACATCTTTCTTTTGAACTTCCGAGTCATTGGGAGCTTTCTTTTCAACCTCTGGCTCATTAGGAGCTTTCTTTTCAACTTCTGTTTCATTAACAACTTTCTTTTGGACTTCTGACTCATTAGGAGCTTGCTTTTCAACTTCTGTCTCAATAACAACTTTTTCTTTACCTTCTGACTCATTTACAACGTTCTCTTTATCTTCTAACTCATTAACAACTTTCTTTTCAACTCCTGTCTCATCAACTAGTTTCTTTTCATCTTTCGAGGTTTCATCTTGTTTTGTTTCTTCATTAACATTCTGAGTAACTTTACTAATAGCTTCTTGATTTTCGATAATGCCAACAAATTCAACTTCAGACATATCTCCGGAAAGGTCAACTTCTTTCACATCTGTGTCTGTGCTCGAGTCCATGGCGATTTCAGAGTATTTTATTGCGTCTAACAGTTGACGCTTTTTAGCCTCTAGGTCGTCTATCGTTGGACTATTTCGTCCACTACTTAGTATTGATACCTCCTAAAATAAGACAGGAAATTTATAAAATAAAGTTTTACAAAACGATACAACTACATTGTCGATTTTAACTTCGTTTTGACAGAGATAGACTAGATATTTTGTCGTTATTATGGAAAATGTAAAAAATAATTTGAATTGACGTAATTCATTTGAAAGTCACGTAAAATTGATCCTGAAAACATAATTCTATACCAAAAAGGTGATAGACGCAATTATCTTTCACTTTTACTAGTAACAAATATGTTTATCACAATTCATGCAAACTTGGCTCAAATCAAAATAAATAAACTCACGTCATCATCATCATCAATCGTGATCAAATCGTCCTCCGGCACAGGTATATCCGTCACTTGTACTATTTCAATGTCGCTTTGCGATTTGTCAGATTCTGTGTCCTTATCTTCAATCTGAATGGTGGTAATGGGTTTGGGAGATTCGGGGGGAGGGGAAGATGGCGGCGGGGGGAGGGGAGGGGGCTCGTCGTCGGGGAGGGGAGGTACGGACGGGAACGCTGTGCTTTCTGTAAGTATATAAAATTTAGGAAAAGAAATTGCATTTCATACTTGCTAGTGATAAAAAATAAATTACAATAATGATAACAGTACTTATTAATTTTTTTTATATTGATGAAATTTTTTCGAAATACTTGTAATTTTTCCATAAACCATTGATGAAATTTTTTCAACTTTTTTTATTTTTTCATAATAAAAAATAAATGAATTTCGGAGTTTAGATAACCTATAAAATCAAATGCACAAAAAATACCATCTCCACTATCCAATTCCATTTCTGCTTGACCCTCCTGTATTGAATTATTATTTGACGAAGGGAAGAACGTTAGTTTTTTCCGCTTATACGCCTTCATGGCGTTGGGCGCTAACATTTGTAACATCACCATTTTGCTGTCCTGGTCTGACATTGGCGGAAAGCCGTACAGATGACCTTCCTGAAAAAATAATATTTTTGTAAATAAATAATCCAATCAAGTAACTATGTATAAATAAAAAGTAATTATAGATTTTTTGAATACATGTCTTTTGAAAAATTTCATTAGTGATTGTTGAATTTAAGATAAAAAAATAACACAATTGTTTTTTATTTTTTTTGTGTGTTTTAAACATAATTCAGATGTCAAATTCAATTGAAATAAAAAAAGAAACATTTTATATGCAATATAAGATAACATACCTCTTTGTATCTTGAACTAGCTGGCACATTGAATCCTGGGAAGTCTAGAATTTTCTTAATATCAAACTTGTCCTTACATCCCGGCTCACACACCTCACCTTCCTCTTCATCAGGATCTTGAATGGCGCGTCCCTAGAAATATTTTCATATATGTACTTTAATATATTGTTGATTTCAAAACTTAATTTTTGAGTTCAAAATATGTGGAGGAATTTATTCAGAAAAAATTTTTATATAAAAAATTAGAGGAATTACCTACTTATATTAATAACTCAGGCCCCGGAATCACAGACACAATAGAAAATCTATTGTGTCGTGGGCCGATCGGGCCGTTCGGGGCTCAATGGGTTAAAAGTAGACATAAAATATTATGTGGAGGGATTTGATACATATACGCATGTTTATGTGCAAATTCAAACTTGTAATAATGATTTCAGTTATAATGAACACTGGCTATGCCTAGCAAGGGAGCCAGAGCCTCATATTCAATATTGTACAATCCAAAGGTGAATAAAGATTTATTTTATTATTTATAAGCTATTGCATAGCTTCTATCGCGGGCCTTGAGCGCGGGGACCGAATCGAGAAATTACGTAACGAAAAAACCTCACGCTCCCCACTCCGACGGACTCGGAGGTGTGGTTTGAAGGCATGCTATGCAATAGCTTTACCGCGGCAGTCCCAGAGTGCCACACGTCTTTTTTATTTAATTCTTTCACAGTTATAGAATTTTTAAAGACTAGTAAAAAAAACGAATTGGTAAAGCTGAGCAGTCAAAAAATAGTAATTGTAATAAGAAATAACTTAAAATATAAATCATAATAAACAACTCACAGTAGAATCAAACATAGTAATCCCAGAGTGAGAAATCCTTGCGTCCTCCAACCAACCTGGTGGGTAGCCTAACATCCTCATTCTATAGATATGCATTGGAATCTCATTTCGCTTCAAGCCAAGTGCATTCCGCAGCTGTCCAGATATCCTACCAGGTATCAAGTGTCCATATTTCTGCTCATCTTCTACATGATATCGCCTGTAAAGTTAAGTTTATATCAGTATTTGCTAATAAAAACTATTATTTATTTTCAATATTGATGCTTCAAAAATATAATTGATGTTGAATTTTCTTGTATACCCTCAAAATTTTACCTTTTATACTTATAAAAATCTAATAGCTCTATACTTTTAAGAAATCTACTATAATAGGTTAAAGAGGAAGCCAATATATAACATGAATAGAGATGCAAGAATTTATTCTCCAAAACTGAACTCGAAATTATTATACTATTTAATAAATAATCAACACTGAATTACCCAAGTTTCACACCAATATTCCTTCTATTTTCTGCTATTTTTGCATTGTTCCTTGGCAGTGTGCATTCTCTAAGTGGATGTGCGCCCTCACAATTGAAGCAGGTTGGTCCTCTTCTCAAAACTTGTGGAGCACTTTTCTCAGTTTCCGTTGTATTGGAAATTAGTTGAGATGCCTTATCAAGAAAATAGTGTAAATTTATAAATTTGAATGCCATAAAACCGAAAATAGTGAATGAGCTTTTGAAGATGTCTTAAGTATTTTTATTATTTTTTTATATTATAGATAATGACTTTATCAATGACTCTGCTGTTAACTCTTCTAAATTTAATAGTATAAGCTCAATATTTTCTTATAGGAGATACCTGTCTGTGAATATGGAAGTCATGATCTAATAAGAAATATATTTTGTCAAACAATAAATCTAGGTTTTAATAAATATTTAAAAGTGGCATGTGTGCTTTTTGCTTTACTTACTCTGCATAGTTATAATAAATTTTAACAGCATTTGAGCAATTAATTATGTTATTATTAATATACTCACCTGTTCATACATTGGTATGTCAATATTCATGTCTTGAGGGTCTGTGTCAACAAAAAACAAATTGTCCTCTGATGCTAGTACAGGTGGTTTCTCAACCTCTTCCTCACTAAAGTCCTCTGGCCATATATCTAACTCTACGTCCGTTTCATTACCATCAGAAAATGATTCCGTCTCATTTAACTTGATCATCTTTAGCATGAAGTCCTTCAACTTCTTCTTGTACACTTTCGCCATTGTTTTGTCTCTAAATCGTACACTTACTAATGGTATTCTGTTCTCACAACCAACGACGCCCAAGTCACTGTTAGATACAGATGCAGGGGAATCAATGTCAATATCTTCATTAAATATAATTGTCTTGCACATTTCAGGATTCTGTCCATCTTTAAAGGAGCCATTGAGTTTATTTTCGCTTGCATCAGTGGAGTTTTTATTCTCTAAATTATTTTTTAAACCGTCCGCTTCCGTTTTCCCTCCATTATTTGTGGTATCATTATTTATGTTTTTCTGATCAGTATCATGGGGCGAATCAATATCACTGATTTCGATAACCGAATCGCTCTCGTTTAAGGAGTTTTTAACACCCTCACTCACTTTATTTTGCTCAGTACATAATATCTTACATTCTTTACCCTCGTCGTCGGTACTCAAATCTTCATTATCCAATTCGTAAATTATATTGTTGACTCCAGTTTTTCTTTTCGCCATTGCCAATAATTTTCGACATAAATAATAACGGCTGTGTCTTTAAACAATGGAAATAAGTTTAATTTAATATTGTAAAAATTAAAATAAGTTTACAATATTATTATGATGACAATACGACATTGACAAATTTTGACATTGACAGAGCGTTGCTTTGATCACGCTTTGATTTCTTTTTTCTTAGTTGGATTATGGATCGGCTCCTAGGTATTTTATTTAAGTTACGATTATTGCTATTTGGGTTGTATTGTATTGATTTTGTGTTCTGTAAATGTTTAATATTGTCTTATTCTTATATTGTAATAAAATATTATCAGATTCTATCACACTCACTTTAATGAAGACAAAAATAAGAATAAAATGATGTGAAAGGTTTTTTTTTTATATTCTACTGACATTAGGTTTTTATTCTGTACACACATATGTCCAAAATATATGTCATTTATTGCCTACTGTCAAGCAAATTCATCGTTCAAGTTTCGTATAGGTAGGTTATGTTTTCAGATTAAATAATAATCATGTCTTTATTAAAACTCGTAAGATCTAATACAAAACATGTATTTGTTAAATATAATGACACTCAAGCTTGTATAGTTTCATGTAGAAAATTAAGTATTGTGCCATCCGTTTATGGTAAGTTACTAAAAGGAAGAATTTTGTTTTTAACAATTTTATTCATCAACAGTCTATTATTTAATTAAATATTAAAATTTTCAGATAAAGATAACCCAGCACCGAAGTTTTTTTCATCAGGCGTTCAAATTCTTTTAAAAAGATTAACAAGGCCTGATTTCGCTAAAGTATTCCGAAAAAGAACGAATGGCAATGTTCCTGTGCTGCGTACGCCTATATACAAGTTTCTAACGGACGAAGAATTAAATGTTGAGAGACAGAATGCCAATAAAAGCGCAGATCGATTATTGCAGATGCCTCCTGTGGTTAAGGTGACATTTTTGATGATGGAATGTTTGTTTGCAAACATTGAAATATAGAATTGTAGTGTGTATATAAAATAACATATCATACCCCTATATGCTGTTGTAAGAGTCTAAGAGTATTAAAAATATTTGTTGTTGTAGGTTCTTGAGCCATTTGAAGATGTTCTTGCAAAAGATCCTGCCTTAGTTGGATATGATAATAGCACATACATGTTCACAGATATCACTTTCGGTATTGATAATCAACACAGAATTATTATACAAAGGTTTGTAGAAAAATCTCTAGGTATATCGTAATAACTCAGGCCCCGGAACCACAGACACAATAGAAAATCTATTGTGTCGTGGACCGATCGGGCCGTTTGGGGCTCAATGGGTTAAGTTCTTTAAAAATGATCAAAATCACTGATCTGACATTTTCCAACATCCTGTCTTAAAAAAATTATGAAATACCATCGCATATTATTTTGGATATTATTGGAAGTGGAATATGTGAATGTAAATGAATTTTATAATATTGTCAATGTGCATTGACAATATTATAAAATTCATTTTTCATTCATTCACTATTATTATTTAAACTTCTCTTGAACAAATCTATTATTACATGACAGAAATAAACTAATTATAAATATATTTGATATCAAACTTGGTAAACATCTTATCTTTTCTTTCCACCTTATAGAATTTTAAGTCTTTTTATTTGTGTATAAAATTTTCATCAGGGACAATGCATTTCAGGAAACCAGATGGCACACTGGAAACTTGTGATCGAGACATCAAGAAGAGACTGAATCAGGTTATTATTCCTATAAATCTTCTCTATAATGCAACTCACATAAGCATCCACTGAAACAACTGAATAGAATTTATAAATATTTCAGGACAATTTCACACACGGCACGATCTGATCCCATACCAAGCTTTCGCTTGTGTTATGGAAACAAGATGGCTGATAAACATACATTATATACTTTTAAATAAATACTTATATAGATACCCATACACAGAGCAAACATCTATGTTCATCACACAAATATTTGCCCTGGGTGGGAATCAAACCCACAACCTCTGGCTTGGAAGGCAGGGCCACTACCAACCAAGCCAACTGGATAAATAAAAGAACTATTTATGTGTGACATGCAAAACTTTAAAGAAGTTCATTTAAGCATGTTTAAATGTAAAATAAATTATAGAAATTGTGGTCATCATTCCAATAACTCATTACTGTTTATTTTAAACTAAAAGATGAATTATATTTGCAGATATACTTTCCAATACCCGGCCGTAAAATACGAGAGCCAAAGGTGTTTTCGGAACAAGATAAATTCGACAGTCTCTTGGAAAGAGAGAAATATGAATATATATTGGACAGAGCATGTGTGCAATATGAACCAGATGAGAGGAAATATCAAGAGATTACTAGCATTACGTATCAGCATGTCAATATGAATAGCAAGTTTGATTTATTGAGGTAAATCACAGTATTTGCTTTATAAATGCAAATATATTGATTTATTATTATTTATTATTATTATTAGTATCTATGAATTTTCGTGATTACAGAGAGTATTGACCTAATCTCCTAGATTTGCTTTGCTTTTTTAGTAAATTAATTTTAACTTTTTTTTTACCTAAAATGTGTATGTAATACATTTAAAGAATATAGTGATTTTTCTAAAAAATAATTTTTTTTTCCAATTTGAAGTCATTATCCAAACTACCCACTTACTTTATTTAATTTGCACTGAACATATAAAAATGAATTGTCTACAATCCATATTGCATACCTGTTTTTAATGCATAATTTTTATATTGTCAGATCAACCCGCCATTTCGGTCCACTTACCTTCTACCTCACCTGGCATCACAGTATGGACAATTTAATGCTAGAATTGGTACAAAACGCGGCAATTCGTGAGGCAGTGTTACTGATTTCATTGCGACACGCCATACATGCTGACGTTTCTAACGGGGAGGAGAGTAATGCTCTGGTTTCCGAGGTAATTTAAATTCAATAATAATTCAAAGCTAGGTAGACAGTAAATATGGCATTGTAGAAAGTAGAGATAAAGTACGATTCAAAGTTAATGGCGGCTCGGAACATCGTACGATCCGATGCGCAAAAAACAATTTTAGGTATTAGCGGGATCAAGAAGCTTATATCTAATACACTTGCCAAGTTAGGTGTGAAAGGGATAAAAAAACATACAGGCGTCATTCAACGTCATATTTTCTTGTTACAATTTAATGGTCATAGTGCAATCTCCAGTGTATTAGATATAAGCTTCTTGAGCGGGACATTAAGAGACCTGTGCGCACCCGCAATCGCACCTGCATCTAACTTCCGAACCGCCATTGAGTTTGAATCGAACTGTACTAATATTAATTTTAAAGCATTTTTTATAATCACAATTTAATATTTGAAAAAACTTTCTTTCAGATCATACCAAAACCTGTTCAACTCACCAAGCCAGAAATACTTACTGAAGAGGATATTAAACTAGATACCAAATGCACTGATATTGTGGATAAATATATCAAAGATTCATCTGCAATGAAGAGTCAGCAGGCATTGGCTTTGCAAGGCTTTAGAGAGTACTACCAGCAAATGGTTGACCTTAGTAGGGGTCTAAAGAAAGCCCATGGAACAGCTTAAATTATCGTATTTGTATATAGAATTAATTAATAAATGTTTAGATTAAGAAGTGGATTTTTATTGAATAACCACTGAATAACCTATTTAAATTAAACAATTATTTGCAAAAGACATTTTAATATTTTTAGTAAAGATCCGTTTGGATTTATTAAAAGGCAACGAAAAAGTTTTGATGAAATACACAACATATGTCATAGGATCATTAAAAAAATTAAGTCAACATCGAGTTTTTTTAATCACACTGTCATGTTTTGAAAATGCCATTTTATCGTAAACCGCGAAATTTTACACCTTTATTAATAGCGGCTGAGAAAAAAGCTGTTAAAAATGGACGACATCATGCAATTTTTACGTCTCGATTTGATAAGTACGTTGGCGATTGGAAGGAGGATTTAAAAGAAGGTAAGTAGGTACCTGTAAACTATATTATTGTAAACACTGTTTAGAATTGAACGCATTATTTTTCGTTAGTATAGAATCTCAAAACTCAATACAATTAC
Organism: Colias philodice; assembly: GCF_061535455.1. NCBI lineage: Eukaryota > Metazoa > Arthropoda > Insecta > Lepidoptera > Pieridae > Colias > Colias philodice. Next base: position 10,478,410 of record NC_143094.1, on the reverse strand, counting down.
CTAATTATTTACATAATTTTTATTTGCACATGGGGTTACATCTACTGGATGAGTTACTGTCGAATTTAAATTATTTTAAATGAGCTTGAGTAGTTTTTCGTAAACACTTTTTTCAGCTTTTCTCGGAAGTAAGAACCTGTCTTTCGAAAATTCGTAAGTTTGTATAATAACAACAATTTTTTTTAAGTAGAATGGCTATTGCTCAATGCCGAACCTTTTTTATTAAAAAGTACTTAAGATTTGCTATATTTTATAGGGAAAGGTGTATTCGTAACCTGTACCGGAAAATTGTATGAAGGCGACTGGTATAAGGGCTTCCGGTAAGACAGACATATTTAATTTCTTTATATTAATATCTCAAGACTAAACAACTAAAAATCGTAATATCCATAGGCATGGGTTTGGAGCTCTGAGTAAAAAACTTCCAAATGGGACTTACAAACTCGAGTACAGAGGAGAGTGGGTGAGAGGTAAGCCAGAGGGCGCTGGTTGGCGATATTATGAGAATGGAGATGTCTATTTTGGTTTCTGGAAAAAAGGCTTTAGACATGACTACGGCAAAATGTGGTATGCAAATGGAACATTTTACGTTGGCTATTGGAATATGAATAAGAGGGAGGGTCTTGGAATGTTTGTACAAGGTACTCATTAGGCTGTTTGGAAGTGAGAACCGAACTTTTGTAGGTATTGTTTTAAACGAACTTGAAACGAAAAGTATTTTTGTAGAGAATGGCAATCGTTACGAAGGTAATTGGGAAAATGATACGAAGAATGGTATCGGAAGATTCTACCACCTGCACACGGGTCAACTGCAAGAAGGCTGTTGGCAACATGATATTTGTGTTATGTCCAAGATATCTGATATTGAAATACGACAATTTTGTGATTACCCTACTGAATATGCTATACCTTATGTAAGTTTTTGATATTTGAATGTTATATTTAAAATTTTAAAGCTTCTGAGTACTTAGGCAGTAGAATTTTTTCTTCCCTGTCTTTAGAGCAGTGAATTGAACGAATTTTTGCAGGTGTTTAGAGTCTCCAAACCCCGATTAATTTAATTAAACTGTAATTACAGGATTCTTTACAAGATTCGAGACGGATCCTGGAAGAAAGCCAATTTTGGTTAGAACAAAGGCTGGGCGTTATAAAAAAACCACTGAAAGATTGTATTGATCAGATGTAATGTATTTCGGAACTTTTACCAGATCATTAATTTTAATAATCGTACAAATTCTTACAGATATATTATACAATGTAAATTTTAATAAATTCTTAAATTAAACTCACGACAGGTTTTTACTGTCATTTGTATATCACAGCATATTTCAATAATAACACTACTTAAGTATCCCTTTTGAACCAAAATTACTATTTTAATCGGTTTATGTTTAGTGTTAGGTACCCAAAATTAAGTAAAAGATGTATTGACTATGAATTATGATTGCTCTTAATTCATAAGTAGATAGTTATCTTGCAGAAGGTACTTTTAATGTCAGGCCCCTTTTTACCATGATCGGTGTTTGGGCATTCTAACAATATTAATAAAATAAATATTGTATGTTGTACAATGTATTGGGCTTCAAAAACAAACTGAAGTCCCATTTGCTCTGCTTGCAAAAAGGTTCTGAGGTCGGGGCTCCAAACACGTGACTCGGTACGGCTCTGGTGATAATTCTATTTGTTGTTTATTAATTACATATATGATGTATCGCGTATTGTATCTTCTTTTAGAATGTTTTATTGTCTGTTATGTAATTCTTTATAATCTTCTTATATATAAAATTCTCGTGTCACAATGTTAGTCTGCATACTCCTCCGAAACGGGTGGACCGATTCTCATGAAATTTTCTGTGCATATCGGGTAAGTCTGAGAATCGGCCAACATCTATTTTTCATATGTACCACGGGCGAAGCCGGGGCGGACCGCTAGTATATATATAAAATTCTCGTGTCACAATGTTAGTCTGCATACTCCTCCGAAACGGGTGGACCGATTCTCATGAAATTTTCTGTGCATATCGGGTAAGTCTGAGAATCGGCCAACATCTATTTTTCATATGTACCACGGGCGAAGCCGGGGCGGACCGCTAGTATATATATATATATATATATATATGTTTCCTATCTACTATATTATATTCCTATATATTATATTATTGCTTTTATTTTATTTATTATTTTATATATTTTTTTTTCATAATATGTACACTGCCACTGTCAGGATGTCAATGTGGTGTCCACTGAAAATCAGTGGAGAATCTAAGTGTCTTGTCCTTAGATTCTCAAACCACTGAGTGGATATTATCCATTTTGTGCCGTTGTAACTAGTTATAAGTTAATTTTATTTTATTTCTTTTTTATGTATTAATGTGCATCGGTACAAATAAATGTATTTTCTTTCTTTCTTTCTTTCTAAATATATTATTGAAGGTAGGTCGTCACTCCATAAAATAATAATTACTTATATATAAATAATTACTTCTACATTTACAAAGCTTTGTACTAAATTTATATTACTCGATTTTAATCGTCACAATGGTCACAGGACGTGTTCATAACTTTCATTGGAATATGTCGTTAATTTACATAATAAAGCAATCGTGCCTACAGAATATTAAATATTGTTCTATGACGTCAGGGAGGTCCTGTTTAGCATACATAATACCTAATCATTATATGTATATACCTCCTAGAAATTACAAATTATAGAACCACACAAGATTGACTTTTTAATAAATTGTTTGAGATTACATTTTTAACTTTAAGCATTTTAATTAAGTACTTATATTGATTGATATTTGTCATTACTGGCCATTTTAAATTGATTCTCAATTAACGTATTACTCTGTCTACACACATAATATAAAGAAGACTTATTTCCTCAAGTGCACATAATGCTTTTGTCTAACCAGATATCAAGCCTTTTTAATTAACGTCACATTTCTCTAAGATATCTTTAGAAGGGCTGAATTGGTTTTCATTGAATAATATAAAATTCAATATTACGAAAACCATGAATTAAAATACAAGTAATTAGTGATGCGTAGCAATATTATTCAAAAAATTATGATATTGCACTTCTATTTTGCTTTTACAATTTTCTAAAACTGTATAATAACGTCATGTTTTGTTATATCACATTGCAATATACATAATATTATATACCTATTATCATTTTTCAATAAATTTCTAGGAATATTTTGTTTAACAATAAATTAGTTACTAATGCCCAAGAGAATTAAATAATTATAATTAAAAATAGATACTTAAGAATAAATTTAAGTTAATAGTTATTCATCAAAGAATGATATTTCAAGTTAAATTCCCAATATTGTCCAACCCATAGGATACAATTTATTAAAATAAAATAGAGTTCATTAATTTCTCTTATGTGATTATACTTAGTACCTACCGGTAAATTAATCCTACATATATTCGTTTTGAGATATGAATACTGTAATTAATTTATGTCAATGATAACTGCTTATTTAAAATAAAATCTTATTAGTCGTAATTCTTCCATACACCAATTTACACATAATTAAATAGAGATTCAGTAAAAGTCCAAAAAAAGGAGAAGTAAAAAAGTTAAAATGGAAATCTAGTCATGTAAAACAGATAGAGTTAATTGGGTTTAAATCTTGTGCAGCAATACATTAGCACTTAAGTACCTAAGGTTCTGCATACTGCATCTACAATAACAATATAAAAATCCAAAATTCAATACAGTATCAAAACATTGCAATGATAAAATAAAACTAACAATCCCATAAAAATAAATAACCAGGCTCAGACAACCCGAGCCTGATCTAACAGCGACATATTATTCATACGCGAGTCATGGTCGCCCAATTCAATTTGTTCTTTAAGAAATTCCAGCTCTTTTATGCCCGAAGTGACAACTTCATACTTGTGTGTCGCCAGTGACATATAGAAATGTATTGCAAACGCTAAAAATATGATCATTACGGGTATCAAGAGAACGCAAGCTGACCAGGCGGCCGGCGGACTGAGATCGTAGAACTTCACCCAGCAAAGAATTGCTATTTCTACTAGGAACAAGATGAGGCCTAGGAGGGTCGAAAACGCCCACGCTATTTCTATATACCAGTGCAGCCTTTCGTGTGGAGATTCATGTACAAGTGATATGCTGTGAAGGTTCCCGATAGCTTCGATATTTGGTAAGATGCAGGTGCTGATCATGAGGGCCAGCATGTGCACAGCAACCAGCAATGTGGTACAAACTGTGAATGCTACCAACATACCAGCTGGAACATTTGTTGGTGTGTTCAATTGTACTTCCACCATGGCAACCTGTAAGAAAGAAACGTTTGTATAGAAGTCTATAAAAGTAACCCCTTAATTCTATGACTTTTACACTCACCGCGTCACAGTTTATAATATGTATAAGTTTACAAAAGAATTTATGGGAAACACAAAATCAACAAACCAATAAGTTATTTTTTAGAATGTTATCTCATACCACTTCCATTTGCTAAGAGCGAGCGCGCACGAGCAACTTTGTCTCCGCAACTATTTTGTCTCCGCAACTATTTTGTCTCTCCACCCATGGGCTAGTATGAAAGTGCGCGCACGTAGCGACGCAACTCCCCATACAAATTGATGGGAGAGACAAAATAGTTGCGGAGACAAAGTTGCTCGTGCGCGCTAGCTCTTATTCTGTACACATTTATTTTATAATTAATTAATTAACATATAATGAAGCATCCATACTAATATTATAAATGCGAAAGTAACTCTGTCTGTCTGTCTGTCTGTTACTCAATCACGCCTAAACTACTGAACCAATTTTCATGAAATTTGGTATGGAGATATTTTGATACCCGAGAACGGACATAGGCTACTTTTTATCCCGGGAAAATGACGCAATCCCGGAAATCCCACAGGAACGGGAACTATGCGGGTTTTTCTTTGACTGCGCGGGCGAAGCCGCGGGCGGAAAGCTAGTTGATTATAAAACAAAAACATACCATAGCAAATCCAGATAACAGTGCAGATGTTTTACTAGATGCCTTCAGTTTTGCTCGACTCAGCTGTAATTTCCTCCATGATAAATACGCTGGTGTGTGAAGAGCATCGTCTGACTGCATCGCTGGTTCGTTAGACATAACGCACTTGTGCTGCTAATAAGAATATAATATGTACTTTTAATAATATACGTAAATTTCACGATTATATTGCACTGAATAAATAAATAATACATTCTTCTGAATGAAATGTTTTGCATGACAAATCACAAAACAAACAATTCGCTTCAATATAACATGATAGATGACGAACAACATAAAATATCACTATGATATAGTTCTGTATTACTTGTGATGGATGAATATTGTAATAAATTAAAGTTGAAACCACAAAACACAAACAGACACCTTAAATACCACAATTATATGTTATTTATAAACAAACAAAGGATGATGATGTATGAATATTAATTGTTATGAGGAAATACACATATTAGTATAATTTTAGAGAAATGATATCTAAAACTGAAACTATAAGTAGGTTCTACAAATGAATGCATGAAACTAAAACTTGTATATTATTTGTGTTAAAATAAATATTTAATCCCCAAACATACTTTAATAATACAGTAATTTAACTTTAAATGTTATGTAAAAGGTATCAATAAATTTGGTTAAACTAAATGAAGTTGGTTAATATAATACTTATAAAGTCCTTTTTCGAAATATGAAATATAAGTTACGTAATAGTTTGTAAAGTCTATTTATCCGAAAGTAAAACAATGAATTTTTTATTTTCAAAATATTAAAAAAAAATTAAAATTCATCCAAATGGCTTTTCGTCAGAAGACTGGCTACCATCATAAAACATTATAAATATTAATACTTGAAAATTCTTGAAAAAATAAAAATGATTTAGCAAAAACAGGTACTACAAAGCAAATGAACAATGCCTATGCTAAGTAAAATGTACATATAATATTATAATACAATTAAATCTTCACCATTAATAAAGCTTTAATAAGGCTGTTTATGAACCTGAATGACTCCCCATTGCTTTAATAGTTCTAAAAAACTCACATTGAAAAGTGGAATTATTCTCCAATGTTCACTGCAAATCAATTTTTAACCTTTTTAAAGATACCTGTCACTTCTCTATAAAAATAAATAAAATACATTAAACCTATATAAATTTAAATGAATATTAATGATTCTTAAAAATTGAAATAATGAATGTAACTGGAGCCATTCTTTAAATATGTAATATGATTATCATGAAATACATTAATTATACTGATTAGATGTGAACAGTTACAGTACTCTTAATTAAAACGATTAATTGTGTACATACACAACGGAAAATATGTTGGCCAACGTTAGCAAATTAGTTTGAATTTAGGATATTTTAGTATCATACCTTGGTCAAATTTGGACACCAATTGTTAGAATGACTGTATCGACTGGGAGGATGCCCGTAGTGATAATTATTGCCGACAGTACTGGCTGACCAAACCGACATACCTACACAAGTGCACGATAGACCTTCAAGCCGACGAGGTCACTTGATATTACTACGTTTCCATACAAATACAAAATATGACAACTTTGTACAGTTCCGATAGTTTAACAGTTTCTTAACATAATTAGAACGGCTATCAAATTTGCAATATCACTACAGTTTGGAAAAGCTCAATAATATCTTTAATCAAATACACTTTTAGTTTCTACCATTCCATACACGATTCATCACCAAGCTTTATGTCAAAGTCAAGTCGTGAGTCGTGACATTTGACAGTTGACAAACGCGCATTATCGGCAGTGAAACGAACGCTTGTCACTGAGCTCAGAATACATTATAAAATTAAAAAATAGACCTAACTCCTATTCAATTTACAGATATATGCTTAAATTACGTTATTTATAAAATTACACCCATAAAGTATATAATATTACAGTAGTAATAGAGCGCGTGTATTGCACAAATTGCTTAATGCGCATCGTAGGCAGATGAGCTATAGATACTATATAGATGTGTGTGTGACAAATAAGGATGGGTATCAATTGCGTGCCGAGCTATCGATAAGATATGTAAATAAATATGTATAAAGTAAATTTTATGTTCAATATGTTAAGGAGAAATGTATGAATAAAGTATAAATATGTAATTTTAAATTTGTTTGCCAATTAGTGAATAAAGTGTATTTATACCATTTGAATATTTCTTGTATTAATTATAAGTACTTTAAAAAAATATGTTTCATTGGAATATCAGAAAAACGTGTGGATTTCTTAAATTTTAAAGTTAATAAAATAAAATATCGGGTTTAGTGCTATTTTTTTAATAATAAATCAAACAATAATAATAATGCTTTAAAAATCTTATATATAAAAATGAATCGCAAAATGTGTTGGTAAGCGCATAACTCGAGAACGGCTGAACCGATTTCGATAATTCTTTTTTTATTATATTCCTTGAAGTACGAGGATGGTTTTTATGTAGAGAAAACGTAAATATGTACCACGGGCGAAGCCGGGGCGGACCGCTAGTGTTCAATAAAAATAAGAAATAATTAATAATATAAAATGAAATAATAAATAATACAAATATTTTTTTAATTTAATTTTATCCATTCTATACATACAAAAATCTTCAAAATCAATTTAGCGGTCCATATATCGTAACATTACATACTTTACACTTACACTATAATACATTTGCAATTTGCATTCATAATATTAGAAAGTGCATCATACAAAACACACCACAAAATTTAATTTTAATGTTAAAAGAGTTTTAATTTTAAAGTTAAATAAATAATATTATGTTAAAATATAGTTCTTCTAGTAAACTATCGAGTACAGCGTTGGTCAAGTCACATCACTACGATCACGTGGCGGCAGTGTGGTGCGCGAAGGGTGCGCGAGCGAGCCTGCGCGTGTCCGCCTCCCACTTCCTCTTCACCCCCGCGATGCTAGATTTATTTTCATAAAAATAAGTACGATTATTGTACTTACCGACGAAATGTGATACTGGATTTCAATTTTGTGTTTTTTCTAGTATGTATCGTTCTTGCAGGAAGAAACTGCACATTTCACCATGTTTATTCGTAAATATGAAAAAAATCCCTAGAGAAACGCACTTCGATAGCACTCAACCACGACTACGAGCGCTCGTGGCGGGAACGTCGTGTTGTTCCCACCTGTGCCTATTGTTCCCACTTCGTTGTTCGCACTCTATAGGTAGTATATAAATACTCTAAGATTACACCCTTTAAACATTTTCCAACCAAAAAGTCATAAAACTAGCAATCATTACTATCTATATGAAATCTATTAAATATAAGATGTTATTATTTATACATAATTGCAACTATATAAAGCGCATAGATCTAACGTTACGAGCTAGCGCGCACCACGACTTTATGCAGCGTGATTATTTTATCGCAGAAATACAGCGTATGAGTTACTATGACAATGCGCGCACATGCGAATAAATAATCGCAGCGATTTTAAAATTGTGATTTGTCACATTTTGCTGCGATTGCTCGCGACGCGATTGTCGCGAAAATGAAATGCAGAATATGAAATTGTATGGTACCACGCGCACTGCGATCATAAAATCGCACACTCGGGCCCGGCCGGCACTTCACTTGTGTTTCGTCTGTCCAACAGTAAACATCATAGTGTTATAGGTATTGTTTGGTAAACATAAACTCAGTAATCTGTCAAAAGTTTGAATTTATTTATTTATTTATTTAACACTTTATTGTGCAAGAAACAAAATATACATAAAGGTTACAATAATAAAAAAGCACAAAGGGTGGCCTTTTGGCGGAATTTTCATTCTATAATAGCCAAAGAATTTTTTGGGATACATCCATATCAGAAATATATACCATACATGGAAGTTCATTGTATTTCTGATAAAAGAAACCTTTGACAATTTTATCTGCTGTAAAAGGATGAGTCTAATATTGACGAATTTTCTTTTTTTTTCTTCTTATCCTCCGAAGTAGTAAATAAAGACAAGCAACTTGTACGAAATCCATGATGAAAGTGAGTAATGATCACTATTAAATTATCGCTGTGCGCGCACCGTACTCTCTGCGATTTTCTACAGCGCGATATTGAAATCGTGTCGCAAAAATTAAAATCGTGGTGCGCGCTTGGCCTACAATATGAGTAAAGAAACGAATAATTGAGTATTATTTAAATATTTTCCTTTATAGAAATGTCGCGTAGCGTAATATTTATTATAATATGTTATCTGTTGAATTGGGTAACAAGGATCGTTGCCATTGCGCTCCGAGTATCCAAACATCCAAACACCAAAATGCCAGTCGCCATTCTGTTTTCGTAAACGAAAGAGACAGACGAAATTATCTTACTCACTTTTGTAACGGTATTGCGTCCGTACGGGAGTGTCCAAAAAAGTCGGGCGCTTGGTCGAATGAGAATGATAAGCCAGTTGTCTCATTACTGGATAATGTAGGTCGGCTAAGCTGTTTGTTTTGGTTTATTGTTAGAAAACCATAGTGGATTAATGAGTGCGAACTAGTAAGATTCCAGTGCTCTGTGAAATTTTGAGTACTGGAATTTTGAAGTACTGTGACAGGAGCAAATTGTAAACATTTGACTTGTGCTGTGGTTAAGTGGGTTTCCCGTTTGTTGTGTCACCATGGCTGAGGCTGCAGCTGCAACTACCAACAATCCAAATGCGGAAATTGTTCGCGGGCAGGTGTTTGAAGTTGGCCCTAGATATAAAAATCTTCAATATATCGGCGAGGGTGCTTACGGCATGGTTGTGTAAGTACATTTTGATAAACTTTCGTTATTATAAATAGAAACCTTAACTACAAAGTATCTGTTATCATTAATAAACCAAAAACACTTGCATAACTACAATAAAAACAATATTTCCTATAGAATCATATGATGATTCGATTGTACGTGTTATTAGACATTGAAATTGCTTTATGGTTAACTGATAAAGTGAAAGAAAACATATAGGTAGGTAAGTAAATTGATAAGTGCATATTACTCTGATTATAAACATTTCTATCAAATTATTGAAATAGTTATTCAAGCGTATACAAAAATGTAATTATAAATTTATTTAGAATACTATTTCATGCTTAGTATGCGTTTATTTACAACTTCATTAATTATTATACTCATTAAAGTAGTAGTTATAGTATTTTTTTGGGTTGGCTTTAGTTAACTGCCGCACGAATTTGTTGGAAATATTTATATTTTTAGTTAGCTAGGTAATGTAAGATTGTAATTCCAAAATATTATCGTTAGGAAACTTGTAGTTTTTTAGTTATTAATTTTTAAAGTTAATAATTTTTTGTGCGAAAAAAGTGCATTTATCCGTTTTGTTGTGCAAAAAAGCGGACCAAGACGTTCCATTTCACTGTACTGTGACTTTACGCTGCGGCCGGCGAGTGCCAAAAGCGAATTTAGGGCGATTCCTACTCAAACAAAAAAAAAATCTACGTAACTAGGTAGGTTAAAAAACGATTAAACTTTTATTTTTAATATCCAAATAGGTAGCGAGGAGCGAAGCGACGAGCGTGTTAGGTTAACTCTTGAACTGCCGCACGAGCCGAGCGAGCGAAGCGAGCGTGCCGCGGCAGCGGCCGGCGAGTGCCAGAAGCGACTTTAGGGCGATTCCCACTCAAACAAAAAAGACGTGTGGCACTCGGGGACTGCCGCGGCAAAGCTATTGCATAGCATGCCTTCAAGCCACACCTCCGTGCCCGTCGGAGTGGGGAGCGTGAGGTTTTTCGTTACGCAATTTCTGGATTCGGTCCCCGCGATAGAAGCTATGCAATAGCTTAAAAAAAAATCTACTTAGGTTAAAAAACTATTAAACTTTTACTTTTAGTATTCAAATAGGTAACGAGGAGCGAAGCGACGAGCGTATTAGGTTAACATTTGAACTGCCGCACGAGCCGAGCGAGCGAAGCGAGCGTGCCGCGGCAGCGGCCGGCGAGTGCCAGAAGCGACTTTAGGGCGATTCCCACTCAAATAAAAAAAACTACGTTTACTAACTTACGGTTTTCACAACTTGTTTGTATTTTATTTATGTATCGTAAAATTTTTGTTACACGAATTCCATACATTTTGAGGTTAGAATAGGAAAATTGATTTTTCTCCAAAACTATTGGTTTCCTAACTTTCCCCTTTTGGTGGGAGGGTCCCCCCCTCCTCCCCCCCACACACCCCCCACAAAAAACCTATAATACGTGCGGCAGTTCTCTAAAGAAACCCCATTTTTTTTTTGCATTTTTGTAATAAATAATGAGTTTTGGTTATTTGCTCATAGTAAAAATGTTCATGGAAACAATCTTATCATATTTTATGACTCACTTTAGGTGTGTTCTTAACTTTTTTTAGTATTAAAATGCATCATATCAGAATATATTTGTATCCGTGAATTAATAAGCGGTTGATGATTAACATGAATCTTATTTTTATTCCTAAGTAGTAATATAGTTAATTGTAAAAACAAAACTTTGTGTTTTTTAAACTGCATTAGAGATGGTGAGGTGGGTGGGATTATTGTAATTGTATGAATGCCCTTATTTGTAAATACATTTAATAAAATTTTATAAAGGTTTTTAAAAATTCATTCATTCCTATAATAATAATATAATATTCTGAAATATAATATGTCTACATAGCATTTTTTCTCACTGACAATAATACTAATACAATAAACCCTAATAGGATATATTATCAGCTTAAAAGTGAAAGTTGCATTTATTAGTCAACTATGCAATCATTTGTGATTCATTAGTTGAACCTACTTTATCTCCTTGTAATAAAAATAATGTTAATCTTGCAAATTGTTCAGTCATATATTATGTAGGTACATATATTCTTAACTGACTTATCAATATTTTATTTTATACACAAATACCTACTTGAAATAGTTTTTAAAGTGAAACTTTTATTACATCGTCTCAAACTTTTTGGTCTGTGTAGCGCATGTCGCGTGTATCGCGGCTGCCGAGTAGGTATACCTACTCGGCAGCCGACCGACACGCGACATGCGCTACACAAAGCAGTGTTTGGAACCGTTCGAACAGTTTCACTTTTACCGTGGTTTCATAAAACCACACAACATTTTTTTGATTAAGTTATGAACATAGAATTCATAGAAATTGAATAACTTTCTATGGTTATGAATCATTTAGCAACATGAATAATCTCATTGAATTGTTGGGAATTTGGAGATACATTTTATTGTTATTTAGATTTAAAACTGATAAAATATTAAAAAAAATCAGTTTAATTTAGACTATTGGAAAATAGTTTTTCTTTTGGTATTTTGGGACAATGGTTATAATATATTCAGGGCTTTTTCAGTGTTATAATGTACCGATAAATTATATGACCTATGTTTAGTTTAGATAACAATGTTGATGTTACTATTTTGAGATTCTTTTCACTTAGGCCTCAAAAGGATTCTTAGACTTTGTATTATATTCATCGCATGCCAACAACTTCTTTATTAAAGCATCTAATAGTTACTATAGTTTTGCCATTTGGTCCTAAAATTCCAAGCTATAAAAAATATTATTATGTAAATTTTTTTTCCTATGATGGCCTACAACTTAAATGTACATCTTAATATACTCGTGTCACAATGTTTGTCCTCAATGGACTCCTAAACCACTTAACCGATTATAATAAAATTCGCACACCATGCAGTTCGATCCAACTTGAGATACAGGATAGTTTAAACTAGGGATGTAACGATACCGATACCGATACCGATATATCGGCCGATATAATCGGCAAGCCGATATATCGGTATCGCCGATTATAAAACAACCGATACCGATATCAAACATTTCAAAAAACCGTGCCCAATGAACGATGCGGGAGGCCGCCCGCGCGTGCGCACTTTGTTTTATGAAAAAACTCTACCAATAGTAAACTTTTATTAGGAACTGATTGTATGTGTATAACTTAAAGTTTAATTGACTTTGCAAAATAATAATACTAAAATAAATGGTTTTCTTGTTTTTTGATTTGGTATTTTTATTTAAAAGAATACGATTTACAGTGGAGTCTCTGTTAAATGTTGGTAACTTTTATGCATAATTCACTATTTATTTTTCTACCAAGCCATCGATATCGGTATCGGTATCGGTATCGCCGATATTTTATTACAAATATCGGTATCGGTATCGTATCGGCAAAATCATGTATCGTTACGTCCCTAGTTTAAACATGTAGGTACCACGGGCGAAGCCGGGGCGGATTGCTAGTATATTATGTAATATTATAATCAAACAACTACGGGTTTACATAATTAGCATCATTAACCCATATTATTTGAGGGTTGAGTCCATAATCAACTACACTGGCTAAGTGTGGGTTGTCAGATGTCACAAGCCATCAAAATTTTGATCCTTGGACATGCCAGTTTCCTCATGTTGTTTTCTTTCACTGTTCCGAAAAGTGATTTTATTAGTATATCTAGATAATTTAAAAAATCAATATATTATGTAATCCTTGCATGCTGCTCCACAAACCGATGGCCCTCTGCCCAAAACTGCTGAATTTTTATGAGTTTGGAAGATTCTTTACCTTGTAGATTAGCATGTGTACTAGTTGTAGTCTATGCATATAAAAAAATAACGTGTGTGCAGAGCACACGTATCAGAAGTAAAACTTCTTTGGCAAGATTCAAAGATACCCATGACGTGACGGTATCGCCATGACGCGATCTTAAAATTTTACTTAGTCGTCGTTTAAAAAGTCGCGTTAGTTACTTTACAACACTGAATCTACTTGGAATCGCCTATCCGTTTATATTCATTTCTGGCATAATTAATTTTTTATATTAAGATTATTGCTAAAATGTTCAAAAATTCACCAAGAAATGCCAACCCGGACGGAGCCGAGTTGGTAACTAGTATACCAAATTACCTTGTAATAAGTCATATTTTAATAGTTAAGTATCATACATTACCATCGTACCTACAGATGTAGGTATGTGTGGATATATGGAAGAAATAACTGGTATCGATCATCGCGCATTCAGCGGTCGAAGCACGTACGATCGCTCTCCTAATTAAAATAATAATCTTTTGAATAACAATCTCCATTATGGTCCGGGATTATAACGATGTGTTAGATAAATATATACGTACGAAACGAGTAATATGTTTTATAAATCGGAAAACAGGACATAGAACCGGAATGGTGGGAAATTGATCAATTTTTATGTGTGTATGAGGTACTCTCTAGAAATTGGTTAAATGTGAAGGAGAATTAATAATTTTAAGTAAATGTGACCGAACGTACCAAAATGAATGAAAATATAAATATTATAGGCAGGCAGAAGCCAGAGTGTTTGCCGACACCGTCGCAACTTTTTCTTTCATTGTAGGCATTCCTTTTTTTAAGTCCCGTAAAAATGTCCAGCTAAATTTCATACAGGTAGTAGGTACATACAGACGAATATTTATTACTAACTAGCTGCGCTTCGCGGTTTCACCCGCGTGGCTCCGCTTCTGTTGGTCTTAGCGTGATGATATACATATATAGCCTTATAGCCTTCCTCGATAAATGGGCTATATAACACCGAAAGATTTTTTCAATTACGAGTAGTTCCTGAGATTAGCGCGTTCAAACAAACAAACAAAAAAAACTTTTCAGCTTTATAAAATTATAGTATAGATTATAGTTCAGGATCCATCGCCCATTTTTGCAAGTGATTACTATCAAGCTAATTTTCCGTGAGTAGCTTTATTTTGATGAGACGACCAATAATTTCATGTACGAAACTCTCGATTGTGGTAGCTAACAGAGGTAACTAGGATAAATTTTTTTGATTTGATGGTTCTCAAATATTTATTACGCAATTTGTAGGACAATATGTCTGTTGAATTATATAAATATTAACTAAGTGAAAACAAAAAAAATCAGCTGGTTAGTAATTATTTATGATGACCTCGTATCGATACACATTGGAAAGAGGGGACTCTTTGATCAAACCATAGATTTTGTAGGACAAATATTTTTTTGAATAATTTAGATAATTAATTTGAGATTGAACAAAAAAAAATCAGTTTTAGCAATAAATATTTGAGAAACATCAAATCAAAAAATTGTATCCTTGTTACCTCTGTTAGCTACCACAATCGAGAGTTTCGTATAGGAAATTATTGGGCATCTCATCAAAATAAAGCTGCTCACGGAAAATTAGCTTGATAGTAATCACTTGCAAAAATGGGCGATGGATCCTGAACTATTAAGTTGGTATGTTAGTAATATTTTGGCACAGATAAACTGATAACGTATCGTATCAACAACAATTAAAACTGTTACTTAGATATTTTAAAGAAAGAATCACTTTAATAATTCACCTGCATTGTTTCAATTTATATTGAGCTATCAACAAGTCATGTTATTTTAATTATATCCAGTTTATTTCATACAGTAACTTCAGGAATGCCCGGAAGTTCTGATGTAGGATGACCTCAGCCGTCGTAATTTACGTCCAAATATGTCCAAATTTTGCCCTAACTAATGCTTAGTCGGCGGCGAAGTAGAATTGATGTGGAGACTGGAGTCTGCATAACTCACAAGTTACCTTAACGTAAATTTATCTGAATACGTCTAATTTATACTATATTGTATTTGTACGGTATATTTTGTGGTATCTGTGAAATTTATATTAGGTAATACTTTTATATTGCCCTGTGAAAGAGCAAAGCATTTATATGAGTAGTCTAGCATTCTCCCTAAACTGGAATTTGTTTATTTAGCTATTCTAAGTTACATTACAATAACACAATACCAAACTCAACTCAATTCAAACGAATCAAATAAACAAGGTACCTACATTTTAGACCATAGACTAAAAATATTTAAAAATTAAAAGAATGGTGAGATTGAGAAATGCGATGTCTAAGTAATTAGAACGAGTATTTAAACACATTTGAGACTTTGAAATATAAATACTTACGTTGTACACACTTTAAAGTATTAACAAAGTTTTAGAAATTTGATTAATATTGTTATCTTCAACTTCATGAAGATGCAGTATAAGTTCCCTTTTTAAATTCATAAATGTAATTATTAATATTTCGTTCCGTTCCGAAATAGAGCGGTTTAAAGGCATAGTTTTTGTGTGGCGATAGTTAGGAGGCTACAGAGTTACATAAGTTTCTTTACCGCGGTAAAACATTTCCCTTGGAAATTAATTTCGCGCCGCGGCCGAAACCGCGGCCTGAATACTAGTTGTATAAAGTACCTAAGCAAGGTCTTTTTAGACAAAATCCAGTGGAAAAACACGGGAAAATATAATTTACCTTGCGAATCTCGCGGTATCAATCTTCCTGTATCCTATATCTATTACTCTTAAAGATGTACAATTGTACGCATGAACCATATTTTTCACTTCCCATTATTACCATCTGCTAACAATAAATCACCATTATTATATCTTTTTCCTAAGGTTTCTTGAAATTTCTTCCATTCAATGGCGTCTTAAGCTCGTGCTTTAAAGATTTATGATGCTTTATTTATTAAGAGATTTCATGAACTTGAGAAATATTGCCAAGAAGGTACTGAGGATTCATTGTACGTTTTTATATAGGTATTATAGCAGGTATTATTGGAAGTTGGTAAAGCTCATGGACTCTTTAAAGATTTTGAAAACTATCGATAGGTAAGTAGACTACAGAAATCTCAATCTAACACCAACGTTGGTACTTACTTTTTTTTTTAATGATGTTTTTCATCAGCTCTGAATTTAAAATGAAACAAGTTACTAGTGTTTTCCTAGGAATGTAGCTGTATTCTGTAAAACAATTATTTTTCACATTCGTTTTGCGGTTTGTGGTCAAGAATTGAATTGATTTGTGTATTGTTATGTAACAGTATTTAGCGAAGTATAACTTTAAACGTATTTCTTTGCAAACATATTTTATTTCTGTTTTACTTTCAAAGCTTGTCTCAAAATCGGCCACTATCGCTCGTTCGTGTTAACATCTGAGACAAGCTGTTACAAGCACTTAGCTCTTGTCTGGTGGGATCCGATTTAATATAGATAGTGACCAATAAATGGGTATTTATGCGTAGTTATTTAAATATAGACAGGTATGTAAACAGTTAATTTTGTGTTTTGTCGTAAGTCTCTTATATCGACCACATTAAAAAGTAATCAGAGTAACTTTAACGGGATGTTATTGCATCTATAAAATAGAATCAAGTACTCTCAGAATAAGTGCTCTTTTGTCATATTATTCTCCGAATGGAGACATACTTAAACTTGAGGAAATTCTAGTTCGGGTCGAGGATTTCTTGCAAAAGAAATGTGAAGTCAATATTGTTGTTCATGGGTTTTTATTGATCTGTAATAATAAAGAGGTCGTTGAACGCTGTGAGTGCCTAAACACAGTTCCATTATAGTTTTGGTTTTATATTTTAGTACAATGGTATCTTTAGCTTCTTTCTATTTTATCGATGACAATGAAATCAATACATATAATAAAATTCTAGAAAAGTGGTGTCTGTACAATGAAAATATGTAAAAAAAAATTAGCAGGGGTTATTACTAAATCGATCCCAAACCCAAAACTGTTGTTAAAAAAATTTTTGTCTGTTTGTCTGTTTGTCGGTTTGTCTGTTTGTCTGTATGTTTGAACACGCTAATCTCAGAAACGGCTTATCCGATTTAGATGCGGTTTTCACTAATATATTGTGGTAAGCTTCATTTAACATTTAGTGTTTATTTCATGTCAATCGGTTCATAAATAAAAAAGTTATGACCATTTAAGTAATCACAGCGAACATTTGCTAAGGCATTCTATACATGAATTACTTTATTACGTAAATTATACGCTAAAGTTATTCCTTGACATGTCCAGATGATCATATCGAAAGTCCCCAAGCGTGGGGGGGGTGGTTATGCTGAGGGGGTAGTAGGGGGGGGTCAAAGGACCTTTATTTAGATTTTTGCTCATAAGTCTAAAACCTGCACGAATAGCATTATGGTTACTTCTAGGTAAATTTTCTATATAAAAGGTCTTTGAAATTATGTCGTGGGTATTATATTTTTAACCCCCGTCGCAAAAAGAGGGGTGTTATGTCCGCTATGTGTGTTTACATGTCTGTCTGTGCCACCGTAGCTCGCTAACGGGTAATACGAATTAGATGCGTTTTTTTGTTACATTAGTTGTTTATTATATTATATAGGGGTAAGTGGGAATGAAAAAAACGAATGTTAGTTGTTAATGTAGGTTATACCCAAGTGATATATCAAATGAAAATAGACGACATGACAGAAACAATTAGTCAAATTTTATCAAAATCGGTTCATCCATTTATTTGATATAGGGGTAAAAGTGGGAATAAATAAATGTATTTTATCAAATATACTCAAGTGACGTATCTAATGAAAGACATGACGTGTAAAGTACAATAAGACATAATATTTTATCAAAATTGGTTCATCCATTTATTGGATATAATATGTAGGTATAAAAGTGGGAATAAAAGTTGTCGAATATACCCAAGTGGCATATCAAATGAAAGGGCATGACCTGACGTAAGAAGTATAATGAGGCATATTTAATCAAAATCGGTTCATCCAATAATTATATGTAGGGCAAAAGTGGGAATGAGAAAAACGAATGCTGTCTGTTATACCCAAGTGATATATCAAATGAAAAAAGACGACCTGTCAGAAACAATTAAGTAGTCCAATGTTATCAAAATCGGTTCATCCATTTATTTGATATCCCATCAGTCCCCGGAATCACAGACACAATAGATAATCTATTGTGTCGCGCCCCGATCGGGGCGCTCGGTGGTCAATGGGATATAGGGGTAAAAGTGGGAATAAATAAATCAATTTTATCAAATATACTCAAGTGACTTATCTAATGAAAGACATGACGTGTAAAGTACAATAAGACATATTTTATCAAAATTGGTTCATCCATTTATTGGATATAGGTATAAAAGTGGGAATTAAAGTTGTCAAATAATATACCCAAGTGGCATATCAAATGAAAGGGCATGACCTGAAGTATGATGAGGCATAAATAAATATGCCTCATCATACTTCTCACGTCAAAATCGGTTCATCCATTTATTGATTTATAGCGGTAAAAGTGGGAATGAATAATCGAATGTGGTCAAATAATATAATCAAGCGGCATATCAAATGACGTGTGAATTACAATTAGTCATGTTTTATCAAAATTGGTTAATCTGTTTATTACATATAGGGCACCTTAGGGGTGATAGTGGGGATAAATAATCCAAATGGAGTACCAAACGAAAGGATATGACATGTACATAATATATAGGTATGATTAGACATGGTTTAGATCAAAATCGGTTACTAGGGGTGAAAGGGAAAAGTTGAAAGTCTGTGAAAGTAGAAGGAATATGGGAGCGGGAGAATAACCACATCCTGGAAATTTTGAACTCTTCTGTACCTAAGTTTTATAGCTCAGTTAAGTAATAAATTTTACTAACAGTTCTTTTGTGTTATTATTTATTTTATTTCTTAACTTTATAATAATATGTAAGTACTTATAATTTAGAATTGTATATGATAGTACGTGTTTCAAGACGTGTTTACTCAATAATTGTGTGTTAAGTAGTAACTACTATGCAGTCACTATTCCACGCGGACGAAGTCGCGGGCACAGCTAGTTATAAATAAATCACAAACCTTCATCATTCATTCATTTTTCACCGTATTGTTTAAATCTATTATTCTTTTAAAAAATTACTAGTAATTACGAATCAATCATAATTTATCATTATTAAATTATTTGAAAGGAAATGTCCAATTAGGGATGGGACCATTTATGACGTACATATTCACAACACACAGACATCAACTTAGTAAATATTTTTACTTCGACGACTATAAATGATAATTAATTTATTGAAAAAATATCTAGTAGCCCTTTTGTAGGCTGCTATTTGATTACTGATTGATATTCTAATAATTTTAATTATATCATTTTTATACTGTGTAAGGATAACATAGGTATCCTAGCCGACATGCAGTCGTCTCACCGCACAAGTTTATTCCACTAGATTGATTCTCCATGCGCCTCCGGTCAACGCAAGGGCTCAGTGGGAAGCGTAGCGTGAACATTAAATAATTTGTCACTCCGGTGATTCGAGCTCTCGTGATCTTGGCGTAAAAAATTAAAACCACTTCCTTAGTGCACTGGTAATTGAGATTGGCGTCTCTTGTATCCTGTATCCATATTAAGGATTCCTTTCCTGTTGTTGGAATTAGTGTAAAAAGTTTCCTGATTACAATAGGATAGACGCAATTTTGACGTCACAAGATGGTGGAATTTATAAGGAAATTAGGTAAAGGCAATATAAAAACGATTTGTTACAAATGTTATGTTACATTTAACCCATCATATAACATTCATATCAATCTAAAACGTATCGTAATGCTTCAATTTTATTTCATTATACAAATGAAATATGTATTAAATACGTATGGCTGCCGGCGGAATTACTCTGTTTAACGGACCATGGTATTAGATACCGTATCGACATATTTACAAGTACAAGTATGTGTCAGCATACTTGAGATTTGCAACTGTATATTGGAAATATTCGCTGACTAAGTGAATGGATATAATTCTTGATCAACAATAATTACGCTCGGCAAATCAATCAATATTCTGGGCTGCTCCTGACATTCTCGTTAATTTGTTATTAATTATGTTAACA
Source organism: Colias philodice (assembly GCF_061535455.1). Lineage (NCBI taxonomy): Eukaryota > Metazoa > Arthropoda > Insecta > Lepidoptera > Pieridae > Colias > Colias philodice. Next base: position 10,457,669 of record NC_143094.1, on the reverse strand, counting down.
AGGTATTTATTTATGTTTCTTTCTGATAAAAACAGAGCTACGGAAGGGTTGTATTGTGGAGACAGGTGTAAGTCGCCTTTGAAAGCCCACCTAACGGGTTGTTGTTTGTTTGACAATGATAAATTGTCTTACGTGTTACCAAACGATATTTTCGCCAGTGAGTTGCGGTTTCGTAGCATACAAGCCAATAAGTTTTCCTCGATTATTTAAATTAAATAAGCGGCCATGTGCAAACCGACCTTCGTTATTACTTATCGGCTTTTGCGTCTGCGATTGTTACAATTAACCTTAATTAAACTGTTCATGGAATGTCCAACGTGCGTTCACCTTTTGTGACGTGACAGCATTATCAAATTTCTGACGTTTTATATTAAACAAGCGTAAGCTTATGAAGCTTTGTTCAGTAACATGATTGCCTACAGCGATAGCGTCCACCGAAATTGGTATTAAAGTAAACATCGAGCGACAAAGCTTACAAAGTGAGTTATATATTCAAATCCATTTTGATAATATTATAATCTAAATATGAAGTTGTAAAGAGACAATTCCACAACATTTGATTTTTGCCTTTATTATTTTTGTACCTATTTTTTTGATATGAAATATCACATAAAAATAAACTGCTCTACGACTTTGATCTTGAGTTAGAATTCAATATGAATAAATATGTTGGAATTGGGATATTATTTTCATGTCTCATTAAAACAAGTTAACTACATATTTCTATCGTATTAAAAAAAAGCGCTTGCAAAAGATTGAGCATTTTTAAAGATTTCGTTCCATTCAATATTGTTTGCACAAAGTTGACAGGCACATAGCGGCACGAGCGGCTGACGCGAGACTTTGTTTAGGCAAAGTGAGTCACTTCCTATTGTTCCACCATACTAGTTGGGTCTGTCGCATGTTTTCCTGCCACGGGACTGGATACGCTAACCGAGTCCCTGCTGAACAATAGCCGTGTTATTCTTTTCTCATCATATTTGTACCTATATTGCGCAAGGTACTCTTTTATAGCAGCAAACTTGAGTAGAATTAATGCGTCGGAATCGCTATTGTTTACGTTTTTGCGACCTACATTCATGTAGAATAGGTACGTGCAAATAGGATTAGCCCCGTTTTAAAAATCAATACGCTGCAAAATTTTATTTAACTTCTTTATTGTTTTATTTTACATTTTGATTTATAAATATTAAGCAGAGCGTTCTACAACACGTTGTTTATTGTAAATACATCGAATATCTACTTGACCTACAATATATATTATTTCCTCATTGATTACTTATTGCAGGGACGTGTCAAATGTGTCACAAAAGTGTGCCAACAAGTCCTCAGTTATTCATAGGTTACACGCTCAATCTGGCGTCAGTTCAGTCCATCAGTTTAATCCGGCTTAGACTGATGCCAGAATGATGGATGAAAAACACGGTCATTATTACGGTATTTTTGTCATTCTGAACTATCAGTCCGTCAGTCAACCGGTTAGACGATAATTCTCCCGTCATTCTGAGCAGACTGATGGACTGAACTGACGCCAGACTGAGCGTGTAACTCAAACTCAAACTCAACTCTACAGCATTATGAGTAGGTAATAATGGTTATAAAACTTTATCACAATTGATACTGTTGGTTATGTGCAAAGCGGTTGATATTAAACGACTGACCAGAGTAATTTGAGCGATAAACTCAATAAAAGTGTCGCAAGTAATGATGGATGGAACACGCGCTCCATCTCCTAAGAACATGAAGAGTATGAGAAACCTGCAATACAATCACTGGTAAGAAATTACTCGGTCGGGCCCGGACAGGGGTCTGATGTGGGTACAGGGTACAATGAGCACATTTGCTATTAATCACATGGCGCCATATCAATTTATTATTTCACTCGCAATCATTTCAAGCATACTCGTGATGTTATCGTGATAATGTTGACGAAACTGATAAATGTTTGCAATTCCAAATACGTACGTGCGCTTCAGCTTTCCACTATCATCGTATTCTATTATTGTTTATGATGCGATAATTCATGGTGTAATATTATATTTGTATTTCCTCCGCTTTTAAATCTAATGTAGCTATTTATAGGTCTGATTTATATTTAACATGAATAATTCCTTGAATAATCCTGGTATAATTTCCTTATAAAAGTAAAAATGTAAAACTGTTGTGCCAGTAAGTATAATGAAATGATGTTCGCCGTTAAAATGTACGTTCTAATGAAGCTACGTAACAGGGTATTAGTAACACGAATGATTTTGTTTTTTACATTCTTCGTTAATGACAGTGTGGTAGATATCTAATGATGCGGTTGCAAGACAGTTTATAGTGAAACTGGGAAATACAAAACACCTAAAGCACCCAAAAAGAAAACATTATTGTACATATAGTCCTATCCTAGTTAAATATAATGTTAACCAAGCTTTGCTAGTTGCTAGCAAAATATTTATTCAACGCTTGGTTTAACGTAATAAAACAAAATGGAAACACAAATGAAAAACAATGCAGAACAAAGTAAAATCAAGTAAATGGATAGGCTTTTCAAAATTGTTTAATATCAAAGCCTTTTTGAGTTAAACTAATAATCAACTTGAGGATAAGCCATTCTTAATTGTTTCCGAAATTAAGTTTTCTTTAGACGAAATTGTGAACCGACTAACAAATGCCGGGCAATTAAGATTCCTTACTGCTTTAATTAATTGTTTGCGAAAGTGCGTATTAAATTCGCAGCTCCTAAACCTTATGGCATGGGTTCTGAGTGTCGGATGAAGTATTGACGCAATACGAGTATTATTTATATGAGGAAATTAATTTGATTGTTGCGTGATTGCGAAACGAGCGATGAAAAGGGGCGGCTGACGAAATATAACGATCCATTAGAGCCTCCCGGACTAACCTACATTTGTGTCATCGCTGCGGTAATTGAATGTATTTATGATGTATCCAGTTCTTGGAAGAACCTTGTCTTACATTATGGGAAAATGGAAGAAATGTTTCTAAACTGAGTAAAAGGGTACAACAAACATACGGGATGTATAATGAAATGTATTGAGGAAAATAAAATGTGAGTTATAGGTAATAGGTATATTATGAAACAATAACGTATTCACGTAAAACATTTTCGTAAGTGAACTTTTTAATTTTTATATTGGAGTAATTGAGGAAGATGCTGAAACAATATTGAACAATTTTTGTTTGACTTTAAATGAATTAAATAAACTTTCAATATCTGGTTTAATAATAAAAGACGCTTGCGAAATATAAACTTGCGTAAAAGCGGGAACAAAATTTATATCACATTATATAGATTTGCTATTGCTATTTGTTGCTATGGCTTATTCGCCATCTCGCAAAAGTCAATGTTGAATATAAAAGAAAAAGAAAGCTCCATATGAAATAATGTTTAACTTGCACAATGTATGCTACATTATCAACGCTTCGATCATCCTGACAATTCTGGGTCAAGTGGAGGGTAAACAGGGTGAAGGCTTACAAGGGTGCTACTGTAAATAAATGTATTCTTTCTTTCTCTAAAAGTAGAAAGAGCTTTCCATTTAGTTGGTGTTTAGATGTGTTAATAGGTTTTTAATAGTATAGTGGACTGAGGCTTTATGGTAACTAAATACAGCTACTCGAAGCATTGTCTAAGTTAGGGCCTAAAATATTTTGCCGACTCTGTTGGGCCTAAGTGACAGTCCATAGAAAGGGAATTTATTAATTCGCATATTTTACCCGAGTAACAAAAATAACCAGGAGTACTTGAACTTTCATGTCAGCAAAATTAGCGGTTTTAAACGATGATTTCATGAAATTATTAAGTTTATAATAATTGTAGTAGTTAGGTATTATATACCTATCCTGCTTTAAAAGCTAACTAAATTAACTTAATGCGGAATATAAAGATCCCTAAAGATCCCTAATGCTATCAAGGAGTTTTTTTTAGCATTTTATTCTGTATTACTTTTGCAATAAGTCACATTTCCATTCAATCGGATGTGATGTATTGAGAGCTTGAAAATGTTTGACCCGAATTGATGGAAGTCGTTCAAAGCTTTTTATACGAATTCTCCTATTCTATACGTTGCTTTGTTTTCTAAAAAGTCGCATATTTTCTGAAAAAATACGAATATAATTCTCTTCCTGCGTTCAGGTAATGTTAATATTTGTCATTGTGTCTCTAATAAATATTTACGGCTGAACAATTTACGAGTGCGGGCCCACAAACGCGGCTTATCTTTGCGTCGTAACTCTTCATTTTCGATTCATAAATGGAGAGGAAAAAGTAGCGTGAAATTTATGAATCGTCTTTTTTTGTACGGGTTGTAAAATTGTTTTAATATTCTTATAGGCTCGGGAAATTAGTTGCAATTAAGGTTAGTCTATGAAATTCAAAGGCGTTCGTGTTCTTATCAAGAGCCGAATATAACACACCTAATTAAATTAATTAAGATATGTTTTTGTTACTCGTTCCCGGGGTTGGTTTGTAAATAAGCTAATATACTCATTAACCTCAATTATTAATTAACAAAGCATTATACCCATAGGGTATTTAGAGGAGAGGGTTTAAATTTTAGTATCTCATAATTAGCGGTTTATTTGTTTTAGAATTAACAAGTTAGTCTTTTATAAGGAAACCTAAACATTTTGGGAAGTGACACAATATTGATATGTGATCATCATTATAAGGTTATGGACATACACACAAATTCTTGATTCAATATAGTTTTCTCCTTGATGGAGAGAAAATTCACTCGATTCACAGGTTTTTTACGGTTATTTTTTTTTGAAGAGACATCTAATCTTCGTAATGCATTATAATACGCTGTAATGTACATTCTGAGGGTTTACGACTCATCATCCAGTAGTCCATACAGCTATTACAGTGTGTAATGCGTATAAAAGGTCTCTTAAAGTTTAATGGTTTCAGTAATGTCGGTCCCTGTAACGTACTAGTCTTTTTGTAGGCACATTTCTTTGTACTATGAAATAATGAGCGATGTATTGTTGTATGTTTAGTATGTAATTGTTTCTTGTATGATAATAATTATAATTTATAACATACTAGCTTTCCGCCCGCGGCTTCGCCCTCGTTTTCAATGAAAAACCTGTTCCCGTAGGATTTACGGGATAAAACCTCAAACTCTCGGGTATCAAAATATCTCTATACCAAATTTCATGCAAATTGGTTCAATAAAGGCGTGATTGAGTAACAGACAGACAGACAGAGTTACTTTCGCATTTATAATATTAGTATGGATGATGAAAAGCTTATGGTTATGTGAAGTGTGTAGTACCTACCATTTTGTGGGGTGTGGTTGGTGAAGTAAGTATTTCAAACTGAAGGAGGTGAATGCAAAGATGTTTTGTTCGTGCTATAGCTTACGGCTCACTGTATTTAATACGTTAAACATTGTACAAGTTACCATCTCAGAAGATCTTAAGTTTAATTTTTCTTTGGGTAAATGCTGCCATGTTATTTGAGACTTTGAAAGAAATATCATTATTTAAATCGGACAAATATAATTATAACAACTTTTCCATTTTCCAATAAATGGTAATTTAAATACATATTTTCTTTTTCCTTATTTTTCCGGAGTTTTCGTAATGGTAATCTTCCTTTTTAAATGGATCAGGAGTTCATTGACGTTGTTCTACGGCGGCCTCGAGGGATCTTTTTTAAACTGCTTATTCTCTGGTGTGAATTTTATAAAACTGAACAAAAAAAACAAAGGGATTTTTTTTTAAATAGTCTTTCTTTTATTTTGATCTTATCATTAACTAGCTGCGCTTCGCGGTTTCACCCGCGTGGCTCCCCTCCTGTTGGTCTTAGCGTAATGATATATTATAGCCTATAGCCTTCTTCGATAAATGGGCTATCTAACACCGAAATAATTTTTCAAATCGTACCAGTAGTTCCTGAGATTAGCACGTTCAAACAAACAAACTCTTCAGCTTTATAATATTAAGTATAGAATATAGATGATAGTAACTGTATTTGCGTAGGTATCTACTTCAAGTCTTCAATGTATCTAATCGTTTCTGCTTCATAGGCGGAAAAATATGTGGTAAACGTAGGTAATCGCAATCAGCGTAGGAGGCAGATTAAACTCCGTTGAGTCGATAGTACTTAAACAATTACATAAAAGAGATAAATCTAATAAGTTAAACAGTTATGTTATTGGTTGTGCATATTCCATAAGGCAACTTTCTTTCTTTCTTCGTGGTTTCCTTGTATTAAATTAAAGTATGTACCTATCAACTACAATGGAAGTTTTTCCGCAACGTTTGTTACATCTAAAAAGATTTGATACACAATTACCTACAGGAATGTCTCCTTAACTTATTATTATTAAATATTAATACATTTCCTGCTAATAAATTTTAATACGTAGATATCGTAAACGTAGATACAAATACCTACAAAGCTAATTAAAATCGCGAAATATGCGAGATGAAATGCCGTAGACGCGGAGCGGAACTCGACGCTGATTGTTTTGCGAAGTCAATTGAAATTTAATGATATCCGAGATAGCATGTACGAGTCTTCTTGAACTTGCGCTCAAGGTTTTATTGCTTTTGTTTGAAATGTAGGTAACAACGTAGAACTGAAGCACCAATTGTTCTTACCTCTGATACAATAATTAATGAGATTGTAACGTATTCGTACTGGATATTTCGTGTATAGATTTTTATGCTTATAACCGATTTGATTTGGCTACAAAATGTATAAAAAATTTGAAGTCTGATTGTGTGTAGTGATAACGTTTGGTAGTACTTTATGTTACAGTAGATCCATTTCCTGGAATGTCTCTTTCAAACTTTGATAATTAGCTTAGTTTCGCTCGCTAAATTTTGTTCAAAATGAGTAGCAAAACAAGGATTATGTTATCAGGAATTCTCGAAATTACACCGATTAAATCTAAATGCTTTTCATAAAATAATTATGTCATTTATTTCTTTTCACCAAAAGTGTATCTCTCTTGAATGTTTCTAAAATTTTCTTCCGTATAGATATTATTACCTGTATCAAAATTATTTCGACAGGTATAAAAAGAAAATGTTTATATTTGTTTCGCACACGCTCACTTTGAATATAAGTTTTGAAACAAGAGGGATTGTTTTCTTACTAATATTAGCGTAAGAAAAGTTTCCCAACATGTTTGTTAGACGGCAAGTTTTCCGAGCTTAATTCAGACTTTATTTTACATGCATAATGAATTGCCGGCGGCGTCTCCAGCTTCATTTATGTGAAACTAGCAGTCCGCCCCGGCTTCGCCCGTGGTACATATTTACGTTTTCTCTACGTAAGAACCATCCTCGTACTTCAAGGAATATAATAAAAAAAGAATTAACGAAATCGGTTCAGCCGTTCTCAAGTTATGCGCTTACCAACACATTTTGGGATTCATTTTTATATTATAGACTAGCGGTCCGCCCCGGCTTCGCCCGTGGTACATGTTTACGTTTTCTCTACATAAAAACCATCCTCGTACTTCAAGGAATATAATAAAAAAAGAATTATCGAAATCGGTTCAGCCGTTCTCGAGTTATGCGCTTACCAACACATTTTGCGATTCATTTTTATATATTATAGATATGGTATGGAATAAGTGTAGAATGCGAGAACGTTGTTCCTGCGACTCCTCTCATTTATAAGAGGGCGGGGAAACATTCACAAATTATGCTCTTAGAGTCGAATGAAAGCGAAATAGTGTCGTCGTATGATCGTAGTAGTAGGTAATAATGAATATCATTGCCAGTTGTTGTTGTTATCATTGATAGTTGCTTCACATAGACAAATAAAAAAGCTTTGTCCATATAAGGCCGGCAAAGCACCTATAACACTTATAATGTTACAAGTGTTTATGGGCGGTGGTGACCACTTACATCAGGTGGCCCACCTACCCTTTGCTTGCTCTGACATTAAAAATAAATAAATAAAGAAGACTAGAAGAATATTAGAAGAATAAATAGGATGAGATATATGATAAACTTTAAGGACCTCTTTATGTAGATAGTATAAATGACCATGCAGTGTGATAAAGGGCTGATAATAATTATACACATTGAGCGATAGGTCGCTTCTGCGAATTACTACAATTTAATTAAAGATCACTGATCGATGGTGGCTGATAGCTTCATTAATCGAACAGTAAGCTTAACCCTATTAATTAATAATGTTTAAACCGAAGATTACCTACATAATAACGGTGAGGGTAAACTGAGAGATTACGATTATCATTATATTGCATTAATATCTTCTCTATTTACTTACACCACGAGCAGTTTCATACACGAGTTTCCTTTACTTATTACGCATTTCAATCCGAGTTTAGGCTAATTTTTCGTAGGTGTAAAAGTAATAGAAATCACAACCAAACTGTCCGAGCAATAAAATAACTTTTAAATAACAAAGCCGATACATGTTAGGGATGAGAGTGGAGGCCGTACAACAGTCGGATATATCGTGGATACGTCGCTTTTAATAAAAACTTTTCACATTAGCCCCTAAGCGTTCTGCCCGAGGTATTGTTTTTGTTGTTACCACTGTATTGTTTTCATATAATCTCAAACTAGACAATGTTAATCTTGGGTGAAGATATAGCTCAAGGGCGAGATCAGAAACGTGAAAACTATTATTTAGTTTTAATATTCATGTCCAACTTTTTTGTTTAGTGGTGTTGTGGTTTATGGTTGAAGATGGAACTGAATTTGAAATAACAACAAGCTTTAAAAAGTCTGTTTCTTAAATCCGTTTCATCCTTGTAAACAATAAAAAAAATGTCCACAGTTCATGTGGTTTATTAGCTGATCTCATTAACAACACATGTTGAGCATTGTTCAATATTGAACGATATTATTTTGCTCCGAAAATAAAAGCACTTTTATAATTAAAAATATCAGTAAGTAATTAACGCTTCCAGCGCAGCTCGGTCAAGCTGTGGTGTTTTATTAATAAATCAACATTTCAGCTTCGATAAGAAATATTTTCATTTTTAATATCTTCATTCCAACAGAAATGTAAATATTCTCATTCGCAAATAGCTCGTTTAATTTGTTATAATTGGATTCAAAGATAATCTGGGGCGAACCTGGTAAAGATAACAAAAGATTGCGGCCCGCCCGGGGCCCTTTCTCGGCCAGGATGGGAAACGATTCACAGAAAATGAATTCAGCAAATTGCCTAACGACATTCATTAGTCGGCCATAACGGCCTAGATTTTTATCGCGACGTCAGCGCTCTCAGAGTTGCTGCTAGAGCAATTTTGTCAACATTTTTGAGATCTCGAGCATGGAAATTTTCAAGTACGCTGTTAGTGGATGATGAAAGTAATGTAGAAATATGATATTTCTCAAGTGAAAAGTTGCTACCTGTATCTGCTTAGTGCTTTGCTGCGGTTTTACGTAACTTTTTTAATATTAATTAGTATCCGCCTGAAAGTTCAATGAGCATCAATTGTAAATAAAAATTAATCATAAAAGTGTAGATCACGTTAAACTCTTGCTCATATCATGTCACTTTACTTTTGGAAATTTCATACGAAGTTTCATAACCAAACCATGTTCTTATACTATGTGATTAATAGCTGTGAATTAATTAACTTTATGTGGACTATAAATCACTTAAAAAGAGGACAAAGCAGCTTGTTATGTAGATTTTTTGGTGGAAATTTAATATGAAAGAACCTAGTTACTCGATATACTCGTTTTAACCCACGCGTTTTATGGAGAGCTATGAATAATTTTATATTTGTATATTTAAAATAACTCGTTTTTTCCCATATATTATTTGTGCATTGTTTTAGCAAAATTATTAATAGGTCAATGGAATATGCAAAACCTAGAGAAAGGGAAAGCCTTTTGTCCGTATATTTATTCAATTAGAATTTATAATTAATTAGAACTTTATATCACCGCATTTATGGGAGATAGCGATTGTCTGTAAGTATTGTATGTAATACTCAACGATTATACCTAAGTATGTAAAAAAATCAACAGCTCGATTATGAATATAGGCTATAGAGTAGGTATGTGTAGGTATTTTTATTAGAGGACGAAACACAGTGATGTTACTTAGAAAAGTTTTATTAAGTTCATGAAAATTGCGAAAAAATATCTGTCTTCTTCGAAAATGATCAAAACATCATGACATAATATTCTAATTTTGTGAAAAGGCAATTATACACACAAATAAATAGGTATTGTACAAATAAAATAAATAAATTTTCTAATGGAGGTTTATTTTGAAACTGAAATTCTCAAAATTGACAAAAAAAATTCTAAATGACTAACTAATAAATATTTCTAAGATTTGTTTTGACTTTCATCAACGCTTTCCAACTAGACTATAATCTGGCCCATATAACAGAAATGCGATTTAATATACAACTTTGAAACAAATCTGCCAACACCTGAGTCCTGAGGGCAGGTCAGGTCAACCCTGAGTCAGGGGTAAGAATACTTCGACTTTGATTAGTTTCCTTTGAATCCTTGCGGCTTTAATACCGATATTTTATGTTACCGAGAAAAGGTAATAAACAGTTTAAAGCGCGTCACACACAGTGAAGATACTATAATATTTTATCTTAAGATACTGTTATATTTTATATTACAGTATCGTAACGCATCCGGTATCAGCGTTCGGACCATCATTTTTATTTTTGTCATTGCGTACTAAGACTCCTGTAGAACCGCCATCCTGTTACAAATGACCCACAAAATTTCGCGTCATTTGTTACAGGATGGCGGTTCTACAGGAGTCTTAGTACGCAATGACAAAAAGAAAAATGATGGTCCGAACGCTGATACCGGAAATAAATAGCCTAAATATAAATATGTATATGAATGAAAGTAAGATTAAAGCAAAGTTAGGTAGGTAATACATATTAAAAGCAACCAACTTTACTGCTATTACCCAAAGAATATTAGGTATGAACATAAAAAAATAACTAACTTTAACATTAATAAAGAAAAGTATGATACCTACTACTTTGACGACGCGGTTGGCGCAGTGGTAAAGTAACTGCCTACTGAGCCGACGGTCCCGGGTTCGATCCCCGGTCAGGGCAAATATTTGTGTGATGAACTCAATTATTTGTCCTTGGGTCTGGGTGTTATTATCTATATATGTATTTATTAAATATTATATTTATCGTCGCCTAGTACCCACAACACAAGCCTTAATTGAGCTTACTGTGGGACTAGGTCGATTTGTGTAATAATGTCCTATAATATTTATTTATTATTTAATTTATTATTTACTCCTTGCTTTTATGACTTTCATGACACTCAAAAATAAGTTCCTGGTAAACGAATAACCTCTTAAAATATTACTTTAATAATTGAGATCCAATTCAGTTATCTGTTAAAAAATAAAAAACAAAATTACTTTTCCGCTCCATTGCTATGGCGTGCTCAAAATTAAACAAGTAAGGGTGAAATTTTCATTACTCAAGCTTTTAGAGAGGGTTCCAAAGTGGATTCTCGTAATGTACCTACTATGTTTACCTATATTTGTATATAAAAACATGTTTATCTTTGTTAAAAGTTAAAATTGAGCATTTTTATGTTGGCACACTATTTTCTTTTTTCTGGGGTAACGATAGCAAAATGGTTAAGGAAATAGTCATTCAAATTTAATTTTACTTTATATCGTTATAACGTGTTTGATTAGAGTTGATCTGTGGTAATATGCTAATAAGCATTAGCTAACATATCATAAACTGAACTCTCATTAGATGTTTAAGTGCGTTCGCATAGTTAATTATTTATTTATGATGTTGGTAGTGGGTGGGAATTTATGGCGCTTAATATTACAGTTTTAAAAATGTAATTAAATGAAACTAAATGTGCTATTTGTATGTATTTCCATATCTATGTTGGTCGATATCTCTAATTTTAAACATTTAAGTTTTACCTTATTGATTTTTTTAAATAAAAAGAACTTTCTCGAATAAAACAGTGCCCTGTAATATATCGTTAACAGTGTACAATATTGAGTCCTTAAGTGTTTGTTCGTGGAGTCTCTAATGTTCACATAAATTCTCACACATTGTAGGAAATAGGGGTGCATTGTCTTTGTAAAGCTCCTGTTGCTTGCCACTTAAATATTCTTTTAGACTTTCTTTGAACATGGTTGCTTTTAATTGAATATTAACATTAATCAATCTCAAATAATCGTAATATTGATTTATTTTTCGACTTTATTGGCTTCACCTGGATGTGTTTATATAACCGACTCTTTTAGACTCGATTTTGACTGACTGAAAACAGACAGATTTAATTCAAACTTTGTAAAACAACACAATAATTGTGGTGACAATACAATAATTTCATAAGTTTATTAAACCGTATTTTTCTATTTTTATTGACGTGACAACGTCTTATAATTCGATAGCGCCGGTTGCACGCACGAAAAAAACATGACTCATGCCGCATGCGGCGTTACCTCGCTCTGAGGCGTTCCATGTAAGGCTTGAAGTGCAAGCGACAGCGTGGAACGAGCGATAAAGAAGTATAATCGGACGTTGTCACGTTCAACTATCGTCAGTAAACCGACTTTACAGACTCCCAATTTTTTACTATATACGTATTCCTTCAAAGCCCCGTGCTACAAGATATAACTGTCCCCATTATAACAGCCATTTACACACCCTACAAAGTACTCAACAATCCTAATGTACGAACTATTCACTTATCTTAATAACCATATGTGTTACACTTCACAACTACCATTAACCGCGAACCCACTCCTAGTTTACTTAATCATCCTCTAAGCTGTAGAACTTGTTAATGTATCATCATACATTAGAATATTCGTAAAGATTAATATTTCACGAGTATCAAGAGGCGGTTTCACTCACCTGCTTACTTAAAAATCTATGTGTTAACCAGATTATAAACCATCTTAATCTTAAATCCAAACAGACTGGTCTACATATTATAGTATGAAATGTTTTCTGATGAATGCAACATCACAAGTTTTCGCGTCTCGCTCTTAGTAATACTTAAAATGAAAATTAGAAGTAAATTTTTATTAAGTCGAACTGTTTTTACCATATCAATCTCGATGATATTTGAACAGCTGCGCTTACGGACCGTTTCAATTTGGAGAATCGGCGATAAACACGTGTATCGACTATCGTATACGTACTTTGGTACCAAACAAGATGTTTTATATCCGTAAGGCAAATGCGTTTCAAAGATGTTTCTACTTATAAGTTTTTATTTTGAAAATATTTTATCAGATTTTTCGGTACTTAGTCATTCATATACATGAGTTTTAGCAGAGGTGACACCAGGTACTAATTTGAGTTCCTAAAGTCGACGCAAATGACTGAAAAACAAGTAAATAAATTACATACAACCTACGTCAGCTTTTTTTTATTATCTCATCCTATAAATTAAAGAACAATGCTTATTTTTGCAAAGGAAACAGGAAACCCAGTGGTTTATGGTCGATGGTTGCATGTCTGGCTATGCGTGATCTGTGAGAAAAGCTACCGACTGTAGCTTATTATTTTACGGCAAATGTCCCTAACAATTCAGAATGAAAAGTCAAGTTATAGTTTTTAAAGATTATTTGAAGGAAAAGTCAAGCGTATTATAATTTTTAAAGATTTTATTTGCATATGATCCATTGAAATGTTACATTTTTTAGGCCTGACCTTGAGTTTTTTAGAGGACGCAATTTTATTTTTTTGATGTGTAGGGGGGGTCAGTGTGAAGCTAAAACCAAGTTTGTGGGGTCGCCACCCTTGTCCCATGGCCGCCATCTTGAAAATAGCGGTTGAAATGGTTTTAACGATATATCTCTTAAACTATTTATCTGATAATAAAACAATTTAACATTATTTGTTGCAAATTAAATTCTCTACAACTTTGATTCAGTAACTTTTTGTCGTAGAACTATAAATAAAAAAGTTATAAGCGAAAATGTTCAGAAATTAGAGCTATTTATATTTTTCAATAAAACTTTTTTTTATCATTTTACGAAGAAATGATATAAGACTATTTTTGTAGATTGTTTTTCGAGGAACAACTTTTATATACAACATTTTTTAATTACGTCAATAGCTAAGGTTTTACAGCGCTCAGAAGTGAGTACTATTTTTCAGTAGTAACTATCTTCTATACTTATAATAAATCTGTAGAGAGGCCAATTCTGTACATGAAATATATTAAAAAAAAAACTATGAAGGGGTGATAAGGGATCGCTACTGATGCCAAAAATGCAATCAGTAAAATTTTTGTCTGTCTGTCTGTCTGTCTGTATATTCGTTATAGAAACAAAAACTACACGACGGATTTTAACGAAATTTGGCACAATTATTCTTCATACTCCTGGGCAGGTTATAGTAAAAGAATCATGTAAATCGGTGTAGAAACACCAAAGTTATACATGAAATACGCTATAAGTCATCGCGCGTGAATTACATGCCATAAGGATTATTTTTGTGTATCAGTTGCCGCGTTCGACGCGCTTCGCGGCGGGAGCTATAAAAAGGCGGCGGGTCCGCACCCGTTTCGCGTTGTCACGGCATCACGTGTGAACGGCTGAACCGATTTCGTTAATTCTTTTTTTATTATATTCCTTGAAGTACGAGGATGGTTATTACGTAGAGAAAACGTAAATATGTACCACGGGCGAAGCCGGGGCGGACTGCTAGTACATAATAAATTGGCTATTGGCTCTTTTCCCAGACTCCACAACAATGGAAGCACACTGCAGAACATTTCAGCCCTGCTTTTCGACGTAAAAAAAAACGCACTTCCAGACTCTACCTCCTGGGTTGTGGGGAAAAGATTCAATAATTAATTATTAATAATATTGTAAAATTAATTATTAAAAATATTATTATAACAAAAATAAAATAATTACTGGTGACAAATTATTATTAGTACACACATAATATATCAAATTCTGTATAGTAAAGAGTACTTAAAATAGTACTCACTTCGGATGGCTGTAAAACCTTAGCTATTTACTTAATGAAAAAATGTTGTAAATAAAAGTTGTTCTACGAAAAACAATCCACAAAAATGGTCTGATATAATTTCTTCGTAAACTTATAAAAAAAAAGTTTTATTGAAAAATATAAACATCTCTAATTTCTGAACATTTTCGCTTATAACTTTTTTGTTTATAGTTCTACGACAAAAAGTTACTGAACCTAAGTTGTAGAGAATTTAATTTGCAACGAATAATGTTAACATTGTTTTATTATCAGATAAATAGTTTAAGTGATATATCGTAAAAACCATTTCAACCGCTATTTTCAAGATGGCGGCCGTGGGACAAGGGTGGCGACCCCACAAACTTGGTGATAGCTTCACACTGACCCCCCCTACACATCAAAAAAATAAAATTGCGTCCTCTAAAAAATGTGACCCCAAATGTAACTTTTCAATGGACCAATAAGGAAATGTGTAGGTTTTTCAATTTCTACACAAGCAATACGTTACAATGATGTCATAACTATATAGGTCGACGAACGTCATCAATTTCCCACTGTGGAAATAATACTGCTTCAAGATGACTGTATGCATGATGACCACTGATGTCTCATAAGACGTCCCTAAGACCATAGTAATTTAATAATTCCTAATATTTTTTATTACGCGATTCGCCATTTGCAAATGGAACTCATGGTCCATGCATTATTCAAATACAATGATTGCGTGACGTCAGCCGCCTTCATATCCCGGCTAGCCGGGCATTATGTCGGATGATTTATTACTTCCATATACTAGGAACATAGGTTTTGTTAGCATGTCTGGTCGTCATGGTATTGTTAAGGCTCGCAGTTCATTAGTTTAAAATAAGTTATCTATACTAATATTATAAAGAGGAAAAGTTTGTAAGTATGTATGTATGTATGTATGTATGTATGTATGTATGTATGTATGGTTTTCACGCAAAAACTACTGGACCGATTTCAAAAATTCTTTCACCATTAGAAAGCTGCATCTTTACTGAGCAACATAGGCTATTTTGCATTTTCAAAAAAATTAGAGATCCTTACCAAAAATGCAATAATGTAACCCAAGGTGTAAAAAAATCCTCAATAAAACTTCTGTCATCGCGTGCGCTGCGGAATCTATTGAAGATAGAACAAAAAAATGTTCTACGGTATTATAGAATGGATCAATATCTACAAGAAAGTCCGCGATACCATATGTCCATCTTCAGTAGTTATGTTACTACAACAATTTTTTTACGTTTTCAAAGTAAATAGAAGTGCCGACAGTAATCAAACCATGTTATCCATACACATATATTAATCCTTATCCCATTAAATGATGTTTTATTATAGACTGTTTCAATACCAGCAAAATACTTTTTAAATGAAAAGAATTGGATATTCCATTCAAAAGATATAACGAATTTTTAAAAGTGTCAATCTACAGAAAATAGTAGGTATACTGTTCGAGCAAGCCGTAGTGCGGGGGTCACGGAGGAATTCTACCAATATGCGTCTTGACGGAACGCAGTGGGGTTTTGGTCGGTAGGAATCCGACATAATGATAATATGAAAGATTTCCCCACTAAAACAAAAAAAAGAAAAAAAAGGCCGTAGTGCGGGACGGGGTAAAGGTGATTTTCATGAGATTAAAAATTAAACCTATAGTCCGACCTATAGTAGACTTTTCACTGTAACGATATCGCTATCTATGCGGGTGAAACCGCAGGGCATTGCTAGTACCAGATAAGATTTAAAACAGTCATTATTACTTATAGCTACGCTATGTGTGGAAGTAGGTAACTAATAGGAGTACGTAGATATATTTATTTATTTCAGATATTTACATTTACACTTAAATAGGAAGGTATTACATGATGGATCGATACATATTCACGGGTAGGTAATATATAGAAAGGTTCTGAATCTGAACTGTTTGTTTACGAGATTATCCATTACTATCTAACATAATGATAATATTTTTATCTGATTAATTACTTTTTATCAATATCATCTGAATGTAGGCAACTTTTATACGAGCCAGATTCTCACACCAACCATACTAATATGTAGATACTCATTCATGTTTTTGTTTCAAAATGCGGAAAATCGTCTGTAGGTTTGGTTATTAGATATAGGCAGTTTAATCCCATTAACTAGGTACCTGATAAAATTAAAGTATAACAATATACCTATAGCAATAGAATAAATTATGGAAAATGGAGATTTAAGTGTTATTTTCTTCCCCAGATCCGCCTACGATACCGTGAAACAGTCGAGAGTGGCCATCAAGAAAATATCACCGTTCGAACACCAGACCTACTGCCAGCGGACACTCAGAGAAATCAAAATCCTCACCAGGTTTAAGCATGAAAACGTGAGTGAAATATATACTTTATTCTATGAATAATCTAAGGGATGGATGTGAAATGTGGCTTAGGTGCGGCTGTAATGCCTAGCAGGTAGCTTGATAGATCTTAATGTGATAACTGATAAGCATTTGAAACAAAGACAATATTCGTTGATTTAATTATCGTACTAAAACCGAAAATATATTTATTTATATAAAAAGAAATCAATAAGAAGTTGTTACCAATTTAAGTTAGTTTCGTTATTCTTAGTGCGTTCTAATACTGAACAACACTAAATACGAGTATTCGTTTATACTTTGATCGCGAAAAAATGCACTTGCTCTAGCTCTAAGCTCGTTCGTTTGACGTAAATGCACCGTTACAGAATTGCGTATAAAAATCCGCGAAGTGAAATACCGCTGTGCGGACAAGCCCTAACGCACCTATTCTTGCTCATAAGTAATTATGTACTAACAAACATTCCCACGAGCAATTCAATATTAACAGCAAAGCAGCAATTCTGCCGGACGGAGGTGCATCACTCCGACCGGACGGGATCCATTTCCTAAGAGATTGCATCCATTTTATTCAGTGTTTTTTCTCCAGCTAACAACACTTTTCCTCCCGGTTTTTAATCCCCCTAGAGACGCGTACATAGAAATTTATAGTCAAGCTTGTCGACGGCAAAATGGGAAAATGTTTTTATCTATTTTCATGCGATGCGGGCTATTTATGTTTTCTACAATAATAAGTATACAGGGTTACAGGTTAAGTCGACCTATTCCTGTTAAGAGCGTGTAGTAGGGGTCAAAACAAACTGATTTGATCATATAATACCATATCCAAAAGTTAGCCGTTGAAGAGTTATTGCAATTTTAATTTTTTTCTTGAAAATGCCACTTTATCTTCGCATTTAGCGTTTAATTTTTTATTTTACTTATTTGGTCTGGGTTTTTTTGAGTTTTTATGTAAAGGTTGAGTTAACCCATTGACCACCGTAAGCCCCGATCGGGGCGCGACACAATAGATTTTCTATTGTGTCTGTGATTCCGAGGACTGATGGATTAAACAATAATTCTCAGCAATAAAAATCCATATCGCTGCAAACAATTCAAAGAAATGGCTTTTAAACTAAAAATAATAACATTAAAGTAATTAAGTTAACTCGTTTTAAACAAAGATATTGAAAAAATCTCTATGAAAATGTGTCTGCAGATGTTTTTAAAAACATGTGCATGTTCTTAGCTATGTAAAAAGGTATGATAACCTCAGGTAGCATTCGTAGATTCCAAGAAATCGGGGATAAACATGGGACAGTGTTAGTAAAGTACAACATCAGAATAAATTTTGTCATAATTTATTTTTCTTAAAAACTTTACAGTTCTTGCTCAACATGTCTTCCTCTATTGCGAACACATATTCGAAACCTTTTCCGCAGAGAACTCTTGACTACCCCAGTTGTTAATTGGTTCCTCATCTTATTGGCTGCATCGATAATTTTTTGTCGTAAAATATCA
Organism: Colias philodice; assembly: GCF_061535455.1. Taxonomy (NCBI): domain Eukaryota; kingdom Metazoa; phylum Arthropoda; class Insecta; order Lepidoptera; family Pieridae; genus Colias; species Colias philodice. The sequence goes on along the minus strand of NC_143094.1, from coordinate 10,438,844 downwards.
ACAGATGGAATCGGGTTCGGCTCATTGTACACCAGACTCTTCATATGCCCCCATACGTAAAAGTCCATGGGGGTTAGGTCTGGACTTCTAGCCGGCCATGGTATGGGCCCACCTCTTCCGATCCATCTGTTTGGATAGTTGATGTCTAACCATTCTCTAACACTTCTTCTGTAATGTGCAGGGCAGCCATCATGTTGGAACCACATGTCTCTTAACAAAGTCAGGGGTATGTCTTCAAGAAGGTCGCTTAAATGTTGGCGCAGAAAGGTCTCATAATTTTCACCATTTAGGTTGTCCGGAAGGAAGTATGGTCCAATTAATTTATTTGAAATTATCCCCATCCACACATTAAGACTGAATCGTCTTTGTGATTTTTTTGGATTCTTCTTGTTAGGATTGCCACGTGCTTTCGGAGCCCAATAGTGAGCGTTATGGTAGTTTGTGATACCGTCTTGATCAAATTTGGACTCATCTGTCCATAAAATTTTTTTGAAAAACGACGGGTTTTCCAGATCCGCATTCAACATGAATCTACAAAAATCTAGTCTTCTTAAAGGATCTCCTTCTTCCATCACGTGCACGGGCGTGTAGTGATATGGGTAATATCCTGAAGTGTTCATTGTGAACCATACTTTCCACTGAGACAGACCAAGTTCTCGGGCAACAATGTTTGTTGATGTCGTGGGATCCATTCGAAAAAATCGCTTAATTTCATTTTCCTCTTCGTCTTCCTCATCCCGGACAGATGGCCGACCGACGTCTGTTCGTCGTCTTAGAATCGAACCAGTTTCTCTAAGGCGACGATAGGTCCCTTCGAAGACACTAACATCTGGTGCACGACGGTCAGGATAGCGGGTCATGTATTCCGCACGAGCATGTGCAGATACACCTTGACAAAACCCGTAACACATCAAAATGTCAGCATATTCTTCGTTAGTATACGAACTCATCTTGAAAATTCAAATCGCAAGCAAAAATCAAAGTCCAGTTTCGAGCCACGGTCACAGAATCGGAAGAAAATCAGTCCAAAAAGAAAGCCAAGTCGCGTTGTCAATACACAGAGGAGCACAGAAATCGCATCTACTACGGACGAATAAGCAGACTAAAAAATACAAAGCGGCATCCTTCGCCCCATACAGCTTCGTCCATCACCTTGCTCGCTCTCTCCAGTAGGTGGAAGCGAGATAGTTGCAGCGTGTGAGTGAGACATCATAATCACGCGGCACAACCCTTTATTGTTCGCATAGGCAGATAATAACTAGACCGATGTTAATGAGCTATTCTAAGAATTATTTCCCCATACCAAGTTTATCCCCGATTTCTTGGAATCTACGAATGCTACCTGAGGTTATCATACCTTTTTACATAGCTAAGAACATGCACATGTTTTTAAAAACATCTGCAGACACATTTTCATAGAGATTTTTTTCAATATCTTTGTTTAAAACAAGTTAACTTAATTACTTTAATGTTATTATTTTTAGTTTAAAAGCCATTTCTTTGAATTGTTTGCAGCGATATGGATTTTTATTGCTGAGAATTATTGTTTAACTCAACCTTTACATAAAAACTCAAAAAAAACCCAGACCAAATAAGTAAAATAAAAAATTAAACGCTAAATGCGAAGATAAAGTGGCATTTTCAAGAAAAAAATTAAAATTGCAATAACTCTTCAACGGCTAACTTTTGGATATGGTATTATAAGATCAAATCAGTTTGTTTTGACCCCTACTACACGCTCTTAACAGGAATAGGTCGACTTAACCTGTAACCCTGTATACACGTGGAAGCATCGGAGTCTATATGGAGACATTTTATTTGTTGCAGATAATCGACATTCGGGATATTTTAAGAGCAGAAACAATTGAGCAGATGAAGGACGTCTACATCGTGCAGTGTCTAATGGAAACGGACTTATACAAATTATTAAAAACACAGGTAAGCTGTCTATGAAAAATTAATATACGTTGAATTTTTATTCCATTAGCATGTTATGTTTTAGTTTATTTATTGTTTAACTAACACTAATCCTACAATCCGTTAAAACATAATATTATAAAAGTAACTAGATTTAACGCCTGAATTGTTAAACGAAATTCAGGAAAATGTAAAATGATAAAGTAATTTTTTTTATGATAAAACTTATTTAAATTCAATTTTATTTAAAAATGACTGTGATCTTCTGATCAGCTTATCATTCAGTAAAAATAACCAAAACTGTATGAAAATATGAACATTAAAAGTTATAAAGAAAACTTGATGTTTAAATTATCTCCAACCCAAATACACAGTAAGCATTATTAAAACAAAACTATTTTTCTAGAAACTAAGCAACGACCACATCTGCTACTTCCTGTACCAAATCCTTCGAGGGCTCAAATACATACACTCGGCGAACGTGCTCCACAGGGACCTCAAGCCTTCCAACCTGTTGTTAAACACCACGTGCGATCTGAAGGTTGGTAACCATGTTTAATTTTCTAAGATACTGCGCTTCGCGGTTTCACCCAAATGGCTCCGCTCCTGTTGGTCTTAGCGTAATGATATATTATAGCCTATAGCCTTCCTCGATAAATGGGCTATGTAACACCGAAATAATTCTGCAAATCAGACCAGTAGTTCCTGAGATTAGCGCGTCCAAACAAACAAACAGACTCTTTAGCTTTATAATATTAGTATAGATTGTTTATTATTCTGATATATTTAAAAAGGTAAATAAATGGTGTAGTGGTTCACATATGACTGAAAAAATTCTGGATTAAATCTGGGGTTGTCACTTATATAAAAAATCTGAATCTGGCAAAGCATAAAAGCTGCTTAAGTACTTGTTAATAAGGAAAAAGCGATTAATGTAACATAGCTAAATGAATCGCATGCAGAATATTGTAATAAATAAGGAAATACACCTAATTTGAACAAAATAAAGAATAGTACATTAAATCATTCATATATCATACTTAGATATCAAAAGGCAACAACCTAGATCCGCCAAACCTACGTTAAATCATAATTCTGAAAGTTTGTGAAAGAAACTACTTCAGTTTCGTCTACAATACAACTATAATAACTAATAACAAATGGGTACAATTTGTACCATATTTTCTTTTCGAACTTTCGGGCCTTATTTCATGATTCAACGTAGGTCCTGTGAGGCCGGGGATCAGACTATAATATACTGACACCAGTCAAATAATCATAAAACAAGAAAAGAAAATCTGGAGCAATATTTTACTTCTAGCCAGTCTGGTCGTAAATGGAAGGTATTTGTTTAAGCAACATATTATAAGTTTGTAGCACTATCATAATATTATAGCTGCTTAGTAAGTTAGTAGTGACACCTTCTAGCTAAAAGGTCCCTTGCCAACTTATTAAATTAATGTTTAAATAGATCACTACATTTCTTTAACTTCTTCTATAATATTATGTTTTTGTTTGCCAAAATAATATTGCTAAGAAAATTTTCAAAGAGAAGTTTTAGTTTTAACATACATTTCCATAAGACACCTTTACTAGCGTCGAATATGATCCTAAATTGGGTCGGCGTCAAGGCCACCGCACCCTCGGAAGATCGGCTTTTAAATGATAGCGTATTTACAGCGGTATCGTGTTTCGGCACGGGAGCCAGTGCCTTATCCTGTGGCCTCATCAATTCCCTTCGTACTCAGATTTCGAGCCTGTTATAATACTGAAAATTTGTAATCACTACATAGTATAAAACAAAGTCGCTTTCTCTGTCCCTATTTCCCTTTGTATGCTTAAATCTTTAAAACTACGCAACGGATTTTGATGCGGTTTTTTTTAATAGATAGAGTGATTCAAGAGGAAGGTTTTAGTATATAATTTATTAGGTTTTAGACAAAGCGGGCGAAGCCGCGGGCGGTAAGCTAGTTATTTATAATAGCTAGTGAGTAGTGATATATGGTATCAGGTACATGTTGCTTATGGTGTTCTGTTACGTGGATAATATAGAACATGTAAATTTGTTTGTTATTTTCAATTATATTATAAGTAAAAATGTGTAGAGGTTGTAAGCGCTCCGGAAATGGCACATTGAAATGTGGCTAATTAGCCACCTTTTAGCCTTTTACTTCAGTAATTCATCTTAGTATGATGACTAATCGTGTGTGCGTTAGTGTGCCATTTTCGAAGATTGAATGTTGTGTCGATAACATCTCTACACCTTTTAACATTTTGAAACGGGTGTCTACCTTACAAATACGAGTTTATAACATGCAGACGAGAGTTTACCTGCAGAATAATAACCATCTCAAAATACAATTTACATACGAAAGTGCAAGCTGAATAACAGCGAATTTTAAATTAATCCGCTCATACAGGATCATAAAATTTAAAGTTTAATCAACAATTTCATCGAATAATAAAGTAATACCGCATTAAAGTCACTTTTGTGAAATTTAACATCACTTCCCGGTGTTGGCCCGTAGTCATTACCGCCTGCGCAAAACTACGATCAATACAGTTTGTTATATTTTTTTAATTTAAAAACTAGCTTTCCGCCAGTGACTTCGCCCGCGTAGTCAAAGAAAACCCCACGTATTTCTCGTTCCCGTGGGATTTCCGGGATAAATCTATCCTATGTCCTTCCTCAGGTCTTAAGCTATCTCTGTACCAAATTTGAAGTAAATCCATGCAGTACTTTTTGAGTTTACCTGGGACATACGGACAAACAGAAAAAAATCTAAAAACTAAAGTTTCGGCTTCGATATCGATAGAAGATCAAGCCCCATGTATGCTTTAAAAAAATATTCAGTGTACAGTTTTGACTTTCCTACGATTTTATTATATTATTTATAGATTTAAATGTAAATAAAAATATACATAGTTATATGAATAATTGAATAGGCTGTCGACTCGTTAAAACATTTTTGCTCATCGTTAGCCGTCCGAGGTTAAGTGGAGATGTCGACGATATTTTTCCAATCAAAGTATTTAAATTATATGAAATTTCACTATTCTATTTCTGAATAGCATAGCTGAAAATAGAAATGTTTTCAGATATTTTAATTCATTATGTATTCACTTTGCTCTGGTTTCATTTATAATTAAATCATTGGATATAGGTATAAATTAAACTATATTTACTCCAATAGAGAAAAATTCAACTGTACTTAGATAAAAAATATTATATTGTTAGGGCTTTCATACAGGGTTAGTTTTCAATGACCGGCCAAATTTTCAGAAATGGTTCAGAATCGATAACATTTTCGATCTAATGAAAAAAAAAAACGTTTTTTTTTTTCATTAGATTTCATTCCTGTCCGCCACTAGCGAACGTGTGGACATTACAAAAGCACAATTTAGATCAACAACCTAGATAGGTTAGCACACACATAAATTTGGCGATGCGCGCACGCACACAAGTGCATTGATTCTCAATAAGCTTATCGCGTGTTTACGATTTAGGAAATTTTTAAGACATTTTCAAATGAATGAATGCTATTATTTTTTTTATTCGACAATAATATTTCAAATGTACCTTTGGTTTAATATATAGATCTTAATTTTAAATTTTGGCTGGTCATTGAAAACTATAACCCTGTATAACTTAATTTGATAGAATAGACACGTGTGTGTAAACAGAAATTAAAACTTACCATTTCGCAAGTTTATAATTGAGGGGCTTGAACTCTAAGAACACTTTAAGTTTACAAGAACATTTTCAAACATTTAATCGGCTTCTCTTTACCTCTAGGGAGTGTGCACAAATTATTATTCGTATCCACGCTATCAAAACTTAAACTAAAGCGGATTCCAATCCCACCTCGTGATAGAAATTTTTTCTATTATTTAGACTTGTGTGAAAAATGTATGTTTATAAAGCCATTTCTTGATTTAAAAATTACAATAGGTATCAATAACTTTACCTATTATACATACGAAAGTGTGTTTATTTGTCCTTCTTTGATGATTTTTGAGTATATAGAGATAGTTAGGTTAGGGACATAGTTATACTTTTTATCACGGGGAAACATCTCATTCTAATAGGAATAAGTGTCTATTGTTATGCGCATTTAAGTTTATAAATTCCGGTAGATATGATACAATTGTGATAACTGTTATATAAACTTTGATAACGCGAACGAAGCCGCGGGCGAAGAGTAGGTAAAAATATATTTTATCTTGAAATTTAAGCTTGAATATCTCAGCGAAATCTATACTAATATTATAAAGAGGAAAGGTTTGTATGTATGTATGTATGTATGTATGGTTTTCACGCATAAACTACTGGACCGATTTTGATGAAATTTGGCACAGATAATCTATAGACCCTGAGAAAGAACATAGGCTAACTTTTATTGCGAAATATGTACCACGGGCGAAGCCGGGGCGGACCTCTAGTTATGAAATAAAGCTTGAATAAGGTAGCTTTTAAACAAGACAATCTCTGTCTGAGAGTAATGTACATATCGAGTAATAAATTATGTATACCAAATAATTATTTTGCTCAAAGAGATTCGGAATTATCGCGGGACGTTACGCTTTGTACAAATGATTGTGTTTAATTGATTCTAACATTTGGATTATGTTATTACTTATTGAATACACAAATGTTTACGCTCAAAGAGGTAATATTGCCAAAGATTGTGTTGTAATGTGATGTGTTTACATTTTGCTTTAGACTATTGATTATATACTTGATTAAAGGAGGTGTATTATATTTTAAATTAAAATTATTATAATCATATTTAACCTACCTATAATGCTAGGCGTCCACTAGGCGGATCGGGCCGGGCCGCATCGCAACGCAAAAATACGCCGGCCTATGTTTTGTATGAAACATCGTCCATTAGCGACGGATCGGGTCGGGGCGGGCCGCAACGCATTGGCGGATATCGCTTCGCAGGCGGATTTCTGCCGGCGCGGCGGTGCGCTGCGGCCCGGCCCGCCCCGACCCGTCTAGCGGACGCAGGCAGGCGGATGTAAGCGGCGAGCGTCTGTTAGATAAAATCCGCCTAGGCGGTCCGCCGCGCCCCGTACAGGTGGACGCAGGAGAAAACAGCGCGTCCATTAGAGACGGCCCGTTGCGATGCGGCCCGGCCCGATCCGCCTCTAATGGACGCCTAGCATAATACAAAGAAGATAATAAATTATGCATATTTGGACATAACGCCATGGAAGATTCAAACCGTATAGAAGACGTACGCTACTATGCATAAAGTTAGCTCATTTTCTTTTCGTATTTTTATTTATTTTCATTATTTCGTCCTTGTTTAATTTAACACTATCACCTTGAATGTATTTTTCCAACATTATTTTAATTTCTAACCATACAGCGTAATTATGCGTCGAACGAATCGCAATTCTCACGCAGTATCAACTATAGAAAAGATTAGTTAGAAATAATAAGAACAAAAAATTTACGTTGAAAATAATTTAACGAATGTTAATAAAGGTCAAGTAATACATATATGCATGGTTAATCCAAGAAATATCACCCATTACATACATTATTCACGTCATACTGGATAACGTGTAAAATATTATAATTCAGCAATAAGGGCTTGTTACTATAATGAAAACATTCCATGTCTCGCTGGTAATGGCAGTCGTTAGTTAAATGCCTGCTCATTTTCATCAACCGAACGCATCTTTTGATTACGCTCGTCTGTTTTTCAATAGAAAATGAATTTTCGTATCGTTGCTCTTACATCAATTCTTTTATGAGCCTCGACGCCATTCAATTCCTTCTATAGAATATTCTAATGAGGCTTTTTGGAGTAAAGATGTATTTTTTTACCGAAATCATCATTATTATTGATACCGTTCAAGTTTCTATTAACCTTTCAGGAAAGCTATCTTATTTTCGATTTTAATAATTATTAAAACGTGAGTAATGAGAAAAGTTCCGTATGAAGTTCTGAAACTTGTAATTCAATATATGATTGGTTTCTCGACGCTTCCAGTTAGTAACTGTACCAACATAATTTCTAACACGTACATTTTATGTATAAATATGCTGTAGATATATATACTTATGCACACACATTATATTATATCTTTCCTATACGTTATAATTATAATATTTTGTCTCATTGACTGGTGGTAATTGATTTTGCTTTATATTATTAAAGTTGTTTTGACAAAATCACATAAAAAAGGAAAAATGATACACTTCACACAGCGTCAAGAAAAATATATCAATCTGCATCATTAGCATATAAGTGGAATACATGAACATATAAATATTAAGTATATTTAATAAATTGATATAGTTGTTAATAACATAAATCCTTGTACAGATATGCGATTTCGGTCTGGCGCGAGTGGCGGACCCCGACCACGATCACACGGGCTTCCTCACCGAGTACGTGGCGACGCGTTGGTACCGCGCGCCCGAGATCATGCTTAACTCAAAGGTAATTTATAATATATGAATGTGCAGTTTGGTTGTGTTTTAGTCTGCCTTGTTTATTCCATTCAATGGGCAAATATTCGACGGTATTCAATCATAATATTAATCCTAGAAATCGTGTAAAATGATCTTTTATTGGTTGCAGTGTTACTACTAAGTTTGTGTTATGAATGCAGCACAATAAATTTATAGCAATCTACATTATTTCTTAAATACCTAAAAAAATAGATCATCTGAAGAAAATTCATATTATGTATCTTTACAATTATTTATCCAGCAAGATATCAGACATAATGATTCTATAATATGGCTATGATGCAATATCCTCGTTTAATGGCTCACCGATAAGTAAAAGTTCTGAAGTCAAAGAGTAAAACTTTGCTTCGATTGCTACGTGATTAATGGCCTCTATAAGATAAGTTCCCGCAAAGCTATACATAATACTTTTTACGTGCCGCACTACTTCCATTCGATATTGTATTTTCGTAATAAAACTTGCTAATAATAGAATAGCGCTATTTCTGGTCCGAAGTAATCAAATGTTTTCTAAGCTTTAAAGCCGCTTATAAAAGCCTTTTTCCGGCGATAGAACATTATATCTGAGCTCGGGCGATTTAATTAAAAAAACGCTCACCTAACAATGAATGACTTTAAGCGTGCCGGCCTTAGGTATAATTTGTTCTTGAAAACGCTTTCGCGTGTCGGAGTCGAGTGGAAAAGTTGCAAGCGTACATAATTCCCCGCACCCCGTCGACCCCTGACATTAATAACGCAGGCCATAATTTAATTGGATTGCCGATACGTGAACTGTATGGATAGCTATACATTTGCGTCTCATTAAGCCGTTAATTTTTATCTACCTCGGCTGGCTCGTGGCAGTGGTTGGCGGTCGATCGACTACATTTGGAGAGGTCGGAATACGATTGGAATCGATGCAAGGATTTTATACACTTTTGACCAAACTAGGACACCCTATATTTTTGTCCAACTTACAAATTTTTTACGAATTCTATGTTTGTAGTAGTAGCTTGTTGAATATGAAAAAATATAGTTCAACGAAGTACATAACATGAATATAAATATTGAACAGATACTTACATATCTGTGTTCAATATTAAATCAGTAACCACTGCTTCAATTGAATCCAAATTAAGTACTTAATTATTCCTTTATCTAATTTGAAAATCCTGGGTAATACCAGTTGTGCAGTGCACTATTAATTTCCTATTATTGTGATCTCAACAAGCTGCTTTTTTCGGTTCCGCCCACACATATTTGGTTAATTGTATTTGATCCCTATTAAATAGACTCTGTTGCATTCAGATTTAGCATATCTAATTAAAAAACTATCATTTATTTTAAGACTATTCATATACATAATTAGAAAAAAATAATATAAAGTCTACCGCAGTAGTCTTAAATTTTTTCATGCTTCGTTTGATTTCTATGAAAACTAAGTAAATAAGTAGGTACAAGATTTATTTTATCTTTAAAACCGTTTAAGCTTAAATTTCATCTAATCTTAACCTAGTTTTAGGGCTTCACCTCGCTGAAGTTTCTAGAAATTATCAGCCAATTAATAATTCTAGTAGTAACTAGATATTTGGTTAATAGACAGGCTAGATCTTGCGAATCCTACTAGCACTCGCAAAAATCGGACGTTTTAGTCAGAGGGCGTCCGTCAAAAACGTTTTTGCTTAGAATAATTACACATAGAAAGATAGTCTTCATACAAGCGCCATCTCAAAAGTGACGCACTAAATCGGTTCACACAGAGATGACGATTACGTGCTCACGCTCGGCGACACGCACACATACACTTGCGTAATGTTGTCAGTGGCGGTCCATTTTGCCCGAAAGTGGGGTAATCATTCGGTCGCTGATAACCATTTGTTTTTGGCAATTATTATAAATAGGTGTTTGATAAAGTGTGGATATGGTAATTTAAAGTTTTTATTATACGGGAATGTTTATTTTTTATAACGAATAAAAGAAAACAACAACACTTATAAGAAAATTAATTTTTATTTTAAGAATTGTATACAATTATGTTTTTTTACTCTGTAATTAAAGTTGGTTTACTTTCGATTTCGACGCAATCTACACAATCCACCCGGTGTCATGTACTTATCTTCATTCTCAAAATGTTTCGAACATATTCGTGTATTTTTGGTTGGCTTCCAATATACTTCTCCACGACTAAGCCTTATATTTTTCACCCACTTGTCAGCAATAACAGGGTCGGTAGGAATCCTTTGAACAACAACACGCAATACTCTTATATGTTGTCATTTTAACAAGTGTGAAAAAAAAGTTCGTTTACTTTTCAACTTTCAAGTAACACATTTTCAGGTACCCATATTATGATATCTTAACACAAACACCTATATTAAAAAACAGCAATAACAACTGTTTTAAAATTAACTAGTCAGTTAAAATGGGAAAATATTTTCACAATCGGGCAACACTGAGTATAGAATTGGAACGTATTTATTTTGACTTATTTAACTACAAAATACTATGAAATTCTGAAAGCTTACCTGTGAAAAGTGATGTTATCACATTTCTTTTGCTTTTCAGATGTGTTGTGACACAATTTGACTGCACAAACCGTCATAATAATTTTTTTTTTCGCGAGACACGTTCGGCTTGCATTCACGTTTAACACTACGTAGCGGCCCGGCGTTTGGAGCCATTTATGGCTCCAATAAAGGTGCTTCAAAATGGGCGCGCGGACTTGGTTTCTATGTGTAATTATTCTAAGCGTTTTTGAGTAATTTTTGCAGTCAAAGGTATCATAGGTATACACTATACATGACCAAGAACTCAACTCTGATAATAAAATATCGTCTTTTTGATCTTGCAGACCCTCATAGCTTTGTAATACATATTCAAATAAGGGGCGACATACGGTTAAATACATTGGAGGTCGTAAAATTCTTTATCTGTAACCCAATCGCTACGAAGAGTTTATGGTTTTGTAATCTATATTCCAATTCTAAAAGCCACTCAATTTATTTCCCAGTTATTGGAAATGCTTATCTATGATAAAGTATTATGGTCCGGGAGCCAGCAGCAGATTTTATGACCAAGTTCCTCTCAAGCGGTAATTAGTAAAATGCATCAAAGTATAGTATTATGAAGCCTCGTGAACGTCAGCTGGAGCTCGGTTGGGGGGAAGAGCGGTTGTAGCCTCCCGTATCAGCTGACGGTTTTTCCACCAAGATACAGCCAGCTGACATATATATTTATCCACAGTTACATATAAGCTATCATCAGGTAAATTTTTGTTTGAGAGGAAATAACGGAAAATAAATTTTTCTTTAAATTTAACTTTCATGTTCGAGACACCAGCTGACGTATAATACACCATGTTGTAACCAGCTGACTATTTTTTTTCGTTGAGATATTGGGTTAGCTACAATTTGACAAATTTTTAGCTGAGAGGAAATGAATGAATGAATGTATTTTTTTTTTCCTATGTGCGTTGGAGGCTACAACCGCTCACCCCCCCAACCGAGCGCCAGCTGACGTTCACGAGGCTTTATAATACTATACTCTCATGCGTCTGACGAATTATCTCTTGAGAGGAAATAGTTAACCAAATTTGCACCTGGCTCCCTAACCATTATTTTATGTCACTAATACTGCACGCTTAGATGGTTATTTATATCAGTTTTTAATAAAATTATATTACTGCAAGAAGACGATGTTCCTCTTGGAAAACTAATTTTATTCATCGTACGTGAATTGAGAATTCTTTGTATAACATTGACATATAATGAAATGAGTCGAATAAGAGTCGACTACGAAGAATCTACGAAATGAGATTCAAATATTAATATATTCCTTACAATGGTTTACCTAATACTTGGTACTGTTAACGCTGACCTTAAAAACGACTCTATTCCCTTGCTCCCCTAAAATTCACAATATCTGGCCTAATAAGCACAGGTTTATTCCTAGTTGAGGCGCGCGATCGTCGTGTCTGATCTGAGTTGAATGATTGTATTTTGTGAATAAACGATTTTAAACATGCTTATATTAGATTCATCTGAATGTTTGTATTTAACTCGATGGACTCGATGTTTACCCATTTTAAAAGGATAAATCTGCCCTTCAAACTTTGTACACTTATCCAAGATCGGTGACGATACAATAATTTCATGAGTTTTAGCGTGATTTCGTTTATTAGACTGCATTGATTATTATTTGCGTTTATTCCCCACACAGGGCTACACGAAGTCAATAGACATATGGTCGGTGGGGTGTATCCTGGCGGAGATGCTGTCGAACCGGCCGATCTTCCCCGGGAAACATTATCTGGACCAATTGAATCATATCCTGGGAGTGCTCGGCTCGCCCAGTCAAGAGGATCTGGACTGCATTATTAATGAGAAGGTAACTTATTTCATATTATGTGTCTTAAGATTTTACTTTATGGTGGTATAGGCGTAGGCTATATAAAGTGTGTTTATTATAGGGCTATATAAAGCAATTTGAAAAATAGATTGGTATGTTAATCTACTAACTATATGATTATTTACTTCAATATACAGTATGTACACGGAATTATCATAAGTTTGACAAAGTGTACATGTTCATTGGTAAATTAATATCTTAAAAATGTTATGCCTTAAATTGCACCCATTGTGTACGTACATTTTCGCAAGAAATTTAAAACAGTTTAACGGTGACCTGTAAAATTTTCAAACGCAAATAATAAGTTCGGAAACTTAGAATTTTCTTCCCAAAGTAAAATGCGAACGGAAGTCAATTAAAGTTGTCCTTCTCGCTCGACTTATTCGAGCGGAAAATATGGTCAGGACTTCTGACTTTATGAAACACCTTAATAAACGTGAAATAAGGAAAAAAGCTGAATAAAATATCATTCATATTTTTTTCACTAAAGGTAACGCAAATATTTTGTCGGAATTGTATATCGCATTGAAAATATTCTCGTCAGGGAAAATGATAAACGAAATATTTTATAAGCGAAAGGTTCTTGGCCGACTCTTTAGTATTGTGGTATATAAGTTGGACTCGATTCCTGGTGAAAACAAAATATGCCTAAAACAAAATGTCTTGATGTGATATTTATGATAATTGGTAGAAGGTTCATCAACTACTTTCTTTAGAAAATCGATGAGGGTTATGTGGGATTTTATTTTCCCCACAAAGGGCACGCGACACGTGATGTTATTATTGCTAATAATAGGTACAGCAAAAATACATTTATTCCAATACCGAAATCAGCTTACAAAGGGGTTGTAACTTTACAACTCCTCTGTAAGCTGATTTTAATGAGAAAAACCCGCCTAATTTGTAATGCTTATTATTTCCACGAGTTATATTTTATTCATAATATACGTTTTTGTAAACAAGTTATAAATACATTGACGTGTAAATTGCGTGAAAATAGAGAGACATCTTTCCGAGTGAAAAACTTAAACTTATATCCGTCCGTACCAATTATCTTGTATCAGACCCCGAAAACAATGTTGTACTAAGTAAAAGCTAGTATCTAATCTAATATATATTATAAAGGCGAAAGTTTGTAAGGATGTATGGATGTTTGTTACTCTTTCACGTAAAAACTACTGAACCGATTACAATGAAATTTAGCACACATATAGAGGGTAACTTGGATTAACACATAGGATAGATTTTATCCCGGAAATCCCACGGGAACGGGAACTATGCGGGTTTTCCTTTGCAAACGCGGGCGAAGCCGCGGGCGGAAATCTAGTGATAAAAGATAGCTCTAGTAATTTTTACCAACTAGTTATAAGTACAAAGAACGCTATACGCTACAGTTACATACAATGTAACACAATCTAAGTATAGAAACAACGAATTGAAAATATAATTAAAAGATTCATATTAATAATTGTATAATTTGTATACTATACATTGAATTCTCAAGAGGGAACAAAAAAGACGAATCCAACGAAGATAGTTACGTTATTCTAAGTTCGTATGTCTCACAAGTGAATTAAATACACATTTCTCTAGATATTTTATAAGAAATATTTAATGTACTCGAGCGTACAATGTATTTTATGAATCGGTATCTTTTTCTTTATTTGAATGATAATAATTATTATTATCTCTCCATAAATTATTTCATGTGGATTATGTGGTATGTTCTATATTGTGTGACGGATGAACAAACAGCTGATTACTCGTATTTACGATGATATTACAATTTTAAAGCTCTTTCATTTGATTTCAATCACATAGACGTGGATAGTAACCCGTAAATTAATTCAAAAGTAAAGCATGTAAAGGTGCCTTAGAGGGACCTTAAATACGGACCTTAAATATTTAGTATATTCAATATATATCGCTCCGCTCCCAAAGTTTGTTATTCAGGCGATGTTTCCCTTGTGTTTTGTTAATAAACGGGTTTATAGAAACTTCACAATAAATTATGCTAAGGTGAAACAGAGGCCATAATATAGTTATATTAACGAGGTGTTTTGGGTTACAAGAGTGAAAACAACTAAACGGACCAAATGATAACAAAAGTCGGCTTATTTGGTGATATTAGCGATATTAAAATGGGGAAGTTTTAAATCGCACCCCAATGGTGGTCGAGTTAAATATAATTAACGTAATGTGGATAAAAGAACAACAAAAATTTATAATCAAAATAGACAGTGTAGGTACATAACTAACCTCATAGTTATTTAAAAAATATTAAGTACTTTTTATTTCAGTCAAATGTATGTAATAAATATTATATTTATTTTAGTTTTTCGTTTGCTATGTCAAGTCTGTACTCACTTTGTATAAATTTGGACGCAAAATAGGTGAGGGAAAATTGCTTGAGTCAGCCCAAAACGATTCCCTTGATTTTACCCATAATCATCATGGAAAAAAGAAATGGTTACGGTGTCCTCTTTCCAAATTACTTTAGGGTTGGGCTATGAGCATTACCATTTATTGCTGCAAGGAAATAAAGAAAAT
Organism: Colias philodice; assembly: GCF_061535455.1. NCBI lineage: Eukaryota > Metazoa > Arthropoda > Insecta > Lepidoptera > Pieridae > Colias > Colias philodice. The sequence continues at coordinate 10,423,498 of NC_143094.1, read as the reverse complement.
TAGAATACGATAGACTATAGAGCAAACATTTTACCTGAAAGCTAGTATACAAAAAAATACAAAAAAATAAATGTCAATATCAAGAACAACACAGGTTAGAGACTTGGGTGTTATTCATGACATTAAACTTACGCATAACGATCATGTTGAATTTATTATACAAAAAGCGTACAAAAATTTAGGTTTCATACTTCGGACTTGTGATGCATTCACAGATATCTTATGTTTAAAAGTACTGTATTTTTCGTATGTGCGAAGCGTACTAGAATTTGCGAGTCCGATCTGGCGTCCCTCTTATCGCTGTTATATTGACCGCTTGGAAAATATTCAAAAAATATTTATTAGGAAACTTAATTTTATATCGAACACCTCTTGTGCTAATTACCTTGAAGGATGCTCTCTCCAAAGGATCAATACACTCGAACAACGGAGAGATATTATCGACATGATGCTGCTTTACGACATAATGCGTAATAGACTGGACTGTCCAAATATTCTCGGTAATATATCACTACAAGCACCGTCATTACGAACAAGGCATTGCCAACTATTAAAGGTTCCCCTCGCTTCAACCAAACACCTGCAAAATTCTACACTCTTCCGTCTACCTGATATTTACAACAAGAAATTTTCAAGTGTTGACATATTTCATCTCTCCCGTAACAGTTTTAAAAAAGCAGTAACAGACATCACCAATTCAATAATTTCTTAGTTTACCATACACAATCTCACCACACTACACCATTATACACTACACACACAGTACACACACTCACACATCCATACCAAACATTCTATAATGGGTACGTTTTCCTCTTTTTTGTATACCATGTCCAAAAAAAATAAAAAAAAATATATATATATATTAATTTTTTCCACTTTGTCATTGTTATAATTAATGTTAAACTACTGTCACATTAATTGTCTTATTATTGGTATTCCTTTTTATTGGCGTATTGTTTTGTTAAAGTTAATTATAAAAATTGTAATACAAATAGCTGTAAGGAATCTATGTATGTAAAAAAATAAATAAATAAATAAATAAATTATATGAAATGCGTTCAACAGTAGAGTTGAAAAGTATCTATTAAAATAACAACGATAGTTCGTGTAAAGTTTATGAAGTAGGAAAGTGATAGTCTCGGAATAACTCGTAGTTTCATACTAACAGATCGAGTAACTTTGTTTATTTTATGACTCCGATAACCATAATTCGATGATTGAGAATTTTTTGTATTTTTTTTATCTGGAAATTCTGGAAATCTATTAGTGTCGTTTTATTTTTCCAATATTTTTGCGAAAATATTAATCTTACTTTAGCTCTTTGTAAAAGTTATATATTGAGAATTTCTCAATGTATATAAATAAAATAGTTATTCTCATCAACCTATCAAATGATTAACTAACTTCCAGTTAAGTAATCTATCAAAGTCTGACCTAAAAGCCTTCGCTGATTGGTGGATACAGCGCACTTAAATTAATTACTTTTAGTTACGCCGATTTTAACACAAACTCATCATAATATAAAAGACAAATAACGCTATATATTATCTATGTTTTTAAATATCAGCGGGAAAATTGGTCCCCGACAATCCTATTTTATGTAATGTCACGTCTTTAGAAAACGATAAGGAATCATAATTAACGTTCGCCGGTCCTATGTACATTGTACACACAATTCGATACAGAAACATGTAATTGGGCTTCTGTTTGTTCTCATATAATATAATGTTATTGGAATTTTCGATACAATAGAAATTGTATGTCTTTACTCTTCGGTAATGGGCTCTTTATTGTACATGTATTTTTGATGCTGTAGATATATGTTTCGTTATTATTATTGGGTTTTGAAAACGTTAGAGTACCGAATAATCTATTGAAAATGACAATAAGCTCTACACTCCTTATTAAAAGATTTGAACTTAATTGAAATTGTGGATGGGGCTTGGTATTATTATTTGATCCGTGCCATGGATTTAGATATTAATTTTTAACTTGGGGTAACGTCAAATTTATTCAAAATTAAAATTTTCAACCTACATTATACGACATTAAGGAAAACAGGTGAATTCAAAACATTAGCATTAGCAAGATACAAAAATAAACTCGCAGTTTCCTAGTTTTATGAAGATCTTGCAGCTGTTAAACACAAGAACCCCGCTTGCCATAAGTTTTATCTTTTTACTGCCAACTTTTTCCTAGCAAGTACCTTGTGTCCTCTGCGCTACGTACTCTGAGCCAAATTTTAAAACGACTGTTTCATAAGCTGTTGTTTCGTGAAACTTGCATCCTTACAGACTTGTCTTAAAAATTAAAATGTGCCATATAGTATGTAGATAGATTGTAAAAAAATGTGGTCGTCCAAAGTCGAGGCATATTATGTGGTAATCAATTTGGCATAACTCTGATGCTCTGTTTCGCTTATCGACCGCTGGACGTGGTCACAATCAAGCCACATTGTGAACCAGTGTACGAAATTGGTCTCGCATATTCACTGTTATACAGTCAGCCGACCATTATTTGCTTTGCTTCTGTGAAAAGTTTTAACGAGCTTTAGTGCGATCGTTTCAGTAAAACTCGGATAAAAGCTATCCGATTAAATAATTTTGGTAATTAATTTAGCACGGCTGGATTGTTTAATGCGATTCGGTTTGAACATACGTGATAGATATGCGGAAGGACACGAATGAAACGCTAGACGGCTGTTAACGAACTGACTTTAATGTCACGTAAGATGACAAATCAATGCACATACATAAGTGACATATCACACTAGCGGATTGCGAGCGGTTTCAAAGCGGAGCGGGTGCGCAACGAATACGTTGCGGTTGCGCAGCGAATTCGTTGCGGACGCGTGGCAGATGCGCAACGTTTACGTCGCAGTCATGTACACTCATTAACAAAATGGAATCCGTGCTGGTTGTTACTTATAACTTGTGATAGTATAATAATTATGAGATCATTATTTTTTACGAGTTTCATAACATGTTAATGTTTAGGGTATTGTTTTATCTATTAAATCTTGGTCGAAATGCAATCAGATAACTTAATTGCTCATTAAGAAAGTTCATTAGTGAAATAAATGTTAAAGCTCCTTAACTAAAACAGGGCTATCTTATTATTAGATAAATAGCAGTGAATAGAAAATTTTATCAAGCAACCAGCAACTCACTATCACTTTGCTCATAATTAGGTTCACAAAATCTCTTTATAACATACGTTGCTATGGGAGAGATTATACTGGTCAGTCGTTACATACTTTTGGAATGTATGGTACATTCTAAAAGTCCTAGTAATTCAATTTTATAGCACCTTTTTTTAACAACTCCAGTTGTTATTACATCTTTAGTTAACTGTTAAGTAAGTGCATTTCCACAGTACGGTTAAAAAATTGAGTGCTACAGAAACGATGGAAATATTGAATGGAAGTTAGGCAAGGCGGAAGGGCTGGCTTTTGTGCGAGAGTATACAAAATGACGCGTCCGCAACGAATTCGCTGCGCAACCGCGGCGTGTTCGTTGCGCGCCCGCAACGTATTCGTTGCGCACCCGCTCCGCTTTGAAACCGCTCGCAATCCGCTAGTGTGATATGTCACTAACAGTCCCTCCCCCATAGTGAAACATAATTAAAAATACTTTTTGAAGTCAACCTTGGGACGGTTGCGCTTCTCACGCGCGTTAGGGGCCGATTGGTACGGCTGGACTTCATCGCGCTGCTGCTGGCTCGCTTCCGCGTCGTGGAAGCACTCGTCTTCCACATCGGTCTCGGGCGGGCGCCGCACGCCTCGCGTCGTCGTCACCCACGACGGCCGTGGCGGCGAGTGCTGCTGTCCGTCAGTGGCCGGTTGAGGCGAGCCGCTGTTTACAGGTGAATCTGTCACCCTGTCGTCCCCTCTCTCATCCGCCTCTGCTCTCGGCACGGACGCTTCTCGTGTCGCGGACGTTGAAGGCGTCGGAGAATGCGATGATAATGTGCCCGATACGTTAGAATTTTCTAAGTCCCAAGGTTGCTTATCTAAAATATCGCCTTTGTATAGAATTATTTGATTCTTGTGTTTTTTAACTATCGAATTTGTTACAAAATCTTTAATACAATATAACATTTTCCCCATTTTTCTTATAATAGTACCTTTATACCATTTATAGTCTTTCTTATTAAAATGTTTTTTATATAAAACGTATTGTCCAGGCACAAATACTACATCTCTTTTATGTACATTTTTAGTTTGTGAACACTGATTAAAATATGTTACATTACTATTAGCGGATGCGGTCGATGAAAGCGGAAAACGAGTATGATTAATTATATCAAAACGGCACCTCAGCTTGCGCCCAAACACTAACTCAGCCGGAGAAACATTTGTTATCGAATGCACAGAGTTACGGTAATCGAATAAATATTTGAGTAAATTTAATCTACTATCTTTCATGTTTTTATTACTCAAAATACTAGATTTAATGCCTTTTTTTACAATTTTAACGTATATTTCGGCTTGGCCGTTACTAGCCGGGTGGTAAGATGGTGACGTTAACTGATTGATACCGTTTAACTGACAGAAATATCTAAATTCTGTTGACGTGAACGCTGTACCATTATCAGACACTATCGTATTAGGTAGCCCAAAACGAGATATAAATTCATACATTTTATCCGTTACGGCGCTCGAGTTACAACTACTCATATCATAAACTTCGACCCATTTACTATAAGCATCCACTATGACCAAGTACATTCGACCATTTAGAGGCCCAAGGAAATCCAGATGTATTCTATAGAATGGGTGCGGTGCGGCGGGCCACGGAACAATAGGCGCCTTTGGTGGTGATGACCTTAATTGATTACAAACATCACACGTACTTATCATTTTTTCAAGCGTTTCGTCTATGCCAGGAAACCAAAATCTCGCCCGGGCTTCCGCCTTAGTTTTAACTATACCCAAATGTGACGTATGCAATTCTTTTAAAACCTGATTACGTAAAGAACTCGGTATTACTATCTTGTGCCCGCGCATAAGACACTCATTTTCATATGATAACTGCAACCTACACGCAAAATATGGTTGAATTAAAGCATCGCTTACCTTTCTAGGCCAGCCGTTTAATACATAAGTAATAACTCGATTCAGTATCGGATCTTTAATAGTTGCTTCTCGCAACTCACACATAGTGATCGGTAACGCGCCCTCAAAAACAAATCGAATATACGCTGCGCGGTCGCAGGTGTCTGCCTCCCCGCGCGCTTTCCGCCCGTCCGCTGGCGCGAGCGGTAGGCTCGCCCGCGATAGATAATCAGCTGTATTATCTTTACTCTTTACATATTCAATCTCGTAATTGTAGCTACTTAAAAATAGCGCATATCGTTGTAACCTATTTGCCGATACTTCCGGAATGCCCTTATATGGGCCGAATATTGATAGAAGAGGCTTATGATCAGTTCGTAAAATAAACGGTGAAGTACGACCGTACAAGTATTGATGAAATCGCCGCACACCAAAAATAATAGCGGTAGCTTCTTTTTGTATTTGCGAGTAATGCTTTTCTGCGCTATTTAAGGTACGAGATGCAAAAGCAATTGGTCTTTCTTGCCCATCACCCGCTATTTGGGATAAAATTGCCCCTAAACCACTTGGTGATGCGTCCACCGTTAAAATAATTTTTGCTTCTGCGTTGTAGTGTGCTAACACTTGATCGGAAGCTAATATTTCCTTTATTCGGATAAACGCTTTATTTTCTAGGTCTGACCAATGCCACTTAATACCTTTTTTTAATAATTCATATAGGGGACTTAATATAGTCGAAGCATCCGGTATAAAACATCTATAATAATTAATTAACCCCAAAAATGATTGTAACTGATTTAAATTAGCTGGAATGGGGGCTTCCAATATAGCTTTAACTTTATCCGGATTTTTTTTCAATCCATCCTTATTAATAATATATCCTAAGTAGTTAATCTCATCAAACTCAAACTCAAACTCAAACTCAAACATTTATTTATTCAATTAGACTACTTTTAGTAGCACTTTCGAATCGTCATTACATAAGTATTTTTAACATTTACCACCGATTCGGAAAGCAGTATCTATGGAGAAGAACCGGCAAGAAACTCCATAGTTGCTCTTTTAAAATCATATTGTCAATATTACATAATCTGTAACTTAAATCTAACTACATAATATATCATAATATGCCAAAGAACTGTCCTGTGGTTCTTACGCGACAACCCTCCATGGATTTTCATCTTCCATATATTCCTTAATGCTATAATAGGCTCTCTGAACTAATATATTTTTTACATAAGTTTTAAATTTAGCACTACCAAACTCTTTAATATTATGAGGAATTCTATTGTAAAAGCGTATACCTTGACCCATAAATGAATTTTTAACTTTAGCTAATCGGAAAAATGGCATTTCAATTCTATTTCTGTTCCTTGTGCCATAACAGTGTCTATCTCCTACTCTTGTGTGTACGTCGGCATTTTTGTGTACATGCAAAATATTATTAAATATATACTGTGATGGTACAGTAAGGATACCAGTATTCTTAAAGAGATCTCTTAGTGAGTCCCGAGCACGTAAATTATATATAGAGCGAATGGCTCTTTTCTGTAAGATAAATATAGTTTCTATATCTGCTGCCCTGCCCCATAGTAGAATTCCATAGGACATAATACTATGAAAGTAGCTGAAATAAACCAATCTAGCTGTATCTTCATCGGTGAGATGCCTTACCTTTCGGACTGCATATGCTGCTGAACTGAGCTTACCTGCAGCGGTGTTGTATCCTTAAAATATTCACATTTCTCCCGCTGTAAAACGAGCCCGGCTGCTTGTAAGCGTTGTAATACCGTGTGTAGCCTTTCGAGATGTTCAGCACGGTTGCGGCCCGTGATACAGACATCATCTAATAAACACAGTACGCCGTCGATACCAGAAAGCAACTCGTCCATTGCGCGTTGAAAAATAGCAGGCGCGCTCGCTAACCCGAAAACTAGCCTTGTAAATACAAAAAGGCCGCGATGGGTATTGATGCAAGTGTACTTTTGTGACTGATCATCTAGAATGAATTGGTTATAAGCCATTGATGAATCTAATTTGGAAAACTGCTGACCGCCGTGAAGCTTCGAAAATAATTCTTTTATAGTCGGTAATGGATATTTGTCAACAACTAATTGTTTATTTAGACTAACTGAGTAATCAACACACAATCGAACCGATCCGTCGCGTTTTAACACAGGAACGATCGGCGACGCGTACTCTGAGTGTGATACGGGTTTTAGTATTCCTAAATCTAGAAGCCTGTTTATTTCCTGGTCTACTTTATCACGCAATGCGAACGGCATGGGGCGTGCTTTGAAATATAAGGGTTTTGCGTCTAGTTTCAAATGTAATGAAACTTTATGCCTATTAAATTCGCCTAATTTATTAGAAAATATATCTGGATAACGTAAATGTAATGAATGTATATCACTTGCAACTTTACAATTAAATACCGGTGATAGTTGTAACTCGAACTTCGCTATAAAATCTCGACCGAGGAGGGGCGGCCCGCCGTGACGAACAACATACACTTGTAGTTTATTCGTACGTCCCTTCCATTCGACCGTCATAGGTGCACAGCCTATGCATGCAATGACCTCCCCCGTGTAACTGACGAGTTTTTTATTAGTGTTCGATAATGGTACATTCGGAAAATACATTGAATATGTTCTATTAGATATGACAGTAACGGCCGAACCACTATCCACTTCAAAAGGAATTTTTACCCCGTTTACACATACTGTTTCCACTAACGGCTCCCCTTTAATTGATCGAATAAGATATAACTCACCATCGTCATCGCTCTCACCGGTCGCATCCGTATTTACACATTTGACTGCTTTGCACATTCGACGCAAGTGACCCTTTTTATGACATCTCTTACAAATAAAACTCGCGAAACGACACTCTGACGACTTATGATTTTTATAGCCGCACACTGAACACTTTTCTTTATTCTCACTATTGTTCTTGTTATATGGCACTTTATTCGCGATTTTAAACAAAGCGTCGGATGTATTTGGCGTAGCCGCAATGGCGGCCGCGCGCGCGCTGCGTAGATTCTCGACCAGCTCCACCGCTCTGGCTAATGTCAGCTCTGCCAGGTCCTGCACGTACAGCTTCTCTTTCTCGGGTCCCGGCAACATTCCCATTATAAATCGATCGCGCAACACCTCTTCTACATTACTGAAGTTACAGTATGCTGTGAGGCCGCGAAGTCTCGCCGCCCATTGTTGCGTCGATTCCGTAGGTAGCTGTTCTGCCGAATAGAATTTATGCCGTTCACCAAAACCAACTTGTTTCGGCGTGAAATGTGCATCTAAAAGGCGTAGAATGTCTTCATATGGCACCTCTTGCAATTCTTTCGGCAACGCAAGGTCAGATGCCAACTTGTAGGTACTATCTGACAATGCACTGAGTAAGAACGCTCGTCTTTTCACTCCCAAGGGGTCTTTCACCGCATCTATGTCGTTCGCGATGAACCATTGAGCTATCCTGCTTTTGAAAGTCTTCCACGTTTGCAGACTGTGATCGAAATTGGATAAAATGCTCATATTCGAAAACGACATTTTTATTTTATTTTTTTATATCGCGGGTATCTCGTCGCCACTGATAGATATGCGGAAGGACACGAATGAAACGCTAGACGGCTGTTAACGAACTGACTTTAATGTCACGTAAGATGACAAATCAATGCACATACATAACAATACGTGAGCCGTAGTGGAATTGGTTGACATATAATTTTGTCTGTATTCAAACATCATAGGGCGTTTGTCCACTACAAGGAATTTTACGGTCCGGCATTCCGATTTTTTACGGTCCGGTATGGCACGCAATTAATCTAAATACTAGCTTGTGCACTATACGTAATTTTACTGTCCGACATTTTACTTTTCCCTATTACGGATGGTTTTTTGAGTTTACGAGTTGCTGTAGGTATAATTGTTTTCGAGTGCCCACTTGCTTGGATTTTACTCTTTTTATTACATATGCCAATTGAAAGCAAGCTCTTGTTTTACTTTCTTTTAGCTGGCAATGAGATTTGAGAAGTCGGTATTGTTATTTTATATACATTGACCTATAATTATTATCTAAGTAAGTATTGGTAAGTTAAAGTTCAAGTGGGAATAGATTTAGCTCCTCGTCACCGATTAAAATAAATAAGTGAAACACACACGCATTTTAAATCTCTTACGGAACTTTACCGTAACTACTTTACCGTACTTTACTTCGTTTATTATAACGAAGTAATATAATATTTCACCTTCTATATTTTTACTCGTTTCTTGTAAAATGCGAAAACAATCATTTATGATAGCATTATACCGCCATACTTCCTTGAACTGTATCGCACTGATCCGAGTAAAGACGGACAGGTGCACAAGCAATTCATCGGTTTTTTCATGCCACACCGGACCGTAAAAAATCGGAATGCCGGACAGTAAAATTCCTTGTAGTGCACAAGCGCCCTTATTGAGTTAAACGGAACGACTTCGACTGACCTGTACAATAGGGTGGAGTGAAAAATATTTTTTTTCATTTTCGTTTCGGCATACCTGTAAAAAGATGTCATTATTGCTCATAAATACACATGCAAAATTATACTTTGCAGATGATACATTTAGAGGTGCCCCCAACATCATGAACTTTCAGAAATTCAAAAAATTTAGTCGAAAATCATTAAAGTTTAATTTTGACAAATTAACGCTAAATCAGATTCTGTGTTATCTCGTTGGTTGCCAACGGGAAGACACAGAATACATAATATTTCAATATATAAAAAAGTGGCTATCGCTGGCTACCAGTGGCTCTGGTCGGTGGCCCGTTTGCGCCGACTCTTATTGTAGGAAACGTTGATTTTAAACAGTGCCGTTAAGGAAATAACACTAATGTTAGTAATATTTCTTAATTACATTTTACACGTAAATACAATTAAGATCATAATTTAATATTTTTGATGTGAGTTCTATCTATAATTTCGCTTTGTTACAGTAAAGTGTTGCAAATCAAAATACGATCACAAACGACATGTTGTCCTGTATTTTGTTTGCCAGAGAAGTACCCAGTGTCTCAATTACCAACTTGTACTGATGCTAAGAAACTATTACTTATTTATTAGATATGAATTTAAACCTGATAAAATAACAAAATTCATGATTTATCCGAAAGATTAGCTACGGAAATGTTTGATGTGTGGCGAAAAGCATCGCTTCCCACTATTAGCTTGAATAGAGTACTACAACTTATTCGACACACCGTATTCGATGAATATAGACGCTTATTAAAACCTTATCAAGACCGACAAACTAACAAAAAAGAACAAGAAAAGATAACTGAAGTATTTTGTCACTCAGTACCAAAGGTTATTTGATATTTGAAGTTGCAAATGCATTTTTTTATAACTCTCTTGTACTTGCTCAAAAGATTATACCGACTTGACTATGTGGCAAGAATGTAAGAAAACTGAGCATCTGACTTCTAATTTATCTGAAGAAACCTTAAAAGACATCGTGAAAAGCGGTTTGACTACATTTCAGAATATCAAAGATTTTCTATGCCTTGCCCAGGCCGTAAAGCATATTATCAAATTGGTGACATAAGCTTCAAGTGCAGTTTGCTGAAAAAGTAAACAAAATGATTTTATAATGGCAAGAGCATCAGTATCACGACTGCTAATGCCTAATTTTGAAAAAAAAAACAGCGTTATCTATACTAATATTATAATCAATACTAATATTATAAAGCTGAAGATATTGTTTGTTTGAACGCGTTAATCTCCAGAACTACTGGTCCGATTTGAAAAGTTCTTTCGGTGTTAGATAGCCCATTTATCGAGGAAGGCTATAGGTTATATATCATTACGCTTAGATTAACAGGAGCGGAGCCACGCGGGTGAAACCGCGAGGCAACCGCGAGCGCAGCTAGTACTAAATAATTACTTATTTCTGATATTTTCATTCCTCTATAATATCATTTTCATTAATGAAATACGTTAAAACAACTAATCAGGCTATTATTTAGTGTATCACAAAGAAGTTTGTTATATAATAGACTTGACGGCCATAAAAATACTGTGATAAAAAAAGAAATCAAAGTTTGCGAAAAAATCAGATTTTTCTAATTTTCAATTGGGTTGGGGCACCTCAAAACATCAAGACAGGTAAACAATTTTTTGTATACTGAATTCACTCATTAAAAGGCACCTTTCTGTCGCTATGCCGTTTGAAAAAAACAAAAAAAAATTTCTTCCATACATTATCACTCCACCCTACTGTACAAGTCAATGAATAACTTTCATAGATGATTAAACTTAAATAAGATGTTTTGTGCCTGACTCTAAAATCTTCTTTGTTGGAGCCAGCCATATTTTATGGTGTGTTCTTCCGGCCAGCCTTTTTTGTAGGTATTGTTACATAACGTTAAATCGAAATAGTATTAGTTATTGAAGTGCTTTGTCAAAATAGTAAGTACATACAGTCATACATGACTGAAGTGTCAGTACAGATAAGAAACAGCTAATAAGCACTACAAGTAAAATAAAACCTTGCCACAATTCCGATCCATATACGTACCTTTTTTAATAGTCCCGATTGTGATTTTAATAAAAGTTCATAAACAACTACCATGAGAGTATACAAATTTTTTACGAATTGTTTACAGTTTGTTCGAAAATATTTACACAAAAAACATTTCGGCGTACCTTTGAATACTTATTGTTTTTGTATTGAATAATTTCAACCTAAAATATAGTACCAGTTGCGATACAACCCGAGGGTAGTCTGAAAGTTTATGTTTCTTACAATTGTTTCTAAATCGGTAAGCCTGGTTGAAGTTTCTCAACCGGTTCTTTGGTAACTCTTGCCTTCCTTATTTAAATCAAAATCCTTTTTCTAACTGGTATATTTATATCTTTAGAAATAAAGAATTACAAGAATCTCTTTGAATAACAAAGTAGTTACAAATTAAAATATTTTTTTAGTCTAAGTTGGGGTTTGTTTAAGAACGTAAAGTTGGTATAGATATTTGAGGTCGAGAAAATGATGAGCTAATATAAAGTAAAACTTTTGTTAGTTTATTCGCTTATAAATACAAGCGTATATTTCGGAATTTCCAAGTGTAATTTAATCGTTATTTTACTAGATATTAATTTTACTATCTGCTTTCGTTATCCGTAATCGTAATCCATTTTAAAAATTGAAAACTTTAATCCATACTAATATTATAAATGCGAAAGTAACTCTGTCTGTCTGTCTGTTACTCAATCACGCCTAAACTACTGAACCAATTTGCATGAAATTTGGTATGGAGATATTTTGATACCCGAGAAAGGACATAGGCTACCTTTTATTGCGAAATATGTACCACGGGCGAAGCCGGGGCGGACCTCTAGTATTAAATAAAGAAAGAGAAAGCTTATACAATGAAATGTTTAATTTAGCTTTAATGTGAATAATTTTATTGTAACTGGTCAACAAAAAGAATCGACGTGTCTCGTTTATTCTCCTCGATCATTGAGACAAATGCATATCTACACCAGATATATTTTTTTAAGTTTAATAATTTATATTGTAAATTTTTGTGTTATATTTTAACGTTCCAGAAACCTTGCAAAACTTTTCCTACAAACATTTTCGTCATAACCAATGACGTCATAACTTACGAAATTGTACTTCCCACAGGCGCGGGGATACCTCGAGTCGTTGCCGTACAAACCGCGCGTGCCCTGGGTCCAGCTGTTCCCGAACGCGGAGCCGCGGGCGTTGGATCTATTGGACAAAATGTTGACGTTCAACCCGCACAAGCGGATCACGGTGGAAGATGCCCTTGCACACCCGTACCTCGAGCAATACTACGATCCACATGATGAGGTAATTTGAGGTTATAAACCCGTGTGCCCTGGGTCCAGCTGTTCCCGAACGCGGAGCCGCGGGCGTTAGACCTGCTGGACAACATGCTAAACGGCGTGTACCACATAGGTGCAGTGATTCTGACGAATTACAACCATACAGTTCGTTTCAATGGCGGTTCGGAAGTTAGCTGCGAATGCATGTGCGCGCATGTATCTGTCTCTTAACGCCCCGCTGATATCTAAAATTGTTTTCTGAGCACCGGATCTTACGATTTCCCGAGCCGCCATTAAGTTTGAATCGTACTGTACCAATACTCATGATTAAAACCGTCTCGATGGAATACAATAGTCGGTAAGAAACAGACATAAGCATAAGTCCTTCTCCTTCTCCGAGGGCCGAGGGTATGCGACATTTCTCCACAAGTGTACCTGTTCCCGAGCGCTTCCAGTACTACAATCTCTAATCTACGGTAATTTGGTCTCAAATAACTAAGATGTAAGACGTTGTACATTCTCCAGAATGGTAATAGGAATGTCAGGTAATTGCCCGGATTGTATACGGAGAGAAGTTCTGTTTTATGAGTTGTAGAGAAAATTAATTAATGAATTTAATTATTGCAATGTTAAATAAAACAAACTATGTAGGTAGCTATTCATCGTTATTCTCTATAATGACTCTCCAGATTTTCCGGAATAAATCCGTGTTCGCGACTCGTACAAAACTATTGTTAAATTACAGCCCGATCTAATGAAAGCGCGATAAAAACTCGCTCACAAAGCTTGAAAAGTGAGCTGGTCCGTTCATTCAGGTCACAAATAGAGTTTCCAGTTCATTTTTCAGATAACGCTTTATGTCTTTTTGGAACACGGAGCGTAATGAAGTGTGTAATGGCGATTTTGTTGCAATAGTCAAGGACCGTACTATAGGGAAAGAACTATTTGAATATACAGATTTATAAACGTATCTTTGTACTAATAAACTATTAACATTTCTGAAATAAATCCGACATAAAAGGACATAATCAGTATTCTACTTAATTATGCCCTTTTATGAAAAACATTTCAAACAATAACAGGTATTAAAAAGGTGGTTTTATAAAATCTCAGAAATGAAATGCTAATTTAGAACACACAATGAATTAGATTATACGGTTTCGGAGACCTTTGATATAATCCAGCACAATTATCCATGTATCTCGGCAATTTAACGCCGCGTTACAAATTGTTTCTATTTGTTTGTTCAAGGGGTGTCGTTTGTTCCTTTACACGTAATGCTTTAGAAAATTTTATAAACAGCGTTTCATGAAACATGTAGGTGTGGGTGAGCAGTTATCAATTCCAAAAGTTTAAAACAATTATTGTCACTACCAATAGTTGAATATAATGTTTAAAGACAGTTTGAAATATAATTTATTATAGTACTTATAGATTTGACTGTTTTATAATAGTGTCCGGAGAGCACATCAAGTATCGTTTACCTAATGAATTTTCTTTTACATTTGTTGTTTTTTCACTAAACATAATTTTATTTATTTATTTTATTTATTTATTTAACATAATATTAATTCTTATGATCTAATTTACATTGATGCAATCATAAACTCATTCAAGTTTTTCTGTGCACCATAAGCCCACAAACCGCTACATATGTTTTAATACTTATTGTTAGTTCTTAATCCTAATAAAAATTTTCTAAGTACCCTCTACTTAGAAAATTTTTAGTGACGAGCGACATCGGTAATCTTGCTGGCCGTGTAAACATACAGTATGATCCTTCCGTGAATCTATAATTTTGTATTATTTGTATTTATATTTAGATAAAATTAGTAATAAGTTCTTATTATTTTATGAATGAACAGTTTAATTATATTAATTTATATTAATTAAATTTAAATTTCATCAATCGTTTTGATAGTTTAACACTAAATAAACCTTAAGGTTAAGACTACATGCATAATATAAATTCAGTACTAGTCGTTGAAGGTCCAAACCCAACTCTGACGTCACCGTATAGGTACACAAGTGAGACTCTCTACTCGACATGTTTGCAATCTTTTATCCCCACTGAATACTTGATACCCGCTACTTACTTAGAAAATAAATAGAGATTACCCCATTTGAGCACAATGAATCATGGAAACTGGAAAGGCTATGAATCGCTTTTACGTGTGTTGAAATTGAAAGGCGTTCCTTTCGAACATTCTTTGACATTATTTCGGAAACTGTATTATCATATTTTTCTCTTATCTTTTCGGTCTAGTCATCTAGTTGCAGTCAATTTGTATTTTTTTATAGAAGTTCCTCTAAATATTTTTTAAGCATTGTTTATATATTTAGTATTTACTATTTACTAAAATATTACTACCTAGCCAAGCATTGTCAATCTAATAGAAATCAAATGAATTTTTAACCACCGACACAGACATAGACAACGTTTGTGCGGCACAATACACAAAATAATAACAAATCAAAATCAGAAACTTGAGCGTATATATATAGGTTTCCAAGAACGCTTTGAATTTTGTTTTTGCCTGAAAGTCTAAAACAAACTTAAAGTAAACGAATAATCTAACTTTAATAAAACTAATATCAAGATTAAAATAACATTACTCAAATAACGTTAATAGAATACCATTATTATAATCTAAAACGTAAACAAGAACAACCTTCAGCACCAGACATGTTTCGATGTTACGATCTCATTTTCGCCCGAAGCCACTACGAGATGAAACAAACTCAAAGGCAAAGCTATAACTTTTATGGTGTATTTACACATTCGTGCGAATAGCTAGGCGAATAACGAACACGAATATGTAAACAGTGAAAAATATTCGTCTTGAGATTCGCGTATTCGTGGTAAGAGCGGTTTTTCGAAAGAAATCAAAGGGAAACGATTGTGTGAATATTCGACGACATTCGTATACGGATGTTTCGTCGAGTCACCTGTCACACGAATGTAAGCATGCACCATTAGAGATTCTATTTTGCATCACCTACGTGGATAAAACCCGAGTGTCGGCAAAAGAAATTCGATAGTTTTTCCCGTATTTCAGTTACATTTTGTATGCACTTAACATGTTGTATTGTTCAGCCAATCAAAGTAACGAATATTTGTCAAGCGTCGAGTGTTATAAAGTATGCTGGAAAGTGCTTCTGTGAAAGTTATTTTTATTGTTGATTAAATTTATTGTGGGTATCGTTTTATTCCACAAATATGCGAATGTTTCTGTGTCTGATGACTGTAGGAATAACAAAAGGGTAATTTTTACCCGAACCACACGAGCGTAATTGTGAACTGAAGCTAGCGGTTTTCCTTGTTATTTTACTTACTAGTACATCTTTCTCATTATATCTACATATAAAAATTTTCGTTAATATTTTTGGGTTTAAATTTCAATGAAAAATGTCGCTCAACAAGGTCGACTCTTTCGCTCGTGTATTTTAAGAGTAATTTTATAACTCATAAAAATAATTTCGTTGAAATTAATTTGAAATTATGACGGCGCGACGTTCTAAAAATTGAGCGCTTTGAGCAAGAAATTTAATAACAAGTCACTCTGAAATTAATGTTGGTGATGTTTTAATGGGCAGTGACGGTTTTGCGAGTTGCTTGATGAGCTGTGACCCGTGCGCGTGACGTGCCGAATCGCCGGGGTCACGACTCACGACACACGCCCCCCGTGACATTTATACCGCATAAGCTATATATTTGCCCTCGTCTCACTTTTCATCTGTTTTCTTTGACCATGTTGATAAAAGGTGGTGGAAATACGTTGCTTCATAGGGATTTTTTTCGATGATTGGTTTATAACAGCATATGCCAACGAATTTAATATCACAAGTTTATTTTGTCGTCTTGTTTCCCTTGTCTGCCAAAAGGTTGCCTAGTTTTATAGGATCTAGGTTCTTGTACAAACCAGTAATCGGAAAATTTAGGTTCCAAAGGATTTTATTTTTAGTTTTATATCGTCGTCGTTCACTCAATATTGCACGCCTCATAAGCGAAGCGTTGAGGTGGGTACTACTGTCACTTCGCGCAAAACATCTGATTTTTCAAACTTAAAATGTCTTTATGTATCATACATTGCACTTGTAAGATAATACATACACACACATATTAAGAAAAAACACTATTTTTAACGTTCATGATATTTTTGATGTCATTTTTGTTATTTAAACTAGTTAAAAAACAGTTTAAAAAAGTTCTGTCTTGGACGTCCGTGTGTCTGTATGTGCGGATCCTTTTTCTTGTTAACACGATAGCGACCGAAATACTTTACTAATCGAGTCTTTTTTTTTCTCTTACGCTTGAGTATGCTCAGGAATAGAACCCTTTCATTTTTCAGGGTCTGATTCGATGTGGTTTAATTGTTATTAAATAAACAAAAATAATAATTAATAAATATTTATTTAAAAAAATTATGAGGCGTGCACTTTTGGATTTTCCAAATTATTTATGAGTTGCGAATCAGTTTATCGGACAATCTTTTTCGTAATGTAATATGGAAAATTTCCTTTACCCTGTCAAGAAAAGCAAATGAGATAAGCAAGGGTCTTCTCACACAGAGCCCTACTCGAGGCACACAATTGCATTTAAAATTCCGTTTCAAGTGTGTCCAGGGGCCTTAGACAAAGTAACAATTAAAAAACGATAACGAAGTTAGAAAAGGAAAAATGTATGGGATTGACATTAGATAAACCACGTGATATAACGCGGCGTATGTCAATCCCATACATTTTTGCCTTTTCTAACTTTGTTATCGTTTTTTAATTGTTACTTTGTCTAAGGCCCCTGGACCTGTGAGTATAGCGTTATTGGCAATTGCAAATCGAATCCCTATAATTCGGTAAAATACATACAATGTTATAATTAGTTTACAGAAATTATGTCACGGATCAAGTGTTTCGCAGTAATTCAATGCTGATAGCATTACAATATCTGATAATGTCACAAAGTGACGAATGATAAACCCATTATTCGCGTTATGCTCACGTTAATTAATTAGTGTATACGTGGTGTGTTCACGGCGGTGTAATTCAATTAAGCTAGGCTTTTCACCTCGGTCTGTGTTATATTCGTTGCGGTTCGTCTTATAGTGCCGCATTACTTGGGCCGAATTATCAAGAACAAAATACAATAATTTGGAAAATCCAAAAGTGCACGCCTCATAATTTTTTTTTAATAAATATTTATTAATTATTATTTTTGTTTATTTAATAACAATTAAACCACATCGAATCAGACCCTGAAAAATGAAAGGGTTCTATTCCTGAGCATACTCAAGCGTAAGAGAAAAAAAAAGACTCGATTAGTAAAGTATTTCGGTCGCTATCGTGTTAACAAGAAAAAGGATCCGCACATACAGACACACGGACGTCCAAGACAGAACTTTTTTAAACTGTTTTTTAACTAGTTTAAATAACAAAAATGACATCAAAAATATCTTGAACGTTAAAAATAGTGTTTTTTCTTAATATGTGTGTGTATGTATTATCTTACAAGTGCAATGTATGATACATAAAGACATTTTAAGTTTGAAAAATCAGATGTTTTGCGCGAAGTGACAGTAGTACCCACCTCAACGCTTCGCTTATGAGGCGTGCAATAGGTTCATACATTTTCGCTATGGGAGATGGATCATGATAGATAATGATAATGACAGATAGATAACATTCACCTCAAATAAGTAGACTCATTGTCGATACCAGATAGATTATAGAGTATATAACCATAGTATGTGAATTGAAAAGACAGGAAAAATACGCTATAAACTGAACAACCGTTGTCTGTTTTGAGATTGAACTGATTGAACTGCTGCACGTTAAAGTCCTTTCAGTTCGTGGTTGCTACGAAACACCTCAGTCTGTTAGCTCGTCACATATTTACGCGTGACACTAGGGGACCCGCCTCACTAAATTTATTACGTTTTCTGTTTCATCACTATCACTACATAGTATAAAAATAAGTCGCTTTCTCTGTCACTATGTCCCTATGTATGCTTACATTTTTAAAACTACGCAATAGGAAGGTTTTAGTATATAATGTATTAGGTTAAGACAAAGCTGGCGAGGCCGAGGGCGTAAAGCTAGTTCATGTAAATTTTCATTTATATAGAAAGCCATTTTAAAAATACCAAACTGATGTTGAATTAAAAGTTCGCGCTCTCACATAAAACTTTTCTCATTATTCATGTTCTAACAACTATTAGCTAAATCAAAATTCGGGAAAGTTCTTGGATTAAGATGAAAGACATAATTTAAAGCTCAGAAAAAGCGAATTCCCTTTTTAAACACAATATAAGCTTTGTCATGAGTCTTTCTGCGAATTGAAGGTCTTTGATAAATTCTCATCAATTGCAATGGACCGGATCGTCCCTAGAAAAAAAATACTTATTTACTTCCAATTCTTGGAATTGCCCTGGTTTTTAGAATCTGTATTTACCCAATGTTTCTTTCATGATTGAACATAATTAAATAACAAAGAAATTTTCAGAAAAAACATTTTTCTGCTTATTTAATTTCACACACGATGTGTTTGCCGAAACGAAATATAAATTTCATGAAAAAATAAAGCAACGAATTTATATTTCATATTATGAAAAATAAGGTAAACTAACAAAGAGAAAATTAATTGAAAACAACGAATTCCACAGAGAGCTGACCTAGCATAGCAATCTAATGAAAGTAGCGGTCATGTGTTCTATTGTTTAATTATTTATTTAACAACTACCCTCAATTGCCATAAATTTAAATCATGTTTGTTTATTCTGAAATTGAGTTATTACAAGGCTGTATTAATTAATTATTTATGTTTTAAGCATTGAGTTACTATGTATTACGTACTAGAGAATGCATCACTACTACACTCTTTGTAACATGAGTTAGAGGCAAACGTCACAAACCATTTCCATCAGTTACATTGATTGGTTTTAATTTATAAGTAATTAGAGGCAGAATATCTACAAAGTGTATGACTTGTTGCACAGATTTTGTTCGTGGTGTCCTCTCTATACGTAGTAATAATACCTCAATGGTTTTAAGCTCGTTAATTGTTAATTGTACATTAATATTTTATTATTAGTTAAAGGAGTTAATTATTGGCTGGTGTGACGATCATTATGAATGTTGGATTAAGAGATCATTACAATTTAATAAATAATATGCTTTCGTTAAGTGAGAATAAATTACTGGAATACATAATCAAAAAGCAAATACGAATCAGTTTTTTTTCTGTCATCAGTGTTAATAAGTTGACAGATAAACAAAAAGTTGCAATAATCATAAAGATCGAAAATTATCATTTCTATATATACCATTATCTTCTTATTAAACATGTATATGATAACAGTCTTACTAATAAAATGTTACCCATTCGCTATTCAATGGATTAGTTATTGCAATAACCTGTCTTGTTTTTATGATTGACGTTTCATGTGAGCAAGAGCAGGACACAGCTATGATAGAAAATGGTTGAAATTTATCCATTGTTTAACTTTTTATTAGTAAGGCCATATAAATATAGTGTATATGGTTTCTAATTATCTTTTTATTTCCAGCCCGTAGCCGAAGAGCCGTTCCGGTTCACTATGGAGTTGGACGATCTACCAAAGGAAACCCTCAAGAGCCTCATCTTCGAAGAGACCCTGCTATTCTACCAGACGATGAACTCGTAAGCTGCTCGCCCGAAGCGGGCACATGCAAGCTACCACCACGATTTTATTGGCAAACGTCGCAAATACGTATAATTCATTGACGTAAAACAACAGCTAGACTCACAATTGCCTATTATAAGGTTGTCAATAAACTGTTACGTACCTTATTTCGTTGCAATAATGTTCAAAGTCTATTAGTGTCGCTCGTAAAAAAACTCTGCCCAATACTCGCGTAGGCAGAGTTTTGTTTCTATCAATTTTTGAGCGTGATTGTGAGTCTAGTTTTTTTATGTACGTTAAGGTATAATACAATGACGCGTTCGGGCTTAGTGTTGTTGTAGCTGCATTTGTCGATATCTTCGTCTTATCAGTCGATAATCGTGTTCGATTATTCAATATTTCGTGTGTCCACTCGCGTGGCGTTGCGCCGTTCTAGCTTGCATGCAAACATTGTCTTCGACGTTTTTGTTACTGCATGCCTATTATTCCGATTTCTAGTTCTGTAGATGGTGACATCATGTGTGAGATTAATGCAATAAGTTAAATAATCTGATGATGTATTATATACGGATGCTGTATGACAAGGTTGTTTTGGTGCCAGCTCGAAGCGGAAGGAACGCCGCCATGTTGTTATGTCACTTTATTGACAGCCAGTGTTACCGTTTTGGCAGTAATATATATCTTCTCTTTGTTGCACCAAGGACGTTTAGTTTAATATTATAGAAAAGTGTAGGTATTCTTTTTAAAGGCTACACTGGCAAATTTGTAACTGTATTGCCAACGTCATAATATGTCTTGTTCCTATTGAATTGAAAATTGATGAAAAAAGTAATTGTGAGATTTCGTCAATGAGAAAAAGTATCTCTTAAATTCTTATAAGTAAAAATGAGGATTGTATGAATACGCCAAAATAACCTTGTCTTATAATTAGCAGTTGAATGCCTCGGTATCCTCACCTATTTGAGAGAACCGCCGATGTCGGCTTACACGTATTATTTAGTATTGCAACTCCAAATGGGGTTGTTTATAAATTATGATTTTATATATTTACATCATTTATCATTAGATATCCAATTTGATTTGACTAGTTACGATTATTTAATATAAAATCATTATTTTTAGGTTCCACATAATATTTAAGCTTAAATGATATCAGATCATTGTCGAATTTTCAATCACCAATCTTTATTAGGTTCTTAACGAAATAGAAAATTGACTGAAATAGCATTCAGTTTTAACGTAGGTATTATTAAAGTGTAGAAGAAATATAGATAGGAATTTTTCTGAAATTTATCAAAGTTAATACCTAGTCGTACGATAGCGATACGAGTGACGAAGTGCGTTTTGCAGTATTACACCGGGACGGGATGGAAATGTATTGGAATGTATCGGGGTTATATAGGATTCATGAAATGGAGAATTTCTAGCAAATGTGAGACTCGGATCAACGGAGATCTGTATTGGAGCAACGAGACGAGAAATGGACAGTTGTAAATAGGTATATTATATATATTTTTCATTTTGAATTATTGTCTTTCCAAGTGTCACTATAACGTTTGATGCACTAGTTCACGGATTGTAATGACGGTTCGGGAGGTTAAGTGTTCGTTTAAAAACTTGTATAGCAAACTCGTCTTCCCCGCCTCGTACGTTTGCGCACAATATGATTAGACTAATCGATTCATATCAATTTTAATTGTACATTTTATGATGCGTCGTCTTACTATACCGATGTGCGGTCGTCACAAGTTTTTCAACGAACGACTTTGTCGGCGGCGGGTACAGCGGGCGTGATTCGTCAAAATATACCTTATTTACTCAGACACATGTGCCAATTTTGCAATAACCGAGTTGAAAATTATCTCGAAAATATTTGTTCAAAGTGCACGCTTGTCGCAGACAGTAGAAGTAATATTAGATTTGTATTTCGTTGTTAGAGATTAGATTGGAAAATACTCAAAAATTATAGAGGAAGACGACGCGATGCTTATCTGCGATCGCTAAAATATATCAGGAAGAGAGAAAAGTATTTAGCTAAGGGAATTATAGAAATTTTTGTTGACGAATCACTATTCGATTTATCGGGAATTGTATTGTAATATATCTGTACCCAATGTGAAAAAGAAACGATCAGCCTACACGTCGGCCATTTTGGACATGGGAATGTTTACTAAGATTGAAAGTTGTCTGTTGAAATTAGGGAGCATTAGGTATCGTCGGTTTTAAGAGATAGTTCTTTGATATTGTCAAATGTTTAACTTTTGTCTTATGCCCTTTGCGGGATTAAATGTTGTGATTTCGATTACGATTCTAGCTTTGTGAAACGTGAGTCTGCGGTCACATTTTGAAGCATTTTATGCTTAAGTTTTAAATGAAAATTAACAATAGTATAGTCTTACTGATTTCAAGGTACAAGAATTATCTTTAATTAAACGTTACGTCAAAAGTGTGACGCGGATTGTGCGTTGATTTTTTGCATTAATACATGTGTTGGTGAATGAAGCCGTTTTACTCATTCTGTTAATAAGTGTGTCCTTTTCAATGAGATATAATTAACGTTTTAAATTTGTTGATATTCATGTTTCAATATTGTGCCGTTATTAAATGCCGTAATACTTATACAATAAAATTGCTTCGTACAGATGTAATATCAACTGTATTTTTAGATATTAATCAATTTTATTATCTATAAAAAAGACATTTTTGTGGCATAATAGTAGTTGTATTACATACATCTTTATTGTGGTTGTCATTCTTGTTCGTCATTGACTGCTGTCGAGTTTAACTTGTTAAATATTTGTATCGTAATTTAAATTATTTTTAAAAATAACTACGTTATAGGATTAGTGAAAATAAGAATTTTCCCCTTTCATAGTTACTCTCGATGCGTGAATAATTTACGAACAGTTAATGACTACAGATTTCACGTATTTATTGTTAAAAATATGAGTGTTGCCATATTTTCTTAAGTCATTATGTACAAATTGGATATTGTAAGATCATTTGTTATCTGTCAACAGTTGAATATTACGAAAATAAAATTTAAACAAAATGAATGTGTTTTATTATTACGCCTGTGTTTGTAGCGTAGCGTTATAAATTGGGGACGAGAGAGGACGTAAATTCATTATTTGAAATAAATTGCTGGTCGTTTGTGATACAAATGGAAGTAGTGAGCACGCATCGATTGGCGGAACTTTCAATACGTTTGGGCAAACATTAGTTGAAACGTGCGCTCGTGTAGTTGCTCATTGTAGTGTGAAAACTAAGCATACAACAATTTTTAAACATAATGTTTATACACGCTAAATGGGATTGGAAAACTATCAAACGGATGATTAATAATCAATGAATCTCTGTAACTATACCTTTCATTGAATAGTATGGTGTAGGAAACTTGGAAAATATGTTAACAGGTTTCAGACAACATACAGTTTGGGGATTTAACCAGCAAAGATTAAGTATCTACCTATGACTTTTCTTGGGTTTTAAACTATATTAAAAAAAATTCATCCAAATG
Source organism: Colias philodice (assembly GCF_061535455.1). Taxonomy (NCBI): domain Eukaryota; kingdom Metazoa; phylum Arthropoda; class Insecta; order Lepidoptera; family Pieridae; genus Colias; species Colias philodice. The sequence goes on along the minus strand of NC_143094.1, from coordinate 10,399,433 downwards.
GACTCAGTTGGTCATGAGTCATGGATGGCTCGTCTTGATAGTGGGGATTCACGTTTTGATAAAAAACATACTGATTAAATTAAGATTTTAGTCTGAGAAATTTCATACTATTAAAGAGGTCTTCAAGCTTCTGAAGACTTAACAAACTAAATAAGTTTCATCCAGCTATACTTAAATGGTAAGTTAATGTACAATAACTTGAACAGATCTTGAACTACTTTACTAAGGTATACCTAAGAGATTTAAATTGGAACAATATTTACCTGCTGTATGGACCACACGTGTGCACTAACTTGAGCAGTCTAAAAGCTACTTGCGTATTGAACAAGCAAATAGCAGGAACTATAAATATATACAAGTTACATGTTTATTTCTACGCTAGCTTGTTTTCCATTTAATACACTTAGTTTTACCAGCTTCACTGATATTTCTTGCAAACAAGAGCATCCTCGTCATGTTTATATTTTCATAAAATGATTATTAACTAATCTTTTAAAATAGTTTCACTTAGGTACACACGTAGACTAAACTCTGATTATATCAGCTACTAGCTGCGCTCCGCGGTTTCACCCGCGTGGCTCCGCTTCTGTTGGTCTTAGCGTGATGATATATCTTCTATTTATCTATATATCTAAAGCATTCCTAGATAAATGGGCTATCAAACACCGAAAGAATTTTTCAAACCGGAACAGTAGTTCTTGAGATTATCGCGTTCAAACAAACAAACAAAAAAACTCTTCAGCTTTATAATAGTAGTACCTATAGATTAATATTTGTAACATAAACACTCATTAGTTAACACATTATTGTAGAATGTAGATCATCGAATTAAAACCATAAAAACTTATCACTGTACTTCCGACCACATCATACAACCTCTAAATATGCGTGTTCATACCGTATAATTTGTCAGTTTTCCACTAAAATTCAGCTAGACTTGCTAATTAACGGTGAGTCGTTATGAAACACTGATATGGTTCCACCTAACGAGGTAAACGCCCGCCGCACTATAACATGAAGCTTCAAATTAATTTGATATCCAAAGCGAGCAGTTTGTGCGACATTGGTTTTCGTATGAAGTTAAACGGTTGTTTTAAGATAAATATATTTTGTAATTGAATATATTTTTTACTAGCTGTTGCCCGCGACTTCGTCCGCGATTCGGTCGTTTTTCGTCATTCGTCGTTAAAAAAAAAACCTGACACTTTATTTTTGAATGTTCTTAATTGTCTCTTATAAAATTTAACAACATTAAAATTGAATACTCTGATAAGAAAATCTTAAAATCATCGAAAATCATAGACATCGAATATCTGAGGAAAACATGAATGAATGTGATTTAAATTCTACATTTCTTAGTAATTAAAATAATAATCTAAATTAAATGTAGATTAACAGTTTGAGCGCACCATTATAGAATATGTACCTAAGTAATAAATTACGTTAGTTTACATAGTAACTTTACTAAAAACACGATGACTTTCTTTCGCGCTCGGTACCACAAACTAAACATGTTTGTGGTACGTGGCCCGCGTCACTTTACCCCCCACGAGTTCCCCTCCGTTGCTATGCGAAAATACATTCGTCGCCCTACTGTAGGAAAAATTGTAATACTGCGGCCTGGGCGTTATAACACGCTCAGGGAATTCCTGAGTGCTGATAGACTTCCGTCTATCGGCATTTATACCAATTTTATATTAATATCACCATCTTGAGGAAAAGCTTCTAATATCGATTTAAAACGCATATATACAGATTAACCTGATGAATTAACATGTTCTAAAATTGTGAAATGAGTTCAGTTTTAAATTCGAGAAATATTGATTTCTTGTATTCGATTATTCGTCGTAGTCGAATACAAAATATATTTAAAGAAACTTAGGTTGGCCTTCAGGCAAAAGGGATCCTATCAAATGATAAACTTGACCTTGTATCTTAAAAGTAAGAATGAAAGGAGCATCTAACTGCCCGCAATGTTTTTAACAATTTTTGTCATGTTCCGATAGTTTTATTCTATAATTATCTTTATAATATTCATGTGAATAGTGTAATATTACTAAAAAAACTTAAGATAGGTATAGGTATGTATTGCCGCGATAATACTTCATATAACTTGTAAGTTGATATTATTTCGATTTAATCGATTACTTCGCTATTGTACTTTACTTAATATTTAAATTGTTTTATACTTGTTCTCAATGACTTCCAAACGTAATTTTATTAACATTTATTACCAAAACACTCGCGGCTTGCGAACTAAATTACCGGAACTGCATAAAAATATCGTATTAAGCAATTATGATATTATTATCTTAACGGAAAGTTGGTTGTGTGATGGAATTCTTGACTCAGAGATTTGTGATTCTCGCTATGACGTTTTCAGATTTGATAGGAAACATAAAATGAAAGGCGGAGGCGTTGTTATATGCGTTAAAAAAGCGTTTTGTGGTTACTTAACTCAAAATATTGTGTGCGGTAACGTGGAAAGTGTCTGGCTAACTATACCTGGTAAGTCTTTTAATTGTCAATTTGGTAAAAGTCAAGGTGACCTTCACATTGTTGCTGTGTACTTGCCTCCTAATTCTGATTTGCCTGGTAATATAAGATCTTTAAACGCAGCGTTACTGTCCTTGTATGAATGTTACCCTAATAACAAATATTTGATAGTGGGCGATTTTAATTTGCCGTTTATTACTTGGTTGAAGGATCACTCTTTTATTATTACAGATCCCTGTACCAATGATCTTTTAGATGCCTCTCTGGACCTAATGAATTTAACAACCTTAATGGGGGCTAATCAATACAACCTTTCACCTAACTGTTGTGGTAATATTTTAGATCTCGTGTTCTCTAATTTATCTATTGATTGTAATGATATTATTTCCTCCGATTCCCTAGTCAATATTGATCGATACCATCAACCATTTGTAATTACAATAAAAGATGTTTATATACAACCGTTACGTCTCCAGTTTTCAAAAATAAAAAAATTCTATAAGGCTGATTATACTGAAATAAATCGTGAAATTAGTAAATTAAATTGGACTGACGTTTTAAATTCCGCATCTATTAATATTTCCATCGATAAATTTTATAATGTTTTAAATTCTTTAATAGAGAAATACGTACCGTCTGTTAGGATTTCATCTCGTCGTCAATATCCGAAATGGTATACGCCTGCATTAATTAATTTAATAAAAGAAAAATATAAGTTTCACTTTCGTTGGAAGAAATACAAAAATCCAAACGATTACGCATCTTTTTCACTGCTTAGAACTAGAGTAAAAAAACTTCAGGACGAAGCGTACTTAAAATACATTTTACGTTGTCAAAAATCTATTAAAACCACGCCTAAAGAGTTCTGGACGTATATTAAAGACAAACGAAATAACTCTAGTTACCCATGCAGTATGATTTTCCGTGAACGCAACCTTACTGATGGTAACGACATTTGTTCAGCGTTTAGTGAATTTTTTTTATCCGTTTTTCAATCCGATGATAATACTGACCCAATTACTACTGTAGACGATTTTGAGCTTGCTGATAGCCTTTGCTCAATCACAATTAAAGATCAGGAGATTATTAAGCTATTTCGGGATTTGGACTATAGAAAGGGAGCCGGGGCCGATGGCATACCGGCTGTCTTCATTAAAAACTGTGGAACTAGTCTTAGAACACCTTTACGCATACTCTTCCAACGTTCCATAACCGAAGGTATTTTTCCAGACTTATGGAAAAAGGCTTTAATTGTGCCCATACATAAAAAAGACTCGAAGAAAGATATAACTAACTATAGGGGCATATCACTACTTAATATATTTGCTAAAATGCTGGAAAAACTAGTATACCAAAAAATCTACACTCATACACTTAAATGTATTCCAACTAAACAACACGGTTTTATTAAATCACGGAACGTTACTACTAACTTATTAGACTTAACACATTACATAAATAACAAAATGAGTGAAGGAGCACAGGTCGATGTAATTTACACAGATTTCGAGAAGGCATTTGATAGAGTAAGTCATAATGTTCTTATCCGTAAGCTTTATGCGGTGGGTATCAGGGGTGATCTTCTCAGATGGATAGAGTCTTATATCAGGAACCGCAGTCAATCGGTGATTCTAGGGGGGTTTAAATCAGATTTTGTTGATATTACTTCGGGCGTCCCGCAGGGATCGCATCTCGGTCCCTTATTGTATAACATTTACTTATTCGACATTGGTAACTGCTTTGTAAATTCTAATTTCTTACTTTATGCTGATGATAAAAAAATATTCAGAAAAGTCACTTCCTCTTACGATTGTCAATGTCTTCAAGATGATCTTAATAGATTAAGTGACTATTATAAATTAAATAAAATATCAATTAATATAAAAAAATGCCAAAAAATAAGTTTTACCCGTAATAGAAATAATAATATTATTTGTTTTGATTATAAAATTAATAGTGAATCTATACCTGCTGTTACTTCAGTAAGGGACCTAGGTGTGATTCTGGACGTCAAACTTGCATATCGTACGCACGTGGATTTTATTGTTCATAAAGCCTATAAAAATCTAGGTTTCATCTTGCGACAAGCTGATCCATTTAACGACATTACTTGCTTGAAAGTTCTTTATTTTGCCTACGTACGTAGTGTTCTCGAATTTGCAAGTGTGATCTGGCGACCGCAATATAAATGTCACATTAAAAGATTGGAAGCGATACAAAAAATATTTGTGAACAAAATGAATTATAAAACAAAAAATTATTCGTTGAATTATGAACAGGCTTGCTCACATTATGGGTTAAATACTTTGGAGGATAGGAGAGATATAATAGACATTATGTTGTTATACGATATCGTGAACAACAAGTTTGACTATTCCACAGCGTTGGAAAATATAAAGTATCTTGTACCCACACAGCGTACTCGCCACACACGCCTATTCCACGTGCCGGCTACATCAACTAATTATCTAAAAATGTCACCGTTCCACAGGCTCCCGGACATTTATAATAAAAAATTTTCTTCTGTGGATCCCTTCTATTTATCACGTACTAGTTTCAAAAAGCAAATTTTACAATTAATTAATACTGAAGCTCAGCTCACATAATAATATAATACATTAGCTTTTTACACTCACACATTCTCATACACGCACTTTCACACACACACACACACACACACACACAATCACATCCTACTTACCAGGTCTTACTTAATTTTACATTAAATTGGTTTTAATTTATTTGAATTCGAAGATATTTAAAACATTTCCTTACTTTATAAATACTTATTGGGCTTGATCAATGCTTACTTATACCTACAAAAAATTAAATCTTTTCTCTTATCATTTGTAAAATTCTTATACTAGTATTTGTTCACATACGTATATTATTTTTACTACCTATTGGTGTACCTTTTAATTGGCGTAGCTTAGTATTTATTCATCTCAAAAATTGTATCACTAGCTGTAAGGTACCTTATAATAAATAAATAAATAAAATAAATAAATAAATAAATCTGATAATTGTTGAGCACCAAAGGATCATTTAAAACGCAATACTATAAGAGCTAATATTGTCTAAGAACTGTTTAGATTGCACATGTTCCTCTAAAACTTAAAAGTAGTGATTTCAAAGGTTCCGGCGTATCTTCAAACGAAAGCCGACTCCTTACTCCACTTTAAAGCATTACAAAAAGAACATACTACGTTAATATCGCCTATACAGAAGATGATCTGTAATCGATTGTGAGGTTATAAGCAAACCCACTTTTATATTATTTTGTCGGACCACACCAACGAATTTGTAGATTGATCTTCTATGTTTACCTCTAAGTCATTAAGACTATGTCGAAATCTGTCTGCAATAAGACGGGCCTCTCGCTATTCGTCCGTTTAAAGAGACCAATAGTTTCAATTCTTAATCTTTCATTAAACAAACTTATTAATCGTTCTTGTCTCAAATAATGGTAATATTCGCGTCCCTACTCTAGTCATTGCTTATGCTCATGTTCATCTTCGAGAGATCGAATAATATTATGGTGCACCCTATTATTTGTCAAACGGTCTTCATATTGAGTAAAAGTTTCAGAATTCTCGAGATAAAATATGACGATCGTGATCAGCTGTGAGACGTAATTCCCTCTCAGTGAGGGTTTCGGTCTCACGGGATAGTACAATATGCCATTTGCGATCAGCTGTGAGACGTTATATATACCCTCAGTGAAGGTTTCGGTCTCACAGGATAGTACATGCCGTTCGCGGTCAGCTGTGAGCCGCAATTCTCGTTGTGAAGCGGTTTCAGGTTCGGCATAACACATGTTGTTTTCGGTCAATAGTAAGCCTCTTATCTCTAACGATCCTTGAGAACTCTTATTTCTCATTTTCTTAACTTTGCTTGAATTTCGATATATAAAGATTTTTTAGGTGGCACTGATGCGGGTGAATAAAAATTAAAACGGACTAAGAGTGTTATAATCTCAATCATCATCATCAATACATATAATAAAATTGTGGAAAAGTGATGTCTGTACAATTAAAATATGTAGAAAAAAATTAGCAGGTGTTATTATTATCGAGAAATCGAGAGAAACCATTTTTTTCTCTTAAAAGCTCCCCCCCTCCCACTTCCCGAACTCCGATTGACCGTAATTTATTTTTCCTTACATTTTTATCATATCCTTTTCTAATGGGTTTCATCCTACTGCGATTTTTTTTTGTTTCAAAAATTATCTACCCTGGTGTATAGGTAAATTTTCCACATAAAATGTCCTTTAAATTATGTCGTATTATATTTTTAACCCCCGACGCAAAAAGACTGGTGTTATGTGTTTGACCGCTATGTATTTCTGTGTGTGTGTGTCTGTCTATGGCACCGTAGCTGGCTAACAGGTAAACCGAATTAGATGCGGTTTTTTTTTGTTAGGCAGAATATTTTCCGACGCTGGTTCTTAGATAAAGTGTATCAAAATTGGTTCATCCACTTATTATACCTACATAGGGGTAAAAGTGGGAATGAAAAAAATGAAAGTTATAATTTATTTTTAAAGATCGTCGGGAAGTTTATGAAATTACTAGCTGTTGCCCGCGACTTCGTCCGCGATTACGTCGTTTTTCGTCATTCGTCGTTTAAAAAAAATACGTGACACTTTATTTTTGAATGTTCTTAATTGTCTCTTATAAAAATAAACTACATTAAAATTGAATACTCTGATAAGAAAATCTTAAAATCGGAGGACATCGAAAATCTGAGGAAAACATGAATTTGATTTAAATTCTACATTACTTAGTAATTCAAATAATAATCTAAATTAAATGTAGATTAACAGTTTGAGCGCATCATTATATAATATGTACCTAAGTATTAAATTACGTTAGTTTACATAGTAATTTTACTAAAAACACGATGACTTTCTTTCGCGCTCGGTACAACAAACTAAGCATGTTTGTGGTACGTGGCCCGCGTCACTTGACCCCCCGCGAGTTCCCCTCCGTTGCAAGCATGAAAGGATCCTCTGATAATTGTTGAGCACCAAAGGATCATTTAAAACGCACTACTATAAGAGCGAATATTGTCTAAGAACTGTTTAGATTGCACATGTTCCTCTAAAAGTAGTGATTTCAAAGGTTCTGGTGTATCTTCAAACGAAAGCCGACTCCTTACTCCTCTTTAAAGCATTACAAAAAGAACATACTACGTTAATATCGCCTATACAGAAGATGATCTGTAATCAATTGTGAGGTTATAAGCAAACCCACTTTTATATTTGTCGGACCACACCACCGAATTCGTAGATTGATCTTCCATGTTTACCTCTTAAGTCATTAAGACTGTCGAAATCTGTCTACAGTAAGACGGGCCTCTCGCTATTCGTCCGTTTCAAGGGACCAAATAGTTTCAATTCTTAATCTTTCATTAAAACAAACTTATTAATCGTACTTGTCTCAAATAATCTTGTCTCAAATAATGGTAATATTCGCGTCCCTACTCTAGTCATTGCTTATGCTCATGTTCATCTTCAAGAGATCGAATAATATTATGGTGCACCCTATCATTTGTCAATCGGTCTTCATATTGAGTAAAAGTTTCAGATTATCGAGATAAAATATGCCATTTGCGATCAGCTGTGAGACGTTATACCCTCTCAGTGAAGGTTTCGGTCTCACAGGATAGTACATGCCGTTCGTGGTCAGCTGTGAGCCGCAATTCTCGTTGTGAAGCGGTTTCAGGTTCTCGGCATAACACAATATGTTGTTTTCGGTCAATAGTAAGCCTCTTACCTCTAACGATCCTTGAGAACTCTTATTTCTCATTTTCTTAGCTTTGCTCGAATTTCGATATAAAGATTTTTTAGGTGGCACTGATGCGAGTAAATAAAAATTAAGTTAAAACGGACTGAGAGTGTTATAATCATCAATCATCATCATCATCAATACATATAATAAAATTGTGGAAAAGCGATGTCTGTACAATGAAAATATGTAGAAAAAAATTAGCAGGTGTTATTATTAAATCGATCTTGAACCCAAAACTGTAGTTAAAAATTTTTTTGCCTGTTTATCTGTATGTTTGTGCACGCTAATCTCAGAAACGGCTTATCCGATTTAGATGCGGTTTTCATTAATGTATTGTGGTAATCTTCATTTAACAGTTAGTGTTTATTTCATGTCAATCGGTTCATAAATAAAAAAGTTATGACAATTTATAAGTAATCACGGCGAACATTTGCTAAGGCATTCTATTGTACACTGTACAGTGTACGATAAAACGTAATTTATCTGTTATACGCTACAGTTATTCCTTTACATGTCCAGATGATCATATCAAAATTCCCCAAGGGTTTGGAGGTAAGCTGAGGTAGTAGGGGGGGCGGGGTCAAATTAACATTATGGTTACTTCTAATAGGTAAATTTTCCACACAAAATGTCCTTTAAATTATGTCGTATTATATTTTTAACCCCCGACGCAAAAAGACGGGTGTTATGTGTTTGACTGCTATGTATTTCTGTGTGTGTGTGTGTCTGTCTATGGCACCGTAGCTGGCTAACAGGTAAACCGAATTAGATGCGGCTTTTTTTTGTTAGGCAGCATATTTTCCGACGCTGGTTCTTAGATAAATTGTATCGAAATCGGTTCATCCACTTATTATACCTACATGGGGGTAAAAGTGGGAATGAAAAAAATGATATAATAATTTATTTTTAAAGATCGTTGGGAAGTTTATGAAATTATTTATTCCTTTTTCTATACACTTTTCTTCGTCTAAACGGTTAAGTTACGTGCTCTCTCTCTCTTCAGCCTTTAGTTACGTGCGTGAGACAGGAAACATCTAATTTGGATTTGTTGCTGGATTTGATAAAAATTGAGTATCGATTAAGCTGATCAGTGGCTACACCATACATTATTAAAAACATCCATTTAAGAAAGGAAGGAAATAGAATTTGCTCCTCTCCCCCCCTGGTTCCTAAAAAATAATATGACATAATTTAAAAGAAATTTTACGTAGAATTAGTTAGGCATTTCTTTTTTGATTTTCGATATTATATACTAATCATAATTTTTAATTACAATATTATGTAGTAACTGGTAGTAACTATTTGGTATAGGTTAGGCATTTCATTTCTTGATTTTCTTTAATAAGTTGGTACGTAAGTTTTTTAGCTCAGTTTAGTAAGAATTTTTAATAACAATTCTTTTAATTATTTATGGTAGTACGTATTTACTCAATAATTGTATGTTAAGTAGTAATTCAGCATGGGCGTAGCCACGGTGGGGCTGGGTGGGGCGCTTACCCTGGCTTTGATCTGGTAGGTACCAATTGTGAAGGGGAGTGGGCGTGGGCGTTGGCGTGGGCCTGGGAGTGGGCGTGGGAGTGGAAGCATGAAAATAAAAACAATTATTGTTGCCCCACCTTGAGCCCATGGTCATAGGTCCCATAGTCACTATTCCACGCGGACGAAGTTGCGGGCACAGCTAGTAGACAAATATAATCAGAAAGCTTTGAACTCCTAAGCTCAACCATAAAAGATAGACATTAATTATGATGTCGGGAGATATTTTTTATATAATATGGAGAACATTTCTTTCATACTAATAATTGTACCAAGTTTCGTTTAAATCCGTCGAGTAGTTTTTGTTTCTATAACGGTTATACAGACAGACAGACGGACAAAAATTTTTGGCGTCAGTGTCGATCCCTAATCACCTCGTGATAGTTATTTAGGAAATATATTTCATGTACAGAATTGACCTCTACAGATTTAATATAAGTATTATTCATATAATTAGATGCCAATTTCCATGTAACGTTAAATTCGACTATACAATAACTAACAGACAACGCAGGTTACTCTCGTTTCCGTAAGTTGAGGCGGCTACATATTCGGTCCTCATAACTTCACTTTTTGTGAACGAAACGACAGCGCGGTTTAATTCGATGCCAATACCATCAAAAAAAGGAAATATTTTTAATTGTGAAAAAATATTATGATTTACACTATTAATACTATTTTAACATTAACACAAAATATAAGACTGTGAGTGTGTAAAAATAAATCCAGCTAGTTTCACATCAAACTTATGTTTTTAATTAGGTATACGACATGAAAATATATTAATTACCAAGCAATAATCATACAGGTAAATACTGAACAAAAGTATTAACAGTCAAAGTATATTTTTACTTACAACATGTAAATGATGAAGGAATAATAATTATCAACGAACTAACCTTTTTGTATTATCTATACTAATATTATAAAGAGGAAAAGTTTGTAAGTATGTATGTATGTATGTATGGTTTTCACGCAAAAACTACTGGACCGATTTCAAAAATTCTTTCACCATTAGAAAGCTGCATCTTTACTGAGCAACATAGGCTATATTGCATTTTCAAAAAAATTAGAGATCCTTACCAAAATGCAATAATGTAACCTAAGGTGTAAAAAAATCCTCAATAAAACTTCTGTCATCGCGTGCGCTGCGGAATCTATTGAAGATAGAACAAAAAAATGTTCTACGGTATTATAGAATGGATCAATATCTACAAGAAAGTCCGCGATACCATATGTCCATCTTCAGTAGTTATGTTACTACAACAACTTTTTTACGTTTTCAAAGTAAATAGAAGTGCCGACAGTAATCAACCTGTTAAACCTATAGTCCGACCTATAGTAGACTTTTCACTGTAACGATATCGCTATCTATGCGGGTGAAACCGCAGGGCATTGCTAGTTGTTTATAAATATAAATTCATAAACAATAAATTTATAAAGAATAGAAAAAATTCGACCACTAAAGAATGCTGGTTCGAGTCCCGCCTCGTTATCGAATTTTTAAAACACGAAGATTTTTAAAAATGTAACCAATGAACACAATCAATATTAGATTAACTGTAATGGTGTCTAGTTTGACTTAAAATAATAAACATCTACCCTCACTTTTAAAAATGTAGTATATTCACACGAATTATAAGCGCACCTTATAGGGAAGGGAAGATATGGGTTAAAGAGTTAAATAAATAAATAACATAATTATATTTAAATTATTAATTTTTAACATTGTGTTCAGTAGTGTTAACATGTAAATTGATTTGATTTTTACGAAATCTCATAGATGGCGCTGTTTCAAATTTGTATACTAATAAATTCATTAAACTGATTCTCTGCCCAAATTACGTAAATGACATAGTTTTTATTGTGTAAAGCTAGATAATAGCGTGGCTTACCCGAAACCAACATTTAAACATGAGTCTTTAGATTGTACGCTGTCGTAATACACGCAATACGTAAGAAAAAAAAAGGTTCACAGCTCCTCCCCCGGAGGTGATAGCATGATAATATGTTTAAAAAAGCGTCACCCGACCTGTTAGTAATATTCATGCAAAATTTGAAGTCAATCTATGCAGTACTTTTCGAGATTAGCCTGGACAAACATACAGACAAACAGACAAACAGACAAACAGACAAACAGACAAAAATTCTAAAAACTATGTTTTTGGCTTCTATATCGATTATAGATCATGGATTATGTATTCTTTTAAAAAAATATTCAATGTACAGTTTTGACTTTCCTACGATTTTATTATATGTATAGATTTATTCCTTTTTCTATACACTTTTCTTCGTCTAAACGGTTTAGTTACGTGCTCTCTCTCTCTTCAGCCTTTAGTTACGTGCGTGAGACAGGAAAGATCTAATTTGGATTTGTTTCTGGATTTGATAAAAACTGAGTACTATCGATTAAGCTGATCAGTGGCTACTGGCTACACCATAGATTATTAAAAACATCCGTTTAAGAAAGGAAGGAAATAGAATTTGCTCCTCTCCCCCCCCCCTGGTTCCTAAAAAATAATATGACATAATTTAAAAGAAATTTTACGTAGAATTAGTTAGGCATTTCTTTTTTGATTTTCGATATTATATACTAATCATAATTTTTAATTACAATATGTAGTAACTATTTGGTTATAGGTTAGGCATTTCATTTCTTGATTTTCTTTAATAATTTGGTACGTAAGTTTTTTAGCTCAGTTTAGTAAGAAATTTTAATAACAATTCTTTTAATTATTTATGGTAGTACAACAGTACAGTATGGTTGTACGTATTTACTCAATAATTGTATGTTAAGTAGTAATTCAGCATGGGCGTAGCCACGGTGGGGCTGGGTGGGGCGCTTACCCTGGCTTTGATCTGGTAGGTACTAATTGTGAAGGGGAGTGGGCGTGGGCGTGGGATTGGGACTGAACGTGGCATATGGCGTGGGAGTGCGAGTGGGCGCGGGAGTGGGAGCATGAAAATAAAAATGATTTTTTATTGTTGCCCCACCCTGAGCCCATGGTCATAGGTCCCATAGTCACTATTCCACGCGAACGAAGTCGCGGGGACAGCTAGTAGACAAATATAATCAGAAAGCTTTGAACTCCTAAGCTCAACCATAAAAGATAGACATTTATGATGTCGGGAGATATTTTTTATATAATATGGAGAACATTTCTTTCATACTTGATTTCTGTGTAGCTTTAACCATTAAGATACACGCATTAAGAACGCACACGCGACGAAAGCTTAAAAATGGAGTTGCTGCTCTGCTCACGAATATGAAAAATAATTGTACCAAGTTTCGTTTAAATCCGTCGAGTAGTTTTTGTTTCTATAACGGTTATACAGACAGACAGACGGACAAACATTTTTGACGTCGATGTCGATCTCTAATCACCTCGTGATAGTTATTTAGGAAATATATTTCATGTGCAGAATTGACCTCTACAGATTTAATATAAATAGGTATACATATATTTAGATTCCAATTTCCATGTAACGTTAAATTCGACTATATAATAATTAACAGACAACGCAGGTTACTCTCGTTTCCGTAAGTTGAGGCGGCTACATATTCGGTCCTAATAACATGACTTTTTGTGAACGAAACGACAGCGCGGTTTAATGCGATGGCAACACCATCAGAAAAAAGGAAATATTTTTAACTTTGAAAAAATATTATGATTTACACTATTAATACTATTTTAACATTAACACAAAATATAAGACTGTGAGTATGTAAAAATAAATCCAGCTAGTTTCACATCACACTTATGTTTATAATTAGGTATACGACATGAAAATATATTAATTACCAAGCAATAATCATACAGATAAATACTGAACAAAAGTATTAACAGTCAAAGTATATTTTTACTAACAACATGTAAATGATGAAGGAATAATAATTATCAACGAACTAACCTTTTTGTATTAGAGTCCCGCCTCGTGATCGAATTATTAAAACACGAAGATTTTTAAAAATGTAACCAATGAACACAATCAATATTAGATTAACTGTAATGGTGTCTAGTTTGACTTAAAATAATATACATCTACCCTCACTTTTAAAAATGTAGTATATTCACACGAATTATATAAGCGCACCTTATAGGGAAGGGAAGATTTATTATGGGTTAAAGAGTTAAATAAATAAATAACATAATTATATTTAAATTATTAATTTTTAACATTGGGTTCAGTAGTGTTAACATGTAAATTGATTTGATTTTTACGAAATCTCATAGATGGCGCTGAATCAAATTTGTCTTTATAGTACAAAGATTCATTAAACAGTTTCTCTGCCCAAATTACGTAAATGACGTAGTTTTTATAGTGTAAAGCTAGATAATAGCATGGCTTACTCAAAAACAACATTTAAACATGAGTCTTTAGATTGTTCGCTGTCGTAGTACACGGAATACGTAAGAAAAGTAAAGGTTCACAGCTCCTCCCCCGGAGGTGATAGCATGATAATATGTTTAAAAAAACCTCACACGACCTGTTAGTAATATTCATGCAAAATTTGAAGTCAATCTATGCAGTACTTTTCGAGATTAGCTCGGACAAACATACAGACAAACAGACAAACAGACAAACAGACAAACAGACAAACAGACAAAAATTCTAAAAACTATATTTTTGGCTTCTATATCGATTATAGATCATGGATTATGTATTCTTTTAAAAAAATATTCAATGTACAGTTTTGACTTTCCTACGATTTTATTATATGTATAGATAATAAATGGTATGTTTATTATTCACCGGACGTGTGGTCACCAAGCGACAGTTAATTTGATAGTCTAATAGAATTTGAGATTAAATTATGCAAATAGTTCTGGTAATTCGGTATAACATGAATATTACATGTATGCAGTATAGATACTTACACTGACCGCTGAATTTTTATATCTATAAGCCGTAAAGAAAAAGAAAATACGTGCGGACATACATTTCTTAACACATTATTTATAAGAATAAACTGATTTCCTAATATTATCGATGTAATAACATTCTGTGGGTGTACTTAGTATATAGACGTGATGAAGAATAAAAGATTAATGATGGCAGAAACTGGCAGGAGACCTCAATCCAGATTTATGCCCGGCTGATTGTGCCGGCATCCAATATATCTTCCACGTATTTCAATGTTCATGTTATATTTGCGAAAAAAATATTTTTCGTAACAAGTAAAATTCGCTATAAAGATAGGCAATATAAAAAAAAATATCGTGGATACTATTATTTACCCATTTTTTATTCTCTATGGAGACAGGTAGGGTAATATTTAAAAACTCTGTGAATAAATCAAGAATATTATTTACTTCAATAACTCGTATGAGTTCTATAACTATGTAGATTCTAGAACTTTCCCAAAGCCCTATTACATGTAGAATGTTAAACGAAAATGAAATATACACAACGGTTAATTAATTTACTGCTGGAACCGTTATTGTTACGTGACCCTAGTCCCTAGAACAACATCGCAGGGGAGCGGAACAATAAACAACAGAGATTGACTCAAATGTTTGTCATCGAGCGAATTGGATGCGAGGGCTGGACAATTATTTGTTGCTAGCTCACGCGAGAGAGAGTTGAAGAATAGACAGATAAAAGGACAAGTTTAGTTAATCATAAGTTCAATCACAAATGGAATTGAATGCACACGATTTATAAATCTCATTCCTAACAAAGATTTTTAAACAAATCAGTGGTTTTGTTATTGATAAAACAGTAAATTGTGTCTTTTATTTTAGTTAAGATTTTTAGTCAAGTAGTTTTAATCAGCAATCAATTATACAAAAGAGAAACAAAATAAAATATACGTATAGCCTATGACACTCACAGATAACGTGACTTTATATTGATAAAATAATTTTTAAAATCGTTTCATTAGATCCTACCCCTACAGGCTACAACGTCACAACTCATAAATTCAAAAAAAATGTTGTGTGGTTTTATGAAACCACGGTAAAAGTGAAACTGTTCGAACGGTTCCGAACACTGCTTTATACCTACTCGGCAGCCGACCGTCACGCGACATGCGCTACACAGACCAAAAAGTTTGAGACGATGTAAGAAAAGTTTCACTTTAAAACTTTACCTCTTCGTATGCCTTTTCATAGTAGGTATATTTTATAGTAGGTATATTTCATAATAAATATAGATAAACTTTAGAACTACACGATACAGATAATGTACAGAATGGGTCTACATTCCCATGTACTTATGTCTAATCTTAGCCACGTTCCTGCGATAGCAATGTTCAAATGCCATACTAGATCTTGGCATACTAAGTGGTTCTTCACGGACTGAATACGCTCGCCCGTCCAGTATACCATAACGTAGGTATAATAAATCATACTAATGCGATGTCTGACCACAATGTATGCCTTATGGCAGACACACTATCAAACCTCATTAAGGCTAGCGCATACATTAAATACTAATACATGATACTGGTGATTAATCCTGAATTGATGTTCAATTTTTATAGTTGGGAAATAAAAAATTTACATGTATCGTGAATCGTGATAGGTGTGCCGTAGCAAAAAAAATACATGTAAAGATTTAGAACTAATGCATATTATGTGTTTAAAGGTATAAGGATAAACAGACTAGAAAATCTTGCAACAAATTGCCGAATTGCGAGTATATTACATACATACATTATTACTGAAATATGTTTCGAATTATTACTTTTCTATGGCAGGAAAATGTATCGACAAATATTAAATTATCGGCCTAATACCCAATCGGAAATGTTCAACTAATACTAATATCTTAAGATATTACTGACAGAATGCGAGTGCAATTCCAATATCGCTGTAATCCTCGAGCTTAGAGTAAAAGCTACGAAGCTACGCCGCTACACGCCGTAGCCACGTAGCATTGTAGCGGCCCGCTCGTAAATGTATTATGGAAAGTGATTTGAGAAATAGCTCCTTTGTTACGGGAAACAATTGTTTTCAATGAAAATAAACTTTATTTTTTAAACTACTTTCCTTCATTAAATAGCCTTGTTTAATAATGTAAACTATTTTTAATATATTATACATAAAACGTCAAGGTGTTTATAAAATAAGCTTGGAATAAAAAAAATCTAGCGTTTCTGTTTTAATTCTTGATGACTTGATACTTAATTAATTAATTAATTAATTAATTATTCAGTCGTATTTGTAAGATAATGGCTTTGCTAATGAATTTAAAATATAAATGTGAAGCTAGTAAATTTATTTGTAATTTTATTATTTATCAAGGTAACACGTTAGCTAGAAGAGAAAACTTTTTAATAAAAATGTAATCGGATTAACTTCTTCGGAGCAAATTATTTTCGTTACTATGAAATACGTGAAATATTAAAAAGGACCGCATTACGCGAATTTAATACTCAATGTATTTAAACATGATTTAAACATTTTTATTGCAAATAATTTTAATATATTTTTTTTATACTTTGACCGCATTAACACCTATAACTAGTAGAAAGAATTAAAAAACAAGTTAGATTGGAAGTACATTTTTCTTTACAGAATATGATTCTTCTTTTATTTGATCGATATTGAATGAAGATATTCTAACAGTTCTCCTGATCGAAGTTTATGCAGGTTTCACTGTCCGATTTTTAAACAACGACCCGTTGTTCCCTGCCAGAAACTATCCACTCGCCTACAGTAACTCACTCATAGGTAGATATTAATCCATACTAATATTATAAATTATGCGAAAGTAACTCTGTCTGTCTGTCTGTTACTCAATCACGCCTAAACTACTGAACCAATTTGCATGAAATTTGGTATGGAGATATTTTGATACCCGAGAAAGGACATAGGCTACCTTTTATTGCGTAATATGTACCACGGGCGAAGCCGGGGCGGACCTCTAGTAATAGATGTTATGCTGACTATAATAGAAACTTATGCAACTGTTTCTATTATCTTACAAATTTTCGGTACTTTCTTAGCAGAAGAATCTTCCTTCATGTACTTAAGTGAACTTCAAAGAAAATACGAATAAGTTTTCACATGGGATACATTCCGGGCGCAAAGTTGGAATATTTCAACGTTAATATCACTTGAAATGTGCTGCATAATTTTCAGATTAAGAAACCTTTCACCTTGAGTAGGTACACTTGGCAAAATTGGGTGTGTTTTCAAAGTTTTTTAAACTTACCTACTAATTCAAAATTAAAGATTATTCTATCAATGTGTGTAATAAATTGCAGTAACGTAGCTTAAATATGCAAAAAGATTCACAACACTAGGTATATGATTTTCACCGGGATATCCAGTTTTTGTTTAACTAAGGATTAACTATACAATAGACATAGTACAACTTATCTATATTAATAAAATCATCTTTCTTTCTTTAAAGCCTATATTCATCCATATTACCTACTAGATTTCCGCCCGCGGCTTCGCCCGCGTTTGCAAAGGAAAACCCGCATAGTTCCCGTTCCCGTGGGATTTGTCGGTCGGATAAAAACTATCCTATGTGTTAATCCAAGTTACCCTCTATATGTGTGTTAAATTTCATTGTAATCGGTTCAGTAGTTTTTACGTGAAAGAGTAACAAACATCCATACATCCATACATCCTTACAAACTTTCGCCTTTATAATATATATTAGATTAGATTCAGTTCTATTTTTAACTTCATGAGCACGTGTAGATACTTTACACACGACATTATGAATCAGATACAGTGCATATAATATGATGCATATTGTGGAAAACACTCATATGAGTTTTGCATTTATAACGCTGTATTTTATTGCAATACGCGACGGTATGTGCGACGGAAGATGAAAAATATTTCAGGATAGCAAAATATGTCTACATGAATGTGTGCAAGATATTTTACACATTTTGTTTCTGTTTTATACAATGTTGTCCAATAAAATGTAAGAAGATAGATTTATGTAGGTAGATAATGATTTCTTGGTTACGCAATTATTTTTTTATCACATACTAGCTGCGCTCCGCGGTTTCACCCGCGTGGTTCGCTTCTGTTGGTCTTAGCGTGCAGATGATATATAGCCTTCCTCGATAAATGGGCTATCCAACACCGAAATAATTTTTCAAATCGAACCAGTAGTTTTTGAGACCAGCGCGTTCAAACAAACAAACAAACTCTTCAGCTTTATAATATTAGATAGTAAGTATAGATTTTACTTATACTTTATACTTATAAAGTTTTGTATTGTGCTTTTAAATACTTGATGGTTAAGTTTTTCATTATGGTCATCACCTTTTCTTCAAAAACTTGGTCCATCGATAGTTACCTAATTTTCATATTACAGAATGGAATCCGCATTAAAATTCCAACCATAATCAAAATATGAATTTAAAATATTTTATTACAATTAAACAAATTCCCTCGGTTGTAATACCTACATGCGGACATTCCTGGACAACGAATGAATTTACATGTAGGTGAACATGGAACGCATGTACTTTTGTTTTAGTCGTATTTAAAATAACGATATTTGCAATTAGTTTCTCAAATATACAAATCACATCTTAAATGTACGGAAAATTCTTTAACTTATTTGAACTGAATAATTTTCAAAAATAGGTAGGAATTGTTTTTTGATTAATGTAGCATGATTAGATATATTTAGGTCTAAACATAATAATAATTAATAGTACCTCTACCTTCCATTACCTTCAACTAATTATCCTTAAAATGTAGCAAAACCTGAGAAGCATTATCCCGTTTACCTCAATTCGAGGCAAGACTTACTGAAATGGTACGAAGACGACTGTAGCTGGAATGCGTAATTAAAACTCTTTTGCAGTAAAATAAAGTAAGTACCTACCTCTCCGTTAAGCGCGTTGTACGAAAAACGGTTATTGCCGCTTCTTCGTACAACGCGCTTTGTTCGCCTTTTTACTTACATTGGAACACGATATTTTAATTCTTATCCATTTAAATAACAGATGTTAGAATCGACAGACTAGAACTCGTTGTCATTACACATGGAGGAATGCAAGCACCATTTCCCACTCAAAATTCTCCGAAGAATTTTTCTGAATATTTTAGGCAAATAATTTACGAATAATGATGATGCGATAAAATTAAAACAAAACTAACCAGTTAATTCCTTTAAAAAAACTATTATCGTTATGCTAATTTAACTATGGCTTTCTTAATCTAATAAAAGCCATAATATTTTCCTTACAGAACTTTATACACGCCTGTGGCGTAGATGTAGGTAAGGTAGGTTTACTAAGTACACTAACCCATTTTATGTTAAGCCCTGTAAAGTCTTAACGAGGAAAATTATTTACCTATAATAGACTACAAGCCCGCATAGGACAAAAATATGGGTCAAATGAACCACCATGGGACATATCTAGAACGATAGCAGAGCAAAAAATAATAAGATTCATCACTATGCCGTCACTTGTAAGCTGTCCAACTGAGTGCAGATGAGAATTGAAAAGTACAGGTAGACTCGGTAAATTTTGGTCATATATTTTTGTACGGCATTCTTAACCATCGATAGATCCATTAAAAATAATAAGAAACCGCTCAGTGCCGTACAAAAATGTGGGTCCACCAAGTCGGAATTTTTATTTAATTTCCGAGAGTTACCGGGGGTAAATTTGGTCATTTGACCATGTACGGCATCTGTGTCATACTATTGCTATACTGCTTTTAATCCATTATTCCGCAACGCCGTACAAAAATCATGGGGACAAGGGGAAAAAATCGAGAGTTGTAATCCCCTCTCTTTCCCCACTCCAGGGGGTCATTTGACACAACACGAAATAAATTTATTTTTAAAGTATTTTATGCATAGATAATATTTTTTCATGTGCCGTACATTTTCGTTGGTTCAAAGGGGAAAAATCTGAAAAAGAAAAAAATCCATATAACGAAATATTTGCTTTATATTTTTATAATAAAATATAAATATACATTAATATTAAGAAGCTCGAGGTGGTTAATTATCACCTTGGAAAGTCGGAGTCAGGTGGAATGGACTCCGTTAAATTGATGAACTAATAAAAAAGCTATGAACGAAAAGATGTGAATTATATGCAATCAGTCCATGAATACAGGTAAAGTCACAAGCAAATGCTAGTAATATATACATATTCAAAATGTACAAGTAAAGCGCTTTCAAATGATACCAAACACTGCATATTTATCTTAACTTTATTTTTTTACTCTGTATGTTTTGTCCGCTAGAGGGCGCCACATTAGATTTTGTGAAACCCCATATAGCCTTTAGCTAGCTGGTCGTTGGTTATCCAGTGAACAATTCAGACGCCTCTAATGATATGTCATTTGTCGAATTCTGATAAGTAGTTTAGAAGTTACAAGGGAATAGATGAACATACATACATGACCTGTAAACAACCATAACCCTCCTTTTGCTTTGCCGTAGTTGGGTAAAAATATGTTAATGCCGTACTGTATCAAATGGCCATAAAGCACTCTTAAAATTGTAGCTTTCGTCGCTTTCATCAGCCTAAAAGATGTGGTCTGCACAAAAATGTACGGCATCGTTTTTTCCTAATTTATCTATGTTAATACTATTTAAAACAACGGATAAAGTGTAGAAAACTATTATATTTCATTAATCTACGATGTTTAAACTTTAACAAAATTTCTGGTTTTGCATTTCTCTATAACTTTTTTTAGAACGGTTTCTTTTGAACGGCAATACTATACAACAATTGAATTTTACAATATCATGTTAAAAAAAAAGTTCCCGTACAGGGTCAAATGACCTTACAGCTCTTTATATCAAGAATTCGATGAAATTAAGATGATTATTGGTATACATTTAAAAGAACAATTATTTTTTGACGGCATTGCTTTTAATAGTACTTTTGAGTGCTAGATAATGTTTTGGAACCGAAGCCGTACTTAGTCAAATGACCCCCTGGAGTGGGGAAAGAGAGGGGATTGCATCTCTCGATTTTTTCCCCTTGTCCCCATGATTTTTGTACGGCGTTGCGGAATAATGGATTAAAAGCAGTATAGCAATAGTATGACACAGATGCCGTACATGGTCAAATGACCAAATTTACCCCCGGTAACTCTCGGAAATTAAATAAAAATTCCGACTTGGTGGACCCACATTTTTGTACGGCACTGAGCGGTTTCTTATTATTTTTAATGGATCTATCGATGGTTAAGAATGCCGTACAAAAATATATGACCAAAATTTACCGAGTCTACCTGTACTTTTCAATTCTCATCTGCACTCAGTTGGACAGCTTACAAGTGACGGCATAGTGATGAATCTTATTATTTTTTGCTCTGCTATCGTTCTAGATATGTCCCCTGGTGGTTCATTTGACCCATATTTTTGTCCTATGCGGGCTTGTAGTCTATAACAATATAATCCTTGTGAGTTTTATGTATAAAAAGTAAGTCGATAAAAATAGATAAAGTAAAACCGATCCTAAAGAAGTTTTTTATTTACTCACCTGAACAACATACAGGACTCACATAATAAAAATTCATAGGAAACTAAATTCAGTTTTTTTTTTAATGCTAGAGCTCGCAATAACCACCGTCCATGAACATTTGCAGAAGTAAGGGCTGCAAGCTTCTGAAGGATGGTAAGGTAAGGGAGATAAAGATAAATAAAGAAAAGAATTGGGATGAAGAAATTGACATCTGCCCTGGCCCTTAGAACGGCCGTACACGGGCAGGTCGGGCGGTCGGCGTCAACTGCTCGAGCAGTCAGTTTTTAGGGTTCCGTAGCCAAAATGGCAAAAACGGAACCCTTATAGTTTCGTCATGTCCGTCTGTCCGTCTGTCCGTCTGTCCGTCTGTCACAGCCGATTTACTCGGAAACTATAAGTACTACAGTGATGAAATTTGATGGGAATATGTGTTGTATGAACCGCTACAAAAATATGACACTAAATAGTAAAAAAAAGAATTGGGGGTGGGGCCCCCCATACATGTAACTGAGGGATGAAATTTTTTTTTTCGATGTACATACCCGTGTGGGGTATCAATGGAAAGGTCTTTTAAAATGATATAAAGTTTTCTAAAAAACATTTTTCTTAAAGTGAACGGTTTTTGAGATATCAGCTCTCAAAGTCGTAAAAAGTATGTCCCCCCCCCCTCTATTTTTATAACTACGGGGTATAAAATTCTAAAAAAAATAGAGGTGATGCATGCTAATTAACTCTTTCAACGATTTTTGGTTTGATCAAAGTATCTCTTATAGTTTTTGAGATAGGTTGATTTAACTGTAATTTATTATATTTGCTGCTACGGAACCCTTTGTGCGCGAGCCCGACTCGCACTTGGCCGGTTTTTACTGCTCGAACCGTCGCTACCAACTGCTTGAGCGGTTGATTTTCTGACTAGTCCAGTCATTGATTTTTAGGGGGGAGGAAGCTGTCACGGAGCAATTAACGTACTACGTGTATTTCCATTTGAAGCCGGTCTCCTGTGGTACCTTCCCCAGTACGAGCTGATTCAATTCGTAACGAAGCATACTTGACTCCCACAATCTAAATTCGGTAAAACTCTTTCCAGTTCCAAGAATGATTTTATTTCGAAATTAAGTAATATTAATTACGAAACAGAGCGTAAAAAGTAAATAAGGCTTTCGAGTAAAACAGCTTTTAAGGTTTGAACAAAAACACTGCGTAATCGGATTTCTCGTCACCGAGCCAAAATACTACAAATAGACCTTTGTTAAAGTTTTTGGAATTCTACCTAACCTTTTATCCATCTAAAGTTAAATTCTACTAATATAAAAAATGGACCAATTACTTAAATGTTAATTATTTAAGCACACTATATTCCTTTGCTCCAATGATTTAACATTAACAAAACATGAACGACCTTTTTTTTACTTTAAAATGCTGAAATAAATTAAAATTATGAAATAATAGTTTTCAGTAATAAGAATTTTGAATTTATCAACACAAAGAAAATTTTCTCTCCTTTTACAACACAGTAGCTATTTAATTATGTATTAATTTTATTTCGCCACCTATTGTATTTTGTTATTTCAATATTGCTTACATTTTCCACCTTTGAATGAAATATTCCGTTATCCAAAATATCTGACAAGAAAAGCCATCCAAACATTTTGACGAAACACGATGAAATTTTGCACTTTTATCCTTGTATAGATCCTTTCACTTTTATCCTTTCCGTGTATTATAACTTTGTGTTTATTTACCCATCCCTGAGAAATCGGCTTATCGAATAGTAATAAGTATAAGAAAATGCAAAACATCGTGAATGTGAGTTTCATACCGATTACTTAAAAATACTCCGCACGAAAATTGTTTCCTTATATTTTAAGTGTGTCTCAAAATGTCTGCAGGGATGTCCAGTGTCCACATTTTCTAGTTTTAACTTGTAGGTACTTGGTACCCATCACAGATTACAAATTGTATGCATTCTGATTCTAATTTAAATCTCTGATGTAGGTGGAAATTTACTATGCTAAATTAAATACAGTAAATGCAGTAATATAAGTAACATATATAATAATCTAAATAAACTTATATATTTCGTATAAATTTAAATTGCATGATAAAAGAATGATAATGACTTACCTAATGACGCGTCTAAAACGTTTAAATACTTCAACGGGAACATGTTAACAAACGAATATCAAAAAGGTAATTTGCAATACAAGAGATCGTTAAATATTCATAAGCCCCGTCTCTTTTATTTAACCGAATCCATAAAACGGCGTCCATTCGTAAAACAGCGCTGACAATAGCAGACATTACAATCAAGATTATTAACAATAAAAAATAAACGTCCAGAGATTGAGAGCATAATCAAATATTCATTTTACGATTGAAATGTTTGTTTATATTTCAAATAGGTATTATTTATTTAGCCTTATAAGAATATTCAACCGGCAAAATCAATTCCCGGCGAACGGATGCTTTGTTTAGATTCAATAAGATAATTCTGAACCTTGAAGACCTTCTTTCCACCGCTTTTAATTATTATTATCCATGTTTTAAGAAAAACAATTGGTAAAATATATTTTGGAATATATTTCTTTTTCTTAATCGAGAGCTTCATTGCAAAGACAATGTTTCTGAAGGCCAAGCTTTTAGCCAAGCCGTTGATACCGTTGATATTGAGTTAAATGCTCTATGGTCTATGGGAGCGCCTCGGCACCCCATTGCGAAAGTTAACGTAGCCTACATGCTCTATGAGTACTTCATATACCACGTAATATAAAACGGCATAATGAAAAGGTCAAGCCCCTGATACTTAAATTTTATGACCGACTGGCTCATAAGTCGTAACTCATAAGTAATATTCTCACCAGTAGGTAGGTATTTAATATATATTGAAACCTACTTATACCTACCAATTACCAAAAAACATAGAATTGAGATAATATATGTAAAATGTAATACATAGTATATACTCGTATGTATTGAATTATTTTCTACCTCACATATCAATTTTGCTAACATTTCATCCCAATAATACTTTTAATACATCTTCCATCACTTTTTATTGAAGGCGAACAAGAAGCTTATATCTTACACTGGAGATTGCACTATGACCATTAACTTGTCACAAGAAAATATAACCTTGAATGACGTCAGTGTTGTTTTTTGTCTCTTTCTGTGGGTGACCACACTGGTTTGTATATTCAGGATTTTTCGAAATAAAAAAAACTAAAAATCATGGTCTATAAATAATAACGACATACCTATATTTTTAACAGTATTTATATTATAATATTACTGGTCAACTTACATGAATAATTATCATCTTTATAGGTACATACCATTTTAATTGGTAGAGAATGATAGTTTTAAATAACGCTTGATAACTTTTGATCTCATACTACGATTTTTTAATTAAAATGAGTGCTACATACATTAAAACATCGTTTTGGTTACTCAAGCTTCAGTCTAAAACTTTTCAATATTCCAAAGGGAGAGTTGCATCGCTAGTGTTGATGTGTGGTAACGATATTACAGTTCTCAGAAATTCGTATGTCTTTCAGGAGCTGTACTTACGGTTACTAATGGTTTCATGGTGGTTAATTATAATATTATTAAAATTACTTTATCAGTTGAGACGCAGTAACAAGAATGTGGTAAATAAAAAGGTATAGCACTTTTCAAAAGGTATTTTTTTTCTGGACCGTAATCCTCAGGCTTAAAATGCAAACTGTATATTCTGGCATGTTGATAAATTTTACCCTTGATAGGCACTATGGACAGCCATTTATTTCTTTTTATTTCATTTTTGGAAAGCTGAAATACGTAAAACAAAAAAATATTAGGTTAAAAAGTATAAATTTCAATGTAAAAAAGAACAAACCACAATATGTGAGTGCAATACCGATGTCGTATGTTGTTTCATTACTAGTATAAAAAAATTTAAAATGGTGTTCTAAATGTTCATCATAATATTGTTTAGCAATATATTATCGTCGCTATCCGTAAAAACCCATCATCATGGTTACCTTACTTGTTAAATTTGTTTGTTGAAAACTTGTTGAAAAATGATGAAAGTATTAGGAAAAGAACTTATTTAACATGATTGCTTAGTAAAATGATGATAAATTTGACGATTTTTGCCATTAAAATGATTCTAAACAGGTAAATGCACGAGTATTAAGGAATATTGTAAATAACGTAAATATACACTTGCCTGTGAAATTATAGGCCAGAATTTGGTGTCCAAAAACTTCTGCAATTTTTCACAATGCAATGCATTATTAATATTCGGAAAATATTTATTAAATACGCAACAATATTAACTTAAATATTCGAAGCGACGCAATTTTTTTGACACTTATGTCATATTGTCAAAGTGAGAGTTGCTACAATTTTATTATGGTAACTACCCATAATCAGGGAATATCGCTTTTTAATAATTGGTTCAGATACTTATTTTATTTAGCATAAATAATAATTGTCTCATCCAACAATGCTTCTGAATGACGTTGTTGGCAATTTATCAACAAACTCATGTACAAAAACTAACCTTTTGCACAGAATATTACAGCATACATCTGTAGCCTTGGGAAAACTTCGTATTAACAGTGGCAATACCAAGTTAGGTGTGAAAGTGATAGAACACAACAATTTTCTTGTTACACGTCAAATGTTCATACCGAAATCTCTAGTGTATAAGATATAAGCTTCTTGAAGGCGAACAAGAGATATGTCAAGTGTTAGGTACCTAATGATATTTTCCTGGCATACGTATACGTAAGGAATATTAAAAAAAATATCGCGCTTATATTATTTTTCGTATTGCATTGACATGTTGATAAACGTGATTGATAAACGTTATTTTTTATTGTGAGAGCATGGATGCTTGGCTGAAAATGTTTCAACTGAAAACGGATGGTCAGATGTGGATACTATTTAAAACGTTTTAAGTTTGTTGTCTATTGTACAGGTTACTTTTATACGGCTTCCAGGTATCAAGCAAGGAGCTGCGATCTGAAACAAGCTAGAAAATTATGAAACTTAAAATGAAAAAAAAATCATCATGGCGTTAACAATATTCGCAGCCTTCATTTACGGAATTTAAATTAAATGTTTTCAATACATTATGTATACATTTATTCACCACGAACTCTAGCCATTAATACGCCTATGAAAATACTGTTATTTATTTTGTAGATTGCTAACAATTGAATATTCATAAAATTAAAACATTTAATACCAAGACTATGCAAATATTTACATTCCAGAACTGCCAGTAACAGTCACAAATTGTTTAGCTAAAAATAATTATTTCATTATTATTTAGCTTCAAAATATGTATTTTATTTTAACTACCTAAAGAAGAAATACAATTATCACACACTTTAAATCAAATTCAACGAATTTTGATACACAAAAAAAATCCAGCACTTGCTTCCCAATATATATTTTTGCAAACAAATAGTGATACTTACTCCTATATGAATACCATACGCTATCACAAGTCGAACATCGCATGGTGAATCGTAGAGTAATGGTTAACTACAACACTCGAAAAACATAGGAATCATAAAGCTAGTTTTGTAGCAGTCAGGTAAAAAAAAAATTCATCTAAATTCATCCCATCTCACTTTTTTGCGCATAGTTGCAAACGTAGTGATTATATCCTCTTTGATAGTTGCTTTACATTATAAGATATCTTATTGATGAAACAATGAAAGATAAAAGCCCGTAAGCTTTTCATACTCTCTGAATAATATTAAATAATAAAATAAAAGCAAACTGTAAAACTTATTCATCGTGTTTTCACAATTTTGAAAGAGATTTATGACGAAGTTTAAAAAAACTCTGTGTTGAATAAAGTTAATATTTTAGTTGAGTTTCACTTTTGTTAATTGGAGTACCTAACATCAATAAGCTTTCGTTGATTTAATTTAATAATAATACTTGTGTAATAATGTTAATTTGAAAAGTTTCCATAAATAAGTATTACACATCAAATGAAAGGAAATTATTCCAAATATAACTTTCAGTTGCTAAGGCTTATTTCAAGACGTCAAATATGCAGCAACAAGTGAAATTATTCGGGTCTATCGGTGGTAAAGTTGTGTATTTCCTTATGAAATAGGTCAAGGTTCTCACCCGAGCTCGCCATTCAGAGAGATTTAAACGCAGCATGAGCTGGCAGCTTATCTACAAAGTCTACTCTTGAAGGCTTTAGATTCAGGCTGCAGCTTTTATATTTTCATAATGAAATAAGATACCTAGTTAGGTACGTAAAATTATAAATGAACAAGGCAATTTTTGTAGAAAAATGTTAGGTATATTTTTATTTGTTTGCATTTATTTTTGTACTTCGTTTCTATTATTTCTTTCGAATGTGGGATACGTGGGCGTTCTATTCAACACCTGCCGCCTATAAGAATCCACTTCAATAAGATCACGATATGTAGTTATGTGTATATGTATAAGAATAGATTAGATGTAGGCATGTCCCTATATATAATATGCTTCTGTATCATATCTCTTTATAATATGTACAAAAATAAACTATTCAAAATAATTCTGTGACTCTCTTTTTCTTACAGTTTTTTTTTTTGAATTTATATTTTTGGTTTTATGGCATTCAAATGCTTTATAAATATAAATTTATAAAGAATAGAAATTCGATTGCTCTGGCGGGTCACGAGTGGCTGAGTTGGTCAGGCATCCGCCCCGGAATGGCGCGAAAGGATGCGGGTTCGAGTCCCGCCTCGTGATCGAATTTTTTCTATTCTTTATAAATTTATATTTATAAAGCATTTGAATGCCATAAAACCAAAAATATAAATTCAACAAAAAAGGTCGTGCTCCATCGTTACAATATTGTATTCACTGAAAAGTGCTTCATATTGGTTGAAATGGTTGTTAATCATCTCAATAGATGGCGCGCGGTGTGTCCCTTCAGACACATAAAACTGAAAGAATAGAATAAATTAGATTGCTCTGGCGGGTCACGAGTGGCTGAGTTGGTCAGGCATCCGCCCCGGAATGGCGCGAAAGGATGCGGGTTCGAGTCCCGCCTCGTGATCGAATTTTTTCTATTCTTTATAAATTTATAGTTTTTTTTTTTATCTATAAAAATAGGTCACTGCATGAG
Organism: Colias philodice; assembly: GCF_061535455.1. Lineage (NCBI taxonomy): Eukaryota > Metazoa > Arthropoda > Insecta > Lepidoptera > Pieridae > Colias > Colias philodice. Next base: position 10,370,056 of record NC_143094.1, on the reverse strand, counting down.
GCAAAATTTTGTCCTGAAATGAAGGGTTGTTCCAAAACACGAAACGGAACGGCAACGACCAAAGATGGCCATTATCAATTCAAATGTGCTCTGTCGCCAGCATCCGCGATGAATGTGAAATGAGGTCCAAATGGAATGTGAATCTTATATATGCCCGACAGATGTTCAACAACATTTCTATTTAAAAAAGGATTTTTGACCGATTTCATGCGATCAGCGTATTGAATTGAATTTAGGATTGTATGATACAATCATTTTACTGTCGACAAAAAATACAGCTTTTGATTTTAAATTCTCACAGGTATGTGTGCGACTTCGCATGCTTGCTTCGTACCTTGCTAAGCAAAGTGGTGTACACTGTACAATATAAATATATAATAAAAAATAAAATAAAAATAAACTTCCCTACTGTAACACAGTGGCGTCAGCGACTAGCACGGAGGGAAGTAATTTATGTTTATTTGTAATAATTACTATGTCTTACTGAAATAGATTAATGTTTGATGTAAATTGTTTGGAGGTAAATATATAAATATAAATATACTAAATAACAAATTGTTGTGGATAGTTTTTAAAATTATATAGTAGAGTGTATTTAGTTAATTTATGTATGAGTTAAGCATTTAATTAATTTATGGCATTTTTTTTTGTATGTAATTTCAGTATTTATACTCTAAGAACAAGCATATTTTGTATGTCACAAAGTTTATCTCGTGCCTTTTATACCTACGAATCTATGTTGATAATACTGTGATTTCAAAGACTAAAATTGTTACTTTGTAATATTATATTGGTGGTGGTAAGGTGAAATAAATAAATAAAATAAATAGTATAAACCGTTGAAAAAATGACTTTTTCGGAAAAAGTGAAAATTTTCATGAATATATGTATGTATGTTGGAAATAATAATAATAGTTTATCATAAATAGTTCATTTTTGACCTGTGTTTTCTATTTAGAATCTGTGAATATATTGTCTATCAATCTATGACTGTCTATGGTAAATTACTTTGTGTTTTGGTTGTAATAAGAAATGGATGATTATATTTTTTCTCCGGTATATGGATAATAAACTAAATTGGGCTAATTTGGCGTTTTTATTTACACAATCCCCACATATATTGACTTTTTAATTCTTATATCTGTTGATCATAAGTTCAATGAGTTCAAGCACACTGCACAGTTCAAGCATCTGTGCAAATTCATGTAAATGACTATTGTTTCACTTTATTAATTTATGCAAAGTGTTAACTATTGAAAATAATATCTACGCATATAATTGAGGGAATGTAGCAAACTCCGACACGAAACTATTATTTCGAATATATCATCCTAACTGTGTTACCACATTGTCTAACGTAGTTTGCAGTTTAGAATTTATATCTTTGACGAGTTTGATTACATTACCATGTTATATGTATATTTACCATTAAAATTATTATGCACAGCTAAAGCGGATTACGCGTAGGCATAACTAAATTTTATATGTTCAGATTTCAGAATATAGGATAATCCTTGAAACTAACTACTAAATTGAAATCGATCCTTTAAACAATTGGGTACAATAATTGAAAGCTTATATCACACTAACCAATTTCAAATTGATATCTACGAATAGAGCATTATATGTACAGATTATTAGATTGTAGGTAAAGTTCATCATCTTCATCATCATTATCAGCATCACCATCATCAGCTCATATAGATAATTTAACCCTCACTCTATCCAGCTAAAATCTCAATAATCAACACCATATTTGACCACCGTTATTCGACAATTATTTTCTCACGTGATATTAAAGTAGTAGAAGACGACACACCTAACAAGAGTTTATCTTCAACCCCTGAGAATTTACGATACAATATGCTCCGTGTCTGTAATATTTCCCAGGCGAAAATCTCATTGTATTTTCCACTAATCCCTAAAGCCGGTATCTACAGAACAAAGGGAAACGCTTAACAAATGGAATACATTATTTCTCGAATAAATAAATTACACAGAATTGTAATGGCCATTTTAAATTAATTTCGATGGAAAGTTCCTAATTACTACTTATATGATAAGGCAAGCGATAAGGCCGCCTTATGTACCTACCTTATGATGTACCTTTGTATAATTGTAAATATTTCTTGGTGTGGTATATTAAATTGATAAATAAATAAATAAATAAAATGATACTACGGTAATTCGTGATACCTACTTGCGATTGCGGGTTGATTGTATATTTAATAAAAAAATTACTACTGTGACTAATAGCATTGAAAGATTTACTTAGGTACTCTTCATTCATCATCACTATTGTACCCTACATTTTAAAAATTTTACACCGAGTAACCTATGTCACGACATACTCCTCGCATCAACAATAATTAATTTTCTTTTCTGAAAGATTTTACAATAATTTTACACAGGTATCTTTTTCAAGATACAACTTGGGGTAGAGTGGCCATAGAAAGACCCGAATGGAAGAGATTGGAGGAGGCCTTTGCCAACTGGCAAACGGACACGCAAAAATGGATCAAACCGAGCATATATAATTATATAACTACATACATGTGTAAAGTCTGAACAAAGGCTAATAATAATCTTTTTCATAACAACAGAGAGGTACTCATAGACACAATTCATCAATTTAAATTAAATGTCATTTTGTAGATATTCAATTAGCGCTGCATACATAAATAAAACAAATTACCACAGCATTAATATATCTAATTATAGCGCAAATTGAGCTTTGAACGTCGAGATAAACGTGATAAACGCTCTTCATTTTTATAAGTATAATAAAAGTAATGTCTACAACGATTGTTTATTACTATCTACTTTTGGAATTGTTTGACTGACTGACTATAGAGCATGATCATTGATCCTCCTTATTTGAAGGTACCTACTCACAGGAATGGCAATCCTAAAATCCTCCTCTACACACGAAACTATTATTTCGAAATATTATTTCGCTCCCTTGTCGTCTCATTTTGACGCCCAAAAAATTATTAGCAGATGGGCGACCAATGTCGCCAAAATGCTTGCACTAGGTACCTATTATTGTTCTCATCTACTTAATTATATGTGAACCTTACCTAGGTTATACAGGGTGTCCCACTGTTGGTATACTAAGCTCAAAGGAGGTTATAGTTTTGCATACGCTGAGAACGTAAAAAATACTTATAAAATTCCAGACCCATTTATTTTCAAATAGATGAATTCTTAAAACTCTATGTGTACACCCAAAACAAGCAACCCGCCTAACTTTGCCATCAGCACGTGATCTATCGTTTAAGATTATGTTTTCATAGACAAAATGCTCACATTAGAGAAGCGGTACATGCCGGCTGCGCGAAGCTAGAGAAGAAAACATGGATTTTCAGGAAAAATTTAGCAAAAAATTTTTGATGCAATTTTGTTGTTTTAGTATTTTTTACGTGATCAGTGTATGCAAAACTACAAGTCCCTTCTCGCTTAGTATACCAATAGTGAGACACCCTGTATATCAATTTCGTAAGTTCGTATACCTACTTATTTCTTATTGAATTCCATACAAGTGTTGTACATTTGCTTTATTTTCATTGCGAATCGTAATATACAGAACCCACTTTACTTGAGTCAGTCAGAAAAATAACATACAGAGAGGTTTCCATTTCGTCGTGTGAATATAGTTTTATTTTCAATAATTAATAAATTCCCTTTGAAAACGAATCAGATTTCAGAATGTAGTATGAATTACTCATTTAATGTCTGAACAAGTTTTTGCTCATCACGTATTCACACAAATCCACTCTAGTAAATTGCACTTAAATCCCGAATAATCCTCTCAATTTAACATAAATTCACGGTTCACGGAATAATTTAGTTACATACGATTCATTCTTCATTATGATAATAATTATCTTATTCATCTTTATTGTATTTCATATAAAAAAATGATTTATTAATTTACGAGGGCTTTAAAAATCACAATAATTTTAGACAGATGGTTATGAGAATAAAGCATATTCGCTCTGAATCTGCTACAAAACAGCATATTTTTAAATAGTAGGTAGAACTGACGCATTGTTATAATACAATTTTGTCGAATTTAATCTGCATTCTAGAAATTTAAGCACAACAATTTTCCATATACGTGAACCTCAATTCATCCGCTTTGAAAGTCTATACTGTACGTAATACGTATATTTTCGTCCAGTTATTTTCCTACTTCCACTATTCTCTTTGTGAATAACTCATCAGTGAAAGCCTCGTTTCACGTACACGTAAAAAGATCTATTGAGATAAGCACATAAATACCTATAGTGCGTATAAGTCGCATATTTTGCTCTACATGCTCTATATCTACTTTATTCATATTTAGTTTCTCCACCAAATAAATCAGATTTCTATCGAATAAATTTCACAATACTGGGATTAAATAACTACACTACAACGTATTTTACTCCACTACCCTCATAGTGGACATAGTGAGGTAGGCTTAAGTTCAGTATTATATGGAACGTTCTATTGTTAAAACCACGCGAAGAAATGGTTTTCGATTTGCACAAGATTGTAAAAGCGTACAATTCCGAATCGTAGCATTCCTATTTCATGGATGTTCGATGCAATCTACGTTTCGCTCAACCGTGTCTACCTGTGTGTACCCAACTGAAACGTGTTTATAGGTTGACTAGCTTTCCGCCCGCGGCTTCGCCCGCTTTCTATATATTAATCTAATGTATTATACACGTAAAACGTTCCGCGAGAATCACTCTTTCTATTAAAAAAAACCGCATCGAAATCCGTTGCGTAGTTTTAAAGATTTAAGCATAGTTACGTCATAGGGATATAGGGACAGAAAAAGCTGTTGTTTTATATAGTCTAGTACTATGTAGTCATACTATATACCTATAGAAACTCGCCCATAAACACTGGTACAATAAATTATGTACAGCAAAGTAATGGTTCATATAATAAAAATGATATATACAAAAAAAATATTTCGTATAAAAAAGCTTTGACATTTTTCTATAAAGCCTTCATTTCTTTGCCTCGTATGAATACTAATATAAGAGCGCACACGAACTATGATATTCCGTTCACAAAACCTGACTCGGTAAATGGGGACACGGACTGCAAATGGTTTATACAGCTTTGTTTTATTAATACGGAGCCAGCCATAACATCTGTAAGCTTATTTTACGAGCAAGCGACGCGCGGCTTACCGCTACTGCAAATTATATTGTAGAATTTGCTAGAACCTAGAACCGAACACGAACAAATTAAATATTTTATAGGTGCAACAAAGATTCCAAACACATAATTCCTATATTAAATTAAAAAAAAATTAAAACTTACCTCTCCTTTCCATCCATTAGAAAGTTTCTGTCTATATTAGCGAAGAATCTATACCATCTTAATACCGTATTAATTATACTAACAATTAATATAAAGCTGAAGAGTTTGTTAAAACGCGCTAGAATCTCAAGAACTACTGAACCACAACTGAATCGACTTGAAAAATTTCAATCGGTCAATCATCAAAATTGGTTCACTGCCCACTGGTTCACCCATTCGAAAGTTCTAAGGTGGAAACCTCGAATGGGTGATCCGATTTTGATGATTGACCGATTGAAATTTTTCCTTTTTTGAAGCCAGTTGAAAATGTACCGATCTAAGAAGAAAATATAAGCATTTCTGTTATTAAATATAGAATTAATAATGTTTAATTCATTTGAAAAAAATATTAAATGTTAAATCAAGCTGTCAAGTTATAGTTTATTGGCGAGATTCTCATAAAAGCCTCCCCAAGGGCTTGTTGAATGGAGACTGTGACCTTTCGCTGAATGAAATTTTAAGGGAATATTTTCCGTGAAGAAAAAATAACGTACTATTTATGAGAAAAGAATATTTAGCGAGACCAAATACATAATATTTCCAAGAGTATCACTATTCACCTATATCCAAGCGCGCTCAGTTATTTGTGTGTAGTGGCTGATGGTCCGGAACAAAAAGCCTACATAACAACTAAACCTTCAAAGCTTTCAGAGTAATCGGAAACCTTTTAATAAACGTCAAAGTGACTCCCATAGTCTCATAAAAGTCAAGAATTCCGACTACAAAAGCATCGAAGTCTCGTTAAAAACAAACAAACGCCTATTTCTAGGGATTTTCCATTACATTTAACTTTATGACGCCCATCTCTGAATTTTGCGTTATTCGTTTGTAGATTTGTTTATTTATTGCGATTACAGGACTTTATCTTTGGAGGATTAGATATGTTATAGAATGAAGGATCATTGTTTTTCTGTACTAGGTATTTCTAAGTTGAATATAATATTGTCCAAACCTAGTTTATTTTTATTATTGTTTTGATAAATGCTTAACATTTTTATTACGATCTTTGTTTCTCTCAACAATTTTCATGTTCTGAGGTGAACGTTACCCGGTGAAGGTAATTCATTACACATAAATTTAAATGATTATGTTTTATTTAGGTACTTACCTAAGTAAAAACAAGTATGATACTATGATTGGCAATGGTAAGTACCTCTAAATATTTTTCCTTTTAGTAAAGTAGGCCGCAGCCGAATCTCTTTCCTAAACCTTTGGGTCACATAATTCTTCCTATATCAAAACAGAAGCTATCAAATCCCAGGATAATAAAGAGTTCCGAAGTTATAACTTCGCCATAAGTTTATTAAAATGAAAGTAAAATAAGCCCATAGCCATTATCTTTACCAAGAAACTCAGAACAGGTACCTAACTTCATAACTTGTAAACAATTCCTGGTATAATTTTTTTTAATAACTAAGAAGCCATGTTTAACCAACTGTTATAAAATTACGCCGACGGAATCTTTTGGTGATTAATACCTAATATCCAATAATAACTTATCATGAAGGTTTAATTAAACTTTTAGAGACATACCTGCATGCAATAAGAAACTTTTATGAAATTAGGCTTAAGGTACATATTAATTTAATGAATTAACTCTACTTATTCATCAAAACCATTTTTATGTTTTGATGTTGAAACCTCGAGCATGGCTACCAACAGACCACAATATAAAAGGATCAAACATATAAATAAAAAACTTTGTTTTTTTCAAACTTTTCTCATTTCATTTGAAATACAAGGAAATAAACAGATTTTCGATGATTTGAAGAGCCTAAGGAAAAATAATGGAATGAATTACCTAACAAGATTTTCAGAGGAATTATTAATTAGATATTAAGTACTTATAAATGAAAGTCACACCTGTGTCCTGATGTTACCTTAGGGCTTATTAGATACAATAGAATTGTATTCTTTTTCTTACGGAGAGATTGCGCTATAAACATTGAGCTATTTGGCTATAAACAGTTTTTTTAATTTACAACCGTTTCAGTTTTTTTTTTTATACTTGAGGAGTTGGAATGACAGTTCCTACTTTATATAACAGAAAACGTTAAACGGCAAAAAAATTCTTGTAGGTAAATATTATAATAACCTTAATTTTTCTCTCCTGTGTCATCGTTCAGATAATTAAATATTTACATTTTACAAGATACGCCAAATTAAAGCCTCCTTTGATTAGCAATACGCCGCGTACCGGGAATATAATTAAGGCACTTTCTTGATAATTTATCGAAGTTATGGACATTAGGGAGGCGTGTGCTGTCTCTCGTCATGTTATATTCGCGAAATTTATTTGCGTGATGTTGATAATGCTTATTATTGTGGACTTTTGACTTTTTAATTGTTTTTGTTTAATACCATCTGCGATGTTTTAATGTTTCTTATTTTTCTTTCTTTTTTACGGTTAGTATTCAGGTAAATAAGTTACGGTGATTAGAAATCACCATGTCATTTGGGACGTAATAGAAAACAACGACATTATAGTATGTATGAACATAACCTCCCGTTAGAATTTTTATTTTTAATCGAAATTACTAACGATCTATAAATATAATATGCAGTAACTAATAAAACAAATTTTACGCTACAATTCTAATAAACGAATACGACTTATTAAACATTCCTCACAAATAAAATTCAAACACAACTCAAGCAAAATCACTGATCCGTTGACGATTACGTCCATGAACTTATGAAATGTAGAACAATAGGGAACTGTAGGTATTTTGCTTGAAAAGCAAAGATATGAGCCATTGTTTGTTTTTATTATTTTCTTTAATATATGAAAGTGAGCTTTTCGATTGCGATTTTACTCTCGTAGAAAATAGATTAGAAAAAAAATAAAATCTTAAAAATTTTTAAATTAATTTTTTTACTTTAAGATTTTCAAGAGAAGAAATTCTTTGCACTCTTCAAATCATAGACACTCTTAAATTTTACTTTAAATATGTACCTATGTAAATAGGTACCTTCTTAGGTATTCGAAAGAAATTAATTTACTTAATAAATTATTATAGAATACTTTTGCTTTAAGATGTACTAAAAAACCAAGGCTAATTTGAAAATTCGGTAACATTTACACAATACCTCTTACCTATCTTAATATTTGAATCATTAATCTTCAAGCTAAGATAATATTATAAGAGACATACCAATTATTTTCTTCGTGGCTTTTTATACAGAGAGAAAATTAAAACTTTTCAATTTCCCCGAAGACTTTTTCTCTCGGTAATGAATTGTTTTGTGGTTAGTGAAAATTCTCAAATAAATTTAAGAAGGAAGGTATTGTTTTTTACAATGAAAACATGATAGCTATGAAAAAATGTACCTATAATAGGGTGGAATAAAATTACAACGTACGGTAAATATATTTTACATTTTATTCTAATTATGATTTATGGCCCTTTTCCAACGAATTTTAAGCCTTTACACATACATAAATGGTTTTGGTAAGTAAAGGTATTGAGGCAGAGGGGAAACGTGTTTTAAAAGCTTCTGTGACATTTGACGAGCTTTACAACGCGAACGTTGTGCTTTTATAAAATTGGTCCTTAATACAATTTTGTAAGATTTCCTTGGCTTCAGCCTTCAGTAGGATTATTCGATTTTTTGGAATTGTAAATTTGACGTCATTTTGACTATATTAGCCCCTTTTATAAAAAAAAACAAGAGCTGCCTGAAAATGCTCTATGGGCGCTTTTCTCTGATCAATGAATTTTCAAAAACCATTCCAAGACGTCAAAATATAGGGAGAGGGAATATAGGGATAGGGATGTGGTATTTACAAACCACTAAAAGGACGTAATTTAAATGCAGATATATAATCCAAGTAAATATTTGTAGCTTCTTCACGACGTAAAACATCGACCTTTAGGATGACGGTGCGAGATGTAGTTAGGTACCTGTCAATCAGAAATGATGAACTAAAACGTTCAGGCAATCTGAAAATGGCACGATAGGAGCGTTTAAATCGTTCCCGAAAAGCTCTACGGAAACGTATTTCAAAACGTAGCGTAGAGCGGGACAAAGAGCATCCAATATTTAGGTCAAGGATGGCACAATGTCGGCCACTTTACAGTCATTGTGGCCCGCATTACGCAAGCTGTGCCATGATTAATTTGTTATTAACTGTCTCGTCTCGCTTAGAAACCGACTCCTCTATTTGCTCAAGTACAGACTCCGTAAAATATGCGCTTTGTGCGAAATAACAATCTCGTCTCGCCAGAACAATGAATAGAAAATGAAATATTTAATATTGTGTGTAGGTATATTCTGTATACCTACTTCGTTATCGTCGTCTCTCACACGTTTTAATTTTTTCACCAGCGTCCACAAAAGGATGTTATAGGGTAAGTGCACCAATAAATGAACACACTCCAGTGAATGAACGGAACGTGGTTTTTTCTCCAGAATAAGAAAATAAACAACTTCTACCAACCTACTTTGTATTTTTTTCATTGGTAACATTATTTCGGAGATAGTAACACCAATTCTTGTTAAATAGATAGCTTAGTTGCAAAATGGCATCAATGGAAAGTTAACGCGTGTGAGGCAAATATATTTTGTATGGACAGGAATTTAGGATCCAGGTAAGACACTGTTATTCATATCGTAGCTTTGTAGTCATATTTCAAGGTTTTAGACTGGTTTTTGTTTACATAGAGATTGTAGATAAATTATTGCTTATATTTTCAGTCAATTTTATTCATATTTGCTAGTAGAATTTGAATAAAACACGTGTTCATGCACTAGCTCTAAAAATTGCCAAAATCCTAGTGAATGAACGGTCGTTCATTCACTGGGACATCAAAAATTTTAAAGATTTATTAATAAGTTAACTTCGGCTGATGGTAATAAGTTTATTTTTACAAATCACGTTCCGAAAATGATTTCAAATCTTTTGGCTAGTATTGGAACACAGGTGTTCATTCATTGGTTTTTAAAATCCATCGAATGGACTATGAAAAACTGACGTGTTCAATTACCGGTAATTTAACTTTTATTGATCCAATGAATGAACGAAAATCAAATTTTACTTTGTGATTGCTAATTATTATGTAGGTAGGTCGTATTCGGCTGATAGCTGGCCATGGCAAGACACTATAAATGTTACTATATATTTCAAAATTATTGTTTTATTGTTTAAGGCAAATACAATGGATTCCATCAAAAAGTCATATACTAGATTTCGGTACAGCCAAGAGACACTGGAGAAAGAACTGAATGCTATAATCAGAGGTGAAACTAGTATAAATAAGGCGAGCAAAACATATATTTAACATACCAAAGTCAACTCTACACAACAAAATCAACAATAAAGTTCCGTGGCAACGAAAAATGGGTCCAGTGTCGCAGCTAACGTTTGAAGAAGAGCGAAAACTTGCTCGCTGGATTTTAAATAAAGCCAAGATTGGTTTTCCTATGCATCCAGAAGAGGTTTATGATACAGTTAAAAATTTCTTGGACACAAATCAAAGAAATACCAAATTCACTAATAATAGACCTGGTAAAAGTGTAGGCTTATGACAAATCAATCAAAGTCGAAATTGTACAAAAGGCCTTCAAGACTTGTGGGCTATTTCCTATTGACCCAAATGCAGCAGAAGACAACAAATAGCTAAAGATATGGACGCGAGCATTACTGATGATCAAAAGGACGATTTAAGAAGTACAATGAAGGTGATCGAATACGAAGTTGGACACACTATCAAAAACGAATTTATGCAGTCTTATATTACTAATCGAGCTCATGTGGTGTACATGCTTTATGGAGTAAATGTAAGGCAAAACTTGAGAACCGACGTCTACCTATGAAACCCCCACCAGCCACACATACTCCACTTGATTTATCTAATGCGTCTGCTGAAAATCAAGAGACTAATTCTTTCATTGACCAAGAGCCTCATCTTTCCTCACCTAATCCAAGCAGTCCTGTCGTGTTGACTATTACTGAATCAGCCCAAATTCATGTATGCACTGAGGAAAATTAAGTCAATCCATCCGTTCGGAATGAGACTTGCAGCATTCTTCTTGACGACAACATTCTATTCGACACTAGTAATAAGTCACGGCTTGAGACCACAGACGACATAGTAAACTTTATTATCCAAAATGAAACAAACAATTACAATTATGAAAAACTTAGAAGTCCTATACCATTGCCGTGGTATGATACTTTACCACACCACCAATTACAATTACCAATTACAACCAATGACACCAATAGTTCAATTACTGTCCAAAGTCACCATGACCGCGAATATTTTTTTTCCAAAAATTCACATATAATCGTTAATTTTGAGACTGAATTGTCAGATTAGGTAAGCATATCTTTATTGAATTTAATAATTACGTTGAAGAACACTTTTTAAGTTTAATTTTTAAAGACTGAGAGGTAGATTTTAGTTGGTTTTATAGTCTTAAGACAGTGGTTGAAATAAGACTTTAAAAAATTGTTATAAATAATACCTAGGTACTTATTGTTGATTGCCTGTTGTTGTTTTTTCATACATTAATAAATACAATATTTGTGTTCATTTACTGGTTTTTATTGGGTTCATTTACTAGAAAACGGCGTTCATTCACTGGTGTTTTAGGGCATTTTCGGTTAAATTATCAAATATTTTGATAACGGTTCTAATTGTAGCTCAAAACATGCGTTTTAATAAATCTTGAATAGTTTGCAGTCACGATGGTAGAGGTCATGATGCTATATTACTGAAATTGTTTTTAATTACCCGCATCAAAGTTGAGAATTGCCTTAAGGCTCCAGTCTAGCAAAATTGCGTTTTCAACAAGTTATTTGACAATTTTTTCCCGGCTAATGAAATGATAAACTGAATTTTTTTTTCTTGTTTATCAATTAGTGTTATATACGCAATGCGCGTGAATTTTTTCACATTTATAAAGTTACTTTATGTTACCTTAATCAGGCCTTCAAGATAAGTCTCTTTCCCCCAAAGACATTTCGAGCTAAGTTTGTGCACTCACTACGTTGCAACCGATTACAATTTACACAATCTGATCAGCGCATTATTATCCTTATATAGTCGTTATTAAAAACTGCTGAATACAATTGCCGAAAAACTTATGATTTTCTTAATTAGAACGTTATAAATTCATTAAATTTCCCATTTTTTGCCTTACAAAATCTATTGATAAATACTGCTAAAAGTTATTTTTTCCATTAATTTATTCGAGTTGGTTGAAGACCAATGAGTATTAATCCTTTAAAAAAATTTTTTTTTGAATTTTGATAATTCTTTAAATATTAAAAAAATATTTAAAATAATTAGGAAAAATCCTAGCGAATTTCTTTAGTCGCGCTCCTTGGGCCGGAGCGTTCTGACGTGTGCTCTACGCTCGATTTTCCTTCATACCGAAGTGAAAGTTGCTCTACTTCATTAAATTTAATATTTTTGTTAATTGATTATTTTTATCTTAGTTTTGTGCAAATATTCGTATTTTTAAACATTTGATTTCGATATGGAAAATAAACGAAAAAAATACGCGTGTAACTACTAGAAAAAAAAATTATCTTCGAACATAAAGTTAATGAAACCAAATAGATTGCAAAGGTGATTGGCAACAATTTCTTTATTTTACGGGGTGTCAGTAAAGGGATGTATATTTCTTTAAAACTAAAGTAAGCTCATAAATTTTCTTATAATATAATTTTTTTGAAGTTCCAAAAATGTTTATTTTTCGTTTGAGAAATACGAAATATAATATAAACTTGTATTGAGAACTTGAACTTCCCAAGTTCATCCGGGGAAATCCCCATACGGGGAAAATGATTTGTTTACTCCAAAATTGATCCGAGGTGTTTTAATTTTTTCTTCTAGTCATTTTCAACGTAGCGGCATGTTGTTTGATTATTAATTTTGTAACTTAAATACAGGATGTTGGTTTTATATTCTGATCTTACAGACGCGCTGACAAATTTAGTCCGCCATTTCTAGTTTAGTCTACCAACTCTAAGTACCAATATTAAAACGAATGGATTATCATCACATCATCAAAACTCAGATGTAATGGAAGATCACAATAACATAGAAAATTCAGTGGGTGTTGAGAACTAAACAAACACAAGTAACAGAGACGCGAAGAATAAAAAAAGAGGACGAAAACGATAATTCGTTGATGCTTTCCCTTTTCGACGTATTGTTAGGGTACATCACCAATCTGCAAAAAACAAAACTGATGATTCCCAATTGCTGATTAAAAATGAAAAACAAATAATCGACAACAGTGGTGAAAATTTGCTGATCACAATGAAACATCCTTCAGTGGTAGCAGATTTACTCATTTCAAATGTATCGGTGAACAGCGTAAAGGAGAGGAGGACAGGAAAACATTATGAATGTGGATGGTGGATTGTATACAGGGTGTAATCGATAAGTATGTGCAGGCGATTATGACGTTATTATTGCAGGTATCAAAAAACTTAAAACTGATATCGAAATTACTTTACCTAATGAGCAAAATGACAATAATAACTTTTTAAAAGTATAACGAGAAATATCTAAAAAATTTACTTTATACACTCCCATATCAAAAAGGTAAAATGGGACTAGTAGAAGTTAAATGTCTAATTCCGGCAAAAGACATGAATGCGGAAGATGCGGTTAAAAAAAAATTTAATATTTGAAATACAATGCAAAAAATAACACTTTTGTCATAGATAAGAATCATGACTATTTTTTCTAAATTCAGGGACAACTAAACGTTGCAGAAGCAGAAGTCTGCTTATTTGCTGTTTGGACTGGAGTGAATAATTCGTTAAAAATATAATATATAAAAAAGTATGTAACGTTTAGGCAAAATAAAATGATGGACCGTTATCAAGATTTTACATAAATTGCCTACTGTCAGAATTGATTGATTCGAGACTTCAGCATTCGATGCCCATCAAGGACCCATCCTATATCATTCAAGCGATTGAAAAAAAAAGAGATAAATCCAGTGCAACCGATAAAGCATCAGAATGCTAGCAAAAGATTTATTAGGTTTATCAATATAAATCTATATATTACACATAATATAATAAATCTGTAGAAGACGCGAAGACTGACATCCGCGCGGACGGAGTCGCGGGCGGAAGCTAGTCAGAAATAAATATCTTTTGTTTTCATTTAACACAAACATTACATTTTTTTTATTATATACAAAATTTGTTTATCCGTTTTATTAGTTAAACTGAGCAACTTTCACTAAGAAACTTAGGTCGAAAAAAATGTATAGAGTTCTGCATTTTGTATGGAAAGCTTATTTTTTTTTATATTTCGTCCAAATTTCTTTGTAAAAGTTGATCAGTTATATAAACATGAAGTTGAAGATATCAATATAAAGTATTCGCAAATTTTGTGTACTGATAAAAAAAAATCACCCGGTGTAATTTTCACGAAAATTGTTTCAAATTGTCATTTTTGGTACTTATTACGAATAGTAAATTATGCATACGAATGATTTAATTTTTAAAAATTAAGTGGAGCAACTTTCCCTTAGTACATTTGTATTATTTACATATAGGATGACAGGATGCATTTGTTTGCACTACTAGACCAAGCCCTTAAGGTTTCATTCACTGGTGCACTTACCCTATCTCTATTTATTTAGTAGCAAATTCTTAACTGCTTTAAAACAGGGAAATAGTATGATAAAACCAATTTATTCGCCACTGTACCGACATCCGTAGAAGGGATCACTAAAAATGGTTTATTACGGTACGATTCTGATTTCGCAAATTTGCCGAGAATAAGAACAATAATAACCAACCCCTGACCCCATCTATGCCCAGAATGACTGGATAAAAATAATACGTATAGATTTAAGGCAAAATAGTATATAATAGTGTAACCCTTTCATTTCATGTCTACATTGAGGGTGTTATAAAATAAGGAAGTTAGTCAGATCCCCTCATCAACTTGAAAAGAGCTGATGATCTTCAAACAGCTGAACTTATTTTCATGAAAGATGGCTAAGAACAATCGGGATGAAATTAGCTATAGTTGTAAACGTAGTATATTATTATTAGTCTGTGGCTATAGTATAAAAAATAAAACATAAATTGGTTCATCTGTTTGGGAACTTATAGTCCATTGAATGAGTCCCTCCAAGGGGGGTCTAGAGTGCGTGAGTTAGTAACGTAAGATGTTTCTTCGGAAACATGTCAAGAGTCCCTAGGTAATAAACATACTAAAACCCCGGGACACTAGGAAGAGCCCCGGAGTGGGGGGAGGGGGGGAATGGGTCCATTTTTTCATTTTTCGCTTAAATCTCAAAAACGGTACATCTTAGAGAAAAACTTTCAAGGAAAAGTTGAAAGGCCATAAAATTATCTACAAGTTGTAGCTAAATCATTTTTTTCTATTCGCAGCCGTTTTCGAGCTACATCCCATGAAAGGTGAAAAATTCAATTATTGTAACTACCCTAATAAAATTCAATTCCTCCTAAACGCCTCTATGGTGGAATTTGGTATTTTTATCAATGATAGACCTAATTATGAGCAATCTATCTGTACCGGTCACAAGTTGCACTTTTGAGTTTTTTGGAAGAAAAAAATAAAAAGATCAAGTTCAGTAACTCAAACTACCCTAATATAATATTTTGACAATCGATTCCTCCTAAAGGCTTCCATGGAGGAATGTGTTTATTTTACCAATTATAGACCTAATTATGAGCAATCTATCTGTACCGGTCACAAGTTGCACTTTTGAGTTTTTTGGAAGAAAAAAAATAAAAAGTTCAAGTATCGTAACTACCCTAATAAAATTCAATTCCCCGTAAACGATTCCGTGGTGGAATCTGGTATTTTTATCAATGATAGACCTAATTATGAGCAATCTATCTGTACCGGTCACAAGTTGCACTTTTGAGTTTTTTGGAAGAAAAAAATAAAAAGATCAAGTTTAGTAACTCAAACTACCCTAATATAATATTTTGACAATCGATTCCTCCTAAAGGCTTCCATGTAGGAATGTGTTTATTTTACCAATTATAGACCTAATTATGAGCAATCTATCTGTACCGGTCACAAGTTGCACTTTTGAGTTTTTTGGAAGAAAAAAAATAAAAAGTTCAAGTATCGTAACTACCCTAATAAAACTCAATTCCCCGTAAACGCCTCCGTGGTGGAATCTGGTTTTTTTTTATCAATGATAGACCTAATTATGAGCAATCTATCTGTACCGGTCACAAGTTGCACTTTTGAGTTTTTTGGAAGAAAAAAATAAAAAGATCAAGTTCAGTTACTCAAACTACCCTAATATAATATTTTGACAATCGATTCCTCCTAAAGGCTTCCATGGAGGAATGTGTTTATTTTACCAATTATAGACCTAATTAAGAGCAATCTATCAGTACCAGTCACAAGTTGCACATTTGAGTTTTTTGGAAGAAAGAAATATTTTTTGATCGATTGATGTGAATGGGGAAATTGTTTGAGCAAAAATCATTTTTTACTGCGTGTAACTCAGAAACGGTAGGATGTAGGAAAAAATGATTTAGGTACAACTTGTAGATAATTTTATGGCCTTTCAACTTTTGCTTGAAAGTTTTTCTCTAACATGTACCGTTTTTGAGATTTAAGCGAATAATGAAAAAAATGGACCCATTCCCCCCTCCCCCCACTCCGGGGCACCTCCTAGTGTCCCGGGGTTTTAGTATGTTTATTACCTAGGGACTCTTGACATGTTTCCGAAGAAACATCTTACGTTACTAACTCACGCACTCTAGAACTTTTTATTCAATGGACTATTATACTACAGACTATGATAGAGGTACGAAAATCTAAAACATGTGGATGTGGTATTTACCTAAAAAAAGACATAAAAATAGACTTTACTATTTCTTTACTAAGTATATTACCCTCAATTTTAGTACCTCTTTGGTATTCAGAGACATCATTAGAATAAAAGCTTCTAGCGATTTTACAGTCTATTAACTTTTTAGTGCATTCAACATTTATTGGTCAATAAATTGTATGAAATGCCGAACTCAGAAGATTCAAGCATTTTATTTTATACAAAACTACCGCAATTTGAATGAATGGTTTTATGATTATCACATTTCATTGAAACAACAATTTTGAACCCTACGTGCGGCAGTTTCAACAGCAGGCTGTGTATGCTAAAGATCGACGGATAGTTTTTGCATTAGGATTAGGATAGAAAAGATACTCAATTTACAACAAAGAAGTTTGCCTTTGATAGCCTATAATATAATATTTTGGTTAGTGCAAATAATGATAAATAAAAAGATGAAACTGAAAACTGAAAGTGACAGTCTCTAGCAAACTTATGTTTTGCTAGAGAAAATGCTTTCAGGAGTAAAACCTTATACAATAGATATGAATTATTCTTTTTTTTCAGTTTGATGTGTCTATGGGACACACCGCATGATCGATTTTTTTCTATTCTTTGTAAATTTATATTTATAAAGCATTTGAATGCCATAAAACCAAAAATATCAAATTCAAGATGCACACATTTAAATAGGTACAACTTATTTTCAGATATTATCAATAAAGACAGCTAGTGCCCTTTAGGAGCAAAAAGTTATTACTTATTACAGACAAATATAATTTTATTGAAAGGATATGTACATACAAGTTAATATTTTTAACATTACTATATTTACCAGAGTCCTAAATAGCCTGAGAAATTACTACAGCAGTATTTGATTTACTTCATAATTTTTTAAGCCTGACATGTAGCGAAGCAACATATAGAATTGCAGCTATGAAGTTTTAGAATCTATCTCTTCCAAATATTGAATAAAACATACATTATGATTCAGTCTAAATTTATTATCTAGTTTACTCCAGTAAGCTCTCACGTTTCTTCCACTCTTCCTTCATTTTAGCCCTTTTCTTCCTTTTATATTCACCCTTTTTATATTTGTTCTCTTCAATTCGCTTTTTCTGTGAACTTATACTCTCCTCCCCATTCATAATTTCATCCAACTTATCTACGAGCATTTGTCTTGCTAATTTTCTGTTATCATCTTGGCATCGGCTATTATGGCATTTCACTACTATTCCTAAAAAAAATAAATTAAAGAATAGTTCTAAAAATTAGGTTTTACTTAGTTTATTTACTTTCTAAAATGGAAAAAATTATAATAATATGATTATTGTTTATCCAATAATTGAATAACATCAGGAAAATAAATAATCTTCAGTCAATAATTTTACAGAATAGGAAAACAGAAATCTCTTTAAAACTTTCAATGTAATAATATTTATTTTATTTAATAAGATGCAACTACTACTACTACTACTCCTATGGCGCTCAGACCCCGAATTGGGTCTTGGCCTCTGAGACGAGAACTCTAGAAGATGCAACTAAGTAAAATTATTGTAAATGTATGCAAAATTTCTTCAATGTAGAAAAATAATCACTAACCTGAAGGAACATGTGTTAGCACAACACAGTTAGCATTTTTATTAACTGCTTGTCCACCAGGGCCTCCCCCTCGCACAAATTGCTCTGACAATTCATTTTCATTAATTTTAGGCACTTTAGAATAATCTAGGGTGTGTTTTAAAGCTACTGGTATTGATAGGTGTGTTCGTCTATTGGAATTTATAAATATTCTTGTTAGAAACATCTTACACAATTGCACCTTTTAATAATAACGCCTCTCCTTTCTGAAATGAGAAATTACAAAAAATTATGTATTTAAACATAAAAATTACACATAGTTCACATATAGTTATTATATTATGTAATTTGTTTGTTGTGTTGTAACCATGTTTAATTGCAAATAAATAATTTGATTTGATTTGAATTAAATAAGTTCATAAATGACAAAAATCTTATTTATTTTGTACAAGTTGATTACTTGATTGATACTGAAAGTGTTTGGTCAGACTGAAGTTGGTGAAGTCATTATTTAAAATATTTGGTCTAATTTGTGTTCTGATAGCAATTAAATTTGAGAGCCTGCATATCTATAGGGACTTTATTAAAAAGCGGCATTTAATCAGCTGCCTGAATGATATACAGCCATTTAATTCAATTGTAAAGATTTTTATTAGAATGATTTGGCCTGCCACTTGCCTGCAATGTTTCCCACACTGTTTTTTATATATATATATATTGTAGGAGTTTATAATAAATTGTGATTAAGATTAATAATTATTCTTACCTTATAAGCGAATATAATATCTTCGGGGTTACTTAAACTCTTATTTTTTTTGAACTCTTGGCTTATGCGCTGTTTGTAATAATTTATATCCGTTAAAGTTAAGGATTTGGAATAAACCATTAAACGTTTATAAAGTTTTAAAACTTCCACTCTCGTTACAGACATATTATAGATTTATGTTATATTATATCATTAATCATTTATTTTGAATATAAAATTTTGTCCGAAATTATTTTTTTCATAACCTATTTTTTTTTTGCACTAAATCGGGGTATCATCGCGTATCAAGAAATAATCTGTCATCTGCCAAGTGTCAACTGTCAAGTTAAAAACGTTTAGGAACTGTAGCGATTTACGGCATGGTTATTAATGCCCATAGTACACCTTAGGCCGTATTCAGAAAGAAAGCTTGAAACTTATAAGCGCTGACCAGCGCTTGTCGGCGCCGATCGGCGCTTATCGGCGCGTGTTCATATATTTTCCTGCCCGGGTTACCAGCGCTGACAAGCGCCTGTAAGCGCTTGTAAGTTTCCAGCTTTCTTTCTGAATACGGCCTTATATTAGATCGACTAATTTTGAAAACTCCTTATGGTGATCAGAAACTTCTAATTCCTACATGACCATATAATTTAGTGACTAAATTAAGGAAGTGTATTAAAGGTATTATTGGGGCCTGTTATTATACAAATATAGGCGGGACTTCCCCCAAAGGTAATAGACAATATAAAATATATCATGGACGTTTGGCCACGTTTGACATGAATCATGAATATTTTCCTGTGATATTTTCTAAACGTATTCAAACCATCAATTATCAAACTCAAGAATCTCAAGATCAAAAAAGGCAAAATAAATACATACCAAACCTTCTCATAGATGATATAATTTATTATTAGAATAATAAGAAAATTGATGATTCGAAATGAACAAACAAATATATTATTATGTGGATTACAGTGGAAGTTGACACGGAATACTTTGTATGTTTAATATGTATAATAACATGTGGACATCTATGATTTTTGCATCATTATAACAAATAATTTGCACTAAAAAGTAAAAATGTTTCGCAAAGATCCGCAGAATTCATCCGTTCAAAACATGGATTCCATTACTATTGATATGGTGTTCGAGATCCAGAAAGATTTGGATCCTTATGATATTGTATCTCTGGTATTTTTGTTATATGAGATACCAGACACAGCTCTTCAACGTTTGATCGTCTATCAAAAAGTATCAAAAGATCTTGAATATGATAGTATGAATCTTTTACATCAGTGGGCATCGCATGCGCAACTACGACCAACTTGGAAGTATGAATTTTTAGAATCGCTTTGTATTTGCAGGCTATACAATGTAATAAGAAAACTAGGTTTCGACGTACCAACTCTAAAACAACGCTATCAACCTAATAATATTACTTTTAGTACCCATGTAAATCCTATTAAAAAAGTTTTATACAACTTATGTGAAAATATTACTTCAGAAGTTATGTTCAAATTAAAAAAAACATTGCTATCCTATGGTATTGATACTTCAGACCATGAGAGTTGTGAATTGATAATATTAGAACTCATTTGCAGAAAATTTATTGTATTCCAAGATTTTAGCAGTAACACTACCCCAGTTAAGGTTGACACTCAAAAATTATGTCAGATACTAGATCATTTCCCTGCATTTGCTTCATATGTTGCACATCTCAAGGAATTAGAGGACAAATTCAATGGTCAAAACAATTCAACTAGCGTCAATGTGTCTACCAGCACTCCAATTAAAACAGCAGAAGAAGATTATGAGTTCAAAGATAATAAAGTTGGAGAAAGTAGCTTTGAAGAAGTATATGAACTTCTAAACCAGATGAACCTTGAAGATATACCTAGTAATTTGAAAGCTGATAATGCCCTTTTAAATAAGGATGCATATATAATAAAGAATCCCAAAAGTGTTGGTGTATGCTGTATTATTAATCAAGAAATATTTAACCCATCAAAGGAAAACATAGCAAAAAATATACACATAAATCTTCCTACGAGAAGTGGTTCAACACAGGACCAAATTGCATTAGAATCAACCATGTCAGCACTTAATTTTGAAGTAAGGGTTGGAAAAAATTTAAACCACATTGAAGTTTTCAATTTTATTAAGGATGTGATAAAATACAAAGTTCGTGAAGACCATAGTGTTTTTATGCTGTGTATACTTTCCCACGGTATTAGGGGACATGTCTATGCTGCAGATTCAGTAAAAGTTAAGATAGAGGACATACAAATGTTATTAGATTCAGATATAGCTAAGAATCTATATGGAAAACCTAAGGTTTTAATTTTGCAAGCATGTCAAGTTGATGAAGAACCTTATAAAGACGGAGGTTTAGTTGCTGATGGACCTCCTCCAAATTATTTTATGAGGAAATCAGATTTTCTAATTTATTGGGCTACTTCACCTGAGTTTAAAGCTTTCAGACATGAAGAAAAAGGATCAATATTCATCCAGTTTCTTTGCAGTGCCCTAAAAGAAAAAGCTCAAAAAGAGCATGTGTATGATATATTTACAAAAGTGAATAATATAGTTACCAAAATGTGTGCTAAAGTTAAGAAGTTGCAAGTACCAATATTTGAATCTACTCTAAGGAAAAAGCTTTTTTTACATATTATACCATCACAATAAGGGTGTCCTTACCATCACAATGGTAGTTTAATATGTAAGAGCGTATACGCACTATGCGGGTAGCCGCATTGCGGGTAGCCGTCCGGCTGACCGCAAGCACAATTATGTACGTAATATTCATTTCTATGAGCACTGCGATGCGGCTACCGCAGACCGCACAGTGCGCATAGAAATGAATATTACGTACATAATTGTGCTTGCGGTCAGCCGGACGGCTACCCGCAATGCGGCTACCCGCATAGTGCGTATACGCTCTAATACACATGACAAAAGTTAATGCTCAAAAACAATTGCATATAATATTATATGTAATGTTAATGGCAAGGACAATTTATTTAAATACTTCTATGTATTTATAACGAAATATTTATTGGATGAAATAAGAGTTTATGTTATTTATTGATTATCTGCAATTTATAATTAATGCATAAATATAAATATTTTTTGTAAAATTGAAACTTTTTTATTCCTACACTATGTGAACCCCTCTGTACTTGTTAACTTCATATTAAAACATAGTCATCTATCACATATAATTTCACTTCTATTCTAAAAATGCATTTGCCTCAAACAATTTTCTTTAAACTAATATAATTTAGACAATATTTGAGAATGAGAATAAAAATTAAGTGAAACAATAATGTGCAACAGCGACTCAATGAAAATAAATACTTATTGCAAGATGTTATTTATTTACATGACAGTCAATAGGTACCTAATTATTGAGTTCTTGCAGAGATTATGGCAAATCACATCAGGTTATCTTTTATCATGGATATATCTGCCTTAGTGAATTCCATCACTGCTGCTTCAAGAGCACTTCTTTCCTCGTCAGTCTTGAGATTTGACCACATTGAATCTAAAAATGTCCTGTGGTGTTTTTGAATAAAAATAAAACTATGTTTCAATGTAGCTCCAACATGAAGTGTCCTAATAGTTGCGTCTAACTTTCCTATTCTAGTTATAAATGGTATACTACTGACAACAAACTTATGAGGCCCATGTCGACATCGAATTATGGCTATTCTGGTATTTTCATTACAGTATTTCGTTAGGAAGCCAGATCTTACAGCAGCGACGCCAAAATCACCATGCAGTTGGTTTATTTTACTTAAAATAGTCTCATTTAGCATAGATGATTTAATTGATAAAGGTTTACTTTCGGGAACTACTGGAGATGCAATTTCCACAGTAACATATCTGAAATAACATTTAGTTTAATTTTGGAATTAGATTCTAGACAAAATTCAAGAACTATCATTTATTTTATACCTGTTTTTAAACCGAACCATTTTCGTTTATCCTTGGTGCAATTGAAGCTTGTTTGAGTCACGATATTCGTTCTATGATAGATATCATGCCGTTTATAATAGTTGACTATTATATGTGAGGTTATGTTTTTATTGTTTTTAATAATTTATTTGAGTCTCGGATTTGAGTAATATCAAAAAACAGACACTTTGGTCTGCCTGTCAGTGTCAACTGCTAAGTGCTAATGGTCCCCGTTTTCCAATTACAGAGCATAATGCGACTCAGTGCCGCACAATGCCGAATTATGCTGATGCTTAATTGGAACGTGAAACGCACCAGCAGGTTGCGCCAAGTTCAGTGTTGAAAAAAAAATATTCATAGAGTTAGCAATAACCTCATTAATGTGTAAATAAATTGGTATACATAATAATTGGTTGAAAAATATTTACGGTTATTTTAAGTAATTTGGATTTTGATTTTTTCATTAACATTTTTTTCAATTTTTGTACCTTCATCCATACTTATATTTATTTTTTTAACCCAATTTGAATTAACTTTGATTATTTCGAAAAAACTACAATGAAACGAAAGCTTTATAATTTTTTCCAACAATTAATAATTACTAACGATAAATCGATTGCACGCATCAATTCACGCGCATTACTTTTTCTAGACCAGTGCAAACTTAGCACCCCATCTATGGAAATTTGGGTCGAAAATGACCTTGATCGTTAGGTCCCCGTTAGGTCCTTTAAGGTCCACCAATTTTTTCGTTAGGTCCCCTTTAGTTTTTTTTTAAATAATTTTTTAAATTTTAGGTATAAAAAAATTACACTTTAGCACCCCATCCATAGAATTTTGGGTCAAAAATGACCTTAATCTATAGGTCTTCGTTAGGTCCTATAAGGTCCCACAATTTTTTCGTTAGGTCCCCTTTAGTTTTTTTTTAAATATTTTTTTTTTAATTTTGGGTATAAAAAAATTACACTTTAGCACCTCATCCATATCAAAATTGGCGAATTTTATCAAAATCGTATTCTTTACCGTTAGGTCCGTATAGGTCCATCATTGAAATTGTTAAATTATTTATTTTATTAAAATCTATATATTTATAAGAAAGTCGTGTTAGTTACTCCACTTATAACTCAAGAACGGCTGAACCGATTTAGCTGAAAATTGGCAGGGAGGTAGTTTAGAGCCAGGAGAAGGATATAGGATACTAAATATGTACCACGGGCGAAGCCGGGGCACTAGTTATAAAATAATTGAAACCTGCGCATGCGCCTTAGAGCATTAAGACATGCGCACATCATACATAAACAGCGCGAAATTTAAATTGGTATCGTTTCATTTATTAAATCAATAAATAAATCTATACTAGTCACGTCTGGTTCGAAAGATGAGACTGGCTTTTTATTTCGAAAATTTATTTGGCAACACTTAACAGTTAACTGTCATTAAAACCTGAGTTGTTGATGTGTCAAAGCTTGTCAAAGTGATTTTATTTTCTGCGATTTTAGCTTAGGATTTTAGTGATTTCTAATAATTGAAAACTGAGTTGAAAACATGACGAAAACTTTAAACTATGATTAATAAATTTAAAAAGAAACAATTTGAAAGAGATGTAGTTTTCAAGGAAAAACACACAGTGTGACTTGATATTTTGATACTTTTCATCTTGATTGCATTGCACATTATATGATTTGTTTAATATTATTATTATTATTTTGCATGGATGATACCAGTAATCCAGTTATAAACTATTAAAGCAACAATATAAAATTGAACGATCTGTCCGTTCAAAATGTTTAAAGACACAAAATCAGTATCTCAACGAGATTTCTTCTATGACCGAACCATGTTATTCATGTTGAAGAGCAGTACAAAAAAAACAAGATGGAATAACTGCAGAAATGGAAGAGTTAATGATGTCAGAGATAATGATAGTGATTCTTATTCTTTATTCGCGGCTGAACGCGGCTTTTAGATTTAATATGATTATATTGATTAAACAAAATTTAATTGTATTTTATTATGTTTTTTATTACTTTCACTAGCTGTTCTTTTTTTTATCTGTATCAGATAACTGTACCAGATTACATATATATAATATTATATAGATGAAGAGTTTGTAGAGGTTGTTAATCTCTCAAAAAAACAAAGCTCGTAATAATAAATTAAAGTATCAAAACTTTATTTCCAACTATAACCTAAGTTACCATTAGGTTACCTTAATATGATGATTTTTTGAATTTGCCGCCTTTTCCAGTCTTATCTTTCGTTAGCCGGACTATCACCACAGTATCACCATATTTCCTACAGTATGGCGACGAATGTACTTGTGCAGAGAAACGGAGGGGAACTGGCGGGGGGTCGGGCGACGCGGGCCGCTTAATGCAATCACGCTGAGTTTGCATTAACTATCGCGAAAGGACGACGCAGTCGTATTTTTTGTGTAATAATTTTATTATACATAGGTACTTACATATTCTATTATGGCGCGCAAAAACTGTTCCGTTTACGGATGTAAATCTACATTGAAATCCCAGAAGGAAACAATATTTCAGAAAGATTGTATTAATAATTGTATCTGTTGAATTAAAATCAAAGCTATGTATATGTTGTCCTCATTATTTTCTAATCAGATTGTACATCCCAATGCGAATGCATTACTTCTTAAATGGTATAATATACAATTAAGAACATCCAAAAATAAAGTGTCCACGTAAATAATATTTAGCAGTGCAATATCTGTAATTATATATTTATGAACAAATGATTACATCAGATTTAATAATCGCAATTATTTTGAATGTACATATGAATAAATGATTTCATCATAATATTAATAATCACAATTGTTTTATTTCCCATTTGTTGCAACCCTAGCGTATTTTCGTGTGGCAGCGTAAGTACCTACGCTGGCGGCGGCATCGCGCGACATCAAAGGCGTTTCCTTACTGTAGGAAATAATATTGTAATACTGTGCTATCACTATCATTATTATATTATACATAGTATAAAACAAAGTCGCTTTCTCTGTCCCTATGTCCCTTTGTACGCTTAAATCTTTGAAACTACGCAACGGATTTTGATGCAGTTTCTTTTAATAGATAGAGTGATTCAAGAGGAAGGTTTATATGTATAATAACATCCATTAAATAGTGGAGAAGTACTGCTATTTTTGAGGTTTCTAATGTGATGTCGTAAAAAATTACCAGCCTTACTTATAAAAACTGACTGATCTGTTGCATAAACACCTCTCAGTTAAATAACTCTCAACTCCTTAAACAATGATTAAAATAATCTTAGGTACTTATAAACCTATCTCAGCATTCTCTCAACTAAGTTACGTCAATATATGTATTTTTTTCTAGTAACATTATCGAAATAAAACCCGCTATTCACGTAAAACTTGACTAAAAATGTACTTTTTGACAAATATGAATGGTAGACTTTATTTTGTATGACGTTTAACTGACAGGATATTGATAACTTTCAAATTTCAAACATTTGTACAGATTTGAGATTTTTGATAAATTCAAATTCAGTTTTAATTTAAAATGAGTTCAATGATCAATAAACGTTCTCGTTCGACGAATTGGAGTGAGGAGGATAAGGTACGTAATGTACACAAGAAATCTAATAGAATGTACTTATTTCCTTACATGTTTTAATGCTTATTAATAAATATATATTGCTCTTTAGAAAGTGCTTCGAAAATAATTAGTGCTCGAGCGAGCACATATTATATTAGAGAATAAGGATACGTCGACTAATACAAATACAGCAAAAAAACTTGCATGGGAAGATGTTTTGTCTTGGTTATTTTAGTTTTACTTATTCTAACAGTTTCTTGTATTTAATAAATTGTTACAGTGTAATAACATTATTATTGTATTTATATTTCAGTTATAATATCATTTCACTCCATAAAAGGGACTTAAGCCAAATACAAAATCAGTGGAGGAATTTGAAGAAAGCTAAGGCTTCGGAACACAAATTTAGAACGGCAAGAAACATGACAGGCGGGGGACCTCCGCCACCAAGTCCTCCGCCTGAAGATCAAGAGCTTATAGCAGCTCTTCCTAATGAGTTTGTGGTTGATAACAATCCTTTTGATAGCGATGCAACACATGGCCAACAGGTTTATATTTTTTACATTTTCTACTGCTATTATTCCTTAATTTGGAATATCCATTAAGGGATAATAGCGCTATGCATATATAGTTTTTTATTGTGAGATTGAGTAATTATATTTTATATATTTATAGGAAGTTACTAAGGAGTCTGCTGATGATACATTGAAATTGAATGAAAATGATGAAAGCACTGCACATGCATAGGTAATCATATTATATAATAATTTGTATAATATTTTTATCAGTTATGTTATACAAAAATATCAGTATTATAAATAAAATTTATATTATTTTAAAATAATTATTATTTTTTTATTTTTAGCCTGAATTGCCAAATTTCTCCACTGAATTGCCACGTATAAATCCTACACATCATATTTTCAAAGCTAAACCAAAAAAAACGTAAGTATGTAATGTTAAAAATAGAATTTCATGAAATTTCCTGTGCTTATTGTTCAGCTGTGATTTATGTGAAATAATGTTTAATGTTTATGTTATTTTTACAGTGGGAAATCAAATTCCAATTACGAGCATCAATTATTCCTCCTTGCAAAAAAAAGCAGGGAGGAATTAATGAAGCAACAACAAGAGTTGCATCTATTAAGAATAGAGCAAGAGAGGGAGCTTCACCTATTAAGAATAGAACAAGAGAGGGAGCTTCACGAGAAGAAGCTCCAAATACTTGCATTAGAGGAGGAATATTTAAAAAAAATAAATTTTGAAAAATAATAAAATATGGTTTTTATTGATTAAAATAAGTTTCAATATAAATGGCCCTGTTTATATTTTCGTCTTCATCTTCTATATTATCAGGGATAGTTGGATCGATTAATAATTGATTTTCAAGGCCTGAAGGATCTAGAAAAATACAAAATAAAGAATTAAAATATGCTTATTTTTTATGTATTGGCATTATTAAATATACTTTGTTTACATATTAGTTTGCACAAATACCTTGATTTAAAATAGACTCATTAAAGAGTATTGCTAAATTGTGCAAAACTGCACAAGCAACAATAGTGGTCTTGATCACTTGCAGAGACCCTCGCATTGTTTCGTTGAGTATGCGGAATCTTTGCTTCCACACCCCAAAGCAACGCTCTACAGTATTCCTCGTTCGTATGTGACTCAGGTTGTACCTTTCTTCTGCCTGTGTCCTTGGTCTTAATATTGGTGTTAGAAGATGCGAAGTACAAGGATACCCGCTATCTCCAATCAGCTTCCCATGAAATTCATTCTCCTCAAACCTCCGCTTTATTGAGCTTTCTCTATATATGCGGGAATCATGTGTACTTCCTCTCCAGTGACACACAATATCGCAGATTTTAAGGTCAGAGTCACATACTACCTGTAATTATTGTCATCAATATTATTATAAATTAGAAACACATAATAGCACACATAACAATGAAAATTTATTACTTTAAATACACTATGATCAAACTAAAATGTTATTGTACAATGTTCATACTTGAGTGTTAATGGAGTAATGTCCCTTCCTATTAACATAGTACTGTCCAGCCTCTCCACTCACTTTGCGTATCTTAATATGAGTGCAATCTATTGCACCAATGATACGCTTCATCCCGCATATTATGGCCTCAAATTTCCTAATTGCTTTGGCTTCCTCGGTTGAGTTCGACGGCATATTAATATAACGCGAACTTTTAGAAGCTAACGCAATAGCAACATTTCGGGACAAACGGGAAAGTGTCTGTTGACTCATTCTGTGAATGTCAGCACAATCTTCTTGGATCTGTAATGTAATAGATCGTTATACAGGCTTTTCTATTGTATATATTCAAAACTAGAGCACAAGTCACATCTACCTCATGCCGGCCCCAATATCGAATAACTGCCATCACTTGCAGTTCCACTGGAATACCGCCCCCTCGAGTGTCCACGCGAAGGTCATCCCGAATCAAATTAATGATTTGTTGCATGTTATTCTTTCCGAATCTATACCTCGACCGTAGTGTGGCCCTGTGGCCGCTACAAAAAATATATTGACACCATAGATTGACACTAATACCAGGTTATTTTAATTCTAGGTTGAAAAGTAGGTTTTTAATAAATAAGCACTCTCAGAACAATAGATTTATTTAATAAATGAAACGATACCATTTTAAATTTCGCGCTGTTTATGTATGATGTGCGCATGCCTTAATGCTCTAAGGCGCATGCGCAGGTTTTTATTATTTTATAATTTTAATAAAATAAATAATTCAACAATTTCAATGATGAGCCCATACGGACCTAACGGTAAAGAATACGATTTTGATAAAATTTGCCAATTTTGCTATGGATGGGGTGCTAAAGTGTAACTTTTTTATACCTAAAATTAAAAAAAAATTATTTAAAAAAAAACTAAAGGGGACCTAACGAAAAAACTGTGGGACCTTATAGGACCTAACGGAGACCTATCGATTGAGGTCATTTTTGACCCAAAATTCTATGGATGGGGTGCTAAAGTGCATTTTTTTTTATACCTAAAATTTAAAAAATTATTTAAAAAAAAACTAAAGGGGACCTAACGAAAAAATTGTGGGACCTTAAAGGACCTAACGGGGACCTAACGATCAAGGTCATTTTCGACCCAAAATTCCATTGATGGGGTGCTAAGTTTGCACTGGTTTTTTCTAGTGCTCGATTGTGCGAAGCGTTGCTGTAGTTGGAACATTCAACGTTTAGCATTATGCCGCATAATGCGCTCTAGTGCTGTAATTGGAAAACGGGGACTATTATTTTGTGATTATTTTATAATATTATGACCAATTAAGACTACGAATTAAGACATATTAAGAATTTATTACCTATAATAAGGACAAGCAATTGTAGAAATATATATATGTAATATGAGAGCAGTCTTTTATTTCTGTAAGTAGCTTCGAAATTTATTTTTTTTTTTCATTTTTATTATCTGTATCTCTAAATGATAGATGACAGCCGTAAGAAGATATTGAAGAAAAAAAGCGCGGGAATCTTCGAACGAGCCGGGTGTAATTTTTGAAATTTAATTTGAAAAAAAAATTTAAATTAATGTTCAATTGAGTTTGGCTTTGTATATATCTTTTGTTTCCTATATATAAACTTGTAAATTAGTGTAGTTAGTAGTTTTTTATTGGTAAGTCTATTTTATTCTGATTTATAGTATGTAAAAAAATTTTTTGCACTTAAATTTTGGCGGGCTGATCGATGAACGATCCTCCCGACCCTATAGCTTCCGGACCAAGTTTCCAACTTGGTCCTGAAGTAGCTAGTTATATTACGGTTCCAAGTATAGAATGTGAAAACGATTTTGAATTAAACAATAGTTGGGTGGAAAGCACTCCTAAAAAACGCAGGCTAAGGAAACAGGACAGTGATAGCACTAAGCCTAATAAAAAGTCCAATTCTGATGTTACTTTTAATGAATCCTATAAGAATGATAATAATATGAATGAACAATCGGCTTTACCAAATTTACGTTCAGAATACCTATCTACGGACTCCTTCCCTTATATTGTTCATGTTCAGCGTACAGAGTCAACACCTGGCGATGGAACAACATTGCATCCCATTACTTTTGGTCGATTTTTAAAAAATAACAATATTAAAAATATAGTATCTGGTAGTGTTAAAAAAATAGGGAGAAATCGTTGTATTGTAGCATTTTCAACGCCAAAGGATGCTAATGATTTTATTAAAAATAAAAATTTAGAATTATATAAGCTAAGCGCAAAAATACCAACATTTAACATAAGTCGCATTGGTATTGTTAAAGGAATACCTTCTGAATGGTCCCAAGAGGAAATAATAGAAAATATTTCAACTCCAGCTGGCTGTGGAAAAATTATAAAAGTTAGAAGGATCAATTATAAGGTTATTATTGATGGTTCCATATCTTGGAGACCAACACAATCTGTTGTTCTTACATTTGACGGTCAAGTTCTTCCTGAACGTGTGTATGCCTGTTATAACTCTCTGCCAGTTAATCTTTACATTTTCCCTACCATCCAATGTTTTCAATGCTGTAGATATGGTCATACTAAAAATATATGTCGTTCCAAACCCAGATGTTATAAGTGTGGTCAAGATCATTCTGGCGACACTTGTACAGTCGAAGAAGATTGTGCATCATGTTTGTTATGTTCAGGCTTCCATTTCGCAACTAATAAAATCTGTCCAGAATTTAAACGCCAAAAGGATATTAAAATAAGTATGTCTGAAAAAAATATATCTTACGGGGAAGCAAGTAAACTTTACCCAAATGTATCAAAGTCTTATGGGGATGTATTAATGTCTTCATCTGCTTATTCAACCACAAATAGATTGAATGTAAATAGTTCAAATTCATCCTACAAAAAGACTTATTTTTTAAAACCAAAATTGCCTCCTAAGACTAATAAGGGTTTTGATAAAAATGCTCATAATGCTATTATTAGGGAAGCTCAGATTCCTACGCCTGAAAATGGCTGCGGTTATCAAGTAACCCCTAATGAATCTGAATCTTCCCAGATAATGGATATAATTACTTTACTTATCAACACTCTATTGAAAAATAACACCCTGAAACCGTCCAACGTTGCCACTTTACATAAAGTAATTGATAGTTTATTTAGTAATCATGGATTCCAAAATAATACAGTGGAACTGCAGAAGCGTGATACCTAAAAAGTCAGATCTAATTCATATAATAAATAAGCACAATCCTTTTTTATTTACTCTAAATGAGAAAATCTCCTCTTTCGAATTCTAGGATATGTTTGTACACAGTGTTTGTATTCGTGATGACAGAATTGATGGGTATGGTGGTGCTGCCATACTTATTAAAAAGTCAATACTATTTAAACGTCTAATATTACCAGCGCATAATAATAAATATGTAAATAGTGTTGGCATTAGTTTTAAAAATATTTCAATCATTTCAATTTATGTATCCACGGAAATGATAGGGCTGATAGCTTGGCCAAGGATGCAGTGCAGTGTAGAGATATGTATCCATACATTAACTACTCTCATGATCTCTTAACATTACCGAAACGATTTCTCTTTGAAGCGTGGAATACGGTCTGGACAGATACAGCATAAGGGAAGGAATTACTATAGAATTAACCGGTAATCCCCATAAAACCTTGGTTTGTTGGTGTTGAAGCAAATAAATTAGTAATATCTACAATAAGTCGCATGAGAATAGGACATATGTGTATTCTAGTCATTTAGCCAGAATAGGCGTATTAAATAGTGAAGTTTGCGAGTGTGGAGAGGATGAGGGAAATATAGACCATATATTTTTCTCTTGCTCTTTATACGATCATTCTTCCTTTTATAATTCATTAATTTCTTCAAATGTTCCTCTTCCTACTCGTATGTCATATCTATTTATGTATCCTAAAAAAATATAATAAAATAATATATCTACTTTTATATTTAAGAATAAAGTCAAATTGTAATGTTTTTTAGTTTCTATTTAATCTATTTAGTTTATGTGAATAATATGTAATATTATAATGTAACTTGTATTAATTTTGGCCTAACTCTTCTGATCACCTTGAAAAATATCGTACTATCCTATTTTCCCGTGTATGGATTCCCTACCTTTTACTTGACACTGGCAAATAGTTTTAGCTTCTTGCCATAACAGAAAAAAAAAAAAAAAAAAAAAGATATTGAAGCCATGATTTACGCGGGAATCCTCTAAATTTGAAAAAGGTAAAAAGGTCAAGTGTGATTTTACTCGAAAAAAAAAACTAGCTACGAGAATAAATTAGAAGCTTATTAGTTGAAATTATGAATGGCTTATGCTCAAGATGACATCCTTTATAGGTTGAATCAAATAATCTATGTAAAGATTGTCTGCGAATGCCTAGTGACTATAGATAACAAGGTTATCATGCAGAGTTGTACTGCAAGTTTATCATTAATCTTAGCAAAAAGGAATTAGATACCAAGGTCATGCATCTACTACATAAAGTGCTATCAGATATTGTTTATTGTATGTATGTTTTATAATCGTAATAAATATTATTCGTGCAAAAAGTAAGTGACTAAGTACAACTTGTTTATATTTTCTATTAATACTATTAATATTTTTTTAAATTATCGCATTTTACAAATTTTTATAGTAAAAGGCAATTGTAATAACAAAGTACATATGTATATATGTATTCTGTTCATTTTTGTGGCTGTTTGTTGGCAAAAATAATATAATTGTTCAAGCGTATTTTACATTAATTGAATTGTTGTTGTGAATTGATAGATGCGATGAATGTAAATACAGTATGAAATAAACAGTCAAAGTGAATACACGTATTTTTTCTTCAATATCCCTCTGCTGAGCTAATTTGAACCTTAACACAACAAACATATGGACCATCGATGCCGGATATTATATTGAATGGAGGGATTAGCGAGCTCGACCAGCGAAGACAAAAGACGACATTCCTTAGATAACACGGGTGTTCTTTGCATCGGTATTGTGCAGTTTTTAATGTAAACAAGTTAGAATTGAATAATTACGTTTTATAACATTTGTGAAGATTGATTATTGGAAGATTTTACTTACTATTTACGAATATAAAAAATGTCGCCGCCTACTGTGGAACAAAGTGGATATTTAAGTACATTGGAAGACTTAGCTAGTACTTTACAAAAAACACAAACGAACTTAAAGAAATGTCCTAAGCAGCGATTAACGGAAGGTTATATCACAGCGCGATTGCAGACGATTGAAGAGTATTGGGCATCGTTTAAGCAAGCTCACAACGGTCTTGTTAAGTGTACGCCACGGGAACAGAAGGGAATATTGACATACTTCCTGAACGAAGAATATTATTTATATGAAGATTTGTATCTTAACTTAGAAGCCGACTTACGGGATTTATTAATTAAACTGAAACAACCGAATCAACCCGCTCCGCCGTGTGATATGTCAATAACATGCGTAGAAGGTCAACAATCGTTCTCTAAGTTACCCAGGATACAATTACCAACTTTTTCGGGAAGATATGAAGACTGGCCCACTTATCAAGATTTATTTAAAGCGCTCGTTCATGACACTTCATTAGGGGATGTACAGAAATTACATTATTTGAAAACAAGTGTTTGTGGTGAAGCCGAGATGTTGTTAAGAAATATACCTATTACCGGGTCGAATTATAAACAAGCGTGGGATACATTAAAGGGACGATTTGGAAACAAAAAGATGATTGTTACTTCTATTTTAAAAAGATTATTTAACCAAAGGAAAGTAGTGAACCAGTCTGCAAGTCAAATTAAAGCAATATTAGATACAACAACAGAGTGCATACAGAGCCTTAATAATTTGAATATTAACACCGATTCTTGGGATCCTATAATTATATTTCTGGTGGGGCAGAAGTTGGATACAGAGTCGTTAAAGGACTGGGAGGAACT
Source organism: Colias philodice (assembly GCF_061535455.1). Taxonomy (NCBI): domain Eukaryota; kingdom Metazoa; phylum Arthropoda; class Insecta; order Lepidoptera; family Pieridae; genus Colias; species Colias philodice. The sequence continues at coordinate 10,335,082 of NC_143094.1, read as the reverse complement.
TACACACAAGGATGGAAGTGATGAACTATCTACATGGTCAGAACTAAAGAAGTTTCTTGAAGCTAAGTTTCGTACACTTGAACTTATCACGCCAGTAACAACATCTACTAGGGAAAAATCTTCAACATATAAGTCACATCACGCCACAGTCGAAGACGGCCGCCGGGATATTTATCAAACACCACATGTTCGTGTTTCACCGGTATCATGTACTTATTGCAACGGTGAGCACTACATATTCAACTGCAAGGAATTTGTGAATCAGTCGGTTGATGCGCGACAAGAGTTTGTGAAGAAGAATTATTTATGTTACAATTGCCTTCAACCGAATCATAATGTATACCGATGTAAACAAAGGAAAACATGTCGAGTTTGCGGAAGAAAACATCATTCACTTTTACATAAGGTTAGACTGACACATACGGACGAAGATGAACAACCACAACCAGAACAAAACATTACAACAGCACACTTCTCTAGAGAACAACCCGATCAACAAGTATTGTTAGCGACAGCACAAGTTATGGTTAAAGCGAAGAACGGTTACACACACATGCTTCGTGCTTTAATTGATCAGGGATCAGAGGCCACATTCGTTTCTGCGAGAGCAGCGGCACTTTTGGGTTGTACAAAATCCAAAATCAACGGTGTAGTCTCAGGAGTGGGAGAAGGAAATCGTATACAAATACGACATCTAGTCGATCTCGCAGTTTCGTCACGATGGAAAGAAGAAGATGATAGTATTGAAGTCAGGGCTTACATTCTTAAGACTATTTCAACAAGTTTGCCCTCAACACACATCAAGTCGAACTGTTCAGAGCTCCAAATGTTACCATTGGCTGACCCTACCTATCATACACCAGGAAGAATTGACATGTTGTTGGGAGCGGATGTCTATTGCAAAATTATAGAAGAAGGATTGGTGAAATTATCAGATGGGTTAGTGGCGCAGAAAACACGTTTGGGATGGGTTATATCAGGTCGAAGAGATGAAAAGGTTATAGATAACAAACACAATGTAATAACACTACATATAACAAGGATGGTTGAAGAAGATAATGATTTACTTAGAAGGTTCTGGGAAATAGAAACAGATGTCTACAAAAAGAAGAAGATTCAAACAAAAGAAGAAGAACTATGTGAGGAGATTTACAAGAATACAACAAGAAGAGATTCAACAGGACGATATGAAGTACATTTACCGTTAAAACAAAGTATAGAAGACACGATTAAATTATGTGGAAAAACAAAAGAGCAAGCTATGAAGAGATTTACACAACTAGAAAAGAAATTTGAAAGAGATGAGAAGTTGAAAACAGAATATAAAAAAGTTATACATGAATACAAAACAATGGGTCACATGAAACAGGAAAAGAATGTCAATAGCGATAATGCTATTTATCTGCCACATCATGCAGTAATACGTGATGACAAAGAAACGACGAAGGTACGAGTCGTCTTTGATGCATCGGCTAAGGGTTCTAATGGCTATTCATTAAATGATTGTATGATGATTGGACCTGTGTTACAGCCAGACCTCAGAAGTTTAATTATAGCGTGGCGAATGCATAAGATATGTGTTGTGGGGGACATCGTTAAGATGTATAGAATGATCAACATGACTGGTAAACATACACCTTTACAACGCATCTTATGGCGAGATAATCCTCATGATCAAATGGAAGAATATGACCTAACAACTGTAACCTTTGGTACAGCAGCAGCTCCTTATTTAGCTGTGCGTACTTTAATACAATTAGCAGATGATGAGTTGCATAATTATACGGACACTGATGTTATTAAGAAGGCTTTCTATATGGATGACCTCATGACAGGAAATGAAAATATTGAGAAGACAAAGAACATGTGTAAAGAAATAACAGAGATATTAGCTAAAGGAGGGTTTCAAATGCAGAAATGGTCTAGTAATTCAGAAGAAGTATTAAAATATTTACAAAGAAATGATATTGATTCAAGGGACAAGATAAATATAAAGTTAGATGATGTAATAAGAATTCTCGGATTAACATGGGATAGAAAGGATGATGCATTCAAAGTATCAGTCAACTTACCAGAAATGAAGCAACCTGTAACAAAGAGAACAATTCTATCTGATGTGGCTCGACTTTTTGATCCTTTTGGGTGGCTTTCGCCTGTAATTGTTACTGCGAAGATTTTAATACAAAGATTATGGTTGTGTAGCCTAGGATGGGACGATCAACTAACACCGGATTTACGCGAAGAGTGGATAAGATACAGAGAACAACTTACACATTTGCAAAACCTCAAGATACCACGTTGGTTAAAAACTACACTTGATAATGACGAAGTTGAATTACACGGTTTTGCAGATGCATCTGCTCAAGCTTACGCTGCTGTAACATATCTGAGAGTTTTTCATGATGACAAAATACATGTGACTATACTTGCATCACGAACTAAGGTTGCACCATTAAAACAAATATCGGTACCTAGATTGGAACTTTGCGCTGCAGCCCTACTAGCAGAGCTGATTGAGGATCTTGTGGAAGTACTCAAAGTACCTAAACATAGAATATTCGCCTGGACCGATTCAATGGTTGTACTTTCATGGTTACAATGTCAACCGATTCACTTCAAAACTTTTGTTGCAAATCGGGTTGGAGGTATAACTCGAGTCTTGGATAATGAATGTTGGAGACACGTCAAATCTGCCGAGAATCCTGCAGATATTGCAACCAGAGGCATTGACGCATGTGATCTAGTAGATTCTGAGATTTGGTGGATGGGACCGGTTTGGTTACAACAAACAAATCTTCAACTTGAGAGATGTGATGTTCCAAAAATAGATTTAGAAATGAAGAAGCTAAAATGTAATGTTGTTATAGAAGAAAAGCCAATTTGGGAGAGATTTTCCACTATATCAAGAATGAAACGGGTACTCGCATATTGTAGAAGATTTGGTAAGAAACGGACAACACAAACACATCATTATTTAACATCAAATGAAATGGAATACATATTAGAAGAATGCATAAGATATTATCAAAACTTGGTTTATGAAAAAGATATAGAAGCGCTAAAGAAAGAAGGAAGAGTGAAGAAACGAAGTACACTTATAACATTAGCACCATTCATAGACGAAAGAGGAATTTTGAGAGTAGGAGGCCGGTTGCAGAATGCATCACTGTCAGATACAACTAAACATCCTATTATAATACCGAGTCATCAACACATTACAAGGTTTTTAGTTAACGAAGCACATACAAAAACGCTCCATGGTGGCATACAACTAATGTTAACTTACATTAGAACAAAATATTGGGTCACGAGTTCAAACGGCCATTATATACAAATTGATAGCGTTGCCTAAAGATTTTTAGTTTATTTGGTTTACATTTATACACAATTGTTATTTACAAATTTACAGTCCACTAATATGTTATTTACACAGTTGTTGTATAAATTTATTTGAATGTTATTAGATGAGTTCATGTTGATTTTACTACTGTATAAAAAACGATTGTTTTTGGCCGCCGGTATGTTCAAGCGTATTTTACATTAATTGAATTGTTGTTGTGAATTGATAGATGCGATGAATGTAAATACAGTATGAAATAAACAGTCAAAGTGAATACACGTATTTTTTCTTCAATATCCCTCTGCTGAGCTAATTTGAACCTTAACACAACAAACAATAATTAATAATTGTAATAATATATAAGGTGCAATTAAGTTTAAATAAATAATCCTGAGAGATATCATATATATATTATTAAAACTATAACAAACTGTGATAATTATTTTAAATAATATTTTTTAAGGTGTAGGTAAGCATGGATTGCCCAGTATATTTTATTGGAGTAGATGTAGGATCTGGAAGTGTGAGAGCCGCTTTGGTCAATGAAAATGGTAAGGTCATAGAAAGTGCTGTTAAGAGTATACAAACATGGAAACCAAAACCTGGATACTATGAACAATCATCAAATAATATTTGGGAATGCTGTATATCTGTAATTAAGGTAATAATTGCATTTAATTTTTTATATAATTATTGTATACATTACTTTCAATATTTAGAAGTTTCACAACATTAAATAAAAATCAAATACATTTTTAATTTTTTATTCCATAGGATATTGTGGTTGGTGTGAATCCCAAGCATATAAAAGGTATTGGATTTGATGCAACCTGCTCATTAGTAGCATTAGATGTTAATGGAAATCCAATAAGCATAAGTGAAACAAAAAATAATGAACAAAATATAATTATGTGGATGGATCATAGAGCACAATATGAAGCAGATTTAATCAACAAAACTGGCCATGATATTCTCAAATATGTTGGAGGTAAAGTCAGTTTAGAAATGGAAATGCCAAAACTACTTTGGTTAAAAAAACATTTGCCAAACACATGGTTGCGGAGTAGATATTTCTTCGACCTACCAGATTTCCTTACATGGAAAGCGACAGGATCAGAAAGCCGTTCTCTATGTTCTTTAGTTTGTAAATGGAATTACGAATGTTCTTCTGATGAACATCATGGATGGAATAAAAACTTTCTAAAAGAAATAGGACTTGGCGACTTGGCCGTTGACGATTTTGTTAAGATTGGTAACAAGGTGTTAATGCCAGGTGAATACTGTGGGGGTTTGCTGCCCCACGTTGCTACTACATTGGGTTTATTACCCAACACTCCAGTTGCAACATCCATTATAGATGCCCATGCTGGTGGTCTTGGTATGATTGGAACTATTGGAGAAAGAATTTGTAATGATATGTCGAGTCGTTTGAGCCTAATATGTGGGACATCAACATGCCACATGGCTGTTAATAGCAAACCGGTTATGGTGAATGGTATTTGGGGTCCTTACTTCAGTGCAATGGTACCGAAAATGTGGCTCAATGAAGCTGGTCAAAGTGCCTCTGGGATGCTCCTTGACTATGTGATATCAAGCCATCCAGCTGGTATTGAGCTTTTGAACAAACATAGTACGGGCAAGTATGTATAAAAAAATTATTTATATATGTAACTATTTTAAGCAATTAACTTAATTAAAAATATTAAAATCATGCATGCTTACAGGTCATGTCTGATGTGTTCCTTTTCTATCTTCTGATGGTTAGTTAGCCAAACAAAATTTGAGATTTCCATTATTTAACAAACATCTAGTATTACAGTAAACAGTAGGTAGGTTACTCACTATACAACTTTTGGTTGTACTTTTAAAAAAATCGAGTTTCTACAAAAGTACAAACAGATATACCATAAAGAAAAGAAAGGCTAGGGGAATCACCCCACATATGAAAAAGATAAACATTTCATAGAGTGATCGTTGCATAGAAATAAATGTTTGAAAGTAACTAGACTTCTATCAATCTTTTTAAGAAGTGCACAATATCTAATAATAAATTACTAAAAAATAAAAATTAAAGAAGCTTTTTCATGTCATAATAATTTATTTTATTATTATATATTCCAGTGTACGGGAACATTTGCGAAAACTGTTACACGAAATGGCCGCTTCGAAAGGATTTACCGATCTTAATCAATTGACGAAAGATTTTCATATGTGGCCCGACTTCCATGGAAATCGTTCGCCTTTAGCTGATCCTACTATGACGGGTATGCTTGTGGGATTAACAATTAATAGCAGTGAAGAGAACTTGGCTCTTTTGTATCTGGCAACACTACAAGCTTTATCAGTAAGTTTGCGTCTACCTGCAAATATTAGTTATTACTGCTTTATGCGCGTTAAGCGTTAAGAGTAAAATTTCAAGGTCGCGTCATGGCAATACCGTCACGTAAAGCTGCAAACAAACCAGCGGACGCGGCTTATACCCGCGACTTATAGTTTTCTATAATATAATGATTTTACATTGAGGGGTGCAAACTATAAGACGTAAGTCGCGGACGAGTCCTTGGGCTGACCTTGAGCGTTTGGACGCCTGACGTGAATCTAGCGCGCTGGATGTTTGATACAGTGCACCAGCGAACCTATTAATAAGTGCACACCTATAATTCGCGGTTCGTTTGCAACTTAAGACGACGATTTTTTATCTTTGAATCTTGCCAAAGAAGTTTCACTTCTGACACGTGTGCTCGGCACATACGCTCTTTTTCAACCAGAATAATTTTACTAATGGCTACATTTTTTTCCAGTATGGAACACGGCACATTATAGAGGCACTTACTCAAGCTGGTTACAAGCCATTTAAGTCTTTATTAATTTGTGGTGGTTTAGCCAAGGACCCATTATTTGTCCAGATTCAAGCGGATTCTGTCGGACTGCCTGTATTAATGCCACATGAAAAGGAATCGGTTTTAGTAGGCGCTGCTATATTAGGAGCCTGTGCATCACAATATTTTAATACTATGCAAACAGCTATAAAAAATATGGGTGGTCAAGCCAACGTTATCCAACCGAATGCTTCTATGAAATCATTCCATGATAAAAAATATAATGTCTTCATTAAAATGTTCCAAGATCAGTTGATGTATAGAAAGATGATGAATTAAATAGTGTTACATTTTTTAAATAAAGTTTATACATAAGACCTGTTATATGTTTCTGATTTTTTTTTATTTACTTTATACTAATTACTAACTAACAAGAAAATGATAAAGCGATAAAAAAATATCGCAAAATACATGTAAAAAAATTATTCATGCAATTTAATCAAAAACATAAATATGTATACATATAAATTCTAAAGCCAAGCTACAATACCATCCTTGTCCTGTATCACCATAATTTGTGACCATATTATTATCTTGAGATGCCTGTTGCCTGTTTCCCATTTCTTTATTAATTTAATTTAATTTTGTTTTCAAGTGGTTTTCAACCTCACTAACGATTTTTTACACAGAACTTTTTTAAAATAATATTTGCATCTGGTAATAGGTAACAGTTAAAATCTGAAATTTGGAACTAGCAACATTGATCATTTATTTCACAGCGAAGGGGCTAGTCGAGTTGGTTATTTTTATTATAACAAAATTCTTTTCTTTTTATCCTTTCCTATGAATTCTAAGGAAAAATGATAAATTACATCGTTTTAATTAACAATAAAGCCCCTAATAGCCTTACTTTTATACGATAAAGTAATTTAAATAGGGTGTCATTATTGACAAGCAAGTAAGTATTATCCAACCAAATATCGAGGCCACTGTGTTCAACGGTACTCCTTACATGTAAAACAGCTTTTTATATAATTGCTTTATATAAATCAATAAGGTGTTTTTACAAACTAAACGTTTTCATAAATATTTTAGATCAAGATGTCGAAACGTTCGGCCGAAGAAAGCGGCAATGGCAGCAGCCAGCCGCCTATCAAGAAAGTTCACTTTGAACCACACTTGATCGGCCCCGTTTCAACTCTGGAAGAAATGGACATAAAAGTCCTTCAATTCCAGAATAAAAAGCTAGCACAGGTGATTATCGAATGTACTTGACATAAAAACTCGCATAACTCAAGGTTTTCGATGTGTAAGCTATTTCAAATTGCTTAAACAAGCTATTAATGATCAGCTGTTGTCATTAGCTTTGTTGTGTTTGTAAGCATCAACACAAATTGTTATTTATGTTTTCATGATATTTAGTACACATTTGCAGTGAAATACTCAACATTCATTTATGTCTAATAATAGACCACAATGACTTATGAAGTAAACATGAAATATGTAGTAGACATAAGTATAATTAATGCCTGAATATACTTGTTGTGGATAGTGTTAGTGAGAACAATTTTTATGTTAAATAATTTCAGAGAATAGAGCAACGTCACAGGTGTGAGGCTGAGTTGCGGGCCAGAATAGAACAGTTGGAAAAACGACAAACTCAGGATGATGCTGTGTTGTGTGTTGTTAACCGTTACTGGAATCTATTAAATGAAGACATAAGAGTATTATTACAGCGTTTTGATGCAGAGACTGCAGATGAATCAGAAAACAAAAGTATAGCTTTATTTAATTTAATTTTGTATAGATATAGGTACTTTTAGTAAATAATTATTTACATCATTTATACATTAAAAAAATCCTTAATTAAGATGCTGATTTGAGTTTAATGTATTTTCAAATCCTATGTTATTAATATGTTTAGTGTTATTTATAAACATTGTAGAAAAGGATAACTGAAAAATAATTATCTTTTAGATGAAAATGAAGCAACTACATCATTTCTCATGCAGCTTTCGACGTGGGATAAAGAAGAACTAGACGCCCAATTGGCAAATAGAGTTCAAGTTAGCAAACGGGCTGTAGCTAAAGTGCTTCAGGCTTTTGATAGATTACAACAGAGGAATGATAAAATTTGGAGAGCTATTAAGGGTGAAGGGGAAGGTTAGTAATCTATATCTATACTAATACAAGCTGCCCCAGCAGACATTGATCTGCCCCATTGCCACTATTTCGTGTTTTCTCCATACGAACCTTCCTCGTGCCTAAACAAAAACATTTAAAATTGATTCGAGTTTTACGCTTAGCAACACATTTGGAGATTCATTTTTATTATATTTTTTTTAGATTATAAAGCAGAAGAGTTCCAAGCACAGCTTAATAGTCTTATATTTCTAATATCAATTATTATAAGTTTGATCCTTTCTTTCAAAGTGGGATTATCATAGCCCAGATTATCATAGTCTGTTATTTATTTGAATTATACTTATCAATCATTAAACAGGTTAAAAAATTACGATTGCTCAAATTAATATCGATGTTGTTTTCATTACAATATTTTTATTTCTTAAAATATGTATCCCTCACAGAAGGCACACCAGCGCCATCCCTGGATGAAGTCATACGAGCCACAAATGAGGAAGTAACTGCAGAGAATAGGCGCCTACAGGCTCTGTGCACGACGTTACATGAGAGCCATCATGCCATGACATTACGGGTAGCACAGTTGCAAGATGCCGTGAATAGCAGGGACACTGAGAATGCGGAATTGAAGAATCAAATTGACGACTTACAGTATGAGTTAATGAAGGTATGTTATATGTATGTATAGTGAAAACAACTTACATCCATTATTATGCGTTTTCATAAACTTGTATGCCATTGATCTATATTATGAATAAGTGATCAGTTTATTAAAAATATATTAGTGAGGCATATTATTGTATACTTTCCACTTTGAATATTGTATCTTTCATGTAATGATCTCTTTTAATATCATTCAAAATAATAAATCATTCATTGCTCTACGTGCTCTACTTCTAAGTCACACTTAATTCTAATTACGACACAACAGACCTCTCTTATCATAATTTGGAGATTAACAACGTAAAATATTACAGGTGCGATCCCGTAACGACAAACTAGAGAATCACTTAGCGGAAGCTATCGAGAAGCTCAAGAGCTACCACCAATCTGGTAATACTACAACAAACTGTGCGCCCACACCGCACACGGCTGTAGCGAACGCTAAACTAGAAGATATAGCCGCTGAGCTAGAGGAACAAAGGGAACTTGCTAACAATCGGTTAGCCGAACTAGATAGATTGCATCGACAACACAGGGACACGCTGAAGGAACTTGAGAAGCTTAAAATGGATGTGAGTAATATAATCGGTCCTCCCTATTTCAGTGATTTTGCCAATTTGTATAATATTATATACTAGCTTTCCGCCCGCGGCTTCGCCCGCTTTATCTAAAACCTAATAAGTTATATACTAAAACCTTCCTCTTGAATCACTCTGTCTATTAAAAAAAAACCGCATCAAAATCCGTTGCGTAGTTTTAAAGATTTAAGCATACAAAGGGACATAGGGTCAGAGAAAGCGACTTTGTTTTATACTATGTTGTGATTATTTAATTTTTTTTACATATTGTTTCCAAATACATTAGTAATTGCAATGTGATAAACTATGCTTACTGTATTAATTACGAAATTTTGTGATTTCCCCTTCTGATGATTGAATTGATTATAAGAATAATTAATATTATAATAATTAATATATAATAATTTGTGTCCTATAATATTTATTTATTTATTTTATTTTTTATAATAGCATTCATATTGCAATAATTATTTTCAACAAAATACCCACCGTCCGTAAATATTCTAAGCATCTTGTTATTTGAATGTTTAATTAAATTTAATTAATATTAATATCCTTAACATTGCTTTAATGAATACTACTAAAGTATGTTTATTCAGTATAAAGATGAAAAATGTAGGAAACAGTAATAGAATTTGATATATTTAAATTACAGGGTGTTTAAAATAATTCACATTCTTTAAATATAATTATAGATTCGCCAATTACCAGAATCAGTGATAGTGGAAACAACAGAGTATAAATGCCTGCAGAGTCAGTTTTCCGTGCTCTATAATGAATCTATGCAAATGAAAACGGCACTTGACGAAACCAGGATGCAATTGCAGAATGCAAAGAATTTACACATGAGGCAAATTGAAATTATGGAGGTGAGAAAATTGTACTAGTTTATAGTTTAATTTATAGGTTAAGGGAAAAAACTAGGACATATAACAGTTACGAATTTCTACTTGATTGTACCACTTGATGTGTTATTAATTTATTTTTTCGTGATAACGCTTAACAACCTATCCTATTAAATATAACTCTGTCATTTTTCTGCACTGGAAACAAGATGCCTTAAGACATCATGGTCACCAGGTCACTATAACAGCAACTTTTATTTGTCTTTATATTGCAGAGTGAAGAATTAGCAAGACAGAAAGCACTCAGATCTGAAATGATACAACTAGAAGATGTGCTCGGCCAGCTAAGGAAAGAGTATGAAATGTTACGCATTGAGTTTGAGCAGAATCTCGCGGCAAACGAACAAACGGGACCGATAAATAGAGAAATGAGGCATTTGATCACTTCGCTACAGAATCATAATCAGCAACTGAAAGGAGAGGTGCATAGGTATAAGCGGAAATATAAAGATACTAGTCAGGAGCTTAATAAGGTAGGTTAGATAGATAGAGTAACATATAAGTTAGTCCAATAAAAATATATAGTAAAAATTAAAAATCATTTTAATAACATGAAATTTTGATTTGACACCAATCCTTGATAAGTGTAAAAAGTTTGAATTAATGTCTGATTAAAGTTTAGAGCCTAAGAGTCTGTTACATATAAACATATAGTGGAAGCTAATAAAAACATGTTAAAAATTGATTTCACTCGTATTTAATGGTAGGTAATGGTAGAGACTTTTTTTTCGTAATTGGTTAGTATTTGATGTCTAAATCGGAAGCCATTTCATAGCACATGTTATAATAGATTTGTATATAACTTGAATAATAATAATTAAATATCGTAGCTTCGCAAAGAAATGGAGGAGGCATCATCGCGTGGTGGAAATGCGCCGGAACAACCTGACGAGAAACCACTCGCCGTGAAGAAGGAGGAACCTGATCCAGAGGTATTTGAAATTTTCTTTATTAACTAGAATGTCCTATGCCAGGTCTTTTTTATTTCGTAATAAGAAAATAATTTAATCTCTGTTATCTAAAGTTATTTTTAAATAATTTGGAAAATCCAAAAGTGCACGCCTCATAATTTTTTTTTAATAAATATTTATTAATTATTATTATTGTTTATTTAATAACAATTAAACCACATCGAATCAGACCCTGAAAAATGAAAGGGTTCTATTCCTGAGCATACTCAAGCGTAAGAGAAAAAAAAAGACTCGATTAGTAAAGTATTTCGGTCGCTATCGTGTTAACAAGAAAAAGGATCCGCACATACAGACACACGGACGTCCAAGTCAGAACTTTTTTAAACTGTTTTTTAACTAGTTTAAATAACAAAAATGACATCAAAAATATCATGAACGTTAAAAATAGTGTTTTTTCTTAATATGTGTGTGTATGTATTATCTTACAAGTGCAATGTATGATACATAAAGACATTTTAAGTTTGAAAAATCAGATGTTTTGCGCGAAGTGACAGTAGTACCCACCTCAACGCTTCGCTTATGAGGCGTGCAATATTACAAAATTTATAACAATTTATTAGTAAAATATCAAAAACCCTATTTAGATGAATTATTAACTAAGACGCTTTAATCTAACTACAAGTTTTTGCCCGTGGATTCGCCCGCGTTTTTAAAGAAAAACCCGCATAGTTCCCGTTCCCGTGGGATTTCCGGGATGAAACCTATCCTATGTGTTAATCCAAGTTCTATATGTGTGCTAAATTTCATTGTAGTCGGTTCAGTAGTATTTGCGTGAAAGAGCAACAAACATACACACGCACATTCATCCTCACAAAGTTTCGCGTTTATAATATTAGTAGGATAGGACTAATAGCTTTTTCCTTATTCACATGAAGCATAAACGGGGCACAGGTAGTGTGAAACACAACATATTATGTTGAAATGTAACATAATAATTATCATATTGACGTGACAACGTCTTATAATTCGATAGAGACGGCTGCACGCACGAAAAAACATGACTCATGCGGCGTTACCTCGCTCTGAGGCGATCCAAGGCTTGAAGTGCAAGCGAGAGCGCGGAACGAGCGACAAAGAAGCACAATCGGACGTTGTCACGTTCAACTATCGTCAGCAAGAAGCTTATATCTAATACACTGGAGATTTCAGTATGAACATTAACTTGTAACAAGAAAATATGACATTGAATGACGCCTGTATGTTTTTTCATCCCTTTCACACCCACTTGCCAAGTTAGGTGTGAAAGGGATAAAAAACATACAGGCGTAATTCAAGGTCATATTTTCTTGTTAGAAGTTAATGTTCATACTGAAATCTCCAGTGTATTAGATACTTATAAGCTTCTTGATCGTCAGTAAACCGACTTTACAGAAGTAATTTTTTTTATATTTTTGATGTGTGCAGAGCGAGGAGGGCGCGAGCAGCGGCGGCGACAACAAGCACGCGCTGGGCAAGGAGCCCGGCCGCGCCAGGATACACGAGCAGGACCTCGCCATCAAGGACCTCAAGCAGCAGCTCAAGTGCGTCCACTGGCTTAGCCTTGTACATTTTAGTACTTTTAGCTTAGAGCAGTGGTGGCTCAGTGGTGAGACCTCGGACTTCGAATCGATAAGTACGGGGTTCGAGACCAGGCGAGCGCGCAGGAAATAAATTGTTTATTCAATTTATCTGCGCATGTTGTAACATCACTACTGCTCGAACGGTGAAGGAAAACATCGTGAGGAAACCGACATGTCGAAGAATTAAAAAGTTCGACGACATGTGTCATCCGCCAACCCGCACTTGGCCAGCGTGGTGGATTATGGCCTGTACCCTCATAGGAGGCCCGTGTCCCAGCAGTGGGAACGTATATGGGCTGATGATGATGATGAGCCAATATGATTATAACCAATCGAAAAATAAATCTACCTTCATTATACCTAACTTGATATGGTGTAAAAAAATGTATGCGTGTACTAGAGTACACACGTAAGAAGTGAAACTTCTTTATGACCTTAAAAATGTCACGAGTATGGCGTAACGCAAAAATGTCACGTGTACGGCGTAACGCAAAAATGTCACGCGTACGGCGTAACGCAAAAATGTTACACAAAATTTTTGTCCAACCCCGATAAAGAAGTTTCACTTCAATAATAATGCTCATGTGTTGAGTTGAAATAATTAAAATGGAGCAATTATCACTGACTGATTCATAGAAAACACCATATGTTGTTACTTATATAAAGATTCTGAAAATATGCTGTACAGACATACACAGTTAAATTCATATGCAATTTGAAACACATACTTATATTTCAAAATTTTATTTTTATTTTTTTTTAAATGTGATAGGAGACAAGTAAAATTCCTGATAATATCTGTATTGGATATATTTTTAATTGCAATAAATACAGGAAGGCAGTAAACGAGCAAAAAGAACTGAAACTATTGTTGGACATGTATAAAGGAGTGAGCAAAGAGCAGAGGGACAAAGTGCAATTGATGGCCGCTGAGAGGAAAGCGCGCCAAGAGTTGGAAGACCATAGACAGAAAGCCAAAATGGCGCAGGTATATAAAACGTTAAGTCATTTAATTTCTATGAATGACCTCAATAATTTATAATGCATGCAATTTTTGTAATGCAGTAATTAACTGTAAAATATGCCCAGTTATTTTTAAGGCATGATTTTGTGGCCTTATCCAGTTTCCATTTTTGTAAATTTATTCACAAAACAGATAAATCTATGTATAACTAGCGGTCCGCCCCGGCTTCGCCCGTGGTACATATTTACGTTTTCTCTACATAAAAACCATCCTCGTACTTCAAGAAATATAATAAAAAAAGAATTATCGAAATCGGTTCAGCCGTTCTCGAGTTATGCGCTTACCAACACATTTTACGATTCATTTTTATATATAAGAAGAGGATGTGACAGACAGAAATCCTATAATATTGCGATATTTATTTGTTTATAAATTCAAATACAATCATTTACCAAAATTAAACATTTCTTTTAATTAAATGCCAAAACAATCGAAGTTTTCTCACATTTTCACAGGAAAGTAAACGCGAGCGTCGTATGGCGGACGAAGACGCGTTACGGAAGATAAAACAATTAGAGGAACAAAAATACGAGTTACAGAAACAGTTGTCCTGTGCGAGGCCCAACGCTGACCCGTTGCATGGATTCGCGAGGCCCTTTGCCGGCTCTCAGGTATATAACAAAGTAATTACTTTATATATTAATACTTTAAATAATTATAAACGGTTTCCACAGCTTGTGGATATGTTCTTTTTAACTTATTGAAGGTGACGGCTTATAGTGCACGAAAATATACAAAAATAAAGCAATAAGGAATTATCAACAAGCTGTGGAACGGGCCTTGCATTATATTTGTATTAACAAATTCAAAATTGCCTTAACATTCTGCTTAGATCAAGTTCAGATGAAATAAAATTCTTCCAATCGTTCATTTATTTTGTAGATTATAATTAATGTACGAAAAAAAAATCATACATTCCTATGTATTTTGAAAGAAGGAGTGTAAATAAAAACTACATTTTTATTTTTTGGTTTACATTAAAATGGAAAGATTCTACATGACATTTCACCTATTTTTTTTTATTTCATTTCTACAATGACAGTTGCATGTAACACAATTTATATACTATACAAAAAATAATTTCGTTATTATGCAAAAACTTTCACCCGCAGGAAGAAGAAGCGCTCCTCAACGAGATGGAGGTCACCGGGCAAGCGTTTGAAGACATGCAAGAACAGAACTCTCGTCTTATCCAACAATTACGTGAAAAGGACGATGCCAACTTCAAACTCATGTCAGAGAGGATCAAGGCCAACTCGCTGCACAAACTGCTGAGGGAAGAGAAACAGCTGCTGCAGGAACAGGTATTTATTTAGATTTATTTAGATAGATTAAAAAAAAAGGTGTACATAGAGCTCATATATTATTATAGCCTTTATTGCAATGTTTAGTTGCAAGTTTATTTTAGTTATTAACTATAACTATAGAGTTCATATAGGTTACTGAAAATTGTTGGTTGTGGCTGTAAGATGGTAAATGTGGTGTGAGGTAGTGATGCAAGTTTCAGGAGTAGTCATGTTTCTGTGTATAGTCAGTATGTGTGGGTATGTATATGCAGGAGCAATAGAAATCATATTGAGATGTATATAAATATGTGATATAAATTATATATATCACTACTACAACCATTGCTAAGTGTACATGTTTGTGTGTGTGTGTTGTGCGTGCGTGCGTGAGTCCGTGCGTGAGTCCGTGCATGTGGCAGGTTAGGCATGAGTGTTAAATATCATATATTGAGCTGTATGTATATGTGTGTGAGTGCATGAGTTCGATGTGTGCGTATGGCAGCTGATGATGCATGGCAAAAAAAGACGTGTGGCACTCGGGGACTGCCGCGGTAAAGCTATTGCATGCTGTGCCTTCAAGCCACACCTCCGTGCCCGTCGGAGTGGGGAGCGTGAGGTTTTTCACGTGATAACGTTTTTAAAATCGTTTTAGTCGGGTGACATGTTCAGAAACTTGTGTCACACCAAAACCTCACGAGCGCGATCGCAGGTATAACGAGAGAGAGACGGACCGATCTCCCGTCTCATCTCGAGCGTTGCCACCAATAAGACGTTATCACGTAAACATCTCGATCGTAAACCTACTTTACAAACAATCAATTTTTTTCGTTACGGAATTTCTGGATTCGGTCCCCGCGCTTAAGGCCCGCGATAGAAGCTATGCTATAAAAAGTGTGTGTTTGTGTGTAACGAATGCGTGCGCAGGTGGTGACGCGCGACCAGCAGATCGAGTCGATGGGGCTGGTGTGTGTGTGTGTAACGAATGGTTGTGCGCAGGTGGTGACGCGCGACCAGCAGATCGAGTCGATGGGGCTGGTGTGTGTGTGTGTAACGAATGGTTGTGCGCAGGTGGTGACGCGCGACCAGCAGATCGAGTCGATGGGGCTGGTGGCGCGGCGGCTGGAGGAGAAGGAGCGGCTGCTGCAGGCCACGCTGTCGGCCGTGGAGAAGGAGCTGCTGCTGCGCCAGCAGGCCATGGAGATGCACAAGCGGAAGGCCATCGAGTCGGCGCAGTCGGCGGCTGATCTCAAGCTGCATCTCGGTATGGCTGTATGATTATAACTGTGATTAGTTTAGATAGATATTCGGTGGAAATGACCTAATTTTATGAAGTTACTGTAAATATGTGAAATAGGCTTTCAGAGATATAATCAGCAAGTAGTGAAACTGTTCATAACTATACTCTGTCCATTATATTATTTGCTTGTTGACAGCTTCACGCCTATGTAGGATTGTATTGTCTATGTTAAAATGTCATACAAATAATTATTGTACTTCATGGACAGGCCCCGCCCACTTAGTGATGTCTACACAGAACTATTCAATGATGGGTCGATAGATTATAATAATCTATAGAAATACTCTGTAAAATATATCCGACGCAGAACTATTATGTTATGTAATCAACTATTATGTTTCAACGCAGAACTATTATGTTTCAACATTAACTTTTTAAATAAGCAACACGTTTCTTTCTCCAAACTTGAGAGTTTTTTGCATACGATGAATCTCACTCAACTTATATCTGAACCAACACACTTCACGGATAAAAGCGAGACGTTGCTGGATTTGATATGCACGAACATTGCAGCATCGCACGTTGTCGTTGAGCATGTCAGCGCCCTGAGCAGTCATGCATTTGTTTCTTGTACATTAAATATACCCAAGGACAAATATATCCCTAGATGGATAACGTACAGGTCTCTGAAAGATATTGACATGGAGAGTTTTGAAGCGACCCTAGAAGAAGTAAGGTGGCATACAATTATGGAAATGAATAATGTCGATGAGATGGTAAAGATTCTTACAACATACATCCAAATAATTTTTGATCATCACGCTCCTCGAAAAGTGAAATATGTAAAACGCAAGCTTTATCCATGGATTACTGATACCATTAAATTGATGATGAAAACTCGAGACGAAGCGCAAGTTACAGCCAGAAGAAGTAAAGAAGGTAAACATAAGGCATATTACAAAGAACTAAAAAGTATCGTCAGCCAGGCTCTGCATAGAGAAAAGCAATCATACTTTGACAATTATGTTAATAGTAATATCAATAACCCGCCTAAATTGTGGAAGCACATTAAGGAACAAGTCGTAATTAAAGCTAAACAGGACAATAAGTTACCATCGCATTTCAATGATCCCGATAAATTAAATTGTGACTTTCTTAATGTTCCTGGCAACAACAAATCTGACCTATCGACGTTGACTTATTACGAATTTCACCGGTACTGTAACGCCACCTTCTCATTTAAATCTGTTAATGAGAACACTGTACTTAAAGCCTTACAAACCTTGAAGTCTCAAGCAGTTGGAGTCGATGACATGTCCCTGGATATGTTAAAACTTACTTCCTCCAAAATCCTGCCAGTCATCACGCATATCATAAACACGTCCTTCCGTACGCATCAGTTTCCTGAACTTTGGCAAAGTGCACTGGTACATCCTATACCTAAAAATGACAATCCATTGACCTCAAAAGATCTGAGGCCGATCAGTGTGCTTCCGTGTCTCTCGAAAGTGATAGAGAGGATAGTACACAATCAGTTAATCCAGTTCTTAGAGCAAAATGGAGTATTATCCGATTTGCAGTCAGGGTTCAGGAAAGGACGTGGTGTTGCCTCTGCACTGACTGAAGTTGTAGATAACATCCTGAAGGCGCAAGACACGGGCATGAGTACTGCTGTTGTGTTCCTTGACTACACTAGAGCTTTTGACACCATCAATATTCCGCTTCTTCTATCCAAGATGTCGTACTATGGGTTTAGTAAGGAAACAATTAGCTGGTTCGGTAGTTATCTCAACAAACGTACTCAAACTGTAGTCATCCGCAAGGAAGATGGTTCAATTGCATATTCCAGGCAAAGTAGCGTGACCAGAGGAGTTCCGCAAGGCTCCATCCTGGGTCCCCTACTTTTCATTCTGTATAGTACGGATATAACGCGCGAAATAAGATATTGCCGGTACCATTCATACGCAGACGATATACAATTATATATATCTTTTCATCCATCTCGAACTGTTGAAGCTATTGCCGAATTAAACTCAGACCTTCAGCGTATTTCAAAATGGTCGGAGAAAAACTCTCTGGTTATTAATCCTGCGAAGACCAAATTTATGTTATTAGGAACACCGATTTTGGTTGAAAAAGTGGCGAGATATAATCCGCTTATCAGTGTAGAGGGGCAGTTGATTGAACGCGTTAGGGAAGCTCGCAATCTTGGGATCGTGTTCGATGAAAATTTGAGGTTCGAGAAACACATTCATACCACCATTTCAAACTGTTTCTATAGATTAAAGCTGTTGTATCGTATAAAACCCTACATTACCGCACCCTTACGTTCAAGGCTGTGCGAGGCACTTATACTCTCGAAATTCAATTTCGCGGACACCATGTACGGTACAAGATTGCTTAAAAAAACTAAGACTGCAATACAGCGCGTTCAGAACGCCTGCGCTCGTTTCTGTTGGGACATACCTTCGAGAGATCACGTTACGCCATATCTGATCAAAGCAAAAACGCTCAACATGGAACGACGCAGACGCCTTCACTTCGCTGTCATGCTTTTTGAAGTGGTAACATCCCAGATGCCTAAATACCTTTACTGTAAGCTTAGGTGGATGAGTGACAGAAAAGGCTCGTACTTAACAAGAGGGTCCACGTACAAGCTACTTATGCCAAAGTTCCATACAACTGCTTTTAGAGGTAGTTTTGTATACAACGCAACGAAGTGCTGGAACAATCTTCCGCCGCCGATACGTGAATCAGTGTCAAAAAATTCTTTCAAATATAAATATAAAGCACACTTGATAAACGAATTCGTCAAGCAAGCCTAGTTGCGTTGTATATCGGGCTAATATACATTTATTTATTTAATGTTTTTTTATAAGTATTTTCAAGTATATATATATATATATATATATATATATATATATATATATATATATATCTTTACTTTTATTTATTATTATTATAATGTTTTTATTTTTATATGTTCTATTATAGTACATATATATATGAATATTCTGTAGAGGATTTTGTTTCTATTTAATACTTATTATTTTTTCTGTATATTTTTAGCAACAGTCACGGTTAGAGGACACTTTGGGCTTCTGCCCTGTTTGTGTTGTGGGGGGCACTGAAAACCAGCGTTATGCCGACCATGTCGACATGACATATGCTGAGGGCCTCACCATTTAGGTCGCCACACTAATTTCTTATCGTGTTTTAGTTTAATTATTTTTGTTCATTAGTCTTTATTTTTTTACGTGTTATTTCTTTTTTTAAATTTTGTTATATTTATGTTCTATGTGGTGTACCTAATAAAAATGATTTTCTTTCTTTCTTTCTTTCTTTCTAATCTACACTAATATTATAAAGAGGAAAACTTTGTTTGTTTGTTTGTTTGTTTGATTGTAATGAATAGGCTCATAAACTACTGGACCGATTTTAAAAATTCTTTCACCATTCGAAAGCTACATTATCCACGAATAACATAGGCTAGGTTTTATCCCGGAAATCCCATGGGAACGGGAACTATGCGGGTTTTTCTTTGAAAACGCGGGCGAAGCCGCAGGCGGAAAGCTAGTTTAAACATAAAGACAACCAAATTGTAAGATAGAAACCAATAAATAATAAAATATTAGTTTAGTTTAGTTTTAACATAAAATGCATAGATATGTGGTCTTATTATTACATATCTTATTAATGCATTTACGTTGTAATTATTATTTACGTACCTGATTCGATTTATGATAATATTTTGAATTTATATGTAATTGGAATGGTATCACAATCGATAATTTTTTGGACATCACTTCTGGTATCACCCGTCGAGCTGTCAAAAGGCAATTCTTATAGTGGACAGACTATAACATTATTTTACTGCATTCACTTATACCGAAGCACACTCTAGTTTATGTCGAAATCGAACTGCCCAGCCTGAACACCGATGTGTTCCGATGAGCCGTTTTAATGGTGTTTTTAATTCATTCGCAGCCCTGTTACAATAATAAGAAACACTATTTAACGCCACAAACAAAAAATAATTATAGTACATTAAAAGAAGACATTTTTAATATATAATTCGTTGGAAACTGTTTTGTTAATAAGGAGATTTTTATGTTGAGTTTTCAAGTTAAAAAAAAAATTGCATTACAAATATTTTTTTTTTTGGGATATCGATTCAGACGCACATCATTTTATCTAATAGGAGATCGATTTTTTATTGTAACATATTCAAATACATAATCAATTCAAGGAAATAATATTTTTAAATATATATATATTTTTATTTTCTATTTTAGAAAAATACCATGCACAAATGAAAGAAGCACAGCAAGTGGTGGCCGAGAAGACGAGTGCATTAGAAGCGGAAGCTTATAAAACAAAAAGACTACACGTAAGTACATTATGTATTTAATCTAATTTCCGTGTCTTCGCCTCGCTGCGGCCGTGTAAATTTTTGAAGTGAAAACTTCTGTAGCGGCGTTGGGTATAAAATCTTAAACTCGCGTCAAAACACGTGGCCTGATCGAAAAAGCGTAAGACGGATTTTTTTTTAGCCCTTATATTCCATGCGTAAGACGGATACCACTCCAAAATATTAAACATGCTGAACGTTAATAATCAAGTTTTCACTTCTGCCGGCACTCCCGGAGTGCAACCCGTCTTTTTTTTTCTTTTAAAAAATTCTCATTTAAATGCTATCAAACTATATGAAATATCTGTCCAACTATCAGGAGGAGCTAGCGATCCTGCGTCGCAAGGCGGAGCGCATGAAGAAGATGGAGCAGGCCGGCAGCAGCATGGACGAGGTGCTGCTGGAGGAGATCCGCGAGTACAAGGAGACCCTCACCTGCCCCTCCTGCAAGGTACCATCACATATTGTTACTAAATTCTATGTACGCTTTGGTATTATTACTGTTAGTACAAAGAATGATTCTGTATCAATAAATAAATAAATAAATAACCAGAGGTGGCTCGTCCTCAGGAGCGCTGGTGCAGTGAACTCCCATAAATAATTATAATAAAGTTATAACTTGGATCTGTAGCAATCATTACCAAACAAAATGTTTTCACTACAGGTTCCGTATTAATACCTCTCATTTGCAGACAGTTTATTGACCAGCCATGGTTATTGCAATCATAATTTGAATTTGCCAGTCAGTTCAATTCACGTCGTAAACTGTCTGGAAATAATAGGTCATAAGCGGCCCCAGAGCTTATATGCAAGTTTCCGACATTAACCATTGGGGCCGTAAGACCGTCGAGGAGGAATTCCTCCTTCCTTTCTCCACAGATCTACTTCTAATAAGAAAAGCATATACTAGATGTGCTAATGTTTGCGGATCTACCTCACCGGTCCGGTTAACCGAGGTTTTGGCCCCATCTCACTACGAATTTCCGGTCAGTACACATATAGTGACCTAAAATTTGAAGTGAGTTGGGGACGAACCCATACAACAGCATGGATCCGGACAAGACAAGAACCCACGCGACGTTATTGTGTTTTTCTTCTGACCTACTGCACTGGGCCGAACAACCTCGCTTATAATTTTTTATCAGGAAATTCGTATATTATTTTATAGAACTAATATTATATAGCTGAAGAGTTTAATTGTTTGTTTGATTTGAGAAATTATTTTGATTTTAGATAGCCCATTTATCGAGGAACACTATAGGCTATGTATCATCACGCTGCGCAACACGCGGGGCAAACATTGAGATAATATTACTACGTATGGAGGAGACACCACGAACAAAATCTGTGCGCCATTTTTTTGCTCTAACTAAGTTTTAAAAATTATTATCTAGTTAGGTACTTACCGATGAAAGTTATTCCTTTGCACTTTTCCGTATTATTTGTATTATTTGTGCAATATCGTAACACACACGAAGGCATATTTGATGCGTTTCACTTTAAAACAAATAAAAAATGAGCGTGCAGTTACGCCATATGGCGTATGTTGAGCGGAACATAAGTGATGTAGGCGGTGTCGTCTCCATATGTATATCTCAATGGGGGCAAAGCTAGTCCTTGATAAAGATTTTACTAAACCACACAAATTCCCATTTTAAATGCATTTACAATATGATTTTTGACTGACCGGTTGGCTTGGTTGGTAGTGACCCTGCCTTCCAAGCCAGAGGTCGTGGGTTCGATTCCCACCCGGGGCAAATATTTGTGTGATGAACAAATGTTTGCTCTGTGTCTGGGTGTTAATTTTGTCTATAAGTACTTATTTAAAATTATAAATGTTGTTATGTTTATCAGCCATCTGGTTTCCATAACACAAGCGAAAGCTTAGTATGGGATCAGATCGTGCCGTGTGTGAAAATTGTCCTGAAATATTTATACCCATTGAGCCCCGAACGGCCCGATCGGTCCACGACTCAATAGATTTTCTATTGTGTCTGTGATTCCGGGGGCTGAGTTATTAATATTTAATATCACACAATTTGCAGGTGAAACGCAAAGACGCAGTACTAACAAAGTGTTTCCACGTGTTCTGCTGGGACTGTCTGCGCACGCGCTATGAGACGAGACAACGGAAGTGTCCTAAATGTAACGCGGCTTTCGGAGCTAATGACTATCATAGACTTTACTTATCCACTTAAATATCAATAAAATATATTGAGGGAACTAATGATAAAAAGGTTACATATTGTAACTCAAATGTTCACGTTTGTAACTCTGGTTGCAATTCGGACTCGATTTTGAGGTTAGAAAAATATACACGTTGTTAAACTGTCGAATCAATTTCTTTAAGTTTATAATATGATGATTAGGTGTATAGATTTTGTTGTTACTAATCTGACGAGGTTAGGTGATTATTAAAAATCTCTAAATATACTAGTTAGTCTCCATGACTTTACCTATAAAATATTTGATATAACTTATACCTTTTTTTCACTATACAGAATGTACGTTTTTGTTTTCACAAGAACAAAATAGCCTCATCATGGCCTTACGTTACAAAAATCCTAAAATAATTTAAAAATAATGGAGATAATTCTAGTAATTTCATAAAAAAATAACTAAACACCTACTAGACTGATATTCACTAATTGGTGTTGGTAATTTAATGGAAATATAAATTTTACTAAAACAACATTATATTTAAATAATTTAAAGGATCCGTGACTAAATAACATCGCGACAGTAGTATATCCATACTTAATATTATAAATGCGAAAGTAACTCTGTCTGTCTGTCTGTTACTCAATCACGCCTACTACTGAACCAATTTGCATGAAATTTGGTATAGAGATATTTTGATACCCGAGAAAGGACATAGGATAGGTTTTATCCCGGAAATCCTACGGGAACGGGTTTTTCTTTGAAAACGCGGGCGAAGCCGCGGGCAGAATGCTAGTAATAAATATTTCTTTAATAAATTTTTTCTATTGTTATTTGTGAAAGTCGTAACGATTTTGGATAAATTTCAAAATGGCGGCAGATCTTTCTGGAAAATGCCAGTTAGAATACAAAAACCGCGTCTTAGATAATAACAGAACATTAACTCTGTACGAAACAGGTATTGTATTAATATACCTTTATTAAAACTAATTTTTTTAATTTATTATTAATAAGAGCGTTATTAATCATACCACCGGAATAATATTTGTTGCACACGGTTATAATAATTTTATCGAATTTGATTTTTTTAATCTAGAACTTAAATATGAAGAATAATCGGGAGCGAGGTCTGTCCATTATTTAAATGACAGTTTAAAATATTCCTAAAACTTTAAACCTGATGTAAATAATGATTTTGTATTATTTTTTAGATTTGTAAATATTTTGCACTAAAGTCACAATTTTTAAAGATTTACCGTTGTAAATAAAAGTTAACTTCCAAAAAATGTTCATCTTGTGATAAACCAATCTGTTAATACCATGTTTTTCAGTATGTATTGAAAAACGATTGATTTCGGTTTCCCGAATAGTTTATATAATCTATATTCTTGTTTTAATTATCTAGCTAAATATTTACTTTCATAAGGCCAGGAATTAATAAGCGTTAACTATTAAAAATAACACTAAAATATACTATTAAGCTACACACACATTACATAAAGAAAATCTTGATTTTAAAATTACACACTTGAATCTTTGTTTTGTATTTTCTTGTTCTCGTCTTGAGTATTATGCCTCTTTAGGCCAGTGGAAATTAACATTAAATTCGCAAAGCACGATGTAGATTTGAATTTTTGGTATGTTGTTTGGATCAGTTAGGGTGATGTAAATCCCAATTTGCAACTTCGAAAAAGTTGTGCTCGCTGCGCACCACGTGATAAACTGCGAAAATTTTGGACTTTTTTCACTTTTTGCTCTAAAAGTCATAAACTATGCGTTTCCGACAAGTATGATTCAGTACATAAATTAAGGTTATTAAATTTTCAACAATTTAAGCCTAACCGCAGCTCTCTAAACCTTATAACGACTAAACTGTGGCCATTCGAAGATGGTTCATTTTTCCCGAAATATTGAAATTTTTAGTTTTGCTCCCGTTTGAAGCAAAATATTGGCAAAAACCGCTCGTTCTATGAGAAGTTCGTATAATAAAGTTGTAGTGCATTTAATTTTCTTTCATAAGAGCATAAAACAAAGTCTGTGAGACAAATATTTCACACACAATATCTGAAAAACAAAAAGAAGGTAGAAATAGATTTTTAAAGAATTGAAACTGAGAGCATATAAAATCATAAAAAGAATAATACTTTTTCATTTGCAGGATAGGTAATTAACAAAATTACAAAATTTGGGAAAGTAGGAAAAAAGATTATACGCAAATAATAAACTGCGAAAATTTTGGACTTTTTTCACTTTTTGCTCTAAAAGTCATAAACTATGCGTTTCCGACAAGTATCATTCAGTACATAAATTAAGGTTATTAAATTTGCAACAATTTAAGTCTAATTAAAGCTCTCTAAATCTTATAGCGACTAAACTGTGGCCATTCGAAGATGGTTCATTTTTCCCGAAATATTGAAATTTTTAGTTTTGTTCCCGTTTGAAGCAAAATATTGGCAAAAACCGCTCGTTCTATGAGAAGGTCGTATAATAAAGTTGTAGTGCATTTAATTTTCTTTCATTAGAGCATAGAACAAAGTCTGTGAGACAAATAGTTCACTCACAATATCTGAAAAACAAAAAGAAGGTAGAAATAGATTTTTAAAGAATTGAAACTGAGGGCATATAAAATCATAAAAAGGATAATACTTTTTCATTTGCAGTATAGGTAATTAACAAAATTACAAAGCTAATTAAATTTGCAACAATTTAAGCCAAACCGCAGCTCTCTAAACCTTATAACAACTAAGCTGTGGCCTTTCAAAGATAGTCAGTTTTTCCCGAAAATTTCAAATTTTTAGTTTTGCTCCTGTTTGAAGCAAAATATTGGCAAAAACCGCTCGTTCTATGAGAAAGTCGTATAATAAAGTTGTAGTGCATTTAATTTTCTTTCATTAGAGCATAGAACAAAGTCTGTGAGACAAATAGTTCACTCACAATATCTGAAAAACAAAAAGAAGGTAGAAATAGATTTTTAAAGAATTGAAACTGAGGGCATATAAAATCATAAAAAGGATAATACTTTTTCATATGCAGGATAGGTAATTAACAAAATTAAATTTTCTACAACTTTATTTTATGACCTTCTCATAGAACGAGCGGTTTTGCCAATATTTTGGTTCAAACGGGAGCAAAACTAAAAATTTGAAAATTTCGGGAAAAACTGACTATCTTTGAAAGGCCACAGCTTAGTTGTTATAAGGTTTAGAGAGCTGCGGTTAGGCTTAAATTGTTGCAAATTTAATTATCTTTGTAATTTTGTTAATTACCTATCCTGCAAATGAAAAAGTATTATCCTTTTTATGATTTTATATGCCCTCAGTTTCAATTTTTTAAAAATCTATTTCTACCTTCTTTTTGTTTTTCAGATATTGTGAGTGAACTATTTGTCTCACAGACTTTGTTCTATGCTCTAATGAAAGAAAATTAAATGCACTACAACTTTATTATACGACTTTCTCATAGAACGAGCGGTTTTTGCCAATATTTTGGTTCAAACGGGAGCAAAACTAAAAATTTCAATATTTCCGGAAAAATGAACCATCTTCGAATGGCCACAGTTTAGTCGTTATAAGGTTTAGAGAGCTGCGGTTAGGCTTAAATTGTTGCAAATTTAATAACCTTAATTTATGTACTGAATCATACTTGTCGGAAACGCATAGTTTATGACTTTTAGAGCAAAAAGTGAAAAAAGTCCAAAATTTTCGCAGTTTATCACGTGGTGCGCAGCGAGCACAACTTTTTCGAAGTTGCAAATTGGGATTTACATCACCCTAACTGATCCAAACAACATACCAAAAATTCAAATCTACATCGTGCTTTGCGAATTTAGGGTTTTTTAGTGTCGATTTCTACTGGCCTATCTTTGAATAAAATGCGATATAAAAGTCACTTCAAATTTTATTCCTAAATGCATAGTAAGCTAAAAGTTTGCATTGATGTAGCGAAAAACGGAGAAAACGAATGATCTCATATAAGCTTGTTTCTATACCAAGCTAAAGTATGCGAAATTCGCTAAACGACACAACATTGATCGGATTATATATAAATTTGACAAGGGTCGTTAAACAACACTTCTTTTTTTAACCGTGAAGTTGCAAAAGCATTGCTTAAAGTTTGCAATTTTATTTGAAAACTACGAATTTGTTAAAAGTTAAAAGCGCGCATACAACAAAATGGTACTTCAATACCATGATTTGATAACCTGTTATATTTAGACAATTTTCTATGTTATATATGAGTATTAATACCTATTTAAAACCCATGTAAAGTATAGAAAAGCTTATTAATTATATAAAAAAAAATATTCATTGATTTGTTAAAGTTTTTCAAACGTCATTTAGCGATCATAGTTGATAAGACTTTACTAGTATTCAACGGAACGTGGTAAATTGTTCATTCCTTAATTTATAGTGAATTTTCCATGTATTTAAATATAAATTAAAGCGAACATAATGTAAGAATTTATAATGCATTTTGCGACTCTTTATCGCCTACGTTTGTATTGTTGTATATTGAGGATAACATGAAATCGAACAAGTTTAGTATTTAGATTTAGTCTTTGTTAGTCGTAAGTGATAAGGTGAGATTAACTGCTGTACTATGGACTTGGTTTGTCCTGTTACTATGAAAATGTTAAATCATTTGTAACAATTATACTTTTTTATTTTTTATTAAGTTGGTATTGTTCACTACATTGGCCAAAATTAATAAATGATTCAGCTTATCGTATATTTTGTGAAAATTAACATCGTCTCAGCCAGATACTAAATATATTCAAATATTAATTAATTGAAATCAACCTCATAGTACACCAGTTACATTGTAGATAGACAAATAGCTTGCAGCCCTCTGACTGATGTATTTATACACTTTAGGTTTTAAATTCTATGTCCATTAAAACTAAGGTAACATACACATTTTCAATGCTATTAGAAGTCGCTACGATAAAAATTGATGAAATGTTAACCCTATTTATTTATTGACTAGCTAACAAATGGACTTTAAATATTTAAATTATATTCATACATAAATGCTAAAGGAAGAGTACCACTGTTCTTAGATATCGTACTTCAATCGAAAAGTCGGGGATTCGCTATCAGACGACTGTGCAATAAATTGATTTTTTTTTAATTTATCTTCATCAGTTATCAACATCGTTATTTTTCGAAATGGTGACGAAAAACATCGTCTGGAAACTAATCCTCCGGCAGTCCAAGAAAGTTTAATCGATCTGATCGATGTATTTCTTAAAATGATCACGAATAACGTGTTCATTATAAGAAACACAATTCTAATTCAACAACAATTCTTTATGCATGCATTGAACTATATGTACTATGTTTTTGTGCACTTCTAATATATTATGTACTTATAATGTCAAAAGAAGTAAAACTAATGCGTATGTTTTGTAATAATTTTACTTGTTTTAAATTACCCAAAGTCCCTTTGTTAGTAAGTCATAATTTACTGTTTTATCAGTATTGTAGTCTACTCTTTCAACATTGTTAATAAAACATTAAACGCTATTAACAAGCTATTTATGTAGATATATTATGTAATATGTTACATAGATCAATCATTATGTATTAAGCTTCACAACGTATTTGTAAATATTTGTAACATGTCAAACATTCAGATCGATATTCGAAAGGGATTCTGATAAACTGTGACTGGTTCATTAAATATGCATAAGGCTGCGAAAATTAAATAATATAACCATCTATCTATGTAATGTTTATTAAATGGAGTATCAAATAAATGTTCTCAAAAAGAGCTGTTGTTTTACTTAACCCTATCATAAGCGATGATTTTCCTTAGTTATTATCAGAATGAACGAATTTTTAATTAATGATCATGCTAATTGGTACCCTATCCCTAATTTACAATAATTTTGAATTTCTGAACAATAAACTTACTTTCCTAACTAAACTGTACTACATACTACTGTATAAAATTTACACATGTCCATGAATACATTTTTGCTCTAGGAAGCCGCAAAACAGGCATTTCAATTTTGTATCTGTTCCTACTTCCTTGTCGGTTGAGGCTTACCGTCCCGCAATGTTCTGCTTTGTAAGAATTATTAAAATAGTCCAGTACCTATGTCCTGCAATTTGCGCGAAACGTGAAAACGCGAATTAAACACCTCTGATGCGCGAATTAAACACGGGTAAAACCTGATTGGACATTAAGCAATACGTTTGGAGAGCCAGGACAACCCCTCCTAGGATTGATAGCGCCTAAAAATCTGCTCAATGAAACCCTAAACTTTTTAATAGTCCGTAGTCCTTGATCCAACGTCCATAATGTTGGCTAACTTGTACATATAGTTGATGTACATGTAAATTATAATAAATTATGATGCCTTTACTGCCTTTTACCAATAAATACAAGCAGGAATAAGATGATTAGAGTTATTGTACGAAAAAAGTAAACGAAGTAGGTACTGATGGTATTGTAAATATATCTACCACTAAAGTAGTAAACTCTCGGCTGGCGCAGATATTGCGAAGCGCATGCCCGCGAATACCACAGGCGAATACGCGATATGGGGAAGCGCAGCGCAACGCATTTTTCATTGTCAAACTATTATCGACATTGTTCTCATTAAAGTTAAATTCATAAAAGCGCAGCGCTGAGCGCGACACACTCATCGTGATTCGTTTTACAATTTTTCGAGAGATATAGTACGTGTACATTCACGAATAAAATGCTGGATTGGGACATGTTATTGATTACATTACTTGTAAAAGTATAACAGGAAATAAATAAGAGTAGAGAAAAGAATAAACAGAACATTTTGGGTTGACGAAATTTCAGTGCCGCGCGAGCGTGTCGGTGGCGCGGGCGCGGCCAGCGGCCGAAAGCGGGTGCGCGCGGAGTAGTGCGTCTCGCGAGCCGTTCACATTTGCCGCTTAGATGCTTCTAGGGAATAAATTGTTATTTGATTTTGAATATTATTGCAATGACGACAATGAAAAATGCGCTTCGCTGCGCCTTGTCATATGAAGGCCGGCGCAGATATAGGCCCTCATTCGTAACAAAACTCTCATAATATACAGGATAACTACTTCTAGTACTACTTTCGCATTGAGTGACTTTTTGGTTGAGTGTCCTTTTCATACAAATAAGTTTTATCATCTTATTCGAGCCTGCATTTAGTGGTTGGAATACTATTATTTTCTACGCTTGGTAAGAAACGGATGCTATCACACTACTATAGACATGTTTCATTTAATAGCCTAATATCTATTGGAAGCAGATTTTCATTACTTTTACATGATAGTTCGAAAAGAAGGGACTAAGGTGAGGAGAAATATCTTATCCACTCTCCGCTTTTTGCCTGTGAAATGACGGATCGTGTGTTATAAATAAAAAGCAAATTTATAAAGAAATCTTTATTTACAATACTATTTACAGATACGTATATTGTTATATTGTATATTCATTACGTAATGAAAGTAAATTTTGCATTAGTTACAATCAAAAGTAGCACCCGATGCAAGCATGAATGGACTGTATGTATTGACGAATATTAGGAAATGCGTAAATAAATAAGATGTTTGAAACATCACAAAAATTGTACATTATGTAATCAACCATACACAATTCCTTATCAGTCTTACATACATAACAATAATTGAAATGTTAGAAAATCTTCATTGATACATAAGTTTAAATAACAATACAATAATTTTGTCTGCTTTGATTAAAAAAAAGATAACAAAATAAATTTCTCTGTTTTGTATTTATCGAAAGTTTTGACTAGACAATATTGTAAGCTATTTAAAATTATTCTTTGCATCATGGTGTTCTTTTTTGCGATTTTTGAGTTTATATTTTATCATACAATAATAATACTATAATGAATATAAGTAATGGCACACTAAACATTTTGTGATAAATATATAAACAATCAGTATTTTTACATGATCAGCATGGCAACACAATTGCAATTTTATGTGCCTCAAAATAAGCGTATAAAAAAATGGTAATTCTTTCAAAATCCCGTTTTTTTTTCTTCAAAAAACACAGTGCGTCATTTCAATAATAAATGCGTTAGGAATGAAAAATGTTAACCTCAAATTAAAGACTTATAAAAAGCAACCTGTGCTTTAACAAACATGATTTTATTTTCATAAATACTTTTTCAAAAGTGGATTTTAAAGACCTGTCTTCCACATCTACAAATTGACTTGTACATACAAACACAATTGCAATATTACATACTTGTTATCGAAGCGTTAAAAATTATGAGTTATTCCACTCATATTTACGCAATCTTCAAAATTTATCTCTAGCTAAAAAGGTCCACCTATGTTAATGTTATGTCGGATGAATGATTTAAAGCATTTCAGAGTTTAGTAAATCCTACACGTTCAACAATTCCTTTACTTTCAACATCTAATTCATTTTACCTATTCATATTATTTTTGTTCCTAATCTAATTAGTTCTAGAACATTTGTGATTCCTTCTTTCCTTATCTATTCTTAAGGTCTTTAACAACATTATCACATCACGAACACCAATTTAATATCTATTCATTTGTAACTAGCAATGATTTTTAAGTTATATGGACGATCGAAAAGCGGTGTTGCCAGTTTCTTAAGTCTAATTAATGGCCTAACATCAGTCTAAATAAAGGACACAGTATCGGCAAATCAAATAACACTCTAAAGGCTACGTAAATAAGGTAGAATTTATTTTGTCGTCTACTGGCAAGCTCGTGTTTGTGCGGGACGGATGATCTGCGATTATATGATTTTTTTTAGCAAATTATTACATGAATGTGCTTTTTATTTGTTTTTATATCAAGCGTTATTAGTTAACACACGTCTTATAATAAGATTGGCTTAGTTTCTTAGATTTTATGTAAGTATATCATTTAATTAATGTCATTTTTAATTAGTGTAATTTATTATTATTATTTATTATTCTACAGTACAACAGTGAAAAGCTCGATATTTTTCGTAATTTAATAATTATTACATTTCTTATAACACAAACAGAAAATAGTCCATTTTGTAATTTCTTGTATATTTCAATAGAAATGTTGACGAATTTATTTGTTACGTATTATTAATATTACAATGTGTACTTAATAGGAGATAACATCTATATTATGAACTTATATAATGTGGGTTCATCGATTTGTCATATTTCAATTGATTAATGAGATGTTAGTACATAATTAAACTTTATTTGCGACGCTATTTCATACTAATTTCATTATTAACAAAAATAGAATGAACAATACACAGTAGCTTTATATGATTTGAAAAAAAAGCAGTTATTAACATATACCCTTTATAAATTATTGATTGTAGAGAAATACAATACAAAGAAATGCGATAACTGGGCAAAATATACTTTAAAATGCTAATTCGAGATCAATGTCGGGGGATATTTTTAATCATAATATAATTTGTAAGGCGTTAGTAGGAAAATTAAATGACACTGCTCAATCATTCCATCTGTAGATAATAATTTCGAAATTTGATTCATACAATCCCAATTTATATAATTCAAATAATCCCTGTATATTTTCGAAAACTTACATTTTTGGGATTATATTCAATTTTTATGTATGTTTCTCATAACGTTTGCATTGCAATTAGTTTTTATTATACATACTGTATAATTTTGTTACTATCTAGAACACATTATTAATATTTTATTTCATTATTTTAAAGTTAACTAAAGAATTTGAATATTCCGTGTAGACGCGACACGACATTTTATCGCGCCAGTATAATTTTAAAGCCTGTGTAGACGCGGCACAATCGAAATATTTTACAATCTATCTATACTCTATAGTTTATGGTTTCACCGATTTCAAAACATTCTATACTCTATAGCTATACTATTATCTATGATTCACGTGCACGCAGCGGGCGCGGGGTGCGGCGCGATCGGCGACGTTGCTGCGTGTGCGTGTGTGTGTGTATGGCTGTGTGTATGTGTGTGTGGGGTGATGGGTGAGGTGGCGGTGTGTGCGTGCGTCTGCGTGTGCATGTGTATATGCGTGTGTGTGTGTGGTCGCGGCGGCGAGGCGAGCGCGAAGGCGAGGCGTTCTAAGCGGAGCTGTAATGGTGCGAGGCGAGGCCATGTTGAGATTGTCGAGAGTGTAGATATGGCAGTTTCTACCGCTTCGTACCGGGCGCGCCGTTCGCGCTCGTCGCAGGTTGATAGCTCCTGGAAAAAAAATTGGTTGTTTGTAAAGTAGGTTTACGATCGAGATGTTTACGTGATAACGTCTTATTGGTGGCAGCGCTCGAGATGAGACGGGAGATCGGACCGTCTCTCTCTCGTTATACCTGCGATCGCGCTCGTGAGGTTTTGGTGTGACACAAGTTTCTGAACATGTCACCCGGCTAAAACGATTTTAAAAACGTTATCACGTCAAAATGGTTCAGTTTGCGGTTATTATTATATTGATAATTATAGTAATGGTGATATTTTGTACACAATGAATAAACTATTCAACGAAACACAATATGTTGTTTTATTTTTTAACTATAGGTAGCTAATAGACAATATTATAGATGTTATGTCAATCAAAAACCGCTTAAGATTAATCTGATTAAAAAATAGATAGAAACAAGAATTATAACAACGGATTTTCTGACATCAGTACCGTGTTATCCATAAACGTAAGTAAAATTACTTATTTTAATAAAACACAACGATCTTTCAAACTTAAAATATTATATAAATTACCTGCTCAATTAATTCAACGTCGTCGTCTTCACTTGGCTGGATTAGCTGATTTCTGAGAGTCTGTGAATTCAAATTAGACTTTAATATAATCAATAATTTTACTGCTAAATAAAAGCACTATAAAACTAAAAATAAAAAGTGATAATACTACATTAAACTAAATTCATTGCGATTGATATGCAGCACCGTTAAATTGTCTGTTTGAAATATTTTTATTGTGTATAGAATAAAAATGGTTAAGCTGTGCAAAGCCAAAACAGCAAGTTAACTTTGCGACCACCATTTTTTATATTTTGGTACTTTAGTATGTATGGAAAAATCCGCATCATATACGTATAACTTACATTTTAGTAAGTAAACCGATTATGATAAAATCTTATATTTCTTAAATAGAAGATTAAAACTGTCGTTAATCCCAACAACTTAAATTCAAATACCGTTATTTTATTTACATTATAAACGGTCCCACAATACATTTATATTTTCGTGTGCGTCTCACTCGCACTTGGGCGAACGGTTGCATGCTATCTCGCTCATTCCTATTATATTTTAGTAATATTTAGATGCTTTTATTTATTAAAAACGCATAATAATATATTAACAGTCAGTGGTTATGTACACGGGTGCCAGGAGGTCGCGAGTCAACGCGTTGGAAGCTGTGAATTTGTATGCTCTCTCAGTTATAATATGTTAAAATATTATAACTATAAGATATAATATAATAAAATGTAAAATAATGTGTTGAAATGAACATAGATGATAGATACTGAACTCTCTTTACTAAAATCGGATAATAATAAATGGGTACGATAAATAGTCGTGTCATAAATTAATTGGGTAACAAAGCATTAATATATGTAATTATATAGTAATAAGGCATATTTCATAACCTAAATATAAGAAGATATAGCATTATAGTCGAGCCAATTTAATAGGCAACTATAAGTTTGAATAACTTTTGATGACAAAAAGTAGCAAACAAGGTATTTTTATTTGCATAACGCATAAGCTATAAAGCTTCATAAAACTGCTAAAATAATAAAATAAAGAAGAAAACTGCCTCCAAAAGTTATGAATACTAAACCTATATAATTTTTGGATGTATAATTATAACATCCTTATTTAATATGGTACTTCATAATATTATGTTACAAATATAGTACATTGCACTACGAGAGAGCATACACGCATATACACGTAGTGCGCGTCTATAAGCATAGTATAAAGATAAAAGTATGTTATCTTCGTACAAAGGTACATTTCGCTGTGTGTATGTACGTGGAGTGCTTGGCCACGCCCCCCGTTCATGTACGTACGTTCCTAAACGCCGGGAGTTGGCCTACTTGTATCTTTATACTATGCTATAAGCGTGTGTGTGTGACGTGTACGTGTGTACGTTACGTGTGTGACCTCTCATCTTTATTCTTGAGTCGAGATCGCCAAGCAGGCCCTGAATGTTGGAAACACCTGTTTCACATTAAATCCGTTACGGTGCTAATTTTTTATTTAATTTTTTTTATCATGAAAATAGAAGGAAAATTGCTTTCTTAAATGGGAATATTTGATAAATACAATAAGTTTCATTGTTATTATAAAGTATATAAAGGATAGGGGATATATCAAATACAATACTTATTATAAAAATTTATAAATCATGTGATGACAGTAATTGCATGTAGTAAATAAATAAATAAATATTTCGGGACAATTTTAGTACATATGGAAAGAAAACGAAATCCAAAAATAATGTTCATGAAAGGTTAAGGTAAAGAACACTCATTATTGTAAATATAAAGGATTAATAATAATAATGTTTACAAGTACTCACTTCAATATTCTGACGGTACTGCTCCATCATGTTCTTACTGGCGTCGAGTTCGGCCAGTTTCTTCACAACCACGTCCGCTACGTTTTTCTCTGTTACATCCAGCCTTTCCCTGTAAAAAAATGAGATATGAGTATATCTAATAAGTTAAATATTTATGAGGTACGTGACGCAGGTTATATATTATAACCTGTGCCATGGCCGCGTGCGTACATGGGCCGATATTAATATAAAGTATAGACTATAGTGAAGTCTCATGTCCCCTAGTGGGGTAAGGGGCAGATGCATTATACATCTGTTTCACAGATCGATTTTCTTTAGGGACAAGTAGGTGATCAGCCTTCTGTGTCCTGCCAGACCGAGACATTTTTTTTTCTTCGTCTCCACCGGGAATCGAACCCAGGACCTCTCGGTGTTACGCTCACGCGTCAACCACTGTACCAAGGAGGCGGTCATATAGATAGACTATAGAGTATAATGCATAATAATGCATTTGAGGGTAAGGTGGAAACGGTTAGTTGGTTAGTAACATATACGGAAGGTAGAGATAAACTACGATAACATGGCGCGCCGCTCCAAAATTCAAAACGTTTGAAAGTATTTGTGAAAGTATTTACAATGCACCACCAAGATTCACAACGCTTGTGTGCGTAATGAGACGGCCGTCAAATAAAAACAAATCCACGGATTTGTTGCTCGACTAGTCACGCTCTAATCGCTCATTATTATTAGTAATGGCGCTGCACTGACGTATTCTATGAAAACGACACGTGCGTTGTCTTGTTTTTTATTAGTTGACCAACAAATCTGGACGTAAAGTACTAAAACGAATACGTACAACTACATACAAACTCCTTCGTAAGGATGTCACTACACACATTGAAACAGTAATTTGGAGGGGCGCGCCATGTTATCGTAGTTTATCTCTAAGTACATAGCTGCACAGGACACAAAGGGGAGAGATGCAAGCTGTGTGCAGACATCGTATACCATACGGCTGCCCTCGAACGTCATGTCCATACTTTAACAAGCGTACATTGTTGGAGAACGCGTGTAGTAAGTGCACTCGCGCCTTGGTACGCTGTATTTTGACAGAAAGATGAAAAGACACGTTTTTGGTGTCATAGCGGATGATTACTAACTGTCAGGAATCACGTATTGCTACAGATCAATCGAATTTCGTTCGAATTCGTACTTTGCAGCTATCGATTTTAAGGCGTATCCAATATGTCTACGCTGGATACCGCATCCTGACTGCGCGAAGCATCTCGATAGCACATAGCATCACGACTGCGCGTAGCCCTG
This sequence comes from Colias philodice, assembly GCF_061535455.1. Taxonomy (NCBI): domain Eukaryota; kingdom Metazoa; phylum Arthropoda; class Insecta; order Lepidoptera; family Pieridae; genus Colias; species Colias philodice. The sequence continues at coordinate 10,298,137 of NC_143094.1, read as the reverse complement.
TCCCTGTATGTTATTCGTACGCAGCTTTACCTGAGCGTGTCAGCGAGTGCTGCTCCAGACGCGTCAGGCGGTCGAGCAGCACGTGCAGCCGCAGCAGCAGCAGCCAGCGCGCGCAGCAGCTCGGCCAGGCGCAGGTCCAGCTGCAGCACGCGGTCGAGCAGCGAGCCGCGCGCCTCCTCTGCTTCAGCCGCTTCTGCTTCGGAGCGCTGCCGCCACGCGATGGCCGCTGACAGCGTGCGGAGGGACTCGCGCTCTGAGCCCGAACCGGACTCGGGGTCTGCACACAATAACGTACATACATTAGATTACGGTTCAATAATTAAAAAGGGCATGGTATGAAAAGTATACGTGTCAGAAGTGAAACTCCTTTGGCAAGATTCAAAATTCAAAGATCGTCGCCTTACACGATTGCCATGACGTGACCTTGAAATTTTACTCTCAATGCACCTAAAGAAGTTTAACTTCAAACCCCACATTTCCGTAAACACAAATGAAATATATATCGCTAATTTTCCATGTAAATAAAACGATTTTATAATTATAAGTAATAAATTTTGTATACCTTTATCAATATCTCCAAAGGAATCTCTTTCGGGAGACAACTCTTCCCCGCTCCACGCACCTGACCACCATTCTTCTGCACATTCTAAAAACAATAAAGGTTTTTTTATTTAATTAAAAAATATTTTTAAAATTCATTTAATAAAGTCCCAACTAACAAATCCACTTACCAGGATCAGTAACAAGACACGGCTCCGTCTCCGAGTCCAGCAAGTCTGCGGAGTTGTCATTATCATCAGACGCGCGCGAGCGATCATGCTCATCATCCGTATGCGCATGCGCATGTGCGACCGTGTTCACGTGCGCATGTGTGGGCGCATGGGCGTGCGTGGGCGTGGGTATTATGGGCGCGCTGGCTGTGCGTAGTGCACGTAATACAGCGCCAAGTAGCCCGCTGCGGACTTCGTCTTCTGGTGATAGCGCCTCGCCGCTGTCACTGCGGCTGCAGTGGTATAGAAGTGTTATAATGCGGGGTTGTTTCACACGATTTTTATTCGTAATAACATTAATTAACAACAATACTTATTGAATTTGATATTTTAGTTTTATAGCCGCTTGGGAAAGGCAGAAGACGCGGGTTCAATTCCTGCGTCGTTATCGATGTTTTTCTATTCTTAAAAATTTTATAGCTATAAAAAATTTGAATGAAAAAAAGTTGGTTCTCAGTGGACAAAAATTTATATTTTACTTGATACTTGATATTGAATGGCCGGATTTTTTTTATTTAAACGCAAACACAAAAAAAGAATTGCCAATAAGTTTTTATCTACTAATGAGTTAAATTTATTTGTTTATATATTTGCACACCCAGATAGTCGGTAGAATGTACAAGCACTATTAAATTGTAATAACAACACCAACACCACCATTTGTAACTGTATTCTTGCAAATAAATGTAATTTCAATTTTTTAGCTACAATAAAATAAGTTCCCCATACCTATACGCTTCATTATGGAACACAGTCTGCTGTATCGCTTGCGGCGGCAGCGCGTACGCAGCGCGCACCGCATCCGTGAGCGTACGCAGCTTGCGTGCTAACGCGTCCAGTGCGTACAGATGCGCGTGCGGAACGGCGTGCGCGTGCGCGTGGGGCGCGGCGTGCGCGTGCGCGGGGCCCGGCGCGAAGCGGGCTCGTGCGGCCGCTGCGAGCGCTTCTTGACGGCGTTGCTCGCACATGCGGACTAGTTGACGACACTCGCCGCGTCTGGAATTGCACAAATACTTAGTAATGCAATTAATATAGAGATAAATATCAAAAGACAAATGAGAAAAATAAAAAAATCAGTTATACAATGAATTCAGGGATAAATATCAAAAGACAAATGAGAAAAATAAAAATAGCATGCGGGTCGAGCACACGAGAAGTGAAACTTCTTTGGCAAGATTCAAAGAAACCAAACTCGTCGCCTTACTCCATGACGTGACGGTATTGCCATGACGCGACCTTGAAATTTCAATTCAAAATAAATATATTTATATGGACAGAAATACTTTGTACTTTGTATTACATTTACAAAGTAGGTAAAGTAAAAAAATAAGTTGATAAAAATATTTAATGTAAACAAAACATAATAATCCTTACATATTTTCTTTTTATCAGATAAAGATTATCGTTTGAAAGGAAATTAGGATTAACCGATTAAAGTATTTATTATTTCAACATTCTTTAGTAAATATCTTTTTATTAATTCTTTCAAAGTCAAATCAATACGTCTAATGTAAATTCTAACATCGTTAATTCAATCGCAAATCGACCCTTATAATTTTTCTTGAATAATACTTCATTCTAAATTTTACGAATGTCATATGTCGACGAACTTATAATTCATGGAAATGACGATTTGTTCATATGATTCCACCCATTCAACCTTTTTCGTAACATACCTCCTCTCCAGATCAGCATTGAGCCTGGCTATCTCAGTCTCAGCGTCTCTCAGCGAGTCTCCCAGCGCGCCGGTCTCAGCGGCGAGGAAGTCTTGCATCTCAGCCGCCTCCCGTTCCGCCTCGCTGAGACGCGCTTCTAATACCCGGGCCCTTTCACGGGCTGAACACGCTTCCTGTATATAAGAATTAGAAAAATCTGTAGCGTGTGAATTTTTGGTACTATCAGGGTATATTGGTGTGGTCGCGGAAGAATTCTAACAAATACCCGCGGCCCCATCATTAAAGCGGCTCGACGGAACGACGGTGGGGTTTTAGTCGGTAAAAATCCGACATAACCCACGGCTCCTTCCCCGGGGGCCGTGGGTATCTTTGGAAGATTTCCCCACTATAAAAAAGGGTATATTGGTGTGGTCAAGTAAACATTACTACGTACTTTTTATAAAAACTGTCATGATATAAAAGGATGAGACAGAATTCGTTTTCTTGTTTGTCATAAGCTATAGGTTCTAAAATGAGCTGTAAATCATATTTTAATGTTCACAATTCATGTAATATACACATGAGTTGATTTGGAAAATACAAGTAATAAGGTTTTATGCACATTAGGAGTTATTCTCAAAGTGCTGCGGCGAATTGCGAAAATATCAATTTAATGTAAATCGTATACTGAAACTATAGTAGGTATAACGTATGGTTTAGAAATTGTAAATCCTCTTTGACCAAAGCTAGCTTTCTTATGTTACAATTTATATAGAATAGAGAAAGTAAATATTATGTCCCATGGGATCATAACTCTGAAGTCTAAGCGCAGCTGGAAACAAAATAAATTGTGAGAGAAACTAAGCTAACGGAAGCGCGTCGCTACATGTTTATGATTTTCCAAGAGTGCAATTGCTTCCACTTTTCTCTCATATCAATAACGAGAATATTTCTCACACAGACTGTCTTTTAGTGTATTTTTATTTGTTATGGTGATATAAACAACGATTACAAATAATTCATAATATATGTACATATACTTACTTCAAAGAAAATGTAAACACATTTTATATGTACCTAGGTAGTATATTGACTAAAAGTAACGAGTTTAAATTTTACGCGCATTGAATAGCACCCTTACGATTCTCAAAACAAAGCCCAACTACACTATATTTTCGATTTAACTCAATAAAACATAGATAGAAGCCCTACAAACAATTGACGAACAACTAATAGTAGAAACGGAAACAGCCAGTTAAACCTACCGCATGCAGTTTGTCGCAGTGATCCCGGAGCACGTCTATCTCTGTGCGCTGCCGAGTGGCCAGCTCTTCTGCGGAACGAAGCTGTTCCTCTAGTGCTCGGAGACAACCTTCCGCGCCAGCACCAGCGCCTAGAATAACAGAATTAGAATAATATAGCATCTTTTGCGCGAATAATAGTCATGTGGGTCCATTATAGGTTAATCACTACATAGTATGAAACAAAGTCGCTTTCTCTGTCCCTATGTCCCTTTGTACGCTTAAATCTTTGAAACTACGCTACGGATTTTGATGCGGTTTTTTTTAATAGATAGAGTGATTCAAGAGGAAGGTTTATATGTATAATAACATCCATTAAATAGTGGAGAAGTACTGTTATTTTTGAGGTTTCTAATGTGATGTCGTAAATAATTACATTTTTTCCGCTTACATTGCAAACGCAGGCTGAACCCTACGAGTTTTATCAAAATAATGTACTAAGTATTGTACACATTGAAAAGGTCTACAGAAAAGTCCGCGATGGTATATGTCTATCTCTTATGGATAACCCACAATAACTTTTTTTGTCATTTACTTTTTACGACAAATAATGGTTAATTTTCGAAGCGATTTTAACCAATACAGCATTAATCCTTAACGAATTAAATACCTTGAATACATTGTTCATTTAATATAGATCTATATGGCCCTTTACACCGTATGATTTAAGTGAATATTTTCGAAGATATTACAGATTTAAAAATTGCGGGACGTAGCGTTTGCGGCGGTACCGGCCGGCCGCCATTGCACCCGTGCGAAGCCGGGGCGGGTCGCTAGTTAAATATAAAAAAAACATGTTAAGAATTGAATAAATTACGTTTAGTTTTCGAACCAAGATACATGCAAAATCTATAAGTACTAAGAGATACAGAACACTATATAATTACATGTGATTAAATAACATTTAATAACTTTCATCAAGTACCTGCACCAGCCAGCTCCAAAAGCCGCTGCGAGTTTCTCTCCAGTTCAGCGATAGCAGCGAGCCTGGCTGTGCGTTCAGCGGCTAACTGCGCTTCAGCGTGTAACCTCCTCTCGCGTTCCTCAGTCGCTGCGGCTTCAGCTGCTGCTTTGGCTGCCACTAGTTTGGTTGTCTCTGTGTCTCGAGCGCTTGCTTGAACACCGCGGTGACAACGCGATACTTCTATCCTGCTATCAAATAAATAAATATTAAAATATACGTAAATTAATTAGAGTGGTAGCTGGCCTCAATTTTTTATATAATTTTAAAATTTATAATACATAAATAAAATAATGATTACCTTTCTATATTGGGAACTACTCCTGCTAAAGCTGATTCAATATCAGTACCGAGCAGAACAGTTTGACAAATCTTTTCTGCGTAAATGCGCACCCGCGTCTTCACAGTTGATCTCGAAGAAACCGATCGAGTGACAGTGGGCCTGCGGGACGTTGGTGGCGTGCTATCATGTTTTGGTGATCCTTCTTGGTCATTTTCTCGCCGCCTTCTTGGGAGCGTACCATATTTGTCCGCAGCCACTCGAGTTGCACTTACATCTGCAACTGTAGATAACCTCGGCCCATTGGTTGGCCATTTCTTTTCTTCACTCGGTGAATTTGGCGTACGACACCTAGCCGTAGAAGTCTTTGTAGGTTTGGCACGTAAAGCGGGGCTCTCCCGAACTAGATTAGGAAGATCAGCGGTTGGCCTTATTTTTGGCTTTGGAGTGAGGGGCCGAGGTTTCTCAGGAGGAATTGGTTTCTCTCTACTTCTCGCTCGTTCACGAGTAGCTAGGTTTGGACCTCTCGGTGCTGTAGTGGGTCGCGGAGTTGACGTACCGATTGGTGAACTCCTCTTTGGTTCAGTGACTGTGACATTTACACGTCTTCTGGGTCGAGGCGGGGCGCCCGCTATCGACGAACTTTCCGACCCACATCCTGACCCGCAGGATACTACGCTAGAAGCACACGACCGCGATCCCCCACCGCTACTCAGAGCACGACCGCACCCTTCTACACCACTGTCGCTGCCTGCAGCGCCCAGTGCTAACTCATCACCCGCTGGCAAACTATCTAAGTCGCCTAATGATCGTGCATCATCAGTTGCTTCACACAAACCATTTTCAATGAAAGAATTTTCTTTGGAAACAGACCCGGTTTCCTTATCCTCGTATACTTCAACAATAATGCCACTTTCATTTTTAGTTACATTATTACTGTTTTCAGTCTCTATTTTAATGTCAGTATTTGTAGAATTATCTTCGACTCGCACACCAGACGACGTCGAAGTCTGAGCGTCAGCAAGAATGACTGACTCTTCTTCCATATTTGATAACTAAGTCATGATCTGTAACAAACAAAAACATATTATTAGCAATGCTGAACAAACAATGAATTACTTTTGTTATCGTCTAAGATTTCACGTTGAATTCGATATTATTATAATACGAATATCATTCTAAATTGAAGTATACAAAATGTATTTTATACCCAGTACCTACACGACTTTTCAATTCAGTGAATGGAAATATTCATAACATTGAATACTGAAAACAGCGCTTAGGGGAAAGGCTTATGAAGTTATATAGCAGACAATATTATGGCTTCTGTTATTTTTTAACATGACTAAAGTGTTTCTTACATTTTCACGTGTATCGGTTTTCTTTTAGACGAAAGCGAATGAACACATCATTTTAAATACTTAGGTATATTGCATTTATAAAATTTTACGTGAACTCATAACAATGACGGACAATAAGAACTGTATTCTCACGATCTGTAATATTATTTGACCTCCAATTGCACACAATCAAACGTTTTGTATGCACATAAGATTCCCAGCAATTAGCATTAGAAATAAACAGCTCGTTATATAATATCAGGCACAAAACATGAAGTTATTCAAAATTAGTTCGAGTAGGTAATGAGATTCAGTTTGTTCATCTCTTTCACTCCCGCATGCTGTATGAACTCAAGCAATCGCACTAATTGAAAAGATTGCCTGCAGTTACTCGACTATTATTAAACTATTATCGTGCAGCCTAGATTTATGACCGACGTCTATTCATTTAGCTTTAACTCGCCCATTTAAAAGCAATTTGACATCTCAACTATACAACGAATATTTATGATATGGAAAGCTATTCCTTTTAGAGTAAGTACAATATTTATCAACAATAATAGCTTGTTTACATGAAACCTACTTAACACATCATTATTGTAACGTTATTTTATTTCCCAAAGACAGAGTACCTAACTGTGAAGTTAGTTATGAGATTTACTCAAGGCTTGTAGATACTTATTAGTTACATATTATCTATTTGCGTGAATTATCAGTTAACGATCTTTTGCAATTATAACATGCCAATTGTATTCATACTTTACATGGACGTTATTCAAATCTGTTTTTACATTAGCTTTCCCTATCATTTTTGAAGAATGTGAATGATTGTAATAAAAATATATATTACGTTGAAATTTTGAATCGCATATGGCTACCTTGGCTGGATGAAACACCAAATAATAGATTGAAAAACTTTAATTTTGATAAGTGCATTCAAATAATTTTATATGCATATTTCGCACCGCTTATACACTAGCATCAGAAGCACCACATAGTTTTAATTAAATTGTATTATATGGAAATGCTAGACATTTGATGCATTTTAAATGAGATAGATTATTATCTTGCGTGGAGATTCTAGCGACAGGCCGTCTGTGCATTGTGTATACTAATGAGGTTATTTTTATCGAAACAACGGTCGTGCAGCTGACCGGAGGCTGCTAATTAAACAAGTTAGAAAGGCCACGGCTAAGGCTTGTCTTGTGACAATCGTTTTCCAATGTCTTGGAAATATTGTGTATTCTTTATTATATCTATTTTTATTGTATATTAATTTTATTCACATTGTATCGAATCTGATATTTTCTTAACCCTTAAATTGATTTCGTCCGTTTTAAAGGACATAGTATTTATACACATGCTGGCTCTGTTACAGTAGACCTTGGCATTGCCAATTGGTATATTAGGAAGGTACTAGCTATGTCCTTCGCGTATATGCAGGTTTCGTTAGCGAAGCGAAGTACAGTCGCGAATGGTGACCATTTGAAATTTGCAAAAAACGGACCTTTTGACTCTCCTGACAAAATTGGTTATAACTGTAAGTATTTTGGCTATTTTGCTTATAATGTTATATTATTAGTTAGAATACGATTGTAAGTATAGTATTTTGACATAATTTTTACATATTTTACAATATTTGTAATAAAAATCTTAGTTTGTTTATGATGTCCCATAAAACGGACGTTGACAACTTGGAGTATACACTAGGGTATTCTTCACATGTCCTATGTAACGGACGTTGCCAATAAGGCCCTCCATTTTCAACATCATCATTTTGATATATTTTTCTCTATTTTTATTATATTTTACAGGAGCATGACTTGGCACTCAATAAAAAATTCCCTCACTACCTCTGGCGGAAGCTGAAGAGTCTGGCGTTGAGTTGAGATGACGATTTCGAAGGAAATGTTGACCTACGGGAGTGATTTCACTATGATAACAGTGTCAATCATTTATTCCCAGCACTATACCTCCGGAATTATACGACATATTGATTTAAGACACAATGAAGACCCAAAAAGTCAGAATTTTTACCATCAACAAAATATTATTGCTGTAGAATTACAGCCATTACATGCGGTGCGAGATGAATCTTCCCTACTTCTCTCTAGTTCTTCAGCCACAGCATCATGTTACTTACCAGAAATACCACCCAGTATTTGAAAATTTAAATAATAATACCTTACAAATTAAAAAACTGGCAGCAAAGGGATATACATATATGCCAAAGAATCCAAAGAAAAGCGATTTAAATTTCCTGTTTGTTTTGGTACTTCAGGCATGGTATACGACTTCTTTGCATACGATGAAGCAAACACATTACAATCTGTACAATTTAGTGAATGGGAAGAGGACTTTCTTGGTGTATTAGAATAAGTTCTCAGGCTATGTAATACTAATTCTATTTCTATTCTTAGCATATTCTTATGCTGTGACTTTTGATAGTGTCGTTTTTTTAAAATCCATTATTTTTAACGATATCGTTAAAGTTTTAACCAATATTTTAAGACAGATGTTTGAAAAGCTTGTACTAGATCGTCCATAATTATAATTTGATAATAATTTTGAATTACAGAGTTGAAAATGTGCATTGTATATATGTACCACGGTTGCAGGAATAATGTGCAATGTCCGTTATATGTGACGGTTCGAACATGTACATATAATTGGCAATGTCCTTTTTATGTGACATAGTGAAAACAATAGAAAAAATTAAAATTTTAAAATCTTTTTTTCATTTTCCTCTTTTCTATCCTAATTCCAACACATCCTCCAAATTTGGACATTATACACACAAGTTATCTAGGGGTGACAATTTAAGGGTTAATTGAATGCATACTTAATATACATAAAGCCATAACGTCTCGATTATGTAGAAATGTTTTTTCTTTAAGTACTTTAAAAATATATTCTTGAAATGAGTAAATAAGATGATATCTCTTGAGAACTAATTTAATAAAAAAACAATGATATTTATTTTTGAAAGTGAAATATTTCTGTTGTTCTGTACTGTTTCCTATTTCCCATACTTTCTTAGTATTGTAATCTGTATTGTACACAAAATTTTCGTTTTTACGATCCTCGTATTGTATTACATAAATATTTTTTAAAATATTCAATTAGAACCATAACCATTTGAAAAAGAAAACTTTGATAGTACTATGAAGTTTCCATATCTTTCTCAGTGATAGGAATGCTTATGTCTCGATTTTTGTAACAGACTCATGTCTGCATCTGTTTATTTGATGCATCAAAGAACCACGCATGTTTTGTACAAAAGCTAATTGGCCACATGCCCCTATGCAGCCCAGTCTGTGTCTAAAAATAAAATTTATAAAAATTACGATCAACGATTATATTTTACGACAAGCTATCACTGACGTCTCATGAAGCAAATAACCCAAAATATATTTACGCCTCACAGTCGTTAAGGTATTTAAAGCTTTTTATAGCATAAAACGTTTCCCATATTTCAACTCCATACACATTTTGGTCTATTATAGTTACAGGCCATGTACAAAACGTTGGCTGGAGTCCATAATATGGCGTCATGCCGCCATGTGATTGTCGAATCTGAGTAAATTCCCAGTGTATCTAGGTCGGTAGACATTGCATCACGTTACAATATATGTATCTCACATATCCTTGGTCGCTAACAGCCTAAGAATGAAGAGCTATTCGAGCTATGTTTATTCAGTTCAAGATTTCTGAGGAAGAGTGCCTAAGTAGACTAAACGGCGCGCGCAAATATTTGCGTAACAGACAGTATTGTAAATACATAACCGAGTTGACAGACTTGTCGGTGGTACTCTACTTCTATTATTGTAAGGCCCGGTTAATTTATATAAAGTACTAGATGTTTTTAATATAATAGAGCATGTTTCAAATTATAATTGTAACGTAATCTTTAATGACAATATTCCTAATGCACTATTACTAGGTTGCGCCCATTCAATTCACAATTTACGTAGCCTTCATATTCAATTTGAAACTGTACGCATTTCTCCTGTAATTAACCACTGCTCCAAATATAACAAATATCAATAGAAGGAAAACTAATGAGCGCAATCCAGTCAATAGGTAATTAAACGTGAGGGAAGGCACGTTCTTATGTTTGTGCTTCAAGTTTCGTACATATTATGTCCAATACTTATGTATTGTGGTGAATTATTTTAACCCATTGAGCCCCGAACGGCCCGATCGGTCCACGACACAATAGATTTTCTATTGTGTCTGTGATTCCGGGGCCTGATTTATTAAGAAACCACCAAACACATAAAATAATTTTCGTAACTAGGTAAGTTGTAGACATCTACTTCCGACTATTAAACTTATCCAATTACAAAATTTGAAACTAACGGCTAACAGCCCAACGTTTTAAGTGATAAAATCTTTAGACGATAAAATCTATCTTTGCCTCTATATAGGTAGGTACTAGGTATACCGGAAGTCAAAAAAGTTATCCATTTACAGCATACACTTTAGATATGCCAAAAATGAGGCTAATAGCGGTAACTCTATACAAAAATGGAATAAAACCGGCCAAGTGCGAGTCGGGCTCGCGCACAAAGGGTTCCGTAGCAGCAAATATAATAAATTACAGTTAAATCAACCTATCTCAAAAACTATAAGAGATACTTTGATCAAACCAAAAATCGTTGAAAGAGTTAATTAGCATGCATCACCTCTATTTTTTTTAGAATTTTATACCCCGTAGTTATAAAAATAGAGGGGGGGGGACATACTTTTTACGACTTTGAGAGCTGATATCTCAAAAACCGTTCACTTTAAGAAAAATGTTTTTTAGAAAACTTTATATCATTTTAAAAGACCTTTCCATTGATACCCCACACGGGTATGTACATCGAAAAAAAAAATTTCATCCCTCAGTTACATGTATGGGGGGCCCCACCCCCAATTCTTTTTTTTACTATTTAGTGTCATATTTTTGTAGCGGTTCATACAACACATATTCCCATCAAATTTCATCACTGTAGTACTTATAGTTTCCGAGTAAATCGGCTGTGACAGACGGACAGACGGACAGACGGACAGACGGACATGACGAAACTATAAGGGTTCCGTTTTTGCCATTTTGGCTACGGAACCCTAACAAAAAAGGTAATTTCAGACCATTGTATGGCTCGTCGCTTGGGGCGCGATATTTTTATTCAGATCAACTGACATCTTAATTACCACGGAGTCACGATATTCTTTTTTTAGAGGCTTGTTTTTTACTCTAATTTGGAATTTTTAAATCTATGTTTTTTCATACCAGAATACTCACAAAATGTAGTCATTATAAGCGCAAGAAAGATAAAAGTATTTAATAAGCGTCTTTGTTTATGCTTCACGCTGTCTGGAAGAAACGATATATTGCCATAATGGTATATTTGTACACGTTATGAAGAATGAATTCATTTAATTCAGTAGGTACCTTCTGTACAAGAACTAGGTACTAAAATTTAAAAAATTTGAACTAAAAGTGTCCTGTCCTGAAATCAATATTTCTAGATATGCGTACTGATAAGATTTAGATGATGGTGATGCCAAACCATTGTTATTCCTTTATCTTAAATCACCCAACCAGTCCAAGTCGTTTTTTGACCCGGAATTTGGGTTACTAACACTCAAAATATCGATGATATAAAGATAAAATTTAACCGCGTATTTGCACATTAAAAAATAAATAAAAAAAAATAAAATAATATTTATTAGCAAATTTTACATACTTAGTTCACAATATTGCTCTGCCTTCTGAACTAGGTTAATACCTGTGTCTCAGAAAACAGTGCCTTCCCTTATGAGTTCATACAAGTATTATAAAATACGTAAACAGAATATTCTAGTTACAGATTAATAACAATTAAAGAATAAAAATTACTAGTTAATTATAAATATAATATATATATATACATACATTAGCAGAGCAAAAAAAGCAATTCTAACGTTTTGCTTTGCGTTTGTAATTTATTAGCGCGCGTCGTCATCGCTCGATTCGGAGCGTAATTCAAAACATGGATAAAAAAGTTTATTGCATGGGTTTTTTGTTTGAACAAATTTTAATCGTGACTGCAGGCTGCTTTGTATAAAAACGCTACGTGATTACTATTTAATTCTAATAATGTAGCCATAATGTAGCTAACATTCCTATTTCCTATCGTCTGACATCCCAGAGTATGTTGGAAATTGATAAACATTTTCGAATATTTTTTCATTACTACGTATTTAAAAGAAATACAAAACTATAAAAAATTGCTAGTTAGTTTATTGCTAGCTAGTTACTTTTGTACTTTACCTAACGTAAATATCCAAAAAATCACCATAAAATCAAGTAAATATTTAATTAGCATCCCGTACAGTCATCCTATATTTAAACTGTGAAATTTAGCGAAAATATTGCTAATTATTTGCGGGATCGTCTCCATTCGTCTGTTGCAGTCGGGATGTGAAAATGAAAAACACCGCAATTCAAATGTATTATTCACATTAATTATGTAACTGTTTACCTGTTACGTACATACCTATAGTAACCACCTGTGGTAACCACTTATGTATTATTTGATATGGTTTTTCACTATATTTATTTATTATACTTTATTGCATTGAAAATACATAAATACATATAACAAAGACAATACTACAGAAACAGCAAAGGGCGGCCTTATCGCTAGGTAGCGATCTCTACCAGGCAACCCAAATAATTCGTAATTACATTTCAAGTTGCAATTGGTCTGAAGATTTCATCGATAAATTGGTTTTAATGATAAATAAATATTAAATAAGCTTCAATATTTATATCAAAAGCCATACAGCCTGTAATTTAGTCTATGCAAGTTGCTATGGCTGAATTAGCATATTGCATTTTGTATAGGTACCTATATGTTTAGTGTACATATACCTACACAAAAACATCTAGAAAATTAGGGTCCCGAAGCGTGTTTCCGGAATTTATTGGCCACATACTGCACGGTAGTACGGAACCGAACATGCGAATCAGACGCGGTTTTATATTCGACCTTTACACCGTGTCCAAACACAAGGTCTTTGCACTACGTGATTGAAATGAGTTCGATGCTTGCCGGATATGTGTCTGTGAAACTGTGAATAGCGAAAATGTTTACATTTAGCTAAATTTACCGATACCATCGATTTATCATGTGATCTATGACGATGTACGATGACTCTACGATGCAAAAATTGTGGATGTACTTTTTAAGTAAAGTACATCCTACTAATATTATAAATGCGAAAGTTTGTGAGGATGGATGGATGTTTATTACTCTTTCAGGCAAATACTACTGAACCAATTACAATGTTGGTATGTAGGTAGCTGAAGATCCAGAATGAGACATAGACCCCGGAAATCCCACAGGAACGAGAACTATATCGGGATTTCTTTGAAAACGCGGGCGACGCCACGGGCGGGAATCTAGTTAATAATATAATTCTAGTTGTAAAAACATAGTTTAATAAGATAAACTCATGAAATTATTGTATTGTCAATTTGTCACCGATCCTTGATAAGCGTACAAAGTTTGCATTAAATCCGTCCATTTAATGTGGGTCAAAATCGAGCCCAAAGGAGTCGGTTACGTACAAATGTACAGGTGAAGCTAATAAAAGCGTGTTAAAAAGATATAAGAAACCTAATACCCACGTCAAAGTCATTCACGTGGAAAGCTCTCTGTTAATAATTTTCATAGCTTACCGTTTCTATATTGTTGTGGGTAGGTCAATAGATAGGTTATGTAGTGTTTCTTTTTGAGTTTTGTATTGGAAAATCAAATTTTATTTTTGAACAGTAGATACATAATTATGCAGATACCTATACATTTGAATTTGTAAGCAGCATCTCTGATATTTTAAGAAAATTAAAAAAAAAATTATCTAAAAATTTATACTTTTAGTACTTATTTAATAAAATAGTTAAGTAAAAGGATTGCTACAAGAACAAAAAATTAATAGATACCTTCATATAGTTAACTATAATAATTCATGTGAGTTATTAGTTATTACCATCATGATTCATGACCCTGGCATTGATAGAGTCATTGTACCCACATCCTACACAAGATAAAGCTATAATTAAACTATAACCATACCATCCACTATTTAAAATTATTATAGCAACATGCCAAGCCTATAACTATTAATTTTATGATCACTAAGATATTAAAACTATATTTATTATTAAAAAATCTACGCTAATCTGTGAACGTTCCTTTTGGTTTTTTTATTAAGAGGAAATCAAAGAGAGGATGTATCGACTTCATCCCAATTTTAACATCTATATAAAGAAAAAGTAAAAAATATATAAAGAATATTATTTAATTAGGACCAAGCGAACACTACCGCCTATACAATATACAGGGCTTGGTCGTAATGCCCGAGGGGCTTGGCACACTGAAAACAGACAATGCCCTGTCATTAACATACACCAGCCAAAAAGGCCATTTGAAAACCAAATACTAGGCGACACTTGCTTGCTTTTAGTATGAATAATGATATAAGATATTATATACGTGGATCTAATAAGAGAAATGTATTGTATAGTTTGGTAGGATATTGTCAATTGTTGACTTTTGCATTACTAATTAACTAATAATTGAGAAATATTTTCTATGATTATTATACAAAAATTTAGTTTTCGATATCTCATGTACACGATGTTAATTAAAGTTTAAGAATACCCTAACGGGTTAAATCGCTTTTCAGAGAAAAAAATACATTACTTAAAAGTAAGAAAATTGAAGTAACCTCTTGAAACAATCGTACGTTTACAGTCTTCATTTAAAAAATTCCAATAACAGTCAAACCCAAAAAATTAGCTTACCATTCTCAACAATTATTTATGTTAGTCTATAGATATATATTTATTAGAGCTAACCCTTCCGCCATGCGATCGAAGGGGCGCGTCGCGACCGGATGTTGGGATGTGGAAAATTGGCGCGACTGTTTCATTCGAATAAATAAGTGGCTTGTTCTCTTCCGTTTTCTATTTTTAAATCGGGATTTGTGAAAAAGCTGTATACCTATACAATGATACCTATCAAGTGGTGAGTCTAATCTGTATGGTATTTGTTCCTTGTAGAATTGATGTTTTGAAAAAAGCAATGGACAGACGATTAAAATAAAATACTATAATCAAAAATTTATGGGAACGAACGTTTTTATGTGAATGCGAGGAATACATAGGTATTTGTATAATAATATTATACATAAGTACCAGTATTTTACGTATTTGGAGAACATTATTATAATTAATTCATAGAACACTAGGATTGTTTCCCGAGTGATATAATCTTATGATCGACAAGAAACAGCAAAAATAGTCGAGCAATAGCGTTTAATAAAAAGTTAAAACGAAAACGATATCTAATTTTAATAGCGGGCGTAGACTGCCGAGAGATACACTGAGCTGATAAAATATTACAATCGCTTTCATTATGTTGATATCAATCCGTATAAATTATTATTATTCACGATTAGGCCCGATAACGAATTCAATAAAATACGGCGCTTATTATGATTGATACATAAAATGATACCCAGCTTACTGAATGTTCTTTGTACCGAACTTTTCTAAAAAGGACGAAAGATTTTTTTATAAAACTCGCCATATTATATAACTGAATTTTTATAGACCTTTTGCAAAAAGGGAGATTTTTTATTCAATAAAACTTGTCACTTTATTTAAACAAACAATAGTTGATACACATCATCACTCATAAAGTCTCTAGATATTTTTATATACCATCGCATTGTTCTCCATCCCACACATAAGTACCCAGCAATATAATTACATCACTCCTATCCTATTATTACCATTTTTCCCCACGGCATTGCCCCCGGTCCCACCCCGTGCCCGCATTTCATATCCCTTGACATTAGTGAGCCCTAAACTGATCACGAATCTCAAATGTTACAACTTTACTTGTGTCGCAAGTCTGTAACACTTTATAAATGTTAGAGCATCATTACAAAGGTAATTTCGCAAACTTTGGAATAAAATCTCTATTGTTGCGATTTGAATAATTAGATTTTATTTATATTAAGTCTATAATATTGAAGATGCTTATTTGCTTATTTGCAAATAACACAAATAAAACAACAACACGTTAAATTATGGACACGTATATAAAATAAATTGTTACGCCAATTGTTATTAATATTAAGAAGTTTTGAAACTTGCTTTATCTCAAGCCACTATCTTGGTTCATACAATACAAAATTATGACATCATTGTGACATATTATGTTATTACTTCAGCCTCTAATTTAAAAATAAAGTAAAGCGGTAAAGGCAAAACAAACTAGTTTGATAAAATTGCGACAAAACCATTTAGACCTCAACATTTTCCAAGGCAAGATTAAAGATCGGTGCTATGTTTCTAAAGGTTAAATGAAACGTAAAATAAATCATTGTCAGAATGTGACCCATGAAGACAAATACTGTTGCTAGAGACAACACTATTATTATTCCAATAAACATTTCTCCCCCGCATTTGGCACCCCAACTTTACTCGACTCGTCTTACTGAATGTTAAACCATTGATTGGTTACTACAGTTTATTGAACCTGTTTCAAAATTTACCGCTAGCATCTTATCTGGAAATCTTTGAATGCTTCAGCCTAATTGCAGTCTAATCTTTGAACAAAAAACTTGAAATGTTTAATATTTTTGTCATCTATTTTATAAGTTAGTTCAAAGAGAGCATAAAAGATGGATCACAAAAAATCTATTGTTTATAGGTAACTACTGTTTCTTTA
Organism: Colias philodice; assembly: GCF_061535455.1. Taxonomy (NCBI): domain Eukaryota; kingdom Metazoa; phylum Arthropoda; class Insecta; order Lepidoptera; family Pieridae; genus Colias; species Colias philodice. Next base: position 10,281,055 of record NC_143094.1, on the reverse strand, counting down.
TAATAATCCGATGAGTTTTAAATGTATAAATTATTCCATTCATCATTAAATACCAACTAGGTTTCAATATTATGTCCTGTGCTACAATATATAAATAGAACAGACGAGTTCGCGAATTCGTTTTTTCGATCTGCCATCTTCATTTTCCTGTTTATCGACTGCAGATGCTCAATTAATTGCCCAAGTGTATTTAAAAATAGAATATTTTTATAATATTAAAAAGTTCAAACGATATCGTCGTACGATTTTGATTTTAAGATAAATTATCTTCATATTATAATATACATATACATAGTCACAATTAAGATATACGTTTAGTGCAACAAAATAATCGACAAGTAGAGGTAAATAATTTTTAATTGATAGACTCATTATATTAATATAAAAATATAATATTAAGATACATATTCGTTTCATAATATATTTATCAGTATAACATCGCACAAACTTACCTGTTCAAATAAAATTCCAAAATAATCGACACTACTAACTGCACTTATCACTTATCAATAAAGTCAATGTTAACAAACTTTATAGAACTTATCGCACCTACGTCGATATCGGATGCAAACACGATTTCAACTAACCAGCGACTACTGAAGTCAAGACCCAATGGCGTCGGTCAGCGACAGGGGTGCGGCGTCATACCATGCGAATATAAACCCGACAATTGCAAAAGGCAATACATCAGCCGATATCAGTAAGCACAGCGCACATTTTAATTTAGCTGCACTGTACAGCATGCCCCACACATGTCATTACCAATTCGCAGCTGTGTGCAAATCATACATCGAATGCGAATAAAAACAAGAGGTCGGGCGATTGAATCAACGTCTCGACTAAGTTCACAAGTGCAAGGAGAAGTTTATTAAGTCTGCAGTCGAAGTGAAAAAGTTAAAATTACTTTGAAACACGAGAAGTTCACTTGGAGTTACTTAAATTGTAAAAGGTTCCAAATACATATATCTTAAAATGTTTCCTGTAAGTAATAAATAGAGCCATAAAAGATTTTTACAGTTGAAAGTTATAACAATGGTACTCGAAATTGAAATGGTAACGCAATAAATATGCGGCGATAAGGAACAATAACACAGAACGTGTTGCATGATTGAGGGTATCTTCACGGAAAATGAGATTAGCATCGCAATTCAATTGAATCAGATACGAAACGATTCGTCTCGCTCGCTTGATAACCAAACTATCAGATTCATTCTCAATTTGACGAACTGATAGATCCTGTTGATTTATCCATGCCTTATTTTATGCATCGTTACTCTAGTTAGCCAATCATGTTTATGCAAATCTGCAATTTGCGTTGAATTATGCAACCACTTACGAAATGCAACTATTTTCAACGATATGTTAACGCATTTTATGTTTTCCTACCGCATTGATAATCTTTGAAAGTGTAAAAAATGTTTTATTGAGTTGGTTTAAGACTCGACAATGAAATTATCTCACACTACAACTATTGACTTCGGTATTAACTATGACGAAAAGCCTGATTAAATGTTATAACTATACATATTTTAAATTTCAATCACTACCAACTATATATTAAAACTTCCCCTTTTTCAATCACGTATAAAATCCAAAAGCCTATCAATTTTCAGACAGCAATATCCCATGCTAAAAGCAATTATGTAGCTAGACGGGTCCGCTAATGTAATCTTTTCCATCATACGTTAACTGGACACACCGTTATTGGATTTCAATTTACAGCATTATCGTGGTATTTGGTTAATTTATTAGATGCTCTTTCTCCATTTACCGTCAGCGAATCTTCATTCTAAAGTGTATCGTGTTTCTTGTATGTGTCTGCATTCTTATACCCATTTACAGGATTGGATCTGAAAGTTGTATGCAGCAAATATTTAATAACGACTCAGTTATCAAGACGTAATTTTTCAAAATTAATTAAAATAAAATATATTATTTTTAATTATGTACCAACTTCAAATAATTACCTACTTTATAGGGTATAATTATTCTCAAAATAATCTTGAAAAGCGATAGAAACTATAAAAGCCCGCACAAAAGCACGATTTAATACTCAATTCCACTAGTGGTATTATAATCAATGACCATAAAAAGCATTATTATAGTTTTTTAATCTTCCATTGTGGCTGTTGGCATCGTTGAGATTTCATTGCCCCGTAATAATGGGGAAATTAGATTGGAGTGTGAAAAGGCAGCTGCCGATTGAAATCAATCACTTTCAAATCACCGGTCGTGCTTGACACTAAAGAAATCATTTGATAACCTTATAGAATACGCAAGGGCACGGAAGGTAAGATGAGGTTAAGCAAATTCTATAAATTGTATCTAGATATTTGATTACTTGTCTTGAGCTTATTGTTGTAGTTAGTTTCATATATTTTTTTAAGAATAATCGACGACCTTAAAAGGATAAGCCAGGTTTTAGAATAATTGCCAGTCCTAAAAAGGATAATCCAAGCCAAAATTTGGTACCGTATGTACCAAATTTTATGGTATTTGAGCATTTATTACATTAATATGTTTGAATAACAAAAGTACAACTATACCAACATACAGACTTTCCCATTAGTAATATTACTAGGTCAATAAGCCACGATCGCATGGCAAACCGTACTAAATTAATAAATCACAGATTAGAAATAAACTTGTTATCTATCATTTTTAGGTTATTCATTTACATAGAGATTCTTTCATCATCGTTTTTCTCGTGTACACGTGTGGCTTTCTTTTCTACCGCAGCTAAGAGCTATGGCCTTGACCGGAGACCATATGGCTCCACATTTGCTTTACTTTACACCTATATAAGGACGCTCAACATCCAGCGTTTAAGATGCTTGAACCAGACAAAAATTGAGGTTAATGGAACTTGCATGAAATGTCATTCAAGCTTAATGTTAACATTTAAAGACGAATCTGATATTTAAGCCTGGATGGTATGACGTAAATTTCAATGGATTCAAAACAAAGATCACTTACAGATATTTACGATAGGTGTAAACAATTTTCATAGAGCTATAGTAAGTAATAACGTACTTGGAATTAAGATATCTTTCGAAGATATTATATTTCAGAATCAATATGTAAACGAATATGATTAATTTATCTTGAGAAATAACGGTATTTATTATAATGGAAATTCCTTCTAATAGGTGGTAGGTGGTAGGTAAACCTGGCTTTCTATGGATTAATAATTGATATGCCGACTTACCACGACGAGATGTTTACATAAACAGATTAGCAGGTAATCTCCTTAGATTGAAAGAAAATAAGTCGCAGTATCAGTAACTTAAAAATACTCTCTAAGACATAAGAAAAAATTGAATGTTTTCATTGTCTTCACGTAAATTTACTGTAAACCACAACATCTGACGTAAATATGATGCGCGAATTGGAAGTGTTGATTGCAAAACGAAATTAACGTCTTGAAAGTTATGTAACGCTGAACATCTATGTCAATGGAGCATTGTCTGTTATTCACTTAGCTGAATTTATCATCACGCTCGTTATACTTGGAATCAGTGCAATTGAAACTGGCAATATAAGTTATAACAGCTTAGAAGATACTCGATAAACAATACCTTCCTTTATTCAATAAGACATGGGCTACTTTGCTGGAGAATTATCGCTGCATTTTTTCGCGGCAAACAACTTTTTGCAAGTCATATAATTTGGTTACTTTGTATATAAGTTTGTTCTAGATTTCCCAGTGGTTTATAATTATTAGCATTATATCCGCTGTTTAAACGACGATTGACGACCTTCTGCAAATGATACTATGATTGCTTTGCTTCTTGCTATATACAGGGTCACCTGTATATGGCTCAGTTATGGATCAATCATAATAATATTTTTATAGATCATAGAGGCCATACAACTTTTTCTATAAAAAACTATAAATCATAGGATATAGGCTAAGGTGACTATTGACATAACATACCGTGTGTCTATCCAATACCTAAACTATAAAAATAAAATAACACTTTTAAATTGTATGCTTTTACTCACATCTTAAATAAGAAAGGAATTCAAATGTTAAAACCGTACCGAGCATTCACACTTAACATTAAAGCACTCAATCCCTTCTAAAGCAATCGTTTTAGGACAGTATTCGGATAGTTCAATAAAAATAGTTTTCTATTCACACACGTTTCACATTAGCCTCTACCAATCTGCTCCATATAGGAAGCTTACATGTACGTATTAGTTGATGTTTGGTATTGCGTTTGGTCAATTTGAGAACATTCGTGACTCACAGCTGTTACCACCTGCTCCGTTCGATGCCTCAACACTTGCTCCACTAATTCAGACATGACACTTGAACACTCGATAAGTGCGATATTATCGTGTGAAGTTTTACTGTAACTGCTGTACACTAGATTAGTTCACGAAGTAGCGTGATGTAATTCCTGCATTTCAAAATATTTTATGACCCTAACAATATGCATACATGTTTGCAATAACATTGCGACACCCGTGCAATTGTAATATTCATCAAATTAGACACGTATTTTCAAATTTAACCGAAGTACGAGTTACAATTGAATTTGCAAGATTGAATGCAAAACTAAAGAGCTTACTGCTTACAAAAGGATGACGAAGAAAATTGTCTAGACATGAAATATACAGGACGAGACTAAAAATATTGAATTTTAGCTTAGCTGGGACAGACAATTATTTGTAAACTTATTTCTTGATAAATCATATTGATCGTTTCATTTGGAACTAATTTGTTTAATTAGTTCATTAATATACTAATTCGAATTATAAAGTGGTTTTTTATGACTAAGGTCACAATCTAGTTTCCTCTTGTATCTCTGATGTTGAAAATATCGTTAAAGAGATAGCTCACTTCGCATCAGCACAAAGAGCGGATTTCGCTTGCAACCCTTTTGAAAGTCAGCGGTGCGGCTTATCAATTTTCGGAGAGCTCTTGTTTTATCACAGATAAATGCTAAAATAGGCTTAGATTAAGAGTTTAGAGTAAATGGAATTTAATCCTAAGATTCCATTCAACGATGTAACATTTAATTTATAAAGTCTTCTTCATCTTTATAGAGCTTAATAAAATTTAGGAAACGAATTAAGTTTCGTTCCACGAATCCATACAGTAATGGCTGGTTCACACTTTGATTAGTGCGAGTGCAGGTGATTAGTGCAGGTGTTTAGTAACTACGTGTGGACAGCGACTGTTTAGTGCAAGTGTTTAGTAGGCTGTGTAGTAAAGTGAATAGAAGCGTGTTCTATTTTTTTGCGAGTGGACTGCGAGTAGCCACGTCCCGCGCGCCCTCCCTTCCCCCTCACTCGCAGTGTGCCTGCCTAAACACGTCTGGACACGAGTGTTTAGTGTTTAGTGTTTAGCGTAGTGTGTAGCGTCGCGAATTGCACCATTGACCTGCACTCCCACTAATCACCTGCACTCGCAGTTGAATTGGACACTACTCGCACTACACACCTGCACTCGCACTAATCACCTGCACTCGCACTAATCAAAGTGTGAACCAGCCTTAAGGCTAAGTACTATGATTGTTATCATTGGGCTTACAAACGACCACACTGTCTCTTGATCTGTAACTGCAATAAGATATTTAGTGCATAAAGCGTATCCATCGTCCTTGCTCCACGCATATCGGGTTTACCCTAGCTTTTAGTTGCATTATTACAAAAGTAATAATTTATGGACATATAGTGTAGGTATTAATAGCACACATATTGCACAAATCGTTGTCAAATCGAAACATTAGTAACGCTTGTAATCTACAGTTTCTCTACTAACGGTGGCTTATCATAATGAATTTTCTCTCCTAACAACGAAACTTTTCTTATGTTTAATATACATATTATGACAAAAAAATTCCGTTACGTTTGATAATTCTTCAGATAAATTCAACAAAAATGGAATTAACGTGTCATTTTAATTAAGAACACCTGCTTTAAGCTCCCCTGCATTCTTATCTTTTATGACATCATTCCTGTCCGAATAGAGGTATATTCCAGGGACTTTAGTCTAAGCTTTACTCAAACAGTAAACCGTAGGAGCTTATTAACTGACGTTTCCAAAAGCGTAGGAGGTTCTCAATTCATAAGGGTTGTTTTCTTTTTTAGGTTAAATGACAGCATGTTCTTGTTTTTTACTATAAGATGCTTTCTCATAGTTATACTTTTATGGATTCTCCTCAGTACTTCAAATGAGAAGTATATTTATTACTAGCTGTGCCGCGCGGTATCACCCGCATTGCTCCAGTCCTGTTGGTCTTAGCGTGATGATATATAGCCTATAGCCTTACTTGATAAATGGGCTATCTAACACCGAAAGAATTTTTTAAATCGGACCAGTAGTTCCTGAGATTAGCGCATTCAAACAAACAAACAAACAAACTCTTCAGCTTTATAATATTAAGTATAGATTAGTATAAATTGAACCTCAAATGGTTCTGAATTACTTTCATAGAAGATATAAAAAATGACATATAACATACAATTGGAAGCTATAACCATAAAAAATGGTAATCATCTTGTCGACAAAAAAACATACCGGTGTTATTAAAATTGCCGTTTTCAAATACCAAGTAGCCGATGACTGAACATAATTATAACAGCTGTTGCTTCAAGCATTTAGCCTACAATTAACATACTTCGTTATAAAGAGCATAATATTAATTTAAAGTACGATGATTATTCAGAATTAGGACAGTTTCAAGAGCAAGTGCAATACTTTGCTCTGTATCATATTTTTTCATAATGACAGCCCTAGACAATAGAGCTTTAGCGTTAAATCAGAAAAACAATTTTTTTGTGCTATTTGTAAACAACTGCAACGCGGCAAGGTTACTTCAAATAAATGCACGTCGTTAATACGCATGAATAACAAGATTTATACGCAATACAAACTTTAAAAGAGACAAGCGTGAAGTTAATTTAGCAGGGAAAGTGTTATTTGCACCAAAGGCACTTTATTTGTGAAAACGACAACTTTATACAAAAAAGGGATAAGCCTCTCTTCTAATTTATTTTCCCCAGCTTGCAAGAGGCCAATCTTTCGGATCAAGCAGATAAAATATCATTGCAAATTACACATAATATAGTAATATATTCCAAGATATTGGTAACGTTGATAATGCGCAATCACGCAATTTTTAACATCAAAAATATGTCACATGTGAAAAGCATGTAAAGACACCTCAAACTTGTAATATATGCAATGAGAGTGTACTCTATACCTACTTCAAAAAAGATTTTCGTTTGGAAAGTCGAACTAAATAGCTTAACAATACCCTGCGTAAACATTGAGAAATATTAATGTCATTTTAAAATTCCTTATTATAATATTCCTCATGTTTAACTAAAATAATTTATGTTGATTCACATCAATGATAATTAACATTCCAAGATGGTATAGGTATTCGCTATTTGAGACCAATTTTACATGAAAGGGTACAAGATCCAATTATAACCCGTCTGTCCCCAGTCGCGTGCCTCCCGTGCCTGTCTCGGAGCTACATTAGCTCTCCACCTATGGAATGTAAAATATTATGTATAAACACAGCTCAGAGAGCAACCAATGGAATTCCCTTGGCTTTCCAAAACATGCCCTAAATCCATTGATATACGCGCCTATCCGACGTTTATGCGTGTCTGCGACTCGCGTGTAAAATTAGTTTAATTCAAAGATTCCAATGGAACTTAGTAGGTTTATAAGAAAACAAAAAAGTACCATTGACTTAATAAGTAGATGATTATGAAATATTATTACCCGTCACTAAATAGATTAATAAGTGCATCAAAGCGAATTAAAATCGACAGTCCTTCCGTCTTAACGTAGCCGAATACTTATAATACGACGTTATTACGGATTTCAGCCCCACACTATATCACTCCAGCGCTTTTGAAGCCGGCTTTAAAACTTAACGTTCAACTGCAAACATCGTGTGCATATCCGCATAGCTCAATATGAGAGAATTAATAATTTACCCACTCAAGCTAGTTTGTCGTGATTAGTATTACACGAGATTTTCAGGCCGTGCATTCATATATCATACTCCCAATGCTTTCAACTATGACTATGATATTTATACCTTTCAGAAATAGGTAAGCAGTAATTTTTAAGTAGCAATTTTTCCTGCGCTCATATTGCTGATAATAAAAACAGGCAGCAAGAGGTCACAATTAACATTAAATTTAATAACAAATTGTACGTACTAAATTTGATGCAAACTCACAAATTGGCCATTGTACCCGTCAATAATGTCCAATAAATTATTCAGTAGCGATTAATTAACGATAACAGCATCCATGTCCGCTAATGGGCAAATGGAACCGGTCGCGGCATTCCTAGGCTCCTAACAGGATAATGTAGATAGCCTCGTGAAGGTCAGGTTCAACTAGTAAACACCATTTGTAGCTATTGTGAGGACGGTGCTAAATTGCGAGATTGCACAATAGACCATTTGCTAAATGCTCCTTAATGCTGCCTCGTTTGGGAGCGTCGTTTGTCACCTTTTTGCGTTGCTCTAATGCGATGTTACCGTCTTTATTTGCAAGAACCATTTTAACAAATTGCTAGACATCATGCGGCTTAAAGCGGAAGATAATGAAGATCACCTTGGTTGCTTTTTAGGACACGCTGACCCATAATATTTTTCTTAAAAGTTTCTCAATATAGCCTGAAGTTTAAATACAGTACGCATTACATGATTTTCGAATATCTTTTTGTTACTATGTATACTCTATAGTCTATACGAAACCAGTATAGATCTGTCCTATCAATAGTCACGTAACAAAACTTACACTAGATAGAAGGAATATCGCCAAAGCTATTTATCATTCACGTTGCATAAATCGGGCCATCAGGAAATCATTTCTTAGGTGTTAGTGTGAGTGTTGCCATAGGTTATTCAAAAACCAATAAAGTTAACTAAATAAACACATCGTCTATCTTAATTCCCTACATAAGTACTTAATGAACTGAAAATTGGGGTGTGGCAGTTTACTCGAGCGCATTTACGACAAACTAACAGGAAAATAACAACTTTGAAGCGTATTTCTGATATGATTTCTAAATATCCAATGCAGAATTTGAATAATAAATAACTGGACATCTAGAACAATTAATACTTAAATAAGTTCCCAGGAACGATGAATAAATGAGATGTGTTTGCAGGTGGAATCATGGAATCTGGTGCCTTATTCAACACGTGTATTATGAATACTCTGCTTTCAAAGATAATGTTATCCTTCAAGAGATCCTTTCAAGAGATCTGAATGAGGCTACAGTCTCAACAATAGAGTTAAAACCCCTATTGTAGTAAGTGTCTATCTACTTATAGAGATTCTGATACGCTGATTTTTGCTATCAGTATTCTGATTATAATCTTCATATTATATTAGAAAAGTAATGAAAACTAAAAGCTTCTTTTTTAAACGGAAACGAAATAATTCTAGTCTGAATGGTGTTTATAGCTTCTATAAAAGATCCGTTAAAGATAATATAATTCAAACGCCTCATATAAACGTTATAACGTTTAAAATTAACGGTCTAATTATAAATAGAATAATTCTTCAGTCATCCGCTGATATTGGGCGACCACCATTGCGAGTCTCGACCACACTCAAACTTTGCGCACACGCACACACACACACACACATACACGTATACAACGCATGTAGTGTATGTAGTGTTTTATTATCACACGGAAGCGTTGGGGTGTCGATAGTAAAATTATATCAGCGGCGGCCTTAGGGGGTGGCGAACAGGGCAATCGCCCGGGGCCTCGCTCTTGCAGGGGCCTCGCGCAACAACCCACCCAAGCAAATTTAAAAAAATGAAAATGTGTGCATGTACTGAGTATGTTCATGCGTGTGTTTCATACACAAACGACGTTATTATCTCGGTGCTGAAATACATAATAGAAAACAAATTAACTGAAGTTTACCCCACTATCGAAATAGTCCTGAGAATTATTGCCACCACACCTGTGACAGTTGCGCCTGCTGTAAGGAGTTTTTCGAGGCTTAAAATTATTAAAACATATTTGAGGAATTCAATGACACAGGATCGGCTTCAGCCCTTGCTATTCTTTCAATCGAAAATGACGTAGCTCATTCGTTGGATTATTGTGCTTTAATTAAAGATTTTAGCCTTAGGCACAGAATACATAATAGTATTATAGTGAGCTAAACGCTACAGAACGGACACTCTCCGCCTCCCGCCAAAATTAAATACTTACCTCACCCCGTGCGATCGTGATTAAAATGGGCCACATTTTTCTGCAAGGACGATACGCAACGAAGATTGACAACATTAATCAAATTGACTTAAAGTAATTTTATTATTTTGGATTTGTGATTATCGTTTTTCGTAGAAAATGGTTAGATATTGTGCTGTTTACGGATGTATTTCATCAGAAAAATGCGATTTTTTTTTACGCTACTCACAAATGTGCCACACACATTTGCAGTCTCTACAGTGTGACTGTCAAAACGATAATTTTGTATGGAGTGTCCGGGGTGTGCCTTAGGAAAAGCCGCAAACATCAATTTTAAAATTTATCATCTCTGTATTTGTTAATTTGGTAAATCTTTCTATGTATAAATATATATATATATAAATATTTTAAAACTCAAATTTTATTATTTGTATAACTTTATAATTTCTCCTCAAACATGACAAATACCTAAACCAAACAACCAGACCTACTTTCGCTTCACATACATTTCACGAAGAGCAAAGGGCCTCGCAAAGGGCCTGCCGCCCGGAGCCTCGCAATGGGTAAGGCCGCCGCTGAATTATATAATAGATGTACAAGCATGCTTATAGCTAGAGTCGTGTGGACTATATCAAAGAGAAAATAAAGGGCTTATAAATTTAATAAAATTGAGGCTGTTTTTCATTTAGTAGACGTCATTTTAATAAAAGTACACCGAGAGCTTATACGAGTACCTACCTTATTAGATGATCTTATATAATTTCTTGCTTTTTACATTATACCCAAAAACGATTTAAGTTTATGTAATAGTTTTATATTTCGCTTCATTATTACTTAATATAAAAATTTAAACGCCACATCATTATCTATTAATTAAACTTTTATAAATATCAAGGATTTTAAAGTGATAATATCACGGCAATTAAGCAATGTCAAAATATATTTAATTTTTATTCGTTACAGTCCTAAATATAACACTAATTTATATTTAATTAATTGCTAATTATTACAATGTAAGCTTATCAAATTATAAGCAGTATGAAGTCATAAGTTCCGTAATTACTCGTATGTACAAGGTAAAAGATAAGCTTGTGCGGTCACCACTATTCAACGGGCAACTCTTTGGGGCAACTTATATATACAGGGTGACTGGTAAGACGTCAGACGCATTTTGACGAAGCTAAGCGAAGTTTCCTTACAAAGTCCAATTTTGTTTTTTACGAATTCAGCAAAGTTGTAGAACAAAAGTTGTTCAGTTTCATGAGTAGAAGCTCCTGTCTAAATTCGTCTAACGTGTTACCTTTCACCTGGTATAAGCAGCTTGTAACACACAACTTCTTAAAATCGATAATTATTATTAGTTATATCTTTATTGTATTAAAATACAGAAACAATGCATTTCTCAGACCTGATATTTGCTAAAATACAGATAAAGGGTTTCTTAGAAGGGGGAAATGGTTGAGTGAGCAATTAGTCCCCGGGGGCTTTATAGACAATAATATTTACAACGATCTCTTATAAAAACATAAAGCAATCGTTATACACTCGCACTTTACCACCACAATAAAGCAATATAACGATTTCATTGCAGTATAAAACCTAAGGACCCATTAGTATTACTTAATGAACTTCGTTCAAAGTTAACCCGTAACATCAACTGAGAACCGTTATTCTATCCACCGTATAGGTGGTAAAGGAAATAAAACCCGGCAAGTCAAACAGACGTCAGCTGTGTTTAAAGCACGCGTCGCACGTGTGTAAACTCAGATACAGCTATACCATAAACGATGAGAAGGATGAAGCTTGATTACATACAATGTTTTTCGGAACTACCTCCTTTTAGTAATGTTTAAATTGTTGTTGATAGTACAAAAATAGAGCAACAGACAGAAGCCGGACAAGGTAGATCTAGAAAAATTTACTAACTCAAAAATATTATAAAATTAATAAAATGTTGTAATTACCGGATTAAATAAAACTGTTCATAAACCTTTAAAACATTTCAGAAGTAGTAGATCTTTATTTCTTTTTAATAATCCAACGATCGAGAGCACTCGGCTCTTCCTTGATTTCAAGACGTCGATATTATAGCCAGACGGTTTTACAAAAGAATATTCTGTAATTGCAAGACAGCGACAATTTTCTTCTTCTTTTCTTTATTTTGTAGCGAATATACTATGCAATAGAATCTTTGAAATGATATTCGTTAAGGAATTGTCGCATTTACAACCTTTACCTTACTACGCTTTCAACGTAGGATAATAAACACTCAAAAGGCGATCACATTATTAGAAACAACGGGATCCGATTGCATAACGCCCATATGCAAATCGACCGATACATAATCTAAGCCCGTACTACAAGTATGAGTAATCTTTGATTATATTATGATGTCACGTATTAATTTAACCATTGAGAAATGCACACACAAATTGGAAATTTACAATCACCTCACAAGCAACAATAGTTGGAATTAAAAGTAGATGCATTTTAGAAGCAATTCTATTTTGACTGTTTATACCAAGTAATATAAATACCTGTACTAAACATTAAACTTAGGTATAACCGCGTGTATCTCAAGTCTCAACGCATGTGGTGCCGGCATGATTCATAGAGCCGTTCGATATGGTGTTGCTAGCAAATCGATTATGGCAAGGCCCTTCCTTTAGGTTCATTGCACCTCGATTGTTTTGCATCATACCGTCTTCTGCTGAGTGTCGCCTGCGTAATTATTCTTCACGATTGCACATATTTTGATTATATTTTTCGATTTTACCAACCGTCTTCATTAATTTACTGTCATTATAATTTACAGTTAATCTCACGGACAAACTTTCTCCAATTATCCGCTGATTTCTCAGTCTTTGCATGATTTGAATTAAGATTCAATGAAAAGGCAAAATAAGCTATTATCGATATGGCAGACGTGAAACTAATTTAAAAATTATTAATATATCAAAAGAATGGTCCAAATAAATTAAATTGCAAAGCTTAGTCAATAGCACAAACTCATAATGATCCCCATTCACTGCATCCGGTTTCATCCATCATTAAAGAGCCATTGGTAATTTTTTGCAAAAGTCTTTTTATAGTAAATTGCTTGCAGTTTCAGCCTGTTTAAAGTATTGCATAAGAGCCGTCACTTAGATGGGTGGTCGTTACGATTTTATATAATAGATGTAGAGGACGTAAATTAATCACATCCGGGAATAGTCAATTATGTAGATTTACAAGATCTTGTATAAATGCCCTTTGTACCTAATAAATACAAAAAAAACTTTAAAGTAAACTTGAAAGTCGAAGCGCACAAACTCCAGAGCCACTTATCCTTAACGACTCTCGACGTCGAATTTAGTTCTACTGCTCAAACAACCTGATTAGCGAGTTAAGTACATTTTTATATAATAATTGCAAATCTACAAGGACGTGAAGTTACATAAGCAAGTAAGGGTGGGGGAAATCGCAGTAGTGGCTCGGCCGCGACAATCCGGCGCCTAACAATACCAGTCCATATGAAGTATGAACATAAGTGTCTGAAATGTTTACCATTCGAAAGTTAGCATTCTTCACAAAAAAACTTTCAATGGCTCTATCAGATGTGGTATTCGAATAACATGTGTGCCGCCTGTTGGAGATTCCAATCGACAACTTCATATAGGAACTGATGAATATATTTAAGTCTAGTATAAGAATTTCCTGTCAATAGCATTGAACTAATTGCTTGAACTCCATTTTTTTTCTCAAATAATTTTGGGATCGTTTTCAAATTGATTTACTTTTTAAATAAAGTCTAATCAGTATTGTGCAGCTGGGCAACGCCTATACTTTTTCATTGATCAATCTTTTGCAATTCGTTTCTGTCAAGTTAAAAATACCCGGCAATAAATATTCAAACAACAAACCCCAATATTTGTTTAGATCTTTATCGTATCTGTACTGCGCCCCTGCCTCGTATTTCTAGACGATAAACATGTCCATGTGAATGTAAAACAAGATGCGAGCCCGAAATATCCCTGTTTAAATAAGCAAAAACACATGAACTCCATGTTAAATAACTAGAACTTACAAACTAAACGGGAATTTACGAATTAAAGTCTAGTTTTTGCATTGGCAGAAGTCCAGTGGAAACTCAGAAGATTGCATTCATCATAGCACCCGAGATTGATATGACTATTTTGAAACTCGAATATTAAAATTCTGTTAAATAAGTAGGTCGAATGTCGTGTCGCGTTTAAAGCAAATTATTTGTTTTGTTAAAATAACTGTTATTAAAAATACACAAAAATGCGGTATTGCGGTATAATAATTAATAATTGCGAACATATGCAATATGCATAATATAGAAAATATTTAAACAAATAGGTATGCAATTTTTAATTCTGAGTGTGTGTTTAACTAGTTGGAATGGCTGTTGTTACTATTGCTGACAAATTTTACTAACACTACGCTTACGTTAAAACAATACGTTTACTACGCTATACAATTAACCTATGACCAAAAAGTGCCTTTTAAATACTTTTAAATGACCGCGCAAAACGTCAAAGACAAAGCACGTGTCAATAGAAAATAGGCCACGTAAGGCGGAAAAACTGCAGCACAGGAAATTAACTGGAAGCGTTCAGAGAACTGCTGTAAAGTCAAATAATAATTTTCCGCGCCGGAACACTAACAATGTAGAGCAATTGCCGATTTCAAACTTGATATTCAACAAATCTATAACGTACATTTCGTGCCAATGAAATGTAATGTTTTGAGGGTATTATGAAGAAAATAGCTCTAACAAACAGCGCTAGTGGCGGGATTTGAGCAGGATAATGTCCTTTGAAACGTGTAGCAAGAGATTAGAATTTTGCTTTGCTTCCTGTGTACTGCTATAGATTACGTCATGAATGGCTGATGATTATTTTTAAATAATCATGAATTCATTGGATTAAACATATTCTGTTCCTGTTGACTGTCACCGCTGAACATAGTTTGATTATTCATGATAGACTCAGCTCAGCGACGCTGAAGAAATGAGGCATGCCGCATTCATAGTCCATTCATCCTTTTGACGAATTTTATAAAGAATTTGGAAATGAGGTTAACACGAGGTTTACATAGGAGTAACTGTTATAAATTGAGTATAATTTCGGATGAAATAATACAGTAATATAATATTGAAAATGCGATTCGTTGCCAAATTGAGCCTGGCAAAAAACTGACGGGTTCAAAAAAAGATCACAAAGGTTCTTTCGAGCCTTTTGTATTCGATAGAAAAACGAATCAAACAATATGTAATACATTTATAAGCGTACGGTAAATCTATAGATAAGAAATTTAACAACAAAAGGTCGCAGTCTAAAATGGACTGAACGGGTTCAATGACCGCGGACGGTAAGCGTTTTGAGATGCAAGTGTTTATTTACTAACTGATCGTTAAGATGTTATATTGCACGTGCGCGATAGTAAATATAAATCAATTCTCACCCGTGATAACAATCATTGGTATCAACTTTTGAAATATAGACTTTTCGTCTTCCATCTGGAATAGGGTTACGTATGTTTTGGGATGCTATAAAATTATAATTTAACGAAGCTACTAAGAATTTCCAAGAATAATTATTAAATGAGGAAGTTACAAATTTTAGGGAGAGATGTTTTGAATTTTACATTACCCATAAGCTGGTTTTTATCGTGGAACTTGAGGTTGAAATTGCAAGGGAAATGGCAATAGTACGATAAATAAATCATTCCAACGCGAACGAAAACAAAAAACACAGTATAATTACATTTGACCTTTCATATGCTCCTCGACCATGTCCATGTTCTGAACCAGGTGAGTAAATTCGTCCACTGGGCATTGAAATGTAGACCTTTTCTATAACACTATACACGACACAGCGATCAATACATGTACGTCGTAGGATAATATAAAAATAGAAATGCTTATAGTAATTTCGATATAGCCAAACATTTAAATGATTAATCCACTAATTGAAGTCAATATTAACAAGCGAAAATAAGTGTGCAAATTAAACTAAATTTAACAACCAGCTCAGCAAACTTGTTGACTCGCAAAATCTGGTTTATATTGAATTAATTATTACGTACAGCGTGTTTAATCGCGTATAACGTCAATCTTGTAAATTATTTGGAAACGATAATTAGGAACTAATCAGGTAATGAAGTGCTAAATTAAAGGTGTTTCTTAAATTATTCATAGGCTACTAAACGCGTGATAACAATCACTTTGTAATACCGGTGACAAATTAACGAGGAAATATTTCGTTCACGTGGTAATAAGAATACTTAAGAGGAAGTAATTCATATTATTGTGTCCTATTAAACGTTTACCAAATGTCGATTTCAAAATTGTGGTTATTACTTTTTTTTTTAACAAAGTGTTATAAAAACATATTATTATATCGATAATAATAGGTTTTTATAACACTATATATTATTTTATCGATATATCTATCGAGATATATCGATAAAATAATATATCCATTCGTATTTTACTATGTTATTAATTCCATTATTACATTCATTACATCTCTCTATATTTATGTTCTACCAACACGAACTTTTGCACTGCAATTATTTAGCTTTACGAGTTTCACTAACAAAACCTTGCTTTCGAACCGGTTAATGGAAAACTTACCAATAAATATCTTATCGAAATCAAAATAATAAGTGTCAAAAGTTTAATTTACTTACACGCTGCACAATCCCGTGTACACAGATTCAATGGCACAAGTAGCACGTTAAACAAGCAAAAACGTCACTGTGTTCAAATACTGTTATACAGTTATTTTAAAGTTTAATGTTTTTATCAGTATTATGTATATTTATTTGGCACTCGTTAGCGAACACGTCCGTCCGCTAAGTAGGTCTAAGCGATACTGCATGCTGCAGCTGCCAGCTAGTAGCCACAGCGAGGGCCGCGGAGCTACGATTAACGAATGCTAAAAGAATATTCGAATTTCGAAGCGCTGGAACACGCCGTAGTCGCATACCGCACCGCATTTTTCATGAAATGGCTCTCCTCTTTCAAAGAGGTCGAGATTAATATGGAACTTCTTCAATGGCCTTTGTTACAATGGCAGTGGTCCAGTATCAAGATTGTTTGATATAGCCGTTGTTCAATGCTATGAAATATTCATGCCTCAATTAATTTTCGTGTTCGAGCTTTTTGCAAATTTTCAATTTTTAGACATCTATAGAGACGTTTAACGTTCTCATTGTAAGTATAAATTATTGGAAAAGATAATCATAAATGAATACTTAATAATATAGTCTAATTGGTTACGGCCATTAGAAATAAAAGCACACGTGGAGGGTTCAAAGCGTCATTATATAAAAAATAGCACTAACAAGAAAGCAGCATCAGAAGTTGCATTCCATTATAAGTAGTCAATAATGATTCAACTAAGTGTGTCATGTTTGTGTGTCGCCGGGTGTCAGATGAGTGTCCGGTTGGGAAGCGAGCGAGGCCGGGATATATACAAAAGGTATAGAGACTATAGATGCGACTTGCAATCATATTTTCCACTTCATGACCGTAGGAAGCCAGATTTTATAGCAAAATTAATCAAAAACGTATCTGTCCTTAACACTTTTTAAAGTTAGCAATTAAAATACACCTAGTATCCATATACCTACATGTTTAAAATTTTAACCAATTTAACGATAAAAACGATTATTTCCATGTAGTAAACAATTTTATAAACAGCTGTTGCCTGCAGCTTCGCTTGCGTGGAAAAGATAAATTTTCATGGTATAAGTTTTTATCCCCTATTTTACCCCCTTAGGGGATGAATTTTCTAAAATCCTTTCTTAGGGGATGCCTACGTCCTAACTCCTAACATCTACCTGCATGCCAAATTTCAGCCCGATACGTCCAGTGGTTTGGGCTGTGCGTTGATAGATCTCTATATCAGTCACCTTTGAGTTTTATATATATAGATTATAAAACACAATGCAATCAAACAAGTAGGTCAGTTTGGGCTTAATGCTTTCATTCGAGAATCAGTCAATTTGCAAACCTATAACTTTACAAAACACAAATATTAACGTACAGTTGAACCCGCATACTTGGTACTAATTACATAGTAACTATTTAGTAATCTGTGGCACTACATTACGTACTCTACTTCTTACTACAAAATAATTAAAACAGCGCAAATCACTTGCCCCAGTAATGTCAAAGTCACGTAAGTGCGTAATCGAGGTAATGCCTAGGCCAGTGATTATCCATTGCACCACATGGTCTTAAGGTCATATGTTAGCCTTTCAAGTATACAATTAAAAGACATAATGTAATTTCTCATCGAATAGGTCACGGAGTTGCAAAAGTATTTGAAGCAAGTAAAGTCGAGATCAAGAATGCCCCTTGAGTGCTGTTCAGACTGGGTCTGAAAGTTTGTAAACATTCTTTACATTTTCATTGTAAAATGAAAAAATAATTCCGTATCTCTAATGCAAAGCAATCACAAACAGATGTCTTAAAGAACTTGCTTTGTGACATCTATTTTTAAACAAGAATAAAAAATGGATTTAAATCTTAGATATTTCACAAAATTTAACATAACTTGTTTATAGTTTCAATAACTTCAATAATTATTAATGAGAAGGTTACTGTTCCACTAAGCGTCGGAAAATCGTACGTTTTAATTTTATAGTAAACGAAAAAAAGTTAGCTGAAGTATTAGGAGTTAGTACTTATGCAGGAAGGTAGTACACTAATTAAAGGTGTCTTGAGAATTGATGTTTTTATAGCTATAGAATTAACAAACGTTATTTTCACTACGAGACAGATAATTAATTATAGACACTCATTTACAGAGGCTGTAAATGGACTTGTTTTAGCCTTTAGGACCAATACGCAAGTGAAACTAAAACCCCAGTAAAACGAACCACGCGGTAAATTTTCCAATTTTCTCATATAGTTTCAATTACAAAACCTTTCCCCAATGGTCCAGTTACATTGTTACATTTGTCGTGCGTTGATACAGTAACAAATGACTATCGGTTACAGTCGACTGACCCACATGCGGTTCACAAATGAGCTGGTTAACTATGTACCAGACCTAGGTACTATATATGCGTAGAAACATTTGATCTTGTTCATGCTGTATATGCCAATGTAATTTCTTTATAGCTCGTCATAAAAAGGTTTATCGTGGATTCAATGTAACTTTTAGAACCTCATATGAAATATCAACCTTTAAACACAGCTTTTAAATGATAACTTTATCCTGCTGGTCTTTATGTCATTTCGTAAAGATAATTTTGAAAAATATTCTTTAGAATGTAGCCGGGTATCCACTTAGGTTCGCCGTGGATTGCGAACAATGTGTGCTCCGCGAACGTGAACGTGTATAGTGTACACACTTAGGCTGCAACATCAGTGCTCCTGTCGGAGCGCTAAATTCCGCGCTCCGGTCTCCAGTAGACACACCACAAACTGTCGGTGCAAACATGCCGCCTCCAGAATTAGTAGGAAGTGCAGCTTATATTTTGATACATTATATTGTGATGGAATACAAACAACCTCCTCAATTTTGGCAAGGTAATATGAATAAGGGAAGAAGAAATAATGAAATAATGCATATATTCATCATTTCATCGGACCACTCCATGTTCGCGAACTTAACAAACACACGCTCGCGTCCACGAACAAACTGCGCTCCCCTTTGAGTTCGCGCAAAAAACCGCTTCCGGAGCGCTCCGCCGTGCTCCGATCGTGCTCCAGTCGCGCTCCGCGATCACGACGTATCCATTATGTTTGGTTTGCGGAGCGGGCGCGTTCGCAAACCACGGCGAACCTAAGTGGATACCCGGCTTATATTGGTTCATGCCGACAACCAGCAGGCCTCCGCCAGGTAATAATGCGGTACATACATAAATTCATAGTTCATACATTCTATCAAAATTGCTAAGAGATTTTTGCTGTATCTTTCGAGTTGAAATCATGTTGGAATCTGTACATAAACAACATCAAATCATGTAAGGAACCAAGATCGCACAGCACGACCTCTCCCATTCGATGCACATGTTCACGCTGTGATCGTTTCACGGACAATAACATGTATCCTACAGTATCTCTAATTACTGTTCTGTTAAATTCATAAAAGGCATCCTCATGTAAAAAGCACAACCATTAACAACCCATGATTTATCTATACTAATTTATACTTAATATATTTTAAAGCTGAAGAGTTTGTTTGTTTGAACGCGCTTATCTCAGGAAGTACTGGTCCGATTTGAAAAATTCATTCGGTGTTAGATAGCCTATTTATCGAGGAAGGCTATAGGCTATATGTCATCTCGCTAAGACCAACAGGAGCGGAGCCACGCGGGTGAAACCGCCAAGCGCAGCTAGTACGAAATAATTATAGTGCCTTCCTAGTGAAATTACAATACCCCGTAATACCTATTTTTTCGCAAACCACCGACGTAATCGTCAATACTACCGTCGAAACACGCAACGAATTATACCTTAGATATAACTAACTGTTACTTCACTTGAGATAAGAAAATCTATAGGTATTCCTTGTGATTGTCGATAGAAAACTTCCCACAGTAGCAATTTCGTAAAGAACTCATTGTGTGTTATTACCTACTAGTGCTGTATGTAATCGGTTCAATAACTTATATGGCAGTAATCATTTGTTACATAACGTTATACTGTTTTTGTGTCTCGCGTAAGATAAAACTAAATAACGGCTAATAAAACGTTTACTACCTAGCATAAAACCTAGTGTGAAATAATATATTGTTATGCTAAGCTATACTTTGTTCAAGTTTAACAGAATAACCTATAAGACAATATTTACATTTTTTCAGTAATTGATGATCAAGTAATATTAACGATTTTGTTAAAGAAGCAGGTTCGTCAGGAATACTTATCAATCCAACTTTGACTATTTATTGTTGGCATTTGCAATTTAATAGATTCAACATTCCTACTTCAATATATGGTATAGAGCACTTTCCTACAGCATCACAACACCCAAATATTAGATGACACAGATGATTACTCTCACGTTCGCCTCGCTTCGGTTAAGAACATAAATGGACATTGTTATCTGAATGGGTGAAAGTTCGGATGAGAATCGCTTCTTTTCATTATTTACTCTAGAACATAATATAAACACGTTTAACATCGTATTATTTACGAGTCAGGGCCTTATTATGATACTAGCTGTTCTCCGCGGTTTCACCCGCATTGTTCCGCTCCTGTTGGTCTTAGCGTGATGATATATAGCCTTCTATAGCCTTCCTCGATAAATCCATACTAATATAATATTATAAATGCGAAAGTAACTCTGTCTGTCTGTCTGTTACTCAATCACGCCTAAACTACTGAACCAATTTGCATGAAATTTGGTATGGAGATATTTTGATACCCGAGAAAGGACATAGGCTACTTTTCCGCGACCGCTAGTGGGATATAATTTTTCAAATCGGACCAGTAGTTCCTGAGATTAGGACGTTCAAACAAACAAACTCTTCAGCTTCAGCTTTATAATATTAAGTATAGATTATAATATAAGTAAAAAGGTGTAGAGAGGTGAACTTACCAACATAACATTCGATTTTCAAAGACGGCACACTTAAAGCACACATGATTAGACGCCAAAGCAAGATGGCTTGATTCAATTATCGTGAGCGAAAAAGAGACTGAAATAAAGTGGCTGATTAACCACATTTCGACGTGCCATTCCCGGAGTGCTACCAAGTCATCTACACTTTCTTACTTATAACAATTTGAACAAAGATCTTATGTATTTATGGGAAGCATACTTCAGTAGAAAATTGCATTATATTATACAGAATACATACATATTCTTTAAAATAAAGAGGTACTACATATTTAGAAAATTTCCTAGCTTTTAAAACTTTAGAAAATACGAAACATTCTCATTTTTTTAAGCACTTTGAAGTTTTATGTTTTTTTTTTAAACTATTCTCAATTCAACCTCTACAGATAAGAATCTCGACTACGTAAAAATGTCTATTGTCTATTCATAAAGAAAAACATTACTATAGTATTTTTCTACGTAAAAAATTGTGTACTTTTCTTTGTATTTGAGCATAATTTAAAGTATTATACATAATCCTGCATACAAGAGCATTGAGCCGAAGTAACAATATAATAGGATTTCTGAATCAGACGCTGCTAGTTCAGAAATTATTTCGTGGGATTATCTGTTAATACATTTTAAATTGAATGGTTAACTTTTAAGCAGTATAAATACACCCAGTTCGATCAATACTTTTTCAATTGCTGTTCGCGCATAAATTAAATTTATGTAAAATCGCGTTTAAACTTTAATGAACTTTTAAATTATTCCATCGTCGAATGATAAATAGGTAATTTATTTTATAATTATTATCATAAGGCTTTCAAACATGTTGATATCTAGTTCACGCTTCAAATATGTTAAATCCGAAACTAATAACGCTCTATTATTACTTACTAGCTTTCCGCCTGCGGCTTCGCCCGCGTTTTCAAAAAAAAACCCGCATAGTTCCCGTTCCCGTGGGATTTCCGGGATAAAACCTAGCCTATGTCACTCAGAAATGATGTAGCTTTCCAACAGTGAAAGAATTTTTCAAATCTGCCAAGTAGTTTCGGAGCCTATTCAATTCATACAAACAAACAAACAAACAAAAAATCAAACCTTTCCTCTTTATAATATTTGTATAGATAATAATATTATTATTATCCTAGTAACTAATTACTAAAATAAAGTTTGTGAGGATGGATGTATGTATATTCGTTAATCTTCCACGAAAAAACTACTAAACGGATTTCAGCTAGTGAGTGGAATTCCAAATGTTTATTAAAATAAAAACAATATACGGCAACATACACAAAACACGTGTATTATTTCCTCATTACCAAAGGTAAATAATATATCAACTTTCACCAAGAACAATAATTGCAAGTGCAACGACTCAATGTGGAGCAATTAAAATCGCGGATGCAGCATCTAGCGCGTGCGCATCCCCACTATCAAGGAAACAATATAATCTATACTAATATTATAAAGCTGAAGAGTTTGTTTGTTTGTTTGTTTGAACGCGCTAATCTCGGGAACTACTGGTCCGATTTGAAAAATTCTTTCGGTGTTAGATAGCTCATTTATCGAGGAAGGCTATAGGCTATATATCATCACGCTACGACCAACAGGAGTGGAGCCATGGGGGTGAAACCGCGCGGAGCAGCTAGTAGGTATACAATATACTTCATGGTATTAATACTACCATGATTATAGCAGTATTATTTCCAGTGTGCAAAATGACAAATCTATATTGTAGCGCTGTTCGGGTGTTAGCCCACAGCATGGCTGAGTCTGTTCCGATTGCCTAATTAATACGTGTTTACTTTTTAAGTTAAGATAGTCTAAGTTTTTGTTGGAATTAAATCTTTTTTACTTTCTTTCTTTCTTTCTTTCATTGTATACTTAGGTCGTATAGCGCCATCACTTTCCCACACTGGAAATAATATTGCTTTAAGAGTAAGACATGGTACGGGGGCTGTTTATGTAATTAGGAAGATGCTTTACTTTCGCTGTAAGCAAAACAGAGGTGATATAACGTAGCAACTTTTTCGGAGCCGACGGAAACTTATCGGAGATGAATAGATGGGTGTTACGTCTGAGTATAATTACTATTAAATCTCATTAGACATTACGATTAATAGTCAGTCCTTTTTGTTGTACGTCCTCATACTAGCTAGAGATATATTTACGATTTGAATTGAATGTTACTTATTAACTGATTAAAATGTGCTTAATTGTTTCCTTTTATTGCAGAAATCAACCCGTACGAAGTCGGGACAAGCGGCAATATAATATAAGTTTAATGACATCTGTCTGGATGCATTCCCTGGGATTCGAATAAATTGATCCACGTCAGAGCGTTACCCCAAAGGATTTTCACCTTTCATCGATCTGTACGCTATCATTATTAGCATTTAATATCATACAAGATTATAACAGGCGAAAAAAGCCAGTCTGTTACGTTCAAAGTTCAACAAAAAAAAAATACAAAATTGCTAAGCCATATATTATGATGTAATTTCGGACAGAGACATTCTTAACATTTGGGGAAAAAAAATTGTAGAGAAACCAAAACATGAGAAAATAGGGGACAGAAATATTATTATCTACGGCTCCAGCCGTGTCCCCAGACGAGACATGATGACAAGAAGGTGCATGCGAGCGAAGTCACGAGCGAAAAGCTAGTATTTTCCTATTAGTTCGTTTCATATTTCGTATTATTTAAATGTAACTTCTCACTTGACTGACGTGGGAAAGTAGCCGAGATGTTCGATAAAGGCACAATGCACGTGACTCGATTCATAATACACAATACAGTATTGACCACTGCAGTTCACGCTCTTGCAAATAAACGTATTCATAACAATAGTATGAATGTATTTTTATTGTGCTCGTTATTACCAGTATTACTTTAAAATTAATTTACTATACAATGTTATTAGGTAAGTTTTTATCGTAGGCGTGCACTAAGAAAATATTTATGGAACAAAATCCATAAGGGGTAAAAAGGGGAAGTGCGGTAGTTTGAAATTCCGTTAGTTTACAGCTAAACCACCATAATAAGTCCCTAACAGAAAGCTGGTCATAAATAATTAACATACATATTAACAAGATTCCTTTAACAGTATTACCAACAATCCTTCTAAGCATCTCCAGGAAGTAAGATGGCATCGATAGCCGATCTCATTCCTAGTCTCATCGTTCCAGGAACACGGCTAGAGCTCATGCTTTACAGGACACGGCTAATTATATCCGTGGCTCCGCATTCCCAACATACGTACTCCTGTCTACAAGCCGCGCCTGACGATTTATATCATCTGAAGGGAACACGATGTATTCAGTTACAGCGTGTCCTTTTTTATTGATCAAAATAGATGAGAAATGTGAATGAAGTGGTGAAAGATATGGCATTTGTTATGATCTGATAGGTGTTTAAAACAAATCATTTGTTACGAATAAGAAAGGGTCCAGACAGATGTTTTTATATTGATTATCTTTTATTATATAGACACGTTTTCTTTGCGGTACAAAACAGAGTTTTGTGGATTTTATAAGTGCAAAATAATCTCATGATTGATTTTAATTCTATTTATCTATTAACCGTTTACAGTCAGCATACGTTAACACAATAATTCTCTAAACACGTCCCTATAAAGGCAAGTTCCGTTCTATTTCAATACAAGAACAATCCCCAGATTCAACAACACAATAGGAGATTGTGCACATTCCTAGAGCGTCACATGCCGACTAACCATGAAACATCCACAGTTCTACCATAGTATAAAGAGACAAGTAGGCCGACTTCCGGCGTTTAGGCGCGCACTGTACCTAAACTCGCGAGACGCAGGGTTATCACTTGTCACATTGATATTTTAAATTATATAAACAAACATCGACAGCTCACAGCAATGGCGCGGCCCCATCGCGGCCCTCACGAGAACGGTCCATGAGAAGGAACCGAGCGTCGTTGTGTGCGTGCGTCAAGCTTGCGTACTTACATGAACAGGGGGGCGTGGCCAAGCGCTCCGCATACATACAAACGGCGCGATGTACCTTTGTTCAAAGATAACTTACTTTTCTCTTTATACTATGGTTCAACTCACTATTGCAGTTGCAACATAGTTGGTATCGCAATAGCTCAGTCGAACGTCGATCGAGAACAATCGTAGCTTTTCAAGTATTCCCTAACGGCGAAAGCGACAATGAATATTTAGCCAAAGGAAAGTGTTTTTGTATTCCGTAAAAGAGCCGATTACCCATTAGTGTATACAACAAATCCTGATATAGTTACGGAGAATTTTAATCGAAAAAAGAAATCAAAATGCTAAATTGAATTGTATGGATGTCACACATGTATGGAATGTAAGTACATAGTTTTAACGACGAATACTTATAATAAAATATGAACGTTGATTCTGCCGTATGCCTACGTGTTTTATAACTTTTTACGCCAGAACCACTGAACTTATTTATACGTACCTTGATGTACAAATTGAAGAAACCTTACAGCAGGATATGGGATACAACTTTGAAGGGTGTGAAATAGGTGTCGTTAATTTGTATTATGTATATTGTTAGATAAGAGAGGAAAAAAAGACAAACAGATTAATGGCATTATATGTAGGTATATAAACTGATTTACATTAGCGTGTATGTGATTTACGTAAATTACGGCTTCTGTATCGATTAACTATGTAAGTAGGTACATTGTAAAACCAAGGATAAAACGTACACAATAAATTTCGCAAAACATTTGTATTCGAAGAGATGTCCCAAACATAATGTTTGTAAATTATTAACCATTTTATGGAATAGCTTACAATTCTGTGAGATGGATGTAAGTACATAATTAAAGTACATAAGATTTACATATTATATATCTATAATCTACATGTTTACTTACTACACACTTTGTTTCATATTTATTTTCATTGTTGTATTTCAGCTAAACCAGTATCTATATTAAAATTGGAAGTAAGTAAAGTAAAGATAAATTGTAGCAATTTTACCCACAATTTATATAAAACGAAAAAAAAACAATAACAAATAATTTATCCAACTTATACATCTTACCTAAAGCTTTTCCAATATTCCATTTGGTTCGAGAAGTGCTCTACCCGCGAGCGTCTTAACTTCAGCGAAACAAAAGCCTTGAAAAGATCTAGTATAACAAAGTTATAGTGCAAAATGTCACCACACAATGGATCACTGAACTTCTAAATACGATATTTTCTAACAATACGTTATAAAAGCTATATCGCTACGGGAAGGCGCGTAAAGGCCGCGACAAAGGGTAATAGGTTCCTTCCTCGTATGCACTGGTATGAGTTATGATTTTTTTTTTCATATATGGCTATAATAATCTAATATTACTCGAGATATTTTTAATTAACGTGATTATTGTTATGGAACCTTCACAGTCTTAGTTTGCAATACTAATTGGATAATGACGCAAATAGCACATGGCAGTGCATTCGAGTTTGTACCGTAAATTTATCCTTCTTTTATTATTATTTTTTTATGATAAAGCTTTTGTTTGTTTGCTTGAAGGCGCAATTAACCTCTTGAACCAGGGGTCGGATTTGAAAAATTATTTCAATGTTATCGAGTAAGGCAGGCTAGGACCATTTCCTATTGGTCCTACTGCTCCTGCAGGGGCCGTATTATGACCTCTTATTCCCAATCAGTTATAGTATAATATGGCCCCAGAGCAATGTGGGTAAAACCGCGAAGCACAACTAGCCAGTTTGTTTTTAAAAAGGATTTATAATGCGTTTTGATTTTAATGATCATTTCATCTTCCCTGCCATAGGTACATTATTGTATTTGGAGTTTGCATGAACAGTAGGCGATAAATATCAACCTACACAAGACATACATACATCAGAACAATGGAAACAAGAGAAAGTTAGGAAAGACGTATGTATGGTAAAGACCTAAAATTTATGTTAATATATTCTAAATTTAATATTACGTACTTATTATTTTTGACTCAATTTCTAAGGATATTAATAACAATTTTCAATTAAAGAACAATTTTGGAAATAAGCTTACGTTTTTTTTCACAATTAATATAAATTATAAATAAATACATAATTAATTAGCATGGCCACAAAATTTAAAACTCTTTGACACCGTTTAAATGTTTGTTTAATGAATTAAAGATGCACTAACGGGGATTTCTTAATTATTATTCATATATTTTCACATAAGATAATAATAACTTTACCGAAATGGTAATGACGTATATTGTAATTAGAATTTATATCAGTACTTTTTTTACTTTCTTCAAATAGGTACCTAGTGCAAATTATTTCCGTTATTAGTAAAAAACGCTCAATATTATAATTTTTTTCTGCTGTTATTCAATTTTCCACAAAATTTTGCGAAGATCCTTGCAAAAAAAATAGGGTAGTATGTACATGTTAAAAATTAAAATATGAACTGGCAATTTTAACGGAATTTTAGCATCGCGCTAACGTTTCCGTGTTGCAACTATGCCGAGTTAATTAAAGCTGTGGCCTGAAATAGATCTAATAAGCGTGTCTTTGTTTTTTACCAACTAAAACTAAAAACAAGAAGATCTCAACAGCATGTCTTGTGGCATCTCGTCAGTCACCACGCGTGTGTAATGTGCCATGAAATCGCTTCCACTCATGCGACGTATTGCTTATTTCGGTGTCGTAAACATTTATTGGCGACTTTTTGGGGTATTTTTTATCTCGTTCTGAATATTGCTTCGCGTAATGTGGTTACGGTGGACTCGATCGAAAGTTATACAGGTATATTTTATACACTCGTCGTAAATATTATTTGGGCGCGTGTTATAATTTACAGTTATGGTGGAGGCGAAAAAAAATTACATATTTTTCTATAGGTAGGTAGGTATTCAAAAGAAATTGAGGAGTTACAAATATCAAAATCGGGCGGGGTGACCAAATAATGTTGGGAAATATGATGTTGGACACCTCAATTCAAATATTTAACAAAGCCATTTTTGCCAAAGAAAAAATTGTTTTAAACAAAAACATACTACAAACGTGGCTTGATTATTTTCTAAGCAAATCTATATCTTTCAGCTAAATAAATGGCCATAATTTAAAGATTTTCTTTCCTAAATCAACTTATCTCAAATGGCTTGACCAATTTTAAAGACTCATTTCTGTTAAAATTCACTAGGTCTGTGGATTGGTTGTTAATTATTGTTTATATCCTTTGGTACCTACCTTCTCTCTAAATTAAGTAAATATTAAATTTAAAGTTTCATCATGTGTAGATTATTATAATTAATTGAAATTAATGAATTAAAATAATTGTAAATAGGTATTTACCTTAATCAATTGTAGATAGGTATGTAACACATTACCCTATAAAGAAATGCTGTTATGTATCCATGTAAATATGAGCATTGAGCATACATTATTTGGCATATTAAGTATTTACTAGAACAATAGCATACTAAGATTTCTACTGTAATATGTAATCATATAACATTAACAGTTGCTTCAAAATTTATTGATGAACTTTAATTTCATTTCTCTGCAGCCTTTATTTTAATCGACATACTTAATTAATCCGTCAGTCCTCGGATCACAGACACAATAGAAAATCTATTGTGTCTCGGCCCGATCGGGCCACTCAGTGGTCAATGGGTTAAAAATACCATGGTAGGTATTAAAAATTCTATTGATCCATTATTGAGTGTTTCCAAATACCTTATCCTCCAGATTTATTATTAGTTTATCACTATACATAGTGGTAACGCCAATATAATTAAAATAGTAAATGTAGAAATTAAACGTTTATTATTTGTGTGGTGTGTTCCTTCATCCTTCCCTACATACGAGCACAACCAATCATCGCGTGGTCACTAACCACGTGACACGTCCAGTAAGACGTGAACGCGACGTTCGTGTCGCTGCAGTCAGTCGGGTTCGCTCCGTGCCTTCGCGAGGTTCGGGACTCGGCCACCGCCGGAGAGCTTCCACGAGGCTCTCTAGATCATCAGGCATTGTGCCCTTGTAACATCACCGGGGTATCCCGTGCCCCGGCCCTTGGTCGCGCTCACCGCCGCGTGTGTGTTTGTGTGGAGTGTGGGACTGGACGCCGTTCTTGCCCGCCGCGAGCTGGAGGACCCTGACCGCGTGGCGGCGCGTGTGTTCTGGACGCTACTCCCTCCGACGAGGTACGTGCCGTATGATCCTGTCTATCCCTCTTTGCTAACACCACGTAGATCAAAATACAGTCCACTTTCATATCGAGAATATATTTACGTATATTTTTATATTGGCGCGACCATTGAGTGGTCCTTCGAGCCGGATAGTAACCATTGTTTGGTCATTCCGTATAAAGCCTGATGATTCCACCGCCCTTGTTAGGATACTCATTGTGTAGGACCTAATAAGCGATTAGTAGTATCTTCAATGCGAAATACTATTTAATATACCGCATATAATAGAACGACAATGCGTCTTCTACTATTCATATAAAATATATTTTAAACCCGCCCTTATTAGGATACTCATTGTAGGCCCTAATAAGCGATTTAATAGTACATTCATTGTGAAATAACTATAATATACCGCATAGATCGACATTGCGTCATCTATTATTTTTTGCTTAAAATATATTTTATTCCGCCCGTAACATTAAGTTACGCGTATATTATTATTAAAATAGTTAATTAAAACTATATTCATATCGTTTATCCGCAGTTATAACGCTAAAATCATTATAAATCGAACATATTTCATCATATTTATTTATCCGCTACCCGCGCTCGTAATTTATAACGTTATCTAGGTCATTCCGCGTCCCGCGATCCGCTGTTATAATCCAACCATATTGAAAATTCATACTCGGTTCATATTACGCTTGCGTCGCTGACCTACTTTATTTAGTCGTATTACTTGTTATTGTAACTTGTATTGTAACATTCTCTGTTTGAATATATACTTTTGTTATTAAAAATGCCGCCTAAGAAAATGACTAAGTTACCTGATAGTGACGCTTCGGATGTTAATGATTCGGAAGATATAAATGATTCGCAGTTATCCATGTTATTAGCTAAACGCGAAGTTATATTCGAAATGGTGCAACAAATGTATGATTTGTCTTTAAACGTTCATAACAACGCCTCGCTAATGGAAAGTTTCCTTGACGAGTCCGCGCAGATAGAATCATTACGTGAAAGATTTGAAAAGTGTTTAGACGAATACAATACTCGCTTATTATTATTAACACCTACCGCGAAACCTGATTATAAAAGCCTAGTTGCATTCGAGTCTTTATATAGCAGAGTTATAAGAATTAAATCGCAATATTCGCAACCAAGTCCGTCACACGGAGATATTAATAATTTGCATAAAAATAGGCCTAAATTACCGCCTATCGAATTAGTACCATTTTCGGGTGATATTCGCTCATTTCCGCTGTTTCTTTCGAATTTTGAATCAGTTGTTCATAACAATCCCGGCCTTACAGATGCCGAGCGTTTATATTATTTACTAGGTAAATTAACGGGGAAAGCCACAACTGTTATAGCTGGTATAACCCCCTCCGCTGAAAATTATAATTTAATATTACAAACTTTAAAAGATAAATATGATGATAAACGTATGTTAGTTTCCGCGTATTTAAATCAAATGTTTGATTTTAAACCTTTGCATTCTCCGTCCGCAACAAACTTTGATTTATTTACAGATAACTTTGTTAGCGCAGTGCGCGCCTTACAAAATATAAAGTTAGATAATATTACAGATTTAATGATTGTTCATATCGCGTTGAAGAAGTTAGATTCAGATACTGTTCGCGCTTTCGAGACTAAGTTTGGTAGTGAAATGCCTACTTTTGATAACTTAGTTCAATTTATTCAAACTCGTGCGAAGGTATTAGAACGCATTCATCCTTCCACAAATTCGGGAATAAATAATCCGCCTCGAAAGAATAATAATTATAACCGCAGTTCAAATAATATTTCTTCCGCACCGCCTAAGACGTATCAGTCTTACGTAACAACCGCTAATTCCGCTTATAGTTGTCTTTGTACAAATATTACGCATCAACATTTATTTAAATGTTCGAGTTTTCATAAAATGAGTCCGCAGGAACGTTTTAAATACGTAAAGGATAGAAACGCGTGTATAAATTGTCTCAGTATTAAACATCGAGTTTCTAGTTGTTCGTCTAATTCTAATTGCCGCATTTGTAAATTAAAACATCATACGATGTTACATTTGAAACGCGAATCTTCCATTCCCGCGCCTGCGTCTCACCCCCCGCCGCGCAACACACCGCCGCGGCCGTTGCCTGCGCCGTCACCGCCGTCGGGCGAGTGCGTCCGCTCCGACATTGCGCTATGTACCGCTAGCTATACAGCTGATACTGATAACGCATTTCAATGCAACGCGCCCGCGAATAAACAATGTACTATTTTATTATCAACCGCTGAAGTCGTATCTTATAATTGTAAAGGCGAACGGCTTGTTATTCGCGCGCTTTTAGATTCCGCTTCGCAAAGTCACTTCATTACGAATGAATGTTGTGAACGTTTAGGTATTAAACCGCAGAAAACCGAACGTACTATTATTAAGGGGTTCGGTGGTTCAGAAAAAATTATAAATAGTAATTCCGTAAATATAAAATTTTATTCGCGTCTTGACAACAACATATCTTTTAATATTTCACCGCTAGTTGTTGATCATGTTACGGATTTACTACCTACCGCTGTTATAGACACTTCTGTCTTATCGCATATTTCGCATTTACCGCTCGCAGATGAGAGTTTTGGTACGCCAAATAAAATCGATTTATTAATCGGTGCTTCTCTGTTCCCTCATCTGCTTCTCCCCGACGTAGTTCATGCATCTCGTGACTCGTCGGCGCCCGCTGCATTGCGCACGGTGTTAGGCTATGTAATAATGGGTTCAGTACCCACCATACCTAACATA
This sequence comes from Colias philodice, assembly GCF_061535455.1. NCBI lineage: Eukaryota > Metazoa > Arthropoda > Insecta > Lepidoptera > Pieridae > Colias > Colias philodice. The sequence continues at coordinate 10,248,349 of NC_143094.1, read as the reverse complement.
CATAAACCGCCCTTGACGTGTTGTCACGTTCAAGAGACCGCCGCTATTGACTCATTAGTCAGGCGTTTCTGGGAGCTCGAGGAGCTTCCTACCGCACCGCCCGTTCAACATCCCGATGATGTTGAATGTGAAGAATATTATAAATTAACTACAACCCGCGATCCCGTGAGTGGTAGATATATTGTTTCGCTTCCATTTAAGGATGATTTCTACGCTCTCGGTGACTCATTTAATATTGCCCGCAAGCGTTTCATGTGCCTCGAAAGAAAGCTACAGGCTTCACCTAAATTAAGGTTGGCATATGATGACGTCATAAAAGATTATCTAACGAAAAATTATATTTCACCCGCGCCTCCGTATGATCCGCGTGACCCTACACCTATTTATATTATACCGCATCACGCTGTTCTGCGCGAGGATAAATCGTCGAATAAGCTGCGCATGGTTTTAGATGCTAGCATGCCAACTTCTGGAAGCCAGCGTTCGTTGAATGACCTTCTGCATGTTGGGCCGAATTTACAAGGCAATTTGTTTACAATAATTTTAGGTTTTCGTCTCCACGCGATTGCCATGACCGCCGATTGCCGCCAACAGTTTCTGCAGATATTCGTGCGTGAGTTTGATCGTCGTTTTCAATGTTTTTTATATCGTTTCAGCCCGCAGGATCCGCTGCTTCTTTATCAATTTAATCGAGTTTGCTTCGGCATCAAGTCTAGTCCTTATCATGCACTGCGCACGGTAAGACAGCTCGTAGAAGATGACGGCGCGAAATATCCGCTCGCGAGTGGCATTGCGTCTTCCGCGTTGTATATGGATGATATCGCCTTCTCTATTCCCACGGAATGTGAAGCAGTTTCCGCGTCGCAGCAGCTCATCGATTTGTTTAAGAGAGCTCAGTGGGATCTTATTAAATGGAATAGTAATAGCAAAAATGTGTTAGATAATCTTCCCGCTTCGCACAAACTTTTACCCTCCGCGGTGGAGTTTGATAAGACCGTGCAACATAAATTACTTGGTCTGCATTGGTCTACTGTTCATAATTGTTTTTATTTTAAAATTATCGCATCCGCCGATGTGATGTGCACTAAGCACTCCATCTTGTCAATTACCGCCCGTCTGTGGGACATGATGGGCTTCGTTGCTCCCACAGTCGTGTATAACATCCCATCAAATAATTTCTACCATGTTTCTGGTATTGAAAATCCCGCTGACATTCTTTCGCGTGGCATTACGCCACAAAATCTCGTACCGCACCCTCTGTGGTTCCACGGACCCCAGTGGGCTCGTTCGGACCCATCTGATTGGCCTCTTAGGAGTCTCGATGGTGAGTCTATTGCAGACATTCCCGAACGAAAATTATTAGCGCACACTGTGTGCCCGCCTATAAAGCATTGCGCTTTATACGATACCGCCCTTCGCGTCTCGTCGCGTCGTGTATTTTATATTTATAGGTTCCTTATATTATTAACCCGCCGCGGTCTTATGATGACCGTAGAGGACCTTAATTTCGCTGAGAATAAAATTATTCCCGCCCTGCAAAATAAATATTTTGCAGAGGAGTATTATAATATACTCTTTTATAAATTTTATTCGCAGGCTCTCAACCGCTTGAGGCCTTTTATTCGCAACAGACTTATCCTTATCGGACGTCTATGCGATTCCGCCCTGGAATGTGCACATGAGCATCCAGTGATATCACCGCGCAATGATCACATAATTATGATCATTGACTATTACCATATTAAATATATGAATATTATAACGCATTTGTTTCGTGTTATTTTAATTACCGCGCTTTTATTAGCATTACCCGCGCCTCAAGTCAAATCTGATCGCGTCAGTTTGCTTGATAGGCATTCGCTACTGGACAAGTTAGTTCAGTCGTTTTGGAAACGTTGGAGAATGGAATACTTACACGGTTTGCAGGTTAGGCAGAAATGGAATACGCCTTCCACACCTATTACTCCTGGAACGGTCGTGGTTGTGATAAATTATAATACACCGCCCCTAACCTGGCGTTTAGCCGTCGTAGAGAAAGTACATCCTTCAAAGGACGACGTCGCGCGCGTTTGTACAGTTAGAACCGCCAAGGGAACTTACCTTCGCCCGGTCGTTCGTTTATGTCCGCTTCCAAGACAATAGTTATACCGCATTAGTATATTACCGCAGTTAGTTAATTTTAATTTTAAGTTTTTGCACCGCTTTCGTTTATAATTTCTTAGTTATAATACCGCCGTGACTTTAGGAATTTTTTTATACCCCGCTCGCTTTACGCGATCCTAGAGTCATAGAATTTGTTAGTTGTAATACCGCCGTGACTTTAGGAATTTATATACCCCGCTCGCATTACGCGATCCTAGAGTCATAGAATTTGTTAGTTATATTTCCGCCGTGACTTTTAGGATTTTTTATTATCCCGCTCGTATTTTGCGCTCCTAGAGCCATAGAACTTGTTATTTATATTACCGCCGTGGCTCTTAGGACTTTATTAACCCGCGCGCATTATGCGATCCTAGAGTCATAGTTTTTCGCTGTACCTTATGATTGGTTTTAAATGGTGACCCATTTAGGGCGGGTGGATATGGTAACGCCAATATAATTAAAATAGTAAATGTAGAAATTAAACGTTTATTATTTGTGTGGTGTGTTCCTTCATCCTTCCCTACATACGAGCACAACCAATCATCGCGTGGTCACTAACCACGTGACACGTCCAGTAAGACGTGAACGCGACGTTCGTGTCGCTGCAGTCAGTCGGGTTCGCTCCGTGCCTTCGCGAGGTTCGGGACTCGGCCACCGCCGGAGAGCTTCCACGAGGCTCTCTAGATCATCAGGCATTGTGCCCTTGTAACATCACCGGGGTATCCCGTGCCCCGGCCCTTGGTCGCGCTCACCGCCGCGTGTGTGTTTGTGTGGAGTGTGGGACTGGACGCCGTTCTTGCCCGCCGCGAGCTGGAGGACCCTGACCGCGTGGCGGCGCGTGTGTTCTGGACGCTACTCCCTCCGACGAGGTACGTGCCGTATGATCCTGTCTATCCCTCTTTGCTAACACCACGTAGATCAAAATACAGTCCACTTTCATATCGAGAATATATTTACGTATATTTTTATATTGGCGCGACCACATAGTATAAAACAAAGTCGCTTTCTCTGTCCCTATGTCCCTTTGTACCTATGCTAAAATCTCTAAAACTACGCAACGGATTTGGATGCGGTTTTTTTTAATAGATAGAGTGATTCAAGAGGAAGGTTTTAGTATATAATTTATTGGGTTTTAGATAAAGCGGGCGAAGCCGCGGACGGTAAGCTAGTTTTATATAGGTAATATAATAATATTATATCAACAATGATCAACAATTACGAAATGAAATTTACAATTGATAATATTATGTTAAAAACGATTCCTATAATAATAACTCAAACCAGGATGCTTTTTAAAAAGGAGCCGAGTGATATTTACATAACATATAAAACCTCGTAAATAATTAATAAGTATATGAAGCACCAATATTGTTTTCAAATAATAACATGCAATATAAATAAAAAAAAAATAACTTACCTTCACACGAGAATCGAGATTTACTTTCATACGTTTCGATCACAATTTATAAAAATTACTGCTTTGGACATTGAATAATATATAATAACCAATTTATAAACACAATATTAGATATAGTTTAATAAATATTTTATACTGTTTTCATTCACAATTTTCACAAAAACAATATTCTAAAATCAAACAAACAAGCAACGGCTTACACCAGAAGACAGAAACCAGAAATTGGCATTTGGCACTTGGCACTCGGCACTCGGCAGTCGGCGCGCGGTCGGTATTCGGTTGACATTTGACGGTTCTCCTATAGACCAAAGACAACATATGATTCCAACTTAGATCATTAGGTAATGATCTAAGGATTCCAATAAGGATTCCAACTTGATTCCCTGTCTTGATTCCAATGATTCTATGATACAGATCTAAATTATTAAACTCATGATAAATCATTTATTTAAAAGTCAATAATGACCAAGGTTTATTAACAATCCCTCAGTTGTTACGAAAACATTGAAAATAGTGTATGTACTACATGAAGTACTAGGTATTTAAAATGTACCAAATCAACTATTTTAACCAATTCAATCACTTCTCGTACGGCTTAAAATATACAATTATTATAAGTTAATTACAATAAGACAATGTTAAATTAAGAATTAACATGAAGAATATAACATATTCTATAATATTATGGATGATCATATTATTATATCATCCTACTTTGAAGACACATGCAAAATAAAAATGCTAATTTTCCTAAATAACATTGTGATGTAATATTTTCTGCGCTTAATATTGTGACTGTGTATATAAATAAAAAATGTATGCGTGTACTAGAGTACACACGTAAGAAGTGAAACTTCTTTATGACCTTAAAAATGTCACGAGTATGGCGTAACGCAAAAATGTCACGCGTACGGCGTAACGCAAAAATGTCACGCGTACGGCGTAACGCAAAAATGTTACACTAAATTTTTGTCCAACCCCGATAAAGAAGTTTCACTTCAAAAATTATGTTCATTGTTTACCGTGTTGCAGGCACGGGCCACGGATACTTTGGTTAAAGGTTACCATAGACTTTAAACATATACTAGAGACTGGTTACTACTTACTATCTATATTCTATGCTGTATTACTTACTCTGTGGTTACTGTCAAATCACAAATTTCACGAGAATTTCACAAATCACCCTCAATTTGTCAATCAAAAAATACATAAAAAAAATAATTAAATTTTAAAAACTGCTTAACTAATTAATTTAAATTCATTCTCTATTTTATGTAATTTACTGATCTTCTTTATTCTTAGTTATTAAGTCTGTACGTGTTAGTTGAAACTAATAATAGATTTATGTTAAAGAAACTTTTTTTCTCGTATCGCTCAACAAGGAAAATATGTTTTAAAAATATTACTGGAATCATTCTCTAGAATGGAACCAGATTCAACAACCTATGATGCTTCAAATTCATCGAAAGATGTATCTTTTCCGTTTTGTGTGGGACAATGGTGAATATGATATTATTTATAGCCACATTAATTTTCTTTAATTATTTATATATTCATTATTTATACATTTAACTTTATGTATTACAGCAATCTCTCACTATACAAAGACTTTGTCAGTGGAGAAAAGAACACAGAGTTACAATTAATTGAGCGGTTACAAGTATTTGGATTACTTCCAAAAACCATACAGTGTCTGGAAAACAAACCAACATGTAAAGTTGTGTATAAATCTGCGAGGGTTGTGGACAGGTAAATTATTTTTGTCTCTTTTTATTTCATTGCATATATTGTATGAAATTTAAATGTCATTTGACATTTGGACCTAACAAATTATTTACTGATAATAACTTAATAGATCAAGATCCCACGATGGCCAGACATTCCTTTCTTTAGGAAAGTTGAAAGTTTCTCTGTATATGTCTCCGATACAGATAAGAACGACTAGCGATTATCAAGTCTGGGTTGTGGTTACTTTGGCAGGAAACAGGTAGTAAAGGTGTATAAAATTGTACCTAACTTTCATTATAGTTTAAAAGCTAAATTTTATATATGTTACTTGGGGACCTATAAAAAGATGTTACCTTAAGAGCCGGACAGTTTTCATGGTTCTTACATCTAGCCAGACACATTTAAAAAAATAACTAACATATCATCAAATTAACGTTACTACCTAAAAGTGTATCAAATATGAAATAACCCACTAAAAACATTAGTTAACTATAATTAATCCCTCAGTCCCTGAATCACAGACACAATAGAAAATCTATTGTGTCGCGGCCCGATCGGGCCGCTCGGTGGTCAATGGGTTAATAAAAAAATAATAGTATAATATATAAGTAACTAGATTTCCGCCCGCGGCTTCGCCCGCGTTGGCAAAGGAAAACCCGCATAGTTCCCGTTCCCGTGGGATTTCCGGGATAAAAACTATCCTATGTGTTAATCCAAGTTACCCTCTATATGTGTGCTAATTTTCATTGTAATCGGTTCAGTAGTTTTTACGTGAAAGAGTAACAAACATCCATACATCCATACATCCATACATCCATACATCCTTACAAACTTTCGCCTTTATAATATATATTAGATAAAGTTATTACTTATCTTTTACGGGGACTTATGTTGATGGAATTCCATGTATCTCGATGCCTTTTTATTGTGTCATCGAGATACGTGAAATTCCATCAACATAAGTCTTGGTTAAAGATAAGTAATAACTCTATTACTTATAAACAATACTATTAATTTTTTAATAATTATAGTTAACTAATGTTTTTAGTGGGTTATTTCATATTTGTTACACTTTTAGGTAGTTATGTGAATTTGATGATGTGTTAGTTATTTTTTAAATGTGTCTGGCTAGATGTAAGAACCGTAAAAACTGTCCGGCTCTTAAGGTAACATCTTTTTATAGGTCCCCAAGTAACATATATAAAATTTAGCTTTTAAACTATAATGAAAGTTAGGTACAATTTTATACACCTTTACTACCTGTTTCCTGCCAAAGTAACCACAACCCAGACTTGATAATCGCTAGTCTTTCTTATCTGTATCGGAGACATATACAGAGAAACTTTCAACTTTCTTAAAGAAAGGAATGTCTGGCGGTCGTGGGCTCTTGATCTATAAGTGATTTTTTTTATTTTATTTAAATAACTTAAGTATTTGTTTATCTCACATCATTCCTTGCACAACAACTTAACAAGGGGGTAATAGGATATAGAGCTAAGTCACCAATTATTGAATATCACGTAGCTTTTTCTTACATATTCTTAATCCTGTTGTTCTATTTTTACTTTCTAAAGAATAACACATTATTTAATATTATTTTTAGAGTGCAATGGATATGCGAGGGATGCAAGAAGAAGCAGCCAATCAGAATAGGGTCTTTCTTCTACAGGCTACAGTGTTCTATTGTGCAGGCTCTGCAGATGACACTCGCTTGGTGTGAAGATGCAGATGTGCATGTGGCAGCTGAGTTTTTTGGTATTATTTTTGTTTTTTTTTTTAGCGAATTCGAATGGTAAAATATGCTAACACTGAAGTTCATTTAAATAATTTATGCTCAGATATCTGTAGTAATTATAGGGATGTCTTAAACATCACTTTAAATACAAATTGTAAAGGATTCAGAGTTGATGTAGTTCATTATACAAAGCAACAATTCTTTCATTTATAGATTATACAATAGTTATTTTATAATATTTAATTCTTTAATGTATTACATGCTGGCAAAATTAGTATTGAGGTGAGTATCCAACAATATAAAAAAACATCATAATGCATTCACAGTTATTCCCTTTCTGATTTCATATTTTCCCCATATTCATCATTTCATTATAAAATACACATAATATATAGTATCAAAAGTCCTCAGTTAAAACTTAAACTGCAGGAATTGCATCGTACATTGATTAATTTCATTAATATTATCGGATATAATATCTATTGAACAGTACAGATATTATTATTTATTTTATTTATAGCCTTTATTGCCAATATTACAGGTTACATTTTTACTTAAAACTAAAATTAAATTTCTTTGTGGGTGTTGGCGTGTCCTTGTGACACAAAGGCCTCTTCCAACTTCTTCCACTCGCGACGTTCTTTCGCCTTCCATAGCCAGAGCGGCCCCGCCACTCTCCTTATCTCATCTGACCACCTTTTTCTTTGTCTTCCTCTTTTTCTTTTAGCATCTGCTCTGGGAGTCCATTCAGTAATGACCCTTGTCCATCGGTTTCCCTTTTCTCTGAGCATATGCCCTACCCACCTCCATTTAAGAATCTTTGTCTTTTTCACAACATCTTCTATTTTTGTTATATTTCTTATATCTAAAGCTCTTTTTCTATGTTTTTTTGTATAAGCTAGTATGCTCCTCTCCATAGCTCGTTGGCATGTTACCAATTTTGTGTCATGTTTTTTTGTTTTAGCCCAAGTTTGGCAACCATATGTTAGTATTGGCAAAATGCAGGTATTGAATAGTCTTCTTTTAATTGTGATATTGTATTGCGTATTTTTAAATATTTCTTTCAGCGACCAGTATCTCTTCCAAGAATGAGCAACCCGTCTCTCAATTTCATGTTCCATTTGGTCACTGAAAGCTATTATTTGGCCTAAATAAATATAAGAATTGACATATTCGATTAACTTTTCTTCTATTTTAATTGGGGTTCGCGCTCTATTTGCTATAATTTTGGTTTTTTCATAGTTAATTGATAGTCCCACTTTTTTGCTTTCTTGTGCCAGTTGGAGAAGCATGGTTTGAAGGTTTCCAGGATTATCTGATATGAGTATTATATCATCAGCAAATCTAAGATGATTCAAATTTGTTCCATTAATGTTTATGCCGAAGTTATCCCAGTCTAATTTTCTAAAGATTCCCTCTAATACTGAGGAAAAAAGTTTTGGTGAGAGTGGGTCTCCCTGTCTCACGCCTCGATTTATCGGGAATACTTCACCTTCGGTTTCCAATTTTACTCTGGCTGTGCTGTTTTTGTATATATTCTTTATGATCCTTATGTATTTTTTGTTTATTCCTTGATTCTTCAAAGCTTCCCATATAGATTGGTGTTCCAGTGAATCAAATGCCTTGTTGTAGTCTACAAATGCCATGTAGAGTCGGTAGTTGTATTCATGGCTTTTCTCAATCAACTGTTTCACCACATGAATATGATCCGCTGTAGAGTATCCTGCTCTAAACCCTGCCTGTTCCCTCGGTTGTTCTTCGTCGAGCTTTTTAGTGATACGGTTAAGCAGTATTTTAACAGTACAGATATATTACCCATTTTAGACGTGAAACCTCGCGTAGCAGTAGCAATATATGACAAATTAGATGAGCTTGCGGCAACAGAATTAGCCAGCACCAACCTGGGTGGTGAAGATGTAGTGGTGTTATCAGAGATGTACCCAGATTGCTTGAATAGACTGTCTCCCGATACCACTGAACAGGCACACGTACATCAGATATTGATGATAGCGGATACTAAGGTAGTGAATAATTATTTTTATACTTAGCATTTAGATACTAAAGTATGCTTAATAAATCTATTTTAAGGACGCGTTCGAATCCCGCCTCGTGATCGGTTTTTTCTATACATACATACATTTGTTTAATTTGTGAACTGAACAATAATTGTGCAAATAGCTGACACAAACTGTAATACAGACAAGTTGAGGGAAAAATTTTAATATTTCTTTGAAATGGGCAGTAAATAATTTGATAATAGATAACTATAATCTATTTTTATAAATATGTAACTACCACTTTTAAGGAAAAATTCAAGAATTTTTTGGAGATTCTAAAATACATACATATATCATAAAATATAGTATAGTCATATTTGTAGACAATAAAACATTGTCTAAATATACTTTCTAATTGAGATTTTATTTTTCAGCACATACCAACGCACTACAGGTTACATGTTATGAAGAATCACTTGAAGAAAATAACAAACAGTGGCAATGAAGAGGTAAGACGATTATTTAATAAGAAACATAATTTTGGCGTAATAATAATAATAAATTATTGTGTTAATGGATTTTTCGTAATTTGGGACAAAGATCAAAATTATGGTTAATTTTTTTTTCGTCATTATATCAATATGTAATAGTGTGTAAATTAAACTGGAGAAGGTAGTTAAAATGTTATATCGTATTTTTTCAAATACATATTACATGATTTTTGTTTTGAGCTTCTAAAGTTTGAGGTAAAAAAATTGAGTGTAATTTTTATTAAAAACACTCACATTTCTTGTCAAATTATCAAATTATCTTGTTTTAGTGTCTTCCAGAAGAAATAGAAAGTACATTATCCAGAGTGACAGATAATAATTCACTATTAGTGAGCGGTAATAACCTACCATTAGTTGATAATACTGTGCCAATTGCGCAGTTGATTCAGCATTGTGATGTGGAGATGCAGCATTTTTGTAAGTTTTTTTTTTATATTTTACTAACTGCCCTTCGCGGTTTCACCCGCATGGCTCCGTTCCTGTTGGTCTTAGCGTAATGATATAATATAGCCTTCCTCGATAAATAGGCTATCTAACAACGAAAGAATTTTTCAAATCGGCCCAGGCCCAGAGATTAACGCGTTCAAAAAAAAACAAACTCTTCAGCTTTATAATATTAGTATGGATTGAAACACTATAATTAAAAACAACCTTTTCAATAAAGATGTGTTTCTTTTTTTCAGTGAGCAGTCGCATATGGAGTCAAGCGATTACTCTGTGCAATGCCTCCCGTGACCTCTGTAATTCAGGTCCTTCATTACACTGTGCTATCACTGTACAAAGATACTTGGATACTTCTTTATATAGACTGCGGTATGGCGACGGTTTCTACGAACACATGTTGAAATTAATTGCCAATAGATTCACAGATAAGTATGAGATTTGTAAAGAGGAGTAAGTTGAGTGTAGAAATAAGCCCTAATGTTAATGGGGTAAGGTTGATATTACGTATTGTGTAGCAGTTATGCAGTTTGTTAAACATGTTTCATTATCTGTAAGGGAAAAATTGTACCAGGATCAATTTCACAGAGTTTTCATAACTTTGATAATTATTATCTGAAGATTCCCATTGTCTGTGATAAAGCTGCCTTGAACACAAGTTGAAAAATTTTTATGTAGGTATAAGAGAATGATATTTTTGAAGGTTGTTAGTGACTTTCAATCTGATTGTCAATATTATTGATTGCCTATGATTGATATTTAGAAATATTGTTTAAGTTTTTTAGCGTTATTTAATCCAATAAATGGATTGTATTCGCGCAATTTCATGCTTTAATATGAATGGGGTAAGGTTGATATTGCTGTAATAACATTGTTTGTTACAGTATAAGTTTTTGAAACAATAATAATACATATAATCCTCCACAAGAAAAATATTCATTTATCACAAAATTTAAATAATTTAATTTAGGTAGTATTCCGTTTACTGTTAAGGTCCTAAGTGACTAAAAATGTATATTTTATATTTTACGTCAACTTTCTTATAATGAAAAATAACAAGATCAACCGTACCTTTTTGAATCGCATAACTTTGTATTATTAATGCGCGTAGCAGTGTGTTATTCAAAGTGTTATTTATTATTAAGTCACCTAATAATTAACAATTAATAATTGTTTGTAGGTAACCCTAAAGAAAAATATAATATTGAGTAGTTTTTTAATGAGTCGGTACATATCAAACGAGACCAAGTCACTACTCAGCCAATTCTGAGAGATCGATGTTTTCTATTATTGACTTATACGAAGCCAAGGAGTAGAGTGCAGAACTTTTATTACAATTAAAATAATATCATATGGCAACATTACGAAAGAAAAAAGGGAAAAAATACAATCAAAAGAAATTCAAATAAACTGGTTTATAATTGGGACTACAGCACTTTTAGTGTAGATAGTGACATAATGGACTTAGGCTCATTTGAAATTAACTGTCACTGGACTAAATAAACTATGAAAAAAAAAAAAACAGAATGTGACTTAAGCTGTTTTGATGTAATTGAGTAATGAATTGAGGAACGGACTCAGGGTTGGTTAATATAAAAAAATAAAACACATTCCTAAAATAAAAATCCAAATTTATTTTAGAGACTAATTATTAAGGTTAGAAAAAGATACTCAAACATAATTAATTTATTACACAAAATAAAGGATATCTTCTAATAGGTAGTCAGGATTATCATTTACTGCATCATCTTCGTCCTGCATATGTAAGTTTTCAGTAGGGGACAGAACACTTATAATATTCTAAATCTGGCAAGTTTCTCCAGTGCGCCCGAAATGTTTTTCAAGTAGCTTTGCAACATCATACAATTTTTCACTTTTGGACTGTTCCTGTACCAACTCAAGTTTTTGGTGTCTGGAACATAACGATTGTATGAGTCCCTTTTTTTACATTTCTTGCAAAACAGTTTATCCTTCAAACGACATCGTCTTGCAGCTTGCTGTATGGTTTTCTTTGCCGCAGCGAAAACACTTTATTTATCTCTTCTCATTATATGGCTTAGGTCGCTATATGTTTGTTGCCGGTGCCCGGTTTGTTATTATTTGATTTTGGTGAATGTTTGCGTGGTCAGGAGTCAGGACACATTTCTCTTGTTTCAGCTGTAGACGTCTCAATTGCCATCGCAATCTTTATTAAGTCATCGACATGTAGGTGGGCTTTCTTGTTATTATCTCCCCTGATTTCTGCACTCCGGAGACCTCTTGTGAATTGCACTCGCAGATGAGTGTCCAACTCCAATGTTCTGTGTTGACAGCTTGCACATAAAGTTACATTTTCCCCCTAGTTCTTTTAAACCAGCAACATATTTTACAATACTTTCACATTCATATTGTTGTCTTAAGCAAAATTTGTGCTGTTGGGCTACTTCACCAGGTTCAAGGGCTATATGATTTTTCAATAACTTTATCACGTCATCATATGATTTGGTTTTCGGAGACTATTCGGTAGAACTTTATAGTATTGAAATGCAATTCAGAAAAATCTGTGATTTAGTGTTGACATTTGTAACCCCTTTCAGTTTAATATAATTTTCTAACCTTTGCAAATACGATGCGAAACTTTCGTTTCGTTTTCGTCGTATGCTTGTAATGTAATTCCACTCGCCGATTTATCTGTATTTTGTAATTGTTGTTATAATTGTACTTGTTGTTCTTAAAGTCCTCGAATGGTCTCCACCATTCGGGATAATACTTGACCTAATTGTTGTACCTCTTTGCGTACTACAAATATATTGTACATGAGGGAAAAAGGAGGTTGTGAAGCGGGTTACGGGATGTGGAAACCTTGGAACAAAGGAGAAGGTATATTAGGAGCACATGGGTCAATGTACGCATACACGATGTTCTCTTCACTTCACTTGGTTTTTCCCCTTGAATTTCCACTTTCTCGTCACTAAATATAACAGCAAGCATATAATATATTTTGTAGCAATATGTATTTTATTATATTTTGATGTCAAATAACTGATATAAAATGCATGTAATAAATGTAACAAGTAAGGTCAAGTGGGGGAAATGAAACATTACTTGTATTTTAACGTAACGGCATGTGCCGCAGTAATGCGACAATCAATTTCAGTAGCATTTCTTGCATAGTACTCTCCTTTAGCCAATGATTCATGGAATTATGACAAACAGCTCTTTATTCTTACCATAAGCGAGAAAACAATCAATATTTTCACCAGTTTTCTGAAATGTAGTCGTTCTTGACTTCCATTCTTTCAACAGGCTTTGATTAAATTTTTCTTCTGGGATTACATTTTTATTGTCAATAATGGCCTGCCTTTCGAAATCCAGCGGAACATATATTCGGGTCTAATGTATTCCATATTTGACCGATCATCTTCGCGAAATCTTTCTTTGGTAAAACTTTTCCTATATAAACAAAAGAAACAGCGATAGAACGTTTTTGTGATAATTATTATGAAAATCACCTCCATAATTACATAACTCGGTACATTTGAGCTGGCGTTTTAAACACTTGCCCCTGGAACTGCAAGATTTCACGGACCGTCATCCTATTAATTCAAAACTTCTTCTTCTTTCTGCCAACCCCATTCTGATGGCCTGGGAATATTTTGATTCTTTTGTAGGCACTGCCCCCGGATATACACAGCCCGTAAAACTGCCCTTATGGTGTGTTGTTTAAGGGCAGGTTCTGTATGTGGTAGGAAAATTTTCGATTCGAATTTCACTGCATATTTGCCATTTTAAAATGCTTCAAACCCTCGTGTGGCATTGGGATTCGCCTTCCATGCCTCAAACGCGGTTTATTTGCGTCTTCCGTTAAATTATAAGTTTATGTAACATCCGGTAAAAGAATGGATATTTGAGTTTAAATTTTTGAGGTTAGGTTAGGTTTAATTAGTCAAATCCCACGATTTTAGGATGGGGGGGGAGGGGAAATCGCGATTTAAGACTTCCAATATCCCTCCCCAACAAATTAAAATTTAAAAATAATTATGTAATAATAATGTATTTATTTGTATACATATTTTACAGCAGTCAGTAATTCTTTGAAGGGATCCTTATGTTTAGCAATAATTTTTTCCTCCAATTGTACTCTATGAGACAGTCGGTGAAATTTCCTTTATATTGGTCCTTGGCGAACTTTCGTTTTAAATTTCTCCACAGTTGGCTCTCAATCCTCTAGGTGTGTGTCCCATCTAGTGCCACAAATCTGTTTTCTGGGTCACTGTGATTACACTTGTGAATTGTGTGTGTTGTGAATGTCTCCATATTGAGGCAGGCAATCATAAGCTCTCCAGAGTTCGGTATGAATTTCTGTGCCCTCCTCAACATGTTTCTAAATAAGTGGAACCAGTATTTCTGAAGATCTCTCACTATTAGGACACACTTCCAGTCTCAGATCCTGACTGCCGTTTTCAATCATACCGAGGACCCAATGTCCTTCAACGCGGCGTCCTCGGTTATACTTGCGTTTTCCAAATTTACTCTCGTCTACCTGGACAATTTTCCCAGGTCCACCAATTTTTCACTCACTTTCTTGGTGCTCCAATTCATACACCACAATAGTCTCCTGACAATATGAAAACCAATCTGCTATTGTTTTTGTTGATAGCACTGTATCTCTATCTCGTCTTGCAGATTCACGCTGCCCAGCGTTGTAGTCCGCTCCCACATTAACTCGGTACATTTGAGCTGGCGTTTTAAACACTTGCCCCTGGAACTGCAAGATTTCACGGACCGTCATCCTATTAATTCAAAACTTCTTCTTCTTTCTGCCAACCCCATTCAGATGGCCTGGGAATATTTTGATTATTTTGTAGGCACTGCCCCCGGATATACACAGCCCGTAAAACTACCCTTATGGTGTGTTGTTTAAGGGCAGGTTCTGTATGTGGTAGGAAAATTTTCGATTCGATTTTCACTGCATATTTGCCATTTTAAAATGCTTCAAACCCTCGTGTGGCATTGGGATTCGCCTTCCATGCCTCAAACGCGGTTTATTTGCGTCTTCCGTTAAATTATAAGTTTATGTAACATCCGGTAAAAGAATGGATATTTGAGTTTAAATTTTTGAGGTTAGGTTAGGTTTAATTAGTAAAATCCCACGATTTTAGGATGGGGGGGGAGGGGAAATCGCGATTTAAGACTTCCAATATCCCTCCCCCTCAAATTAAAATTTAAAAATAATAATGTAAAAATAAAATATTTATTTGTATACATATTTTACAGCAGTCAGTAATTCTTTGAAGGGATCCTTATGTTTAGCAATAATTTTTTCCTCCAATTGTACTCTATGAGACAGTCGGTGAAATTTCCTTTATATTGGTCCTTGGCGAACTTTCGTTTTAAATTTCTCCACAGTTGGCTCTCAATCCTCTAGGTGTGTGTCCCATCTAGTGCCACAAATCTGTTTTCTGGGTCACTGTGATTACACTTGTGAATTGTGTGTGTTGTGAATGTCTCCATATTGAGGCAGGCAATCATAAGCTCTCCAGAGTTCGGTATGAATTTCTGTGCCCTCCTCAACATGTTTCTAAATAAGTGGAACCAGTATTTCTGAAGATCTCTCACTATTAGGACACACTTCCAGTCTCAGATCCTGACTGCCGTTTTCAATCATACCGAGGACCCAACGTCCTTCAACGCGGCGTCCTCGGTTATACTTGCGTTTTCCAAATTTACTCTCGTCTACCTGGACAATTTTCCCAGGTCCACCAATTTTTCACTCGCTTTCTTGGTGCTCCAATTCATACACCACAATAGTCTCCTGACAATATGAAAACCAATCTGCTATTGTTTTTGTTGATAGCACTGTAATCGTTTTGATTGCCATGGGAAGCAGTTACTCTTCTAGATGTTACAATTTACAATTTATGAGGTAGTTTAAGGCTTTGATTTCATGACCACGGTAGTCTAATCAGTTGATGTGACTCCTTCATGTCTGTGTCATGTCCACCATGATCCATTCTCTCAAAAACTCTTAGGTATACATCCTTAAATCGGCATTTTTATAATCCTTGGAGCATTTTAGCAAACGGATCCTCTGGACATGCCACAATTTGTTGACGAGGTGAAATGGCAATTGACTCAGCTGACAGCTTAGCTTGGGTAGTCCCAGGAGGAGGGATAAAGGTCTCCTTAATTCTTCTACCGGCAATGGGAGCTCCCCTCCTATTCTGGTTGGGGGGCCTCACACGCTGTACTACAGATCCATCAGGGAGCTGTTTGACCTGGTAATTTCCACAGCCCCTCCTTTCCGCCTGCATCTCGTGTGGTGCTGTAGGCCTAATGACAGTAGGATCTCTCCCTTTTCTCAGCAGAATCTTGCTCTTCCGAGCGCGGCCTATAATTGAGCTATCCGTGTGGTGCAAGGTAGGATATGAATTTACCTGGCTCGTAGACGGTTGGGGTTCTGGAACTCTCTCAATTTGCCCAGGATGGGATAAAGTATGTATGACATTTCTTCTTTCTTGACACCTTACCAATTGAGGATGCTAGGGGGGGTGTACAGGCCGGATGGATATTATGTTTCACAACTTTTTTCCTTGCTGCCATCGTGTCTCTAAGCGCCTTTGTTCTCGCCTCGACTTGAGTTGACCCTGGATCCACTGCCTCCCCAGATAGAAGAAACTCCACAGCCCTCTGCATGTCCTTTATGAACACAGCTATTTTCCTGTTCTCTTCCTCTAGTTCACACAATCGGGTGTGCATCTGCAGAAGCACAGCCGACTGAGTCAATCCCGTGTAAACAGGAGGACCTACCAGTTTGTCCGTCATAACGGGCTTCTTAGGGGTTTGGGGTAGATCCATTTCAGACTTCTGGCCACCAGGGAATATCTTTTGCATTGCCTTACCAACGGTAGAATTGATTAGTGATGTCATAATGCTTACTAGACTTAAGTTTTTCTTAGTATATATCAATATATAAAAGGTGCATGCATCTAGTATAAAATACTATAATAGGTTGGTGGGATTACAAGTGTAGATTATAAGATAGTGATGGGTTTGTGCTTACTTAGACAACAACATCGAACCGGGATTGTGCGAGAGAAACTCCAGGGTGATAAGACGGAGGAGCTGTGGGGACAGTAACCCAGCCAGCAATTTCATTTTTAACTTTATAATGTAGCTGTTTTAATACAATCCTATAGGATCTAATTACTAAAAAGATCAGGCATGTTAGTGCTACTAGAGATCCAACCAGAATCCACCAGGTATAGTGATGGGGTGGAGACCAAGGTGCCGATCTGAGCTGAGGTATCTTGGATTCATCAACCCATCCCTCCACGATCAATCCATTAATCTCCTCTCTTTGCAATGGGGTTGTCATGTTGATCACAATCTCATACCCTGTTTTTAAAGTTTCTTGAGATAGCTGATAGATCTGACCACCCATGTGTAGATAATCTCCATCAGTGGATGTCAATACAGTCGGGACTGGGCTTGGCTCAATGTTTTTATGGACTATTAGCTCTTTTCCCTGGGATACCATCACTTCCCCCCCGATGTCTGAGGCACTGATGAGAACCCCTCCATCAAAAGGTATCACCTCTGTTTTGGTCTTAGAGGATAACCTCCACTCACAGCTAGAGGTAGGCTTCTTACTCTCAATAATGTTTTTCAGGCAGCTGTTAAATTCAATTTTTGTGGTTTTCGGGCAAAGGGTTAGTGTTAACATCTCTTTACACACTGTGGGCGATATACTCCAACAATCCCCTCTTGTTTTACAAGCAACCACATCTGGTAGTTTCAATTTCCTGAACCCGTCTGGAATAGAGGCATGCGTAGTATGCACTCTCATCAGGGCTGCTGACCTGTCCATCAAGATGCGGGGGAAAATCATCACTCCCGATACCATAGGATAAGGGTCATAATTAACCTGATGTAACGAAAATTTGCCCAATTCATAAAGTAATGTCATATCCCGAGAGTATGCAGTGGATACCATTGCTGGATGACGCAATAGTACGGATAGCACATCTGTAGCCGGAAGCAAATCAGGTGTAATCTTTCCTGACAATGCACTGTCCACTACACGTGCAAAGTCATTCGGAGCCAGGGACAACCATGTAGAATAAACCTCTCCGAAATAATTCGAGATCACTTCATCACAAGAGGTTCTATCCATAAACTCTTTGAGGATCCTTGCTTGCCTATCTACCGCATGATGTATAGCATGCTGATTGTCCACCAGCGTGTTTATACTGCTTGTGACAATTTGATGGTTTTTCCTCATATCGGATATTTGATTGTCTAAGGATTCCACAGTATCTTGTAAAGACCAGATAGACGCCCTATTCCATGCCACAGCACCACCGAGCAGCATAGTTTCTATGAATCGTTTTTTCCGAATTGCCTGTCGTTGTGGTATCAAGGTTCCAATTTTCTCTTTTAATAGCTAGACTATCAGGTCTTGGTGGCCTTTATTTGCTGTAACATTGCACTCAACCCCTTTACCAACTAGCTCTGAAGATACTAGGTGTGGCATATGATAAATGATTGGAACATAAATGTAACCAGAGTATTCCATATAAGAACCAGTTTGTTCCATTACCAGCCCAAGCTCCGGGGATATCAATCCGGATTCCAAGACCCTTGTTGTGAATTTTGTCGAGCTAGGACTTGTAAAATTTATTGAGGCATCATCTTCTAATTCAATTAGAAAATGTGTTGATTTATCTACTGCACCCCATGGAGACGACCGCTTTGACCTTGAATGGTGCCTTGCAGTGGTCCCCTGTTTTCTCCTTCTTCCAGGTTTACTCAACTTTACTCTAGACACTTTTCCTAGTCCAGCTAGTGGTTCAAATCCAGGTATCGCGGTAGTAGTATCTATCCGACTAAGATTTTTCCCGACATCCCTAACTTGATTTGATATGTTTGTTGTTTTCTCCACTAATGTTTCAACATAAGAGGCCATTATTACCCTCTCACCTGTTATATTATCGGCTGCTCTCTCTATCCTCAACTTTGCTGTCTCGAGCTCTGAAGCCTGCTTTGTTAAAACCCCTGCTCCGCCCCCCACTAGTAGTCCAAACAAGAAGCTGCATAATCCGCATGCGATCATTGCGCCTGTTAGGAAAGCCATTTTCATGGAAAGTAATAATCTTTCTCTTCACGACTAGAGGTGAGATGTATCATTCATAAACGTTATGGTTAAGCGCATTCAGCGCTCCAAATGATCCGCTCGGCTGCATAACACCACTTACTTCTATTGGACCCTGGGGGATAGCCACCTCAGGTAAGTATAGCCTTATTTCTTTCCCGTCCTGCGTTATAACGCTAGAGATGTGAGATATGTAATCGTTAATTGACTGCGGCAATACTTGATAATCGGGTAAAATTTCCCTGGCGTCGGTTCTCAAATTAAGGACATTCTGTCCTGAACTACGAGCCATCTCTCAAGATTGAGGTGGGTAGACATAGCGTGGGTGAACATGGATAAGGGTAATCGTTCATGTAAGCGAGGATCTATGCCACGCATCTTTTCATACGTCTCATTTACTAACGGTATGAAGCCGGAGTAGTCAAAGTTTTGGCAATACACATCTTGCGCGGGAATAAGTGAGGAATGTGATGTGGTCCGATTTCATATAACGGTTCGTCTCCCATTGGGTCTTCGACAGTGTCGGGAACGACAGTTACTTCAGGTCCAGTCCTAGATGGTTTAGCTGGTTTCCTAAAAGTTGAAGACCTTACCGTAGGCTTACGGTTCTTGACACGTGACGGGTCGAAAGGAGCGGGCTCGAAAGCCCAGTCCTGTTGCATTTGGCGTTCATTAAAGTGATTATACGCACGTTGCGCGTCGCGTGTTGCTCGGCGGTTGCCGCCGGTATACAGGCTTCTGCCCCGTGGATTTCCACTTTGATTATTGTTCATCTCAATGCTGAGGAATTCTAAAATCTCTATCTCGTCTTGCAGTTTCACGCTGCCCAGCGTTGTAGTCCGCTCCCACATTAAATAAATACATAATCAGTTCTTGAGTTCGCTGGTTCCTTGTACTGACCCCTTTAGTTCCAAGGTCAAGTGTGTTTTATCAATGTTTTATCAATAAAACGCCATTCTGTTTTACCGACTAAGCGCGAAGTATCGATACACTTATTTGTTTTATAGTTATGAATGAGCGTTTCAGTTCCCCCTGAGTTTCATAATAATGTAATAATAATATATTTATTTGTATACATATTTTACAGCAGTCAGTAATTCTTTGAAGGGATCCTTATGTTTAGCAATAATTTTTTCCTCCAATTGTACTCTATGAGACAGTCGGTGAAATTTCCTTTATATTGGTCCTTGGCGAACTTTCGTTTTAAATTTCTCCACAGTTGGCTCTCAATCCTCTAGGTGTGTGTCCCATCTAGTGCCACAAATCTGTTTTCTGGGTCACTGTGATTACACTTGTGAATTGTGTGTGTTGTGAATGTCTCCATATTGAGGCAGGCAATCATAAGCTCTCCAGAGTTCGGTATGAATTTCTGTGCCCTCCTCAACATGTTTCTAAATAAGTGGAACCAGTATTTCTGAAGATCTCTCACTATTAGGACACACTTCCAGTCTCAGATCCTGACTGCCGTTTTCAATCATACCGAGGACCCAACGTCCTTCAACGCGGCGTCCTCGGTTATACTTGCGTTTTCCAAATTTACTCTCGTCTACCTGGACAATTTTCCCAGGTCCACCAATTTTTCACTCGCTTTCTTGGTGCTCCAATTCATACACCACAATAGTCTCCTGACAATATGAAAACCAATCTGCTATTGTTTTTGTTGATAGCACTGTAATCGTTTTGATTGCCATGGGAAGCAGTTACTCTTCTAGATGTTACAATTTACAATTTATGAGGTAGTTTAAGGCTTTGATTTCATGACCACGGTAGTCTAATCAGTTGATGTGACTCCTTCATGTCTGTGTCATGTCCACCATGATCCATTCTCTCAAAAACTCTTAGGTATACATCCTTAAATCGGCATTTTTATAATCCTTGGAGCATTTTAGCAAACGGATCCTCTGGACATGCCACAATTTGTTGACGAGGTGAAATGGCAATTGACTCAGCTGACAGCTTAGCTTGGGTAGTCCCAGGAGGAGGGATAAAGGTCTCCTTAATTCTTCTACCGGCAATGGGAGCTCCCCTCCTATTCTGGTTGGGGGGCCTCACACGCTGTACTACAGATCCATCAGGGAGCTGTTTGACCTGGTAATTTCCACAGCCCCTCCTTTCCGCCTGCATCTCGTGTGGTGCTGTAGGCCTAATGACAGTAGGATCTCTCCCTTTTCTCAGCAGAATCTTGCTCTTCCGAGCGCGGCCTATAATTGAGCTATCCGTGTGGTGCAAGGTAGGATATGAATTTACCTGGCTCGTAGACGGTTGGGGTTCTGGAACTCTCTCAATTTGCCCAGGATGGGATAAAGTATGTATGACATTTCTTCTTTCTTGACACCTTACCAATTGAGGATGCTAGGGGGGGTGTACAGGCCGGATGGATATTATGTTTCACAACTTTTTTCCTTGCTGCCATCGTGTCTCTAAGCGCCTTTGTTCTCGCCTCGACTTGAGTTGACCCTGGATCCACTGCCTCCCCAGATAGAAGAAACTCCACAGCCCTCTGCATGTCCTTTATGAACACAGCTATTTTCCTGTTCTCTTCCTCTAGTTCACACAATCGGGTGTGCATCTGCAGAAGCACAGCCGACTGAGTCAATCCCGTGTAAACAGGAGGACCTACCAGTTTGTCCGTCATAACGGGCTTCTTAGGGGTTTGGGGTAGATCCATTTCAGACTTCTGGCCACCAGGGAATATCTTTTGCATTGCCTTACCAACGGTAGAATTGATTAGTGATGTCATAATGCTTACTAGACTTAAGTTTTTCTTAGTATATATCAATATATAAAAGGTGCATGCATCTAGTATAAAATACTATAATAGGTTGGTGGGATTACAAGTGTAGATTATAAGATAGTGATGGGTTTGTGCTTACTTAGACAACAACATCGAACCGGGATTGTGCGAGAGAAACTCCAGGGTGATAAGACGGAGGAGCTGTGGGGACAGTAACCCAGCCAGCAATTTCATTTTTAACTTTATAATGTAGCTGTTTTAATACAATCCTATAGGATCTAATTACTAAAAAGATCAGGCATGTTAGTGCTACTAGAGATCCAACCAGAATCCACCAGGTATAGTGATGGGGTGGAGACCAAGGTGCCGATCTGAGCTGAGGTATCTTGGATTCATCAACCCATCCCTCCACGATCAATCCATTAATCTC
This sequence comes from Colias philodice, assembly GCF_061535455.1. Lineage (NCBI taxonomy): Eukaryota > Metazoa > Arthropoda > Insecta > Lepidoptera > Pieridae > Colias > Colias philodice. The sequence continues at coordinate 10,226,041 of NC_143094.1, read as the reverse complement.
CTCTCTTTGCAATGGGGTTGTCATGTTGATCACAATCTCATACCCTGTTTTTAAAGTTTCTTGAGATAGCTGATAGATCTGACCACCCATGTGTAGATAATCTCCATCAGTGGATGTCAATACAGTCGGGACTGGGCTTGGCTCAATGTTTTTATGGACTATTAGCTCTTTTCCCTGGGATACCATCACTTCCCCCCCGATGTCTGAGGCACTGATGAGAACCCCTCCATCAAAAGGTATCACCTCTGTTTTGGTCTTAGAGGATAACCTCCACTCACAGCTAGAGGTAGGCTTCTTACTCTCAATAATGTTTTTCAGGCAGCTGTTAAATTCAATTTTTGTGGTTTTCGGGCAAAGGGTTAGTGTTAACATCTCTTTACACACTGTGGGCGATATACTCCAACAATCCCCTCTTGTTTTACAAGCAACCACATCTGGTAGTTTCAATTTCCTGAACCCGTCTGGAATAGAGGCATGCGTAGTATGCACTCTCATCAGGGCTGCTGACCTGTCCATCAAGATGCGGGGGAAAATCATCACTCCCGATACCATAGGATAAGGGTCATAATAAACCTGATGTAACGAAAATTTGCCCAATTCATAAAGTAATGTCATATCCCGAGAGTATGCAGTGGATACCATTGCTGGATGACGCAATAGTACGGATAGCACATCTGTAGCCGGAAGCAAATCAGGTGTAATCTTTCCTGACAATGCACTGTCCACTACACGTGCAAAGTCATTCGGAGCCAGGGACAACCATCACTACATAGTATAAAACAAAGTCGCTTTCCCTGTCCCTATGTCCCTATGTCCCTATGTCCCTTTGTACGCTTAAATCTTTGAAACTACGCAACGGATTTTGATGCGGTTTTTTTTAATAGATAGAGTGATTCAAGAGGAAGGTTTATATGTATAATAACATCCATTAAATAGTGGAGAAGTACTGTTATTTTTGAGGTTTCTAATGTGATGTCGTAAAAAATTACATTGTTTCCGCTTATATTGCAAACGCAGGCTGAACCCTACGAGTTTTATCAAAATAATGTACTAAGTATTATACATATTGAAAAGGTCTACAGAAAAGTCCGCGATGGTATATGTCTATCTCTTATGGATAACCCACAATAAAATTTTTTTGTCATTTACTTTTTACGACAAATAAAAGCTGATTTTCGAAGCGATTTTCACCAATACAGCATTAATCCTTAACCAATTAAATACCTTGAATACATTGTTCATTTAATATAGATCTATATGGCACTTTACACCGTATGATTTAAGTGAATATTTTCGAAGATATTACAGATTTAAAAATTGCGGGACGTAGCGTTTGCGGCGGTACCGGCCGGCCGGGCCGCTATGTTTTTAAATACAACGTTCACAGTTTTTCTGTAGTGTATTTAGTATCAGCATTGCACGGTGCACCCGTGCGAAGCCGGGGCGGGTCGCTAGTGTAGAATAAACCTCTCGGAAATAATTCGAGATCACTTCATCACAAGAGGTTCTATCCATAAACTCTTTGAGGATCCTTGCTTGCCTATCTACCGCATGATGTATAGCATGCTGATGATTGTTGTGCTGATGCTTGTGACAATTTGATGGTTTTTCCTCATATCGGATATTTGATTGTCTAAGGATTCCACAGTATCTTGTAAAGACCAGATAGACGCCCTATTTCATGCCACAGCACCACCGAGCAGCATAGTTTCTATGAATCGTTTTTTCCGAATTGCCTGCCGTTGTGGTATCAAGGTTCCAATTTTCTCTTTTAATAGCTGGACTATCAGGTCTTGGTGGCCTTTATTTGCTGTAACATTGCACTCAACCCCTTTACCAACTAGCTCTGAAGATACTAGGTGTGGCATATGATAAATGATTGGAACATAAATGTAACCAGAGTATTCCATATAAGAACCAGTTTGTTCCATTACCAGCCCAAGCTCCGGGGATATCAATCCGGATTCCAAGACCCTTGTTGTGAATTTTGTCGAGCTAGGACTTGTAAAATTTATTGAGGCATCATCTTCTAATTCAATTAGAAAATGTGTTGATTTATCGACTGCACCCCATGGAGACGACCGCTTTGACCTTGAATTGTGCCTTGCAGTGGTCCCCTGTTTTCTCCTTCTTCCAGGTTTACTCAACTTTACTCTAGACACTTTTCCTAGTCCAGCTAGTGGTTCAAATCCAGGTATCGCGGTAGTAGTATCTATCCGACTAAGATTTTTCCCGACATCCCTAACTTGATTTGATATGTTTGTTGTTTTCTCCACTAATGTTTCCACATAAGAGGCCATTATTACCCTCTCACCTGTTATATTATCGGCTGCTCTCTCTATCCTCAACTTTGCTGTCTCGAGCTCTGAAGCCTGCTTTGTTAAAACCCCTGCTCCGCCCCCCACTAGTAGTCCAAACAAGAAGCTGCATAATCCGCATGCGATCATTGCGCCTGTTAGGAAAGCCATTTTCATGGAAAGTAATAATCTTTCTCTTCACGACTAGAGGTGAGATGTATCATTCATAAACGTTATGGTTAAGCGCATTCAGCGCTCCAAATGATCCGCTCGGCTGCATAACACCACTTACTTCTATTGGACCCTGGGGGATAGCCACCTCAGGTAAGTATAGCCTTATTTCTTTCCCGTCCTGCGTTATAACGCTAGAGATGTGAGATATGTAATCGTTAATTGACTGCGGCAATACTTGATAATCGGGTAAAATTTCCCTGGCGTCGGTTCTCAAATTAAGGACATTCTGTCCTGAACTACGAGCCATCTCTCAAGATTGAGGTGGGTAGACATAGCGTGGGTGAACATGGATAAGGGTAATCGTTCATGTAAGCGAGGATCTATGCCACGCATCTTTTCATACGTCTCATTTACTAACGGTATGAAGCCGGAGTAGTCAAAGTTTTGGCAATACACATCTTGCGCGGGAATAAGTGAGGAATGTGATGTGGTCCGATTTCATATAACGGTTCGTCTCGCATTGGGTCTTCGACAGTGTCGGGAACGACAGTTACTTCAGGTCCAGTCCTAGATGGTTTAGCTGGTTTCCTAAAAGTTGAAGACCTTACCGTAGGCTTACGGTTCTTGACACGTGACGGGTCGAAAGGAGCGGGCTCGAAAGCCCAGTCCTGTTGCATTTGGCGTTCATTAAAGTGATTATACGCACGTTGCGCGTCGCGTGTTGCTCGGCGGTTGCCGCCGGTATACAGGCTTCTGCCCCGTGGATTTCCACTTTGATTATTGTTCATCTCAATGCTGAGGAATTCTAAAATCTATCTCTATCTCTATCTCGTCTTGCAGTTTCACGCTGCCCAGCGTTGTAGTCCGCTCCCACATTAAATAAATACATGATCAGTTCTTGAGTTCGCTGGTTCCTTGTACTGACCCTTTTAGTTCCTAGGTCAAGTGTGTTTTATCAATGTTTTATCAATAAAACCACATCGCCATTCTGTTTTACCGACTAAGCGCGAAGTATCGATACACTTATTTGTTTTATAGTTATGAATGAGCGTTTCAGTTCCCCCTGAGTTTCACGTACCCCACCTGACCTTAATCCCTTGTGAATTATACAACCACTTGGCAACTATTCTAACTAGTTTAGTGTTCTTGTTTATCCACTTCTTTCCAACCTAATCTATTTGATTAAGACAATGAAATGGTATTAGCAGGAAGATATTTCATTAGCGCCTTTGTATGCCATGTCTTCTGTCCATATGTAAGAAAAAACGTTATCTTTGCCGAGGCTTGAGTGAGGAATACCTGGTTAACTGGTACTCATAAACTTTCGTCTTTTTAATTCTCAATTTACGGTGATTTTAATCATCTTTAAATTATAAAAGAAGTCAGTTAATATTTTACATTATTAAAAACAAAAGAAACGGTGATAGAACGGATTTGTGATAATTTATGAAAATCACCAACATAATTACATAATTCGGTACATTTGATTTCACGGACCGACATCCTATTAATTCAAAACTTCTTCTTCTTTCAGATGGCCTGGGGATATTTTGATTTTTTTGTAGGCACTGCCCCCGGATATACATATTTTACAGCAGTCAGTAATTCCTCGAAGGGATCCTTATGTTTAGCAATAATTTTTTCCTCCAATTGTACTCTATGAGACAGACGGTGAAATTTCCTTTATATTGGTCCTTGGCGAACATTCGTTTTAAATTTCTCCACAGTTGGCTCTCAATCCTCTAGGTGTGTCCCATCAAGTGATACAAATCTGTTTTCTGGGTCACTGTGATTACACTTGTGAATTGTGTGTGTTGTGAATGTATCCATATTGAGGAAGGCAATCATAAGCTCTCTAGAATTCGGTATGAATTTCTGTGCCCTCCTCAACATGTTTCTGTATAAGTGGAACCAGTATTTCTGAAGATCTCTCACTATTAGGACACACTTCCAGTCTCAGATCCTGACTACCGTTTTCAATCATACCGAGGACCCAATGTCCTTCAACGCGGCGTCCTTATTTATTTATTTATTTGAGTAACACCACATCATACATAATACGAAACATTACAAGAATATTCATTGAACATAGTATCTAAGATGTATGACAATAACGGCGTACATAACTTTATCTGTAACATTATATGTATATACATATATTTTTTTTAATGAATATTACAATTAGATAGTGAAAGTAGTTTCTTCACGAAAACTACATCACAAAATTTGACGATACATATATGCTAAAATTAAGTTATGTTGTGGGAAAAAAAACTAGAGGTAGGACTATATTATCAACTAGGTAATTATTTTATTTCTGTGAGTACGCAAGAATTTAAAAACACACCTTTTAAATATAGATAGCTGGCTACCGAATATATCAAGACCCGAAATACCACCGTTGAGTTTATTGTATTCCTTAAGAATACGTACGAGAGGAGCCTGTGCACCCAGATTAGTTCTTACAAAAGGAATGTGAAAGATTTTGTTGATTCGTGTCTATGGTAATGTATGTGGTACATGAATGTTTACATGTTTCAAAATATCTCCGCACTGAACATGACCATTTATTACTTTGTACAGCGTCCTCGGTTATACTTGCGTTTTCCAAATTTACTCTCGTCTACCTGGACAATTTTCCCAGGTCCACCAATTTTTCACTCACTTTCTTGGTGCTCCAATTCATACACCACAATAGTCTCCTGACAATATGAAAACCAATCTGCTATTGTTTTTGTTGATAACACTGTATCTCTATCTCGTCTTGCAGTTTCACGCTGCCCAGCGTTGTAGTAGTAGTTTATAAAGAAGATTTCTTTTGCAAGTATTTTAAGACACAGCTGCCTATTTCATTTGTTCCACGGTTACCTTGCGCTTCGTCCCAGAAAAACATTCAGTATTATCTCTTGCAAGCTCAGAGATAGTAAAGTACAAGCGATCTATCTTTGACTTATAGAAGAAAGTTGATACTTCTCCATTTGGTATCGTCATTACCGCTTGTAGGTTGTAGCATGCGACGATAAAGTTTCTTGAAACCTTCAATTTATCGTTATCTTTTTCTTCACGACTTTTCTCCTTCTCTGCTAGATGTCGTTCGTAGTCTTCCTTCAGAACTACTTTTTGAGGACCTTCGGCCAGCTGGTATATTGTGCATTGTTCGCATCGGTGCTTCTTGGGCACAAAGAAGCTAATGTTAAAGTCGTTATTGAAAACTTTTCGGTAGGTATGTAGCTCTACGTAATACTACGGCCACACTACCGTGATATGCCAATAATTATTGCCACAACTTTAACAACACCTAGGTGTAACCACGACTTATGGCCATAATTCTACAATGCCAATCAATATGACAAATGGCGGTAGGCAATAGCTCCGGCGGCGGTATTCTTTCGCACATCAAAGAAGATTACAAAACGTTCGATCATAAATAATTGTGAATTCCACCTGGTGGATACGTCTCCATTTAAATGCTTCAATTTTCCTTGGGAACTTTTTGTTGTATTTGCAACTGTCGCAGCTCTTCAGCGCCGACGCCGCTTTGGTGAAACCAAGTCACGATTTTTCGAGCTTTTTCTAAAAATACTTTCACTTCAGTACAGTTCACTGAATTTTCAACTACTAAATTCAGTGTATGTGCTACACATCGAATATGTTTTGCCCGACCAAAACTAATTTCAATAGCCTTAACTATGTTACTGCCATTATCAGTAGTGACACTTACAATTTTGTCATTAGGCAAATCCCAATCTCCACATACTTTGAGAATCATCTCCGATACGTAGTCTCCGGTATGGTTCTCATGCAGCGGTTCACATGCGATGCTCATAGATTTCATTTCATAGTTTTCTACGAAGTGCACTGTCACACCTAAAAAACTTCTTAACTGCATGTCTTTCCCTTCATCTATTGTGAGACAGACATTCTTAATTTTTGTTTGATGATGGCTTTCTTTTCTTCATACTTAGTGTCGATGAGATCTGTGATTGTTTTTCGACATGGAACCGTGTACAAAGGAACCACAGTCTTCATTAAGTTTTTGAATCCTGTTCCTTCTACCATACTGTAAGGAAGACTGTCCCGACAAATCATTTCTGCGATGGTTTGAGTTATTTGTTTATTTTTATCGCCATTTGGAGCGTATGCTGAAACTCTCGAAAAAGCAGCTCCAATACTCGATTCAGCTCGTTTTGGCGTTGAAAATAAAGCTTCACCTTCTGTTGAGAAAGTTATTGATGAAATTTGCTGCACTCGTGAATTGTTATTTTCCAAGTTGCTAGTATCCTGAATAGCAACTTCACGTGAATTCTGTAGTAATAAAAATAAAAATTAAATTAAATATTTTTTTTTTTCATTATTGCATAAAAATTACTGTCTATATCAATGTTTAAAAAATGAGTGATAGCTAAAAAATATTTTTATAATATGCATTCTCGATTTCAGAATCAAATAAAGAATATTATAATAACAAATGCGTTGTTAATCTTTAAAAAGACAAGCTATTGTAGAGTAAGAAAAAGAAAATAAAATTTTAATTTAATAGGTTAAATGTTTGCAACTAGAACATAATATTAATTTAACTCATTATCTGAATTTTATAATTTGCTGTCGTAAGGGCTTTAATAACGAATAAATAATAATTTTACATTGAATGATTAGTGTTACCTTGTCAGCTTGTAAAACAGCGGAATGTTTCCTTTCCATATGCTGTTTCAAGTTTGTAGTGTTACTACAGGTTTTTAGTGTTTTTGGACAATATCTACATTGGGCAGTAGCATTATCTTTATTTATCACAAAATAATTTCGCCAGCAACTATAAGTTTTACTAGTGGAAGACATTTTTTGATTTTTATGGTTAACGACCATTAACGACAATTATTTTGACAATTGACACTTCAAAACTTCAAAGATAAAAATCACAGATAAAAATAAAAACAAAAAATATCACAACTAATTACTTATATTAGTATATACAGATGGCGCTGATTTTTTTATCGACTTGTTCAGTAAACTTACTTACCTACCCATTTTTTCATAATACTGAAGTTAGCTGTCAGGTGTAAATTTTAAATTTTTTTATCACAAATCAATTACAGTAAAAAATGCTTCTAAAAATTTTAATTTGTAATGTTTATTAATTTTCACATGTGAAATTTTTGAATTAATTTTTTTTTATAATAATTTAATTGCCATTAAATTTCATGAATATTTTTAGTCTGTCAACTTTAGTGTCATATTTTGTCATCCATCACACAGATAGCACTATTTACAAAAATCGATTTAAAATGTGTAATTCTTATAATCGATTTATTAAAAATCGATGTTTACCTTTAATAAAATCGATTATAAAAAATCGACAATGGAAAAAAAATAATCGATTAAAGTAATAATCGATTATTTATTCACTTCCCTACGGATCAAACATAATTTATCATTTCCAAGTACAATAGATGATTTGAAAAAGAAAAAATCCTTTTTAAAAAGAAAGAATCCTTGATGAATTATTACAGAAACCATATTATATTGTTAGACGTAACTTTTGATTTAATATTTTATTGGATAAATAGTTGTCACTGTTTCCTGTCCGAACATGCTTAGCTGTCGAATACTATAAATTGCCGCTTTCTTTTGACTCGTGGCGCATTCGTAAGAATCGTGCCTAGGGGCTCGGACGTTGTTTATACGACGTTCGACCCAACTACCCTCACTTTAATAATAGTCGTTGACTTGCTGCGTTTTGTTATCAACTACCTACATCAATTAGGTAGCTGTGTAGAATCGCAGTACATTCTTATTACATTCAAACTAATATTTAACCCGGCCTCGCGTGATATTTCTTACAATATATTAATTATTAACTAATATTTTTTTTGCTGCGGTAAATGCCAATAATTACCGACATATCTAGGTAAACTGTAGTGTAACCACACCAGTTCATGCAGTAATTTAGACGGTAATTTAATGCCATAATTATTGCGGTAACAGCCCGGTAGACGGTAAGGTAGTGTGGCCGTAGCATAAGGCAATCCGTGTTTTATGCAATCTTCTTTGTAGTCTGTATAAATATCAGTTAATGTTTTTCTACCGTCTACGAATTCTCTGGTAGTTTGCTTGCACAAATAGTGGCTTTCGATGCGAGAAATGATGTTAATGTCTTTTTTCACGTCTTCTATCATTTCAACGGGCACTTTTCTGTGGTTTCCATGCAAGCCTCTTTTTTCTCCTTCTAAAATACCGGTTGATGTATTTTTCTTCTCTATCACAGTTCTTATGCACCTATCTGTAATATCCAGCAAATTTTTGAAAAAGGTTTTGCAAACCCTTTCTTTGGAGCCATTAACCTTGAAACTGAAAGCCATCTTCGGCTTTCTTTCGGCTATTGTTTTCGTTGATAGCACTGTATCTCTATCTCGTTTTGCAGTTTCGCACGCGTTGTAGTCCGCTCCCACATTAAATAAATACATAATCTGGAACACTATATTTATGGGGAGATGTACATTCTCAAACCAAGTTCCCTTGGAGCGACTCTCTGACTTATGTCTACAAGTGCTCTTGCGGCAACGGAAGGAACCAAGTTGTCCCCCTAATGTAATAAGAGTCATAGGCTGTCGATGGCGGCCGCAGACTTTCTCCCGCAAAATCAGACCCCGCTCCTCAGCAAAGTGCAGACACTGCTCAAGAGTGTCCAATTCTAGAAAGAGCCTGCGATGGTTCCACTGAGATGTAAAACAAAATAAAAGTTGATAAATTCCTTTTCATACCATTAAATCTTAAACAATGATCAATTAGTGGCACATAAACCTTATCTCCTCCACATAATAATTAAATACCAAGAGAGTACCAGAGGTAAGGTTTTCGGGCAATAAAATCCCACTTTCATTGTTGTTTCTATTGCTCTCATGCTCGCGCTCATTCTAGCGCTCATGCACATAAGATATTTTTATCATATTAATTTCCCTGAGATATAAGTTAGTCATACGATTAAAAGCTCTCATGTAGTAATTTGCGTAATTTAGCGCATAATATATTTTAAGTGCCAACATTAAATGAGTGAGCACATTGGAGATATCAAATAAGGTAAATAAATAATATGTAGGTAGCTATCAAAAAGACATAATATGCACACGAGAGTTTTTGCATTCGACGGAATGGGGTCTCCTGCGGTCCTGCCCTATCAAAAATGTTTGAAAATGTCTAAAGTGGACTTAAGCTCATTTGATATGTACCGACACATTTAGAATATTAACATAATATATATTTTTATGACTGATTACATATTAAGTTTGTAAACATGAGAACCATACGTGCAAAAGATACGTGCAAAACATATAAAACATACCAACAACTAATATTAACAGACGCCGTTAATATTGTATGGATAATTTGCCTTGATATTTTGTATCACTTGTCTTCTATTTTCAGTCTTCCTTAGCAATGCGTGCCTTATAATAAGAATTGTTACACTTTTTGCGATATTATTTTATTGTTCTATTTCTAATTTCACATTAATTTTAAACGCTATTACATCTAATTATGTTTTTAGTTAAGTTTAGTGGTTGTATTAGACCGGGAGATACTGACACAAAATTTCGAGTCATTTGTAACAGGATGGCGGTTCTACAGGGGTCTTAGTACGCAATGACAAAAAGAAAAACGATGGCGTGAACGCTGGTACCGGCGGCTTAGTCGCGTGGGCGTTAGTCGAACTCGTCGGAAAATAGAGAAAGTCAAACGATTTGTAACAGTATGGCACTTATTTTTCCTGTAAGTTTGAGGATCAACAAATATAAATACAAAATTTCAAAGATCTAAGTGTTGGAAATCCTCACTTATATAAATTAATAATAAATTAAGTTTTCACGTATAACAGAACTTTTTCCCCCTACTAGAAGTATGGCAAATATAATAATGGTCACATTTTATCAAATACTCTCCAAAAATCCAAATGCAATACTGGTACAAAAAGTTTGGCGAAATAAAATTTTTTTGCAGATTTTCGGCGGTATGGCGACCATTTGGAATCGTCCGAAAAGTATGGCATGGCGATTTTCGTAAATGGCTGCACGACGATAGTTACCTGTGCAAAAGTTAGCCTGGTACAAATGGTTGAATGTTTGTTTTATTTAAATCAACACATTCGCGTCGGTATGGCGGGCTGTAAGTCACACCGGAAAAGTATGGCATGACACTACCGCCTACTACTTTTTTATGGGCTATCGGTAAATTCTAAAATTTTTGTGTTGCAAATCGTTTGACTTTCGCTATTTTACCGACGAGTTCGACAAACGCCCACGCGACTAAGACACCGGTACCAGCGTTCACACCATCATTTTTCTTTTTGTCATTGCGTACTAAGACCCCTGTAGAACCGCCATCCTTGTTACAAATGACTCGAAATTTTGTGTCAGTATCTCCCGGTCTAATTAGAATACTATGAATTTAAAAATTGTTTTTCAGTTAGTACAATATAACCATTAATTATAGGTTGTAAATTGTAATACTTAAGCATATTATAGGTTGTGTTTAGATATTATTGACTTGTTTAAATTTCGATTGTAATTGGATTTCTTAATTATTCAAATAGATTAAAAATATATTTTTGAAAAACTGTTTTATTTTATTTAGCTACATTCACGATTAATCATTCACATTCATTTACCTTCATCACGACTGCGGCAAAGACATTTCTGATATACATTTCCATCATCTACAAATAAATCCCTTTCAAGTGGTTTGTGAAACAAAAATAATTTTGATCTTTAAGATCTCTAAGATAAAATCCATAAGAAAAGGTTCTCCCATTTTGGTGTGAACGTTCATGATTGTCGTTAAAATATTATCTTTCACGGATTTATGATAGTAACTCTGTCTGTCTGTCTGTTACTCAATCACGCCTAAACTACTGAACCAATTTTCATGAAATTTGGTATGGAGATATTTTTTACCCGAGAAAGGACATAGGCTACTTTTTATCCCGGGAAAATGACGCAATCCCGGAAATCCCACGGGAACGGGAACTATGCGGGTTTTTCTTTGACTGCGCGGGCGAAGCCGCGGGCGGAAACCTAGTAATGTTTAAAATGTGTATTTAGTCTTGATCCATGAAAATTCCATTAGGTAGTCATAATATATATCTATTATAGTTCATTTTTCGAAATACATAACTACTTCAAAACAAATAAATATCTAAAATTATGTACCTAGTTACGCATCCACCCCAACCCTCTGTGTTAGGTTGAGCAATAGCTTTCCGCTGGCCTCAGCAAGACCACCGGAGAGTTCTTGCAATTTAGCATAAGCATAGCAGTTATTGAAAAACATTTGTTTCGCAATAAGGTATCGATTGTATCATTGCATGTAATTCTGGCATTAACATTTGTGACTCCAAATCGTCCACTTGTTATAGTTAATAATTAAATAAGTTTAATTTTAATTTAATTTTATTTTTTTAAAAAAGTCAAATCGCTCCCGCAAAGTTTAACTGGCGCAGCCGGTAGGATAGCCACATAAGGTCTGCATGTCTAGAGGTCTTCAAAATTAGCCCTAGAACATTGCTATAAAGACCGTGCTATCCTAAAAGAACCGAAAAATAAATTTGTTAAACGACCACGACGAGGAATAATGGGATCGACGATCGGTTGGTGAGTAAAACTTTTTGCCATCCTTTCTGATATATTCCCATATCCTTTTCACGAGAGTGTAATTTTGACTTTTAACTATTTTTAACTGTTATTTTGGGATTGAACGTCTCGCATTATAACGGATCTGGTTTTAATATGAAATTCTATTAAATCAGTAATTAGTTATAACTTATACATAAGAAATATCGTGTTTAATTCTAAGAAATTGTCTTGCATAAAACTCTGCACAGACTAATTAACTATAGAGTGTAACTTAATTAAAAGTTTTAAATAAGAAAATTAAATGATTTTTGCATAAAGAAATATCAATATTAATTGATTTAATTGATCTCAAAATCGATCGTAATTCAATTAATGATTTTTTATATTTTATATGTGATTTTATACCTTACTTCAAGTTTTAATTTTTATAGTAATTGATAACGTATATTTTTTTTTTTATTGTGCTATATTTTAAGAATTTTTATTATATTGTGTTTTAAATTGATTTCTGTGTGTGTGTGATTTTTATAATTCGAAATTATTGTAATTGGTTAAAGACTTCAGAACTTTAATTACTCTGTACTTATTTAACATGGAAAGCGTAAACGTAATAACAATTCCGAGTGATATGTTAAAGCTTATTCCTCTTTTTGGTGGAGACAAAAGAATTTTGAATTTATTCTTTCGAAAATGTGAATATATAATTAATAAATTTAGAGGGCATGAAGAGCAGAATATTTACGTTTTACATGCAATAACTAGTAGATTAATAGGCGATGCCGCCGCGTTATTATCCGAGCGCGAAGATATTAACACTTGGCCCGCGCTAAAAGAATTGCTGGAACAACATTTTGGTGATCCGCGAACTGAGGATTGCATAAAAATCTCTCTCGAGTCCTGTAAAATAAAACCCGGGGAAAGTTATCTTGAATTTTGTAATAGGATACAGAATATTAGATCGTTACTAATATCGAAGGTTAATTTATCGGTAGATACGGAAATTAAACGCGCGAAAATTGCGATTTATAATCATACAAGCCTGAACGTTTTCTTGTATAATTTGCCCGAAAGCATGGTGCGAATTGTTAGACTAAAATCGCCTAATACATTAGAACAGGCTCTAGAAATTGTGTTAGAAGAAGTTAATTTTCACGAACAATATCAGTCGCGCAATCGTACCCATAATAATACAACGGTGCCCCAATTTTTACAAAATCCTCAACAAAGATTTAATTTTGGGACACCAAATGTACCTCAAAAATTTGGTTTTAAATTCACACCCCAACAACCGTTTAATAAAAACCCACAGTTCGGGTATAGGCCTTCATTCAATCCAAATCCACAATTTGGTTATAGACCAACATTAAATCAAAATCCACAATTTGGTTATAGGCCGACATTTAATCAAAACCCACAATTTGGTTATAGGCCTCCTGAAACTTTTGGCGTGACGCCACAGAATTTCGGTCAAAAACCTCCTCAAAATAACCGCTTTGAGTCTACTGACGTTTCCATGAGGACGGCACCCCCTCGACCACAAAATATAACTCAGCCAGGTTTTAGAGTGAATGAAACCGACTTACATAATGACAATTCACTATATGACAATTATTACTATGACTATAATCCGTACGACTATACGAATTACTATGGCTATAATCCTTACGACTATACGAATTACGAATACGATGAGAATGAGATTTATACACCCACTGATGATACTCAAGACATTAATGTGCTTCCGTCTGATGAAGAAAATTTTCAAACGAAAGCCTCTATAAAGAAAAAATCATAGAATTAAATTGCGATCCATATGTGAAATTGCCACACATTTATATTCCTGAAACTAATTCCAAATTTATGATTGTAACTGGGAAGCAAAATTTTAACGCGGACGCTTTATCTAGAATTAGAGTTAACGCTACGCATTCCGATAGTGAAAACGAATCCATGGTTGTTAATATAGGCGATAGAGACAATAGGCCAAGAACGCGTAACGACTCTAGTACAATTTCTATACCAGAACGCGATTCTAGTGAAATGATATCTATTCCCGACTCTGAAACTCTATCGGCGCTAAGTTCTCCTAGAACATGTGACTACCCAGTCAGGTCACCATCTGTAACGTCAAAATCGGATACAGTTCATTCAGCTAATATAGTAGAATCGTCCGGTATACCTATATTACGTGAAGCAATAGATACGAAACACAATCAAATTTTAGTATATACGTGGTTTAAGAACGAAATGCAAGTTCACGGCCTTTCACGTGAAAAGCAAAAGGTAAAGGATAGGAGAGGTGGTGAAGATCAAATCAGTCTCCCTTCAGGAAAAATTATATTTGCGAAAGACGTTAATTAGCGAAAAAGCAAGGATAAGCCGCGATTCCATAAAGCTAAGGTTATAGGTCAAGGTTCAAGGAACGTTATACCAATAGAGATTGGTAAAAGGAAGACTATGGTCCCTATTAAAAATGTAAAACGCCTTCCGCGTTGTGGTGTTGGCTGATAGTGATGAGGTCCGCGCTGGCCCTTCAACTACAACTTCTTCAACATAACCCGGGAATTTATCCTGTGAAAGAAGGGCAAGTATATCTCCAAACAGACTATTGGACTATAATTAAGGTTTTAAATTTAGATAAGATAAATGATGACTTAAATTTTATTATTAGCAAATACAGTGAATTCGATAGTTTAATTAATAAGAATATTTCATACTTACACGATTTTCAAGTGGCAAAATATCACGCTGAATATATTCGCGACATAACGGTTCAGAAATACGAACAGTTAGTTCCACACAAACGTGTCAAGAGAGGTATCCTCAACCCTCTGGGTTCCTTAATTAAAATTATAACGGGAAATTTAGACTATAGTGACGCAATTAGATACGATAAACTTACAGCTAAACTTGAAAACGATCAGACTATCATTAGAAATAAAATTACCTTAATATCTAAAATGCTCGATAGTTTTATCAATTCTACTGAAGTCTTAAATCAAAATTCTAATATATTAGATAAGCGTTTAAAAATTGTAGAATCTATGATTAAGGAATTAGCATCTAAGGATAATCATTGGGTTTATACTACTTATGTTGTAAGCCTTTTAAATTTATTTGTTAGTAATTTTCGTTCTATTTTTATAAAATTAGGAGAAATAGAGACTGCTCTAGCATTTAGTAAAGTATCCATATTACAT
Organism: Colias philodice; assembly: GCF_061535455.1. Taxonomy (NCBI): domain Eukaryota; kingdom Metazoa; phylum Arthropoda; class Insecta; order Lepidoptera; family Pieridae; genus Colias; species Colias philodice. The sequence continues at coordinate 10,210,750 of NC_143094.1, read as the reverse complement.
CAAAGTATTATTAATTCTACTGAGCTGTTGCAACATTTAATTCTTATATCTCAAACTGAAAATTTAGTGTTTAAAGCGAGTGAGGCAAATTTAGTAAAACTAGAAGAAACTATTAATGTTAAATCGTATATTAAACAAAACCAGATTACGTTCATAATGGAGGTTCCAATTACAGATAATTATATGTACTTATAACTATTACAAATTATACTCTATACCTATGTACCGTGAATCCGATAGTAATACCGTTTCCATTTTTCCTAAATATCCTTACCTGTTGGCAAAGGGGATGAAATACTTACCGGTCGTAAAACCGTGCCGATCGCTCGCTGCTGGAGAACAATTTCTATGCGATGAACAAAATCAAACGCCATACCCTGAAACTACTTGCATAGAACAACTGCTTAAATTTGACGGAAACCCAATGCACTGCGAACAACAGCTAATCAATATAGAGAATGTGAGAATTCAAAGAATCACACCTATAAGTTGGATACTTTTCTCAAAATACAGAAATACTCTGACTCAAATTTGCAATGGTGATGTCAGCAAATATCCTGTCGTGGGCACATACATAATGACCATCGACGAACCATGTAGCATCGAGATCCAGAATATAACGATTCGCCCTCACCAAGTAATCACTGAGAATGATCCTGTAGAACCAACAAAAATTATAGTTTTGCCGCAATTACCTGTGAATAGAACTCCAATATTATCTAGTACACCCTACTCAATATGCGAGGCATCAACTTGGACGAAGTTAAATATATGTCAACGATATTAAAGCAAACAGTGTTCAGTGATAGTGAAATGGTTAACAGTGAAAGAAATTTTAGATTCAGTGCTACTTTAGGCTATACGTCTCTATTTTTAATCTTTGTACTTGTAATTCTATTTTTACTTTACTTACTTCGTTATAAGATATTAAATGTAACATGTCTGCGAAATCATCGGATAGTTATTAAAAATGAACAAACCGATAATTTCGCACTTAAGGAGGGAGGAGTTACGCATCCACCCCAACCCTCTGTGTTAGGTTGAGCAATAGCTTTCCGCTGGCCTCAGCAAGACCACCGGAGAGTTCTTGCAATTTAGCATAAGCATAGCAGTTATTGAAAAACATTTGTTTCGCAATAAGGTATCGATTGTATCATTGCATGTAATTCTGGCATTAACATTTGTGACTCCAAATCGTCCACTTGTTATAGTTAATAATTAAATAAGTTTAATTTTAATTTAATTTTATTTTTTTAAAAAAGTCAAATCGCTCCCGCAAAGTTTAACTACCTACAATGTATAACGTAAATGGTACAACTGTATAATCGTTAAGCTTTAGAAAGGTGAGCGCTCTGAAAGCATAAATATGCAAATACAGCGAATGTCGGTCACTCGGTCCTGTTTGTCACAACGAATCGTAAAAACACAGCTGTTTTTATCGTTGTTTCATATTCTAATTTTATGTCACACTATTTTCCAGATGATTCCTAAATCCTAAGTTTTATAACTTACTAGCTATGCGCCCGCTTTGTGTTAATCTAAACAAAACATATACTTACAACTTCCTCGAGAACCACGCTGTCAATTGGTGAAAACAGAATGGAAATCGGTGCAGTCTTTTTTGAGCTTACCGCGAACAGACAGACGCGGCGGAGGACTTTGTTCTACATAATTGACCACCTGATACACAGAGGCGGCTCGTGACAAAATTTTATGGGTGTTCACTTGAAATAAAACACTGAAAATACATGGTGTAAATCAGTACAATTAATTAAAAAAAAATATATATATACATAGATTCCGGGATTCAGGGATTCCGAAGACTCATCATGCCCCCATAAAGCAATTTGAAATGCACCACAAAATACGACACAATCTATTAACCTTCGTAAAATATGTCTGTTTTCATCGACACGGTCATTGAACTCGCGTATTGACTTTCGGTACGCGGAATCTAGTGCTTTACGAATGTCTTGTCGTCCGATAGACGCCAATTGCAGTTCATTCAATAAATGGTACCGAGATTGTGAATGTTTTTTCACCTTGATTAAAAGATGAGCTAAGTCGTCAACGCCCGTTTCAGTCCAAGCACTCTCACCTCCGCCGGCCGCGCCCGCTTTAAATAAAAGACACGGAAAACAAAATAGTTTGTTGCTTTCATCACAACCACACAACCACGGTGTTTTCACATATTGTTCAGATTTAAACACACGCGTATATGTTTTCGTTTTTGTCGTACATTTTTGCGTAAGATCAAGTTCAGGCCGTGGCGGTCCCTTAGCTTTACATTCAAGCCGAATTTGTAACGTTTTATCACACTTTTTAATGAACGCCACATTATAATTATTGTTCATTTTAACACTCACAAGTAATACTGATAACTACAGGCTATTTCAACACGTATTTTATAATTATAATTAGAAAATTGCATGAATCGCGCGCGTGCATTGAAGTTGACTCGAGTGTTTGTTTATATTATAGAAGTGGAAACTGGCAACATCGCGCCGCGCGCGCAATCGCTGTCCTGCCGGGCGGTAAAAACGAACCGGCAACGTTTGCGGGTGCGGCGCTCCGAATTTTGCTACTTTTCCATATAAAATCTTTTGTTTCACGCGCAGCGCCCTGGCAAAACCCTCTCTTTCACTCCTATTGGATTTCGTATTAGGAAATGTACTAAATCTTTTTTCATTGGAGCGCAATCGTGAGCGCACCGCTTCGCGCGTTACATAATATAGTAGGTATTATACAGGTCTATGGGATGATGGAATGATGGATATATTCATTGGTATTAACATTAGTTTTAAAGATTACGATTGATTTTAAATAGTAATAATTAATGTTAATAATTAAATTAAGGAGTATGATTTTATTATAATTATTTATGGGAGTTCACTGCACCAGCGCTCCTTAGGGCGAGCCGCCTCTGCTGATACACATTTGAAAGCTTAGGAATAATAAGAAAATGATTATTTGCTCCCTCGTTATATTTTCAATATGTCAGAATTCTGATCTATAAGGATCTATATATTGTATCTTTCAAATAATATTCTAATTTACAATATGTTTACTAGTCACCATTACTTTAAATATACCTACTTTACTAAAAGTACAGTAGGTACCTATAGATCATAACGCTATTCCAGAATGTCCAGTTCTTTTACATTCCCGTCAATTAAACTGTAAACTAGTAAACAGCAATGAAGCGATGACAAACAAGACATGTACCGTTGATCGGCTCGGTACTGTTAGCTGCGCAAGCGCATCGAGACAGGTTCACCAGCTATCTGTGCCAAGAGCCAGCCGACTATCCAAATTAATTAACCCAAATGTTTATGATTTAGTTCAAGGCTTTGGAGCTTTCTTTTAGAATGGATAGTAAAGTGGATATAATCATATAAGAAAGGATTTGTGAATATTAAATTATAACCAGTTTGATTGTCCAGTTCATATACCTAGTTGAAATGTTAAATCCTGGAATAAGTTATCAGGACCTACTTACTTAGCGTCCTTCCTAAAATATTACTTTTCGAAAGTACATCTACGTAAAATTAAGGCATAGATAATCAGAATAATAAAGAGATTATAATATAAATTCTTATAGGTATTTTTTATTATAAAAGATTCTAGTTACATCGCGATCGGTTAAAGAAAGCCCTTTCAAGTCGAAGTGATTGTACCTGTTGCTATTAATTCTAGTTTAGGAACGGGTGTTTCGTTAGGATTGCTCCGGTGCCGGTGTCTGTACCGCTATCTCTGTAAATAAATAAAAGATGCAGTGGAGAGCGGCCACAAAGCGCGTCCCGCAAGCTGACGCGGCTCAGTTCACCCACAGACACCTCCCGCGATGGTCAACTACAAGAGGGTCGTCTGCGAAGTGGCCGTGCTTTCGGCGCTCCTAGTGCTTGCCGCCGCTGCGCCCGCGCCTGACTGTGAGAAACAAGCTGATAAACATTACGATCAAAGGCAAAACGGCACGGAGAATTATCGTCTTAACATCGATGGAGTTGTCATAGCAATCGCGCCGGCAGAGTCCCTGCTTGCCGCCGCCTCCGATTTAGATATAAGCGACCTTCTTGATATCGAAGATTTCAACGAAATTCACAAACCTCAGTCGCCTCTGTACAGTCCTCCGAGTCCTAAGCCTGATGAAAATAAGCCACAAGCTAGCAAACCGGAAGAGTCCACGCCAGAGTCACCGCTCAGTGATGTTTCTCTTAACTCCGACGTAAAGGGCCAGAAGAAAGATGGGAGCTTACGCAAGGAAGAAAAAAATCAAAGGTAAATTTGGAAATTTTATCGCACAATCTATAAACTAACTATCAAAATTATACTAATTTTTAAACCCTTTGTAACTTAACTACTACATTTGTCATTAAAAAAAACTATGTACTTATTAAATATTAACTATTTTCAATTTATCTTTTTATACAAACGTAAACAAATATTTTGATAAAAGGTAGTAGAAAATGCCTCCATTTTTAGGATCAACGTCCGTAAGATAATATAAAGATCACCTGTCAATAAATTTTTTATATTATTTCAGATTGAAATATCGTCTAGCGAACATGTTGCTGCCCTTACTACGAAGGAATCGCCATCAGTAGAAGGAATCCAAATCTAATATTTGATACTTGTCTAACATGTAGCCATGGATCGCGTGATATGATTAATGCATTTATTAGTTTTAAGTGATTGAATTAGTTTTAGGTGTGTACTTGTACATGAACTGTTTTGTTAAAAATAAATGTGAATTCTTATTGAAAAATCCCAAAATGATGCATTATTATTCCTGCCCTCAATTCGTAGTCCCTTTCATTCTTATACAAAGGAAATATTTAAAAATCTATTAGGTACTAACTAGGTACCAGCAAAAAATTTTTTTAAGTAAAATTATCCCACAGAATTGTGATAATTATTGGTTTCAAAACGCTTATTTTATTTTAATTAATAATATGTTTATTCTTGATTCAGACGCTTGCCCTTTGGTTTGATTTGACCCGGGTAAAAAATGACCTATGCCACTTAAAGCGTAGCTTTAGAGTAGCTTTCTATTAGAGAAATAATTTTCGTGATCAGATCTGTAGATACTTCCGAAGATTATTCCATACAGAGTAGATTTTCCCTCTTTAGATAATATTATCTATTAGATATAGACTAGTATTCTGTATAAATATGATATGTTACATTATTTTTGTTTTTTATGTCGACCAAAATGTTTGCAAACATCTAGGGAGATAGCTTTAGCAATAATAGCCGGCCTTTTGTCAAATAATAAAATTTTAACGCTATAATAGATTTAGTTATCTACTAATAGTTCCACTGAACATTATAATTTAATGATTATAGATAATTAAATATCGAGATTGTGCTCTACCTCTAATTGTTTATTTTGTCGCGAGTATAATTGTATCTACCTACTTTTTACCTACTTAGGTCACATGTCGATTGTCGCGGTCATTACGATGTTTAGATAAATACCGTACTAGCTGTGTCCCGCAGTTTTACCCGAATTGCTCCGCTTTTGTTGGTCTGAGCGCCGAGCGTGATGAAATATACGCTATCTATCACCGAGAGAATTTTTCAAATCGCACCTGTAGTTCCTGAGATTAGCGCATTCAAACAATCAAATTCTTCAGCTTTATAATATTAGTATACAAGTTGCGTAAATAGTTTATTTCTATGTTGGTTAAGTTAAAGATGGTTTCAACTCACTTCACAGCAAACGTTTATAAATAAAGTTGTTGAAAAACGCGATTTCTGTAATGGATAACGGAGCGTTAGTTTTTACTGTGAGATTGGAATTGCTTTAGGATAAAAAGTTGGTACTAAAAAGTAACTCTAGACGTAGTTATCCTCCCGTGTTTTTTATGAATTAAAACTAACATATACTCACGAGTAGAAACTTATCAAATCATCAATAAGTAAAAAGTAGATACCTTCTGTAATTTTTAAAAAAATATTTTTGTAGAGATCGATTGAATTTGATCGAAATTTCCATACATTGTAATCTTTGCATTATCAGAGACTTAATGAATAAAATTGAAAACAAAATTGAAATCCATACTAATATTATAAATGCGAAAGTAACTCTGTCTGCCTGTCTGTTACTCAATCACGCCTTAACTACTGAACCAATTTGCATGAAATTTGGTATAGAGATATTTTGATACCCGAGAAAGTACATAGGATAGGTTTTATCCCGGAAATCCTACGGGAACGGGTTTTTCTTTGAAAACGCGGGCAAAGCCGCGGGTGGAAAGCTAGTTGAAAATAAATGACACATGTGCTCGTTGGCCCTCCATTTAGATAAAAACATTATGTTGCTTCATAACATTATACGTATAATAAAACATGCGTACATATTTATATTCTATTTTTGTCTCAAAACTTAGATGATAATTTATTTTCGTACGTTATATCAAATTTATTGAACGTTTTGTCTCCAGAAAAGAGATAATTTAATTGTTCGACCTACTTTGTATGTTATTACTTATTTCCTGTTTCAAGTTACCGATATTACCTACTTACGTACCTACATGTCCTACGTACCTACTGAATACTGATAATGGGCTAAAGTACATACAAACTAAAATGAAATTGAGTCCGATAAAGTATATAATATAGGCATAAATGAAATCATATTAGGTATTCGAATGATTGTTTATTACAGTTTGAATAGAGACAAGAAGAGAGAGCCTCGATATCTTTCGAGGCAGAAAAGTTCTAAAGAAGAAGGATAGGGGACTCTTATTATATAGAGCAGTTATGAAATGAATACAATATTTAGTTAATTTATATTTAGATTTTAGACTACAAAATTAAAAAAAAATATTTGACTAGTAAGTAATGTTCACACTTGTTTGTCTTAAAGTCCAACTTATTATTTATTATATTAGAGTGATGTAAAATCCTTTTGTTATGACATAGTTGCGAACGATTATCGTTATTTACATTATAATAACTGCACATTCTTGCATAATCACATCACTTGCAAGTTAAGTTTCTTCTCAGCATCAATAACGACTCCGTAATTGTATAACATTATTGATATCTTCCTGGTCGGAAAACTGTCATTCCAGCAAGTCTACCAGTATAACGAGATCCCATAACGGTTGTGAAAACTGTAGCCTGTAGGGATTATCTCTGTAAATGGATGCTTGATTTTAAGCCGATAATAATTAACAGTATTAACTCTACATTTCCTACAGTTCTAAACATCTTCAGTATATTCAATAGAGGAAAGATTTGATTGCTTATAAAGTTTGCGAAGGAAAAGTACTAAAATGAAAAAGAGCCTTAACCGATTTTGAACTTCTTTCACCTTCTAGAAATTTGTGTTATTGACGAGTAATACCTACAGGTAATTTTTGACTTTATTATTATGTTGATTCTAGAGCCAAAGTTGAGCCGGGTTGTTTAGTCCCATATCAAGACTGTTAGAACGTTTCGTGGAAGTAAAGATGTACAACTATACTTATTTGTATGCATGATTTGTGATATGTAGATTTACTGGTTCTATTAACAAGAGAAAATACACTTGATAATGAAATAAATTGCATAATAATGGATATGAAAAAAACTAAATGATATTAAAGCCTAGAGGAATCTGGAATAGGAGTAGGTAATCAGTAGCCAGTCCCTATAACTTTAGAAATGCGGTGTTAAAATACATATAGTGGCTGATCGGAATACCTTATATCTACTTACTTTATAGGTATTGTTATTGCAATCAATTATCAATTATTATTAAATAAAAACGTAATTTTTACAAACTCCTGGGACATTCTTAAGAGGCTCCTTTTCGATTTTAGCCTAAGGCAAAATCATTACATGCCAAGTGATAATACTATTGCGTGAACAGCTTTGATTTTTATTAATGCAGACCGTATTCATGAAAGTAGTCTTAAGTCTCGACAAATAATTTTACGTAATATAGGTATTTTAATATTTTTCCTTCTACTCACAGACTGAAAAAAATAATACAAAAATAAAGCGCGCGTGCGAGAAACCCAGTTATCGAATTAATGAACCCAAGTCACTGTCAAAGGTGACGACACTGCGAGCCACCACGATCTCGATATGGCTTCCTCACTTACTTCTTGATCTTTAACAAGTACGCACATGACGTTAAATAAATTTTATATAAATAATAAAATTACTAATGGGACAAACCTAATAGTTATAGCTTTTTAATACCATCACCTCTCTGATAATAACAAAGTGATAGTCGCTCAGTATAAATGCAAAGTTAAGGAGAGCGTCCGCGTCGTAAACCGTTACAGTGTGCTCGATTCATCTGGCGACTGGTTCACCAGTGGCCGGTAAAAGCGGCGCGGGAGATGACCGCGCGCAGTCAATACCAAGGAGGTGCTCCGGCTGCACGCACCATGCTGCTCATCCTCGCTTCCCTCGCTCTCGCGGCCGCCGCGCCCGCTACCTACGACCAGCGGCAAGAGGGCGAAGTCAATGTACAAGCGGACGTCCAAAACGTCGTCTTCCTCGTTGCAATTCCACAAAAGATTCCTAACAGCCTATTAGATTTAAGTTGGCTAAAGAGCGCGAAACAGAATCCCAGTGACGAGATCCAGGAGAGGGCCGATGTTCATGTGATGGAGGCGTTCGTGGAGCCGAGCGAGCCCTACCGGGTGGAGATTGGCTCTGAAGGGGAGCGGCGAGCGGAGGCCGACGGGCGGAATGCTGACGCGGATGCGGATGTCGTCATTGCTGGCAGAAGGCGGTTGGAGACCGATGCGCCTGAGAAGGTGGAATACCAGCTGATTGGTGCGACAGAGCAGTGCGGCCCCGACCATGAGAGAGATCCCGTGACCCTCGTCTGCCGCTCCCGCTCTCAAGTGTCTCCTTCAGACGCGCCTGAAGTCATCCCTGTGCCCTCGTAACATGATCTCTCGTCTATATGATTAGGAATACTATTTATTTGTGCCTGTACGACATACTATGTAATTTATTTATAAATTAATTTATATTTAAGTAAAAGTTTTTAGTTTTGTTTATTCATTATTTTATTTCCTTTCGTATAAACATTGAGCATGTTAATTATGATAATACCCATGATAATACTAACAAGAACTATTCAAGTAATGAATAATATGGATGTTTACGTCCTTTGCGTTCATAACTTAGCAATTACATATTTTTAATCTATTACAGTAATAACTGTACTTTATCACGTTTTGTAACCAAGTAGGTAAGTATATGTAGAAACAACAGATATGCGAGTGCGCCGCGCCATCCACAGTTATCTATTCTCGAAAGTGCATATTCCATTGTTAGGTTTCTGGTCACGTATAGTTCAAGTCTAATCTCTGCTAAGAATTAGATACTTAATTTAAATTTCTAAAGGAACTGAAGTAAATAATGTATCCTTATATTAGTATAGTAATCCTTATATTAGTCCATCTATATTGATAGATTATTATGTAAGAGGCAACCAAACAGAAGAGCATTTTGCAGTTTATCATGTTTTATGTCTTGCGCAAATGTTCATACATTATAGTAACGAATGTGCACTCAAGCACCCGGGTAACTCAAAGGTTTAAGGGACTCAAAGTTAGAGCTACAATCCCAAATATATATCAAATCCAATTTGACAGCTTAGGTGGATAACGTCACATACTTGTCACATATTACAATATATTTATTTATATTGCACTAGTAATAGCATTTAGATCAAATAAGAATACTGGATATGGAATGCAGTGAGCAGTTTGCTAGCCTTCCGCTGACTCATAAAAACAGCATTGGAATCTAGACGATTAATGAAGACCATACTTTTAGTAAGTCTACTAGGTATCAGGTTATTTCTTATCATAATATAATATCTATATACCTACCACATTTTGTAAATACTAAATATTAAAAATTTCTTCATCGACCTAATTAAACAGAATGTCAATGAGTTTTTTTATAATCTGAATGTCGACTAATAATAATTAAAGATAACAGGGTACACGTATTTATTGCTCAATCCTCATCATTGTTCTAAGCGTGTTCTAAGCCTTTCTTCTTCTTCTTCTTCAAGTAAATTTACAAAAAACAAATTTTATTCAGTTCTGCCCGTATAATGGAATAACTCATAACCTAACAGTAAAATACAAAGAACATATAATACAAGAAGTCGAAACAGCTAAATTTCTTGGGGTAATTTATGATAAACACTGTAACTGGAAGTCGCATATTGATATGGTCTGCACGAAGCTTGATAGATTTGTTTATGTAATAAGGCGGTTAAGACAGACGATATCAAGGGAAGCAGCGATAACGGCTTACTACGGCTATGTATCATCAGTTTTGTCATATGGTATTATAATTTGGGGCAATTCGGTTGAGTTTGACATTGAGCATTTAAATTACAAAAAAAGTGCATAAGAGCTATTTGTAATGTTGGGCCTACTGTGAGTTGTAGGGAACTTTTTAAAAACTTGAGAATCCTGCCTCTTGCATGTATATAATATATAAAAGAAATTTGTATTTTCATAAAAAAAAATCCTCAATATTTTAAACTTAATAAAGAAGTTGGAAAACTAACAAGATATCCAAACAAATTGTTTTTACCGAGGCCTAAATTAACTTTGTACAAAAAAAATGTTCCTTACATAGGTATTCAGATATTTAATAAAATTCCAAAAGACTTGCAAGGGGTTCCTCTTCCAGGCTTTAAAAATAAATTAACTAAATACTTGTTAGAGAATTGTTTTTACAACTTAAATGAATTTCTGTATAATATGAAAAATGTATAAATAATATAAAATAATGATTTTGATACTTGATTGACTGTATGACTATAGTGACTTATGTATAAAACTAATTTTAAGTGACAATACTCCTGACTCGTATTATTATTGTAACTAGGTAATCATTCTCATTCATTTTGTGAATTAATAATAATTATTGTATGCTATATAACTATAGTAAAAACATGAATGTTCCTTAATTTTGTTCTTAATATCTTTGTATGTACCATGTTTTCATGCAATAAATGATTTATTTATTTATTTATTTTATTTATTATTTCTTTCACATATTAAGAACTTTTTTAGTGAAAATTTTATATAGCCTATCATCAAATGGCTGGAAATTATACTCTACAAACTTTGTGCTTTTTAAATCAACAGGCGTAAGATTTTAAGCATTTGAGATGAACCTTAGTAGAACTATAAAGGATTAAGGATATTGCAAAACGTACAACGATTACCCTTCTCACAAACAATATTTAATAAATTAGTTTATACATTTTATGTATAGAAAAATGTATTATATTATACAGTAGATTTTTAAATCGTACCATAACATAAAATGTTTACCTAATTAATGAAGAATTTCCTATATAATGTATAATTACAAAATGTCGATTAACGTTTGACCCATATTTAAAGCTCAAGAAGTCGCTTTTATAGAAAGAAAGTTGCGAGCGAAAGTAATTGCCCACTCTTCAGCTTTCCAATTTAGATGTGGGTCATTTTAGCCGCAATGGTGTGCAGAAACAATACAAGGATTTATGCATGTCTACTTTTATCAGTCTCAAATATATTATCATTTTCCCTACATACATTCATTTTAACTAGCTTTTACGTACATCTTTAGCTACTTTTATTTTTATTTACATGATAGAGCAATTTGAACATTGTCTTATTTTTAATACGAAGCAATCGAAACTTAATAAATATTATTTTGCGTTGTGAGTTAAATAGCGTATGTACACTATGTATTTAATTGCATAGGCAATTAGTTATAGAACTAATTACACAGATTTTCATTTAAATCAAGGCGACATTTAATGATTTAAATTGAACGGTCCAATCAGTTCTGTGCCGACCGAGGGCCTGCGCGAACGCAACTTGTGATCCATAGTAGGTTAAATATAAAAAAATATAAACTTCAATTTAGGTCATAACTGTATACCAATAAGTAAACAATAAACAAGATGCCGCTCAAAGATTACCCTTTTGAAATTCGCGATGTAGAGCCGGAAACTTCACATTTGTTGATGAAATATTTTACAGGTAAGAAACAATATTTTTATATTATAATTTAATAATTTAATAATTCTGTATTAATCTATTACAGTTACCATTTTGATTTTATAGTACAAACAAAATATTGTACAAGTATTTTATAATTTTCCGTCCTTCAAGCATCCACAATTCGGTGACATACTTTTCTTACACAGTTCAAAATCCATGTTGTTCTAAGTACAAATTCATATGAGCATGTGTACTATCTTGATAATCATAATAAAATATTATAATGTTTTATTCTTATTGTGACAAATTGCAAATTGCAACTGCCAATTTTGTAACTGGAAATCTATTTTTTTATGTTTGAAATAAGAAACATATTTTGCTCTTTAGGAAGGTACCTATATTTTTCCTTTTTTATACTTTAATGGTCAGTTATTTTAAAATTGAATAATAAGGTGGTCTCGAAACACTTTTTAGTGCCGGCCATATAATATGTGGAATATAGTTTCCATAGTAGATTAAATCGTTATAATTCCAATCTCAATGTAAATAGATACCTACTAGTACACTACTAGATAAATCATGATTGTGACACAATAAGGCCATAGATTTGTAAACTAGTACATATTAATATATTATCTCGTATTAATCCATAATTATTAACATTAAGTACGTATAAATATGTATTATTTACAGCTAATAAAATATTTATTTACATCATTTACATCTGTAATGAACACAACATCGTAAAGTAAATCATGTAATTGTCTTAAAATTTATTAATTCCGTTAGGTACTATACGATCTTTAGTGGGTTAATTGTATGCTTGTATTATTTAGTCTTTTTGTGATTGCAATGAAAATTTATTTATTTATGACTACTATTGATGGCCTATTTTGTGTTTAGTTGAATGGAAATCTTGGAAAAGAAGGGCCTATGCATTTCCAGTCACCATACCTGTGGATAATAAATAGCATGAAAAATGTTCGTCATATGTACCTTAATATGTATAAACATTAAACATGTAATAATATCAGTTGGCTAGCCTTGCCTTCATAATTATTTAAGAGAAATTAGGATAGCGGCGAAAATATATCTAAGTTGGTAGATGTATATAAATGTACAGAACTTCTACAGAAGAAATATTGCGATAATATCACGGAATCTTTATCTAAATTCCTTAACAGGTGTGTGACCGGACTAAAATATGATTTTAGTTTTAGGTACCTACTTACTACAGTTGGGTAAAAAATAAAAAAATGTATGTAAAAATAAAAATGTAATGTAATGTAGTATAATCTAGACTTTAAAATTTCCATTTTGGGATTACAATCTTAAGAATTATTGTTTCCTTATTTATAGTGTGCTAATAGATAATTTTATTGTAAACAAACAACGATGACATGGTTTAAATAATATATTTTATCTTGGCGTCCTGAAGATAATTTACGAGTGAATATTATTTATGCTTAACTCTATATTTTATGGAGTGTCCTGTCAATACAGGTTATTTTTAAACATAATTATAATAATCAATAAATTTTACGATACATTATTGTACCCGGGTGTTAAGTACCTAACTTTTAATTATTTTTCAGTCATACCTTTCTTACCTATATTATACTTGTAGTTTATTTTTTTTGAATAAACTGCGAGTACAAGAGCGATATTTGGACTTTGGAGACGCTTTTCCCGCGTTGTTTCAAACTTACAAATAGTTCACTCAAACCGGAAAATTTTGACCGGAACGAAGAGGAACCGTGATCCACTCTATTTATGAAAAACCGCATCAAAATTCGTTGCGTATTTTTAAAGATTTAAGCTTAAATAGGAATTAGGGACAGTCAGGCAACGGGAAACGACTCTTTTTAATAGGTACTATGTACCTAGGTAGTGATTTTCGAAATTGTACTTGAACATCATAATGATAGAGTAACAAAATAAATATCATCAGTATAAATTAAAAATTATTCAATTTCAAAAAGTTATAAATTGTTGTTCTTGAATATATCATAATATTATTATGTAGTTATAAATCTCTGGGTCTCCTGTCGGATATCTAGTAAAATCAATTCTATACCTAAGTATGACCTTTGTATTAAGATTTTTATAGGTACACACAGAACACAAGCTTTTAACAAAATATGACAGGAAATATGAATACTGAAATAAATCACGATTGACGATTGTTCTGGTTTTGAATTAAAAAATAATTATTTTACTATTTGACCTAGCTATGCAAGATTGAGTTCTATTTTGTAGTTAAATAACATTCACTCAATCAAATCGAAGGTTACTTGTTTTTCATTCTATAACAGTTAATAAAATTACTTCCTCATCGATTTTCCAAGTTTTTTTGTAGAAGGGAAGTCTGTGCTTTTTGTCCATAACGCTCTGGCGTGACTATCTCGGCTTATATAACCCATTTTTAATATCAATTATATTATCTTCATCATTTCATATTACTTAGTTTTTAACAATGATCGATATGAATGATCGTAAGACAGGATTTTTATTTGTGCTTGGTGACCCATGATTAAAATAACTATGTAATCTAGAATACATAACTAGTTACTTACCACGTCAAATTGATTTTAATATTTATTATTTGATTATAATGACATCGTTAACGACCCAACGTAGATTATTTAGTAGTTAAACTCATTTATTTAAGGCTCTCAAAAATCTCATGTTATTAAAATATTGCCTCCAATAGCCAATTCAATTGCAATTTTGTTTGTCCTCGAAATATTTTGTATTTTTTCAACAATTCAATGAAGCTCCGCTCCCATTTGAATTGATGTGATAAATTAATGTAAATTATGTTTGTTCTACACAGCAAAAAAATATTTATTTATTAAGCCAAACCAACAGTAAATACATACAAATCTTGCGAGCTTAAATCTAGAAATATATAAATGTTAAGGATGTATCCACCTATTATAGGTAAGGACAAATTAATTTTTATATCTTAAACTTACTTAAATAGTACCAACTAAATCAACACAACGCAAACGTTAATTTTTGTTTTTACTAACGTTACTGTCTTTAAAGTAATTAACAATATTTTAATTAAAATTAAAATTGAGAAGGATATTTTTTATGGACCCAGTCGAAGCTAAAACACAGTACGTATAGGTATATGTGAGAACTCTATTTACCGTGCTTACGATAAGCTCGTTCAAATAAAGAGTCAAAACAAAATCTTCAGCTTTACAATAATAGTTTCTACCTAATATACTTAGTATATAATGAATTGTTCATATTGCATGCACAAATCATAATACTGATAACTCCTACGCATGAATTATTGATAGAGTAGGTAACTAACTTCGATCTATGCCTACAACAACAAGGTAGGTACATAATAAATATGATAAATTCAGGGCTTTATTCGGAAATAACCTTGATTCTATAATATTTGTGATTGACGATGGGTGATTTTGAACTACAAAAAATACTTATTTATTGAGTTGGAAGGTCAAATAACTACGTAAATTTTTATAGTTATGCGTAAAAAATTAAATTATTATCCATCAAAAAGCAACAAAAAAATTTTGCAAACCTTTTAGATAAACCTACCGAAAATTATGAGATTATGTAGTATGTGAGTACCAACAATTTTTTTTCCTAGGTGAACTTACGGGATTCGTCCGCGTCGGTCCTAAAGGATATTTCCTACCGAACAAATTCAAACAAGAAGCCCACAAAATTTATAACTTGGAAATCAGGCCGAGTGATGTTTTCGTGGCCAGCTATCCCAGATCAGGTAAACTTACAAAATTGTATTCATAATGGCTCAAAATATAGGTTGGTGTTTTTTATGCTGTGGAAGGAAACCTCCGACGAATAAAATTTGTAGTTTTACTAGGTATATTACCTACTTCTTAAATTGAATCGGCTTTACGATATAACGAAACTGAAGGTTTGGTATCCGGTTAAGTTAATTTGATGCTGTTAAGTACATACCTACGGCTGATTACCTTGAACACATTTTAATTTGTAGAAACGATTTATTGACATAGGTAAGGAAAATGAAGCTAAAAAGTGAGGATGTACCTACATAGATGTATCTTCGCTAATTGAGTTTTAGTTATTAGGTTCAGCCTGCGGTTTTGTCCGCGGTTCAACCCGAGAAGTAGTGCTTACCGATATATCCTAGAGTGCTATAGCGTATCCTGGCCCTGTTATAATTATTGATCTATCTATCAGCTTTCTAACTGCAATCATGTAATTTTCATTCGTAAAATTATTGTAGGTACTCTTAGAGCATTATAATAGTCTTATCTATTGTCACCATGTGACAACCAAAATGTGAATTACGAAATAAAACATTTATATTTTCAGGAACAACCTGGACACAGGAGCTTGTATGGATGGTGGCAAATGACCTAGATTACGCTACATCCAATGCTATTCCTCTCACCGAGAGATATCCATTTTTAGAGTGAGTTTAAATATTTGGTTACTAATTACTGACGTCAACTATTACTATTAGCCGTACCAGCTTAGATATACCTACCTATAATATCTGTGCCAAAGGAACATAAAATATTAGGTATACCTATTAAAAGATACCTACACCTACTTACTTCTTTTGAAATTTGGTTTGGATAAATCATAAATAAAAAACAAATGGCAGTTTTAGACTACGAAAAAAATAAAAAATATTAGTAAAAATACGAAAAGACATAAGTAACTACTTATAACAGCAAAGCAGCAGGAATTTGCTGGATTATGACATTGAATAGGTCATAGAAGAAAATTATTTCAGATTCACAATGTGCGTCCATCCTGTTCTGAAACAACGCTTCATAGAAGAGAACAATTATAGCATGAGGAATTTGAAGATGTTGGAGTGGGTCACCCAACCGGGAACTGAACAGATCGCTGCAGCGAAATCTCCACGATTTGTAAAGACACATCTTCCTCTCTCCTTGTTACCGCCGAAAATGTTGGACGGCAAAGTCGTGTACGTAGCCAGAGACCCGCGGGATGTCTGCGTCTCCTTCTATCATCTGAATAAATCTATGAGGACGCAGGGTTATACGGGAGACTTCAAGATGTACTGGGAATTCTTTATCAGGGATTTGCGTAAGTAATCATTTTAAGTACCTATTCGGTTACCTACTTGTGTAATTACGAACCTAGTTTTAAACTTGATACAAAAAGATATATGTTACGCCAACTAATCCTTTATTTCAGATCACTGGACCCCATACTTCGAGCACTTGAAAGAAGCATGGGAGAAAAGGCATCACCCAAATTTGCTATTCTTATTCTATGAAGATATGTCAAAGGTATTCTGCTGAATGTTGAGGAAATATTTAAAATTTCATAAGACATACGTACCTAATTAAAAATAACACGGTATAATTTTTACAGGACTTACCAGCAGCTGTAAGACGCGTGATGGAATTTTTCGGTAAGAAATTCAGCGACGAACAAGTAAAATGTCTCATTGACCACCTCAGCATCGAAAGCTTCAAGAACAACCCCTCTGTCAACTATGATGTCATGAAAGAACTGGGAATAATGGTTGGCGCAAAGGAATTTATAAGAAAAGGTTAATTTCCGTCCAAGCAATATTTGTTATCAGAAACTTTTTTTATTACTTTATAAAAACAAGGTACCTACATAAAATTGTACCTCTGCGCGAGCGCCGAGCACGGGTAATAAATAATAGTATTACAAAATGTTAACTTTTAAAGCATAGAAATAGATAGAAATAATGTCACGGCAAATTACATTTTATTTTATTCTACAGAACACGAAAAAGAAATATAAATAAAACTCCATACAATACATTATTACAAGCCAGTTATTAGACTTTTCATTAGGTAAATCACACATTAATCGGTTCAATAATTTCTACGTCAAAGGGCAGCAAACGTTATCAGTTTAGGTTTTGATAAAATTCAATTATAATAATATGACCCATATGATGCACATTTGATGATTACAGGCAAAGCAGGAGGTTGGCGAGATTACTTTGACGAGGAAATGACATTACAAGCTGAGAAATGGATCGCTGATAACCTGCGCGACACTGATTTACGCTTCCCCCATTTACAATAATCATTCTGATCATTTGACTACTATTTTCTTATTTACGAATCTAATTTCTATTTTAGTTTAATTATTATTTTCATGTAATGTATGTAAATAGTTAATAAGTAAGTGTAAGGTTGTGGATAAAGTTAACGATTTTAGAATTATGTACTTATTTATCTACTCATGCTTAGTTAAGATGTAAAACCAATATTTTGCTACAATCTGATCCAAAGAAATCTCTCTACTGACATATTTACATTATAGTAAGTGGATAGCAAGGTGGCTTGCTGTTAATTTGATGAAGTAAAATGGTATTTCGAATTATTTATTAACATTTAAATTAAGTTTAATGTGTATGTAAATAAAAGTATTGTGTAAAACATTGTCTTTTATTTTATTATAAAACCTAGGTATGTAATTCAACTTAGAACAGGATCGCAATAGCAGTAACTTATACTACGTAGACTTCGTAGCAGTAAATTCAATCCAGAATAATCCAATGGAAGCAATGACGTTTGTATTAAAATTTTGCAAGAGCCAGACAAAAAAAAAGATACCCAATATTGATATACAAAAAATATTTCTAATCTAAAAAGAGGTCATTGACGTTCCTATTCTTAGTTGTCTCGCAGATGGTAATAAAACCAATCATGTATGAAGGAGGCAATAAAAGGTTGGTATTTTTTTCATATCTACATAGGTTGTTAAAGAAAAGAACATAAAGGGGTGATATAACCATTTATTCCAATAAAATGCTCTATTTTAGTATTTTTGTAACACCATGATATTAAGTTAAACATTGACACATTAAGTAAATGTAGTAGTTAAGTAAACATTTATATCGAGCTCATAATCATAAAAGTCATAGCTTCGTTCCTCCATAAATAAAACAATATCTCAGTCCTTCCTTACGATTTTATTAAATAATACGGTTATACAAAGAGAATAAATTAAAAAGCCAGATTTAATAATCAATCATTCGTCGGTAATATAAAAATTCTAAACGGGCTCGGCGCGGCGTTCGGCCGGCCGAGCGGGACGCGGGTAGACAAACATAACAAACGTGTAGCGCGCGTTCGTCAAATGCAAAGACTACACATATCTATAAGCGACTATATTATAAAAGATGGGAGGGTTCTCCCGCACCTAACGACTCGCCGCGGACGCGGCCTTAACTATATTACACTTATAGAAAAATCACAAAAATTCAAGCGAAATAATAGGAATCGGAATATGCGTTCACGCGATGACGTCAGGCAGCAGCGCGTCGGCGGGCGGGCTGGGCGGCGCCTTGGGGCCGAGCGCGCCGTTGGCCAGCGCCTGCGCCTTCTGCGCCTGCTCGCGCTCGCTGCGCTTCGGCACGCTCTTCACCGCCGTCTTGTTGCCGACCGCGCTCTACAACACAACACAATACTGCATTACTCCACTCGTCTAATGGCCGTTCCCAATATCGTATCTATCTTCGGTTTGACCCTACTAAAGATAGAAAATGCTATCTATCTTTTGTTTTGGCGTCCCAATAAGCTTACTAGCGATAAGCTAACCTATCTCTAATCGCTATCTATCGTCTGGAGGACTAACTGCTTACTAGAGGTATATTTTTCTCTTTGAATTTGTCTATTTGAGCGTCACAATAACGTTTTAACAACTGTCAGCCAGTAATGGCCGTTCCCAATATCGTATCTATCTTACGATAGATAGAACCTTACCTTATCGGAGATAGCTGTCTATCTATAACAATAGTTTGAATATTGGGAACGGCCATAAATGAACATGTATGAACCGCGGAAATTATATGATTGCTTCAAATTGAAAAATTATAGTTTGCATTGTAAGAATAAGGTTTGTAAAGTCCGCTCATTAATGTATGGTATAAATGGCGCAAGTGTGATTCCAAAAAATGTTTTCAAAACTATCAACGCTTAATTTCTTGATAATAACATATTTAGCACTCTAATTTTTTTTTTCAATAAAATCTATTAAATTATCTTTTTCAAGAGTAAATGTAAATCTTACCAAACAATTACAAAGATTTATTGTAAGTTCATGAAAAACAAAATTTTATATTACTAATTTAATTAATAAAAAGCACATTCACACATTCCAATTGAAATGTTAGTGTAAAGTGTTGTTTTAATTAACCCCAATTATGTCAAACTTATATTACAAATTCTGTAAAAATTGTTTTCTCTTTGTTTAAATATAAATAGAAAATGATTAAATAAATCTCATATATGCAATATGGACATATTTTAAACGAGATTGTGTATTCTTATGATAAAAGGTTTCTTGCAAAAGTTGTATTTCCTATCTGAAAAAAAAGCTACCTTAGTATTTGCAGTCCTCGGAGGCGCAGTTTTGGCGGTGATGCGTTTGTTGGCGAGATCTTTGCTTTGTTTGTCCAATGGAGCCTTCACTGGGGGCTTTGCACTAGCAGTCCTGAAATGAGCAAAGTAATAAATTAATATTATTTTAAAGATAAATATTATAAACTAGCTTCCGCCCGCGACCGCGCAGATGTCGGTCTTCGCGTGGATGGTTTATTTCTCCATTTTGAGTAACTCTGACAATGACATCTTATAAATATCTATTAGACCCAAATACGGCTAGGCCTTTAATAATACGCAACGTGTGTTCGCGGTTCTACAGAATGAATATGACTAAGTATGAATATAACTGAAAAATTAAGATTATTTTTTTTTCTACGTATTTTCCAGGATAAAAAGTATCCTATTTTACGCCCAGGATAATAAGGTATAATTATACCAAGTTTCATCGAAAACGAACCGTTAGTTTTCACGTGATGTCTTCACAGACAGACAGACAGACAGACAAAATTTTTTTTAATCACATATTTGGGTTTGTTATCGATCCAGTAACACCCCCTGCTATTTATTTTTTCAATATTTTCAATGTACAGAATTGACCCTTCTACAGATTTATTATATGTATAGATTTTATTATAAATTTCAATAGTAAATTTTAATTTCATACAAGTTGTGTTTATATTTAAAACTTTTAAAAGGTATGTACATAAATTTTCAATTACGGAATTCACCTTCATCCTACTAATATTATAAATGCGAAAGTTTGTGAGGATGTGTATGTGTGTGTTTGTTACTCTTTCACGCAAATACTACTGAACCGATTACAATGAAATTAAGCACACATATAGAGGGTAACTTAGATTAACACATTATAGTATAGGTTTTATCAGACTGAATTACAAACAGAATTAATTGTGCGATAAAATCTCTGTTCCCTGAAACTCGTTTTTTCATTAAACCGTTTAAATATATTTGTACGATTGTTGTAATTTCCTATAAGTATAGAAACATATATTGTTATTTTACGACAAGCAATTTTAGTATTAAGAGTTGTTAAATTATGATTTCTTTGTTGGAAATTCTAAATAATAATAAAATAAAATCCCGGAAATCCCACGGGAACGGGAACAATGCGGGAGAAGCCGCGGGCGGAAAGCTAGTTAAAAATAATTGTGTTGATATAATATTATCTATTGGAAAAAAATATTTGAATCGTTTTGTAATCCTTTTTAAAAATGAAATTAGTAGTCTTACTTGGTCGGTGGGGCGGCGGGAGCGCGTGCAGCGGGGCGCGGCGCGGGGGCGCGGGGCGGGGGCGCCGCGCGGGGCGCCGCGGGGGCGGGCCGGGGCGCCGGCTTGGCCGCCTTCACGTCACCGTTCGTCAAGGGCTTCTTCTCGGGCACCTTCTTCACTTCCTTGGGTTTGGGAGCGGCCGCGAGCGTCGAGCTCGTCTTGGCGGTCGCCGGCCGCGCCGCAGCGGGCTTCGGCGCCGCGGGGGCGGTCGCGGAGGGAGCTCTCGGGGCCGTCGGTCTCGTTATCGGTTTGGGAGCGGCCGTCGTCGTCGGCGGCTTGGGCGCGGCGGGCTTGGGGGTCGGCTTGGCCGTCGCCGGCCTCGCGGGTGCCGGCCTGGCCGTCGTCGGCCTCGCGGCTGCCGGCTTAGCGGCCGCATCTTTAGCGGGCGCCGCCGCTTTAGGGGCCGCTTTCGTAGGGGACGCCGGCTTGGGGGCGGGCTTCGCTCGCGCCGCCGGGGCGGCGGCCTTCGAGGCGGAGCTCGGCGTCTTCGCCGCGGCGAGGCGCGGGGAAGCCGTGGCTGGCGATCGGGGAGTAGTCGCGGCGAGAGACGTCCGCGCCGCGGTCGTTTTGGGGGCGGCATTCGACGCTCGGGGCGTGGGCGTCGTCGGAGATTTCTTAGCGGGCGCTTTGGCCTTGGTCGTTGCGACCGTAGCGGCCGTGACGGCGGCGGCGGCGACCGCGGCGCCGGCCAGTGCGGCGGGCGCGGCGATGGGCGCGTCGCTGAGCGGCGCCGCGTCCAGCTCGCCCTCGACGGCGGGCGTGGGCGGCGGCGTGCCGGCCGGCCGCACCGCATCCTCTTGCTGTATTTCGCTGGTGACGGGCACGCAGATCTCTTGCGCGCGAGACTCCGGGATGCCGATGTCGATGTCGGTGACGAGGTCGGACCGCGCCTGCTCGGGCACGATGTCGGGCGCGGGCGCGTTCTCCTCGCGCGGCATTTCGTTCAATTCTATTTGCGCAACCTCGGGAGTCGCTCTGGAATCGCTCTGCGTTATGGCGACGATATCTTCCGTGGGTAGTGGCGACCTCGCCGCGGCGATCTCGGGCGCGGGGGATGGAGCCGGTGAAATGGCAGATTTAAACGTATCCGACGGCAGTGGAGATTTTGAATCTTGACCTACCGCGAAGGAAATTTCGTTCGATTGACATTCTTCTGGTGCCGGCGACGCTACCGATTCCACGGGCGCGGGTGATTCTTTTCTCATTAAGTCTTCCGTTACAAATGACTGACTAATATTTTCGACTGCATCTGCTTGTCGTTCCTCAACTGGAGATGATATTCTGTCATTAGTCAATAGATTTTCTTGTGACTCATTTTGTGTGTCAGGTACGGGTGACTCGGCTGGTAATTTTTCAGTTGGAATGGATGATTCGACTTGTGACTCTACTGGGAATGGTGAAACGGCTGGCGACGGCGATTGTCGTATCGACTGCTCCACTGGGAATGGAGACTCTCTGGTAGGAATCGACTCTTCGCCAAGCGAAAGAGACTCTGTCGGGACAGATTCTTGTACAGGTTGAGGAGACGCTCTCACTACTGGTTCTTCAACCGGTAGAGGAGACTCTCCGAGTACAGGTTCATCGACTGGAAGAGGAGACTCTCCGAGCACAGGTTCTTCAACTGGAAGAGGCGAGTGTGCAACAGGAGCAGGTGATTCTGAAGGAGCGGGCGATTCTCTGGGCAGTGGAATTTCTGCAGGAAGAGGTGTCTTGCTTTGTTCTTCAGAAGGAACTGGGGAATGGACTTCAATTGTGGGTTCTGTGGGTAGTGGCGACTGCGACGGCAGTGGTGATTCTGAACTTTCTAAGACATCAGAAACAATTCCAGAAGGTAGAGGCGATTTAGCTGAACATAAATCGTCAGGTAGTGGTGAGTCAAGCCGCAACGACGCTTCACCTTGCAAAGACTCTTGAGGCAATGGTGATTCAGCATTCTGTTCAGCAAACTCATTTGGTAGTGGTGATTGTGATGTGATCTGTTGTTGTTCTGGTTCTGGTGATTTTGATGACGAAATATCATGAATTGCAACTTCGTCACTTTCAAGAGTAATTTTAGGCGCCGAATGTACGGCTTCCTCTTCTTTAGTAATGTGATCAACTTCATTGACGTTTGAAAGTTCTTCTGTATCATTTTCAAACTGATTAAGTTGCGATTCCGAACTTTGATGAATATCTACTACTACATTCTGTTCAGTCTCTACAGAGTTTTCAATTTCATTATTTTTTTCTAGTAGTTCTGGTGAGACTGATAAGTTTTCTGATATTTGATTGTCAATAGCAACTTCTGCAACAATTTCATTTTCGTTGTCTGCAATATCTGTGTGCTCTATAAATGTAGATTCAACATCATCTTTGCTGTCTAAGGGCATATCAATTTCAATTTCATCACATGGAGATTCTTCAAGCTTGCCATCTATTTCTACATCTTGTGATACTTCATCCTGGGGTGTGATAGCCCTTACATCCTTTTCACTTTCTGAAGGATCAAGTAGATCTTCATTTGTGAACCCTAGTTCAGAACTCTTGCCATCAGGTATTTCTGGTATTTGTTCAAATAGTAATTTGTGAGATTCAGGAGTATCTGTGGGCATTACATTTTCTTGATGAAGGTTACCTTCAAATTCATTATTACAATAGTGTTGCATATTGTTGCTTTCAACATTGCAATCAATCATGTTGTCTACGAAATTGTTCTCAATAACTTGCACTCCATCATCAAATCTCATTATATCATTGTTTGGTTCTTGATCATTGCTAATTTGTGCAAAAGTATCTGCGTGTTGATCTGGACTAAGATTTTCCTTATCATCATCACCCTCTTGAATATTTTGACAAAAACCATTTGCTTGTATATCATCTTCATCATCACTTTCAGGCAACGGCTGGACGGCATTCAGGTCAACGTGTGATTCTAATTTGCTGAATCTTTCACAGGTATCATCATCTTTTTCTTGATAAAAACTCATGCTCATTGGATCTCTTTCTTTATTTTTTAGCCTCTCAAATAATTCATCATTAGTTTCATTACCAAAAGGATTTGTTTCTGTGTGAGTCTGGAATACCTGAAAAAGAAGAAGAACAGTTATTTGAATATTTTTTATTATAGATATCATTACTTATGTTTTTCATTGCTCCAAGTAATGCTTCTGTTCTATACAGATTGATATAAATTACAGTAAATAACACAATAAGATGCAAGATTTTAGTAATCCTTACATGTAAAAACAATGATGATGCCATTTCTAATAATATCACTTCTTGTAAATGCATGTTATAATGATAAGATATAATTTTTGAGATACCTTCTATAAACTTAATATAATCAGCATACAAGTGCCTGTGAGCTATTATAGTCAAATAAAGAAAATTAATTAAATTTACCTGAATATTACAGAAGTCTGTTGTATCTTTCTGTATTCTTTCGAAGTCTTGAATAATACGGGATTCCTTTTCCTTATCTGTTTCAATGCCCACATTAAAGCCAAAACCAAGACTATCCAGTTGACATTTGTCATTACCATTGAGATGTTCTGTTACACCTTCCATTGAAATGTTCTGGAATATAAAAAGTAACTTTAGTTAAATAAAATATAAAGGATAAATTTTTTAAATAAATAATACTACAAGTATGAACAGTATTTCACAGTTCATACAATGCAAAAACTAGGGATTATTACATTTAAAATATGTATAGTTAAATAAAATCCAATGTATTATATTATTTATTCTGACGATTCAAAAGTGCTTATGTAGTATGACTGTATGACTAGTAAACAAACAAAATATTAATGTTTGAGTGAGCAACACTAATAACAACATAATATACTCAATTCGATAATATTATAACATTGATAATGATATCACCTACTAAAACTATCAATAACTAGCGGTCCGCCCCGGCTTCGCCCGTGGTACATATTTACGTTTTCTCTACATAAAAACCATCCTCGTACTTCAAGGAATATAATAAAAAAAGAATTATCGAAATCGGTTCAGCCGTTCTCGAGTTATGCGCTTACCAACACATTTTGCGATTCATTTTTGTATATAAGACTAGCGGTCCGCCCCGGCTTCGCCCGTGGTACATATTTATGTTTTCTCTACATAAGAACCATCCTGGTACTTCAAGGAATATAATAAAAAAAGAATTATCGAAATCGGTCCACCCGTTCTCGAGTTATGCGCTTACCAACACATTTTGCGATTCATTTTTATATTATAGATATATTAAAAACCTCAAAACCTACATGGTGTCCGTTCAACTGGTCGCAATTGTCCAAGTCCTGCAGTTCGCCGGGGCAGCTGCCAGCGCCAGTCTGAAACTGGTTCACGTCCGGCACCTCAATGTCGTCCATCGGCAGGGGCTTCCGCGGCGACTCCGCAAGTAACACGTCCGAGCCGGCCACGCTGCCCGGCACGAACGGCGGCGCGTCCGGGTTCAGCGGTGAACTGTTCATGTCTACTGAACTACTTTCCCAGGCTGACTGCAATAAAAAACATTAACAATATTTACTTAATAGGATTCAGCACTTGCTTAAAATATCACGTATAGCCTATCTTGAAACATTTTGGTACAATTTGTCATTTAAAACCACAGCAATAAAATGGTATATTTAGCTGTAAAACCACCCTTAATCTGAATAAAATTCTCTGTAATTATATTGACAAATATAAAGTACTTTTTCACACTAAAATCAATATTAATCTACAAAACAATGAAAAGTAAGTCAATGATAAGTAAATTTATTTCATTTTGTAGATACAAAATGACATTAAGATAAAGTATTTTCATTTATTACATCCTGTTTACTGCAGTCACCTGCCATATTTAAGTTAAATCAATGTTAAAATGTTTGTTTATTTACGAACATAAGAATAAAAAAAAAGTTTGGAAAATCCAAAAGTGCACGCCTCATAATTTTTTTTTAATAATTATTTATTAATTATTATTTTTGTTTATTTAATAACAATTAAACCACATCGAATCAGACCCTGAAAAATGAAAGGGTTCTATTCCTGAGCATACTCAAGCGTAAGAGAAAAAAAAAGACTCGATTAGTAAAGTATTTCGGTCGCTATCGTGTTAACAAGAAAATCCTCCGCACATACAGACACACGGACGTCCAAGACAGAACTTTTTTAAACTGTTTTTTAACTAGTTTAAATAACAAAAATGACATCAAAAATATCATGAATGTTAAAAATAGTGTTTTTTCTTAATATGTGTGTGTATGTATTATCTTACAAGCGCAATGTATGATACATAAAGACATTTTAAGTTTGAAAAATCAGATGTTTTGCGCGAAGTGACAGTAGTACCCACCTCAACGCTTCGCTTATGAGGCGTGCAATATAGAATGTGATATTTGGGCAAACAATAGATGCATAAAAATTTAAAGTCAAATTTTGGTGAATCAGCGCCTTATTAACAACATTGCCCAATGTGGAATGGTCAATTTTTAGATTTAAGTTTCTCTATTTTATTGTTTGATTGCACCTTTGTTCTTAGCAGTAAGTAATTTTTCGAAAAGGTTGTAAATAAAGGAATTAAGAGAAATTCCCAAATAACAGATGTTTAGTTAAGATAGTTTAGACTTTAGAGAATAATTTGTATAATGGTCATTGTTAGATTTAAGTTTCTCTATTTTATTGTTTTATTGCACCTTTGTTCTTAACAGATGTTTTAGTGTTGCAATGAAAACAAAGCATTTATATTTTAAACAAAACAATATTTTATAATAATTATTATGTAATAGTCCGGGATACATCGCCCATTTTTGCAAGTGATTACTATCAAGGTAATTTTTCGTGAGTAGCTTTATTTTGATGAGATGCCCAATAAGTTCATGTACGAAACTCTCGATTGTGGTAGCTTACAGAGGTAACAAGGATAAAAATTTTTGATTTGACGGTTCTCAAATATTTATTACGCAATTTGTAGGACAATATGTCTGTTGAATTATTTAAGTATTAAATAAGTGAAAATAAAAAAATCAGCTGGTTAGTAATCATTTATGATGACTTCGTTATCGATACACATTGGAAAGGGGGACTCTTTGATCAAACCATAGATTTTGTAGGACAAATATTTTTTCGAATAATTTAGATAATTATCTTGAGATTGAACAAAAAAAAACATTCAGTTAGTAATTAATATTTGAGAACCATCAAATCAAAATATTTTATCCTTGTTTCCTCTGGTAGCTACCACAATCGAAAGTTTCGTACATGAAATTATTGGGCATCTCATCAAAATAAAGCTACTCACGAAAAATTAGCTTTATAGTAATCACTTGCAAAAATGGGCGATGTATCCCGGACTATAAACAAAATAGCTGTCAAGTCAATTAATCATCAATGCCTAACTATAGGTGGTAGCTAGCTCGTAGATACTAGCTTTATTACTTGTCCGGAGTGTCAATAAAACCAAATGGTTATTTTTACTTATGATATAAAATTGATTAATTCAATCAATGTTACATTTACAATACAAAATATCGAACATAACTAGTTACAGAAACATGTGTCAATTAACAAGGTACCTACATCTTGTTGCAAATTCAATTTTTATATTCCGTTCTTTCATCATAGAAATTCATACAACTGGTTGTTTTATGGAAAACAAAGTAAACTAACATCCTGCTATTTATTCATATATTGTTGTACAAGGAAATGTATATAATTAATAATGACTTACATTATCTTGACAGGGTGTTTCTGAGCGCGGCGGCTCGTCGGCCTCCTCGCTGGGGTTCTGTTCGCGTTCGCCCTCGCCTTTGTAATAATTCCACTCGTCCTCGGACTCTTCGCCGCTCTCAGCTACATTATCCACCAAGTTTCCGTCGACGTGGCCCTCCTCCACTGCACAACACAATAAGAACAAAATTCAAACGTGCTCCACTCGAAAACACCAGGTGATGCAAAGTAAATGTACATTGCACACCCTTTACTATCAACAGGTGACACACCCTCACGAAAAAACCGGCTTATAATATTACATTCAAGTCTCGACTTTTAAATATTGAGAATTCCAATTTCAACTTGATACGTAAATAAATTATGCCGGTGACAGATAACGGCCGAGAGCCGCGTGCTAACAATATTTACTGGTCGCGATTTAAAAACTCGCGAAACGCAAAACTTTGGCGGACGCCATTTCGAGAACGGCTGTTCAGACACGCCCGGTAAGAATATAAATTCCTTTATAAAATGCACAAGGGAGTCTTCGGCCTTTGCGGGAATCCTTTTCACGACGATGGAGGGATGCGCCTTCCGACGAACGATCTATTTCTATTTCCAGAACACCGCTCGGCATGAATCAACACAAAAATAACCACAAATACTTCTGTAAGTATACAAAATTAAGCAACATTCTTCGTAAAATCACATACCAAAAACGGTTTTTCACAACACAAATTTATTATATAATTTGAGCACTGGCGATCCAATAATTCGCGATGTTCAAATAAAGACAAAAGTCCGTTTACAACAGTAGTGCAAGGCAACGATATGAGAGCAGCACAGAGTCGACGAGCGTTCAATGAGTGACTGAGAGCGGGATGGAAAGACGGCCCACGTCGGGGCGCGAGGCGAGGCGAACGGGTGCCGGTGGGACGCGACGGGGTAGGGGAGAGGGGTGAGTCAGCCCATGCAATCGTTATTTAAAATATTATTTAGGGATTATTAAAATAAATAGACAGTATTTATTATGCCATACATTAAAAAACATAAATATATTCTGATACAGATAACGTGAATAACTATCCAAAAGACTTACTTTTTTCAATAATTATGAATTAAGTAGGTATGTAATTGTTATCACTTATCATTGAATACGTGCGAATATGTATTTATAATTTCTATACTATAAATTTTACATTGGGACATATTGAAATAGGATAATAATATGAATAAAGAATACAAAATATTTTATTAGTGTTTAGTAATATTAAATTCTTTTTTTATAATACTTATATGTATTTTTATCAAAATGGATTAGGTATGACTAACTTAGTGGTTTAAGACATTTTTTGGCGATATTTTTTGCACCGTTTAATGAGTATGTTTGTCTACACACAAGGAATGTCTGTATCGGCCTTGAGCCTTGGCAGTGGAATGTCTAATATGCCGCGACTCGCGAGCCGATAACATAGGTCGTAGCCACAGACATGTATCAAGATAGACTAAGCGAGTGTATGTACTTCCCGTGTCCAAACTAAGATTATGAAACTTACTTGACGCTGGCCTACACTCAGTCCGCGCTTGCAGTTCGCCAAGGAAAGACGTGAAGCTGAATAAAGTAAAATGCCGAATTACGCCGTTATAAACTGTAGAAACTCCACAGCTGTGAGTGGCCGAGTTAGCAGAGATGTTTCCTTCCACCGGTAAGTAATTTTCTAATCAGAATATGCACTATTTATTTTAAAATCAAATAAAGAATATCTGTGGAAAACGATCGTGACAAACACGGATACCAAATCATACGAAATGATTCGGAATACATTGCGGCTTTTACTTGGCACGGTAAAGATCGAGTCGTATGATAACAAGCAATGAATAGCGTCTTCTCATTTTTCTGTTCTCATTTTTCTGTCCAATTTTGTGGTTAGTGATGTTCATTTGATGCAACAGTTCTCGATTCTAATCGATTTTATAATCGAACAGAAAAATGATAATTTGAAGGAGCAATTTTTCAGAAAAAAAGGCATAGATTTTTTTTGTCATTTAATACGACTTGACCTAGAACTTTTAAGTATTTTAATACAAAGGTACTAAAAATAAATATTATGACATGGACGCCATTAGTTAAAGTGTCATCTTGGGAGTTTTTTAAGAAAACTCCTTATTGCTTAGACTATGTTTGTTTTTTCAGTTTTCCAAGTAACCCGAACATAAAAGAAAAATGGATTGATGCAACGGGACATAAAGATTGATTGATTGACAGTTTCATTACTTTCTTTCGATGGCCTCTCTAGTACGTAGTACACGGTAACTCAATGGGCATATGTAAGAAAAAGCTAAAACACATTAGTTTACTTGTTAGAATATTAAAAGGTTTATAAATTTATTTTATCATTCCTCTGTCTATGGTAATTATCATTTTTCTGTCTTGAATCGATTTAGTAATCGATTCATTTATTTGACTACCTCTTAGACATAGATCTAGTTTGATCTGATTTCTTTCGATTTACTTCGATGGGATAGGACGATACTAGAATCGCCGCGCGAGTGGCGTCCTAATCGATTTAGCGTAAAATGAAATTACCATCACTAAAAAGCGCTCGTGACGTCATAACGCGTCAAGGTCAGTACAAAAAATATGACACGCTTGGTTTTCATACAGATCGCGGTACTTGCGTAGTCTATCTATGTCTGTGGTCGTAGCACTGGAACGCGACTAAATTGCAACCATTATGTCTCCCCTCTATCTATACCATAGTCCATAACATAAACAATATAATATTACCTATATACTTAAATTAAGAAAAATTTCAAGAGCACTCTAAAAATATTATCATCTATAAGTATTTGCATTTATTTGCGTCAATCTTTCAATCAATTTTATTATTAAAAAACAAAAAAAATATATATGAAATATTTGATGTGTAAAATTAACAATTTACAAAATTGGTGTAGTATATTTTAAAGCAATCTCTCTTATTGTTTGTGTTTTAAATAAGAAATTATAGTGTATTTTATTTATCAAAGAAATAATAATGAAATGACTAGGATAGGATTGTATAAATCGCACCTCGTTACCGATACGTGTGCCACGCATAATTCTTCACATTCTTTTTAGTTTTTATACGCGTTTACAGCACGATGCTTTCATGTACAATTTTCTAAGTATAAAATACTATTCAATGAACGGCACTTTGTTATTTATAAAATGATCTACTTATTTGAAACTAGCGGTCCGCCCCGGCTTCGCCCGTGGAACGTATTTACGTTTTCTCTACATAAAAACCATCCTCGGACTTCAAGGAATATAATAAAAAAAGAATTATCTAAATCGGTTCAGCCGTTCTCGAGTTATGCGCTTACCAACACATTTTGCGATTCATTTTTATATATAAGAAGATTACATATTTCAATAAATCGAAGTACCCACCCCCGTACGTCAAAAGTTTTGAAAAAAAAATAATTATCTACAGCAAATGTAATTTTATAAATGTATTTTACGATGAATAACGTCCACATTAGTTTTTTGGACTTTTCCTAAAATACTTTACCCCTAATTATTTAAAAAGTCTTAAATGTATCTTCAATCGTTATATTTATGCGTACTTATTTGAGGTAATTTGATGTAAGTATTTAATATAGAAGTGAGCAAACATTAAAAATTCAATTAAACAATGGTCAGCAAACCATTCTCAATTGTGACAAAAGTGACCGTGACCCGTAACCGGTACTGCGGCAAAAAAAACGTTTCTCTATAGATAAAAGTACCAACAATAATTTTAAACATTACCTAATGCTTTAGTGAAAAATTATTATAAGATTATATTAGAGAGCGGCTGATAAGGCGAAATTTAAATCATTATAATTTTTTACATCATATTATACATTCTACATTATGTCATAGGTATTTTACTTTCCAAGTTTCTAACCACAGAAATATCATATTAATTTATAAAATAATAAAGTGTAAATATTTAGAATAAAATAACATATTACGTAATGAGATAATTTTAACTTTTCTCTAGTAATTATAGAATTATTTCTTGCGAATTGTGAGTGGAATTATATTTTACACTTAAAAATTTTACCAATTGTAAAAATGTGGTATTGTTAAATTGGAAGTAACAATACCGTGACGAAAGTGGATATTACATGCATGATATTTTTGTTTCAATAATGTTTAAAATAGCGAATGTATCAATAGTATGGATATTAAGAAAAAGAATAGACATAGCAAAAATAATGATAGAAATATTAATTTGACTACATTTCTGCACTTCTATTCTTTTGTTTAAATGAAGATGAAATACAATAGTAGTACATATTTTTATATTCGTAGTCTGTGGAACAAGTAGCTTATTAAACTTTCTTTGTATCCATCATAAGACAATGTACAATTATCTGGACGAAATGTATAACTACCGTCACATTGCGACAAAGTAAATGATGACGTCTCCTCGAATTCTGTTCCCAAGACAATCAAATTAAAAACTTCCGCTACTTTGACTTACTTCTAACATCCTGAATAATCCAATCCCTTCAAATATCATTTACAATTCCCACAGGCAACAGAAGATCGAGCTATCGAGTATATTGTGTTTGAGCTTTCTCGGTAATTGAGAGAGTAGCTTAAATCTTTGTTTTATCTTTCTTTCAAACAAAATTAATCTTAAAACCATTTGTCACTGTTAGAACTAGTCCTATTGTTTTTGGCACTTCGTGGCAGACTACAAAATGCCAATTTACATAAGTATAATTTATTATTGCATTAGTGATTGCAGCCCAAGTCACAATTAGTCCATACCGGGCATACTTACATCATAATCCTTAACATGACAGCCATTGAGAGAGCTGGCAAGGGATCTCGTTTATATTAACACAACTTCTTTATCAATGCTTTTGCTATTGGCTAGTAATGATAATAAAAGGTCCTAATAAGTGTAAAATTTAAAAACATATTTGTAAAAATAACAAATTGGTGGTGAATATAGCTGGTCATATGATAGTAAGCGACCACGCGCACGTCCAGGCCGTGTAACACCTCGCAAACGACTAATAATAATAATTTTCTAATACTGAAAGAGAAGGAGACATAGTTCGCGGAAGACAGGAATAAAGGAAAGGAAAGGTGGGTTAACAAGAGGGTATGCGTGTCCGTAAGCAAACATTCGGTTTCCATGGCAACTCACCGATCCTGGCGGGCGGCGCGCGGGGCGCGTGCAGCGGCGGCTCGTGGCTGCGCATCTCCACGTCCGCGTCGTCCGCGTCCGCGTCCACGTCCACCGCGGTCTCGGGCCCGAGGTCCTCGCTGTCGCTGTCCGACACGCCGTTGTCCGCGCCCGCCGCCTCCGCCGCGTCACACGCGCCCTCCACGGCGAACGGCGGCGCGTTCACCACCGCGTTGTCCAGCCTGTGGTGAATCACTGCATCAGTTAAAGCACTCTGTTTTATCATTAAAGGTGGTTTAACCGTTGCTTCAGTTAAATCGGTCTATTATTTATCGTGCTGTGCGATCCAGAGGAAGGAAAATACACTAATTCCTCTTGTCCTTTTATACGGATCCGGGTCCAGATAACTAAAGTGGCCATCTACTTCCTTGTGGTGTTGATTCATGCTTGCTTTGTTTCTAAAAGCATTTTAGTCTCTGAATTCTAACAGATTTCTGCTGCTTTATTAATCAAAAAGATTCCTTCAATTCTAAAAATTTACTGTAGTTTAGTTGT
This sequence comes from Colias philodice, assembly GCF_061535455.1. NCBI lineage: Eukaryota > Metazoa > Arthropoda > Insecta > Lepidoptera > Pieridae > Colias > Colias philodice. The sequence goes on along the minus strand of NC_143094.1, from coordinate 10,176,694 downwards.
GTCCACAGATTTATTACAATTAGATATTATAAAAGACTTGTGTTTGAAATAATCATTAGAAAGTGTAGAAAATAATGGACAATAACTGTTATGGAAGATCGATAGATTATGATTAGATCTGGATTCATGTTATGGTACATTTTTCTCGTGACTAATGCAGTTATTATTAGAAGAAGTTATCTACATAAAACTGATTGATATTAAGATAAGACTTAAAATCCTCTTAAAATATAACCACCTCAATAGAGTTATGCAAATTGAGAATGAACAGATTTGAATATCAATCTCAATATTTCATCTTATTGAGGTAGGTAAATTAGCTGAACGCCCTGTGATAGAAAATGAGAGTTAAGGTTGATATACCCTTAGTACCTATTGCTTTAGGTATAAATGTTGTCTGATGATAATACCCCAGCCACACGACTCGACGAGTGGTATGGGAAGTGACGAGGGAAGTAGGCAGGGACGTAGTGTGGCCACGTTACTCGTCATGCCACTCGTCGTGCTCATCGTCCAGCTCACTGCTGTCGGCTTTTGCGCGCGAGTCAAAGGACCGGCAATACGAGTGCGAATTAGGGATGGGCGTCATGGAATCAACGGACTAGTTAAATTAACCGTCTATATGCATATAGACGGTTAATTAACTAGTAATGTAAAATAATTTAACTAGTATGTACACTCAACGATTCGACTAGTCCATCGCTCACCAATGCACTAGTTGAATTCAACGGCTAAACAGTCTTATTGATAAGAATACTTAAATTCTTTTCTTTGAAGTTTTAAAAAAAAAAATATTTTTGGTTGACAAGACCAATGTTTTGAATTTAAACTATAAAAACAAACGATAATAAGTTTTTTAGTAATACTTTTTTTTAGGGAGTATAATTTTTGTAAGAAAGCATAAATATTTATTAATTGTTTTATTGAGATTAGAATTTATTGTTTTAAGAATTTATTTAATAATAGTTATTTATTTTACACATGGACTAGTCGAAGATTTTAACTAGTTGAATGACTAGTTGATGAACGACATTTAACTATCTAGTCTCGTTGATGAAAAATACGTCGACGACCCATCCCTAGTGAAGAGCGTCGCGATTAATCGCGCGAGTAGAGCAGTGTGTGGTCAGACGGCAATATCGAGGCGAGCGGCAGCGCGATGAGCAGGACGAGGAGCAGCACGAGTAGCAGGACGAGTAGCATAGTGTGGCTGGGGTATAAGATTCGAAGCCATACCATGTTAGAATGCTCAAGCACTTTCGTTTTCATTACTTATGTTATATAAAATAGCAAGGTCAAATAATATCAAAAGTTATTCGTATTCTATTCTAGTCATAAAATGAAGTCATCTTGCTTAAACCCAATAAAACGAGATTCGCGTGAGCTTTGGCAAAAATTCGTTATTTTTTACCGACTTTGCATTAAGAATGATAATGTTAGTTTATAGTTAATTTTATGTAAAATATTTAATATAAGATGTTACGTACCCAAGATCCATGGGCGGGCGGTTTTGAGCGGCAATCTCACGCGGGTCCTTCAGGAACACCACGATTATGGAGATATTGTCTTTCGAGCCCGCCAAGCGTGCTTCCACTATCAGACGTTCTGTCACCGCCTTCAAGTCATCTGGACACAAAAAAATGACATTAAAGTGATATGCTTTAATCAATTTTCAATAAACATTATGTATAAGTGCTATGACCTTCACACGCTTCATCGTTCCATCCTAACGATATTAGAGCATCGACTCAGAGGAGAGTTGAAGTACGAACGTGAATTGACAAAGTAATTTAGATTTTCGTTTTGTCAACGCAATAATTATTTATACAATCGAATTTTAATAGCGTCTCCGCTTATTCAAAAGATATTTCCCAACAGTTATTATCCTTAAAATATCAGTGTGTCATCTAGCGCCAAAGTGTTGTTGCGAAGTCTATTATGTCGACAATTTGTTGCGGCACAATGGTGAATAGAGTTGTCGGATATGGAGTAACGATGTTTATGTTTCCATTTGCCGCGGCTCACACCGAGGATGTCCTTGTTCAGAGCCAAACTGCTGTGAGTCAGCACGACGCTATTGTGCCACATATGTGCACGTAAAACTCTGTATGTCCTATGCAACACCTTAGGCATTTTATTCCGTTACTTTACTCTAGATTTATTTATATATTACTCGGTACAAAATGGAGTTAATGTATATTTTAGGCCATCACGTCATACTATAAAATTGCCATCGACATGCGAGGGGACATCATTTCACGGTCAACTATTGCGTGTTGTAAAATTTTGATAAACGCGACAGCACTGAGAATAGTGTGACAATAAAAATGTCCATATTTTTTGTAATTATCCAGACACCTGTGGATCATAGAATGACAATAGCGCGACACGCCCTTATAGTTGGGGCGTGTCTAGGTGAAGTATGTACTTGGTCCGGTATTGTAATATTATATGTAACTATGAAAGTTATTTTGACAGCGCTCGATGCTAGGCATACGCGCCTTGACTTTGCCCGCTATTTCGGGGCGCGGTCGTCGCCACCGCCCTTGCTTTTTACCCTGTTTGGTCTGGCTCTCCGCCAACCGCGCCCTGTCTACTCTTTAAATCGTTCAGGCGAAAGCAGTAAAATTATATCTTTGATGTATAAACCTAACGTAGGATAAACTTATTAACGACTAAGATATTGTACCTAGTTTTAAACGGTACAATACTTATTTTGGCGAAATGCAATCATATTGCCATATTCAATGCGTGACAACTGTTCATAAAGACCTTGGTTATTGAGGTGTAAAAGTAGTGAAAAATTTGTTTAATTTTTTTTGTAATGCCACGTCATACACGTACGACCTCGGTATATTTCGACTTCAAAAACGAATTAATTATGGTGATAAAATATTTGAGCTATCTATCAAGTTAGATTTGCAAAAACTGATAGGTTTAATCGTTTTTAGAGTTTACGAAGTTTACGAAGGATAGGTAAAAATTACGTTAAAACCTTAAAAACCAATATATTATCCTTTACAATAGAAAAGATTAGGAGCGCAACGTCGAAATAAGAAAATAAATTCAGAAGCAACGCAATAAGAATTCCTTTTACTAAAACGTTGCGACAATAGCATCAACTAAAAAGGAGTGCACTGAAGATGATTGCATCGATTACTACCGCTCGGCTAACGGTGGTATAGACTATAGAGTATAGATGGAATGTGTACAGTGTAGCCGGCAGCCGGCCATTGTTCCTTGCAGCAAAAACCGATTACGGCCACGCTCAACAACGCATACTAAACTTACGCACCTGCTGGATTTAAAGAAATACCGCATTTTAAATAGGACTCAATCGATCAATGAATGCCCTTATAATTGACTTTATAAAACTATGTAAGATGGATTGTAGTCACGTGTCCCAAAAGTTCATTCAATTGTTTTACAATATTTCGTAATCAATGCTTAGAATCTAGATGCAATTCCAAGTTGCACGAGAAAATAGTAAATACAGTCATGAATATATCTCATTTGCAAAATAAATTATAAATGAACGTGTAATTTCACAGCGTTGAAACGTTAACAAGCATATTCATTCTCGTTATCTATGCGATAGTTCTATCATTAAATTACATGTAAACCCTATTACCGTGTAGATAGGCAATAGGAGTGAAATTAAATCATGAGGAGGCGGAGGGTGGCAGGTGGCCGAGACGTCGGATCAAGTGCAATTTTCCAGTAACTTCATCCGGCCCGATGCAAGCCCGACTCAAAGCACGACTTTAAGGATCGATGTCGATATTATGGTCTGGACGGCTCGTAATACATTGATTCATATCTAGCCTTCTTTACTACATGCCTTCAGTATGTAGCAATTTTGATATACCTCATTCGTTAGTAGCGAAAGCTTTAATTTATTATTATTTAGATTTATGTAGAAAAAATTAAAAGCTCAAATGTTTTTGTTTTTTTGCTTCGCACCCTGAAGCTTTTGTAATAAGTGTTGCTACCGCCGTTAAAACTTAACAGATATCTTTTTTGAACTTCCAAATAAACCTAAAACATTTTAATTGAGCAGAAGTTAGCGCAATGATACGGCATAACATTCAATTTATAAATGCTCTTAAAATTTCAATGTTACGTCTAGAGCTTGGCGCAGAATTCAATTCAATTCAGCTAAAATGTATGTACACGTAAACTTTTCATCTACTTTAGTAAAAAGCTCTTCAAAACTGCATATAAACTACACAGGCTCGTGCACCGCGCTCATGCAAGAGACAGGATGGGGAGTCACGACCCCCCAGCCGCCATTGCTGCTTTGCTCAAAGGTACAACCTGCGATTCAACTGTACGTGAAATTCAACCACGGCAAGGCTATACAGACGGTGCTATTAAATTTCCTACTTAGAGCCCCATTACTCTGAATTTTTATTTTAATCGACGACTATATAAAATAAAATAATACACTTTTTTCAAGGTACTCCACAATACAATAATAATAATAATAAATTCTTTATTTAAGAGTAACAGAGACTCATTTTACATACAATACACAAAAATCACTAATACATATAAAATTAAGCTCACAATCATAAAATATAAAATTAACATGTCACAAATAATAATAATCAATACATAAAATCACAGAAAAATTAAATAAAAATAAAAATTAAAATTAAATTACGCAATAAATAATTAATCTAAAAATACAAATTATAAAATTGACATGTCACAAAAATATAATAATAATCAATGAAACATACATAAAATCACAGAAAAATTAAACAAAAAATAAAAATTAAAATTAAAATACGCAATAAATAATTATTCTAAAAATACAAATTATTAGGTATACAATTTAAAAAACTTCACGTCTCACCAACACATTAATAAAATGTTCGTGTATTGGTGAGTCTATTTTTTGCGATAATGTATTTAGTATTTTGTTGGGACTTGCACGTAACCGTTGGAGTATTGAAGCTGTCTTTTTTCGCAAAATGGCATGAAAATCATTAGTGTGAGCCTGCGCAAACATTTCAGACGCTGAACAATGCCTCGGCAAGCCCATCAGCATCCTAAACCCATTATTATATTGCACCCGTAATGCATTCATACTCTTTTTTGAGTACTTGAACCACAGGCTTCCCGTGTAAAAGTTTTGGCAATAGGCTTTGAATAGAGTTATTTTTGCCTCTTTGCTACATCGGGCGAACCTGTGGGCCAGCATATTACATTTCGCCGCCAGGGATCTCCTCTCACGCTCAATGTCAACTTGATCATTCAAGTCCTCCGAAACACAGTGTCCGAGATACTTAAACTGTTTTACCCTCTTTAATGCTATTTGGTTTAAGCTGACTACGGGTTCGTAACCAATGTGCTTTCGGGGGACTCCAAAGATCATATAAACGCTTTTTGCGACATTATATGATAAGCCATGCTTGGCAGCATACTCCTGGCAGGAATTCAGTAGTTCTCTAATGGAACCTGCAGTGGGTCCTAACAGGACCATATCATCTGCGTAGCTGATGTTATTAACGCATACACCATCTATCCAACAGCCTCCCTTTTTCCTGAGCTCTAATATGAGTTCATTTACATATAGGTTGAAAAGCTTCGGCGAGGTTAAACCTCCCTGCCTCACGCCACACTCCAACCTATATGAATCGGATAACTCTGTCCCCCACCTGACATTGTTCACTTGATTTGCATACCAAAATTGCAGTACACTTATCAACTCCCTTTGTACTCCCGCCTTCTCCATCTTTTCCCACAGTATATCATAAGATACAAGGTCAAAAGCCTTAGAAAGATCGAGAAAGCAGGCGTACACTGGGGTTCTTCTGCTAGTATAGTATTGAATAGTTTGTTTTAGGCAGAGTATCGCACTTTCTGTTGATAGACCTGGTTGAAAGCCGAATTGGGCATCATCCAGGTTCAGCGCTTCGCCAAGACATTTATCAAACAAACTATCCAAAACCTTAGCTGCTATGGTGGCCAGTGATATTGGTCTGTAATTTGACCTATCCGAAATATTGCCAGTTTTGTTTTTGACAATAGGGACCACAATAGTTCTCATCATCTCAGCGGGAATATAAGAATGACTTACACAAAGAGAGTAAAACTTAGCAAGCACTCGGGGCAAGTGCACACCTGCATATCTCAAATGCTCCACACTGAGGCTATCATAGCCCGGTGATTTACCTCTCGTCATCTTATTTATGACACTCGCCACCTGTTTAGCTGAAAAAGTAATAAGATCATTGTTTAGATCTTTATCAAGGCTAAACATCTGCTTGGAAGGTCCCAAAGGTGTTGATACCTTAAAGTGATCCCTAAACATATTTGCAATTTCTTTCGGAGTATTGCAGCCCGCGACACTCACTGGTAAGCTCGGTCGAACATTGAGATTATTGGTCGCTTTCCAAAATCTGGAAAAGTTTTTTGTTGACCTGTAAGAAGCAATCATGTCCATTTTTATTTCATCTTGATGATTCTGACACCATCTCAGCCTACTTTTAAATATTTTACGACTTACACACATATCTTCCCAGATCTTGCCAGTTTTTGGTTTATTATATGACAGCCATATGTGGTATTTCGACCGAGCCTCACAGTGAGCCTCACGTACATGTTTATTCCATCCAACAACTTGACCTTTTTTCTTCTCAATTACTGTATGAGACAATGAGGCAGCATGGGACAGAATTCCTATAATCTCATTGTACACTTTATCAAGGCAAACTTTATGATATGTGTCTCTGCATATTTTTCCACAACTTTTATGAAATTCAGCAAAATCAATCTCTCTGAGTTTGCTGTTACATATTTCATGATACTCACTAATCTGGCGCTCATTCCTGTGACCCCATTTTATTTTATCAATGACATATCCTGATTGAGGCATTTTTGTCATAATACAATTGAGGTCACATTCTATAATAAGAGGAAAGTGGTCAGACCAGTAGACATCATGACCTAAACTTACATCAATTACAGTCCGCCAAGCAGATTTAGTCACTATGCAGTGATCTAACCATCGAAGACTGCCATTGATGTCACTTCTGTAGGTGTATGTATTAGAATTAATACCCAATTTATTTGTGTCCGCACATATCCACAATTCATCAGAGCAAAAAGTGTCTAACTCATTCCAGAAAGGCTGCATAGGATGTGCGTTAAAGTCACCTAACATGAAAATATTTTCTATGTTATAGCTATCAACTATGGTCTTAATTTCACATAAACAACTCGTAAATTCAAACATATTTTCAGAATTATCAGTTGGCATATATACACTAAATATTATAATATGTGTATTATTACTTAAAACAGCTTTAAACGCACATATTCTATTACTATTGCAATCAATAATTTCTACACTTTTAAACAAGCCTTTTCTCCACAGGATTGCAACCCCACCGTATGGTCTGCCCTTAAGTAGGCCTTTAGTTAAGTCTACAGCTGATTTACCTGTGTATTCAAAGTCTTTGCTTATCGACCCAAGCAAAGGCAGATCATACGGCAGTAGCCAAGTTTCTTGAAGAGCAAGAATATCTGCATATCTACACATGTCGCTCACATTATCCAACGATCGCTTTAGTGATTTACAATTAAAACTTATCATTTTACATGTTTTAGCCATTATTAATTTTTAACTATTATTAACAACTACTTTACAGTGACAGCTTCACGTGATTTTCCCGATTTGGTAGATTTTTTAAGTGTAATAAAACGCCTAAAACAGATACCTTCGGGCCATGTTTCTGTATTCAAAAATATGTGTAATTTATTTCTAGCGACAAATAATTTAAATGAGTTATAGCTTTTTTCCTTTTTACATTGAATTTTTTCTAAAGTTACTAATTCACTAGTTTTGTTTTTAATATATTCCACTATGTCACTTTCACTTGTTTCTTTACACACGTTAGATATATACAACGGTACTTTGTTCGGCGCAGCTCTAAATTTATTGTCAAAATTCGCTCGCCCTGTCTCACTAATAAATCTATTTTTAGATATTACATTCTTTTTTCGTTGAACCGTTTGCCATTTTTCATCCTCATTTACTCGTTCATGCAATAAACTTTCACGAACAATGTCAGCCATAGTTCGCTCCGTAGTATTACAGTCATTTATGTTATTATAATTCATCGCACGTTCCACAGAAGCGCGCTCGCTGCATTCAACCGGTTTAGTAATGCACGAAACCGCGGTTGAACAATGTTGTTATAATACCTATAATACTTAATAGACATTGTTCACAGCCACAACATTCCAATAACCTCAGTCTAAAGGCTCAATTATGAAATTCCATCGGAGTCATAGCTTGTAGAACATTTTGATATTAGACCGATACAAACAGAAAGCGTTGTGAAAGCGAGAAACGAATATGACACCGTCTGTGGTCTAACAGTAGATCACTGCCACCACTGCCGATACATGAATCGGTTTATTGCTTCACAGAACAGAACACTAATACATAAGTTAATGTGTGAAAAGGACATTGCATGAGAACGCATCTGGATCACATATCTGGCAAATCAATATGGCATAGCTCCACTCGAAAACTGAAGTGTTAATTAAATGTATACGCAAATAAGCTACTCGGATGTGGGAGAGAGTTAGGTGATATTTACAGACACATTATGGTAGGAAAACAAACTTGGAGCACTTAAGCCCAGCCGCCGTGTCACGTCTTAGGATAGAGACATCGCCACAGCTCGGCTTACGACAAACATGAAAATCCCTAAGAGGCCCTTTTCACAAAATAACGAACTAGAACATGATGTTAATGTCCTGGTAAACACGACAAACATTACATTTAATTATGCATCTAATGACTTAACTGTTTAAGACGAAATCTCAGAATTGTGCAATTTAAATGAATTGCTCAGAATTTATTAAGAACCTTACTACAATTAGACAGAAATGGGAATCGAAATAAATGTGGAGAGACCTTTTACAAGTCGCTTATCCATCAGTTGGCCGGTAATTGGTTAGCGAGAGGGTGAGAGTGCACGGAAGAGTAACGTGGAACTGTCGGGAGTATCTCTAATTAACGCTCGAAGCGCCCACCGTTGATGCGATTGGCCTCGCCTAATTGGAACACTGTCTGTCGTACTGTACTGCGTACAGCCCGTGTCGCGAATCCGTTACTTTTCAATCTATGCAATGTTTTGGCTTTGGTCCACTATTCAAAGCTTTTTTTTTGTTACGAGATGAAAATGCTGCTCATATTATATTCGCATTTTAAATATTTCGCACATTATTACATAAGCCGAGTTGCTCTAGAAATTTAATGAATGAAAGATGAGAATCGGCACAGCTGAATAAAAGTTCCGGGATGTGTGTAATAATGAAAATTAACGTCTATGTTATAAAATGTTTGCACAATATTGTATTGTTGTTGAAAAGTATACCATGGCAAAACAAGGACTTTTTATTCTTTTGACATGTCGTTTGGTGAGTCAGAGCGATCATGTGTTGGCATCGATCGAGCACAAAATAAAACTGCTCATGCGTTATGCCAGTCGATTATTAATCAGTTTAGTTCAAATTTAGCACGGATGAGCTATCTTTATGCTACAAATCACGCATGTACAACTCTTTTGTATGCAAAAGATCGGATTGAATCGGACGCAGGTGCTCCATAGGCAAGGCGACTTTGAATTTGAATTCACACTTGTTTAAATACTTCTTAAGGTGATGAATTAATTTTTCTAACATTTACGGCCCTTTTTAAACCTTCGTAATTTTTATATTATTAAAGTTGTCGTGATGAAAATTCTTGACAAGAAAGTTCAATAGTAACACAATACGTCTACCGTTTTAGAAACATGATTCCATGATATTTTCTCGATAGAAAAAAAATACAAAGTTCTCATTGTTATTTTTTTTTAATCTCTGGCATCTTCAAAATAACAAACGTAAAGTTACGACTTTTTGGATATTAACTATAAAATATACAACCTATACGTCTACCGTTTTAGAATTTTGAAATATGCGATTGTTTTGAAATAAACAAGAAATACTTGAAATTAGCGCCTGACCAGCCAATATAGCGAGAGCCGCCCTGTACCTTCCTACCCCGATCGCTGCACGAGTCATTCCCGCTACGGCCGTCACACGGGGAACTTGTGTCGCTCGCGCAATCGTAACAAAGGGTGACAACACGATAAGACAAAATGAGACAAATGGGGACAATAAAGAAAATAAGAAGAAGAAACATAAAGGTTGGAGGAAAAAGAATGCTTACAATTGGAACAAATTAATGAAGTAAGTTGGTTTTATTTTAAATTTGATGATAATTGTATTATAGACGATGTTTGATATGTACCCCTGTTTTAAGTACATAACGAATGTGTAAGATTTTTTCATTTATAGCATAAATAATCTTTTCAGAAATCCGGAATCCAGAAGGAAAATAAACCCACTGATTGTTCACAATGTGAACCCACTCCTTCGTAAGTACCTTTATTCAGTCAAAAATGTATGTTATCAACGCTCTACTGGTTTTATCGCATGATTCCATTTTTAGCAAAAGTGCAAAGAAATAAAAAATCATGGTGAACTTAGTGGAAGTATGGTGGACGTAATATGGAATTATGGAACAGGAGCTCGTTGGAGTAGTATTATATTTTAAAAAAATACGAAAAAACAAGAATTTCTTAGTAGGTGGTAGATAAGTATGTTGTATAAAGAATTTGATGTTGATATTTATTTCATTTATACTTACTACACCTGTGCGGGAAATTGCTTAGTACTAAAACAGGTTTATATTCATATTTACATAGTAATGTGAGTTTTCATTTCGAAAAATTTTGTGTAAGTATATTAAATTGAGTTCCTGGATGATCTGGAAACACAATTGGGCCCGGAGGATGGCGCTGCAGTCACTCCTCCTAATCACATGAACCGATTTGGATGAATATTTGTGTGCACATTTCATTGTTGTGGGATGATTGGTTGATTCGTTTTCACATAAGCTAATATTATGTATTTTTGTTGTTAGAAAGTAAACTTAATTTAATGTTTATAATACATTATTATTGGTATAAATAAGCCAGTGTTCGTCTCACATTGCTGTACCTGCCTACCTATCCTACCAGGGCCTAACTTTGTTCTGGCTATTTTATTTTGATTATTTGTAATGAATAATTACAATTATAATAGAGTGCAAAAAATAAATACATGCAGCGTCAATATATTTTGTGTTTTTTTTAAACATTTTTTTTATTTAAAAAAATATCCGACCGCGGCTTTGCCCGCGTGGAATTAGGTTATATCGTGAATCCTGTTTTACCCCACAGAAGTGTTCAGTTCGGATAAAAAGTATCCTATGTGTAAATCCAGGCAATTAGCTATATTTTATCAAAATTGGTAATGTAGTCTTGACGTGATTAAGTAACAATTAACAAAAAAATATACAAATTAACATCCAAAGTTTCGCATCAGTTTTACTGTATTAGCGATATCTTCCACTCTTGACTTTGACTGAGAAGAATTAGGGTTTATAACTTCTTTCAGAAATAGTACCTTTCATTTCTGGGCATGATGTAATATCTACGTCAGCATCAAATTCTATCTAAATCAATTCAGTAGTCCGCGTAATTAGGTACCATTTCATTTTTTCAGAGTAACAATATTTTTTGTTATTTTAAAGATTATTTATAACCTGTATTATTTTGTAATAAAGTAAACATTACGAAATAATAATAATTAATAATTATTAATAATGTCTAAGTAGTTGTTAAAAAGAAGATAATTTTGTGTTTATAAGCAAGAAAATAAAACCAATAAATCAACAATTAAATATATGTATAACAATATTATAACTGTATGACGACTCCATACATGTTTGTCCCGAGTCGGCCAGCGGCAGCGCGGCGAGTATGCAAGAATGACTTCGCGCACACTCGCGTTCGCGATAGCGAGCTATTAGACTCCGCCCGCCAAGCAGTGGATTTTTTTTTGTGTATCGTCTTAATAGTAAAAGTAGAAAATTTGTATCTACACAACTTAAACTGTGGGGAAAGTAGAACGTTATCGCAATTCACGTATCAGCATAATCTGACGGCTTGCAAAATTAATCTCTATATCAACAGAGTCAAGTATGGTATGTGAATGCACACACGCGCTCTGTCCCCTTTTCATAAAATGCAATATTGTATTATCAGCCAAGTGTGATATATCGAGGTATTATCAGATATACACTTATCGAGTGAAAATTTAAGCGTATAATAAATAAATCATCAATTCTAAATAATTTTTAATACACCTTATACCTACATAGAAATATTACAAGCAGTGAAATCATATTATATTAGATTAACCGAAATTTTGCATACGTATCATTCTAGTACATTAAATCATTCCGCAAAGGCTATCTGTTTCCTGTATAATTTATAGTTGAAATTATCTGACAACACCAGTCTCACGTCATCCACACTTGCTTTATTTCTGTTCCAAAATTACCATATAAGACACAGCTGCATATAAATTGTCGTTATGCAGACAGATTCAGAGCATACAAATTTAGATTGTGGCAGTGGTCAATAAAATTTTACATTACATTACTTTTTCTGCCTTTGTTTCGATTTTGTTACTATTTTGTTAATCAGACAAACAACAAAGCTAGTTATAATTCTGTTATATTTAAGAGACAGTCGTGACAACTGACAGGGAATCTAAGAAATAACAGTTTTATTAGTTACGATCGCAGATAATGGATTGCTGGCATAATATTGTAAACGCGAACTGCAAATAAATGTCGTTTTATGGTTAAGTGCAATATAATTTTAAAGCGAGCAATAAAGTAAGAGAAATCGCTTGTCGGTGTTCAATTAAAACTTATCGTTTTCTAAAGTATCTCCGTTATGATTACTTGCAAAGTATAAAGTAAAATCGGAAAGAGACCTCTATAACGGTATGAAAAATTAATTTTGTAGACTGCAGACTGACTGAAGTACGCGCTTTTACAGGGAGCATAAAAATGTGCCAGCTGAAAATGTAGCAAATATTACGCGGTTTTTATAGTGGAAGAGCAGTGTAAAAGCAACAATTCAACAGCGGGCCTTAAATAAGCCCAATTAAAGTATAATTTATGTGTCAGCTAATAAACGTTATATTAGATGAGACAGAACGGTCGATGGTGGCGCAAGCTCTTCTACAGCATCAAAGTTATACAATGTTGAATCAAAATCGATCATAACGTTAAAAATGAACACGGAAATTGCATCAGGGATCGTGATGACGCATTCGCTAGCCGACACTGCAGCGTAGTTTAATTTTCACGGGCTCTCCGCCGGGGACCAATCAATTGCAAATAACAATTTCCGAATAACACACAGCCGGCTTATCGTTGAAAGGTTAACGCCACGAACGTTCGATTCAATTTGTCGTCGCTTATTCATTGATTCTATTCCACTAGTTGTTAATTATGGATTGCCAGTTTTTGAAGTGATGGAGACAAAAGTGTATGTACAAAACATTTTAAAAATCTTTCAAGTGAAAGTAGGTATAATATTTTCGTGAATTTTATATCATAACACATGTTTTCCTTAGTAACACAATCATCTTGTATGAACATTTGTCGCAATTTGTGATATTGTAAACTTGTTATTTGCTCAGGCCATACAATAAAAAAATTATAGTGTGGTAATCAACAAATTTAGAAGTTCTTAATTAACTATTAAGTAAATTATTATTTTTAGTAGCTATCCTTTCCTATATAACATATCTTCTAAATAAAAATCCATTTAATTAATTCTGTATGAAAATGTTTATTTTGCAATTTTAATTATGAAATAGAGATCAAAACATCCGAAATAGTTAATTGGCTCAATGCAATATACGGGCCCTCTCAATATCGAATCAATGACCTTTTATCAAGCCAGCTTCCTCGTGAGACTAAGTTGCAATCTCAAAACTGACTGAAGACTCGGTTAATGACCTCCTACGGTTAAAAATACACGGCTCCCTCCCACGCTTGGTCAAGGGTATATATGAAAATGTATATAAATACTTTATCAATTTGTTTTATGTAATTAACAACGCGGATTGGAAATCTTAGGAAAAGCAATTGGCTATTGACTTATTGAGCAATATTTATCACAGTTACTAAGAAATTTTTAATTACATATCTATAACACTGCATTACATGCAATATTTGCGACATATTCTCGGAACTTGCCCAATTTCTGATTAACGTCCACTGATAAGGGTTCGATATTACGTTTTTTTACTTGTATATCGACCTTGCATTTATAATCTAATCAGCGAATAAAGCGCTCTTCTACTAGGAACCTTTATTAAACATAGTTTTATCGAAACGCAAGCAGATGGCGAGTTATCGGATCGTGAATCTTCCCGTAGAATCATCACGACGTAAATCGTGAGGGAAAGAGCAACGAGACCTGATAAAGTGTACATACTATGTACCCTGAACGGGAAACGTTGTCGAAGATCAGAAACATGGCTTTTGTTTATAAGTAATTACTGCTATAAAATCTTAACAACACAATGCCTTTGCAACGGTGAACGCTACAAAAAAAGCCTCGTTGTCTTATCCTAATTAGAATCGCGTTTAATTAACGTCCATCTTTTTGCTGCTAAACTAATAAAATTTAGTTTTTTAACTGCCAAATCGTAAAGATTATTATTTTACCATCTTTGTAAAGAGTTTTCGTTCTAGAATTAATTTACCATTTAAGTTTAACACTTAAACGACGTTTGTACGATTTAAAACAAAGTATTATAGTCAACACATTAGAGGTCTAATAAAAGCGACTGTTGTAAATAAAAACTTGAGTGTCGCGCTTCAGCAAAAAGTCGGGCAAGTGGTAGGAAATATTCGGTAATGGTGCACGCTGAAAGTCGGTCATGACGATGGGCCGACGCTTTCTCGTTGGCTTGCGTCGGCGTCGACTGCGCCTCCTTTACATACAATCATGCATTACACAGCTTTCAGCCTACTATTTATAGGGCTGTCACTTACTTTTTCTTAGTATCGAAATTAGCTCACCGCAAGATAGCTGGGATGTATATTCTTGCAACATATTATAAGCAGATGACGACGAATTATAAGAAGACGATCAAAAGAATAATGTCATATTTATATGTAACTGTATTTGTAGTAAGCATAAATAACAGAAGTAAACACAAGTTTGGCTTGAAGAATGTAATTTTCATGAAACTATAGATTAAGAACAAAGATTCAACTCTATGATAGCATATTACCAGATAACAGTCATATCTGGAGATATAGCTCAGATGAACCAGAAGTGGCAACCCTAATCAATGTGCACAATGCCCCGTCCCACATCGCAATACTGTGAGTCACTGGCGGCGCCGGCATACGGGTCTGTTTACAATTGACGCGATTGATGACACTCGCAGAAGCCGGCTTTACCTCTTAAGAGATTTCGCACATTTGCGCTAAGCGAAACCGGCGATCAATTGTAATTTTGGCGCACTTATTGGTGCTATATGAATGGAGTGCTAACGTGCATTTTCTCACCGGTTACAATGATGAATAGTTTCTATACTACCCAAATGTTTTTTCTTTAACACTCACTGGGAGGATGTAATCATAGACTAGATATGTTTTCAAGATAATGATTATAGTAAAAACTTCACCTTAATTGTCTATCATCTCTTCATTGAAGGGCTTTGAGCTTTTTGTACACAAATCTTAAATAATCATGCTCATACATCTGTTTTACGTTGTTCCACGCTCCACTGAAACAGTACTTCAGGTACGAAATGTAGTGAAGCGAATCGCCTTATAAAGGAAGAGACGGGCATACATAATTTAAATGATGTACATAGAGTAAGATGAAGTATTTTATCGTGTGTTGAGTAACGATACCAACGATACTGGTTGAGAAACTCCGCGAACAAAACGCTTTTACCCAACCGATGATTCAATGGCTTGTGACTAACCCGTACCTACTTGGATTAACTTTTTAGCATGACCCTAATCTATAAATAAAATTCAGTCGTTATCATGAACATGAGAATGATAAATAAAACTAAATTATTATCAGCATTAAATTCTTAATTTAGAGCTGAGGTCACGCCATAATGTTTATGAAATGACTAATTTGTAATTGAATCAACGCCTGAAAAAGCGGTCAAGTTGCAATAAGTTAATTAATATTTATAATCCACAACAGTTTACGCGACACTTGTTAATTTATTAATATAGCATACATATGTATTAATATAGTTAGAACATGTATTGTTAGGTGTTGGACAGGAGCGTGAGATTTGACAGGGTATTTTCATAACATCCATGTCCAAATACATACATTAGCAGAAAGTTCACGATAGAAAGTAGAAACTGATATGTTTTGAAAACAATGGAGGTAGCTTTAGATATGTTGTTTTCGATAATAAATTGCCCCAAAATAAAAATAAGAATATGATTAAATGTACATTGTACACACGTGTTGCGTGTTGCTAAAATTGGAAATTGACGCCTGGTAGAGGCCAAGAGAAATCGATTACACTACAGTGAATAAAATATATTAATGCTATTTTTGTATTATGTACAAATAATTACTTACATTTATATTTTGGCTGCGAGCACAAGACGATTTGGTGACAATTCAAGAAGAGACTATATATTACAGGTACAGAGTGTTATAAGATACCAGTGTTTTTATTTCTTTACCGGCTGTTGGTGTTGCTAAAATTAAATGGCTTTTTACCCATAATATTTGCAAGCTTTCATGCATCGTATTGCATACTTTGGGTAGCAAATCTACATATTATAACATTCGTATTAAAATAATCAACTTCCCAGAACACGGCACAGCTACAGTTTTGACAGCAAACATACCGTATGAAATCTGAATGTGTCACATACATCCGTCAAATATGTCTATCGCTTTGCATGAAGATTAATTCTATAAACGTTTTAATGGTTCTTGAGTTGGATTTAATTGTAGAGCGGATTTAAACGGTTGAAATTCGCAATCACCCGGGATGTTAATATTCAGAATAGGCGCAAAGTGCGTGGGGTTTGCACGAACAAGTTTTTATCTTCCCACAAGACTGCATATCGCTAACCGGTAAACAAAAACGAGTTCAGTTCTGCAGAGCCTACCTATACATTCCACCACTATAGACGGCTAATTATAAACCCTTATCTATAGAACAAACAATCAAGGACAAAGAAAGTTCTATTTAATATAGCGACATAATATAACTTCACGATCACAATATAGAAAATGGTTTTCCAAGTGTTGCATGCTCGTAACAGTTTAATTGAACGATTGAAAGTTAAATAGAGACAGAAACGCGATTGTAAGCCAAGTCTTTAATGATTAGGTTTCAAAAGAAAATCTCGACATACTTTGCACAAGCAGATACAACACCGTGTTGTAAATGTACGATTTATTATATTGTTTTGTAGAAGATAAAACGGGGAAAAATAAAATAGCAGCGAAATCTCCAGCAGCGAAGTGCATTGGTAGTTAACAGACAGAATTATCGTATCGGTTGCAGTGTGGGGTGGTTATTTCTGAACGTTTTGCGAGAATTGTCGTAAGTATCTCAGTAAACCTAGTATTCATAGATTATGGAGCGGTCAATGCTCTCTACTTTAAAACTCTACTAGGTATGTGGTCACCATCAATGCCGAAAACATTAGATTACAACCAAAATAGATTATAAATCCATATACGAATATAACCAAAGTATCTACTGAAAGATGAATAAAATTGAGTTAATTAATGCTGGATTAAGGTATTGACAAGAATAGAACGGATTTATAATGACCTACTGCATCAAAGGAAGTTTATGAGTCAGACGTTTTAATTCTCTTGTGTTTGATGGCAATTTCAGATTCAAAAAAAAGTTTGAAATTTAACATGCATCAACGCTAAGTACTTAATAAAATATGCTATTCGTTAGGTTTTTTATCTATAAAAATAAAAATGCCATTGTTCTTATCGGGAACCTTAAATGTAGTAAGTTCAATAATCTTAACAAGTCCTTATAAATTGAAAACAAGTTCTTTGCAATTTTTATACAATCGCAAGAACCAAGTACGGTTACGAAACCAAAACGTAACTCTCACAAAAACCTTTAGCCAAAACCTGTACAACGGGTAATAATAAATCGTACGTCATCGCCATCTTCAGAAAAGGCATACACCAGCACTGGCCGCATGAAAAGAAATTCTGCGAAATCTTTTATAGCTCGCCATGTTTATTTTAAATAGATTGAATAAATTAAAACCATTACCGTTGCAAGGGTGGCAGTGCAAGCGAAGCGTGCTTTACTTCTTGCTTTGAATAATTATTATGTAATAAAAATGCCTATTCTAAGTATGTAAAACAATTTTCTTAACATAAATATTACTTTAAATTAAAAATTAAATTAATTTTTAAATTAGTTTAATATAATTAATAGTTTACAGTATATGACTATAAGTAACAACCCAAGTAAAATTTAATATTAACAAGTATTCATATAATAAGCAACCAGGCAAGATCTTATATATCTGTAATGCACGCAAGGGAGTATAATGATTTAATTACACATTACAGACAAGGAGTCTGCTAGAAAATATGCTAAAATGACGCGACCGCTGTCTCGCGTCGACGTCGCAGTCTCGACTTCCGACCTGTAAAGCGTGAGAACAAACCAGAACGGCATTACCAATTAAAGGAACAACTCGTAAGTTATTCGAGCTATTAATTGCTTAGCCAATTGCGGTCGCGTCTCTCTAAGTCTCTCTTTTACATTGATATACTAGAATCTAGACAAACGGAATATTCTAGAAATCCAGAATTATTCATGCACATATAGGTTCGCTAAAATGTTCTACAATAAGTAGAAAGGTGGGCGAAATGCAGTTGCTGAAAATGAATCAGCAAGGGTAATGCCTTGGGTCAGGAAGATGGCGATCGCGTAGGCAGACTTGTAATAGGAACCTGTTTGGGTCATGCAACTCATGCATTTCTATTTATAACCACGCCTTTCTGCATTCGGCCCAAATACAATCGACTACCTTTGCGAAGCATCGTATATGCATCTTTAGAAGGTATCGTATCAATGCTGGTATTTTAAGTTGTTAGAATACTAAATATAGCGAAGAAGAAAACCGAGGATTCTTTTAATAAACACATGACTGAGT
Source organism: Colias philodice (assembly GCF_061535455.1). Classification (NCBI taxonomy): domain Eukaryota; kingdom Metazoa; phylum Arthropoda; class Insecta; order Lepidoptera; family Pieridae; genus Colias; species Colias philodice. The sequence continues at coordinate 10,157,565 of NC_143094.1, read as the reverse complement.
AATTATTGCTATGAAACTAATCTTTATGTATCATATACAATGAATATGATTCATAAATAATTCTCTTTTGCAACTGTTATAAGATTAATGCTAGCGGAAGCAAGCAAGACAATTGAACAAATGGAATAGTATCATTGAGTAGGAGTAAGAAATTGATAGGTACCCGAAATTTTGTTCCGTTCTAATGAACAAAGACTAAAGGCCAGTGTTTAGTCACTCATTGTTTTATAGAGAAGCTTATTACATGATGAAATACTAATCAGCGTTGAAAGATTTGATTTACTTCATACTGTAATCAGAATAAAGTGTGTAGGTGGGTGAATTGGAAATATTATATTATCTACACACCTTAATTTAAACCAAAGAGTAGGTGTCGTAATTTGCAAAACTATTGATAGTAAAGTAGGTACAACAAAGCAGTAAATTGTCTCATGTAAGGATAAAAGAGAAACTTTTAAAGCATACGCAATTAGTTTCAAACAGGCTTTTACCGTAAACTGTGAAACGTGTTTTTATTTCCTGCAGTTTATCGGGTGGTATATTGAACTTATTTGTGTTAATTTCCAATTAGAAGTAGAGTATCGATCGCTTTCCTGGAGCACGCCTGGAATTTATTGACCTATGTCTACGTCGGTATTTAACTAATTCGATGTCCGCGATTGCCGCGTACCAACACGTCTATTATAGGCTCAGGCGTGTCTTCGTTTACCATACAAGTACTCCATTCCCGGAGCTGTTTTTAGAATGCAGCAGACATTCTCTATGCACACAACTACGCGTATAAAGATGATACGATCATCATTTTAACTACTATGTTTTTATATGGTTATTTATAACACGATAACTTATGTGCGCTATGAAAATATTTGCATAAAAGTTAGCCCTTGTTAAAGAGAGAGCAGAAATGATTAAATGGTGTACGTAATAAGTACCTTTTTTTTTTTTTTTTTTTTTTTTTTTTTTTTTTTATAGTGGGGAAATCTTCTTAGATACCCACGGCTCCCGGGGATGGAGCCGTGGTTATGTCGGATTCCTACCGACTAAAACCCCACTCTGTTCCATCGCGCTGCTTTGGACGGAACTGCGGGAACGGTTACGACTCTACCGCGTGTCCCGCCCAGCAGATGCCCGTTTCCAGGCCCACCACTAGAACCCTCCTCGCTGGTGGCTGCTGGAACGAAGGCTTACGCCACCAACGCGCAGACAATGGATTTTTCCCCGCTCCATCATCCGCGTTCCCCCGAACCCCCGACCCCATCACCGTCCGGCCGGAGGGTGCACGCCGGAAGGTCCTCCGATGTGTGAAATACACGTCGGGGGACCCTCCGGCGCACTTTTATAGAGATTACCTCGCAGCCCCCACCTCACCAGAGGTGGCGGCCCTCGGTCCGGCCCCACGGACCGGATTACGAGTTGGCAGACGGCCGTTTTACAGCGGCCGCCGCCCCACACCTCTCTGCAGGAGTCTCCGCGCGTCATCACTATGACGCGTCGGGATCCCGCCCTCCGCTGCACGGCGTGGCTTTCTAAACCAGCGAGCCCGCCGCGCCGCGACCTCTGGCCGCCATCCACCGCCGCATAAAAGCCGGCTCCTCTCTGGCCCACAAACAGGACCTCTGCCGTCGGGTCAGTCGAGGCTTTCCAACCCCAACTGCCGTTCAGCGCCACCTTTGCCTAGTGGACACGGGGTCCGCCAAGCCACGACCTCTGGCCGCCATCCCACGCCGCACACAGCGGCCGCTGGGCCACACCTAGCCCTGGCCGTCGGGCCGGTCGAATCTCCCCGACTCTAAACCAGCCGTTCAGCCCCTCGCTGGTCCAATTTCGCTTCACTCAGAGGGCCATAACTCTGAGCTACTGAGCCCCTCCGCCGCGACAAGGCCTGGACCGTTGGGGGGACGTAATAAGTACCTACGGAGAATTGTAATGGTATTGTAGACATGATTAAAAAAGATCTAACAATAATAGATCTTTTAGAATACCGTAATAGCATTTAAAACATCGTCTAGATCCTCTCACTTAAACCCGTGGCATTTAAAAGCAGATACACAATGAGCACAGCACGATCTTGATAGACGTTCCTGCCCTCTTAAAATGCATATTAATCCTGTGATATTTCAAAACAGCTCCATTTGTGAGATGCCATCGGATAGAATAAATACCATATTCATGAAGTTGTATCTTGACAAATAAAACGAAATGATACCTACGCTAATGTTACTCGTGTGTCCTTTTCAATCTTACTTTATGATCATGGAATGCTTTTGAAATCTGCAGGAATATTTATATTAAATATTATAAATCATAATACTTTGAAAGTGTATGCAATATAGTTAAAAATTTTAATTTAAAAGGGAAACGTATTTTTCCTGTTTGCATATTAGACATTGCATAACCAAATAGCGGTTAGCAAATTGTTTTGATAATTTATTTACCACTGAGCGAAAACAACAATGAAAAACTATCTAGAGTTTCCTAGCAATTAGCGTTTATTCATTTAGCTGATTGCGGGCTTTTTGTCTCGTTTCTTACACTACTGTCCGACCTCATTAGTTAACAGGTCGAAAAGGCGATTTCCTTTTCAGCCATAAACTCGTCTACCGCTGCGCCGAGACAACAATCACGAGACTGACCTTCAGTCGTTCTCGTTGCAAAAACTGTATTGTTATCAATAATAATGAATAGTGCGATAATTTCGTCCATGTAAAGTTTATCGTAAGAATCATGTATTGTACATTTTGCAGAATATGATATTTGTCGCGGGGCACGTGGCTCGTGTCTTCAGTGCTGGCTGGTAGCGTACCGTTCGCCGCCATAATTGCTGCCATTAAGATGAGTCACGCTCAGCGACGCGCCTGAGACCCGCCTGTTTTATCAATTACCATCACTCGGTACAATAATCTTATTCATTTCTGTTCTTTGTTTGTGTTTCTATTCAATACCTATAAATATTAATATTAGCAATGCGAAATTCCACTTCAAGTATCATTAGTGACCTTGAAACGTTAGTACCCATAGAAATTTACTTATAGCAGTGCAGAGAAAGCGTCGGTCGTTGTCATTTCCGCGCGAAGGCTTCTAGTAATAACTGAAGAGGTGTATGTCTGCATGACATCACCAAGAGTAATTAATGATCAGAAATATGCACTGCACGTCTAGCCTGGGGCAAACTGAGTCCACAGGAAATAGCCGCTTACATCATAGGTACGTATATCGCCTAGCGTCGAAGGATTAATTTCATACTTAAATCATGATAAGAAATAATATATATTCTTCAAATAATAAAACATAATATACAATTTTGTTTTAGCTATATGATATCGTGCTGATCAATATGGCCATAGGCATCAATAACTACCCATCTAGCATTATAATAAAGCAAGGCAGACTAGTTGATGTCATTGTATGTGTTTATCCACAATTCAAGTTAGTATTGCATAATAAATCACTGAAGTTAACGACCCCAGTAAAAGAGAACTAGCATTTATGCTTCCTGTTAATTACATTAAGAATGTATTATCAAATGATTAGATCTGAGTTGCGCTGGCTTTTCAATATCACAGTGTGCACATTGAAACATATAAATTACATCTAAATTCTGTTAGTAGCAAGTAATTACAATAATAACCAATGCTCTTCCTAATATCCTCGAAATGTTAGTCGGTCGTTATAACTTTGAAGTTCAAACACACTGCTTTTAATGAAGATATTACCATCAATCTTGTCAACCTATTTCCTCTTAACATAGCTCAAGTGTCGCACTAAATACAATTATCGAATTGAAGGAATAACACGCTACATGTTTCTCGTCTTTAACGTGAACTCTGAGTTATAAGTAGAATTAGAAGATGACGTTATTGAAAGCTGGGTGGTAAGACAAATGTCTAAGCCACGTATATAAATAGGCCATGACGATGTTAGAATTGAGACTTTAAGCGAAATGCTTGAGGGCATACAAGGCACACGAGAGAAAATAAAATACATGGCCACATACGACATGGCACTAATTTAAAACCTCCCGTCAGATGTCGGAGTGGCGCAGTAAATCAAGCCGCTCCTGTGCACGAAATGTAAATAATTATTACGAGTATGAGTGAGCACGCCCAGCTCACTACGACACCTTCGATACTTTTAACAACGCAGGGACATGAATATTAATAATCATAAGTGTCTCGTCACGTTACTTTATTTTTAGTTATAACGAGGTATTAACACGTTCATTATTATAATTAAATAAAGGGTGGGTTAATATTTGCAAAACTTTTTACTATCAACACGAGCTCTATAACCCAGTTTAGACACGACACTTTTTATGCTTTGTATTACAGTCACATTGAAGTAGACTGTAGATAGTTTCTGTAGATAGTCTATTTGCAAACTTTAAGCGCCACACATAACATACTAAATCGTTACTGGTGAATAGACTATATCTTTAAAAACGAAAATAATAACACATAAAGCCAAGTTCACATCGTGACCACTTCGATTCCATTTGTTACTGGAGAAAGCAAAGTAATTTGTTTATAACGAGTGTAATCAGTAATGTATAGACGATCAGGCGTCGAGAAGGGCCGTGAGCACGAGGTAAGGGCACGTGAAACTATTTTTACCGAAATACGCTCGTTACCATCAACTTGTTTAGCTTTACCTTTCAATCTTTCTCAAACAACCGACGTTATGCAACGATCGCCACGAACCGAATCATCTCACGTGAAAGTTACAACACAATGTTTATGTGTAACACACAGGATATAATTAAAACTGTCAGTGCTGTTAATCTCTAGTTTGTAACGGGCATTTAACATTAGCTTTAGAAATGATAAAATATATTTACGAGAGAAAATTACATTGGTCTATAACACAGTTATAGAGTTATTATCTGCAATTCTGAGATTCTTAGCTCTCACGATTCGACTCGACCGCAAGCCATTAGTCACACGCTTACGTACTTACATTACTCGATACAGACTGTGAAAAAATAATGGCTTGGCTTTGAAAACTGGACAGACTTGGGAGTAAAAAATTAATCATAGATTTAAAAAAATCGATAAGGTTTGCTATTATGTTTGCTCTACAATCAACACTTTATGAGTTACGCGTAAAATAATATAATAAGCTACAAATAGGATATACTAAAGGGCGAATGAAAAAAATAGGAAGATTAAATTGTTATTTTACTTCAGGTATCTATGTCCGTTTTCCATTTATATGCAAAGCAATTAAAACTTTGGCACACTCATTGCTACAACGAGGTCTGTTGCAATGTTTGCTTCCGCCGAGACCCATTATAAAACGGCGATTAACCGTTCATATTTATATCTCAATTTCTTTGTATTAATGATTGCGGTAGGAACATAAGTTTGTAATAAAGCCGATGAGTGGCCACAGCTCCATAAACGGTGGTAATTTATAGAAATTCGCTCCATAAACATAGCTCAAAAGCAGTTTGGTTATGGACAGAAGAATAGATAACGCAAGTTTTATTTTGTTTTGAAAGTTACTGTTAAATTGACTGCATTATTCAATTACAGTCACTCGCGGCTGTTTTGGGTGGTTATATAAAATGGAAGCAGTTGTTTTACTAAGAAATCTATGAAGGCTACAAAACTAGGATTATTGTTTTCAAGAAATATATTGACTTCTCAAATATAACACGGTTACTATTGTTTGGCAATGGAAATTTGTGATCAACTATTCTACAGTAATGCACTGTGATTGTTTAGTTTATCGAAATCATGTAAACACGATGAATCAACGCTCTCATTAAAATTTTGTCAACCCCAGTTTATTTAACTCGAAAATGTCGCCCATCACATAAAAGCGGCAAATTTTACAAATATCATGAATGCAATAAACATAAAAGTTCGCCGTAGGGGAGGTGCCACTATAGTAATGAATCTAAATAGAGTTTACCCCCGACTTAGGGACCGGGACACGTGATACACATTTTGAACACTAAGCTATGTTATAACTTCGGATTTATTTTTAACTAATACAAAATATAAACCATTTTGATGAAATGCTCGCGTTTCTCATATAAATCATAATTTTATAAAAATTGAGGTGAAACTTTTCAAGAGAAACAAGGCATGTATTGACTTTACAAATTAGCATGTTAAATTAACGATCGCTCTACAAATCGCCAAAGAGGAAAGTGTATAAAACAGTGAAAACAAAACGAAAGCGTCTTAATTATTAGTATGATCTATTGTGTATATGTATAGTGTTTAAGTTAGAGGGATGTGGGGCGTAGATAGGCTTGCGTGCCGTTCGAAAGCCAAAGAGAGCACGTGAGCTCTGCGCGAGCGCAGGCAACGCGATGTGAACACCTATCGGAGAAATTGAGATAAACACGATAATCGTAGTTAATAACTAAACCAAACTTAAGCAATTTATCAAAAAAGTGAGCGCATCTACGTACGTTGTCTTTAATAAACCACAATTGGATAATATTCTTAAAAGACAAAATTATATACCACATTATTTATATCGAACAGTACTGATTTTCGCACTTATTAATGCCTCAACTCCCACGAGAAATACGGAAAAGGTATGGGGTGAAAAAGTAAGGGGGACGTCGCGGTAACGTGTGCGACGTGCGTAAACCAAAATTAAAGGAAAACCAAACATTCTTATATTCACACGATATGTTCTATAATATATAATTATTGAAATATAACCTATTCTCGTTGAATTTGCTTTAATTCGCATTATTCCGTAAATCGCAGCCGCGCGGTCAAATTTGCATATGCATATCTATTGAGTTTAATAATCATGCAGCATTCTATAATTTCTGTATCGTCGGAATGCACGGCTGTATTTCATGAAAGCAGAGAGAACGCCGGTGTCATTTATCTATTTATAACTCAGTCGGCAAATATGATTTCAGAGCTTGAATCGCAGGTTGCCCCAGGTCGGAGCGGCGGCGTCAGGTCATAACATAACTTATTCATGATACTATAGTCTCTAGGTAAGCAGTTCTCAAAGTGCCCGAGGGTTGTGGGGGTGAACGCCCGCGCGGACGTGACGTCATGCGCCCTACAGCTGGCCATGACGTCACCCTACCATAACAAAACAAAACACACCCTAAATCATTTACACAAGACTCAATCTCATACAATGTGTTTATCACATGTCCTGTCGAATTCCTGTTCTAACATTAGGTACCAAGTTTTTATTAATTTATTTGACGTAACTGAACACTTGTGAAAATGATGAGAACTTTATTCTGAGCGGATTCGCTTTCAACAGCTGCTTAAATATAAGATTTTAGTTTACTTACACGGAAAAAAAAATTAAAGATACAACCGATTACAACGCAGTAACTTTGTTATTATTTCGTCGGTTATTATTTCGTCGGGTCATAATAATTGTTAATTATAAGTTTTCTAGCATCCCCATTATATTTAAGAACCATTATGGAAAATAGAGTGACTCATAGGCAAGACGGTAAATGTGAATGATTAATTGAGTGTGTAAGACAAAACGCGCCAGCGCTGGCTCTGGCCAGCGATTTAAAGAAGTACCGTAGCGTTGAATAGCGGAATTATAACGATTTCTCATCACAAGACGGCGCGTTTGCTCTCGCCCGTCACTTACCAAATTGTTCTCTTTATATTATATTCAGAGCATTCTTCTCGCAACTGTTTTTAATGACGACACGAACGGTAATAGTCTGGGAAATCTAGTCCACACACTGTGTTTACCGCACACAGCCAGATTAGAACGAGGAGATAGCCTAAACAATGGCTGCAACAGATCTGATATGCAAATAGAATAGTTATAACAATGATATTGTAGAGCCCCCACTGTAACACTTTAATGAGCCATGATACGAAAAAGTGAGGCCCGCTAATTTTATGGCGCAGTTCGAGTTTGATTCATCAATGACTAAGGCATTTTTGCTAAAATTGCCGACTGAGTTGCGAGCAAGCGAGTCATTTTCAGAACAGAACATTGTATTTATTCTCACTAATACTTTCAAGGTTAATCTTTATTATTATTTCCTCTTTAGGCAGGACATGTCTATTTTTGTTTACTATTTATATTAATAGAAATGAATCGCCGAAATGTACGTATTCACATAACTTCCGAACAACAAAACAAAAGAACGAAAAGCATTTTATAAAGATACAATAACAATTATTAAGGCTATTCCAAAAATCAAAGAAATACAGTAACTCTCAGACAAGAAGTCTCATAAATTCACGAGAGGCAATGAATTATAGCCTAAATCAAATGCACCAAAGACAAAGCATTGGAAACTAGTTTAGTGGATTGATTATTACCAGCACACTTACAGACAGAGTATCGCAATGTATCATGTATGCCACATTTCGGCTAACGACTATCAACGCACAGACAGACCTCCTCAGGTGGCCACTTTGTGTAGCGACATTTCAATGAAACATGCATTATGTATTGTCTAGATAGTAAATAGAGATCATATAAATCTTCGTATAGTAACAGTTGTATCTGTGCCGTATTTAAATTGGCTACAAATCTAAATGATGGAAGAGGGATTGTCTCACGAGAAATTGTATCTTATTGTACATTTCAATAGTTGTCTACATTCTTACTTCTATTTCTCCATGTCTTCTATTAAATTAATTGAATATGTATCTTCAGCAAGTTGGTTTGTTGTGATACACTTCCTTATGTTTATTTTAAGTTTCAATAACTGAACACGATTGAGATAATTATAACGTACATGAGGAATGTTTGCAATCTTAATTGGTCTCGTGGTTTAGACGGTTATAAATTAATTAAAATGAGGAATGTGTAATTCTCGAGAATATCATAAGATTAATTATGCTTTTAAAATGTCGCATAAGGATTGCCCGGAGCTTTCTTATTTGCGACAATCGTTATAAAATATGGACAGCGAAACCCACGCCAATAATGAAGGTTTCATAAATTTAAACTTATGAGGTACGTGCGAACAACCCAATAACTTTAACAAGATAACTAGCGCTTTAACAAGATACGTTTCTTGAAAACATTCTCCAGGTTCTTTAATAACTCACAGCGAGCTAATGGTTGGTATAATGCGCTATCTATCGTCTACGTAATATAACCCTGCTGGCTGGAACATAAACTTTTCTAAATAGTATCTCATGTTTCAAGTCAATACATATTTATGGCTTTATAAGTGTAAAGAAGTAAAGACGTGACATTTTTCTGAATCGAATATATCATGATGGTCTAAGAGTTTGAACGGATTGAGAACTATACACCCTAGTTAGTTACGAAAGTGTGAACAAAAGTTCAACATATCATTATTATGTACATAATAAGATTGTACATCAAGTGCGTCAGATGAAAATAATTATCATAACGGTTAATGCAGTCTATTTAAACACTCGTTCTTCAAAAAAGTCATACAATTTAATAGTTCTATGAAATTGTTGTGTTTTTGAATGGAAAGCGTAATTAGCGTCATTATTGCGTAATTAACGTTATTACTAACTGTATTATTTTCTGAAGATACTCTGTAAGGATAATTGTTCATTCGATTTTTTTTTTCGTTTAGTATATGAAAATTCTTACATAAAATTATTTAGTATTCAGTATTCACCAAAGACAGTTTTGTTACAAAAAAAATTATATTAAAACTAGCGGTCCGCCCCGGCTTCGCCCGTGGTACATATGAAAAATAGATGTTGGCCGATTCTCAGACTTACCCGATATGCATAGAAAATTTCATGAGAATCGGTCCACCCGTTTCGGAGGAGTATGCAGACTAACATTGTGACACGAGAATTTTATATATAAGAAGAAGATAGGAATAAAACAAACAAATTGCCTGATTTATTTATCAGACTGTTTGGGTACTTCAGTTATCAGAAAAAATAAATTGCTCCCAATATCATTTTTGGCAATAGCTAACGATTTATAACGCTTCAAATAAATTAAGCCGTATTGGATCTCTACCATTGTAACTCCGTCAAAATTGGAATGAGCTCTTTGTTTATCCACTTATGTAAGATGTAACAATTCATCCATACAAACATTTATTGGAAAAGGATTAGCCACAGCGCGGACGAGACCGATATCATTTATAGACTAGAGCGAGTGCAGAACGTATAATAATCCCATTTCCACGGTGCAGGTTCGTAGACCCCCGCCGCTCGCGTGATATGGCCTCATCGACCACCGGTTTAATTAGTCTAATTGAAACACGAATTGAAAACCATAACCATCATTTTCTATTAGTTCTAATCTATCACCCGCCTCGTTAATCACCAATCGATTTCATCGAACAAAAATTCGTGCTTCGTGCGCATTACACCCCAGTTGACACTTTACAGGATTCTTATACGACTATACAGGTCGGATTACATTACAAGTAGGTTACCATAATTTAAAATAATGTCCATTATATTTTAAAAAATATATTCGTAACAATTACAAACATCGTGCACTTTACCAACAAAATATTTATTCATATTTCATAGTACAAAAATGTATTACCTACTTAATACCTAGGTTAGTAACAAAGGATTGTGGTGCATTTTTGAAATAAAATATCCAATAGACACAATCACTATAAAATTGGCAATCATAAAGCACGAAACACTGGTTTCTTTTCAGAAATACACCACCGTACAGGTTATTAAAAAGCCGGCCGGCCGGCGCGTCGCACCGGTCGCGGGGACGCGGCGTGGAGGCGCACCGGCAATATCGTTATATGAACTCACATGTGTACAAACAGGAGGTTTAAAGGCTGGTGCTAGGCGGGCGGGTGTATACTAGTAGGTATATAGAGAGTACGGGGCGCGGGCGTCGCGAGGGTTCGCGGTGGCCGTTCGCACAGCCGGTGTCTCGGGGACTGGCGCGCGGCGGCGAGCCCGGAGCCCGAGGCACCCCGCGCGCCGCCCCTCCGACGCTCGCGCAACGCGCCCTCCAGATGCTGGCGGCCGTCGCCATTCGCAGAAACCTCCAGAATCCGAAAGCCAATGATATTGTCCGCAAGCACGCCGAAGGAGCTTTCCATTTATCGATTGTTTAATAAATCGCGCTTTCGAATACTGCACTTGAATAATTATAAAGATTCCCCGGCCACCGAAGCGATAGATGTCTCAAATTTTTAAATTTAATTTATTGTACTCCATAAAAAATAAGACAACTATGGATTTAGATATATATAGTAAACAAATGTTTTACGGAATTAAATTAAAATATAACAATGAAGCATTCAAAAAATTTAAGCTTTTCAAAGTTCGGATGCATATTGTATAAAATTAGACATCATGATCTATTTATAGCATTATGAGAATACACGTGTATTACTGTATTGTTATATTGAACACAATTTGTCAGCGGGCGGCGGCTCCATCGAATCGAGTAATGAAGCACGAGGAGCGACGTTGCAACGAGGCAGCAACAGCGCCGGCACCGCGCGGAGGCGACGACCCCGCGCCTCCACGCTCGGCCGAGCTGCGCGACGCCTCGCCGAAACTTTGCACTTCACTTTTCCACCACTAGGAAACCCAAAGGCACCGGCCGTGAAATTACCGTAAACCTGACGCAATAAACGTCTGCCGACAATTCACTATTGCTAAAAAATAAGTCGATAGGCATTTAACAAATTAACACTGTTGACAAAACAACAATACCATTGTGAAGCATTGGTTAATGTCACGTTAATTTAGCAAACGAACGATTCTGCGGTACAAATAACGTATAACAAAGCAAATACATTTATGATGCACGATACAAAATATTCGTGGATACGCCATTCTGGTAAACAATAGAGACATTACGAGGTGACCGGATAAGGCAGAGTTTGGTCCATGTCGTGCTGAATCTCAATGAACGTGGCCCGCGGCTCTCACCTCCCGACATATGCATATTGAACCATTACCGAGATATGAGTCACGATTGCACAAATCAAACAGCGATTTCGAACCCACATAAGGTAGTAACAATTATATTTTATTGGGAGGAGCTAAGTGAAAGCCGGAACATCTGGGTACAAACTCGCAGTTAAGGGCATGATACTTAAAGGTATCAGATGGTACAATTTGACAAGAAATAATTGAAGCATAAATCTTTAAAACAAGACAATTTTCCAAAAATTACAACCCAACAAATGAGATGGAGTTGAAGCATTATATAATTATAGTGTAAATAAACAGTTAAATAGATAATAAGTTACAGTTAGTTGGCGGATGTCACGGAGTCTTTATTTCACTTCGATAGTCTCTGTCTCCAATTACGGATCATTACTCATGCGTGTGATATTTATTAATAAATCACAGCACATACGATCAACCATAAGTTCAAGCTTTATATTTTTTATCATAATCCATTTCGTAGTACATTCAAAAAGCACGTACGGAAAATTTCATCAAAACTAAAATTATGTGATAATAACGACAGCAATATATATTACTTCAAGATCAAGATAACGGACGAAGCTAAGTTATATAATTGACCTGAACTGTCGCATACTTTGTTTTATCCACCATTCATATTCCTCTTAATTGCACATGACAACTTTAGAAAACCAACGAACCCAAAGTGTAAATTTATTGTAAAATCTTGCAATATATCTACCGGTCACAGATAAAGGCAAGGACCAGTGAAAGCAGAAGTTTAATTGATTTTCCCGAAACAGGTTTAATCCAAGATAAGAGTGAAACTTAAAAAGTTGATTTCAGAATTACAGAACACAACTCGTTTCCCACAAGTTCCGCCTGCATGTGGTTTTATAACAATTGGACATGGCCAGTGAAAAAAAAAACGCGCGGTCAATGAACCTCTATCCGCAAAAACAACTTCATCTATTGTGGAAGTGCGTTGCACGGATTGCGTGCATGACATATTTTAATGATTACTTGAAGAATAGATTAAAGGCGCCACGACGACATTTGACTTTGAAAATAAAAATCTCATCTCATGCACATTACAGCCATATATCCCATCCTTTATTAAGTGACCATTTTAAAAATGTAATTAAAGTATTATACTTAAAAGCTAATTTAAAACAGGAAATTAAGATTGTCTTAATTTATACAACATGCAGATTAATAAAGTCTTCGAGACGGTTGTACATTTCTAATTAATAAAATTTAATAATGGAAACGCAGGATTGTGAAATCTTACTATAAATAGACCTTCGCGATCATTAAACGTTAGACACAATACAATAAAACACATTTGAATAGTTAATACATATTTTAATAGTACAATAGAACATTAAAAGTTCAAAATATGTATTCAGAAATGAGACCCTCATCGTCCACTCAACAGAGTAAATGTCGTATTATATCCAAATCCCAACCGGTCTGATGGCAGTACAATGGCGGAACGCAAATATGGATCGGCAAGACAAACAACGAGGACAAACAGCGCTGTCTGGGAAATTTCAACCTGTCCATGGAAATATATATTCTAATATAAAAACGACAGACATGTACATTGTACAATTATGGCTATATGAATATTATCAGAGTCCATTGAAACGTAAGCTAATGATTATAATTGAGATTATCTCGAATTGCTTGTAATTGGCCGGAAGACAGCTTTTATTAATGAGTTGTTTTACAATAAGCGATGGTAAGACAAGACCTTTACGAGTGTTTCCCTTATAGTTAGGAATACTAAAACCTAGATAATTAGTTACATAAATATTCCAGCATTCTTTGCATTAATTGCCGTGTCAGACGAGTTAGATAATGACGAGCACGCGACCGGCGAAGGGGCTAATGCAAAGTTGATCGCTCCACCGAAACGAGTGTAGACACGATGCATTCTCCGGGGCTGTTCATGTGTGAACTAGTAGAGTTTCGCCCGCCGCTGCCACGTGACAAAGCGGCTATTTGTTCCGATGCCATTCATCATATCAATCATCATCAGAGAATATAATTAATTGGCACTAACTATAAAAGAACCATTCTATTATAATTTAAATGAATGTAATTAAGATTGAAGTTTCACGTCCAGCAAAGATTACGAGAATAAACTAGATCAAATACGTAGTTACAATGTCATCAACCTCGCAAAAAGTAATCTTGTAAAATTAAACTGTGCATGACGCGAATAAAGTTTTCGAGGTCCAAAAACTTTTCTCAGCAAAACACGCGGAAGACCAACTACGTACTTCTTTAAGAAACGTAAATCAAATCAGCCCATAGAAGATGGAGGCGGGAATAGGGTATTATTTTCTTATGAGAAAGACCCATAAATAATGTATGAACAGATCTTAGAAATGATACAATTCCGTTGAATATAACCGACTCATTTAATCGTTTATTTCCGCATGTTAATGTTGAATGTACATTGTACATAACCTAATCAAATTCAAGACTGACTAAAAAAAACACGAGAGTATCTATCGTGAGCTCTTTCAACTTTCTGCGAATTAATTTGAACGAGTAATAATACTTTTTCCCGCATCTTATGAATTGAAATGCACAACAATAATAATAGTGTCGCTATCAAGTGTTATTGTGTCAAACGCGTATGCCACCCACGTGGCAGTGATGCCGGATGGTCCGCAGTCTGTGTTCTTTTGGCAATGTTCCAGGTGACGATTTATGACGAGATAAAATTAAAATGTGCATTCCTGAATATCGTTTCGGCAATGACTAGTGTATTCGCACACCTCATATACGCGGTCATCATGCGAATATTCTATTTATATTAATATATCGTGCATAACGTTAAAAATATTTTTTACTTTCATATCGTGAAAAACTTATGTTCTTTAAATTTCAGAGAAAAATAATGTTCCAAAAACTGAGTGTCATTTACCTTTCACCATAGAAGATCGATGTAATTCTACTATGGACAGAATTCATTTTCGCCGGTTCCCTCAAATTGCGTTCTCGTAATCCTACTTTATACGAAGGATTACTTTAGCCTTTGTCAGCATTACGAGGTGGTTTGCAGCACAAAAGAGACAAATTGAGGAAGTCAACCCGACTCACCGTTGAAAATTATTGCCACTTAGTAAAATCTTTGAAGAAACTGTTTACATATACCTATATATCATTTTCTTCATAATATTCTTGTAGAATATAAATATTGGTTATTGTATCTTTTGAAATTATAGGTACGGTATGTGTAAGTTCTTATACAAAGTTAATTGAATTGATATTTATCCAGTCGTTTGTCTAAAAAGTACAACTGCATAATTACAGCACAATAAACCGCGGCCGGAGACAACTTAGACAAATACGGGCGCATTTCAATCGCCCGATCACGAGCTGCGGCGAACAGGGGTGGCACAATAATTGTAACGATGTCAAAGCGAGAGGGCTGCCATTGTAGAAACGGCCCTCCACAGACCTCATTGCGCCATACATTTTTATTGCGAGTGCACCCTCGCCACCGACACCACTCAACTGGAAATATAATCACTACTCTGTGTATTGTTTTGTATAATCAGTTGCGGGATGGCGGGCCGAATGTTTTTTCACCGTTCACGAGTATTGTCTCGCGAGAAACAAAATCCTTAAAGGATTCACTATTTATCATATTTCAGCGTTGACTGTTTACCTGGCGAGACATTATTAACGTCCATTATACGGACTGGCGCGATTTCAAGGAAATTTAACACCGCGACTAAAAAAATTACAGTTATTACTTTTAAATGTTGCTGAAACATAAAAACGTCGTGAATTACCTGCGCTGAACGTCATGCGCGCAGTTTTTATTGGCAAAAACTTGGAACGTAAGAATTGTAAGGATAATAGTTATTGTATAAGAAGGTACTATTTTAAATTTATAATCTAAACGAAAACAAATAAATTAAAGAAGTATAGTTAGTAAATATGCGTTTTGGTTTATAAACCTAGAAAATTGTTTCACCAGAAAACTTTTACATTGCTTCAGTAGCTCTATTTTATATCCCCGGCCCCAGTTATAATTAAGGTAAGACAAATTTCCATTAACATTATAAACTACTACTTATTAGGTAAGAATAGAAACTTCAACGAGTAGTAAGTATGAATAAATATGTAATTCCATGAGTCGTACAATGGAAAACCTTTCACAATAAACTGAGTAATACGAGCAGCGTGCGATAGATATACGATCACATAAAAAAATTCAATTCCGATACATCCAGACGGCATTAACGATCGGCCCCGTCTTCGTCTACGAGCATACAATGCGATGCAAATTTAAGAAATACTCGGCCACAGCTCCGCGCGCGGCCACTCCGCTCGGCCGACATGTCATATGGAGCGAAACCCGTACACTTTCATAGGAAACAAAACATGTTAACTACTTTCTTCCGGCACTACCTAACAATGTTTCAACAGAAAACGAGACCCTTCACAAAAACTGAAAAGTTTTGTAATTTAAAACAGAGCGATAAAACTTATCCGTTTATAGCAGGTGAAGAAATTGATAAATGCACTTGATTTCACGCAGACACGAATGTACAGAAACTAATTAACCCGCTCGTATGTGTTTTGCAAGAAATCAGAAATGCTACATTATAAAATTCAGTTACTGTGACACGTTTTACGGATAACGATCGATTTAAACATTTTGTTAATTGGCTTCGAATGGGGAGCATTACAACGCAAGCAAATATTCAATAGACTAAAAATAACGCAATCACTGGCTCCTGCAATCTTCATATTCCACAGCAATTGGCGGAAGTTAGGTGAACGGTGATATAATGGTCATAAATTAAATCATTGATGGTAGCAGGTAAGGGTCACCAGATATTTTTAGCACGGGGGTCTTCAGCGCGCAATATTTTGAAGTCCACATCTTGACATACTTTTTTAATGCACAGCAATTTTAGATTCTAGATTGCTGTGTATTTTGAAAACATTTATATTCATTTACAAGTATTTAGGTCGGTAATTATGCAGTGGTATGTTGTACTGAATTTTTGTTAACACTCGTACGTTTTGAAGGAATGTAATATGGTTAGGGAGCCAGGTGCAAATTTGGTTAACTATTTCCTCTCAAGAGATAATTCGTCAGACGCATGAGAGTATAGTATTATAAAGCCTCGTGAACGTCAGCTGGCGCTCGGTTGGGGGGGTGAGCGGTTGTAGCCTCCCACGCACATAGGAAAAAAAATACATTCATTCATTAATTTCCTCTCAGCTAAAAATTTGTCAAATTGTAGCTAACCCAATATCTCAACGAAAAAAAATAGTCAGCTGGTTACAACATGGTGTATTATACGTCAGCTGGTGTCTCGAACATGAAAGTTAAATTTAAAGAAAAATTTATTTTCCGTTATTTCCTCTCAAACAAAAATTTACCTGATGATAGCTTATATGTAACTGTGGATAAATATATATGTCAGCTGGCTGTATCTTGGTGGAAAAACCGTCAGCTGATACGGGAGGCTACAACCGCTCTTCCCCCCAACCGAGCTCCAGCTGACGTTCATGAGGCTTCATAATACTATACTTTGATGCATTTTACTAATTACCGCTTGAGAGGAACTTGGTCATAAAATCTGCTGCTGGCTCCCGGACCAATATAACTCGGTGTTGTTAGCTCAATTGCAGTAAATTACTAAATTTAAATGTATTCTTAAGTGTTCGCTTGTTTTCTAGACAATTTTCTAAGCGAAAATTAGGTAGATAATTCATTTGGTAATAATTACTTGTTAGCATCTCAAGCATTCTATCTAATTGCAATGTAGCAATATAACTTCCAGCAATCGTTATATTATATGTATAGGCAAATTATTCGATATTTTTTTCTAAAAGTTGGTTTATAATTCACAAATAAGTTTCGACTTAAACTTTGTATGAAAACCTTAAAACGACGAAAATTACACTTCAATCGCTAAACATATCGATGTTTGTTACAATCATCATCATTGTCTACGATAAAGCAATTTTAATGAAGATTCTTCCAGTTGTAACGATCTTCGATTCGCAGATTGGAATTGAATTGGCTCGATGTTAGATCAACGTCACCACACAAAATGAACGCAAGAGTACCTCGGGATGATTAAATCTCTGTATTGCAAATATAAACTCGTCTATGAGTATTATACAGCAAAGAATATAGCAATTTTGGTGCATGTTTTTTAATTAAGAAAACTCTTTTGGAGTTATACAATAGACGTTGTGACCCAGAAAGCGCTATTTTTCATAAACGCAGAGCTTATTTTATTTTAATTTAATTCCAGAACAAAATATGAAAATAACGACGAATTAATTTCTCTGAATTTTTCGCATGCATATTTTCTATTTTTTAGAATATTCGTGAATATTTCATACAAAATGCTAACTATAGTAGAGCCAATTTAATAGGCAACATTTGACGTCTATCAATTTTATCTTCATAGGGTGGTAACCTGCTTAAAAACATCGATTAAAGTGAATTAATCGATACGGACTTGAAACATTTGTCAATCGAACTTGAAACACATGTCAATAATTTATGATAATTTTTATTCCCAAGTAATCAATGCATTCGATTCTAGATGTCAGATTTCGATTTTTAGAGTAACTTCTCTGGTATTTAAAAAGAAAAAAGGTTTATTGACACAAAATTGTAGCGACGTCAGTTCTTTAAATCAGAAATTGTTCATTATGTTTAGAATGGTTTATCAGTAAAATCAAGTCCTAAAATTACTTCTATCGGTCATTATTATTATAAATATGTAATCGTAATTGAAAAAAGTTAAACAAATGTGCAGTTCTAACAAAACGAAATATCATGTTATTCTATGTCGTGGTTACTAGGTTACGTTGTTGAATTTTGTTGAACTGTCAAATGTTGCCTATTAAAATGGCTCTACAATAAGCTATTAAAAATATTTTTTATAGAGTTTTATAACGCAATTGTTTATTGTTTACCACCTACTGGTGGTTCAATCGTTTTCGAAATATTAAATTCGAACAATTTCAAACGAAATTGTCTCTATCATATATATATTACTTAGTAGCCGAAGAAAGTTCGAGAAGCAAAGAGATAAATATATTCCAAACAAAAATGACCAATAGACATTTAATGATAATCTAAACTATGGAGGAGATTATCGAAGATAGCGCATACATTAACAGTGCTGCAGACTTGTGCTAAATAGGGTTGTTAACACGACAAATTGCTATAAATTATAAGTATGTTTGTGTTACACTAAATATTATGTGTACTGAAAATCCGAAAAAAATAATTCCTTTTAGTCTTTCTTGGCATTCATATTGATAACAGCTTGGTAAATAAATGCATATTTTTAAGAAATATCTATAAAACGAACGCCAACAAGCACAAGAAAAATCTAAGCCCTATAAAATTTATTTATATTTTATATGTATTTATCTCTGACATAGTGTCTGGCAGCCCTAGTTCTATTGCAGTTGAATAGCACGGAACATTATCTGTTATCGCGGTATCAACAACACAATGGTATCGCTGCAATCGTTGGCGAGGTCACCACACTGCAGGGCTTCGACACCAGCTTTACACCTAATGCGTAGCGGATTTCTGTTTTATTATCTATTAGCTGTTCCACCAGATTAGATCCTGGTTAAAAAAGCAAAATTTAGTCTATGTCACTTATGAATAATATAGCTTTTTACGACGAAAGTTGTTTCAAATCCATTCAGTTGAGTGAAAAACAAATACAAACCATCGAATCTTAATAATATTTGTGTAGATAAAATAATATTTGTTACAATGTATCGTCAAGTTAAGTGAAGAAAATACATAAATTACAATTACCTTTCATACAGAAAAAGATCTACTTACTTAAGTGCACGATTTGTGTACACACAAAATAATGCGTTCAATTCAAGTGAGCAGCACCTTGAAATTTAACCTCTACACTTACAAGGGCACGTTATAAAGGGATATGACCCAGGTCGTATTTCGGTCGAAGTGCCACCCTCGCCCCAATTCCAACTCGGACGATTTTAAACTGATAAATCGCATAATCCAATAAGGACATCACATGTCCACTCGACTGAACTCGAAAATTACCAAAGAGTGTGCCTTAATTAGAATAAATAAACTGAATTAATCCGATTTATTTTAACACGAAATTTGCATATTTTTGATAGCACATGTTAGGTGTAATATAATTAATTTTATTCATGAAATGTATCAAATATAAAACGCACAAAATAATTGGAGAGTGTACATTTATGTACTTACCGTTAATTTAAAGTATAGCAGTACATTTTTCTTATCTACACTAATATTATAAAGAGGAAAACTTTGTTTGTTTGTTTGATTGTAATGAATAGGCTCATAAACTACTGGACCGATTTTGATGAAATTTGGCACAGATAATCTGACCCTGAGAAAGAACATAGGCTACCTTTTATTGCGAAATATGTACCACGGGCGAAGCCGGGGCGGACCGCTAGTCTTTAAATAAAGTGGTAAACTGACAGGTATATGATCAGCAAAGTATAGTTTAAAAATACAAAGAAAATTAAAACCTAATCGTTATACAGTTCAAGCTACAAGTACGAGGTCAAAATATTTTCAATAAGTCTGTCTAGACACGTGCAAAAGATTCTTCAGATTATGAATAAGTAGCTTGTTTACGAACTAACAAAGGTCAATTATCAGACAGGCTTCATCAAGACTTGGGGAGGCAGGGCCGCGTTCCGGGGGCGAAGAGAAAACAAAGTGTCCAATTTCACCACTTCCCCACTTCCGACGCAATTACGAAACAATATCGTGGGGCTGTTGTGGCGGCCTGACCGCAGCCCGACTGACTTCTAGGCACCGCGGCAATCTCGTTACGGAACACAGCCTATGGCTATGTTCTTATTGTTCGCATTTTTTTCGCAACACTTATTCAAACAATTCTTTCCAGATCGACAGGAAGCCAATTTACTTGTTCTGGATGAAGATTCTATCAGTAACTATCGATCTACAATCGCAATGGTTCATATACAAGGTGATTTATTTCATGTACGTTACGATGCTATACAATAACAGTTCCACTTTGCAAAAAATAAGGCGTTACAATTGCTTTTATTAACTTCTAACGTTAGTTTTCCGCGGAGATTATTAGTCACTATTCCGAGTTAAAGTAGCAAGTCAATAAATCATGATGGTTTCAATTCAAACGTCAAGCTGCCACACAAACTGATAAACGCACGGGTAACAGTGGACCATGTCACAGAGAATTGAACAAGTTGGCAAATGTTTATACAAACGTGAGGTTTCAGGACAAGCGATTTAAATTTCAAATGTGCGCGTTGCAATAAATGGTCACTTATAAAGTTCCTACTTTGAATCGTAAAGTTTTAAGTGTCGTTCAGAAAAAAGTGCCCGATTTCAAAGTTTGCGAACACATCAAAGTGTCGTTCATCACCTCATTCCGAGTAAAGTGCCACAATGAAAAGCCCTCATATTTACACGACAACAAAAATCTGTTGTGCGACATGAAAGCTCTTTATACTGGGAGCTTTGCGATCCATTAACGACACTTAACAAAGACTTGAAGGGCGCCCAAGTTACCAAAATGTGTAGGACTTAGTGTTTCGTAGTTTTCATAGGAACACTGGAACAATACGCACAAAGAAAGTTCTCGCTATTGTGGCCGAGACAGAGCACTCGTATAACAGAACAAATACTCATTTCGTCACAATCATATGACCCAATGAACATTCTTGAATGTTGCCAATCAATAATGTCTGCAAGGTTATTTGAGAGACGAAATAAAAACAAGATAAAATAAATATTTGTCTTAATTTTCGCAAACGATGTCAAGTATTTATCATAACAAATGTGTGTAGTCAAGACTTATAATAAGTTACAGATAAGCAGATCAGATAACACGTATGCTCTATTAAACAAAGAAACAAATACATTATTAACTTTAACTATTAATACGATTTATGCTTACACAAAAATACATTAAAGCCTTTAATAAGTTAAGTCCTACTCAAATCGTCTCGTTTATATCACAATATAAATGAGATTAGTCGGTATGAAGAAAAAGCTCGACTAAGCCTACTGCGAATCGTTAATACCCGCGGTTATTCTACCCTGATTTTTGCAATGTAATCTTTCAAGAGTAAGTATAAGAAATTAGGATACAATAAGGTTGTTGTGTACTTTAGACAATTTTACATACCGACATAACAAAACTTTAGCCAGAAAATAAAATGTGTTCCTATTTCAAAAAAAAAATCTCACCATATAATTTTAACACATAATATTATATACTAGTTAACTTACAACTTGAATAGATTTCTAAATTGAAAGCCTTGCACTTTCAAATTATTAAGTGATAAACGTTGCCAAACTTGAAATTTTCCCGACGAAATGCAATATTGGCAAACTAACTTATTCTTAGCTTACGATGAAAACTCCAAGTTTGTCTTCAGCTCAGACTTTAATTTTGTATGAGCTTTTCGCTGAGTACTATCGGAGTTTGAACCTTTTTTTTTGTATTTTAACTTAGGATCAATAAAGACCAGTGTTAATGGGAAAGACGGCAAACAAAAACTGGAGAGAGCGATTAAATTTTTAAATTAAAGCAAACACTGTTCTAGTCTTATCATAAAAAGTTAAATTAAGATACTATCATTTCAATTAAGTGATATTTATACAGATCGAACTTATTTTTTGTCTAGACTCAATTATTCGCTCAACGGAACAAGAGGCCTTCTCGCACACAAAACAATTTTGATTGGTTTTATTGAGATATAGATATTAAAATTACATAACTTTTTGCTAAGTAACGCCATCATCTACATTCTACGTGATACTGTGACCAAGTTTAAACATTGAACAAACTTTATACAATGCTTTCGCACTCGAAATTGTAAGCTTGAATAGAATAGAGTTTTAAACAAACATTTAAATAATATAACCTAACAATGTAAAATGTCATCAGGGGCACAATAGGTCCATTTAATAATGCAGTCTCGTTTACCTTGTTTACTTTAATGGATGTAATAACATAAGAGCGAGTGTTATTTGTGACTCATATAACCATGAACCTAGTGTTCAAGTTCAAATACTAAACGTATACAAACACGCGCATAATGAGCGTTATGATAAGCGCACTCCTTATCGGTCAGTAAAAAACAATGCTATTTATAGACGTGACATAAATCCACCATTTACCGTCACAACACATAAGACACAATGTGTGTTATGTGCACGTACTTTCTACGAGATTATCAGTTATAATGAAGCCCTTTATGTACTCTATGGCGTATAGATACAACTTTTTACCGACAAATTCAAATTCAAATTCAAATTATATTTATTTGCAAGAATGTAGTTACAAATTATAGATGTTTTTAATTACAATATTATGTGGCTAATACATTCTACCCATTGATTGGGTGTGCAAATATTGAAAAGAAAGTTGATTAGTTTAATTATTTAAATGTACACACAATTCAATTTTCACAATTACGCGAACGCACTACGATTAACACGATTATATCACACACTATCACACACAATTCAGTTTACACTACTTAAAAGTCATAAATTCTTCAATGTCATAAAATTGTTTCACCATCAACCAGTTCGTCAGTTTATTTTTGAAAAAATTTACTGGTAGTTCCTTGAAATTGTCCGGTATTTTATTATATATTTTAATAGCCATAAATATTACACTGTTTTTAGCTGTGTTAATTCTACACGTTGGGAAATGTAAATTGTTTTGGTATCTTGTCAACATATGCGAATTTACTTCTCCTTTCTTCTTAAAGTATTCCGGGTGACATTTTACAAATAAACATACTTCTCTTATGTACATGCAAGTCAAAGTAAGGATCCGTAATTTACTAAACAGAGGTCTACAACTGTCTCTTTGGTTCAAACCGCACAGAGCTCTGATACATTTTTTTTGTGAGACAAATACCTTCCGCACATCACAAGATTGTCCCCAAAGAATGATTCCATACGAAAGTACAGAGGAAACGTAGGCATGATAAGCATTTATTGCTGCATTCATAGAAACAGTATCTCTTAAACGCCGTAATACGTAAACGAAACGATTAATTCTGTCACAAACGTAATCAATATGTTTGTTCCATTTTAAACCTTCATCCAACAAAACACCCAAGAATTTATGATGATCTACTTGTTCTATTACTTGGTTATCACACTTTATATTTAGGTTTATTTTGGAGCAATTCTTTGTATAAAATTGAATTATTTTTGTTTTTAATAAGTTAATTTTAAGATTGTTGTCTTCTAACCATTTTACAATATTTTTAACTGCTTCATTTATATCTCTCTCGTACGTTTCCTTTTCAGTACATTTAACAATTAGGGTAGTGTCGTCTGCGAATAAAACTGATTTGTGTTTCACTGATTTCGGTAGGTCATTAATATACAAGAGAAATAAAAACGGGCCGAGCACACTTCCTTGTGGTACACCTGATCTATTAGTTTTTTTTACTGATCTATATACGTTTCTTGATTGATTTACTATTTGTTGTATTTCCACAAACTGATTTCTATCCTTTAAATAACTAGCAATCCATTCTTTGGCAATTCCTCTTATACCATATTTATCTAACTTAAGCAAGAGTAATTCATGGTCTACAAAATCAAATGCCTTGCTCATATCTAGAAATATAGCGCTTACGGGTTTTTTTTCGATGAAGGCTTGAATTATTTCTTTCACCATATCAAAGCATGCTAATGAAGTGGAACTATTTTTCCTAAATCCAAACTGAATCTCCATCCAATCCAAAAATTCGTATAAAAATTGTATTAATAATTCTAGTCAAACAGTGAAACAAAATACAAGATTAAATGTAGTCTCAGAACTAGTGCATTGAACATGGGCCATTAATATTACATAGACTGTTAACTGTTGCACAAGTCGTAATTTATATGATATATTATAGCGTTTTACAAAACCCGTAACTTCCTTGCCAATTTCCGATCAACAATTTGCGAATATTTATTTTTATAACTATTAGGTATGATAAATCCCTGAGTCGGATTAACATCTTACGACAAGGGAAAGCTCAAAGCTGTCGTTTCCGCGTACGATTTTCCCAAAACGTGAAGGATTAATTTGAATTTTAGATTCCTAAGATTTGGTGACCCAAAAAGGTAACAGTTAATATATTTTGGTGATTCGTACCCTTATGATAATAGAGAAGATTTCATCTGAGTCCGTGTTTATTGTTCCACCAGATAGCCCAAGACCCTTGTTCTATCCTTACGTGTCAAATAATAGATTAGGAATTAGTATGTCTTCTTTAAACTCTGTGATATAAAATATAAATTGCCTAACGGCTAGCCAATTGAAAAGTTCTTTGACAATCAGAGTACAGGTGTATTTCCACAAATGGTTTTGATTTTAACGATGGAATGCAACGCCGAGCTTCGCAAAGGCAAATTCAAATCTATCTATCGCGGCTGCTGACAGACATTTACGTGGCTTTGACTAGGTGTTATTAAGTTTTACTGTTCTGCTTCAAATTTGCATTAAAAAATACCTTATATTTTAATTTCTGTTATTTTTAACAAAAAAAAAGCGAACCGTCTAATAACTGTGTAAGAAATAAACTTTGAATAGTATTAGCATTAAAATTAAGTATTCATCAAACAATTAAAAACACTATACTCATAAAATTAAAATTTCGCAGAAAGTATCCTTATTATCAACGAAATAATTAATGACAATATACAGAATGTTCGTCACTTCATCAATAAAATAACTCCTATCACAAATTTTGTGCCAACCCCAATCTACACTTACCTGGATTGGCCGCTACCTGCCTGTACACAGACAGAGCGACTTCGTCTTCACTGACGACGTCCCAGAGCCCATCGCAGGCCACCACCAGGAAGTCTTCGTCACCGTCCAACTCCAGAGTACCCAACTCTGGCTTCGCTATCACGTACGGTTTGTATTGTGCGTCACCTGAGATAAAAGAAGTGACATCAGTTAATCTGTCGTACATTCCCAAAAGGTAGCTTCACAGTCCGTAGCGGTTTAACAACAAAATATACGGCCATCAACCAAAATTGACACAGAATAAACTAATACATAGATGCATAAAGAAAGTGAACACTTTTAATTATATCAATTTAAGCATATCAACCGGATTCTAGAAATAACATCTTAACATAAACTTGTAATTCTCTATTACTCTTTATAAACACCTGTTACGAGGTTACTCACAGTTCAAATCCTCTAACCCAAATTGTAGCTAATTTTAAACAAAGTAAACAAAACATTGATGGTGCTTCGCGGAAATAGCGAACGGAAATTCCTGTAGGTATATCATTACGGTGCCAGGACGCAGTTCTTAGCAAGAGGAAAATGGCTTCTTTCAATTAAAAACTTTTGTAGTTATAATGCACATGAATGCTTTTATTAAACTTTGATTGCGGAAGGTAAATATTAAAGTTTCTTTAAATGTTTGTTTGTGTTGTTAAGCTTATAAAAGAGAACATTACTATTTATTATTCGCGTATAAAATTTATATGCAATATAATGTTCACTATGTTTAAATCTATATTAATAAAAAACTGAAATCATACTGTGACCATGCTGCTTATTTACTTTATAAATTAGAATTTTAAACGCTGTCAATAACTATCCTTCGTCCAATATATACTTATATATAATACATATGTACTTATATATAAAATATATAAGTACATATGTATATATAATATACATAGAGTATGTATTGAGTAAGTCTCACTAACAATCATGAATAAGTTGAGCCTAATGAAATTACGAAACCAATATTGTGCTCCATTCGTACGTAAAACTTATCGGAGAAGTTTGCAACTCAACGGATCGTCTCGCAATCTGCTATGGAGCGTGGAATAAATGCGGTTTCATCCACTGGGGATGGCGTATTGCAGGTAATATATCTTATTTATATATTTTTTAAATTTTTAAACATGCATAATGATTGACTGCAATCAACTTACATTAATTTTATACGCCTGAAATATCTGGATCAAATAAATGAAAACGATTACAATGGTTGATTTATTACAAATAAATAAACATGACTGCATCATGCTTAGAGCATTAGTTGGTTTAATGCTCTGAGTCTAATGCATCGTGCTTCAATTTATTAGGTTTGTTGTAACGATAGGTATTCTTAACTTTTAATATATTTTAATAATTATACGTAAAACTAATCGGAGTTTGCAACTAAATGCTCGCTCGCAATATACTATGGAAGTGCAATCAATGGGGTTTCACTGTTCACACCCACAAGGGATAGCGTATTGGAGGCAATGTCAACATCTCAGCCCGATTGTATCAACATCATTGCACCGTGCAGCGTGCTCTAATTCCTGAGGTTTGGTGATTCTTATCGATATAAATTCTCATTGTACCTACATTTATAATTTAGTAAATACAATTTTTCACAAAGAACTTCATATTGAATTTATTTTCATGTACTTGATACAGTGGTTTGTATAAATTAGGTACTACATATCTAGTTATTATTGTGCGAAAAATAAAAATTACAAATTCAAGTATTTCAGCATGAAAGTAACTCTTGATCAAGATATAATAAATTAAAAATGTATTTCACCGAAAGTAAAACCGCTGATAAAGTTCATTCAATCACGTTATATTTCGTATAAAATCAATAATATTTTTTCAAAATAACATTTAAACCATAAATATTTATTCGCTTCAAATTTTAATTTCGATGTCTACAATGTCACATCACTAGCACGCAATGCAAGTGTAGTGATCGATAGTGCCGTGCCGGGCAGGGGGGCTCGCTCGACTCGTCGGCGCCTGACGCGCGCACACCGCACACCGAAACATCTAGGTGGAGTGCATTCGTTTTGTTCGAATTTAGGTGAATAGTATAGTCGTGTGATTATTTCGTATGTAATCTATGTTGCTATTGAAAGTGTTAAATTTTAATAGATGAGATTTATAAACTGTCTTTTTATAAATAAAAATGTTTGAATAATTGTTGAAACTGAACTGATAAAAACGTTCTGAAGTCTAGGCTTCAGACCCTTATTAGTTCAGGAAGGACGTGTTTAATATTATATTTTATATGTAAGTTACTTCTTTCCTTTCTATATATGACATATGTACCTATATTCATTTTCAGGATACACGATTGGCCGGAAAATAGCTTTATAACGCTAAAGCTACATTTGATTGTGCATCGAGCTTTTTAGAAGTTATAAGTTCTCGTCGACTCGGATCCTAACCTACCCCACTATCTATCAATTGCACGAACTTAAACATGCAATAACATATTAACATTAAAACATCAATTCATTTTCATCACTTCATTGAGATACAAGACATCTCTCACCCTCCCGTCCCAAATTTGCATATACAGATAATATGAACGTCGTTAATGATTACAAGCGACATTATTTACGAGTATGATATGGTAATTCATAGTGTGTCCCTTGGCGTGGACGACAACAACTTAATGTTGGGCACACGACCGTAATGATCGCGAAGAATGATTATGCAATGGATAGTGCGGGAGATGGGTACATGTTTCTGTATTTCAATTAAAATTTAAATATTTGAATAAAATACACTTTTTTAACATTTTCATATTTTTATAGATGACATGATGATGATGATGATAATATTATAATGCTAATATTAAAAACAAACAAATAAACTCTTCAGTTTATTGCATGAACGCACTAATATCAGGAATTTCGGGTTAAATTGGGAATTATTTCAGTGTTAGATATCGATATCGAGGAAGATTACAGACCAATAAAAGCGGAGCAGTTCGGGTAAAACCGTGGAGCACCGCTAGTTATACATAGTATAAACTGTATGGTAATGTGCGCACCGTACCTATGTGATCTGTTTATGTATTTGGCAGATAATTATAAAGTAAATATCGGTGCTCAAATTTTGGTATATTTTACCGAAATATTTATTGGATAAATAAATATTGTGCATGTGTTGAAGTGGGATTGTTAGGTTTGAAGCACAAAATTGCGTTAAATCTCATTTTATCTCACATCATATATGAACATAACTCGTGTTTAAACAATACAATTAAGAAACAATTAACTTTAATAATTACATAACTGCAAATTAGACCTCCGTGATTTGTTAATTCTCTCCGCAAACTAGATTAATACGAAACACTACATCAAACCCACGTTACACCGACTTAATTACTCCATTACTCGCTCATTGTTCAACCATATTAAAGAACAAAAAGTTCGCGCACACGACGAGATCCTCGAATCCCTCACAAAGGAAATCTCAACCAACACCAAGCCAAGTATAATTCTCCTCCGGCTCTCGGACTAAGTTCTCCCCCGACCAATAAAACGACTGATTAACCCGCCTCTTACACAGGGGTTGGCTTTCAATGCACGGCCCCTGCAACTGTGCGGACTTCGCTTTTATTCGCATTGAAATGCACAAGTAATGATATGATAATTAATTAACGAGCTTGTCATCTAATTATGACGAGTTTGTCAAGTGTCCGTATTTGCTATTATGTTGGTTTTGAATTCGCAGTTGGGGAATTTGGTGAAGTATTTATTTGTGATGATAAAAAAGCAAGATTATGATGACAACATTGATGATCCACAATATTGATTTCTTTAACTTAAACTGTAATAAAAAATCATTAAGGACTAGCTGACCCGACAGACATTGTCCTGTCTGCAAGCAAATTGTCTCCCGTGAAGTTTATAGGGCCGTTATGTTATCGCATTCTTAATTTTTGACGCAAACCTGAGTTTTTCTTTCATGAGATCCTTCTACAGCCTTAAATAATTATCGAAATTTGTTCAGGCGTGCTGCCACGACCAAAGGAAATGGAGATTCTTTTTTACATATAGCTTTAAAAAACAAAAAATCATTTATTCAATAAGGTATTACAATACACAAAATGTACATTATATTATACAATACAACGCTTGATTTAAAAGATCAATATCTGAATTAAAGATTCACAAATTCTGCAAAATCCTTAAATAATTCAAATGAATTCTATTTGCCATTCGGTAAATAGTAAAATTTCGATAAACATCTTTTGCCATTACAATCACACTCTTCAGTTTTCCAGACCATAGATATAGATACTATTGAATTTTTTTTTTCTTCAGGGATTTGTGATGTTATTATTATCTTTTCCCGTGTCCTCTTGAACAAGGGGCATCAGATCCGTTTTATTGTTTTTCACGTGTTTTACCTTTAGTAGTTATATATATGATATTTTTTTCTGGAGATAGTTAGGACACTAGAGAGAGACACCGTTAAACAAATCCATTATAATGAGTATCTGAATCACTCCATATTTATGAATTCCGATAGATGGCGCTATTAATGTAAATTTCCTTTGACCATTCGGGCGAAGCTGCGGGAAATAGCTGCTTCAGATAAAAATATTATAGTTCAGATTTTTCAAAGAAACACACAATTCACTAGTTCTACTTTTATTTACTGTTTCGATTTTTAATTATAAAAACTACGACCGGTTTCATTACATTATCGTCAGGATGATGACCGAAGTGGAATTTCTTAAAAAATCTATACTATAAAATGCAGCAGGAGAGGTAATTAAATAATTAAAAATATAAATTGTATACTAATATTAATTAAATAACTTACCTATAGCTCTAGACACCGCTAGTTGTCCGTTCACCCGCCACGTTCCGATGTGCATAACCATACCACCCGAAGATTCTATTCGTCTTCGTTCGTCCTGTTAAACATAAATAATTAATTTTAGAGCCGATTTTTCAATGCTTGGATAAAACTTATCCGTCCAATAAAGTATTACACGATAATATTAAAATGTCACGTAAACTGTCAAATACGGGCAATGAGAATACGTTTTTAAAATGGTAGTTTTATATACATTATTCGACGAATAAGTTTTATCCATGCATTGAAAAATCGGCCCTTAAAAAGTCAATTTATAATTTTTATTTAAAAATAGATATAAATGAGGTGAGGACCTGGGACATCAAATCGATAAGACGGGGGTTCGAGACCAGGCGAGCGTGCAGAAAATAAATTGCTTTCCAATTTATCTGCGCATCTTGATAACATCAACACTGCTCGAACGGTGTAGGAAAACATCGTGAGGAAATCGACATGTAGTGCTCATACATAAACCGAACACAACACACACACACACACACACACACACACACACACACACACACACACAACACAACACAATACACAAACACATCACACACACACAATCATACACTCCACACTTAGCTATTAATATTTAGTTATTAACAGTTTATTTTTTTCATGTAGATAACCTATTTTAAGTTAAGGAAGAGCGGGTCCTCCTGACACAGGTTTTATCTTAAACTTACTAGGAGGGCCCTACTACTCCAAATTGTGTAAAATTTAGAAAGGAAATAAACTATTTTTATTTTTTTTATTTTATTTATTAGAGGAATCATAAGTTCGACGACATGAGACATCTACCGCAACACGCACTTGGCCAGTGTGGTGGATTGTGCCCTCATAGGAGGAACAAGTAGTAGGAACGTATTTTTTTTTCTTTATAAATATATAAATTATAATAAACAGAAACAGTAAGAAATAGTACACTGAACTTTAATTTAGATACAGATGCAACTGCGCAACCAACAACATTATCCTCAGATCGAATGCATACATTTTTATATCACCACATGTCGACGGCAGTCGTCAACGCGTCGGCGTCACCTGTCGACGGCAGCCGTCGACGTATTGACTGCTGCCGCTGACTGCCGTCGACAGGTGGTGACGGCTGAAGTAGTCCCTGCCGTTCACAACTTGCCGTTCGTCTGTAAGAACTCTAAGATGGTACGCGCTTCCCTAGTAGGTATCTGTTCACTCTTCGCTTGAAGACCCCCAAATTAGAGCTGATAATGACGACTCACCTCCCGGCTGGGCTTGTGCGGGCGCACGAGCTGCATGACGCGCATGCGCTGCGCGAGGAGCGCCAGCGAGTCCCCCGCCCACCCCACCACCAGCGCCGACCCGCGCACGCACACCACCACCGCCGTGCTGCCGCCCGCCGCCCACAGCTGCACACACATACAACAACATTATATAATATGTAGAATTTAGAAATAAAAGTAAGCCGCGGGCGGAAATCTAGTATATTATAAATAGAAATAATGTTATTTTATAGTTTGAAATGATTAACTATTCACACTCATTGTTAATTCATCTGATTGAATGAGAACTGCATTCATCACTATTACTTTAAATATAGCAGCATTATTTTACAAAGTTAGCTGCTGTCACTCTGTCAGATAGCTTCGTCTAATTAAAAATCTGACTATACTATAGCTTGACCGCAATCGCTGTACCGTGCCCTAGGTACTTGCGGTGAGGCGGGGACCGGGTAAGAAAGAGCACGAGTTAGAAGTTAGAAAGAAACGGAACGGTCGGTACTCTCCCCCGCCTCGCCACGCACAAACCTAAGGCGCGGTACAGCCACTGCGGTCAAGCTATAATATTATAATAAAAAATACAAAAGTTTGTGAGGACGGATGGATGTTTGTTACTCTTACACGCAAATACTATGCCGATTACAATGAAATTTGGTATGTTGATAGCTGAAAACCCAGAAAGACATAGGCTACTTTTTAATCAAAGCAAATCCCACAGGAACGGTAAGTATACAGTGGGTTTTTTTTTAAACGCGGGCGAAACTGCGGACGGAAATCTAGTTCATTATATATTATTATCCTGACGTTTCGCACACTTTGCAGCGAGCGTGGTCACGGGGAGACTGTGTGGTCGTCAGATAATGAATAACAATCGCGTTTAAAATCCGTAAAAAAATTTAATCTATAAATGTATATACTCGCGTAAAATTAAACACAGGAAAATACTACGTATCATTTATTATTAATTAGCCGATTTATCATTTAACCTATGTCCTGTTGAGATTTCAACTAAATTTACCAGTTTAAACGTAAATTAACACTTTCCTTCCTTATTATAAGTAATATATTAATCATTTGCTAAAATGACTAGTTTTAGAACTAGAGGGCGTTGTTCCAAATACTCAGAAATGCATTTTTATCTTCCTTATAAAATGCTGTCTAACTAAAATGATAAATAATCGTGTTTACTATTCTGAATGACGCCGACCTTTCTGAGTCACACTTTAGAAAATCTTATAAGGAATGAATCATAGTATTTTCCTCGTTCACTCGTGACGTAGGTAGCCGACATTTACTTTTAACTATTAATGAATCATTCCAATCAAGCACTTTTCATTAATTACTTTTACAGAAAATATTTTATTACTTATCTGTAAAGAAACTATCAACATCGTTTTATTTTTCCCGACTGCGGAAAAATTACCGACGGAGTCGTATGAAACATTGACACATTGATTGAAAATAACACCCTATAAAGTCTAGCGTAAAGATGATTAGAAAACTTTGAAACACGCGTGGGCAAAGTTTTTATTCGGTAACGTATCAACGTTCAACGTGAGTCTAGCAGTTCTAGCAGTCTGATACTTTACTTAATAAAATTAATAATTTGTATCAAATCATCGATTTAGATATTGTCAGTATGTAACAACATTTTTTGGTACGAAGTTTCTTATTTCCTTAGAGCACACTACATCAATATATTTAAAATGAGTTCCTATTTCCTTTGGTGACTGCATCACGCGTCTGGACCTATTTCGATACTTCTTATTTTGATGTGTTCGTTATTGTCTTTTGACAGAAAATCTCAAAACACGTGCCAAAAAATTATGAAAATGCGAAAACATGTACATGGGTTAGCGTTAGACAATTTGCGATGGAACACGTCTATCGCGTCAGCCAGTTACCCAATAATAAGAACACTCACGTCCTCTTTGCTCTTATCGACAAACTCCTTGTCGGTCCGTATGAACGCGTCGCGCATGGCCCGCTTGAGGTTGGTCTTGAAGTGCGGGCTCTCCACCAGGTACTGGTGCAGGTGCGCCGCGCTGTAGTGCGCCGCGGCCGCGCCCGCGTGCCCGTCGTACACCGCGTAGAAACTCGTGCGCTCTGTTGTCTGCAACGAGTCACAAAATTAACTGTTAATATTGTACTTCATTTTTGAAGTGAAAACTTCTTTAGCGGCGTTGAGCACTTTTTCTATAATGGGTATAAAATCTTAAACTCGCGTCAGGTCACGTGACCTGATCGAAAAAGCGTAAGACGGATGGATATCAAACATGCTCAACGTTAATAATCAAGTTTTCACTTCTGCCGGCACTCCCGGAGTGCAAGCCGTCTTTTTTTTTATGATGGCTGGAGGCGGGATGGCCTGGATTTGGAGAGTCCCGGATGGCACCGTTCTAAAGAAATGTCGGGTAGTATACATCATATCGAATCTTTTATCTATACATCTATACATCTATACAAATATTATAAAGAGGAAAGGTTTGATTTTTTGTTTGTTTGTTTGTTTGTATGAATTGAATAGGCTCCGAAACTACTTGGCAGATTTGAAAAATTCTTTCACTGTTGGAAAGCTACATCATTTCTGAGTGACATAGGCTAGGTTTTATCCCGGAAATCCCACGGGAACGGGAACTATGCGGGTTTTTTTTTTGAAAACGCGGGCGAAGCCGCAGGCGGAAAGCTAGTAATAAATAAGCGGGTTAAGCTAATGCATGCTTATAATGTTATCAAACGTTTCAATTTAATAAGCCGACATAAAGCTCTACATCGGTAAGGTAAATTTTTCAATCAACGATACGTATAATCGCCCCATATTCGTCGCTCTCAAGTAAAAATGTTATATACATATTATAATATGTAGTTAAATAATTACAATCATTTTCGTATTATGTACTTTCTAGTTCAATCCTTCAAAGAAAGTACCACCAAACGTACTGCAGTTTATTGAACTTTGCTTGTTTACAACGTCTATTTCCGTAATGGAACAAATGCATTAACCATTCGAAACAGAGAAAATTATTAAACCTACAATTTTTAAGTTTATTAAACGGACTATGCCTGTATTTTGTATACTTTTCATATTCGTAAAGTAAGGAAAAACACACGTTGTCCTTAATAATTAGCCAAGTTTTTTATAATTTATAACCCATAGTCTTCTATGTATCTGTGTAGATCTACATCCACATTTTTTAAACTTAAGGACATTCATGAATATCCGCTACTTCCTGATCAGAGAGATTTATATCCACGCACCTCAACATCAAACAACGCTTCCAAGTTCCCGATCTCCACGTGTCGATCTTCCATCACCCGTCTCGAGTTCCTCATGGCCGCGGAAACGGTCCTCAACTCCCTCTGCTCCGGGGGTGGTGGTGGAGGCAATGTGTCCAGGCGGGAATTGTCCAAGTATCGGAGGCACACGTCGTTCACCCTCGCTATCACTGCCTGCAGCAGCCATATTGGTCTGAATACTGGAATGTCAATACAATTATGTAATAAGGAATATATTACTTTTTGCTTTTATATTATACTAGCGGTCCGCCCCGGCTTTGCAATAAAAAGTAGCCTATGTCCTTTCTCGGGTATCAAAATATCTCTATACCAAATTTCATGCAAATTGGTTTAGTAGTTTAGGCGTGATTGAGTAACAGACAGACAGACAGAGTTACTTTCGCATTTATAATATTAGTATGGACTAGTTTTCCGCCCGCGGTTTCAAAGAAAAACCTGCATAGTTTCCTTTCCTGTGGGATTTCTGGAATACGTCTTATTCTGGGACTTCAGCTACCTACATACCAAACTTCATTGTAATCGGTTTAGTAGTATTTGCGTGAAAGAGTAAAAACATCCATCCATCCATCCTCACAAACTTTCGCATTTATAATAGCAGTAGGATATACTATAGACCAGGTACATCCTACTAGATTTCTGGGCCGGATGATTTTATTGGCAAATTATTCAGTCTACGTAGATCGAATATTTTTTTCTTCTATTTTTAATTAGATAGTTTATTTTAACGCGACCTCATTGCGATTAGAGATCTTATTCATAATATAGTATCTTGAATAGCATACTTTGCAATTAAACGGCGCATATTTTAAACAAAAAAATGGTAAAAAATACTTTGTGTGCAAAAATGAACAATACAAATAACGCACTACATAGATAATATAACCCCACGTCTATTCATGTCTTGAGAGATTCGATCTCTTGAGCATTAGGTACTTGATAACAATAAGTTGGCATATTAATTATTAAGCTTATGTAGTTTGCAATTTATATAAATCTTCATCCTCGTAGCCAGTAGCGTTCAAAAATAGTAGAGGAATCATTTTTTGGTAGGAAAATGCAATTATAAATTAACATTATATTATTTTTAGTGTTTAAGCAACTCTCTCTATCAATTTCACAGATTTTTATATTGTAGTGGTCAAAGTCAGAAACTTCCAAAAACACTTCTAGTCCCTAGAAGTCTAGACGATAATGCAGCATGACATGCGTTACGAGGTGTGATGCATGGAATCGTCGTTTAGATCGATAATTGAAATGAATCACATGCTAACTACGTGCTAATATTTGTCTGTATGTCGATACAAGATCAGCTTATTTATTATATTTGGCGCATAAAAATAAGGTCCTAAATAGTAAAAAGTTAAATCGATATTTAAACTTAACAAAAATACCTATTATTGGCACATCGGACCAATACGTGCCAATACCTAGCCTAACCTATTACCTACTGACTATACTTGACCTATTATTTCAAGCATAAACTTTTCACTTATAAGCAAGGCGCAGACAGATTTCAAATCTGTATCATCGATCGACTTTTCTTGGAGGTAGGTAAATAGGTCAGAAGTTCTTTTGTATTTCGAGACAATCTACTTAATATTACTTTATTAATTAGCCCTTATCTAGGACCTACTTGAAGATATTATATGTATTATCTAGCTTAACAATTATCTGCATATCAAAATCAAGTATGTACTTGTACATCTCAGTCATAACGCTCTTATCCAAAATTCCAAACCAAGGGTCACCCAGCCCAAAGAATCAATGTAAAACAAAGGCGATGCCATACGCGGTCACCGGCCGTGATGTAACAATGCAAACCGACGCATGATAACCGTGAGATATGATAACGCTATGATATCATGCCTTTTGCAAATACAATCATCATTGTTTCGCAAATTTAGCGTTCCATGCCTAATCTTATGTATGGCCCTAATATTTAGACACGCGATATTGTTTACAAGCCGCTCTAATCTTAATGCGCTGATTAGAAAATCGAGTTCAGTGCACTCGGTTTTAAAAATGAAATTTTAAAATTTAAGTGCGTAGAATGGAAAAAATATACTTTCATTCACTTTCATATTCATATAAATAATAAAATCTTAATACTATTATAAAGGCGAAAGTTTGTAAGGATGTATGGATGTATGGATGTATGGATGTTTGTTACTCTTTCACGTAAAAACTACTGAACCGATTACAATGAAATTTAGCACACATATAGAGGGTAACTTTGATTAACACATAGGATAGGTTTTATCCCGGAAATCCCACGGGAACGGGAACTATGCGGGTTTTCCTTTGAAAACGCGGGCGAAGCCGCGGGCGGAAATCTAGTGCGACATAAAGGAAAGTTCTGCTACAATTTGAGAAAGATTTTGTAATTCGCAGGTATGTACTATTGTTTCTTAATATTACATATTAAATACATATTATTTCGTATTCAGAGGTAATACGAATAGGAATCTGGCATGTCGCGTGGTTGCAATTAGCAAACCTGTCAATTATGCGAGGGTGTGGTTTTGACCAATCCTGTGGAAATTAAATTTTGTGTATATTGCTTGCGCTTTGCTTTAAGTTTGAGAATGCTTTAGCTATGGTACTCGGTTTTCCAGGCGTTATATCAAAATTATTAAGTTATCCCACACCCAAATCTTCTGCATAAAATTTGATACAAGACGTGCACTTGAAATCGTGTAAAAGTACACAATTCATCATCATAACATCATAAAAAACATCATGTTTTTATCTGTATAATTTTCGCTATATAAACAGTAAAAACAGCTACTCATTCTTACAATCAACTTCTAAATTCGAATGTAAACAAATCATTTACGTAAGATGTTATATTACTTATTCCTCGTTCCATAAAGGGAAAGATGACTCCTGTGAAGCTATCGATCTGTCTCGGTTCCACGCCAAAAAGAAAAAGTGAGTGCCCTCATAAACTGAGCTTAGAGAAACATTTATCGTCCATCCTATATACGCTTACATCAGCAAATTTTATTTCGCATTTTCATACTTATACTACCGATATAAAACGCTTATAATATTTCTACAAGAAAATTATATTTTATGCTTATCGTAAAATATTTTATAATATAATTTTAAAAACATAAATATAATAATATTGATGTCCGTAGCAGAGCTAAGATAGAACAGAATAAATAGTTACATAGCCTATGATAGCCAAAGACTAATAACATAGACTATGGAATGAAAATGTTTTTGTAAAACATTTATTGATACAAATAAAGAACATTATGAGACGGATAAATAATTAAAATATAGAGGCGGGTAACAAGCATTTAATCAAGGAAATGTTTGGAGGAAAACACCGAAATATTTTTTTTGAGTAGGTACCGCAAGTAAAGTGATTTCATCCAACGCTGCGGAATTCATCATGTCGAATTTAAACCTCGTCAAGTTAATGACAACTATATTTTTCTTTCAGAAACATTCGTCGATGGCGAAAATAAAAGTATCGCATTGAAAAAATATATTTACCTGAACGCTCTGCATCAAAACCGAAGTCATTTGGGAATTTTTTCGATGCCGTTCGCACCTCGTCGAGTATTAACCGCAAGAGCGGCGTCACAAGTGTGGGTGGACATGACCTGAAAAAATTATTTATGTTAAGTTTCTCATTTAAATATAATTCAGTTGTGCTTAACCGGTTCCGAACCCTTATAAATTGGATAAGTGCGAGATGAATTACCGAAACAATTGGGTTGGAATATTGAAACTATAGCGTTCCGTACCTACCGAAAGGGTAAATGGGACCCTAGTACTGAGACTTCCCTGTCTGTCTGTCCATGTATCAGACACCAGGTTGCATCTCATGAACCGTTATCCGTAGACATTTGAAAATTTGAGAGATAATGTATTTTCTGTTATAAGTACATCATCTCTGAAATTTTCAGCTTTTTTTCGCTATAACAAATACTTAAAGAATAAAATAAATATTTAAGGGGGCTCATATATGCAACTAGATCGAAACAAAAGCTTAGATAGTAGTCTTAAGATATTCACAGAAAATAAAAAGAAATTGAATGAAAATAAAACAAATATTTAAGTTTTGAAAACTACATGTTTTTGCTCTTTATGATAATAGCAACATCTATTTTCACATAAAAAAATCGCCAGCTATCACAATAATAAAACCAGATGTATTTTAAAATATTATTAATACGTATAACAATACTGCAATTCAAAAGGATTATTTAGAGAAGAAAAAAAAATAATTTGGAAAATCCAAAAGTGCACGCCTCATAATTTTTTTTTAATAAATATTTATTAATTATTATTTTTGTTTATTTAATAACAATTAAACCACATCGAATCAGACCCTGAAAAATGAAAGGGTTCTATTCCTGAGCATACTCAAGCGTAAGAGAAAAAAAAAGACTCGATTAGTAAAGTATTTCGGTCGCTATCGTGTTAACAAGAAAAAGGATCCGCACATACAGACACACGGACGTCCAAGACAGAACTTTTTAAAACTGTTTTTTAACTAGTTTAAATAACAAAAATGACATCAAAAATATCATGAACGTTAAAAATAATGTTTTTTCTTAATATGTGTGTGTATGTATTATCTTACAAGTGCAATGTATGATACATAAAGACATTTTAAGTTTGAAAAATCAGATGTTTTGCGCGAAGTGACAGTAGTACCCACCTCAACGCTTCGCTTATGAGGCGTGCAATAGCTTATTTGTACGGAAGCCAGATTGTGTCGCGACTCAGACTCAACCGAATTTACATTGTATTTTAGAAATATAAAATGCGTTTTATATTTCCAAATATAAAATTGAGCAATACTTTTAAAATCACGGCTCAAATTCAACAATTCCTGCATATCCACATCTTCAATATATCATATTTCAATTTCAAGTAATATTAACCACTTCAGGGAAGGCCTTTGGAATAATTTTGCATGAATGATGCAACTTTGTAAGTGCAGTGCATCGATTCGGATTTACCCAATGTAGGGTTAAGGCTCTAGTTAATAGCATATTTAATTATACAGGGTGGTTGTTTATTGAAAAATAACCTTGCTAGTGTAGCTATTTAATCAAGCCCATTTTCGGTTTTAGGTATACATCATCGATTCCATATAAAAGTAATGATTAATTTCAATAATGAATTGTTACCACTTGATTTTTTTATACATACTTTTTCGACATGAATATTTCAATATTTCCGCTAATAGTGAAATATGACAAATATTATGTAATAAGTAATGTAAAAAGTATGGACAAAACAATATAAGTTTGTGACAACTATATAAAACGAGAAGAGAAGATGAAAACTGTTACATCATCCCATTTTATTTAGTACTAGCTGTCCGCCCCGGCTTCGCCCGTGGTACATATTTCGCAATAAAAGGTAGCCTATGTTCTTTCTCAGGGTCTAAAGATTGTCTGTGCCAAATTTCATCAAAATCGGTCCAGAAGTTTATGCGTGAAAACCATACATACATACATACATACATAATTACAAACCTTTCCTCTTTATAATATTAGTATAGATAAATTGACTCCGAACACATGGACCAAACATTGATTCTTTCCATACGGAGCATGCATATACACACGTAGGAAGTACTAAAAAAGCAAAAACAAAAACTTCCCTATTTGATTTCATTCACACGTTGCCCAATTTGAACATACGTTCCCCCGGATCTGAAAGCGGCCGTGGACACTACAGTCACAAAATAAAATGCGGACGTTCGTCTGTCTATAGCACACATAAAAAGGTCAGTGCTCCTCTCCACGCTCTATCTAAACAGTCAACACTTTTGCGCTACTAATGTTCTAACAATTGTTGTGTTTCCATTTACATAATACATTTTTGTCAATGTTTACTGTTTATGTATGAAAAGGTAATTTTACGCTCAATGCATACAGATAGCGCAAACACACATGTTTATTTCCTTCATTCCATTTCCATCCTTTTCACCCTCTTAAAGCAGGTACGAAATGACACTAGATTCCAGCATAATGCATATAAAAGCTTCGGTATCGATAACACTTGGTTGCTTTCCTAACTCTTTAATCTCTATATCTTTAAATCGCGATCTTAGGCCCTGTAAGACTTCGCATTCAAGCCTCACGCATTCACGGTATCACTTATCTTTAATTTCCCAATGACTCAGTATGTGAAGACTAGTAGCCGACTCCAATATACGCTATCATCACATCCGCTTACCTCCCACGCCGCTTTCATACCAATTTATTCATGAGTAAGTCTACTACAAGAAACGAGTATTCTCCTAGCAATGCACACCCACCACCGCAGCTTATTGATAAATCAAATTAACGATATCTTTCATGTGGGGTACGGGATATCGTTAAAGATATCGATTGGTATTGATCAACAATAGTTGAACTCAGTAGCTAGGATGGAGAGAACTTCGCTCGAAGTTATTCATTATTATTTTTCAAGTGTATCATAAATGTTCATACATTATAAGAAAACAATTTAAAATTAATACGAGTGTGACTAATAAAAAAATAGAGAAATAAATAATTTAAGGAATATGCTAAGTGAACATGTAGTATTATCCCATTACCAGTCTAGATTTAAAATAATTAGAAAACATTTACTTAATAGGTACACCTATTTTTTAACCTTCCCAAATAGGTAAATTAAACAACCTAAACATCAAAAGCACAAATTCAATTCACCTGGCATAAAACATTTAAGTACATAGGTAATTCGTTTAACATAAACGTACCCGTTAGCACTTGGACGTTAAAAAGCGCCTTCAAAGAGATCATCTAATTGATGACCTCGTTATTTAGATTGCCAAGTTTATCACGTCTATATTTACCGCTGCCTTGCATTTGATTCACAATGCAAGTTCACCGTGGGAACTTTTTATATTTTTAGAGCATTTTGTAATCGCTCCAATTATAGAGAATGCAATAAAACTGTTGATGACACAAGAGTGTACTATTACGCAATAATCATTGCTTAATATTTTTAAGGATATACGATGTAAAGAAACGAATGAAATACCTGAACGTTATTTTTTTTAATTTATTTTAAGTAGGTATGCGATAATAGCGCCAATTTTATTTGTTCAGTTTTTGCGGGTAGATAACATAATCCAGTGTTACAATTTAATAATTAATATTGGTGCTCTGAATCAATCTTAAAAACTATGCTCCATAAATTGTAATCAACAGACGCAATTTACTTCTTCTTACAAGATTTTAAATATTTTTCCACTCCAGTGCAAGTTCACCTACAAAATTTCTTAAGTTTCAGATTACGTAGCGTCAAGACAGAATCCAGTACGTTTCCCACGCTGTATCAACTGAAGCGCTATTAAATTACGCACTAATGAATAGGTCAACCTGAGAAACAGTTCGACATACACATATAACTACATTACAATACACAATGCTGATTAGGTAACGTAAACATTGATGCATCCATATAAATAACGCGAATTGCATAT
Source organism: Colias philodice (assembly GCF_061535455.1). NCBI lineage: Eukaryota > Metazoa > Arthropoda > Insecta > Lepidoptera > Pieridae > Colias > Colias philodice. Next base: position 10,115,006 of record NC_143094.1, on the reverse strand, counting down.
CACGAAATATATACAACCTAGTTTCACCTTGAAAATGTCTGTAAAATGAAATTTAAGTTTTTTTTTTATATTAGTACCACAGACTACTTAATAGTAGCTAATGTTAGTACTAAAAGTATATGTACCCAAACTATAAAGCATAGAATTAGCCTGTGTGACGGTGTTAGTTAACAATTATCTATACAAATATTATAAAGAGGAAAAGTTTGTATGTGTGTATGTATGTATATATGTATGGTTTTCACGCATAAACTACTGGATCGATTTAGATGAAATTTGGCACAGATAATCTCTAGACCCTAAGAAAGAACATAGGCTACCTTTTATTGCGAAATATGTACCACGGGCGAAGCCGGAGCGGACCGCTAGTACTATAATAAAAATGAAACTATTTTAATTAACTAGCATCTAAATTTCTCAGATGAAAGTTTTAAAACTTTACAAATTATTAAGCCTTTACGTATCCAAAAGATGCAACGAACAACGTAGACATCGTAACATGCGAATTACGCTCGGCTACGGAATAAATTACCCACTTTAATGAAGTGTCTAGCTGCTAGCATAAAGCCGGGTATCCACTTAGGTTCGCCGTGGATTGCGAACAATGTGTGCTCCGCGAACGTGAACGTGTATAGTGTACACACTTAGGCTGCAACATCAGTGCTCCTGTCGGAGCGCTAAATTCCGCGCTCCGGTCTCCAGTAGACACACGACAAACGCTCGGTGCAAACATGCCGCCTCCAGAATTAGTAGGAAGTGCAGCTTATATTTTGATACATTATATTGTGATGGAATACAAACAACCTCCTCAATTTTGGCAAGGTAATATGAATAAGGGAAGAAGAAATAATGAAATAATGCATATATTCATCATTTCATCGGACCACTCCATGTTCGCGAACTTAACAAACACACGCTCGCGTCCACGAACAAACTGCGCTCCCCTTTGAGTTCGCGCAAAAAACCGCTTCCGGAGCGCTCCGCCGTGCTCCGATCGTGCTCCAGTCGCACTCCGCGATCACGACGTATCCTTTATGTTTGGTTTGCGGAGCGGGCGCGTTCGCAAACCACGGCGAACCTAAGTGGATACCCGGCTTAACACCGAACCGACACGTTATAATGTAAACACAAGTAACGTTGCAAATCGATTATACATATTGTCTTACACAAGCATATTACTCACGCAGTTGCAACATTAGTCCTCTTAAATATTTATCAACTCCTGCCAGTGTTCGGAGGAAGTCGAGATCATTAAAGATATAATAATTGCTGCCGCTCTATGTCAATGACACCAGCCGTCTCTGTTACTTAATAATTGATTTATTTACATTCTATTTAAATTGTGAATATTTATTAATATTTTTTATTAATAATATCATTTTGTGAGATAATTGTTATAGGCAAATCGATTTCCTCAGTAAAGAAGGAAGTCGAAGTCTGTGCCAAAAAAATAAGATAACTGCACATATTCATTTTGTATTATTGGTTACTTTTAAGAGAAAGAAAATGAATGCACGTACAATTTAAATTAAATACATTTGTTACTATCGATTTACATACACAAATTGTATATTATTTAATATTTTAATCGAGTACCCGTCGCCACTTCTACAGCTACGAATATCTCGATGGCTACGAATCGTAAAATCTTTTCAGTCTAGTTAACTTGAATACGATTAGATAACATTTATTTGTACTTTACTGTTTACGTAAGGTTGTATTGTTTGTAATGTGAAATGTAAATGTATAGATTATCATCGTTTTACGCTGCTCTAATAAAAAGCGCGTAATTTCTACCACGCACAGTATAATACCTATATTCGCTCGATAAATCTATAAAGAAGTGCATAATACAATATAACAGATTTAAGAAACAAGATAAAAGTTACAAATTTGAATTACATGAATTTAGGAAGAATAAAATATGATTGTTCCATAAAATCCTACTACATTACTGCTATCCAACGCCGTTTCTTCTTTTATTAATTTTAATATGTATAACCAGTGTATAACGTGTATAATTACGAAATTTCATCTTAGTTCCCTAACAGCAATCTTTGTTATAAAAAGTCTTGCTAACATAATTATTACCTATGTACTGTTATTATATGTGTTGTTATTGTTAATATGTATATACAATGCGCCTTTATATACCTAATTACCTATTCAAAGTAACATACGTGTACTCGCGGCCTGCGGTTTATGATTATCGGTCGGGTCTGACTAATGCTGTTTGCATACAACCTGTCATCCATAAAAAATTGTGCTATGTACCATGCTTAAAATTTCCACCAAACGACAACAGATGGCTTGCGTAATACTAAAATCTTATAAGGCAGCTAATATTTCCGAGTCTCCCACTCACTGGAACACTTGTTCAAATTTAAATAATTTGTTTGGAATATACCTTAAAGGTGAATGTCCTTCTATATCAATATTGAAATATCAGATGCAATTTATGCAGGCTGTATGAAAATTTTTTACTAATATATGTCGTGGCCATATCGTAGATTTGCTCATTTCATGAAATGGCCAATTTAGTTTGGCCAGATCGTTAAATCGTCAACGTTTCACGATTTGGTCATCCACATTTGGCCAGATCGTCGATCTGGCCAAACGTGGATGCTCGCTTCTGGCACTCGCCGGCCGCTACCGCGGCACGCTCGCTTTGCTCGCTCGGCTCGTGCGTTGTTTATTAAAGTCTAACCTAACCTAACCTAGCTGTTTTCTATTAAAACCATTCGCTTCTGGTATTCGCCGGAGCTACCGCGGCACTAAATTAAATGACAATAAACAAGTTCTTAAAATATTCTGAATTTTTTAATGTTTTATGGACTCTCTAAGATATTTTATACGATCTGGCCAAATGTCGATGACCAAATCGTGAAACGTTGACAATTTAACGATCTAATCAAACTATGTTGGCCATTTCATGAAATGAGCAAAACTACGATATGGCCACGACATATATATAAAATAGAATGAGATTTTTTTAAATGAAGCCATTGAACTTACAGCATCCCATGTAAGTCTACCTCAATACAAGATAAATATTGATATGTAAGTACATATTATATAAACTATAACGATAAAGAGAAGAGTAATGTTTGTTATGGATAATCTACAGAAATTCAAAAAATAAAAAAAATCCTTAAACTGACTAAAAAAATGTATTTTCTTATAAGATCTTAACTTAAAAAGTTTGCAATCAATTATAGACCTAAGCTTCATATTTAGGAAAACAGGTAGACATTCTTTTGTAGCTTAGTAACATTGTAACCGTAACCTTGACACCCAAGGGTCAGGTCAGCAAAACATGTTTGCTGAATGTGCAGTATATATTCCATACTAAAGAACAATGGATAAAGGTGTTGTTATTGTATATGTATGATATAAATTCTCTAATAACAATAAAATTAATGATTGTCAGCTATAAAGCATTATTAGGTACATAGTTACAAATTACAATGTACAGTATACATTTAGATCTATCTCATACAACTCATACACTTATATTTTGTATTAATAATTAATAATGCAAAATTTTTGGCTGCTACTTTATGTGAATTATTAAAAATAAATTGTGAGAAAATAAAATTTAGATTAAAAACTAGAGATGAAACAGATAGCAGTTTGGCTGGATACCAGATACCCAATATTTGGCCAACCATAAGGCCAAAAAGCTGTATATCCAGCCGCCACCTATTTGTGAAATCAAAATTTGCCAAAATCTATCTTGACACGTCTCTAAGACAGGGATAGGAAGATAAATTAGTATTCATTCACCATAACTTGCTAGTGCAGCGCTTTTATTACTAAAATTTAATTAAAGGGATTTTTTATCTAGATTTCTTTTTAATTCTGTTGGATACCTAAATGGCTTATTCGAATAGTAGTTGTCCGGTATTTTAGAGGCCTGATACCGAATAGTTGCCAGTATCCATTTCATCTATTGTATATTTTACTAAAAATAAATACCTACCAAGGTACCTAGTGACAAAATAAATTTTTTAATAAGCCCAGAACAAGGTATACTTTGAGTTACTGATTTGCCGCCCACTGCAACACAATTTATTGGCCCACTTTTATTAGTTATTACATTTATGTACCTACTTACAATATAAAATTTAATCTGTTTTCAAAATGTAAGTATACAAAGAGAAAGTGGGAAACCTAATAAAACTTAAAAGCACTAGTATATTCAGTGCTTAAAATGGTATATTGCAAAACAAAAATCAAATAAGAAATTGTAAATAATGCAAGGATACATTGTATTTGATAGCCTAATTCTTATACAACACACAGAACATCTTATTCATATAGGATTGTGGTGTCAGCTAGGAATGTAATCCTTTAGCTTTAAGTACACTTTGTTTTCAGAGCATGGATTATTGCAAGTATTTATCATAATTTTGCCTTACTCACCTGTCTCTTAGATATGCGATAGTCCAGTAAATGACTTCGCCGGCCAGCTCTGCTTCCGTGATCAAGTAGTCAGGACAGGAGACAGGTAATTGGTCCTCAGGACATACAGTGGCCGCAAAATTCTCAAAAAACACACGATAGGACGTCAAATAATCGTCTTTATCCCCCATTTTCGTATAAATGTTCTGTTTTCCTTACAATATAACAAAACACTGGACTGATCAACAAACCATTTAAAATAAGATAATGTCGTCAGGACAATCAAGATTACAACAAATTATTGTAAATAACACTGATTAAACTTAATTATGCTTTGTTTGTTGTTAACTATTTGGTATCGAAGACGATCGACAAGTTTATTCGAAAATATTACAAGTATTGATATAAATCAAAACACTCAAATCACATCTCACTCACAGGCCGCACACCAACACAAAATTAAATATGTATTCAAACATAGACAAAGAATAATTATTTTTCTCTGTTGTCTTTACAAGACACTACCCACAACACTACCCGTAGATAATCTACGACAATGGATATGTAGGTAGTTTGAAGGTTTTATTTTATCTGTGCCTTGTTGTAAATATTTGTATTGCCAATTATAAAAACTATCATATTATGAGGAAAAATATGTCAACAATGCAAAAATTAAATTTAACAACTTTTAAGCCATGTTTTGAATTTATCAATTTTTTCAATTTTCTGTCATGTGTCACTTAACTGCATAAATTCTTAAGAATTAAGAAATTAAGCAAGAAGAAATTAAGAATTTATGCAGTTAAAATATTTGTTTAATGTCTGAAAAATTCAAATTTATGATTATGGATGGGGTAAAATATAATTTATATTGGGTAACCCTGCTCTGTGTTCCACTTTCCAGTTTTCTCTGTGGTTCATGATAGGAATGGGTCGTCGACGCATTTTTCATCAACGAGACTAGACCGTTAAATGTCGTTCATCAACTAGTCGATCAACTAGTTAAAATCTTCGACTAGTCGATGTGTAAACTGAAACGAATTGACACGGTCGACCGACGCGCGACGGTATTGGTAATCGAACGTTCGTTACCTTGAACTGAGGTCTACACTCTACCTACATGTAAAATTCCACATTCTTACAACGAAGTTATTACGAATTATAGATTTTCAAAGAGTTCAATGTCAGGGTTGTCTCTAGTAAAGAAAAAGTCAGAGCTGTTTTTGAAGTAAAACTTCTTTAGGCGCGACTAGGGAGTAACTCAGATTTTTTTTCTGACGGAAGTAACGCTGTGTAGTTTCCGCCATTTAAAAATAATAATTCTGATTGGTTGTAAGTATATGTCATATACTACACGCTTCTTGACTTATACGCCAGCTAGTGGCAAATATCATAATCAATTAGGATTATTTATTTTCAAATTTTCCAACGGATCAATTGTGAATAGCAAAGTGAATGAAAAATTCAACAGTTTTAAAAACATTATTTTAAATTGCAAAATTTTTTGAAAATCTCTAAATATACTTGTTTATTTATTACTTTTAAAATAAGTAAATTAAAAATAAATTTTCTGACAATTGCGACATTTTATAATATTCAATAACAAGGTTATATTGACATGTGCGTTTTACTTCAATCGCGCGTAAAGGTTACACGCACACACTTTTTTTTTAACAATTACATATATAGGTATTTATCACCAAGTTTTTGTTTATGTTTTAACTTGTCGTTTTAAGTCGTTAGTTATAGTCGATATTTTAACATTATTCAATATATTATTATAAGTAGGTAATCCTTATGATATGTAATAAATTAACTGAATAAAAAAATATCTTAGATTTTTAAGACAATTCAATAATATCAAATTAATACAAATTAATCTCCTTTTTTTTTCAATATTTCGAGCATTGATCATAATAATCTCATTAAAAGTCAAACGGAATTAACGGTAAAAATATTGAACTATCAACTCGCGACGCGTCGAGCCATCTACGACGAGTCGTTTAGCCGTCTACGGTGGACTATTATACGGCCACGTCGAAGAGTTAACCGTCGCGGACGCGTTGACGATCGTTTCGACTCTTTTGTTTAGTCGTTGAATTCAACTAGTCCGTTGATGAACGATGGACTAGTCGAATCGTTGAGTGTACATAGACATTAGACGGTTAATTTAACTAGTCCGTTGATTCAACGCCCATGCCTAGTTCATGATAATTTTTTATTCATTGATAAATTTAATCGAAAATCGAAATATTTACCTACTTGTGTAAATTATTAACATCAATAATTCTCATTCGATACTTGCTCTGTGTCTCATTCTTTATACAGTTTAAACATACATGTATGCTAAGGTATTTTGTATTATATTTTAAGTTTTAACTTTTATATGTTTATTCAAAGTGACCAGAAAACAACTCTTGTGTAAACGGTAAATCAACGTCTTACATACTTTTTTATTACAATATCATTTGAATATAAACGTTTAAAATAAAAATCAGACGTAATTTATCCTGGTTACCAAGCAATTAATAATGAGTTGATTTGATAACACTTATCTTCTGTATGTCACGTAATTTAAAAAGAGCATTGATATGATTATGAAAAGATAGGTAATAATATATTTAGCACCTTAATACATTATTCATATGCTTTTTGCTTGTTTCGTGTTATAGGGTCGCAATTAAAATAAATCAACATGCCATCAATTGCTGGAACTTATCAACACTATAAGAATGAAAATATTGATGAATATTTTAGTGCTGTGGGTATGTATTAATTTTGTTTTTTAATTTTAATAATAAGTCAGTACCTATGTAGTAGATATCTGTGAATCAATCATTTTGATGTCGAGCATATATGATAATAAAATGTTGCACAATTTTTAGAGTGCTGTTTTTTTATGTCAGTTACAATTTTTGTTCACACTTTAAAATTGTAGGTGTGCCATACATGGGGAGAAAAATGATGGGTTTATCATCACCTCAGATGGTTATATCTGTGGATGGTGATCAAATGACAATTAAAACGGCATCTATGATGAGGAAAACGGAGTATACATTTAAGCTAGGTGAAGAATATGAAGAACAAATGCCTAATACTGTTATCAAGGTATTATTGAGAGTTGGTTATTAATTTAAATTAAGGCATAAATTTATTTAAAATCTTTAATTATTTTCTTCATTAGTGTCCAAGTTTTTAAGTCGAAAAAAAATGTCTCAGTCTGGCAGGACACAGAAGCCTGATCGCCTACTTGTCCCTAAAAAGAATATCTATCAGTGAAACAGATGTATGCCTGTTGCGCCTTACCCCCCCCTTGGGGTCATGGGACTTCACAAAAGTATGTTTATTTTTATGCATTATAAAAATGTATAATTTTATAAAATTTTTCAGAGTGTAACAAAAATACAGAATGACAATGAAGTGATTACTGACTCAGTGATCCCCGACTCAGGGGAAAAATGTGGACGCCAATACCTCTTCACTGATGATGAGTGTGTGATTGTAAGTAGCCATGGAAATGGATTAAAGTTGAAACAAATGTATCCTTTGAATGACTATATCAAATTTGCAATCCAAGTTGGTCTTTAAAAATAAATTGATTTTCTTCATAATCATTAAATAACTATATTTACTAAGTATGTGGTAGTTAATTTAACCCATTGAGCCCCGAACGGCTTGATCGGTCCACGAAAAAATAGATTTTCTATTGTGTCTGTGATTCCGGGGCTTGAGTTATTAATACTAGCTGCGCTTCGCAGTTCCATCCGCGTGGCTCCGCTCCTGTGGTCTTAGCGTAATGATAGAGTGTCTTTTTGACAGTGGTGTGTGACAGTTTTGCTCTGCTAATATTTTAATAGTAAAAATAGTAAACTTACCTGATTACACTCATAAAGTACACAAAACACTTATTTGATATACAGTTTACAACGTGTAGTGTTATCTTGGCGAACAATTGTGTTTATAAACTATAGTAAGTAAATTTTAGTGCACAACGGACGATCAGCTGATTTTACGATACCCGCACAGCTGATTCATTAATTGGAGACTTCAATCTATAGACCAATTTATATTACTGCCATCTAGCGAATTTAACTTGTAGCATTGTGTTAAAACTGATAATGACAAATAAGTGCAATACCTGCGGAAAGTTCATTGCTTCGGCAGATGGCGTTAAATGTATTAAGTGTAATACATCTTATCACAGACAATGCAGTAATCTTAGTCCAGACGCCCGTGCCAATACCAAATGGATGTGTAAGACTTGCAAAGCGAAAAACACTTCAAAAGCAGTTGAAATAACTCCCGCTCAGTGTCATGATGCTGATGTTTTCTTGGATGTCGTATCTCCCCAACAAAAAAATTCCCCTTCTCTAATAGACGAGATTAAGCTGCTTCGTACTGAAATATCAAATTTTAGAGTGGATATGACTAAATTAACCACCTTAGTTACCAACTTCGCTAGTCGATTGGATAGCATAGAGGAGCGTGTCTCGCATTTGGAGGCCGGGTCTGGCGCGGCGGCCGATAAAGACAATGAGCAGTTGCAACAGAGTCTTGACTCGATCGACCTTTTAAAAAAACAGCTGAATGAATCCGAGCAAGAAATGCTGTTAAATGATGTAGAAATCACGGGTATTTCGGAAAATAGTGGCGAAAATCTACTTCATATTACTATAACTTTGGCTCAAAAACTAGGTCTAGCTATAGACGAGCGCGATATTGCGAACGTACACAGGCGCGGCGTGCGCAGACGAGGAGAGGGCGAGGGAAGCGGGGCGAGCGAAGCGCCGCAATCGCGCCCTATCGTCGTGCGCCTCACGCGGCGTCACCTGCGCGACGAGCTGCTGCGCGCGGCGCGCGTGCGGCGCGGCGCGGACACCGCCGGCACGGGGGTACAGGGCGAGCCTCGCCGCTTTTATGTGAACGAACATCTCACGTACAGTAACCGAAAACTGTTCTTTGCAGCGCGTGAGAAGTTAGGGCGGTCTAAGAACTGGCGTTTCGTTTGGACTCGCGCGGGTCATGTGTATGCTAGACGGGATAATAAATCTAAAGTAGTTAATATTAAGTCGGAAGACGACATAAATAAGGTTTTTTATTCATAATCTTTTTGAACTCGCAATTATCCCCAACCTATACGAATATGTTTATTTCATATTTATATGTACTCATTCTTGATTTTTGTTATAATATTGCAATAATTGTGAACTGTGTTATGAGTGATTTACTTGGCCTTTATACACTTAAATTTTATTGCAATAATTGCGTGGTTCTACTTATATGTATAAATGTCACTATGGTTTGTCGCCTAAAATGTAATGCCGTTAAATGTATGCCTTATAAGAACATATTGCATAGTATATTATTATCTGTTATATTACTAAAAAATCTTTTGTATTGTTTTTGTATTCTATACAAACATGAAGCATATTTTTATCACCAACTTACACCTCCTTTTATTGGGAATGAGCTTGTTTTGTATAATGTAACAATTTTATTTATTATTTCGACGTATAATATGTTTTTGTCGTGGTTGGATAAGATGCATTATTTTATATTGTTATACTTAAACAGTAATTTTGTTCATAATATATACAGTAAAGATGTTGTCTTGGGTGTGATAATTTATTTTACAGTTAATTTTAATTATTATTTAAGCATTACATTCACAGAAATAGAAATAAAACTTAGGCTTTATAGTGTTTATTTTGCATTTGTGCTTCCTGGAGTTTATAGTGTGTTTATAATTTGTTTTATACATTCAAAGATGTTTGCAAGTATCCTTATTGTTGTACCTTCGTATGGATTTGCCTTATTGATGGTGGTGTGTATTATTCGTGTTTCAAGCTTTTATATGTTTTATTTTATCTATTTTATTTTTTGGCCAATATATTACATATATGTACTTCATTTAAATTATATATTTAATGTATTTAATTATGGTTAAGTCAAATCTCGTAATTGGTTTAATAAACATATGTTCTCTTGGTACTGGTCACGAAGAACTTATTGTTGCAATGGAACACCATAACGTGGACGTACTGGGTATTAACGAAACGTGGTTAAAGGAAGGGGAGGAGGGTCGTGCGCCTACAATCTCTGGTTATCGCCTTGTTCACAAGCCTCGACCGCCCCATGTGCGAGCTCGCGGCGGCGGTGTCGGGTTTTATGTTAGGAATAGCTTGAATTTTAAAGTCTTAAAACATCCTTGTTGTTCTAATGTTGAACAAATGTGGATAACGTTTAACATAAGATGTAAGAAACTCGTAATAGGAACGGCATACCGCCCGCCATGGCTAAATATCGACACATTCGTTAATGCGGTTTATGAGTCGGTTGTAAGTTTTTCGTGGGCTGACAATATGATTGTAATGGGTGACTTTAATATTAATTTTACAGATACAAGCACTATGGGATATCGCAAATTAACCGAATTTTTAACGATGACGAGTTTATCGCAGATCGTAAACGAACCCACCCATTTCACTAATCATAGTTGTAGTGTATGTGAGTGAAAGAGAGGGAAGTATTATGTCATCTCTTGCGCACGTGCAACGGTGACACCGCTCACACAGCTCAGTTGGCTGCAGGCGGTCGGAGCGAGAGGTCGTGTGCGTCTAAGAGCCGATAATAGGGAAGGACATACACTACATTTTTGGCGACGAGGTAAATCGGGAATAAATGTAAGTAATTTTTTGTTGATAATAAAAAAAAAAAAATTACAAAACAAACAAAAAAAGGGAGGAAATAGGTGTGCTGTGATAACTATTGAACTAATTATATCCACAGTCAAGTTACATCGAAGGGAATATTAAAGTTAATAATAATAGACACACATACTTATTTTAATTATGATATTTTATTTTGTGCCGCTTACATAAAAAAAAAATACCCGCACAAAGCAATAACATGTGCGTGCCTCCGCGCCGTAGAAAACGAAGGTTTCGTTTACATAAAGATTTAGCAAAACCTCTTAAATAATTGTAGCCAGACTATGATATATAAAAAGCTAGATACGTTACCCGCTCTCTATTTTGGCAAGAAAAAACTCAGCTAAGTGCCCGAGTTTCACTTAGTCACGCACCATTCAGCGTCGTGGCTGGACGTTCTTTTATATTTTAATCGGCAGTTGTTATTACGAAGTACATGAGTGAGACATGTATTATGTCTCGTGCGTGAGAGTAAAAGAGAGAACAACTGTATTGGTGATAATGCGTTAGTAAGTAGGTATGTATTAATAACGCTGTTTTTGTAGCCAGAAGGATAAAGTAGGTGTTGTAAAATGTTTCTCGTATACATAACTTCACTGATACCAAATACCAATGCATACGCGGGCTGTCTTTATTGCTCGAGCGTATGGTGCCTGTATGATAAATACACTGTACAGTGTACGGGTATACAGCTAGCGTCGTCCAGTATGTACTCACGTAGTCATTCATAGGACTGTAACTGCGTTAAGTGAGATTAATTTATGTGATATTTTGTTTAGTCGAGGCTGTAGATTATTATTTTGGGACATTTGATTACATATAAATTTATTAATACTGATATGTAAAAACCTGCTTAGAGGATTGGTTAAACATGATTAAATGAGCTAAAAAGGTTCGATTCCCGATCAGCTCAGAATAGATTTGTCTGGTTACAAAAAATATAATTATACCAAATACCCACTTATATCTTATTTTAATTACTCGATGTGAAGTTGCATGAGTATTATTTAAGATTATTCATTATTGCATAAAGAAGTAATTAATGGTTATCATCATGGTTATATCAGGAACGTAAGTTTCCTGGACAGGCTAATATAGTAACATTATGGAAGTTCTGATGTATGTGTTTCGATGGTGATGTGGACCACGACAAGGGATTTCTAAAGTTGTTGTTGTTAAGCTATAATTTTACAAGATGAAGCCTGACAAAAAAAGGGTAACGTCCGTGTACGTACTTTGAAATGTGTTACCAGATGATGCCTGGTAGTACAGGAAAAAAACGGGTGATGCCCGTGTGTACTTTGTACTGTGTTACCAGATAACGCCTGGTGGTCAAGAAAAATCGGGTGACGCCCGTGTGTATTTTGTAATGTTATACCAGATGATGATGCCTGGTAGTGGAAAAAACAAAAATCGGGTGACGCCCGTATGTACTTTGTAATTTTATACCAGAGATGCCTGGTAGTCGTAATATAATTACAATACAGGTGATGCCTGTAGTGATGTGATACGGGTGATGCTCGTATAAAATGTTTATATTTTGGGTGATGCCGATATTGCGAATTCATGCACTTACATACGCGATTTTAAAAAAGATGTGATAGTTAGTCATCATTTCATAGTGTTTCTTCTAATATGGATTGTATCTTCGAAAATACTTACGGTTAGTATTGTTATCCAAATTAAAAATGGAATAACACAATTTTAAGAGTATAAATAATAAATGCTAAAATATTTACAGTAGGTAGTTTTTATTATTCATAATATCTAAAGGTGACTTAATATTTTCGTAAATTCATAGCAGATTTTGTTAAACAACGAAAGAATAATCATAATGATAACAATGCCTAAAATATCTGCGGTAGGTATTGCACATATTTTAACCGACAACTATAAAGTTAGTCAGGTTAAGTGATTGTATAATAATCATAAACAGAGTAAGGTAATAAAACAATGAATATTCGAAAACAAAAATAAATGGAATGAGAGACATACAGAGTAGTCTCAATATTCATTATTTCAAACTAGCCACCTGGCAGACGTTGTTATGCTCTTTCGCCATTTATCGGTTCGTTAAACGAATTGGAATATGAATATTATCCGGATTGGTTAAGCCGATACGCGCCGCGCGCCGAGGTTTGAGTTTTACACTTGGCAACATATTTGGCTATTCATTTCAATTGTATATACATACTATGTGGCGTTGTAGGTGAGGTGGAAACAAAAAAAATAATAATAAGAACTGCTCACCATACACTCGACAATTAATTTAGTTAATTAATAAAATAAAATACAAATATCAGTAACAATAAGAGCCGTGGTGTGCCTAGGTCCAAACCCTCCGGTAGGGCTCTTACTGATATAGGTGGACGTAAGATGGAGTGCGCGTCTCGTTGCGAAGGCTAGGCGGTAGGGTGTCGTTAGGGTTGGTCGCTGAATTCCTTCAACAGGAATTAAGGAGCCGAAGCAAGCAAGACGTAGAAGGATTTCCTCAGCGGCAATCGTAGCAATGTCGTACTACTACTGAAGATGGGTCTTAAGCGGTATGTAGCAGCGTATGAGGTTCCTTATCGGAACGTGGCAAGGACGCGACAATTCCCTGCGCGGGAACGTTGCGGGTATGTAGAAGCTTTCTAAACGGAACGTAGCAGTAGTATAACACTACTCCCTCAGCGGAAATGTAGCACCCCGGTTTGGGGTTAGGTATAACACACTGTTAATCATTACATGTTGGAACGTTGAAAACGACTTTTACGTAATTTATACAATAATATACCGTGAAAGACAATAGTTGGACAATAGACAGTTGGCATAAAATATTAATCGTTAATTGTTAATAACTAGCAAACCTGGCGAAGTCCGTTTCGCACCAGAGACACCTTTTCCTTGTTATAAACCTCACGGAGCCCGAGACCTTTCCAACGAGTGCAAAGCCGTGGAAATCGGTTCGTGCGTTCTGGAGTTGTAGCGTCAGGAAGGAAAACCCGACTTATTTTTATATAGTAGATTACTTTGATACTTAGATAGTGTATAGTGACAAACAACCTGTCAAATATACACTTAAAATTTTTAGATAGATAATAAAGGTCAATTTCAAGACGAACATTTAATGTAAAATAAAAAATGGATCATAACCACATCATACCGCAAATATTGGTACCTATATGCAAGGTATATGTAAGAACCATGGTAAAATCATACACCATGTGTATCTAGTTATTACTATATTAATAACGACTGTTTTTAATTTAAAAACACCAATTTTATAATAGACGAGAAAATCAGCAACACAAACATCAACGTGAATAGTATTATAAAAGTCAATACACTAATAATTTTATTTACAAGTTTAAAAGTTATTAAGAATTTAATAAGATTTACAACGTAGTAATTCATATAAAATCCAAGTTTTAATGGTGGTTTGTAAGACTGGTCTGATTTCATATTCATAAAGTAGGTACTTACGACGTAATACATCTTTTAAGAGCTCATCTTTTGAACATTCAATATCGCACCTAATGCATTAACACCGCTGCGAAAAAATAATGGATATCGTACTAGAATGAATAAAAGATTATCAATTAAGAAATACGTTAAAGATTTCTTATCAAAGCAAAAAAAAAAAAAAAAAAAATGTATTATCGCGAAAAGGTCACCATTCGTGCCTTAGTCAGAATATAAATTCCAAGTATTAATCTCTACAATATTGAGGTGGTATAGTGGTATTGATTTCGAAATGCAAAATTGAATATTGTAAATTCAAGTTAATTAATTTTTATTGATTGTTACAGTTAAATTTGTATTACTGATTGTTACAGTTAACATTGTACAGTTAAAAAAAAATAATATGTATCCAACTAAGTACTTATTTTCAGACCATTAATGTGTGATTAATGTCTAGCCACTATTATTGTCATTAAGTTATCTTTATCTTTTTCAAGTGGCTATTAAGTTGTCAGTAATACAAATACAAATGTTATCATAAGTAACAAATAAAAAAAAGTCATCAACAAAATGATACATTTTGATTCGTTTTAGGTTCGTTACATTTATTGAATTTTAAATACCTATGTGTTATTAATGTAATAACCATACAATCAACAACACCGCGTGTGTGTTGAGGTTACAATAAGAAGTATAAAAAAAGAAATACATTATTAATCACGCTTTACTAAATATTCATTATTGTATTGTCAATAAATTGTTGTAATATTGTCACTGAAGTTAAATCTGTACGGTTTGGGTAGGTCCTAAGCGAATCGAAAAGAATCGGTTGCATACAGTCATACGAACATACAGGTGAAGCTAAAAGCGGTTCAATAGAAGTCAATGGCACAGTATAGGTAGTATGATATTGTACTGTTGCAGAGCAAGCTCCACTAAGACTATAATTCTGTCAGAGTGGTTTATACCCGAAAGTTGGTATTCAAATAATTGATAATTATGAACCTTAACATTGTAATACTATGTATCTGTATGAATTAAATATTTTTTAATGCGCTATAAAAAAGGCTGCCACTTTCTAGCCTCTAAACTATCGCCCAAAAATATATCATAAATCGCTTTATTACGATATGAAAGAGAGACGGACAAACGAAGAAATAAACAAATCTTCCTTGTGCCTAAGGATCATATGATAAGTTGTTGTTGCTTAAATAAGAATAAATAATGAACCAATTATGTTTGGTTAAAATTTTGCCGTATAATATTTATTATATTATTTAGGGTACAGATATATGTACATATTATATTACATTCCGATTTTATTAGGTATATTGAATTAAAATCGGAACATATATTGTTTTAGTAACGAAGTACATATATACAGAATATAGATATTAAATAATAACCGAGCATTTAAGTATGTACCCAGTCTATAGGCATTTCACTTGGTAATAATTGTACCGAAGTTTTACTTAGATTGTTACTAATCCAATTATAAGGTCTTTTGCAGCTATCGTTTATTTATAATTTTAATATGTGGGAAAATGCCGGTGTGTGATGCCGGTGCAGGTAAAGTGAATTAAATTATGCGTCAGAAGAAGCAGCATTCACCTCTTCTAAATGACCTGGAGTGCAGGTCATCATAAATAGTGAGTGAAACATATCAACAAGGTAGTGCAATAGTCATGTACCTAAGGAAAAAATAAAACAGGTACAGTACAGGTACAGTACAGGTACAGTACAGGTACAGTTAGTCAAAAGTATAGTTAAGTTACAGAAGGAACATAGTTTAAACATTATACCTTACATATACATTAAGTTACTGAAAACGATTTCGTCCCATTGGTTAATAAATAAATGATGACTTAATAAACTTAAATATAAGTATACAACTTATTCATGATAGATTGTCGTATACTTAAATAAATTGTCATTATTGTTATTATAAATACCTACGTAAGATGTTACATTTCTATTTTCTATGATTTTGAAGGAGCGACTATATGCCTATACATATATTCTTGCCGGCTCTTCTCTGTTGAGGCGGCTTTCCGAACCAGTGGTAAATTCATATTTTGTCCTTATATTGACGATTTTAAAATGTTTCTGGACGAGGTCTGGTTGATGAATGAAGGTTTGAGTTTGAAAAAATTATTAATTAATATCGATTTGAATACATATATTGTAAAAATTATTATAATTTTGAATATACATATACTTAATGTAGAAAAAAAAAAGAAAAAAAATGAAAAGGAGAGATGTTGCATATAGATAGAATTATATTACTAGGCCAGGTGACACATTCTACTCTATCACTGGTATGGAGCGGACGTGTCCCTGAGTTGTGTTTACTAACTGATACTGGTGCTTAGGTATAGACTAACATACCCGAATAGAACATAATATTTTATTTAATAAAATTAATTGAACAAATTAAAAATTTCTAAAATAAAGGAGGGATGTAGTGTATGTGAGTGAAAGAGAGGGAAGTATTATGTCATCTCTTGCGCACGTGCAACGGTGACACCGCTCACACAGCTCAGTTGGCTGCAGGCGGTCGGAGCGAGAGGTCGTGTGCGTCTAAGAGCCGATAATAGGGAAGGACATACACTACAATAGTGAAACCATCCTTGACCTTGTGTGTACTGATATAAGTGTTAGACGGATTGCAGTCAACTATATTAATGATCTTAGTCACCACGCCTTGGTTACGTGCGAACTTCATATCGTTAAGGATAAGCCCATTCCTTTAAAAATAGAACATAGGTCAATTAAAGATATAGACATGGATTTATTTGATACCGCTATGACGAAAATTAACTGGGATATTGTAATTGATCACCAAGACATTGATAACTTCGTTTTTAAATTTAATTCAACTATTCTATCAATTTTTGACTGGCTTGCTCCTTTAAAGTCTTTTTATGTAAAAAATCACAACTACCCTTGGATTACATATAATATCAAGTTGTTAATGAGACGCAGGGATAGTGCTTATACTAGAGCTAAATTGTCTAAACAAGACAGTCACAAATCTTACTACTTAGAGTTAAAAAAGGTAGTTGCAGAAGCCATTGAACGTGAAAAAATGTGTTATTTTGAAACTTACGTAAATTCAAATTTGAATAATCCTCGTATGTTGTGGAATAATATAAAGAAAAATGTTAACATAAATGTAAAAAATATAATTTCGTTGCCAGATCATCTAAGACACCCAGATGATATAAATCGTCACTTTTTGGATATTCCAGGTAAATCTGGTGTGTCTAAAGAGGAATTAGATTTATTTGTAAATAACAAAAAATACATTTCACAGTTTTCTTTTGCGACTGTCTCTAGAGACGAGGTACTTAAGTACTGTCGGTCTTTGCATTCTAATGCCATTGGGTGCGACGGAATTTCACTAGACATGCTTAAATTAACGTTACCCTATACTGCTGAAATAATTACAAGTATCATAAATACATCTTTATCTACTTGCACCTTTCCTTCTATTTGGCGTAAAGCGCTCATCAAACCGTTACCCAAAATTAACAACCCAAATTGTTTTAAAGATCTCAGACCAATAAGCATTTTACCGTGTTTATCAAAGATTCTAGAGAAAGTAGTGTGTGCGCAGGTTAGGCGGTACTTGGACGAAAATGACATATTACCAACAAGGCAATCGGGCTTTAGGAAGCAAAAAAGCACTACGACAGCACTGTTGGATGTGGTAGACAATATGCTTGAGGCTCAAGATCGAGGAGAAGGAACTTTTCTGATTCTCTTGGACTACTCTAGAGCCTTTGATTGTATTAATATACAATTGCTTCTCAGTAAGCTGTCTTACTATGGCTTTGATGAAAATACCTTGCAGTGGTTTAAAAGCTATCTTTCTTGTCGCTCACAAATGGTCGAAATAAAAGGGGATAGTGGACAAAGGGCATGTTCATCTGCATGGGCGGAAGTTTCTAGAGGAGTACCGCAGGGCTCCATTCTTGGTCCCCTTCTGTTCATACTGTATACGGCCGATGTGACACAATGCATAAAATATTGTAAATACCATCTCTATGCGGACGATATTCAATTATACCTTTCGTTCAAGGTCAGTGAGATGGATATGGCTCTAAAAAGGCTCCACGAAGACTTGCATCGCATATCAGTATGGTCAGAGTCGAATTGCCTTGCTCTTAATTCCAGTAAAACCAAGTACATGGTCATAGGTTCACCTCATCAAATTGATTCAATAGTAGCTCAAAAACCTGCTATATTTCTAAATGGAGAACCTATCGAAAGAGTAACTGAAGCGCGTAATCTCGGTGTTATATTCGATGAGGGTTTGAGATTCAACAAGCATATCTTAAACATATCAAAAAATTGTTTCTATCGGCTAAAACTGCTCTATCGTATTAGACATTCATTAAGTGTTAATGTTAGAAAATTGTTATGTGAATCACTTATATTATCCAAATTTAATTATGCTGATACGGTAGTTGGGCCTAGATTGCTTACATCCACAAAAAAAATTGCGCAACGGGTGCAAAACGCCTGTGCCCGTTTTTGTTATGAAATACCCTACCGTGATCATGTAACACCATTTTTGTCGAATAACAATTCTCTAAAAATGGAGTACCGTACCCACGTGCATCTGGCCACGCTTCTATTTAATGTTTTAAAGTACAGAGTGCCTGTGTATTTGTACGACAAACTGAAATGGCTGGCGGATCATAATACAGCCTACCAGACTCGTCACGCAACTTCTTTATTAGAAATACCTCTTCACAGAACATCCGCATTTAGGGGGAGTTTTAGATACCAAGCTTCAAAATGCTGGAACGACCTACCGCCGCCTATTCGTTCCCAGCAAAGTTTATTCTCTTTTAAAAACAAACTGAAGTCTTATCTTCTTGACATTCAAAAGCGCAATCAGAAATTTTAACCCCATCCAATTGTCCTTTATTGATCAATTTTCTTTTTGTCAAAATACACTCACTTATACAAATTTCATATAAATATAAATATGTATGTATCAATATCTGAATATATTATATTGCTGACTTTTATTTATGTATATTAAATGTGCACAAATTTAATTTAATACACAACATATTATATATTATTCATTTACTTATTATATTTATAAAGTATATATATCGATTCAATTATATTTATACTTGCATATTGTTGGATACCTGAACGGAAATACATCTACTGTCAATAAGACATCCTAAGGCGGCCACTGAAAATCAGTGATAACACACTGAGTGGTTGGCCTAATTATGGCATATTATCTTTTAAGTTCCTTTTTTTTTTAACTAAATTGTATCTTTTTTTTTGTGTCCATAATAAACTTATTTTCATTTCATTTCATTTCATATATAGCCTATAACCTTCCTCGATAAATGGGCTATCTAACACCGACATTTTTTTTCAAATCAGACCAGCAATTCCTGAGATTAGCATGTTCTAACAAACAAACTCTTCAGCTATAATATTAGTATAGAATAGTGTCCGACCGAACTTTCGGTTTCGGTTTCGGTTTCGGCCGAGTTTCGGCCAAAAATCAAGTTTCGGCCGCAGTTTCGGTTTCGGCCAAAATCGGCCGAAACTTTTGCCGAAACCGAAACTTATTTCGCAAGTTCAGTGAACTTTGTGAACAACGCTTTGACGGACGCTGTCAAAGCGTTGGTTGACCCACGCTGGTGGAAACAATTTTTGATTTCTATGTTGAGATTGGAACTGGGTGTAATTGTAATTAATTATTATTATTTTTATATAAGAGGTAGGGTCAACCGGGGCAAATGCAACTAAAAAATAACAAGTTTCAAGTTTGATCGGTTGCAGTTATCTCCTTTTATATTTGGTCATTTATTTGACCCATTTAGTGATTTTTGTATTTATTCAAGATTATTTTCAACCAATCAAGCAATACAGTAGTCTTATAAATAACTGGTAGTGAGAATATTTCCTAAAATTGGTAGAAAAAGTTACATTAACCCCTAGTCGGGGGTAAATGCAACTAACTGCTATAGCTCTTCTTCTATTTCATATAAAACAACGAATATAGAATATATTTATGAGATTTCATGTTATTCATAGGATTTTGAACTGGATTACCGTGTAGCAAGAACGAGTTTTCAGGAAAAATCTTATTTTTCTGATTGTGGGGCAAATGCAACTATTTGTTAGAGAATTAGTGTGGGGAATGCAAAAAACTTATTCATCGATATATTTTTATTATTCTATATATATATACAATAACGTTATCTATACAATAACGTTGCGATCGTAGATGGCGCCGCATTATTTAGAGGAAAAACTCATGTACCTACTTTGATTTACCACTTTAAATCGCAACAAAAAAAAATAACAGTGTACTACCTACTAAGTCAATTTTAGTTTTTGGTCAGAACAAATAATATTCTTTGTGTTAAATATTGTTAAAAACGTAAACCAAACAAAATACGTTTATTAGTTAATCAACCGTTTACTAAAAATTACTTGAACAATCACAGAACTATCCTACCTATCGTTTTTAGTTACTTATATTCTTTAACCACGCTTTATCTAATTTGAATTTTACTTATGAACCCGTCTCTGGGTATAATATCGAAGAAATAATCGATGGTTCTTCTTTAATTAATCATAAAGAAAATATATTTTGACTACCAAGAAGGATACATAATAAAAATATCGACACTGTCACATCACTAGTGTTTTTAGTTTCATACAAAAATATAAGGGGCTATTGTAACTAACCTCACAGTTGCAATAACCCCACAGTGAAATTTTCATGAGGCAATTGTAACTGCATCAATAACACAAAATAGAGTCAACTAACGCACTAAAAATATAAATGAAATATGCTTAACGGCTTGTGATAATCGTGTCCAATCAAAAACACCTGCAAAAAATCACTCCTAAACAATTTTTTTGTCTGCAAAACTCGACACCTGTTTTTACGCACACCAACTTCAAAATAGCGGTTTGACACAATGGCCTATCAATCAAATAGTTTTCATCGTAGGGGCACCATCTATTACTTGTAAGATTTATTAGTCGTTGAGCTATTGAATCATAGGTGGCGATTTATTACAACAACTCTAATAAATTAGTTATGATAACTAGTTGCCATAGCCCCATAGTTGCATTTGCCCCGGTTGACCCTACCTAAAAGAGACTTATTATTCTTCTAAGTACAAATACCAATCCAAAGTATTAAAAACTCTTTAATAAAGAGAAAGATCTCAAAATACCAAAACTTAGTATTTAAAGTAACAGTAACAATTACTGATTTGATTTAGATGACTGATTTTACCGAGAACTTAATTTGAAAAAATAATAAAAATTAAATTTGTTATTAGTTATTAATATTTTAAGAATATTATTTTTTTTTATTTTATATTAAATAAATGATTACAACAAATTTAATGTACTGTGTTTTCCTTTCATGCCCTAATTAAGGCAAAATAGGTAAAATGCACCAAAGTTCAGTATTTTTAGAAATTTCATACTAGACCACGTGAGTTTCGGTTTCGGTTTCGGTTTCGGCCGAAACTGAAGCCACGGCCGAACATTCGGTTTCGGTTTCGGTTTCGGCCTGGAAACCAGTTTCGGTCGGACACTAGTATAGAATACAGATGAAAATCAGGCAGTGAATGCAAAGTGCTAACTTCAAGACAGCTTTTTTTGTTTTGAATTTTAATTATATTTTTTTCTTTCAGACACTGACTCATGACAAAGCTAAGGTGCCCGCTAAAAGGTACTTCAAAAGAGTAACTTCGTAAAAGTGTTATATGTTTATACTTTATATACATATTATTTTAATATTATAAGAGTTTACTTACATTCTGTACTTTTTATCTGTATCATGTATGTGATATTATAAGTTGGACTGTTGGAGATTATTTTATTATTATCTCAGTTAGACTGATATTTTTTTATATCTTTTATATTATTTTTTATAAATATATAATAAAGTTTATTTATAAAGTTTTAAAGCGTTTTTTTAAACAATCTTATTTGTCACAGAATATATAGGTAATTACTTAATCTACAAAATATAAAATCTGCGACATAAGGGTGCCTTTCCACCAGAGATGTACTATGTTGCTATGCTACAAAACTATGTAACCATTTCAATTAATGCTAAGCTACTTGTATTTTTTTTTATGCAATGGGATAGCAAACGAGCAGACGCGTCGCCTGGTGTTAAGCGAAACGCGCCGCCCATAAGCATCCACTCCACTGGGAAGAGGATGTGTTGCTGTCCTCAAAAAGGAAAGAGAGGGATATCACGGGAATTTATTTACATTACTGCCGGTTGTAGCGGTGCAAGTAAGATGTGCTATGAAGATGTGCCGCTGCTAAGTAGCTGTGCCGTGTGCGAGGAAGATACGCAGCTCGAGCTATCCAATCCGATGTATCGATAGTAGGCGCTCTGAACATAGCACGCATCCCTAGTACGCATCCTTCCATATAAAAAAAGACGGGTTGCACTCCGGGAGTGCCGGCAGAAGTGAAAACTTGATTATTAACGTTGAGCATGTTTGATATCCATCTGTCTTACGCTTCTTCGATCAGGTCACGTGTCCTGACGCGAGTTTAAGATTTTATACCCAACGCCGCTAAAGAAGTTTTCACTTCAAAAACATCTTAGCTGAGACCATTTCCACTAGTGTTACGCTATGTGCATTAATGAATATGATTGGTGGATAACAAACGAATCCACAGCAAAGTAGCACACCTCTAGTGGAAAAGCACCTTAAGACTCGACAAAAGCATATTGCGTAGTTTGTCTTTCCCACATTTTTTTGAAATTATTTTTTCAAAAATGAATAATGATCAACTAATACAAAAACATATCAGGAGAATGAGAAGGTGCCGATCGAGGAAGAGCCTAAGAATAAAAATCGATGTGTTATCCCAATATCAGCTATAGA
This sequence comes from Colias philodice, assembly GCF_061535455.1. NCBI lineage: Eukaryota > Metazoa > Arthropoda > Insecta > Lepidoptera > Pieridae > Colias > Colias philodice. The sequence goes on along the minus strand of NC_143094.1, from coordinate 10,091,527 downwards.
AGATACTGGGCACTGTATCTTTAATTTTTACAATTTTTTTTGGCTAAATAAATATTAAAGAAAATTATAGAATAAACAAAATCCGTTACGTCGATTTTGAGCAAGTAGCAACAAACATATGTACATAGTTACATACTTAGATCATTAAGTAAGTTCTTCACTGATTTCGTCAATTTATAGTGGAGCCAATTTAATAGGCAACATTTGACGTCTATCAATTTTATCTTCATAGGGTGGTAACCTGCATAAAAACATCGATTAAAGTGAATTAATCGATACGGACTCGAAACATTTGTCAATCGAACTTGAAACACATGTCAATAATTTATGATAATTTTTATTCCCAAGTAATCAATGCATTTGATTCTAGATGTCTGATTTCGATTTTTAGAGTAACGTCTCTGGTATTTAAAAAGAAAAAAGGTTTATTGACACAAAATTGTAGCGACGTCAGTTCTTTAAATCAGAAATTGTTTATTATGTTTAGAATGGTTTATCAGTAAAATCAAATCCTAAAATTACTTATATCGGTCATTATTATAATAAATATGTAATCGTAATTGAAAAAAGTTAAGCAAATGTGCAGTTCTAACAAAACGAAATATCATGTTATTCTATGTTGTCGTTACTAGGTTACGTTGTTGAATTTTGTTGAACTGTCAAATGTTGCCTATTAAAATGGCTCTACTATAGGATAGGGATGGCGATTCTTTACGAAAAAGATCGATTTTTAAATCGATTCGAATCGTAGTCTAATGAATCGATTCACGAAAAAATCGAGGCCTACAAAATCGATTCTTAAAAAATTGATCTTTTTTTCAAGTTTGCATTTACAATGTAAATTTGTATCAATTTTACTAAAAACAAGATTAATATTGCAATTAACGATATCTTATCAATAAAATCAGGGAATTCAAAAATAACAATTATTTTTATTACCGTATCAAACTATAAGGTCAACTATAAAAAAAAATAAGTATACATATTACTTATTAGTTATTTCAATGCTGATTATTCCTGTGTAAAAGTAAATTTAAATGATAATCACAACTAACAGAACAAACTGAAAATAATAGCGTCAAAGTAAAAAATAAGAAGCGCTTTACTCATTTACTTACCTTACCTACTCTCAATTAGTTATTATTTCGCATACATGAAAATCTGATGAAAATCAATTATCAATCATGAAAATACTTATATTATGCTAATAACAGTATTCAATAAACGACAACAACAATTAATGAATAATGCAAATTGCAATATCAATCGTCACAGATTATAGATACATAAAGTCAAAGACTACAAACGTAACTTTTTTATTAAAGAGAGGCGAGTAAAGGATACTAAACATATAGCCATCTCGCGAGTTTATGAGTAGTTAACTCTTTAACCGGCAGCACTCTTATAATTCAGGCACATTGAACTAAATGCAAATAATTGTATGGTTTATACCAAAACAGAAAAAATCGAATGTCGATTTTCAAGGGTGATATATCGATTCAGTGAATCGACACAGTACTTCATATCGATTTAAAAAATCGATATTTTCTGCTCGAAAAATCGATTCTTCGATTAATCGATCTCAGATCGCCATCCCTACTATAGGACAGTTTGATCAGAAGCTTCTAATTTCTAAACGAATTTTGTACGTATAAAAATGTTTCCTAATTCTTTTAGCACAGAATAATAACTAAAGTCCATTTCAAGAAAGAAGTCCCGCAGGTGCAGCGCTGTATGCGCGCGTAATAATTTTGGCAGGGTAAAATGTGGGGAAATTATGTATCTTTCATTCATTTAATTTTCATTTAATTTCATTTTATAACCTACTACGACTCGAATATTTAGATAAAAAAAAATTGATTTATGTAATGTATTGGCCGATCTCCCCATCTCTTAAATTAGTTCCATAATTGTCCGCGGGACTTCTTTCTTGAAATGGACTCTAGTAGCTAGCTTTTAGTCCGTTCTAACTTCAAAATTTAGGATGCTAACTTCTAAGGCTAACTTGCTGTGAGATTTCATTTGCCTAAATTTAGTGGTTCCCTAAATAAATGACTTCGGAATCTAATACTTATCTCAATTTAGATTTTAGAATGGTGTAATTAACGCATAAGTGCCAAATGATCCTTGTATAATTGTCTAACCACTAACTTAGTCTAGTTACTAGTTTATAATAAGTAGTCATATATATCATTGTAGCACTATAATTATTTTAATAATAATTTTATACTCTTAAAATTTTACATTTACATAAAGTCTTAATGTAACATGTAAAATGTAAAACCTTGCAGCTATAACAATAAGTATTTTTTTTTCTGATGAAAACAGAAAAAGTTGTTGGCACTTGGCAGCACTGATTGAGCTGTCACTTTGTGATCGATACATTGTTTTGAATAATTTTATGACAAAAGAAAGAAAACGGTCGGAGGTGCAATTTCAAAGCACTCCCTAATTTTACTTTTCTAATTTGCTCATCCTCACTTTCATCTTACAATAATTTCACTTCAAGCTTACAACTTGCAGGACATTCCAAGTACCGCAATGTCTGATGCTAACCAGGTAACTTGAAATGAATAAAAAAATACTACAATTTCTTTTTGTACGGATCTACGCATATAATGCGTTGATTGTTTATTTTAGAAATGCATTGCTACTGTCGTTTTAAAACCTCATTTTACTTTTAGGAGCTACAAGTAAAAAAATTGAAGAGATTGTTGGAAGGGTGGCGCACAGCGTTGCTGCCTTTAAAATCGGTTTTCCTATGGGAACAACAGTGGCATCCTTGTGCCATAGTGGCGTCCGTATCATTTCTATATTTAATTATCTGGTTAATGGACCTAAACACTCTTGCAACATTTGCAATTGTTGGTTTGTTCATAAACTTTGTTGATTTCATTGTTCCCATTGTTTGCAAATCTATCTGTAGTCCTAACTCATGGTCAGGACAAAATGAAAAAACGTATGAAGATATCTGTAGGAGCATTGTAGAAATGTATAATGGGACCTTTAAACAGTTTTGCAAGTTTTACTCACTGAGAGAAGATAGCCCTATCATGGTAAGATCTTAAATTACTTTCTTTTTTCAAAAATGATTGGAGATACTTTTATATGCATAATTTTATCTGTGTTATAATTTATTACCAAAAGAGATTGAGTAAAGAACCAGTGACCACAGCCCAATTTGAATTTATCTAAAGCCTTGCCTGTATTCAGATTTGAGTAAATCAAAATAGGTGCTCTATTTATAACATTAGTCAAAGAACATTTTTGTTTAAATTTAATTGTAAGTATAGTACAATTCAAACTTAATGGCGGCTCAGAACATCATAGTTACGATCTGATGAGCAAAAAAACAATTTTAGGTATTAGAGGGACGATAAGGGACATGTGCACATTCGTACTTGCACCTGCATCTAACTTCCTAAACCGCAATTAAGTTTGAATTGATCTATACATAAATTTATTTACTACCTATAAACTATATTTTTTCTTTTCCAGTACTACATAATTTCCATCAGTATGCTGTGCGTCCTGGCTTGGTTGTCGTCAACTATCAACAATGTGTTCCTGCTTTACATATTCTCGATTGTGGTGCTCCTGTGGCCTGGCATTCAGCACAGAGGCATCTTCAACACTGTCCTGTCCATGATCCACATGGCACCAAAGATAGCATTGAAATCAGAATAATTGATTTGCTATCTATGATATTATAAGTAAAAAGGTGTAGATAACATTCAGTCTTCAAATAGAGCACACTACCGCACAAACAATCAAACATCAAAGTAAGATGGCACGATTCAACTATTGTATGGGATAAAGAGACTACTCTCGTAAATTGTGGCTAATTCGCCATATTTAAATGCCACTTCTGAAGCGCTAATAACCTATCTACACCTGTTTACTTATAATATCATTGGCTATTATCAGTTGCTAGCTTTTTATGTGATGTAAGTCTGGTCATTACCATTTTAAGTTTAATATAGCTTATGTTGTGAGCTTTAAATTATTAACTTTTGTTAAATAAAAGGATATGAATTAAAATTATTTTTCTTTATTTGTTCTTAAACCTTGACTAGGACAGAAGTGATAATGCAGTTGCAGCAATACTTAGATGCCAAAAGAGATTGAAAAAATTTCTTCATACCACCAGAAAGTGGCAAATGGTGTATTCATTTTAAGAATTTTCGAAATAGTCTAATAAATGTCGGAGAATTTAAATGAGTCGCCATAATTAATTGTAATTAGGTAAGTAATATTATAAAGCTGAAGAGTTTGTTTAAACGCGCTATTCTCAGGAACTACTGGTTCGATTTGAAAAATTATTTCGGTGTTAGATAGCCCATTTATCGAGGAAGGATATATAGGCTACTAGCTTTCCGCCCGCGGCTTCGCCCGCGTTTTCAGATAAAAACCCGTTCCCGTAGGATTTCCGGGATAAAACCTATCCTATGTCCTTTCTCGGGTATCAAAATATCTCTATACCAAATTTCATGCAAATTGGTTCAGTAGTTCAGGTGTGATTGAGTAACAGACAGACAGACAGAGTTACTTTCGCATTTATAATATTAGTATGGATTAGTATGCTGTATGGATATATTATCATCACACTAAGACCAACAGGAGCGGAGCAATGCGGGTGAAACCGCGGAGCACAACACTAGTATTAAATATGTAATAACTCCGTGAGCACACCTTGCGCAGTCGATGGTAGTACGTGGGTAGTACCGAGACTCATCGAGCTACTGACTCAAGAAATATAAACAATCCGTAACCCCATGCATTCCATATCAATTCAATATCGACATTATGTTGTACGCTATAGAGTACATTCTAATAGGAAGGTATAGCCACATAACAACTTCTCTGTTCTAATTCTCTCACACGTATCTCGAAAACCAAGGAACTACATAGTTACCTATACAAAATTTATTTTGCACCGCTACAATATGTTATATCTTTAGTTATGCTTTCATTACGCCACACCTGTATGAAAAATATTTGAAAAACTCTATGAATGGAAAATATAGATCTGGCGGGTTTCGAACACGCGTATTTCGCCATCACAGGAACACACTCAAGGATAGACCACGCCATCTATTAAGATGTTAGTGAAAACACACATGAAAACATGTTATCCAATATGAAACTCTATTTCAATATTTAGTACTAGCGGTCCGCCCCGGCTTCGCCCGTGGTACATATTTCGCAATAAAAGGTAGCCTATGTTCTTTCTCAGGGTCTAAAGATTATCTGTGCCAAATTTCATCAAAATCGGTTCAGTAGTTTATGCGTGAAGCATACATACATACATACAAACCTTTCCTCTTTATAATATTAGTATAGATTTATATTTATTATTATTGTACTTATACTGATGGAATCTGTGGATGGAATATTATGTAAGCATACATTTACCTAAATAGTAATTTATACAATTTTTGGCTGTCTGTCTGTTTATTCCTACTGATCTCAGGAACGGCTACGCCGATTTTTACGGGACTTTCACTGAGAGATAACTGTTGTTATAAGGAGTAACTTAGGCTATTTTTTATACCGATATTCTCACAGGAACAATAGGATTAAAAGGTAAAACTCATTCACGCGTGCGGGTGAAACCGCGAGGCGCCGCTATAGACCAGTGCCGATAATTTATGAAACAAAAAAAATCACAGTAGGATGAAACCCATTAGAAAAGGAGGGAAATGTGATAAAAAATTAAAGGAAAAATAAATTAAAGACAATTTTGGAAGGGATTGGCACTGGTCTACTGTAGGTATTATGATATATTTGTCTGTGGGGGATAAACGTAAACCAAGCTATACAAATGCAAGTATTTGTGGCTGATATTATTTCTATTCAGTTTTATTATAGTTAGTTACACGAATAAATAAATACATGTCGTATTACCAAAATCCGATCAATGGATCAACATCCATGAATCCATCCTCACAAAGTTTCACGTTTGTAATATTAATGAGATATTAGTTACAAATCAATTACCTACACAGGGATATAGGCACAGAAAAGCGATTTCATTTTATGGTGGCAGATGTTGTTTTTATACATATATTCATAACATTGAAATCAGCTTATAAAAAATGCATGTGTTATAAGACATTGTACCAAATTTCATGATTATGTACTGTACACGGGAACTACCCTGTTGGTTTTGATTTCCTTGCGAATGTAGAAATTTGCGAAAAATTTCAGCATTTACGGCTGAATTTTGGGATTGCGTTGGCTTATACGTTTGATTTTTTCACAGCATCAAGGGACCATAGACAGGAGTATTCGATATAAATTTCAGCTTGATACCTCGTTCCAGAAATAAAGGGTGTTGACAGACGTACAACAAAGTGATTCTACAGGGTTTATTACATATTCCGTTTTTTTCTTTTGAGGTTCGGAAGTCGGAACTCGGAACCCTAAAAATATGATAGTACAATAATTATCTTTGTAACTAGACTCTAGAAGATTGTCTAATCTAAAAATGAACGCCCCTCCACTGTGTTAACGCTCACATTCAAAGTACGTGTATAGACGCAATACACACAAATTGGTCTGCCTCATTGGTCGTTCAGTCCTCCAGTCCTGTCCATGCCCGAACGACAGGACCAGTTGGCCAACTAGTGCATAAATGACGCGATGCACGACAGAACGGACGTGTCATTCCGTACATAGCGCACTCTCCCCGCCATACAATGCTAGGCACCTGAACTGATCGCCCGATTAGTTGACAAATCAGTGCGCCAAAGTCAAAGTTTGCAGTAGAATCGCCGCGCGCACACATATAAAAGTGGTTCAATAATTATTTGTCCTAACACATTGAAACAATTAAGTTTAGTGGAAGGGCGTTCATTTTTAGATTAGACAATCTATACATAGGTATATGCTTAAATCTTTAAAACTACGCAATTAATTTTGATGCGGTTTTTTTAATAGATTAAGTGATTGAAGAGGAATATTTATATATGTATAATATCATTATCATGCAATAAATAGTGGAGAAATATTTGTTATTTTTGAGGTTTCTAATGCGATGTCGTAAATTGTAAATAATAATAAAAATTCCGCTTATATTGCAAACGCAGGCTGAATCCTAATTCTTACGAGATTTATCAAAATAATGTTCTATGTATTGTACACATTGAAAAGGTCTACAGAAAACTCCGCAATGGTATAATATTATGTCTATCTCGGATATCCCACAATATCATTTTTTGTCATTTACTTTTTACTACAAATAATGGCCAATTTTCGAATCTATTTTAACCAATAAGTACAGCATTAATCCTAAAATCCATAATACATTGTTGATTCAATATAGATCTATAAGGCCCTTTACAGCATAAGATTTTAATGAATATTTTCAAAGATATTACAGATTTAGAGCTATTGCACGCCTCATAAGCGAAGCGTTGAGGTGGGTACTACTGTCACTTCGGTATCATACATTGCACTTGTAAGATAATACATACACACACATATTAAGAAAAAACACTATTTTTAACGTTCATGATATTTTTGATGTCATTTTTGTTATTTAAACTAGTTAAAAAACAGTTTAAAAAAGTTCTGTCTTGGACGTCCGTGTGTCTGTATGTGCGGATCCTTTTTCTTGTTAACACGATAGCGACCGAAATACTTTACTAATCGAGTCTTTTTTTTTCTCTTACGCTTGAGTATGCTCAGGAATAGAACCCTTTCATTTTTCAGGGTCTGATTCGATGTGGTTTAATTGTTATTAAATAAACAAAAATAATAATTAATAAATATTTATTAAAAAAAATTATGAGGCGTGCACTTTTGGATTTTATTTAATATCTTAGATTAAGGATTGGTCTCCGCGCGCGCGCTACGACTAGATACCGCTCCACCTAAAAACAATAGCTCTGTGAGTGCGGCAACCATAGAAATCTAAATAACAAGACACATAGAAGTGCTTTATTGTCATAATTCGTATGAAAACCGCTGTCGCCAAAATCAACACATTCAAACCGATAGCTAAACAGTACACACAAGTAAACTATGCCTTTTATTGGACAGCTTGGTTTTAGTGAAAACTAACTTAAATATTAAATTAAGCTTTTTAATATGTATCCTAACGCACTAATTTACGGTTTATTTTAGAATAACATCCCTAAGTATATGAGACGTTTTGTTTCTTTTTGCTCCAATACGAAAAAACGTGATAATAAGAATGTCATTCATTGTTATTTCGATTACTATGGTGACAATCGTAATACTTGTAAATATTCTATAATTTTAAGGAAAAACGGCATTATTTCTAAAAAAAAATATTTTCCGATGAAATATTATTCCTTTATTAGTATATAATTACAACTTGTGGAAGAATTTCCGCAATGGGAAATGCTGAAACACACCATGTTTACACTCATACGTCTCCAGAGGCAACTGAACAGTGACAAACACACTGGTGTTGTGTAAATCACCTGAGTGGCGACAAGGTCACGCACGCTTACGACTTCTAGTGTCTTGTTATTTAGATTTCTATGGCGGCAACTCATTTCTGTAGTGTGTGTTAGGCAATTTGTAAAGACGCTAGTGTGTGTGAAGAATTGGGCTGCCAGCTACATAAATTTTACCTCATAAATGGGAAATCTGGCATCTTGGAAAGAAGTTTGAAAAATATTTTTTTTAATCCATTTGAGGACGCAGTTGGCGCAGTGGTAAAGTAACTGCCTACTGAGCCGACGGTCCCGGGTTCGATCCCCGGTCAGGGCAAATATTTGTGTGATGAACTCAATTATTTGTTCTTGGGTCTGGGTGTTATCTATATATTATGTATTTATTAAATATTATATTTATCGTCGCTTAGTACCCACAACACAAGCCTTAATTGAGCTTACTGTGGGACTAGGTCGATTTGTGTAATAATGTCCTATAATATTTATTTATTTAATCCTGACCTGGCCGGGAATCGAATCCATGAACATGCGACTCAAATCCACTTGCGACGTTACTATACTATAGTCACAAAGGTTGTTTAAAAGTAAAAAAGCGGAAATAAAAAAAAAAATTATATGAGTCAGTTAAACATGGTTAAACAGAAATAAATTATTGTTATTATACTTTTTTATAGTATATGTGTTAGTAATAGTGTTGAAAAAAAAAGTTCAAATTATTGCTAAAAGATTTCCTCAACCACGTGTATTTTTTTGGATATGCAGTACGGCAACACTGAATGGCGTCGTATTTTCGTAGAAAAAATTTTCGAAGTAAAGGAGAAATTTCAAATAATACGATACTTAGTGATGGTACGTTATCCTAGTGTCTTTCTTATTTTTTGTTGTATTATTTTTAAATAGTTTTATGACACAAATAGGCATTTTACTTCAGATTTTGTTCAAAATCTTTATAAACTATCGGTTCGCCCTCTCCACACAATGCTTGTAACACAACTGGCTTGGGTACGCCGAATTCGGCGTACTATTAGTTGCCGCATTTTTCAACTACGCCGGCGGTATCTAGTAGCGCGCGCGGAGACCAATCCATAATCTAAGTTTAATATTTAGTATCAGCATTGCACCCTTGGGACGTTGTTGCGACGCATCCGCATTGTAACATTGCAACCGGGGGGATGTTGTTGCTTGATCTACTATATAAATAAGAGATGAACATGGAAGAGAGATTGTCTCAAAAGTTTCTTAACTTAATGACGAAGTCGAAGGGCATAAAAACAGTTTCTGACGATGTTCTCGGTTTTTGTTGTTCTTATGATTTTAACATGTAAATGTTCAAACAAATAACATTTGCTGAGATATTTATTTAACATTTCTTCAACAGCCTTTGCAACGGAGCGGCGGCTCTCACCAAGGTTAAATCTATATCTAACTTCAAAATCGATTCAATCGTTTTGGACATAAATATTTAATTTTTAATATTGGTATAGAAGTAGGGGTAATAAAAATAAAACACAGATTTTTAAAAAGCATTGTATATTTCTATAAATCGCTTATTAAAACTACATCCTTGCAAATATTCACTTTGTGACAAATGCATAGTAAACGGTGTAATAAGTTAATAACAATACACTACGTAGCCTGCACTTAATCTATTAATGGATCCTTTGAGTCAGGTAGATGTTCACAATCTGAAAATGTCACAGCTCTATTAACAATTACAGTTTCTTCTCTATATAAAAAAATGATTAAATAATTGTGTCAACATAGTCAGTATTATTAAGCGAAAATAAATCATACACAATTCAATATACGCGAAGTTACATAATCATCTAAAATTGTCATCTGCGAAAATCGCACGGGTCAATCGCTATCTGTTATATTAAAGCCCGGTTTGACGTTAGTGTTCTTAGCTTTAGTCACTAGGGGTTTGAGTGTGGAGGGTTCGTGTAACACGGTGTCGGCAATGTTATTATTGGATTTGCTCTCACCGGAAGCGCTGGCCCTGAGGCAGTCCTCGGACACGAGGGTGGTGGTGAATCTACTGCCTGCGACCGTTTGACCCGCGTTGCTCTTCTGCGCGCTACTGTCGCTGTATCTTCTAGGGTTGGATGGATCGTTGTTCAGTTTGCACTTGAGCGTGCTCAAGTTCAGCGAGTCGAGGTTGGAGAGGCACTGGATGCGGTCCTTGTTGCATTTCTTGGTGTCGTCCTTTTTGAAGTTTTTGCTGCTGGACGGGATGTCCTTGTAGAAGGCTTCCTTTGTTTGTTGCGGGGTGAGACCGTACAGTTCCAGGGAGGTGCTTGTGAGGGTGGTGTTGGGCCGCAGGGGGGGATTGCTCGGCGCAGAGCTGAGGTCGTTGCGTATGATCTTGACGGGCGAACTGCAAGCGTCCACTGATAGCGTCTCTTCGTCATCCTCACCTTCAGCGCTCTGAAATTATAAAGTTTCGTTCAGAGAAGTCTTAACCCATTAAACCCCGAATCGCCCCGATCGGTCCTCGACACAATAGATTTTCTATTGTTACTGTGATTCCGGGGCCTGAGTTATTACATGATAATAGATAGAGATAAAACTAAAATAATTAATAAGTTCTTTAACAGATAATGTATTTGTTTTATGTTTAAATTCGTATGGTTTTTTTTCCTGAATGACGAAACTACCAACTTTCATACAGAACAAATTAAAGAAAAATAATTTTACAGTTTACAGACTTATTAAATTTATTTACCCAATACCCTAACATTTCAGACGTCTGAAAACACTCGACTAATTAAAACATATTTTCTAGTACTACGTATTAAGCGCGCTCTACACTGCGCTATATTACTCAAAACTTTTGATTCATAATAATTATGTCATATTTCACTCAAACGTCATTTTACCAAAATTTTTCGGAATCTGCTACCTACCATACATTTTTTTTATTTTTTTTTTTGTGATTATCTGTTACTATAATATTTACATTTAACATTATTTACTGAGCACATAGCAATCTAGCACCTAACATCAACATACGATTAAAATTCTAAAGTTCACAGTTATAATCATTTGAAATAAGTCGCAAGTGTAGAACCCGCCTAATTCGAACGTGCTTATCACAATATTATTTAAAAAAAAGTCGTAAGTGTATAACCCGCCTAACTCAAACGTACCATAATATCGTGATCAGTGATGGAGCCGGCGGTGGCCTCGTTGCTGTTGAACTCGAGCTCGGAGGTCGCCGACACCGGCGTCACGTCGCCGCTAATAGAAGAACCTTTAAAACGCACTTAACTTATTTTCTCGAACTTTTAGGGGTCAATAATAATTAGTCCTTATAAGGAAAAGGGGTAAGATACTTTATAAGTAGGTTTAGATACGATTCTTTATGTGCAAATACAGGAAAATGGGACATTTGAGAAAATTTAAGATTTAAAGAAATGTGGCTTTTAAAATATGATGTAAAAAAGTGCAAGAAAATAAAAAAGAATTTATGAGGAAGAGACTTGCTTTTGTAATAATGTTCAGATTTTAAGCTTATGTTATTGGAATGTATTTATAGAAGTGAAATTTAACGTACAGTATATTTTTATCATTATGTACATTTAAAACAAGGTAAAATATAAATATGTATACCCGAATCGGCGAATGATGATCCCTATGACAGTTCGTCTTAGTGATTGCTCGTATGATGGGTCGTGTCGATACTTTACTATTTAATGGGCAAAGGCGTGGTTTGCATTCAGTCACGTCGGTAAACATATATTATACAAATATTATAAACTGAATTTATAACTAAAATTTTTAACGTCTTTTATGTTGTTGTTGTATTAATTTAAAGTATTGTTTTTTAGCATAGATTAAATAGGTAAATAAAATGAAAGTTTTCCAAAACATAAAAATAATAACATTTACAGCCAATAAAATGCTGACATTATTGGAAAAAGCTTGCAGTGAAGTCACTCCGGATAATTGGAGGCAAGTCGTAGAAAAGATTAAAAAACTTTGCTACGATGATTGGGATCGAGATGTACGATACGACACCATTGTAGATCAACCGCTATAAATAAACGTAGGCGACAGCACTTGTAGTTCTGATTCTGAATTAAAGGCGCAAACACTGATTTCATCAGATTCAGACTAAAATATATTTAAATAAAAATAATAGTTAAACAGCTTTTGTTTAATTTCGCTTTGTCCTATAGTTATTATTTTGTAAATTTTCTTGAGTATGCAATTGTTGTATGCTGCGATCTTCTATTCCATTCAATAGTGAATGAACTAAAGCAAAAGCATGGAAAAAATGTGAACTCGTTTCCAGTGTCGAAATTTCTTTATCGATACTTTCCGCACTAGTCGATAAATGCCAACGATGTACGTTTTGTAGGACGTAAACATAAAGTCAGATTGGTATAGGTAATTTCTCGTAAATGTTAAAAATTGTTATAATTCCAACGGAATATCATTGTAATGGCATAAAGCTACGTAAAAATTAATAAATGCCATTTTTAGACGCCTGCAATACGTTTCTAATTTAATGGTGATGCCGTTACAAGTTTGTCTCTTCAGAACAACTATCAGTGTCATAGGAATCATCATTCGCCGAGCCGGGTATAATGCCTTCATTCTGACTATATCCGGCATGAAATTAGGTTTAGACACGCAAAATACGCGAGTCTAAACAACTGTAATAGTAAAAACATAAATTAAAATTAAATTATATTTAATCACATGCAGCGAAAACTTCTAGAAAATACTGGTTTATTGCAGCCTTTATCATGCATATGGTAATCTATACTTATAATAAATCTTTAGAGAGGCCAATTCTGTACATGAAATATATTTAAAAAAAAACTATGAAGGGGTGATAAGGGATCGCTACTGATGCCAAAAATGCAATCAGTAAAATTTTTGTCTGTCTGTCTGTCTGTCTGTCTGTCTGTATATTCGTTATAGAAACAAAAACTACACGACGGATTTTAACCAAATTTGGCACAATTATTCTTCATACTCCTGGGCAGGTTATAGTAAAAGAATCATGTAAATCGGTGTAGAAACACCAAAGTTATACATGAAATACGCTATAAGTCATCGCGCGTGAATACAGAATCATGCAGCCATAAGGATTATTTTTGTGTATCAGTTGCCGCGTTCGACGCGCTTCGCGGCGGGAGCTATAAAAAGCGGCGGGTCTGCACCCGTTTCGCGTTGTCATGGCATCACGTGTGAACGGCTGAACCGATTTCGATAATTCTTTTCTATTATATTCCTTGAAGTACGAGGATGGTTTTTATGTAGAGAAAACGTAAATATGTACCACGGGCGAAGCCGGGGCGGACCGCTAGTCTTATAATAATTATTATCATGATTATATGGATTTTGCATGCTTTAAATCTTATTTATTTCAATGCAAGTGCCATCTATTAATCATGCAAGAGCAAATTTTATCTGATAACAGACAACGCCGAGTGGATGCGACGATGTTGTGCTGCGTATAATATTTTTGTGTATTTCAAAAGGAAATTATCCTTGTAAAAGTATTGCAATGCCATTTTTACATGCAACTTTTGATTAATAATTATAATTTATAATGACTCTTTTTTATGTGTTGCTTGTTTATGTAAGTCATTTTGCATGTGAGCAACATTTAACCCTTAATAAGGCGCGCGCCTATGTTACAGCTAGAAAGTAAGTTACAGTGGAAATAGTGTAAATAGATACTGCAGAATTTAAAAAAAGTATTTTGAAAAAGGGAGGATGGTTTTTTACCCCCTTTTTTTGGGTGGGAAATAATATCCCTTTGCCCGATTATGTATGTGCACTGTGTCTCGAAGTGGGAAAATAATTCCCTTCGCCTATTTAGGCAAAGGGAATTATGCCTAGTTTTGTTGTTATTCATATACTAGTATTTCACCTGGTTTCGCTTTTGTCACTTCATTTATTTTTTAATTTTTTTTTATGCGTTACGAACTTTTATTTTATTTACCTATGAATATTATCATGCATGATAAATAAAAAGCGGTATTGCAATCGTATTTTTATTCTAATAATTAATACATATAGCTAATTACAAGTAAGCTAAAAGTGTGTTAAAAATATAATTATTCTTGGGGTGAAGCCTCGTGGAATAAAACATTTCTTTGCACATAGTGCAACTTGGCACGTGGAACATACTATTTTTGTTCTTCTCTCCTCTTTTTTTTGTGCTACAAAATCGGCATCTTTTGTAAGTATTTCCTTCATCTGGAAGATGGACGCCGACATTGAGTAAACGTATCGCATCTGGAACTCCAAAGTTGTTACAAATAAATTATTCCATGTAAATATCACATCTACATCCCCTAAGAAGCTTACTTTCATTCAAATTTCAGCATTCTATTATTATTTGTATTTTGTATTGACATATTTGTGAGTTCAAACTTTCATATATATAATAAGAAATAAATTATAAACTCAATCGGGCCAAGGGAATAATTTTCCCACTTAGTATTTCGCAGATTTTAACGCTGTTATCAATGTTATACGCATAAAATCAATATAAAAACATAGCTAAAGTTGTCATTTCATAAAAGATGGAAACATAATCTACTTACAAGATTTTTCGTTGAACAATAAAAGATTTTTTCTCGGAAGTAACCAAAAAATGACCGTTATTTTAGCACTTTTTCACGTCACTGAACTTTGACATTGCCATTTCAATATAAGGTAGTCATTTTTTGAAAAGTGTTGCAAGTTATGAAATTTAAAATCTTCTAAAGAATAGTATATTTCGGTTGCGTTCATTCTATGGGCTATCTTTCATGTAAAATAAACATGTTTTTCAAAATAGTCTTGGTGGGAAACTATATCCCTTTGCCTTATTAAGGGTTAAAGTGCGTAATCATAGATAGAAATATTTTAATGGCCTCTTTTTGAATCTTGTCTATTTTAAACATCTTTGGTATGCGTATGGCGTGCGTTTTCATATGTATGTGCATATATGTGCGTCCGCCGTGTTTATCCGTGTGTACACGTACGTTGCGCGTTTGTGCGTATGTGTGCATGCGTGTGTATGCATGCGTATGTGTGTGTGTGTGCGCGTGCGTGCGTATGTGTGTGTGTACGTGTGTGCGTGCGTATGCGTGTGTGTCCGTGCCTGCGTGCGTATGCGTGTGTGCGTGCCTGCGTGCGTATGCGTGTGTGTGCGTGCGTATGCGTGTGTGCGTACGTTGTGTGTAGGCGTGTCGGTGCGTGTGATACCTGTGAGCCTGTCGGCGAGGGGCGCGGGGCGCAGGCCCTCGAACGCGCACAAGGTCGCCGCCTCGCCGTCCCACTGGGGGAGCTTGCGAGCCACATTTTTACTCCAATTGCTACTGGAATGTTAAAATGCAAATCTCCCATACTGGAGACATTGTAGTCGACCGACGACGCGCTGTGATCTTTTAGTTATAGTGCAAAATCCAACCATTACCAATGTTTAATTCAAGATTCGTTAACAAATGTTAATAAACGTTCAAAATTATATTAATTGCAAGATCACAGCACGATTTTTGTTGGCTAAAGCGGTGTTACCACAATAACGAATAATGGAACGTTCACAATGTGCAAAGTGCACCTTAATTATAAAATTATTCAGTCGTCGACCACAATTGCTTAGTTGTTTCTAGTGTACAGCTAGATGTATATATACAACATTTATAAAAAAATATATGATATGAGTTTAAAAAGCTGGAAATTAGCGAATGTAACGACGACACAATCAAAACAGCTGTGAAGTGATCCAAAATACCTTAAATAAGTTTTCCGCAATTTTTCATCTCTTTCAGTCATCGAAAAACATATTTAAGTGGAAAAGAGTTGACATTCATCTACTTAATGTGAACGGAGCGAAGGTAATGTTAGCAATATATTCTAATCTCACTTGAATTTCAATTATTAATCTTTGAATTAAAAATTATCAAAAATATTTTACTTCACTCTCGTTCACATTCTTACACCTGCAGTACAGGATGCACTCGCCTCAAACTTAACGAAACCTCGTCTTTTTTTGAAGTCGGTTAAAAAAACAATCACACTTCAAAAGAAAGCGATTCGTATTTAATTTCCATTTTTCTATCGCACATTATATATATAATACCTCTCCGAGTTGTTCTTCTGTTCGGAGCCCGCGTAGTTGGAGTTAGGCGAGGAGGGCCCGGCGGAGGAGAGGCCTGAGGTTAGTTCACCTGATGACGACATCAGGGACGATGGCCCGCTCCAGCCTACACCTGGCGACATTTGTATCAAGTCAAATTGATGTGTAATATGGTTTGTGTATAACTTTGGGATTTAAAAACAAAAACTTGATAGACAACACACAGATCCAAATTGAAATGAGCGCAATTGATCTTTAATAATTTAATTTATCAAGTTAGTTCATAATAAATACTTTTGTAAGAATTCTCTATAAAAGTATGTCGACATGTGTTATTTAAAAGTTGTGGATTGTAATTTCGACATATATAAGAAGATATTACTTTTTTTTGGGAATGTCAAAATAAATGTATATATCACTCCATAGTAAAATAAAGTATGCCTAAATCTTTAAAACTACGCAACGCATTTTGATGCTGTTTTTTTAATAGTAAGAGTGATTCCCGAGGAAGGTTTTAGCATATATGTAATTAATAAGGTTTTAGACAAAGCGAGCGAGACCGCGAGCTAATATTAGAAAGCTAGTATTAATATGAGTGCTCACTGTTAGCGGGCGGCGGCGCGGGCGCGCACGTGAGCCGCTCGAGGAAGGCGTCGAGCTGGCGCAGCGACAGCGCGTTGTGCAGCGTCTCCAGCGGACGGATGGCCGGCACGCCGCCGAACCCCTCCAGCGCCGCTGCGTTACATGTTACCATTTCAATTTATAACGTTACAATTTTTTTTTTCTTTTTTATAGTGCGACGCAAAGAGGTTACGATTTTTAATAAACCGCTTTAGTCGGTATGTAGGGGAGTCGTAATGCATTATGGTATGGAAATTTTAATAACTAATTCTGATGTCTGTTTAATAGCATTTCGAACTTTTTTTTAAATTACTAACGTGAAAAACCGATATAAACATAATTGTGACTGAGGCACATATACTTAGTGAAATTAAGCAGAAGAGGCGATAAGAACCTGAATAGTAACAGAAGTTTTACCGCTAAAAGCTCTACAAATTCAAATTAAAATCAAAGTAATAACCCGACTATAAAAAGGGCAAATTTAAGACGCTCAATGTTATCGATTACGCCACGTTTTCCCCACTCGGGTAGATCTGGTAGTAGTGGCCAGGGACTCACTGTTGTTGTTGGCCGCGGAGGGGATCATGACGCGCAGGTTGGGCGCCGAGCTGGAGCCCGAGATGACGGCCGTGCTGAAGAGGCCGGCCGCGCCCGCCAGCTTGCCGCGCGCCAGCCCCAGCATCTTGAGGTAGCTCATCTGGCCGGCGATGCTGTGCCGCTGGCGCCGCCCTGCGCCGCGCACGCTACAGCCGGCCGCGGGGCGGAGCGCCCGGGGCCAGCGCCCGCCCCGCGCCCCGCACGTATCGCCACGAGCGTGTATCGGGGGGTTAGGGGTGGCGGACGATACGTTAGTGTATACGTACATACGAGGGTGACGATACATACATAAAATAAATAAACTACACGGATCGTATAGAAATAAATATATAGGTGCTCGGAAGCGTGCCGGTGGTCGTAGCGGTACGTGAGAGATCTGTAGCCCGACGTGTGTTATGTGACGACAGATTGACGGGCAAACGAGAGCTTCGCTTCGCGTCACTACCCCCGCGTTCACGGGGACGTGAACGGTGGACTAATATCGCGAGGGGTCCCAGGTTTGCGGCATTTAATATTTATTTTAATTTATTTTTTTTTTTATTTTAAAATAAATGTTATTGTCATGCGGTCAGTCAACGATCGTCAAACAAGCACACGCGTTAATTACGAGGAGCGAGAATGCAACGCAACACACAATATCGCCGGCCAGAGTGAGCTAGCTAGAGTAGATAGCGGATAGTCGCCGCAGCCAAGTCTCTACACACTCCAAATACACAAATCAAATCATAAACAATGACCATGATTATGTAATTACTTAGGTCTACAGTAATATATGGACTTTAAGAACTTGACGGAACAAAACACAAGCGAAAATCCACTCCTCCATAAATCTTACGTCACAACATTTTTTTCAACATACTTAAAGTCCATTTATACAAATTAATAAAGGTATAATGATGAAATGAGTACAAAACATCACAATCTACAAGGACATGCATGCCTTCACCGAAATACTAGATAGTAGACAGTTTTATATAATATCGCTTTTAATATACATATAATTTAATGGGATTAGTGTAAATAATTCACTTAGAGTAAATTACTTATAAGATATAAGTTATTTCCGATACCCCAAATATTGAAAATATTAAGTGTTGCCACCTCTTATTAGAATATTTGAAGTCACAGTAAATACCTTCTTTACGGAGACATACTGACAATTTAACATAATCTGTATCCCAGTTTGAGTTTCAGGATCTGATTTTCGAGGTCCAAATTAAGAAATTCGTCTAGTTGCCTTTAGTAGTGTTTCCAACATAGGCTGATACAAATTCACAAAATGACTATGAAGTAACACAAAAATATTTATATGTGTCCTGTATTTAAATCACAGATAAGGTACATTTGAACCGTGATTGATTTTAGCACATAATACCACCAAACTTTCCGACTGTTCCGAGTCGTTTAGTCTCTCTAGCTAAAATACAAATATTATTTTAGTCACACCACCCTTTATTGCGTTAAGGCCAGTAGTAACATAATCAATTTTCTTTAATATATTTATCGCTTTAAGAAAAAGACAAAGTATATATTATAAATTAACTATTATTATAAAAATAGAGATCACTTCTTTGTACTTTATTATTAAATAGGAATTTCTTACTACAGATGTTCAGTGGAATCTATAAATCACTAAAAAGGGGAAGCAATGTTATTAAACATTATTTTTTTTAATAAATCCCGTTAGTACTGGCCTTAACACTTTGGTCAAGTCTTACCATTGTCGTGCGCCTGCTTGTGTTGGTCGTAGCTGCGGGCGCGTGGTTGCGGTTCCTCGCCGTCTTTCGTTACTTTTTCTTCGCTCTGAAGAATTATTAAGAATTTTTTCTCGCTCTTTTTTTATAAGCAAAATATACTTGAGTAGATAACACAATTAGGAAAACATATGGGCATATATACCAAAATAGCATTTTTTTACAATTTTTGTCAGTTTGTTCCGGCTCATCTCTGGAACGGGTTGACCGATTTTGACAAGAATTTAGTTTATTATTTAATAAGGTAGAAGTTTTCTGTAAGAAAAAAATTCTAAATTATACATTGTGGAGAAAGGAAGGTGGAATTCTTTTATCGAAAAAGGGAGGATCCTCGACCAGTTTACTCGACAGGCCGGCCGTTAAGGCCCCGATGGATGATGTCGGAAAGTCGTATACAGGATGTAATCGTTAAGTTAAGGCCGTAACTATTGTATATCAAGAAACTTTAAACTGATATCGAAAGTACTCTACCTAAGTAGTAAAATGACAATAATTACTTTTTAAAAATATAACGTGAAATATCTAAAAAATTAACTCGAAACACTTCCGGAATAATCGCCTGTGCACACTTAACGATTACACCCGGTATATGTTTTATAGCGAGGAGGAGTCGCTACATACATCGATATCCACAAACACTGTCTGTGTGTGTGTGTGTGTGTGTGTGTGCGTACCTGTGCGATGGGGCGCGTGTCGGTGTGCGTGTGGCTCCGCGCACGCAGCTCCTCGTTGAGGCGCGCCGCGAGCGTCGACGCCTCGTGCCCGCTCACCGTGTAGTGCAGATTACTGTATAATATTTCACAATTATACATCACTACATAGTATAAAACAAAGTCGCTTTCTCTGTCCCTATTTCCCTATGTCCCTTTGTATGCTTAAATCTTTAAAACTACAAAACGGATTTAGATGCGGTTTTTTTTAATAGATTGATTCAAGAGGAAGGTTTTAGTATATAATTTATTAGGTTTTAGACAAAGCGGGCGAAGCCGCGGGCGGTAAGCTAGTAGCAATATATGAGAATATGATTTTTTTACGCAAAATGTAAGCAAGCTTAATTTTCATTATATTTCACACAACTTTTAAGGTCGGGCCACAACGACCTCAGCCTCTTTTTTATATGTTTTGACGCGGACACTCCTGTAGCGAGTGGTCGCCACCACTTAGTGAAAGTGGTATTTAAAAATTTTATGATCTGAATAACGACGCACTCATTCTGGAATTTTTGTGTATGAATGTTGTTTTAGTAATGGTGCGACGATAACATTCAGGAAAGTATATCTGTATCTTTAAATAAATAAATAAATAATACTAAATTAAAAATATTACCAAATAGGTATCGGATCCGACGGTCGAAGTTTTGATTTTGATGATTTAGTTGGCGTAAAAGTGCTATCCAATTCGTCGATAACGTCCTGAAACACAAAATAAAACAATTTTTTTTTTCTTGCTCATAAGATAACTTGACAAATTCATACTACATGATGGGTCAAACATGCGTCTTATTAATAGATGCATAAGGTATATTTTATACTCACAGGTTGTAAAGTTTCCTGGCTCGCCATTTGATCGTCTTCTGTCTCTTCTTCGATACATTTCACCTCGTCTGGTGAAGATGCCTGGATATAATAAAAAGACAATTTAGTTTCGGAAATCGCAACTCGCACAAATTATGGCTTGAAAAAACCTGGAAAAAACTTGGACACAGAGTTACTCTAGTTCAAGAGTCAGCGTACATATTTTTGTAAAGTTAATGTTTTTGGCAAAATAAAGATTTATTTATTTATATATGCACATGATAAAATATATACTTAAATACTTGAAATTGTTTAAGTGAATATTACAAATAACCAAAAACACAAAGATACCATTGATTTTTTCCTTTTTCTCACACATAACTTGAATTAACCGAACTTCCTCACATTTACTGAAAAATACTTGTACAAGTAATAATCCAAGATTCAATACCTCATTGTTGGCAGTAGAATGGTTCCTAGAATGTGGTCGGAAGCCGGGTCCAGGCGGCAGGTTCTTTTGCACGCAGCAGTTCACACCGGGACTGAAGTGAAGCTCTACGTGGAATCTGTACCAAGTAAAAATAAATATAAAGACTACGAGTAAAAATAACCAAAACCATAATAAATAATATAGACTGTATATCCAGCATAGTTAAAAATGTTGTGTTATTTTTGGCGAGGTTAATAATTTTTTACTTCTAGTTAATTCTAATAAATGAATACTAGTATGTATTTTTAATATTTATACCCTATTAATACGATACAGTAAGTTTATTATTATAACACTCAGGTTTGGTTACCTCTCCTCTGAACAGGGATCCTTAGTGGGATCCTCGTACAGCATCACAACGATTTGTGACATGTAGTTCAGCTCTGACACCATAGACACGTATTCCATAGCGCGGCGCCATTGCTCATCTTTCACTACCTGTGAATAGATAAATAGAATAAGGTTTGTTTTAATTTTTATTATTATTTAATTATCAGTAAGACCGACAGTAGCCGCTTCACTACAGTAGTTAGATCAAAATGGCGCACCTCATTTCGAAATTAATCCTACAGTAGTCGCGTGGTCTACACGTGTAATGCAGTGATACAAAATTGCAAATTTCTAAAAATGTAATAGCTCCAGTTATTTCATCCTTCGTGTGCTCTAAGTTGAATAATTACCGCATGCACTCAATGCAACACGGAAGGTCGGGTGCGCGTGGTTGTGCAACAGGAGCTCCGCAAAATACGTACTACGTAACAAGGCCAACGTGCCTTTTTTTAACCTTGGGAAATGCCTTTTTTACGCATCCCCCTCGCCAGTTTTACTGTCCAGTCCAAGGGGGTATGTGGGACTCGCACGAAGCCATACCCACTAAAACCCAACGGTAGCCGTCTATCGCCTTGATCGGCGGGGGTTAACAGCCAAGCCTTATACCGCCGGAGCGTGCCGTGAGGAAATAAATTGATTTTTTGGTGGATTACGGGCTTTACGGAAGGCCCGTGTTCCAGGTGTGGGAACATAATGGGTTGATGATGATGAATATTCAGTTGACAGTACTCACATCGAGCAGGCCGCCGAACCGCAGCACGGTGAGCAGCGAGTGCACGTGCGACTCGCTGGTGAAGTACAGCCGCGTGCGCACGTGCCGCCCCGGGCTCGACACGCCGTGGCTGTACCTTTATGTCATGAGTTTATTAGTTCATTGGTTTTAATGGTTTAGTGCTTTAAGGTTGGAAGTATTAGTATTTTTAAGGGCCGATTTTTAAATCCATGGTTAGAACTTATGCACCCAATAAAGTATTACATAATAATATTAAAATGTCACCCGTAAACTGTCCAAGACGGGCAAAGAATACATTTTTAAAATGGAAGTTTAATACGTTATTCGACGAATAAGTATTAACCATGGATTGAAAAATCAGCCCTTAACCTACTAAATTTATTAGTTAATAGGTTTGAACCCTTTAGTGTTTTAGCGTGCTTTCCACCAATAATTTGCGAGGATGTGTATATAACCAATAGTATCGCTTTAAACGCTTCAAATTTCAAACTAAATGAAGCGACATGATAGTAAAAACACCCTAAATGTTGGTACTTTATTGATTTGAACGCTTCAATACTTAAAGTTTCGCAGATTTGAATGAATGAAAAGTGGTTCCAGCTCGAAGGACCGATGTTATAATTTGAACTCAATAATAATAATAACTTTAGTCCGTTAATTTGAGTGAATTAAAAGTGGTTTTGCAGCTCGAACGACCACTGTTATGTTTGTGATGTGATAATATATGAAATATGTTTGAATAAAGGTAAAAATGTTTTATTTAATAACTGAAATGGAAAATTAAGACACGAGCATTTAGCAAAACAAACGTGACTATTTTGTATGATATAATATTACATTTAATAGGTTATTATTGGGAAGAAAAAATAAAATATACCTAGGATTCAGTCTGTTAACATTCTCTTCTCCGGACTCTTCAATATTTCTCTGCAGATCGGCTCTAATTTTCTTCAACAAAGGTGTGCATATACCCTGGCTTATTGTCAGCTTTTCTTGCATTGTTAACCCATATTCCTGATTGAAATAAAAAATGTTGTGTGGTTTTATGAAACCACGGTAAAAGTGAAACTCTTCGAACGGTTCCGAACACTGCTTTGTTTAGCGCATGTCGCGTGACGGTCGGCTGCCGAGTAGGTATACCTACTCGGCAGCCGAGATACACGCGACATTCGCTACACAGACCAAAAAGTTTGAGACGATGTAATAAAAGTTTCACTTTAAAATTACGTAGAACATTATACATTTATCAAAGATCATTGACATACTATAGCGTACTATATTCGCAATCACCTTTGAAAAGATCGTTAAAAATTTCCGACCGAAATTGTATAAAAACACCCATTGAAATTGACACCGAAATTGTATTTCGTGGCAGAAATGTTCAAAGTCTATTATTGTCTTACAAAACTTTGCCTATAAGACGCGGAAGCAGAGTTTAGCTTCGGACAACTTTTTAGCGTGATTGCGTCTAGTTAATTGTACGTCAATTGCAAAAAAATACAAAAAGTGATAAGTACTATCAACTAACCTGTGGTATAACGATATCAGCCAAGTACTTGGCGTACATATACAACTCCTCAGCAAGATCGAATTGTAACGTGTGCTGGTTGTGTTGCAGGTCGTACTTGATACAATCGTATATATCAGGGATCTTGGATATGTCAAAAGATTTATTTTTTGTACAGAAATCTTTCTCTATTTTGCCCCAGCGCCGTCCCATTAACTCCCATGTTTCTCCGTGGTAGAGTACCGTATCTGCAAAATAATATGATGTGAAAGTTTGTATAAAAGTAATAGGGTATTTTCTGTTATTTAATTTTTTTTATATAAAATAATAATTAAATCAATTAAGTCATGATATTCTTAAAGAGCTATGCTTGTTAGCGTTTAGCTTAGTAGTGCTGCGCAGCCGGCCGCTGTTCGCCGAGGTCTGTGTGCGGACGCAGGAGGCCAGCAGCGCCCCAACACACTCGGCCCTTCGTTTGCTAAATCGTCTGCTGGCCTCCATTGCCACAATTGATGTTTGCTAGCAGTGCAAATAGTAGTAATCGTAGTCCTATGTACTTGAATGCATGTAGCCACACATAGTATGAATTTCCGTTTTGTTTTTTTTTATGTACCTTTTGTTATTACATTCAATGTATGTTTTGGTTTAATTACTGTCAGTACAATGAACAGTTATGTTCAAATACATAAACAAATATACCCTTGGTCTTGGGGTCGTCCCGCTTGGTGAGCACGATGCGCACGAGCTGCTGTATGAGCGCGTGCACGTGCGCGCAGCACCGCACGGGGTTCTGTGTGTACGCACCCTTGGTCTTGGGGTCGTCCCGCTTGGTGAGCACGATGCGCACGAGCTGCTGTATGAGCGCGTGCACGTGCGCGCAGCACCGCACGGGGTTCTGTGTGTACGCACCCTTGGTCTTGGGGTCGTCCCGCTTGGTGAGCACGATGCGCACGAGCTGCTGTATGAGCGCGTGCACGTGCGCACAGCACCGCACGGGGTTCTTCACGAAGTCCATCGCCGCGTTGATGCTGAGCGACGCGCACGGGTTGATGCGCGCGCGGTCCTCCGCCGTGAACTCGCGGTCCGCTTGCATCGCTTCGTGTAAACGCGCTTTGGCCCTGCAAAGTCATTATGCATAGGACTCTAAAGTCCTTGCTAACAAGGTTTGCCACTTCCGGCACAAATGGACATTACTTATTGCGGTTTAAACCGTTTCCTTACAAACGCATCAATTGAGCATAGTAAAGAAATAGACATAATTAAAATTTCATGCAAAACACGGGGAAAAGCCAATAGAGACAATACATTGGTACCATAATATTATTATTTACCAAAAAACATTATTTATTAATTTAAACATAAATGTCCTTACATATTTTGTACTTTAGAAGAATCACAGTCGTTATCCAATAACCCATTCGTGTTGGCGGATTTGACCATTTGTACCAAAATGGGGGTAAGTTCTCCCTCCAGCGCTAGCAGACCCTTGGCAAAAGCAGCAGCTGTCATCTGAACTCGACCTTCATCTGATGCGTATATTTTGAGATCGTGACGGAATGTTGAGTGTAGGCGGAGCAGCCCCAAACCTTGAGTACCCGCTTCGCCTGGATATAACAATACAATATAAATAAATATAATAAAAAAGTAATTATAAACTTACAGGAAAAATATATTTAAAATATTTCTAAACGAATATTGTGAAAACAATCTCTGTCATACAATAGATTTAAATTTCAAGAATAAAAAATAATTAGTTACCTTTATGAAATGCTTACAAGCAAAAATAGCCACATTGAATAACCTCCTTAAAAGAAGATCCACTGAGAATTTTTCAATACAAAGACACATCGACTCACCATGCCGACCCTGGCCGCCAGGGTACATACACCGGAACATCCTGCCCAGCTCTTCAGCCTGTATTCTCCCCGCAGGTGTCAGTTCTCCGCCCCACTTCAATATCAGCACCAATGAAGGTTCACCGGCACACCCTACTATACAATATATATCAATTAAATACGCTAACAAACCATAAAATAATATACAACTCCTTTATAAGAAAAATATTGGTATGATAATCGATTTTGAAGCCTAGTGCATGTCATTAAAAACATCATTAAAAACCTGGTAGATAAGCTCGCTCGTGCAAAGAAATTGTATTTGTCAAAGTGAAATTAGCAAAATTGTCGTTATTAATAGGCATAGACATAATAGTTTAGATATGCAAAAAATTGCCCTGCTGTGCTTTACGATAGAATGATGTGATTATTGGCTTCTAAATAGGCTTCTTAATCCTTAATAGGTAAAAAGGCAACAAGCCATATAACTTATTTTTTTCTTTTGAAAATCACACATGATTACCTAAAACTAAAATCACCTAGGAATTAAGCAGCCAAACATGCAATCCTGCGTTATCTATGCTGTACATAGAAGGTCTAAGAAAAGACATGCATTTATTAGTTTCAATTGTAAACAGCCAATGAGCTCTATTAACCTACAATAAACAAATTTGTTTATGAGGAATGGTAAAACTTCTTTGAAGTCAAGTTAGCCAAACGTAAAGACCTATGATATATCCCGATATCAGATCGTTCTAAGTCTGATTTTGCCTGACTACAATTTTTGCTTGACAACAATAGTGTTTATCTTAATGCAGAATGAAATATCTATTTAGAATATTTACACCAATCCTGTTACATTATTCACATCAATTAACATCAAAGTGCCTTTAATTCTCTCAACGTGTAAATATCGTAGCTAAAAACATAGAGAATGGACTGAGCGTAAGTTATCATTTATGGAGCAAACTGAGCAAAAAATATAATAAAAAAATGATCGCGATCCACTGTTTTTTCCAGATGGCTGAAACTCAAAAAAGTTGGCTAAATTACTTTTAAACATATTTTAAGATTTTTCGTAACTTTCAACATTACGAATCGCACAATCCTGAAAAAAGCAAACATTTTCAAATTTCTCTATGGTGTAAAACTCCAAGTCCTATGTAAACTCCATGGTCTATGCTCTATTGTCTACGCCCAGTCCATTCTTAGCACTAGCAGTGCATGCGGACCGTCAGCGGATGCAGGTGTGGCGGGTGTGGCGGGGGCTGCGGGGGTGGCGGGGGCGTTACCGTCGTCCGACGACGAGCCCCGCGGCCGCCCGCGCGGCTGGTACTTCATCTGCACCTTGCGGTTGATGCCCGAGAAGTGCCCGTACCTGGGTACAATACGTTTTGTTAATCTGTGGAGTGCTGGAAACTTTTGGCCACATAATATTTTTTTAATTTAATTTTTTTTCTTTCACTTTCACACCAATCCGGGGCGGATGCCTGACCAACTCTACCCGTGATGACCCAGAGCAATCGAATTTATTCTATTCTTTCAGTTTTATGTGTCTAAGGGACACATCGCGCAACATCTGCAAGCTTTTTTTTGAAATTATTATTTTGTTTAAAAAAAAAATCTTTATAGAAAACAAAAAACCTAAGTCATGAAAATAATTCTGGTTGTGACGAGAATTATAACTTATCATTACAAAATTTATAAATTTTCATTAAACTTCTAGAGAATTGTAAATATTGCGCTATTTTATAGATTTGACGAAATAATTAACGAAATTGAAGTACCACTCACATCTCTAGTACGCTTTTCAGTTGTTCCAGTTTTCCTTGTTTTTCTTCGATTGGTGGATCAGCGTGTCTTGTATGTATGTCCGCTAAAAGCGCGCGAGCGATGTCAAGAATTTCCTGCAGTTGCTTGGGCTTTTTTAATTTTACATGTCCTCGCTTGAAACCATCGTATTTCTCAAATATCTCAAAAAACCTAAAACCATTTGCAATATTTTTAGACTATTTTGAGTTTATATTTCTACTATCAAAGTACTATTTTTTTCCTTTAAATTACATTTGAAATTCTGATTGCATAACACTTTATGGTATTACATACTTGCGCCTTAGTTAAGGTCAGAAATAAATTCTAAAAAACATGTGTTAGGCAGACATTTTACAACGTTATACCTTTTTAAGGATGTGATGCAGGAAATACAAAAACCCAGATTAATTTCTATTTTCTAAATATTTAAAACGAATTTTAAATAAGTAATAACTCACCTAGGATGCCGAACTTCAACTTTCATTTTCTGCTTAGGTGTTCTATCTCCATGTCTGATCACGGCGACAACACATCGCAATTCCATCATTTTCCCAAACGTAGTGGGCACTATGGGCGGATCATCTAATTGGAACGGGACTGACCACGGTATGTGCAACGTTGGCGCCAATTCCCGTAAGATCATATTACCAAGAATTTTAGCGCAGTCATCGTAATATTTATTTGAATTTTTCACAAAAGAAAATCCGTTCACGTCACACACAAAAGACTTTCCGTTAGCTCTGAAAGGAAAATTATATCAATTCCCATTTTATTCTTCCTTCAGTCGGTTACTTGTCTCTTTATGAACATTTTGCGTGTACATTAGCTTTACAATGTTGCGCTGTAACCTTGGCACGCACGATATTTTATAAACAGACTAAAATACACAATGGATTAAACACCTTTCTTTGACATGAAAATTGTTTTACATTTGAGACACGGGAATATTTATAAAAAAAATTAAAGCTGGCAAAAAAATTATATTGCACAAATAAGAATCCCTTGTTTACCTTAGTAAATCGAAACCACAAACGGTTTGTTTGAAGGCCAGACAGACTTTCCTCGATATAAGTTTTTCCTGGTTGGACAATATGACTGGATAGCGAATCTCTTTGCCCTCTGAGTCCCTTTCAACTTTACCGTCGAGAGCTGGGCTCTTACGCGCTTCTGCGTGGGCGTAGTCTGGCCCTACTGTATACACTTTTACGTCTGTTCCTAAAATACCAAATTTTGAATTACTAACGAATATCAAAAAATCTGAAAATAAACATGAAAAATCAATTGTAATAAATTACAGTTTACACATGTCACATAAATAAACGAAGCTTTAGGGAACCAAGAAATAAACTCTGATTGAGTCAATCATGCAGAATTTGTAAATTTATTTTCATTGCACTTTTTCTTTCATAGATGACTTACCATCAGTAGGCATAAAATCTTCATAAATAAATGATCCAGTTTTACGGACTCGCGATTCTGGCGAATATATGCTGCTACGACTACCGATCTGAAAAACATCATTGGCATCACCCCCCTTAAGATACTCAAAAAAAAGAGCACACGATATTCTTAACAAATAGTAAAAAGCTTCATAAAAATATATTCCACAGTTCTTTATCTGCCACTAAAGTTTTCTTTAGAAGCGTTATTTTTTTAAACGATTTAACAAAATACCTTTCTAAACAAGCGCTGGCTACCTCCGCCCGCGGAAGTCGGGTAGTAAATGTAAATATTGTGGTCCTCAGCCGACACCGGCTTTTCCACGAACGGCTTGTTGAATACAACACCGTTTACTTCCACATGATCCTCCGATTCCACTAACTCGTGGTCTACCGAAAGATAAACATACCACAATTATTTTTTAACGAAAAATTAACTGAATACTACGTAAATCAGATCCAATCAAAAAATGTTTACAATTCATCATGAGCATTAATACCATACATTACTCTTTTCTTTTATCTTCTAGAATAGAAGAAAGCTCGAAATATTATTTTAAAGAAAATGTGAAGACGTTACCTTACACACCGTCCAAGTCTCTGTAAAAAACCGAAATGGTATTTTGGATAGGAAATATGGAGGGATAATTGAAAGGATAAAGGGTAGGGCTTTGGAACTTTTTAAGTATAGGTAATGAAATATCTTTTACTAACGTTTTGGATCTGGTGAATCTCTATCAAGAACAGCATACCGAGGAATTTCTATTCCTTCATTTTCTAAAATGGCGTATACTCTTCTACGATCCTGAGAAATAGGTAATATACATTTATGTTTTGTTTTTTATATTTATTATTGTGAATAAAATTATTTGAATTGAAATGCTTTCAAAACTCACTTGTATATCATATTGCATATGAAGATTGTTTATAACGTATGGTTTACGAAGTTTTTCGTACTGTATTGCTTTATCAAGCGGAAATCCTTTTGAATGAAAGGAGATCAGACAGTCACATATAGGCCACTCTTCGACAGGTTTCTGTAAAGTAAGAAGTTTTAGCCGACTTTACGAGATTACTTTTTATTAAACATTTCTATAATGGTTAATATAAAACCTGTATAAGTTAATATGTAGTACTTACATATAACATTCACAGAAATTCAAAATGAAAGATGATTATTGTTAGTGCGAAATAAGTAAAAAGCAGTGAAACAAAATACTATTATGTCCTTTAAACTATAATCTAAGAAAAACTAGAGCTGCCCTAAAAGAAGCAATTTTAGTATATTTTGTTCCACATATTGTTAGATATTCACAGAACCTTGAGTATAACCTCCTCAGGAAAAACGAGCATTTTAATATACTCGAATTCATCGAGGCGTGTGAGGATCTCCTTCATTGGTTTCGATTGCGACTTCTTGGCCATGGCGCAGACGCCAACCACCACTTTCTTACCACCGCCATCTCCGTTGGGGTCTAATGATTCGCACAGATCCAACTCGCCCTGTAACAATACAACAGAAATAACAAATATTTCACTTACATTGACTACCTGAGGTTCTTATTTAGGCAAAATTTCTGAACTGTAAGTATATATTGTATAATCTATAAATAAAAATGAAAAATGTGTTGCTAAAGATCAAACTCGAAAATTTGGCTTTTTTAAGTTTTTGTCAAGGCTGTGCTTTAACAAAAACGCTATAAAAAGTTAAGGTCCTTAACGAGAGAAAAAAATACAATTGCTGCAGTTGTAGAGAAAATCGGGCAGAACAACGTCTGCCGGGGCAGCAAAGTTAAAATAATTTGGAAAATCCAAAAGTGCACGCCTCATAATTTTTTTTTAATAAATATTTATTAATTATTATTTTTGTTTATTTAATAACAATTAAACCACATCGAATCAGACCCTGAAAAATGAAAGGGTTCTATTCCTGAGCATACTCAAGCGTAAGAGAAAAAAAAAGACTCGATTAGTAAAGTATTTCGGTCGCTATCGTGTTAACAAGAAAAAGGATCCGCACATACAGACACACGGACGTCCAAGACAGAACTTTTTTAAACTGTTTTTTAACTAGTTTAAATAACAAAAATGACATCAAAAATATCATGAACGTTAAAAATAGTGTTTTTTCTTAATATGTGTGTGTATGTATTATCTTACAAGTGCAATGTATGATACATAAAGACATTTTAAGTTTGAAAAATCAGATGTTTTGCGCGAAGTGACAGTAGTACCCACCTCAACGCTTCGCTTATGAGGCGTGCAAAAAGAAAAAGTAACCAGGTAATACAGTAATGAGTATGTAATGTAATCGAGACACACGTACAGCAGCGGGTCAAGCCAAGTTCAAGCATACGATTTACATTATATGATCTGAGTAAAGTTTAAAATTTTATGTTCTTTAAATTCTAATATATTTTTTATGATTAATGTCCATAAATGCTGTTGATTTATATGATATTAATGTACATATATCATAAAAATATTTGAAAGAATTCAGTGCATAAACAGACTATAAAAAGATTTTTAAAATTATATTTAAAAAAAATTCGCAAGCAGCATATTGCAAGGTTGTCTAATTTTATAAGAGATGAACAGAAATCAATACATCACAATCGCATTGCGCAGCATAGAGAAGTGGATGCAGTATGCACATATCTTTAGGTGTAGATATGCATTAAACGACCTTGATGCAAAATCAATATGGGTTTTGTATGATAAAGGAGAGGTAATCAAGACTAAATGTGCAATAAAGCTTTATTTTTTTTATTCCATACACAAACCACATATATATAACCAGATTATAATTGATTTCATAAACGTTATCAATATAGTTAGTTAAGTTCAAAAAAATATATTTTATTATTTTGTTAAAAAAAAATTCCTTATAGAAACACGTCTTTATCAAATCCGTTGTAAATCATAAAAGATTTGATTTCATTTTTAAAAATTAGTCCTCGTGATAGGGTGCATATATCCCTGCTCTCTCTAGTTCTCCTTTGCCATCGGAGGGTTGTACTTCATCATAATTCTTTATCATACTTTCTAATAAAGTTTTAAAGTCTGTATTATGTCGGCCACGGAATAAGTTTCGTAACTTTTTTAAATTTTCTGACTTTCTTTGATCGGAAAACAAATTTTCAAATCTTTCGAAACTTGCAAAAGATCGTGTATACTTTTGTTTGGGAGTATTTTTCTTCCAAAGTTTAGATACCTCTTCCAGTTTTGATGGCACGTACGACCGAGCAAAGAAAGCAGTTTCGGGTAATTTATTTTGATCAATTAGTAGTTGAAGACATTCGTTTAACTTATTAAGGGTAAAATAAGCCATGAATGCAATATTATCCTGCCCATCTTCTGACGATTTCTTTGCAACTTCTTCTAACAAAATTTTGTCACCTGAACTGACTGCGAAAATCAATAATGAGCTATAATCGCGCGCATTTATGTAGGCGAGTTTCGTCAATTCTATTTCACCAGCTTTTGACGCAAGTGTACCTAGTCGAGACCATCTTGCTTCAGAAACTTTAGATGGTGCACCCTCTGCTAAGGTAGCTTCTTCGGCGAGGTACTTTGCACTAATAAGATCACCAATAGAAACAGCAATTTCAAAGCGGTGCACAGGGTCGGTAGAAATATTCATAGCCAGCTCTTTGTGGCCTTGTTTTTCCAAAAATTGAGCTAATCTTAAACGATCCTTGAAAGGAACATAGTAATAGAGATGTTCAGCAGTCTCCAGATCTTGCCTCATAACAGCTGTGTAAAACGCGAGTTCGTGTTTGGCAAGATAATAGGACACAATATTAAGGTCTTTATCGTTCATATATAATCTAAATTCATTGGGTGCATATCCGAGTACATATATAGGATGATCAACATTTGAGATGTTAACAATTTCTCCGCCTACATAATAATTAATGTTATTGTATATATTGGTATAAATGAAACAATCTCCAACCCAAGAACCTGAATTTACGTTTTCTTGAATTACATTGATAACCTTAAAAGCATTATTGATACCATCTACAGATATTTCGGCATCATTTTCTCTAGCGCAAGCTACAGCATTTGCATCAAAACGCAACATATAAAATGTTTCATTTTTAGCCAAACATACGAATTCAGCATTTTCAGACCAAAAAACATAACGTGGTTGAATATCAATTCTGCGGATAAGATCCAAATTTTCCCAGTCATAAAACGAAAATGTTGCGTCATTAATCGATTTAACACCAAGCATGAAGCCTCCGAAAATATTTTCAGCACCATATTTTGGCAAGAAACATTTGACTTCCTTAAAACTCTTAAAAATTCTTAATGTCGTTGAGTTTTCCAAAGCAGCATATCCGGAGCTATCAAAGGACCATACAAATTCCTGTGCTATACCAAAAGCTTTGGTTCTTAATGCTGCAGCTGTATATATGATGAACTCCCCGTCACCACACACAGCGACGAACCGATTGTTTGGACTATAAGCAATTGAGTGTGGATAGACTTCACATGTACCCATGTCTTTCATGGAAACGATGGGTACTATTTGGCCATCATCCAGGTCAGTACCTCTTGGTAATGGCTTTAAATTTACTTGCTGAATCTCATAATGTTTAGCACGTACAACTTTATGTCCATTGACATCCATTGATATGGCTGGTTTTTCTTTTCCTAGTTGAACCATGATAAAACCTTCATCAAACCCAATAACGATATTATTAGATTTGTTAATTGATGATATGCTCCAAACTCGCTCGAAACTGTAGTTAAGAGTTTGTTCAAGTTTAAAAACACCAACTTGCCATATTTTAACTGTGCCATCCTCCGAGCCTGTTAGGAGAATAGGAAGTTCAGTGTGAAATACTACTGCTGATATGTTTTGTTCGTGACCTTCTAATGTTTGAATACAAACTTTGTTTTGATAATCCCATATTTTCACACGGCGATCATCTGAACCAGTAACCAAGTAGGGTTTGTCTCCACTTTGGTGATAATCAACACAATTGACACCTTTTTCGTGACCTTTTAGAGTGAAGTTTGCAGTGGAATATTGAAGCTGCCAGACTTTCACCGACATGTCAAGACTTGCACTTGCGAACGTATTAGCATCTTTTGGATTAAAAACTATCTGCATAACATAATGAGAATGACCTTTAAAAATTTGTTGGCATGTCCATTTAGAATCCCAGTTCCACAACTTGATCAGCGTATCGTCTCCACAACTTAAGACGTAGGGCTCTGCTGGATGTATAGCAATACATCTGATGTAATCCGAGTGCGCTTTAAAATGATATACTTTTTCTAAAACATTATAATTGTAAACTGATAATTTCATATCATCTGAGCCTGTAATCACCCAATTCTTTCTTGCAACAAACTTCGCTGTTCTCACTGGCAAATCACAAACTGTGAATGTTTTTATTTGTTTTATCGTCTCGTAGTTCCATATATTAACTACTCCGCTATATAGTGAGCAAAGAAGCCAGGGCTCCGTAGGGTGTTGATCCACACATTTAACGCGATCCGAATTTGCCGACAGGGTTTTCTTGATATCAAGTTGTAGTGGCATTGTAGAATATCGAATTTGAATATAAGTTGACAAATGAAGAAGCCTAAAGTTTGTAATCACTGTTTTTCTTATTTTTCTGCAGGATACCGAGAGAGTTAGATCCAGACTAACGCGGTCCTAGTGCTCAATCGATCGATTCGACGGTCGTAATACGCATGATTCAAACTTTAATATGTAAAGGATATTTATGTTATAGCTTGCACAATGTTAACTCATACAATAAAGAGTGGGGTCCATATTATATACCATATATTATCCCAATTACCGTTACCATATTTCATAAAAGTATTTTATTTCAGAAAATGTATGTTTTATTTTAATAAATATAGACTCTTGCTTCTGAAGGTTCGACGATAGAAACCATGGTTGCAAGTAAGATGTGGCGTTTGTTACATCAGACAAAAAACAGTTAGATATGTAGGTTTTTTTTTATATAAATTCTTAGTTTCAATCTTTTAACATCTTTCAATGTAAAGGAAATCTCAATATATGAAAAGAAAATAACAATATTTCAAAATTTAAACTAATTTTCACGTTCGTTCCTAACCACGGCGACGCGACGCGATCTCCATAGTTTTATATAGGTAATACTAGTTGCCCAGCAAACGTTATTCTACCGTACTCTTGTCAAATAACGGGTATAAAAAATAGATGTTGGCCGATTCTCAGATCTACCCAATAGGCATACAAAATTTCATGAGAATCTGTCCAGCCGTTTCAGAGTAATCGTAACGTAATCGCGAGTTTTCAGGTAACTAACATTGTGAAAAGAGAGAATTTTATACATATAGAGATGATATAAGTACATATATAGAAGAGATAGAGATGTAATTGTAACTTTAGTTTAATTTGTTTTTTATGTTTATTTTCAGAATTATTTTGTGACACACATTTTGTAAAAACCAAATCCGAATAAGATTCAATTTATGTAGTTCAAGATTACTCTAAAGCAAAAAACTTTATTATGACATAATCAGGGTCATACACAATAGTCATTGTATCCAAATAACTACAGCCATGGCCCCATTGAAGGCGAATCAACCGTATATTTGGTCAATTATGTTTATTTATTTAGTAAATTTTTGTTATTTTATATTAAATAAATTTCATTAAATATTTGTCTGCCATCTGCTACTACAAAATATACCAACTATTTTTTTATAAGCTATAAATTTCTATAGAAATAAATTTATCATGTTTAATGGAATAATTTTTATTGATAAAAATCATATCATGGTGTCTACCATGTCCCGATAGAATCATATATATTAGTTCTGTATTTCTTAAAACAATTATAGGAATAACCTTTGTTTTCAAAATATCAGCCGAAATCAATTTTAAGTGGGATCAAATCCATCATTTTATAGTAAATTTTAATAAACCAAGCTCCCAAAATGTTTGATCGAGGTATCAAGCACCTCATTATGTTAAGCTTCAAAAAAATAAAAAATATGGGGGTCTTGAAGCGAAGAGTGAACCGGTACCTACTAGGGAAGCGCGTACCATCTTAGACCGCATCTTAGCTTTCCATCAGGCGAGATTGTGGTCAACCGCTTCCCTATCTAGTGTAAAAAAAAAATGTCCTGATACAGTAATGAGTAATTTGTATGAGATAAGATACTCCACACCTTAAAAGAAGTGGAAAACAAAGTCTATTATTAGTCCATTACATTGAAACCCTTTTTTCAATTCCTTATCTTATGTAATACATGTTGCAATAATACCATTATATTCTTAATTTCTAGAAGTATACATAAAACTTATAACATTAAACAAGGACCAATATTTAAAAGTTTTATGGATGGATTTTAATAAATGAATCCACTTAATTACTCCAAAAATATACAAACAAGTATTGCTCACATCAGCTAAACATTCATCACAATAACAAAACTCATCATCACTCAGTTCTTTTATTTTCTTACTCCTCCAGCGTTTCAAACGCCACCAATCCTTAAGCCACTGCCACTCCATAACACACAATCATATCAATGTTATCAAATTATTTATAAAGAAAATGATAAGTTTACTCCAATGTGATTGGTTGTCCACTGCTCTACTATACATGATAACCAACAAGACTGTGACAAATTAACACATTACCTCACTTGTCATTGTCATAAGATCCATTTGTTTGTTTGTATTAATTCTCCCCACTACATATTATAATTTATGATAAAACTTTATAGCCTTACTGTTCCTATGTATTTTATAGCCTTACTTGTGTGGCTTCCTTATCAGTTTAGATTTTAATATGTGTGAAGAACAAATGGTATGAATTAAACATTAAATATGTGACCAAGAATATGTACATAGTAAACAGTGACATAATAGTCGTAGATAAAACTTAATGTTATTCTAATAACATTAAAACAAATATTTTTGAAAGAAATTGAGTTTCTATTACTGTTTTCTAAAAAACTCATAAATGTCGAAGAATAATAAAATGAAAGTATTCATACAAAAAGAAAGGTAATAAAAAACAACATGCATTGTTTCGATATACTCAACTTACAGGTGATCTTATAGGCACAAGATTTCCGTCATCGCCAACATAAAACTGTGGTTGAGCAGCTTGTCGCAACCCTTGATAGCCATGTTCTAATTCAGTATATGACATTACCTACATATGTTATTAAATATATCTTAAATAGTGGAATGTTTGAACATAAGCCAGCTTTTTCGGATTGAAATTTGAAAATTTAAATTCGTAAAAATCAAACAAATTCCTGTGATGGAAGTTTTAAATGACATTGACGTTTACAGTCAAAGTCAAAAGTAAAGATTGGACAGGTGAAGACCACAGATTAAGTATTAGTTACTACGTAAGGCCGTATTCAGAAAGAAAGCTGGAAACTTAAGCGTCTTATTTACGGTCCATCTTGACATACGTCCCGCCAAGGTCATACACGATGCACGACGCAAAACGACAGTGAATAGCGTTGACGTACGTCAATAATTATTATTATTATCTTGCTGGATGTGCACGACCAACTTTTCATCCAGCAAGCACCCCCACCACCGCGAACGTCGTGCAGATGGACAGTGAATAGCGCGGACGTACAGCAGATTAGTGTTGCCAACAGAAATTAATGTAAATACTTGGAAACGTGGCCTATTGATATGATTTTTTTGTGATAACTTAGTGAGTACATGAGCAAGCAAGAAACGGTTATTTTTGATTTTTATGTACACAGGAAATCCCAATTATCATTACTTTTGGATCAACCTTGTACACATGGACAGTTTATATTCAGAAGTTATTATTTTAAAAGAACTCCAAGGCGAATTGTTGAATAACACAGATTTTATGCAAAAGTCCACTGCAGAAAAATGGCAATTTATTTAAAAAAATATCTTGACGAATTTGTTTGTTTAAAAAAAAATGATTAGCTATATACTCTCTGTTCCCGTCACTTTAGCATTTACTGAAAGAGTCTTTTCGGTCATGAATGTGAAGTGGCGGGAAGAGAGAAACCGAGCTTCATTAAAAATTAATTAAAAATGAGCTCTTGAAATATATAAATTTAGATTTGGAATGTTTGGATTCATATAATTCATTTAAAAATAATGAAAAATTCTTAGTTACTGCAAAAAGTACAAAAAAATACATTTTTAAAAATATTTATTTACTCTTTATTTACCTCCTTTAAAATCAGATATACTCTATTTCTTCAAATAAAAGTTGGCAACCCTAGCCATGCTTGATGCGCGCACGATCGTCAGTAGGATACATCCAGCACCGCGGCCTTGAGCCGACGTACGTCGGGGATTGACCGTGAATAAGACGCTTTATAAGCGCTTACCGGCGCATGTCAGCGCTGGTTCGTTCTACACAAAGGAAGCAGGTTGAAGCAGGCCAATACAAATTTTATATGGCAGCGCCCAGCGCTGACCAGCGCGTGTTGAAGCTTGTCGGCGCCGATCAGCGCTTATCGGCGCGTGTTCATATATTTTCCTGCGCGGGTTACCAGCGCTGATAAGCGCCGGTAAGCGCTTATAAGTTTCCAGCTTTCTTTCTGAAACGCCCTTAGACGAATTGAAAAGCCTATTTCAAACGTGTGGTAAATGGTTAATATCTAAACAATTAATATGATTATCTGAATCATTCCAATTAAAATTATCTTATCAATAAAATGGAACTGCTTGTAATAAAAGAGAACTTGTGTTAGCACAAGTTTCTAATTTGTACAGGAAACAGGTTTTTCTTCAGTGCAGTGGTTGACCGCATGAACTTGTCCTTACAGGCGGTCTCCGACTGGGGCGATGCCAATCTGGTCAAGTTCAATGCGTCTAAGACCCAGGCGTGTCTATTCTCCGCTAAACGGAGTCCATTCCACCTGACTCCAAATTTCCAAGGTGTGTCCGTGCCGATAACTAACCACCTCGAGCTTCTTGGTATCACCTTAACGCCTACTCTGAACTTTGGTTCCTTCATTGAATCAAAAGCCCAAGTAGCCTCAAAAAAGTTTTCAATTGTGGCGAAGCTGAAGGTGAGACAGTATTTCAGCCCGGGACAGTTGCTCAACCTTTATCAAGCACAAGTCCGATCTTGCATGGAATACTGTTCTCACCTGTGGGACGGTTCCGCCAAGTACCAGCTGGAGGCGCTTGAGGCGATAGAGAGGCGTGCCAAGAGGCTTATAAACGACGATGACCTAGTAGGCAAAAAGCTCCAGAGCCTCGGTCACCGCCGCAGAGTGGCCAGCTTATCGGTCTTCTATCGGATACACTTTGGAGAGTGCGCTGCGGAACTGCACGATCTCGTTCCGCCATCCCCGTTCTTTCACCGATCGTCGAGGCGCACAGACTCTAGGCATCGCCATATGGTGGACGTTCCATGTACCCGGACTAAGCGGTTCGGTTCCACATTCTTTATCCGAACCGCGAGGGACTGGAACATGCTTCCTGAGTCTGTGTTCCCCGACGAGTACAATATGGGGGTCTTCAAGCGTAGAGTGAACAGGTACTTTCTAGGGAAGCGCGCTCCATCTTAGACCACATCTCAGCTTAACATCAGGCGAGATTGTGGTCAAGCGCTTCCCTATTACCAATAAAAAAATAAAATAAAAAAAAAGTGCATATGTACAGGATCTACAGAGTATAAGCATTTATCAGCTGTAATTTGACACATTGACAAATGACAGTGAGATTGACAGTGTTCGTGACGAACCGCGAACGTATGAGTGGATTTGGTGTAGATAGATATAAAAACAAGAAGTTTGTTAAAACCTAATAAATTATTATTCTAATAAGTTTAGTGACTATAAAGTAATGATTCAAGAAATTGAATTAGACATAGATTTATCAAAAGTATCCTTTTGGGCATCGGTCCAAATTTTATTCAAGAAACCCCATGTAGTAAATAAAAGAGTATGGGGAAGTAAGATATTAGAAACAAAAAATTGTATATTTAAACAAGATTCTTTGCATACGGCTTTGCAAAATTTGAAACTTGATGATAGTTGTAATGTTGTGAACTTTTTTAACGAACTACATTCTATTGAATGCAACAATTCGTCAGACCAAAGCCCTAACTCTGAATTAGAATTAATTATAATAGAACTGTTCCCTAAATGTTATGAAGATAACCATGCATATCAGTTAGTTGTCCTTGATGAAGACAATGCTAATATACATTTTTACGATGTTACATGCAAAGAAGCTGAACAAAACATATGCCCTAACTTTCCATATAGTTTTACGCTCAAGAATAAGAAATTAGTATTGAAAACTTATTCTGGTGAGATTTAAATTTATTATTTATATTTGTTTAAATACAATACCATAATAAATAAAATAAATCATACTGTTTTTAGGTAATTCAAAATCTACATTATGGTTGAAAGATGTAGTATTAAAACAAATCGTAAAATGGGCAGAGGAAACTGACAATGATAAATCAAAAAGCATGTGTACTGAATCGTTGAGCTTAATAGATACAGACAAATATTATGTTAAATATAATGACTTAAAAATCAAATATGGGAAAGAATTAGTAAAGGTGAGAAAAGCACAATTTCTTAATTTAAAAATAAATAGTTTTCATTTTTACTACCTTTGTATTTCCATGTTATTTTTTTATTTTCCCCCTATTTCAATCAAATTTTTGTTATTGTATAGGCTTGGAACGAAATTGAACACAAGTATTAAACGAATAATGTATTAAACTAATACCAAGTGGAATTACAAATATAAAAAAGGTGAAAAATGTTTCTACATTTTTTAAAAGGAATTTTTTTAGTCACGGATATACCTAGATTCTATATTTTATTTATTTTTAAAGTCTTTTTAACAAGTTGAATTGTTTGTCTTTATAAAGCAAGGTAAAGAAAATTATTATCAAATTTATTTTAAGATATGGCCTGAATGTACAGATCCTGCTAAATTTGTATACGAAGACATTGCAATAGCAACATACCTCTTACTGTTATGGGAGTGTAATACTGAAGAAAAACAATATTTCATTGATGTTGGCTGCGGAAATGGATTATTGGTGTACATACTTACAATGGAAGGTCATAGTGGTACTGGTGTTGATGTCCGTAAAAGAAAAATTTGGGATATGTACCCAAAAAATATAAAACTAGAGGTGTGTTCCATACCCTATCACGATTCTTTGCAATTTAACATTAGAATCAGTTTATTGGATTTTTTTTTGTTTCAGGAAAAAACCATCACACCATCAGATATATATAGTTTTCCAGAAGCCACATGGATAATTGGCAATCACTCAGATGAACTTACGCCCTGGATACCAGTGATTGCAGCTTGCAGTTCATATAAGTGTAGATTCTTCCTGCTCCCCTGCTGCGCCTTCAACTTTGATGGAACTAAATATAAAAGACATGATTCTTCTAAAAGTCAATATACTGAATATTTAGAGTACATTAAATCCCTCTGTGATGATTTTGGATTTCAAACACAATTTGATAGACTTAAAATTCCTAGTACCAAAAGAATAAGTCTTATTGGTCAACAAAGAATATATGCAGAAACTGAATATAGTGCCCACTGTGACTGTATCCAGAAATTTCTTGATGTAGCATTAAGAAATAATGAAGAAGCAAAAGAGTTTAAAACAAGGGAGAAGGTGGAAAGAGTAAGAAATT
Organism: Colias philodice; assembly: GCF_061535455.1. Taxonomy (NCBI): domain Eukaryota; kingdom Metazoa; phylum Arthropoda; class Insecta; order Lepidoptera; family Pieridae; genus Colias; species Colias philodice. Next base: position 10,049,705 of record NC_143094.1, on the reverse strand, counting down.
GTACTCAAATTGATAAAACTGTAATTGACTCTATAATAAAATATGTAACCAGCCATATGTTGAAAGATTATGAATTCAATTCAAGTTGGAGCACAGGGAAACAAATAGAAATATCTGATATTGTAAAACTTATACCAGATGATATGTTAAAAATGCTCAAATCAGAATGTGGTGGTATACAGACTCTGTTAAAAAATAATCATCATATATTTCAAATTATAAATGGTAAAGTTCAGTTTAGATATCCAAAAACAATTGATGAAGTAAACAAATCTATGAAAAAGAAAAATAAGGATAAAAATATCAAGATGCAGATAAAGAGGTGCTGGTTCTTTGATAATCATCCACAAGGATGCCCTTTAGATGCCAAAGTTTGCAGCTTTTTACATGTTTTAACATAATAATAAATAAAAGAAAATATTCAAATAATTGATTTATTAACCCAGACTTTTAACAAAGAATTCTCATAAATTATCACCACTTATATACAAAATATATAACCAATAACAAACTATTTATAATAATTAATAATATGTTATGTACTTAAACAATTTTGAGTTTAAGTATAAATCATACACACATTTCCTTTACATTATTGGATTTCAAATGCATCCTTATTAAATGAAACTTACATAATTATTTGATAACAAATGTTATTACACCAAGTCCCTCATTGATAAAGACAATCACCAAATGTCAATATATTATTATGATTAAGTTTTAATAGTCACCTGATAAACATAACCATATAAAATCTTAAATAATATCTTCCCTGCACAGAATTTCATATTAATGGATAACAAGTTTAATTTAATCATTTATACATATAAGATATGAAATTATTACATCAGTGTGATAAGTTTGCCATAATTTAGCCAACAACAAGGTATTCATATCATATTACCAAATTACCTTATGCATCCACATTGAAAAACTTATTTAGTTCAGTCAAATTCCTCTCATCAACTAATTTTGCAGCATCATGCTCACCCATGTATGAACAAACCATCCTCAGGGTGGTCCATATGGTTGAGGAACTAGTGTCCACTGAGGAAGTATCAGGATACATGTCTTTTGCCTTATATTGCTGATTAAGTGCAACCAAAAAATGTTCAGCTGCTTCCTTGTGTGCTTTTAAGTTCATGCATGTGATTCCTACATTGTATCTTGCTCTGATGAATCCTGGTTCTAAGTTTAAGGCTTGCTGGTAAGCATCCACAGCTTCTTCTGATCTTTCACTATTAGCTAAAGTTGCTCCAAGTCTATTCCACAGTTTTGCATTTTCAGGAGCAACCATTAGGGCTGTTTTGAAACAATCAACAGCTTTATCATACTCCTGGTTTGCATTAAATATTACTCCCAGAGCATTTTGAATATCAGGGTCAATTTGTGAAGGATTTAATTGTGCTGCTTTTAAGTATAATGACATCACATATGCCTCCAATTGCTTTAAATTCATTTCCTCAGGATTCATATCTTGAGGATACAAGTCACTATATTTAGGACTACCTTTAAGCCAATTAGCCAATGCTAAATATGCGAATTTGGGCATATTTTCATTAGTGTAAGCTGCAGCTAATGTAATGTATGCTTCCAATTGACGTGGATCAATTGCAAGAGATTTCTTCAAAGCAGTTATAGCAAGTGGGTCTTGTTCATTTTCAGCCTGAGTTGTTCCAAGTAAAAACCATGCTTCAGCAGAATCTGGCTGTTGCTGAGCAGCAGCTTCAAAGCATAACACTGCTCCAGGTACATCACCCATTTTTAATCTTTCCTTACCTAATTCTAAAGCACTTTTATTTTCTAACATCACATTCCCTTCAGTAAAGGCATATTCTTCAGCAATACCATTAGCACTCTCAGTGTTCCAGTAATCATTCACATCACTAAGTTTTGACCACTCATCTTTGTATTTTTGAGCCATTTCATCAACAATGGCATCCCGACTCATGTTCCTCTGTTCACTTTCAGATGTATCTCCTAAGTTGAGCTCGCCTGCACTTATTCTTTTCATAAAGGACATAAATTGATTATATGCCTGCTCATCATCTTCCTTAACACTATCAACATATTCTTGAGCCTTAGCACGAACATCAGGATCAGCAGTAGCTTCAATTTCTGATTCATTTATATACTGTATTTGTACATTAGAAGATGTCTGAGGCATGTGCATGGGAAGTTGCGCCACATGAAATTGTCTTATCATAGTAGGACCTGTTATTATAGAGGATGAACCTGGTAACCATGCAGATTGTGCATTGGACCTTACATTCGACATTTGATTTCCTGATTGCATTCGAGAACCTTTGTGAATTTGTTCAACTTCAGGGATATTTCTAAGTAGGGCGTTCATATTGAATGTTTGTGGCATCTGTGAGTTTTGAGCGACGAATTCATTTACAAATCTATCCGCTTGTGATAGTGATTGAGGTGCATCTCGGCTAACAATATTTGACAGTTGGACGAGCGAATTATTTCCACCACAGTCACCCCCAACGAGCTTATTTAAAGACATTTTTAATTTGTTATGATTCCACAATAATTATTACTTCAATACAATGTGCTTTGTCACAAATAACACTACGCACAATTTATGAGGTCACGTTCAGTGAGTAAAACGAACACTATCAAATGGGGAAAATAATAATTAATGTAGTTTTTGATAAACATTTCATTTTATTGATCTCGATAGAATGACATTTATGATGTCACTCGTCAATGTCAATTCCTACTAGATGTCTGTGTTTCAGAACGATATATATCGCTATCATCCATTATTTGCAATTTGATATAAACACTATAAATTTTAGAATTAACATTCAGTCACAAAAATTTATAATTCTGCTATAATGGGTTAGTCGCCTGTAGGATGTTTGTAGGTATTACATTATAATGTTCAACAAGATTTTTTTTATTACCTATTTCTATTTTATACTCTGTGACCATGCTGTGATGCTGTCAATGTCAAATTTAAGTGTGAAATTTGAAATTAATTTTTGTGTTTTGCTTGCAGCTTGATGAACAAATTAGTTTACAGACTTTTATTCACAAGAAATTAATGATAAAAATAAAAAAAAAAACAAAGTTAAGGATAAAAAAATTATTTATAAAATCTTGCCGTACAAGAGGATTAACAAATACATAACAAAGTATTGTAAGTAACCATATAGAGGTTATGTAACAAAATATTTTAAACTCCTCATCTTTAAATTGAAATTTCTGAATGAAAAATTACTGAAGGAAAATTTTTAAATATGATGGCTCAAGCGAATGATGGTTCAGAGACTAAAAATGTATCAGAGGAAGGAAACAGAGTCATGAAAGATGAAACGAGTCCTTCAGAAGCTGATACTGAGAATGATATCGAAGAAAATATAGAAGAGAAATACCTTGTAAGTACAATTATTACAATATTAAGTCCTGAACAAATAAATACATTTTCGAATTAAACAGGAATGAGAAAATTCATTGAGGATTAACTATACTAGCTCATACAGCTCATACTTATCTATTTTCTATCATAACTGATATTTTACTTCTATCGCTTTACTCTCAATGATTACCTACACTATAATTGAAATATTGTCAACAGTATAGTTTACAAGAATATTTTAATATTTAATATTGATATTGCTATAATTCTAATGATTTATAAGACCATGTAGCTTGAAGAAAGCACATAGGTGATATAAATATATGATTATAATTACAGATTAGAGATTGTGAAGTATACAGTGACGAGTATGATGAATGTACAAGCTTCCGAGCACGATTTCATCAGTACTTTATATATGGGGAAACACTAGACTGTAATCAGTGGAAAAGAGATTATGATAATTGTTGTAAATGGGTAGAGAATGAGGATAAAAAGGCGGCAGTAAGTTTATTTCATTGTATTTTTAATTTTTATCATATGTTTTATGTTACAGTTCGATTCAAACTTAATGGCAGTTCGGAAGTTAGGTGCAGGTGCAAGTCCCTTACACTGCGCACAGGTCCCTTAACGTCCTGCTAAAACCTAAAATTGTTTTCTGCACATTGGATCGTACGATGTTCTGAGCTGCCATTAATTTTGAATCATACTGTACGAAATCATACAAACACAAAATATGAGATATTTGTAAATGTCAAAAATTTATTAAATCACAAGCACTGCCTACCTGTGACACCAAATTCACTGTAAGTACATATAGTATTAGCAGTGTTTGGATAAATAATATAATGAATAAAACATATTTAAAATTCAAGTTTGTATACTATACAATGTTTTAAATTTTATAACATAAGATGTCCTTATTCTAAAACATAAATATTTCTTATGTCTGTGTAACATTTCTACCCTATTGCTTTATTAATTTTTATAATGATTTTCCGATTCCAGTCAGCGTTAATAAAAAGTGAAAAGGACAGAAGAATGTCCAGATTAAGGGCCCATTATCGAAATGATATTTGGAAAAAACGAGATGCGCCGCCCGAAGACTGGTCAGCTCCTCTACCTGAGTGGATGGCTAAGAGAGACGAAAACACATACCTAGCAAAGAGAGCACATGAAATAAGAGAAGGGACAGACAATCAACCTGAAGAGAAAGAAAGTTCCTGCACAATTATGTAAGCCAAATAGAAGAGATAATTTAAAACAATTATGAACAATAACATTTTTGTAGGAACCTCCTTCTTGTAAGTTATATTTGTTTCTCTTTGTTTTTATTATTATTCAGTAAACTGTTGTTTATTGTAATCTTTGGAGGTGGGTGCTGCAATGCTGAAATTGTTTGTCTCTTCTATTTGGTAAATATTTGTCTATGAACTTGCAGATAAAGTTCTAAACATCTACAAAAACAAATCAAAATATAATAAGTTTTGGTTTTAGAAATCAGACTGCCAGTTCTCTTGTTATACCTCTATATTGTGATATCAAGGAATAGAGTAATAACTAATAACAAATCTTAATATGTATGTATATTGTATAGTTTTAAAAATTACACAATGTTTGTGTAATTTTTGTAGTCATGTTATGTGTGAATGCCTAGGTACAATGTATTATAAGCTAATTATAATATAATTTATTAGTTCTTTTGAGTTTTATTTATTTATAAATATTATTTTTATAGCAAAGTATTATATCATTTATAACAACTAGAATAATAAAAATGTCCGCACACAATAGGCGCCTATTTAGCTCGAAAGAGAAGAGGAGGTGGGGAAACCAGTCAAAACTGAAACCACCGCAGCTCCTAAAACACAGAAACTGAAATCAAGCTTATTACTATTATTTTAAGGTCTATTAATAAAATTTACAGTTTATTTAAAATTTTAGCTTGCTTGTCATACTAAATTCACCTTATATGGATGAATTAAAGTCGAAATTACAATGCACCAAAACATCACCCTGGGTGGAGTTTGAAAATTGTCCTGAATATTTATTTAATTATTGAGGAGAAATATTTTAAATGTGAAATGATGATTTGTAGTAGAGACTAAGTTTTGTTTTGTGAAATTATTTTTTTCATACACCATGCTTACATTTTACGAAGCTAGAATTTTGCGTTCAGGAAAACAACGACAATTTTTTTCTTGAATCACTCTATCTATTAAAAAAAACCGCATCAAAATCCGTTGCGTAGTTTTAAAGATTTAAGCATACATCTGGACAGAGAAAGTGACTTTGTTTTAAAATACTATGTAGTGATAACACATACAAATATCATACACAGTAAACACATATAAGTACCTAATACAAATATAATCATCTCACATATCCTCATGTGAGTAAAAACTAAAATATGGTACATATTTCAATATGTGCATTATTATTGAATTATTAATTCGATCATTGATTGGAAATATTTTTTCTGACCCAGCAACGAAGTTATCGCTATCGACGTGATAAGGCGCACACAACGGGTGTAATTGCTTACAAATAAGATAGTTTTATCTGTTTGTTCGGCCGCTTCGCTCGTGTAATTAGCCACAGTCGAGTGAATTTCTCCGATGAATCGAATCCTTTCCCGTACTTTACCTACTGTGCGATTGCATCTACGAGTGCCAATGGCCAGAAACGCATCTTACCTCATCGAGGACCCTAAATACTCCTTTTTAAAGGACTTGGGACTGGAGAAAACAAATGTCGGCGTGTATAATGGAAAGTGGAAAGCTAATGGACAGGTAAACATTAATTTTTTTTCGTGTAAATGCATTCTTCACTAAAATTATCGATACCTACACATTCAGGCATATTTTGGGTATGAACCAAAAATACCCATTTTTTGTTATGATTAATGAGTTGGTATATTGTATAATCTCTTGATAATTTATTAATTTAAGTGATAAACATATGATTAAAACTTGTTTGTTTTAGATATTCCCAAATCATGTTATTCTGAGATTTTTACCATGTATAAATTCGTTACTATACCTACTGACCTTGGTCGTGAAAATAAATTGGAACAATTGATTAAATAATTCTTAATATTATCAAATAATAAATTATAATTATCGATTCATTATCAGTAGTAACTATGGCTAGGATTTTGAATTCTGAGTCTAAACTAACACGAGCTATGTTGATGAAATCATTATTTTTTTAATCCCACTATCTTATCGGTTAAATATCTCCCCTGTAAGGCATTAATAATAGATTTGTAGAGCTGGAGATATCTTTACAATAAAGTAAAAAAATACCGAACAGTAAAAAAAGTACATAATAGATAACTATTTCTATATTCTGTAACCGTACTATCGGTATTTATTCAACATTATTTTATTCTTATGAAAACCTATAGTTATTTACAAAAAAAAATTGTTTAATTTTTTTTTAATTTGCTGGTCTTAAGTATATGTGTTACATATTAGTAGTAGTGGCGTTTTAGAATTTGCTGAGAACTTCTGCTTCGAGTAGGTGCCAGGTGGTGCGTAGTTAAATAAAAAATCATTAAGCTTTTAAACTCCTTTAATTTTAGACCTCCTTTATTCTACGAATACAAGAAGCTTCTTTCGAATCCCTTTATACAGAGACCCAGGCTGATATCTTCGAATCTCGATGTAAATATTTATAATCCCCAGGTGATCCAATCATTCAGTCCAGCCAACGGCAAGGTAATAGCAGAAGTACAAAGCGCGACATCGTCAGACTACGAGTCATGTGCGCAATCTGCAGAGGCAGCATGGCGCGAGTGGGCGGAGCTGCCGGCGCCCGCGCGCGGCGAGATCGTGCGACAGATCGGGGACGCGCTGCGGGAGAAGCTGCAGCCGCTGGGACAGCTGGTGGCGCTGGAAATGGGTGGGTTTGTGTTTAAGTAGGGTGGGGTAGGATGCACGTAGTGCCTAGGGCTTCCAATCCTGCAACATGTATTTAATTAAGAAGGGCCACATCAGCTGCCGTATCTAAGATAATATTATCGTATACGACTACGACTACAACGCCTACACGAGTAGGGCAGTTACCTGGCTTTCGTATTGCCATGTTTAAGGGCTTAGAAAAGAACATCTTAGTGAAAATTTAATTGGATTTATATTTATCTAGAAAAGAACATCTTAGTGAAAATTTAATTGGATTTTTATGGATTTATTTTTAGTCCTCAAATGTACCTACAGACAATATGAATTAAAACAGATAACACTAGTCAGTCAAAAGACCAATGTAAACATACACTTTGCTGAATGCATGTACACATCGTTATAACAAAATGACATAGATATTAATTATTATAGAACTAAGTTTATTGATAAGACATCATAATTCATAACATTATATTTGTAACATTACATTATGTTTACGGTCGTATTTGTATATTCTAAATATACCATTAGTTTATGATGTAAACTGTTTGTAAATTGAAATGTACATATAAACTTCATAACTAAACTCTGTATTTATCAGTAAATAAATAATGGAGCGACGAGCAAATCATTATGTACTCTCTGAGCATGTAGCTACGTAAGAAGGCATTGCACTTTAGAAACTATATTTAACATTGCATACAGTTTATTTACACACATAATATTACTCCTTGTTATCAATTTAGAATATGCTAATTACATAGCATATATTCTAAATTAATATTGATAAATAAACATTTAAATTTTAACGAAAAAACATTTTTTTCGATCGTTTTGAATTCATCCATTCAGATTCATTTAAAATAACGTTAAAAATTACACAAATTCTTCGTCTACAAAAAAAAATCAATTTACATTTTATATAACTTCTAATTTTAAAATTACACAATGTTCATTAATAACTTTTCACACAAATATAGCAAATTCACACAATTTTCCAGGTAAAATCCTCCCCGAAGCGATCGGCGAGGTGGTAGAATACATTCACGTGTGTGACCTCGCGCTAGGTCTATCCCGGACGCTCCCGGGAACAATCTTCCCGTCCGAGCGTCCCGGACACGTGCTCATCGAGAAGTGGAACCCGCTGGGCGCTATCGGCATCATCACGGCGTTTAACTTCCCCGTGGCTGTGTTTGGATGGAATAGCGCTATTGCTATGGTAATTTTAGCTTGCTTTGACTAAATTTTCTGTGTTCAGTAATGCTTATATGCATTTGAATTTCTTGACATAGTATAGTTTTATAGCATTCAAATGCTATAAGAATGTGATTTTTTTTCTATTTAAAAAGAAATCACAATCCGTATTGCTTTTTTTTGCTTTCAAAATAATTAGGATTGTCTTTCTAACTAGAGTCTTTCTTAGAATAGCTGTTGATTCCAGCATTTTAGCTGTGCATTGATTACTCCCATCTCAATTTGCACATTATCACGATTACACGATAACGCATGATGGCAGTACCTAACACAGTCTATTTAACTTTACCAACATTTGATAACATTAAATTTATAATTGACAATTTGAATCCATTTTCAAAACTATTAAAGTAGATCCAGAAGAACACATAAAAATGTTAATAAAACCTTATAGGTCTGTGGAGACGTGAGCGTATGGAAGCCATCAGACACCACACCCCTCACTGCAGTTGCCGTCACTAAAATCGTAGAGAGTGTTCTGGTCAAGAACAACATCCCTGGAGCCGTGGCTTCTCTGTGTGTGGGCGGGAAGGACATTGGTCAACAACTGGTGCAAGACCCTAGGATGAAACTGGTTTCCTTCACTGGCAGTACTGCTGTTGGTCAACAGGTAGGTTTATAATTTTATGTTTGTTCATGGGAAAAGATATTTCGGTAGAGTCAAATATATCAATTTGATCCAAAAAGTAATAGTAAATGAACTTTGTCGCTTTCGAATTTAATGTAGCTAACTAATTTATGAAATTCTTATCAAGCAGTTAATATTCGAAAAATTTTAAGTAGTACTTTTATCGCGTGAAAGCACTTCACGTTGCAGATGCCTCCTGCCTCTAAGAATTCAAGAAAGATTCTGATGTCATAATGTTCTTTATTGTGTTACCATACCTACATAATAATAATAGTTTAAAAAAACTAAAAAACACGCTTTTTATAGAAAACCGAACTAAAAAATAGAAAATTTTATCAAATTAGTGTATTGTCATCGGTCCTCAATAAATCTACAAAGTTTGAACGAAATCTGGCCGTTTAAAGTGGGTCAAAATCGCGCCCAAAGAAGTCGGTTACAAACAAACAAACATACAGGTGAAGCTAATATAAAGCGTGTAAAAATAATGTGAGATTATGAAAAAGTGAGAAGTGTCAAGTGTATAAGATTTTTCCAATAAATTACTCCTTTTACTCTATCAATAAAACTAAACTAAAGATAATATCCAAGCCATATTATTATAATTCAGGTGGGCGTAGAAGTGCAGAAGCGTTTCGGTCGCCACCTCCTCGAGTTGGGCGGGAACAATGCGATCGTAGTCAACTCGGACGCAAATCTGCAGTTGTTATTGAACGCGGCGTTATTCGCGTGCGCGGGAACTGCGGGACAGAGGTGCACTACTACGAGACGACTGTTGATACATAAAAAGGTGCGTATTGGTATTTTTTTGGAGACATTTATGCATAAAATGTCTTAAGATTGTCTTAAATTATTGGTCCATTTCATCTGACTTCAAAAAAAGCAGGTTAAGCAACGCTTGACAAGGTTATGAATTGGTTGGTGGCCTTAATTTTTACAGTTGTTCTTAGCTTATTTGTACAGAAATCTTTGTGTGTGAAAGATATTGGTAATAATTAAGTAATTAATTAGAATTAAATGTTTTAATAAATAATTTTTATTTTATTTATTCATTATCTAGCTGTACTCATATACTTTTTTTTTAGTTTTGGTTATTATAAAAATTAATTATGCTTCAACAGGTATACGGTGAAGTGGTATCCAAGCTAAAGAAGGCATTTGCAAGCGTAGTGAGCAGAATCGGCGACCCGCTAGAGAGCGAGACGTTGATCGGTCCGCTGCACACGTCCGCCGCTGTTGACGCCTACTTGAAGACTGTGGAGGAAGCTAAGAAACAGGGCGGTACTGTGGAGTTTGGAGGAAAGGTACGAAAACATCTTTTTTTTTCAAAATACTTGCCTGTAAAAAAATCTTCTTATTCAATAAAGTATAACTTTTAGCTCAAATTTTGTAGAAAATACCATTTGGTTTGTACAGGATGCACAGAAATATAAATCATTTTACACATTTAATGAATTGTTACCGAAACCTGTTAACTAAATTGGGATTTTGCTGACTCGGGATGTCTTACATGAAAAAAGTAGCATTCGTTAAAAAGAGCTTCGAGATTTTTTCTTATAAAATACATTAATATCACATCAATTACCAGCATATCAATTTATAATAAAATTTAAAACCCTTATTTTTGTGATTTCTAGGTGATCAAACGCGAAGGTTTCTTCGTAGAGCCGACCATAATCACGGGTCTGCCCCACGACTCGCCGCTCGTCAAATCTGAATGTTTTGCTCCTATCGTCTATTGTATTGAGATTCCTGACTTAGATACTGGTATTAAGTATAACAATGAAGTGGAACAGGGATTGTCGTCTAGCTTGTTTACTGAGAACTTGGCTGATGTGTTCAAGGTATGTTCATAATATTTTTTTTTTTAATTTTGAGGCTAGTTGAATATTAATACTTATAATGTTATTAAGAGTACCTAACATTTAAACTTTTTTTTTTGCTTATTACATTTCAATTTACTAAGGAATTAAAATTATAAGTATGATAATTATGTCGATAAAATTGTATTCTGTATTGCGAAAATTCGAGTTACATTAGGTACAACACTGACTAGAATGCATTATCATTTATGTTATGAACGAAACGTCGCTCTCATGATTTTAACTTGATGTTTCTGACTTCCCATGAGTTCTTCAAATTATTAAACTTTACAATAAAAGCGTTAACGTTATCTATTTGTACATAACAATATGTATTTTTTTAAATAACACATAGTTACAGCGAATATTTAAAAATTATGCTCCAACAAAAAATTGGGGGGAAAAAAAACTGTCATTAATACTAATTTATATCCTACAGTGGATAGGCCCACTCGGTTCCGACTGCGGTATAGTAAACGTGAACATTCCGACCAACGGCGCGGAAGTGGGCGGCGCGTTCGGCGGCGAGAAGGCCACGGGCGGCGGCCGCGAGTGCGGGGCCGACTCGTGGAAGAGCTATATGAGACGATCCACTGTTACTATTAATTATTCTGGCGCTATTAAATTGGCGCAGAATATCAAGTTTGGCGATGAGTAGGGGATAAGTGATGATTGAAAAAGTTTGGGGATGAGTGTTGATGTACAAAAGAGAAGAGTGATCGATCAATATAAGAAATAACTGTATAATATAAAATAATATATATTCTTTAAATATGTGAATAAATGTGCACATAATTTACTGTGAATACATTCGAAAAGTTTCCTAAGCATTGAATACCATACTTCTCAAATGAGAAGCAATTATTTCAGATGCAAAAAGACATTTTATTGTATTACCACGTATTTACAGAATACATATTTAATAAAACCATGCTTTTAAATGAATACTAGGTTGCCAAAATCCAAATCAAAATATTTTTTTTATATACCTGTTAATTATTATGTAATTTATGTCATTTTTTATGATTAGGTATCTAAGAACTATGTTATCGTAAACAAACCGTGAATTCGTTGTGTATGTAAATTATTCTTTATAAATAATAGTCCAAGAAAAAAAATTGTAATATGAATATTTAGCAACTAAGAAATCACAATTATTACTCAATTCTACTCTAAATTAAAAGAAAACTGCAATATGTAAAAATTTGATATAAGAACTTTATTTTTCAAATATATTTCATGTACAATACAAAAGTGGTTTTATTTAATTGATCTTCCAATTCCATTGCTTCTGAATTAAGAATGATGTAACCTCCAAAGATCTACAGCAATATCTTTTGACTGATGTTTATGGAATTTATACATAGATTGCAAATTGTATCTAAGTTCTGCCACTACACTGCCTTTAACACCCCATTCTTTGATTTTCTTTTGAATGTGTGACCTGAAATTTTTTTTGAAAATTTTAAAAATGTATTAGTCATTTCATAATGGCACAGTTTGATAAATAGGCTAGGATATTAATTAAATTGCCTGATTAAGTTAGCTATAATATAAACTGTTTTAAGCTGTAAGCCCTAAACTATGCTGCACAATTCAGTGAAATAATAAATAAATCAAAATTTTCTCTCATACCTCGTTGTAGATTTATGCATGGAATAGACACTATCGCTACTAAGATCCAACCCCATTTTGAGGAACTTCATATCTATTCCTGCATTGTTCTTTGTGCCAAAGGGTGGATTCATTAATACTGTGTCAAAGTAGTTTTTCCATCTGAAACAAATTTATACATATCTATATAAAATAAATTATTTTCAATTTACAATTTAAGTAACCCTTGTGACTCCGCTCCTGTTAGTCGTGATGATATATAGCCTTCCTCGATAAATGAGCTATCTAACACCGAAAGAATTTTTCAAAGCGGACCAGTTCCTGAGATTAGATTTTACAAAAAGACAAAATACTATTTCTCCTTGAAAACAATAGGCTAATTATTTAAAAATTTAATTTTAAGTTATCATTCAAGTGACTTCTATAAATGTACCTGTACATATCAGGGTTGAGAAAATCACACTGAAGTATATCAACATTGTCAACTTCCATATCTTCAACATTTTCAGAAAGCACATCTAAAGCATCATCATCAATGTCCACAGATAAGACAGCCCCTGCACCAAGCATTGAGGCTCCTATAGATAGCATCCCTGGTCCACAACCAGCATCCAATATCAGTTTATTTTCTAGAGCTTCAAATTGAGTCTGAAAACATGCATGCAATAAATTATGTATAAGTGAATACTTTCATTGATAAATGAACTAACTATTTTTGTAAATTGTAAAATTATTTGAGTTCCACTTTATCTATTAAATAGTTACCTGAATTGTATACAGAGCCACTGCAGCAATATGTGCCGGAGTTTCATATTGTTCAAATTCAAGTTTAGGCTCAGAAAACCCTGATAACGACATCAAATGTCCCTCCAACGTCTTTAATTTCATAGTGGCTGACATGGTTACTTATTATCAAATCTGGGCAGCACTGGTAATATTTGATTGCCAAAAGAGGAATCCTGAGACACAAAATATCCACAGGATGTTGCGTTTGCGTGTTGTAAAGCTGCCCTGTGGCTTGTATTTACTATGTTTGCCTCTGGTAATTGAGGAAAGCCCTATAAAGAAAAAAAAGTCATGAATATTAATTATCTACAGATATTAATACACTAAATAGGGATCATACTTACAGCAGTTGCCGATAGTGGTGGTATTGAACACATAGGCAACTGGCTTACGGGATTCGGTTGTGTTAGAGATATCGTGGTGGCAGTGAGTGGAGCTACAGCACCTTGCTTCAATAGCATCTGCTTTTTCAATTGTAGTTCCTCCAAAATTTTTCTATTTGTCAACTCTGTAGCATATAGATATATTAATTAAAGACAATTTAATTCAATTAAAAATATTCCATTTATTAAAATAATTCTCGAATTCAATTGTAACCTCTTTGTGCATTTGGCTGAGGAAACGCCATCTAATTATTGGCTTAGTAAGATATGTCAATTACAAGATTAATTATGCTCTTGAAGTAAAATTGCTTGATTTAATGTAAAATAATCATAAATTGTAAAAATATTGAATTTTGTAGTTATTGACTATTGTTTACTAAGTCGAAATTTGACATTGACAGTTGGCGTCTTGGCTTGACGTAACGAGTGCGACCATGCCATTTACCATTGAACCGGGCGTTTCATTAAACGCACGCTAAGTCGTAGAGTCAAGTACTACTTACGCTAAATAAAATAACAGATTCAAAGTTAATATAGAATTATAAAGAATATTATAAATAACTATTATAAGTATATTCTTTTGTAATTGGTGTACATAGTTACATAAAAAAATATAGTATACCTGCCGAATTGATAACCTCCTCCTTTTTTTTGAAGTCGGTTAAAAAGAGGTATGTTTTGTTGTACATAGTTGTTTTTTCTCTTAGATTACAAGATTTATAAATAAATAAACAGACTTTTTAATTTATTTGTGTACTTTTTCTTGGTTTTAAAATGATATAGTTACCCCAGTTAATTAAATTTTGAAAATTAAAAGAAATCAGGAAGTGTTTTTATTTTTTATTAAAGACCTTAAAGCTTAAAATGAGCTATAATTCTAATTCTCCATAGATCAATATATTTGATGTAATACAAAGTATCCCTAGACTTTGTTTATGTGTGTATAGTAGCCCCAACCATATTTTAGGCCAACCAAAACAAAAGGAAGAACAGAAAGAACCCTTATAGAACTACTTGTGGTTGTCCGCCTGTCAAGACCCTTTATCTCAGGAACACGTGCTGTTAGCTTGTAAGCTGGCTGCTGGTATCATGCTTAAATTAATATCGACTGCGGGCCCTTGAAGCAGTGAAAAAATTAAACTACTAGCCTAATTGGGTTTTGATTCCTTGCGACATGCGAATTTCGCAAAAACGTTTGATTGTTGGTTTAGTTTGATTTTTCACATCTCCAAAAGACGGTAGACTAGTATTCAGTATTAATTTCAGCTTGATACCGTCACGCGTTCCTGAGAACTGTTTGGGTCTTTTTTGACAAACAGGCAGACGGACGCACAACAAAGTGATCCTTTATGGGTTTCCTTTTGAGGTTCGAAGACCGGGATATGACTTTGGGTATATTTGCTAGTTACACAATACGCATTATTTCTGTTGCCCCACCCTGAGCCCATGGCTAGCTAGCCCACGATTCAGAGCATCGTTTTTTTATGAGTATCGTGAAGGTGTTGTATGCAAATATACAAGTTTAATCACATGTTTAATAATACTTGATATTGTTTAATCAACCAATAGTTACATACCTACATTCGGAATTACCTAACTCACCGTTATACTTATGTCAACATATTTTTAGGAACAACCTTAAAAAACTGGACTTCTTTCTGTAAATTGAAACGGCAAAAAAAAAACAATACAATTTATGCTAATTAATTAGAAACTAACAAGGTAATTATGAATCTTGTTGCAACATTTCCATTAAAATGCAGTTTCTTCATTCAATTGTACCCAATAATATATCATAGCAGAGTATACAAACAAACAGGAGCCAGGATGTTGAAATAAAAAGCAGTAGTATATAAAAGCATTTATTTTAAAACAATGTAGGTAATATACTTTCTGATTCTTGGCAAAACAGTCTCACATAAGCAAGTCAACATTTGGCCTCTCTTAAGAATAAACATAAATCTATAAATATGCGCTGCCATAACTCGCAAATTATGAACAGTAAAATATCAGATAAATAACGATATAAAACGTTGTAATTGATTTGTCTACATTGTAATCAACATTGCATCGTTATTGAGCAATCTTAACATTGAATCATAGTTGTAAATAACTCTAAAAAAAAGAATAAACATTACTAGAATTGACTCACAATATTAGCAATATATAAAAAAATCCATCTACCGTATTTCAATAATATTTTCGTCACATGCAGACATTACAGTCCACAATGGGTTTGTGATTTTCATATCGATAAAATTTGAGAATAAATGCACAACAAAAATAGAATTCAAGTCGCCTTTGTCTTTTAGAATTACAAAAATATTTATGTAACAATTTAGAAATAATTATAACAGTTTTCTTATAAACAATTTGGAATAATATTGCACGAGCTCAAAGCTAAATCAGTATGTGCATCTTTAAAAATACTATAAATATACCAACAAACCAACACAAGTCATCATTACTCCCCGACTCTGACTCCAATCTCACATAACATGTCTTTGGACGACTGGCGCGTCGACGTCAACCCTAACCTTATCAAAACCCTCTCGCATCCCATGTGATAAACATTATTATCACACTCATATAAAAATCACTTACAAAGACTTTCCTAGCTACTTTTACAAACCCTGTGATGGTGCCGACCTACACGATACACATACCATCGCACGATGTAATCGCTCCAAGTTTTACATTGTCTTAGACAATCATTACAAATATATTTACAAAATTTTAACAATTAAATCACCTACGATAACATCGAAATTAATTTCCTAATAATTTTTGGAAGATAAATTTATATAATTTTTTAAAAATTTCCTAGGACTTATCGATTAACGTATCATCTAAACTAGTATTGCGGAGCGATTACATCGTGTGAAACCATATCACATACAAAGTGTTGATTTGTTTCGAATAATTAATATTTTCACAGCACAGGAACAAACGCATTCTGGACTAAATAAAATCTGAAAAATGATAACAACATTTTTTTAAGACTAGCACATAATTTTGGCACAACACAGCGCCCGCGCGGGCGCAGTGGCTTCGTCGTTGATCTTATATACAGTTCACAGATTTATTGCTCAGTGAGATATATGAGATATATCTATTCTATATAATAATAGACTTTATAACAAGGGTTCCACAAACATACTCTATCAAAATGTTTTAGAAATCCCGTCGTATTTTACAATTTACAAAGCGTATGAAAGCAATAGCGTTTTCAATAATATTTTGTGCCCAATGTGTCACGTTCGATGTATCGTCGCTAATTTATTCATGAAACCCTACACAGTGATTGATCATATCCCTCACTGTCGTCGCGGACAGCTGCCGTCACTATCGTAAAATGCAAAATAAAGTATATAATAATAATTTGAGTAAAAAAAAATGATTATAAATAATTAAAAACTTATTTGAGTAAATAAATTCTCTTGTTCCATTGCTCATTCAGTGCTTCGATAGCGGAGTGTAAAAATAAGTGCAGCAAACGAGCGGTACGTAAATAAAAAACCCTGTGGTTGAGGTTCGAGTGTGTCTGAGCGGCGGAATCGTGTCGCGTTTATTTTTACACCCCGCCGCATTGAGTATTATACCGCAACAACATTCTTATATCCGAACAGTACATACCTAACACTTTCCCTGTATAAATATATTAATATAGTCTTGTAAAAGAAACGATTGAAACCTCATAGGTCGATGGCCCTACGCGAGAGCATTAGGATACAATATTGCTACGAGTTAACTTATCATTTGGCACTAAATTAACATATTGCATCTCGAGCATTCGTCGCAAGTATTTAGGTTTACGTTCGATTCGACGACGATTTAATAAATTAAAAATTACAATAAACATACGCTCACGTGTATTTCTTAACGACATAAACTTCATCGGGTCGATATTGTAGATAAATGTGAACATTGGAAATAAAAACATCAGAACACTCGCATCTTTGAGCAAATCTTTCGAGCCACTCCCTCGCCCTGTCGCCGACAGAGGGTCGGGCCGGTATGGCTGAACACAAATAATAACATACTCGAAAAATAACAATAGACAAGACGTTCGGCAAGTAAAAATTTGGCAAAATTGAGCATTTAGACTTTGAATTGGCATCGTAAAGTATTACATTTCAATAAGAATCACTACGTAGCGTTCAGTGACATCTAGAATATTCTAATTGTGGTAACTGTAACTTATACATACGTGCCCGCGCTCCGCCGAGCGGCGCCGAGTGCGGGCGCTAGTGCGTGCAGACCGTGCACTGTGATAACGGAAACAGACCAAATATGTGCTCAACGACTAGTGTTAGAATATGCATTAATAACGTCATTATCATTAGTAGTAATAGACTAAATATAATTTTACAATTGGTTTATAACAAATTGACTAATATAACTTTCTTATCGCAATAGATAAAGCTTAATATTTTTATTTATTCTAAATAGAAAGTAACGTTTAATAAGAAGCTATAATGTACTAAATAAGAGATCATAATCGTAGTGGCTTTCATAGGCAACTAATTTGGTTTAGCGTTGTATTTTATTTACAATTTTTTATTATTTGTTCACTGATTTACAACAAATCGAACATACGTCATTTAGCCAAGGACCTTTACCTTAACTTTTAAATATATATAGTAGTTATTATTGAACTTCTCCTGCACATATTAAGTCTGTTTCTGATATGGAGAGATATGTATGAATTAGAGTAAAAATTTTGTAAAATAAAATGATATGACGCTTGATTATGTGTTACATAATTATTATGAGGATTAGATCATTGTTCAAAAGAACTATATAAATGATCATGGACTTTAAGAGAATTCAGTTATTTACTAACTACTCTTTATATAACAACTTGGTTAAAATAGTATTTTAAAAATTAAAAAATTCATTCTCTTCTTTAAATTATAGTTAATAGTTATTGCTTATTTGATATGATAAATACATTCCTGTGCAGATGTGCAGAATGCCGTCCCCCACCAAATTGACAATTCTTATACAATACATTCGGCCGCTTTTGTCGCATATAGCATACAATAAAAAAACCTCCAAGTTCTCATGAACAGGAAATAAATATTAAGAGTAAAATGTTTACAAAGAACATCATTTATAGCATAGACAAGACTTAGGAATTGCAACTAAAACCGCCAAATGTATTTCCAATCTATTCGAATAGTGTGGTGAATGCCAATTTTCTATATTCCACTTTCCAAATATAATCTTTGCATATAACGAAAACGACCGATAAACCGAAAATATAAAATTGACTAATAATATAAGATAACAAGCATGCTAAAAAAAAGAAAACAAACGAACGGCACTGAGTCAGTGCAACGAGTTCGCCCTATGCAAAGACATATGTGAGCGTGGAATGCACGCATTTACGAGTAAATTACGTAATAACTCTTAAATTTATTTAAAAATATGACTCCATTATAAAACCATCGCGATCACAGCTCTCCGAAAACTTTACAATATCCACACCTGACTCATTCCAAAATAAATTCATCTTTACATTATACACCTAATAAAAAAAGAAATGACTATAATATATCTCTATGTTAGTTCTAAAAATTATGCCATTTCGATATACAATTTACTTGCGATTGCAACGGTCCCTCGTACAGCACTCAAATGCCTCATATACAAACTTTTACGTAAACAACGAAAATGACTACACTTCATAAAATAAGGGAAGCGAACGAACGACTAATATAGACGAAAGGAATTTAGAAACAAGCGGCAGTGTTTCGCGAAATTTCGTGCAAATAGAACCTAACTACGAAAAAATTTCTTAGGAACCTGATAAATTATTGCTAGAGCTTCGAGCGCGACTCCCGCCGGCCGAAGGCGCGACCGGACAGACCTTATCGGTAGCCAATAGAAAAATATCACCTAAACGTTACACACGCGCCCGTACGGCAGGACGCGACATTTTTGGTTAAGGTGCGGCCGCACTGCGGGCGGGAGGCGCGGGCGGCCGGGCTCGGGGAGATGTGCTGTGTGCGCATCAGTGCGTGGTGTCGTCGTCGGCGGCCCCCCCGCCCCCCGCCGCGCCCGTGCCCCCGCCCCCGCCGCCCGTCCCCCCTCCCCCGCCAGCGCCCGCTGTGCCGCTGCCGCCCGCACCTGATCCGCCCCCTTTGGACGTCTCGCTGGAAATGTAACAAACACCACTGAATAAATATTAATGTTCTCTTATCAAAACTATTGGCAATTAATTTGGGTATATTTAAACGTATGTTTAAGCATTAAAGTTAACGGATACCAACATAAAATCATGTTAAGAAAAGGGCGCACGAGAAGTCGCCCGCATATGTATCATTAGCGAATAATCTTAAATGCATCGGACCCACTATATGTCATAGATTTCACGCTTACGTGCTGGCCACGGACAATTCGCTATAGCGAAAATTCGCGCGGCGCGACTGGCGGCGCGTCTTGTGAATGAATCAAATGTATGGAAATGTACTGGGCATGCCACGCGCAGCGGCGACCAGCGAGACGACCGGCGAATTTCCCCGAGCGAATCGCGCGGCACGACTAGCGATCGAAACAAATGTATGAGTTATTACGGCGCAGGCCACGGAGTCGAGCGGCAGACGCGGCGACTACTCCCGGAGCGAACTTAATTTAAAATAGTTTGTTTTTTTTTTCGCGAAAATGGAGACGGAAGCTTTTATTGCAGAAATTCTAGCTAGACCAGCTATTTGGAAGTCTAGCCACCCGCAACATAATTTTTCATCATGCCTATATTTTTCATATTTTTGGTGGAATTCTCCGTCTGTAACACGATTTCTATTTAATTCGTGTACTCCACTATATCTTCCAAACATTAAATCTTGAGCAAAAAAGCTGCTACTCTCCAAACAACGTCGAGCTAACTTTGATAAAGCCATCTCGTCTCCTCGTCTACACTGGTCGCGGCGGCGAACGCAACTGCCCGTGGCGTGCTTACCGCGCCGCGCGAATTGCCGCGCCGCCGGTCGCGCCGCCGGTCGCGCCGCCGGTCGCGCCGCCGGTGTCCGTGGCCAAGGTGTTAATAATAAGTGCTCAATCACATGTTTATAAGAAATTACAAGTGCTCGTGTGCCCTCCTCTCACTTGTCCATGCTACTAACATTGTGATTTGGTGTAATTCCTGAATAATAAACAAATAGCACGAGAGTTATGTAGAATGGAGTGTGGACTCACAAGGTGCAGTAAGCAGCGCGCGAGGCGGGCGGCGGGAGCGCGGGCGGGTCGTCGCACGGAGCCCGCCCCGCCGCGCTCAGCAGGTAGTTGCTCGACTCGCTGAAACAGTTCGACAACCTGCTTCAAATTGTATTACTGCCTCGAGTGCGCCGACTGTACCGGCGGCTTTCTTTATTGGTATCGGTATATCCCTATTTGTGACATGTATCTGAGCAACGAGTGATTGATAAAGAAGGAGTGCAGATGAAAATAGAACCAGTGGATGATATCGCCTCAGAATATTCGATTTGAAACTGGCTGTTTCAGAAGTCTTATGTAATATTCAAGATAATAGTAAAGATAGACAGAATTAAAGTTTCCGGAGCATTTTCTTTTTAATGAAATCCGAAAGATTTGACCATTTTGATTTAGGTTGTTTACGTGTACATTACTTTTATTGTGGACTAATCCATGCATAGGGTAAATGTGCATTGCTTTGCATCTAGTAGTCTTTTTAATATAGATACTAGAAGGTAATTGATTTAAGAAGAAGAACTGAAAAGCATTTTGTATCGATGCCCCTACATCAAAAGACACGAACTAAAACTAGTTTCTCCATTAAAGATATCCGTGCCCTCGCAACAGTAATCAGTAATGTCGTAAGCCGTCCCATATCGTCACGACCTCGGCAATGATCGCGAGTAAACCCCATTGCAACATGGCCACGATAACACCACCCTGTACCTTACTGATGTTCACTACATTCTTTTCTATATTATCAACGCTATTCCTGACGTCATATTTATATAGCACTTATTTTGTTGATATTATATTTAAAGCACTATCAAAACATAATTAACAAGTACCTATTGTGTCATTAAATAAAGGTAGATTCCAATTGAAAAATTAAGCACGTTTCTAAATTATTACGAATATTTTCCGGAAACGAAAAGAGCAAATAGATTGTCTATAAATAATTTAAATCCAAAATGATTGTATAAATTGTTTTAAATGTTTCTAGCTAGCAATGACATGACAACTAAGAATTGAACAGGCTATCTTGAGGTAAGAATTTTCGCTTATCATTTAACAATGGGTGCAAAATACAGTTTACATAATTATCTATTTCAGATTAAAAAAAAATAAAAACATTTGGAACTCAATAAATAATATTGCCATGTCACCAAATCGCAATCTTCTGAACCATTATCAACACAGTTCAAGCTACTTAGACTGCTTGTATGTCGTAACGACAGACCCCATTAATTTGAATAATATCCGTGAACTAGTTTCCATGATGAATGGGTGTTCGATAAGAGTTAACACGGCATGTTTACGTTATAGGCGCGGCTCCGTTCAGACACCATGTGTTATAGAGTTTTGGTCGTGAGTCATGAGATAATCGAGTGTAAGCAAAGGTCGCGATAAGGCGGACCACCAAAATCGATTTCGTCATGGTGTTATCAATTCCATTATTACTACAATTAGCTCATATTTACGCAGTTATCTATTCTAAATTACAGTTTTTTTGTTTTTTGTACACTGTTTACTATATAAATATTTGTATACTCTCGCACTTGTTTGTGAACAATGAGCTTTTTTATTTTATATTTGCTTCTGAGGAAGATAATAATATGTATACTTAACATGAAAATAGGACATCGGACGTTCTTTATACTATATATTATAGTTTTCACAAAATGGTGAACCAATGCATGTTTCGTGTCATTCCATTTAATTTTAATTTAAGTCATCAATATCGTTTCGAAAGAACGCATTTATGAATATTAATTTGATATGAATATTGAAATCTATAGAAGTTATTTAAAGTGTCACGTTTCTATTGCATCATTTCGATCGAAGGTATAATAGATATCAATCTGCCACCGAAAATCGAAAATAGTACATTACAACATATGATTTCATTGATAAGCACTTTTCAAACTTTACGATAATACTGTGATAAGTAAATAAAAAAAATCTCCATTCAAGATATATTGTGGTTGGTTCAGATAAGTTTAGTTTATTTCTGGTATACCAGTTTGGTATTTTAAATACTTAACTCTTATTTTATTGACTCAGTTTTCTATGAAGAGGCAATTCCACCGCTTGTTGCGTGAGAGGAGGGCAAACGAGACTACCTAATTTCAATGACTTAGCTAATTTAACACATGATAAAAATAATAGGATTAAAATAATCAGATATAAGAATTGATATTTTGCTTCCGGGAATCGTACCTACAATTGACAATTATTAATAAACCAGTTGAAATCTTTAATATCAATTTATAAAGAATATAAAAAAATCGATCACGAGGCGGGACTCGAACCCGCATCCTTTCGCGCCATTCCAGGCGGATGCCTGACCAACTCAGCCACTCGTGACCCGCCAGAGCAATCGAATTTATTCTATTCTTTCAGTTTTATGTGTCTGGAGGGACACACCTCCTTTTTTTTCTATTCTTTATAAATTTATATTTATAAAGCATTTGAATGCCATAAAACCAAAAATACAAATTCATCTTTAATATCATACATGCTATTCTCTCGACTCTTACGGTGCATTTACATCAAACGAGCAAATGCTCAATCTAACCGCACTATGTCAAATTCTTTCAGTGTAAACAGGCGTAGAGCATTCTTTCGTTGTTCTTATTAGTTAAAAGATTACGAAAGAATGCTCTCGCTCTAGCTCTGTGCGCGTTTGATGTAAATTCACCGTCATACGTAACCATTCAAGCACCCACGTATATTTATTTATTTACTCTTTATTGTACAATATATTAAAATGAAAGTACATAAAACAAAACCATTTAAAATGTACAAACGGCGGCCTTATGGCTCAAATCCATCTCTGCCAGGCAACCTTCAAAACATAACAAACCTTCAACCTATATCAAAAGTATAGTGTGAGATGTATACCTGGCGGTCCGCATCCTGAGCGCGGCGCAGTTCTCCTTGCACTTGTAGGCGAGCACTTGCTTGATGCGGGACACCTCGACGTCGGGGAAGTGGCGGCTCACGTACGAGATGAGCGCGTGCACGCGGCGGCGGTCCAGCGGCGGCTTGGTGGGGCGCGCCTCCTGCCCCGCGCGCGACCAGCGCTGGCCCGTCACCGAGCACGTGGCCAGCTCGATCGGCGAGAACAGCGCCGCCGCCAGCCCGCGCGTCACCTTGCGGTAGTCGCCCCACTTCACGCCGCGCAGCAGGTCCTCGCGGATCTCCACGCCCTCGCCGAGCTTTATCTGCGCGAGGGAAATACGAACAACATAACCCATTGAGCCCCGAACGATCCGGACGTGACACAATAGATTTTCTATTGTGTCTGTGATTCCGGGGCCTGATGGATTAAGGTGCTTTTCCACCAATAATGTGCGAGGATGTGTAGCGAGGAATGTGTTTGTAAAGAACCGATTATATCGCTTCATTTAGTTGAAACGTTTAGCGTTTCAATTGGTTATTTACAAACAAATTCATCGCACATTATTGGTGGAAAAGAACCCTTAATGCGGAGTCGAGCACGCTTCGTCGCAAATTAGGCTCCGGCCAGCAGTGCTCTTATGCTACTATTTCGCAGCGTGAAATAGAAGCATACGAATGCTGCGTTGCTTTGTTAAGTGCGACGAATGGAGCAGGTGGATGCCCATTTCCTTTTCTCACTCTTCCTAGTCCATTTCTCTACCCATTGTCAATCCTGTCCGTTAATCCTTACAACCGGTAAACGCATTTTTAGAGAATATATGCTCGTGAGCGTGGGCGACCATTGACCATCAAGCGAATCACCAGCTAGGTTACTCGCTCATAGATAAAAAACGCACCCTCAAACCGCCAGTCATCATTCGACACTTTTTGCGCTCCATCGTCAGAGATAACCCTTGATAATTTTTAGAAGTATATGCGATAAGGTAGCCCGTTCATCGGGTGGGTATTAATTACGCTGTACTAAACGTTATCTGTTACTATTGTCGAAAAGGTTCAAATTGTAATAACCGGATAATAATACAAACAAGTTCATCCTAAAATGATCTTTGGTACATGTAAAGCTGTGGTTTCATTAAAAATAAATTGTGAATTAGTTATTATAGCCATTAAAAATATCCAGTCTAATCCAGTATATGTATTGATGACTGGGTACAAAGGTTAGGAACTTAGTCAGAATCTGTCTCTTATCATCAATTTCAGGCAGTTCAAAGCCTATCGTATATTTTTACTTTTTAGTATCAATAAAAAAAATATATCTTACAGAACCAAATGTTGTTTTAAAATGTTTAGAAGTACTTTATTTCTACTATCATAATTAGATTAATACAAAACAATGTTCCCTTCATTAAGATCGCGAGCATTATTGAGCATATGTTTTTTATTACATATGCTCAATGCTCATGCTTGAGCGTATTTGAATTAAATTAGTTACAACTTTTGAAAATCTTCTAATAATCACGCAAATAACATAATATATTGTTGATGTGTTGATGACACTGCGATTAGTACCTAAGTATGCGAAGAGGAAAAATTAAGTAGCTAACAATAGCTTTGAAAAGTTTATTTTATACTATTTAGGAGTCGAAAAGCTATTTGCAATAACATATTTTGACAGCTAAAATTACCAATTATTACAGGGATATTTAGAAAATTCTTTAAGAAAAATTTCCATTTCGATTTAGTGTTAATTGCTTATCAATTTGTACGGATCATAAGTTGTTATAACGAAAAAACATAATTATCACGACTCAATCAATAGGTATAAACGTATTGGAAATCTAAACAATATCTGCTTTATGACAAAACATATCAAAATGCTCCATTTTGTGTCAAAAGGTCGTTTGGACACAATCTGTTTAATTGAACAAAGCAAATACATAACTCCGATCATAGTCCTCCATACTTTGCCATCGTATAACTAATGTTATTAGGTTGTTAACTTGCTTATCGAAATTTCAAAAGCTATTTGTACAAATAGAATCAAATAGTTAATAAGCTATCTCTTTCGAAGGTATAGATGTCTCACATATGTTTCAAGAGGGATACACCAAAATTCTACACCGCAAACTAGAGAAGGCATGTTAGGGCTAAATGGGAACTGCCGATTACAGTTGGTATAAAAAAAGTGTTGTCTGTTGATTGACGCTCTTCCTATATCTATATTAGAAAAAGGAAGTGTAATCTTGAAGATATCTCTTAATCTAATTAAGAATATCAACTTTACATGTAAATTTATTTCCAGTAATATTTTCTAAATCGACTTGCCAGGGATGTATTTACAATTATAAATTACTTCTCTATTCTGGACGAAAATTTAAAAGTAAATTTCTCGCACTCTAAGTGGTGTAATAAAACGACAGAAAAAAATGCAACACAAATGAATATCTTACAAGTCTCGGCGCGGGCGCACGTTCATTCTCCCTCTTGAGCACGAAGGGCAGAGCGCGGCGATGCTGTTCCAGCCACACCGCGTCCGGCACGGGCCGATTCCTCCGACCGTCCCATCGGCCTGCAACTGGAAATTATTCAATTCCTACATTTTTTCAATTCAATTTTGAACACGTCTTTCCATTTATTCCAAATTTGCACATACCCCCTTTTTGTCAAATATGTCTATAGTATCTAATCCAAAACTGGCAATAAAATTACGATCTAATTTTATTATCTCCCTCACAAAATAGATGAATTTAATTTAGTAATTAATTATTAGATATAATATTATTACTTCTTATTAATTGTAATTGTTACAACAAGGAAATGCATTCATGTCAACGAAACCAACTTACCATTCCATTATTATGACATTGCTAAGAAAATTAACAAAAGTTCTGCTATAAGTAGGTGTATTTGGTAATAAATATCATGAATCATTATATAAATAGTCATCCTCAATTTGTAAATTAAAATTAAATAATAATATTTTTAGAAGCAAAGACAAGTTTATATCTGCAATATTTTATTTGTTGTATCTCGTAAAAAATTACAATGATTTATATACATATTTGAAAATGTTTGCACAAAGCAATTGCACAGACGATTGCGATTATATTACGATATAATATAATAAGAACAATTGATTTATGATGATTAAAATAAAAATGATTTAAATGTGATCTTCCTTAAGACCATAATAATAATATAATATAGAAAAACTCGGAATTGACACTTCGTGGCGAAATGGAAACTATTTTAGCGGCGAGGAAAACGAAATTTATCATAAATTTATCTGATATCTGCATATAGTAACAATTAATCACTGCGATCTATTATAAAAATATATGTCTTGGTCAAGTGAAAAACTTAATAAATAGGTAATAAGATAGGTAGTCAACAAAACATCACGTCGTTAATAAGCAACAGTCTGTCTATATTAATATAGAATAGAATTATCATAATAAAGTATTATTGCCTTAGATATGAAATATAATAATAATTATTGTATGTATGTGGTGTAAAAGCGTGCCACTGATTAATTATTTATTAATACAATTTATACTTAACACGAAATTAAACGACATCTATCAGAAAGTAGCATGTCATCGATTTAAGCATTAATATTTAATTACTTTATGAGAATAATTTTGTTTAAATTTACATCCATATACATCGTAATCATAATGATAGAGTTTATAGGAAATGTCTATTTATTTATTAATTTTAACACGAGATATTCATTTTATTTTTCACTGACGAGAAATCGCTCTTGAACTTAGGAATACAATATATATAAATTACTAATTATTTTATGATTAAATCGATTGATAAGCATTTTTATATCCTAAGCGCAAATTTAAAACATTTAAACTTGGCAATTCACACTAAAATAAGTATAATATAAATGCAAAATAAAATTTAGAGATCATGGGAACTAAAGAATGAGATCTCAATTAGACTCACTATACGAATACTTTTTTACAAAGATAAACTAATATTGTAATTCACAACCCTAATCATATCATCGACATCGTTCCCTTTTTAAAGATGCTTAAAGATGTTTTTTAAATGACTAGATGCGTTTTTCCATGGCAATCATAATATATCAAAGTCTAAAAATCAAAATATTTTTAATAATAGACTAAATTCATAAAAATATTAGCAAATACATGATTAGTAAAATTTAATTTCTTAGATCTACTGAAGAAGCACAAAGTGCCCTGAGATTGGATGTTTTATGGCAACTTTAAAAATCGATTTATGACACGTGACGATAAAAATGTAAAAGTAAACACTGATCAATTGTCAGTTGAATAATAACCGTAACGTGCGAGATTTGTACAAACTATAACCGGGAGCCGTCCAATCACTCAACAATATAACATCTGTGTAAAGATAAAACTATTGTGTATAAAAATATCACTTTTGTTATTGTTGTCCATCACGGGTTTATGTAACTTGTATATTCGACACATAAAACGGATACGGTCGACCCTCCCCAAAGCATTAATCACAGTAGAAAAAAATTATATCTATACTAAGAAAAATACATATTATATTCGCTTAACGTCGATGGAGAGGGTCGAGCGAGAGGATAACGTGTATAATGTAAGTATTTATATACAATATGTAACCTGTAAATAATCTATGATAAAAATCAGCACCGGTTGCAACAAATGTATTAACAATCAGTCTATTGTCAGAAAGGAAGGTACTCGACTCCCTTTAACGAGGCCCCTCGCAACATAACTATTAGTCTTACATAATATAACAGACAACATGATTCAGCACTATACTTAAAGCCGAACGACGTTACGTGGGGAGTCCACTACTTATGGTATATCACGGTACATACGGCTATCACTAACATTGCCAGAGTATAAGCAGAGGGGCGTCGTTAAAGGGTTATTAACTGGCACTTGGTATACTATTGAAAGGCACCCAATAAGCGGAGGTGTGACGGCAGATAGGCCCCCGGCGACACTCTGATCACAGACTAGATATACCTACAGACAGTCTTCGTTATTCCACATTAAGCCACATCTTCACAATATTACCCAACGAACTGATACGCTGACAGCCCCGCAACGCTTAAACTACTATGAACTATATACTTATTGCTTTTTTTAAACTGCCCTTTGACAAATTTTTCTTAAACCGTATAAGAAAATAATGGAAGAGATTTGTATAGGAAAATTGTAACCAACGTGAAAAGTCTAAAGTCTAAATTAATTTTATTTATAGAGGACAAGGTTCAAAGAGAATACATTCTAATTTAAATTCTAAATTTGATGGTATTTGATAATGCTACAAAAATATCCATTTCTCATTTATTATTCACAATCATTTGAAAAAAAATCTTTCGTAGCAAAGATGTTCTGTATTTCAGAACAAATGCACAAATAATAAGGTAAGGTAAATTGAATAACCTTTGTTAAATGTACTTACTAGATTTCTCTAAACTACTCGTAAATAGTAAATATTTAATATGAGGATTATTACATAGAAAGTGTGACGAGATATTTTTTTTAATAGAAGCAGTGAAATGCATAAAGCGAAAATATAATAAATAGATGCGCATTATAAATATTATTATTTATATGAAATTTTTACTCATAGAATACCTTAAGAGATTAAATGATAGAAAGCGTAAGTTTCCACAAAATAAAATGAATGTAAAGAATCGTTATCGGGCAATCGCATACGCAAAACGTGGTCGAGGACGGGCGGGCGGCGAGCGCACGGGCGACAAGCGAGTACGGGGCTGTCGAGCGGGGAGAGAGCGCGTGAACGGAGCGTGTAAGGTCAGCGGTGCGCGGGCCGCAGGGCAGGCAGCGGCGGCGGCTTGAGGCGCGCCGGGTGCTGCGCCAGCGTGTGGCGGCGCAGGTACAGCGGCGTCTTGAAGCAGCGGCCGCAGGTGGCGCACACCACCGGCTGCGCCTCGTGAATGAGCCGCACGTGCTGCCGCAGGTTGGACGCGTTGGAGTAGCGGCGGCCGCACTGCGCGCACCGCACGCCCGCGCCCGCGCCGGCTGCCAACAACACCACGTTCGCACTGCGCCCCCCGGACTGCGCCGCCCGCGCCGCCCGCCCCGCCCCGCCCGCCGCCCGCGCTCCCCGACCGCTCGCTAATAGGATCTCGCTACTGCCTTGCCCTGCACTTTTGTTCCTTAGGCCGTTCTTAAAAATTCTGATCAGAAAATGCGGAGCGGCGCCCAAAGGCGCCCCTCAACCCGCGTAGATATGTACCTATTATCTATACAGAATACTGATCGAACCGATATGGACGCGTTACGCGGCTGGCGCTTCATAATACCGATAATAAGGACGGCATCGATGCCGATAATAGGTGCCTCACGGCAGTCAGAATTTTTCGATCTAGAATTTCTTACAGATGCCATCGGCCTCGAACAGATAATCTCTCGCTATTATTTAAATATGAAAATTTAGATATACGACTACATGGACAATTATAATCGTATAAGGTGAATTACCAAGAAATTTAAACTGCGACGATCCGCGTGACGCTTTCATAGATCGTGGTCGCCAACACGATAATATGATAATTGTAATGAAATATATGATAACGAATGCGAATGTATTATTTTCAATGGCTTCATTGCGATCGCCCTAGACGAATAGCGCGTGCGTTCGTCGGCGATAAATTTCCAACAAAACGAAGAAATTAAAGCGAGTATGAGAATCCTATTAGCGTAGATGGCGACGGAGCCAGCACGTGTGGAGTGCGTCGGAGGGCGCAGTGGAGGCGGCAGCGCGGCGGGCGCGAGCGGCGCGGGGCGGGCGGCGCGGGGGCGGGGGGGGCGAGGTCGCCCTGACACCCGCGCGCCTAGCACCTTTCTTAGACACCTTTATAGATAGTTTCTAAACGAAATCGCGCGCTCTCTTCTACGCCGTTTATCAGTGATAAGAGGTTAGCCGGGGGCGCGGCTGTCCGAGACGACTTGTGCGTGTGAAAAGAGTGAACATTATAATCGAAATATATTCACCTTCGGCGTTCTCGTTCAGCTCCGCGTTCATCCCCGTCATGAGATCCATACTACCTGCAAGGGAAAAATCGTTCATATTGTTTTCTTTTAATACCGAATACGCGCCTACTCGGTACACACTCACCTTGAAGAGTGGCGAAGGGATTGGCGAGAGTATTGTTTTCGCTATAATATAATTGCTGAAAGCCCGATCGCTCTTCGTCACTAGCTTCCTGTTCTAGGACTTCCATTTTTGGTTCCAATAAATCCGTCGCGCTAAAGTCTTGACACTTGCTTTCTTTCTCCGCGTCGCCGGGGTCCATAAGAATATCATTTTCTTCATTATTCACATCTGTCGCTTCGAGATCAGTTTTTACCCGCAAAGAAGGGTAGTTACATGTTTGGCTATAGTCATCATTATTAGGCCTCGTTTGACTAGAACTTTGAAAGGGAGCATCTTCGCTGAGATTATTTCTGGGCACTTCAGGAGAATTCCTTGCAGAAGGGCGATTGGCGCTCTTTTCTTGGTCATCGGCAGAGGTCGATTCCACATTTTGGCTTGCGGCTTTGGAGGAGGAGGTAGAATGTGACGGCTTGGCGCTGAGCAAATTACGTAATTGAGAAGGGGGAGACTTTCGATTTGCTTTCTGGAACGAAAAATATATTTTATTAAAACAACAACCTAATAATTATTTGATTTTCGGATTGCCCTCAGGATGTACAGCAAATCTTACTTTGTCGTTGTGTTGCGAGCAGTCAGTGAGGCCGCGAATTTGTAAAGCGTCGGCAGTCCGCAAGAATGCGCTGAGTTGTGCCTGGGCAATATTTACTTGTCCCACATACATAAACTGGAGTAGCGCGCGTACATGGGATACTTCGCAATCGCGCATAAATATTATCGGATGAGGACATGGATTATTCTGTAATGAAAATATATGTTTTATGGTCTGCATATCTTGAACAAAGTGGAAATAAAATAATTCATAAGCCAAAGTTGAAATTTATTTACGTATCTGTATCTCCTTTTATATACATATATCTTATCATTTGGCAGAGTTATTATCAGTTCTATTTAATTTTAGATCAATATGCAATTTTTTTTAATTACTTTGGATAAAAGAAAACTTATATCTTGTAAATAGCTGTTTATATCTTTACCACAAAATAAAATAATGAATATAAAATGTTCACAATTTTGATAAATAATAGTAACAGTCTCAAGAAATCTATGTTTTTTTATGAAAAATCTATGTTTGTCTGGATCTATATAATATACAGGATTGCGGGGAAAGTTTACCAATTCCTGTTTAAAGGCATAATTTAGATCACTTCTGATGGATTTAACCCTACCAACACCCTATCGAAAATCTAACCATTTTTGAGATTTTCGACTTGGTTTTTTTTTTAAAGTCAGGTACTTTGTATAAAAAACAGCTATCAGTTATTAGCTAAGATATTTTGAAATGTGTTAGTCATAATACTACTATTATTATATTTATAAATCTTATATATAAAAATGAATCGCAAAATGTGTTGGTAAGCGCATAACTCGAGAACGGCTGAACCGATTTCGATAATTCTTTTTTTATTATATTCCTTGAAGTACGAGGATGGTTCTTATGTAGAGAAAACGTAAACATGTACCACGGGCGAAGCCGGGGCGGACCGCTAGTTTAGAATAAGATAATGATAAATAAGTCACTGTAGATGGCTAAAAGTTAAAACTAAAAATTTAATTAATTACTACATAATTATACAGTATTATATTATATTCAATAAAAAAAATATTGTTTTTTAAATACCTATATGTAAGGAAAAATATTAAATAGTTGTAAATTAGAGGAAAATTTGTGGATGAGTGAATAAAATAATGAGGGTTATTCATAGTATGGCTATTGCATGTTAATATTTTCCCTATTATAATTCTAATTAGAACATAGCCAATTTTTGTTTTAATAAAGTCTGTGAATTAATAAGTTGATTAAAACAAAAATTGTATTACTATGAGCATTAAAATTTGGTAATGTTTACAAAAGATACATTTTATTAATATCAATTAATCCCTATATTATGACCTTGGATAATCCCTATATAATATATCTTGGATAACTTTATGCTTACCTGTTATGTTTCTAAGTTTAATCAAAAAATATTTCTATAAACATTTCATGATTCTTGATTACCAGTTCATGGTTTATAATCCAAAAACTTATAAAGGGAAACATTTATCAATGCAAGTGATATTGCTCAGTATAAACAAAAATATACAAAATTTGATTTGGTTTACAATTGAGTAACAGGTCATTGACAGTCAATATTTGTGGGCAGTGTAC
Source organism: Colias philodice (assembly GCF_061535455.1). Taxonomy (NCBI): domain Eukaryota; kingdom Metazoa; phylum Arthropoda; class Insecta; order Lepidoptera; family Pieridae; genus Colias; species Colias philodice. Next base: position 10,016,489 of record NC_143094.1, on the reverse strand, counting down.
ATTATTATAAATTTCAATAACAAAGTATAACTCAATATACCATTAATTATTTCATTGAGTTTATAAAAAAAACATGTGCCGTTATCATTTGTGTAAACTTAGGTAATGTTTATTAAAGTTTTTATAGAATTATCTTTGAAGTATAGTTTTATCTCATACTATATGTTTCATTTTGTTGTGAACTATACTTGACCATTTATATTAGTGATTCAATTTATCTATAATATTATTACAATACTATACTTATGTGGAGAATTGGCAATACTTGACATTTACAATTTCCAAACTGTTTTACATATTGTCTAATTTGGTAATTAAAAACGAAAATATACCTATTCTAATTAATGTTTATTTATGTACATAACTTCATAGACAATGTTTAAAAATGTTGCTGGTATTCACCCTTACTACAATCCAATTTGATTTTGATTTTTTCTTTGATCAAATAAAACTAATAATAAAAAAGCTTTCAATATCTGATTCTTAATTAAAATATTAATGAGTGTTAAAAATTTATAAGCTCATTAAAATGTGCTTTTGTTTTTACAAGCACCATTTTCTCTTACTTTCCAATGCAATAAATTTTATGATCACACATTCATTTATTGAACACAACCTAACAATGATAAAATAATTGATTAAATGAGGTTCTAATAGCCATTTTGAATAGAATATTTTATTTACCTAATGACATGTTTAAAAATCTAAGAAATTATTAAACACTACAATTTTCGAAATTTTTGAATCATAGACATGCTGAATTAGAGTTTTTCATTAATTTGTAGCATGATTGTAAAGAATTCGTGAGCCATTTCCAATTAAAATGATTTGGTAGACTCAATGGCAATGAATTAATTAGAAATTGTGAAACAGAATTCTAAAGTAGGTACAAATAAATGAAATCACGAATACTTAACCGGAACGCGAGACATGGCATTTGTAAGTAGATCAAGTGTTTTATACATAACAACTTTCACTAGAGTCATTGTAATGGTGACACATCAAAGTGTGGGGAGTGAAAGATAGACTTACTTTAAATAATTCCTTGAAATAAGGACTACACGCCGACAAAACCACTTTATGCGCCTCCAGCCTGTGTCCCTCGCATGCCAGGGTGACATCCACGAAATCCTCATCATCGCGCAGTGCCTCGAATTGAGATGTTATATTCGCTTGAAAATTGTTCCATCTCAAACAGAATTGCTGGTCGCCACCCAGTTCTGTACCTTCCATTACTTATAGACATAACTCGATATCCCTGATCATTTAATTGCTTGATAAGAAAAGTTAATTATTGAAAATAAATATATCACAGTAACTTGCAATTTCAGTCGCCGTCTGTCCGAAAATCTTGAAAGAAAACAATCAATAAAATCTCGTACCAATATAAGAAAAATAAAACTTTTTTAATTTGTCATTCATTCGCTGATGGGTACATTCACTTTGACGTTCCAAACCACGTAATAACTTACTTTCGAATCGTGTCAACTCTTTTTAGGTCTACCTTAGACAAATTAAAAAATTAAATCACAGTAATTTTATAGTAAATTATTTCTTAAATTATTATTAATAATTAGGATGATCAGAAAACACGCTAAGCTAATACACAGAAAGATATAAGAACGTACATCCACCAACCCTATCAGTCATGTAAGTACTGATTACCAACTTGAAAACAAAACAACGTAAAACGTCAATCTGAATTCTAAATAATAAGAATGTTAATATTTTACGAATAAACAAAATCAATGCCATTTATTTTTTAACTACCAAAATATTATTAATTACGAAATATTATATTAGTGATATATTACAGGGAAACTTCTATTTTTTAATTTACTTGATAACCTCAACTAATAGTTTTTAAATATTATAGTAACTTTAATTTAATTACTAGGTAGGTATGTAATAAATAAATGAATCAAGTAAAGTCCCTGATTTTGAAATTGAAACATACATTTATTATAAACGAATGAGTATAAATTTTAAACAATTCCACAAAATACAGATTATAAAACTAAAAGATTTGTCAAACTGAGATTAACCGATTGAGATTAATAAAACCACAGCATTATAATGCTGTGTTTTATTAACAAGACTTGACTAGACTGCGTATTATTTGTATTCTCTTTGGTGCTGGTCGAAAAGAGATCCGAGTGAGAGCTTTTGTTGTTTCGAGCTTGTCTCTTTCTAATGAGGTAACAATGGCTGAACAAAATAAGGGACAAATTGCTTGAAAAGCGAGCGAATAAATTTCCGGTAAAAATTATATTGATGATACGCTATTTAATTTAATCATGGACGTATAAAAAAAGACGGACGCCATATTACGAACAAACAACGTGAAGCCACCATAGTAAGCTAGCGATCGTGTAAAGACAATAAACACGCACACACTCTCACCATAGTAAGCTAGTCGGCCGCCATTACGTCGTGAACTACCGACTGATTAACTGCGTCACTGTTTCACAAAAAATATTTAAAATGCCGCGCCGTCTTGCGTGGTTAAATGGTGTCGCAACAGTACAATTTTAAATAACAAAACACAAGGGATTAAATTCCACAGGGAAGCAAGTTATTTCTTTTATGTTTTAGTGACAAAATTATTACGGCAAAATTTATAGAAAAAAATACAGCCGCCATTGTCATCAGGACAGCTGTTGCCATGGCAACATGGCACACACACATGGATGTTTCGCCGCCATTACTAGGCTTCACTCAATGTTTAGGCGATATACCGTCCGTCTTTTTTTATACGTCCATGAATTTAATGTATGCAAAAATAAACTCAAACATAGCGTATGTATTTACTACCGTAAAAGTGTAAGCACCGTAAGTTTTAATTTTCATACAAAGCTGAATAATACAGTTTTTATCGTAATGTAGCCTTATTCCTTACGTGCAAGGGTTTCAGTCTTGAATAAAAAAATTACCGATACATATTCGTGAGATAGCATAGTGCAAAATTAAGTGTCAAACAAAATTCATGGTCACCCTGCCGTTTCTACAAACATCAATGATTGGTGGAGTTGTCAAAACGTTAGACAAGGACCATTGAGAAACCTCTCGCTCTGGCCGTTTTTGGTAAAATAAAAGCTTCCGCTAAGGAAAAAGCAACCATAGCAATGGATCATATTTTATAAAAACAAATATTTTTTGGTGCACTGTCAATAGTTAAGAGTATAATCTAGATTACATTTTATCAAAACATTTTTTTGTTGCCCTGTTTATTTAATATATCGTCTATAACTACTTTACTCTTTACCCAAAACCACAGAATGCTTAGTATGATGTACTACTAATACCCAACTTTTTTTCGTTACGTACATCGAAATTTAAAGCATTTAAAAAGAACAAAAATATATACAAAATATAATTAATAGCAAATGACACGGCCTTTTGATCAACTCTGGAGTAAATGAAACATTAAAATTGATATTTTTAGGTTTATGCATTACAAACATAAATCATGGCTTTCTATTCCGTGATATTGTTGATGACGTTTTATTTTCACTTGGAAAGGTGCAATAATTAATATAAAAATACAAAATAACAAATATTTTATTGTTAGCTTCTATAAAAATACAAATCATTACAACGCTTGTTCTCCTTCAACTGTTTCTTTTAAATTAAGTAATTCAAACTGGCCACTTCCTTTAGTTTCAGTTCTAATCATTTCATCGAGATTTCTGAAGCTACCAGGATCAATAAGGCAAATGATAGTAGCTGTCCCAGCATCCCAGTTTTCTTCTTCTACTGTTGAAGTTAATTTAACTACTTTATCTCTTACTTTACGGGCTTCCTTACCACTTAACACAATTCTTACTCTCATTTGCGCTCTCTCAAGGGGTATTTCTTTTTTTACAAGTTGAATCACATCAAGTGCTTGTTGTTTTGCACTTTTATTGACATTAACAGAAAAGTGGATGTCTTTCATAGCTTTTTCTATTATTGAAACAGGATATGGTCTCTTAGTTTCAGGATTTACACACTTATCTGCTACTGTTGTTGCAATATCTTTAAAAAGAGCATCAATTTGAGAGTGTCTTTCTTTGTCTGATACTTGTAACTCTCCTTTTTCTAATATCTCCTTACATATCTCTGTTTGATCATCTTTACCAAATATCTTGACTAGATCTTCTTTTTTAGCTACCTGGCCTTTAGAAACATTTGTAAATACCGTGTGTGTTTGTAGCACTTCATCAATATCCTTTTCTCTGAAAAATATGATATTATATACTTACTTGAAAACAATAACATTGGTGTTTCCTAAATGAAAATTTTAGAATACTTACACTTTATTGCGCCATGACACAACTTTATTCCTGTAACAAGCTATTTCAAATCGTTTCCCACCCTTTTTCAGCCTGACAATAGCCACATTTGTTAATCGTATTTGATTTGTAGGAGTAAATATTTTAGACATTTTGTAAAATGCTTCTTTTCGTAGAAAATAGAAAAACAATATTTATAGTTTCCTTAATATTTTGACATTTTCATACATCTAATCTCTATGGACAGACCATAAACTATACACCTTAAAAAAACGAAATTATTGCCATCTTCGGGGTGGTGAATGGTGATTTTATCCACGGTTGATTTTATTTTAAAATAAAATGCGAAAAAAAATTATCTACATTTTCTAATTCAATTAAATTCCATTAGTTTAAGTACAATCAAGTCTAGTTTTTTATGCATAGACTATGTTGTAATGATCGTGCGTAAAATGGAACAGTTTTTGTTTTTAGCATTATCTATGCAAGCCGTGAATATTTTTTTATCTATTCCTCTCACGACGTGTATTTCGTAAAAGTTGGCCGTCATCAGCCGTCATTTTGTGATATTTGTATATTTTGTCGGTGATTTTATGTGATTAATCGAGAAAAATGGCGAAATTAGTTGATATTTATAACAGCGATAAAGATCATGTGATTAAAAGGCGTCAACTACCTTTAACGATTTATGATAATCTAACTGTAAGTTTCCTAGTCGCGTCTGACATTACCACTAACGAAGATTATTAATATCAAAAAGATTAACTATATCGTCATGTGCTTGTTTTTAATTAGATTTTTACTAAACAAAATGAAGCATTATTATATAGGTTTATCGCGTATAATGTCTCGTAAACAGTTTTGTTCTACTTGTTGTAGCTGCCCAATTACGTCTTGAGGTTGACCTTATTTTTGTTTTATTAATTCTTTGTTTTATGTATCATCTTTGTATATTGCAGATGGTTATGGATTTAAATACAATGGGATTGATCTGTGACAACCCGCAAGTAAAAGGCCGTGAATATGAAGAATTTATGCGTAAATATAGAATTCTCACTACAGACGAGCTTAAAGCAGCATTGCGAGTCGATGCATCAGATATCTTCAATGTTTTAAATCAAAGCATTCCCTGTGTTGGCTGTAGAAGAAGGTAAACAAGAATAACTCATCCCTTTTTTTTCATACAATATTCTGAGAAGAATAAACTGAGGAGTTTCAACAGTTACAATAAAGTCTTTGTTTTTTTTTTAATAAAAATAAAAGAAAAAGTAATACAGCACAGTCACATGCTATTTATATGAGATTTTATTATTAAATAATAATTTCTAAGAAAAAAGTATAATATATGACACTAGCTGCACTCTGAGGTTTCACCCGCGTGACTTCGCTCCTGTTAGACTTAGCGTGATGATATATAGCCTTCTTCTATGAAAGGGCTATCTAACACCGAAAGAATTTTACAAATCGGACCAGTAGTTCCTAAGATTAGCATGTTCAAACAAACAAAGAAACTCTTTAGCTTTATAATATTATTATAGATTTTCGATAGTTTTATGATAATAAATGCTAGATGTTAATAGATTCCAAGATATCTTTTCATAGTTGTATTTATGTTTCATAGTAGCTCTAATATTATTTTTGATCTTTGAACTAAAGTAGCACATGTATGGCTGCCATACCTAAGAATAGTTGTAATTTCTTGAAGTCGTAAAGATTAACAAGTATTTTAATTGAATGTTAGAGAATTATAACAATTTCTCATATTTATAAATTGTTTTTTGTTTCAGCGTGGAAAGACTCTTTTACCAGTTATGTAAGTCCAGACATCCAAGTTTAGATCCAATAATCTTAACGCCTGATGAAATTATGACAATAAGGGAAGACAAAATTACACACCCCCAGTCATTAGCAACTTTACTAAATGGTCATAGGTAAGATAGCAGCTTATTCAATATATCAATCAAATTTATTTGAAGTGAAACTTCTTTATCGGGGTTGGAAAATATTTAGTGTAACATTTTTTTTGTTACACGTGACATTTTTCCGTTACGCGCCATCTTTTTCTTATCCCTACCACGCGTGATTCGACGTATTTCTGAAAAGTTGCATATAGAAAATTATTTTTTTAAAAATAAGGTCATAAAAAAGTTTCACTTCTTACTTGTTCATTTTTTTTTGTTGTATTTTTACAATCTATAGCAACTTTACAAAATGGTCATGGTCACTGGTAACATTATTTACACATACTCAGCTAATTAAAGTAAAAAAGTAAACAAATCATTCAAATTTCACATGCTAGATTGTGAAATGAAAATACCATCTATTTATTACCTTTTTTTTCAATGTTGAGGGCCAGTCTCACATCTGATATGTTCTTTCTAGCTTGTCAGTTAAAGTAAAAAATATTGTAGTAAAGTGTGTCAAATAGATATTTAGGAATATTATAAGTAAGCTGTAAAGCCAGTCTTAAACATTGTATTAATGTGAAAGCTAGAATATATTCAGTTAGAATAATATAAATGAATGTATTATTTTAATTTATAACTTTAATCTTATTTTTGTTGTTTACCCTTCAATTTAACAACAGGAAGGTCATAGTATAATTTATTAATTTTAAAACAGTATTTATTCATTGTTTTCTATCTTGTTTTTCTAAAGATAAAGTAAATGCAACAATCAGCTATCAACATAATATGACAACATCAATGTGGACTTCAGTCGCAGGGATAAAATTGTTTTTAAATGTTTTTTAAACTTTCTTGTCATTTGACCAAAGTTTCAGGCCGGTCAACCATTCATTATACATAACTTCATGCTTAAAATAGACCATAATTTAATTTATTTGCAAGCAATTTTAAGTAGCCTATGTTCTTTCTCAGGGTCTAAAGATTATCTGTGCCAAATTTCATCAAAATCGGTCCATTAGTTTATGCGTGAAAACCATACATACATACATACAAACCTTTCCTCTTTACTTAGACTAGCTTACCGCCCGCTTTGTTCAAAACCTAATAAATTACATACTAAAACCATCCTCTTGAATCACTCTATCTATAAAAAAACCGCATTAAAATCCGTTGCGTAGTTTAAAAGATTTAAGCATACAAAGGGACAGAGAAAGCGACTTTGTTTTATACTATGTAGTGATTCTTTAAGTTTACAAGAAACATTTATTCCAGCACGGGAATAGAATGTCTAATTCTAAGTCAGCCAAGGTGGAAGAAGTCACAAAGGTGCACGCTGCACTCTCTAGAAGCTGGCAGTGCGAGGGGTTGGGGTGCTACGTCGACCACGTGCGCGTGGGGTTGGGGTGCGTGGGGGTGGGGCGGACGGGCCGCGTGGAGAGCCGCCTGGGACGCGATGCGGACGTCCGCGAGGGAACACGTCACGCTCGTACACTTTAACACCCTGCATGATACGCTACACAACTATCTGAGAAAACACCGATTCTGCGCAGATTGTAAAACTAAGGTAATTTTTATTTATATGTTTACTAGCTTTACGCTCGCGGCTTCGCCCGCGTTTTCAAAGAAAAACCCATTGCCGTAGGATTACCGGGATAAAACCTATCCTATGTCCTTTCTCGGGTATCAAAATATCTCTATACCAAATTTCATGCAAATTGGTTCAGTAGTTAAGTCGTGATTGAGTAACAGACAGACAGACAAATTTACTTTCGCATTTATAATAGTAGTATGCATTGAGTACTAGCTTTCCGACAGCAGGTAAGCCCGCATAGTCAAAGGTAGACCTGCATAGTTCGCATTCACATGGAATACAGTAGTATAGATATACATAAGTATGTATCTTTTAAGGTACTGTTGCTATGTTTTTGTAAAAATAAAATTAAATTTAATGGCAACACTTGGATGTAGTTGAATTCATTAATGGTGATGAATGTTTATCATCATTCATCATACATGCCACTGACTCTGCAAATAATATGTATAAAAAATGATTTCTAACTTTATATGTACTACTAAAATGTATCACCATAATTTATCACTGATAATGTGAGATAAGTGATAAGGTGTGAAATTTTATTTAGCAACGCTACAAAAGTTAGATTTGTTGTTCAATTGCTTTATCTTTTAAATTGCAGTTTAGACTTTAGAGGCGTTTCTTATCAAATATATTGAAAAAAAAAAACAAGTATTGAAAGAAATATATAAGTGTGCTTGCACTTCAATCAAGATAAATACTTGCAAAATCACAATATCAAAAGTCAAAACATTCATTTCTCTTACCAAATTAAAAATTGATACATTACACCTTTATATAATTGATTTATTAATAGTAATGTGAATGATTATGTTTTCCATTTAGAAGGATGAATACATCTAGAGCCTAAAGGAGAAAAAAAAATGAACTTACTGTAGGAACAAGTAAATCATAAAAAATTGTTGCCAAATTTTGATATTGCCACTTTTTGAATATGTAATTTTCATTTGCATCACACATGTTAGAATATTTCCTGATAAGCTTCGGCAGTTAAGTCGGTTGTAAATGTAGGAGCGAATCTATTAAATTTATATTTTGACGTGATAACGTTTTTAAAATCGTTTTAGTCGGGTGACATGTTCAGAAACTTGTGTCACACCAAAACCTCACGAGCGCGATCGCAGGTATAACGAGAGAGAGACGGTCCGATCTCCCGTCTCATCTCGAGCGCTGCCAGCAATAAGACGTTATCACGTAAGCATCTCGATCGTAAACCTATTTTACAAACAACCAATTTTTTTATTACAGGTTCTCAGGGCATATCAATTATTGGTAGAAGAGAAGGAGCCACAAAAAGAGAAAGGTTACGTCGGAGCCCTGTACGGGGGGATCAAGAGATGTCTACTGGACAAGCATTTACACCTTCAAGCGAAAACGGATTATATCGCGCATCTTATAGCGAGAGCAGAACCGGAACTGCTGGGGAACCATCGCGAGAGACACGCAAAGACTTTGGAGATCGCGCAAGAGGAGGTAAATATTGCCTTTTTAGATTTTAGTAAATTAAGATTTATAATGTGTTAGTTTGTGAATTAATGTTCATGAAGATGTAGTTGTTGATGTTATAGCATTTATCATTCCCACAAATTTCAGGCCTAGGCCTAGAATAATTATGTCTGATGACAATTAGGGCAAAATAGATTAAATATATTAATAACTTATAAACGAATATACATTATACAGGTGCTGATTTGTCTCGGCATATGCATATACGAGCGGCTGCAACGCATTTCACTAAGATTAAGGGAGGAAGAAGGAACATGTCAGACCTTAGCTGCGGTGGGAGTTGAGGCGCTTTACCGCAAGTTCGAAACAGCCGTGGAGATGAAAAGTGGAGTCTCGAAACTACAATTGTTGTACGATGAGATAACTCAAGAGGAATTGACCAAACAACAGCGGAAAGAGCAGAAGAAACTAAAACGGCGCAAGAAGAAGGAGAGGCAAGCTATCGAAAATAAGTGCAAAGTGGGTATAATGTTTGGATTACTTAATACTAGTATTTTCTGATGATTGATTTTACGCGAGTATTATACATTACTTACTTACTTAATACTGCAGTAAAAGCAATTTAAACGGTATATAAACAAGTCTGTTGCTATACTGAAATTAAGTTTGTTTCTAAATTTATTTCTGTCCCGATAATTATAATGTTGTTTTTGTGTTTTTGTTAACTGTAATTTTGTAAAATTTTAATAATCTTTTAATTATTTCTAAATAGGAGGTAGATTCAGAAGAACCAGAAGAAAAATGCGAATGCGATGAATGTTTACAAGAAGCGAGAGACACGCCAACCGATTTATTATCACCGCAAACTTATAATTTATGTTACGAAGCAATGCAAACTAACGCAGACGGTTGTCATTCGTGCCAAGATGATTACACGGACGGTTCGCCAAAGAAAACGAACGAGAAACACGCTAAGAATGGGAACCTTTCACTGAATGAAAACTCACATGATTGTGGCTATTCGTCTGGTAATAACGGTGGTTGTTGTGAGACAATGTCTGGATCGTCCTCGCTCATGAGTTCGCCCGAAGGCTCGGAAGTAGCCTGCTCTGAAGGATTCTGCAATCACGAGAGAGGCGACTGTCTAGATATATCCAAGAGCGATAAGTTTTCCTGTACTGGCTTCACACTTTCTTTACAAGAAATGCTGGTATGTTGGACATTCTAATTGTTTCAGTTCTGACTAGGTTTTTCAATAGTGACTGAGTGTCTTTATGATAATAATTTATATTTAAGTAAATTTTTAGTTTAAATTAAATATATTATGTTGAATTTTTTCTCTATAGCAAAAAATTTACATTTTGCCAACTTCCATATGATTGTTACGTAAGGCTACTTAAAAAATTGAAGAAAATAATTTGACCACAATTTTATTTTCAGGACACATGTTCATCTGACGAAGAACAGGACACCAGCTATATTCCATTAGAAGAAGTATTGGAATTCAAATCACGGAGGAACATAACGGAAAAAAGGCAGGAATTGAGGCAAAATTTACGTCAGAAATTTGCTCAGCTATGTGTAAACACGCCTCAGATGCAGAAAGGGTTTGAAAAACAAGACAAGCAAGCAGATTAATGCAATAAATACAGTGACATTCAAACTGCACTATTAAATTACCTTTTATCTTTCACATCGGAATTAATGTTTAATTTTGCGGCTACCTAGATTCTTGTTTTGTAAAATTTTATGGTAGTAATTACAATAGCTATGGCTAAACATGAGAATTACATTTAAGTAACAGCAATAATAGTACATTTTTCCTATCATACATAACTCCATGTTGCATTAATTGGTTTATATACTTAAACATAAACCACAAATGTTCATGTTCCTTATGTAAGATTCGAAATTTTATAAAATGTTGAATTTGAATGTCCATAAGTCAAAGGTGCTTGTAGAATGACTTAAATGCGGTCTTATATACATATATCACTGAGATGGTAGTGTATAGGAATAAGGAAAGTGCATGTTTGAATGAGTTCAACTGTTTTATGATATTATTCACAACTCGACTGGATAGAACCCAGCATTTATCAAATATTTACTATTTAAAATATTAGAGCTTTGTAATGAAATATAGTAGCCTTTTTTGATCAAATTATATTATTTTCATTGCTTTACTTACATGGTAAAGAATGGATTAATTTCAGGTATTTAAGAGAAGCTTATATAGCATGATGTTGAGTCATTGGCTGTTTTGCCTTTGTTATGAAATCAGGAAAAAACATTTGTAACTCAGTTTTAAATATACTATAATTAAATAATGTTTAATGTTTTATTCTTACAATCCTAATTCACATTAGATATACACAATGTAGCATTGGTTCCGCCAAAGCCAAAAGAATTTTTCAGGGCAACTCTTTTTTCACTATTCCATGTTTTTGAAGTATTAGCAACATAATTTAAGTCGTCAATGGGATTTTCCAAATTTATAGTGGGAGGCATAACACTATGATAGCAAGACAAAACTGTGAAAAGAGCTTCTAAATTTCCAGCAGCACCCAGCAAATGACCATGTGCTCCTTTTGTTGATGATATGCAAACATTTGAGGCATGATCTTTAAATAGAGTTTTAATAGCAGTAGATTCTATATTGTCCCCTACAGGTGTGGAGGTGGCGTGGGCATTTATGTATGATACTTGTTCTTTTTCAATATTTGCATCTTTTAAAGCTCTAGTCATGGAGAGTATAGCACCGCTGCCATCTTCTCTTGGTGTTGTTATGTGCGAGGCATCACCTGAGAGTCCATAACCTAAAACTTCAGCATACATTTTAGCATTCCGTCTTAATGCATGTTCATACTCTTCTAATATTAAAACAGCTGCTCCTTCCCCCATCACAAAGCCATCTCTATCCTTGTCAAATGGTCTTGAAGCTTTATTGGGTTCTTCATTAAATGATGTGCTTAATGCTCTTAAACGACAAAACCCTGCTATAGCCAAAGGACTTATGCATGACTCTGCTCCTCCACAAACCATTACATCTATATCTCCGTTTCTAATAAATCTAAAAGCATCGCCAATAGAGTGCGCCCCAGTTGCGCATGCAGTTGATACTGCATGGTTTGGTCCCCTTAAACCATACTTTATACTGACATGACCTGCAGCCATATTTGGTAATATTCTAGGAACAAAAAATGGGCTAACTTTATTATAACCTAGCTGTAGAGCATTATTAGTATCACATACATCTTTCAGATCAATCATTCCCATTCCAAGTGCAACACCAGTATTTTCTCTGTCTTGTTCAGATTGGGGCAACCACTTTGCATCTGATAATGCTTCCGCACAAGCAACAAGAGCTAAACAAGTCGCGGGAGCCATGGATTTTAAATTCGCTTTAGACAAGGCTTTTTCTAAAATATCTCCCTCTTTGGGAACTACACCAGCAACCCTACAGGGCAATTTGTTATATTCATCACCCAAAGAAACTATCCCTGAATGACCTTTTAGTAAATTTTGCCATGCTACTTCCTTGTTTGAACCCAAAGGGGAGACGACTCCTAATCCTGTGACCACTACTCTTCTCCTTGATGATTGGGACGAATAGAATCTTATTAACTGGCATGATCTCATGTTTATATTTTTTATATAACCATTTAATTATAAAGAATGAGTTTCCTTACATAAAACTTATATCAAGAAGGATATAACCAAAAATGTATCTGTTGAATTATGAGCTGTTCGATCTACAGCACAGATTAAGATCTACAGTAATATTGACATTGTTTTTATTATGAATATGAATTGACATTTAAGATTTTTAATTTCTGAAAACTAATCAAAGGTTGCTAGGAAGGAAATGCTCAGAAAGTTAACGTATATTTTCAAGTATTTTACATACACATACAATTACAATCACAATAAAAATTCTACTATAATTCTAATTTTAATCTGATATTAGTTTTAGTATTATAATAATTGTGATAGCAATCAAAGATTTTTAATTTTAGGTCTCTATCAGAAGACTTATGACAAAAGTTCAGAAATTGCCGGCCTGTGAATGTACCATCTTTAAATGACAGTACCTGCACCAAAAATCATAGGTACTCTGTGTAAAAATCCAAATATGATCGCTGTCAATTGTCAAAATATGTCAAAATACAACCACTTATAAAAAAACAAACGGTCGATGCTTGTTTGTGGTAGTGAAAGCACGTGTTATTGAAAAATTTTTCATTATAGTTTTCTATTTGGTGTATATTTCATTCAAGCTACGATTTTTTTTGTTTTTATTGGTGGTGGTTGTATTGTATAGTGTTTAGTGGTAAGTATACTAATCTAAGTATGGATATCCCTCCGGATCCGCCGGATCCTCCTGATCCTAACGATCCCTCCCAAAATGTACAGACTCGCCTTCCTCACAAAAGGCATTTGGACGATGATATTTCAAACGTCTCAAAACTAAAAAAAACTTCTGTGGAGATTAATCCTATAGCGGCATCTATCCAGACAGTTTATACTCACCCTATGCTATCTGAAGGTGAAAGAAGGTATTCGGAAGCAGACACTGGCCCATTCCTTGTCCACTTATGTAAAAATGAAACTGATCTTGCTTCTGGTTCAACTTTGAGATCTGTAAAGGTAGGCCAACTTTTAGTTACTAATGGTATTAATAATATTAAACGTGATGGCATTAAAAAGATAGGTAGGAATCGAGTCTCTGTTGAATTCTCTAATGCTGATGACGCCAACAAGTTTTGTCATAATCCAATATTGAGTAATAACAATCTTACTGCATCCATCCCTACCTATAATTTTTCTCGCATGGGAATAGTTAGAGGAGTTCCTACTGACATTTCCATGCAAGAATGTGTAGAAGCTCTAGAGATCCCCCAAGGCTTCGGAATGGTGTTAAAGGCCCGTAGACTCAACCGAAAACGAAAAACTGATGAAACTACTGAGTGGATTCCGACGACTACTGTTGTCCTAACTTTACAAGGACAAAAATTACCCGATAGAGTCTACCTATATAAATCCTCCTTAATTATCGAGAAATACCAACTTCCAACTATACAATGCCGGAAGTGCTGCAGGTTTGGGCATATCAAATCCCAGTGCCGATCAAAACCTCGCTGCTTCCGGTGTGCAAAGGACCATGATGGCATTGATTGCAATGTTTCTGAGTCTGCCGCTTCATGCATCAGTTGTTCAGGTTCCCATCTTGCTACGGACCCAGTGTGTCCTGAACACTCAAGACAAAAAAATATAAAACATATTATGTCTGAGGAAAACATTTCTTACTCCGAAGCTTCCCTACGTTTCCCCATGTCCCGCAAATCCTTTGCTGATGCAACCCGTCAAACCCCTTCTTCTTCAATTACATACTCTTCACAAAATCCGCCCTCTTCCCCTACCTCGTCCTCTTATAAGAAAACCGTTTTCTATATGCCTCGTCCTAGAGCTCCTCTTGGAAAAGGCTATGATAAAGCAACCCATAATAACATTGTTCGAGATCCCCAACTAGAACCGCAAAACGGGTGTGCCTTATCAGGCACTTCCCCTATTACCAGATCTCAAAGAGAGAGCAACGTCCTCATCTCCTGCCTGACATTTTTCTATGACATCATTAAAACATGTAGTGATGTCGACTTACCGCACAACGTGAAAGAAATGTTATTCAGAATTCTTGACACTATCAGATTAAATAATGGCTCCGAAGAGCCTGATACAATGGAATGCTAGAAGCGTTCGACCAAAGAAACATTCAATCATCAGCCTTATTAACGAATACGACCCTGTGATATTTGCCATATCTGAGTCGTGGTTAGTTCCTCAGACTCGTTTTACCATCCCTAATTATGTGTGCTTACGCAATGACAGAGCCGACGGTTATGCCGGTGCTGCTCTGATTATTAAAAGATGTATCCCCTTCTCCCAAATCCCTATTCCCAATCATAGTGAGGATATCAATGCTGTTGCAGCAAAAGTTTTTGATTTTACTGTTTTATCTATATATATCTCGAAACCTTGTTCCTCTTTAATTCCTGATTTGTACTATATATTGTCCTCTCTCCCCGGTCCTATTTTAATTTTGGGGGATTTTAATGCCCATCACACCTCATGGGGCTCCCATAAGTCCGACCTATTTGCTGTATCTCTATTAGAACTGTTTGATGATCTCAACTTATGCATTTTAAACAATGGCTCCCCTACTCATATTGTTTTACCTAATCAAAATCCTAAAAGTGTTGTTGATTTGTCCTTGTCTTCCCCCTCCTTATCTCTGTCCTGTAATTGGTCCACTCTCCCTGATTCCCATGGGAGTGATCATTTTCCTATCCTCCTCTCCTTTGACCATAACATCCCCGAAGCCCAATATGTTCCGTCTCTAAAATTCCACCTGTCTAAAGCTAATTGGTCTAATTATTCATACTCTTTAGAAACTAAAATTAATCTTTTTCCCCCTATTTCATTTAATAATGTATTGCTTGTTTATTCCCAGTTTGAATCCTCCATCCTTTCATCTGCCAATGCTAATATCCCTCAGAAAAAACCATCTCATTATAAACCCTCTACTCCTTGGTGGGATCAGGAATGTACAGATATTGTTCGCCAAAGATCTGATGCGGAAAAACTATACATTTCTAGTATGACACCAGAAAATTTCCTAAACTTTAAAAAGATTTCAGCTAATGCGAAAAAAACTCTTAACTCCAAAAAGCGTTCTGGATGGCTAAATTTTTGTGAATCCCTCTCTCCTAAAACCCCTCCTTCTCTAGTCTGGAAACAAATTAAAAGGTTTAGAAAGTCATATTCCCCAATTTCCTTAACCTCTAACAATACCTCCCTTTGGTTAGATGAGTTTATAAATAAATTAGCTCCTACCACCGTCCCTGCCTCTGACCTATTTCCCTCCTCACCCTCCTTTCTCCCTCCCACAAATAACCTAGACTCGCCTTTTTCCATGGATGAACTCTTATGTGCCCTTGATGGACTCAAAGATTCATCTCCTGGTATTGATGAAATTCCCTACTCATTTTTAGTCCAATCAACAGAAAAGACTAAGGTATTATTTCTTGATTTAGTAAATTATTTCCTTTCCACCGGCTTCATTCCTCCATCCTGGAAAACCCAAATTGTAATCCCTATCCTTAAACCAAACAAGAACCCATCAGATCCTAACAGCTATCGCCCAATTGCCCTGTCCTCCACTTTATGTAAAATAACGGAAATTTTATTAAAAAACCGGCTAGAATGGTTTGTTGAAAATAACAATATCCTGGCTAAATCTCAATTTGGGTTCCGCAAGGGATTTAGCACTTTAGATAGTATTGCCGTCCTCACTACTGATATCCAAATTTCCTTTAAAAAAAAGCAGTTCCTTGCTGGAGTCTTTCTAGATATTGAAGGTGCTTATGACAATGTTATTCTTCCAATACTCAGGCAAAAATTGCATCAGCTGAGTATCCCCGAGAGGTTAACAAGGTTCATTTGCAATCTTCTTATGTGCAGATCAATCCAAGTAAGAGTTGATGGATCTTTAAGCTCTCCGAGATCCATTTGGAAAGGTCTCCCGCAAGGATCTGTGTTAAGCCCCCTTTTATATAGCCTGTACACCTATGATTTGGAGTCATCAGTAAATAGTTTTTGCAACATCCTACAATATGCCGACGATATTGCGTTATACTGCAGTTCATCCTCTATATCTGAAATAGAATGTAATTTAAATAGTGCGCTCTACTACCTACATGAGTGGTTACACCCACATGGCCTATCTTTATCCGTCTCAAAAAGCTCTTGTGTAATTTTCACCCGCAAAAGATTAGTTCCTCCTTTAAACCTTTTTTATAATAATGATCCCTTCCCTTTTCATGATAATGTAAAATTTTTAGGAGTATATTTAGATTCCAGAATGACTGGATTAGTCCATTCAAATTACATTGCTAAGAAATGTGAGAAAGGCGTTAACGTTTTGCGTGCGTTGTCTGGAGTTAGCTGGGGCGCGCACCCTTTCTCTCAGAAGCTCCTGTATAATGCTGTGGTCCGTAGCCACTTTGATTATGCTTCATTTTTATTGGAACCATGTAATAAGGCCGGCAATCAAGTTTGGGACAGAATCCAATCTAAATGCTTAAGGATTATTCTAGGTGCTATGAGATCCACAGCAATTAACGCCTTACAAATAGAATCCGGTGACCCCCCTCTTCATTTTAGGAAACAGTACTTGTGTGATAGATTTATTTGGAAACTTTTTCAAAATTCTTCCCATCCTCTCCTTGCTAGATTACAAATTTTACATGGTTTAGTTGACAATAACTCAGCGTTCCCCCTCTTAAAATCCTACTCATTTATTTTAGCATTACCCTATACTTTGTATAAATCCCCCTCCAATCCTATCTTTTGCTCTCCTTTTGAATCCCTTCTTTTTCGCCCAAATATTGAATTTTTTAAAATTTCAAAACAATCCCCCGACGCCAATCATAAATTCAACAGCATTTTAGCTGAAAATTGGAATGGATGGACTCCAATTTTCACTGATGCTTCAAAAACCTCTGATATTGAAAACGTGGGTATAGCTGTCTGGATGCCAAAATTTGCCATTATGTTGTGTCGTAAATGCCCTCCAGTAACATCTACCTTTGTGGGCGAGGCTTTAGCTCTGTTAGAAGCGGTACTCTACGTCCTATCTCATAAGCTGACTAAATCGATTATTTTCACAGACTCCAAAAGTTGTTTACAGGCATTGACTTCTAATCAATTTCGTTCAAAGGTGAAATATCCGGTAATTATTAAATTAAAAGAAGTCCTGTTAGAATGCAAAGTAAATGATATTGATGTTACCTTGGCTTGGATTCCTGGACACAGTGG
This sequence comes from Colias philodice, assembly GCF_061535455.1. Taxonomy (NCBI): domain Eukaryota; kingdom Metazoa; phylum Arthropoda; class Insecta; order Lepidoptera; family Pieridae; genus Colias; species Colias philodice. Next base: position 9,998,394 of record NC_143094.1, on the reverse strand, counting down.
TATCACAGGTAATGAGTCCGCCGACCTGTGTGCTAAAGCAGCCATTAATATATCATCAGAGACTCATGAACTTACATACTCACATGACATTGTTGCACTTGCGCGCCCTAGACTTTTTGAAACATGGAAGGATTTTTGGTCTATGTCAAGTAGAAGTAAGGGCAAATTCTACCGCTCTATACAAAATGATATTCCTCCAAAACCATGGTTTTTTAAATATAAGGACATCCCCAAAGGTGTTACCTCTACGATCTGCCGTATTCGACTAGGCCACGCAAGTACTCCAGTGCATCTAGCAAAAATCAGGGTGAGGGACAACTCAATTTGTGAATGTGGTATTGATGAAGCTGACCTGGACCATATCTTTTTTAACTGTACAAAGAATTCTTCCCTATATGATAACCTTCCTCCTACCGTTCCTCGTCCTACTAACATGCAATCCCTCCTCTCATTAATTAGTACTCGATTTGTTTATGTTATATCTAAATTTATTATCTCTAACAAAATAAAACTGTGAATATTTATCAAGCGTCCAAATATTGTGGATTTTAGTTTTTATGTTATACTTTGTACATAGTTTACTGTTCGTCCTTTATAACAATTAAATTAACCTGGTGTTGGGAATTTCTATATATTGTGTGTGTCATTTTTTTGTTGTAGATATCTGCGCTTGACTGATACATTTCAGTTTCTTATAAATCTATGAGATGTAAAACTATCCACAACGTGACATTGGCAAAATTGTGGCAACGCAGCACTGCCATTTATAAAAAAAAAAAAAAAAAAAAAAAAAAAAAAAAAAAAAACAAACTTTGTTATTTATTTTTGGTATTTAAAATTATTGTTAGTAATTAGTATATTTACAGAGAAGATATTTAAAAAATGGCATTTGCGAATTTTCTGAAAGAAAAGAAGAAACTTATTTTTTATACAGTAATAATTTGTTTTATATCCATATTAGTAAATAAGAGTTTCATGAAAAATTCAACATCAGAAAAAGTAAAATCCATTAAAATTACACTAACGCAAGAGGAACTAGCAAAGTATAATGGTGATGAACATGAAGAATTATATTTAGCTGTTATGGGGTCTATTTTCGATGTGTCCAGTGGCAAAATGCACTATGCAAAAGGAAGTTCATACCACTATTTCATTGGTAAATAAAAGAAAATTAACTGCTTTAGATGTATGTAAATACTTGAAATAAAACTCATTATTTATTTTGTATAGGTAAGGATGGTACTAGAGCCCTTGTAAGTGGAAATTTTAATGATGAAAGTGAAGATAAAGATCATATTTTGAATTTGAAATGTGATGATATATTTGCCATAATGCACTGGAGAAAAACATTCCGTGAAAAGTATAAATATGTAGGTAAGTGCCAATAGGTCTGCGATAAACCACTTTTATCGTGACAAAACCAAACGTTTATCTCGAGAAAAAAAGAGCGCCAAAAGTGGTTTATCGCAGATAAAACCAAAACTAAAAGTAATTACACAAAATGCTCTGACAAATATCTTGCAAATGTTTTAATATAATTGTTTATGAAAAAAAAATCATAATAAGTATTACCATGTCAAGTAGAAAACGTAAAAGTGTGAAAATTAGAGCTAACTTGGTGATTTTTTTTTATCTAGTCAATTTTAATATTTTATGTTTTTATTAAACAGAATCGTTGAACATATCATCTAGTTTGATATATATTTTATTATTTAGATTTGGTCTTCAATATTATACGTATCTTCTTCTTATATATAAAAATGAATCGCAAAATGTGTTGGTAAGCGCATAACTCGAGAACGGCTGAACCGATTTCGATAATTCTTTTTTTATTATATTCCTTGAAGTACGAGGATGGTTTTTATGTAGAGAAAACGTAAATATGTACCACGGGCGAAGCCGGGGCGGACCGCTAGTCATCTAATAGAAGATTGGTTATTTTGCTTTATGCCCCCTCTTAATATACTCCTTTACATTGACATCTCAAATAATTTTTAATAACATTAATTGTTGTTGATTTATTTTAGGAGTATTACAGGGCAGATATTATAATTCTGATGGGACAGAAACCGAATATATGACAGAATTTAAGAGTAAGTTGAAGAACTGCAAAGAAGAGAAAGAAAATGCTAAGAATCAAGACCATTTATATCCTCCGTGTAATGTTGCCTGGAGTGAAACAGAGGGTACCAGAGTGTGGTGTTCAAAGTCTAGGTATATATTTTTATTTAATCTATCTGTATACAAGTTTCAGAAAAATTGGGACAATATTCCTCGATTACATTGAAATTTGCATTACCTATTTTCTAACCTTGAATTGTTCAATGAAAATATAACTGGCTATATTTCTTAGCGAAGAAATGCAAACAAAATTATTTGCTTTATATAACCTAGTAACCTACTTGTATCATTATAATTTGTTGGTTTTTAATCTGAGAAAGCTGTGACCTGGATTTGACTTTTAGAAACTTTATTGTTTGTATATAAATATATATATTATACCTAATTATTTTGTAACAGGAACAGTTGCAAAACATAGGAGATTTCCTTCAAAATTTATAAATTAAATATTGTATTTTTTAATTTTCCATCCATACCTATGGATATATCTATGCATATCTATAAATGTAAGTCTAATTCTACTTCTTACATCAATTTAAATAATATGAAATTTCGTAAAATAAACATAACATTTATCATAAAAATTATGTCCTTTGTTACAGTGGTGGAATAAAAAGGGATTGGGTGGGAGTGCCACGCCAACTCTACGAGCCTGGTAGTGATAAACCAAAATGTGTATGTGTTCAACAAGAAGATACTAAAATGCTCAAGCAGTATGAAGGATGCTCAAGTAGTGCTACTGAATGTTTCGTCCATGTTACATAATTATTATAATTTGCATACAAGTCCAGTATTATGATCAAATAATTATTGTGATTTTAAATTTTTTACGGTTTACATTCCATTTCTTTGTATTTGCCTTAAATTAAGTTTCTCAAGTTTATATTCTGTTATACATTTTTTATACAATTGGTTTATGTTAAGATCTGAATTATATATGTTAATTTATAAGTAAAATAACCTCCTCCTTTTTTTGAAGTTGGTTAATAAAAACATTCAAATTTTTATAAATGTTTTATTTAATTACAATCAGTCGTATTTCTCAATTGATTTTATAATACAGGATGTGGTATTAAATATAATACCATTGGTACATGGGAATTATTCAGTGACATTTTCAACAGTTTTGCTTTCCGTATGTGCAACTTCATCTAATTCCAAACATTCAATAGTTTTCAAGAAAACATTCATTGGAATTTTCTTTCTATTCAGAAATGACTTATTACCTAATAGCTTTTTTATTTTGGCCCTCCGTTTCTTTATTTTCTCCTTTGTATAATGGTTACCTATTTGAAATGTTACCAGTCTTTTCACTTTCCTTCCACCTATTAAGGTATTAGAGTCCACATTATTACTTTTAGGCTCTTCATAAATAGTTTCTAATGTTTGTGATACTGATTTCAACTTCTTATTAAGATATAATGCTTCAATTTGTTTAGAATTAGCATTTTCAGTTATAATACTATGTTTTCGGGGTTTCATACTAACTCGACGATTTGAGGGTTTGCTTACTTCAGGTGATAACTGTTTGCGTTTTCTTAACACTCTAGAATTAGATTCAGATACATTTGCGCTCGAAGATTCTCCAATCTCCATTATATCTAAATGTGCCATTTTATTAGGTAAATCAGATTCTATTCTAAAAACACAAAGCAATATCAATTTACTTTACTTTTAAGTCACAAAATGTTAAATTACTAAAGTGGTAAACTTACTTCGATGTCTCCATTTTTAGGATTAAAATATTTTGTACTTAATTACTATTTACTACTAAGTCCTACAATTACCATATGAGTTAACACATTATTAAAATCATTGTAATGCTGGTTTTTTTTAAATATTTCCAAAAGCTTGAACTTGAAACTCTTGAAACCAAAATCACCAAAATGCAAGGAATTAGGAATTTAGGAAACCGTTGCCTGGCAAAAATGACAGACAGACGATGTCATTGATGTCAATTGATTGTCAGGCGTCAGCACCCAGCGATATAGACATCGACAACCCGATTTATGGATTATTCAATGCGACTTTCTCGTTTCATAAAATATAATTACTGTAAATAAGTATGTACTGTGGTATGTACAATGTCATGTTTTTTTATTATTTAATGAATGGTACGGGAGCTATTAACGTTAAAAAAAAAGTCATTTTAGTATAGTTGGTTTTTTGATATACTGTTCCTCTTGCTATTTCGGTTAGAGTCCGGGCTGTCTGGCTGGTCGCAGTGGTTGCGTTTTTTAGTGCGCATCTCATCTGCACAGGATAATTTCCTTAATTTAAAGTCATTTTTTAACGCGTAATTTTTAATATTTTGCCTTTAGATAGATCCATCAGACATAATTTTTTTATTGCAAGACGTTTTTTTCGTTGTTAAATAGGTGCCAGACGCAATTTTTTAATTCGTTTTTATAAAAAATTCAAATTATTTTAGAATGTCTGTAAATTTCATATTATGTTCTTCAAACATAATATAATCTAAAATTAATTAGCCAGACGCTAATTCGATTGTTAAGTATTAAATACGTACGAATAAAAACGTAGTGAAAGTAGGTAAGTATAACAATTTGATGATTGTGTATATGGAGAGATAGTTTAAAGTGCAAGAGAGATAGAAAGGGTCGGCCGCGAAAATTAAATAACAATAAAAAATAACTTTTTTTTTTCGAAAATATAAGATACATAGAAATTGAATTGTTCCTACTCTAGGATTCCCTGTGTTGTGGGAACAAGTACCTTCCATTGGTACATTTTATTCCTTAGGCTAAAAAATAAACTATTAGGGTACATCAACAATCTTCTATACAAAACAATTTTTTTATTACTTAACTATTAAGTTATGGGTTTAAATGAAAACAGCGATTACATAAACTTATTTATATTGTTTCCAATAGCACATTGCCTATAGTCTGTCCACTATAAGAATTGCTTTTTGACAGCTCGACGGGTGATACCAGAAGTGATGTTCAAAAGATTATCGATTGTGATACCATTTCAATTATAAATTTAAAATATTATCATAAATCGAATCAGGTACGTAAATAATAATTACAACGTAAACGTACTAATAAGATATGTAATAATAAGACCACATATCTATGCATTGTATGTTAAAACTAAACTAAACTAATATTTTATTATTTATTGATTTCTATCTTACAATTTGGTTGTCTTTACGTTTAAATTATATAACATAATAGAAGAGTTTTTCTGCATCGGATATATTTTACAGAGTATTTCTATCGATTATTATAATCTATCGACCCATCTTTGAATAATTCTGTGTAGACATCACTAAGTGGGCGGGACCTGTCCATGAAGAACGATAATTATTTGTATGACATTTTAACATAGACAATACAATCCTTCATAGGCGTGCAGCTGTCAAAAAGCAAATAATATAATGGACAGAGTATAATACCACACATTACACACCGCGTACAAGAAGAAAAAGAACCACAGACAAAATACAGTGTTGCCAATACAAGTTAAATTTTCTAATATTACTAATATTAACTAGCGACCCGCCCGGCCCTGGCTTCGCACAGGTGCAATGCTGATACTAAATACACTACAGAAAAACTGTGAACGTTGAATATAAAAACATAGCGGCCCGCTCCGGCTTCGCACGGGTATAAAATATATAGCCGGGCGGCCGGCTGGTACCGCCGCAAACGCTACGTCCCGCAATTTTTAAATCTGTAATATCTTCGAAAATATTCACTTAAATCATACGGTGTAAAGGGCCATATAGATCTATATTAAATGAACAATGTATTCAAGGTCTTTAATTGGTTAAGGATTAATGCTGTATTGGTTAAAATCGCTTCGAAAATTAGCCATTATTTGTCGTAAAAAGTAAATGACAAAAAAAGTTATTGTGGGTTATCCATAAGAGATAGACATATACCATCACGGACTTTTCTGTAGACCTTTTCAATGTGTACTATAGTTAGTACATTATTTTGATAAAACTCGTAGGGTGCCTGCGTTTGCACTGTAAGTGGAAAAAATGTAATTATTTACGAAATCACATTAGAAACCTCAAAAATAACAGTACTTCTCCACTATTTAATGGATGTTATTATACATATAAACCCCCCACTTGAATCACTCTATCTATTTAAAAAAACCACATCAAAATCCGTTGCGTAGTTTCAAAGATTTAAAGAGACATAGGGACAGAGAAAGCGACTTTGTTTTATACTATGTAGTGATGATGATAACAATATTAATTCATTAATCTTAATTCTTAATATATATACATAAATCTCGTGTCATAATGTTTGTCCTCAATGGACTCCTAAACCACTTAACCGATTATAATAAAATTCGCACACCATGTGCAGTTCGATCCAACTTGAGAGATAGGATAGTTTATACATGTAGGTACCATACGGGCGAAGCCGGGGCGGACCGCTAGTATACCTATATAAATTAATGCTAACTACTTTAGTTAAATTCAATACAAACTTAAACATGCGAGTGTGTGTGTGTTCACGTGTGTGTGTCGTGTGTGGTGTGGTGTGTGTGTGTTGTGTGTGTGTATGTGTGTACATCAATATTGAAACAAACTTTCTAGTTGTTTACAGATGATGGAATATTGGAAAACAATAACAATTCCTTAGACGATAACATAAATAATTCTGACAGTGTGAGGAAAGATGATGATGATGATGATTATGAAGATGGCTTTTTAAATTTAACAATGTAATTGTTTAACCTTCATTGATAAAGTTTTTATTCCATTCTTTTCAATGTATGGTAACTTTAATTTATTTTTCACTTTTATGTTTATTTTTTTCATTTTAGCTTTTATTTATAAGAACAAGTGTAAATAATATTGTATTCTTGCAATTATTTCCTGTCGCATAGTTAAAATACACTAGCTGATGAGCTGCATGCTTCATTACTTTTTTTATTTATACACATTATTTAATACTTAACAATCGAATTAGCGTCTGGCTAATTAATTTTAGATTATATTATGTTTGAAGAACATAATATGAAATTTACAGACATTCTAAAATAATTTGAATTTTTTATAAAAACGAAATAAAAAATTGCGTCTGGCTCCTATTTAACAACGAAAAAAACGTCTTGCAATAAAAAAATTATGTCTAATGGATCTATCTAAAGGTAAAATATTAAAAATTACGCGTTAAAAAATGACTTTAAATTAAGGAAATTATCCTGTGCAGATGAGATGCGCACTAAAAAACGCAACCACTGCGACCAGCCAGACAGCCCGGACTCTAACCGAAATAGCAAGAGGAACAGTATATCAAAGAACCAACTATACTAAAATGCTCACTTGTCAACGTTGGTAGCTCCTATACGAGAAGGTAAAATATGTATTTAAATATAATAAAACTATGATCATTGCCCCAGCATTATGAATGCCATTCACGACAAACCAGATAGTTAGCTATATGGGCCAAAATTAGGTAGGTAGGCAGTTTTATATTACTTTGATAATATAATAAGAAATTAGTTAATAAGTATTTAAATAAGACAATTATCTAAACCACTAGATAGCACCGAATAATCGGTAGTTTAATATTGGTTTCCTTCATAAATAAATTAGTAGAAATACCTGTGTGCGTTACCCAGGCAAAATGTTTTGCTTTAGAGAGATGAGACTTAAACAAATAATTAGTGTATCATGAGGAGCAATTTGTTTACTAATAGCAAAATTTGTTTGAATTGTAGTTTTTAAGTTATTTAAGAAAAACAAATTTTGCTGGAGTAACGTTTGAAACGTTACCCAGGCAAAATCGTCTTTCAAAAATTAGTTTCAGCACGGAACCAAATACATGAATAGATAGCTTTTGTTGAGTAGTAAATGTTTATAAATAGCAAAATTTGTGTGTGGTATAGTTCTTTAGTTATTTAAGATTTTGCTGCGGTAACGTTTTGGGATTTCCCAGATCTCGAAAACGGCTCAACGCAGAAGTTTGAAAAAAATACCAATAAAAGACCTCAATTTGTTTAAATTTGTTTAATCATTAGTTTTTGATTTGGTTGACGTAAACCAATGTAATTAAATGGTTTCAAAAATCAGAAGAAGCGGGTTTACATGTAAACCAATACACTTATAACCAAATAAACAGCTGTAAAAAATACCCGTGGTTCGACGCTTGTTTACAGCAGACATTTTAGATTTCATACTTTACACGTTAAGAAGATAAAAACAAATTTGATTTATTTTAGACTGGTCGTACTTTAGCGATCGAATAGGCAGTTCCCATAACATTAAGAAACATGGCATACTTTAAACAAATTAAAATGATTCATGAAAATTCTTTCCTGTTAATTTCAGCCTTGAATTACGGCTCTAATGAAAGTTATCTCAAAAACAAGAATATGTCAGCAATTCTCTAATAAGCCGACCAAATTGAAAAGGTCACGTAAAAGCGACTGCACCGTACGTACGGGTAATCTTCGCAAATTAGCAGCTTGGTAACCGATGTTTTGTACAGTTAAGCAGAAAAACGTTATTCGTGAAGCCGATTTTTTAATATTTTTTAAGTGCAGTACCATATTACACAATTTTTACTAGTTAATACAAGTGTAATATCATAGTGTATAATTTATAGTGTGATTTAAAACAATACAAACATATATACATGTAGCTATATTTTTAGTACTTAATTTGTTGTTTCTGTTAAACCAAATGTTTTATTTTGATACCACAACGCAAAGCCACGCTAAAAACGTTTTAACGTTCTTGATGCTAGTCAGAGCAGCGCGCATCGCTGTGTGCAATGCAACGCAACAGCTATATGCCTTGTCTTACTTACTCTTTAGCTGTGAGTAGTTGAGTACGCTCTATCTATGGGTACGCTAGCTCCGACCGAACCAATGAAACAATCAGTCGTGATATTTTTTGGATATTTCAACATTAAGTTAAAAGAAGGTTACGACGCTTTGACAATGATTGGTTCACGGGTTATCCACCTGTGGCAGTCACATGTAATGTTAAAATATTCACTCTAAGTAACACGTAACAAAACTCAAAAATGTTGATGCTAAGGCAAAGCAATACATATAATTTGTATGAGACTGATTTTTTAAATAAAAATAATGAATCTTAACCATTTTATTATTTTAACTAACCTGACCAGAAAACTTTTGTATTCAACTGTACTAACAAAACATCTATATTATCCTGTTCATTTCAGATGGTTGCGCTTATGTATGGTGCGGTCGCTTTTATGTGACCTTTTCAATTTGGTCGGCTCATTAGAGAATTGCTGACATAATCTTGTTTTTGAGATAACTTTCATTAGAGCCGTAATTCAAAGCTGCAATTAACAGGAAGGAATTTTCAGGAATCATTTTAATTTGTTTAAAGTATGCCATGTTTCTTAATGTTATGGGAACTGCGTATTTGATCGCTAAAGTACGACCAGTCTAAAATAAATCAAATTTGTTTTTATCTTCTTAATGTGTAAAGTATGAAATCTAATATTTCTGATGTAAACAAGCGTCGAACCACGGGTATTTTTTACAGCTGTTTATTTGGTTATAAGTGTATTGGTTTACTTGCAAACCCGTTTCTTCTGATTTTTGAAACCATTTAATTACATTGGTTTACGTCAACCAAATCAAAAACTAATGATTAAACAAATTTAAACAAATTGAGGTCTTTTATTGGTATTTTTTTCAAACTTCTGCGTTGAGCCGTTTTCGAGATCTGGGAAATCCCAAAACGTTACCGCAGCAAAATCTTAAATAACTAAAGAACTATACCACACACAAATTTTGCTATTTATAAACATTTACTACGCAACAAAAGCTATCTATTCATGTATTTGGTTCCGTGCTGAAACTAATTTTTGAAAGACGATTTTGCCTGGGTAACGTTTCAAACGTTACTCCAGCAAAATTTGTTTTTCTTAAATAACTTAAAAACTACAATTCAAACAAATTTTGCTATTAGTAAACAAATTGCTCCTCATGATACACTAATTATTTGTTTAAGTCTCATCTCTCTAAAGCAAAACATTTTGCCTGGGTAACGCACACGAAATACCTTACTCTACAAAAGTATGTGTGTAATAATTAATTAATAACTGCTATTGTATGGTAGCTAAGGTTCTTGTTAAATAAAACAAGTATTATTTTATAACGATTTATTGTACAAAACAATAATACATTAAAATGTACAGGTATGTTTAAATTTATGGACACATTTCGGTCCCAATCCCAAACTGGATAATTATGTTTACCCTTCACTTACAGACACCATATTGCTCGTCGAGGTGTCAGCACTAATAGAAATAAAGATAAAGGCTCTAGATAAGCAAACTAGACGAAGAGAATAAAAATATAACAATAAATTAATAGCATGCTGTCAACTTAAGTACACATAAGTCTATCGCACTGCTTTTGTCGACGGGCACCATGTAGTCTTCATTAATAATAATAACGTAATTAAACAAATTGATTAAATCTCCTAAGCATATATTGTATTTATATACACATTATGAACATGTCCTCTCTGGTGAACTAGCGTAGGTGGGTGGGGGGCGCGCGCCTCGTCGTCGGTCGTCGCGTCGGAGCCGTTTCGTGTCGTGCCTGAGGCACCTGACCCCTAACTATCTCGGTCTATTCGGCGACTCGTTAAAACATCTATGATTCATTCGATTACTATACCGAGACGAGAGCGGTAGAAGTAGCAGAGAGAAGCGGATGAGGAACTAAGAATCGGTGGCGTTTACCACTTGTCAACGACCACCTCGTTCACTGCAAAATAACGTTAGCGTTAGTGTGGTGCGCCCGAGCGAGTGCCGCCGTCCGAACTTACTAGGTCTTTATGCAGAGATCACAACCGTGTCGTAGTTACTAAATGTGTAGTTTCACTGCGGGATCACAACAAACAATGAGTGTTCATGGAATATGTGCGTGCAGTAGTGCTGCGGGGGCTCCGGGCGCTTACACCTTCCACGCCGTGGCTGGGGGCAGACAACACCGCGTTAGTCATGCGGCTCCGCGGACACAGCTCCTGTGTCGCGGCGCGAAAGTTTTGCAACGAGACCCACTTCCAAGTGGACATCTCGGATACAAAATATTTAAATATAGAATTTTGCAAATTCGTAGCCAATAGCTATGTTTTGTTGAAGCTTGCAAAACTTTTTGTTAGCAGGTAACACACAACACGGAGTTAGTACGGCGAGGCGACAACGAGGATCGTGTGCGTGTTCTCGAATGTGCAAAGGAGTAAGGTGGAGTGAAATAATAAAACGTGGGTAATCGATCCGTTTAAAGGGAACACTTCTTACCTTTAATAAATATACAATTAATGTGTAACAAATTTACAAGGTAGTAGAATAGTTATAAATTGAAGAGCAAGGGTTTTTGGATATCGACAGTACTCAGGTTGAGCATGCTCTTGTTTGTGCAGTGTATAGTGTACATAGTTCGACTGGCTGACCTTGATAATATGCTTTTATTTAATTTATTTTGTACATAATATAATAACTGTTTCACAAATATAAAATGCAGCAAAAGGCAAAAATAACAACAAACTGTACTCTCGAAAAAGAAATCATGCAATGCATTCGTGCAAGTTTTTATTATAACACTATTAAATAAATCACTTAGATCTACAATTTTCTAAGATTTTATGGACAAATTTTGACATATCCCTTTTAAATCTTAATACACAATATTATTATGTCCCACAGAAAAAAAGTAAAATAATTACATCTTTAACATCAATTCTCGTAACAAATGTGACAATAAAACTTAAATTATTTAAACTATTTATTTTAAAATTACAGAGGAATTACCAAACCCAATACAGTAAACTAGTAGTAAATTACTATTTGTAACATTAATATTGCTTCACAGGATATAAGTATGAATCTGGATATATTTTACTCCACAATGTATTTAACTAGAAAATTAACTATTCAATCGTTGACTATAAATTCGGTACTAAAGATGTCTGCTAAAATGTTAGTTAACACATTGCATACAAGATGCACGATGCTAATCACAAACATGAGGGTGGCAGATGCATCAGATTTGTTAGCAAGCAACAGGTGAGAGGACTGAAGAAACAGTTTCTCTATATATTGAGAATAAGTTGTCCACAAATAGCGACGAGCCTAACTTACAATAAATATCCTATGCTAAAGATGCACATTACTTGTAACAGTAAGGTAAAATGTCTGCAGTCCAAAAGGACAAGGTACTGAGCCGTGTGCGAGTTAACTATAAAATATGTAAAAACGGAGCTCTTTAGAAACTAATCCTCACTAAATCACTATAAAATTATAAACTTACAATCGTTATAAATTTACGTGTAAAATTATTAAAAATTTTGGTGTTCTGAATTTAGGTTGATGTTCACAGCCACTCGACTTATAAAATTATTATCGCAAACAACTCAATGAGGCTCCGTTATCTATTTATTGTCTCGCACATGAGAAATGCAATCACACGAGCGGTCTCGGCGTCCGCTCGCACACCTACCGCTAAGGACACTACTAGAGTTAAGTAGAACATTCCGGACGCAGTCCAACATGTCAGCTGACCAAACACTTTGTTCCTTCACAGTCTCACGGCACACACAGGGGTCACTTCACACCTCGTGGATTAGCATTCCAAACGGTTAGATGTACTGTGGTGAGCTACAGCTCATAGTCCATGGGTTTCCACAGTGGAATTCGTTGCGCCACCCACCGCTGTGTGCTATGATTACATATATACTTAAAGAACCATTGTTTGACAGATCTATCTAATATTAAATTAAGTATTAATTTTTTAACCCAAGTATTAAAGAAGTATAAAAGAAAGTATGCTCATTTCGCGTTACTTAATGTTAAAACAAATATATCGTTCAACATTTCATAAAACGAATCCCCGTACCCCATACAAAACCTCAAATAGTCTGTCAAGGCGAGTGAGCGCGGTAGCGTGGGTGGCGCAGAATTCGGCGGGGGGGTATTAGGTTGTGAATCAAACGGGGTATCGGCTCGCTTATATCGGTCCGTAGATGATGATGCCAAAGAACACGGCCCACATGAGCACGATCCACTGCATGCCGTCGAGCCAGTGGGCCAGGGAGTGTCGTCTCTCACCGTCGGAGATCTTGCGCGCGACGAACTTGAGCACCTCGTCCAGCAGCACCACGGGCACGGAGAACTTCATCACCGTCATCCACTCGTCCACCGACAGCGGCGTCACTTGGAACACGGCCTGCGGACACACGGCGAAAGCGGTTCAATTACATGTATTTATTGACGTGACAACGTCTTATAAATTGGTTTGCCGGGTGACACTTCAAGAAACTGCGTTACGCTCCGCTCACGTTATGCGCTCACAATGAGAGCGAGTGAGAGGCACGCGGGCATGGTTAGCCCGCCTAAGAGCGAAAGAGACAGACATAAAAAGTCGTTGTCACGTAAAACTTTCGCCCTTATACCGACTTTACAGGCAACCAATTTTTTTTTGTAGTGGTACAATGGACATGCAAAATTTGTAGTGATGAATATTAAAAGAACAATAATGATAGGTGATTGCAGACCATATGGAATGAAATCTATTTCCATCAAAACTTTAATCAAGGTAACGTGATATAAGGCAAAATACAACATTTATCGTGCTTTTATATATTTTTTGTGGCGATTATGTTATATAAATAGACTTATTAATATCTAATTGTTATTCCTAGTATCAAGTCTATTTATACGTTTTATAATAGTCTTATTATACTTTTGGAACTGGTTTAAATATTAAGGAATTCTAAAATAGTGCTTAGGTATTTAGACAGGATGAGAAATACCACATTATTATTAAAAACAAAGAAACATATATCTAAGGTCATAAAAAGTTGTTTGATTTTCAAAACTAATATGAATATAAATTAGGTTAATTTTAAAATTCAAGGTGATGTTAATATAGCTAAGTAAATATGACAATTATAGGACAAGTTTAAGTCATGATTCAATATCAATAATTATACACATAAAGAACAGAGCAACACATTCCAACACAAGATGTGTGAAGGACCATAATACAAAAACATCAATTTTATAAGAACTTTTAAAGGTCATGAGTCATGACTAATGCAGACCCACAATTTTTGTTATAATTATATTATCATGCAATATACACAATATGATATTATAATACTCGAAAATATAAATTTTTACGACTTTTTGTGTATTACAGATGATGGATAAAATAATTTAATTTATAAGGCACATGCTTTAATTTACAAATTTATTACCTAATGACTGTGATTATATTTTTAGCAATTTATTAGTGTAATAAAATTTTAACTTAACCTAGGTTAAGTTATCTAGATTAATAATTGAGGTTTCTATTAATTGTTAGAAAAAAAAAGTGTAAATTGCATAATAGAAAAACTTACCCATCAACGTAACTATCAAATTATATTTTACATGCAATACTTTCCATCTACATAATATTATCTATCTTCCCAAACTAATATAAATCAAATGAAAACTCACTACAAACTCGCATCTATTATCTATGGTTCCACTAACTTACCTACCAACATACAAACTAAAATCTCACCACTTATACGTAAATAACCCTCTTTACAATCTATGGTCCCAGTTACTTACCCAACAAATTACAAACCAAAACAAACTCAACTACCAACTAAATTCCTTCATCTACAATCTATACATGTAAATTATTCCATATACAGGGTGTCCCACTGTTGGTATACTAAGCTCAAAGGAGGTTATAGTTTTGAATACGCTGAGTACGTAAAAAATAATTAAAAAATTCCTGACGCATTTTTTTTTCAAAAAGATGAATTCTTAAAACTCTATGTGTACACCCATAACAAGCAACCCACCCAACTTTGCCACCAGCACGTGAGCTATCGTTTAAGATTATGTTTTCATAGACAAAATGCTCACATTAGAGGAGCGGTATATGCCGGCTGCGCGAAGCTAGAGAAGAAAACATAGATTTTCAGGAAAAATTTAGCGAAAAATTTTTGATGTAATTTTCTTTTTTAAGTATTTTTTACGTGATCAGTATATGCAAAACTACAAGTCCCTTCGCGCTTAGTATACCAATAGTGGGACACCCTGTATAATAATCTATGGTCCCATTACCTTACCCACCAACACAACCTATCAATTAAACTCTCCTCTATAGTCTATGGTGTATGTTCACTCACCGAGAGCACCTCGACGTACAGGATGACAAAGTGCAGTGTGAAGGAGAGGGCCATAGAGCCGACGAGCCACATGTTGGACCAAGGAGGCATCGTCACCAGCGACTGGTTCTCCGAGAGACTGTTCATCGCGTTCAACATCTCAATGGTGACGAGTACGGAGAGGGCCATGGTCATGGGGTGGGGGTCCGTGAAGATCTTGCAGTCGATGCCCTGTAATTTGGCAATTATAGTAATGTATTTAGAAAACATAGTTGTATTATGTATAATTGGTAATTATTTAAAAAACTTAAAAATTCAATTCCAAAAAAAAATCAACGAGTTCAAATTCAAAAACAAATCAAATTGTTCAAATTTCCCACGTTTTTATACTATTGTCTTGTTATTTTTATAATTAGTAAGTAGTTATTTAATTTCCTTAGCGGCCGAACAATGATTCATTTAAATCTATACTAATATTATAAAGCTGAAGAGCTTGTTCGTTAATTTGAACGCGCTAATCTCAGGAACTACTGGTCCGATTTGAAAAATTCTTTCGGTGTTAGATAGCCCATTTATCGAGGAAGGCTATAGGCTTTATATCATCACGCTAAGATCAACAGGAGCGGAGCAATGCGGGTGAAACCGCGGGGAATAGCTAGTTTATAAAAAAAAAAAAAAAACAAAAAACAAAATTGTAGCATCAATTTTACTTTGGAAATAATACACACCTTGAAGTCATCACCGCCGCCGAGGCACTGCAAGTGGTGGGTGAGCTGCCAGTAGGTCATCTGAGGTCCGTAGGGCGAGTACATGAACCACCAGGAGGCGGCGCCCACTGTGGCCATACCGACGTAGCCACCGATAGCCATGTATCTGGATTATATGATTATATTTATTAAATTATTATGTGGCATATTATTGTTCAAATATTTGGCGCAGCTTTCAATAATTGAGACAACTTACAAGCGTAATGTATGTCCGTAATGTTAACACATACAACTAAAAGATACTTCCTCTATTCTTACGTTTGTCTATGTTTAGAATAGAATAGAATAGAATAAGAATTTATTCGCAGTAAAAATCAAACACACAAACAAAAAAATACACAAGAAAAATAACAGTTTACTACGAAAAGGCTATGGACTCAGTATAATATGGTGGAAACAATGACTAAAAGGCCAGTGCTTTCACCGCTGTTTTTCAGCCATAGCCTGTTGTAGCCACAAATGTCACACGAGTATACCCCTAATTTCATTGAAAGGAAGATAAAACACATAAACACGATGAAACATTAAAGATTAACTGTCACAAAAAAATAAACCAAAGTTACCTGAAGAACAGCCATCCAGAGATGAGACCCTCATCAGCCTTGCGGGGTGGTTTGTCCATGATGTCCAAGTCGGGCGGGTTGAAACCGAGGGCGGTGGCGGGTAGACCGTCAGTGACCAGGTTGACCCACAGCAGTTGTACGGGGATCAGGGCTTCGGGCAGACCGAGAGCGGCCGTCAAGAAAATGGACACGACTTCACCAATGTTGGAAGAGATCAGGTAACGGATGAACTGCTTCATGTTGTTGTAGATGGCACGACCTGGAAGGATGATATAAATCTATATATATAAAACTCAAAGGTGACTGATATAGTGATCTATCAACGCACAGCCCAAACCACTGGACGTATCGGGCTGAAATTTGGCATGCAGGTAGATGTTAGGACGTAGGCATCCGCTAAGAAAAGATTTCTCGAAAGTCTTGCGGGAACGGGGAAAAACGGGGATGCACGTACAAAGTCGTGGGCGGAAGCTAGTATGTATATATTATGTATATGTATATATTAGCACCATATCTTTTATATTTTTTTGCTCACACACTGTATCTGATTGTTATTGGTGTACCTTGTAATTGGCGTATAAAATTGTATAATGTTCTATTTAATTTATGTTTAGCTGTATGCTGTGTGCCTTTTACAAATAAATAAATAATAAATAGTATTTATAGGTCGTATTCTATGCTTAAAAGTATCTTATTGGAATTCACTTTTATTATGTCGTTTTGTGTATGTGTATAACGTGAATTCAGAATGGGTTTTTAATATTTCGAGTTAGCATTTTCGAAGCTTTAATTATAATTTTCAAATTTCGGTAATAATTATGATGTGATAATAATATTTCCACTTATTATGTGGAAATTGAAATTGATCGTAAATATTTCCAGTTTGTATTTGAATTTATATCTATTATTTTATTGAGCATGACTTTATTTATGACTATAATTACTTTTTTTAAAAATTCCTTTCATTCTTTGCATCTATTGATATTTACTATTTTTAGTATTAAATATTTTTACGAGTTCAAGGAATGCGTAATTAATGCTAAACAGATGTTGAACCATGAGCGGTTTTGTATAAAAACATTCAAGTCTAGAAAATTGTTAAACGCATTAGTTTTTTCGCACAATCAAGCATACGAAATAAGAAAGAACTATGTTACATGTGCAATCAGTTCTAACAGTTAACTTTAAGATGCTACCTGACTACAAATCATTGAATTAACCTCATTATATCTAACAAGCACAACCATGATTGATAGTGGATAATCAGTTTCTATGTTAGTGTCCTTGATCTTGTGTCCATATATTTTTATTCAAAAGATATAAAAGACACGTAGGAGTTATTTTTATGGTGTCTCCATAAAATGGGAAGTAACTGTTTGTGTAGGAATTAAGAGGTGAATCATAGATAACGGGAGTATACTGCGCAACTTTAGAGCAATGATAATAATCATTCGAACAGGAAACTGGGGCATAATATACGAATAATATAATTTTATCGACTATTTTTTTTAAATAGTAATTACATTATTTCAAAACATCTGTTTATAGCTAGGAAGGTAGTCAGTAGTAAAACCGGTTATGACCAAAACATGATCTCATATAAGTAAGACATACTTTATGTAAACATCTCGGATGTTTCACCACTACAAAAATAATGTAATTTGAAAGGTTTTTTTGTATTGTAAAACATGAATTAACATTTTTATATCTCACCTTCCTCAACGGCGGCGACAATGGATGAGAAGTTGTCGTCAGCGAGCACCATCTCGGCGGCGGACTTGGCCACGGCGGTACCGGAGCCCATGGCGATACCGATCTCGGCCTTCTTCAGGGCGGGGGCGTCGTTCACACCGTCACCAGTCTGCAATGACGTATAGAGTGTAGGAGCTGCTGAGCTTTGTTGGTATGATAGATTGACGGTGTGAAAGTGTTTGAATAGGGATGATATTTAGTTACAATTCATTTTTAATTCAAGTTCATCAACCTATTTCACTGTCGAATAAGCTTTATTTAGATAGGTAACGTGTATTAATATATCAATATACTAATATCTCCCATAAAATCAATATTTATCAACAGAGAACAAAGCTAATATAAACATTCAAACTCCCAGCAGTACAATTGTAAACATTAATAATGCATTTAGAATTTATGAAGATATTTGTGGAGCAATAAATACGAGAGTAACTAATGTTCTTTGCTACTATATTAGTCATAAATTGATGGGCTGGGAGTTATCGAGTGTTCAATGGAAATATTTATTTTACTTACCATAGCGGAGATTTCATTCATGCTCTGCAAGTATTCAACGATCTTGGATTTGTGAGCGGGCTCCACGCGAGAGAAGAGACGGGCCTTAGCGCAGGCGGCGCGTTGCTCGGTGACGGACAAGTCGTCGAATTCACGACCAGAGAAAGATTTGCCAGTTGTGTCCTCTTCTTCAGTGAATACACCAATACGCCTAAATCATATTTTGTATTAGATATCTTTCGATTGATTTTGTGAAACAAATTCTTTTGTTTATTTAGAATATCGGTTTACCTGCAGATAGCTTCAGCGGTGGATTTGTTGTCACCAGTGATTACAATGACGCGGATACCAGCAGCGCGGCAACGGACGATCGAGTCGAAGACTTCTTTACGGGGAGGGTCCAACATGCCCACGACACCGACGAAAGTAAGGTTGACTTCATAAGTGAAGAATTTGGTGGAGTCTCCGAGGTCCATTTCTTCAGGCTTCAGTGGGTTGTCAGCGGTAGCCAAAGCTAAGCAACGCAGAGTGTCACGGCCGGTACCATATTGGCGGGTGAGATCCAAGATGCGGTTCTTGAGGGTGGAGTTGAGGGCGACTTTGCTGGTTCCGACACGGGCGTGGGTACAACGGTCCAATACACCTTCAGGCGCACCCTTGACGAACAATTTGGGTCCAGTTCCGAGGCGGGATGGCTTAAGAGGTGTGCAGTAGGTAGACATAGATTTCCTGTCACGGGAGAACTCAAGGGTGAATTCTTTCTTCCACTTGGTTTCGATTTCTTGACGAACGACGATAGCAGATGAGCGGCGGTCGAGACCAGTCTTGGAGACGTTGAAGGGATTCATCTTCTCGGCGAGCACGATAAGAGCGGTTTCGGTAGCTTCACCGACCTTCTCGAAAGCCTGTTTGAACTCGTTGAAGTCGATAGCTGAGTCATTGCACATAACGCAAATAGTAGCCAATTCATGGAGAGAGTCGAATTCAGAAGCCTTGACTTTTTGTCCCTTCAGGTAGACGTCACCAATAGGTTCGTAAGTTGAGCCAGTGATTTCAAATTCAAGGAAGCTGCTGTCTCCGGCTTCAATCTTTTCGAAGATGAACATGCGCGAAACGGACATTTGATTGGTGGTCAATGTACCGGTTTTGTCTGAGCAGATGACAGATGTGCAACCCAAAGTTTCGACGGAAGGCAAAGACCTGACAATAGCGTTCTTCTTCGCCATTCTCCTCGTACCGAGGGCAAGACAGGTGGTAATTACAGCGGGTAAACCTTCTGGAATGGCAGCGACGGCTAAAGCGACAGCAATTTTGAAGTAGTAGACGGCACCCTTGATCCAGCTTCCACCGTGAGCGGGATCGTTGAAGTGACCAATGTTAATAGCCCATACGGCGACACAGATGACGGAGATAACCTTTGACAATTGTTCACCGAATTCGTCCAATTTCTGTTGAAGAGGTGTCTTAATTTCTTCAGTTTCGGACATTTCAGTACGGATTTTACCAATGGCAGTGTTCAGACCAGTACCGATGACGATACCACGGGCCTTGCCAGCAGCAACATTGGTACCGGAGAAGAGAATGTTCTTTTTGTCTTGGTTCACAGCGCGAGGGTCGGGGATGGCATCGGTATGCTTGATAACCGACACGGATTCACCAGTCAAGATAGACTGGTCAATACGGATGGTGGTGGAATAAATCTTAATAAGGCGGATATCGGCGGGAATTTTGTCACCTACAGACACCTCTACGATGTCACCAGGTACAATTTCTTTCGCCCGAATTTTTTGCACGCCGGATTTGTCTCCTCTTACGACCTTACCCATTTCGGGTTCGTATTCTTTTAAAGCTTCGATGGCGGATTCTGCATTTCTTTCCTATAAATAAGTGGGAAATTAATTATTTATAAAATCGAAAATATTTAACAATAAAAAAAACAAACATCCAAGTTACCTGCCATACTCCTACTACAGCGTTAGCAATAAGAATTAGTAAAATAACAAAAGGTTCTACGAATGCTGAGAAGGCATCTTCGTGTTCTTCAAATAAAGCTAATACCTGTAGAAAAATAATGAGTATTAGAATTATTGAAAAGGCCGAAACATAAATAAATTTTATAACTGAATATACTTACAAAAGAAATAATAGCGGCTAACAGCAAAATCTTGACTAACAGATCATCGAATTGTTCCAAAACTAACTGCCATATACTTTTACCTATGGAGAAAATGAGAATTAATATAACTTTTTTTTTTTATACACTTTTACGACAACTTATATCATAGGATCAAAAACAAGTGTATTGAATAATACGATAAACGAAAATATAATATTAATGTATCAGCATTTTCGGAATGTGGAAAAGAATATAACTTTGTTTACATTAACATAAAAAACGAGCATTTTATTGCTTCAAAGAGTACTTCCCACGTATGCATATAGCATATAAAACTGATACAGTATGCTCAATGTGTTATTACATAAAATTTATGTTGAATATTAGATTTTGAGAAACATCATCTTGGAGTATAATGTATATAAACGCGATTGCAGATTTGACTTGACTGAAATATTAAGAATATATTTTAATAGATCAGCTGTTGTTTCCATTGCTTACCTTCTTCCGCGGGCAGTTCTGAAACAGAAAAGAACCGTGATTAGAGTTTTGAATATAACATCAAAGGGGTAAATTTAACAGACCATAAACCAGTCAGAGCAGGCATGCGATATATCTCGCCGGTTACGTCGCGTATAAATACACGTACGTACATTGCTTGAATCAACCAAGGTGCGCAACGCGAATCTTTTGATAGGCAATGTGCAAGTTGTGACGTCACTTTCTATCATCATTCTAATCCCACCGAACTTTGCTCTTTCATCCATTTCATTTATTTTAAACAGTGCTATCAACAACTTGAAGATTTTAAGATTTTTGCACGCAGAATATCTGGCGCTTACAATGGTGGAATTCGATCTCAGTATACATTATTTCAGATATCACAGTATTTATTGGACACTGATTAACTTTTACATGCGACACCAAACAGGTTGGATTAACGTAAACAACATGCAAAGGTGAATATTCTGTTATCGGTAATCTCAAATGATTATGATGAAATTTTGCAACTCATCTATACTAATATTATAAAGCTGAAGAGTTTGTTTGAACGCGCTAATCTCGGGAACGACTAGTCCGATTTGAAAAAATCTTTCTGTGTTAGATAGCCCATTTATCGAGGAAGGTTATAGGCTATATATCATCACGCTACAACCAACAGGAGTGGAGCCACGGGGGTGAAACCGCGCGGAGCAGCTAGTAATTAAATAAGATTGAGTATCGTATTTTATATCGTAATAAAAATGAATTACATACAAAAAAATTGAATTTGTTATTCTTAACTGCAAATTGCAGATGATTCTTGTTTTGAAGTACCTATTCTATATTTTTTCTGTTGTAAACTTCGAGGTCAACTCTATATGGAATCGGACTTGACCACGATTCGCTATGACGTGTGTAACCTGATCGACGAGCTTCTTACGAATAACATATTATTACGCAATTAAACTGTAGTAAGGATAATAACAATTAACATAATATCTAATATACCTAGTGTCAAAACTTAAATCGTATTGAAACATTAACTGACAAGGAATTATGTTATTGATTTAGGGCGAAAGGATGTAGGTATGGCAACAGGAAATTTCCGTACACTATTGTTTTAATAGATCAGTTAAATATGCAAATGAATGATATACAACTACGCGTAACTGTCGAATAGGAAACACAAATGTAACCGTCTGATATTTAGGTCTTAATCCAATATAATCGGTAACGTGCTCTAAATCAATCGATGTTGAATCGTCTATTTGCGTACACGCACAGAATGCTTGAAAGCAGAGATAAATACATTATACAAGCAATTAGTCAACACGGTTAGCTCCTTGACTGTTAATATCTGTTTGCGATCAGATACTGTAGACTGAAATATATTAAATTATAATAAATCTGTAGAGAGGCCAATTCTGTACATGAAATATATTTAAAAAAAAACTATGAAGGGGTGATAAGGGATCGCTACTGATGCCAAAAATGCAATCAGTAAAATTTTTGTCTGTCTGTCTGTCTGTCTGTCTGTATATTCGCTATAGAAACAGAAACTACACAACGGATTTTAACCAAATTTGGCACAATTATTCTTCATACTCCTGGGCAGGTTATAGTAAAAGAATCATGTAAATCGGTGTAGAAACACCAAAGTTATACATGAAATACGCAAGTAATCGCGCGTGAATACAGAATCATGCCATAAGGATTATTTTTGTGTATCAGTTGCCGCGTTCGACGCGCTTCGCGGCGGGAGCTATTAAAAGGCGGCGGGTCTGCACCCGTTTCGCGTTGTCACGGCATCACGTGTGAACGGCTGAACCAATTTCGATAATTCTTTTCTATTATATTCCTTGAAGTACGAGGATGGTTCTTATGTAGAGAAAACGTAAATATGTTCCACGGGCGAAGCCGGGGCGGACCGCTAGTATTAAATAAAAATAATAAAGAGATGAATGGACATCGTGCTTCCTAGATAACTGATTACGTCAATGCTTTGCACGTGCTTGGGCTGTTAATGCGATACACAATGTGGCGGTTTAACGAGTTATTGCCGTGATAACTTAAACAGGATTATTACTGATCGATGTGTACGGTACGAACGATTTGTTATTTGTATCTTGTTTAGGTCTTAAAAGATCACATCGCCATTTGTCACATCCTATAATAATATATTCGTGTGCGGGATATTGGTTTATAAACTATTGGAAAAATATTATTATTTGATTGTGTTTTGAAATAAAAGAAAAATAATATGTTTGTGTGTAACATATATGTGTTATGTGTATATAGAGTTTTATAACTTACAATGTTGTAGCTGTAACTAAAACGTTGTCATGAAAATCTTTTTATCGGGACATATACTCGACATGTTAAATATAAAAATTTCAAGAGAGATAAAACAAGCCTCATGTTTAAGATATTTCATTTATTATAATTTTAATTTATTATAGGCTTTTTTTCAAAACTGCAAAATAACCGGTGTTATCATATTATGGTAGGTAATACCACGATGAAACTCTCTGCGTTGTATGAAAAAAAAATCTCGAACTTGCAGTTAGCGGAACTGCTAAAGCGAGTCTATGGGGCAATACACCTAACATTCGCGAAATAACCGTTAACTTTTACTCAAATATTCACGGCAGTTGACAAACAACGACGGAAAAATGTTAACAACGTCCTCTTTATTCTGCTAATTTAGACAAATATCTACAGTGCCACGATGAACAAAAAAACTTTAACTAGAAATAGATCTATCTATGGATGAAGAATATTTATTGAATAAATAAAATATTGTGAGGCGAAATGGACGCATGGATAGCGCGTCTGCCGCATTCATAGACGCAAGCCGCCAACGTAACACTGTCCAAAATAAACCAACTGCTGTGTGCTGTGCCTTTCTATACGATATTAGTCTCTAGGCACTTTGTGTATACCGCATCACGTCAGCAAACAGGCGCCGCACTATCGTATACCACCCGTCGTTAAATAACTACCAAATGCACTATTCTATTATTGTTTCTTGATATGAAACACCTTCTGAAACGCGGGCGAATTGAGATATTTAGACTGTTTATGTGAGCGTGGTTTGCCGCAAGATTTACACATAGCTTTCAGTCGCACATTTTACAACATACGATTGAGTCATTTGCCCACTCGATAAGCATTTTAGCATTGTACCAAAGCACATAAGCTCGCTTAATGAAGTAATCGCGATAAAATTGATTATTTTACGACGCATTACTCTGTTTTACCGTGTTATTTTGCATGTATTCGTATGCATGTACTCGACTTTCGTATAGCAGAATATTTAAATAAGATTCATTGTGATTGAAGTACCTATGAAATCTTAACAAAGGATTGATAAAGCTTTTGTTTTTGCAACAAAGTTTAATCAACATGTTGAGGATTCGCTGTCTGTTGAATCCTCAACATGTTGATTACGCAGATATATACATTGATAAGCAGTGTTGCCAACTGTTGCAACTTGCTGGCAACACTGCGTATTGCAATGTTGATAAGACATGATGAAATATTCATAACTCGAAAGTTCTATAAACCGACGAGTAAACCATTAAAGATTATTTTTATGTACACATTAAAATATTAGGTTACATTATGTAGTACATAGAACTGCTACGTTAGCAAAACATGATTGTTGTTTCAGGTATTGAGATCAGCATGGTTCATGCATACATCACTCGATATAATATTTATAAATATTTTAATTAATTTATAGCCACAGGTTGTTTTGAACGTGCCTTCGGAAGCGAATAAATTTTAGTACAAAAGCATTATAAGAGCATTTACAGCGATATACGAACACATGGCCTAATATAATACGGAGATCAAAGATTAATTCCTGGTACCCGGTTAAGAGAAATGATAAAGACATGACGTATTTTTTAAACGAGAAGTAGTAGACTCATACGTATCAGTAGACTGCTCCAGATTACATTTTATTGGCGTCAAGATAAAAAAAATACTGTGATTGTAAATTAAAATCAGTCGCAATATTAGTATATCGTAGGCCGACATCTATACTTTGTTATTGTATATTTATAATAAACTATGGATAATATATATACATCTATTTTTGTTTTAATGAATTAATTATTTTTTCGAAATTATTTCAGAGAAATTCCATTGTGTAGGTGAGAATAATTACTAATTGTTGGTAAAATAATTTTATGAGCGGAGGGCAACGCTCGGTGCTATAACGAGTACGCAAGACGCGGTTTTTCACGGCACCATCAAAGTGTCTATAAACCCGCTAACAAGCGTTATGTTTTAGAATCTATTCTCGTTGGAAGTTTTCCGTATTGTGACCAAGCTTCAAGTGGAGTGACGTGTAGTTTGGTTACGATTATTTTGCTTTGAAGCAAAATAACCAGTCGAGGAGTGGTGTGAAGCCGTGAAAATAAACATTATCTTGTCTACCGCTTGCTTGTATATCGGCAATACTTCATCGTTGAGTAATTTTGGAAGATATCAGTATGTGTATGACCTTCTAGTACAAAGGATCTCGTTTTGTAAATTATGTAAATAACATGTAAATGATAATAGAACTATTCTCATTTTATTTGGTGCTGATTAACTCTTTAGATACGCAAAAACCTATTTCTAATTTTGTTATCAATGTTAAGCACTTGCTGGCGAGCTTATCGCAAATTAAACATGGAGGTAGGAAACAAATATTAGAAATACTAGATTATTTATGAATAACTTTGTCTATGATTTTTAGCACATTGAAATATTTTATACGAACAAACAATATACTTATATTTTGCATGAAAAATTAAAAATGATTATCTAAGTGGTTTTTCTTTGTGTGGTTTTAGATATAAAAATAGATGAGATGTGAGGACGATGTTACGGCTCATAGGGCGGTCAGGTTTACACGCACCGTTGGAGGGTAACACCTGACCGACCACCTCTTGTGCTACTAAATATAAACAACACCAAGTGACGCGTACCCACTGCACGGCCTACATAATGTTTGATTAAATGCTGATGTGCCAATTAGTTTCTTAATTGTTTAAATAGTTTAAGCACATTTATTTAGGTTGACTTTTTCAAATCATTAAATTGTATGTAGAATTGTAGATATTTGTTAGAAAAATAAAAATGTGGGTAGTTTTGAAATTGTACTAGGGTCAACCGGGGCAAATGCAACTATGGGGCTATGGCAACTAGTTATCATAACTAATTTATTAGAGTTGTTGTAATAAATCGCCACCTATGATTCAATAGCTCAACGACTAATAAATCTTACAAGTAATAGATGGTGCCCCTACGATGAAAACTATTTGATTGATAGACCATTGTGTCAAACCGCTATTTTGAAGTTGGTGTGCGTAAAAACAGGTGTCGAGTTTTGCAGACAAAAAAATTGTTTAGGAGTGATTTTTTGCAGGTGTTTTTGATTGGACACGATTATCACAAGCCGTTAAGCATATTTCATTTATATTTTTAGTGCGTTAGTTGACTCTATTTTGTGTTATTGATGCAGTTACAATTGCCTCATGAAAATTTCACTGTGGGGTTATTGCAACTGTGAGGTTAGTTACAATAGCCCCTTATATTTTTGTATGAAACTAAAAACACTAGTGATGTGACAGTGTCGATATTTTTATTATGTATCCTTCTTGGTAGTCAAAATATATTTTCTTTATGATTAATTAAAGAAGAACCATCGATTATTTCTTCGATATTATACCCAGAGACGGGTTCATAAGTAAAATTCAAATTAGATAAAGCGTGGTTAAAGAATATAAGTAACTAAAAACGATAGGTAGGATAGTTCTGTGATTGTTCAAGTAATTTTTAGTAAACGGTTGATTAACTAATAAACGTATTTTGTTTGGTTTACGTTTTTAACAATATTTAACACAAAGAATATTATTTGTTCTGACCAAAAACTAAAATTGACTTAGTAGGTAGTACACTGTTTATTTATTTATTTATTTATTTCTTTGTAATCATACAGCATTACAATAAGTAACAGTTTTTAATATATTAGTACTGAACTAAGAGCCAATTAAGATTACTACTTAGCTAAGTTAATTTTTTAAATGACATATTATCAGAAAGGAGTGTATTACATGTTTTGGTGAATTATATAATATCTTAAGAAAGGTTAATGAATAATTAAACAGTTAAATCTGAAATCTCCCTTTGTGTGCGTGTGTGCCTGTTATTTTTTTTTGTTGCGATTTAAAGTGGTAAATCAAAGTATGTACATGAGTTTTTCCTCTAAATAATGCGGCACCATCTACGATCGCAACGTTATTGTATAGATAACGTTATTGTATATATATATAGAATAATAAAAATATATCGATGAATAAGTTTTTTGCATTCCCCACACTAATTCTCTAACAAATAGTTGCATTTGCCCCACAATCAGAAAAATAAGATTTTTCCTGAAAACTCGTTCTTGCTACACGGTAATCCAGTTCAAAATCCTATGAATAACATGAAATCTCATAAATATATTCTATATTCGTTGTATTATATGAAATAGAAGAAGAGCTATGGCAGTTAGTTGCATTTACCCCCGACTAGGGGTTAATGTAACTTTTTCTACCAATTTTAGGAAATATTCTCACTACCAGTTATTTATAAGACTACTGTATTGCTTGATTGGTTGAAAATAATCTTGAATAAATACAAAAATCACTAAATGGGTCAAATAAATGACCAAATATAAAAGGAGATAACTGCAACCGATCAAACTTGAAACTTGTTATTTTTTAGTTGCATTTGCCCCGGTTGACCCTATAAAAATACCCATTGTTTTTTTAATAATTGCTAAATAATTTTTAGATAATATTTTCAAGATTTGCTTTGTACAAATTTTTTTTTTTTACATTTGACCAATATCTTCTACATTCACAGAATTTTCGTGCAGGTAAATAAAGATGGGAGTAATTATTTTATTTTAATAAATTGACAAAGAAATATCATAAATCTGTTATACATACTTTCGAGTAAAACAGACTGTTAGCTATGTTTATGAATCACATACCTTATACACATTAAAATATTTATTATTAGATTAGATAAGATAGTAAAGAGAGATTTATATTATCTGTTATATTTGTTGTTTTTAATCCGCGTAAAATAAAGAAAGGTCATCAACACTTAAGCAATTGAAACATGTAAACAAATCAAGAATATATTAAATTATTTAATTTTAACAAAAAAAAAAATGTTTAGTTACTAATAATGAATGAATTGAATTGAAATTGATTAACTGCAATATTGAAGTTAATTTTTAATTATTTATTTAAATGAAAATTTAGTTCTCCTTCAACTAGATAACAATCTATTTCATTACTTTACAATGTGCTATTTTCATTACTTTTCAATTTGTTTATCTGGGTTATATCTATGACCTAGAATGTACAGACAACATTGTTCTTAAGAGTTTTGGAAGTGTGCGCTATTTGAAAGCTAGATGATTTAAAAAAAATCTATACTAATACATATTATAAAGCTGAAGAGTTTGTTTGATTTGTTGGTTTGCGCTAATCTTGGGAACAACTGATCCGATTTGAAAATTTCTTTCGGTGTTAGATAGCCCATTCATCAAGGAAGGATAGGCTATAAATCATCTTGTTAAGAACAACAGGAGCGGAGCACAGCTAGTATGTTATAAGGTTTTCTTAATAATTTTTATAAACAATTCACTTAGCTCACATTGTTTATAAATAAAGCTTATTGATTGCAATAATTACTACATATTATTATTGTTATTGGTTAATAAGTATTTACAAACACACAGATAGTTGAGACTTGTGTGATTGAAGTGTAGATGGAAGTGGAGTCTCAATAAATGAAAACTTCCTGCACTATGGAAGTTGTAAAAGGGCAGCTTGTTAAGTCCATTTGGTTCTATTGTGTTTTGAGACTAGATCAAATAATTTGCTCACTCATACTACCTTTCAGCATTTGAGTATAATTAACACTAGTTATCTGTCTTTAATATATTCTAAGTGTGTACTATAAAAGCGATATGAGACTAGCAATTTTGTGAAAAACCTTTTAACTTGCGGTGAAAGGTAACAAATTCTTATTATCACATTATTGTTGTTTTTTACAAAAAGTACTCTTTATAAAAACTAACAAATTGGTAACTTTCACTAAAGAGAAATTTGTCTTTATTGTTATTTATTTATTATGTTTGCAATTGTGAATTCTTGGTGACATATCTAGCATACTTTGGTTATCAAATGCATTTTTTGTTTTTGTAGAGGACCTTATTCTAGTTGTTTTGAGATGAATACAGATCATAGAAACATTAAACATTATGTATTAATGTGACAAACAAACACCCACACCCAGCATACAATATAAATTAATGTTGCCAAACACAATTTATACTTAGAAAAAGAAACAATTAAGATTGTCTTTTGTTATTACAATTTTCAATTTCAAATTAGTGTTTTCTAACTCCAATTGTGTTATAAATTAATTTTAATTGTATAAAGATATATTTTGTACTGTTCCAAGAAATACATTATACAAAGTGTGATTGTTTATGATCAAAATTAAATTTGCATACCTACTTACTAGAACTTGAGACAAGAATAAATAATTTGAATCACTGTTATCTCTATGAACAAAGGGAACTTATAGACAAAGGTTTAATTTTAAGCAAAACAATTATGAATAAACGGAACATAACATCAAGTTAATAGTTGCGTGTACAAATTTAGTAATGAAAGTGGATCATTGTCTTTCTATACTGAGAACCATAATGTATTTATTTTGCAACCTTGAGTCAGTTCTTTCTCTAAGCTTCATAATATTGACCATGGTCTTAACAAGGATAAATAACTGACTAACAATTTGCATTACATTATACACAATATAGGTAATTACACCTGCTGACATTTCTCTCATATTTTTATGACTGACACCACAATCAAATTTAATAAAAACAAATTCTCAATACTCAATTGAAAAAATTTGAATATTTTCACGTTGTTCTAGAACAACAAATATTTTTTATGTAATTTCGATCTGCTCTGACTGGTATATGTTCAATTGTTGTTGTATAAAGTGTAAAAAACTTACCATTTGGACCATATTTTTCCTGGTTCCTTTTGATCTGATCAGGGGTAAGGCCTTTGTCTGGGTCTGTGCCGAAAAATCCTAAGACTTCGTCCACGGATTTCGAGTGAGCGTCCTCCATGGTGGAATTTCTACTTTGCCGTCAGTTCTAAAAGGCAAGAAAAGAATAGGTTAGAAAATGACAAGTCATCATTACCAATAGTCAATATTAAACTTATAGGTTATACTAATTTTTGGCGAAAATAAATAAAAGAAATATAACAAAATGTTACTCGTTTCCAAATGATTTATAAATACAATCCCTACATTAAAATTTTCTTGATCGTACACTAAAAAGTACAATGGAATGAAAACATTATCAATCATGATGATTGTGTCAAGTTGGAAATTTAAATAAAAAGATGCATAAAAGTGGATACCGTCGGCAGAAACGTTAACTGTAATCAATTATAAGTGATTCCAAAATTATTAATTTATTTTAACAAGCAATATCCTTTACAGAAAGGACCGTCTTTAGAACACTTCACTTACCGCAAACTTTTTTATTACATGAGCAAGGAAAGTTGTTATGAATAAATCAATGAATATAAATTGTCTTTATTTTAATTAAACAAGTAATATCTAAACTTTGTACTAATTTTAATACTTTTTCTCATAAATATCATAAGCTACTTCCATACGTATCCAACTGATCCGTCATTTTTTCATAGACTGACGTAGAAAAAGTCATTGATCTCAACGCCACCTGTTATGCAGGTCAAGAAATAATTGTATCAAATCAGAGACTTTTAATGAAAAATTATATTTAAAGCCTTTAAAATAATCCGGTTTATTTCAAAATTAATAAAATTATTGCAAATTAGTTTAAGTTTATGAATTTAATACTTATATTTATCTCTAATAATTTTACAGCATTAAGAAATGTGGAGCTTTACTATAGGTCGAAAAGAACCACGTGATACAATCCTATTTTTGTGCTTTGGGCGCCTAGAAAGTGCGGTATTTTTAAAATTAAGAAACGGCTTCATAATTTTCTTCGCGTTATGTAACACTATCACTGTAATACATATTTTCCACAAATTTCTTTCCGATTACTTATGTTAAAGCACTTATTTTCACACACGATGTTAGTACACTCACGGTTCAATTTTGATTTAGTTAGAACTTACTAAAATATTTTTTTTCGACAGCTTCGGGAAGGAAAGAAGAAATAAGAGTGACGCGGGAGATGTTTTCCCGCCGCGCCCCGAGATGCGACTCCCGGGCAAAGAGCGACGATTTTAGAGCGGCGCGGGCGCGGCGGAGGGACATCGACGGAGATTTCTTTAATTATTTTGGCAACAGCACTCGATGGCACAGTCGACTCGCTTTCCAGGGTTGCATGTCGCACAGCCATCGCTGTCAGCCATCCTATGATAATCTTTTTATAGCAGTCGCAGCCCGGGACGAGCTCGCGGTTTTCTACGGACTTATGGTTTTTGTTCGTTTTTTTTAAGGGAATATACCTACTTCAAACATTTCAATATGATTTTTTACCAAAACAAGTTATACTCTTTCAACTACAATGAAGTTATTTTTGTATTGGAATTTCCTTTTTGATGTCTTCGTAACCTACCTACAGTTTCTCGACCCATCGTATCGCCGGCTCAGGGCCAGGGTCTTCGCTGACCCTCACCTTGTTTTAAGGTTATAGTTTTAGTAAGATTAATGAATATTATTTTTATTTATAACAGTGAATTTATTATGAGGAATAAATAGTTTACAATGATTTTGGTGGGATTACGGAACTCAAGGTGGGTCAGATTTTAAGGTATAGTTTGTATTTTATTCTTAACTGTGTAGTCTATGGAGGATTTAGTCATTGAGCTATCAACTAACGCCTTTTCTTCAAGGAGTCTTAGGAATAATATTTAAAAAAATAATTTGGCTTGTAGAAGCACCGTCGTCATACAATTGGAGCGCGTCCGACAGTTCGACATTGGTATACTGTGCTGGCAAAGATGGACGTCTTGTGACAATGATCTATGCGAATGAATAATTTACGTCATGACAACCGTAACGAAAACATGTAATATTTATGTGATTTAATACAATTAAAATAGATAGATAGATTAAAGCTATAGGTATTTATATTATACAGAATGAAAGTTTGTTATGTTTTCAGAGGGTAGTCTCTGATTTACAAAATTGTTTTACTAATTTATAGCCATATTGTAGGTATATGTATGCGAGTGTCATGGTCTTTCTTTGAGTGGGGTAAACCCCGGAAGCCGGACTATTATATAATTGAATAGTTAGAACTTGTAGAGTTGGTTTTATCACTATTTTTTTATTATATACATCACGAATATATTTATTGATATAAGTTTTAGGCCGCATTGCCTGACTCCTCACGGTAAGAACAATGTCTTACCATGATGATAATAGGTATGCCTTTAGCTTTCTTCTATAAATCGGCTATCACACTGAAATAATTTTGTAAAACGGCCCAGTAGTTACTGAGATTAGCGCGTTCAAGCAAGCAAACAAACAAATAAACTCTTCAGATTGATATATGTTTCTTATTTAGTACCTAGTTATGTAAACTATAGAATAAAAAACATTATTCTTCTAACAACATTAAATCATTTAAAACAAATACTAATCTTAGTATTTGTTAAAAATAAAGCCAATGAGGTAGATTAACTCAATTCTTTTGCACTTAATATACCTAGGCATGTAAAGTAAATTAAAATTTTCATCAATGACCCTATAACAAAATTGAATCCAAGGCCAGCAGTGGACAAGTGTAGGCTGACAATGAAGATGAAGATGATGATAGTGAATCATCTATGATCCGACTTTCCATATACCTACATAGACATAGACATAGATTTAAGTCATACATATTATAGATAAATAAACAACGCCATTTTATTGATTTCTCATTACCCTAAGTAGGTGAAGCCATTTTGATTCCTATCACTGTAGGTCATTCACTTCTCAGGGATTATGAATGTACTCTTGACCTTATTTTAGATTAAAACCCGGATTTTCATTCTATTAATATAGACGAACAGTCCTTATCTGTTTCATTATTAATTTTATCCATTAATCAAGTAACAATGCTGAGATTTTTTTAAGAAACACTTCACTTGTTCCACTTTTATTTTCTTATATTTAGATTTTTATTATAAGAACTTCGACCGGTTTCCTTACACCAACCTCAGGTAACCTGGCTTGAATATAAAGTCAATAAAAACGGGACAAGTGAATTATTGTTTGTTTAAAAAAACTAAACAATAATATTATGCAGTTCACGACACGTTTCAGTTATTAGAGGTAACAAACCAAAGTATAAATTAATATAAGTTTATCGTTTATCCAAGACATACGTTCCCTTAGGCCGCAAAATAAAAAGACAAACGATGCAACTAAAACGTTACTTGATGTAATCGTAAGAAGAAGGTTTTAAAATGATGAATGGTTGAAATAGATTGATGAGAACGGTCAGGGGAAAAATACACACTTTTTGTTTAATTAGCAATGGACCTATAACAAAAAATATGCTCCCTCTATAAACATTGTAACTAACATAAAAATATGCTCTATCCACAAATATTATAACTAACAAAAATATGCTCTATCTGCAAATATTGTAACTAACAAAAATATGAACTATCTGCACATATTGTAACTAACAAAAATATGCTCAATCTACAAATATTGTAAGTACCTAAAATATACTCTATCTACAAATATTGTAACTAACAAAAATATGCTCTATCTACAAATATTGTAACTAACAAAAATATGCTCTATCTACAAATATTGTAACTAACAAAAATATGCTTTATCTACAAATATTGTAACTAACAAAAATATGCTCTATCTACAAATATTGTAAGTTCTAACAAAAATATGCTCTATCTACAAATATTGTAACGTTCTAACAAAAATATGCTCTGTCTGCAAAATGCAAATATTGGAAATAACAAAAAACTTGCTTTTTCTACAATTATTGAAACTAATTAAAATGCTCTCTCTTTATTTTAATGTAACTAACAAACAGAACAGAACAATAGAGTTGTTCATTACAAATATTTTTCGTGTAAATTTTTTTAATAGGGTAATCAGGGTCGTACGGCAAACAACAAATGTTTTGAATTTCGCGTAAAAATACCTTAAATCCAATGACAGAAGAAACTATTGGTTGATGACCTGAAAATTTGTCTCTTATTCCATTGAAATGTTACATTTTTTAGGCCTAACCTTGCGTTTTTTAGAGGACGCAATTTTATTTATCTGATATGTAGGGGGGGTCAGTGTGAAGCTAAAACCAAGTTTGTGGGGTCGCCACCCTTGTCCCACGGCCGCCATCTTGAAAATAGCGGTTGATATGGTTTTTACGATATATCTCTACTATTATGGAGCGCTGTAAAATCTTAGCTATTGACTTAATGAAAAAATGTTGTATGTAAAAGTTGTTCCACGAAAAACAATCTACAAAAATGGTCTGATATTATTTTTTCGTTAAATGATAAAAAACAAGTTATATTGAACAATATAAATATCTCTAATTTCTGAACATTTTCGCTTATAACTTTTTTATTTATAGTTCTACAACAAGAAGTTACTGAACAAAAGTTGTAGAGAATTTAATTTGCAACAAATAATGTTTTTAAATTTTTTTTATCAGAAAAATAGTTTAAGAGATATATCGTAAAAACCATATCAACCGCTATTTTCAAGATGGCGGCCGTGGGACAAGGGTGGCGACCCCACAAACTTGGTCATAGCTTCACACTGCTTCACACATCAAAAAAATAAAATTGCGTCCTCTAAAAAATGCAACCCCAAATGTAACTTTTCAATGAACTATCTTACCGTTTTAAATTTCGTCCACAATGGTACCGACGCGAGGTTGATATCAATAATTTATGAACGACGTGTATTGCTCAATATATGTATAATTTTCTGTGATAATTTTTGACATGTTTTTGTGCTTTATTCAATAAAACGACATTAACAAATGAAATAATGTATTGTTAAGGAATTCCTTTCTACGGTAGGAAATGTTGTAGATTTTATAAGTACATTAACGTTTTATCGGCGACGAAGAAAAAATGTCAGCCTTGTGTTTAAAGCCGCGAATATATATAGTGAGTGAAAATAGAAAATCAGACAGAAGCAGTTGAATGCCAATGTTAACATCTATTTCGGTGGCTGGAATAAAAACGTATAAAATAAAATACTAAGGCGAAGCTCAACTACATATATAACACATATATTTTCTTTGTAATTATCATTTCTTATAATTCCAAATAGCAACTAAATCGAAACAACTGTATACTACATAAATTTTGTCTTTTAGTGAATATTTTTACGATTCATCTCTAGCTGTTTGCTTTTTATTGCTATATAATCTATACTAATATTATAAAGCTGAAGAGTGTGTTTGTTTGTTTGTTTGAACGCGCTAATCTCGGGAACTACTGGTCCGATTTAAAAAATTGTTTCGGTGTTAGATAGCCCATTTATCGAGGAAGGTTATAGGCTATAACCTTCCGCGCTACGACCAAGGGTGGAGCCACGGGGGTGAAACCGTGCGGAGCAGCTATAGTTAATGCATATAAGCACAGATATAAGTAATGTAAAATGTTAGAGAATATACATATAATTAAAAAGTAATACTTAATGCTTTTTATATCAAAATATATACTTCTTAACTGGACTTCATTAAATTGTTGTGTTCAATTTCTACAAAAATATTTTGTAAAAAAATATCTATTGTGTAATTTGTCGAAATGTTTGGTAGTCAATTAATAAAAGCTTCATCATAATTTGAACAATAATATTGGAATGTTTTGGTTCTGATACATTATGTATCAGATCACCTTTATTATAATTAGTACATAATGTTGTATTTAGAATTAATAAGGATGTAAACTTTCGCCATTGCTGAAAAATAATGAAACAAAGCCGTAATAGCCCCTTCCCAGGAATGAAGATTTCTGCTGGTAATAGGATACATTCTATATAAGTACCTACCTAACTAATTTTACAAACTAACAATCAAATCTTTCATCTTATTATATTAGTGTAAGTGTAGTACAGTTATGATTGACTGATCTAGTACAACGAGCAGCACAAAATAACCCGACCTGAGACCATTTATCTTAACTTCTCTCGAACAAGACAGTGCATTGAAAGCAGTGTATCATGAATAGAGTCTGTGAATAGATGTAGGAAATCTACACTTATAAAACAAGCTTTTAAAATTCCTAGATAATGTAACGAGCCAATATACGCGATTGCGTACGCACGATGTAACCACTATCAAAGAGCGCAAACGTAAGACTATTCGTCATCTTGAAATAAACAGGCGAAGGTAATAATCGAAATAGAATTATAGTACTTGAGTGTGTCGTAACCATTTGCCTTGCCAACCCCAACTTGTCAGTTGCCGATATAAAGTACAGGAGCTTTGCATGCATATTTGATATGACGTGGCCCGTTACGTGTCATTATTATAATTTTATATAATTTAGTTCTACCAAAGAAATCAGTAAGTTGTAGAGTAGCTGTTTTTATTATAACATGTTCAGTAATTCATTTTCATAGAGGTTAGTACAAAATTGACAGAACATATCGTATCTTTACAATTTTTGCCAAACGTAGATACTCAAAATAAATGGGCTTTATCAATAAAATAAATTTTAAATTTGAGGATACGGACGTTGGACAGCCAAACCTCATAATAATTGTCACAGTTTAAAAATTCACAGAATAAATCTTCATAATCCCTGGTATTTTATAGCGCGGTGGTTAAGTAAATAGTGTGTTATTTATTTAAATTTCGATTGCTTTGAGAGTATATTTATTTTGTTTATTGACGTCTGTCATAAACGCCACCGCTTTAGATTACGTTAAATAAAAAAAAAGAACCATGAAAACGTCGGCCCTGTTGAGTGACGCAAATATCATTTGACAAGGTTTTCCGTTTATTTTCAGTTTATTGAATGCCCTGGCTATTAATTTTAAATTATCAAACTTTAATCATAACATTTGAAGAATTAAAAACCTTCAGACAATGTCGTGTAGATTTATAGCATTTGCTCATCGGAGCCTTAACAAAGAAACGGTATGATAATGTTGGCTATTTCCTACCTAATAAGCTATGTACAGAATGTGTACAGATTAAATAAAATCGAAAATATTTTGAAGACTAATTAAAAAAAGTACAACTTACTTCTCAA
Organism: Colias philodice; assembly: GCF_061535455.1. Taxonomy (NCBI): domain Eukaryota; kingdom Metazoa; phylum Arthropoda; class Insecta; order Lepidoptera; family Pieridae; genus Colias; species Colias philodice. Next base: position 9,960,619 of record NC_143094.1, on the reverse strand, counting down.
TATGTAAGAATTATTAGCTGTAGCCACCTTAATTGTTTGAAAGTTAAAATTAATTTAATTAAAATAGGCTGCTTGCATACATTCGTTAAAACATAGGCATTTTCAACTTATGTTTGTGAAAGATTATATTATATTTTTAAGACAATTGGAACTTGAAAGATAGCTGTTGATGAAAGGCGGTACTGACTACTACTATCTATTGTGTTAAGAGGCGTGGGTTCGATCACTTTAGAGAAACATTTTATTTATTGCTATTTTATATTTTCTGGAATCTTGCCTGTTTCAAACTGCTTGTATTTTACGATACTAAAGTATAAATTGTTTTTTTGGAAAATATTCACATGAGTATCCAAGTTTTTTGTAATTAAAGAACATACTACACAAGATTGAACACTCCATAGTCCATAATAAAAATAAATAAATCAATCATCATAATATTTACATGTTATTATTTCAATGAAATATATGATAAACTTTCTGTGTATCTCTTCTTTTGATTTCCAATATGATTCCATGTATCATAAATTTTATCCCGGTAGGTACGATACGTTTGGCTTTTATTTCAATCATTCCTGCTTTAAAGCAGTGTAAAAAGTAATAAGTACCTGAACAGCTTGCAAACAAATCTCTGACTAATATCAAATATACTGGACCGCGGTTTCAATCGCAGATTAAACCATGAGCCGAGTGTTTTATCCTTTATTTCAACATATTATGGGTTGTTTAAAAAGAAAACCCAGGGTCTTTATGGATTTTTATTACAAAATCCGTGGCGTAGCGTTAAAATAGCAATAGTATCGATATTATAAGTTACCGTTTTTGAATATTTTCAAGATCATTCCTTCTATTTACATAGATATATAATTTTTTGATTAGTTTATTGATTTCTAGAGTACTCATAGAAGACCACCTTAACACGAATAGGTGATTAATAACCGTCTTAACTAATAGGTTGTAAACCTTATTAAAATTAAAATCATTATTGATATTGAAATTGGATTGTCATTAAAAATGACATGGGAAAATAGGTATTTACTTTTACTTTGTTTAAATATCAATTTGTATCCCCATAATACCTATTCAAATCTTCCACTGGTATATTATCTATGTAAAAATTTCTATTTCTATTCGTGACATTGAGTGAGAGAAGGACAATCGGACTGAGAAATAATTCTTTTTTAATTATAAAATATTAAAGGATTGCTTGTTAAAATTATTATAGATTAAGATATATATCGTTGATCTCTTATTAAAGAAAACTTAGCATCAGTTAAATAAATATGTACATGTATGTGAGTACTTTGACTGAAATTTATGTGCGTAAGTTATTACCTATTTGACGTATAATTGTGGTATAACGTATAGGAGTTAGGGGATACTGCTACAAAAGGGTACTACTTAAAGTTATAATGGTATCTTTAAAAACTAATAATTATTAACTACAGTGTCGAAAATGGGTTTGAGAAGCTTATTATCTTGGCCAATCGAAATAAGTTCACAAGCTCAAATCCAGTGTCACTTCTTAAAACCAAAATCTACACAACACTTGAAGGAAAGCGAATCCGTTGATAATATCCATGTCCATGTATAGGGGGCAGCACTGAACAGTCACAATATGCACAATTCACAGTCCGCGGCTGGAAACACGTTCACTTATTCAAACAAACTTACCGTATCACTTATCACTTGGTCCCAATCACTGGTTTAACGAACTAATATACATTAATTTATTAGTAATTTTGGTCGAACTATCGGGTGAGGTTAGCGCGCCCCATGAGGAGAGCGTCTGGACAGCGGCGTGCCGGGCGTGGGAGCAAAAGTACGCTCTCTTTTATAATCTTCGTTCGGGGTTACGGGCTGCTTGCCAGCGGCGACATCACAACCATCTAGCCAAATTATCGCAAGCACACCACACGCAGCGCGCCTCCTCTAAACCACAGTGTTATGACACAAAACACTACGAAAACCACTTTCCGAAGCGTACTTAACTTTGTCGACGATCGTTCCTGACTTCTTTTGACGTTAGTTTTAATTTCTAATTATTTAGACAAAACGACTATTATATTACTATAATTAAAGTTTCTGTGTTAATAAATGAGGAATGAAAAAATATAAAAATTCTTCGTTCCAATTGATATTTTCTGGATGTTTGTTGGTGACTTACACATCCAACATCCAAACAATCATCAACAATCTAACGTTTTGCAGCTGGAACTGATGATAACACTTATTTATTAATATTTTTAACGGATGGAAGGATGGTAGAGGGATGTTTGTTACTATACTGGATGAAGTTCGTTTAAGAGATGGTTTATATACAGGAATCTAATTTGTTGTTTGTGTTTGAGTTAGCGCAGTACAGCTTGGCGATGGATATTGTACAATATCTTAATAATGTACTAGCTTTGAATTTTTGCATTGAATTTCATTTGACTACGTAGTCAAATGAAATTAAATGTCTCTCTACCTCTATCCTGCTAACGATCCAGACACAAAAATCACTTCATAAAATCGCTCTATTGATCAAATCAAAGCACCAAAATAATTTAATTCGTCTTGTTTAAGAGACGCAGCATAGTTGATATTTACAATTTTATTCGTAGCCAGCTGCTACGCCTATAACACACTACAAACAAGGTATTTTTATTAAAAAAAGTTAGATGGGCAAATATAGATTAGCTTGACTATGATTCAAACAATCGAGACCTTTTACACAGTATCGAGACATATCGATATTACGTGATTCGTCAATTGTGATATCATCAATTTCATATTTACACAAAACATGAAATTGAAGACCTTTTGATGATAAGTAAAATTTTATGTTGGAGTGATAAGGTTTAAATTAATTCGAAGTAGGGTGTCTGAATGAAATAAATTACGTTTACTAAGGTACGGTTTTTGGATAGCTATAGTTTATTGTCTTTTTGATATAAAAGACTTTTATTATTTGTTTATATACAATGTTTTATTTTATAAACCACAACGATTGTGATAGAAGAAATGTTGAAATATGTAAACTTAGTAAATAAAAACACTAATACAAGAAGCGTGCTACGAAGTGCTACGAATCGTAGCAGGTATTACTTAATTGCAGACCCTTGAATTAAATGTAATGGAAACTCTCAGCGTCACATTATAATATTATTTACCACGAATAATAAGAATAAAGAAATAAGAAAATTAATTCGATTTCCTGTTTGGTTTAGAAAAATTACAAAAAAAATGTAGAGGTAATTTTAATGAAACGAATATCGTTCGTTTTCTTGAATTTCAGTAATCAAATAAAACGATAAATAATACGAAAATGTTGGCCAATTCTCAGACTTACCCGAAATTGACAAAAACTTTATGAAAATCGGTCTCGCCGTTTCGGAGGTGATTGGCAACAAACACCGCGACAAGACCATTTTATATATTAGATTATGTCTAACCGTAGCACGCAAAAGCGCAAAGTGAGAAGGTAATAGTTTATATAAATTGGATTAACACGTGTAAGCTTTTTATGTGTGTTGAACAGGCGTTGATCCAGCCCTTAGAAATGTTGTGGACAGCTACAGCCAGACAATCGGATTATGATTTTATTTAAACTAAATGTAGAGCATGTCAATAAATATAATATATTTACATAAAATAAATATATTTACAAAGCGCTATTAATCATATAATATAATTTTATAGATATTTGCTTGCATATGCAGTCATTCACAGATTTTCTGTGTGTATGGACGAATATTTTTACATTTTGTTTAGCGTATTTAAAATCACTTCTTTCTGTCCAATGTTAGAAAACACAATAAAGATTATTTGTACATATAATCGTAGTTCAATGTTTTTTTGTATCATTGCAAATTTTACTAAAATTAAGAAAACAAATATTCAGGAGATTCTAACGAATAATTCGTACTTTGCTGTCAAAATATTTTCGCTTTTCTCATAAAAGTTGTTTTTTCAAAAAGCCAGCTTGAATCTTTTGAAGAATATTTGATGAAATTATACATGTTAACCTCATATTGAAACTACTAAAGTCTTTTCTAGTCAAAGATAAAAGGGCGTCGTAAAATTCCAATACGATTTATGTAGGTTCTGCTATTCATACCTATTATTAGATCTGGACTTAATAGTTTCTATTTTCATATATTTTACCGCCAACCTACCGAAGCGGATGAAATTAAATCGTTAGTGTTTTCTGCCTAGGGTAACACAATTTTATGTTCAATAGTTTCTGATAAAAATATACTTAAAATAAAATTATCGAATTTAGAGTGTATAACAAGTGTCGTAAGCATTCTCAGCTGAAGTCATAAAAATATTCAACGTAATTTGGCAACACTTTTTTACGTATTACGTAGCTTTAGTGCATTGACACCTATGACCTTGATTTTATTAGAATTTAAAAAGCTTCATAGGTTTCAGCGTGACTGGATTTGTGTTTATAATTGCTATATGTAAAGGTTTAAAATCACTTCAATGTTGTAGTTATAATTATAAATATATCTGTATCTTTTAAATTATATATTACAAAAGCATCCCTATATACATAATATACGTACTTATAAGGTGTAATTTTCTAATGCTACTTGGAATCTGTTAAAATAACACCCCGTATTTATTGCATGGATCGTTAGGGTTAATAATAATGATGAAATCTCTCTTACAATATTTCTGTATTCAATGTTTAAACAAGCGAAATAATTCAAATATCATCCGCCACCAAATACTGAATTCTAGCAGTCGCCATAGTTTTCCAGTAGGTCTGGAGCGTTTGGAGATTATACACGTAAAATTGATAACAACATCCTTTAAGGATAGCTACAAATAGCTGCGTAAGACAAAATGGGTTGGGTTTTTGAGATAATCGATATCATGTAGCTATATAAAGAAGGGCATGCACAGTTACATGCCAGCTTCAGAATGTATTTGAAGTCATTACCACGACAAGAGCGTAGGTTAGCTGGCAAGGCCCGATCAAGTCTCTTGTTGGCATCGTTTTGGGCGTTCTGTCTGAAAATTGCGTTCCTGAATTGCACACGACATGTCTGTCATGAATCTATTAATCTTACCGGCAACAAGGGAAAAGTATCGAAAATCATATTTCTAATGAAGTATTTCAAACGTCATGTTCTTGTAATTTACAGATAAATTTTTTATTGGTATGGGCTTAAAAGATTTAGTCTTATTTTATACCCACATTATTACTGTAGATCAAATGAGGAGTGGAACTCTGTAAAAGAATTATTAGTTTTATAGCATCACATTGCTTATAAACAAAATGTAAGGATAATAAAACTTTCGATTTGAACCCGTGTTACATCGTATTTCTTCTTCTTGCTGATGCTAAAAACCTGAATAATTTAACATTTCACATATTATTATTTATTGCTGCGTCAATTCGTGTTTCATTTCATTATCTTAAATCATGAAAATGCCAATGAAATTTTAAGGAAAGTAAAAATTACTTTGCAACTAATTTTTCAAAGTTGCAAAAAAGTCTAGAAATATTTCCTACTGTGTTAGTCCACCGGATATTTATTTATTTTTTTTATTTTTTTATTGAGTGATAGGGAAGCGCTTGACCACGATCTCGCCTGATGGTAAGCTGAGATGTGGCCTATGATGGAGCGCGCTTCCCTAGAAGGTACCCGTTCACTCTTCGCTTGAAGACCCCCATATTGTACTCGTCGGGGAACACAAACTCAGGAAGCATGTTCCAGTCCCTCGCGGTTCGGATGAAGAATGTCGATCCGAACCGCTTTGTCCGGGTACATGGAACATCCACCATATGGCGATGCCTAGAGTCTGTGCGCCTCGACGATCGAAGGAAAAACGGGGATGGCGGAATTAAATCGTGCAATTCCGCAGCGCACTCACCAAAGTGTATCCGATAAAATACCGATAAACTTGCCACTCTGCGACGGTGGGCGAGGCTCTGGAGTTTTTTGCCTACTAGCTCATCGTCGTTTATTAGCCTCTTTATATAATAATTACTTACGGGAAAACAGTGCTTATTTTTATAGATCATAAACACGTTATAATCGATATCCGTTTGACGAGGGTTTGAAGGTCGTTTTAATTATTCGGCCATTTTATGTCGGTTAATTATTATCATATATTTTCAATTCTGCTCAGTTTTGTAAAAACAAACCTTTGTTTCAGTTATGTTGGTTATAATGGCTTTTAGAGTATTGTCATTAAACACGATACACATAACGTACAAGAAAAACATGGATTCGTTTAACGTAATTGCGGCAGCAAGTGAAATGATAAAAATAAAAGCTTTTTCCACATATTTTTCGTTTTAGGATTATGGCATATTATTTTGTTGTTGTAAATTTTCAGTTAAAGCAGTAACTATAGAATTGGATCCAGATGAATAGTTAAGTGCTCAGCAGTTACGGTCAACAACTTCGATGATGCCACAATTTTAACAATAAACAATATTTTAAAGAAATGCATGAATTACAATTTATGGATCAATGTCAACTAATCCTCACTAGGTATTTCAGTTATAACCGGAGAAAGAGTTGCCTAGGATCCTTGTCTTTGTTTCCTGTGATCCTTGGCTTTTTTGCTTGTATAGAATTAAGTGTATATCTTTTGACTGTCCGTTACTAAGTGTGTCCATTGCTTATGTGTTTAACACATGGCCTTATTGTCCACAAAGTATTAATCGTGCGGAAAGTCTAATGAAGTAAGTAGCGTGCTCTATCGTGGTGTTAAATTTATTGATGCTTGGCGGCAACTTCAATTTTTAAAAGGTATGCTGAAATCAGTTGTAAATAATATTCTGCTTTTATCGTTACTTGTACTACGGTCGGCAGGTGAATCCTGGAAGCGTGCCAAGTAGTCCGACCCACGCATTTCGTCCGCCTACAATCTATATTTCGCTTCTGTAATCTACGACTTATTACAATAGACACTAAGTTCACATTTAATTTTTATTAGCTAAAAGATAGAAATTGATGTCCATATCTTTGGGCCCATCTGCCTTGAGCTGTGTATTTTTACATTTACGCTTTACTATGTCGCAATCTTGTTTCGTCAGGTATCTAGGTTTTAAATTATAAGATTGTATGTAATATTATATGTGGAGTCGTTACATAAGGGTGTAAAAAAATTGATGCTGATTTTGATTTATACTTTGTTGGTATAGTGTCGTGTTGTCTAGAGCCGGCGGGTGACGGAGCGTGCGACATGAGTTTCAATTTGAAACTTTTATTTGTGGTATCTGTTTGATGTGCCAAGTCTAACTATTTATTATGTCGGAATTTTCTTTTAATTTGTGGTACTAAAAAGAAAGCACGGTAATATAAAACGAAGCTTTATGAATATAACTGATATGAGTAATAAATTTTATAATCCCTATTTATATTAGCACCAGTCGTCGTATTTGGTAAATAATCTCGTTTGAGTCTCTATAAATATCTATAACATAATATTCATGACAAACAATCATTAATCAAGAATCTCTTTAATCAACAATCAATTCTATTTATGAGTTTTTTCCTGTTACCCACGTGTTTCCTTTAGAAACAACGAAAATTCCAATTTAATGCGTTGGGCCTTTGATGTTGCAACAAGACTTGATTGATACTAATATTTGAACGATTCTAGTCGATAAACCGGAAATATTTATACTTCTGTTTTTCGGAACCATTTTAAAAATGTAAGCAAAGCAGAGATTTACAGCTGAGCGCGAAATTAATATTTCCCCCGTGAAAAATAAATCATTTTTTGAATCATAAACAGACGGTTAATAATAACCGTTGTTCAACTCAATAGTTGTAGAGCAATAGGTACTTGTAGGTATATAATTTTGTGTTCGTGAATATTGCTTTTGAAAGATACATGTTTTGAAATGAGATGTGATCTACGGCTGGTATTTCCACTATTGTTTCGCCGTGTATTTCAGTCGGCCTTCGCTTTGGCCTGATTATACATTCCGGTTTCAGTGTAGTTAATAAAACATAGTGCTTGTCGACATATAAACTTGCGTCAAACCGAAATAAAATGATAGTAATACTTTTATTTATAAATCATGCGTTTGTTATTTGTATAAAGCTTCCGTGTACAAGCGGTCTTGAGACTTATGACGCGGAAACGTTGAACTATTAATATAGATCACCATTATTTGAATAATATGGATTAAGGGCTAAATAATTGAAATAATAAAGATTACCACAGTTTTGTAATTAATATTCCTCTTTGAGTAAATAGAAGAGAATGAGGAAAGGTTAAATCCCCATAAATTTTGTTTCGCCTTGTCTAAGATTAAGAGGGCAAATCAAACGGTCGTAAATTTTAGCTGGACCAAGAATAGATTCACGGCAGCGTATGAGTGTTGTTATAATAGAATACTTTACAGCGGCGTAAAACAATAATTAATTTGAAAAGAAGTGTGTTGGCAATATTCCATACAAAAGTGCCGCGTATGTCAGAGTGCGGAATGCATTTTTTAAAGTAACGCACCGTCAGGGTTGTAAGAAAGTGAGTGATGAAATGAAGCACTCCTACGCGACATACGAAATGCAGTAGTCATAGCACTGCAATGTTATAGGTAAGTGTGGTAAAAAGAACCAGGAGTAAATGTACACATAATTTGTAATATCTAATGCGCTTACTTCATGTTAGTTTATTTGCATCAGGTTCATTTTTAAATTAGGCTAATTGATTTAAATTCACGAGGTAAGTTTGTGCCTATCCGTTTTTTAGAATGCCATTATCCTACAAGATCGAATGCAAATGCAGGCACTTGCAATCGAATCTTGATGAAATTTTCTGATATAACGTATTATGGCTCTTTTAGAGACCAAGCCTGTAACAATTATTTTAATAATACACGAAACAATATTGTAACTTTTGAAAAATTAAACAGAAGAATAAAAACATATTACAGATCTTTTTTACGATAAAAGTCAAATGTTTTGTCATCATGTTTTTAGAATCATTAGCGATAGGAGCAGGTGTAACCCAGTTCATTACTATGGATTTGAACACTGTTGAAGAATGTAGGCTGTCGATATAAGAGCCAAAACATTCTTACAATCAAATTCAAATTTAAACAAATTTTGAGATATTAATCATCTCAAAATTTGTTTAAAATTGTTATGGGTCAAAATTCATGGAGAATAAATTGAGAATAAATTTTAATTACGTCATTAATAATGAATGATTGCATTAGTTGAATTTTTCAACGAAAAATATGATTTTAAATAAATTACCAGTAAATTCAAACGATAAAATTTTGGAATGCGATTTTATTTGCGCAATGCGCGGTGATCCGTCGATATGGGTACTATCAATCTTGGAATAGACCGAAAATAAACCTTGGTGTGAATGACGGCATTATTTTAATTTATTTAAACATCAATGCGCCGGTAAATCATAGATAGGTAATGATCATAAATTAATATTCGTGTTTTATTATCTAGTTTAATAGATTTCTGTATCTATATCTCATTTACTTAAACACCAAGCTTGTTACATATTTCTATTCTATACATCAAGGGCGGATCCAGCCTTAGTGCCAGGGGGGGGTCACATAGACGTGGGCAATTTTCAAAAGCTATATTTTGGTAATTTAATTGATACGTAGATTTAAAAAAAATTGGTCAAGTGCGAGTCGGATTCGCGAACCAAGAGTTCCGTACAAACATTTTTATATGTTTTAATATTAAATTTATGCTTTTTGCAATTTTTCCTTTATCTGTGCTATAAGACGTAAGTTTCTAATATTATATAAAGATTAAATATCAAGATTCTGTGTTCAAGGGAAGTACCCTGTAGGTTTTGATTCCTGGCAACACTTGCGAATGTTGATAAGCATGAAATGTATGTTTTAGCAATTTTTCCTCCATCTGTGCTGACACAAGTAGCACAATACCTATAGATTTTGATTCCCTTGCGATAATGTCGAAATTTGCGAAATTTTTCGGTATTTACGGCTGTATCGTCTGATTCGTTGACATAGAAGTTGAATTTTATTATAGCGTAAAGGTTATTATAGACTTGAGTTTTTGGTATGAATATCAAGTTAATACATATTGTCAGTTAATACAGCGTTCATGAGTAACAGGGTTGTACCTAAGTTAAAATTTTTTAAAAATCATAAGGAAAAATTCATGCTTTTCGCAATTAGTAAACAAAGTTGTTGTCTCTGTGCCTATGTCCCTATGTATGATTAAATCTTTAAAACTACGCAACGAATTTCGATGCAGTTTTTTTTAAGGATAGAGTGATTCAAGGGGAATAGTAATAATTATAAGGTTATAGAGAAAGCGGGCGAAGCCGCGGGTGGTAAACTAGTCTGCGTTATTATACGTTTGATTGTACTAAATTTCATGACTCTGTGTACTCGGGAACTACCTGTAGGTTTTGATTTCTTAGGGAGTGTCGAATTTTGCGAAAAATTTCAGCATTTACAGCTGCATCTTTTGATTGCGTTGGCTAAAACGTTTGAATTTATCACAGCATCAAGGGACCGTAGACCGTAGGATTTCGACATTAGCAAGGGAATCAATACCTGCAGGGAGCACCCTGTCCCGTAAACACAGTCTTGAAATTGAGTAAAAAGTATCGTGTTATAGCACAGATGTAGTAATAACTGCGAAAACCCTAATTATATTTTAATTAAATTAAATAAAAATATATTTTTTAAATCATTTTAAACTAACAATCCCATTACTCATGAACGTCTACTACTGTATTTAATTGATATTCACATCAGAACTCAGGTCTATAATAACTTAAATCTGTTATTTAATTCAAATTCTATGTCAACGCAATCTGAAGAAAAAGCAATTAGAGCCGCATATTCTGTAATTCGCAACTATACTTGCAAGGGAATCATCAATCAAAACCTACAAGGTACTTCCAGTGAACATCATAGTTTTGAAATTTGGTTAAAAGCAACGACTTAAGCACTTACAAGCACAGATATAGAAAAAAATCCTTTAAACAAAATTGTAAGATACAACTTATAGTAACTTACTTTAACTTACTTTTTACTTATTTATACAACTTTTATTAGTGAAAAAATATGTTTGCTCGGAGTCCTCGGTGCGCGAGTCCGACGCGCATTTGGCCGATTTTTTGTTGTAATTTGATTGTATTTTCTATTGTTCATTTAAAAAAAAAATTGCTATTTTATGTCTTATCCACGAACTGGGATATTTCGATATTTGAGGTTTTGTGTGAAAAGTGTAACAGCAAAAGCTGTAGAAAAAAAAAATGTAATTACATACAACTTTACCATTACTTACACTTTATTCCGCAGTTATAGATTTTTTCAAAAATCGAAAAACCTGTTTTTTGTCCTTAAATTACGACCACAGGTCGACCCTAATAAACTTTTTCTATAATTTTTGTTATATTCTCTTCCATTACCGTTTGTAATTGATTTCATTGTTCTATATTACTTTTATGTCCCAAAATTCAATAAAAACATCATGTTGAACAGTATTAATTTGTTAATTTAAAAAAGTTAATATTAAATTAGTGGTCCACTTAGGTCGTAGACCTAGCCCAGGGGGGGGTCATGACCCCGTGACCCCCCCCCTGGATCCGCGCTTGCTATACATATATTTTAAGCGAATAGTGAAATTTAGGAATTATTTAATTTTCGGTGTAGGTAACTTTTATCTCTACAAAAACTTTCTTTTCTTTTTATAAATTCTACTACTTTAAAATATGTTTATATCTAAATAAATAATATACTCAAATACTAGTACAGAGCAGTGCAGGAGTTGATACGAAGCACGTGTTGAGAGATAAGTTTACGAATTCTTGGCCGCTCATCTGTCTACAAAAGAGACTGGTTGTAGGGCTGAATTACACTTGTAGAGTTTTATTCGTAGACGCAAGAGTTTTTCTTACGACATAATATGTTTTATACATTTGACAGCATAGCCCATTGGCTATTTTATTAAAGCTCAATTTAATATCGATTTCAAAATTAGTGGAAAATGAGTCGTCAGTTACTTACCCTCCCGTAGCATTTTTAAAGGGTTTAATGCACGTAATTTTCCGTGAAGAACCTACATTTTTAAACAGCGTAGTAGTTGACAAAATAAAGGAGACAATTCAACATAAGAAAACTTCTCTTATCGGTACGTACTTGAAATATAAACATTGGCTGAAATATATACCAATAACAATTTGTTTCATACACTATTGATTTATATCCCAGGGTTGTTTTAAAGTATCGCAGCAAATCCCGGATATGAGCCCTATGTGATACCAAAATATCATAATATTATACATGTAGCATTATCTACATTTACCTTGGCTACAAAATTAGACAGATTTACACGTGATAGCCTACATACGAACGGCGTTTTAAGTATCTAAGGATATAACGAATAATAGTTTAAAAAAACTAAAAAACACGCTTTTAGTTCGGTTTTCTATAAAACACGTGTTTTTTATTTTTTTTAGCTATTATTTATTTTATCAAATTAGTGTATTGTCATCGGTCCTAAATAAATCTACAAAGTTTGAACGAAATCTGGCCGTTTAAAGTGGGTCAAAATCGCGCCCAAAGAAGTCGGTTACAAACATACAGGTGAAGCTAATATAAAGCGTTTTGTTGGTTTAGAGCTCTTATCGTTTATTGGAGAAAGTATTTTTTTTATTTTGCATAATGGTATAGGTAGTAGTAGTGTGAAAACAGTAAAATACTACGAATGGATATGTGCTATTTTTTGTTCAACGATTCTTGCTTTTCATGAGTATTGGTTAAAATCATAGGTGGAAATTACACTTCACAGAACATAATATTATGATAACATGCAGGTAGGTATTACTTAAGTCTAATATTATAGACCTTTAATCATCTTTTAAGGACCATTTAATATAGTTATCAGCATGCATCAAAATCCAACAAAACTATACCGTTTGTGTCGCGTCGTAGGTCGTAGAGTAAAACGTAGAGCCACAACAAAGGCATGTTTAATTTTTTGTATATTTTTTTATGTTGTGTTGAATATTATTTAATTTAGTTTAAATATGGCTAAAATTACGATATAATTTCCTAATCTTTTAATTCTGTAAATCTATAATAATTTATGTGTGAACAAAATACAAAGTAATTTTAATATTAAATAAAATTAATATCAATTTAAAAGGTAATTATGATTAACGACTGTTGGTTAATATTTTATGTTAATTTCATAGTTCGCTGGCCGCTTCTATGATTAGTATTTTATTGCAAACGGATACAACTCATAAAAAGATCCTCAATGCACTCTCATCATATATTATAGGTAGTTAATTTTATTCATTGATATAGGGTAACGGCACCAGTGGTCAGCCAGGCACCAGTGATCAGCCTGTTGCGTTGTTTATTGGCCATAAATATCGCTGCAATCAAAATAACCAAATCACGCGCACTTAAATAGAAGCTCTGTTTCGTTATTGGTTCATGCATCACGCAATAGGAGCGGCAGGGGGTCAGGGGAGAGAAGTAAACACGTTCATACAGGTGCTGTCCGCCGACAAGAGCAGAAGTGTCATGTTCGCCATATTTTTTGTTTCACGTGGTGCTCTTTTGAAAGGTGAGAAATAACATATTTTAGTATGAAATGTGAGTGTGTTTTATAGATAATAACTTTATAGATTACTTGGAGCATTTAATTTTATGAAATTTGATAAAAAATATTGTTTTTTTAGTTAAAAATTTGAGGGGCTGACCATTGGATACTGATTTTTTATGAAAGATCCAATGGACAGCCCCGGGGCTGATTACTGGGATTATTTCCTAATTGTTAGATAACCCAGTGGTCAGCCGCATTTCAAAATATCTTTTCAAGCGGCTGACCACTGGGTCTCAATCTGTGGTCTCAATGATCCAGTATTCAGCCACGATGTTATTGAAATAATATTTTAAGTATAAATTTGTGTGTAAATCTATAAGTTAGTTAAGTTTTACCTGAAATAATGGTATTATGTGTATTCATATCCAAAAGTTATTATTGTTCCCTTTTTTTTAGCTAAAAATGCCGCCAAGACAACAGTATCCTCCAGAGAAACTCTCATCTGCCATGGAAGCCATACGAAGTGGAATGCCGATTAGGGAGGCCAGTAGAACATATGGATTATAGATACATCAATAGGACATATTATATACTAATATCGTTGATTTTTTTAAAAATAATTATTGCTGTTTTTATGATAAGTAATAACAAGTTCCTAGAAAATAAGAAGACACAAAGAGATTGTAATAGTATGTTTAAAATAATAATGCATTATGTGCGATATACATTTTTTTTGTGCTAAGTGAATCGTTGCTATAAAAATGTGATTAATATCGTTGATTTTGATATAACATTGTTTATTTTGATATCATTATGAGTTATACTTACTAAAGGCTGAACACTGGGTTCAACAAGGATGTTTATTGGTTTTTAGAGGCTGTTCACTGGGACACTGGGCCATTTTTTGTTTAAAATTAATTATATATTTTACTAAGAGAATTATTGTTTTTAATAAACGTTGATTCGAAACTACAATAAACAATAAATCCATACATGTTGTACGTTTTTTTATTCGACGATTGTTGTAGAAATGGCAATTGTCCAAACTTCAAAAAGCTGTTATGAGGCTGACCACTGGTGCCGTTACCCTATTTATACCTTTACTTGTATACAATTCACGCATATCTTGCCAGTTGCCATAAACACGACTGTTTTTGCTCAATAATGGCGCTTTGTATAAGGTGTATCGAGTTATATAAGATTATATTTTGTATGTTGATTAGTCACGTCAATCCACACCAGCAGAATCAAATAGAGTTTCATAAATGTTTAATTTTAACACGTAAGCCCGGTAGCCATGCTGCGTTCACATTATCTACTCCAATTTCATCAACATCTGCATTAGCTCATATTGTAGACGTGATAGTTCATGTAATCGTTATGTAGATCTGGCAGCTCGCATCAAGGTCCCAGGTGACCGCCACAATACTATAAATACTTCATGCACACTCAATGGACGATTTATTGGCTTCATTACTACAGCTAAATGAATATTTTGATCTTGAGACCTGCTATCAACACTTGCCATCAATGCTTTCTCTTTAATCCCCCCCGTGATTTATTATGGCATTTGATAGTTTTGGAATAGGTCACCTATTAAACTTTAATGAAGACTTATGTAACGTAAACTTGTGTAACGTAACAAATACATACCATTAAAACAGCCGCAAATTCATACTTTTCGATTTGGAGTAAAAGATAACTAGCATTGGGGTCACTAGTACTATTTGCATTGCAGTACCTAAAAATACATGTCAAAAATACAGTGTGTGAAATTGGTGCGAAAGCATGTGGCAGTGTAATATAAAAAGCTACATGGCCTCCATGAAGCCTGTCAGTCGATGATGATTGATGCCATTGTAGCGCACCTTCTGCGAGCTGCAGGCATGACTCATTGTCACTTTTAACTGCTGGTGATATACTATTTAACAGCCGTGTATTCTCATACTTGTCAAATAAGCTTGATAATAAAAATGCAACGTACCTATAGTTGGTATGAATTGCAGGAGCTAGACTTGAAGAGTTAACCCTATATATATCTTGGCATTTCACGTTTCTTTGCCTTAACATATTTTTTTCTAATAAATAATAAAACTCAATACACTACGATCGTAAGGTTAGGTTTGAGTACTCTCTGAAATTTTCACCTTGCTGATTGCTCTATAGCCGAACATATTTTTTGTGTCATTTTTGTTGGAAAATCTGGTGTTTAAGATCAGTGTAATAAATATTTTGTGCACACAATTATCAAATACAAAAGCAAATATCTCAGCGTTTCAGAGCGTGTTAAATTAAACACTTCACACTCTATAGAGTTATGTATAGTGTCCACGCGCTCTTACGCCTAACTTAAAACCTGTAAAAACAAGCGTATTTTTAGCGATGTCAAAGAATTTTAAAATATGATCTTCCAGTGCCAAAGCCCTTAAGCCACTAATAGACGTTTACTTCCCAGTTGACAGTGGTGGGCTGAAAATAAAACAATGTAAGCTTTCAGGAATAGCCGTGATCGCAAATAGACCATGCGCTGTGACGCGTCCTTGGCGGGAGCTGCGTTACCGGCCGAAATATTATGTCATTAGCGGCTATCAAGAGTTCCTGGCAACCGCTTTCAGATCTTTTTGTGCACCTTGAATAGAATTTCGTTTGGAAGTTTTAATGTGCTTCTGTTGATAACATTAAATGATAAAGTCACGATAGGTCATCATCACCTTGATTACGTTAATGTCAGTTGCCTGTTGGCACACCGGTCTACGAAAATATTATTTTTTGTAAATTGAAATGAGGAGCTATTAAAGTGATAATCACATACAGAACAACCATCATCACGTGCAGATACCTTTTTCCTAAGAAGATTTATAGTAGAAATGAAGGTGTCCATTAACTACATGCCAAATTTTATTGTTCATTGTTTGGCAAGCGATTCGAAAGACATCAAATTATAGACGCCCATTATACATTAAATAGATGGTTTGTATCAGCTTTGTAGAGTTTTAGTTAACCGTACTTATAAAATACCTGGGATCATTACTTACATCGAATTAAATTGGCCATGAGATAAGGAATATTTGTTTGTTATTGTATAACCCATTGACCACCGAGCGGCCCGATCGGGCCGAGACACAATAGATTTTCTATTGTGTCTGTGATCCGATAGGACTGACGGAATAATTGACGCCCTGAAAAGTTAAATCCCTCACTAATAGTATTAGAACGTATTTACAAATATTGAAGCTTGTCATGGTGCTACTTTGTAAATGTTTGTGTATTGCTGTTCATTAAATTTAATGTCCTCTTTCGTCCAACTGAAGCAAACTACCTCTACACAATTTTACGCCTAACACATGTGGGACTAAGACCAGAAAACTACAGTTTTATTACGAGTTTACCTTCATTGTTCATTCACTTTGGAATTTATCAGATGTTTTGAAGCAATAAAGAAAATATAAACTTGGAAATAAATTTTACGTCAATAGGCCGGTAGGAGGCGATAAAACAATAGAAGAGTTATTGAATTTAGCTCGTAATAAAAATCGACGTCAGTCACCTGCTATATTAGAACCTGGCGTCCCACGCTGGGGCTAAATGAAAATACACTTGACGACTGTCTTGCCAGAGAAATTAGATAGAATAAATTGTTCAGTTTGACACGTGTTGAACAATAGTATTGGAAGGGAAGGCCAGGTATGACGGATGGCGCGCCTGCGAGCGCGTCTGCGCCGGCTCATGTCGTACATGATCGTTACTTATTGGTGTCATTCAGATGGGATTATTTGTGGGTACACGATCAGACAACCATTATTTTTTGTAAGCTCGAAAATGTACGTATTGTATTTTCTGGAAAACAATGAGAGTCAAAAATGAAGTCGAACAGTCATTTTGAATAGGTAATCACGGCATGAAACATACAATATAAGGTAGGTATAGATAGTTCATAGTATTATGAGGTATTATTATTTTATCATAATCTAAAAGCTGTATTCAGGAATATTTCCTGCAAAATACAGAAATCTCTAATAATATTCAATTGTATATTACTTTGCTGGATTGGCTGTAGGGGTTTAATATGATTCATCTTATTTAAAATATTATCTAAAATAATTTGACACAATATTAGAATAATTAATTTAATATGATAATATCCTATTATTTTTATGCCAAGGATTATTTACCTATGTAGTTGTAATCTGTGGTTGTAATAAAATAAAATTCTTTAGATTAGGTAATTAATTCAGGAACTTTAGAGAGTTGAATTGATTAAGCAGGCTGAAGTACCTTTTGGAAATTGATTCCTAAATCCACGTGTAAAAAAGACTTTATTCATAATTTTCCAGGGTTATTATGGTGCGAAGGAATGTTCGTTATATAAAGCAACGATCACGTAACTGCGATGATAGATGCGATAAATCACCGAGTCGTATTTTCGGAGAACTGAACAATTTGATACAAAGTCTAGCTCAATAGAGAACTCGCAGTTTTACAACAATCTAGCTCCACTTGAAATATTAACTTTGTATAACGTATCAAAAACTCTAAAATTTTCTGCTTACATACCTACGTTATTTATATCGCCAATAACTGAAGTTTGAAATACGTATTTTTAATAATGGTATAGTATATCAATCTGGTTCATCTTCTAATGTACAAACCCCTAAAAAAGTATGCTCTAGGTAGAGACGTTAAATACCTACAATACAGATAGATTTAAAAATAATTAATATTACCAGTAAATTTTATTTACTGGGAAGAGGAGATCCCGATTCGTGCTGCCAACGTCAATACAAGTATGTGGCCTATTTCATTATACAAACACCAATCAGTTACGCCGCACGTGCGATGGTGACTCAAACTTACTTTTTTCTAAGTCTTCATTTAAATTTTGTTCTAGTAACGTAAAAGAAAATATAAAATCTGAAGAATATAGTTACACACCAATAAATAAATATTTCTAAATTTAAAATGATATCTATTGTGTGAAAAATACGAGAATACTTGAATATTTTTTTAGATTTAATTCAAACCTACAGAAACATTACTTCTAGAGTAATCATATTCGCAAATTCGGTATTTCCCCCGAAGATTAATCTTAGTGTGATAGATATAGCTGCTGATACATATAACAATTTATCCAAAGATATAGAAAAATTTCAGAAACGTTTGATCAAGTATTTTGGATAGTTATTTCCCAAGGAAGTGTATACCCACGGTTCGGATTATATTCGTGCGTTTCATAAATGCCCTCCGCTTTTGCCCTACTTTTCAATTTAAATATTGTATCTATTTTATAAAGCTGAAAGATTACATGTTAAAAGAAAAAAACATAAACATTTAATCCGATTGAAAAGTATGATTTTATTATTTTTTAACGAGAAATAATTTTAATTTTTATTGAAAGTTCCTCTTAAATAACGAGCTTTATACATCGGCATTGCTAATATTATAATTATCTCGGTATAATAAATAACCCACAGCGGGTTAGATCAATTAAATGTGTTTACGATGTGTACATTAAATTTACAGCAAGTTTGTTCAGATTTGACGATAAAAATTTCATAGCTATGGAAGAAATAATGTTTTTATTTATCTGTACTAGAATCACCAAAATAATTAATTAAATAGGTACTTATTAAAAAAGCATGTTTTTATATTGCAAGTGTGTTTTTTTAAAGCAACAACTGATTGTAAAAATTTGATGAGAGTAACAGAAACTATTCTTAGGTACTTTTTCATTACAGAATTCCTTTATTCTCAGTTTTGGTAAGTGTTTTTATAAACCGTATAATGAGTAGGTTTAAAGGATACTAAAATGCTGCAAGACTGCAAGTATGCTCAGCTCAGCACAGCACACAAATAAAGTCCATTTCATTCATCACAGCAAATATAGAATTGAAATTTGACAATTTATAAACAATTTATATTGGATTTGGATCTATCATAGCCAATAACTGGAAGCAAACATGGATTGCAACAGCTGCGCCCCCGCATTCGAATTACCACGGGCAAACATTTTGACACGCGTGATTTATGCTGATTTAGAACTCACTCGCAAACAATCGATTTCTAGCAATGCCCGCGAATACTTGGTCTGTCACATAACTTTTGTAACAACACCTTAGTATTTCCACTCGATGGAGGATAAAACATTTATTGTCATGATAAAATATCTCTAGACTATCATACAGGCATGTTTACTTTTTGGCAAATCTTTACTACTTAAGCCACCATAAACACTGAATAGAGGTTTTAAGTTTTAGGTTTTTTACATTGCTACTAAAATTAAATAAAAAATTATCTAAACGCTACCGTAATTACTTCGAAGCTAATTTAGCATACTATACAACTATCCGCGATAATTGCAATAGTTCTAAAGATTAAACTAGTAAACATATTTTGGCGGCAATAACGCGTGTTTTGTCTGCGCTCGTTTCGGCTGCCATGAGATTGAGCACTTTACGCTAAATTTATTACAAAGGCTTTGTTATGACGACTACCATTAAGCACTATGACGTTAACTGCACGTTTTTTAAATAGAACAATGCTTATTATAAGTTGGGAAATATTTGAAAGGAACAATGGAAACTTAATAGTGAACGTGCAATGTCGTTGCTACCTATGTGTGTATCATTTGCCTAGTTACTAGTTATCTATAATTGTTGTGCATTTTTTATAATATTTTGCTTCTAGTAAAAATAGTGTAGATAATTATAATATTGTAGTGTGTTTATAAAACGGGAAAACAAGTTAATTTTAAAGTATGCTTACAATAACTTCGACGCCAATCTTAACTTATAATATTTTTAATAGCAATAACACCTATTACTTTTACAATAGACAATAAAACACATACAATATTGATTCATTTCACTTTATTTCCTTACTGTTATACATTTCATATACAGCTATTTTACAGGCGAGTAGAATAAGGAAAGCTCCAGAGCTTGCAACTCCAGAGTTGTTATTTATTTACATTTTTGTGTACGAAGAATAGCAAAATACTTGTTGTTAATATTGCCCCACTCCTGAAACAAAAAAAATAAAAATAAAACAAGTATTTACAACATAATACAGTTTTTATGAAATGGAATCAGATATAAAAGCCTGATGTCGTAAGATCAGAAGATTTTTAATACCTACTTAAATGGTTAAATTGACATTTCATACAGTAAAACAGGAACCCTATTATGGAAAATTCTCTGTCTGTCCGTCCGACCGGCTCTTTAGCTTATTTGTACAGAATCCTCAGTGTAGCGAGTCCGAGTCGCACTTGACTGACTTAATTATTGACATATTTCCATGATTTCTATATAAGATAAAGCTTGGTATAGAAACAATTTCGTCAAACGCTGAACACATGTGTACTTTCCTAATGATAAACATGTCAATGCACTTTGAGGAAAAATAAATAGAAAAAAAGAGAATTGATTTTGCGCTTAGAATTAGAATAATGATGCCATTCAGTTGTGAGAATTTGCAGCAAGAAATATTTATTACTGCGTCTAATAAATTTTGCGGTACGTCGCGTTACTTCTAATCGTTTTTGTGAGCTTTTTCAATCTTTTCAAAGTACATTTTTTTCAACAACTTGGTTCACAAAATCTGTTTCATGCTCTTTTTAAGAATGATGCATATTCATTCAACATTTAAAAATGTTGAAAATATTGTTGAGTTAAAATATGAATGCCATTATCATTCTAATATTACTTTAAACGAATTGGAAGAATCAATTATTGTCTTAAACCACTTTTAAAGTACGTAATTTAGGACAGTAAAACGTAAATTTCGGTCCTATTTATTGTTAAAAATATTAGTACCTAATATGTATAGTATTTTTCTTACCACAATGCAATGCGCCCTGCTGCCGAATGTCTGATCGCGCTGTACGGAGTTATTCTGTAGTCTCGGCTGTTTTTGAATTGCTTCAATATTTTATCTGCACTGAAATAAATATACCAATTAGTTAATTATAGAAGATATTTGTCACTTGCGCCCATTTATTATTTCTATTGCTGCTATTGAGATGTTGATTTCGTTTAAAACTAGTATTAACAAGTTTTAGTTAGATAAAAACTGATTGCCGAGCTACTAATATACTATTTTATTATCAATCAAGATAGTATTACTAATTTTAGCAAATAAAATAAAGATGGGGTTTAATTAAGCAAAATGGCAAGAATATGGAATCGCATGATAATGATTCGGAATGTTTATCCTTTAGAAATTTCGGTTAGTTAGATAGTCCTGGTTTGTTCGATTATTTCTACTCTTTCGTTTTAAACAATGCTAGTTTACATAGAAATATCCCTTTTGAAGATAGTAAATAGTACTAAAAGTTGAAGAAAAGTCCAAATAAATTTCAATCATTCAAATAATTTTCATTTATGATGATAAATGAAAACATTGCGACAGACTTCCAAATTATATAAGGAAATGCTCTATAGAATTTTGTTATTTACCACAGAAAACAATATACATAATATATTAAATAAACATATTTACGTGTATTGCGAGCTAGCGGCCACTAGTGCAGTCCTGCTGCCGAACAGTTTCACGTCAACGGAGCCGAAACCCGCCAGCGATGACGCCACCTTTTAATTATACATCAATTTTTTATCACATTCAGATTGTTATTACTCATTTATTATGTTAATGTTGAAGCTGAATGACCTACGCTTTTTGTAATAGCTTTATATACTCATTTAGTGTAGTTAGGTATATTTTTATATCGTTATTGTAAGTGATTAATTAAAAAATTATGGTAATGTCAAAAAATTGTTGATACCACGTCAAAGGATTATTTCATTATCAGAATGGAATACCATTCTGATAATGAAATGATAATTTAATAAAATTGCTTGAATAAAATAGGGTAAATAATTATTTCAACTTTCATAAATATACATATATACTTGTTAATTGCAAAATATTTGCAGGAGTTTGCCATTCGCAATTACTTCAAAATTTAAACTGTGTGTAAGTAATTATATTTAATATCTTAGATATTTAAGGGACATTCATAATTGAATTTACATTCGAATCGATAAAACGTTATAAGAATTAAACCTAGTTGATAAAGTTGCTGCAACATCAATTCTATTGTTATACATTAATTTATTACAGACCTGTTTACCCTTACTGTATAAACATTGTATCTCATTTTAATGTTTACAATATAAACATGTTCATAGGTAATTAAAAGTGATTACATCGATGGCTATATTTATACGGGCCGTAATTAGTAAGGCACACGAATTAAATTACTTGGTAGAAGTGGCTATTTTCCGTTCAGTGTTAAACGTAAGGAAATGCTTGTAAATGTAGTTTGATGGCGGAAATATTTAAACTTTATGGCGTATAAAATATCTATAGGATAGTGAAATTTTGACGTACTTTAAAAAATTGCAAATATTTTCTTGAAAAATAGATATATCTCGTACAGCGCATACGTCATCGTTTTTGTGCCAACTTTAGAAAGATATAAATGGCCGTGCAGATAGCTTTGTGAGAGACATCTGAGAATTATACTGTCATTGTTGCCAGTCGACAGAGGCCAGCGCCGTCGTAACAATGCCATTTTCGAGTTCCGTATCGGAGGAGCGCACCGCTCGTTATAATCGCAAACAGCTGCCGCGACATCGGTACCCACGTATTTATATCTTAACCTTAAATCAACCTTGACAGAGGCATGAAAAATGACTTCGAACATTTTAAATATCAAACAGCGGGAGACGTTTTAAAAAGTTGTGCCACGGCGAAAATAAAGATTCCGACTCGTGACACATGGGCATTATCAAGCTTTTTAAACTGGCAACGGGAAATGTACGTCGGTGGTATGCACGTGTGGGTGGCGCGTCGTGGTGTGCGTGCGGATGGCTCCTGGCGCCGCGCCAAGTGTCACCCGCACCGCACCGCTCGTGCGACAAGCGTGCGCGGAAACGTACTAAGCTTTTTTTATGGAAAAATAATAGTTTCACATGACTTGCCGGATTGGTGATTGTTTTTGATCACCAAGTTTGGTATTGATACAGGCTCATAATAAATAGTGTAAATATTATAATAATTCGGGGGAGAAAAATTATGAGATTTAAGAGTTCTTTATTTGGTTAAAACTTCAACTTGTATAAGTAATCAAATTATTAACTTTTATATTATTCTCTAATAGCTTACCGGTGTCACCCGCGAAATATAGACATTCGCGGGGATTTACCTGCATAACTCCCGTTCCCGAGGAATTTTCAGGGTTATAATAAGTAATATATTTTATTATTGGGTTTAAAACTTTCGTACCAAGGCAACCCAAATTATTTCGAGGTTTTAGAAGAGACAGATAGAGTTGCTTTCGCAATTATAATATTCAATTGGTAGGGATTAATTCTCTTGGTGGCAAAACATCAAAAAATGTTGGAAATTAAATCTTAATTTCTAGCAGGATAATAACCGTTTTAATTGCTATGAATTACACTTTAGAACAAAGTACAAACTCACATAAAACCTTACACTAAAAGAAATTATGTTAACGATGCACTTAACTGCGTTGTTTATAGTAAAGCGAGTACGGTATCACGATTATACGAGCTCTTATTAAAGGAACACAACACACTTGTTTGAAAAGTAATACTGCTCTTGTAAAGATATAAAATTGACATTTAAAAGCAACATCAACTCAAATAAATAAGCGGCATTGATAAAAAAACAACTGTAACTGTTATTGTTAAGATAACACACTTATTATGGTGTTTAAATATACAAAACTAAGGATAATGAATAAAGTCCGTTTTATCAAGTAAAATCCGTTTTATCAAGTTCTTAAACATTTTGCGAGGTCTAGGATTTGTTTATAAATATAGGTACAATGTACCTATATTTATAAACACTGCCTTATGTTTTTAAAATGTTAATAATAGCATGATTATCTTTCGACAACTTTAACAAAGACAATAACACGCATTAGTGGGAGACCATAAAAAACCGTCAGAATCCCGCGGTGACAACTAATAGCCACCATAACCACTCCATAACATACGCTAAATATAACCGAGACAGCGCGGGCGTGTTTACAATGTGCGACAAAAATAGAATTATATCCAGCTTATAACCATTATGTAAGTCCTGGTAACTTTGTAATATTTACCGCATTTGTCCGGCGAAGGTCGACCGCGATAATTTCGCCACGCAGCTCCTGGGATTGCTATTATTAGTGTATAATATGAATTGATGTTTATTTGTGTTGTGTTTAGAAGACATGTGCACGGCACGGTACCTTTCCGACGTTTATAGCGCGCTCCTTTATAGATTTTATATGGAGCAGGTTCGGCCGGTGCGACGACGGGTCGCTGTCGACTAGGTTCTGAAAGAGACAATTATTTTTATGGTAAAACAAATCGATTTGATATTATGCGTAACAAAAAAATCTAGGTAAATTCAAAAGGGTAATAAATATGTCCAAATAAAGTGTCTCTCTTTATAACACAAATAGAATTTAAGAACGACAGAAGTCGGCTGTTAATATTTTCTCCCAATATAAAGATGATTCAGAGAATAGAAGTTCTTAATGTAAATATCTATACTAATATTATAAAGAGGAAAGGTTTGTAATTATGTATGTATGTATGGTTTTCACGCATAAACTACAGGAACGATTTTGATGAAATTTGGATACAGATAATCTTTAGACGCTGAGAAAGAACATAGGCTACCTTTTATTGCGAAATATGTACCACAGGCGAAGCCAGGGCGGACCGCTAGTAATTAAATAAAAGAAAAATTTCTTAAAATAATGCTCATCTTAGAATTCTCGCTACGAGCTCTGTTACTTAAAAAAGGTATATTTTCTGTATATTGCTATGCTTTTAAAAGTGCATTGAGTGCAGTCTTTCATAAAAAAAATTGTAGATCAGTGTCGTGTAGGTTAAAATTAGCGATAGTTTCACTGCAATTTTATATACTATAATTCTAGTATCATTTATTTATTTTATAGATACAGATGTCATGTTTATTGCTTTCGTTTTTAGATTATTACGGTGAAAAAAGCAATTTGCGAGTTCAGTCACCCTCGAAGCAAAAATATCGAGTGGAAAACATTGTTAATCACTGATTTGTGGTCAAATTTAAAGAGAATTACATTTATTTTCAAGTTTCGGCTGCAATTAAATAAATTGGCAACGGTAGTTTTGAAATAATAGTATTTTATATGTTATAAGTACCTATATATTTTACCGAATAATTACATTTTTAATGTACAATTTTGTTCTTTTTTAATTAAATATTGCAGTTTCTTTTAAACCTTTATATAAGGAATTTTGAAAAATGATCAGTAAAATTTGAAATATAATTAAAGCAGTTAAAATGCTTCGTTGATAAATGCATAGTTTAGTTACTTAATAATACATAATTATTTGTAACTAGCGGTCCACCTCGGCTTCGCCCGTGGTACATGTTTACGTTTTCTCTCCTAAACAACTATTCTCGTATTCAAGGAATAATATAAAAAAGAATTTACAAAATCGGTTCAGTCGTTCTCGAGTTTTGCGCTTAGCGGTTCAGTTTAATTTTTGTTTTGTCATCGGTTATAGACGCCATTCTTTCCTTTGAAAGTCACATATATAATGAATTTTATTGGGCTACTGCTTGATATAAAAATTCAACATATTTAGAAAAATTAAATAGCCACATATTCATGGGGAATACAGTAGTCTATGAGTTTTCAGCGTGATTGATCAATTTTGATTTTTTTTACAGATACATAGTTTCTATCTAAAAAATTAACTATTTAAATATTAAATAACATACCATATAAGGTATAGCCCCTCGAATGATGTTGATTTTATTGCAATATGGCGCCAAAGCGGATAATTTCTCCATGGGCCCGACGGGACGGTACTTCCCAATCAACTCACACGCCGCCCAATGGCCCAAACGGATGAAACAGTAAGCTAGAATAACATAAATTTATATTATTAGCAGAGTTGAAAATTTTTGAAATTCTATACTAATACTTATTATAAAGAGGAAAGGTTGGTATGTATGTATATGTATGTTTTTCACGCATAAACTACTGGGCCGATTTTGATGAAATTTGGCACAGACAATCTTTAGACCCTAAGAAAGAACATAGGCTACCTTTTATTGCGAAATATGCACCACGAGCGAAGTCGGGGCGGACCGCTAGTATTAAATAATGATATTAAAATCTCTATACCGGGTGTAATAGTAAAGTGTGTACCATAACTATTACAGATATCAAAAAACTTTAAATTGATATTGAAAGTAAAATTTGAAATATAATTAAAGCAGTTAAAATGCTTCGTTGATAAATGCATAGTTAATAATAATTATAATTATTTGTAACTAGCGGTCCGCCTCGGCTTCGCCCGTGGTACAAGTTTACGTTTTCTCGCCTAAAGAACCATCCTCGTATTCCTAGTGAGTAAAATGGACAAAATAATTTAATACAAGACAGGACAATGTTTGTCGGGTCATCTAGTAATTTATATGCCTTTAATGTGAATATCGGTTAAGTAGTAAGGATGAATGGTGAAAAAGAAGTTGTATGTAAAATAACTACATATACATTGATGCTGTTTCAATCACATTATGAAGGAAATCCTTATTATGAATTAGCTTAATACATACATTCAATTTCTTAATAATATTATAGCTGTTTATTTATTTTATTTTATTTTACTCTTTAATACAACTAAACAGACTTACATACTAGAACATACAAAAATAAAAGCAAGGAGCAGTTTAGTGTATTTGGCGGCCTTATCACTTAGTAGTGATCTCTTCCAGGCAACCAGGGCAGAAGGTAATCAGCTCAATTTAGTTGTAAAGGTAGGTCGAGAGAAAAAAAGAAAAAAAAATAATAATAATGATGTATAAACAAAAGAAAAATATATGTTTAGATGCGAATGCCTCATATTGTACAGTTAAATATTTCAAAAACGAATAACAATTTTAATCATACAACATTAATCTAAAAAAATATAAAACTTTTGTATTTCTAAAACAAAATTAATATTACCTGAACAAAACGAATCCCAGCCAGCCTCATGGTAACTCTGTTTAACATTAAATGGTGTAGTCAGTCTTATAAAGTTTACACCGTTTTCTAGCTTCTTGCATTTCCCTTCAGAAAAGAATTCATACAGGCTAAAAAACATACAAAAATATTATTACATATTCATGTAACAATTAATAATGTGTTCATTATTTATTAAAAATAAATACCGCTTACTCTTGCAGTGCATTTGATTTCCAAACTTCGTCAAATGACAATTTTTTCCCCATTTCATGAGATATGTATTTTGTATCGAAAATGATTGGAAATAAGGAGTGAATATTTTTTTTGAATGTTGAATATTTGCTTGGCATAGGACCTATAAATTGACTGTGAAGAAGAATTGTGTCTAAGAACAAGTTATGACCTATTATTGGCTTTTGATAGGTCACCAACATGTCAATAATTTGTGAAAATCCTAAGAGGTGATTCATTAAGTTATCTTCAAGTATTTGCATTGGGGCGCTGTTTGCTCCCTCTACGTACTTATCTCTGTATATAAGAACCTGGAATAAAATAGGTATATGTTCATATCATATTGACAAATTTTTCATATAAAGTTTGTACTACACTAGTCACAAACCAACTACAAACTACCTACTTTTAATAGTTAACTTTGCAATATTATACTAATTTTGAATTTATTGATCTACATATTATAAACAAAAAATTAAAATTATTAACTTAAAGATGATACATATCCTTACACTGTTACCAACTAACAAGCTACACTTGCAAATTACCTTATTGCTATTACCTAAGCTATCAGTTGTTAGAACATCATCAAAACGCATCCTTAGCTCATTGTGTACCATATACCTAAGGACGGGATCATGTATGTCCAAGTACATTGTGCCTTCATCACTATTGGACAACCATCTGTAATAAATACATAACTGTTTCAAGCTACATTTCTTAAGCAAATTCTGTAGTTCCGATACTTTATCATAAACACAATTAGGTATTTTTTTATTAATTTCAAAGTTAAATTTATTTATTAAATGCTTATGTTTAGAATGTTTTAGAATTGTTTTATATTATGTTGTACAAATTAATACACTAACTATAGTGTAACACCGTAAGTAACACCCTTATTCTTCATAATCAGTAATTGAAGCATATATTTTGAGTTTTATACAACTTCCCATTCTTCAATTAAGCGGTGAAAAATATTTAAAATCTATACTATATTGTAAAGCTGAAAAGTTTGTTTGTTTGTATGTTTGAACGCGCTAATCTCGGGAACTACTGGTCCGATTTGAAAACTTCTTTTGGTGTTAGATAGCGCATTTATCGAGGAAGGTTATAGCCTATATATCATCACGCTACGACCAACAGGAGTGGAGCCACGGGGGTGAAACCGCGCGGAGCAGCTAGTAATATATAAATTTCTTCTCTATGATTTATCTATTGGTTCAAAATATATGAATCCCATTAAGAAAATATAATTCTACAACATTCACAATCACAATCAAGCTTATAATTACCTACTTTGACACTTCAGAGCAGTATTGCTGCAATTGTCTTTCATCATCCATTTCTAATGAGCGAGCTAAGTTAGTAAACAACTGCTTTTCCTTCAACTGCTGTCTTATTTTTTCTTCCTCTGCCTTACTTAAATATGGAAGCCCTTCATAAGTAAACTGAAATGTAGGAAATAAACTTTTTTTTTAATCTAATTTAAGGAATCTCACTATGATTCTTATCCATGAAAATAGCACATAAAATGTTTATACTTATTTTCAGAACTTACCGAAACCTAGTTTCAATAAAATATAATATACTATGCAACATACAATATCTTTCTCTTTTGTATAACAAGATAAGTTAAATGGCAAGAAACCAACAATCAAGTTAAATGGCCTACTATAGGTTGAATAAAAGAAAAACTACAAGAGAAGCAAAATATAGAGGTAGATGCAAAGAAAAATACAATGATTATCTTACCTTATTAAAATCAAAATTGTGCTTACAAAGAAATTTCAAAGTTGAGGCTTGGAATATAAAGGATTGGTCTACATCAGCAAACACTTGTGGGCACAAATGAAATGTATAGCCCACTGCTTCGTAGCTGTCCAGGTCTCGCTCATATTGAAACATGGTCAAACCAACTTGAGTCATCAGCATTTTACCAACCAGATCTTTTATTTTATCATACCTTTCTTCGTTTGTATCAAATAGCCTGAAACATTTTATTTGTATGGTTATGTAAAAGTGGTTCTTGTATGCTTTTAAATGTGCTTATTACTAAGAGGTAGTTGTTCATAAGAATATTATAAGGTGTACAAGGCTCTATATTAACCTGTGTTTGAAGTTTTCTCCAGACAATATTGCAGTGAATTCGGCATCAAATCCTATAAAGCTAGAACGTTTTATGTTTCTTCGTATGTTTTCTAGTTCATCAAGGAAATTTTTTCTAGTTATTTCCATTTTTTTTACTAGATTTAGTCAGACAGGTAACAATTATTTCATCAGTTAATTGGAGCGAAATTATTAAATACTATCAATAAAACTTTATCGGTATTGATTTGAAAGTTGTGATAAAAATGTGTTAAATTTTTGGTTTTGACATTGACTTTGGCATATTCTGTCATTCAATGACATATGTCATAAAAATTTTATTGCCGTCTTAATTTATTTTTAGCAGAATTACAATTATTATTTAGAACCATGATGGAATTAAAAAAAAAAACAATACATACAAGTATATTAATTAAGCAAGTTATTTGTCACAAAAAAGCTAAAAAGTCGATAAAGAACAACTAAAACAGACAATTGAAACGTGTCATTTACGCCTGGATTTGAAAATAAACTCTTGTTTAGTGTTTACCAAAGATGTATAAAGAAAAA
Source organism: Colias philodice (assembly GCF_061535455.1). Taxonomy (NCBI): domain Eukaryota; kingdom Metazoa; phylum Arthropoda; class Insecta; order Lepidoptera; family Pieridae; genus Colias; species Colias philodice. The sequence goes on along the minus strand of NC_143094.1, from coordinate 9,930,181 downwards.
TTCCATTATTAGTAATTTTTTGTTAAATTTTCATGCTTGTCACTTTAATACATACACGTTTTTTATTTAAATAGATAACAATTAATGAAAAATGATTTTATTTATTTCTAATTGTACTTGTATACGTATTATATTATTGTTGTCAAATTTTTGCCACCTGGCAATACAAAGGCACTAGCACTATACTTTATAAGGGTTTAGAGGTGTAGCTGTAGTATATTAATTTTTACGTTATTTCTCATTATTTCTATTATAGGCTTAGATCATTGATCTAAGATTATAGGTAATCGTTTAATTTCACGCTTTTTAATATAATAATATCCTGTAGCAATAAATATCACTAGTTACATAGTTTAAAACAAAGTCGTTTTCGTAGATCTTTAAAATTACGCAACAGATTTTGATGTTTTTTTTTAAATAGATAGTGCTTCAAGATGAAGGTTTTAGTAAATAATTTATTAGGTTTTAGACAAAGCGGTCGAAGCCGCGGGTGGAAAAATAGTTTTTAATAGGTAATTAATGTAAAAAAGGAAATTAATACAATATTAAGACGTTGTCCTGAATTTCTATATGTAAGTAGATGTGATGCACAAATGTGATGACTTACACTAATCTTGAAAGAAATGTGTAACCATTTATGTATGCAGCACATTATTGGTTAACATGTGAGCATACTTCGCGCGACGAGTTACGTAAACGAAAATATGTCTGTAGATTAAGCCAAGGACGCCCGGTCAGTGGGGAAACACCGCATCAGGAAATAACGTAATGCAATTGTAGAGACACATTTGGTTCGAATTTAAAATTTGAATCAGTTCAACGTTTGGCTAAAAATTTGTCCGAATTTACGGGTAGTTATAAGTAACGGGGGATTTGTTTTTTTTCTTTTCAGTTATCCAGAATCAAATGACTTATGTAAAAAGAAACAAAAATAAAATAAAAATAATAACATGGAGATTTTTTCTAGAGTAAAACTTACTCGAAAAGAGCTAATATGAGGTACCTTCACATACATCCCTGCATCGAAAACTAATTTCCTGGTAATTTATATTTAAAACAGTTTGATAAAATCTATATCTGACCTACATTTGACAAACATGCATATATTGAATAAATAGAATTGCATAAGCAACGAAGCTAACGGTGCTCTGCAGCCAACAATCAGACTGATATTAATAAAGTTGCACAATAAGTTACATAAGGCAGAGAGAGCTCAGCTGCTGCCTGCCAATTTACTTCCGAAACCAAGCCCTGAGCCAGAGCCGCGAAGCCTGAAGGTGGTCATCGCACGCGGTGATTGTTATTTGTTAGCAGTCGCCACTCCATGGTAGACTCGCGTAGTCGTGTGCGATTGACAACTGATTAATTCGATACAAATCGATTAAAATGTCGTAAGCGCTGCCGTCGATAAACAGTTCGTTAATAAAATGGAGGTCGAGAAAAAAGTGGATGAAAGTGCAGTGATGGAGAAGCCTAATTACATGCTTATGTCCTTGCAAAGGATACTGGTGTTGTTTGTAATATTGGCTAGTGTTATTGTGGTTGTTTATTATACGCCTATGCCAGGTGCGTTAATTAATAAACTTTAATTTAATATAATATACTTATATGTACCTAAATATAATTTGATTAAATACTAACTCAATAACATAAGATTAATTACAGCGTCAGTTTTATACGCGAAGAAATTAACAGCTCAAATGTAATTATAATTTCATGAGAAATATAATGACTATTACCAAATCGGCAAATAAGTTTACAAGCATTAAATCGTAATCTTAATACTATTATAAAGGCGAAAGTTTGTATGGATGTTTGTTACTCTTTCACGTAAAAACTACTGAACCGATTACAATGAAATTTAGCACACATATAGAGGGTAACTTGGATTAACACATAGGATAGGTTTTATCCCGGAAATCCCACGGGGACGGGAACTATGCGGGTTTTCCATTGAAAAAGCGGGCGAAGCCGCGGGCGGAAATCTAGTTTATAATCAACGATAATAATATATTCGATTTGTTATTATTTATAGCGTCGCTACTCCATAATATACTCAGATATTAATTTCAATTCTGAAAGTGAAAACATCTCATAGGTGCATATACAAGGATGCAGGAGCAATCCTGAATCTCGCGGAACCGGTATATTTAATTTTTAAGAAAAATACCTACCTGCTTCTTTTTCTCATACATTGAGTTGTTGAACTTGAAATCCTGCACTAAAACATGTTTTGATTGGTCTTTCATATTCGAACTTTTGTAAACAAAAAACTTTTGTTTGCGTACTATTTAAATATTGGTTTCGATCTCTAGAATTGGTGACTGACAACTTTATGTAGTGTGATGCACATTGCTTGGTTGTACTTTTCGAGTGCTCTAGGAATAAAATGTCCGATTAGTAGATATCAGTATTGTCTTGTCTTTAGTTTCCATATAAATCCTTTAGTTCTCACTTCTCTTGGACTAAATATTTCGATGAGAAGCAATCTAAAAGACTTAAATTTTAGAATTTATTTGTTTTCAAAGCTCAAAGTAACTCTATTTTGGAAACATTCTCTTAAGTTTCTTTGTCTCGTTGTGCGTCAATTTATTAAAATGATTCATTTTTTTTACAGAGGAATACTTCGAAAACTGTGATCGAGAATGCCATGAGCTTGATTGGCCAATGATATGTAGAGTAAAACTAGTAATAGAAGTTTATAAAACGTATAGCAAGTAAGTTTCAAATTCCAAATAAGATAATTTTATTATAAAGTTTAAGTTTTATACGGGTTTTTCCTGAATAATATTTTTTTCACAGATCCTGTAGCAATTGCCTAGAAGTAGAAAAGGATTGTCCACCCATGTGTATCACAGCCGACGGTAGAGTACGAGGTGTACTCTCGGCTAACAGGGAACTGCCAGCTCCTGCATTTCACGTGTGCCAAAACGACATTCTTGTTGTGGACGTTGTGCATCGGGCGCCGGCACATGCGCTGTCAATGCATTGGCGAGGACAACCACAGAAAGAAACTCCCTTCATGGATGGAACCCCCATGCTAACACAGTGCCCTCAACCAGCCTACACCACATTCCAGTATAAATTCCGAGCTTCAAAAGCCGGTACTCACATGTACCATGCACACTCCGCTGCTGATGCAGCTGATGGTCTAGCCGGCGCTTTGATTGTCCGTCAATCACCACGACTTGATCCTTTAAAGAAATTGTACGATATCGATGCCACTGATCATACTATTTTTGTGGTAGAGTGGGGGCACTCTATGGGCCCACTCGCTGGAATTACCTCTAAAGTTCCAAATGCAGAATCCTTATTAATTAATGGGAAAGGATATACTGCTGAATCACCAAATGCTCCGTTATCCACTTTTAACGTTGAATATGGCAAACGTTATAGATTCCGCCTCGCATACGGTGGCGGTATTAAAAGTTGTTCCATTAAATTTTATATTGAAGATCACATACTGAACCTAGTTGCGCTAGACGGAGATATGATAGTTCCTGAGTATGTTAATAGTATTACAATGGGTCGAGGTGAACGCGCAGACTTCATATTGGAAGCTAATAAAATGTCCGGTGTATATAATGTGAAAGTTGTAGCCGATAATAAGTGTCAAGAAAATTTGGAAGGTGTTGCAAAATTAGTGTACCAAAATAAAGACCATAAAACTATACAAAAAGAAAATACAGTGGCCGATGTTATAGCAGATAAAGGTTTTACAACAGTGATTAGTGATTTGTGTAAGGACGATAATGTGTTGTGTTTGAACGAAGTGCATTCATCGAGTCACCTCCCGGAAAGTCTCTCTGGATTAACAGATGAGACTATTTACGTGCCCTTCAATTATTCGACTCGACAAATATCTGCGAAACGTGTCGGTGAGTAATAATATTTGCTTTTAATTATTAAGACTTAAACCATTACAGTACAGCACCTCGAACACTCAAAAAGAATTTATACTAGAAATTTTTTTACGAACATAAATTTATTTATTCAAACAGAGGAAGTATTTCAACATGTGTTCGCTATTAATTAAACACATTTAAACATTGCATACTGTATTACCTTTGTATAATTGTATAAATCTAAAATGAGTCAGCTGAAATTCCTATGTACATAAGCATCTTTTATTATTATCAAACACGTTGGAAATATTAAATGACTGGAAGGAGAGATAGGGTTCAAGCAAGGGTCAGGTCAGTGATGAAGTTTCTCAGGCTCTCTAAACATTAATACATGTTGTAAGTTTATCGTCGATGTATATATATGTTTCAGTCAACAGTTAGTACATACTGGTAATTTCACTGGTACACAGGGCTATTGATTAAAATAAAAATCGATGAAATAATTAAAACAATAAAATTTCAATATACTTTATAAACGTTGACAGACCTATCAGGTGAAGAATGAACGAGATTTCTCTTTACAAAATATCAAGCAAAGGTTAATGGGTCATTTGCTCACCTTTGAAGCCCTCGATTTTTTACGTAAAAGTACAAAAATAATCATTATTTAATCACCCAGAAGAGTGATTTGCAAGAATTGCTAAACAAATTGTGCACGGAATTTGAGGATTTTACATTTTACCGTGTTATAATAGAAATTCATTTTACAATTAATATTTAATTGTGAAAACTGTAAAAAAATAACGTGAGTGTTCTTAAAAATATGGACTTGCATAAAATTTTATAGTGTACATATTTTATTAAGAAGTATCGATCTTCATCTTAGCACCGGTAAAAGTTACAATTAAATATCGATTTAAAACGCCACTTTATATTTTATTTGCATCTACATGTAGGTACGTACTCAAAAATTAAATAGGTATATATTATTAATTAATTATATAGGTATTCTTTTTCAGTTTTTTTTGTATTTAAGTTTAAAATATTGTTATTAACCGAGTAAATTCACATTTAAATTACGTATAATTGAGCTCTACCAAAGGGCTCTACTAAAACTTATACACTATACAGTCATATTTTATTTCACCTGTCTTATTCTTGTAAATATGTAGTAAATCACTTGAAATATTTGATATGAGATATTCATAATATTTGTGGTTATAAGAGACAGTAAATAAAGCGGCAAAGACAATTAAAGTAGGTCATCACTCGACACTCGATTGTTGTAACTGTGGCGAAAGCGTTCCTAATTATATAATGTACAGAATATTTCAAACGAAAACCAACGATTTATTATATTTTAAAGAGTATGGTGAAATCGTTTTGTAACGCGATTACAAACATTCCGCTTATTTACGTGTTTGGGACTTTTTGGTGAATGGCAAAAAGTTTAAGAACAAAATTATATATAGGTACGATTCTCACGAGTTAGGTCTGTGAAACGCATAATAATGTAAATGTTATTTTATAGTATACATTTTCGTTTCAATTCAAACATAAAGAGTGAGTATATAGGTTTTTCCTGTTCACGCAAAAGCTCAGATAAGCTTAGGACTGTGTTGGTTTAGGACTGTCTTGACACTTAACATCTAGTACGGCGCAGTGGGCGCATTCAAAAATAATATTATTACATAATTTATTATTATTAGGGCCAGCTCGAATATCATCAAGTATCTGTATGACTTTAGAAGAGATGTGACCTATTTGAAATACTTGTATTAAAAATACAAAATGAAAAAAAATAAAACTTTATTGTATTTAAACACATTTCTTACATCTCTGGACTTAAGAATAAGAACTAGAATGGTTAAATAATGACTAATGCTTTTTTTTATTAACGTATTAATAAGTATTAAAAGTTAAAACCGCTGTAAACTCCATCCTTTATGAGGATAAAGCTTCACATTGTGCTTATGAATCTACAAACAAGTTTTATTTGAACTCGTATAAACGAGGAAATGAAGAGACTATAAGTTTTAAGTAAGATAAGGAAACTCGGTTTAACAGCTATACGGTGTATAAAGTAAATTTCGTATCTTATCAAAGTTCTGTTGATTAGGGAACAGAATAGTTCGCAACTAGGAACTTTGATATTAGAATATACAAAATTATGGCTCGTTGCAGCGAAGGAGCTGAACTTACATATTAATTTATTGTTTTAGTTTCAACCAAAGACCAAATTCTATTTCAATACAAGTTACGTAGAAGACAATGTTGTATGTATTATGTCATAATTATGTAACTACTTAAATTATCCATTTAAATAACCAAATAGGTATTTTTTAAAATGCATAAGTAGAACGACATCATATAAAATATGAATCCTAAATCCAAATTAGAGTAAATTTTCACAAGATAATATATTTTATATTGTTTATTAATGCGTTGGCATTATACCTGTTTCTATTGTTTTAAAACTTAGAATAGGTACACTTTGTACCCTGGTCACATTTATCATCGTCTCAAAGTAAGATAGTTCCAGTTGAAACTTAAACCAGCTAAAGTTATGACAATTCGTTTGTTCTCAAGTGGGAGATAACTCCGGGAAACATTGTAGTATTACTGCATTATTCTGTAATATTACGGCTACTTTTATGTAAGTACATGAGCGGCAAGTTACTAGGGCGCAATTATTTTGTAATTTGAACAAAATCACCATAATGACATAAGAACTATGTTAAGAGAATGGTACCCGCGAATTAGCTGTGTAGTTAAGCGATTATGTGCCACCGATAATGTCTTTAACTAATGCATAATGTACGTGCAAAAGAACTTTTTCATTTTCACATAAAATTTACAGTACAAGGCATAAATATAATTTTAAGTTTATGTACAAAATATTATGGTCATGTCGATAACACGATTCCCGATTCCGGTAAATTTCTTCAAATAAAAATGAAATATATTTCGACGCGTATTTGATTTATTTTTTCCCTATTGGTGCCAACGAGGCATAATCTTTCATGTTTGTAGCAGTTAATAAAATTACATTAAGATGATTGAATACGGAGTCGTTTTGTGATATATTATAAAGTACATAAATATGTAATGTTACAGCATTAAAGCGTGTATAAGGAAAGTGAAGTAATCACCAACGAAGATAATCACATCTTCAACCGCGAATAATGTTTCTTGATTGCGGTAATCATTGGCAACGTACGAGACATACTTACGAAATACACTCCATTTATTTTGTATAAACCTTAGATTTATGTGTAAGAAAGTTCTTATTGCTTCTTAATTTTAATGGTTCTTTCGGGAGATAAGGTTATTTTGACGAAAAGGTCTACATATCACCTGAGTATCTGCCTTTATTCATAAAGGTACGTGTATGTAGATATACCAGTAGTATAGATGTTTGTTTCTATATTGACAAAAATAGGTTTTATTTTTATGTTGCTAAATATTTATATGTCATCAATTAATCAGGCTTTCAATGAATTGCCTCTTTATTAGACGATGCCGTACATCGAACGGTTTGAATGATATCTATCTTATACATTTGAACAAAGTTTCTTTGGTATACGTTATATCGAATTAGCGAACTGTAACAACAAAGATAAACTAAAGCAATGAGCAATCCAATTGCATTTGTTCTTGTGAATTCTTAATCTCGATTAAAAAGCTCGATAGAAAAAGATTTAAAAATCATTAGGAGACACACATGGTTGAAGCAATTCTAAATGCTTAGAGCGGAATAAAGGAGACAATAACCTATTATACAGTCGTAATTACTTATTACGAAACGTATTGAATTCTATAAGGTAGCAGTGTTTGAGCTCTGTACAATACAAAAACCAGTAATATTTGTTAGTAATTTATTCTCAGCAATATGCAAAGGGCCATAAAGTTTTACTGTTCAACGGAAATGCTGTAACTGAAATTGAAATACTTAAATTTACATATTACGAAATTTTCAATTAGATTTTGAATGAATAAAGAGATTTGATGAATCTGTTGTACATTTTTTTATATATTTGATTGAATATAAATAACGTAATAATTAGTAATATCTATATCTAACTATTTTTGATGTAAGTATATAATATCTATAGATGTTAATTAAGCCGACTGGCAACAAAACTCAGAATTTTGGCTTAACGAAAGTTATAGTAAAGTTAGTTAAACAACTAAAAGTACGATTATTAATTTAAGTCTACAAATTATAAAAGTGATGAGGTACGTAATTGATTTTGATAATGGTTTCAGTTTGTATTTTAAACCCATAATATCCAGGTACCTGAGATTGCTACGGACAATCACGTACGATGTAGGTGAAATAAACTTCCTTCAACACGATTTTCATTTGGTAAGAAAGTAAAAACAATCCACAAAAATATCCCAATAATTGAATGTATCTGGCTAACTTATACACGAGAAAGGTTCAGGGACGTCAATAGATGGATTATAATACAGACAGGAAAATAATGGCTCTGGCACCTTTATTAATTACGGTATATATCGGGATAACGTTATCCTTCTGTGAGATTACAGTGAGATTTTTGTCAAACCTATTTTAAAACATGTTTATAAAAAAGAGTTCTTCATTGAAAATGTTTTAAAGAAATATAGAAAAAATGTATCACGGGATTCGAGCCCGCGTTTTTCGCCATGCCGTTGTAATGCCTGAATATATTCTGTTCTTTAAAAATTTATAATTTAGAAAGCATTTGAAATGAACATTTTCTACTTTACTTATCATTATTCGTATTGAAGACAAATAATATAATATAATGTATAGATTAAACATATAGATGCTGTTGATTATTTCAGACTAAATTATGAAAAACAAAATAGTAAGTCTGTAAGTGCATATATTGTAAGAGGTGGATATTGGCTACGTAATATTCACCGTAAATATTTATTAAAGGCTAGATGACGTTAAACAAACATATCGGGCTAAGCATATTGGTTTTAACACTTGTTTCCTTGAGAACAGGAAACCATAGAGTGCTTTGAGAAAACCACAGTACACTTCAAGTAGAAATTGTTTTAGCACGTGTTGAGTAACCAATACTCAAAGGTTACCTACAATTGTTTTGCAAAAGAATATGTATTTTTTATTACTTTTTATGGACGTTATTATTCATTAATTCGATATGGAAATGTAAACATTTTTTAAAATGTCTTAAAGTAAAATGAGTTTATTATTTTAATTAAATTAACTAATTATGAAAAATATTCCAAAAATTTATTTCATTTCGTTCTATTTTCATTGCGCCAGGTGCTAAGTGAATGCTGCATTTCGCAGGCCAATTTTTTGTTAATTTAATTCTACGAATAATAAAAAATAATTATGAAAAATGCATTGGCTCACAAATTTGATTGCTTTAATGTAGCGTTGATTCAAGGATTTTTAAATAATTAAATTCTAGTTTTAAAGCATAAAATACGACCTTGTTATTTTGTGTAGGTATTAATAATTGAATAATTTATAACTATAGCATGCATAATTGTTAAATTTAAATATTATGTGTGAATTTTGTTTTTATGTAGCGATCAACGCATAGCAATATAAATTGCGAGTGTGTTCAAAAATTCCGAGAAAAATATAGAATAGGGTAGAAAAATAAAATGAGAATTGTTTGAGGCGTGATAATGGACCGTTAAACTTATACAGAACATCGATCTTCTGTAATTGTAAGGCAATGGGGATGCATGATAGATGTTTGTTGTTCTTTCAACAAAGACTAAACTAGCTTAAATTTAAGAATATATAGTTTGTTGGGGGAAAGTTATGCCTAAAGTTGTCTGTAGTACCTAGTATATAGAAAATTATTTGTACTAAGTTATGTTATACTAGCGGTCCGCTTCGCCCGTGGTACATATTTCGCAATAAAAGGTAGCCTATGTTCTTTCTCAGGGTCTAAAGATTTTCTGTGTCAAACCATACATACATAAATAATTACAAACCTTTCCTCTTTATAATATTAGTATAAAATATTAGAATGTTATCATCACTACATAGTATAAAACAATGTCGTTTTCTCTGTTCCTATGTATGCTTAAATATTTTAATCTAGGGAACCAATTTTGATGCAGTTTTTTAATAGATAGAGTGATTCAAGAGGAAGGATTAAATATATGATTTAGGTTATTTAGATTTATTAGGTTTTAGACAAAGCGGGCGAGCGAAAAGACAGTTGTACCTATATAAATATAAACAACTAGATTTCCGCCCGCGGCTTCGCCCGCATTTTCAAAGGAAAACCCGCATAGTTCCCGTTCCCGTGGGATTTCCGGGATAAAACCTATCCTATGTGTTAATCCAAGTTACCCTCTATATGTGTGCTAAATTTCATTGTAATCGGTTCAGTAGTTTTTACGTGAAAGAGTAACAAACATCCATACATCCATACATCCATACATCCCTACATCCATACATCCACACATCCACACATCCATACAAACTTTCGCCTTTATAATAGTATTAAGATTCTGAATCGAATACAAGAACACTTACCACAGTAGGAAGCCGTATTATTCTTGAATGACGCAGTCTATATTTCTTTCATTCCTGGAAAACCATGAAGATATATAGTACGTAGTTTAAACGTATAAGCTAATGCATAACCTTAATTTCAGAGAGTTGGGGCCAAACCGATGGTCACCGTTTCACGTATCCAGAATCTCCCCTGTTGACGCAGGCATCTGACGTATCATCACAGTCACTCTGCTCCTCTGAAGCTGGCCACGCAGAGGAGTGTGTGCATGTCAAGAACATTCCCCTGGATTCCACGGTGGAAATTGTTATGTTTGATCAAGGTATTTCCATACATATTATTTATACCAATATTATTAAGCTGAAGAGTTTGTTTGCGCTAATCTCAGCAACTACTCGTCTGATTATAAAAATTATTTCGGTGTTAGATAGCCCATTTATCGAGGAAGGCATATAAGGATATATCATCAGGATAAGACTAACAATGCGGGTAAAACCGCGGGGAACAGCTAGTTTAAACATATGCACGTAACGATTTCTACAAGATGTAGGAACAAATTATTTTGCTAATAATAACATTTTCAAAGGTTTTGAAATGGAAAATGATTGTTATACTTCACAGTGGAATAACACAAAGCTGGGTTTGTTTAGTCTTCCCACGCTTTGGCTTCATACAATATATTTTTAATAAAATTAAACTGTAACAACAGGTTTTACAAACTGATATAAAAATGCAAAGATTTTACGGTGTAACAAACCTTTTGTACACAAACCTTTCAGCTTATGTATAAAGCTTCTCAAATGCCACATGTTAATAAATTCTGGCATATTATATTTAATCAGTGAGAGTACGGGAATTACTATGTTCCTAGCTCTACATTTACGTTTAATAATTAATAAATGGTTTACAATATAAACGAGATATGAGGTCTTCTAAGTATAAGCTCTTCAAACATCCAAAATTTACCTTCCTTTATATACAATAGTTAACGGTTGTAAATTAATTATTATTTCAAGAAATAGCCAACATATATTCTGAATTGTTGAAGTGATGTCTACTTTGCTTATTAGGATTCATTTAGACATTAGTTAAGTGGTGACGGCTTCTTCGAAAGCTAGAACATGTGCTAAACATTTTAACTGAAGATGACGTATGGCAGAGTCAACAGCTAATGTTCATAAAAGCTGTGCTTTGTTAAGTAATGTTGACACTCTTTACATCGCTTGCGAAAATAGCCTGCTTTGAATTTTCTATGTAAAAAATGAATTTATAGGAAATTGGAAAATATTATGCAAAGGAAAAAGGTTCTTTTATCTGCTATTTATTTTTGATACAATCAATATGGTATTCATATAACCTTCTTCGTGATATTGACATTAAAGGTATCGTGTTTAAACCAAGGTTTCGCCTTGCCATTGTAGTTTTTCCTTAAATGCATAATTTAAAAGTATCCGCATGCGAATCAGAAGTTATAATATTCCGTGAATCGATTGTATAATAATGCTTCATAGCTCACGAGAACATCAAAAGAAAATAGCGTCTAATTCAAATAAATATACACGACCTAATAAGCATAGTTAATTATAGAAAGCCTGCGGGGATTATTCTGGTTAATGTTATAACGTCCATGTTATATCAGGCATGTAAATTGAATTTCGACGCTATACTAGCTGTAACAGTGAATCAATAACAACGGCTACCCACGTATATTGTCAATCTGTATCGAATTAATTTATCTCGATAGAACCTGCGGTTATTGAATTTGAAGGTTTATTGTAAGGTTATGATGATTAGTTTGGGGTAATTAGATGTTATTTTGTGAATGTGGGCAGTGGGCAGTGGGCTTTTGTGAACGTGTAGTATTAAAATGTACCTTATAGAGATTTTTTTAATCAAAAATGGTAAAAATATAATTTTGTGCTTTAAGTTCAAGGCCGCTTATGATTTTTTTTTAAGCATTAGCAGCAAATGTAAGGACGTTTTTATAGTGCACAATTATTTATTTTATACATTTAAAAATATTTATATTTGTGATTCTTTTCCATCTACATACAGCGGCATTGATAAGATTGATAGTCTCATAAAAATATACACACGAGTATTCCCTTACAGCTGAAACAATCAATTGATATGAGCTCTTTCAGAACATGCTTCGGGAACATGACCATTTTCCATTTCCGTGACGTGTATGAGTTTATTGAAAATTTATGATTGCAGTTATTTTTGATTCATCGCTTCCTTTAACAATTTTTGCCGTAGTTTCGTATCCATCGTATTATGAAAATGACTTTTGTAAAAATATTTCGCGGAATTACATGATCTTTTATGAAATGTAGTAATTTAAATTTTATGATCCTAATGTAGATGTAAATTAACTGTTGTTTTGTTAACTGTTTAAACAATAATATAATGTACACAGAAATTAATTAGCTGCAATACATTTTACGAATTGAGTTGTATCTAATTGCATGTGGCCCAAATGTTACTTTCTAGAGAGCACTTTGATTACGGCGAACAGAGCGTGGAAATTATAATAATATACCTACGGGTTATAATTAAGATAACATATGTATCTATTTATGCATTCACTATTATGGAAGCAGGTTCTTGAATAAGGGGCCTAATTATATACGATTTATTTGAAACATTAACTATTTTACGACTTTGAAGTAGAATCTGAAAATTTAACAGTCAAAGTGAAGTTTATTAATGAAATCTTACTATGTAGAGCTTAATTATTTCTATCCTAGAATTACGAGTAGGTAAAAGGTGAATTCTACGAACCACTTCATTACTATGTTTGTGAAATAAAATTGGGTATAAAATACCATTTAATTATAAATATTTAACCATAGAGCTTCAAACACTTTAGGTATTGCAAGCTTAGTCAGAAGTAAAATACTAAAAATAGATTGGACACGAGTTAACTTATATATCAGAGTTTTATAAACGTTAATTAATCTCAGTATATTCAATTGAATATAAAATTCAGTTTAAACATTAAAATATAAGTTGGATTTAATTTGCGAGCAATAATTTTATTACATACAGCGAACGCGGTCACGGGCAGGTCAACCGGCGAACATATAAAATTACGCTTAATAAAACACAACACATCTCTAATTATTATTGCACAATCGCGTAAAATTACATGATTCATCGAGGTTTCTTATACCAATTTATAGAGACTATAAACTTGTAGTATATTAGTGAGGGTACACACAAATAATGTCACCGATCGTATGTCAGTTTGTTGTGTCAAATAAAAGTGATTGCATCATCCTTGTGTTTTAATATAAATTGAGCCTCAAATACCATAATTGGCGACGAGGAAATAGTAATTCACACGTGAAAAAGTACAAAGAATACAGTGAAATATGTCTTTTGTTGGAAATGCATCATTTGGCAGCAATCTCACATTCGACCACCGCGCGCAAGAATGGAGTATATTCATTAGTCGTTTTAAGCAGTATTGCACGGCTAACAGCATTGATGAAAATACAGACAAAGCCGGGGTGAAGCGCCGCGCGTTGTTGTTGACAGCGTTGGTAGAAGACACTTATCGCGTCGCTAAAGATTTAGTATTTCCTTCGGATTTAGAAAACATCGAGTACGCCACACTCGTACAGAAGTTAAACGATCATTTTATCTCGAAGAGAAGTAGTTTTGCTGAAAGATATTTGTTTTATAAGGCTGAACAAAGACCGGGGGAAGATTTAACTGAATGGGCGGCGCGAGTACGACATTTAGCGCAACATTGTGGCTTCAAGGGCGAATTGGACACAGCACTACGTGATAGATTCGTATTGGGTCTAGTAAATGCCAAAGAAAAAGAAAAGTTATTCGCTGAGAATATCGATAATTTGTCTTTCAACAAGGCGTTGGAGATGGCATTAAGCGTGCAGTGTGCCCGCTTGGCATTGCAAAGTGCTGATTCGGCATCATCGGCGAGTTTGCAGCCGGGAGTTGAACGAGGTCCGGTTGGTGTGTTCGCCGTCCGTCCCGGCGCCCCCGGGAGGGCGGCCCGGGGCCCCAGCTTCAGTGAGAAAGTGTTATGTGTAGTGTGCGGTGGTAAAGGCCATTCAAAAGAGCAGTGTCGTTTTAAAAGTTATAGTTGTAATAAGTGCGGTAAACAAGGGCATTTACAACGAGTTTGTAACGTTAATGTTAAGCGTAATAATTATGTAGAAATGCACGGCGAGGACTCTGAAGTTGGTGAGTTATTTAATATTAAATGTTTAAATGGAGAACCTATGCGTCTTTCGGTGTTGTTGGATTCGTTAAAGTTTATTTGTGAAATCGACAGCGGTAGTGCAGTATCCGTTTTGCCATATCTTATTTATGAAAAATATTTTAAACGACGTAAACTGTTGTTACAACCGAGTAGTGTGGTGTTTAATTGTTATAACGGGACTAGAATTAACCCATTGGGTTATATTTGTATGAACGTTACCTATGATAATATCGTTAAACCGATTAATTTTTTTATTGTAAACACACACAAAAACCAACCGATACTTTTAGGCCGTGATTTTATTTCTATTTTTAGTTTGGAGTTTAGTTCGTGTAACTACAACAGTTTAGAATCAAACGGACTTGCAGATAAGATTTTAAATAAATATTCTGTACTTTTTAGTGATACCTTAGGTACGTTTAATAAATATAAAGTGACTTTAAAAATCAAACCAGGGAGTCAATTGAATTTTTTTAAACCTAGACCGGTGCCGATTCCATTGAAAACTAAAGTGGAGGCGGAATTAAATCGTTTACTTGATTTAGGTATTTTGGAAAAGGTTGATTACTCTGATTTTGCAACACCTATCGTTCCCGTTTTAAAACCCGACGGTAATATAAGAATTTGTGGGGATTTTTCAGTAACTTTAAACAAAGTGCTGTACATCGATAATTATCCGCTGCCTAGAATCGAAGATATTTTTTCTAAATTACACGGAGGGTTAGAATTTTCTAAGCTAGATCTTTCTAGGGCTTACAATCAATTATTATTAGATAATTCCAAAGAATTGACATGTATCAACACTCATTTGGGTCTCTTTCGATACAATAGACTGGTTTTTGGTTTATCGAACGCTCCGTGCATTTTTCAGCGTACTATGGATCAGTTATTGGTGGGTATTGAGGGAGTTTGCGTCTTTTTGGACGATATTTTGATAACGGGTCCTACAAAAGCATTGCATTTGCAGAGATTAGAGCTGGTTTTGAGTAGATTGCAGGATGCGGGTTTACGTGTAAAACGAGAGAAATGTAAATTATTTCAGACGTCTATCGAATATCTCGGTTTCGTCATAGATAAAAACGGTCTACATAAATCAAAACAAAAAGTTGAAGCTATTTTAAACGCAAGTTGCCCAAAGAACGTTAGTGAGTTGAAATCTTTTCTAGGTATGGTAAATTATTATAGATGTTTCATACCAAACACATCGAGTGTTTTGGATCCGTTACATTTGTTACTAAAAAAAGATACAAAATGGTTTTGGGGCCGTGAACAGAATGAGGCGTTTTGTAGAATTAAACAAGAATTATCTTCGGATCGGGTGCTGGCTCACTTCGACCCCGAGCTGTGTACGATAGTGACGGCAGACGCGGGGCCGGCGGGGCTGGGCGCCGTGCTGGCACAGCGGCAGCCGGACGGCGCTGAGCGGGTAGTGGCGTATGCGTCGCGGTCGTTGTCGTCCGCGGAGCGTAATTATGCGCAGATTCAGAAAGAGGCATCTGCTATAGTTTTTGCAATAAAAAAATTCCATCATTATTTGTACGGTCGTACTGTTCCTTTCACCTTACGAACTGATCATAAGCCTTTGTTGTCGATATTTGCATCAAAAAAGGGTATTCCCGAACTCGCTGCGAACCGTTTGCAGCGATATGCGTTGTTTTTATCGGCATACAATTTTAATATCGAATATATTAATAGCAATAACAATGTTGCAGATTTTTTGTCTCGATCGGTTCTAGAAATTCCGTCTGAATCTGAATGTGATTTAAATACAACCGACTCATGTTCATACGTTAATTTTATTGCGAATTTATTTTTAAAACCTATATCTTTTAACGAAATTAAGAGCGCCACTGAAAATGATAATATTTTCATTAAAATTATAAATTTCATTAAGCACGGTTGGCCTAAAAAGCTTGCGGATGTAGATTTAAAACCGTATTTTATGTGTAGAAATGAACTTTCATATGAAGATGGTTGCATTATGCGCGGCCATAAGATTGTAATTCCTACCATTTTACGTGAACGTTTATTGAATGAATTGCATAGTTCTCATTTTGGAATCGTTAAAACTAAGAATGAAGCGCGCACTCGTATGTGGTGGCCTAACATCGATAAACATATTGAGCAAAAAATTGGTTCATGTAGTATTTGCAATGTTTTTCGTAGCAGCCCCCCGCGCGCGCCCCTCGCCCATTGGTCCTACCCCGAGCGTCCTTGGGAGCGCATTCATTTAGATATGTTTTCGTTGAACAATAAAAATTTTTTAGTAGCAGTTGATGCATATTCTAAATGGGTAGAATGTTTTATTATGTCAACAACAGATAGTGAAGCGGTGGTATTGAGAGTCAGTGAAATGTTTAGTAGATTTGGTTTAGTTAAAGTTATAGTGACGGATAATGGAACTAATTTTTGTTCAGCTTATTTTGAAAATTTTTGTCAACGCAATGGAGTAAAACATGTAACCATTGCACCGTACCACCCAGCGTCTAACGGTCAGGCCGAAAATACTGTGAAAACATTTAAACGCAGCATTCAGGTGATTTTAAACGAAGGCAGCTCCAAAATGTTGGTTGATAAATTATACGAATATTTATTTAATTATAGAAATTCGGCTCACTGCACTACCGGTGTCTCTCCCGCAGAGTTGATGTTTGGCCGTAAGTTACGTTGCCGTTTAGATTTACTTTGTGAACGTAGTACGGTAGCTGGTGGCACTTCACCAACCTCAGAGTTTTTGTCAAGTGTCATTAAGGATAATGTTCATGCTAAACAGATTTCACAAAGTAACGCCTATGGGGGTCATCGTAAAATTATATTTAAAACCGGAGATGAAGTTTTGTTTAAACACTATTATAAAAATGGAACCAAACATACTTATAAATTTGGTATAATTAAGAAAAACATTGGCTCAAGGATGTATTTGGTTTATGTACCAGAACAAAATGTCTACGTTCGCAAACATATAGACCAAATTTTGATTTATAAGGGTTCTAAAAAATACAATGAACATGTTTCTGATGATGTGAGTTGCTTCGGGGACTACACTTCTAATGAGGTGACTGAATCTTCAGTTCCTGGGGAACATGTTACGGAACAAGATCCACCGCAATTGCAGGGGGTTCCTCATGATTCAAACGTCTTGTCATCGCCAGCTCCTCAACAAGAACAGGTAGAGGAGGAGAGGAGTGAGTCGGTACCAGTTGGCTCAGATTCTGAAGGAAGCTCTGTCACTACTAGCGTGAGTTCTCCTTCCGCCCCTATAGACCCCCGGAGTGACGATCAGTTGACACCTCGTAGATATCCTTTGCGTATACGTAAAAAACGTAAATTTTTGTAATACCTAGTCATTAAGTTGTAACTAAAGGTGGAGGGATTGTAGTATATTAGTGAGGGTACACACAAATAATGTCACCGATCGTATGTCAGTTTGTTGTGTCAAATAAAAGTGATTGCATCATCCTTGTGTTTTAATATAAATTGAGCCTCAAATACCATAAAACTATAAGTAGAAGTTTTGCTCTTTCTTTGATTTGCTGGTTTACTTTCGTTGCTTTCAAATAATATATAATAATTACTAGCGGTCCGCCCCGGCTTCGCCCGTGGTGCATATTTACGTTTTCTCTACATAAAAACCATCCTCGTACTTCAAGGAATATATTAAAAAAAGAATTATCGAAATCGGTTCAGCCGTTCTCGAGTTATGCGCTTACCAACACATTTTGCGATTCATTTTTATATATAAGACTAGCAGTCCGCCCCGGCTTCGCCCGTGGTACATATTTACGTTTTCTCTACGTAAGAACCATCCTCGTACTTCAAGGAATATAATAAAAAAAGAATTAACGAAATCGGTTCAGCCGTTCTCAAGTTATGCGCTTACCAACACATTTTGGGATTCATTTTTATATTATAGATTATAATGTAACCACAAATAATCTTCTGGTGCACTTAACCGTTGGTCACAGTGTAAGATTTATACATCCGTGAAAGGCTGTGTGTTATATTTGTGAAATAAGCTGATATAGATATTACATGTGTGAAGAGATATTTAATATGCTTCCTGAGCATGTATATTATAAGTCAAAAGTATAATGGCATTTATAGGAAATAACCTTGATAGTAAAATGTATAAAAATATAAGCAAGTTACCGTGTTATATATTTAGTACAGTAGGTATGTGTAATAATAATGATTTATTATTTACTAGAGGTCCGCCCCGGCTTCGCCCGTGGTACATTTTATTATTTCGCAATAAAAGGTAGCCTATGTCCTTTCTCGGGTATCAAAATATCTCCATACCAAATTTCATGCAAATTGGTTCAGTAGTTTAGGCGTGATTGAGTAACAGACAGACAGACAGAGTTACTTTCGCATTTATAATATTAGTATGGATTATACGCATTAAAAAGATTATTCACTTGTTTTATGAGATACGTAATACAACAAAATATTGAAATTACTTTCGCATTAAATTATTTCTCATTACCAAATTAAATTACAAATGAATTCTGTTTAAGCACTAAAGAAGATAATTAACTGACGTTATTAGGTTAGAATATTCAAAACATTTGTTAGTCAAAGTACGTACCTACTGTTCAAAGTGAGGTGGATCCATTTTTAATAGAGTGGGAAGTAATGACCTCTGACTTATGAATGACCTCTGGAAAAGTCGCTTTTACAGTAAAGAGAATAATTAAGCCTACAGATACGTGATGATGTTAAAATAGATCTGCATGCAATGTTATATGAGTGCAATTTGAGTTTTATGAGCGTAAAACTGAAATAGAATGTATGTATCAAGATAGTACAATATCTTTATAAGTGTTATTAATTTACAATCTTCCAAGTTGTTAATATTATAAGTACCAAAAGATTGTGTGAGGTTTCATATTCTCTATTTTAAAGTTGATTAGATACTTTTATTAAATTGCAAGGATATACCTATATTATATGTGTTGATGTATAATGTATGTACATTTTAAAAATAATTTATTATGCAGCTAAATGAAATAAAATAAATTGTCTCCAACCAATTAACAGCAGGATGTTGTTGTGTTTTTGCATGCAATTAACTGTGTCACAAACATCGTGGCAGGCTAATTGGATTATTTAATAATCTCAATTATATAGTGTAATTAGTGTTGTTATTTTAAATTTTATTTAAAGTATTATATGAAATAAATAAATGTGCGTTTACATTTTTCTAAACATGGCATCATTTGCAATAACTTGTCTGACCTTTACAAAATTGCAACTTATAAAGTTATAAATAAGCGCAATATTTACATAATATTATATAATAACATCTCAAGTTTATTGCAAAAATATTACGTATTCAGTGTCCTGAATAGATCGCTTAGTCGTGGTGACCACATTACACACTGCAGAGGCTTAAAATATGCGTTTATAGATTTCGAAACCTCGCTCCATACATAATATTTGGAACAATGAACTGTAGACATATTTGAAGTAAAAAGTACAAGTGCAACAATGCTACCTAATTTGTAATTGTATTAAACTTGATGTTTGTTTCACCGTACCCGCCAGAGTCACGACTTCCGATCTAAACTAGGTTGAGTGGTATAACTTCGATTTCTTAATTATTATCACGAGTATGATACAACCATTAATTATAGTTGCGATAGTATCGAATTATTTAGATCTATTTCCGTATTGTAATTATAATGAGTCTTATGCCACAGGCTCTACATTTATTTTAAAAACTTTTTAACTTCTAGAACCTTTTACTATAAAAAAATATAAATAAAAGAATGTTATAATCTATTCTGAGGTCACAAATTCATTTATTGATTATGTTTCGTAACGTAATTTGTATAAACGTATTCAAATACTAAGTACTATGTATATAAGTTTTTTTTCTATTGTTTGCAATGTAAACACAATTCAGATTTCTTTTCCATTAGTATCGTAATATGGCGAATGACATGCATGTTTTTAAATATGTATAGTTGTCGTAAAGAAAATGGCTTGCACTTAGTTTCTAGTGCACATGGTTAGTTAAGCTTGCGGATACAGAAAATGTTCACGATGATATGAAGTAACAAAGAAAATAACAACTCTATGAATGCATAACGAATAGATGCAAAAGTATTGATTTGTTCTAAACGCCCTCCTTAAACAATTGTGATAGAAAATATTCTTATACGTTTTTTGTACACTCCGGTTTATTGAAAGAAAATGTATTTCTCTTTAATATACATTTTGTTCAGGTGTAATAAATCCATTGAGTTGTAATGCCTCATTCGGAAAATCTGTATCCCGACCGAAAATACAATAGACGTCGCCTCATACGAAAATATTTTTACCCACAACTTAATAAATAATTTATGAGTACTCGTTGCGGAAAATGTTCGTGGCTTTGACCGCAGCCGCTGTTTCGAGAAATCCCTTTCTATTCGAATTGTATTCCACAAATGATATAACTTTGTTCTTCTTTACAGGTGGCGAATCTGATCATATATTCCACTTGCACGGCTATAGCTTCTATGTGATCGGAGTACAGCAGTTCAACAAAAGTTTAGACAAAGATCAGGTGAAACAAATGAATGAGGAGGGAACTTTGTTCACTTCGAAAAATTTACATGATCCCGTAATGAAAGATACGATAGTTATACCTAAGTTTGGAGTGGTCGCTTTGCGTTTCATCGCGAACAATCCGGGGTATTGGATGATGCGAGACGAGAGGTCTGCCCATTGGACGAGGGGTCTCGATTTTGTTTTAAAAGTCGGTACTGAAAAAGACTTCGTACAAGCTCCGGCAGACTTTCCCAAGTGCGGCTCCTATGTTGGCCCCGAGTACTTTTTAATTTAGTTGACTGAAGATAATTGATAAGGTTTATTTATTGGTGTTGTGATAGAATTGTGTGTTGGAATTGGAGCATTAAATACTCTCGCTTTTGAACATGATCGGAAATAATAATATATGTATTGAATATATTTTCCTATCTTTGTACGTACCTAATTGTATTTAATTTACGTATAAATGTACTTTGAAGCAATTTGGTCACATGTAGTACGTAAGTTTTGATATTATATCAATATTTTGTTTGCGGAATAGGCACTTGTGATTTCAAAAGAAATAAGGATTGTTTTTCTGTATTTTCATAATAAGCGGTATGTGAATTTCTTTTTTAACTATCTATAATGGAATACTACAATGTAAGCTTGTGATATTTTTGTTAAAATAATGCGTCTAAATGACCGTGTATATTATACTTTTTATACGAGAACAATTAATGTATAAATAATATTAATTATATAATAAACATATACACATGTTTTTGAATCGTTTAATTTCTGTCCCAAAAATAATTTATCATATATAGAAGACATTTTATAAGCTTTCTGCATTATCTTTTCTATTGAATTACAAACTATAAATTAAAACTTTCTTAGTAAATATCTAGTTGAAAGTTTCAATATAACTCAGAATTAG
This sequence comes from Colias philodice, assembly GCF_061535455.1. Taxonomy (NCBI): domain Eukaryota; kingdom Metazoa; phylum Arthropoda; class Insecta; order Lepidoptera; family Pieridae; genus Colias; species Colias philodice. The sequence continues at coordinate 9,908,143 of NC_143094.1, read as the reverse complement.
ATGATACGACAAGAAATATATGAGAAAGAAATTTATTTTTATCCATTATAGCGGTATTTGCGCTCAGTAACGTAAACAAGCGTAAAAAGTATCATCTCATCTATTTACTGTAATATGATTTATAGTCATTGATTTATGAATAAAAACCATGTTTTACAAAAATAAACTAGGTACTTACATACGAAATAATAGATATTATTATTAGAAGGATTTTTTTTATTACGATACATTTTCAACGGTTGAAGCAATAATAATAGAAAACGATGAAAATATTAATTGAATATTTAACAAAGCTTTATTTTATAGAGTAGTATAGTAGCTTTATGTTGGTGTAAAAAACAATGTAAACAAGAAACATTCCAAAAATTGCGAAGCTTCCAATAATGAATTTTAATATTAAATAATTTAAGAGCATATTCAAGAGCAATAGTAAATTATCTGTCAGAGTTATTTAAAAGTTGCCATAACGAAAAGTGAAAGTGCTGTAACGGAACGGTACAAGCTATAATTATTGTGAGCACCGCGATAGAGTTGCGACAAGAATGTTATATTTGCATTTTAAAATAATGTTTTAGTAATATAGATGTCGAGTAAATGTTAATAATTTATCTTTTTAGTATTTTTATTGCATATAATAAACATATTATTAAAGCTTTAAAATTTCAGACTCGGCTGTGCGTGAACTATCTTATCATATCTAAATATTACATAATTCATCTGTATATCTATAATTAATTATTTTCTTTGGTTGGTATGGTTCTTCAATTTTATAACTTCATGTACATAATATAGGTAGGTATAGGCTAGAAATAAAACAAAATTTTGGAAGAAATTACTAAATCACTTATTGAAGCTGCTAAAAGGTTCAAAAATTAATGAGCGATTTTAGTCATAATAATAAATTAGATACTAAATATTGAACTGTTTTGACCTTTGACTTTAACCTAAACCAAACCCGTTTGACCTACCCCTAAGTATCTTACAGTAAGGCCAGTTCAAACCCGGTGCGTAGGCGAGCGTGGGTGACTGCACTTCGTTATATGTATAAGGGTTGTGGGGGTGCAGCTCCCCCCACAGTAAAGAAATAACCACCCTCTCAAATTTATCCAATTACAACAGATATCTTACAAAATTATTTTTGTAACAAAACTTATTTTTGTCACACAAGGTTAATGACTCATCTACACAATATTATTTGAGAAGAAACTCTTCTGAGTTAAAATTGAATGCCGAAGACGATCATTTATATATTCAAAAATAATATTCATATTATTTAATGGAAAAATGATTCTGAAGTATCTATAAACACTCTGTTGTTGCTCTTTTGATAAATAGATTATTCCAAATATAATGATATTGTCTGTGAAAGCCATAAAGTAAAATCGGTAGCTGAAAATTTTATCGTTTTTGTTGATGGTCAAGTGATCTTTTCAAACTATCGACTTTCACTAAAGTTCAAGTATATAATTCTTCAAATATTCTAAAGATATTATTTACATATTATGTATTTAATGAGAACGAAAAAGGTTCAATCGAATCATTTATCCAAATTTCGTGTTCAATGCACACTTCATTGATGTCGGCTGAATGAATTAGCCTTAGAATTAGCTATAATCATTATATAACATTAATGTTGTGACATATTTCATGGACTTATATAATTATGTTTCGCTTAAAACAGTTCGTGGAAAGATATCTCCGTAACGACGTGCTGACAAGTAAACTCATTTATTCTTTTGAAGTAGATACATATCATGTTTATTCATAGCTATATTATGCATTTGCCAAAGCTGGACCTAATCAATTTATATAAACAATACAAATATTAGTCAAAATGTTACTATTTTAATATAATCGTTAATAAATTAAATTACACGAAGGTTTTACAGATTAATTTATAATAATATAAAATATCAAAAGCTTTCCGAGCCTTTCAAAGTGTAAGTTCAAAAATGGGCTCTGGCAACGGCATTAAATTATTATTTTTTGTAGAAAATATGCATTAACTATAGCTTTTGTGCTGTAAAAGCTAATACTTTCAGAGCTTCAGCTTTCAGTATTTACTGCAGGTGTTTTTTTTAATGATATTGCATATTTAGTATATCGATGTTTATTTCTTTTTAATATTTAGATGTATAAGTGGAAAAACGTATTTGGAAACTTAGTTAACATTTAAAGATATTATTTACAAAGTTAGGCGGCAGTTATAATAATTATGACATAATAATAGTTATACCTACATATTTAACAATCTACATATATAGAATTAAAATATTATGTAGATTATGTTAAATATTTAAGCTTTCTTTACGCAATATAATATTTTGGGTACTGATTTTAAGAGACTGTCCAAACAAATTAGGCTTATTATCAAAAGAAGACGTGAATAACCACAGCTTTTATCCTTATTACAACATTAAAAATGCACAATGAATCTTCGGACTTAGTACACAAGACCTTTACAATGAAAATCGTACCTAAAAAGAGTAAATATCACCTTTCATTAGCACCGGAGGCATCATTAATCCCAGCGATAAAAAAGCTAATGGTTTTTCCATATTCTTCGCTAAACAACACCGCAACTTTTATAAAATAATGTTTTACAAGTGTGTCAATTAGCGCTGTTAAATAAACGTCGAAGTTTTGACAGCTAACTAAAATTGTGATAATGTGCTGGTTGTTTTGTAATATTAGGATAGCGAAAGTGATAAAGCAAATAAAAACGCGATGGAAGCAGTATTTATGACTCAATTGAACATATTATACAGTCATGTATCTTTTAATTTAGGAAAGACTGATGAATCTTACTTCAAATATACGCGGAGTTTTGATATAAGCTACGTATGAGTTCTAATACGAAAGTTTCTCTAAAATATTAGTAGTCTAGAATCAATATTAATAAAATATTCATGAATGTGATGGATGTGGATTTCAAGATACGTTCTATATAATAATATTAGGTGTGTTTCTTTCACAAAATGTTATTTATTATATGAACCCATATACCTAGGTAAGTGTTTGTGATACAATCGATGTACGTTGGCCATTTTGGAGAAATAAAAGAAATCTCACTTTGGAATGGCGGATTAAAATCATAAACTATGTCGTAATATAAATATGTATAAGCATTATATTAGGTATTTATAGCTAACGAAATTTCCAATATAGATACAATCATACATTTGTCTAAATTTGAATTCAATTTATGGGTATCCGATTCAACAAACAAACCAATTATTCATACCTTTCTGCCTTTGAAAGCATCGGATGTTACAAAAATAATATAACGGTAACCTTTACTTAGGATTGGGGTGTATTTATTCAATGTATATTAATTTAACAGAGCGGTAGAGTTTGTGAATAATACATAGGTATCACTTATACAATTTTGTATTAAATTATAAATTGAAGATTTTTTTCTTATTTTGCTCATAATGTTATATAAAAACACTTAGAAAAAGTAAATAGTTGGCTGATGTAGTATTTGAATAATAAAAATCAGTCGACACTTATGATGTTCTGAATAGACGCGAATGAGTGTACCTAACAATTGTTAGAAAAATTTGTCGTTATATACCGCTGTAAAACATCGAATGCCAAATAAACGGTACACAAAAACAGTAGATATTTTAGCATTGCAATGTGCTCAATCATTTCACACTTGTAATTTATTGAAGATCTATAAATGGAGAAGAGTAAGTAGGTCCCGCGGTTGCTAAAATAAAACCCGTTTACAAATAGCTTTCACTTTTTAAATCTCAATCGATACTAGTATGATTGTATACAATTTTGATAATGTAAATTGTAATGTATGATGTATGTGTAAAAGAAAGTCTTCGACAATATGATTGTAGGGTATTTACTCTTATATGCAAAACGAAAATCCATGGAGGGTTGTCGCGTAAGAACCACAAGACAGTTCTTTGGCACATTATTATGATAATATAATATGATGTAGTTACATATTATGTAAAATTAAATTGTAATATTGACATGATTTTAAAAGAGCAACTTGGTTCTTCTCCATAGATACTGCTTTCCGAATCGGTGGTAAATGTTAAAAATATGTTATAACGATTCAAAATTGCTTTGATAAGAAGTCTAATTGAATAAAATATGAATATTTGAGCTTTTAGATTGTACATAATTGACCGAACGAAAAGAGGCTGTGTCAAGTGCAACAGCATTCTTCATTCTTCAGCTCTATTTACACATCTAATCTTTTTATATTTAAAAATGAATCGCAAAATGTGTTGGTAAGCGCATAACTCGAGAACGGCTGAACCGATTTCGATAATTCTTTTTTTATTATATTCCTTGAAGTACGAGGATGGTTCTTATGTAGAGAAAACGTAAACATGTACCACGGGCGAAGCCGGGGCGGACCGCTAGTATAGTAATAAATTTACATATTTTAGATAGCGATGTATGAGATTGCATAAATATACGAAAGGGAAATCTGTTAGTTTAGTTAGCACTTGAAACAAGAAATTAAAAATAAACAGATAAACAAAATAACAATAGTGATTTTTAAAGAGATTTCCGGTTAAAGTTCTTTTATGGATGATATGATGTATTAGAATATGGTATACGACTAAGGATTACATATTATTTTATCAAGTTCAGACAAAGGTCAAATGTGGTAAATTAATTCTATTAATTCAATTAATTTACCACTTTTGACCAATCAATTCAAATTCAAACCTTAGAGCTGTATAATGATAAGTATCTATATAGCAATCAATAAATTATAAAAAACAGATTCCATTTTGCCAATAATATTGCATTATGTAAATAATGTTTTACCAGCAATTTGATTATGTAAATATTATTTAACTTACTTTCAAATCCCAAATATAATGGTGTAATCCGGAAATAAGCAATAACCATTTAAGGTGTTAAATGGCAAAAAAGTAATTTGTCTTAATTATTATTGGTATTCCTTTTTATTGGCGTATTGTTCTGTTAAAGTTAATTTTATATATTATAATACAAGCTGTAAGGATAATGTATGTAAAAATAAAAAAAAAATAAGTCACACTTCGATTCGTGTTCTTTTTTAATTAAAATTAATATGACATGAACTAGCAGTCTAATTATTTATTATTACCATGTCACACTAATAGCTAGAAAGTATATAAAATAGTAGCTTAATTTCTAATACAAAAAGTTACTTAGTTATGTTTAATTTTGGGGTGAGATTCTGTATATAGATTTGTTTGCATTTGCTTTATTATAGCCAAAAAGATCAAAAGTTGACAATGTTGTTTGATCGCTACCTACTGCTTTTGACACATCAATTTAGTCAGTACATTGTTGCTCCAAGAAAACAACTCTCTCTTTGATGGCAATGATTTTATTATGGCAACCCGATTCTAATACTGTTTTATTAATGTACTTTACTATAGTTTAAATTATTCTCAACATGAAAGGGTGGATATTTCGCGATAAGAGAAATCTATGTGCCTTACGATTTCGCATTCAAATTGCTTTAAGACATTCGAACATGAATAAAAAAAAATTTTGTAAATGGCTTGACCTAGTCAAGCATTAACTCATTATGCATAAAATCTTAATAATTTTGTAAACACACGAGAACAAAAACAATTTGTATCATTTAAATAATTAACCAACATAATAAGTATCTGAATAAGTTGAAATAATATTAAATTTAATTGCTCTCTAGCGTTCTAGTAAAGAGGATTACTTAGTTTTATTGCCGAAATTCAAAATTTATTTAACGCTCTGAAATATAACACGAAACTTTTGCGAATGTTCAGCATCATAAACGCCGAAAAATATGGTACGGTTCCATAATGGACTTAAATTAGCTGTATAAAATTGTTTCTTGTTTTGTTTTGTATACAGGAAGATATTTGAGAAGACACCAGTTTCCTGTAAGCGAATGACATCGACTAGTTATTTGATACTGTAGAGGAAGCTCAAGCGAAGTCATTGCTTCTTGATACAGAATATCAAATTATCATCAAAATATCAAATTATAGGATAATATATAGGTAATGAAAATATATAGGTAAAGAAAAATTAGGGGAATTACATTCCAACTATGTATTTATAGAGATATAGAGAGTATCATAGAGCTGACTATACTATGCACATACTACATATTTTGAATCCAATTGTAAACATGATAACTAATAAGTTCAGTCTTTAACAATAGGCCACGTCTGCAGTGAATATGATAATGTACCCACTACCCATGTTGTAATTAACATCGTATCTATATTAGGCAGGGTTTAACAGCATTTAAACAATTGTGTGCCGAAACAATTACAATCCCACTATTTTTAGAATCAGGAAGCTTCTATACGTCCTTAATGGATTAATTAATTATAGTTAATAAGCTTACAAGCAACGTAATTAATTAATAAGGTATTAATCGGATTATAAAATACAGGAGCGTGCAACTTTAATCCTTTAATACACATACCATCCTACGCTGTTGGAAACAATATAAAAATAAAATGAGGTGAATCTTTTTTTTTGGATTTTTGCGATAAAGTTAATTTATATGCAATTCAAAATGCTTTTTGTTACTAGAATTTATAATACCGAGCATTAATGATATGATATGAGCATTAATGATATTCAGAGTTTTAATTATGCATCTGTATGTCTCTCTTTTTATATACTCTTAAGTTCCTCAGTTATTCTATACATTCAATGTAATGTGAAAATTTAAATTCTGGTTCTAAGTTTATACTATAATACATATATCCAGCACTTTATGCATCGCATAGGTCATATCAAGTAGATTTAGACATAAAACATGTATGGTAGCATCCGTGGTACATTCACAAACCGTAGTTTGTATCAACAAGTGTTTTTGACAAGGGTGCTGTCGTTACGAAGGCTCCAGAGGCTTTTATATCTTTTAAGATTTTGATACTTTGATTTACTGTTCTTTCATTTGATGTTTTTGCTGTCTTGCTGGGAGAGAGATATTATTTTTGTTCGTATAAGTTTTCTGAAGTAAATAAATGTATGTGGGACGCTTACACGTGTTTTGTGGACAACTTATGTTTTATTTGTTTTTATTTGTGGAATAGGTTAATACGCGCTTAGGTGTTTGCGTTGACGGTGAAAACGGTGTCAGTCAGTTTATAAATTACAAAAATTATATAACTTAACATAAATAAGGAATTTCAATATTGTTTGAAGTGCAGATCTGTAGCAGACTTTTAGAAACTATCAGAAACCAAATTTGAGTTTTGAGTTTGAGTTTTGTATTTCTAATAAATAAAGTTATTATACCTACGTCATTATATAAAAATAATCAAATTTCCTTGAGATTTATTTTTCCCGCCGAGTTTTCATGTCTTTATATTTTGCTAATCCATCAAATAATGATGTCGCAAAATTAATATCAACATTACATAACATCTAGAGGCACCATCAACGGCTCTCAAAAAATATAGAGAGAAGAATGGTTTGCCTTTTTCTATTATTTTAACAAAACGCATATACCAAAACTTGAGCTGGTAATATGTAGAATTATATTATTATATGTGCTATAAGTAGTAGAGTCTGTTATTCTAATGACCAGAATCAGAGAATCTAACCTTTGAAAAAAACTTTATACGCTACAATTTTGGCAAAATTTAGAAGAGCTACTATGAAAGGCTCAGGTGTATACATTTATATGTAGATAAACGTAATAAATATTCCTAAAAATGTTTGCTAGTTGTCTAGGCCTAGAGACCCATATGTGTGGATGTTTTACGAACACGTTTGCGTAGAAATATTGTCATAGGTTAAGCAAGGGTTAAGCCATTCATGAATTTTTTAGAACGTGACATCGTAACCATATTTCATTGGATGTATTCAACATTTTTAGGGTTCCATAAATAATGTCAAAAGTGTAACTATAATTGCATTTTGTCAATGTTTAACCAACGACGGAAAAAGGCAGTTAAAGTTTTATTTTATTTTATTCTGTTTGTGACTTGTCGAGGAAGGAACAATGTCTTTTACTCGGTCGCTTTTATGATAAAAAAAATCCAGTTTTCAATTGTTTTATTTAAGATATCAAAAAAAAAAACAATTAAATTTTTTGAATGATACAAGCAAATTATTATTATAAATGTAACCTTTCATTGTACTAAAATACTTTAAAAATTACATTATAATAATAAAAAAGTGTTGTGTATTCTAAATTCGATTTTAAACGTACTTATAACGGAACTCTTTCCTGTGCGTGTGACACGCATTTTACTATTTACACTTAAAATATTTTCAAATTTAAGTTTGTTGACGTATTTTTAAAAATCTTAATCCTTATTTTATTTTTACACTAAGGTCAATAAAAATATGAAAATTTTTATTTCAAATTCGTTAAGGGCGGTCCCTCTAGACGTAAATCAATACTTTCTACAAGACCCCACTTATCTTAGCGAATAATTCTAATATACTTACGAATTACTTTTGTTTACGAATAAATTTGTTAAAAGCGTACTTTATTTGGCAACAAATTCCCTTTTTTAACGCAATACGCGAATGTCTATTTCATCAGTAATCAAATGGGATGCTGATTGAGATTTTGATTACGCAAACAGAATCTGGATTGATTCAATGTTCCTGTTGATTGCACTTTATTAGATAGCTATATAATTCCCACGTGCCAGTGCAATTTCTAATGAATTTATATGACGATTTAATCACGACGTGAATTTAGTAAAGTACGTAATTAAATATGCTAATATAACATTGTATATAGTTATGTTATACTATTCTTGTAATAATTGGTTTTATTTTACAAAATCGAAAAATAATTCCGCACTTGACTCTGAATAGGTGTCAATATAATCGTGAGTTATACTTGTACTACAATTTGAATGGGTAGGATAATAGTTTGGAATGGACGAGTCTACACGCGATTCCTCCATTTGCCGGAACGGACAAATTAATAGTAATTAGACAAAGGGTTCTCTGAAAGATTTAATTGTACCTACGCTGGTAATACGTGTCATCGTAACTCAATTCCAAATAGCTTAAAAATTAATTAAGATTGGATTGCAAATTGAATTGTTATTGAGACCCGTTTTGTCACTCGGTTATTTATTCGTTTTCGTTTCGCCATTTCTCTGGTTGCGGAGGAAGGTTTATTTTCTGCTCTACCTGATAATCAAACGTAAACTGTTATCTGTTATATATACGACTTCTATTTTGAGTGCATTTAGTTTTAGATAACAAACTCTGCTATCTTTCCTCTCGCATTAACTATATAAGGACTAGATGACTAACTCATAGGTTACGTACCGAGGAACTTCATTTCAGAATCTATAAAAGTTGTTAGTAATGAATGTCAGAGTAAGACAGGAAAATAATAAAAACTTTCACTGGGTTATCTTAAACTAATAATAATAAGTATCTTATCTTTACTTACTACCCACACGTTTTTGTCCTCTCCCTAAAACATTTAACATAAATGTTTAAAGGGAGCAAAGTTAAAAATGAATAAAAGATAAATGTTTAAGGGGAGCTTATTCAAAAATGAATAAAAATCCACCATCAGGTGCTAAGGTATGTAGGGCCATGATCGACCCGCTTACTCACTTTCCATTACTTAACGCGAAAGCAAATAGACCGTAAAAGTAGACACACTAAATGCAATTGGAAGACATCGATTATTGCGAAGTACGCAGTTTCCGCTCACAGTGGAGTCATTCTATCACTTTTAACGTATTTTAATCAATTATATTATATATACAAACAAGAGGGTTTTAATTTGTAAAGTAAGAAGTATTATCTTAACAATTATCAGGGAGTTAAATAAAATCGTTTGTTTAATTTATGTATAGTTTTAGAGTCTCCGTTGCAGCATTTCTCTTATGTAAATTGGATTTTTATTGCACGTAGATAAGACATTTCCAGTTCAGAAGTAAATTCGAATAATGTAACAACGATCGTGAATTAGTTTTAAAATTCAGTAAAAGTTAACCAAGTTTAATGTTTGTATCTTGTACTTCTCTTTGCATGTCATCTCGCGAAATGAAAAATACTAAAATTGAAGAAATCTCATAGAGATTCAAGATAAATCAAGTTACTACTGTGCATGTGCGGTCTTAGCTGACGGAAAATAATAGAGCTCTTAACACTGGGAACTTTAATTATGCTCGAGATTATAAATGGATACAGAACCTACTTATTAACGGCTGCAATCTTGGAATAATCTCTATGAAAACATTATATCTAATGATTGTGTCGCTTCTTAACTCCATAAAATATAAAGGAATAATATGCCGGTCTGTAAAGATAACTTTCTATATAATTCGACAAGGCAAAAAACTGAGCGTCAATTCGACACAATCTTCTCGTCAGAATTTACAAAAAAAGTGGATGTTTTTGGATACTTTTTTATCCTACGGAAGTTTTACGAAAGATAACAAAAAATTCCGGCTCTACACAACCAACGAATTTTTTATTCACTCTCTTACTAAAATTATTGCTATAGCACGTTATAGGTACCTACAGTGTTTTCTTCCTTTTCCAGGGGAGTCGTTTCCCTTTAGGTCTACGATGCAAAATGAAGATATAAAGAGCTAAATTCTCTCTATCCTAAAAACGATTTTGGGACTATAATATTTGGATATTAAAATAGAGTGTAGGTGGCCAGAAATTCCAAATGATTTTCTATTATGTTCAGTGTGTGTCCTCCAGTTATGTGGAATTATGAAAGATTTAGTTTTTGGAAAATAAGAAGAGTAGGTACTTATCGTTAGTTTAATTTTATCCGCACACCAATTATAAAATAATTGAGAGGTAGGCCGTAATAACACAGCTTTGTTTATATCTCTACATTATTTATGTCACGGATAATTTCCTAAATAGATATCTAGATTTTAGCTTTGTATAAAAATATAAAGGAGCCCTAAAATATACTCATACTTAACATAAATCACGAGCAATGTATGCCTGATTTAACATGATCGAGCACACACTTAATAAACGTGAAAAAATAATGTGTCGTTAATTTATAAATACGATGAATGAGTTAACAATTTCCTTCTGTATTCCGGTATGAGATCACAATGTTCGTTTAGTTATAATCATGTTATAATACATTTCTGTAATGTGTCAGAACGCTTGTCATAATAATCTTTATGAAGAAGGGACCCTTCTCACGCAATATTTTTACTTGTACAAATTGTAGAGATGAGATTTAGGTAGGTATATTACGCTTTTACAAGGCTGATTTGTATTAAATTGTTATGGAAAATTCGTACATCAATATCCAATAAATAGAACTTACAAACTTCGCTATAAAATAATATAATCTCTCATGTTTCATATAATGTATGCAAATGAGATGATAGTGCATTAGCTAGGTAATTAATAAAATATTTGCTTTGCACTAAAATTATTACGAGCGCAAACGTACAGTATGAAAATGTATTTGATAAAATTATTCAAAATAACGCACGGTTATTCTCTATTTATTTAATTTAAGCAAATAATTTTGTAACTTGAAAAGGTGAATTACAAACATTCATTGTGGGTGTTCTATATGAAATTAAACCGAAATATGAATTAAAATTTTACAAAGGTCACTGAATACATGAATTATTTATATTAAATTTTACACGAACGTAGTAATTATACAATAAATGCATCGTCATGTAGTATGTGTGAAATATGTAAATTAAATTTCTATATAATTAACGACAGCATCAAAATGCTGGTAATTGTAGTTATTTATAAACCACCTGTAAATCTATTGTATTGGAGCCGACCGCTTGCGGGCTCATTTGGCTTGAATCCAGACAACGCTGTTACCTCAATGTCTTATTTAGACATCTGCTATCGATTCCGTGAGGCAAGAATGAAAACGTTTTCCTTTGTAGCTTATAGTACTGGAATTATTATCTTGTACAGACTACGATTTTATGTAGGAATGAAATAATGTTTTCAACAAGGGTATGGGGCTATAGCAACATCTTGTTGACGTCATGTTTTTTCTTTATTGCATTATCTAACGCCATGTCTCAGCCACATGTCCTTTGTTTTTAATACTCTGCGCTACCTTGGAGATTTTATTCGCTCACTGAGTTGAAAATATTAAGAATATTATAATGCTCGATCTAGGTGTAACAGTTTGAATTTTCAAAACAGATTTTGGTTCAAAAAGGTCGTTACAACAATAATAATTATAGTAGGTATATGTTGGCTATTTGTGTATCTGAGCTTTGTTCTAAAATTTTAATATTATGAATGTTTATTTATAATATTTCAATATCATTGAAATAAACAAAGTTCAAAGACTATTCTCATTATTAAAGAAAAACATGGAACAAATAACATTTCATTTTTAATTGAATTAGTTACCCCGACTGAAAATACATGAGCAACTTTCTCTTATAATAACTTTGCGCTGCAGAAATGGCAGGCTTTTTGTGATAAAACAATATAAATTGCAGACCTTTAATACGTACCTAGTATCTATTTATAATACTTTGTACTTGTCCAGGAAATTTAAATAAGGATCTTTACATATAAACATGCAATTCATTAATTTTATTCAAATAAAATATAAATGTTTATAGAGCACTTGCAATTAACATCATGAATAGCGGTTTTATTTTTAGAAATCTTGAAACACGATATATGAAATAAATTATATTATTTGTGAAAAATAAAAACATTAAATACTTAATAATATGATTTTTTTATTAAATAAAACATTCTCCTAATTTTACAAATTAAAATTTAGGTCACTATAATAATATCAAACTTCGGCAAACAACTTTCTCAGGAACAATATAATTTCTAATTGTTTCACAAAAAGCATTTTAAATTTAGTCCAAAAAAGTAGGTAATCATCATTAAAAGATCGATATTTATATGTACGAAACAGGAAACAAGGTTGTTTTGTAAGCATACAATTGCTACATTTACAATTCTATTCCGTTTTTATAAGAAATAGTTTCGTGTGCTAATAACCGGGTTATAAAATATGTATCGATCTACATTTAAGAGCTGGTAATGTCAAGTTCGCGTGGGAAACCGCCACGTCTAGGAAACCAATAGACTTATCAGCAGTGATTTTCATGGTTAAGCTACATTCAACGTGAATGAAGTAAATATATTTTACTCTAGCTGTGCTCCGCGGTTTTACCCGCATTGCTCAGATCTTATAGTTATATATTCTTGTTGGTCTTAGCGAGATGATATATAGCCTTTCTCGATGAATGAGCTATCGAACACCGAAATAATTTTTCAAATCGGAACAGTAGATACCGAGGTTCAAATAAACAAACAAACTCTTCAGCTTTATAATATTAGTATAGATAAATCCCATCACTCATTAAGAACTCGTAAACAAATACGAACCGATAATTAGACGGTCTGCCGGAATTATGTTCTGTGTAAAACGTTTCTCGAATGTTCGATGGGTAATCTGAAATTCAAATTCAAATGTCCGTACTCCGTCGATCGACCATTGTCTCATTGGAATCTAAGGGAATATAGGTTTTTCAGTATTTTGGTGTCGTGTTATTGAGTATGTCATACATACGTTCTATGTTTATTTGAGCATTTTGTCTATATTAATATATGTACTAGATAATATGTACTGACATAAAACTGAATAAGTGTAAAGAATTTTTAAGCTTAACAAGATTTTTAATATTTTTTTCTACTATATATACAAAAAGTAAAGCACTAGTTAATTTAAAATAATATGTAAATCCACTATCACTTTGATTACTAAAAGGGGATGTATTATTAATAGTACTTTTTAAAATGAAATCAAAATACACTGGTCATCAAAAAAATCGACCCACCTGCATTTTTACGGAAAATTGCGGTTTTCTCACAAACTAAAGAAAAAAATTGTTTGGAAACTGAACTGATTAATTAAACGTGCATATTTACACGAATATAAACACATAAAATCATTAACATCATAAAAAAATTGTCAATTTCGAATAAAGATCAAAATCCTCAATTTTCAGCTTTTTCTTTATTTAATTTCAAATGCAGTTTATTTTGTAATCATGAAACTTATGACCACGTTTCCTTCGAATTTATACTCAGTACTTTCTCTTCTTTCTGGAATGATAGCCTGCGTTCACCATTTTAAAGAAATAATCAAGATTTTGATGGTCTCTTGAGGAATTCGTTATCATTCTTCCCTCATGGCGGTTTTCAGGTCTCCTATTGTTGTAGGGGTTGAATTACGAGCTCTAAGCTTTATTTTTTAATTGTCCCACATGTGCTCTGTAGGTTTCAAACCGAGACTTTTTGCTAACCAGGGTGTAACTCTAATGCGGACCTCTTCTAAATACTGGATCACGATTCGCTCTACGTGTTTCCGAGCATTATCATGCATAGACTCGAAGTTTTTGCAGATACGGCCGGCATATTACACAATATGATTGTCCAAAACCTTGGTAATGTATTGAACAGCATTTAATGAGCATCTTTTTATCGTCAAGCTCCGTGCGTCTTGTCAAAGAAATGCCACTCTAGAACTTTACAGAGCCTCCATCATAATCGACCGTTTCTCTTACCTAGCACTGAACAAATCGTTCATCTGGTCATCGCATGACATAAAGACGTCTATCAGCACCATATAAAGTCATTCGCATCTTGTCACTCAAAAGCACTGACTCCCATTGGCCTATAGTCCAGTTTACGTGATTTCGAGTCAATTGAAGTCTGGTTTGTCGATGAGCTGTGGCTGATTGTGGCCCTGTTTCTGGCTTGTGTGGTCTTAGGTTCTACTCCTAAAGTCTTCTTCTAACAGTTTTGTCATTTATACCCACCTCCTTATCTTCACGCAGGCGTCACTAGAGATCTACACCAGACAGATGTCGATTTTGTAGAGTTGGTTACATTATCTAGGGGTCGTCCCTTTGAGTTGCCGCCCTATTTCTTGCAGATCAATATTTTCATCGATACTGCCCAGTCTCTAGAAACCTTTGGTAAACTCATCGAACTGCAAAACAGCTCAGATTTTACTTTTTAGCCACGGCAAGTTGACATAACCCCTGTTTTAGTAGAGCCACAGTTTGGGCCCCCTCAGCTACAGTAGTATCCATTATTTTGAGACAAAATTTATCAAAACTACAGCATCAATTATTAAACTTAACGTTATGAACAAGAGACCCCGAAAAAAGTCATTTTGGAACTGAGAACACGGGCATAATTTGTCCCGCCGTAAAGCGTCAAATCCACACTGTACAGTATTTCTGTATACAAATTTGTTAAGAATCATTCAGTGCAGTAAAATTTACGACAAACATAATGATTAGCATGTTATCAGACCCTTACAACAAAATACAACAATATAAGACGACTTATTCGTGAAATAATCGATAAATAGCAAACATAGTGTAGGTGGGTCGATTTTTTTGATGACCAGTGTATATGCCATTTAAAATTCAATTGAAAAATGAAACATGACGTGAAGTTGATAAAATTGGCATTTTATTTCAGGATGACATTACATACAGGCACTTTATGCCCCGGTACTCAATTTAAGTCAACATGCCGCTATAACATCTCTCTCCATATTTTATTAAACGCTATTTTTACGTCGATCACATTTCCTGGGTATATTTTTAGCGAAAGTGTACAATGTAGATAGGTGTAGGGCTAATTAATGTCCTGATTGCTTATGTAAGTGGGTGTGTTGCTAATTACTCGCATTGAGTAATCAATTATAATTAAATATAACATTGGTTTTTCTTTAATTCTAGGTACTATGTTTGTGTATGACCTTCGATTTAGAATTACGGAGTGTTGGTTAGTGTAATATAATAAAATTTAACCACTGAAATACTAGCGAAAATCGGTTCTTTAGGAGGGTTTTCGAAGTTTTTTTTTACCTAATATTGCTTTTTTCAGGTAATTTTTTCAGTGTGGATAAAATAATGTTTTAGGTATATATTTGATAACACAATATCTAGAGATGGTGACGGAAAAGGTATGTCAATGCCCAAACTTATAAGTGTCACAGTTTTTCTGTAAAGTGTACCTGAAAATGTATAGATTGTGGAATAGTGTAGGGCGCGCCCTAATAATGTCTACTTTTATCTTTCTACTTTGAAATAAATACACGACCATATCACAAAAATGACATAAAAAACTTTTATGGTGTACTTTCGAGTAAAATATGATTTAAATGTGTCACCCACAAAATTTATTCCAAGCAACAACTTTGTCCCCTTTATCGTACATTTCATCCATCAATTTAGTCAAGTTCTTCATATTTCGCACAATATCAGTGCCATTGTCAAATTAACGTTTTGATGATATTTGACAAATGGAAACAATTGCTTTCCTTGCTCACAAAGATGCTAATCTTTTTCAATGGGATACGTGAAAACAAATAATATAAATGCGAGTTTTCAAATTAGTGAATGAGAGCTCGAAGCAGATTGTTTTGGGTTTCCCGTATTGTAATTTTACGGAGTAAACATCGAAATTGTATGTAATGATGTGATAGAATATTCTCTATGTGGCTTAGAGTAGACTAAGCATGGGAGATTATTAAGAAGAAAAAGACTAGTTTTAGCCATCGCCCTATGGAGGCAAGGATATTTCATATTTTTGCATATTTCATATTAACCATTTAAAAACACATACATTACATTACATTATTTACATTAAAGTTCATTATTTTTTAGGAAATATTAAGAAATAGTGGTTGTCCGAATTTGATCGCTATAAGAGGTTTAGCTGGTCGCGCAAGCAATTTTATCTATGATATAAGATGGATTCTAAATGCTATTTAAAAGTCAATGCCTTCTATGAGTATGTACATTTTCGACGTTTGTTCGATACTTCTGATAATAGGCAATTAAGCGTTCCGCGAATACAATAGGTACCTTTTTGTTTCAATCACACACATTACATCAATCATATACATCATCAATGTAAAATAGGAACCAATCAAGTCCGGATTTCCCATGTTCACGATGTGTAGCCCACACGGGCCACGGTAGCAGCACCTAGACATAATAGAATTGCTGGCTTCCTGGTTCTGTGTTATACGTGAATAATATTATAATTTTGTTTCGTAAAATGTTTCCGGCCGGCGATGAGTCTCCGGACGCTTATTACGGGACCCAAAGGGGGGTTAATGTGCGCTTGCAGCTCGGCAGGGGTTGAATAACACGCGTAAACATGGAATATTTGATGTCGTATATATTGCCTGCATGTGGGATCTTTATGATGGTACATGTGGATGATATTCATTATATTACATGGATTCCCTACTGGACTTTGTAGGTTAAATTTGATGATGACCATAATATATATCTATCTACTTTTGATAACTGAAACTGTTATTTTAATTATTATTGGTTCTTAATAAAATAATAATAATAATTGTTTTAGTCCACTCGCATTTGCTTGGTGAATTCTATAAAAATGTAAATTAAATACAGGCATTATACGTGGTACGTAAATTTAATTTTCTGGAATAAATTTCGATTTAATTAATCTTTTATCTAATAAGTAGAGATTATCTAATAAGTAAAACCATAGATTTTAAACGAATATGTATAAACAGACAAAATAAAAATAATAGTAGAGTTTTATGGTGAAGTTCAACATTAATTTAATGAGCTATATTTAGTACAAGTAAAGAAGGTTGTGATAAATGGTAGGTTCTAATGTTGTGAATATTGATGATCGCGTGGCGTCTTTCCAAACTATACAAGGCCAGTACGCAACGGTGTGAAACTAATCACGTATAGTTTGGAAATTACTTTTTTACAAAGTTCTTCCAATCTATACAACAGCAGTACGCAAATACTCGCGTATACTTTGTAGTGAAGTAAGTAAGAATAGCGCTCCAAAACATACAGCGCCAGTACGCATGCGGACTAATCGTGTATGTTTCGGAGTAAGTGCGGCGTCTTTCCATTGCTCTCGTTTATATTATTGTATTGCTGTTTTGAAATCTATTATTAAAATGCATGTGTATTGTGTATACATATAATGTTGCGTACTGATCGTATATTTTTTTGTATCCAGGATGCTTGTGTCTTCGTTCCCGACTATACTGCACGACTTACAAATGACAATAGTGCTAAAATGTAAGAATCTAATAAGTCCAGAAGAAGACGGTTGCGAGGCGACGGAACCCCGCTTCGCGGGGCTCCTATTTTTGTGTAGTTAAAAAACACACGAACCTAACCTAACCCATAGGTAACCCTTATATCTGTTACCTACCTATTTATTTTTCTAAGCTTACCTAATAATATTTTTATTCCATATTTTACTGAATCAATCAAGAAGAATAAAAGTAGATAGATATAGCTGTACAAGTCTTTGATTGCCTATATATTTATTATTTCGCTCAAGCGTAAGTGGTGTAGTAGCTATATTTAGTTATACATATTTTGCGTACTGATCGTGTATAGTTTGGAACGAAGAAGCAAGCATCCGCGTTACAAAGTATACACGATCAGTACGCAAAATTCGTGTATATATTGTAATAACAAACTTAAAAACAGCATTACAAAGTATACACGAGCAGTTTCCTATGGTTGCGTTCTGGCTATGTATAGTTTGGAAATACGTGATCGCGTGTCAGGTTGTTCATCTGGGAATTGCTTGTCAGTATATAAATATTACATTTATAATGATTGCTATTTATACAAAATATTATTTTCGGCAAAGCTCGCAATACACTTATCCCGCAACATGTCCGAGATATATAACCTATCCTAGGTCCTTTCTCAGGTCTTAAGCTACCTCTGTACCAAATTTCATCCAAATCGGTTCAGTGGTCGTGAAGAAGACAGACGACGAACAGACGCGAGACAGTTATTTTCGCTTTTTTTTTAATTTAGGATTTACTCCAGTTAGTGTTAATTGTATTTCTAGTTAGTGCTCATTTGATGTATGCATAATATATATGTTACATTGCCAATTTGTTAAGTGGAAGTGGACAGGAGACGTGAAAAATTGCCTGTGACTCCTTCATTATATATCAGGTATTTATGTTTACTTAGGAATTTATGTTGAAATTACTCGGTCAGCATCTGGCTAAGTATGTTTAATCAAATTATTAGATTTCCTTAATTAAAAATCTATCTTTTTCAATATAGCTCAAAGATAGCCGTGTTAGTTACACTTAAGAACTGCTGAAAGAATATTTCAGGTATTTTTGGTTTGTTGGATTTTTCTGTTAAATATCTACTCTACTAGGCTGGATAAGAAAATAGTACGCATAAAACCATATTATAATACTCACGGAAAACAGCAATTAGGTATGAATAAACCAAAAATAATGAAGTTACACATAATTGTGAAATATTTTATGTTATTTCTCATGCTTGGGTCCGTGCCCAATTATACTCTCAAAGTATTAAAATTCATTTGGACCTGGGCGCACCCGAATAAACAAGCAATTACAACGGATATTTAAATTAGTGTCCTCATAATTAAAGTGTGCCTTTTAAAAGGAAAACGATACGATGTACTGGGATATTTCGAGTGCAGAGTTCAGTTAAGTGTTCGTTTTTTTGTACAATGGTTTTAAGTGTCACAAAGGGCGCGAGGACGAAGCGAATGAAGGCTCTACGAGGGGTGCGAGGGGGTGAGGGGCGGTGCGGGGTGCGCAACAGCCAGACTCGGGCGCGTTACTGTGGCGAGCGAACGCTGCTCCCGTTCCAGACCAACCGCGCTTCTACAAAGAATAAATCAAACGTGAAAATCTATGTGAAAAATGCTCGTCGATTAACTGTGTGTACCGCGCTAATACGACGCCTGTTGCGTTCAGACACTTCCCGCCACATTCGAACGTCCCAAAGTTCCAAGGCTGCGCCGCTAGATTTTCGTCGATAATATTAGGTGAGTACGTTTTCTTTTGTTGTTACGTTTGATGAGTTCAAAAGGGCCGCCAAGGATAGCTTTGCGCGAATCGCTCTTGGTTCGTTAAACAAATTTGGGCATTTTATGACAGATAGCAGTGTCCTGTTAGGGTACTTTTAATGTTTCCTGAATTCAAATAAAACGGCGCGCTCTGAGGCTTACATCGTATTAATATGCATAAATTGAATTAATTTAATGGATGTACAGCATTTATTCATGTTTTTTGGAGATATTTTATATAATAGGTTGTTTGAGGATGATTATAAAGAATCGAAAATGGAGACTCTACATTTGGATAGTATATATCATGATCGTTTTTAAAAATGACTTTGAGATATTTTCCCATTCATATTTTGCCTAATAAGATTTGTCATTACATTATTTTTTCAACATAATTGGTTTAATTCTCTTCTAATTTAATTTTAAACAAAGAACTTGTAAAAAAGCACTTGATACAGCATTCAAATCCGATTATCAAAACGACGCGAACGGCGAATATCCGCAGTAAAAACCGAAAGCCTTCTCACAAAGCTTTGAATTGTACAGGTTCTTTATTTCTCAATAAAATCGCCTGAAACAGGGTGGCAATACGTTTCAGTATTTTCGCAGGAAACGAGATTCGCAGTATCCATAATTCCGTTCCGCTGAGACTCGACCGATGTTGGTGCTCGTTAAAACTTTGATGGCCTACACATTGCGTGACATAATATCTTCCGACAGCCACATTGTAGAGACAAGCATAATTTATTCAGGATAGACATCATATTTCTATTCAAACGAAGTTAATCGTGTTAACTTTCTTTTATTACTGCGTCCGTGCGGAGGGATGAGATTAAAAAGCGCCATTTCCATGCTACATCACAATATTAGGATGGAGTTTTAATGTTTTCCTGGAGAGTACGGTTTTATGGAGAAGGGAGATGGATGATTATATTTTCCGTAAATAATTCGTTTAAGCCCTTGGTGATAGAAGATGGAATTGAAGATTCCTTCGGGGATCTTGTTTCTTGTTTTATAAAAATATTTATTATCTTGACCAAAAAAATTGGTTGATTTATTTTCACTTTGAAAGAAGAACACCTACTTTTTCAGATATGAATGACGTAGGTTTATAAATGATAGGCACGCTGACCCAGTCACCATAATGAATATTCACATTTCATTTGAATTTATTACTACGAACGGATGATTGTAATATATGGCACTGTTTATACCACCATCGATTAAAGCTTAAAAAATCATTCCATTACGTGCTACAGTCGTTCCTAGAAAAGCCGATATAAAGATATGTTTTATATTGTATACCGAATACTATTGTAAGCTTTTTATGTAACGTATGGTCCGCTTTCGTAGACCAGGCGATAATTTCATTAAGCATGTCTTCTAGGTTGATAACTACGATGAAAATTACGTACTTGAAAGTTCACCACTGCTCAACCCGTCAACGGAGCTGTGACAACCAACATGCTTAATGATACAACTATCTGAACCATAAAAGAAGTTATCAGCGCAGAAGGAATTGGTCATGACTCATGCAACCTAAAGTATATTACATTATTTTGCTATACTGCTCTATGTTCACATTATTTGCAAACATAGAGCAAGCTAATTAATATTAAAAAAACAAGAGATACTATTGGAATTCAGAAAAATTTCAAAAACAGTAAGTGTAAGTATTTCATATTAATGATGATGTAGAAATCAAAAAGGGTAAATCTCATTTCAGATAGAGCTGTCTCTAAAGGCTAGAAATACATTTAAATCTATAATAATTCTGAAAGCATTGCGTTTACTTTTTGGACAGTCGCAAATTTTTGTGAATAACTATTAGCTAGCTATTAGCTAGGCTATGAGTATTTCTATTGCATATTTATTTATATAACCGACTGAACAAAGTGAGTTTTCACGTGTCCGTTAAAATCTTTGCCAATCCACTGAAAGGAATGACGTAATCACAAACAAACTTTATGAGAAATTTCCTTCATTCAACTTGTTAATCACACGTGCGCTAAGTTTGGCTATTTCAAAGTCGGAAGTTCTTTACAAACTTCAGATAAAGACTTGGACCTCAGAGTTATTTATGTTCCAAATGCCACAGTTGGTAAAACTTGCTTTTGAGAATCCAAAACTCGTAGTCATTGGCTACATGCCAGAAAACATTTTTTTAAAGAGTAAATTTTAAGAATATTTTTATTTCACAAACCTAGTGAGCCTTATGAAAAAGATATTTTTAATTTTAAAATCTTATCTTATTACTTAAAAAAAAACTGTCCACTAAATGCGAGGTATGGGGCATATCATATCGAACAAAAGCTTTCATAAAGAGCTTTTGCGATAAACGCGGATACAATTTCGCGGCCTATGGTTTGAGCTATTTTGACTTGGTGATATCTGTCAATAACATATTTTATTATTTGGTTACTTACGCCAAACAGCACAGCACACTCAAATGATACATTTTATAAATTTTTGATAGAAGGCCTGTAATCAGCCAACACTTGAACGTTAAAGAAAAGCAAAAACGGTATTGAACTTAGCTTGTGCTTGCCATTTAAAATTTAATTTTGAAGCCAATGTAATGTAAAAATAAGCAATTTGCTATTTTAAGGAAAACTATCAAGTCTCTGTGAAATATTTTCGTCGACGTCTTAAAAAAGTTTTTGATCTTAAAATAGGATTTCCATTAAGTATACAATTTTAGATCGCCACAAATAAATGTTATACTTATAAATAAATTCAACATCATTATCGAAATTTTTACAAGCGCGCTTAGTTTTTTGTGTTAAATTCGGTATTGTCAAGTTTTTCTTGTTGTTTTTATAAGGAGTCATTAAAATCTTGTGTCTGAGTATTTCGAAAATAAATCTACTTTGTGTGTTAGTTTGAAGTATAAACTCTCAATAAGGATACTGATACTAACGGTTCTACGCACACACTCTACAAAATAACAATTCAATATTCAGATATATTTTGTTATAGAATCAGGCTTTATGACCTAACAAGAATAAAAATTACTTATGAATTAATTTAATTTAATTTAGTATTTTATAATAGACCGGGAGATACTGACACAAAATTTCGAGTCATTTGTAACAGGATGGCGGTTCTACAGGGGTCTTAGTACGCAATGACAAAAAGAAAAACGATGGTTTGAACGCTGGTACCGGCGGCTTAGTCGCGTGGGCGTTAGTCGAACTCGTCGGGAAAATAGCGAAGTCAAACGATTTGTAACACAAAAATTTTAGAATTTACCGATAGCCCATAAAAAAGAAGTAGGCGGTAGTGTCATGCCATACTTTTCCGGTGTGACTTACAGCCCGCCATACCGACGCGAATGTGTTGATTTAAAAAAAAACAATTCAACCATTTGTACCAGGCTAACTTTTGCACAGGTAACCATCGTCGTGCAGCCATTTACGAAAATCGCCATGCCATACTTTTCGGACGATTCCAAATGGTCGCCATACCGCCGAAAATCTGCAAATTTTTTTTTTCACCGAACCATTTGTAACTCCCTAAATTTTTTTTTCAACAACTCCTGAATGATTATAAATAGAAGTGTGATAATGCCATACCTGTGGGAGGTGGCGAATGTGTATAAGATTTTTTTTTATTGTATGATTTTATTCGAATTTTGAACGATTTGTAACAGTATGGCATTAATCTTTCCTATAAGTTTGAGGTTTAACAAATATAAATACAAAATTTCAAAGATCTAGGTGGTAGAAATCTTCACTTCTATAAATTAGTAATAAATTTATTTATGAAGTATGGCAGCACTTTTTCCCCCTACTAGAAGTATGGCAAATATAATAATGGTCACATTTTATCAAATACTCTCCAAAAATCCAAATGCAATACTGGTACAAAAAGTTTGGCGAAAAAAAAAATTTTTGCAGATTTGCGGCGGTATGGCGACCATTTGGAATCGTCCGAAAAGTATGGTATGGTGATTTTCGTAAATGGCTACACGACGATGGTTACCTGTGCAAAAGTTAGCCTGGTACAAATGGTTGAATTGTTTTTTTTTAAATCAACACATTTGCGTCGGTATGGCGGGCTGTAAGTCACACCGGAAAAGTATGGCATGACACTACCGCCTACTTCTTTTTTATGGGCTATCGGTAAATTCTAAAATTTTTGTGTTACAAATCGTTTGACTTTCGCTATTTTTACGACGAGTTCGACTAACGCCCACGCGACTAAGCCACCGGTACCAGTGTTCACACCATCGTTTTTCTTTTTGTCATTGCGTACTAAGACCCCTGTAGAACCGCCATCCTGTTACAAATGACTCGAAATTTTGTGTCAGTATCTCCCGGTCTATAAGTGTGAAAACAATGAATAATATTCACCTTTCATGTCAATTCCTGAGATAGACTGATGTATTAAAGTAATAATGATATTTGAAAAATAATAATGTTTTTACAATAGAACTATAACGACTTTGTGGAAATGAGAAACGGTAAAAGCAATTTTCTTTATGAAAGAATTCATTCAGTATGCATTAACTGGTAAAGCCAGGAGCTAAAATTCCTTACAGTTACCGTTCAGCTTACTAAACTGTTTACTTATTTAATTTGTCAAAACTAATAAAGATTATATCGTGTTAGAATACTACTAGCGGTGCCTGTGGTTTTACTTGCAGTTTCCTCATTTCAGATTTTAAATAATAAAATATGTTCCGTGATGTGCAAAACAAAAAAAAAAGACAGAAAAAGATTAAATGTTTGGTTACATGATTTTATTAACAACTAATAATATACAAGTTTCGTAAAAAATAAGTGACATACATATATACATCCTATTTTGATGAATGTATAAATAATAATTAAATTTAATTGAATTAACTAAAACATGCTCTTGCCGGGTCCAGACTGGTGAAACGTAACATGCAATGTAACATGCAATGAAAGAATTCACCGTCCACATTGCTGCAATGTATCATGAAAGGTAACACACTTTGTAACAATTTCTCAAAGTTTGGACGTCTTGCGCGCGCGAATTGTGCATTACACGCGCATGCTACGAGCATTACAAGCCGCGCGCGGAGCGATCCGAAATTTGTCGGTTTTTCGACGAACACAAAGGGGCAAGGAACACGACTACGGGAGGTTCGTAGTGATTGCGCGTTATGAGCGCGCTATGCGTCCACACCAGCAGCGAACATGCAATGAAAGGCAGAATGTTACATTGCATGTTACGTTTCACCAGTCTGGACCCAGCATTACACTTAATAGAATTAAATTGAGTACTTAATCTCATAATAATAACGTACAATTAAAGTTGGAAGCAACAATATTTATGGATGTAGTTATGTTGAAATTGAACTGTCGTCACGCTTGTTCAAATATGAATTATGAACGAGCTCCCGGGAGTACCCTGTTATTAACGATCGCAAATGAAGTGAGATAATTTCACGTCAAAAATAACAGAGAATATTGTATACTTCCTTATCTATTTTATTGTTTTCAGGCAGAAAAACTTAATTGACATCTGTTTTCCTTGAAGGGATGGATATGGTCGATAAACCGCGTAGAGCAGCATAGTTAGGTAGTTTATTAGAACTACACATGTCCTCGTAAGGTCCTAATAAGGAAAGTCTAAAGACATTAAATATGGAAACAGCTTTAAATTTTGGTTTGGACCTTGGAAGTACACGTGGAAACACTCTTAATATTAATGGAAACATTTTTCAACTACACTTTTTGAAGCGCTTGTGTGATGCAGTCGACTCTCAAGCGTAGACCTAGAAGTACTATGAGAATTGAGAATGCTATCGCAACATTAATGAGGCAACATTGACTTACATAATTATTCAATTTAAACCAAAACATCGTTATGAAAAGGAAGGAAAGTGAAGTGACGGTCCATTCCGAGATGGCGTGGGTTTTTCAAATTTACAAGTATCTACCATCTTTGTAATGCCAATGCCTGAATATATCCTTCAAAAGTTTGAATAAAAAATTCTCCGTGTACCTGAATTGATTTCAGAATTTACACTTATATTATTAATTATGGTATTAGGTATCGTGCCTGTTATACTTTCTTAGAATATCACACATCATCGAATTCGTTCTTCGAAAAATTTAATAAATATGTTCAACTAATTAGACAAAAATATAAATCCAATATCGTTACCTTAAAATTAAAAATGTACAATTTTATACGAACACTGTGCCAATCAATACAATGTTGAAAAACTAATTGCTAAAACAATAGAGATGTGCTATCTGGAAAGGTTTTGCGATTGTTAATGCTCTCAGTGCGATGGAGTTATGCTAACTCAAAGGAGCATATTCTTTTTGCTTACTTTTGAAATCGATGAGAGTTTTCAAGTTATATCTCTCAGTGAATTTCTTTTTGACGAGCTATTTTCAGGTTTTGTTTGAAAAAACGGTGGATTACTACTTTGAATTATGGGTAGTTTATGGTTTAGCGAATTCATAAAGCAGTGATGCTAGTGTTTATAAAAACTTATGGTGAGCGTGATAACACGCTATGTAAACTTTCTTAAGGTTGAATAATTATATTACACGAAGTTTTTTTTAATTCGCATTTTAAATATATTTTACAAAGATACTTAAATTGATTTTTATGAAAATTTTTGATTAAAAAATCATAAAAGGATGGCTTACAGTTATCAAAGGAATAGAAATAAGCCGATTAGATGATGTTGTTTTATCTCAGTGACCTTCAAATTCGTGTAATGAGCTCACTGAGCATTAAACGACTAATTTTAAGAAGCACGAAATACGATTTACGAGTAAGATAATCTGCTGAAAAATAAAACCTTTTTAATCCATTGTTTACTTTAGCCGCAATTTAAATGGAAGTTGTTGAAATGTTTAAATTTATTTCTGTATGTGTTTGTTTTACAATAATAAAGTGTATTATGAAACATGTATATTTTTTTTCATTTTTGTTGAGTTTGTATTAATAATTATGAGATGTTTATCACATAAATATATTATTTTTTAGCATAACATTAAAAAATAATCCCAATTTTAAAACTACATTGTTACAAAATATTTGTAAAGAATTTGTTGTGGTCTTTAGTCAATGAAAATAATATAGAGTCCCTTTTTCCATATAATTTTCGAGAGGTATAACATGTAGGTACTTAATTCATAATAATAATATGTACATAATTATTTAACTATAATCAGATCAATCGATGATCAAAATACTTATGTTGTTAAGTCGAAATAATACTTCAAAAATGCGTTGCTATTCATTTAAAGTTAACGTGTATTAATTTTCCTCAACAAAATCCCGAATCCCAATCAAACTTGTATAACCCGAGCGAAACAACCAGATTGTGAAAATCTTTTAATTGCTACGTACATCGTTGAGTTGGAATCAGATTCCAATCCTTTTTTGTGCTTCGTGAAGTCCTTTCCAATATTCCTTTATGTGTAACCTGTACCTATTGAGACTTACTTGTAATGTCAACATTGAATGTCACTGATTATAAGTTTCTGAGCTTTTCGTAAATTTTGGTTACAAAAAATAAAACAACTTTTGATTTCTTCTTCAATATTCTTATTCAATGTAGAGCTTCAAAATTAATCTTGTATTTTTATTTTTAGCGTATTTATTTAAAGTTCGTATCTTTTTCCGAATTTGTTGTCAAATATTTGATCTTAAAAAAAATAACACAGCAAAGATACATAATACAGATAGATATGAAAACAAAGGAACGTCTAAAACAATATATTTGATTCCCTGTTAACGTTAAGAAAGGGTCTGTCGTACGGGCCTTTAATATTTATTATTCATTGACATAGTTCATTTATTCGTATAACTCAATAGAAACATACAAAGATACACTCGAGATTTATTATTCCCTAACTTGCTTCTTAAGTCGTCTATAGCAATAGTAAATACGTAATACATGAAAGTTTCACAGATTTGTTCACACAATAAACGAATATTAAATAAGATCACAAGCCGATTAAATAATTACAATTATCAATTAAATTTTAATAGTAAAAATCTCAGTATATTCTTTGAAAATATCATTTCATGTACGTATAAAACCACGTTAAATATAAATTATTATTCTTTCTTAAATTTAAAAGTGCAAAGCATTTGATTTATGGATCCATTTAAACTTCTTTTATCCTAAACTAAACATTAGTATTCCTAGCACAGCATATCACCGTCTGCTCACTTTAATGGTAAGCGCATTAGCGGTTAACGCTTTCATCCCTACGAGTTTTAAAAGAACAAAAAAAGTAGTAAAGAACAAGCTCATTTAAACAGCTATTTGGCAGATTAAATAAAGCAGGGGAATATATATCAATCCTGCGTTTTCATTTCCACATTCTGAAAGCAAAAATAAAAACATTTAAAGTAAATAATGGCTGTAGAATGTAGATACTTCACCTTTTGAATTAAAATAAACTATTGTATTTACTTATTCTCTCGTGTTGTTTTCTGAATATGTCTATATTAATATATATATATATATATATATTTTATACGAACATGCCAATATTACTTTAAAGCATATAGAAAATAATAATATTATGAATACGTAGCACAATGTATATATTTTAAATGATTGTGTTTAAAAATATTGCATTATACTTGCTTTTGAATAATTTAAAAGTACATTGAGTACATTGATTTTTAATCTATCTTCGTAAATTCTATATTTAAAAATATACGCAATAACGAGTTGATGAATATGAAACAGTAGCACTTACAGTATGAGTGCTTTGGAATATTCATATTGTGTGCAGTGAAACTTTACGATAGGTTCGTATATACGGTAGTAAAATATAAAATTGGCACCTCTATAAATAATGCAATAATTGCTATATTCAATCCCTGTTACGTTTTACGATATAAATATATATCGTAAAACGTAACAGGGATACATTTTTAATTATGCTACGAATTATTATGCCACAGAAAAATAAATTGAACGCTTGGATGCTCTATCTAATGCTGCGTTCATTAGATATAGAATGAACAAACGTTATAACAAAACATCCTTGGAATTAGAGAAGAACCGTTTGAAGTGGTATTTTCAGCATTTTGATAGAAGAAAAATATTATTCTTTATATATAAAAGGTAACTAGGTAGCTGATATTCATTGCAAAAAATATTTGTTATTATATGATTTTCATTATAAAGTCACTTTAATTAACTGATGGCATCTGCAAATTCTAAAGTATAGATAAGATACCATTATACCATAATTAATAAGATGAAGGGTAAGGGATCCAGATTAACAGGGTTCACCTTACGAAACAAGATAGCAACGTTAACTGATCTCTACATTAATAGGCCTCTAAAAATTATATAGTACCTGAAAATCGTAATAATACAAGCTATAAAGAACAATTTATAATGTTTTCTACTTCAACACTAATAAATAGTGCGGAGCGTGAATAATACGCGGTCCAGCGAGGCGTGTAAGGGGTAATTTCCCTCGGCTACAAGGAGCGGAACACATTTCACTGATTGCGCTGCAGACGTGATTTACGCGAATATTATGGACATTTTATTTGTACCTGTAACGTTTTTCAATTGTTATTGCAGCTGTTCCAGAAAACGTGACTCTGCTTTGTAACTTTAGAATCCCTTTTATCGCGCGGCAACAGAGCGCTAAAGCGTCACCAAAACGTTGAATTATTGATTCAGTCTAAAACATTCAAAGGAAGACATGTGATTTGTAGTGATGTACTAGTATCTTGGTTTGTGACGTGACATTTCACAGCAGCTTGATAAGGTTGAAAAAGGCATAGGTTTTTTTATTTATAGATTTCTTTTTTAGTTTGAAAGAATTAGAATGCAATCTACTTATATGTTTGTTTTATTGACCTCTCTGAGCTACGTTCAATAAATTTATCAATATTTAGTTATTAAAAAGTAGAAATTAAAATAACTTACTCATACTATTACGTATTATAATTATGCAATTCGTGTCAAGAAAGGAACGCTTTTCTTTTCCGGTCGCCTTTCTGAGCAATAAAATCTTTCTATACTGCACGCATTAGAACACATTATATTTGCCATGTCGTGATATAACATCATTAAGACTACACTTTATAGACTAGCCTCTTGCCCCAACTCCGCCCGAGTTGACCCGGATTAAAAAATATTCCTTTGTCACTCAGGAATATTAGAGAAATATTTTCAAGAGCAATTCAGTAGTTTAGGAGTTTATTTCATACAGCCAAATTTATAACCTATTAATTAAGTAATTAATTATTTCTAATTCTCTATATTATATAATATTAGTACAGACAGTAAGTACCTACTCTATTATTCTCTTATTTAATCCTATTCTGATCAGGAGATCTAGTCTAGAGTCTATAATAAGGATATTATAGACATAAATCTAATCTCACTAAAAGTAGGATGTTATCTAGAATGCTACGTGCAATTATAAATTAGCAAACATTTAGGAGCTAAAATTCAATTTCGCTGGTAAGCCATTGATGCTTAAATAACTATTTAGCTTGAAAGGCGACCAGCGTTGAGAGGGCGGGAAATAATTTTAGCGAAAGATCGATTTTACTTGAGCTACTACATGAACACGGTACGTATGAGTAACATGCAAATGGCGTGAATTATAAATAACAAATGTTATGACTTATGTTATCAAATTCTTGGAAAATCTATTAGGCTATGTTACCAGATTCTACAAATAGCTTTTCTTATGAATAAATGTCGAATATTTTGTATTATTATAAATACTATTAATTTGAACAGATTTTTTATTATAAATAGAACTGATTTATTTGCGTTAGTTTACGTTAGAAACGCGCTGTCTGGTATTTGTAGTCAACGAATTTAGTTCATTTTTTAAACATTTTTAAAAGCTTACATGCAGCATGAAAGCTCACATTTCCTTAACAAAATTAATTGAATCAGAATTTGTTGAAAAAACGTGATTTTTCGGTGTGATGACATCTATGCAATTTTGATTAACGAATCTAGTACAACCCTTAAACATTGCCTTGATTGCTACATAAACAAAAGTGGTTAACAGAATAATTAATTGACGTGTGGTTTTTACAGACAAGCGCAATAAAACCTCACCAATGGCTTTGTTACTTACAGGCTTTAAATCAATTAGCGAATAATAATGGCATTCCCATACAAGCCGCACATATTTAAGTAACGTTTCAGGACGCGTGAAGCGATATTCGAAACGTTTACATAAAACATGAGTAATCAATTTGCATGGATTGTTTGCATGTTCGTAAAACAATATGTTAAAGATTGAATTGAAAATAATTTATATTTAGTTTTATAGCACTCAAATGAAAAGTTCGGGGTGACTCCTAGTAAAAACGAAAGAGTAGAAGAAATTCGATTACTGAATGAGTGGCCGAGTTGCTAGCGTTGCCCCAGTAAAAAGACGCAGGATCGAATCGCCTTGTATTCGATTTTTTTATATTAAAAAAATCTCAATAATTTATTTTTTCATACTGTAAATTGTTGAAGCATAGCTCATCGTCTAATGGCAAGGTACAAATATAAGTATTATATCTTTTGTATCGCTGAAGTGCCCCAGTGCGAGGGGATCTCAATTGACGCTGAAGCATACTCCTTCCTATAAAGTACTATTCGATGTTGCGTTCTGCATTTTAGAATATTTAAAAATAATCCACGCGGTTGCCGAGGAAATAGCGCCATTGCAAATACAACGAAAACAGCAATTCAAATACTTCGAAGATATTTAAATAGTCGTTTGAAGAAAATGGAAAAATAAATGAAGCTTCAGAGAATCCTCCAGGCGCTATCGATCGTCGGTTTGCTCTGCGTTTCTTTTAATTGTTTGTTCTTTAATTTGGACTAATTCTTATCTTGATGCTTCTTTTTAAGCGACTTCAAAAAGGAGGAGGTTCTCAATACGACTGAACTTTTTTTGGCTTTGTTAACTTTAGACTGTGTGAACCGATTTTGATAATTCTCCTTTTCATTTGAAAGCTGTTGCCTCTCATGTTTCTTGTTTAAATTTGATTTTGTACTGACAATTTTTAGATGTTTGTTAAAAAAATAATTATTAAAAAACGTTAAAGTTAGATAATGTTATGTTCAACAGTACAATACAGTAACAATTAAACTCTACGTACGTTTTAGTAATCGTTTAACATGTTTGCAAATACTCCTACTCGCCATTTCCTTTATAGACTAAACATACAAATTTAGCGAAATTCGTTCTATAAATAATTCTCTTGTCTTATTTTTAATGTCAAAGTTATGTAACAAAGTTATTATTTTCAAGATTTTTAGATGTTTGTATCACTAAGGCCTCCCCCACATTGGGCGTAGGCCGAGCGTACGCGTTTCCTGAGCGTGCTGCCGGCGTCGGCGCGGCGCGGACGTCGCGTCAGCGCGCCGTCTGTGGGGCGCGGGCGTCGCGCCATCGAACGCTATGCAAGCGCTGCGCAAGCGCCGCGCCGACGCGACGTCGCGTCTAAAGGCTTTGTCAGACAGGACGCGTACCTAGCGCGCGTCAGAGCGTTAAGTTGACGCCGCGATATGACGCTAAGATGTGTTCTACTACCATCGTAGAATACCGTCAAACAGAGCGCCGGCGCTAGCAGTACGCAACGCTCTGTCGCGGCGTTAGGACGCTTTAACGTCGGGTGTTGTATTTTTTTACAAATTTTATTTTAGCGTCGGCGTTAATAGGCGTAAAATAATAATAAAATACTGCATAATGACCGAAAATTTGATAGAATTGGTTAGAAAATATCCATGCTTATATAATACGAAGGATAGTTCATATAAACTATAAAGATATATCAATGAAGGCAAAATTGTGGGCACAAATCGGAGAAGAAATTAATGAAACTGGTAAGTAAAAAATTCTTCCGACTCCGGAGTTAATATCGCTGTACCTTGTTTTGTTCGTAAGTAATAATTATGTAAACAACATGCAGCTTTAATAATATCAATTGCTGTGTCCTAACGCGCGCTAAAGCGTTCTGTTTGACGAAGCCTCGCGCGACGTTAAATTTATTTATTTTATTTATTTGCATACAATTCGGATATCGCAGATCCATATTTTGTTAGTAAAATAAAAAAACCTAAGTATTAGTGTTAATAATTATATCTAAAAAACTAAAAACTAAGTCCTAATAACTAATAACTAAGTCCACCATAGGACACTCTACGCATAGACAAGTCGCTTTGATGCAACAAGTGTACGCACAAAGTGTCCCATGATGGGCGCACTTACATCCTCCGCGATGGTCCTTATTATACTGTTGGAACTGCCCCGCACTCTCCTTAAAAGAGAAGCTGTTTGTTTGCGAATG
Organism: Colias philodice; assembly: GCF_061535455.1. Taxonomy (NCBI): domain Eukaryota; kingdom Metazoa; phylum Arthropoda; class Insecta; order Lepidoptera; family Pieridae; genus Colias; species Colias philodice. The sequence continues at coordinate 9,874,999 of NC_143094.1, read as the reverse complement.
ACGGCCCAGAAATCCGATGTGTGTGCTTGAGCAAACATCCCGGAGGCGCTGCATAAGCATGGCAGTTTCAACAGCATTCGGAAGGCATTGTTATACAGGACACGAAGAGTATTTAGCGATCGATCCGCATAGCTGGCCCATAGACTGCTCGTGTAGAGATTCTGACAGAACGCCTTAAAAAGCATTATTTTTACGTCCTTACTACAACGAGCAAATCTACGAGCCAACATATTGGCTCTAACCGCCAACGCTCGTCGCTCCCGCTCAATGTCCAAATTGTCTCGGAGGTCATCGGTAAGCATATGCCCAAGGTATTTAAATTGTTTAACTCTTTCAATATCTACACCATTAAGAGCTATGGTGGAAGTACATTTAGGATACTTACCGGTGTCCCCAAAAACAACATATTTACATTTATTTACATTGTATTTCAGACCATGTGCCTCAACGTATTTCTCACAAACCTTTAATAATTCCGACACAGCAGACGCAGTCGGAGCCAGCAACACCATATCATCGGCATAACTGATATTATTAACGCAGACACCTCCAATGCTGCAACCGACATGCGTACTGTTGAGCCCGACAATAAGGTCATTGATATACAAATTAAATAGCTTGGGAGACGAAAGTCCGCCTTGCCTAACACCACACTCAAGCCCATACACTTCGGAGTATGAGTTAGACCATCTAACAACATTTTGTTGGTTAGCATACCAGAATTTAAATATATTTAAAATGCCTACCGGTATACCCTTGTCCCTCAACTTCCCCCACAAGACGTCATACGACACAAGATCAAATGCCCTGGATAGGTCGAGGAAACAAGCATACACAGGAGTCCTACGCTTGTTGTAGTATTGAACAGTGTGCTTTAGACTCAAAATAGCGCTTTCAGTGGAGAGTCCGGGTCTAAAGCCGAACTGAGCGTCATGGAGGTTTAAAAAGCCATTAAGACTAGCATCAAGCACACTGTCCAGCACCTTGGCTAGAATCGTTGCGAGCGATATGGGGCGATAATTTCCCTTATCGGAGATGTCACCCGTCTTATTTTTAATCACAGGCACGACTACAGTTTTCATGAGAGCCGCGGGAAGATAGGCGTGGCTAATACATAAGGTGTAGAACATGGAAAGTATTCTCGGCAAATGACACCCCCCATACTTTAAATGTTCAACACTGAGCCCGTCATGTCCCGGAGATTTACCTCTACTCATGTTCTTTATGATAGATGCAACCTGCTTAGAAGAGACATGAAGCAGAAGCTCATCCCCACCCCTGCCGGGCTCCTCGTATGCCGCGGCTGAGGGCCCCAAAGGTGACCGCACTTTAAAGTGTTCTCTAAACATATTTGCTATATCTTCAGGTTGATTACGCCCCTCTACACTCACCGGCAAACTTGGCTTAATATCAAGTTTAGAAGTGGACTTCCAAAATTGAACAAAATTTTTTGAAGCCTGCTGTTCAGCTATAATGTCCATTTTAATTTGGTCTTGGTTATTCTGACACCATTTAAGTCGACTTTTAAAAATTTTTCGAGTAAAAGACATTTGATTATAAACAGGGCCAGAATTCGGACGCTGATGAGATAACCACAACTTGAAACTAAGTTTCGCCTCCCGGTGAGCTTCTCTCACATACCTATTCCACCCACATAATTTATTTCGTCTATCTTTTTTAGGGTGCCTTGCCTCGCAAGACAATACCGCCGCATCAGATAGACTCTGTACAATTTTACTATAGAGTCGATCTAAAACAATTCTATGCTCAGCCAAGGAACACGACCCTCCACTGCAACTGAACAGCTCTTGGGGGAGATCAATTTCTTTTAAACGGTCGTCACATATCTCGCGATAACTATCAATTTGAGAATCACTTCTTTCACCCCAAATAACCGAACTCCGATTCATGTCGCGGGTCATGTGCCGTGACCTCACAGCACCTAAGTCACATTTAATAAATAAAGGCAAATGGTCTGACATATACACACCCTCGTCTATTCCTACGCTAACAATTGTATTAAAACAGGACGCTGCAGCGCTACTACGCAGCGCTAAAATACGCTTCCTATCTGACAAAGCCTTAAAGCACTCGGCCGCCCGCGCCGTGCCCCTCGCATTCATGGAATGTGTGCAGGGGGAACGGGCGGCCGAACGCCCATGGAACGCGACGTAAGCGCGGCGTCTGCGCGGCGTTCACGCAGCGCCCGCGCGGCGCTGGACAACGCGTAGCCCGCGCCCCACAGACGGCGCGCTGACGCGACGTCCGCGCCGCGCAGACGCCGGCAGCACGCTCAGGAAACGCGTACGCTCGGCCTACGCCCAATGTGGGGGAGGCCTAATTATGTGTATTCAGTAGTTCAAATGAAGGCATTTCCTTATGTGTATGTTAATGGATGATTAAAATACTATACAGTTTCCAAAACCTATAACATTGCCTGCGAGTATTGGTAAAACTTGAATGTGCAATATATTATGTATATTTGGTATATAAATTGTAACAACTATTATATATAAATTGTTATTCAATCTTAACAACAATATGTTAAATTTCGTTCACTCAGATCTCAGAAATAGCATCAACTTGTCTAGTTTAGTCACGAACGAGGTAGTTACGTGGTAATCTTGTGGCAAGGAATATATATAGCTTAACTAGTTAACTGAAAGTTTGGCCGTACCTCATTGCCCGGTATGCTTAAGAAACACAATACGTTTTTTACACAGAGAAACAATTTTATTCTTGTTATGCTTAAAATAAACGTTTAACTATGTTTTTTATTTGGAGAATATATTTTGGTTATTAGTAGCTTAATATAGGTACAAAAAATAATTCGTATAAAACGAAATATAACACGCAAACAAACAATTATATAATTTTTATAGGCTTAGGTACTTATCTAGAACCTAAATTCTGAGACTGAATCATGTTGGAATTGATGTCAATTTGTTTAGTCTGCAATGTATAGTCTGTTAATTAATACACGGAGTTTATGTTTATCTATGTGTCTATGGCTGTCAGATTTAAATTTTAGTCGTTTGCTGACTTGTAACTGGCTTCAACCTTTCAGTCGTTTACAATTTAGTTACCTTCATCAATTGTATTAACTTCCAATATAAACTACAATTGATACATTGTACTGAAATATGAAAGTTTGGTTTGACTTATATGGTTCGGCGTATGATAATAATGAATTCATAGAGTTTAGCCACTACACTGGAGCCTCATAGAGCTTTGAATTCTCTATTTGCAGTCGACAGCTGTACGAACACGAAATTTAAATTGTTCTCATGTGGAGTGGCGTTCACTTGTTTTGCGCATACTGCACTGTTCATTATGGAGCTTTTTAAATAAAATTCATTTTCTTTGAATCGCCGAGTGAGTATAGTGAAATGCAGGCCACGTATTTAATGAGATTGTACAAATGTGAAAATTAATCGGGTTCAAATAATTTTATGTTCTGTTTCATTTAATATATGGATATGACTGATTTGTATAGGTGGTTAATAAGCTTTTAATTAATAAAAACGTAATTAAACATAAAGTTTGTATAATAACTTTTTTTTTCATATTAATCAATTGCACCTTTTACATAAGAGGAACATATTGAAATAAAAAATATCGATATATTTTTATTTATTTATACGATTATAAAAATATCATAAATTAATGCAATGTTAAATATTTTTTTGTAATCAGTTACCAATTCCTGTCTATGTTTCTTTCATTCTTCTCTATTCACACACAAACTCTACACAAACGCATAGAAACTAATTTATGATATAATTTAGAAAATTGTGATTAGATGAAATAAATTTCGTGATCTACGTGATCTTATTTGTCTATAAAATTGTCTGAAATCTAAGAAATGTTCTCCGTAGAAGATAGTGTACGAATAAAGGTTCCCATTTTCTAGACAGATTGAAATTTACTGCGACGGGATGAGCTTCAGAACGTTTTCGTGATTCTAAAAATTTAAAAACATATTGGATATTGCTTCGCACTGCGAATTTGATTTCCTCTTCGATATACTATATCGGTTTCTTCTCGGTGGTATAATAAATAATTATTAATGGTAATACGTTGATTTATTTCGAGTTTGTGTGATTTCATACTTTTTTATTTTAGAAATACTTTTTCAAATACGTGCAATTGCAATTAAAGCTCTCGTGTCGAAAAATAACAATTATAATGTTAATTAATGACTGACTAATTAATGAGCAAGACGATAATTAGATACAAGATAATGTATGAAATAATAATCACAATTATTATGTTATCTCTCATCCAGTTCATAAAAAAACGAGCGAGATAAAAAGTGATAATATTGAACGATATTTGCTTTAATTACAAGTGTAGTATAAAATATGTAGGTAGCTGATTATAACATGGTAGAGTGGCTCAAGTCGCGTTGGTGGTTGCCGCGTTCCTGCTCGACTGTGAAATTGAAATATGAATATGAAAGAATTTCTAAATAAGCTTGCTTCCCTTTTTAATTTATTTAACCTCTTGCCCTGGATCTTATATTAAGCTCCAAATTTACTTTCTTGTTGGTTCAAAAATTTTGCTTAAGATTTTACGTACGTAAAGAAGGGGTGTGATTTGGAGTATCCCAATTTAAACCTCGGGCTTTAATTCTAATAATGTAAGATAAGAACAAATGCCTATTATTGCCTAGGCCCTTTATTCTATAAATTTAAAAAATAAAACAAATTCCGTAAACGTCCTACAAATAACTGAAAATTTATCGCTTCACTTAAGATCCATCTGCGCTAGAAACAAACAAGTGTAGTTGAATTAATTCATAGTGTTATCTTGGTAAACTCGACGTTAAAGTTTAGTTCAAAGTTAGCTCGTCCAGCGCACAATTAAGCTGTCAGCGAGAGCTGTTCGCAGACCACAGGCTGGAAAATCAAACATTTAAGTTGTGACCTCAATTGATAGCGCTTTATCCTATGCAAGTGTAAATGTTAGTCACAATGACAACGTTACATGTGGTTATATAACGTATCGATTTTGTTTCAAAGCAAATAACTCGGTTTGTGAACGTGTCGCGCTTGGAATACAAATGATTAATCAGAATTACATTTTACATTAAAACCGTACGGAAACAGTTAAATGAAACAACAATTTTCCAACCAATAACTTTGCTATTAAATGTAAGTACAAATTGTTGGTTTGAAAATTGTGAACGATACCTTTAAAATGGGTTGGATATAGTTTACATTAAATAAGTAAACATATGTTTGTAGTGGAGACAAGTTAATTGAATGTGCGTCATTTGATTTTATTGGGGTGGATGCCGAAGGGGTGAGGTTACTTTAGTGGATAAGATTCGGGTCAAAGGGTTACTTTGGAATCGAGTAATGGAAATAAGAGACGCCTGAAATTTGATAGGGCGGTCCTATTCACGATTTTCAGCTTATATCTCCGGTTTCAATTTAATTTTACGAGGCTGTAGCTGTGTGAAATTCGCGGGTCGGAATGTTATCAGTACTCTACAAGAAAAGAAAAATATATTTGCTAATTTTATGGCTTATTTCATATTTTAATCCCTCTTTCTAAAATACGTAATTCAAACTCTTTCATAATTTTTCAGCAAGGATTACCAAATTGGCAATATTGTTGATATATTTAAGTTTATATATTCCTGACACGTACAAAATGTATAATTCTATAAATTAATGAGCGTAACTGTAACATAGCTCGTAGTTGAACACAATTAGGTAATTACTCTGATTCCCCATCATAACAATGGTGCATGTGAACCAGTCTCAGTTAATTACATCATTCGATGCTAATTGCAAGCTGGGCGGGCAAAAACTTTGGACAATTAACTATCATTTTGTGTTCCAGTTACAATTGTCGGGTGGAATCGAAATCGCGGTAATTATAGTGTGCGGGGGATTTTGGTCACCTGTTACTATTTTCAACTATGAATCCTTGTATTTTACAAGGAATTGGTCACTTAAAGAGGAAATTACAAAATGGTTGTAAAGTCACTCAAAATTGTGATGGGAGCTTTAGATGCATATTGAAAGTCCGAGATGTGACTTTTTGTTTTTTTGTTGTAATGAAAAGTTGGAGGCGACCATGAATGTGTAAATGGTATGTAGGTTTATTTATGCACCCTTCCTTGCGGTTGTATATTATTATACAGGTTTACAATGAGAAAAAAGGATATATTGTTTTCAAAGGAAATTCTGTATTTTTTACGTATTTTACATTTCCAATATTATTTGTAATTCATTTATATAAATTCACTAGAACGACAATATAGGTAACAAAATATTATATTTTTGTGTGCTATATTCCAACAGAAATGCGTTTTCCAAATCCTTTAACAAATCACGAACATCCTTCAAACCGCTGATAAATCCCCGCCATTTCGTTATATGAAGTGACTTTTCTACCGAAATGTGTTCTGTCATTTCGTGTACAATGACAAATACATCTCACAAATCTACTTAGGGCTGGTGCAGATATGGCGGAGCGCAGCGCAGAGCATTTTCATTGTCAAACTATTATTGATATTGTCCTCATTAAAATAACATTCAAAAAAGCGCAGCACGCTACCGTTCTCTCCGAAATAAATTGTTGTTATTTGATTTTGAATTTTATTCTATATATTTTCACAATGATAAATGCGCTGCGCTGCGCTTCGCTATATCTACGACGGCCCTTACAGTTGTAGTTCATCTTCGTCCGTATCGTAACAAAGGGTGTTACGAGCGCATGAAACAAAACTACGGAACCGCGATGCATTTCATTCATATGCAAAATGTTCTTATACGCTCTTCACGTCGTTTTTATTGTGCACACGTTTTTTCTCGTAAATTAGTACTGGTGTGCATTACAGTGGGAATATTTTCTTTCGTAAAGCTAGATGTGAGATAATTTAACTGTGGTTTTTGTGAATTTTATATTATAATGGTGAATTTTATATTAAGTGTAGTACTTACAATGAATTTTCTCATGAATGACGAAAGGGTCTCGTCTCGTAGAAGAGTGTTTCAGCCGTTCATAAACACTTTCTTCCTGCAACTTGCACTGTACTGCATTTTCTTTTTTTTAATACATGTACGCACAATGCTTGTGTGTCAACATAATTTACCACAATAGTAACGTTTTGCCGATAAAAAAATCATGACGCCTCTTGAAATTGACGTTTTTTTTCAGCTTTTCGTTATTACAAAGCACTCAGGCAGGTAACTGCAAAGCTACAATAGGACAGTGTCAAATATAGCAACTAGTGAGGGAGCCTCGGGGATGCAGCGAAGCGGCAAGTGGTGCCTGATGGGTCTCTGTCAGCATCCAATTTAGTTCCCGACGGAATCTCGTTTATTGTGCTGATTTTGCCAAATACGGATTGATTCTTTTTCTTTATTTGCTTGATCGTGTGGTTGCGGTACATCTTTTTATTTGAGTACATCTATACTAATATTATATAGAGGTAAAGTTGTGACTTGGTTTGTTTGTGCCTTCGTTGGGGGTAATATCTGGATCTTATAAATTGATTTTAAACTTTATGAAATGAATAGAATGCCACGTTATCTGTCATAGCTGGCGGAGCCGGGATGACTAGTAACAAAGAATAATAATTAAAGAGATTATTTTTAAAGTACACTACAATAATAGTACCACTGAATTAGTTTAAATAGGTCGAGTCGTCTGTAAACGATTTGTTTATTTAATTTTGTCTCACATTGAACTATTTATAACGTGAATCAATCACGAAATTCGAGTTTGTTAAGCCCCTCGTGGTACATTAATCGTTGTCACAGATGTTGTTAAGCTAAATATTTTATCTGATCCCGTGACAAATTATCAACCACAAAAGCTATTCTCCTATAAATATCTTTTTGTTATAATATTCACAGTTTATTTAGTTTTGTACTAATAAAATATTTTACTTTGGTTGAATAGAAAATGATATTACTTTATAATTATATTAATGTATTCATTATTACCATGCTATCTATGCAAAATATATTATTAGCTTGATTTATTTAACCCAAGATAATCATCCATTCAAATATACAAGCAAAAGCTTTTATATCAGCGTTGCTTGGAAGATAATATTAATAATTCATAAAGCAAAATTTATAGATGCATTAAAAATATATTTCCGAGTTGTAGAATGTTTATTGCGTGCACTGTATTTGTTAGAACTGCAAAGGTTGGTGGAATAATAAAACAGTTATAAAATACATATTACACTTTGTTATTCTATATTTAGTTGTTCTATCTTGGAGTTAATTGGGATAGGTTACCACTTATTCCAGACTGAAGGCTTTGCAATTAAACGGGATGTAATTTAAGCTACATGCCAGTTAGACCACCTCACAAATTGGATCAAACTAAAGTGCTACGCCGTATCTAGATCCTCTGAGATGTATATCGTTCTTGATTTCATTGCTATAATAATATGTAGGTATGGTTGATGTTCAGTGAAGTCTTACAATACACAACTATGTAAGGTTAATGTTCAGTGAAGATGTGTATTTATGCTTCTAAGCGTATAGCGTCCTTCATGATTTAGACAAACTTGACGATCTCGGAAGATGAGAGAGACTTGACGTGATCCTTAGTTATCGACCTGGAAAATTGTATAGAAGCAATACATGAGATGCGAGATATAAAATTTTCGGGTAGGAATATTTGTAGGTGAAAAAAAAATACCGTTTGCAATCGCTCTAAAAACTCCAAAAATAAATTGTTGGATACTCTACAATGACTTTCAAGTAGTGAAAGGAAATATCATTTAAATTATTGTTATTACCTCGTTTAAATAATTATACGATCATGTTGTAAAATAATGGTACTCGCAGTGGTTAACATAATAGCTAATGTACAAACTAAAAGCATTTATGTGGTTGTCGGTACTCAGTGACGTTTTAGTGATAAACCACGAGTTAAATTAGATGAATATATTGGCATTGTGCATTGCACCAGTTCTACTAATCAAAAGTTTCAAAGCGATTTCCTTTGTGGACGGAAAAGTTTGACATCAAACTAAGTGGCTTGTATGAAAAATTTATCTTGCGCCTGGAATTGAGAACATCGCATAAGATAAAGTTAAATTAAGATAGTTTGCGCTATTTGCTAATGGCTAATTGAGTAAAAGGTAGTAGGAAGAATAATATGCTCCCCGTCCGACTAGGGCCCTTCCGGCCTCCTCCATTCAAGCGACAGCCCAAGCCGAGGTTCGAGATCCCCGTCAAGGGGGGACGCCCTTGTGCATGTCGCTACCAGGGTGAACCTTCAGTTCACCCACGCGTCCGCGTTAAAATGTAGTAGCCCTTCTGGCTAACATTGAGAATCACCACACAAAAAAAAGATATGCTCATGAGGGTGTATTTAAGCATTTTATTTTTAACTTCCACTCCATTTTTATTGTGCTTTAAACAATTGAATTTGACAAATGTGATAAGATTTATATTACAATCACACGTATTACACACTAATAACACAATATCTACAGTAAAATCTACAATCTCATCTACAGTAAATATATTATAACAATATATTTTAACCATTAGAAATACTGACAGAATAATACTAACCCTTGAACATTTCGCTTAATTACTATCCTAAGACGGCTTCAAGCACTGTTAGTAATTATCCACGCTTGTGTGAAATAGTGCAATCTAACGTATCAGGATTGTGCTTCTGTGCTCGTAATCCCATCGATTCCGCAAGTGTGCCCATCAACGTCGATTAGCTAACGATGAGTGAAATGCGACTAGCGTATTTGTTGACATAATTGGGCATTGGAGTCCTGTGTGGAGTCCTGCAACCATGAGAGTCAATGTTTATCTATGTAATCTAGATACATTCGTTGATTGTAAACTTGATTACCTACGGCCTGACCTTAAGAGGGTAAGAATTTGATCAATAAATCAAACGTGGGAATACATTTTTCGTTTGTATATATAGTCAAATATTATTTGATTATGCTTTGTTCAATGTGACCAAAGTACATAAAAGGTACTGTCTCGTTTGTTTCTGATAAAAGCAATATGTTGAAGATAATTAATCATGAAAATACTGTGAAGTCTATTGAAATAACTTTATTACAACTGTAAATTTACTCGTATACATCATAACTAATGGAGTAATCCCTTATACATATAACGTAATTAAATTTCATAGAAACGAGAAGATAGAACATTTTGTAATGGTCCTCATTATAAAATACGATGTAGATAGCATTGTGAAGGAACTCAAAAGCGGCAAAGATTCGGGAAAATCGCAGCTCAAATGGAAGCTTGAAGTAGATTTTGTAATGAATGTGAATGTTGGGTTAAGTGAAAAATATTTTTTATGAATACAACATAGAGATAAGAGATAAGATGTAGATTACATATTTTAAAGGTTTACTTTTTCCATAATTATTTCAATTTGAAGTTTATCCAATTCCTTGTAAAATGTTGTATTGACAGTTTAATATAATAAAGTAAATTAAGTTTATTTAGGTCGTGAGTGCAAGTACATTTTTAGGTGCGGCTTTCTGAAAAATACAAAAAAAAGAAAAGTTGACTTCCTAAAATCTTAATTAAATCAATCTTCACATAAAATGTCAATTTAATGTAATGTTATCAACAATGTAGCGTACTCATAAACCTAACCAATTTCATGAAGAAACAAACATTCTACAATTTAACGGTAGAGCAATGTGCTTTAATTACATTATATGCTGTGATGTCAAGGCAAATAGTGACAAAGCCAACAAACTTCGCTTATACCAGCTGCTATAACAAAAGTTTACAGTTGTGTGCATTGAATACACTCACACCACCACATGCTATTGACATGTGACATTGTATTACGAATATTGTAATCTTAGTACATATTCCATGTATAATCTCGAATGTTATTACATTTTCGCTATACAGGGATTACTCAAAGGACTATCATTTTGCTTCTGTAGCTTAGTAATTAATTATTGAAAACTATTAAAATGTTTGTCTAGTGTTTTTTTCTAATTTCTGACTGAATAAAAGATCAATCTCAGATGCTTAGTTATTCTTCAGTGTTTTAGGCTCGCTTTGAAATCTTATTCAAGTGATTTACATTTTGCCTTTCAGAAATGTACCCTGAAATGTATTTTTTGTAGGTAAAACTTGTTTTAATATTTAGATGGCTACGAATCATTAAAATTTGTGAAGTTTGTTTATAAATAACTAAAAGTTTAAAGATGAAAGTTAAAAAGATTTCATGTAGTTGATGCTCTATGGAAAAACTATTTGTGGATATAAATAAACAATAATGTAGACATTATATAAAGTAGAATTGTAGTTATAATATAGTACATTTATTAGGAATACATCCTAACTCCCGTAGACGTTTATTGTCCCCCCGGGAGAAGCGTAACTTGCTAGAAATGATAATAAGTCGCTTTTGTCTTGTATCTTCTGAAGTTATTGTTATTGAAGGTGGCAACAATACTTTGGTTTACCGAAATAAGATAAAGCTAGGCCGTAGGTAACGTAATTTTCTTTTTATGTACGTCAAATTAATTTTTCTTTGCCTGCTCTAGGTGCCAAATTGAATGTTAAAGAATAAATAAAATAAGGAGAATATTACAATTAATAGGTACTTTATAGCCGGAGAATTTAACAAAAGAAAATTTTATTTGATCATTTTTTATAATACGTAGGTATATTTTGTTTTCGTTATGAAAAATTTAGATTTTTTTTAAAGAAAATGAATCATTATACTGGGAGTATTTAATATTTTGCTTAAAAATTTAAGAATCTCTTTTCATTAGCAATTTTAATTTATCTACAGAATGCCTTTTCAGGAATTTGGCGCCTCTGCAAATAGCTGTTGAAAATTCATAATAACGAATGAATTATTTCTCAATAGATCAAAAGAATTATTTTTGAATAGGTAGTCCATTTAATTAAATTTCAATGTTAGCAATTTAATAGCATTTAATTTTAAAGCTCCGGGCGTCATAATATTATTTACTTCTTTAATATGATCTACTAAAATGTTTAAAAGGCCGAACTGTGTGTGAATATAATATTATTTGCTTAATAAAATAAGGACAACTTACTTTATAATTTATAAAAAAAATATAAATTATTCGTAGGTTCAATCATTCTTCTATTGTCAACCAGGTTACGGCACATCGATCTGAGGGTTAATAAGGCGAAATAAGTAAATATTTATGGCAATTTAAAATGTGTCCGGAACACTTTAATAAAAGGTTTTCCGACCCTTTTCTTATTGATGTTTTCCTTAACGTTCGCAGAGTTTTGTAAATATTCAAATTCTTTAACGGCGAATCAAGAATTTTATTTATTTTTACCATTTACGCTTGATTGGACTTTATTGAATAGATAGAAAAAGTAAAATTTATTACGTTATGATTGCATAAAACTGTTATTGAAGAAATAGAGACATTTATCACCGTACTTACATCAGTGAATATATATTCTGCTAGCAATGCAAACAGATTTTTATTCAGTGTTTTTATCGTAGTGAACATCAAACTAGCGTTCTAAATGCACAGACATCGTAACTTTAACGAGAACCAGAGATAGACTAAATCCATCTAAGAATATCTCGTGTGAAATAAAAACCGAGATAGAATAGCAGAGTGAGTAAATTTTTATTTAGATGTTATCACACTTGAAGAGTAAAAGTTCGTAGCTCGTAGCATAATGAGTGGGTAACCTTCAGAGGAATAAAATCTTCGGCTTTACGTCTCGAGCAGCGCGTTTTTCACAGACAATCTATTGTCGTAATTGTGTTTGTTTTCTGTTAACAGCCCCTTGTTGTGTTACAAGAAATTCAGCTTTATTTAGAGGAATAGTATTTTTAGATTTATATTTTCCTGGAGTTTTAATAATGTTAGCATTGGTAGAACTGTATTCTCGTAATAACAATTGTGTTATTACCAGAACTGAAACTGAATGCAGTTGGAAGACTCGGTAGCATAATGTAAAAAAAGGAGTTTAAGGTTAAAATAACATTTGGTTTATTGTACCTGAATTGTGTCAATTCTATTTAACAAAAAAAAAAAAAAAAAACATTCCCCATTTTCCTGTCAACCGTACAAACTTACCTTTACAACACGTAGCTGTATTAAAGAGTTATCCCACAATCAAAAGCAATCGCGAAAGTATATTTCAAAGTAAAAACGTGACATTTTATTGTTTTCAGGGGCAACCTCTCGCTCAGGTTCGTTTGTCGATCTATTCCGGAATACTATACACGTTCCTAAAACAAATGGGAATTCAAACTTTTATCAGCGAATAAAAGAAATATTAACCAACGACGTGGATCGACTATTTTCACATTCCTGTTAGATATAATGGTTTGAGATAAAACGGTGCAGCTTTATTTAAAATCAATGGTTGGTTTCTCTCGTTAGAGCTTTATTGCGGGCACTTAAACCATTACTTTTCGCGCTCGCTGCATAGTGGCTAAGAAATATTGCGTTCATTTCTTTTGTAGACATGCTATTGTAGACACCTTATTAATTTGTTAAAGTATAGGAAACGGTTTTTCTATATTATAGACGCAAACATTGAAGAAGTTTTTAGGTATTTTATGCTTCACATACGTTCTAAATACTACATACTAAGCATAATATAATATGGTACCTTCAAAGCAATAAGAAAATTGATCAAGTTACGAAGTTTTATTGGATTCGACTAACGAGGAAGAGAAAAATAATTGTTGTTTTTATAACTACCTAAATCGTTGTATTATTACCATTATGGGGACAATTATGTCTTGGTTTAATATTCATTGCTTCTTTTATCAAATTATAAATTTGTCTGAGTCCTATAGAATATCAGTTTGCATTATATACTCTACGTTTGCAAGCGCAGTGATTGTGTCTTTGACTGTCATCAAGTGCAGGCTTCCTTAATAGCCTATTCATTCCATCTTTGTATTTAAAATTCATTATTTTTCAAATAAAACGACGGAAAGTGAAACTTACTAAGTAATTATAAAAACTATATATAAATATAGGTATATAATGGCCGTCCTTACCAAACAATGTGGGTATACTAACTTAAAATACATAATTAACCTTATGATTCTGAATAGTTTGCATATTTTATGTGATATAAAGCCTCTTTAGGCGTACTTCCATAATTAAAGCTATTAACAATCTTTATGGGTAATAAGGCTGTCTGTATACTACGTATATATCAACTAGATTATCGTGTTAATCAGGTAGCAGGATCTTGTTACCAACTACGGCATAATCTGAATAGTCCAGAAGGGATTACGTATAGACGGGGCAAGCTAATTCTACGGAACTCACGACGACCGTTTATTTTCATTTGATCTCGGGGAAAGAGGATTATTTCTTATAAAGCCTGCAGAAGGTATGTTTACTCGAAATTGCGTAGAGGGAGATTAAACCGCGCCTTGTTGTTAAGTTATTTTTGTGGTGTTATTTTTAGTGATTGTTTGATGTAATCATATAATTGTTGGAGTGATAAATTCCTTTCCTTTTCATTAAGTTCTGTCTGTAATGTCAGTTGATCCTACCTTAGAAGATATATATCGTTTCAAAAAATAATATTTGAATAAATTCATGACATTTAAATAACATTTGAATTTCATGAATATCTTTAGTACTTTCTATATAGGTAATACTAAAATAAAGCCAATAACTTATTTATTGTATATAGATGAAACAAAAATGTCAAATATAAAGATGAAATAAAATTTCATGAAATAAATTCCGCGAAATTCTCAGTTTCAGTAATAAAATATGACGGGTTTGTAGTTACATTATTACTAGCTGCGACTGTCAAGGTTTTGTGAGAAATAATGCCTTTATTGAATTATAGTCTAGCGTTATGCTTTTTATTTAAACTTTATTTTTGTTTTAGACCGGGATCCCTCGCCCTTTTTCGTAAGTGATTACTAACAAGCTAAATTTTCGTCAGTAGCTTCATTTTGACGAGACGCCCAACATTAGCTAGTACAAAAATTTCGTAAGTGGTAGCTAACAGGGGTAATGAGAACATAATTTGTTGATTTAGTGGTTATCAAAAATTCATTACTAACTGGTTTTTTTATTTATAATTCTTATAATAATAATCTAAATTAGCCGAAAAAATATTTGTCCTACAAAATGCTAGGTTTGATCAACGAGGTCCCATTTTTGCAACATGTACTATTTACGAGGTCATGAAAAATGATTACTAACCAGCTGATTTTTTTTTTGTTGGTTAGTTAATAATTATATAATTTAACGCCCACATTGTCCTACACATTACGTGGAACGTTTTTCTAGTCCTAGACTCCTAAGTTGTCCATACCACAGGACCATTTTTTTTATTAGTAACTGTAGGACAAAAGTATCACGTGATACATTAGTGTGTTTTTTATCCGAATAAAACAATGTCCTACAAAAAAACTGGTATGCATCCGTAGTCCTACAATAATCGTAATTTTCCTTTTTCCTATGTGCAACATGAGGTAAAGTGAAAATATATTTATTGAAATAAATCAACTTTATTATGTAACATACATGAACTATCAGTTTCGGCCAGTTCCGTGATCTGTTAACACGTCCGAAAAAAACCTTTAAAAAAAAGAAACAATGGCTCCTTGTAGTATTAAATGGTGTGGTAAAACGAGTAAAACCTCAAGTTTGCAGAAGGACGGGATTACTTTTCATATTTAAATAGTTTGTTTGCGTATAATTTAAATATTATTACGAACAATATTTTATCGGAGTTCTTTTTACGCTGGTACTGGTCAATTGACAAAGCGCGTCGATTATATTTGCATCTCTTTCTTTCGTATGCACCTGATTACGCATCCCTTTTCTTCTATGGTGTGGCACGTGTAACTAGTGACATACCAGTTGTGATTGTAAATTGTATCGATAATAATAATTATCGAAAACTATTTAGGTTCGCGATTTTATACTATAATTAATGACATGAATGACGTTGCATAACATAGTTATATTATAATATAAAATGTTAAGTTTTTGTAATAAAATAATATGAATACTATAACACTAAAAATGAAAATCGAGGTTAAGCAAGGGGCATAATTTAGATGGGTGACCGATTTTTTGCAGATTTGTTGTTCTTTAGCCTGTTTGTACGGAACCCTCAGTGTCGCGAGTCCGACTCACGCTGGCCTTATTTTTATTAATATGTATTAACATCGTATTCAATTTCCAATGATAAAGTATGTGTATACAAAATACCTATATCGATAAAGTATGTGAATACAAAATATATCGATAAAGATATCGATATACAAATTTACTATGTCTCATCTCTAGGACATTTGGTGACCTTGAATTAGCCAATGAGAATGCAGCGCCCCGCTTCACCATACCTCAAGTTGTTGACAGATTGAACTTAGTACATACAAGCTAACATTAGGCGTCTAGTGGTTGTGTGGTCGATGTTTCAGAGCGTCCAACACGTGGTCAACAGAAAAAAACAGCACGGTTATAGTCGGCTTCAGCATGGAGTAACTAAACACAGTACGCAGCATCGCGCGCATGCGTACTAATATAACTAAACTCCAATAGAAAAATGTACAGAATGAATAGATTTTTATTGTTATGAATTTCAAATTCCATTGGAGGATCAGCAAAATATACCATGCAATTTGTAGGACAATGTGGGCGTTAAATTATATAATTATTAACTAACCAACAAAAAAAAAATCAGCTGGTTAGTAATAATTTTTCATGACCTCGTAAATAGTACATGTTGCAAAAATGGGACCTCGTTGATCAAACCTAGCATTTTGTAGGACAAATATTTTTTCGGCTACTTTAGATTATTATTATAAGAATTATAAATTAAAAAACCAGTTAGTAATAAATTTTTGATAACCACTAAATCAACAAATTATGTCCTCATTACCCCTATTAGCTACCGCAATCGAGCATTTTCGTAAAGGAAATTCTTGGGCGTCTCATTGAAACGAAGCTACTCACGAAGTTTCAACTTGATACTAATTATTTTTACATCTAGTATTTGTACTACAACCTAAGAGTGTCGGACTAGAAAAACGTTCCACGTAATGTGTAGGACAATGTGGGCGTTAAATTATATAATTATTAACTAACCAACAAAAAAAAAATCAGCTGGTTAGTAATAATTTTTCATGACCTCGTAAATAGTACATGTTGCAAAAATGGGACCTCGTTGATCAAACCTAGCATTTTGTAGGACAAATATTTTTTCGGCTAATTTAGATTATTATTATAAGAATTATAAATAAAAAAACCAGTTAGTAATGAATTTTTGATAACCACTAAATCAACAAATTATGTTCTCATTACCCCTGTTAGCTACCACTTACGAAATTTTTGTACTAGCTAATGTTGGGCGTCTCGTCAAAATGAAGCTACTGACGAAAATTTAGCTTGTTAGTAATCACTTACGAAAAAGGGCGAGGGATCCCGGTCTATTTTCGAACACAATGTAGTATTCAATACGTCGCTATAGCTTTAAATTACACGTAGATATCAGTAAATCCTTTGAAATTCAATATACATTGACGTGTTGACAGTTTGAACGCAAACATACTGGTGCGGGTGTCACTATTGAATATTCTCTCCCGAGACAAAATATTGAGTGGAATATCAAATGCCTTTGTCCTTACGTTCTCTCAAGTCTCATGTTCACACTTCAGTTGTTATTTAATACAAATATTATATGCATATATTATGATATGGTTCTTGTGTCTGGAAGTTACCTATGTTTTACCACATTTGTATTTTAATCGGGAATGTTGGTTTATCTTGGGATTCTCCTGTGAGATGCAGTGTTAGATTCAGTGAAGTGGAATAACTGGTTCGACGTATTTGACTTTACCTCGCATATCCATGTAACAACAAACATGTAACGTTGTCGATGTCAATTCTTGATCATTTAATATCCATTTAAATTATGCACCCTTACAATTAGGGAAAACCGCTTGAAGATAAATGATCCGGCGTCGTAAACGCGTTTCACGAATCTAGACATAGTGATTTTAAAATTACAGTGTAATAAATTTTATAGTCATTTTATGCTCCACTTAAAAATTATGACGTTTAAAATTAAACAAAAGCTTAAATAAATGCGGCAAGTTATATCTAACCCGCACGCGACTGAAGTTTAATGAAAACGTTAAACCATTTCAACTATAAAGTAGAATTAGTTGCCAGCGCCAACGCCCCATTTACAATGTCATTTTCTACAATTGTTACGTTCACAACTGGTTTTTATCAGCTCACAGCTTTCAATATCACGCTGAAGTTTTGATTTTGTGATTTTATCTCAGGCGAATTGTTGGACTGAATTAGCTGTTAAATGTGTTTATTCATACTTGTAGCGAGAGGATTATTAAATTTACTGTTATAACGGGATTTTCTCTAGAAATAGAGCTCTACATTCACGTATTCTCATAATAGTCGAATACAAAGAGCTTAACTATTATAGCCTGATTTAATTTTTCAATACTATTAAAATAACTAGCGCGATTAATATACAATGTATTTATGAAACATGTTGAAGATTTTATTTTGAAGTTATGTAAATATTAGACTTTAGAAGGACACAAAAAAGGAAATGAATCGCTTGGGAAATCAAGGTCTTTTTGCCTTAAAATTTAGGTAGTCACAACAGAAAACAGTGACAATCCTCCAGTTTTACTTTGTTTTAATTTAAATTGTAAGCTTAAATATCTCTGTGGTTTCAAACATTGTTAGTTTCTGTAGTGTTCAGCTTTGAGTTACACAATTCATATTGGAGATTTATACTTTGTGTTACATATTCATAAGCAACAAAACTTTGGATATTTAGAACACGGGTTTGTATGAAATTCATAGTTTTAAGCGAGTTAATGTATACTTAATATATTGATGAATTCAGTTTGATTTATTTTATAATAGTAGCTTTCCGCCCGCGGATTCACTGACGTAGTAAAAGAAAACTACTGAATCGTATCGGTTCAGTTGTGTTCAGTGGAAGAGACTTACAAAAAGACAGACAGACAGAAGAATGCTATCGATTTTTATTGTTAAAATAACGAATTTCAACGAAGACTTCCTGATTTATTTTGTCATTGATATTTTGGAGGGATTATATACTTATTAACTACATTTGTATTCCAAGTGAATATTTCTGACAACATAAACAAAAAGTTACTTTAACAAGATACTCTTAGTATAAGGAGTGTGTTCTATGAGTGTGTTATTCTAGTGTAATCGAGTTTACTTTCCGTAATGTTTTTCTTTGCTCTTAATGTAAGTAAAACAATCTTGCACGTATTTGTAGGGCTAAAGCAACTTTTACACTGGATAGTGTATTTTAACTTCCTTCTAGGATATAAAAGATATACTACACTACAGTCCTTATAAATTACGTCGTTACTTGAAATGTTTCTGCAATCCTTTTGCTACAAATAACTATTTTATTATAGTAGAGTATAGAAATTGAATTATGAAACAATGAAACCTAGTATTATTATAAGAATTTATAGTGTTTGGTGTAAGAAAAATTAGCCTTACTTTAAATATACTTGAGAACGGAACATTAGAGAAGAAAAATAGGTAAATTACTAAACACCTTCTTCTCTGATAGTATTTTACTTAAAAATGGTCACAGAAGGGTGATTATAGACCATTGTATAGGTACAGCATGTTGAAATATTCAAATGTTATAATATAAACAAGAAATGTATTGAGGGCAAGCATACTAAATAACTAACTAACAAGCCCAGCAATTAAACTAAGGGCCGGCGAAAATAAACGTCAGCTCCACTTAATAAGGATTTACAGTGGCATGGATTATACCCATAGTTTTCTAGTAAGTATTATTTTTGATAAAATTAGCTAATTGTTTGCAAAGTAATAAGTGTATTATTTTATTTACTTCGACAATATATAAAAAAAAAAAAAAAATATGCATAGAAGTTATTATTTACCACGATGATATATAATGCTTCGCCTAGAAAATAGGAGTACCTAAACATTATTTTTCCTACAAGGTGAGTTTTTAGTCATAATTGGCGAATCTATCGGTTAAATAAATAAATTATTTTTCTATGTTTTTGTATAAAAAATGGATTATCAAATGTTTTAAGTAGACACCAAATGTGTGTTTGCCTGTGAATCTGTCGAAATTTTTGGTCCGGGAGCCAGCAGCAGATTTTATGACCAAGTTCCTCTCAAGCGGTAATTAGTAAAATGCATCAAAGTATAGTATTATGAAGCCTCGTGAACATCAGCTGGAGCTCGGTTGGGGGGAAGAGCGGTTGTAGCCTCCCGTATCAGCTGACGGTTTTTCCACCAAGATACAGCCAGCTGACATATATATTTATCCACAGTTACATATAAGCTATCATCAGGTAAATTTTTGTTTGAGAGGAAATAACGGAAAATAAATTTTTCTTTAAATTTAACTTTCATGTTCGAGACACCAGCTGACGTATAATACACCATGTTGTAAGTTTGTAACCAGCTGACTATTTTTTTTCGTTGAGATATTGGGTTAGCTACAATTTGACAAATTTTTAGCTGAGAGGAAATGAATGAATGAATGTATTTTTTTTCCTATGTGCGTGGGAGGCTACAACCGCTCACCCCCCCAACCGAGCGCCAGCTGACGTTCACGAGGCTTTATAATACTATACTCTCATGCGTCTGACGAATTATCTCTTGAGAGGAAATAGTTAACCAAATTTGCACCTGGCTCCCTAACCATTTCATTTCAAATGAAATAATGCATCTACGTACTAATGCTTCTCTATTATACCTAGAGCATCTTTACGTAACTCTATATTACACTTAATATAGAGTATCCAGAGAAACGTGTATAGATAGAGTTTACTTAATAACTAAATTAAACCGTCCATAGATATTCATAACAGCTGTAAAGCAAAATATAATGGTTATTACTTGGAAAGCGGTATCGTTATCTCCTGTTAGTTTATCGCGGCGTCAGTTCCCAGCCGAGCTAACTTGATCATTTCGAGTGAACAACTTTCTATCTGCGGGAACAATCGCTTGAACGTTTCTACTTCCAAGGGGATCATCTGTTGGTTCTGTGTTGACTAAAATTATAAAAGAATTTATAAAACGCAAGACGAAGAAATGTAATACAAGTTGTTATCAAATAAGGCATCATCGTCGTAACTAATTAATTGTTAAGAAGCTTACTCCAATTTTGGCAAAGAACCGAATGGTCTTAGGTTGAAAAAAAAAACATCAAGTATATCTCCTATTATTCTACTTGTTGTTACATCATGAGACAAATGATGTATTCAAGAAGAATAATAGTAATTTCCGCGTGTCGACTTTGATTCAACTACTACTTATATTAATATTTACACTCATGTGTTTCTATTTTATATTATATGTTACGAAATATGTAGGTATTAAATAAATGTAATTAATTTTAAAATTATAGTCGAATTAACTTCCCAAAATTTGGAATAAGCTCGATGTTTATGTAAAGGTTGAAATTTGTCTAATTGGAGTTCAAACGCTGTACGATAAATTTTAGTTTAGATATCGTATTTAATTGGATTAATGTGTGCTATTCAAAATAAGAGTTCAGAATACCATATTGGCAATTAAAACTTGAATATCGGAGGGTATAATTTTTGGAATAATTGCATTATAATATTCTTCGTTAGACCTTCAATTCAAGCTAAAACTAAGTCTCTGATTTCAGTTCCCCAGGCCATAAATGTTGGTAGTAAACCCAAACATCTTTGAATTATAATACATACTATATACACAATCATAATTCAATGAACTTTAACGAGAAAAAGCAATGCGGAATGGAAACGGTTGTTAAAATATCGAAATATT
The DNA here is from genome assembly GCF_061535455.1 of Colias philodice. Classification (NCBI taxonomy): domain Eukaryota; kingdom Metazoa; phylum Arthropoda; class Insecta; order Lepidoptera; family Pieridae; genus Colias; species Colias philodice. Next base: position 9,853,179 of record NC_143094.1, on the reverse strand, counting down.
ATTCTTTCCAATACAGAGGCTGTGGAGAGGTTGTATAGTTGTTAAAAAAAGGACTCATTGTAATTGGAGACACAGCATCATTCCTTTTTATCCCGGTGTTTGATTCATGTTTCACGTGAAATTCAATACACTTTACTATTATGTAGTTGCGAAACATGAAAAATTGATAGAAATATAACGCTGACTCGCAAGAGCACGGAGGAGTTTTAAAGTTTTGCAAGGCAGCTGAGTTTTATTGGACCTGTAAAGTGGTGTACTGCATTCTAGGGTAACTAGCTATTTCGCATTATGATGCTATCTTTCTCGTGTAATAGCTCTAGCAATGTAAGTACGTCTTCGTTTCTTAGAAAATATATAGTGTGAAATTTTTAGTCTTTAAATGTTTTGAGTGTATTGTTAGGTATCGCTATAAATCAATAGGTTTTTATATGCGCATTGTTAAGTTGTCTCATTCGAAATGATTTTTAATATTGACCATTTTAAAACAAAGATTAATTAACTTGGCGTTTGGTTCAATCTAAATTAAAAAGAATAATTAAAATGAATAGTTCGTTTTAAATTCTCATGTTGTGAAAACAAAAAATGTAATCAGTAGTTATTTGATACTTATCACAGCATTTATCGAGCATTCCATTTAAAATGACCACAGTAATCGCGTGTCATGTTACCAAATTGGAAAATTACTGGAAACGTGGATTCAATACGAACCATTACATACTTTTATTATCTCGTAAAAATAAAGTACTGCCGTTAAAGGTTCCGATGACGCTCGCACGAAAATAGTTGTCCAGGGGTGGGACGGAATGGGAGGCAATTTATAATACTAGTTTATTTTGGTCCTGAATCAATCACACATTAATACAATAGGTATCGATTTGATCGCTTAGTGGAATTAGTATATTAAAACTGTCTATCTCTTTATATGTATTACATAAAACTATAGAAATAAGAGGGAAAATAACTAAAGACAGAGTTCAAATTAAAATATAACATGGGGACATGGGACTTCACTTTAAGGAATGGATAAATACAAAAATAAACAGTACCACGTTTTATTCAAGATATCAGACTAGAAAAATGCGAGCTGACAGCATCTAAAGAAATATTTTCAACTTTAAAATCAAATTAAATCTCGATAATTTAAAACTTTAAAATATTTTCAATTAAATCTCGATTCATAATTATTGACAGACTAACGAGCAAGTCCTACGAACTTAAAAAAGTATTTATTTTCAACTAGGAATCGCAACTACAGTTTTTGACCTAGTTTTCAGGATGATATTGAACAAAAATATATATTCTGTGTTTCGTAACGTGCGTAGCTTTTAGCGTAGCACTGAAGCTACGCGTTCTTAGTGTTTTTCTACGACCAAGCTATCAAGGCGAATTTTGTAAATATATAGAAATGGAACCCTTTTTCTTTCGGTCACGATATAACTTGAGCAGTATTTTACCAAATTTTTGTACAATATGGTTCCTACGGAACGAAAAAATGGTAAATAAATACAAGCAAAAAAATCAACGATCTATTCTTACCACTCACTACGTGTAAGTATATGAACTGCAAAACAAAAAAAACCTTGTACATATGCTACGGCTCCGTACATTACATAAGTATATTTATAGCTTTTCGCAGCGGCTCCGATCGCGTGCATTTGACGTTATCTTGCGACAACCATTCAGTATTTTTTTCTATTCCCTATATATATTTTATATTCCTTCACGTTTTTTTCGCGGTAAAAAGTACACTCGTATGTTTTAAAAATGAAATCGAATCGAATATAATTATTATTATAGCTGGTAAATTTTGTATGTTTTTAATAAAAAGTATGAAGTCTAAACATTAATAAATCTTGGCATATAGTAGTTTATTAGCAAGGTATTGAATAAGTTGTATAACAGAATGACTACCTATGTTTTTATTTTATGTCTCTACCCGAATGACTGATTTTTCTTTCATATGTAATTCGAATGCTAATATTTGCTATAATATTTTGTACTATTTGAACAAATTGTAATATTCGATTCACATGCACTTTACTCGTATATTTTAAATAAACCAAATGTTTAATTGCGATAATGTTGGGGTTGCATAACAGCTATGAGCTATAACATAATTTAAAGCGTAATAATCAGTGTCCCTGCGGTACACGTAACAAATAACACACGTCACATGATTACCGATTCCGATCACGCAACATTGCTAACGAGCTTCATTCCGACCAATGAAGTAGAAATTTTGCTTTCATTGCAAAAATGCGTAGGACTCTATGGAAAGCGCGTCCTTGTTCGGGGAAAAGATAATTATACTCTAAGCATGTATTCTATAATACGTACCACACGTATATATTATTTTAAGTTTAAAATATGTAATTTTAATATTTATTTTTTGTTGCAGATTAAATTGACCGAGCCTTTAAGAAGCACATACGTTTTTTTATAGGTGAGTATTTGCAAACCGTTGAATAAAATTTTCGTTAACAAATTTTATGAGTTTAACTGAAAATATTCTTTAATGTTGTAAATAATAAAAATATGGACAGTGCGTGTAAAAATTCATGAAGCTTTAATCCAAGCATAAGGTTTAATGTCCAATAAAAGCTGGATTTTGTAATGTAACAACTAACAAGGGACTGAAAGCTGCTAGTGTAACGGTGTGAAAAGCCTTAAATTTCCTCAGTGCCATTGTGCCTCAACTAACTAATTCATATAACTAATTAATGCAGGTCACGTAACATTTGCGGACACGTAACAGAGTGACCTCAAAATATCATACTTTGCAGTTGTAATTAGGAAAGTTGGATAACTTGCATAGTGTTCAGCAAAAAGTTCTGGCGAAAGTTTCGTTGGAGGCTGAGGTTGGATAGCCTTGTCCGACCTTGTCTTGCTCTACGATTGTTATAACGTTAATTGGTTAGCAGTTATATAAATAGTAGTTTTGTTAACACAATATTTATACTGTGCTCTGAAATTTGATATTGTTAACGTTTTAATAATGGGTATATCTTGTTCTAACTGCTATAACTGTCTTTGTTAATCGTTTTCTTTCTATAATTATAGGTTATAGTTTATATCGAACTAGCAATTCACAGCGGTAACTTTTCAACAGATTAACTTGTTAATAGTCAAGTTTTAATTTATTCTGATCGCAAAATCGATATTTCTGAATAATTCATTGCTGATATTGTATACATACTTACTGAAAATAATTTAACCACATAGCAAATTTGAATTTTTTCAATTGAAACTATGTATTTTGCTGATTTATTCGTAAATCAGTAGTAGTTTAACCTTGATTGAAATGGAAGCGATTTGTTGGTTAAATCGCGAATTGTAAATGAGCACTGAGTATGAAGCCACAGTTCAGGGTAACTGGGGCGTCGAGCAATATACGTCTTAATCAAGCGGCCCTACACGAAATACAGCGTGTATGAAGTACCTTCATTTGAATAGACTTTTATGTCGAGAACACCTCGCCTTGGCGAGAACCTTCTGTAAAACGATGCTTGAAAATGTGAGCTTGTCACCTGTTGCTTTTATGGCGACGTCATATTATTTATTGGAATTTTATTAGTTTTCCGATATCGAGCGTAAGCACTTTGCTGGAAATGTTCCAGCTTTTATGATGTAAAAGCGTTGCGAATATTTCCCCGGTCAGGTCACGTACTTTTTGTAATGTAATTTTTAAACGTATGTTCGAGTACATAGGGGTCAAATTGATTTAATAGATCGAGCACTGTTAATGTTCTATTAGTATAAAACAACATAATTAAATTCCCAATAAGCTCTCATATTTCAATATAGAATTTAATAATTAACTACTATGTGAGTATATATCCTATAAACTCGATTTTAAACGTGAGGGATATTCGTGATGAAGTTCGCAGACATTCCTCTCTTTAATAATTGTACTGTTATATAAATCAAGAAAGGTAGCCTATGATTTGATTGACTGTATATAAATAAGAAAATCATGAAGCTTTAGTATACCTAAGTAAAAATATACTGTTAAAAATACTTAAAATACGATACTGATTTTCAGGCGCAACGTATTTGTAAGTAAAGTCAACACTGCCTAGTGAAGCGTGAAACTGTTGTCCATTGTAAACTGGATAGAACGAGCACCGTCCGCCCACAATGCTTATATTGTTCGTACAAAGCGCTTCACGATGCTATTAGAAGCTTATATGCCGCCTATTTTGCAAGCACTTAGCTTTTAATAAAGCTGACTGATTTTGACGCAGCGCTAATTGAAATTGGCGCTGTGTGACTTTAATGATATTTTGTAGGAAGCTGTTCGTATTTGGATTAATATTTGATGCTTTTTGGGTGTACTCTAAATAAACACGTCCCTTAATCTTGTATATTTATTTATTGTTGCTTTTATTAAAAAGAGTCTTATTTTATTATGTGTTTATTTAATGAATCAGAAGAAAAATACATGCAGTTTTTATCACATACAGTTCCACTGATTGATTCCCTTTGCGGCTGAGCAACAGATTGTCTTAATGAACTGTAGCCTTCTGTGTCCTACTGCCTACAATTCATGTTTCCGTTAATAAATGCTTGTATTGTTAAATGTGAAGAGGAATAGTAAATTGTTTAATTCCATACTTAATTTGTTCTAATATGAATAATAAAGAATTAAAAAATTCTAATATATTTAAGTAAATATGAACTTTAACATTTGTTTTGATTTCATGTTCTAATAATATAAATTCATTTTTACCTCATTTCTCCATAATGATTCTTTATCTGGATTAAAAATAATTAATGTATAGTCTGGCGAACGTGTGGAAGGATTAAATTCCCACACAATATCGGCTTTAGGACTTTGAGTAATTACGTTGGTTAGGTTTGTGTTTCAGCCATAGCACGTTCTAGTATACAAGTTTGTAACGAGTAACTAAGGATGAGGTTACTTTGCTAATTATTTGATAAAAAGTAGTCGGTACGCAAAAAATAGTGTTAATTAGGTACTAAAGAAAAGTTTGAACTTAGAGTAGTTCAGTTTTATATGAATCGGTTCAGTAGATTCGTCCTGTGTAATTAGATATGCATTATGCAGACAAACAAATTAAACTAGGAAAATATTTTCTTCAAAATTTCATTTTAAATTTAAATAAAATAGTTTAACTGTAAAATAAGTAGAAGGAACTTACATAAAACTCTACAATAATTGTGAGTCACTAGCTGCGCCCCGCGGTTTCACCAGCGTGGCTCCGCTCCTGTTTGTTTTAGCGTGATGATATAGCCTATATAGCCTTCTTCGATAAATGGACTATCTAACACCGAAAGAATTTATCAAATCGGACCAGTAGTTCCTGAGATTAGCGCGTTCAAACAAACAAACTCTTCAGCTTTATAATTGTAACGAAAAATATAAATAAATTTTACAATACTTATTGTATTGAACATAAAACCTAATAATATAGGTTACTACAAAACGTCACTAACATGGATTTATAAAATGTAAAAACACCTATACACCAGTTTGCTAACATTGTTTCACATGTTTTTCTAGTTAATTTGCAATTCAAATATTTGTTATGAACATCAAAATACAGTCAATAGACCTTCTGTTTGCTCTGTTAATTTCAACACAGAATAGAGTTTATTTCGCGAGTTTTAATTTTATAATCGGTAATGTCGTTTGTTTTGATTTGCATAAAAAGTTAAATAGATCGAATAAAAAAAACATAAGTTAGTTAACATAGTTTGTTATGCGAATCAATGTGTGATTTTCCTGTCTATGGTAAGTAGAGAGTAGCCAATTTAGACGTACTTCATTTCAAGACTCTCTCTATATATCCATTTGACGGAAGATGCGATAACGCCAGTAGGTATTCAGGCGTAGGTTTACATCATTTTGAGTTTCAGCGGTGTGTTAAAGTTAGTGGTGTTCTAACACCGCTAAATTTCTAATGTGTTGTTGAGAGAAAAATGCTAATCACATAAACTTAACTCGTTCTCAAAAATATATCCCCGCAGTATTTAGGATCATAATGATTAATGAACACCGTAGTTAACATTTTATAATTAACGTTTTACACTCAAAGAAAACACCTAAAATTTACCATAATAATAAACTGGAAACTAGCTCACAGAATTAAAAATACTTTCAGAACTAATTTTATACGGCAAAACAAAAAGCCAACCTAATTATATACATAAACTTGTAAAAAGTTATTTTCGAGCGAGTGTTGTAAAATACGGCACTAAAAGTTGTTTAAGCTGTCTCGGAGTTAGGGATTGTGACAATTTGACAGACCAACTCGAATCGGAAAATATTTTCCGATATTTCAAATACAAATTTCCGATATTTGAAATGCTTAACTATAGCTACCTGAATATGAGATATTTTTTTATAAAATTTGCATGGACATGTTCTGATTGTATTTGTTGTGTATTGACGATGTGAATAACATAAAAAGTTTAACATAAAAATAAGATAAAATAATATAACTATTACATTATAAAAGTACAACTCAAAATGCGAGCGATATTGACGATTTAAGAAAAACTCAGTTTACAAATTATATTTAAACAATTTATTGCATATATAAAGCAGTAAGTGACACACTCTTATGTATGATTTATTATCTTTTCCTTTAGCACAGGACAGTGTAGAACAGCGAATTAGGAATATATGTATAATTAAAACGGCACACACGGCTTTCTTTTAATCACACTTTGTATCTTTTCTCGGTCATATAATTTTTATCACTGGGCTTTATTACGGGTACTGTAGAGTGTAGAATGTCGTTTCAGGCTTTATGTTTCGCCATAATCTGTCAAGAGTGGCGACAATAAGATTCACACTGACTTTGTTTTATATGTATAAGTTATGTCGACATATTGTTTAAAAATACTTTAATTTTTAAATAACTTATGTAAACCTAAACTCAATTGAAACTAATCCAAAAACACAAAAACTTTTTGTTGAAATATTATATAGGACTTACGTTACATTATATCTTCAATATGGATATTGGACAATGAACATATCTAGACAACATTAAAAAATCAATAAATTTAATATTTTTTCAATAATTTACTCAAGATAACTACGAATAATACACATCACTAGTAGTAGTACACGCGAGTAATCGTAAACTTTAATACACAATAATAAATCGTACGTAATCAATATATCGTTACATCTACGATTATATTAATGTATTTCTATCATCACTCGAACTCTATAAACTGGTTTATTCCGAGCTTATTTGTGCATCCTTCAGGTGAACAATACAAACATTTCAAGTGCTTCCAGACTGGCCCGATGTCCATGTGGTATCGAGAGCCATTCAATAGCTCCTAGTTTATCTGCAAAGGAAACCTCGTGGTTTGTTAACTTAAGTGTTAGTTGGCTAAACGGAATAGCAAAGCGAAACTAGTGAAATTTCAAAGCTGCTTGGTCGGGAAGCATTCATGCGGTATTGATGTTGGCTCTCTGCTGTTGACGTTGATTGCTTATGTTAATTATAACATTGGTCTGTAATATCTTTACGTCTGATTTATTACTGTTTATTTAGATACAAGCGGGAACACATGACACGTTACTCGCATTATACCCGGTAAATATTTATGTTCTAATCAATTCTATCCTTGAACAGATAGATCAGATATTTGCGAGAAAGAATGACAAACATCCAAACAAACTTTCGCGTTCATAAAATTTTTGGATACTCTGTGCAGACTGCAAATTAAAAAAATAAATAAAATGTAATGTTACTAGAGTACAAACATTATTATCAGGCTTTTCGCAAAGGTTTACCTACTTGAACACAAGAAATTGTACGAATGAAAGTTTATAAGAAATTAGAAAAATAAGCGTGCCCTGGAAGTTTCAAATATTTAAGCAAGCTCAAACAGGGTAAAAGATTGAAAAGGGGTGAGACTAAAATACACCTACTATATAATTTATACCGCTGTAGGTACCTACTGGTTTGATGGTGTACATTTTCATTCGGGCATGACTCAATCTATATAGTGGCCACTTCTTACTTATACTTTTAAATTTAACACATAACGGGGTTGAGATTAAAGAAAGCTATTTTTCTAGCTATAAACATAACCAAAATAAAAACAGAAAATGTAACTTGGGACTTTATCGTTTATCCAAGGATTAATCTAAAAGTTTTTTGTTTGAAAGTTCTTTCCAAAAAGTTTTACTTGGACATTGATATATCGGTCCTGAAATTGTTGGACCTGACAAATAATATCTAGAACTTATGAAGAAATTGTTCAGAGACAAATAATTTCAAAATTCCAAAGCGGTGTATTATACTAACTAAGGTGACCCTTTGTCAGGCTTTTTAATATACATCATATTTTCAAAATGAAACGTCCCATTTTGCCCTTATTAAATATTCAATGTCAGCAGTTGATGGGTCGTAATTAGCGTTAATGCTATTTGGACGAAGGCTGCATAATTGACTTTGTTAACAGTAAAATTGTTTGAAAATCCCGTCAATGTGGAGGGAATTTCAATCATTTTTAAATGAAACCGCGAATGTGATGTGATGCAGTATCCAGAGGCTAAGTGAATTAAATCCACTGAACCATAGTTTAGTAGCATCAATTTATGGATAGATTGCAGTTTTATGAGTATCGACTTAATCATATTTATAATTAGTTAAATTTATTTGATTTTGAGGATATGAACATTATCGTATTTATAGTATTAGTAAGTATAAAGATAGTATTGTAGTTGTTTATCTTTTGTGAATAAAGTATTGACTAATGAGTACAAGGGATACTTGATAAAAATAACAACCCACGGAAACAAAATTTATTATAATTTATTTTAATCAATTTGTTGGTGAAATAGAAAACGCAAAAGCTCATAAATACAGTCTGACAGTAACAGGAAGAGGATCTCGCAATATCCAATTCATTTACTCGACACGAGGATTAAGTGTCTACGGAAATTTTTCTTTCGTGCGAGAATGTCCTCATATACCTAATGTTGGCGCAAATACAACATCTTTCAAAGAATTATTTTCATTGTAATATAATATTTTTCTCAATTTTGTTATAAAATATCAATGATTTAATTATAGAACCTTTTCAGCCGAAAAGAAACAGAACTTACAGTCAGAAGCAAAATGACTTACTTTGGAAAAGTTCTAACAACTTAAAACACCAATAAAATAATAAACCAAAAGTAAAGTTTCGTCCCAAAAAAGCAACATTTTTATTAAATATACGCCCAAGCGAGTTTTTATTGGAAAGTTAATGATAAGAGCAATCCCGAGAAGTCAACGTGAAGCACTTTTTATTTTTATATAGGAAGTGAAACGTAAAGTACGCGGAGTGAATATTTAACACTCTGAGTGAAAATAACGTGGCTCTAATTAAAACTTCAGCAACATCAAAATTAATATACACTGTCCTCTCGGTCCCCAGGGAATGAAGATAAAATGTAAGTTTTTGTCTAGTTGTACTGGAGCCGGGTTTTCGGCGTTATTTCATTAAACCGTATTTTTACGATGTAAATAAAAGCTTTGTCGGTTGGGATTGCAAGACTTTGTTTTACTTTTCGCTACGTGTACAACGAATTTCATTATAAGTTTACCGAGTGGATTATTTTAATGTGTTTGTTCTATTAGATTCCTAATTTGAAATGTGAGAGAAAATATATAAGTTTTTTAATATGATATGGAAATAAAAGATGCAAAAAGGGGTGTGGTTGTTTGTAACGTAAAGCTCTTTAAGTGAAATCTAATTAAGATATATAAGTTTCTACATCTTTCTTTTTTATGATTAATACGAAATAGCTTTTTCTACTTCTTTTAAGTATTTTGCCGGATTCCTTTCTTTATAGGTTAGTCCTATTTTATATAACAAAACGAAAACTTATAATGAAAAATATTGGTAGTAATTTTAGCACTGAATTAAATAAATAAATAAATAAATATTATAGGACATTATTACACAAATCGACCTAGTCCCACAGTAAGCTCAATTAAGGCTTGTGTTGTGGGTACTAGGCGACGATAAATATAATATTTAATAAATACATATATAGATAATAACACCCAGACCCAAGAACAAATAATTGAGTTCATCACACAAATATTTGCCCTGACCGGGGATCGAACCCGGGACCGTCGGCTCAGTAGGCAGTTACTTTACCACTGCGCCAACCGCGTCGTCAAAATAAATGCGTTAATTATGGTGGGAAGCAATTGATAGGCGCAATAAATACTGTTTGATTTAATATGCTCCCGGTACACACACGGACAGTATTGCATTAAACTGTAACCAATAAATTACATAATATTGCAATATTTATTTTTCTAACATACTCGATCTCGATCAGATAGAGTAGGTAAGTAGGTAGAGAGTAGTAGAGAGTATTTAAAATATATATTTGTTTATAAAATGAAAATATATGGGGGGGGCAAGTATCTCGCCTCGCGGCGGTGCTGAAAAAAAAAAATATTATTATAATATCTATATATATATATATATATATGTCGGCGCAACGACGCTAAACGACTACCCTCAAACTACTAAATAATTATAACAAGCTAAAATTTACTTTGATCTTTTTAAATAAGTGGTTGTAATCAACCACTTATTTAAAAAGATATAATGTAATGAAATAATTAAATTAACGAAATAATTAATGTTTGTTAAAAATGGTAAAAATTCATCGTAAAAATCAGAGTGGCAACACTCAAACTAATTCTTGTGAGTCATGGTTTGCTTTAAATGCGATCGCCCGACAGCACAGAGCACATTCACTCGCCGGCCGTCGGAGCGTTCGGAGCTCTCTCTAAAATTAGTAATTTCGACGTGAAATAAAAGGACAGTAAATTACCTACGGGCGTTCTACTTCGAGTATGAGCGCCTACTCTGATGATGGTGACGTCAGAATTGCTGATGTCACTCTTTTTAAAAATAGCCTTTGGGCCCCTTCTTCCGTCATATATATATATATATATATATATATATATATATATATATATATATATATATATATTATAATATCTTAAAGATATCTTATCTTATAGTCGTATTGATACAATGCACTTTATACAATTTGTTGCCACTAATATTTCTATCACAGATTTTTGAGTTGTACTCTAATATTAAAGAAAACCATTTCCAATGCAAAATTTATAATCTATTTCGAATTCATATAATTCAATGAATAAACAAGAGACATTCTTCTTTTGAGTTTATGAAGGCACCATAAGTGGAGTTAAAATAGTTATAAAATATCGCCACAATAGCGTTTTCATTCCAAAACAAGATAGTCTGATAAAATCCGAGCAAGCACTTAGTCAGAAAATGAGATACTGTATCAATGTCATAGATTATTATCATAAGAGGCGCCAAAATGAGAGTAAGGTCGTAAACGTCGTAACTTCGTCTAATAAAACCTTTAGGAGTTTCGTATATGTGCTTAAATGATCAAATAAACCGTTCTATCTTTTCGATATTGAAAGGGTTTCTCACTTTCGGGGGATAGCTTCGCAAAAATTGTTTTCGACGAAATAACGAAAGTCAAGAAAGTTTGAATTGTATTATAAATAACATACGGAATTGGTTAGAATCGAAGAGGATATAAATGTTGTTTATATTACAATGTACGTTTGCGTATATTATGTAATAAAATATTTGTTCAAGACTATATTACATTGATTGATGTATTAAGTTTAAGTTTTCTTCAAATGCCATATTCTCATACAAATGAACATTTAACAACCCTTTTTGTGAAACTTTTTCAGCGTCACATCTAAAGTATAGAATGAGCCATTAGACCGGTTTCCAGGCGACACTTCACATATAACTCTGGATTTCCGACGTTCAAGAGCACCGTTGGCTTTTAGCGTTATCTTCGCTGTTGAGATCACTCCAACTTTACAGAAGGACACTGTTATTAAATTTTATTTTTAAAGCACAAGTGACGCAACACAATGCAATATGAGATAAATTGGAAACTCCATTCGCTCTCGAGAACTTGCTTTTGTTGCAATGGCTTCTTTGGCAAGTACGTAGGAAACATTTGCGGTTAAAGTTAAATTATTAATTAACTATGGCTTGTTTCTGTTCCGTTATATTACTTCAAGCTACATTATTAATTAAGATACTTTAGTCTTTAGGTGGTAGGTAAGAACTGCTTTATGCTTAATATAAGAGATGATTATAATGTCTAGTTCAGAAGCATATAAAATCATAAAAATATTTTTTTATCTCTATGCTTTCTCTATAATGATTGTTTGCTTCAATAATAATTGTTTTTTCAAAAATATTAGTACAAAAATTAATATAGGGGAAACAATTATATCATAATGTCTCGTATCATTTACAAATATATATTTTTGTCCGAAGTGATGATGGCTAACACTTAAATCTTCACTCTGTATTAACATAAAAATAAAGGATTTTTACTTTGAAAGCGCCGACACAAAGACTGATTAAGCTCATTATCCTTTGTAGCAAATAATATTCAAATGGGTAATAAATAAAAATTAAATCTGTTAGGATTTTCTCTACATAACATACTTTAGCCGTCTTAATAATTGGGACAATTATTACCCTTATACTTTTTTAAAGTAATCTATAATAAAATTCTCTGATCTCCAAGATTCTGTAGACACGCAAAAAATTGCGCCAAACGGTTTCTGCATCGCAGCGTATAAGATGGGAAGACAAACAAGACCTTTTTGGATTTATTTTTGACATTGACAGATGAAAACTAGGAAAAGGTATAACCACAGATAAAATACTCTGAATGGGTTTTTTTATTTACTCCTAACAAAAAAGGTTTATGTTTGTAGCGTTTTTTTTTCAACTTTGGTCGTATTAAACGTAGCAGTTAAAATGTGCGTACTTAATTTTCCGTGTAAAAATTTTCATAAGAGTGTATTTTAAATTCGAACGCGATGCCATCCAGTTGCAGTGCATATATTTGCAAACAAATGTCTCATACTGAAAATTCATAAATGTTTGTTTTATATCTATGGAAAACATGTTTCTCGGAAAGTAAAATCGCGCAAAAAATATTCCACAACTGTGGTTGCGAACTCGAACAACTTGACATGCTTGAATATAGAACGAATAATGCGGATATAAAATAATCGTACGTTTTGAGTCATATTTTAATGAGCATAAATAACTACCTCCATTTTTGAAATTTGTATTAAAATTACTTATCATGTCAATTAATTAATTTTTTTTTCTTAAAAAATATTGATATCTACATTTTAAATACGACAAACATATATTCTCCCTATCTTAACAAAATCGTAATGAATACGTATAATTAATTTAATGTCCGACAATATTAGCACCGTGAATTACAGAAGTCTATAAATAGCAACCTTACCCGCATATTCCCAATGTTCATACAATAATTCACGAAGCATATGGCCCAGGCCAGAGCGTCTCCACGGTTGTATATTTGGTTAACTCTAGGGATAATCACGTGACCCGTGGCGTGACGTGAGCCAGCCGTATCACGTACCACCTCGATCGATACTCTTCCTCCGCCTCTAAAATTATCCAATACAACTTTGCAGCTTCGTACCCGCTAAGGCTTTTAAGCCTTGTTCAAGTATATTTAGGCGGCATTGTGTGATGAAATTTCGGGTTTTTTGTATGATTAGTTCTGGATAGTGCCAAGATGTGTGTTAGTTATAATGATTGATAGAATTGTATTATTTTATAATGTTAATTGCCAGCCCAACCCTAACCACCAGACAGGTGAGGTTACCAAAACAGACCTAGAATAAAAACAATAATAAGAGTGCCAAATGCAAATTAAATTCGTTATCACCTCTTTCGAATTGGAATTTATAGCTCAATGTCGGTGAATTAAAACAATATCTTTATGTATTAAAAAAAAAAAACATATTTTTAATAAATAATATGCATATATAAGTCTGCGTAGTGTAGATATTATAATATTGTACATAGATAGAGCAGGATGTAATTTAGTATTTTTGGGGTTCCGAGCCCGAGGGACTAGAGGGATTTCGGAACCGTAGCAAATATTTCGCTTCCCTCTCCTTGCATGTATAAATAGATAGTCGTAAGTATAAAGAAGTGATCAATAGGAATAGAATACATAATTTTTATATTCAGTATTTTAAGAGGAACAGGTAAAATTAATTATTTTTGTTGGATGTTCGAAAGATTTGTTTCTTTTGATTGCGACATAATTTCTTTAAGCATTCTAACTAGTAACATAACGATTGTATAAAGAAAAAATACGTGTGTGGCCAATCACTAACAAAGGAATAAATAATAATACCTATAGACAACAACTCTACTATATGTAGTGAATTAAATCAACAAAATTAAAGTTAACACAGTTGACCTACATAATTACAATTTAATCATCCAAACTAAGTTTGTTTTATAAAATAGTATGTATTACTATATTGTTTTTAGGGCTGTATCAAGATTGGAGCACGAATGTTGGATTGGATAATAGATCACGCAATACCATGCGCATATTATGATGATTGTGTAAGCGAAATCACGTGACTTCTACAATTAGAGCTTTTACTTAAAAGATTAGGTACATATATTGTGTAACATATTTGCGGATAGAAATATACAGGTAGTTCAATACAATAACTAAAATGTTAGAAAATTGTATTACCTAAAAGTTACCACTGTAAAAGGATATGAACAGTTGTAAAATATATGACGAAATTGTCTGGTTATAAGCTCCATTATAGTTCTCTATGTTATGTTTTATGGCTTGCCATTTTATCATCGCGTAGCTCGTAGTTGTTATAGAAGGAATTTCATAGTCGCGAATAAAATAAATTGTAGTTTATTCTATATTAAACGTTACGTCAACGTATGATTGATTTTCTTACACATGCGAGAAGAGAAAGAATCATATTAAATCATCAATCATTCATTAGCAATACAAACAATAACACAAAATGAATTCAGATTGATCTCTCCTCTGCTACCGGAAGATTGACTACGTTTTAACATTTAAAACAATAGATAATAAGTAATTGATAAGCAAAACTGTGAGTTCAGCGACTCGCGGTGACCGCAACGAATGGTCGGGCACTTAAAGCGATCCTCACACGTTCGCTCACAATACACCGGCCGAACGGAGATGAACTATCAAATGATAATAGATGTAACCGAGGGGCCGCAGTTAGCGTCGATCTGCGTAGGAATAACACTGATATGTCGATAAGCTAGCCAATATTTATTTAGCGTTTTAACGGCATGTGTTTTGTCACAGAGTGCACGCGGAAGTTCCTGTTTGTGAATCTGTGTTTGTTGCATTTGTGACCCGATTTGCTACGTACTAATTGGTGTGTAAAGGTAATTAGTGTGGATTCGTATGCGTAAAGTATACAAATAAATTATAAGAACATTACACTGTGGTAAATTAATTCGGGACAGCTTTCATGGCGTGGATAAAACATTCAACATACCTATTGTTTCTGGAAGCTTGATTTAAAAAAATAATGCTGCATAATGCTACGTTTTATGTATTTTTTTCATCGAATTTAACCATGAATTTTTGTCATTTTTATTGTTGCTGTAGTACAGATTACTTAGGGAGTTCAATTAATCCAATTACAAATTGGTCCATCCAGCATTTATCTGTGCACCATTCATATTTTATTGATTTAAATTGAACGGTTTAACAAAAGTTACAGAGTAGAATTGCGTACAAAATAACAGGCTATCGAGACATAGGTACATTATTTTTTGCAATTCAAATAAAAGGTTTATAATTTACAAAAATGTATAATATAAACAAACTAGCGGTCCGCCCCGGCTTCGCCCGTGGTACATATGAAAAATAGATGTTGGCCGATTCTCAGACTTACCCGATATGCACAGAAAATTTCACGAGAATCGGTCCACCCGTTTCGGAGGAGTATGCAGACTAACATTGTGACACGAGAATTTTATATATAAGATTATCAAAATGATTGCTCTTATACTAAAATTCTGAGGTACTTACTACTTATATAGAAAAGAAAACGATAGGCTTAAAAATGAATGATACTTTGGTAAATAATGGGCAAAGTAATTTGTCATGTCGTTGATTATCACCGAAGCATACAACAATGTACAACTTTTCTAACAATAACATTAATAGTGCTTTAAAACAGATAACTACGAAACTCTTGTTATTTGATTTATCCAATTGTTACATTTATTCAAAAAAACGTGTACTGCGGAAAACGTCCTTTTTATTTTGAGTTAGGTCTGGGTGAAATAGTATTCCCTTATTCGTACGTTAAAGTTTTTTAGCTGACAATAAATTCAACGACAAAAACGGCGAAGACGATGAAAAAATAGGTTGTGAATATGTAAATTTGTATACGGAAAATAAATGATAAGGTTTTAAGGCTAAGTAGAACTTATAACTGAACAATTTTGGTTCTAGACTATATTGAAGAAACGCTTGTAGCACACGAAAAGGAAGTATTTAGGTACTTATGTATAAAATGTATAATAACATACGTATTAATACCCACCACTCAATATTATGTTACTAAACTACTGCTATAAACTACTATTATAACTACTGTTACAAAGTATACACCATAAACAATTATTATTCAAAAACTCATATAATTTCATATAATGCCGAATAGGATTTACCAGTCCTTAGAATTACAGCCACCCATTGTCTACATAGATTGAGTACTTCAATATAATATATTCAAGTCACTCTTTGTTTCAATGTTTTGGGTCGGGCGTAATAAGAAAAGCCTCCCAGATTTGCAAAATAATAGCGAGATATTAACTAGAACTCCCAAATGAGAAATTAACTGTTCTTACATGACACACATTGACATTATCATAATCGTAAAATCATTTAGAATTCGGTTATCGTTTGAAAATGAAACACTCTTACAGGAAAATTTAAACATTTTCGATATCAAGCGAGTTTGCCAAAATTCGTCGATGAATTCTCGGCCTTCCATTTATAAAACGCTATTCAATTTTTTCCTTTCATAACATGAAAATTATTTTTGCAAGATGAATTACGTTTTTGATGTACCTAGAGGAAAAATAATAGTTTAAATTTATAGACAGTTAAAGTAAAATAGACTTGTTTTTGTATTGTAAAAACTTATTGTGATGTTTTATTACATAACTAGCTGTTGCCCGCGACTTCGTCCGCGATTCGGTCGTTTTTCGTCATTCGTCGTTTAAAAAAAATACGTGACACTTTATTTTTGAATGTTCTTAATTGTCTCTTATAAAATTTAACTACATTAAAATTGAATACTCTGATAAGAAAATCTTAAAATCATCGAAAATCATAGACATCGAATATCTGAGGAAAACATGAATGAATGTGATTTAAATTCTACATTTCTTAGTAATTAAAATAATAATCTAAATTAAATGTAGATTAACAGTTTGAGCGCGCCATTATAGAATATGTACCTAAGTAATAAATTACGTTAGTTTAGATAGTAACTTTACTAAAAACACGAGGACTTTCTTTCGCGCTCGGTACCACAAACTAAACATGTTTGTGGTACGTGGCCCGCGTCACTTTACCCCCCACGAGTTCCCCTCCGTTGCTATGCGAAAATACATTCGTCGCCCTACTGTAGGAAAAATTGTAATACTGTGGCCTGGGCGTTATAACACGCTCAGGGAATTCCTGAGTGCTGATAGACTTCCGTCTATCGGCATTTATACCAATTTTATATTAATATCACCATCTTGAGGAAAAGCTTCTAATGTCGATTTAAAACGCATATATACGGATTAACCTGATGAATTAACATGTTCTAAAATTGTGAAATGAGTTCAGTTTTAAATTCGAGAAATATTGATTTCTTGTATTCGATTATTCGTCGTAGTCGAATACAAAATATATTTAAAGAAACTTAGGTTGGCCTTCAGGCAAAAGGGATCCTATCAAATGATAAACTTGACCTTGTATCTTAAAAGTAAGAATGAAAGGAGCATCTGATAATTGTTGAGCACCAAAGGATCATTTAAAACGCAATACTATAAGAGCTAATATTGTCTAAGAACTGTTTAGATTGCACATGTTCCTCTAAAACTTAAAAGTAGTGATTTCAAAGGTTCCGGCGTATCTTCAAACGAAAGCCGACTCCTTACTCCACTTTAAAGCATTACAAAAAGAACATACTACGTTAATATCGCCTATACAGAAGATGATCTGTAATCAATTGTGAGGTTATAAGCAAACCCACTTTTATATTATTTTGTCGGACCACACCACCGAATTTGTAGATTGATCTTCTATGTTTACCTCTAAGTCATTAAGACTGTGTCGAAATCTGTCTGCAGTAAGACGGGCCTCTCGCTATTCGTCCGTTTAAAGAGACCAATAGTTTCAATTCTTAATCTTTCATTAAACAAACTTATTAATCGTTCTTGTCTCAAATAATGGTAATATTCGCGTCCCTACTCTAGTCATTGCTTATGCTCATGTTCATCTTCGAGAGATCGAATAATATTATGGTGCACCCTATTATTTGTCAAACGGTCTTCATATTGAGTAAAAGTTTCAGAATTCTCGAGATAATATATGACGATCGTGATCAGCTGTGAGACGTAATTCCCTCTCAGTGAAGGTTTTGGTCTCACAGGATAGTATATGCCGTTCGCGGTCAGCTGTGAGCCGCAATTCTCGTTGTGAAGCGGTTTCAGGTTCGGCATAACACATGTTGTTTTCGGTCAATAGTAAGCCTCTTATCTCTAACGATCCTTGAGAACTCTTATTTCTCATTTTCTTAACTTTGCTCGAATTTCGATATATAAAGATTTTTTAGGTGGCACTGATGCGGGTGAATAAAAATTAAGTTAAAACGGACTAAGAGTGTTATAATCTCAATCATCATCATCAATACATATAATAAAATTGTGGAAAAGTGATGTCTGTACAATTAAAATATGTAGAAAAAAATAAGCAGGTGTTATTATTATCGAGAAATCGAGAGAAACCATTTTTTTCTCTTAAAAGCTCCCCCCCTCGCACTTCCCGAACTCCGATTGACCGTAATTTATTTTTCCTTACATTTTTATCATATCCTTTTCTAATGGGTTTCATCCTACTGCGATTTTTTTTTGTTTCAAAAATTATCTACCCTGGTGTATAGGTAAATTTTCCACATAAAATGTCCTTTAAATTATGTCGTATTATATTTTTAACCCCCGACGCAAAAAGACTGGTCACAGAATATTTTCCGACGCTGGTTCTTAGATAAAGTGTATCAAAATTGGTTCATCCACTTATTATACCTACATAGGGGTAAAAGTGGGAATGAAAAAAATGAAAGTTATAATTTATTTTTAAAGATCGTCGGGAAGTTTATGAAATTATTTATTCCTTTTTCTATACACTTTTCTTCGTCTCAACGGTTTAGTTACGTGCTCTCTCTCTCTTCAGCCTTTAGTTACGTGCGTGAGACAGGAAAGATCTAATTTAGATTTGTTTCTGGATTTGATAAAAACTGAGTATCGATTAAGCTGATCAGTGGCTACTGGCTACACCATAGATTATTAAAAACATCCGTTTAAGAAAGGAAGGAAATAGAATTTGCTCCTCTCCCCCCCTGGTTCCTAAAAAATAATATGACATAATTTAAAAGAAATTT
This sequence comes from Colias philodice, assembly GCF_061535455.1. Taxonomy (NCBI): domain Eukaryota; kingdom Metazoa; phylum Arthropoda; class Insecta; order Lepidoptera; family Pieridae; genus Colias; species Colias philodice. Next base: position 9,833,572 of record NC_143094.1, on the reverse strand, counting down.
TACGTAGAATTAGTTAGGCATTTCTTTTTTGATTTTCGATATTATATACTAATCATAATTTTTAATTACAATAATATGTAGTAACTATTTGGTATAGGTTAGGCATTTCATTTCTTGATTTTCTTTAATAATTTGGTACGTAAGTTTTTTAGCTCAGTTTAGTAAGAAATTTTAATAACAATTCTTTTAATTATTTATGGTAGTACAACAGTACAGTATGGTTGTACGTATTTACTCAATAATTGTATGTTAAGTAGTAATTCAGCATAGGCGTAGCCACGGTGGGGCTGGGTGGGGCGCTTACCCTGGCTTTGATCTGGTAGGTACTAATTGTGAAGGGGAGTGGGCGTGGGCGTGGGATTAGGACTGAACGTGGTGGATTATGGCCTGTACCCTCATAGGAGGCCCGTGTCCCAGCAGTGGGAACGTATATGGGCTGATGATGATGATGATGATGATGTGGCATATGGCGTGGGAGTGCGAGTGGGCGCGGGAGTGGGAGCATGAAAATAAAAATGATTTTTTATTGTTGCCCCACCCTGAGCCCATGGTCATAGGTCCCATAGTCACTATTCCACGCGAACGAAGTCGCGGGGACAGCTAGTAGACAAATATAATCAGAAAGCTGTGTAGCTTTAACCATTAAGATACACGCATTAAGAACGCACACGCGACGAAAGCTTAAAAATGGAGTTGCTGCTCTGCTCACGAATATGAAAAATAATTAAATTAAATTATTAAATTAAATTTATTTATTTTTCTCATCACAAATGCACAATATATATACATTGTTAATCTATATAATATCTTAACACTAACATTTGTGAGAGACTGGTGCCCGCGAGAAGTATAAAATACTTGTGTTACGGGTCACCAGGCCCCCAAAGCATTAACAATCACATCTATAAGATAAACAATGAGCGTGAGCATGAAATGAGAAAGAATTAATCGTAACTAAGGTTAAATGAAAAATTAAAATAGAAAAAATTACCAATGGACATATTATAAATTATTATAGATGAGGTGAAAGGTTAAAGTGAATTGATATACTATGTGTAAAATGTGTGTGTTTGTGTATGCGTGTGTGAGTGTGTGAGTGAGTGTGCGTATGTGCTCGCGTGTATGTGTGTGTGTGTGTGAGTGAGTGATTGACGGTAGGTGTGGATGGGTTTTTGCGATGGAGTATGTACGTTTCAGTTTCTCTATTTACCGAATTGAATGAATAAAATTTTCTGTTGTTTGATAGTCTAATTTTTTGAGCCATTTACATACCGACGTCTTGCACCTTGATGTACTAAGAGAGTATATTGAGATAGACTTATTGATTCTATTGTATAAAAATAATTATACCAAGTTTCGTTTAAATCCGTCGAGTAGTTTTTGTTTCTATAACGGTTATACAGACAGACAGACGGACAAACATTTTTGACGTCGATGTCGATCTCTAATCACCTCGTGATAGTTATTTAGGAAATATATTTCATGTGCAGAATTGACCTCTACAGATTTAATATAAGTAGGTATACATATATTTAGATTCCAATTTCCATGTAACGTTAAATTCGACTATACAATAACTAACAGACAACGCAGGTTACTCTCGTTTCCGTAAGTTGAGGCGGCTACATATTCGGTCCTAATAACATGACTTTTTGTGAACGAAACGACAGCGCGGTTTAATTCGATGGCAACACCATCAGAAAAAAGGAAATATTTTTAACTTTGAAAAAATATTATGATTTACACTATTAATACTATTTTAACATTAACACAAAATATAAGACTGTGAGTGTGTAAAAATAAATCCAGCTAGTTTCACATCACACTTATGTTTATAATTAGGTATACGACATGAAAATATATTAATTACCAAGCAATAATCATACAGATAAATACTGAACAAAAGTATTAACAGTCAAAGTATATTTTTACTAACAACATGTAAATGATGAAGGAATAATAATTATCAACGAACTAACCTTTTTGTATTAGAGTCCCGCCTCGTGATCGAATTATTAAAACACGAAGATTTTTAAAAATGTAACCAATGAACACAATCAATATTAGATTAACTGTAATGGTGTCTAGTTTGACTTAAAATAATATACATCTACCCTCACTTTTAAAAATGTAGTATATTCACACGAATTATATAAGCGCACCTTATAGGAAAGGGAAGATTTATTATGGGTTAAAGAGTTAAATAAATAAATAACATAATTATATTAAAATTATTAATTTTTAACATTGTGTTCAGTAGTGATAACATGTAAATTGATTTGATTTTTACGAAATCTCATAGATGGCGCTGAATCAAATTTGTCTTTATAGTACTAAGATTCATTAAACAGTTTCTCTGCCCAAATTACGTAAATGACGTAGTTTTTATAGTGTAAAGCTAGATAATAGCATGGCTTACTCTAAAACAACATTTAAACATGAGTCTTTAGATTGTACGCTGTCGTAGTACACGGAATACGTAAGAAAAGTAAAGGTTCACAGCTCCTCCCCCGGAGGTGATAGCATGATAATATGTTTAAAAAAACCTCACACGACCTGTTAGTAATATTCATGCAAAATTTGAAGTCAATCTATGCAGTACTTTTCGAGATTAGCTCGGACAAACATACAGACAAACAGACAAACAGACAAACAGACAAACAGACAAAAATTCTAAAAACTATATTTTTGGCTTCTATATCGATTATAGATCATGGATTATGTATTCTTTTAAAAAAATATTCAATGTACAGTTTTGACTTTCCTACGATTTTATTATATGTATAGATTATGTGATTTATGAGAAATTTTAAAAATAATATAGAAATATTTTTATCGCCCAGAGAGCTTCCAAGGATATTGTATAAGAATTACAATATATTTTAATTAAAACGTCATAATTGAGTGAGAAAACTGAAGCGTGGTAAAAGTGCATTTCATTTATTAGGTCAAGATTATAATATAGCAATTAATCCGTCAGTCCTCGGATCACAGACACAATAGAAAATCTATTGTGTCTCGGCCCGATCGGGCCGCTCTGTGATCAATGGGTTAATTTAATGAAGGTTACTTGTTTTATATAACAATAGATTTATCTGCATCTTTTGGGTTCAAGTTTAAGTTCAATACTTCTTGATAAAAATGTTAAAAACGAATAACATTTCATAGGCGCTAATTGTCCGAAATCTTAATGAAATCATTGTTTCAGGGTGGCAGGTGAATCTCAACTAACATGACCTAGTGCCCCATGACTGTGGCGCACCCCTCACGCCATTCTCATTCGCCGACCTAACACGCACACTCACGTAAGCAAATGATTATTATGTGTGTGTTCCACCTTGTTGTAATTTATCGGTGTCGTTACGTACCATGCTTTTAGCTCGCGGGGAATGTGACTCGGTAAAGATACCTAATTTACATGGAACAGGCCTTTTAACTTGAAGGGCCTCTTACAAGATTAATGTACTTGAAAGTATGTGGTTTTTCTTTCAGAAATAACCATTGTGATACATATATATTTTTTATGATAGTTAATAATAATAATATAATATTTCACACTGATAGTAGGTACCTATGTAAGGAAAAAGAAAATTAAAATTTCAAAAGACTATTGGAAATAATATGGCGATAAATGTATGGTTTGTATCGATTCTTAAAAGACATAATAATGATACCTGTGATAGAAATAAAAATGAATACTATGGTAAAGAATTATCTATAAACATAGTGATAACTCCGCTGAACAAGTCCGAAAGAAGCAAGCGGAAGCCCCGGACCTTGAGACAAGGCCTCGACTACTTCCATAGAATTGCGATAAACATCCGACCTTTTTATCCAAAGGGTCTAAACCTAGTATTATGTAAATTTTAGGTTTTCGGTCTACGTTTGAATAAGTATATTCAGTTCAACGTGTATGGAGTAAATAGCTTTTGTATTTCTTAGAAGAGTCGGTACTAAACGGATTTTACGATTGCCCTGGGATCAACTTTAAAGGCTTTCGCGTTGATAATGTTCACAGAGTAACTTTGTGATTAGTAATTAATTCATGAAATAACTCTGGACTAATCACAATTATACTGTTGAATGCTATAAATAAATAATGATAAGCCTTAAAGCCAATGTTAATCTGGATGACTCAAAGGGCTTTAATTAATAAGAGGCGCTAAATTGAATGTGACTATAGTGTTACATATAAACAATCTGTGACAGAGAAAAGTGATGGAAATTTTTCAAATTGCGTTTTCATCAAACGGTACGTATAGCCGGTTCAATATGTAAATGTAATAAAGTCGATATTAAAATTTAGAACACGTTTGCTCTCGTCTCTCAACCCGATTCAATTTCCTCTAATGTGGATTTATGCGTCAAATTAATGTATCTATATGTACGCGTTTTTCATTTCAATCGCTGCCAGATATGGAAATTTATATTATTTTAAAAGTATATTCAGTTGCATTACCTATTTCGTTTCAACGAAATGGGATTTGATATTATTGAATTATTTGCGTGAGATTTTCTTTTGATAAATAAAATAACATAAATTTGTTTATGTAATAGGTTTTCGTATAATTGTGAAAGCATTTTGTAATCTTTTAAACTTTAAAAAATTGATATATTTGAAGAATTATATTTATTTTACGATGACAATTCCCGATAGTGCCAATCCTTTCCGCGTACCTTTATGAATATAATAATAACTTCTGAATAGATATCATCAAAAAGTTATAGTTTTGGGGGTGTATTTTAGAAATAAAGTACAAGTACAAGTTTAAGCTAAGCAGAATTTTTATGTATATGGATAGAATGCTTATGAGTCAATCGATTTTATAAAACTGTTCGCTACGTTTCATCCATTCTTCTCATTATATAAATTTCCAAATCATTCAAATAAGTGGTTGTTTTTTGATTGGATCACAAATTAATTCGTTGAGACATTAATTACTTTTTTTTGAGAAAGCGTAACGGAATTTTAACTTCCAACCAACTTACAACCCGTATTACACACATATAGAACTCCCTCTAATATCAAACATTACCACAGACTCAAAATGATGCCCCGTTGGTTGATATTCTGTTGCGTGGTGCTGCTCGCGCGGCCAGCTCACCAGCAAGGCGCCCAACAGTGCCCCGCGCCCAACACCATCACACCCTGCACTTGCACTGTGAAGAAGAACGGTCTGGATATACTGTGCGAGTTCACTGAGCAGCAGCATATACAGAAGGTTGGTGTGTAGCTTTTAGTACATACCTTTATGTTTAGAAAGCGAATGTGTGGATCGTTCTGTTGAAATGAATTTTAAATAATATAAACAAATAAGGAATGTAATACCACGTCGAAGAAATGATTTTTGTGAAATTTATGAGAATTTAATTTAAATCAGGTAAACAATAAAAAAATTTGAATCACCCAAAATCTGGGTACCATCTCCATATAAAAATTGGACTGAAAATCGTCACCATAAATAAAAATAAAATAAAATAACTTCTATGGATTGATTCAATCAGTGAAATACTACAAGTTTAGATTCCTCCTTCAAATTTCTTACAACTTACAAAAACGTATATATCTCAGAGACTATGTTTTCATTTAATTACATTCCTGATTCAAGATTCACATTATACAATCTTGTTGTTAAGTGATTACCAGCAATGAGCCTATATAGGACAAAGAGCCTTGTTACTCAAAGCCTTGATGTTGTATAATTAATGATACAATGCATATTGTATATTGTAAGGGTACTTCGTAGGAATCCTGTTATAATACAAGTAATGTTAGTTTCATTTAAATTTAGTTGATGTGAAATTTATGAAAAAGTAGTTGTATGTTACAATATTTATATGGTATTTCTTGTTCCAGGCGATGAATACACTTCGTTCTAAGCCAATGATAATTTTCTACCTGAAACTGCGTCATAACAATTTGGCCAAGCTTCCTTCATACATATTCCTTGGCTTGGATATTCGGCACTTGACGGTACATAATAGTAGCCTAGCTGTTATCGAGGATTCATCTTTGAGTTCTATTGGTAAGCTTAACCCAAGTTTAACATATTATTTCATTTGAATTAACATTTTCTTACTTCTCTTCTACATAATTCATTTATTTTATATCATTATAGTAAGACCTCCTTAAATGTAAACTCATTCGAATAGTTATCTTTTTAATTTCAATTTTAAATTAAGAACGCTTCATCAATATGTAATCTGTAGCGCGAGAACACGTAAAATTTTGCGCGCGAATGACCTGACTTTTACGAGTTTACTTTTTTTATTAAACAATTATTATTCTGAACAATCTAATAAAAGAAGTTTCTTCACAAATTGAATATATTGGATTATTTCAGGCAACAAGTTAACGCAGCTCGATGTGTCTCAGAACAAACTTGCGACCATTCCGACCTCGTCCTTCACGCATCTAAACCATCTGCTTATTCTCAACATGAATCATAATAAGGTGAGGAAATGGAATACATATTGCGTTAGTAAAATATCTATGTACATTAATAATAAGTAATAGCACTGTGGCCGTGGCGTGAAAATAATATAAACCTGGTTTTTCATGACTAAATTTATACCTTGAGTCTAGAATCTAGATCATTACATTAATACAATCTATCTTTCTTAGTATTTGTAGTTCAATAGTTAAAATGAGTAATTTTATCCGTAAATTATATTTCCATTATTCAAAGTCTAATAATACAACAAATTCACGCTTATTAATTTAAATTATCGCATCGGAAAATACATTTAAAAGCTATCCTGTTACAAACTTCCATTTAACAACACCCACGTAATTTGTATTTCGGTAAAGCGTCCACAAATAATAAAGAAGCAATTTCCTCTCAAACTTCACTAATGAAGTTAGTATTCTGTGGAAGTGAACGTTCTTGTACATGAACATCAATAATAATTGGCATTTCTAAGAATTATCTGAACTTCGATTCTTTGTCATTTTGTTCAGTTTAATATAGGCGAAAGCAAAATAAAATCTTTATTGAGCTCACAAATATGGTATTTCATAAGCGAATCTGTCTTGCTAGCTAGGAAAATATAGTATTTTAATAAAAAAGGACAGGGGTGAGCCAAATTAATAAATTCATTAATATTTTTCAAGATGTTTGTCTGAAAAATAAAACTTAATTTAATTAACATAGTTAGTGTTAGTTCAGTACGAATAAATAAGAGTACAATTATCAAAATGTTCATGTTTAGTTCACATTAACAACACTAAAAATTATATTACGCCCAACGGTATATTAGTAAAATTGGTAATCGTAATCGAAGAACTTTAATAACAAAATCATAAAAAATTTAATGTAATGTTTGCGAAGTTTCAAATATCAAAACCATATATTAACTCAGCTTTTATTTCGCTTTTATTTAAACAAATACCCAGGGGTCTTGTGGCTTCAAATTTAAAACCTATTCAAATTTGTTTGTTCAGGTAACTGCGGTACATAACAAGGCATTTTTGGGACTCGACACTTTGGAAATTTTAACCTTGTATGAAAACAAAATATCGGTGGTTGATGGGGAAGCTTTTAAAGGCTTAGAAAAGTGAGTACATATTTATTATTTATAGTCTAGTAATATGTTTTTATACAGTTTGAATATTGTTTTAATTGAGTATATGAAATTGGATATTAAAACTAGTGTATCTAATAGAAATTATGTCTTTCACACTGCTAATTAAATTAAGTTGCATTTATATTCTATTGAAAATAAGGACAAAGTACATTATTATTGTTGGATCTTTAATCATAAATGACGGCACCATTATAGCGATGGTGTTAGTTGAGCTAAAAGCATTCTTTAAGCTTTTCAGCTCATTACTTTTTATGTATTCAGATCCCGTTTACGTTGAATAAATTAGGAAAAAATGAGCTTATCTTTACCTTATCCAGGGTGATTCTTAATGTAACACTGAGAAACAAAGCGAAACCGTAAGCTTACCTTTTTTATACGATAGTCTACTTAATATGTTATACATGTTCACTGCCTAAGAAATCTATACAACATGTAATCAATACAATGATTTTAATGAAAAATAGTTATATGAATAAAATAATCACATTTTTCTTGCTTATAATAACAACTTTTTTCTTGAACTGGATAATTTATCTTTATCACAGGAAAATTATTCTCGTACATATTATGATAGGAATATGCAAATTCGATGATAATATCTATTCAATCTCATCTTTATATTTCCAACGGTATATCAAACTACAACTTCCGTATACTAATACAATAAAAACAAAAAGTAATTTGCATAACACAAACACAATTAAAACGGAACATCAGTGTGTGCGCTTATATGATAAATGGTTCCCAGGAAGCTGAAGCGTCTGAACTTGGGCGGCAACGAACTAACCGCGGTGCCGCAGAAGGCTCTAGCCTTACTCGAGAATTTGAAGAAACTCGAGATGCAAGAGAATCGCATTACTTCCATTTCGGAAGGAGATTTCGCGGGTAATGTAATAACATTTCCTTTGTATCTCGATATCCCGTCTTGTTTTATTCAGTACTCTTATTTCGATCAAATAAAAACTTAAGAGTGTTATTCTTTTTCGTTTCGTATGATAAATGAATTCTCGAATTTATGTTAATATTATAGAGTACAACGTACAGATACATAATATTTTTATTATTTGATATATTGCATGTTGTTTCGACGTGTTGTTATCACGCTTACAATCAAAGTTAATTGTATAATGTTTTGCAGGTTTTCCTCCGTTGATTAACATGTTATATTTGTTGTCGTTGATTGTATGAAGGTTAATTAGGTCGGTTTAATTATCAGATTCGAGTGTTGTTTAGGACACGTGTAACTGATATGTATTTAGTTAAAATAACATTCCAAATATTATGTGTGTCGTTTATATTTGTTTTGTTAAATTAATATTTTATTTACTAGGTTTGAGGAGTCTTGATTCACTGGGACTAGCTCATAATCAATTGAGAGAAGTACCATCTCAGGTATTTTCTCACTTAAATTTCCTCAATTCATTGGAACTTGAAGGCAATCTAATACAGCGCATTGATGAAAAGGCTTTCGTCGGCCTTGAGGGTAAGTCGGTTATAAATTTACTTATAATTAAATCTTCTTTGTCGTGGTTCATGATTTAAAAATCTTCCGAATTGATATTCTCTTTTGCGCATATTTTTGGGAAATTATGACATCAGGTTTTTGTTAATCAGTGAAAAGTTGAAAATCAAAATTATGTAAATATTGGAAGGTCTATATCATTATTACCTTAATTGATATATGTGAAATTTATAGAATCATTTATGTAACAAATATAAAAATTACTATTGATTACTACAGAAAACTTGCAATACCTACGCCTGGGCGACAACCGTCTACACGAAATACCATCTGAAGCGCTACGCCCGCTGCATCGGCTACGACATCTCGACCTACGCTCCAACAATATCACATACATTAACGAAGACGCGTTCACTGGCTACGGAGATTCTATAACGTTCCTGAATTTGCAGAAGAATATGTAAGTATTATAATGAAAAAAAATACGTACTTATGTAAGGATTTGCAATACTACGCTTGAGCTACAACCGTCTACAGTCTACACGATAAATCGTTGGAAGCGCTACGCCCGCTGCATCGGCTACGACATCCAACCTACTAATTTTTATCAGAGCTATTTATTATAATTTCTGTTGTAATTATCCAATACAGACATATTTAATATTTATTTTAGTCTGTCGTGTACTAGATTCTACTTAGATACAGTTTTAGTCATAAGGTCGATGAACAATTAAAAAAACTATAAGTGGTCTTTTTTTAATCAAATCTGCGTTCGTTCATCGTTGTATAAAGTTCGGTGACTTTCCTTGCTACTTGAAGTGTTTTAGTTAATAAAAATATTCCTTTGGTTTTTATAATGACGCTAATATGTATTGCAAAAGGTTAATAAACTTTGATAATAAAGAAAAAACGTCATAGAACATCAAATACCAAAAACTTGGTATCTGTTTGCTCGAATATTTAAGTGGAAGGTTATATTTCACCGTTTTAGGCTTTTTATAGCGGGTTATAAGTGGAGCTTGGCGTAAGAACTTTCGGGGTAAGACTTGGGTCATTTATAATGTTGATAATCCTCAATTGTAATAACCGAGCTAACAAATTACGAGCATTTGGTTATGTATTGTTTTAGAAGTATGATAATTTATGGCTTTTAAATGCGCGATTTAAATCTTGGATCTTCCTTTCAAATTTGATTTATCATACAATATCTTCATTTGAATAAAATGTATTCAAAATTGATTGTGTTTTTACTTTATTTACTGTGGCAGAAATGACGAGAACGTAATAATATGATAACTAGATGTTTGTGAATTAGCTAGATGAAGTGCTATTGGACTAACATGGTTAACTAATTATAATTGTTGCTAGAATGCACAGATATGGCTAACAAGTGTGATTAATGTCATGCTGTGATTACTGTTAATGCTAATGAGTATTCTATATGAAACATCTTATCTATAAAAATGAATCGCAAAATGTGTTGATAAGCGCATAACTCGAGAACGGCTGAACCGATTTCGATAATTCTTTTTTTTTATATTCCTTGAAGTACGAGGATGGTTCTTATGTAGAGAAAACGTAAACATGTACCACGGGCGAAGCCGGGGCGGACCGCTAGTATTGTAATAAAACTATTATTTTAATAATAACTCAATATAATAGTACAATTCGTTATCAGACACATACAATAGGTAGGTACATGCGTTTATTTCTATTCCTGAACTTTCTTCATTTTTATACTATTAAAATAAATTCAAATAGTCCTTAAAGTTAGTTTCAGTATAAGTATATAAAATCTGCCATCGACTTGTTTCCGACACCTATTTATGGAAATAAACCACGTTGTAAATTTGAAATTCAATGAAATATTAAAGCTACACAATTTTATAAACATAGTTTTGATAACACAGAAGAGACGAATCAATAATTATATTACTAGAGTCTAAAATGAAATATTATATATTAGAGCTCATTCTTGCCATTGATATATAAAATATTTGTATCCCATCTTTTCTTTTCCAATAAAATGATAATAAAAAAATTACGATTACTATAGGTTTCTATACAAAATGACATAATTTGTTTTACTTAATAAAACTACCAGAAAACACAAGCTTCACCAGTATGTCTAATCGCAAAACTTATAATAATTAAAAACGGGTAAAAAGCAGCATTTACAACGAATAATTACAGACCCCAACCAAATGAATACTTAAAACGTGTTTTTCAAATTTTAGTTGAAAATAAGCCATAAAGGAATCCCAAACTCAATTTAATTATTCAATATGTTCAGTGTTCACGTTTATTAAGGCCGTTTACGTTTCATATTTATGAGATGGGGACCTGAATTTTGCTGCGCGTTCACCTAATTACTGTATTTAAAATTTTCCGTATATCTATGATAGTTATTTTTTATGATAAATTATATTTTTGATTTACCAAGTGATCTTGAAAATATTAATTAGTAACAGATTAATAATTAAAATAAATTAAATTGATATATGGCAACACAAAAATGGTCTTGATTGCGTTAGTCAGAACTTATTCCTGATGATCATGTTGAATCGCAATTTATAGCTAAGATCAACAATGAATACAAATTTCCACGAATTGCCTTAATAGTAAAATAAAAGAAGCTAGTAAAAATGATTATCCCATTATTCGTGATCCTAACGGCCTTGACAGTATTAAGATATTTATAGCTGCTATCTTAGACAAGATTAATTCTGTGGTGGGGCGTTGGGACGTCCGTGTTTGATTAATTTGGCCCGATTCAGTACAAGCGTCTTTTGTTAATGTCGCCTGGGACCTGCGGCGTTGTAGCTTCGTTAATTGAGACAAATTATGTGAAAAATCAATAACTGTAACGCTTAGAACGTTTTTATATTGTTGGGTAAAATCGTTTCGATTTGTTTGGGGTTGTTGTTTTCAGTTTTTTTTGTAGAGATTAATGTTTGTTGATTAATAACATTAAGAAATAACAATTACAAGTAACAATATAATGATTATGAAAGTTTCGTTTAATAAAGGTAATTCATTTTACCAAATGAAAAAATGATATCGATTGATTAATATTTGTTTTTCTTTTATATTAGACGGAAAATATAATCAGTCAATAAGTCTTGTTTTAATAAACTCAGGTCTCATACTCATATATTTTTACAGGATTCACCAATTGCCGACGATGGGCTTCGATAATTTGAATTCCTTGGAAACGTTGAATTTGCAAAACAACAAGCTACAACATATTCCTGAAGAGATAATGGAGCCCATACTTGACACTCTCCGTGTTGTAGATATTATGGGTAAGAATTCTAGAAAATCTATACTAATATTATAAAAAGTGAAGAGTTTGTATGCTTGAACGCGCTAATCTCTGGAACTATACTGGTCCGATTTGAAAAATTATTTCGGTGATAGATAGCCCATTTATCGAGGAAGGCTATATTATATCATCTCGCTTAGATCAATTGGAGCGGAGCACTGCGGGTAAAACCACGCATTCAAATCTTTTTAAAACAAATTATTTATGCGACTTTTCTATAGAGAATTTAAATTTGTTAACACAATTTATTTTTAAGACTTTCACAAGTTAAATTAACTTCTAATGCAATTTACTTTTGGAATAGTATGCAGTAAAAACGAAATAGAGTCTGAAATTCTTTACGAAACTTTTCTCATTTGATTAAACAACGAAAGTATTTGAAATTCTGCATCTGAAGGAAAATACGAGTGCAATAAAGAAACGAAGTGGAAAATTTTCAGTGAAATTGAGTGTCGATTCGGGAACATGGCAGCGTACTACACTCAAAACTATTTGTTTGATAAAATTTCTTACTGCAGTAGTGTATTTCATCTGGGAATAATTTTCTGTTTCAACATTTATAAAACCCAAATCATAGAATATTAACTTAATAGCTAGCCCAAATTAAACACAACATGTGCTTCTTGTTTCTAATTTTGGTTTCGTTATACGCTAAATATTTCGGGCATGGAATCAAACAGGAATATCAATTGTCTATTAAACCACGAGCATTGCAATATTTCGTAGTCAGGAGTTTAAACGATATCAATATTTTAAATAAATAGTGAATATTTCAGTTTAAGATTTGAAACACATAATATGATAATTCAATATTTTTTACATTACTTTTTATTTCCAAAAAAAAGCGTGTGTGCACGTGCATCTGACACGTGTCAGATGTGAAACTTCTTTGGCAAGATTCAGAGATACCAAAATCGTCCATGACGTGACGGTATTGCCATTACGCGACCTTGATATTTTACTCTCAACGCGCCGAAAGAAATTTCCTTAAAAAACAAGTTGGTTGTCTGTAAAGTCGGTTTACTGACGATAGTTGAACGTGACAACGTCCGATTGTGCTTCTTTGTCGCTCGTTCCGCGCTCTCGCTTGCACTTCAAGCATATGAAACGCCTCAGAGCGAGGTAACGCCGCATGAGTCATGTTTTTTCGTGCGTGCAGCCAGCGCTATCGAATTATAAGACGTTGTCACGTCAAAAATCCTTCTCTTAATTTAAAGACATTCGACATTTCGTTGTATAACAACTTACGCATCTTCTAGACAATCCTCTAATCTGCGAGTGCGACCTGGCGTGGTACGAGGCGTGGCTGGCGAGCCTGCGCGACCGCGACGACGAGATGATGCAGAAGAAGCGCACCGTGTGCACTATGGTCAGTGAGCACCGCGAGTACAGCGTCGCCAAGATGCCGCTCGAGAAGATGAGCTGCAAGCGGAAACCCGGCTACGGGCCCTCCACAGCCTCCAACACCTGCCCCATTTTCGCCCTCAACCTCATCCTCCTCGCCGCCAGAGGACTCTAGTAAGTCTATTCCCTTAAGTCTATTCCTTCATTTAGGTCCGAAGAATCAACTCGAGCCAGCTGTGGCCGGATAGCTCGACGCGAACTCTTCGCTCGTCTCGTCTCCAGCGCGATGAATTTGTGCAATAAACATATACATATCAATTTTGGGCTGAAACGTAGTATTTTGGGATGGCAATTTGTGATAAGATGTTTTTGCGAGTGTGATACACGTATTTTTAAACTAGGTACCTTCGTATGGAATGCCTTACTTTAGAGTAATGAAGGCAAAGCGTCGGCTCCGTTTGAGGAGCGTTTTCTATGCGGGATTTAAGACGTAGTCGAGAATTGTGATGCCATGAGCTATATGCGTTTCGTTTAATCTTTATCGATACCCAAATATAAATCTTCTAATATTTTTTATCGTTTACCCCTAACTTTAATATTGTACACGTATTTTAAGCTTTTGTGCATTTACCATGTTGACTACTATGGTATCGTATAATTCTCTAAATCTATTAAGATTCCGGGCGTTAAGGTCGTAGCCTGAATTTGATACGAGGACTACAGGGAACGAAAGGAGCAGATGTTTTTGTGGGAATTTATGTATTTTCCTGTAATTTTATGAAAAATGTCGTTCTCTGAGAGTTTCTGGCTACGACCACTCAGAACGTTCTGGTTATTATTAATCTTTAAGTATTAAAATATCTCCTTTGAATTACTACCTCTTGTTTAATAAATTTAGTTAGTTTTATTGCTCGAAAGATTATTATTGTTACTGAGCCCCTAAATGTTCGATTTGATGTAGTTTAGTTTTATGTAGATAAGTGTTAGATAAATTTTCTATATAAATTATAATTGCTGTTGATAATTTTAAATTGAGTAGCATTAGTATACTATTTTCAATTATGCTCGACATGTAAAAGTACCATTAATTTCACATTACCAAGATATTCACTAGTCCATGTATTGTTGAGAACTGCAATTGTTAAAATGAATATAACAAATCATATAAGTCGATGAGTGTGGATAGTTTATTTTTTATTGAGTACATTACTTGCATGTTAAGTTTTACTTTAAGTTAATATTTGTTTATTTTTATTATGTTTGAGCTTTTAATACCTCTGAAGCTTGAAAATGAATGCATTTTACTTGAGGTTTTAGGCTTATGAATTTATTAGTTTTGTAGGATAACTCGTATTGCTAAGTATATTTATTTTAAGCTGTAGGTTTATTGATATTTCATAGTAAATTAATAAATGTGACTGCAAACAAAGCGCATGCTGCAGTTTTTGTGAAAATATTAAATTGCTTTATTTTGCATGACCTCTTTAACATTTTGTTCTAAAACTCATTTTTTACTATGAATTTCGATTGCAATCTTGGCAAGCGTGGTAAAAATTATTGTAGTAACACGTTTCACGTGCAAGAACCTTATTGGTATACACTGTTGACAAAATTACTTTAACAATGATTGCACCCTTTATAAGTGAAAATCCAAGTGATAAAAAACGTAACCTAAAACATATCCCCTAGTCTGAAATTTAATATTAATATTATATAAATTATTATATTATGTATACAAATATTACAATTGGATTGATAAGCTTAGTATGAAATGAAAATTTTGGTAAAATATACCTATTTCGATTGGTTATACGCGAACGCGAAACCGTTTTAAAAATATCTCGCAAAATTCAAACTTCAGTGTTTCATACAAACATTGTTGTACAAAATGTGTGATGCCTGTTAGACGCGAGATTGAATACCCGTTTTGTATTCTTTTGACAGGCGTTTACACATTTTACCATATAAATCTATTATACCAGTAGAATAATAAATTGATCGTATATTTCGTATTGATGTTTATACTAGTAATGCACCATTGGAGATCATTAGGCACGTAGAATTAAGAGAACACGCGTAGTGTTGGTCAGAGTCAAAGAAACCTGATAATTAAGAATTACGACGCCGTCTCGGGCGGTACTTTTCTCTATAAGTGTTTAATGTATTCTTCAATATTGGATTTTTCGATATCTAGATGTCGTGTTTCATGTCTGCTATTATTGTGGGGAGATTTTATCGTACTAAATGATGGAATGCATGTCGAAGTTAACACGAGATTAAGATCAGCAATGTAGCTCGTAACTGAAACCTAAATCGATTGCAGAAATATATTTAGAACTCTATTACCAGTTTTAAAGGAAAAGAAAACAAACTGAAAACAACGATGATATCTTAATAGTTCCATCATTTATGTAACGTCGATATATTGTCTCTATTCCGTACTGGCGCTTTATTTGTTAATCTGACGTAAGTTAAAATAT
Source organism: Colias philodice (assembly GCF_061535455.1). Classification (NCBI taxonomy): domain Eukaryota; kingdom Metazoa; phylum Arthropoda; class Insecta; order Lepidoptera; family Pieridae; genus Colias; species Colias philodice. Next base: position 9,817,374 of record NC_143094.1, on the reverse strand, counting down.
ACTTTATATGTAATTCGATTTCATATAGAATAATTCGATGTTTCTATACTTATATTTATAATTATCATTATCTTAAAGTAGTCAAATTTTATTAATATAAAATATTGATGATTGTAATCTACTATATTTGTATTTTTAATTTTCTTTACGTAGAGGCTTCAACTTGTTTTCTAATAAAAAGAGAAAATTGCGATATATGAAAGCTGTAGTTATTTTAAAAATAAACATATTTTGACGATTAAGACTTAAACATTTTGAAGAAAAAATCGTAAATATTATAAAACAAATGCCACAAGTAAATTAATATCATGGACCTTACATTGCATATCAATTAGTATTAAGATTATATAGTTATATACTCTTTATTGTTATATATTTATCGTATATTCACTGTTAATCATTGTTGTGGAAGCTTATAAATCGATGTTTATCTGTGTGTTATATGTATAATGTATTCAATCTATTTGTGTCTGTGTAATCACGTGTTTTATCAGCAATAATTAGGAAACTTAAAAATAAATTTAATCTGAGAATATAAAGTTTAATAAATCTGTTGGAAACTATTTAGTGCGATGTGTTCACGGTTAATAGTCACATTTATTAATTATATTACGTAAAAATCTAAGTCTAATATTGAAATCTCGCTGTAAAGGTGTAAACTTTGATTGTAATAAAAATTTAAATATGGTATAACGTTTGTTTTAATTACTCTATCCCTCTACTTTAAAATACACAAACACACACACACACACACACACATGATGAACCATATTTTAACAAATTTGGACTAACTACAAGACCATCAAATGAAATTCAAGGGAAATTCATAGTTATTAATAACAGCTAACACGAAATTGCTGCATTAATTAGGCACACAATTGAAACATGTACTAAGAACTAACTATTCATCTATTCACCTTACAATGTGTACTAACACTAGCATACTGCATTCGGTATTATCAACGGGATGCCTTTTGTCCAAAGCTATTCTGCACTGAAACGGGTCACACGACTTAAGAAAGATGACAGCGTTCACGTGACGAGCTTACAGAGCTTCCACTGACCAAATGCCACGTACTGCTGAATTATCACTTGAATTTTAGATTCTCATGGGTATTTTTCATACGATCTGCAATGTAAGATGTAAATATAGTGAAATTAAATGAAAAAGAGATATGCTATGCTATAGGTAAGTGTTTTTGATATTGAATGAGATATTTTTATATCTTACGGTAAGCAAAAAATATAGCCTATCTATTTTTTTCCCTAGCTATTCTATAGCATAGTGCCTGCTTGGTTGATTGGAGTGTTGAATGATCAATGCCCTCGACAAAAAATAATTACCAGTGTGTATTGTAAAATTCCTTCTTTTATAATCTACCTACTAGATATTTTATTTTTTAATAATTTAAGTCGCATAAAGTAAACAGAGAGAATACTTATTTTAATTTTGACAAATAGATACACAAATTAGAAAATGTAGATAGAGAGAAAAAAACATTAATATTTGTAATTGAGTGAAATACAATATGCTTTTGTAATACATTATCAGGTTATTAAATCGAATTATTAATATTTATATATATAACAAACCTCATACACTCAATCACAAAATAAATGAACAAATCCATTAATATCCGAACACCCGTATTCATTTCAGTTTTAATTGGTCGTCAGGAACAAATTATAATTATGAAATATGACCCTTCGTAAATACAATGGGAATTTTCAGCTCGGTAAATTCGAGAAAGTCCTTGCTTATCATCTAAAATTTGAAGTCAAATTTACATTGAATAATGACTCCTTTGCACTTACTTTTAAAATATTTTTGTATATTTTCGGTATATAACCTACGCAATTAATACCTCCCTGGTGAGTATAAATAAATTAAATTAATAATATTCAGTATGAATAAAATATTTGGAATACAAAATCATATTGTTTGCAGTTTTTGGAAATAAAATGAAACGCAACCTTTGCGTTAGGATACGCATCCAAATTGAATTTATCGCGAAAATTCTAGAATTTTCTTTCATATGCATCCAAAATGTATTGTAATGGTCACAATTAAAAACCATACGTAGAACAATATAAAAGAAAATTGTGTTTCGACCAATAACTCAATTGAAATTATTTCATGTTTTTTGGCTTATTGGATTTGTCTCTACGTGCTAGGATTACGATAATAAGTCTTAAAAATAATAATTTTCATTTTCATACAAAAAGTCTACTCGGGTGGAGCCGGGACAAGCAGCTAGTTAAGAGTTATTAAAGTGTTACGTGGTTACATTAGTTTGTAGGTACAAATGATGTTTTAATTAAAAACCATACGTAGAACAATATAAAAGAAAATTGTGTTTCGACCAATAACTCAATTGAAATTATTTCATGTTTTTTGGCTTATTGGATTTGTCTCTACGTGCTAGGATTACGATAATAAGTCTTAAAAATAATAATTTTCATTTTCATACAAAAAGTCTACTCGGGTGGAGCCGGGACAAGCAGCTAGTTAAGAGTTATTAAAGTGTTACGTGGTTACATTAGTTTGTAGGTACAAATGATGTTTTAACATCCGTGTTACAATTCCCGGTACGATAAACGGAGAAACTAATAGAAACTGAAGCTACGCTGTGACACATGATTTATTGTTTCCGCTACACACGGTTCAGCTAACAATTCTGCTATTACTCGTCTTCCACCATAAATAATAATACTTCGAAATGGATCTGGTGACTTTTCATAATGCAACTTGTTTTATTTATGATTTTAAAACGTGCTGGGTTTGACGACATGTGTATATGAGATTATTTTGCTTTTCATTTTCAAAATTTAAAAACTGCATTGGAATTTTATTACACATTTTTTTTATAATTATTTAATTCCAAATAATTAATCATAAAGCTTAATGAATTCTATAATTAATAAAGAAATTTTCCTCACTCACCACTTTACATTCTATCGCGTGTATAGTCGTTGAACTGAAAAATGGACAAGAGATTGTTTTCAAAGATAAATAAAATATTACAATGTAAAAAAATGTAAGCTTTTGTAAATGTAGCTTACAAATTAAATGGTACCGGGATAAAATGACTCTATGACAAGTGATTAGATCGCTCACTCTTGCAAAAATATTTCACTGAAGTTCTTTAAAAAATAATAAGAATTCCATAAACATAATGAGCAAAGAAGCTTTGTGTCTTCTTAATATTTAAGTTTCCTTTTTAAATCGCATGTCAGGCGTTGTTTATGATTCATTTTATAGCTCCCCACTGAAATGTTAATTTAAAAGAAGCCGTCGTAACCCAAATAAAGATAAGGAAGGAGGTAAAAAGCAGGTCAAGGATAAATAATAATTCTTAAAAAGGTTAATTTCATATTTATTGTAATGAATTAATTAGTGTGAGCAGTGAGCACTCCGGATGTGACTTCCAGAATTTTTGAAATATAAAGCATTGCTTTGTTTTAAGTTCAGTGCTAAGCTTAACGATAATGTTTTTTATTATAAACGATTTGTAAAAGTCTCTTGTCTCACTATCTATACTAGTTGTTGTAAAACCATACACGAATTATGTAAAATATACTTAAATACCTATAGTACGTGAATCCTTTTTTCCAATCAATATAAAAAATGCTTTTCTGTTAAAATATCTTGAAATAAGATCTTGTTATTATATTGATATAACTTGCAGTTCTTAGTCCCTCATGACGTAACCTTAAGGTATGGATTATGAGTGAGACGTTTCGAATTCAAACCTTTATATAATATATTATATGAAAATGGTGTGATATGTAGAAAGCATTGAAAGGTGAAAACGAAAGATTTTATTTATTTTTCATTCAATGCACTTGAACTTGTTGTTCTCCACCCATTACCTGAATAATATTGTTCATAAATCAGTCAGACATTGTAAATAATAAGTAGGCATTACAACGAAAAAAGCTCTAATTTTCCATTCTGGTACATGCAATTGTTACTTACCCATAAAGATATCGTTATCTTGATAAAACGTAGTTTCACTTTTTATTGTGAATTGATTACCGCAATATTATTACAATAACGTCTGAAAAATGAGGAGAGTAATAAAATAGGAAAGTATTACTTACCTCAAATACCAATACAAATTAATGAATATACTATTCTCAAAACATAGTAAAAATAAATATCCTAAGATAACATACTCGATACTGTAAAACTATTAGAAAACAATTGTACTTCTATTTTTCTTTTCAATTAAAAAGTAGGCGAGGCAACTGACTAGCTTTAAAGCAGCAAATGCATTTCGCAATTACAAGTGAGCGGTTCGCTGAAATTCAAATACGCTGGCTTAATGTAAATATATGTATGCTTACATTAGTTATTAACTCAGTTTCTGTTTAAACAAATATAGATCATTTCCAGGAACAAATGTAGTTCTGGGTATTCGTGTGCATTTGGTTTGAAAAAGCTATCGATGAAACTTTTTAGAAAGTGTTTACGTTAAAATCCTATCGTAAAAGTTTGTGGGGGTTGTGTGTGTATGTTTGTTACTCTTTCACGTAAATACTCCTGAACTGTTTAGAATGAAAATTTGCAGCAGATAGTGGGCAACTTGGATTAACACTTAAACGCAGCTTAAATTGAAATATATGAATTTGCAAAGATTTTTTTAGACTAGGTTTTAAAAAAGGGAAAAATACATCATTTATTGCTCTATCCATACTAATACGTGTTAATATTACCTATAAATGCGAAAGTAACTCTGCCTGTCTGTCTGTTACTCAATCACGCCTAAACTACTGAACCAATTTGCATGAAATTTGATATGGAGATATTTTGATACCCGAGAAAGGACATAGGCTACCTTTTATTGCGAAATATGTACCACGGGCGAAGCCGGGGCGGACCTCTAGTAGTCTATATATTTAAGCCAATGTTAATCTATATATTTTGTAATAAAAGGCAATACATTTAAACTATGAATAAATTTTTAATAGAAGTAGATTATGGAGTACGATTAATCTTACTTTACTGTAAAATTAAAATCCCTTTAATGGCGTTTTGAATAAGAATTAATTTGCTTCTTAAATCTTAAGAAATAGCGAATAACGATGATTCATAAAAAAATGTAGTTTGTTTTTTTAAGGGCTCTTGAAATATTATTTAATTTTACTTCGATGAATTTATTAATCAATTAATAATTTTTATTTGGTTATTTTAAGTTTAATTTCATATCTTACATTGTTAAACAGCAGCTTTTACAACAAACCAATAGCCCTCGGTTAGTTTATCCAAATTTGTTATCTAGTTTACCTCTAACCAAACTATACAACAGTCTTTATAATCCCTATTCTCATTATCATCTATAAATGAAGACTAGATCATAAATATGTCATACCAACATTGATAAGCAATTTACGCACTATAGAAATAGTTATATCGTACTTATCCTTGTCCATGAAATTAGAACCATTCAATCATTCTAATGTTGACTCAATAAATTCCTCTTATGAGTCCATTAAGGTAGATATAACGCCATTATCAGGTGTTATCGTGTTATGGATTATTCGCGACAGCTAGTGGTGTATCTGTCACTAAAGTTCACAAAAGCGTGCGGTTAGGCTTGCGAACAACTTGTGATTGTTTTCAACACGTGATGGAATATTCGTTCCTAAGATGACGGCATCTGTAATAAGGTAAAGATTAATTTATTGTTAAATTTTTTAATAGTTGTTTGACGAATTGCTAATGGTCCTGATAATATAACTTGATGTCAATTGTTGCGTAATGCTGAATTCCAGTCAATTATCTTTGCGTCATTCCGTTTTCCAAGATTTAGTTATATTGAATTTATAGAGTTCTTACTTTTAGATACTTTAATTTTCTTTAAAGCATTTTTAATACAATTATAATACTAGCTGTGTTTTACCAGCAGTGTTCCGCTCTTGTTGATACGTGATGATATAAAGCCAATAAAAAAAGCAATAAATGGGCTATCTAAACAGAAATAATTTTTCAAATCGGACTTGTAGTTCGTGAGATTAGCGCGTTCAAACAAACAAACTCTTTCAAGCTTTATAATATTAGTCTTGATTTTCGCAAACTAATATTCTGTAAAAATAAACAATTACAGGGACGCTTCGTGTAGTCGAGGCTGGCTCAGATTGATCGTTCAAATTTTCTTCGGAATTATAATAGTGACGAGTTTCATTTTGATTCTATTGATGGCTACTTCGAGAAAACCACCTCCAAAACCCGCTTCCCGTTGCCGAGTGCGGGAGTGCTACGTTGTTTGTAAAATGGCACCTTATTTCGATGAATACGAAAGTGATATCGTGGATGCTGCTTGGGTAAAATCTTGTTATTGAAATTACCTTTCGTTTAGGAGCTTTTATTGTAGATTAAGATCTACATTTCTTTAATTTCCTTTGTACGATAACAATCTGCTTAAAGGTTTAATCTTTAATTAAATGTCAAATATTAGTACTTAGGTATATTAATTACTTGATAAAACTTTATGGGTGTTATTTATTACTAAAATTTTGGTTTATTAGTACATTATACAATAAATTAATAGCGTTATGTTATTTATGGAACAATCTGTGTTTTAGAATCGTTTCGTGTAGAGCAAGGTAAATTATAATTAACCGTCTAAAACGTTTAATATATTGTTACAGCAAGCAGATGCGACTTGTGAGAGTATAATATTAATTTTAAAGCAGCCGTTCTTCACAAACAACACACTGCCGCAGAATTGGCTCTCGGGAACGCGTAGCAATGTTAATGAATTGGCTATTGTCGGTGGCAATCTGAAGCACATATCACCGTGCGCTTTTATCAGCCAGTTCTCCAATAACATACAGGCGCTCATTCTAGAAAATATACAGTTAACCACATGGGGACCTGAAACCTTTGTGGGACTCTCGAGTCTTAAACAACTATATATCAAAGACTGCAAGCTTATAAATATAACAAGAAACGCTTTGCAAGCTGTCGACGACACTTTAGAATTCTTGGATATAAAAGCGAGCTTTATGTGGAATCCCGCCTATATTACTGGCTCAACGAATCTCGCTAGGCTAAAAGTTGTAGACTTTGCGATAAATCCGTTTTACAATATATTGGATAGATCAAGCTTCACGAAGTTACGGATGTGCACAACGTTGTTTTTGAATTCGTGTCGGATAACCTCGATTGGAGAAGGTGCTTTTGATTATTTGGAAAATATTAAGATATTATATTTGAATGACAATAATTTGAAAATTGTTCCGGCTGGGTTTTTCGATAAGATTCTACCACGGCAACCACGACTAGCCCTACATGATAATCCTTGGAATTGTGACTGTTCTGATTCAATGTTTAAGAGTTTATTGCCAAGAGATGTACTTATGGTGGATCCGATGTGTCGTTACCCTAACAGCTTGAATGGTTTAACATTTTCTGAATTTAATTATTATTGCATGAATAAATCAAACGGAGAATACATAACGGTCATTAAATCTGATCAAGAAGATGTAACTAATTGCGATGAAATAAATAGGACTCCTTTAAATATAAATGATATTTGTTATAAAGGCAGTCATATTATAGGAAACAAAACTCACATTATTAATCCGTATAATGGTGGTTGTTATTTAAATCTAAAACGAGTCGAGAGAGTCAGAAATTTTTGGTTGTCAATATTAAATAATTCAACTATTATTATCCATAACAATAACTGGTTAAGTCTCACATATTCAGTACGCAGTAACCATCACTCTATGGTAGAATTGTCATCAAGCAGCAGGGCAGACCAAGGTCTACTCTGGTATAAGTCATCATGTCCTAACGAAATTTACTGTTTAAGTCGAATGCCTTCTTCTTTAAGAATATTTGACTCCAAATCGAACATTCGATATGCTTTTTGTCCCTTTGAAACAAAATCTGGAGATATACACGTTAATCAATGCGTCTCATACACTTTAGCCGATATTGATACCTATAAATACATATATAAATTCCATGGCATTATCGGATATATACTTATATCAGTAATGTGTGCTATATGTGGTGCAATTTGCATATACGCTTTAATCCATTGTAATCCACATTTATTAAGGGGCAACAAAAGAATTTTGTTTGTAAAACACAAAGAAATAAATGCCCTTATTCTTCCCCCAGATGTGCCTTTGCGTAAGAATACCTTAACTGATTGCAGTTTGACTGATGGAGAGATGAATAATATATTTTTAGTTTCAAATCAGATAGAAAGTCTATCTTCGTTGGAGAGATCGTTTTCATTTAAAAGCTCTAAAAGTATGAATAGCAATGATGTGAGTTATATATCAGCTATACAACCGACGGACGAACAATTAGCTCAATGGCGGATTAGAGAAAGTTATAAAAATGTTCAATACGATTCCATAAAGTCGGATAATCTCTCTAGCATTTTTGATACAGATTCACTCACATACTATTCACTGAAAGAAATTTACGAGACACCGCTCGAAATGAGCAAGAAGTAATACATTAGTGCGTCCAACGGTTGCTAAAAGAAATAGACGATTTCATAAATCACTTGTCAGTCTATCACTGTTTTGTGAACGTTCATTAATCATGGTATTAAGAGATAACGATTATAGTTTAGCCGGGAGTTCGTCGAGACGTATTGAAATGGTCAGTCGCGTCACGGAGGTGCTCACAAAGTGAATCGATTCGTACAGTTGTTTCCGCACGACGTGTATTGTCTTCGCCGTGAGACGTCAGATCTATTTTAATGACTAGTTCAAAACCAACTGTAGCTCCCTGAAGCGTGATTAGTGAGTATCGGTCTATTAGATCTCTTGGCACTTTGACGTTTCTATTTCTTGTTATTCTATTAAATAGTGTATTAAATATCTGTGGACTTTTGATATGCTATTTTTCTTTTGAATGTATTTTTAATATTTTTTTATTTTATAAGAATTCTTTATCCTATTAATTATATTGTGATACGGATCAAGCAAAGACAACAATAATGTAAAGACTGCCAACATCAGATTGGAACGAACTACATTATTATTGGCGTCCCTTACCTGTCGACTGTGGCTCGATACTTGGCACAGATTAATTGGATTGGCAGAAAGTTTTGCAAATATATTTTTTTTATTTTACATGTTCTTTTATTTTTTCACCTCACTTATTGGGAACAATATGTATTTAAAATCATTTATCAAAAATAGTGTAAATCAATTATTATAAATTATAGGAAATGTAACCACAAACGATAATATCTTTCTATTCATAGGTACTATACCTACTATTACTACGCGTAATTAATTTAAAACTTTATTAGGTGTTAGTTTATGATATCCGACCTAAACAACGATTCGAAGATGTGTTCTATAGATTAATTATTAGAATGTACAGTGATGTACACTACATTCACATATTATATATTTTGACTGGAAATCTATTAATAAAAGTTTTATCAAAACTATATTAATACTAGCGGTCCGCCCCGGCTTCGCCCGTGGTACATATTTACGTTTTCTCTACGTAAGAACCATCCTCGTACTTCAAGGAATATAATAAAAAAATAATTATCGAAATCGGTCCACCCGTTCTCGAGTTATGCGCTTACCAACACATTTTGCGATTCATTTTTATATATAAGATATTATAATAACATTAAATTAGTAGTTGCTTTGTTGTAAAAAGGAAACAATATCACCTTGTACATTTTCTTTGTTATGATTTCTTTATATAATAAAAAATAATATTTTTTTATTAAATAAAGAATTTTCAAGATATTGTTACATAGGTAACTGTGTAACGCAGTATAATTATAATCTATTCTATATAATAAAAATGAATCGCCAAATGTGCTAAGCGTAAAACTCAAGAACGGCTCGATTGATTCCTAAAATTGTATCAAACCCTTTTTTTAGGCACAAGGGTTAGTATGGAGCAAAAACTCAAAAAAAGGGGCAATAGGACAGAACAGTAATATTATTATAGTAAGAATGATATTCAACAAAGATAAGTTAAAAGGAAAGCAATTGAAAAATAAACATTTTCGTCTTGCTCTAGCAAACATCGTTCTTACGATGTACGTATGTACAGAAATGTATTACTTTTTTAAATATTTACCCTTTCCGCTGGTTTTATTGAATCTGTTTGGTGCACTTACTATTCAATTTGAAAACGTATTATAGAATTAGCTTTTCCAGCTAACATCCTATGTACATATTTTTGTTTAGCTAATTTTTTTTAAATTGTAAAGAAATTGACAACGTTAAAAAAAATAAAATTGTAATTATTATGATAAGATGAAGATTTTTTCTCAAACGTATAACATTATATTTTTTAAATATAATAATTACTGATGTTATTAGCCACAATAAGTTTTATAATCTTTCTTAATATACTATTATAAAGGCGAAAGTTTGTAAGTATGGATGTATGGATGTTTGTTACTCTTTCACGTAAAAACTACTGAACCGATTACAATGAAATTTAGCACACATATAGAGGGTAATTTGGATTAACACATAGGATAGGTTTTATCCCGGAAATCCCACGGGAACAGGAACTATGCGGGTTTTCCTTTGAAAACGCGGGCGAAGCCGCGGGTGGAAATCTAGTATTTTAATATCGTATAAAGTTAGTGTCACTTTTTTCGATAGAGGTACATCGAACAATTTCGTTACGAAGCATGCAACAATGTACACTGTTTTGAAAACGACAGCAAAATTTATAACCAATAAGAAACGAACAATATGACTTCACCATTCCAAACTACACGTACAGTCGTAACATAATTAATTATGTAACACCTGTACAATCAATTAGATAAGAGGTTTGTCGCTGTTGTCTGGTAACCCCGGCAGTGTCGCGTGCCAAATTGTAGAAAGGAGCGTCAAGCGTGTACGACAATCGTCATCAGATGCAGCATGTGCAACAATTAGGTACACGCTTTATATGAAATGGCCAAGGTCAAGGATGAATATTTACGTAACACAGATTATAATATAATTCACTAATGGAGGGATTAGCAGTACTTACTGCTGAAACCTCGTGCTTTTAATTAACTGATTTTTAGCTGAATTTTATTAGTGGATTACCGCCTTATATTCTAAATACCGCTAAATATTGAGGTGTTAAATTATTATTATAAGAAGAAAGAGCTTTATAGAATTGTATTCGGATAGAAATAAAGATTTGAGTTACACGCATTTTAAAGGGGTGCTACGTTGTAGCACGAATTTTAGGGGCCAGTTTATCGAATCGTAACTTTTTTTTTTTTAATTTCTGTTAGTTGCTTGTGCTTGATTGAAATAAGCATGGACGTATAAAAAAAGACGGACGGTATATCGCCTAAACATTGAGTGAAGCCTAGTAATGGCGGCGAAACATCCATGTGTGTGTGCCATGTTGCCATGGCAACAGCTGTCCTGTTGACAATGGCGGCTGTATTTTTTTCTATAAATTTTGCCGTAATAATTTTGTCATTAAAACATAAAAGAAATAACTTGCTTCCCTGTGGAATGTAATCCCTCGTGTTTTGTTATTTAAAATTGTACTGTTGCGACACCATTTAACCATGCAAGACGGCATTTTAAATATTTTTTGTGAAACAGTGACGCAGTTAATCAGTTGGTAGTTCACGACGTAATGGCGGCCGACTAGCTTACTATGGTGAGAGTGTGTGCGTGTTTATTGTCTTTACACGATCGCTAGCTTACTATGGTGGCTTCACGTTGTTTGTTCGTAATACGGCGTCCGTCTTTTTTTATACGTCCATGGAAATAAGTATATTTTTATATTTCTGCAAGTTGATCTAATCATTTTAACCACACACAACATGTTTTTTGTTTCACAATTTTCTTAAAATGTAGTCCAACGCATTTAAATAAACATTGAAATGAATGCGATTTCAGAACATAGGAATAACGTAGCAATTTGTGTCTTTACTCATGTATAAAATGTGAGTTGCGATTGAAGCTATGAATAACTGCAGAATTCCACTCAACTCAATTTTTCCATTTCAAACTCTCGGATATCAAACGCGCTGTAGTTTGAAACCCTTCTGGCACGTAAATATTACTATTGTTTGCGCGAAAGGATATAGATAAAACTGATATGAAAATAACTTTATAACTTTTATTCTGAAAATACTCTCACCTACTGTTCTTTTTCAACTACTTTTGTTTATTATGAAATTTGAATAATGATATATGGTATTAGTATTGAGTATTTATGTTTTATTTCGAAAATCAAGCTGTATTCAAATATGCAGCGGTTTGTGCTTCCATGTGAACATCTGATTGCTAATTGAGTCGTATATTAAGGGGTTTATGTTATTAAAAATCGTATAACAAACTGCATTTGCATTTACCATTTGTTTTGATGTAGAATCGAGGATATTAATGGTACGTTTGTGCTATTGGTAGCCCGTGGTTAATGTAATCGCTAGACCACAAAATAAATATTAGCTGGCTTTCGGAGCTATGCATGAAAATTCCTAGCTGCATGCCTGCTACAAAACGATTCTGCTACAAACCTATTAAATTACAAGTGATTTTAGTATTTCCCTGGGAAATACTAAAATCACAATTAATTTATTTACACTTTGGGTTCGGATTTTTTGGATTGAAGCTTATGTAGTGATGTATATTTTAGCAAAAGTTGGTATAAATAGTGGTCGCCTTTGGTTTTGGATGAGATTTTATTCTATTGGACGGTAGGAGTGATAGGTTTTATAGAAATTCAAAAAATACATCGACTGTCGGATCGGATATCGAATTGAATAAGAACACGGAAGACTCACTAACTGAAGGAATTAAATTTGTCAAGCAAAATACTGATTTCCTTCGTATGAAAATAAAAATTCTGTTAAAAAGTTATCATGAACACAAAAAAATGTAACTTAATACAATTTAATTATAGTATATCAATGAATGTTTATTTCAGTACAGTAATTCTATAAATTCGTAGCATAATCTATTATTATAGAGGATACTATAAATCACAATTTTCAAATACCAATTCATTTATTGCATGATCCATATTATTTAAGAAATATTTGCACTGCGGCCAATATTGCAATTATGCTTGAAACATAACTATTATAATGCAATTTTCAATTAAAACATCTAGTTCTATTATTAGTATGGGTTAATTCTATTTTATAACTTCAATAATCATGCACTGACGTTACTCATAAATAATGTTTATACTTAATTATTCTTCTATAATTATTGTAATTAATTAGTCGATACGGTAACGGATTTTCATTTATTTTTTGGCATGTTTCTGTCTACTTCTCATTGTTAGAATATTATTTAATAATTTGATGTACATGAAAAATACAAATCTTATTTAGATCTAAAAAATTGTTTTTTTTTTATTAAAATTAATTTTTAATTAAGCAGCTTTGGTTACGTTACCTATTATGACAAATACCTACAGCTTATAAAAAAGAATTTTATAATAAATTTTATAATATAATAATTTTATAATAAAGCTCCTCCGACTTTGTTAGCTTTATCTGATTATTTTTATAAAATGGAAATTTGTTTTTTGCCATTTAGTACTTTATAGTGTATTTTAGGAATTTTTAGTTTAGCAATACTAGTCAATTTGCCCTTTGAGTTCTGTATCTTGTATCAATTCCATTTCTGGACTACCTAAATTTAGAAAAGCATTATTTATACTGTGGATGCACTTGTGCGCATTAGCTGGAAGGTTATCCAAAATTATAGTCGAATAATAATCATTATTTACGATACCTCCCACGCTATGCGCTTCTGTTTGATAAGATATAAATAACTATTATAAAAGTATGTCCTTGGTTATTATTCATAGATAATATTATGTTATAACACGAAACTCTCTCATACTCTATTTACGAACAAATAACTCTATCGCATGAAAACCGCTAAAAGATGAGCCTAAAATTCGCCATGCAGTTAGTTAATTAGATTATAGCCCGAAATATAGGCTTCTATATAGTCAGTGTGTTAATATCTATGTATTATATTATGTTTGTCGGGCCGATTTTTCAATGCTTGGATAAAACTTATCCGTCCAATAAAGTATTACACGATAATATTAAAATGTCATGTAAGTAAATTGTCAAATACGGGCAAGTTTTATCCAAGCATTGAAAAATCGGCCCTATGTTTGGACTTTCTTTATAAGTAAAGTAAGACAGTAGGTATAATGCCATAACAACATGCTATGCTACAGGATGAAATAGTTGTTTAGATAGGAAAACATAAAAATAGTTATATAAACAGAGTTTAGTAAACATAATTTCAGATATTTAGATTTTCGGGATCATAAAGAAAATAATTTAAATGTTTTATATAATTACGTTATCTGTCCATGAAAAGATAACTATTGCTCACTTCTCGCTTAAATAAACTAAGTATTAACCGAGATAACGCGGCGTAGAACCTCCCTCAACTATCGTAAATCTTTCTGATAAGACAAAGTTTTGCTTTGAAAAACTGTGCAAATTAACTTAGAAGCAACTTTACACGTGCCCTTGTCTTTGCATCGATAGTTATTTGAACAAAAATATGGCAAATATCCAAATCGACTCGATGGAGCATTAATAAATTTTTGTCACATAAATTTTAATTGGATCGTATTAATTTTATCGCGTCGTATTTGGCTTGAATGTGCGGACACGGGATCAGTCGTTTGACAGTGTATAGTGGCCTTAACGATAAGGGTTAAAAGCGATAGAGTAGCCAAAAGGAAAGTACTCACGGTTTGAGTCGGGATATGAACCGGAGTCCGCCCGCTACACTCTGGGGATCGTATCGCGTATTATAGCATTAGCGAACTTCATCCAAATACAGGGACTAGTGTTCCTCATTCTGTTGTTCGCGATAGTTTACGTTTTAGTGCAGTTCTTTTAGTCTTCACTCACACGCCGCCCAACCATGGTGAGTGGTAGAAGTAGTGTTGTGCCGAATTTTAATTAATTTATAAATGAAGTGATTGTGCCATTAAATATTCATTTGCTTATTTACAGGAGGAACTCGACAAAGAACAAATTAACAGTATGTATAAGTTTTAATTAATTTCAGTGATATTCCTTCGTACGCTAATTAAACTTTTGTGGTTTCAACACTTGCTATTCAATTGTTCGGGCGGGTTTAAATTTTCAATTATTTATTAAATTATTTTTCGTGTCTTTTTTTTAATTTTGAATTATACTAATTATTTTATTTAATGATAATTATTTTATTAAAACCCTACCTAATGCAAGATAGTTTTGATAGTGATTATTTATTATTAAATATTATACAGCTAGCTTCTATATAGAGCATTTTTCTTTATAGTTCTCAAGAAGGCCTTCGAAGCTTTCGACCACGAAAAGAAAGGATGCATAGGCACGGTGATGGTCGGTACGATCCTCGGCATGTTGGGCCACACTATCACAGATGATATGCTGAAGGAGATCATCGATGAAGTCGATGTTGATGGTAAATTATTTGATTATTTCTACTTTTATTTGTTTTTGTGGTTTCAAAAAAAAAAATCAACTCCAAGAGTCAGAGATATTTGATAGACCGCTTACTCTATCTTAGGGCCGATTTTTCAATGCTTGGATAAAACTTATTCGTCGAATAATGTATAAAACTATCATTTTATAAACGTATTCTAATTGCCCGTATTTGACAGTTTACGTGACATTTTAATATTATCGTGTAATACTTTATTGGACGGATAAGTTTTATCCAAGCATAGAAAAATCGGCCCTTAGGAGCTTTTATATAAATTCATTGTTTAAACATCTTTTTGCAAAGAATGATTAAGGGCCGATTT
This sequence comes from Colias philodice, assembly GCF_061535455.1. Classification (NCBI taxonomy): domain Eukaryota; kingdom Metazoa; phylum Arthropoda; class Insecta; order Lepidoptera; family Pieridae; genus Colias; species Colias philodice. Next base: position 9,801,593 of record NC_143094.1, on the reverse strand, counting down.
TTCAATGCTCGGATAAAACTTATCCGTCCAATAAAGTATTACACGATAATATTAAAATGTCACGAAAACTGTCAAATACAGGCAATTAGAATACGTTTTTAAAATGGTAGTTTTATAAATTATTCGACGAATAAGTTTTATCCAAGCATTGAAAAATCGGCCCTAAAATAAATATAAATGTTTGCTTGTGACAGTTGAATAATTTATATTCAAATTATTTTTCCAAACTTATCCTCAACTTTCGGTTATAAATTTTCAAAATTTCTTACATTTTACAACTTTAATTAATCTTATGAATTATATAGTTTGCGAATGCTTTCATATTTTTATTGTAGCTCAACATCAGTAAATTTAGATATTAACTATTCTATAGCTTTTCTATTATATCAAATCAATACCTACATAATCATATTCAATTATATTTTTATTGGTATAGCAACAATCGTCTGGCAGATTGTTTATAGTTTATTAATAATGCTTCCCAACATTCACGTTTACCTTGATATATTGTATAATATCAATACATTAGAATGCTATACTTATAATATCTACTAGAGATCGTAAAGGAGTCAGTGTTGACAGATATTCACCCTTTGCCAATTATTTCTCGTGCCAAAACGTAGTGCTGAATGCTTTATTCTTTTATATTAAATGATCATAAATAATAACTTTTAGGTTTGATAAAATAAGAAGTCAAGATAACCAAAAAGCTCGGTATCTATGTAGATCATACCACTCTATTATGTAACATTACATAATACTTTAGGTACAAAAATGAACAATTATATGATTAGATAGCACTACGGTATTAGTGACTGATATGCCTAGAAATACTTTCAAAGTCAATGTTTCATCAAGGTTAGCCTTCCTCTATACAAAATACGATAAAACAATGAATCTTTTTAGCCTTACTATAAATTTTTAATTGTTTTTTTATATATATTTTATATGGTGAATGTGTTTTTTTTAATAGGATCTGGTGAGTTAGAATTTGAAGAGTTCGTGACGCTGGCCTCCAGGTTCATGGTAGAGGAAGATGCTGAGGCCATGCAGCAGGAACTGAAAGAAGCATTCCGGTTATATGACAAAGAAGGTATTATAACATTTTGGTCAATTACATCTTTAACGAATCCAAATAATTATTTTTTACTTAAATCTTAACCTCCTTCAAATAATTAAAACTAGATCCTGGAGGGACGAAAGGATTAAAAAAAATCATTAAAATCTGTTCATCGAGTGAATAGGTACCTCAGAACTTCTTTAAAAACAGAAAATACAGTCGAATAGAGAACCTCCTATTCGACTCGAGTCGGTTTTAAAGCAACTACCTACTTGATATTGAAAAAATGCTTTATATTCTATAAAACTTCAAATAATCTTGTAGATTTTATCAAGTTTAATTATACAATAATGGTTAAAGCATTCTAATTAACCACTTGACCTGGTTGATTGTGTATTGTGTTCAGAATCAAGTTACATTTGAGACCATAGTAAATAATCAAAGGTCGAGAGTGGGAGGCAAATACGGGTATTGATTCCTCGTTTCAATGCGAATTGTAATTATAAGTTAAATTCATATTCTTCAGTGAAATTGTGACATTATTTATCCTAAAAGGTATCTATTTTTAATGCTACTGACATGATATAATAAATAATTCACTGACCCGACACGAAGTGAAAATTTATGAAGACGCTCTATTGCTTTCTCAATAAAAAATTTCCGTAAATTTTCTTTATATTTTTATAATGATTCCGCTAATTGAGGCAGTGAAGAATCTAAGAAAGATCATTAAAATAGCGAAAATTTTGGTGTAGTTACCGATTGAATTATTTACTGAAACAATATTTAGAAGTAGGTAAAACAGATTTTTATGTTATGTAAGGCGAAACGTATGTTCATAGGAACACACATAGGTACCTACCTATGTGTGTTCCTATGAACATACGTGGAAAGTAAACTTCGCCTAATTAGTATCCATATTTTTGAAATTACCAATTTTCGTCACATATCAAAAATTTGTAAAATTCTCTGAAGGGAACGGCTACATCACCACCCAAGTGCTGCGAGAGATTTTACGGGAACTCGATGATAAAATCAGTGCGGAAGAGTTGGACATGATGATTGAGGAAATTGACTCCGACGGCTCTGGAACAGTTGATTTCGATGGTAAGATTTTTCTCTATTTTTTATATTCATATAGAGCATGTCAAATTACTATTTTTGAGTACAAAATAGTAAAGAAATTGACTAAATTGTTATTATTGAATATTTTGCAACTGTTTACAGAAATATTAAAACATAAAGTTGATTGTGACAATTAACTTTACTTTTTAAAACATGTACCACCAACATCCTAACGTCTCATTTATTTCCAGAAAGATACAGATAAATATATTATTTAGAAGATGAAAATAAGAATAATAGCAGCAAAAATTCAGATCAACAGCCCATAATGTCCTGCTTTATTAATTATTTTTAACCACAATGCTTACCTTAGAACAACACGAATTTTTAACAATAACATTATGAATTCACAACGCTAGCAAGCTTCGGTACGAGCTATTAAAAATTTAATTTTCGGCAAACCAGCTTTATCTTGCCCTCTGCAACGTACTATGAAATAGTATTTATTCATTTTATAGTAAAATAGACTCGTGGTATAAAAAAAAAATCTAGGTATCTACATTATAAAGATAGAATTTTATATTTTCAACACAATATATCATCGGTCGCGTAAAGGGACTCGCGTTTTCCGTTTGGTTTACTTAAAACCGCTCTTTAGAATAATATACAGTGTTTTTTTTGTTCTTGGATTATAAATAAGTATGCATAAATTTAAAGGTTTATTTATTTATTTATTTATTTATCCTTTATTGCTCTTAGATTTAAACTAAAATATGAACTTAATCTAATTATAAATTAAAACAAATGGCGGTCTTATCGCTAAATAGCGATTTCTTCCAGACAACCGGAGTACGGAAGGAAATTAGTTAGAGGAGAGGGATGGGGCAGAGCATAAATATAATATGTAAGAATATAATATAAAGATATGTATAAATATAATATATATATTCACAAAAGTATAGGAAAGAATAATTAAAGCCATAAAAACATGATAATAAATATATAAAGCGACAAGGATATAATACAATATATAGGTTATTAAGTACGACAAGAAGAGTGATAGTTATCGCTTACCATTATTTTAAACTTATTCAATGACTGTGCCTTCTTTATTGGCTCAGGTAAAGCGTTCCACAATTTAATAGCCTGAACAGTGAATTAAGTATCGTAGAAACGAGTAAGATGTTGAGGCATTCGTAATCGATACATTTCAGTGGAGCGAACTGGTTCATCATTGTTTCCCCTGAAGACAAATTTTTCTTATTTTTCTAAAGGTTATGTATATGCATAAATTTTAAGGCCTTATGGTTAAAAGCTAAATAGGAAAAGCTAAACGTAAAGATAAAATGTGGAAATCCTATGTGCCTAACTATGAGAGTGGTGCCAACAGTGGTGCCTAACTATTTATTATTAATTTTATTTATTTAATAATTATCATTTTTTCTTTCAGAATTCATGGAAGTAATGACTGGTGGTGATGACGAGAGATAAGCTTACTACCCTTAATAATTAATAATAATAGGTAATAATCGCTATTAATGTTACCTATATGATTGCATACCTCATTTTTGAGATAAATAAATATCTTTGTCTACATATTTGGTCTATTATTTATATTGCTGATATATTTTCAAACTAGCTTTGCCCCGTAGTTTTACCCGCATATTGCTCCACTCCTGTTGGTCTTAGCGTGATGATATTAATATGTAGCCTGCCTTCCTCAATAAATGGGCTATCTAACAATTAAAGAATTTTTCCGATTTGAAAAATTATTTCGTTGTTAACCAGTAGTTCCTGAGAGTAGCACGTTCAAACAAACTCTTCAGCCTTATAATATAAGTATAGCTATGCTTATCTTGCTAAATGATGAGAAGAAGCATCTGCCATTCTCCAATTTTTTTTTAAATTTTCATGAAAGTTTATGTCAATTAATTAAATTAAATTTAGTTTATATAGCCAACGAACTTATCAATTTTTAACTCGTTAGTACTTGTACATATGTGTTTTCTCAATATGCGAAACTAGATATATTTAAAAAAGTTTTACAAAAACATGCTCCAAACGTTATTTCTTAATGAACGTTTTATATTATAAGTACTCTAAACGCTACTCTTTAACTATTCATTGAAAACTTAATTTAAATAGTAAAGAATTTCATGCTATAAATAAATATAATATAACATTTTCGAAAGAAACAAGAAATGTTCAATGAAACCGAGCACAACTTCAGCTGCAAGGATCTGATTACAAAGCGCGGCTATTGAGTACGAACACTTCAAGTGTTTCTTTCAATATTAAAGCTTTCCTTTGCATATATTTTCAATGAAATTATTTTTAGTTCATGCTAAAATTAGACGAAGCAATGTACTTAACGAGTTGCAATAAGAAACAAAAAAGTTTATTAAGATTTTTTCGCTATATAAAGCTTTAAATATGAAGCTTAATTAAGGGCACCACCATATAATATAATTATTGTTAAACTGTTTTAATTTACAAAAATATTAGCTTTTTGTAGCATATACCTACTCAATTCTGTTCAATATAAATTATGTCTGTTATTTACTTTACTTGTATATACCACAGTTAATATAATACTATAACTAGTAATACTTAGGTAGGTAGGTATTAGACATCAACTATATTACTATAACCATAAATCAAGCTTACGATTTGTTTACATTCGTCACACGATTAAAGTTAAATGTTTACAATTCATTCCATTAATTTGCATAAAAGGATAAACAAATAACCTTTAAAATATTACCGATACAAAGTTATGTTGTTTTATGTGTATAATGTCTTAAATTGTGAATTAAACATACTATGTTTGCAATCGTTTGCCCCAGAGTACAGCATCCGACGTGATATGGATGCACAACAAATGTTTTGTATGTTATTTAAGCAATGTATCTTCGCTTTTCCCGTATTTCTGTTAAATAGCTTTTGCAAATGGTCTATAAATATTCCCTCTCATCGTACGGTGGTCGGTAGTACGGTGACGATAGCTTCCGAATTTGATCTGAAAGTATGAAATGTTGTTAATTGGTTATTAAATATTTAATTATTATATTAATGAAATGAGAAGCAATTATGAAATATTAATCATTAGTCAAAACACGGGATGTTGATGAACCTCTTATTAGAAACGTTTTTATTACAAGTTATATCGATAAGATTATGAATAAATATTTTATCACAAAATTTGGTGACAATAGAACAATTAGAAAGCCAACAAAACCATGGTAGACTTTGAAAGTTCAAATGATTTAAAAACAATAAAAACATGATAAACTAATCAATTTTGTGCCAAAAGTTTTAAATACTCTATAAATAACCATGAATATCGCTATTGTGGTTACTCTACCGGCAGCTGATCGTTTGTTAACCCATGCCAAATATTATATAGTGCATCTGCAGATACGAGAGCTCAAAATTGTATAACTGATTCAAACGAAAATCACCTCTCTCACTGAACAACACGGCTGATATTTGTATGAATATATAATCCGAGATATATGCTGACAGCGACTGCACATTGTATAAGCAAATGGACACAGTAAAATTTATTGTTTCTTAGTTGATATTAAATGGGAAGATAAATGATTATAAACAAAGAGTGGTTTATATAACATTGCATTATGTTATATGATGTTTTCATTTGCTTTTAGAAATTCAATTTATGCATATCTAATGCACACCTAATGTTTGTAGTGGTAATGAAATAATAATAAACGAATTAGACGGAGTTATCCGTGCGAACTTATATTGTTTAAACTAAAAACTGAATACTAGTTAATAGATATATTAATTATAATTACTATTTGTCATTTGTTATGTTTTTTATGCAAGACTTGAGAAATAAATTGAGTATCCTACATACCTAATTTAGATTGCATGAATACAAGTTCGCTCTGCCAATTCCTCCATCTTTCAAATAAAAAGCAACGCTAGTTCAGAATTTTCTCCTGATTGCGATATTCTCGTCTCACCCGGAACATGGCAAATTGGTAGTCTCAAATATAATATTCATCCTCACTTTTTATGTTGAAAATGTGACAATGCATTTTTATCCGTGGTTTCTGAGCTCATATAAGCTAAGTTATTTTAAGAGATGTTACCGAGGACGGCAAATGCAAAGATATGTTTTTTAACACCCTCTACATTTTAAGGACACTTCTATTATTCTTTTTAAAGGCATAAAATTGTACATAGTGTCGTTTATCTTTATTATTACGATCTAACTTTAGGGGCAATAATTATTTATCTTAATTTAAAATAATCTTACTTTATTGTCTTAATAATTATTTAATTAAACAATAGAATGACAAACGAGATTAGCACTCAATCAAATGCAAAGCAACTTATTGAAGGAACGTCTCGTTTCTTAGAATAGGGGCAGGTAACTCGCTTAGCGTTTTAATTTTCCTCTCGCCAAGCCAATCCCGCGGGCGGAAATCGAATCAGAGCGTTAAGCCCACGAAACCTATCAATTCCACGAACGTGTGAATGTGGCTTTATAAATTGGAAGAAAATAAATAGTGTTCTTAGAGATTTGTATAGGTGTTCTTATATAATAGTGTGTAGACACATTAGGTACTTGAATTTAAAGCCCATTGAATACTAACAGTCGGTGTTTAGAAAGCCGCAGGTGAGAAAAGATTAAAATTATTATGTTACTTCCCTTTAATCATACGGAAAGTCTTTCAACAGGACATGTTTATAGTTTACTAGGCTTCAACCCGCGGCTTCGCCCGCGCAGTCAAAGAAAAACCCACATAGTTCCCGTTCCCGTGGGATTTCCGGGATTGCATCATTTTCCCGGAATAAAAAGTAGCCTATGTCCTTTCTCGGGTATCAAAATATCTCTATACCAAATTTCATGCAAATTGGTTCAGTAGTTAAGGCGTGATTGAGTAACAGACAGACAGACAGACGGAGTTACTTTCGCATTTATAATATTAGTATGGATGAGAACAGTATATAAATGTTGATATATTCCATCGTTTTTCTTTTTGGCTATCAATAAAAGAGTTAATTAAAAGCTTCGCTTAAAAATATTTAAATGAACTTATATTGTAAGATATAGGAAAACAAACGCGGTTAAAGAAAATAAGAGCTACAATATTTTTACAATGCATAAATAATGAAGTTTCCTTCTTCATTATGGTAATATTGACAATAGGATGGCACTTTAAAAAGTAATTTACCCCTATAACTAGACAATATACCTCAAACGAACTCACGCGTGTCCCCAATGGTCTAATTTGCAATGGCAATCAGTGCAATTAATAACATTTACACCTTATAACTCAATCAATCCAACACTGCGCTAAGATCATTAAATACAAATTGAGTGTTGACATTTTAATTGCACGATTTCCACGTAACGTTCAATAGATTATTGGCACATAGTAGTTCTAGTATTGGTTTATTTTTAGGAATCATTGACTGGGGCTTGAAGTCATATTATTATACCTTTAAGGTCCTTCTTATGTATCTTACAATTGTCAAGAGAATAAAATATCATATCAACTTCAGAGCATGAGAACAGTTATATTTACTACAGTTATTTTATATTTACAACACAGGGAATCCTAGTGTGGAGATTAGTGCATTTTATTATCTACAAAATGTTTAAGTAACAATAAAGATTTTTGTATTTTTTTTTTGTATTTTTGTATTTACTTTAACACTTTACTTTTTAAGCTGGATATATACCTTTTTCAGGTACCTCTTTAACTCGTAGGACATCGCATTTGGCAATCTAGGTTTTACTTGACGTCGTGCAAAGTTTTATAGTCTAAATAATGTTCGGGTTTAATATAGAGTTTGTACTCAATTCATTATTATTTTGTATCAGGATATTGCTTTATTCTCAAGAAGTTGTGCATGAAGTTTTAATCAGACAGTCAAACGAAACGAAGACGATAAATAAACGAACGATTTAACTATTTAGCACACTAATAATAAATGAGATCTCCATCTACTTTCATTCAGTGTTGCGATTAGGTATTTATTTGAAACTAGCGGTCCACCCCTGCTTCGCCTACATGCTTCGGTACATGTTTACGTTTTCTCTCCAAAGGAATCATCCTCATACTTCAAGGAATATTATTAAAAAAAAATTAACGTACAACACATTTAGCGATTCATTTTTATTATATAGATAGAGGCATACTTATGTACCTATTTGCTGTTTTATGAAAATTGTTAAAATATTGAAATTATATTCCATTGAAAACTGTCGTTACAATTTGTTGTTCATTAATTTATTTATTTTTTGTCAAGTAAGTTTTACTTGTTCATTTGAAGTAAATAAATTAGATTTAAGTCTTTCATACGATATCCGCTGTAATAATTCATCCTATAACAGAATTCAAAATAGTTACCTAACTTTTGTTTAGAATTTTACGGAAATACTTTTTGTAATAAAATTGTTGGTTTTCCCGGGATTATGTTGCAGCTACGTGATGTTCGGAAATTGAGCTCATTAAAGTACAATTTTTAATTGGAAAGGCGCAGCGCATGTTTAATCCAATGTAGATTTGCATTATGCATATAAAATCGAGAGTGGGATCATGCAAATAATTTCCAATTTCGGAATTATTATCTTACAAAATATATCGAACATATACCTGTTTGAACTGTTTTGGGAAATATACATATACCGGTGCATTTAGATCAAACGAGCGAATGCTTATTCTACCCCACAATTATTTTAGTGTCAGGCGTAGAGCATTCTTTTGTTGTTCTTATTGCGTTCGAAAAGATTCTGTGCAATGTTCTAATACTGAACAACACTGAATACGAGTTTTCTATACTTATACTTACTATAATACTCTTGCTCTAGCTCTAGCTCTATGTTCGTTTAGTCTAAATGCACAGTAATATGTAGACTTTTGCAATAAGTCATTGAGGATAAAATATAATTGTGTCAAAGGTAAATGATTCAATCCCTATAATGACATATGACTTGCTTCTTTCCCATATGATTCCCTTAAGGGAAAGAAGCAAGTAGAGTAGGAATAAGAGTGTCAGGAAGATAGAATAAGAATTAATAAACTAAATGAAACTTTAGTTTGTTCGCTAACTCTACCTTGAGTAGATATGTACCTAATAATAGGTATTAATAGTGTTTGATACGCCTACATTGAGATAATTACACCTGAACACCAACTGAATCCAAAATCCATTGCTTGTTAAATTTATGGATTATTCATTAATACTACAACTAAAAATAATATTTTCCGTATAAATGTGAATGTCGTTAATAAATGAAACTAGATTAACTATATGTATAGTTGAATTTATTATTTTCTCGTTAACAATTCTAAAAGCTTTGGATAAATTTTCCAAAGTACAATAAATAAATTACAATACAATAAACCGTCAGTTTATTTCATACACATATTATTCTCTAATCTTATTTCTTTGGACCTGGAATTGTATTAAAATTACCTACTAAAGACCATTATGTACATAAAAAAAATATATAATTTTATGTTAGAAGTTAGAACCATCAAACAAAAAACATTATCTTTGTTATAAAAATGACAACTCTACACAATGTACTAACGTGTATCACGTTTAAACAGTTACACAAATCACATTCAAACTCCTACAATACGGAAATTGTTATGAAGCGCAGTTCAAGGGTTTCTCAGTGGCGAAAAATAAGTCTTAATTGCCCTCCTCTGGCATTAAATGCTCAGCAAACCTGTGCTTTATGTTCAACTTTCTTTGTTGCCCGGTGAGGAAACTCTTTTGTTTTAGCCGTATTCTGATTGCTGTACAAAGCTGAAAGTAAGGAAGTGATTTAGCAAGCTTGCTTTATGAAACCATCCAAGGGAAAATCCATAGTCTTTAATTATATGATAGGTATGTACTTGTGTTTCTTTTTCTTGTCTCATTTAGTTTTATGTGGCTTACAGACCTATAAAAAATGTAGGTATAACAAATGAAATGCAGGTATAGTAGTAACTATAGGTACTATATTATAATAATTATTATGTATTATTAGTTATCTCTTTCCTACTTGAATAGTATGTAGAGCAAGAAAAGCAACCAACTTATTAAATTAAAAATATCAGTTAGGGTAACTGGTTTATGATGAAAAGCACTTTTTTGACAGAGCTATAAGTTAGTTTGTCTCTAAAAACCTCTCTAGAAATATTGACATTAAAATTTTCTGGGAACTGTTTCAGAAGTAAGTTTATACTGAAAGTTCGCACAATATTCGACAGATAGAGGTTTTGTGGTCCATTTGTTGATAGCGTTTAAGTTTCAGAAATTTTATATAGATGGCGCTGATACCAAACAAGAAAAAACAACACTCCGATCACAGATTCTTACAATTTTTTTCTAAGTATTAATTAAACAATATTATAATTAATGAAAATATAAATAATTTAAAATACAATTTGACATATTATATAAATTTTAAAATACATGTTCAAAAAATTATTAATTATCGGTTGGGTTATTTATAAATTTTTTTACATGCATAAAAAGCAGTAACTAAAAGAAAAAAAATGAACAAAAATATACGCCCCTCCGTGACAATGTTTTCACATTGCCGTGACCAGGATTCGAACCTGGGTTACTACGGCCACAACGTAGGGTCCTAACCACTAGACGATCACGGCTACAGAGACGATGACATGATTTTTGAATTTAATGATAGAATTCGGTCCTGAAAAAAGATGAGATGTTTTTAACTGGTTAGTACCTAGGTAACATTAAATTAATTATATATTTAAATGTTTGTGCTTATGCACAAATATTGTTATTCCTCAAGTAAGCAAAATGAAACCTAACTTTGGATAAAATTGGATTTAATAATAATAAATGTTGCTATTAATATAGAAAGTAATAAAATGAAAATATATAAATTAATTAAAATAGATCAAAGTGTGAAAGACTGATAATATTCAAATCACGTTCGGTATTTTGGATCTTGTGATCCCTGAATTACTGACGCCTATTGAAATATTATAGCAATGTTCCTCGAATAAATAATGTGCTTGTTATTTTTTATGACGGGTGATAAATTTAGATTTTACCTTTGAAATGAATAACAATTTAGAAACTCGAAAAATATTTCAAAAGTATATTATTGATGATTTTCACTAGTTTCCGCAAATAAAGTTATTTATCATCTCGTTACATTAAAATAGTAGTAATGGCTTCTTGGTAACAGATTCTTTTAATAGATTTCCCTCCTGATAAACTACGCAATTTAACAGGTGGCTTATATTATGTTAGCTTTCGCAAGCAAATCACCACAAATATCTAAATCTAGAATAAATATTCAATAGACAAATAATGCTATTAGCTTTTTGTTTCACGTAAAAACCGATTTAAAATATAGATAATTTGATTTGAATTGCACTAAATTGTTTTCCCCTTCACTAAAATGATAAAACTTGTAAAAAGTCAACATAGTAGGTAATAATTTAATAGGTGGCTTGCTCTCATTCACGTCGTAGAAACACTGTTTTTGTGCACTTTATGTTTGGGCTATTGAATTTCTGTATTTTATCTCGTTTCTTAAACAGTTACGTAAGATCGATTTATTTTCAATTGCAAATACTTAATACATTTTAGTATTGTGCTAGGTTTAAAAGGTTTAATCTATTTCCCATTGTTGAGACATCATTTTATATAACTCTCAAATTGCACAAATATTATAATTATGTACATAAATATGTTTTCCTGTAAAAATAATTTTTCCGAGTTGTACCAATATATTTTGCAGTTTTGCGCTAATTTTTATTTATTTAGATACTTGAAGCGGTGAAGCTTTAAAGTGCTTGTTTTTTATAGGTAAATATAAAATATAGGTATATAACCTTATCATTATGTACAATTTGTATTGCACTATTTCATAATATAATAATATACTAGGTATTCGTATAACTATATGTAAACTAGGTATATGTAAGTAATTAATAATCTATGTTAATTTGTGTGAAGTTTTGGGGCCATGATAACATTAGCCTAATCCCTTCTTAACGGGTCTACAAATTGAAAATTTAAATTACTAGGAAGTTAAAACCTGACCAAAACTACCCACACGATGCAGTCAATTAATTATGACAAAATATTAAATATTGTTAATTAATTTACATATGCAAGGCACGTTAAGGGCATTCTATTATAAAAGCACACTAAATAAGTTGAAAGTCCTTGCATATACGTTTAATTTATTCTAATTTAATTAGACCACAAATAAGGAAAGAACAAGTAGTCTTTAAATAAATTTCGATAGTTTTAATAAAAATATGCTAATACTCTATACCTAGTTAGTATTATTTAGCTTAAACAAGCGTATATTTCAATAATTATTTACCATAATTTGTTATGTGTTTTTGTCGTTATCTTTTACAATATATAAAATCCTAATAACTTTAAACTAAAACAATATTAAGTAGTAAAATTCAGATAAGGAGAGCAAGACAATATTTTAGGCATAACTAAAGGTAGTGCCTATTTGCACGTACTTTGTTTTAGAAGTAAATTATCATCACACAATATAGTTCTTTATTGGCCCATGATTGGCCCGTACAAGCTTATAACAGCTCACAACGTATATTATCCGGTCTTTAGTGCAATCTTCTTCTCTGTCGATTCACTCTTGGCAGAGTGGTCGTGGTCACGTTGAGACGTCCACATCGGTGGTAGAGGCGGACATAGCTTTCCGCACGATCTCCCGCCATCTCTCTGTTATTAGACTGTCTGGCGCAGTCTGATACGCGAATTCCTACAGCAGATTTCACTTGGTCGGTCCAGCGCATTGGTGACCTGCCGCGCGATCTGATTCCTTCTACCTTTCCTTGAACTACTAGCCGCTCAATGGAGTTGTTATCTCGCCTAGACACGTGTCCAAAGTATTGCAGTATGCGCGATTGTACTACGGTCGATAAACGCTGTGTGATGCCGAGCTCTTGGAGTATGGACTCGTTGGTGCGAAACTCTGTCCACGATATCCCTAGCATCTTCCTCCAGCACCACATTTCTAGAGCATTTATCTTCCCTTTTTCCAACTCGCGCACTGTCCACGTTTCTGCCGCGTAAAGAAAAGAAAAAGCAAGTTAGTGCAATCACTGTTTGATTAAAGTGAGCCGCCATGTTACGTTCTACAAATTAAATATATGAATTGTAATAACTTCTGTCTATATTCAACGTCGACGATTTCCGTCAATCATTATATGTACATGTTGAATAAAAATTTTGTAAATACATCTGTATATAAAGTAGGTATTCTTAATACACGCTGAAGTTGCTACAATTTTAATAAATGATTGAACGTTATTTTCGAAACCTATTATTTGCCTGTAATGGTGTTTCACATGACCTAGCACTACATGGGCACCAGCGTTCCACGCACAAAGCTTTGTAATGAAAATACTTATAGATACAGGAGAATTAAGAAGATTATTACTGTCATGGAGTCGGTTAAATTGGCTGGATCTTTTAACTTTAAAGTACCTAATAATATGTTTATTTCTCTCCTTTGTATAGTTAAATATGACAAATTCGAAAAAATATATTCTTATCACTATTCGTTATAAAACTCAATGTTCGGTATAACGCGGTTATAACATTATAAGGTCCGGCTTAAAAATTCTCACAATGCTCAGGTACATAGATAAAAAATATTCCACAGCACCGTGACCGCATAATAAAATAAATATTAATTTCTAACAGCAAGGTCATTGCAATCGACACCAAGATAATTAGAGGTAATTGTTATACAATAATTTAGTGTTTATTGCTTGACTTTTTTACGTAGTTATTTCTCTTTAGAATTTAGTAATGAATCGATGAAATACAAGGTCGATCTACGTCAAATGTTTAGTCTTCCTGGTCAAGGATCCATAAATTGGGATCAAATATTGCTTTGAAATATAATAACAATATCAGAGTACAAGTTAAGTTTTTGTTAGAAGCACTAACAATGTCGGCAAAAAAAACTCATAAAACATTCAGATGCAGAAGGGATTTTTTGTAAAGCTTTACTGAATTTAGACGAAAGTTTTAACAAGATGTAACTGTGACTAAAGAATACTGGTACAAGGTTTTGTTACGACAATACGTAAGTTTAGACTTTAGTCAACCTGCATCTGATACATGACTTAATTGAATCGGGTATGAAGCACACGTAGCAACTGTTCTACGCATTCGTGGGAACTGGGAAAGCAATTGGTTAATTTTATTGAGATGCAACAAAATTGGTTATCGTAAATGCCAATTCCCCTGTTTAAGTACAAATTGACTTTACATATAATATGCAAAAAAAGAAATCCAATCATGTTTCCAATTTTCCTGTAGGTAAACTAGTACAAGCTTTATCAAATGAGAAATGGTCTTAAAGGCTGACATCACATTCACAATCATTTTTGTTGTGAAAGATCATGGGTGGGACCAGGCGTAATTCGCATACCAACAGTTGACGCTTCAGCTTATTTTGTTATCATTTTAACATGTACATAAAGTTTTTCAAACAAATTTTTAAAAACATTTACTTGTAAGTTACGCAGAGGTTATCGGTGTCATTGCTCCCAAGATAAAAAATGTACCAAATATATTTCTGCATAATGATTACACATTTCTTGATATATATCACAAAAAAGGTAAAATATGTCGCTATGCTTACATATATTTTAATGAACGTGATACAATTTCCAGTGTGTCTTTAATGGTTCAGAATATAAGTCAGCAGCAGACAAATTGCGTTGATAAAAACTAGCGTAAAGCACGAGTGGTTACTCGATTATAATTAAGCTTTAGGGATTTTTTAATAAACAGTATTTCTTAATCGATTTAAGAAACACCTCGGTTGGTATTTTTAGTAAATTTTACGCACAAAAATGGTACACACAAGGTGTGGCATAAAACAGGAAAATAAACACTGTGTTTCAAAACTGTTTCAGAATGTGTAGAATAAATTCCTTTATCAAAAGAAGGTAGTAGGTAGTAGAGCCTTCGGAAAACAATAAAAAGGCTATAGGTATGCATACTTTTTCAGAATATATAGAACTAAAAAATATATTTACAATTCATACACTATTTTGATACAAATCTCATCATCAATATTTTATATAAAATATAAGGCAATAGACGCACGACATTACATTTTGTCTCAAATTTCTATGCAATTCGTGGATCAAATAATAAAGATTATTTTTTGCACTGGCGCAAATCCTTTGATGTTCAATTTCATGGTTTAATTTGTCAACACTGTCCAGGGTGTCGCAAGATTCGAATCGTGACTGAAAGGAATGCCCGGAAGCGAGTAATCGATTTGCAAATAATTTTTGTTGCTTTTGATCCGAAATCTATGAATTTTCGTTTAAGAGAATAAATTAGCAAATACTAGACATAACAATTTACATAATAATATTACCTAAATAAAAACGATAATATGAAAAAACATTTATTTTACAATTTCTCAATCAATATAATAATAATATAATCTTGTATGAGATAGGTACGCAAATTATAAAAAAGTGCTAAGTCATGATACTTCAAATAGGCCACTCTCCAAACGCACACTCATCGTAATGTAGTTTATGGCAATAAAACCATAATAAATAATGTAGTATTTGTAACAAAATTCATCGCAACTGAAATTTAATTAAAACATCGGTAATTAATTTGCTTACAGTTTGTTAAAACGTGGTTAAACCACATAAGTGGAGCACTTTCGTTTTGTGACAGTGTCGACATTAAAAGCTACGTAACAGTTGCGTTTTATTTGAACTACATAAATTTTTGAAAAGCTATTGTAGATATTTAGTATTAATCATCATTCAATTAAAATCAGATTGGCATTATTTGTTAGTGAATAAGTTTATAATAGGTACCTAACAATTACTTGCATTATGACAAAACTATTGTTAGCATTATTATTTTTACTATCACTTCATTGCAACGTACAATAATTTAATTTGAATAGGTACCTACACCACGTAATATTTCATATTGAAATTTTTCCTTATTCGTGAAAGCGTTCTAAAATTTGCAGGAACTATCAAATTATTATTTGATCTGAACCATGTAACCGGTCTCCTTCTATTACATTTTGAACACATTCAATTTCTCACGACGTCTGTCAGAGCGAATTATACCACAAATTAGCGGTCAAAGCTATCAAATGGACGCAAGTCGCAGGCAGAAATGTTGAAAACTAGCTGGTCATTGGTATGCATTCCATCTACTCCTGATTTATGTGGCTGGAGCTGTCACGGTACCGCATTTCTCACATAAACTACGGCTATTTAACAATCACGAATCATTTTAGAATAAAAAACGGCTAGAAAGTCCACAATGTATTTCATTTCGACGCTAATTGTGGTCGTAAAACATTCATGGAATTTTGATTCTCGTTAGCCTTATAAAGCTAACAGCTAATGCAACAAATTTTTATTAATTTAGAAACTGCAAAAAATTAAACTGCTTATTTTGAAATATTCGTCGTTTTATTTCTATATTAGATCGACATTTTTGAAATAAATTCGTATTGGAAAATGTCAATTTGTACAATAAATTTAATTAAAGCTTAAGTATTTCTTTTTTGTTTATCTAATAATGATCTTTATATAGAGATGTACTGTACATATGATTGTACGTATGTTATATTTATTATACCTATCTATAGATTCAGTGCGTTCCCCTAGCCTTTTTTTTATAGTGGGGAAATCTTCTTAGATTCCCCCGGCTCCCGGGGATGGAGACGTGGTTATGTCCGTTCCCCTAGCCTGCTCCGACGACAACACTCCCAAGGACACATTCAAGTTTTGAATCAATTGTAAGATAGTAATTGATAATTATAGTAAAAACTGCTGAACCACGGACCAAATCTGTAAACTGAAGTCATTCATGGATAACAGCTTTTTTTCACTATCACGTAACAAGATTATACGCATCATCGTCTGTAATTTACTGTTTTTCAGATCAAATAAAATGTAACAACTTACAGTTAAGTTAAAAGAAGGCGAATGAACCTATTTTTGTTTAGGTCTTTCAGTAAAGTTATATAATACATACTTAAATAATTGGCAAGATTTGATCTCTTAGCAGTCCGAAACTGTTTGTTAGATAATTGATAACGTTGTAAAGTAATATTATTGAGTTTTATTTTTTATTTTAAATATTTACAAGAAACTTAAAAAGGGAAGGTATTTTTTTTCTAGTAGGAAACGGGTTAAATTCTAATCGGAGCTAAACAGAAAAGTTAAACACATATTTATAATATTCTTTCTTACATTTTACCTGGTGTTTTATCACTACATACTTTTTTCTAGGAAGGAGGGGTAGGTAAAGCCTTACGAACTACGAACCCTTTCGTTTTAACCAAGTCTAAATTAAGACTTACTTTGCTCGAGAATGTAGTTTTTTATCAAATTTATGGGAATGAATACTATTAGAGCAAAAATAATAATACTTTATATTCTCACTATTTATCAATTCAAGCTCCGCGTATTTTCTGGCTCGAAGCTATTCTGAGATAATATCCGGGATTTCTTTACTATAAATGTACCTAGAATATAATAGCTAATTTAGAATGTTTAATAAGTATTTCAAGGTTATATTGAAATCATTACATTATTATTTAACAATAGGCTTTTTAGGACTTTTGTTTTTATAAATTACAATCAAATTGTTGCTCGTTATTTGAACTTTAATTTCTTATGTATAGATAAGTCATGCTTATTAGAATTCGGGAATTTTCATAATTTAATATCTTTAACTATAGCATTTAATCTAAATGAATACAGGATGTATCGATTATCGAGTTCAGTTTAATTAATAAAAATATTATGGTTAATTTATTCAAATTATTTCAAGTCCTGGATAAATATATAAATCAAACAATGAGTGATTTATTACAACAAAATACTAAGTGACAGAATAAATAAAGGGTGTTGATTTAAAGCGACAATTATGCGAGCTACACTTTATTTTACTTGAGAATGTAGGAAGGTTATTTATTATTATTCGTCGTATTAAAATTATCTTCATTAGTTGTTAAAATGATAAATTATGTAGGTTGACTGCCTACATATTACAGAATATAGGCAATAGGTATATTATATCAGTGATCTAAATAAAGCTTTCTGACCTTAGACTAATTTACTTATAGTTAACTTTTTTTCTAATTACACTTATAGATAAATCGATAGAACCAAGAGCCGGTTAGAGGTATGTGCTCTTACACACAAAAACTTGCTGAAAATCCTAAATATTTGTACCAGACGAGTAAATTCAAGGCCGAAACTTTACTTTGAATAAATCGTTGATAGCGTAAATACTGCACAGTTGCAACAAATCCTTTAAGGTCGTGGAATTGCCAAGAAACCAGAAGATACATATAAAGACAAGTCTAAATTTTAGTTCATATTGAATAAATACAGGTAGTCCCTGGACTGTGGTCATCAGACAAACACAATCAATAGAGACCGTAACGTCAAAGAGAATAACAGCCTCCGTGCAATATTTGCTTTAATTAACTACTGCGACCCAACTACCCTACAAAAGGTGCATTTTGCCTTTGTTACGATCATATTTGTAAATCTTTTTTCCTCTTAAAAAGGTTTTACATGCTATTCCATTAACTTAACTGTTATATTTTACTTGTCACTAAGTGGAGGCTGATTTTTTTCAGCAATTAACATCCCTAACTACAAATATGCATTAAATTTGACCTCTGAAAGGGAAACACCAATGACGGCTTACAATTGGGTACTTTTCCACAACGAAGTGAATATTGGCGCAAACACATTTCAAACGATTTCATTAGGCCCAAAGATTGTTAAATCACTACGTGCAATCCTTACTAACACAATGCAGAATTTTGTAATTAGACCACTTCGGATTTCAAACTAGTACGCCACAAATTATTGGCCTACATTCATTGTTGTGACGCGGTAAAGCTTTCAGCGCACTGTCCTGTCTAATAGACTGTCGTGGTCGTGGAACAGGTTGCCCGATGTTATCAGACTGATTTGTGTGACAGAATGCTCTGCTAACATTCAATTAAGTAACATTTACTGGTATCTAGTTCACACCTAATAGGGAGGTTTACTTCGGTGATAACAATGTTGTGTTGTGCTCAAAAATCCTTCACGTTGTATGTTTTGATAAGAGAATTGAATGGAGTCAATCTCCTATTAATGTTTAGACACTAGAGGTCCACTGTGGATTTTTATGTGGTACACTACAGTCGCTTAAAGCTTGTAGCACGTTTATATCCAAGGGTGAAAGATTTTTTTAATCTATCCAGTAGATAGTGCCTGATAGTAGCGCATTCAATAAAAAATATCTTCCGCTTTATATTAGTAGTATATTTCGAAAGCCGACCCCAAATAATATAAGGAAGAAAGACAGAGAGATTGAAAAGCTCTGTCATAAAGACTTTCAATGTTTTTCATATTATATGAAAGTAAAATAGATTATAATTCATAGAATGTATTTCCACACATATGTCCCAGCAATAAAATTGTAAATCAGGCAATGCGGAATTATTGCAATTATATAAATAATGCCTATTGTAAACAAATACCTCTCATAATTGATGTAGGAAGTGTGTGGAAAAATGTATCAGGTGCGTGTGTTAGATACATTTTAGTTTCGTTTCGTATTAATAATCATTTCAATGCATATAAATAAAATAAAATAAAAAATAAAAAAGCCTTTTATTTCCACACAACAGTTTTACAATTTTTACAATTTTTGTTAGTAGAACAATTATTTTTGTCAATGCATATAACTAAGGTTAAATCAATAAGCATTCTAAGAATCTACAATTTTTTATTAACATTCATTATACCTTCTTCAATTTGTAAGAAAATTGGCAATCTCTTCATGAAAAGAATCGTAATTTATTTCGCAACAATAAAAGGTGTTCGCACTTCTAATTATAATTCTCCCTTTAACTTTCACTAGAAGTACTAAATATTGCAATATTCAGATAAATAACTAGGTAATCAGATATTTAGACACAAATTGTGCTTCCGCAATGGCGACCATTCATTCGTGTGATACATTAATTACATGGTACCAGCTATAGGTGCTAATCCAAATACCAGAGTAATCTTTCGTAACCTCTAAGAAATAGTAGCACTGTATTATTACCTACAATTTGTCATTTAATGGTTGAGTGAATTTATACCATTTTTACAATTACCTGTGTATTAAATGCAACTTTGAACACAGTTGAAGTAATTTATCGATGTTAATTTGAGACTTGGTTGTTATTTTAATCTTTGTTGAGTGCAATTTAGATTAAAATTTAATTATTGTAATCGATACATATTACATTTTAAATTATTAACAACCTGTTTTATCAATTTGTTACAATGGAATGGTTATACTTTTTAAAAATTTTCCATGCTCACAATTTTAATATTGGTAAGGATGTGGTGAGGTAATACGGATAATATGAGGTTTCTTTAAAACGTATAATAACACCCTTTTATTACTGAAGCAGCGGCGTTGCGTAGACTACACATAATAAATCTAATTTCGAATAACATGGGTGGCCGAGAGGCTAGGCGTTGCCCCGGTAAGGCAAAACAGCGCGGGTTCAAATCTCACCTCGTTTTTCTACTCTTTTAAATTTTCTCTTTTATTAAAAAGCATTTGCAATACTATAAAAAAATAACTTATAGATATGCTATAAATTTGTAATTTCTATTAAAAATACTATTTTGTATTTTGTCTCTACGTTTAGATACTTGCAAACGTGTAGCCGTAATAATGTCAATGCAATTATTCGACTTATTAATGTTGGAATGGAATGCAAATTCTCGAATGTTGTATCAAGTAATTGGTCACTGATTTGACCTCGATTACCATAAAAATTGTATGTATAAACATACTTGTAATGAAATTTGTTTAATTGAAATGTGATTGAATTGTAATTACAAGTTTATTATGCATTTATATTCACTTTCGTATAAAAAAAATACCTATAATTCAATTATCTTAATAATATTTTCCATTCGAAGTTCAGTTCAATTGTTATAAAAGTAACTTCAATATTTATTTAAAAAATATTTCGTATTATAATTAGGTAATAGTTTTTCCTAGTTTTTCAAATATTTGAGGTCAATGTTGAAAATAAATAATAGTCTCTTTCAGGTCAATGAAGATGTAAGTCAGTTCTTTTTTTGGATTTGATATTTTAATTTAATAGATAGCATTCAAATGCATTATATATATATTTTTAAAGAATAGATAGATATAACGGTGTATTTACATTAAACGAGCGAATGCTCATTCTAACCCCACTATGTCTAATTGTTTTAGTTATACAGGCGTAGAGCATTCCTTCGTTGTTCTTAGTGTTGTCCAAAAGATTCTATGCAATGTTTGAATACTGAACAACATAGAATACGAGTTTTCGTTTACACTAAAAGATCACGAAATAATGTTCTTGCTCTAGCTCTAGCTCTATGTTCGTTTGATGTAAATGAACCCTTATATGTAAGTCAGTTCTGTCATACATCTTCATTTTGTTTGCATTGATTCTGTAATTAATAATTTGGAGCATAATCTACTTTTCAGACCCTTATGTTCTTATCGTACTCATTATTATATTATAAAAAAAGGAAGGTAATAAATAATAGATCACACCAAACCAGCAGGTCACTAACATTGACCCAGTTGTAATAAATTACGCTCAATGTGTGAACATCGTTTACAAAGGAACTGCTAACAATTAGCAGATTGTCAAAAAGATAACTTAACATTTAGGTGTACGCAACTTTATGATTTAATCTTTATGAGCCATTGCTGTCGCTCAATTAAGATTTTTCTATCGCTGCTATTTGCTTGCGAGATGCTGTCTGATTATTGCAATAGAAATCCATCGTCAGTTCATTTTGTTATCACGCAACTTCTCTTTAATCAATAATTATCGCTTAAGCCCAAATCTTCCAAATATTTAGTCTTAAAATTATTGACTAAGCATCTTTTTTTGGGCATATTTTCATTTCTTTTTTCTTCCTTATTGTAATTATTATGCATATCGTGACAATTGCATTTTATGATATTATCTTTTCCCACTTTCTGTTTTTGTTACTGTCAACATTTAATCATAGGGTAAAATATGGACCAAGACCTCTACATCTTGCTCTATATCATAGATTAGTATGATAAACGAAAAATCATTATTTTAATAACACGCTATCGTATTACTGGTACGACGCAGCATTGAAAAGCACCTAAGCATAATAATATTATGCTGAATCTGCAAAAACAACGCAGCGGTGATTTGCAGTTAATAAGCCATCAATCTGGAAAAAAAGTAATACAACATAAATTAAATACACATACAAAAACATCAACTATTTAATTTTGCCTTCACGTAGTAAAAACGCATGGCCTGGCCCAGTGCCTACTTTAGTTTCCATGTAGGGATATGCAAATATGAGTTCTAAAGGAACAAAACAATTAGTATAAATACGTCGAATACGATTGATGATCATACGGCTTAACACGATTACAATAACCGGTTTATTTACATTTACTACCGGTAACTAGCGGTAAATCTACTTCCAATTTAAAGTAATTCCCCACATCTTTTACGACACAGTAAGTTAGTATTGCTAAATTAAATGTGTTAAAACAGTTAGTTAAATTTGATATTGCCAATTTAACAGTCTGGTGATTAGATCTTCAGTCACGTCTTTACATTTTTATTTAATTGTTTCACGCTCACTTTCGCGGTTAAATGGACGATATTACATTTATGCAATAAACGAAAGCGTATCTCTATTTTACTGATAATATCTCTGATAACACTTTTTGTTTACAACAAATTGAAGAAATTGAAATGTAGCACCTGTTCCTAGAAGCCAAAAGTAGTTTCACTGCTATTCAGTTCAGTCGACCACAAAATCAAATAAAAAAAAATGTTCTAAAGTAGAATTCATACACACATTTTTAATCCATATTGCCGTTGGATATTGGTTTTTCGTCTTATAGAAATAAGTATTTTATTTGTTTGGGAAATTAAATTAATGTATGTGAGCATTCAAACTAAAACTAAAACATTAAATCATAAAAAATGGAGTGTATAAAATAGGTACACTTTCACCTTTCATTCCATTAAAAATAGAGATTACCGACAAATAACTAAAAAAAATATATATTCTGTTACCTACACGGTAAAAATGTGGCTTGCAAGATTTTGCTTTGCTTATAAAAGATGTGTTATTTTAATCCATACTACTGTCTGTCTGTCTGTCTGTTACTCAATCACGCCTTAACTACTGAACCAATTTGCATGAAATTTGGTATAGAGATATTTTGATACCCGAGAAAGGACATAGGCTACTTTTTATTCCGGGAAAATGACGCAATCCCGGAAATCAAACGGGAACGGGAACTATGTGGGTTTTTCTTTGACTGCGCGGGCGAAGCCGCGGGCGGAAACCTAGTATAAGATAAATTGATTATTTAAAGAGAAACAAACAAATAAGAATTTAAATATTTCCTCATTAGAAGTTTAATATTAATTATTAAACTATCATAAAAAGAAACAGTTAAAGCTTGAAATGAGGATACAGTTAACATATTTCTAACTATGAGTTAAGCTACATACTCAGTTTATGGTTTTAATTAGCAACATGCAAATTGTAAATCTAACATCGTAATAGTTATATAAACGATATTGTTATAGTGTTTGGATATTATGTGCCTTAATAATAAGCGTTTCAAACAACATGTAGAATAATAACATAATATTATGTTACTGTAAAAGCTCGATTCGGAGGCATTATGTATGTTACTTACCTTATAACGCCTTAATTTGGATAAATGGTGGTATTTTATGCTTAGTATATATCTAAAAATAAAAAAAAGACGTGTGGCACTCGGGGACTGCCGCTGTAAAGCTATTGCATGCTATGCCTTCAAGCCACACCTCTGTGCCCGTCGGAGTGGGGAGCGTGAGGTTTTTTCGTTACGGAATTTCTGGATTCGGTCCCCGCGCTCAAGGCCCGCGATAGAAGCTATACAATAGCTTAAAAATGTAGAGTTTAAATAAAAATATAATTTATATTGAAGGAAACTAATCGATAGAATTCATGCATCTATATAAACGTAAAACACAAATAACTGTTGAATGACATACATATTACGATTCCAGTTTATAAGATTATTGTGAGATTTTAAAAGTACTTATCCATCTTTGATATTAATAGACAATATACAAACGTACAGAAAACGTATTAAGCCGTAACACAAAAACGCTATCAAGCTAACAACATTACGGATTAAATAACATGTAATATTTGCTCTAGAAATATCATTTGCCTATTCAATTATCTTCAATCATATCGCAATAGAAATGTAGGTATGGGGGATTAACTGTGGTCACTTACGAAATGGGGATAACAAGTTAGTAAGGGACAATTTTGAAACATACCCGTAGGCCTCAAACTGTATTCGATGAATTTAAATTCATTCTTGCATTAGGACATATTTAGCGTCAACTACAGCACAGTTTAGGTTCGATATTAGTGCAATTTTTCAATTATTAAGCTATTGCATAGCTTTTATCTCAGACTTTGAGCGCGGTGATCGAATGTAAAGATTCCGTAACGAAAAAACCTAACACCCCCCATTACAGCCGGCACAGCGATGCGATGCTATGCAATAGCTTTATCGCGGCAGTCCTCGAGTGCAACACGTATTTTTTTTATACGTACCTGTTGTTAATAATTCAAGTTCAACATTTTGCTAAAAAATTCTCGCGATGAAATTACTTTGAATAGTTGGACGGTATGTGAACACAAAACAGCATTCTTCAATGGGCCATCATCAACATTAATATACTTACCTAGTACCTACTTATCTATTTTTGTATATTCTTTATGTTTATGCATTGAGGTAAAAGATAAATTTATCGGTAGTCTTTGTTATGCCTGACCGCATCCTTGGATCGGTTGACGCATGAGCGTAGAACCTAGGGAGTCCTGGGTTCGATTCCGGTCGGTTTCGATTCAGTCCGGTTATCTTATGTATTATATTATATATTACTAGCGGTCCGCCCCGGCTTCGCCCGTGGTACATATGAAAAATAGATGTTGGCCGATTCTCAGACTTACCCGATATGCACAGAAAATTTCATGAGAATCGGTCCACCCGTTTCGGAGGAGTATGCAGACTAACATTGTGACACGAGAATTTTATATATAAGATATAAAATATTATATTTTATGCATTTCCAATCCTTATCAATAATCCTTTGATAACACTGCAGATACTCTGAATAGAAAGGCTCTTACGTAGACTTCGTACACTCGATAAATAATAATTATCATAATATCATACATGTTATCAAAGATTTCAGAACTTATTCGTGCTGGGATAAATATAACCAGACCTGCCTATTAATTTGTTTTTATGCAATATGAACAAAATTATAATTCAGAGTAATTGCTTCATCCCAGTAAATACATGAGAAAATATTAGTTTTATTTGCTTAAAATACTAATGCGCAAAACATAATACTAAGGAAGCAGGTAACCATTAAATTTATTGATGAAAACACTTAATATTTCATCATTAGCAATGAATGTGTATAAATATTATCCATGGGAAACTGTGGGTTGTAAAGCAGTATTAATTATTGTTAAACTACGCAATATTAATGAATAATGATATTAGCAAGATGTTAACTTGCGCATTTATTAAGAAATTTCATTGAAAAACATGAATATGCTACAGGGTACACGATGTACCCTGTACCCTTTTATGTAAGTGCACATGTTTGCTGCTGCAGTTTTTTTTATTCTTGTCAATCAGATGTTGACATTTTTTATAATTATTAGAAAAAGAAGTATCTTTCGTAACATAAATAATTGAAAAAAGGCAATTAATTTCTTCTTTTCCAATTAAATCCCAATGAATATAAAATAAATATAAAGTATTAATACTTATTTTATGATATTTTCATATATCCGATTAGTAGAAAACTTATGCAAGGCTTTGCAATATTAAAGAAAGTAATAATAATGCAAACTCGATTAAAATACTCATTTCGTTATAATTAACAACCACAAAATATATTTTCAAACGAATTAAGTACCGGTAATAACTACTTACGCATATAATACAATTTGCAATGTTGAGCAAAAAAGCAATGTGATTATTATCGGAAAGGCGAGTCATACATTCTATCGTGAAGCCTCCAGGCAAATATTAGTTACTTGACAAAACGAACGGATATCTTAATTTGCTCTATTACATACTCCGTAATGTTTGAACAACGGGCCCGTTACAAAAACAGCGGCCACCCACTATAAAATGATGAAATTTAACTTTATCTATGCCATAAACTATTCTGTAACTCTGTTAATTGACAACGATGTAAAAGGAATTTCACTCGATACGCGGCGACTAAAGGTGCAATTAATTGTGTAAGGATTTTGTTTTAGACGCGCAATTAAAAAAATGTTATGTAAGTTTACAAACATTTATGACAGTATAATATATGCATATTACATATTTTGTATATAAAAGTTAAATCATTTAACACGTACGATATGTATGCAATATTAAACTTTCAGTTTATCAATTCATTTTTATAATTATGTAGGAAAATCACATCGTACTTCACTGTTAGGCATTCAGATGTAGTTCATTACATATAATCCACATCCCACGTCTAAAGCATAAAACCTCCTCTCCTAACTATTGACTTGCCAGATAGGTATCAAAACATAGACTATAGTGCTTGTAAGCAGAAAAGCTTATTCCTCAGAAAAGAAACTCATGAAATGAGTATAATTAAAATACATATGTTAGTGTTATGTCCTCTTCTAAGTTCTATTAAAACAGGTTTATGGTAATATATTAGGTTCAGGGGTGGGCGACATCCATGGGGTCATCTATGATACGTTTCTATGAATAAAGCCAGCGAATTAAAAAAAATTCTGAGATTATTTTAATGAGATAGCCTTTATAAATTATTAGGTTAGATAGTCCAGGATCCTTCGCCCATTTTTGCAAGTGATTACTATCAAGCTAATTTTCCGTGAGTAGCTTTATTTTGATGAGACGCCCAATAATTTCCTGTACGAAACTCTCGATTGTGGTAGCTTACAGAGGTAACAAGGATAATTTTTTTTGATTTGATGGTTTTAAATAATAAAATAAAACTAATAAATATTTGAGAGTTTCTACGAATATTAATCGTCAACAAAAGAGGTAAGTTGAGAAGATAAATATTTTAAATAGTAAAATCAAGGAACGCGAGTCGTGAACAATCAATCTAAGATTACATAATATTATTGTTTTATAACAAGTCATCGCCTGGATATTATACAAATACTAATTCATTATCCTCTAGATAACGGTATATGGAATAACCAGTTATTACTTGAAGTAATAAATGATTGCAACTTGAAGTGTATACTTATACTTAGGTATTACTTTTATGTAGAGTTGAACTTGTTAGCTCAATTCGCTAAGGATAAATTTTAGCCTTAAGCTATAGATTCATCGAGTTACATGTGTTGATTTAAAAAATAAATTACTAGCTTCTCTTCAACCGAAAACTGATATAGACATGAACATAGTGAATAATTTTGAAATGAAAATAATGTGCTTGATCGAACATTCCATTCTAGGCGCATAGGAGTTACAGTTGCACCAATGAGTCTATAGTTAAAATAATTTGGAAAATCCAAAAGTGCACGCCTCATAATTTTTTTTTAATAAATATTTATTAATTATTATTTTTGTTTATTTAATAACAATTAAACCACATCGAATCAGACCCTGAAAAATGAAAGGGTTCTATTCCTGAGCATACTCAAGCGTAAGAGAAAAAAAAAGACTCGATTAGTAAAGTATTTCGGTCGCTATCGTGTTAACAAGAAAAAGGATCCGCACATACAGACACACGGACGTCCAAGACAGAACTTTTTTAAACTGTTTTTTAACTAGTTTAAATAACAAAAATGACATCAAAAATATCATGAACGTTAAAAATAGTGTTTTTTCTTAATATGTGTGTGTATGTATTATCTTACAAGTGCAATGTATGATACATAAAGACATTTTAAGTTTGAAAAATCAGATGTTTTGCGCGAAGTGACAGTAGTACCCACCTCAACGCTTCGCTTATGAGGCGTGCAAAAAAGTATATTTTATTAAAATGAACACAATTTGTTCCTCATACGTATACATGACTATACTATATTACAAATATTATAATGAATAAATTATTTAGGTGTATTTACAGCGATGAATCATCTCATTACATAAAAATTATTTTGACCGTTCGTTATAGTAACAACTTGATATTGAATCGATTATTGTTTTCATTATTCAGGAAAATTAATATATCTACCATACTGTTGTGATAGCAAGCTCATAACAAGAATAACTACGGAGACAGACTAATTGCGAGAATTTCAATCAAATGACATCTGTTACTACTTAATTATATGTATAGTATTAATATGCCTTGACATAACGAGGGTATTGATTTAAATTATCATTGCGTTTTGCGCCTGCAGCGTACACAATTACATAATTCATAGCGCGATCTAAATTTCTGTTCATTCATTACTCGTAAATAAGATCAATGATGTATGTACCTTTGTAGTTACAAAGCTATAAATTTATAAAGAATAGAAAAAATTCGATCACGAGGCGGGACTACGAACCCGCATCCTTTCACGCCAATCCGGGGCGGACGCCTGACTAACTCAGCCACCCGTGATCCCGCCAGAGCGATCGAATTTATGGAGGACCGCCTCCTTGGTAAAGTGGTTGACGCGTAAGGGTAGAACCGAGGGGTCCTGGGTTCGATTCCCGGTGGGGACGAAGAAAAAAATATGTCTCGGTCTGGCAAGACACAGAAGGCTGATCACCTACTTGTCCCTAAAGAAAATCGATCAGTGAAACAGATGTATGCATATAGCCCCTTACCCCACTTGGGGACACGGGACTTCACTTTTTTTATAAATTTATATTTGCATTTGAATGCCATAAACCAAAAAATATCCAATCCAGCTACAAAGTTAGCTAGCTGTGACGGTAAGGTAATAGAGAAGTGCGTATATAAAGGCGGAGTTATCTTAGGGCGTGATCACATGTACGTAGGTGCGTAACATGCGTTAGATGGTAGATAAGGCATTGCATAACTGTATCACGACAACGACGTGTGAAGGACGTCTCGGATACGAGATTGCTGACTTTGAAAGCGGCACAATGCGGCTGAGTTGAGAGTAAAACAAAACTGACCTGAATTCCGACATTAGTCATATGTTATTAACAATTTTGTGGTTGAAGATTAGCGTCGCATTTTTTATAAAGTCCCATGATATCACCATTATTATACCTATAAACTCTAGTTATATTAAGCTCCATACGTAGGGTAAATACTAAATATATATAGTAAACTAGCTGTCCTCTCCGGCTTCGCCCGTGGTACATATTTCGCAATAAAAGGTAGCCTATGTCCTTTTTCGGGTATCAAAATATCTCCATACCAGATTTCATGCAAATTGGTTCAGTAGTTTAGGCGTGATTGAGTAACAGACAGACAGACAGAGTTACTTTCGCATTTATAATATTATTAAGGATTGAATTGGCATTTGTAATTACAGCGTCCAGCAAGACTCTACAAACTTTAAAGTTCTGCCTTAATGAGAACTAGCTGTCCCGTGCAGTATCGTTAACTTTTATTGAATTTAAATTTCAAAGGCCTTCGTTTACAACAATATGGGCAATACAGCACTTATAATAGAAATCTGTATTTTTACAAAAATATAATCAGTAGTTTTGAACTTGATTCTAATTTGGTGAAAAAAGCTCATTGTAACGTTGATTAACTCTTAATAGAGTGAAAATTACCTGGTTTCTAGTTTTCAGTTAAAAATAATACGAGCTGATATTTCTGCTACGAAAAAGTTACGATCGCTAACGTTTATGTAAGGTAATAATAACATTTATATTTTCTTTTTTAAATAATATCTCTACATCATGAAATAAATGGGAGTCGAAAAATAAAAAAAAATAAATGACACGGAACTTCAAATAGAAGCTTAAAAAAAACACAAACAAATCACACACAATTTTTATTTATTTTATTATTTAGTTAATTAAGGCGCCGAACAATGGCTTCAGCACTAGATAACATTTTATTATGCTAGGTTATATAATTTAGTAATATAATCACTATGTGAATACCGGTCTATACATGGCCATTCTCAACATATATTGTACTATGCACGACTTACTTCTTACTGTTTTGTACCTCATATTATTATTGTCTACATACTTACGACAATCCCATACCACAATGGCTAATTGTAATTAGTTGCTTAATTTTACATTGTAGTTCAATATGCGACCTCAATTCTTGTAAAGATAACTTTGAGAACCTAATACATAATTAAGTGGCCCTTTATAAGTGGCGTAATAGTTCTAATTTGATCGTTGATAAAGTATTCATAATAATGTTAGCTACATAATAGTAGAAGATATACATCTTTAGTAATATTATTAATGTGAAAGTAACCCTGTTTGATAGCTTGATAGAGCTTCGCATCGAATGACTTAATATCTTTAAAATTCCCTTCAACCTTCACTATATAATTAACAAGTAGCTTTTGTCAAAACAAACAGACTAATCATCAAATCGCACCAAAATTTTCGACACAAAATAAGGCAAAGTCTAATTAGTTTTGGTGTTACAAGTTTTAACCTACTCTGTTACGTATTCGTTGTCATGCAACTGAGCGGTAAATGATCATGCTTGTTAGTAGGTACATAATAACATATCAGGAGCTTTTCAAATCTGTATGTAATGTATGTAATAAACTTATATTTTTCATTATAACACCATCTATCTAGTATTTTCTTTTGTTTGATTTTACGCGAGTATCTACTGAAGTTTATTGAACAGAGTAGCAACTAAAACTTGAACTAAAAACATAAATGAATTAATTTTCAAAACTTGTAACCCTTTTCATCCTCTTTATTTGAACAGGATGAAAGCTAATATTATCTTTATAGATTTAAAGCAACATTCCTATCCATAAGTGAAAGCGTTTGACTAAATTACCTACGTTTTTGCCGAATTACAAGGTGTCTCCATCATGTCAAATCGAGCGTTGAGTAATTTGATACTTGAGAACTAACCATTTTACTAACTCGCCTACACACTTATGGACAGTACTAAGCAACAGTGTGACAACATGCTAGACATTAATTATATATTATTAATGCTAGTAATATGTAAACGTGCTTATAATTTAATAATATACAACAGTACGGGACTTGAAAGAAAAGGCCAATGTATGTGTAACTTAACATTATATTTTGCATTAATTAATAATTTTATATAGGTGAAGTTTACGTAATTAAAAAATAGGCTGCTTTTGTTTCGATGGACTAACGCCCGTAGCACACCTCCGCTGCAGAACTGTAACAGCGGAACCGCAGTAGTTTCGCTCTGTCTTGTCCCGTGTACGAGAAGCGGAACAGTAGCGAAACTGCCTGTTCTAACACATACATCTAACTATTTTTTATCTCTTTTTTCGCGCGGTTTCGCCGATCTCTTCTAACGCCAGCTACACTACCGCGCTCACGCCCCTATTTGTTTGCGGTGCCGCATTGTTTTCGCGCGTGTTTGTCAAAACCGACAAAAATAAAACGCGGAACTACATTGTTTTTGTAAAAGAGTATGTAAATCATCAAAACTCTGAGGGGTCATTCTAAAAATACATATATGTATATGTATAGAAACGATCTTCATGGGACTCGAGTTCTTTACATAGTAGGTTTTCTCCTAATTTCTTTCTTTTTTTATTAATCTCATGCACCCAAATTCTACGAGTTTTATGTCTTTTCAAAGTTAAAGTCCACAATCATATTTCTTCTTCCTCTGACTCCGATAACGACGACATTTCGCTTCGATCGTTGCTTCTTGACCACATTCTTGACTGACTCGCATGAGGTTTCGACTTTCGCCGATGCCGGTTCCACTAATCAAACTACACTTGATCACAGCGGAATTCATCTAGCGGTTCCGCGGTCATGGTATCGCAGCGGAGGTGTGCTACGGGCGTAAGAGCATACAATTAATAGTCTTGTTCACGTCGTCTTGAACACGTGAGCTTTTTTATTGCAAAATTAAAACTTGAGGTGCTTGCTGTACCTGAAAATGAAAAGGTTTTAATAATAACTTAATAAGTAAAAGAATGTTGTGCAATTTAAATATTTCACACTCAATTTTTATATAAAGCAAGGGCAACAAAGTTTTACGTGACCATGTTTTAAAATATAGAGAGCAGTGGTGAGGACTTAAAATCAATTAGTCGGAGGTTCGAGAGCAGAGATAGAATTTTCATTTTATCCATACCCATGTGGAATCGTCGCCACTGTTTGCATGTCAAAGAATCAAAAGTTCGACATGTGAGATCACTTATGTCAACCCGCACTTGGCCAATGGAATGGATTATGGCCTGAACGGTGAACCCCCACAGGAGGCCCGTATCCCTGCAAAAGGAACATAAGCTGACGATGATGATGATGATGATGTATATTTACACCAGTCGCAAACACACTTTAGACGACATCTGCTTTAAATATTTCCTAGCATGTTTATTTACATAGAACTATAAATACACATTTTTTTAAATAAAAATTAATCGATAATTTAAAGTATTTTTCGTAACCCGTCTGATAACTGTTTCACAAATATTTATGACAGATTGCCTTGATGTTATTTACCTGTGACCGGACAGAGACTGGAAAGCGGCGCTGATCATGCCGTTGTTTTAATTATTGCCTCGAGCCCTAAACCATGACACTGTTTATAATATTTCACAAAGAACCGACCGTTTTTTTACCTGATAACTTTTACGAATACGTACATGAGCGTTATTAGCTTCTGGTTACCTATTCGACTGTTGCATTAATTAATAAAGTGATACACATTGGTACCTGCCTATCTAAATCGCGTTCAGCTTTGTATACAAGTGAACTACCCCGGCTTTGTACGGGTGGAATTATGCATGGTAATACATATTATGGTGGTACCTTCCTCTATCACTGTATATTTTTACAAATTTTATCCAAATATATGTTCCGTAGTTTTAAAGATCTAAAGCATACATAGGAACAGACAGGAAGCGTCTTTGTTATAAATTCTGTAGTAATTGGGTGTAGATACTATTTCTCTTTATTTAGCTCTCGCAACTTTATTCGCTTCAACTTTATTCATAAAATGCTATTATCATCTTAATTACGGATATCACTTCTCCCAATTAAATTCGTAAAACCTTTAATTATGTGTTAATGACTTCAATTTAGTTCTTTATAAACTTAACGTCTTACAAATGTGATTGAACTATAATTACGTTATGATTCATTTCAAACAAAAAACCCTATGAAAATAATTAGTGTATTTATTAAGAGCTGTAAACATCACTCTAATAGCGTAATAAAAACATGTTTTGCGCCATTTATTCATTCATTTACGGCAATCGGGTCACAATTACACACGCTAATAACTGTTTCCTATTGATCCGTAAGGACTTGAACGAATTTCTCGCATATATTTTTGCAATTAATACCGTGCAATGAATATTTATTCACTAATCGTATGACTTGATCTGGTCCGCTCTATGTAATATTGAAAGGCTATATCGTTTGATCAATTCACCATTAAGTAAATGGATTTTAATGTCGTGTACAATAAATTGTTAATGTTTTATTTTATTTACGAAATATCAGAACGGAAATCGGGTCGGGGCAGATATTATGGTCTTTAATCACTTTATAATAATAGCTGAAAAGCAAATTAATATAATAGTATCGGCTTATTATTTAAAGCCAGAATTTTTATATCAATTAAATATGAAAATTCTGGCCTAATTTACTCTCATGACTATATACACTATACATATAGATATTGATAAACCAGTGACCGAAATGTCAGTAGATACCTAAACACAAAATCGAAATTTCATGGAGAAAGTCTTTGCAACACTATTATTAGTTATAGAATATAAGGGAAAATTTTATTAAACACTTCTTTAGTATCATAAATTGTAACACTGAATCAAAGTATAAGCTTGCAATAAAGCAAGACAAATAACTGAAATTTGTTGGAGCACAGTTTATCGTTTACATTGTAATTGTTATTTATAACACTGTCAGTAACTCCCCTGTTTATAAAGACATTACGTACGTATCTATTTATCTGATTCTTAAAGTGTAATACTATAATCATATTTCTTAATAATTTTGCCAAACAAACAATTACTCAAATATGTACCTTCGAATGTGGGTCAGTATGCATGTTTAAAATTGCGTATGTTTTGATAGTTCTATATAATTGGGCAGCTACTTTCATGTTTTGTATGACGAATTAAATATTACATAATTGTTTTATTTGTTTTTCAGGTGTTTAATATTTCAAGGAGACAATTTAAACTATGGATACAAAATCATTTGATTTACTCAATGGAAGAAGGTTAGATTGAAATTAAGAAAAATCTACCTATACGAATAACATTAACAGTTCATTATGAGAACTTAGCTTCTTTTGTTTATTGTTAAAAAATAATTTTCGATTTTACGTAATTAAAGTTATGTTAAATTATTGCATTAATAATTTGAAAGAAAACTTATACAAAGTTAGATAATAGTTATGGGAAAATCGTTTCTAGCGACTGAACGAACGTGGTCCTCAAAAATTTTAATATGTACGACTTCACTAAAACTTTTATGATCGATTATATGCGTACCTGCTATACTTTTTTTCAACCGTGTATTGTAGAAGAAACAATAAAAATAGGTTGACTAGTTTTATGGTTGCCGATGATCAATAAAGTTTTAGTGTCTTGATTAGACTTTTCTATCAAACTAATTAGGGGAAATTAAATACTAATTAGTTCATTTTATACTAGACTTTTTCGTATATATAGTGTAACAAAGTACACCAAAGTATCAGTAGAATTCGTTCTAACAATTCAACTTCAACAATGGTCTCTGCTAAGGTAAGATTCATAGTATTTTCTCAAACATGCTTCCAAATTAACATGCTGAGAAATGTTTATTTACGCTTGTGTTGACATTTTTAACTGACTTCAAAAAAAGGAGGAGGTTATTATCAATTCGGCCGGTATGTTTTTTTTATGTATGTACACCGATTACTCCGAGGTTTCTGAACCGATTTACGTGATTCTTTTTTTGTTCGATGCGGGATGGTTCGATGCGATGTCGAATTGGTCCCATAAAAATTTTATTCGGATAGGCCCAGTAGTTTTTATTTTATGAGCATTTTTGTCTGTATTTGTAAATACATATTGCAAGTGCAAGTTTGAAGTCGGTTGTTTTTAACGCAGTTATCACTTGTTGTCGAAATAATTACCTATTTTATTTTTGGTGTTTTGTGATCCTACTATTCCATGCAGAGGGTGAGGGTGTGAATTTAATCAAAAACAATCGGTGAACAATTATTTTCACATAATGTCTTTTATTTTTAGTGATTTTATTAAAGTATTAGGTATTTGAGTAAGTAACTAAACAAAGATCACAAAGATACAACAAATAAATTCCGTGATCGAGTCGGATTAAAAGTTCCTTTTAACTGTGAGTTGTTAAGAAGAGATCGCTCCCAGCGATAAGGTCGACCTCAGTACACTATCTAACAACGAAGGTATTTTTCAAAATGGAACAGTAGTTTCTGAGATTAGCACTTTCTAACAAACATACAAACTCTTCAGCTTTATAATATTAGTATAGATTTTATTAATGAGTATATAATATTTCCTAGGTTCTGTTCCTCGTCGTCGTGATGGCCTGTGTGGCGGCTGCGCAGGAGACGGCAACGGAAATCAACCGTGTTGACTTCACAAAATTCATAACAAACATCCAGCAAATATTCGGAGGCTACAAGGGGAATCCCGACGAATTCGTCCAGAAACTTCAGTCTTTATTCCAAAAAGGAGTTTAAATAGTGAAGATTTTGAAAATGTGGAATGATAATAATATATTCATGGCAAGATTATAGTTGTTTCTTTTCTATTCATACCGACGGTTAAAGACCTATACTTCTAAGTATTTAAAATATTTCACATTTACAGACTAGTTAAATATAAAAAACGCTTTTTTAAATTTTTTTACTGTCAACCATTGCCCAAGTGAGACTTTACGCCATATATAAAGCAGTCTAAATCAGTCTATTTAAGCAGTCTATTTAAATAAAATCTTAACATATCCTTTACCTAACATATTTCTCACACCTTTCGGACACGTTCTAAAAGAATTCAATATAACAGATATGGTGCAGAGATAACGTTATCGGACACTAATATCCCGCTCGTGCAGTAGGCACTTGATAAATTAAATTAATTAAGTAAACATTGGTCACGAAAGGCTCAGGCCTTGGGCCAGTAGTGGGCGTTAACTATGTGGTAATAGCATTAGATTTGAGGATATGGAATAATACTATTTTTATAGTGTTTACTCTATTGTGACATTGATTTGAGGATATAGTGTAATTTATGTGTGTAATATTTATACAAACTACGTTTTTGTGAATAAATAGATTGAATATAAACAAAAGATTACAACTGTAAAGTTATTACTATTAATATAATAACGTACTTTTAAATCGGTAGTTAATTACTAATCATAAAATATGATAATGTTATGAAATAACTGCTCAATAATTTATGCTCAATTGCTCAAAAGTAAACAAAAATAACAAAATTGAATTTCCAGCTTGCACTGGCAAATATTCATCCAAATCCAAGTGCTCTAAATTGGTCCAGTCACGTTAAACTGCCTTTCGAGTTAATGGTTTGTACAAAGGCGGTTATTAACTGATGACCTTAAGGACAATGCTGAAATGAATACATAGGGAAAGGCTTGGTCTAAACAAGTGAATAGATTAGTAACTTCACAGACTATGAAAGAATTTTTCTAGGCTTATTAATTAGTTATTAGTATCATAAATCTCGTGTGTAAATAAATTATTGTTTGACAAGATCACGTTGTGGTAAGCATGTTCAGCTGCAACCCGACAAGAAAAATAATTCGATTTTTTTTTAATTGATACAAATAAGTGGTGGTTTTAGAACATTTTCGTGCCTTGAAGAGCATGTTATGCCTTCAATTGTTTTATTTGTTTTAAATTGGCCTGTATATGAGATTGATATAAAAGTGCACATGCAAACTCTATGTATATCTTCGGCGCAGTTGATTCATCTCAATCGAGATGCATCAGAAAGTTTAAAATCTAAGTTACTAGCTGTGCTCCGCGGCTATTGGTCTTAGCGTGATGATATATAGCCTTAAGCCTTCCTTGCCTGCCTTATAAGTATAGATTGTAGCTTCCAAATATCTTACGCGATATACTACTTCATTAAAAAAATTGTTGGTGTATAGTTTTAAAGTTTAGTAAAGAAAGATTGTAAAAGACGACAAACTAAAGGCCTCAGTAGATACAATTTACAAGGCAATCGTTAGCAATAATAAATGAATGTGGTAAATTAATAGCAACGTTGTAGCCTATTCTTAGCTCACCTTATCACTAGTTATGCTATTAAGCTTTCAGCTACTGTACGAAACACAACAATTTCTTGTTCGGATTGTAAATATTAGTTATTTAGGATTAACGAATCGATCTTTGGACACTACAGTTACAAATATACTTTTATAGCTGTGATCGATTTGCGGATTAAATCTTCAAAGAGCCTTCCAAATATTTAATAACAATAGCATTTATTTTTGGATATTACGTAATCAAATAATAATATAAAGCTGAGGAGTAAGTTTGTTTGTTTGAACGCGCTAATCTCAGGAACTGCTGGTCCGGTTTTAGATAGCTCCTTTATCGAGGAAGGCTACATATCATCACGGTAAGACCAACAAAAGGGGAGCAATGCCGGTAAAACCGCAGGACACAGCTGTGTTTTTTTTGAACTACTAGCTAGTTAAATAATTAGAAAAAAAAATAACACATCATATTTAAAGCAATGATTAAAATATTATTTAAACCGACATTGCGAACAGTCAGCGTGGTCACGGCCCACGGGCCTGTCCGTTTAATTTATAAAATATACAATAGGTACAATATTTGTATCGTTCGTAAGACAAACTAAATCGGAACTTTACATTTGAATATTTCTAAATCGAGAATTGGCCCGCGGATGAAAGGAAAGCCAACTCAATATTTATCTGTGCTTGTGTTCTGTTACCATAAATCACGAACGTAACAAGCGTTCGTATTTCGCATTCAGAAAATGTATTATCACTGCATTGCGTTCTAGATGGCGTAAATAAACACAAGTGTTTGGATATGTAGGTATCTAAATTTGAAAATCAAGATCGAAGTTATCACCATAATGGAAGAATTAAGTATGTAGGGTTAGAGTTGTTTTTTGAAGTGTAGAAGTCACTTCTCGTTATTTTTGAAGCTATGTTGGGTATATGTAGGTACTTACCAGTCTTTAAGAGATCAGTGATCAGTGGTAAACAACTGAAATGTATGTACTGATGTGAAAGCAGTATTTGTAATTATTCATATTGTTCTTATTCTGTATCCCTTGAGTGATTGAAATCTTTTGATCTAGGTAGTTGTGAGATATGCAGTATGATGCTTTTAAATAATAACCCATTGACCACCGAGCGGCCCGATCGGGCCGAGACACAATAGATTTTCTATTGTGTCTGTGATCCGAGGAATGACGGATTAATTAATCAGAGGTATAATCAGTAAAAAAAAACAAGCAAAATCTTGTATTTTTTCGTGCCACAGTAATTTGAAAATAGTATAAGATCGAAGCACGATATCTAATACATAACATTTAAGATGGTGTTTTTCCTCATGATCATAATTCACGCAATAAAAAGATTTCAACGCGTGCTAACGATAAGCATTAATGTGGTACAACACGACACTTTGTTTTTTCCTTATTTCTGATATTCACATATGTTTTAGAATATGAATTTTGGAGTAAAATTTCAATTTTTAATGAAGGATTTTATAATCAGCCTTCTTGGATCTACCTAGTTAGTAGTTTCCATAGTCAACTAGCGGTTGCCGTAGCTAGTTGGCTATGCAAGTAGGTATACTTACAGCAGCATTGATCGTTATAAATGTAAGCCATTCAAACTTACAATAGAGTTATTAATTAAATTAAGGTCAGTTATCTTTCAAACCTTACTTTACTCATGTGCTAAGAGTGAATTTGTTATGACTATTATGTACCATATGTGGCTTTAATTGACCACTTAATAATAGAGTTGTCAGTATTGTTCAGTATCCCAAGCAATTTGGTATTTGACAAGCGAATTTAATTCTAATCCATGTATTAAGAGAACTACGAACAGT
Organism: Colias philodice; assembly: GCF_061535455.1. Taxonomy (NCBI): domain Eukaryota; kingdom Metazoa; phylum Arthropoda; class Insecta; order Lepidoptera; family Pieridae; genus Colias; species Colias philodice. The sequence continues at coordinate 9,762,087 of NC_143094.1, read as the reverse complement.
ACCTTAATTGGATGTTAAATAAACGACAAGCAGTCAAGAGCTCCACTTCTATTTATATTCCCAAATACATTTTGTATAGATTTAACAATAGCACTTAATCATTTAGTAAAATGGAGGCTGTATTATTTTGGTTTGTTTTAATGTCATAAATACTATGAGATTTTTATAAAGTGAATGATTACAATTTATTTACTAATTGAACATTTAAAATGTATTATTCTCAGAATTAGCACTAGTAATGGAAGATAATTACTCGTATCAAAACTGAGGAAACTCATTGTTGGCTAATCACGTCTAATGATGCTCAATATAGAGACAGGATTGGCATTACCGGTCGATTAAGAATTCGTGCAAACCCGGTCGCAACAGTAGTCAACCAATAAATAGCTATTCAATCATAATATTTAAATAATATTTCGTTCATTAATCAGACACAACTTGTCATGGAGATTTCATGGTGTAATTTGTGTTAAATCAATCAATAACCCCAAGGTCCTGACACCATAGCGCTGCGTGGGCCACGCGTCCATTTATAATGGCTTTAGAAATTTCAATTTATATTATTTAATAATAGGTTAACGTTAATCTATCACAGCACGTATAATAGTTCAAGTCCTTCAGAGTAATGGCCTAAAGGCATGTCCATATCAAAACAATAGTATGCTACGATTGTTTCTTACTCGGAATTTGACCTATATTATAATATTATGTATAATGATGTAATTTTAGAATCTGCGGTATAAATAAAATGCGCTGAATAAGTTAGTATTAATTTATTTTACAGAATTAATTTACTTTTATGCTAACAAGGATATGAAACCATAAGATATAAACGAGTATTTAATTGTTTAGGTATAATCAGTATACTAATTTCATACATCCGATTGAATTTTAAATAAATCCATTATACCGATGCATTATAAAATAGCAATGACCTTTATTGGAAATTTTTATTCAACGCAGGCACTCTTATACAACTAAAACTAACTGGACTAGCGCTAGTAATTTTGGGATATAATACCAACGGTAACCTTCCCATACCCATAACTTTTCCGTGTATTTATAATTAACATTTTGCATAGAAACTTTTATTTTGCTATAAAATAGTAATAACTTCAAAGAAAACAACAAACCTTGAAACAGTACCATACAATAAGTAGAGTCAGGATTCGTGACGAAAAGTTAACCCCGCCCAGAGCCATGAAGGCAAATCGAATATAACAATACAATTAAACCGCGATCTATCGACTGTGCCCTTACACGGAATTGTCGAATGGTCAGCTCAGCTGAATGTTACACAATTGAAAGTACAAGAGACTAGAACGATAGAAGTAAATTAGTAGATTTAAAAAAAAACTTAACTGAAACTGTTTCTTGAACATTTGACATTTTTTTCCAAGATTATTCTTAAAAATATGGGCGATGTAGAGTATGAGTATATGCAGAAATGAAATTTAATAGGAAAGAAAATCATATTATTTTTATATGAATAAATGTGTTTTTTAGACAAATGAGTATTTAGCAATACGTATATTTTATACTATTAAAATTGCACGATGTTTATAAGCTCTCCATGCCTGTTAAGCTCAAATGACAGAACTTTTAACAGCCCACTTCAAGTCTCAATAAAATGAATTTGTTCTGAAATTTTATTACAATCACATATTAAATTTTCTTATTTGATAATAAAAATGTAAAACATCAAGACACATTTACAAACTAACATACCCGTATATCTTAACGCCTTTAATACTTTCTTACATCAAAAACATAGAAAATGTACCAAAAATCTTTATGTTAAATGTGATGAATGATGATGCAATCCAACTACTTTTTCTGACATAAAAGAGGTAAAAAGTATCCCATATTTTAATCAAAGTCTTATCGTATGGCTATATAGACAATTTATTCCAAACATTCACCGTATGCCATTTAGGCACATTCACAAATATCCAGACAACTTCCACATTACGCAAAAAATATAAGTAAATAAATATTATTATTCGACTCTAGTGTCAATCTGTATTCGCTATCTGTGCTAGTATTTTGTCCTTTCGTACAGATACCAATTTTAACAGCAATGTGGTAATGGTCATTTATAACCACATTTGAAGTCATTATAGTTTTTATAACATTGTATTTCTGTTGTAATAGCGTAAAATTTAGATATGGAATTTATGTATGGCCATATTTATATGATTTATATTTTCAATTGTATAATAATATGTGACCAGTAATGAGCGTAAACGGGAATGGTGTATTGTTACTTTGTCTTTTTTTATTGCTGTGAAGAATGCATCGGTATAAACTTCAAACTTCTTGTTTTGACTTTTACAGACTGCACGACACATATCCTTGTCCTCGTAGTTGGAGCATATAAATCGGACTAAAAAGAAACATCACATAAACGGTACTCATATCAAATCTCCCTCAATATACGTTCGTTATAATAAAATGAACTGCGCCATTATAATGGAGTTTTTTTTAATAACATACATTCTCTGTAGATCGCTATCGTGTGTAGAATGATTATAGAAAATTTTATTCCGTGGTAGCCGCATAATTGATTGGCATGAAAATTTTTTTGAATAAAACAATTATTATTTGGAATTAGGAATAAAAATTTATAATACAAAAAGCGATGACAATCTTTATTGGGTATGACGTAATAACCTTAATAAATTATGCTTTATAAAGTCATAGTATAAAAACACAACCAGCTCTCGAAAACCACTTCAAATAACACGCAAGCATTCTCACCCATTGTATGCGTTAAACATCGAGTTATTCAAATTATTTTCGATTGTTCCACAAATGTTATAGTTACGCAAGTTAAGTACGTTTATCTCAATAATCGGACAGGTGCCAGTTATTATAACACAGAATTTCATTCATGAACTGGTTTCACACCTATCATTTCGGCCGTCCTTGTCCTCGCTGCAAGTGACCATATAAACAAAAAAATTACTAGTTTAAAAATAGGAATTATACTTGCAGGAAGTCGAACTATATGTAGCAGTTAATTTTAACAGTTGAGTGAATTCTAACTGTTAATACAACTTTGATATTTTTTTTAAATAAACATTAATTTTAAATAAAATGTTTATACATCCGATTCTATAATATTATTTTACTTAGATTCATATTTTTCTTGCCATAGGAACTAGCTTTCAACATAAGTTAGAACGTATTTTTTAATTTTTTGTGGAATGAAAGTTACATCTTTGTGAAATTAAATACACGGATAATAAAACAAAATAATTTAATTTTTCATAAAATATCTTTAAATCAAAATTCTTGAAAGTATTGCACTTCATTTTTATAAATTTACTTTTGTGCAAAAGTGTTCCAAATTCTTTTAAGATTTTAATTAAATTTAACATTTCTTTAATGCCTTAGAATTAATTGCCTAATGTTTTTTAATCTAATTACGCAACACATAAAAGCATTTTATTGTTTATATACTGAATTAGATAAAGTATATAAATAATGCATGCGGCACTCAAGATACTTTCACTTTCTGAATATATAGTTAAATTTATTATTCATTAATGCTAAACAGCTATCGAAAAACAAATATCAGTTTACGTTTTAACATACTTACAAACTTATAGACAAATCCAACAAGTCACATATTATTATGAACAGTTTCAAATAAGATTTTGCCATTTGATCCTGTTTCAACTCCCCTTTAGTCTGATGCAGCATCTTGAAACTTATCCTGCTCCTTAATGTCGTTATATTAGGTCACATGAGGGGGTCGCGGAAGAATTCAAACCAATACCCGCGGCTGAGAGAAATCCGACACAACCCACGGCTCCATCCCCGAGGGCCATGGCTATGCAAGATTTCCTCACTTTAAAAAAAAAGAAAATAGTCCACATTACAGCTCTACTAGATACTAGAGCTGCTATTTCAGCAAAGGATTTCAAAAAATATCGATGATATAAGTTTTGGAGCGCAGATCGGTGGTTCAGACATGGTCTGTAAATATAAGTTCTAGTATATAATATTTACCACGCTCCATTGATAAAATTTTAGCCATACAGTTTTACTGTGGTTTATGTCCTACTTACATTAGAGTCGTAAAATTGGTTGAAGTTTGTAGAAAAACCAGAACGCATGCTTACCTTTCATAAATAGCTGTAAAAGAGTATTATAATATTACAAGTAGCAACTCCTTTTTAAAATTATAAAGAACTAGCTTACCGCCCGCGGCTTCGCCCGCTTTGTCTAAAACATAATAAATTATATACTAAAACCTTCCTCATGAATCACTCTATCTATTAAAAAAAACCGCATCCAAATCCGTTGCGTAGTTTTAAAGATTTGAACATACATAGGGCTATGTCCCTATGTATGGACAGAGAAAGCGACTTTGTTTTATACGATGTAGTGATACTGCCTAACACTTCTTCTATTGCATCAAATAATCCCCAACAATGAACCGTTTGTTCTTTATAAATACTATATAGAATTTAATATAATATAATAGATGTTTAATAATTAAATGTTACGCAGGTTGGTTTATGTCATTGATACACTATCTAAATACAATTCTCGACTAAATAGAACGTTGATTAATTCCCGAGGTCACTGATAATGCTAATCTGAGAAATATCGGTTCTGCGACGGTGATTAAGTTTTATAATCTCAATTAATAAAAATATGCAAATTTTATTACATTCAATTATATTACAGTACTTGTTAAATAAGGTATTAATTAATAAAATATAGTAACCAAATGATACCCAAAGCATTGTTGTATAAATAATATAAATACAGTTTAAAAATAATCTCAACAAAAAACAGTTCATGAATTCCCACAAAACTTTGAAGAGAATTAAAACAATCATAATATTATGGTGATCTATATGTCAATGGACCTCTTTAAATAGGATGTAGTTACTTGTAGACGGCATACATTTTTCAGTTTAATGAATAGGTAAATTATAAACAATTGCGGACTTATTGCGGATTACAATAGGTATTCACAACTTCATTTGCCCCGCGGTTTTACCTGCATTGCTCTGCACCTATTAGTTTGAGCGTGATGATACATAGCCTATAGTCTTCCTCGATAAATGGGCTATCTAACACTGAAATACTTTTTCAAATCAGACCAGTAGTTCCTGAGATTAGCGCGTTCAATCAAACAAACAATTTCTTCAGCTTTTTAATATTAGTATAGATACAGTTAAGCGTTTACAGAATAGGCCCCACACATAACAACGGACAACACCACGGACATATTTGAAATCTATAAGACAATATATAATAGAATGCGTGTTTTTCAAACATCTACATTACGTAAATATCACAATCTCATACTTCTATTTCTCAACAAAGCTTCGTGACATATTAAAGGAAATCTGATTGGATTGAATACTGATTTTTCATAATTAAAGTCACGATAACTTTAATCATTTCAGAAAGCAATCATACAATTTAAAGATTGTAGATTGTTCTATTGTTTGCTGGTTACGGTTATTTCGAGTATACAATTTTGCAAATCTTTTTTATTTGAAGATAAGCAGATGGATAATATAAAGAGGAAGATAAAGTTAAAAAGTGAAATATCGTAAGGAAAGTGATTATTGTCTATTTAATATCTGATCAATCTAATTTCTAAAGCATACATTTGTATATTTTAACCAATTATTAAAAAATAATTATTTCTATAAATACCCTCGTTAAGAAAACATTCTTCGATAAATTTAATTGCGAGAAAATTTACCTTAAATATAATTACTATACATCGTAATTATTAAATACCGAATGCAAGTAGGTACTAAATAAATAACTACGGTATAATATTTACCTATTTTCATATATCACTGTCAGTTTTCAATTCTAAGTTAAAGACAAAAAGCGAACTCATGTGTGATATTAATTGTAAACATGTTATTGTTAGATAAATCTTTATTATTTGACGTTAAAGTGAGCCTTTCGCGTAATTAATGTTATACGAGTATATAAGACATGAATGATAAGAAACATAGGCTCAATAAAGGAGCTATAGAATTTATAGGCTCTAAGGTAATTCCGTGTTTGTTTCGTAACACTGTATTATTGAAATAAGTGTCGGTATCAAGTTCATTTATTGCCTATAAAGTACAATTCAGTTGCTAATTTAGATTAACTGTGTTACTGTTATTTCTCGGTTATTGTTAATTCAGAAGCTTTTAAGGTAATTTCAATTCAATTAAGTAATTAATAGAGCGGTTACTGCAAATAATAAAAAAACAATGTCCCTAGAGCTCAGGTGTTAATATATTTCTTATTGATACATTAAGAATTTTATCAAAATTAAAAGTTACAAATAGGTAACGTAAAAGGTTAGAAGGTGCATTGATAGCTTGGTAGTTTCACAAGCAATCTGTATGTTCCCCTTTTTTGCTAACATAGAAACTGCAAGAAAACAATTAGAGCACCCATTTCAATTTGGTGCTATAAGCTTAACTTAGGTAACAATTAATTATGAATCTTATAATAATTATATTCTAAAGGACAAAGATGGTCAGTGACTATTTTCGTCCAAAAAATTAACGTTTCATATTCCATCTTTCTTGCATATCAAAGTATAATCCCTGTAATCGTTTTAATACTGATGCTTTTTAAGTACTTTTTGTGATAGACCTTTCAAGTGAATGTAGGACAGGTATTATGTGAGATCATAATCGACACTTACAGGTAGGTGTAAACTTATATAATCTATTTTTAAATACCAGATGTTATTGCTTAGTCAATTCCTACCTTTACCTTTTAACGATATTTTTTATGATGTATGGAACTTCTAAATATAAAATATGTACAAAAGTCCTAGAAGCATATATATTCATTATTATTACTGTAAGTTCCAAAAAAATCCTTCTGTACTAGTTCTTGAAGGTAAAAAGCAACACTTTTTTAATAAATAAAAAAATGTTGTGTGGTTTTATGAAACCACGGTAAAAGTGAAACTGTTCGAACGGTTCCGAACACTGCTTTGTGTAGCGCATGTCGCGTGACGGTCGGCTGCCGAGTAGGTATACCTACTCGGCAGCCGCGATACACGCGACATGCGATACACAGACCAAAAAGTTTGAGACGATGTAATAAAAGTTTCACTTTAAAATAAAATGAATGCATTATGACCTATTACCTACAACAAAAAAGCATTTTGCATTTATATCACTTATTAACAATCAAAACAATAACAACAAAAATGAAAAACCACAGTAAAGACTTAATTTTTTATGCTTTCACGTTCATATTACATCAATCGTGTTCTCATTAGTCCTTTTACAAACTTTAACATGGAATAAATTAAAAAAATATGTACTGCGTAGTCTATTTTAAGATTTTCTCAATAAGTAAACCAACGTCCTTAATGATAACGAAGGAATGTAGTTCACTAGACAGAGTGACACAGCCTGCGATACTTTATCATTGAATGAGGACATTGCTTTTATTTTTTATTTTTATATCCAAATATACGGCATACTGATGCAATATTTACAGTGTAAATATGCAGCAACTGTTTGCATATTTTATTAATATAATCATAATCCTACTTACTATTTATAAAGGCGAAAGTTTGTAAGTATGGATGTATGGATGTTTGTTACTCTTTCACGTAAAAACTACTGAACCGATTACAATGAAATTTAGCACACATATAGAGGGTAACTTAGCTAACACATAGGATAGGTTTTATCCCGGAAATCCCACGGGAACGGGAAATATGCGGGTTTTCCTTTGAAAACGCAGGTGAAGCCGCGGGCGGAAATCTAGTAATATTATAGATGAGGACAGATATATGTATGTTAATCAAGTATATAAGTGACAGGCTACACTTACCTATACTTGTTTTACCTATATCTATATAGACATAGCATATAATATAGGTACAGAAATTATTTTCTAATATCTTTCTGTACATATAAAATAAAACATCTTTTAGCTACAATTTGTATTCTTGAAACGTTTTACCAACACCTTTTCTGTCAGAAACACGTCTGAGGACGATAACATTGATAAAATCTCATCAACGATGTATTTGAATGTACCAAAACGGTGTAAGGCTTTGATGTTAATGGGCAATAAATACCTGCAATACACAGGCTTGCTATCAATTTATCCGTTGAATAATTCCAACTCAACTTGCACTCGCCTCATTGTCATTCCGTCCGTTCTCGTTTTAATAGGGAGCGACTTAAATCCGAACAATTTGTAAATATTCCGCGTTCATAACTAGATCCGCACTTTCGTTCTCGTCTGAATTGCGATCACGAGTATTGATTAGAAATTGCCACTAGACACGTGATCTGATGTCACTCGATGCACTATATTACGAATGATTACGCTGGAGATATGGCTAGGTTCCGTATAAACGGCTATGGGCTGAATTTGAATGTGTCAGCTGCATCGATAAGGCTAGTGTTGTAATGCCCTTAGGATTTTGTAAGGTAACGCAGCACCTGTCTGAATCGTAAGTGTAGCTAATAATTACATTAATTATACATGCTTCCTAGTGTACAGGAAATTGATGAATGACAATATGGAAGTGTAAGTGTATAGTTTATTTTATTGGTTTTCATTCAATTGTCGTTAAATTCTAGAGTGAATATACCGAATATTCTTACACCATTTCTCAACCACCTCAATGATTTTTTACTATTACGTTTCTGAAGTATAAAATCTCCATTGCTTTGCAAAAACACAGGATGTATGGCGACTGCATTTGTAAGAAGAAAAAAAACTGTCGTCAAATGTCATCTTGTTTAGATTTAAATATTATTTTTATTTATAACAAAACCCACAGACTGTCTTCAGGATGTTGTGTATATGTTTATATCTTGTATATCTACATGTTTACCAGTAAGAGGACCAGATTCACCTCTTGCAGATAATGCCATCGCAATCTAATTTTGATACAGGATCTCATTTTAAGCGATAGATAAACTAAAGAGTCTCTAATCTAAATATTAATATCTCTAGATTGAATAACTTCTAGAAGTTATGAAACTGTACTCGCCAACGGTTAACATGCACACGTCAATATTCTGAGTAATACATGCGATAATCTCAACAGACAATCGGTATTCATGTATATGTATTTAACATAAGAACGAGATTACAAAGTGTTACAATAACGTGATCGCCCAGTAACAATACGTCGATTAAACTGTCGCTCTACATAATTATTACGTAGGCCTAATGCCTTAGTGAAAGTCACTTTATGTGTATCTTTAAACTGAGTTTTAATCATGTTATTTATAATTACTTTCGATCGTTACGTGTTACTGTTCAATATTCATCATTGTTGTTGTTGATTTTGATAAACTAAATGTGTGACATTTAAATAATTATTAGTGTAAGAATTAGTGTAAGAATTAAGGGTAATTTAAAAGTCAAACATTTCCAATTAATGGAATGGTTTCTTTTTGCAATAATTATATTTATCGGTGTCACAGTTACCTACAGAATGTAATCTAATAATTTTTTCAAAAATGCAAATGATTGACTGTTTAAATATTATATTATAACTATAATTATGAAATATGTAATACTACATATATGGATGTATGAATGTTTCTTAGTAGATATATTAAATCTTTTGCACCTACTAGCATAACACTAGATAACACATACGCTATTAAAATAGTTTTGGTCGTTGTTTTGTCATAAAGTATAAAGGGTTGACTTTTCTTAGGGAAATTAATGAAAATAACATACTTCTAGATTATAACACATAAACTATTAAAATAGCCCTTAGCCGTAGTTTCAGAATAACCAAGTCATTAGACATAATATGCATGATACATACATTTTTATATATGTGATCAATTTAAATATCTTTCAATTTCCTATTTTATTTACTTCCTTATCTATGTCTACTTATTGAGCTTGTCTTATATTTTTTTGAGCTAATTGACTTGTCATGTCAATTCATATTACATAGGTTCTTAATGTAACGTTTAATAAAAAAATAAAATAAAAAACCAAACATGTGATCTCGATCCAAAATTACAATTTTTTTCTCTCAGGTGAGATTATTCCTTTCTACTTTCACATGCCTATATTTTAAAGGGAATTGGAATAAAACATAATATAACATTTTAAAAAGGGCCAAATACAGAGAATTATTTATTAAAAATAATCTGAGCATTGATTAATTTAAAATTTTAATTATATCACTTTTAGTATTCAGACTTCTATGTCAGGCTTAAAAAAAAGACAATTCGAATTCAAATAAGAACTTCCTGTTATTACCACCTACATTTTCATAATTCAAACGCAACATAAAAAGTACATAGGTATAGACAGATTATTACAAAAATGTAGGGAACCGGAATTAACAACCTTAAAAGGCTGGTTGTCAAAGCAATACGTCACACGCACCATGCCTCCTTACCATGAACCGCCTCGGGTTTACTGGAGTACTGACAGTACAGGGCATAGTTGAATCAAGGAACTGGTTAACTCGACCTTACACGTCATCAAGTATACTTTCAATATGTCTCTTAACCATTGCGCAATGTCGATCATACTTCGTGTCATTGGGCGTTTGCATAATGGTCAGTGGTCACACCTATATTTTCGATTCAGCGTTATAATTTACGTCCCTAATACATACATAACGAGATTTTCCAAAATCTTCACGTGTTCGTGCTATTCCGTAATGAGGTTAATGTACTTCCTTATTATATATTTAAAAATTTTAAGTAACTGTTAGTTTAAATATACCACCTTTTCAAATTTCGTTTATATGTTTAATTCATAATGCTATTAAATAATAAACTTAATATTCCAAAACATCGATACAGCGCCATCTATTAGCAAGCAGAGTAAACTTTTTACTAACAATCATTAATTCGACGCCCCCCGCGAATAATCCGGTAATGACCTATTACGGGGTTTTTCATGTTATGCGTTATCTAGAATTTAAAATACACCATGTAAATTTTTTTCAGAATTTTTCTATCTTTATTTACGAAGATATGAAAAATTACGCGTATATTCCATAAATAATAACATTAAAATGTATTTTAAACGAATAATATGGTTTTAGATCTTTACGAAAAATAATATCAATATGCTTCGACAGTAAACATTGTTACGATATTATTCAGGTAAATAGTTTTCTACATTATTTAAGTAAGTGCTAGTACAGGCTTATTCGGGGTTTTATTAAGAAATCGATTTCCAGATACATTCATTATGGAGTGCAAGTATGCAAGGTATTTTTTTAAACACTTTCTATTACTGAGCAAATGATTTATACGGCCTTAGAAAAATTAAAAGAGATGAAAGTTTGATAGATAAACGAGACAGGCATCAGAATAGACCTTCGAAACCTTCATCTTCATCTTCATTAGATGCTGGTCGTCCGACTCAGGTTCTACCTGCAAACCACAATAAGCCCCCATCAGTATGGCTTCATGCCACAGAGGAGCACCGAGAACGCCCTCTATAGACTGGTGGGCCACATCAGAAATAAGAGGGAGGAGAAGAAGATTTCTGTTGTGGTATTTCTGGACATAAAGGGAGCCTTCGACAGCGCCTGGTGGCCAGTCATAAAGGTGCGGTTGGCCGAAGTTGGGTGTCCGGGGAACGTAAGGCGGGTGATCAGCAGATACCTGACTGGAAGAGGTGTGAAAGTTACCTAACTTTCACACCTCTTGTCCCCCGCATACCTGCGGGTGTGAAGTGAGTAGAGAGACCAACAAGGGGTGCGTGCAGGGTTCCATAGGTGGGCCGCTCCTGTGGGACCTCTTGCTGGATCCTGTGCTGTGGATGTTAAAGGAGATGGATGTGTTTTGTCAGGCATTTGCCGACGACATTGTGCTAGTGTTTGATGGAGATACTGCTTTAGAAGTAGAGACGAAGACAAACTGCACATTGAGGAAAATTGACGAATGGGGTGTCAGAAATAAACAAAAATTCGCACCGCACAAGACATGTGCCCTGCTCTCGACACGAAAATTAAAATTTGACATGCCACGACTTGTAATGGGGAGTGTGGACATCCAATATTTCGAAAGTATTAAGATACTGGGCCTTACTATTGATGGCGGCCTGACATTGACCGAAACGTCGGGAGCGTTTGCAAAAAGGCAATCGCCCGTTATAAGCTATTAGCAAGAGCAGCTAGAGTAAATTGGGGGCTTAACCCCCAAGTAGTTAAGACTATATATATCGCAGTTATAGAACCGACTATCTTGTATGCATCAGCAGCGTGGGCACCCACTACGGAAAAGATGGGGGTCCAAAAGAGGCTTAACACCGTTCAACGGGAGATCCCAGAAGATCTGCAGAGCATATCGGACTGTCTCCCTGAACTCTGCGATGCTGTTGGCTGGGATTCTCCCTCTTGACCTCAGGATACTCGAAGCTTCGAGGCTTTATGAGATCAAGAGGGGTGTGTCGCACCCGGCGGTGTTGAGGGAAAGGGAGGTGGAACGAATGGCTCTTGCGATTGAGGACCCACATTCGGCAGAGCAGGTAGAGCTGGGGCTCGGCTTGATAAATGAGGACACCTATGCTGCCGTGGTTAACAGCCACGTCTACAGGGTCTATACGGACGGCAGCAAGATTGAGGGTCGAGTCGGAGCCGCCTTTTCCGTATGGAAAGGATATGCCGAGACAAAGGCCATTAAGCTTGCGTTGCCACCGTATTGTACCTATCTATCAGGCTGAGCTCCTAGCACTCAAAAGAGCAGTAGACATAGCCTGCAAGAGTGGAGCGGCAAAGGTCGGTGTCCTTATTGACTCCAGATCGGCGCTCCAGGCGGTTACCCTGAGTTCCCCTCATCCCCTGACTGTACAAACACGGGCGGCCCTCCGAAAAGCTGCATTGCAGAGGCGGGTGGTCTCCCTGTTTTGGATTAAGGCGCACGCAGGGCGGGGAACGAACGGGCAGACGAGTTAGCCAAGGAGGCCGCTCTGGGGTTGAGGAGGAAACCGGATTACGATCTGTGTCCTGTTTCATTCGTCAAGCGTATTTTGAGACACGCTACGATCAGCGAATGGGATAGGAGATACGATGTAGGAGGAACGACCGGAGTCACGAAGCTCTTTTTCCCAAGCGCTGCTGCTGCATAGAAGGTAGTCGGGAAAAAGACATCACACACCACACCATACAAGTACTGACTGGTCACGGTGGATTCGCATTCTGCAGTGAGGTTCTGATGAGGATTCTGATTAAATTTTTAACTGTAATAGGACCATAGTATAATTTTCATGATTATGTAATCATGTGTAATAGTCGTGTCTTCAGTGCAGTGTCTATTTTTTATAATAATAATAACTATCGTGTTTTGTGAAACAATCCAAAGTTGTTTCATTTACTAAAATGTCCTGTATTTCATAAAATATACTATAATAATCATCAAATAATACTTAAGTAAACTATTCGAATAAACAGTAATAGTTATAACAATAAAATGTACGTTACTGTTAAACAATCGAATAACCAAATAATAGATTTTTACAAATGTTCAGTATACAAAACAAATAACACGAATATTAGCGCAACAAGATATTACTGTTGCCGTCGAAAATATAAATTTACACGAACAATATCGTAAGTGACATTACTGACCAGAGCTTGACCTACACTAGTATAGTAAAATGGAGTTATTAAGGAAAAATGGTTTTTTATTTTTCCTGAACATATTTTTCACTTTTACGATTACCGGATTATTCGCGGGGGGCGTCGAATTATTGTCATTCATCATTGTAGCTCGGGAATGGGGATTTTGGGATTAACATTTTTAAATGCAAATTCGATTTCATAAATAATATATACTCCAAAAACACCATATTCATACACTAAAGCACAGACATGATATATTATGTCTGTGCACTATAGGGTTTGAGTTGGTTTTACCAAACATACAGCCTTAAAACCAGGGCTTGAGTAATCATACTTCAGATGTGTAGGAAAATTTTAATAACAAGTTATGACTTTGATATATTGATCAACATAAAATTGATATCAACGTAGAAGCCTGATAGCCTTATCAAATGCGAGCTTTCAACACCTAACCTATTTACATGCACAATTTTAGAGGGAAAGGCAATGGGTAGGTACGTTTACGTTATTTGCATAATATAGATAAAAAATTATAGGCAATCACTATAATATTAATATTATTAGAACATTTACACGAATAATATTTTTGTCTTTCGGAGAAATTAACTGAATTATTAATAGAAATTAACTGAATTATTAATGACGACATTATTTTTTAATTGAAGTTTTAAGTAAATAACAAAAACTATATTGTTAGTATATTAGATATCATGTAGAAGTTTTAATTAGATGCAGCTCAGTAATTAATTTCTCACTTAAATAAAAAATAAGTGCAAAAATGCAATCCAAAAAATATAGTCAATTAAAAATATACAAAGTTATTGACACTTTTGATTAAGACATAGTAAATCCACCGACCTGTAGGACTTTAAAATATATATGCATTAATTAATAAACTGGTACTGTAAATCATTTGTTTTTCTGCTAATTAACAACAATAAGTAACAGCTTGTTCACAATCCATTGTTCGTTTTTGTTTATGGAGAGTTAACACGGACTCAGTACATGTCACTTGTACTAATGTGGCACTATACGACTTTATTGGCATTAATGAAACTGTCAGCGTGTGAAGTAATTGCTGTGAACAACAGAATAACAAAGAAGAGCACTTTATTTTATAGTTCTTAGTAATAAATAAAATGTGATGGTTGAGGTACCTACTCGTATTGATATTAGAGTGATTGGAACAACATAACAATTTAATCCAATATTAAATGATAATTAATAATTTATAGACATCACTACCATGCAAACAAATAATATTACTTGGATAAAAATTACAATTTATTGTTTCAGTAGGTAATTGTCTTCATATTTTCTTCTCTGTTTCAGTCATCGACCGTCTTCTTAAGTGGAGCTTATTAATAATTAATAGATGACTTAATGATCCTAGAATGTATAATAACCATCAAGTTTTATCTCAGAGTTGCATAAAATAACTAAAAATATTTTCAAAAGTTGTTATACGTGTTATGCAAAAGTTCGTATCCTATGCCAAAACTGTGTGTAGAAAACACAAAGTTAAAAATAGTTTGACATCAAAAACGTAACGTATTGCAAAATCGAGCAGAAAATTTAAAAATTCAAACTTTTGTCGGCAAACTGTTTCGCCCACAGCTCTATAAAGTATTTTGTAACTTTTAATTTTTGAGAGCAACTACATTGATATTAAATTTCTAAAATATATTACGCAATCTATATTATATAACGTTATTTGTATTAAAAATTAACAAAAAGTATTTTAGTATAAATTTATAAAGAATAGAAAAAATTCGATCACGAGGCGGGACTCGAACCCGCACCCTTTCGCGCCATTCCGGGGCGGATGCCTGACCAACTCAGCCACTCGTGACCCGCCAGAGCAATCGAATTTATTCTATTCTTTCAGTTTTATGTGTCTGTAGGGACACACCGCGCGCCATCTATTGAGATGATTAACAACCATTTCAACCAATATGAAGCACTTTTCAGTGAATACAATATTGTAACGATGGAACACGACCTTTTTTGTTGAAATTTTCAACTCAAAATTTTCAACAAAAAAGGTCGTGTTCCATCGTTACAATATTGTATTCACTGAAAAGTGCTTCATATTGGTTGAAATGGTTGTTAATCATCTCAATAGATGGCGCGCGGTGTGTCCCTACAGACACATAAAACTGAAAGAATAGAATAAATTCGATTGCTCTGGCGGGTCACGAGTGGCTGAGTTGGTCAGGCATCCGCCCCGGAATGGCGCGAAAGGGTGCGGGTTCGAGTCCCGCCTCGTGATCGAATTTTTTCTATTCTTTATAAATTTATATTTATAAAGCATTTGAATGCCATAAAACCAAAAAATATAAATTCAAGTATTTTAGTATTTAGTTTTCATTTGTTATCGTTTGCAAAGAAAAACATTCATGATGATTTAATCATGGACGTATAAAAAAAGACGGACGCCGTATTACGAACAAACAACGTGAAGCCACCATAGTAAGCTAGCGATCGTGTAAAGACAATAAACACGCACACACTCTCACCATAGTAAGCTAGTCGGCCGCCATTACGTCGTGAACTACCGACTGATTAACTGCGTCACTGTTTCACAAAAAATATTTAAAATGCCGTCTTGCGTGGTTAAATGGTGTCGCAACAGTACAATTTTAAATAACAAAACACAAGGGATTACATTCCACAGGGAAGCAATTATTTCTTTTATGTTTTAATGACAAAATTATTACGGCAAAATTTATAGAAAAAAATACAGCCGCCATTGTCATCAGGACAGCTGTTGCCATGGCAACATGGCACACACACATGGATGTTTCGCCGCCATTACTAGGCTTCACTCAATGTTTAGGCGATATACCGTCCGTCTTTTTTTATACGTCCATGGATTTAATAATGAAAATCTAAATATTTCTTAAATTTTCATCCACTCATTACATATTCATTTTTATCAAAGATTATCCGTTAAATGTATTAATTTATATGTGCTGAATATTGGCACTATAACCATCATGTCTCGCATTAGATACCTACTAAGACACTAAGTTATACATAATAATATAAGACAAACAAAAAAATAAATATAACGTCTTTACTCGTAAATTTTGTCAAATGTAGCTCTTGCTACGTGAATAATAAATATTTTTTTAGTTATTTTTGGTACGTGACTAATAAACAATACTTTCTTTCTATAAATTCCTACCATACAAATGTATAATGATGTTCTTTTATTAACATTTAATGAAATGCGTGATCGATTAATCTTCGCCTTGATAGGCGTAACGCTAGAAAATGATGAAAGGTTCGCTTTCTCGTTTACAAAATTAATGGCAAATTAATAGATCTGAGTAATTAGATAGGAGAAATTATGTTCATGGAAAGAAAATTCGTATTCATACTCGATGACTGTAAATCACAGAGCTTCTACATAACTATAATATATTATAAGTATATTTCCTACTTTTACCTCTTCGAATACTTAAAGACTAATTACTACATTAAAGACTGCTCACGATGCCGTCTGCGAAGTCAATAAAAATTCGCTTCTCGTGTGGTCAATGTTTATGTTATTCTGCTTGTATTCAATTCTAAGCAGTGTTAACATATTTCGTGTTAAAAAGACAGACGGACAAATTATAAATTATTCATTTTAGATTATTGCTCTGATTAATACAGCATAGGTATATTTATTTTATTTTATATGCTGTTAAAATATTAATAATTATTATTCCCTTGGCTACGTTATTACAAAAAACCAAAACTAGACGAACATGAGGTAACGCTCTCCAAACACATTGTTTTTACCACCGTAAAATTGCCCCTTTGCCCAATACAAAACGTTTTATATAATATTTGATAAGCATTGTACCAACATAGAGGGCGGGTGCGTATTTGAATACAATAGCATCATACAGTGTACAAAATCTACGTGTTTGAGATCATCCGAGATAACACTTGCATTCCGTACTATTTACAAACAATGACAACAGCCAGGTAAACGCATAGTGTAACGTGTTTTGACACAACGTGGGAAATGGGGACATTGGGGCATTCAATCTGTCTCCACTTAGATTGCTCACGCATTTATGAAGAATTGTTTAGATTGTTCTTGAGTATCGCAATTTGCAGTGAATATAGTTTACGTATGACCAATATGTTGACAATATTTTGGATGAGTTACATCATTTTAAAATGTCTCCATTAAATCTTACAACAGCTACATGTTTTCGTGATTAAATCGAAATATAACTGATACGAGATCAAATTAAGATAACATTAAAATTCTGTTTTCAAACAACCTTATGACATTACCCATATGGGCCCTTACATAACCTAAACCTACTTAGATTATGTCGGTCCACACGGTTATAGTATGTCAGGTCATTCATATTCCCAAAGTAATTTCTAAGTCGTGAACATAAAAGAAATAACAACATAAAAGACATGAAATTTTCACATTAATGATGCAATATGACGAATAGACTTGGACAAACGATAAAACATTTGGACAAACTAACTTTTATGAGCGTTTGTTTTCTACATATAACTTTCCATTACATAAAGATATTACAATTACCTATTTGTTTGTTTATTGCGCGGTGCTTTCGCAATAAAAATTTAGCCGATAAAATAATGATCAAGATTAATTTAAAATAAGGCAAATAAAATACAATCACCAACTGTCTACGTGACCAACTTTGTATTACAAGAATCTACATAGTTTTGTCACGAATATCATAATTTAGTACTGCAGTGTCTTAATGAACGATGGATAAATTATAGACCAATTAATTTAACCCTTATAATTCATATTCATTGCGTTGCATTTCATTTGAATGGAATAACATTACGAGGAGTATTGTTTCAAGAATTTTCTAAGGTGTTTTTAGTTTTAGAATTCAACGGAGCTTTCGCTTTTTTTTAACAGAATACTTTTCCCCAGCAATTTATCAAATATCACCATTAGGTACGTTAATAACAGCATTAAGGTATAAAGACCGCATTTAAATAAAATACAAGTCCCTCATATCACTTAGGTGTAAAGTGAATTCCGATAGTCTCTTTTGGATAACAAAACATTTTTACAAATATCAGTCATTTTATTTCTCAGCTAATTATTATGCAATGTCTGTTTTTTCTTTATCCTGCTATTATAAAAATGTCTAACGTCTTTTATTTGGCAATTATTATTTCCTTTTCACATGTTCTTATCTCAAATTCTATATTAAGTTCTGAAAGTGATTTCATATACGAAAATATTACACACATTACGTAAATTTATAAAATAAATAATTCATAAAAATAGATGTGTTGAGTGGAGAAATAGCGAGTTACAGTTACGTAAATCTATTTGCAAATTTACCAAAGATAAGGAGCACTTTTATTATCGCAATGTGTCTTGTATACCTTGGATTGGATAAGGATAAAGCTTGTTATTCAATAATGTGTAAAATCCTTTAGAACTCTTTAGTCGCATGGTGCATTTTTTTTTATAAAGGCACCCGCCATTACATGGTCTTCGCGCCACCTCTGGAATATTGTCCAGAGACATTATTTACATTTTTTATTTATTTACAAAAACACAATTTACAGCCACATAATGAATTAAAGCTAAAATTTACATTACGATTACGATTAATTAAAATACGAAATTAAAAATATCAAATAAAAGTCCTATAATTTATATATTTCATTTAATTTAAAAAATCGTCTTTCTTTATTTAATTAATTTCTCATTGCTATTACATTGACATTTGACACATATAGATAATGCATTTCTTGCAATTACTTGTAATATATCTAAAACACTTAGAAACAAACAATTGGCGCTTGAATTACTATTATTAGATATTTTTTTAAAACATAATGACGATATCTGCCCTACATTACGCATATTTCACATTACATATTTTCACTTTCTATTTCAAATTAATGAATAATAAGGTAATATTTATAATCCTTACTTCGTAACGCCTAGTAACTAGATCATTGCGCATTGCAATTAATAAAATAATTACTATTTATCGTATCTTAATGTATATGACAAGAACTAACGATATAATTATAGTATTATACAGCAATTATCGTGAGGTATTATTAAAAATTGCAATTATCATCCTGTTACAACATATTTTTCTTTTCTGCACAAAACTGTACTAGGAACTTCTCTAGTAGCAGCAATTCTTATATCTAATCCACTTGATATTTAAATACAATTTTATATCATTATAAAAAAAAAGGTATTATATAAAATAAAAATATGAACAATTGGGTATTATCTCAATACTAAGATAGCGTGTTGTTAAAACTACAAGTAAAACATTTGAATAGTCAAATATATCGAGTTTACCGAACTGTAACACGTAGTTAACCGAAGTGAGTTTGATAGAAAGTCACCGGCACAAGGTCCACTGGAGGTCACCCGGATATTTTTCATAACTGCTTTAAAAATTACATTTATTATCAATTACAATTTGGGGAAATTTTCATTGATATACATACCTCTAAAGTATACACTATACATGTATTTGCTCTAGCTCTACATACACGAATCAAAGGTAACACAGTGTCAATGTTAATTACGAAGACAATAGGAATTCGTGTGACCTTTTTAGACAAGGGCGTGTGTGGTTCGCTGAGAGGGCAGTCAAATCGAGTAATTTATTACATTAACCCATAATTGCTGGTATTGTAACTAAAACAGTGGTCGGTTCTTATCAGACACCTGAAGGCCGCCCACCAATGCTACTAAATGAATATCGTTGATAATGTCCGGCCTCTTTGACGCAATGCTTAGATCTGGTTCCACGCTTTACGCCCTATGTGTAATTCGAGAAAATTACGTGATTGCGTAAACTTCATACCACATTAGAGCCAATGGACTTATGCTTATCAGTTATTGCTTCTGATTTCGTAGAAGGAAAATTAATTTAAGCCCAACCTAGACTTGGTGTTAAGCGACTTATAATCCTTGTCATTGGTTCGCATTAAAAAAATCGATTCGAAAAAAAATACAATTGTATCCATTATCATAATCTTGTTCATATTGTGTTCATATTCCACAATTTGAAGTTAATAAATCGTTTGTACAATGGTGTATTAAATTTAATTAACATACGTCAATAATTAATGTATTTTCTATTATAAATAATTTTAGACTACATATTATTTGTGTCTAAAGTATGAATAAAAAATCAGTTCCGCATACACCACTAATAAGCGCAAAACAATTAGTTCCTTAACCATAATAATAATTGATTATATACATGTAATGGTATTAATAATAGGAAACCCCATAAAATCGATCAATTATCAAGATAAATCACTTTTAAACTAATAACGCATTGTTCAAAGACAAGGAACATTTCGTTATGACTGTTTTCACATGGTGGTTTATCCGCTTCCGTTTGTTTCATATAACATTGCCTTGAACCTAGCATTTAGACACCTAAACTGTATAATTTAGTAATAAGCAGTGGGGTTTTTGTTTCTATTACATAAACAAGTATAATATTGTATGGACAGATGTTGCAGTTATTTTATATAGATGTATGTATTAGATTTAACTCATCATTAGACTTAAAATTTATGTGGTTTTTAAAGTACATAAATATCTTTTACACAATAGGATTGGTTATTGGTAAGACCTTTTCTACAGCAAGTTTCAGCTATCGACATCAACTTCGTACATAGACATTAACTGGTGTGCTATTTGAAATGTATTTATTCTAGGGTGAATTCTCTCTCTTTATCTGTCTGATGGGATTTTTTTATTTTATTTTATTTTACTGTACCAAGATAAATAAACTATTGAAGAAGATGTTGCTTTTATAAAAATTGCAATCAGTTTCAGTCATCTGCAATGTGTAATATTAATATAATATTATCTGTACATAATACAGTACATAAGTCTATCGTAATATTTTTAGTTTATACAGTTAATCACCATCAAAGTGAAACTATAATTACGCATATCCATTTTAATTATTTAAGAAGCGACGTTCCGTATCGGAGGTATTTATAATGTCGCGTCTACTAAAATAATCCAATAATCGGAAGCAACTTGACAGTACTTATTTTGAAGTACGAACTACTGTTATGGACTATGGACACAATTTTAACTAATTAACTGCCTGACTATTATAGTGGCTGCATGTTTTTGATTTGTGGTTTATCCGTTCCATGTATTTTTATCATCAGAATCATATCCGTGATACCAATAACTATAATATTTAATTTTGACTAAGTGTTATTGTAGCATATTTAACCAACAGCCGCACAATAAATGCTAGATTACACCGTAAATAGTTCCTATTGAATCATGACAAGAGAATTTATAAGCTCAATCGTTGGCTAATTAAACCTAATATATATTAGAGCAGCTGTTTCCGCCGCCCCTTCTATTTTATAATGATAAATGACTTGCAAAATATTTGTTTACCATGCTAATAATATAACACATAATATCGTATTGCATAATTTTTTTTATCACATCTAAACTTTTACCAAACAGATCTAAAAATGACGATTTTGTTAATTTATTAAAAATAGTATCAATTTCTAATTTTGGTTAATTTAGGCAATGATTTAAATAAAAAATACTTAATATTACTTAAGAATTTTGCTGAAAGTAGGTTTTAGATGTAATATTGATGAAAATTACGTAATTTTGCTATTCAAAATTCAAGTTAAAATTCTAATTCAATTTAATTATGATTTTTATATGCCAATCGTATCCGGTGACCACAAAACTTATGTCTGTTTATATACCTAGTATAGATTGATTAAAATTGTAAAACTTGTAACGATTTTTTATTGCTTTATGATTTTATCATTTATATATTTTATTATTTTCGAGTGCACTTAGCTTTAATAAATATTATTTAAAATAAGAGGTAGAGTTTGATTTCTATGTTTTTTGCTAAGTTGTGCAGCGCCTTAATGACTATGAACAGTCAGAACAGTCTAATAAGAAACTAAAACTTTACTTATTCAGTTTTAGGGATTGAAACTAAGGTTTGCAATCATAATTAATTAGTAAGTATTCGAAAATATACAGATTATAAATAATATTGTGCTCATTGAATTATTTTTGAGCTGCCTAAAAAAGAAATCCAACACATTTAGTCATTCTGAAAACATAACAGAGAAAAGTTCAGATTCTTTTTTCTGGTTTTAAATATCTACCTACATCAAAGCTGTATTTTGCTATTAAGTGAATAATCAACCTTTTTGTGTCTTTTATGACGCTCTACCATTCACGCTAAAAAAGCTTTCGGATCTGATTATTAAATGGAAATAATAAGAATTTCAGTTCATGAATATTCTCTGAGCCCTTGAAATAATTCAAGATCGTAATACTTTATCTAAAATAAGGTTAAAACGTATCGGTCACTTGTCAACCAGGTCGCTGCTCTAACACAAAAAAATCTCATAGCGGCTAACCTTAATCCAATAAAGGATTGCACAGACAGACCGATTACACCACTTCAACAATGAACGTTGACATAAGCTGTTGCTTTTACCTATTAATAAATTATTTCTTAACCATGACTAAGACTTATTTCGCAGATTTTCAACTATAGTTTCGCAGTTTGTTGCGTCTCAATGACGCATTTCTTGCCAATTCTATAGGAATATTCGAGACGGTGTGAAAATATTTGGTAACTAGAATAAAATTCGCTTTTCTTATATTACGATACCATTATAATAACTCCTCTTTGGATTTTTTAACTCGTCATTTGAGTATCCATGATGCAGTATCCATTGTCTATAATTTTTTAATCTTTCACTATTTCCACTTACAAAAATTTATTGATGACTCCCCTTTAATCTAAATGTTCATACAAATATTTAACAATCGCCTACATTAAAAATAATTTTAAATAGTTAATTAAATGTAGAGCTCGAATGCAAAATAAAAATGTAGGCCAAAATAATATCTGATTACAATGATTAAATCTATTACAATAAATGCAAGGAATCTACGTTATCAATTTTAACGTTTATTTACACTCGGAAGGCCGCGCTAAGAATGTTGCATTACTTATGTAACATATAACTACTGTAATCACTGAAGCACTTACGCAAGCTCCACCTCATTGATAAGTCGAGCGGAATTCAGTACTTACACCCGACATTGGACCCGAAAACCATATTG
The DNA here is from genome assembly GCF_061535455.1 of Colias philodice. NCBI lineage: Eukaryota > Metazoa > Arthropoda > Insecta > Lepidoptera > Pieridae > Colias > Colias philodice. The sequence continues at coordinate 9,738,358 of NC_143094.1, read as the reverse complement.
CGTATAAGGAAATAATACAAATACATATAATTACGGCTCATTGAAAATATACAACTAATAAGCAAATAAAATTATGAAATGCCTTGATTTTATGTCATTAAAATTGATGAGTGGTGTTTTATTCGACGTGTTGAGTTGAAAACCCACTTTTCATTTAAATTAATTTGTTAACGAAGAATTTCACACCATTTTCTACTTAATTAATGATTTCAAATTTAAAGCATTGCATTTGCATAAGCCATGATACAATTTTAGTATAATATGGCTCAAGACTATTGCTGTCATCTTTTCATATTTTATATTAATCCAATAGTTGTTAATTATAGTACTTAAGAGTTGGGCTAAAAATTTAACAAAATCAATTATTTATCCAAAACTACTAAATTAGTTTCCCTCTCGTATTACATAAAAGGTTAGCAATCTTATTTACCATAAGGTCTAAGGATCACCGTTTTATATAAACTTTTTCTTAAATTTTAAATGAATGTATAAAATCTCACTTGCAGTATCTTTTGTTTGTTGTAATATAGAATAGTAAAGTTTACAAATAAGACGATACAGGCAAACATTTATATTAGATTATTATTACAAATTTAGATACAAATTAAACTTTTGCAAAATACTAACACGAGTAACACGGGGTTGCGAATGTATCGTAACGTTATTTCAATAGCTAGTTATATAAACAGAAATGCATTTCATTAAAAAACATTACATTTTTATGATTATTGGCTTACTATGTTTCGCACCAATTTAAGATCAGAACGTAATTGTAACGGTTATGAAAGAGATAATTTATTAAGGAGGCCTAAACAAGCTACTATAAGATATTATTAAATAGAAACCTGTCGTGTCTTTGAAATAAATTGGATTATTAAAAGAAGTTATCAGTGGTAGTTAGCAAATAAGTACAGCCCACGTTTGCTATCCATATTTGAAGTCATACTTACGTAAGTATCATTGAATTTAGACTACGAAAATGTACTTCAAATTGCGTATATAACATCACGTATAAAAAATTAGCTAGGAAATGGAACTTTCAAGTTCTGGGTTTGTCTTAAAATTATTTCATAGTTCCATTACTACGATCTTTTTATAAATTGAGAAATGTTTCTGATAAATATCCAATTCAAAAACATAATTATTATACATAACATAACCTCGACCCGAATTTGATTTTGATAAAAAACCCAGGTAGCAAAACCATACTTTTGACTAGGTTTTACCTATTTATCAAGGAGAGTCATTAAAATGTTTTCCTCAGATACACGTATGCAAATTTGGGCATCTTTATGTCATTAAGAAGTTTGATATAATCTAATATTTTGGGTTATACCAATCATTGCTTTATATTTTATTTTTCCCATGACACATAACGTAAAACCATTAATTGATATCAACGTTAACGTTAATTTATAAAATCGTAAAAAATAAATCTTTAGAATTAATAAATAACATAGTTTCGAAAATGTATCATGTTAAGGTCTGAGAAAAACCTTCTATGATTACATATTATTATTTCTATTAAAAAAAATAAAGTGATGAAAATGCTTTGGCAATAAAAATAGTTCCTTCATATTACTTCACTACGATTTTTGTAAAACTTATAAAATCTTGTTTTTTTCTAGAAATAAATTTCTGTTTTAATAATTTTAAATAAATCATGCTATAAGACTGATATTTAAGTACTTATATTTACCAGAATTTTATTTATTCGCAATTTTGCCTTTTTCATTAATCAAATGATTACACCCCAAAACATGTGACTCGTGACGAAAACATATTTCTAACATCCGTTCGAAAGAAATCAAAAACTTAATGTTTCCTGTATTTTATCACAAATATATTTTTTCACTAGGGAATGACAAATATTTGTAGATTTTTGAGTTGACCCAGTACGAGTAATTGTAACTCACCTTGACTTACCAAAAAAATTCTCAAGTTCGAAAAATAATCATTTACCCCAATTAAATAATTAATCAATTTATTACGACTATATTAACAATTTTCTTAAATAAAATTAAGAAATAATATAATTTTCCTAGTTTAATTTTATTAACGATTATTCTGTTACAAACATTCTTAAAAGATATGGAGATTACATATCAAAACTTGGAAACTTGTTTTTAAATCATGTGATCATATTGTCGCCTTTATGTCTATTTCAAACGATCAATAATAATATTTAATTTGTTATATCGTTCGATCGATTAAACTCGTTGACTCTTAAAGTATCTGAATATAGGATAAAAATAAATTGCTTGTGGCCAGTTCCCAACTTAACATACACTAAACTACTACTAAATAACAGTAATTTTTACATGAGAAGTATCGTGAGTAATTGCTAAAATTACATTGAAATCTACTTTTTTTAATTTCTAAAAATACAGATAACAGCAAATGTTATAAAGATGAGAGCTATCTAAACACAGACCCATTATGAGATTTTTCTCAAGCCCCATACAATGTACTTTGTTGTATAAAAAGTTAAGTAATTACTATTGAAATGCACAGATCATATGATTAATTTAAGTGAAAGACCACTTTCATCTGCCCCCGTTTTTAAGATAAGGCAAATTATGAGACTTAACATGACATTCTGACTGAAAGCGTGTGATTTAAAAGGTATCATTTCGTCCATCATACAAGTAGGTTTTATAACTCTCACACACTTCAGTAAAAAGTTTATTGCATGATCTCAATAATGTTTAATCGCACTATAAGTTCATATATGTGTTGTTCTTTTTTATTTGAGTGGTGATCAATAAAATGGATACTAAGTAGCCAGAGTTAATATCTTGAATTGCATTAGGTTGAATGGTTGAAAACAAAATACATACAATTGTAGTTTTTTCTTTTCTATTCATAAACGATCATATTAACTTAATCGAATATGATATCACTAGATTGCTGTGCTTCGCGGTTTTGACATAATAATTATAGCCTATAGTCTTCCTCGATAAATAGGCTATCTAACACCGAAATAATTTTTCAAATCGGACCAGTAGTTCCTGAGATTAGCGCCTTCAAACAATAATATAAAAAGTATAGATTAACTGTATTCATCATCATTCATTCTTGTAAAAATGAAAACCAATCGTAATTATGAAACCCGATACTGCTTATTAGTATCTGTGAGAGGATTTAAATTTCAAAAAATTATCCAACCATTGGTTCGAGCGGATATGCATCCGTTTGAAATTAACAAACTGGTTTATAGCCGTCATATTCCCATGGTAAATTAATTTTAATTCGTTGATAATCGATTTGAACATTTTTTTCTTCAAATTACAAAATAAATGCGTTATCAAGGAGATAAGTTCATAAAGTGTATATGTTTCATAATTTGGCAAAAATAAATTAGTTTTTTTATAATTTTTAGGAATTTTGAAAAACCTTGTAAAGTCGCCATATTATTTGACAAATGTCTTTTGGAAACGGAAAAGTGCTTGTAATTTATATAAAAAAGATATCCTTCCGTGTTCCAAAATCTATAATCTGCTTTTAGGCAAACATTTTACAATATCATAAGAAGGATGTCGTAAAATATTTGTATATTATAAATAAAAATTATATGCAAAAATATTAAAATATAAACAGTAAAGTATTTATACATATGTAATGCGTAAGAATAAGAAAAACTAATGACCGTGAGCGAAAAATATGCTTTTAAGGTGATGAATTAATTTTTCTAACATTTACGGCCCTTTTTAAACCTTCGTAATTTTTATATTATTAATGTTGTCGTGATGAAAATTCTTGACAAGAAAGTTCAATAGTAACACAATACGTCTACCGTTTTAGAAACATGATTCCATGATATTTTCTCGATAGAAAAAAAATACAAAGTTCTCATTGTTATTTTTTTTTAATCTCTGGCATCTTCAAAATAACAAACGTAAAGTTACGACTTTTTGGATATTAACTATAAAATATACAACCTATACGTCTACCGTGTTAGAATTTTGAAATATGCGATGGTTTTGAAATAAACAAGAAATACTTGAAATTAGCGCCTGACCAGCCAATATAGCGAGAGCCGCCCTGTACCTTCCTACCCCGATCGCTGCACGAGTCATTCCCGCTACGGCCGTCACACGGGGAACTTGTGTCGCTTGCGCAATCGTAAAAAAGGGTGACAACACGATAAGACAAAATGAGACAAATGGGGACAATAAAGAAAATAAGAAGAAGAAACATAAAGGTTGGGGGAAAAAGAATGCTTACAATTGGAACAAATTAAGAAGTAAGTTGGTTTTATTTTAAATTTGATGATAATTGTATTATAGACGATGTTTGATATTATGTACCCCTGTTTTAAGTACATAACGAATGTGTAAGATTTTTTAATTTATAGCATAAATAATCTTTTCAGAAATCCGGAATCCAGAAGGAAAATAAACCCACTGATTGTTCACAATGTGAACCCACTCCTTCGTAAGTACCTTTATTCAGTCAAAAATGTATGTTATCAACCACAGACATGTATATATAAGTAGACAACGCAAGTACCGCGATCTGTATGAAAACCAAGCGTGTCATATTTTTTGTACTGACCTTGACGCGTTATGACGTCACGCGCGCTTTTTAGTGATGTTAATTTCATTTTACGCTAAATCGATTAGGCCGCCACTCGCGCGGCGATTCTAGTATCGTCCTATCCCATCGAAGTAAATCGAAAGAAATCAGATCAAACTAGATCTATGTCTAAGAGGTAGTCAAATAAATGAATCGTAATCGATTACTAAATCGATTCAAGACAGAAAAATGATAATTACCATAGACAGAGGGATGATAAAATAAAGTTATAAACCTTTAAATATTCTAACAAGTAAACTAATGTGTTTTAGCTTTTTCTTACATATGCCCATTGAGTTACCATGTACTACGTACTAGAGAGGCCATCGAAAGAAAGTAATGAAACTGTCAATCAATCAATCTTTATGTCCCGTTGCATCGATCCATTTTCCTTTTATGTTCGGGTTACTTGGAAAACTGAAAAAACAAACATAGTCTAAGCAATAAGGAGTTTTCTTAAAAAACTCCCAAGATGACACTTTAACTAATGGCGTCCATGTCATAATATTTATTTTTAGTACCTTTGTATTAAAATACTTAAAAGTTCTAGGTCAAGTCGTATTAAATGACAAAAAAAATCTATGCCTTTTTTTCTGAAAAATTGCTCCTTCAAATTATCATTTATCTGTTCGATTATAAAATCGATTAGAATCGAGAACTGTTGCATCAAATGAACATCACTAACCACAAAATTGGACAGAAAAATGAGAACAGAAAAATGAGAAGACGCTATTCATTGCTTGTTATCATACGACGCGATCTTTACCGTGCCAAGTAAAAGCCGCAATGTATTCCGAATCATTTCGTATGATTTGGTATCCGTGTTTGTCACGATCGTTTTCCACAGATATTCTTTATTTGATTTTAAAATAAATAGTGCATATTCTGATTAGAAAATTACTTACCGGTGGAAGGAAACATCTCTGCTAACTCGGCCACTCACAGCTGTGGAGTTTCTACAGTTTATAACGGCGTAATTCGGCATTTTACTTTATTCAGCTTCACGTCTTTCCTTGGCGAACTGCAAGCGCGGACTGAGTGTAGGCCAGCGTCAAGTAAGTTTCATAATCGTAGTTTGGACACGGGAAGTACATACACTCGCTTAGTCTATCTTGATATATGTCCGTGTTATCAACGCTCTACTGGTTTTATCGCATGATTCCATTTTTAGCAAAAAGCAACAAAGTGCAAAGAAATAAAAAATCATGGTGAACTTAGTGGAAGTATGGTGGACGTAATATGGAATTATGGAACAGGAGCTCGTTGGAGTAGTATTATATTTTAAAAAAATACGAAAAAATTTCAAGAATTTCTTAGTAGGTGGTAGATACGTATGTTGTATAAAGAATTTGATGTTGATATTTATTTCATTTATACTTACTACACCTGTGCGGGAAATTGCTTAGTACTAAACCGGTTTATATTCATATTTACATAGTAATGTGAGTTTTAATTTCGAAAAATTTTGTGTAAGTATATTAAATTGAGTTCCTGGGTGATCTGGAAACACAATTGGGCCCGGAGGATGGCGCTGCAGTCACTCCTCCTAATCACATGAACCGATTTGGATGAATATTTGTGTGCACATTTCATTGTTGTGGGATGATTGGTTGATTCGTTTTCACATTAGCTAATATTATGTATTTTTGTTGTTAGAAAGTAAACTTAATTTAATGTTTATAATACATTATTAATGGTATAAATAAGCCAGTGTTCGTCTCACATTGCTGTACCTGCCTACCTATCCTACCAGGGCCTAACTTTGTTCTGGCTATTTTATTTTGATTATTTGTAATGAATAATTACAATTATAATAGAGTGCAAAAAATAAATACATGCGTCAATATATTTTGTGTTTTTTTTAAACAATTTTTTTATTTAAAAAATATCATTCCGACCGCGGCTTTGCCCGCGTGGAATTAGGTTATATCTTGAATCCTTTTTTATCCCACAGAAGTGTTCAGTTCGGATAAAAAGTATCCTATGTGTAAATCCAGGCAATTAGCTATATTTTATCAAAATTGGTAATAAAAATAAAAAATAAAAATATCTTTATTGAGTACAAAAATTAATACAGTACAATTACAGTGTGGCTCTGTCTTCCTAGCTAGGAAAATCCTGTGTTAAGGAAGACAGTTCCTTCCCAGAGAACATGTTCAGTACAACAAAAAGATTACATTTAAAAAACAGAGAAAGTAAAAAAAAAAAAAACATATAATTAAATATACAGTTGTGCGTTTACAAGCTTTTTACAAGTATAGTGCGTGATTTTGTTAGTGTGAGTGTGTGTATATGTGTGTGTGTGTGTGTTTGTGAATGTGTGTGCTTGTGCATGTGAGTGTTGTGTGTTTGTGTATGTTATATTATTGACATCTATCCATTATTTATGAGCTGCTCTATTTCATCATAATCATAATTTTCAAGCCATTTAATGACCGCTTTTTTAAATAAACTGTTATTTAAAGTCCTAACTTTTTGGGTCCTACTTATAATATTGTAAAACTTAGGGGCAGCAAAATGAAAAAATCTTTTAGCAAACCTACTATTAGTACGCGGCATAGGGAATCGGTCTCTTCTTTTATTAACAATCTGTAAGGCTGGTACTGTCTGTGTATGGTATCGTCGTAGGATTTCCTTTAAATATATTTTCCGTACGCTTAATAAGTTTGATTCCTTAAATAGATTTGTAGTGGGATATCTGGATGGTAATTTTAGCGCTACTTTAATAATTGCCCTCTGAACTCGTTCGACATGAATAAGGTGGGACTTAGCCATGCCTCCCCATGCACATATGCAATAGTTTAAGAGGCTTTCTATTAGTGCCTTGTATGTTAGTAGAACGGTATTTTTATTTACTACTGCTCTTAGATTTTTGAATATATAGATCATCCTTCGTAACCGCGTTACTAAATAAGAGGCCTGAACATCCCATTTTAAGTGACTGTCTACCTGTATACCTAAGTATTTGGTGTGCTCGACTCGAAGTAGTTTCTCGCAATTGCAAGTTGTCAGCAGTCTGGGAATCCTATTGCATGGGAAGGTATGAATTTTTATTTCAAAATCAGGTGAAGGAGAGAGAGTTTTACTCTTAGAAAAGCAGATGTAAGTCGTTTTTTTTAGTATTTAAAGATAGTAAATTATCCTCAAGCCATGTTGTCACGGAAGCGAGCCCTCTCTCTACAATCTGTCTGAGCTTGAGCCAATCTTTATCATAGAACAAGATGACAGTATCATCCGCGAAAGTAACAATTTCTGCGTTATTTATTTTTAACTCACATAAGGGATTGATATAAATCAAAAACAGGATAGGAGCTATAGTACTACCTTGCGGAGTACCATAGGTACATGTAGATTGATTACTCATCGATCCCTCTACTTTGACACATTGGACTCTATCACTTAGATAATCCTGAAACCACTTTAAGACATTGCCACGCACTCCTATGTTCTGGAGTTTACACAAAAGAATAGGTATGCTCACTGTATCAAATGCCTTTTGAAGGTCAAGGAAAATACCTAAACATTTATTGCCTCGGTCCAAGTGATGAGTGATACAGTGAGTGAGTTTGAGGATAGCGTCTTGGGTCGAGAGTTTACTACGAAATCCAAACTGATTTTTAGAAATAATGTTATTAGCATCTAGAAATTTTATCAATCGAGTTGAAACCACTTTTTCTAGTATCTTAGAGATACTAGATAAAAGGGAAATTGGCCGGTAATTACATGGTAGGGTCTTTTCTCCTGATTTATATATTGGAACAACAACTGCTTTCTTTAAAATTTTGGGGAATTGGCCCGTGCTTATGCTTAAATTACAGAGGTAGCTAATAGGTTCAGAAAGAATATCAACATTGTTATATAACACAGATGAGCTTATACCGTCCAGGCCTGCCGAAGCACTTTTCTTCATTGAGACAATTATATTAGCAATTTCTTTAGCGTCAGTGGGGATTAAAGCCATGGAATTAATCGGTCCATTAAAATGTGTAGCTTTAGTAGAGAGATCCGCGACAGATTTATTGATTGTAGTTAAGATATTGTTAGCCAAATTTGATCCCACATTCGTGAAATATTCATTAACGGAGTCTAATGATTCAGTGTGCGTATTTTTTAAATTCAACAGGTCAATAGCTGAATTGTTACATCGTTTTAGATTACATAATTCTTTAATAGTTTCCCATGTACCTTTGATATTTTTTGCGTGAAGTTTAAATTTATTTTGGAAATAGAGTTCTTTCTGTGATTTAATAATGTTATTGCATGTATTTCTGTACTTTGTATAGCGGTTTCTGAGTACTATATCGTTCGGTGTCTTGTTAGATTTTTTGTGTAGTACGTCCCTTTTCCGAATTGATCTAAGAATTCCCGAGGTTATCCATGGTTTTAGTATCTGCTTTCGTTTAGGGATATTCTTAACTGTAGAACTAGTATTAATTGCTTTTTGTAAGCAACTTATTAATATGGATGCAGCAACATCAGGATCAGTTAGTTCAAAAAAGTCAGAATGCAACCAGGTCTTTTGGTTAAGGGCTTCCTTAAGCAGGCGAAAGTTTATTTTTGAAGAAGGAATGACATTATTATTATATGATTCGAGATCTTGAACGTAAAGCACTATAGGTTTATGGTCGGATATTTCAGGAAGAATGACGGTACGGCATGTTTTTGTGGACTTTATCATAAAATGATCCAAACAGGCTAGCAGCCGTGTAGGACGATTAATGCCTACTTTTAGTCCGTGTGCAGCTATTATATTTAAATATTCGTTAACGTGTGGCGTGATACTATTCTGGATAATATCAAGATTTATGTCACCCGTAAGAATAATATTTTTTGTTTTTGTTTGCTCCAGTATACATACGAGAGAATTAAGAAAGTTAGATGGATTAACGAAGCTAGGAGGTCTATAACAACAAATAATACTATATGAGTTATTAATATATAAAATCAGACAGTTTCCATCCTGGAAAAGAGGTTCAGTATAAGTACATCCTAGGTTTTCCTTTACATATACAACAATGCCGTCATTTTGATTGAATGATTTTTTTGTATGAAACATATTATATGATTGAAGCAGGGGGGGAGAACTGTTTGCATCTGTCCAGGTTTCGGTTAGGACAATGATATCAATTGTCATATTCATAGTTGATAGATTTGATACAAGATAGTCAAAGTTGCAGTTAATACTCCTGATATTAGCGCATAGTACCGATATTCCTTGAGTAGCATGATATTCAATTAGATAGGGACATTCAGAGTATGTATTTGCATTTTGACACGTGATATTAAGGCTTTCAGTTATATCAGATTCTAAATTATCACTTAAGGTATTGAATTTTGTTGTAAAGTTTAAACAATTGTGCTGTTAAGAGAAATATATAAATAATTTTAATTATCAAATTCAACCGCCTTACAATATAATATAAGAGTTGTGATTTAATATTTTTAACTAAGTTGAGGAACCGCAAAATTAAATGATTGAGTTTTAAAAATATTATTGGATAGATTATTAATTGTAACATTCCGTAAAACAGTATTATTTTGTTAGAAAATTTTAGCAAAGTAAGCGATCGTTGAAACTTTTGTAAAACAAAACGTGCAATATTAATCAATATTTGTGTATGTGGAATATGTGTGATGTTGTTTTGAGTGGTTTTTATATCATAAAGTAAAATATTGTACTTACATTAATTTGAGCGTGTAAAGTTTGTAATTCTTGTAAACTGTTATGTAAATTGTTGAGTAAATTACAATTATTTGTATATGTTTTTTATAAGAAAAATAGAAAAAAATTATAACTAATTTTTGCTTAACATCTAGTCACTTCTTAAGTTTTAATTGGTTCAATTGGTCTTCGTTTTTTACCAAAATATGAGATGCTCCTTCCTTCTTCCGGAGAAAAACTCTATCGTTACTCATCCAACAGAAATGATATTGCTCTGACTTCGCAAATTCCCTTGCTAGGAAAAACAATCGTCTATCCTTTGGGGTGAGATATTCGGAGGCGAACAATGGTTTCGATTGACCGTTAATACCTAAATTACTGCTATTTAACTTTTGCGATGGGTTACTTTTATTAAATTTCTTGATGGCGTCTATTACCGTAGTAATGTAGTCTTGACGTGATTAAGTAACAACTAACAAAAAAATATACAAATTAACATCCAAAGTTTCGCATCAGTTTTACTGTATTAGCGATATCTTCCACTCTTGAATTTGACTGAGAAGAATTAGGGTTTATAACTTCTTTCAGAAATAGTACCTTTCATTTCTGGGCATGATGTAATATCTACGTCAGCATCAAATTCTATCTAAATCAATTCAGTAGTCCGCGTAATTAGGTACCATTTCATTTTTTCAGAGTAACAATATTTTTTGTTATTTTAAAGATTATTTATAACCTGTATTATTTTGTAATAAAGTAAACATTACGAAATAATAATAATTAATAATTATTAATAATGTCTAAGTAGTTGTTAAAAAGAAGATAATTTTGTGTTTATAAGCAAGAAAATAAAACCAATAAATCAACAATTAAAATATATATGTATAACAATATTATAACTGTATGACGACTCCATACATGTTTGTCCCGAGTCGGCCAGCGGCAGCGCGGCGAGTTTGCAAGATTGACTTCGCGCACACCCGCGTTCGCGATAGCGAGCTATTAGACTCCGCCCGCCAAGCAGTGGATTTTTTTTTGTGTATCGTCTTAATATATTATATTCGACCATATCTCAGACTTCCGCTCACAACTCAGATGGCTTCCTATCCGCCTTCGCCTGAATACGCATCTCCTGTCCCTCCTATACTCAATCCTTTTCGATCCCAGAACTCCTTCCTACTTAAAAAAGAGATTTGTATTTATGGGCTCATCTCATGAGTGTAATTTGCGCTCCTCTAACAATCTTACGCTTTGTATGCCTGCTCACATTTCCAAATTTTATGATTCATCTTTTACCGTGCAAGCCGTAAGATTGTGGAACTCCCTACCAACCGCAATAAAGCAAGCGCAAACTCTGAATAGTTTTAAAGCTGTAATTAAAAAATATGATAGGACAGATATGTCCTCTTAGTCATTCTGTATCTGTTCTGTTTTACCTTTTTCTCTACTTGAAATTTTATATATCCTCTTCTGCACGTTTTTCTATTATGTTATATAATTATGTAATTATATTATATATATTATAATTTTATACCTTTACCTATATCTATTATATTTATGTGTATTCACTTCTTGTAATGCACTATCTACCTTTTCAATCTTTTCATTTTCCTATATCCCAAGGTTGCCTGGAAGAAATCGCTTCTAAGCGATAAGGCCGCCAATTTGTACGGTGAAGATTCCTTCTGTATGAAATTGTATTTAATATCTGTGCATTGTACAATAAAGTGTTTTATTATTATTATTATAATAAAATTGAGACAAAAAGTTAAGTTACACGTCAACACTTTATAATATAATATTTTAATAATGAAAATCTGAAAACAATAAAATTGTTCTAACAGTAGATATTAATTATCAAGCGCAGTTCCGATTATATCTCTGGGTGAGAACGGAGACGTTACATCAGAAAATTTATAAGAAACGAGTGCATTGTGTCACTATACTTTCTTTAATACACTTATACAATGATAATAACTTTCAATTTCATTCTTAATCAAGCATGCGTTTTATATCTTATAATGTTAGATTAAATGCAGCATAAAATGTTGTTCTATTTTCTACAACTGTGATATTATGTCGCAGATTATGTGAATAAATATTATAGCTTAGGAGTAGAATAGAGTTTGTAGTAGGTAGTAGTAGTAAGTAAGTACATACTTATATTATATTTGCCAGATGTTTTGCCCGTGTATGCTTTCAGAAACCATTTATAATAACGGTAACAAATACTTATAAATTATGCTATTTAACTTCAATTGAGATCTATAACTTTATGGTCTCTTTATTACCCAGCTATAAATTTTGCAAATCTCTAGCAGTTTCTACGTTTCATGTAATTTAAATTGCTTCACTATCTTTACTTGTATCAATATGTCGAAACCCCATGCACGTAACAATTCAATCAACGACGCGACGGTGATTTTTAACTCATACGTAAAATTTCACTGTTACATAAAAGTTGCTTCCTCTAAATCCCTTCAAAGTAACCAAGCCGATAGTGAAGCTCGATCACATTACAATAACAAGGCTCTTAAGACACATTACATATCACAACATCAATCGTTAAAGATAATCTTAAGGCGTATTCATAAACGGCCACACGCGAGATCGCGTGCGCTTGCGGCGCGGGCGCATTACGTGAGGCAAGAGGAAGTGATACCAAGTTGAATGTAAAGGAATGCTATTATCTTGTGAAATACGCTCTGATGAGACGAACGTCTTTGGTTGATTGGTATTGGAAATCATGTCGTTATACCTAATTTTTTAAGATTTATTTTCAACGTTATAATTTAACTTCATATTACATATACAGTATACACTATTAACTATACACGTAACGTTATAATACGGTTGGTTTATAACTTTTAGGGCAGATAAAAGTAGATGTATCTGATTTCATGGACTGTAATTTGGCTCGAACAAACTACGCGCAAAATTTACAACATCATTATTATCAATTATCATGTAAATATTTACAAGTCATTTGTGTCTACAGATCTGACTACCAACTATTTCAACTATTTGATTTGATTATTATTGATGTATTTGAAAAGTTTTGATAACATTTGATTATTTTCCTTATAGCATATTTTGTAAACAGTAATTACTAATTATTGAGCAAAAAACACGAGCACACCTAATTATTGCCTGTATGTACTATACAGTTACAAATGCGATTTGTGAAATGACAGGTGACATCCTAGAGCGTTATCGTACCCTAGAACCGAATGAACTCTTATAATATGCAGGTTGTAGGTAATTACCAAACAAACTAGGCTTTATAAAATCGATTCTGTACGCAACCATTGGTCCTTACAACATGACAACCTACACTTATCGTGTAACTATTTACACGTAAGAGGTAATAATATAATCATCGAATTTAACAGCGTATGATTAGACAGCGTTCTATACGTGTATTATTCAAACGAGTTGTTAAAATACTTTCCTGTTATCATTACGTTTCCAGTTACATAATACGGTAATTGTTACAATCCGGACGCATCAATGTTGCGCCACGCCCTGCGAGAACTCATTAACTATATCGATATTGAAATCGGAATTGAATTGAAAGTTACGAATGATAAAGAAAACAAAACGAATGAAATGCTTCAGATGCTATCGAACGTTCTTTTCATTTTTTTAGATATTAAATGTAAGTACTCTTACGATTAATTTAATTATACTTTTTTGAAAAAACGCAGTGGGATAAGTATATACCCGGCTTAATAAGTAAACTAATTTAGAGCCTTTTTTTTATAGTGGGGAAATCTTCCAAAGATACCCACGGCCCCCGGGGAAGGAGCTGTGGGTTATGTCGGATTCTTACCGACTAAAACCCCACTGTGTTCCGTTGAGCCGCTTTAATGATGGGGCCGCGGGTATTTGTTAGAAAAACTAACTTAGAGCCTGCAATTTTGCTAACGAAAGGGCACGTGCATAACATTACTTTCAACTGTTTCCTTGTTTTATAAGAATTGCATATCTAAATGTTATAAAGTTTATATAAGTATTAATAGGTAACGATTAATAATATCATAGAAACTTTTTATATAAATACCGACTATTAAAAATGGATGCAACCGTATTAGTAACGCATCACTAATAGTATAGTTAATCCACTACAGTTACCTGTGGCCAAAATATTAATTAATAATATTTTATGATAATTTATAATCTGTGTAAATATCATTAGGCAGATGGAAACATCAGACAAAGTTATAATACCCTAATATTATGTTGGGACTTTTGCAAAGTAAAAATATTGCTTAGCTCATAATATATTATGTACACAAATAATAGTAATTGTCTTATAATACCTAAATAATAACATATAATTAACTACCATACAATAATTTCGTATTGAAAAATTTACTGTATTTTCTCAACAATTAAAAAGTAACAACCAGTGGCAAAATAATAATTATATTATTCACAGTGAGTGAACGCGGTATTTATAAATGTCAAATATTGACCCTTTCTGGCCCCTGACTGAGTTATAAAGCCAGATTGACATAGAAATTTCTAGATTAGATACATTGATCGTGAATACAAGATTACATCAATACTCATTTATCATTATCAATTATGCATCTTAAAAATATACCATAGTAATCTTATTAAAGTTTCTGAAGACATTAATTACCTACCTGTTCGAATTTTATATATGTTTCTTACAACGTCATTTAATTTATTTGAATTACTCGTAAAGTGCTTAAAGCTTGCTAATTATGAGTTCATGCTTCTCACAGATGGTTTCGCTGTACCTTTATATTTTGTAATACCCATATTATATTTTGAAATTATCAAAATTGTGTTATATATACAAAAAGGTCAAGATTTTGGGTTTATTTTCCTATTGAAGTGTTTAACGTGTTTGTTTCTAATCTTAAAACTGTTATTTTCAGGAGTATTGCTAGGAGACAGAGATTTAATTATGTGTAACGCAAACAACTGCTACCTATTTTGGAAAAATATTACTTATCATGAACTTCCTTACTATAATATTCTGCTTACTAGGTACTGAACTGTTATGTGCTATACCAAATTAAAAGTCTATTAAATAAAATTTCATACAGATTCGTTCAACCACTCTTGCTTCATCGAGGAACAAACATTAGTAGCATAACTATGTCTGTTAGATACTCAATGTCAAACATGTACCTCTACCATTTTAGTCCTCAATGAATATTGATTTTTCAAGCATATAAAGTACTGTCCACTTCGATTAACAATGCATGTAGATCATAACTTATCACCCAACATATAATTGGCATCAATCAATTACAAAATAACACTAACATACCCTTAATTGACCGCGGTACTGCGTTAATCATTCTATAATTAATAGTATAGTCGACATGGCCTTTGTTCCCAACTGTTCACGCAACACAAGTGCTTAACCTTACCAAAATAATTAGGAGCACGACACACCGGGCCGTGTCTATTGGAAACTGTTTCCATTATAACCGGTCGTGTTATTGGAAATAGCTTTAAATATTTATTTATAAGAGTTTATTGCACAAACTAAATTATGACCAAAATAACATTAGGTAATACAAAAGAAAAGCATCGTTTGTACAAGAGGCGGCCTTATTGCTAAGCAGAAAAATCTATCAGGCAACCTGATGGGAAAGGAAATATTCTATTATGTATTTTGAAAGAAAAGATGTTAAACAGACTTTGATACAGTTGAATGCGCTTTCTAGCCAATGACAATGGTACTGAAATAATAATAAATGACATTTTTCTTGTTGCTTAAAAAAGTTAAGGTGATTCGAACATCGGTTTGAATTAGCAAGAATTTATTTGTTCAATATTTTTTAATTTTGCGTAATTTATTACATTCTGTGTAAACTTTTTTCTGGTAGGTAACACCACTCTGTTGCGAACGGCGCACTTCCTTACCATTAGCATAAAAAAGTCATTAAATTTTATAGCTATACTGTATACATTGTTGCAGTCAGTTAAATAAAAAGTGTGGTCAAATTGTATAATGGAAACATTCAAATCAGATTCGAACACAACTATCAGCGCCGTGAGATCAAATAGTGATCTATTTACCTTGAAAATATAATAACTACCCTCAGAATGCGGTGGACATGCCACGTCCATAATAGTAACCTTTGTACTTTGTAGGCTCTAAATCGTATAGAAAGACCTACTATCGCATTTCATGACGTTAATTACTCTTTACTTCCAAACTCACAGCTCAATCAAGCGGTGCAGGTGGTAATAAAATTTATATATTTAGCCTTCGGCTACACTCTGCTAGCTACAGATAACATTATTACGATACTCATATTGAATTACAACATGAAAGTTCATATGGAATTCCATTTTCAAAATAACGTCCTGCATTCTTCTCCGTCTTGGTAAAATGGGTTTTCCAGAATGGTCTTCCGTGCCATAAGACGTAAAAACGGAAATACCTGATTTTTACCTTACGATATAAAAAAAATAACTTTATTGATGATAGACAAGAAACATTTACGTCTACTCGAGAAGTCGTATGCAATAAATAAAGAATTTTGTTATGCGAGAACCTTATAGTTTTTGCGCATATTTGTTTGTTCTTAGCCGCTAATTCATTACTTAGTCATGTTTTATCTTGCAGTTCGGAATGTTAATTCTAACAAGAAATACTAATTTAACAAACTGGATAATGGCAGGGCCCGTCTATTTATTTGTAATAGCAATTATAGATAAAATGATAATTACTTTCTCTAGCATATTTACGTGTCTTAGTTCGTTAAAGACGATACAAGAAGTGGCGAATAACATAAAAAAAATACAAACAAACAATCTGCGACTGTTAATTTTAAAACTTCGTTGTTTTTATTACTTAAAATAAAATATTTTATATAATTGTGCTTAAAACGTTAACGAGCGCCTTTAAAGCTATGTCGCAAATGACAGTGGGTTTTGGAAAAAAAATACGGTCCACTTGACTGTCGGTATGTTTTCTTAATGTTTTAATCGTTAACCTGGTGAAAGGTATCGCTTAAAACTCATATGAGTTAACATAGAACCTTCGCAAGGTCCGATGACGTGAAGGTGGTGTTGTTTCACCAATTATTACGCTATGAACTGGGCTACGCCAATTCGACGTGATCGCTTTTTATGGAGCGCTTACGCAGTGTTTGATTAGAGCAATTCAATCTTTTTTTCTCCGAATTTATAGCACATAAAATGATGTCGAGTTTACAAAGAGTTGACAAATCAACAGCAAACTTACAACAAACTTGAATGTTCAAAAAGTTGACGCTAATTATTATTGTTGTCTAGACAATTATTTAAAGCTACTTTTAAAAATATATGACTAAAAATTTTGGCTTGCTGTCTGCAAGTTACTGCTTACTGCTGTACAGTCGCACTATAACTACCCACCAAAATTACATCGTTAAAATGAAAATCTAACACGCTTGTAAAAGAAAAAATGATTAGAGCAAGGTAGAAAGTTACCATACTTTAATAATTTAGATTTGAATATGACATTGTTTGAAAACAATGCCCCTAAAACTTTTCACATTCTGGTTTTACAAAGTTCATTACCACAAAAAAATCATAACAATGTAAATTAATTGTTATCTTTTAATCAAATGAACCTTTTGTTCTTTGTTTTAGATAGTACAATGACATGATTTACACGCGTAATGGAGAGTTTACATTGAGTTAGTAGCTTAGTTGCCACGTATTTTCAAATTTGATAAGTCTTTAATAGATAATTTGGTATAAAGCTTATTACATTGTAGTAGCTGATATGTTTCAACTTTTTTAGGTAAATATAATATTACTATACTGGTAGTTTTGTAAACGAAGTTCATATCTCAATTGAATTACATTTTACCTAGGCTTATATAAGCACAGTAAAACAGATGACTTTTTCCCCCGTTTCTATCCTACGTTTCCTACATTTTTAAATAACAATTTTTAGAACAAAATTTGAACTTTTCACGTTCCAAACATTATATTGATATTCTAAATTGTTTCCAAATACTGAAAATCCCAGCATAGACATACATGCAGCATGGCTTAGAGCCATAAGGCCGCCATTTGTACATTTTGAATGGTTTTGTTGTACAGTGTACTTTTATTTTATAAGACTGTTGTACAATAAAGAGTAAATAAATAAAAATAATACATCATCTCAATCATCATAATATTTACAGTAAACTATATAATTTTAAATCATAAATGTCTGGATAAACATAGTATTAGTACTAATATTTAGTTACTAGCTCCGTGTAAACTGTCCATAAATGTAAACATATTAAAATTATATTTCAGAGAAAAACAACATAAAACGGAATGGTTTTTACACGTTATGTATTGTTGGATGAAATATAAGTACGTACCTATATCAATTAAAATTAGCACTGAAGATGTATTTGAAGGTTTAATTTTTTATAATTCACTTGATATCTTATTAATTATATTATAATTACTTGTAAACGTGGGCGCGGTAGTTGGTTCGTATTTGCTCATTTTGGTCAATTATTACGAAAATGATAAATTTTATAGTCAAGTAATTAAGAAAAAGAAGAGGCGGTCTAGTTGTTTTATATTCGCCGCCCCATTTAATGTGTTAATTGCTTCATAAAATGTTCTTATTATTGACCAACAAAATTAATCAATTTGTTTACTTAGATAAAATGCACTATAGACGATGTAAAAAATATTAAAATACATATGATAAATAATACCAAATTTTAAATTGCACACTTAAATAAGTAAACAGGATGACGCTTAATGCATGATATGTCATTACTGCAAAAAATTTCGTAACTTTGTCGTAGGTAGGTATCCTGTCCAAAATCTCTCTCACGCGGGTTTAAAAATAAAAATCAAAACCGGACCACATTCACTCTCGTCGTAACGTGTGTATCCCAAAATAATTATGTAACCATAAATTATACCTTAATTCGGTGTACTTTGAATGACATAAAGTGGTTCATTTCGCTACGTAATATTTCAATACGTTTTAACTAGTTGGTTTATTCAATATTGCCTAATTTATCGATATTTAATAAAGTAATAAGAGCACTCAATCATAGTGTAATAAATTTGTTTCTCAAATATATCATTTATTTATGGAGAGGTCAAAATAGGTACCTACGTTCGTTACTAGATACGAAATAAAAAGCCAACATTTATGGATTCATATGTTTTATCGGCACACATTATAAACGCGAAGTAAACCCGTTCCACATATCACCTCAAGTCGTGGAAACTTTAGACAATTACCAACCACTTTTGCATATTAAATTTGCGTTTACGCGAAATAATCACGTGTTTAATTCAAACTCATTTAACTAATGTGGAACGCTGATAAAGGATTGCCAGATACTATCATTACGGACACCATAATGACTCTAAAATGCTTAGCAATTTTCCTGTGATTACGACTAATGTTGATGCCAAGCTTTCCCATTAGAAAACGTCATCGCATATTTATTGCTTCGAACTTCACACATTCATGGTTCTAAGCCGACGTGGTGCAATATTGCATCTGAAATAAATAGAAATGACTGAACAAAAATTTAAATCTTTTCACGAAACATTCCGTCAATGTGCATTCGCTTTAGCCTTTGCTCTCATTTATCCAAACACCAGCAATTACCGAAAGAGAGCTATCTTATTTTACTCTGTTGTCGGTGTAAATTCACTCATGCTTTACTGGTTTTTTCTGTACTTATATAAATGCACAGTAACACAAGATTTGGTGAATCTCACGAGAAACATATCAATTGGAATACTTACCTCTTTATTCTTTTTTAAATATTTCTACGTCAACAGTAAGACAGAAATATTCGCCCAACTCTTACAAAAAATTACAGATGACTTACTGAAAGGTAACGAATTAGAAGAAGATTATCAAGAGATATATGAACAATATATAAAAATAGGTAAGCTTGGACAGTTCTGTTGGATTGTAATACCTCTACTATTGAGTACCCAGTTTCCGTTGTACGCCAGCGTTGCAACGATCTATGAGAGCCTCAAGAGTGACGTTGGTAAGCGATACATGGTTCACGAATTGGAAATTAAAAATCTAGAAGATAAACAATTTGAAACACCATTATTTGAATTTGTGTTCGGGTATAATATAGTCCAATGTATAACATTATGTCCAAACTTTGTCGGGTTTGATGGATCGTTTTGCATAGCCACGACACACCTTTGTATGAAATTAAAATTGGTCAGTCACAAGATGTATCGTGCTTTTAAAGATTCTGAAGACAGAGATGAGCTCAAAATACGCGTCAAAGAAGCTATAAAGGATCACCAGGAAGCCCTCGATTTTTATAATGATTTGCAAGAATTTTATGGTGGTTGGCTATTTATGGTATTTTTAGTTACGTCGCTTTTAATTGCAATGAATCTGTATCAATTATATTTAAGCGATCACATTGACGTAAAATACACTATATTTGCTATCAGCGCAGCAACCCATATGTTCACGCCTTGTTACTTTGCGAGTAACTTGATAAAGGTAAGGACTGGTTTAAAATCATCATCTCTATGCCTGCTTTAAAATTTTTGAAATCTTACACCATATTTAATTTGCTATAAAACTAAAAAAATAAATTTATGCTAGTGACCGGCCGAATAAATTAGTAGGAATCTTCCTGCTTTCAAAATAACTAAAACATAATTTTATTCAAATCAAACTATTATGAAAGTTTCTGTTGTCGCGTGGACGATATAAGCTTTATGATAAGTTACTGGGCTAGAGGCTCTCTTATGCGTTTAAGCTTGTTCATGCTCTTCCAATTTTTCGAAAAATTCCACTAAATACTGCGGCAATTTATTTCTATGTAACTACATAGTAACAAATTAATGATAGAACTGGCAGACCAGTTCCATGGTGAGATAGTACACAAGTACATGGATAGCTTCGACATTCCGTGTAAGGAACTTGGAATTTTATTCTCTCTGGGCGTCCATCTTCCCATACACTTTTTATACTAAATTTATAGAAATTTGTTTTTCTTATAATAAACAAGTGCGTACTTCTAGAGTGCATTATCGTTTGCCAGACGGAGCGATAATCAAAGACCAGCCTTTCACAGAACAAAAAAATACATTGTATTTAGTTCTTAAACAAAAAATTCTTAACTCTTGCTAAATAAATAATTTAGAAACTTTTCGGTTTAGACGCTCTGCAGCGTTAAAATTACAACGCTTATTAACCATCATAACTACTCAATTATGTTTTTAAATCTTTTATACGACGGTATACAATAAGATTACTATCGTAATATGTATTTTAGAATTTGAAATGAACAAAAACTCAAAAAGATGAATTATTGAGCTCTACATGATCAGAAATCATGAAGATGGCAAAATATCTTCAAAAATTATATCAAACGGTCCCTATGTAATATTCCGAACGTTGATTTATACCTATTTATTTATTACAGGCTAGTGAAGACTTAAGCTTGGACATTTACGCTGTGGAGTGGGATCATTGGGCAGACCCACAGATAACGAATCTTCTCATATTTATGATTGCGAAATCCCAACAAGTCCTCCTTTTACACGGTAAAGGGATGGTCTACTTCAACATGAAGCTATTTATATCTGTAATGCAAACGTCTTATTCAGTATTTACTTTAATTACAAGCTAAGTTGTTAGCTTACAGAATAATAATAAGAAATTATACTAGTTTTTGATCATTGTTTGTTAACTCTTATTATAACAGTTTACTAATGTAATAGCACAGTAATTTGGCAACTCTCTTTTTCACTTTCAATAATTCTGTATTTATACACAAACTTATGCACACGGTACGTTTATTGTTTCTTCAATAACAAATAAATGGAAATTTACGGTATTAATTTCCTTTATAACGATTACAAAAGTAAATTATGATTGGTAATATTCCTTTAATTTTCCATGTTAAGTACCTAAAAAATACAACAAAAATATATTTTCTTAAGCCTTCGTAAAGAATTTATTTTGCATTTTAATTCAACTGTGACTAATCGTCAATTAGTGTAACATACCGAATATAACACATTATGCATACAGTACTTATTACTTGGTAGTCGGAAGGAAAATACAATGATTTATTTCACTTGAAAAAGTTTAATGATACATGTAATAAATTCTTAAAAGATTACCTTTCTAGTCTTAGTAATGTATGAAAAATGTAGGAAAGAGAATCAGGAACGATAAATATTTAGAGGTTTTTGTGTTTTATAAATATCAACCATAGCGTTAAATATGAAGGCCAATAGTCATTTGAGTAAATCCCCCTGCAAAAGTATTCTCTGTTTTGTTCTTAAAATTTTCTCAGTTTTGTCTTTATGGCGCATATCAATTTAATCTCTACATTAAAATTATTGTTCATTTGAGGCACATAAGGGATATTTCCCTAAATCGATGAGAAATACATAATATGAGCATTTTTGGGTGTTTTTTATTTGTATTTTTATGTTATAGCATTAAAAAATCTTTTGATTAAATTTATGAAGCTATTTTAATAATAGCCTCATGACAACAAAAGTATTATGACTACAGGAGAGAGCGTACAAAATGCAAGAAAATTATAAAGCTTACGTTGTCCGTTAAGAAATTAATTCTATGTGTTATTTCCTAAACACCTTCTATTTATAAAAATAGATACATATATGCAATATTATGTGTAACCTTTTAATGAGGTGAGATCATTTCTCTGTATATTTTAGCATAGGTATATCATATAAAAAATAAATTTCAATAAATTACTCAATTATATAATTTTATCTATTCAGTTCGTTTTCTATATGACGCAGTTATCTTAAAATAAAAAGTAGAACTTAAAAATAAGTGAAATCGGTATTATAGACTAAACCTAGCGTTAACAGTTTCTTTAATATTCAAGTAGCTGCATAGAGCGTAACTAAATATACGCTTCGATAAAGTCTGCTTATAAACTAAATGTTTCTCCTTTAAAAACCTACTTTCAGTGTTAACTTAATTAACAAACGATATCTTTTTCAATTTAAGACATAATTATAAGTATTAAAATAACTTCGAAACTCATGCTTATAAAGCGAATTCCTATGTCCCCTTGTGACGTATGGGGCAGATGCATTATGCATCTGTTTCAGTGTTCCTTTTTTGAACGAACTTTTTTAATTAATTCAATTTTTATTTAGTCAGTTGTAATATTTATTTTTTATTCATATTACAAATGCAGTAATAATCAGAACATAAAGACATACTCCTGAAATACTTACTAGTTATGAAACGAATACCAACTTATGTAGAAATTATTGCCAATTTATTAAAAAATTATTTGTAATACATTTACGATCAAACATTAAAGATTGAAAATTATATAATAAAATAAGTAAAAAATAAAGAAAAAACATAATATAGACTTAGACATAGATAGACGGTTTAAAGTTTAAACTATGTTATCATGATGTTATCTGATACATAAAATGTTCGCGTCATGGTGTTTGAAGTTAAAGTCCTCCGAAACGGCTTGACCGATTGTCATGAAATTTTATTTGCATTTCCACTAGGTTTTAGAATCGGACAACATCTATTTTTCATACCCCTAAGTGAGAGTAAGGCAGAACAACATTTTCCGGGACAGCTAGTTATAACATATTATTTGGTATGCATAGAAATACAGGCAAAAACGATAAATCACGTTTTCGTCTCTATTAACGTTATTGCCTTTTTCAGTATTACGATTGGATTTCATATTGAAAAGTACGTAATAACTAATAAGTAGTATAATTATTTTGATTCTTTCAGAATCAAGTCTTTAATGAGGAATGTGCATAATGATTTTATTTCAATCGGCATACAACTTACTATAAAAGTATAGATCAATTAACACTTTACGCATCTTTATACGACTTCCAGTACTTACATAACCGCCAAGATTATTTCCGTCTCGTAACTCCATTCCGCGACTTTTTTCTTTTACGCTCTTTAATAGTTATAATAATATTTAACATTAAAATTCAATACGAATCCGTAATCTTACGTAAAAGTTACTTTCGTGAAATTGTATCACAGATTTCCTTTTAACATTTTAAATTTTTTTATTTTTATTTTATTATTATTATTATATTATTAAATTATTAAATCAGTATTTACATATTTGTTAGCTGTAATATCTACCTTATTTATCAGGTATAAAAATAAACATAGTAATAGCACAGAATAAATAATATAATAGATACTATAGGTACAAGGTAGAATTAAAATAATTGCAGGTGTTTTTAATTTCATCCTCTTATTTCATTTCCTTTCGTCCATTCCTAAAAAGATTTATAGAGTATGGCCATACGATAGAACCAGAAAAATTGATATGGACGATACTGGAAAATTTAACTTTCACATTTGTGCGTTTCTCTTAACTTTTTAACTCCATACTTATTTCAGATTATAATCATAATAATTGAAATTAAGGAGATATATATATTATTGGATATGAATGTGGTGCAAACGTACGTGATGGCTTTTTATTAACTTTCGGTTATGGCAAATAAAAAGTCTTTAACGGTAGATCGAATGTCTATAGATGTTGTATACGACACACGAAAAATTTTCCGATTGATATATTTATGTCTACTTATATGTACATATGATTATTTATTGGAAACTTTGTGTTGAAATTAAAGTAAACAATAAATATTTAACTAACAACCGGTGTGACTCCACCCACAGGAAAAAGAAATACCAAGCCTCTTACAAAAAGATCCGTAGTTTCACAAATACACCGAACTCACGAATAGCTTATAAAAAATAATTAATGCATTTAGTTTAGAACTTAAAAAATGTTACGAAATTATTACAGTAACAAAATACATTGAAAAGAAAACTGAAAGGTACATTTTTGCCTTGTATCGTGCTACAATTATTTCGTTACATTCCTATCTCATGGTGAACGATGACCTTAAAAATTAAGAGATTTAATTCATGAGAACGTAGATAAGTCGTCGTGACGTAAGCAGGGCACAACGGTACACTCCAGCGCATATAGCTATCGCTCCGACGATAGCAAAAGTGTCTGCCGACCCTGGCGCTGCGTTCCCCCGCTGCAGCCCGCGAGTGGGGGGAGTACCACTACCAGCTCCCTTCACCTTCGAGCGCGGCGCAGCCGACGCACAGCCAATGACCGCCCGCCCCGAGCCGGCGAAAGGTTTTATATACAAGTGGAATTCGCACTGCCAAATTGCTACAAGTCAAAATATAGGGTAGTCGGGCGGTTCACTTGACAGCCGTGTGCCTGCCTGCCGTGCATCGGCATAGTAAATTTTGTTTCGTGTGTTCGCGCGTGTCCCACGCGATACCGGATTAAAGGGCTGTTAACGTGTTGCAAATGCGCGGTACCATAGTGCCTACATAGTATTATCGGGAAGGCAAACGAACATTGTGAAAATGGGGTGCAGTGCCAGATACTGTTTATTGACTCTATCCTTGTGCCTAGTGACGGAACAAGCGTTCGGTGTGAGAGTGATGCCCAAAAGGAAAAAAGGTAAGTTTCACCTGATGTCTTCCAAAACCGTTCCCACAATACAAATTGCACAAGAATAAAATTAGCACTGAAAGATTCATAATTAATCCTTGTTCACAAGTTCGTAGTTAACGTTCACTTTACCGAATAAAATGAAATTTAGGAACTCATTTCGTAATAAATCATGCTCATAATAACAACAACGTTTCGATTCTAACATAATTATTCACTTTATTATCAACATGACCTTAGATTCATTAGAATAAATACAATCTAACGATAAAAATTGATTTCTTATTCCTATGCACAATGCATATACATAGGTATGTATGTGCATCATGAGATATTTATTTCATACTTGGGAACAAGATATATTTACCTACTAAAAAAATTATTATCACACACATATTAACACATGAACAAATTAAACCATTGATATTTATTCACAATTACATAGAAATTAAATTTTTAAGCAGGAAATATGATACCTACCTCAACTATCTGAAGCGAGGCGACGTATCGATATCAATATTACATGCATAACCACCGATAAAGTATTGAAATTAACGAACCATTATTTAACGCATGGACGCTGATTCTTTTCATCGCTTTTTGATATTATATAATTTGTAAATTTATAATGTACAAGTAAAAAACAATAAGTAGACAATGAAAAAATCTAGGTGCAAAATATTTTTAGAAAAAAAACGATATCAAAAGCGCGGCAAATGTACTTGTAGGGCTTTTTGACAGGTTATCGTTCTTATGTCAACAGATAAAAATATATTTGTTATCTATGTATCTAAGTAAGATTTTTTTTTATATTTTTAGGTATAAATGTTATTTAATTGACCCAAAAAATTAGGAAGATAAAGAAAACACTGAAAAAGTTGTTCTAATATATTACGGTAAACACCATATAGGCGTAATCACCACTTCATTAAACAACCGAGATGTATCTCGTATTAAAAACCTAATTTGAAGATTTCACACCGATTGAGAGTGTAATTTAAACATACATTTTATTCATATATAAACCGTTATAAAATAAAACGATTGAAATCATAACGGTAGACGCTGACCGAATCTCGAGTATTTACATGCCATGTAAAAAGTGGCTCGGTTACTCAGATAATACAGAAATATAATTATTTCCGGTTTTTGCACGTCACAAACGAGAATCTCATATGTTTTATTTATATCCTTTTAATTTAATCAGTTCTATTCAGTAGTTGCTTACCGTTATAGATTTATAGCATATAATGTACAGATGAAGATTGTTAATCAACTTGATTTATTTAATGATAAATTGAATTTGCTATATCGGAAATCTGAAATAAAACGTTCAAGTATTTATAACTTAAAGTATACCTACAATAAAAACGCTTGCCTTTGTCAAGGAAAAAGCTTATATGCTGAAACTCAAATAGATATGGGTAAGTATGTATCTCTTAATTATTATTGGAACATATTTACGATATTCCCATTTTTTATCAATATTGATTTTATAATAAGATTTACAACGTATGGAATTAAGGATCCATCTTTATTATTATTTAATCCTTGAAATAAATGAAATCGTTGTTTAAAAAAGTTTAAAAATTAAATAGGTAGCACGCTATCTTTCTAGGCGGGTTGATATGCAACGCTGATTGATATGACGATTTAATTGCATCCAATTACTTTAAGATTAATTATCTATAGCACAAAAACGTTGCATACACGAGACAATAACTCCGATAATACGATTTTAATCATACCAGAAACAATATTTCATTCCTAATTTGAATTACACAGTTTGAATTACAATTGCTTAGATTTGTGAGTCATTTAATTTTTTCTAACGGCTGTAATAATAATTACCGTAAAATAAAATACGTAAAGAATTAAAAATCATTTTCTAAAATGCCCGTACAAATATGTATGCACTCTAAACAATTTGATGTGAACGGAAGAAAGTGTATGACGATTTCCTTATAACTAATTAACAAGTGTAAGTACAAGGTAATATGGTGGAATGTGGTAATTCCAGTAACTTACCTCGGACGCATGTTACGGATTGCTATTCCAATTTCTCCTGAGACAAACGCGCATCTTTGCATCAATATCGTCCGCAGTGATTGGAAAATTATTCCAAGAAATAACTATTTCACTATGAAATGTGGAAGCAAAATGTAGCATGAAGTATGTGAGATGCAATAATATCTAACAATGTAAAAAAACCTTTGTAGTTATGAAAAATGTTATTTCTAGCATAATTGTTCAGGAATTATAGGGTGGATGGGATGGGTTTACTTTAAAGTCTAATTAAGCAACGCGAACGGGGTAAATCAGGTATCTGAAATAGTATCTGTTTTTTTCTAAGAGCCGTGGGTATTTATGTCTGATGTATCTGCAATTATAAACATATGAAGGCAACGATTATTACATTAAGTTAAATATAATATAAAATTAGATGAATTGGGTAAAAAACATAAATCGTAATAAAATTTTGTTTCTCTATTATGTAAATAAAAAGAAATTGTATGAGTTTTATATTACGTTATACGGTTCCTTGTCACGAGTAACAAATTCTTTAAAGATAACAAAATGTACATAAATTTAACCCACACTCTTAATGAAACACGCTTTCTCAAAATTAATAAGGTGCCGACAGATCATTAACATAACTTTATGTTTTACAAAGTGATAACAACAGTTCGAATATTAGAAACTAGCTTTCTGCCCGCGGCTTCGCCCGCTATATCTAAAATCTAATAAATTATGTACGAAAACCTTATTGTCTTATGTCTATTTAAAAAAAAACCATCATAATCTGCTGTGTAAAGACATAAGCGAATGAACATGGACCTAGGTAGAGCATTCTTTCGTGATTTTTTAGTGTAAACGAAAACTCGTATTCTGTGTTGTTTAGTATTAGAACATTTCATAGAATCTTTTCTAACGCACTAAGAACAACGAAAGAATGCTTTACGCCTGTTTCCACTAAAATAATTTGACACAGGAGGGTTAGAATGAGCATTCTCGTTTGATCAAAAATCTAAATGCACCGTAATACTATGACGATCAAGTGAGTTTCTCCAAAGCCCAGTTTGCCGACAATTTACAAGAATATGGATATTGCAAGATGAGAGCTATGCAGACGCATCCTGGCTTCAACAATCAATTAGTGGCAGAACAAGTTTATGCTATCCATAAGCACTATGCCAATTTGCTAACGAGTGTAATCCAGTTGAGAGCAATAGTTCATAGATTTTCTTCTTAATTTTACGCGAGTGTTATAAAATAAAGAGCAATAATCAATTTTCCATTACATAAATCTCTACCGAGCTATTTTTAAAACACGATTTGAGGTCTATAAAATTTGCATAAGAAAGCCTCAAGCATTGATATTAATAGAAAAGATGAATCAGACAGATATTAAAATTATTACGTAATACATATATTGAAAGAAATCAATATTCATTTTAAGTCAATTAACATACATTTTTATTTCATTTGATGCTTTTATGCAGAGATTTTATCTTAAATTGAGCACCGATGATAGATATCACTATGCCTATTTATAGATACATATATTTATCCATGATACTAGCTGTTGCCCGCGACTTCGTCCGCGATTAGGTCGTTTTTCGTCATTCGTCGTTTAAAAAAAATACGTGACACTTTATTTTTGAATGTTCTTAATTATTGTCTCTTATAAAATTTAACTACTTACATTAAAATTGAACACTCTGATTAGAAAATCTTAAAATCTGAAGAAAACATGAATGAATGTGATTTAAATTCTACATTACTTAGTATCAAAATATAATAATCTAAATTAAATGTAGATTAACAGTTTGAGCACACCATTATAGAATATGTACTTAAGTATTAAATTACGTTAGTTAACATAGTAACTTTACTAAAAACACGATGACTTTCTTTCGCGCTCGGTACCACAAACTAAGCATGTTTGTGGTAAGTGGCCCGCGTGACGCGTCACTTGACCCCCCGCGAGTTCCCCTCCGTTGCTATGCGAAAATACATTCGTTGCTCTATTTTAGGAAAAATTTGTAATACTGTGGCCTGGGCGTTATAACACGTCCAGGGAGTTCCTGAGTGCCGATATCACCATCTTGAGGAAAAGCTTCTAATGTCGATTTAAAACTGCATACATACGAATTAACCTGTTCTAAAATTGTGAAATGAGTTCAGTTTTAAATTTGAGAAATATTGATTTCTTGTATTCCACTATTCGTTGTAGTCGAATACAAAATATAGGGTAAAAGTGGGATAGATGCCGCACCGGGATAGATGCCTCATTTTCAAAAAACCTCACTTCCCAGAGTTGTGACTACGAATTAATGATTTAAATAGGAGCTCCTATCACCCCGCACCTCGGGTACGCATGAGCTGTTGTTTGGTGAAGACGTGTTTCGCTAGTGCGTGTTGTAATATCCGCGGCGAACTTCACGAACACGTTAAAATTTAAAAAGGTTGATATTTGCCTTTGCATAACTTTATAAGCATTTCACTATATTTCTTATTATGTCTATACACTGGTTCATTAATTACAAATCTAAGTGAAAATAGTGGCTCTTTTGTTTTTATTTAATAAAAAAAATACTGGGGCAGCTATCCTTATCAAAAAGTATAGTTGCCCCTTTTTTTTCGAGGTATAGATGCCCTTAGGGGCCTCTAAGGGCATCTATCCCTCAATACATATTATGTATATGTTATTATCGATAATCACAGGTACCGTTTATATTTTTACCTGATTGCGCCAGAGGTTTTCTCTATGTTAACCGATTTTACTCGTTTAATTTGCTTTTTTTTGTTATGTATACTTACTTATTAATGATCTGCCCTTATACTGATTGTAGGAGAACCACGCCACGAAAATACAAAAGAAAAGAAGGAGTTCGAGCGCAAGTATATTCTTGGACAACAGAACAACTATGTTAACATGACATTTGCTGGTTTATCATATAAATTTTATTAGATTTCGCGTTTATAGAGTATGTAAGGCATCTATCCCACTCTGCAGGCATCTATCCTCAAAAAAGGTGTTCTACAAAAATGTTTATTACACATTATCTATAAATGATAGGATAAAAAATATATATAGTAATTCAAAACAGATAATTAACCTAGCTATATTCATACAAAGTGTTCGTATAAGATTCATGTTTTTAAAATTGAGGCTATTTCAAAAAGTGGGGCATCTATCCCACTTTTACCCTATTTAAACAAACTTAGGTTGGCCTACAGGCAAAAGGGATCCTATCAAATGGTAAACTTGACCTTGTATCTTAAAAGTAAGCATGAACGGACCTTCTGATAATTATTGAGCACCAAAGGATCATTTGAAACGCGCTACTATAAGAGCGAATATTGTCTAATAACAGTTTACATTGCACAGTATGTTCCTCTAAAAGTAGTGATTTCAAAGGTTCCGGTGTATCTTCAAATGAAAGCCGACTCCTTACTACACTTTAAAGCATTACAAAAAGAACATACTACGCCTTTACAGAAGATGATCTGTAATCAATTGTGAGGTTATAAGCAAACCCACTTTTATATTTGTCAGACCACACCACCGAATTCGTAGATTGTTTACCTCAAGTCATTAAGACTATGACGAAATCTGTCTGCAGTAAGACGGGGGCCTCTCGCTATTCGTCCGTTTCCAGAGACCGAATAGTTTCAATTCTTAATCTTTCATTAAACAAACTTATTAATCGTTCTTGTCTCATATAATTGTAATATTCGCGTCCCTACTCTAGTCATTGCTTAAACTCATGTTCATCTTCAAGAGATCGAATAATATTATGATGCACCCTATCATTTGTCAAACGGTCTTCATATTGAGTAAAGTTTCAGATTCTCGAGATAAAATATGACTGTCGTGATCAGTAGTGAGACGTAATTCCCTCTCAGTGAGGGTTTCGGTCTCACGGGATAGTACAATATGCCGTTTGCGATCAGCTGTGAGACGTCATACCCTCTCAGTGAAGGTTTCGGTCTCACGGGATAGTAGGGGAGACCGGGTTTGGTTGTCTCACGGGTTGGTTGTCACAGCGGTCTTAACACAAAACTGAACTATCGAATAAGTCTGTTGAACAGCGTGGCAAGAGCGATACAGTGACAACGCTGTCCCCACTTCGCGTCAGACCGCCCCGATCTGCCGTGAGGGCCTCACACGTGTTTATTGTTTTCGCACAGATTTTTTATGATATGAGGACCGAATATGCTCCTCATAACATCACTTTTTGTGAACGAAACGACAGCGCGGTTTAATTTAATGCCAACACCATTAGAAAAAAGGATTATTATTAATTGTGAAAAAATATCATGATTTACACTATTAACACTCTTTTAACACAAAATATAAGTTTGTGAGTGTGTAAAAATAAATCCAGCTAATTACACATCAAACTTATGTTTATAATTAGGTATACGACATGAAAATATATTAATTACCAAGCAATAATAATACAGATAAGCAGTGGTGGCTACTGACCTCGGACTTCGAATCGATAAGTCCGGGGTTCGAGACCAGGCGAGCGCGCAGGAAATAAATTGATTTTTCAATTTATCTGCGCATGTTGTAACATCACCACTGCTCGAACGGTGAAGGAAAACATCGTGAGGAAACCGACATGTCGAAGAATTAAAAAGTTCGATGACATGTGTCATCCGCCAACACGCACTTGGCCAGCGTGGTGGATTAAGGCCTGTACCCTCATAGGAGGCCCGTGTCCCAGCTGCAGCAGTGGGAACGTATATGGGCTGATGATGATGAATAATACAATATAAATACTGAACATAAGTAGGTATAATAGATATTAAGTAGTATTAGTTAAAATATACTTTGACTGTTAGTCAAAGTTTATTTTTACTAACAACATGTAAATGAAGAAGAAATAATAATTACCAACGAACTAACCTTTTCTATAATACTTAACACGGCACATTTTTCAAATTATCTTGCTCAACCCTGCTCAAAAATTTGAGGGTTTTGTTGGAACTTTAATATGTCAAAACTATGATATAGGTATCTAAACTACGATACAACTTGCTTGCGGAAATGCTCATTACAATTGTGAATCTAAAGAATAACTAACAACATACTATTCAATTTTATTGAGCTGATGAATATCTTTTGCCTGGAAGAAATCACCGTCGCCTAATAAATATACTGTGTTTTCTTATAAAACCGTTACATAATTTATTTTATCTACTTAAATAATGAAAATGATATTATATTTATAAAATATAAAACATATTATGTAAAATGATTAAAAATAAATAAATGAAGCAACTACGATTCAAAGAAAACATCTTTTTCAGTGTTAAAATGCTCTTAGCAATCCTGGATGATGAACTGTATCATGTTCTCTGATCCCAGTACGGTCGGTACCTCGATAGCCATAACGATAATTATTATAATCAGATAACCGCAAAGTCAAAATAAAAACATTACTTGTACAGTTGTGAGTGCAAAATTTACGTTTCATTTGGAATAACATTTTTTTCGGTACTAAAACGTAGTCGTTTGATATGTGATTGGCTGCCCCTCCTCTCCTTCCTGAAAAATATCCTCCAAAATTTCCCGAGATACTTCCAATGATTGAACCATTGGACGTTGGACATTAACTTCAGTCAAAAATTGACGAAGCGGATGATTACTAATTTCCACTTAATCCTCGCTGCTACTATCTTTACCATCAAATCATCAATTTTCAAGTGGTGTTGTAAAAATATCAGCAGAAATCGTCTTCCAAAGGCGATATAATTTTATGAGCATTGAATCTGTAAATAACAAAATCAAAAGTTAACTGTAAATCTATAAAAAAAGCTACTTACAAATAAAATTTTATTAAAAACTACTGTTCCCAATGCACCTCAAAATAATAAAAGAATTCATCATTTTATTATTTCATTCTAAAAGTGTAATATAATACCTACCAACAAAAAACATGAATTGCTATCATTATAAAAAATAAATATCTATAAGTAACAACTTACTTTTTGTGGGAACGCATGATGGTGAAAATTCACAAAACACGAAGATTGCATTTGATATTTTTGGTTTTATGGCATTCAATTGCTTTATAAATATCACTACATAGTATATCGCTTTCTCTGTCCCTATGTCCCTTTGTATGCTTAAATCTTTAAAACTTCGCAACGGATTTTGATGCGGTTTTTTTAATAGATAGACTGATTCAAGAGGAAGGTTTTAGTATATAATTTATTAGGTTTTAGACAAAGCGGACGAACCCGCGGGCGGTAAGCTAGTAAATTTATAAAATACGAAGATTTTTAAAATTGTAACTAATGAACGCAATCAATATTAGATTAATTAATGGTGTCTAGTTTTACTTAAAATAATAAACATCTACCCTCAGTTTAAAAAATTTTGTAGTATATTTATTATTTACACGAAATATACCTTATAGGGAAGGGAAGATATGGGCTAAAGAGTTAAATAAATAACATAATTATATTTAAATTATTAATTTCCAACTGTGTATTCATCTAAATTGATTTGATTTTTACGAAATCTCATAGATGGCGCTGTTACAAAATTAACATTATACAACTTACATTCTTTAAACTATGTTTCTCTTCCCAAGTTACTTAAATGGCATAATTTTTATAGTGTCAATCTAGATATTGTCAAACAACATTTATATATGCGTCATTTGCTTATTAATTTCCAATAGTTAACGTGTTTTTGATTTTTCTAACACTTAATAGATGGCGCTGTTTCAAATTTGTCTTTATACTGCTAAGATTCATTTAACTGTTTCTCTGCCCAAATTACGTAAATGACATAGTTTTTATTTTGTAAAGCTAGATAATAGCATGACTTACTCGAAACCAACATTTAAACATGAGTCTTTAGATTGTACGCTGTCGTAGTACACGGAATATGTAAGAAAAATAAAGGCTCACAGCTCCTCCCGCGAAGGTGATATCATGATAATATGTTTAAACTATCCTCACCCGACCTCTTAGGAATATTCATGCAAAATTTGAAGTAAATCTATGCAGTACTTTTCGAGATTAGCTCGGTCAAACATACAGACAAACAGACAAACAGACAAACAGACAAAAATTCTAAAAACTATATTTTTGGCTTCTATATCGATTATAGATCATGGATTATGTATTCTTTTAAAAAAATATTCAATGTACAGTTTTGACTTTCCTACGATTTTATTATATGTACTAGCTGTTGCCCGCGACTTCGTCCGCGATTACGTCGTTTTTCGTCATTCGTCGTAAAAAAATACGTGACACTTTATTTTTGAATGTTCTTAATTGTCTCTTATAAAATTTAACTAAATTAAAATTGAACACTGATAAGAAAATCTTAAAATCGGAGGAAATCGAAAATCTGAGGAAAACATGAATGAATGTGATTTAA
The DNA here is from genome assembly GCF_061535455.1 of Colias philodice. Taxonomy (NCBI): domain Eukaryota; kingdom Metazoa; phylum Arthropoda; class Insecta; order Lepidoptera; family Pieridae; genus Colias; species Colias philodice. The sequence continues at coordinate 9,703,221 of NC_143094.1, read as the reverse complement.
ATTCTACATTACTTAGTATTTCAAATAATAATCTAAATTAAATGTAGATTAACAGTTTGAGCGCACCGTTATAGAATATATTGTACCTAAGTATTAAATTACGTTAGTTTACATAGTAACAAAACAAAAACACGATGACTTTCTTTCGCGCTCGGTACCACAAACTAAGCATGTTAATGGTACGTGGCCCGCGTCACTTGACCCCCCGCGAGTTCCCCTCCGTTGCTATGCGAAAATACATTCGTCGCCCTGCTGTAGAAAAAATTGTAATACTGTGGCCTGGGCGTTATAACACGCCCAGGAAGTTCCTGAGTGCCGATAGACGTCCGTCTATCGGCATTTATAACAATTTTATATTAATATCACCATTCACCATCTTGAGGAAAAGCTTCTAATGTCGATTTAAAACTGCATACATACGAATTCTGTGAATTAACCTGATGAAACATGTTCTAAAATTGTCCTTACTCCACTTTAAAGCATTACAAAAATAACATACTACGTTAATATCGCCTATACAGAAGATGATCTGTAATCAATTGTGAGGTTATAAGCAAACCCACTTTTATATTTGTCGGACCCCACCACCGAATTCGTAGATTGATCTTCTATGTTTACCTCTAATCTAAGTCATTAAGACTATGTCGAAATCTGTCTGCAGTAAGAGGGGCCTCTCGCTATTCGTCCGTTTCCAGAGACCGAATAGTTTCAATTCTTAATCTTTCATTAAACAAACTTATTAATCGTTTTTGTCTCAATTAATTGTAATATTCGCGTCCTTACTCTAGTCATTGCTTATGCTCATGTTCATCTTCAAGAGATCGAATAATATTATGGTGCACCCTATCATTTGTCAAACGGTCTTCATATTGAGTAAAAGTCTCAGATTCTCGAGATAAAATATGACGGCCGTGATCAGCTGTGAGACATTATACCCTCTCAGTGAAGGTTTCGGTCTCACGGGATAGTACATGCCGTTCGCGGTCAGCTGTGAGCCGCAATTCTCGTTGTGAAGCGGTTTCAGGTTCTCGGCATAAAACATGTTGTAACGATCACCTCTAACGATTCTTGAGAACTCTTATTTCTCATTTTCTTAGCTTTGCTCGATTTTCGAGATAAAGATTTTTTAGTTGGCACTGATGCATGAAAATAAAAATTGAGTTGAAACGGACTGAGAGTGTTATAGACAAATATAATCAGAAAGCTTCGAACTCCTAAGCTATCGGAAGTTACACGTGTTATTGTGAGTCAACCATAAAAGATATACATTTATGATGTCGGGAGATATTTTTTATAATATAATAAGAAGAACATTTCTTTCATACAATATGATTTCTGTGTAGCTTTAGCCTTTAACTCTACTTTTACTGCTCTGCTCAGGAATATGTAAAATAATTGTACCAAGTTTCGTTTAAATCCGTCGAGTAGTTTTTGTTTCTATAACGGTTATACGGACAGACAGACGGACAAAAATTTTACTGTTTGCTTCGTTGGTATCAGTGTCGATCCCTAATCACCCCGTGATAATTATTTAGGAAATATATTTCATGTACAGATTTAATATAAGTATACATAATATACATATTGAGATTCCAATTTCCATGTAACGTTAAATTCGACTATACAATAACTAACAGACAACGCAGGTTACTCTCGTTTCCGTAAGTTGAGGCGGCTACATATTCGGTCCTCATAACATCACTTTTAGTGAACGAAACGACAGCGCGGTTTAATTCGATGCCAATACCATCAGAAAAAAGGAAATATTTTTAATTGTGAAAAAATATTATGATTTACACTATTAACACTATTTTAATATAAAATACTAGCTGTTGCCCGCGACTTCGTCCGCGATTACGTCGTTTTTCGTCATTCGTCGTAAAAAAATACGTGACACTTTATTTTTGAATGTTCTTAATTGTCTCTTATAAAATTTAACTAAATTAAAATTGAACACTGATAAGAAAATCTTAAAATCGGAGGAAATCGAAAATCTGAGGAAAACATGAATGAATGTGATTTAAATTCTACATTACTTAGTATTTCAAATAATAATCTAAATTAAATGTAGATTAACAGTTTGAGCGCACCGTTATAGAATATATTGTACCTAAGTATTAAATTACGTTAGTTTACATAGTAACAAAACAAAAACACGATGACTTTCTTTCGCGCTCGGTACCACAAACTAAGCATGTTAATGGTACGTGGCCCGCGTCACTTGACCCCCCGCGAGTTCCCCTCCGTTGCTATGCGAAAATACATTCGTCGCCCTGCTGTAGAAAAAATTGTAATACTGTGGCCTGGGCGTTATAACACGCCCAGGAAGTTCCTGAGTGCCGATAGACGTCCGTCTATCGGCATTTATAACAATTTTATATTAATATCACCATTCACCATCTTGAGGAAAAGCTTCTAATGTCGATTTAAAACTGCATACATACGAATTCTGTGAATTAACCTGATGAAACATGTTCTAAAATTGTCCTTACTCCACTTTAAAGCATTACAAAAATAACATACTACGTTAATATCGCCTATACAGAAGATGATCTGTAATCAATTGTGAGGTTATAAGCAAACCCACTTTTATATTTGTCGGACCCCACCACCGAATTCGTAGATTGATCTTCTATGTTTACCTCTAATCTAAGTCATTAAGACTATGTCGAAATCTGTCTGCAGTAAGAGGGGCCTCTCGCTATTCGTCCGTTTCCAGAGACCGAATAGTTTCAATTCTTAATCTTTCATTAAACAAACTTATTAATCGTTTTTGTCTCAATTAATTGTAATATTCGCGTCCTTACTCTAGTCATTGCTTATGCTCATGTTCATCTTCAAGAGATCGAATAATATTATGGTGCACCCTATCATTTGTCAAACGGTCTTCATATTGAGTAAAAGTCTCAGATTCTCGAGATAAAATATGACGGCCGTGATCAGCTGTGAGACATTATACCCTCTCAGTGAAGGTTTCGGTCTCACGGGATAGTACATGCCGTTCGCGGTCAGCTGTGAGCCGCAATTCTCGTTGTGAAGCGGTTTCAGGTTCTCGGCATAAAACATGTTGTAACGATCACCTCTAACGATTCTTGAGAACTCTTATTTCTCATTTTCTTAGCTTTGCTCGATTTTCGAGATAAAGATTTTTTAGTTGGCACTGATGCATGAAAATAAAAATTGAGTTGAAACGGACTGAGAGTGTTATAGACAAATATAATCAGAAAGCTTCGAACTCCTAAGCTATCGGAAGTTACACGTGTTATTGTGAGTCAACCATAAAAGATATACATTTATGATGTCGGGAGATATTTTTTATAATATAATAAGAAGAACATTTCTTTCATACAATATGATTTCTGTGTAGCTTTAGCCTTTAACTCTACTTTTACTGCTCTGCTCAGGAATATGTAAAATAATTGTACCAAGTTTCGTTTAAATCCGTCGAGTAGTTTTTGTTTCTATAACGGTTATACGGACAGACAGACGGACAAAAATTTTACTGTTTGCTTCGTTGGTATCAGTGTCGATCCCTAATCACCCCGTGATAATTATTTAGGAAATATATTTCATGTACAGATTTAATATAAGTATACATAATATACATATTGAGATTCCAATTTCCATGTAACGTTAAATTCGACTATACAATAACTAACAGACAACGCAGGTTACTCTCGTTTCCGTAAGTTGAGGCGGCTACATATTCGGTCCTCATAACATCACTTTTAGTGAACGAAACGACAGCGCGGTTTAATTCGATGCCAATACCATCAGAAAAAAGGAAATATTTTTAATTGTGAAAAAATATTATGATTTACACTATTAACACTATTTTAATATAAAATATATGGCTGTGAGTGTGTAAAAATAAATCCAGCTAGTTTCACATCACACTTATGTTTATAATTAGCTATACGACATGAAAATATACATATTAATTACCAAGCAATAATCACACAGGTAAATACTGAACAAAAGTATTAACAGTCAAAGTTTATTTTTACTAACATTTAACAACATGTAAATGATGAAGAAATAATAATTATCAACGAACTAACCTTTTCTATAATAAGTACTTAACACAGCACATTTTTTAAATTATCTTGCTCAACTCTGCTCAAAAATTTGAGGGTTTTGTTGGAACTTTAATGTGTCAAAACTATGATATATCTAAACTACGATACAACTTGCTTGCGGAAATGCTCATTACAATCTGTGAATTTAAAGAATAACTAACAACATACTATTCAATTTTATTGAGCTGATGAATATCTTTTGCCTGGAAAATCACCGCCGCCTAATAAATATACTGTGTTTTCTTATAAAATCGTAACTACTAAATTTTAATAAATAAGTTCTCTTTGTTATTTTCATCTAAAAATGAGCTTGAGCTTATATTAGGCAAAAGTATACATTAAAATTTCAGGACCGCACCTTAAATGGGGCGCTTGGAAAATATGCCTACGGGTTATTAATAGAGAAATGATACACAACAAAGTTATATTGGTTCCATTTAATTTATAAAATATAATGAAAATGGGCAAATATAAAACATATTATGTAAAATGATTAAAAATAAATAAATGAAGCAACTACGATTCAAAGAAAACATCTTTTTCAGTGTGAAAATGCTCTATGCAATCCTGGATGATGAGTATATCATGTACTCTCATCCCAGTACGGTCGATAGCCATAACGATAAATATTATAATCAGATAACAGCAAAGTCAGAATAAAAATCATAACTTGTACAGTTGTGAGTGCAAAATTTATGTTTCATTTGGCAATAACATTTTTTTCGGTACTAAAACGTAGTACTTTGATATGTGGTTGGCTGCCCCTTCTCTCCTTCCTAAAAAATATCCTCCAAAATTACCCGAGATACTTCCAATGATTGAACCATACGTTGGACATTAACTTCAGTCAAAAATTGACGAAGCGGATGATTACTAATTTCCACTTAATCCTCGCTGCCACTATCTTCATCATCAAATCATCAATTTTCAAGTGGTGTTGTAAAATTGTCAGCAGAAATCGTCTTCCAAAGGCGATATAATTTTATGAACATTGAATCTGTAAATAAAAAATCAAAAGTTAACTGTAAATCTATAAAAAAAGCTACTTACAAATAAAATTTTATCAACAAACTACTGTTCCCAACGCACCTCAAAATCTTGTAAAAGTCAAAAAGAATTCATCATTTTATTATTTCATTCATAAAGAATTCATCATTTTATTATTTCATTCATAAAACCTTTATAAAACCAATAAAAATGTTGTGTGGTTTTATGAAACCACGGTAAAAGTGAAACTTAGGCACAAAATTATCGTATTTGTACGATAATTATCGTACGGTTCGACCGTCACGCGACATGCGCTACACAGACCAAAAAGTTTGAGACGATGTAATAAAAGTTTCACTTTAAAAAACATGAATTGCTATCATTATAAATAATAAATACCTATAAAAGTAACAACTTACCTTTTGTGGGAACGCATGGTGAAAATTCACAAAACACGAAGATTGAATTTGATATTTTTGGTTTTAATTTATAAAGAATAGAAACATTCGATCACGAAATTATGTGGGTTCGAGTCCCGCCTCGTGATCGAATTTTTTCTATTCTTTATAAATTTATAAAACACGAAGATTTTAAAAATGTTACCAATGAACAAAATCAATATTAGATTAATTGTAATATTGCTCTGAGATTGTAATGGTGTCTAGTTTGACTTAAAATAATAAACATCTACCCTCACTTTTAAAAATGTAGTATATTCACACGAAATATAAGCGCACCTTATAGGGAAGGGAAGATATGGGTTAAAGAGTTAAATAAATAACATGATTATATTTAAATTATTAATTTTCAACAGTATTTTCAGTAGTGTTAACATGTAAATTGATTTGATTTTTACGAAATCTCATAGATGGCGCTGTTTCAGATTTGTCTTTATTATACTACTAAATTCATTAAACTGTTTCTCTGCCCAAATTACGTAAATGACATAGTTTTTATAGTGTAAAGGTAGACAATAGCATGGCTTACTCGAAACCAACATTTAAACATGAGTCTTTAGATTGTACGCTGTCGTAGTACACGGAATATGTAAGAAAAATAAAGGTTCACAGCTTCTCCCCCGAAGGTGATATCATGATAATATGTTTAAACTATCCTCACCCGACCTCTTAGGAATATTCATGCAAAATTTGAAGTAAATCTATGCAGTACTTTTCGAGATTAGCTCGGTCAAACATACAGACAAACAGACAAACAGACAAACAGACAAACAGACAAAAATTCTAAAAACTATATTTTTGGCTTCTATATCGATTATAGATCATGGATTATGTATTCTTTTAAAAAAATATTCAATGTACAGTTTTGACTTTCCTACGATTTTATTATATGTATAGATATGGCTGTGAGTGTGTAAAAATAAATCCAGCTAGTTTCACATCACACTTATGTTTATAATTAGCTATACGACATGAAAATATACATATTAATTACCAAGCAATAATCACACAGGTAAATACTGAACAAAAGTATTAACAGTCAAAGTTTATTTTTACTAACATTTAACAACATGTAAATGATGAAGAAATAATAATTATCAACGAACTAACCTTTTCTATAATAAGTACTTAACACAGCACATTTTTTAAATTATCTTGCTCAACTCTGCTCAAAAATTTGAGGGTTTTGTTGGAACTTTAATGTGTCAAAACTATGATATATCTAAACTACGATACAACTTGCTTGCGGAAATGCTCATTACAATCTGTGAATTTAAAGAATAACTAACAACATACTATTCAATTTTATTGAGCTGATGAATATCTTTTGCCTGGAAAATCACCGCCGCCTAATAAATATACTGTGTTTTCTTATAAAATCGTAACTACTAAATTTTAATAAATAAGTTCTCTTTGTTATTTTCATCTAAAAATGAGCTTGAGCTTATATTAGGCAAAAGTATACATTAAAATTTCAGGACCGCACCTTAAATGGGGCGCTTGGAAAATATGCCTACGGGTTATTAATAGAGAAATGATACACAACAAAGTTATATTGGTTCCATTTAATTTATAAAATATAATGAAAATGGGCAAATATAAAACATATTATGTAAAATGATTAAAAATAAATAAATGAAGCAACTACGATTCAAAGAAAACATCTTTTTCAGTGTGAAAATGCTCTATGCAATCCTGGATGATGAGTATATCATGTACTCTCATCCCAGTACGGTCGATAGCCATAACGATAAATATTATAATCAGATAACAGCAAAGTCAGAATAAAAATCATAACTTGTACAGTTGTGAGTGCAAAATTTATGTTTCATTTGGCAATAACATTTTTTTCGGTACTAAAACGTAGTACTTTGATATGTGGTTGGCTGCCCCTTCTCTCCTTCCTAAAAAATATCCTCCAAAATTACCCGAGATACTTCCAATGATTGAACCATACGTTGGACATTAACTTCAGTCAAAAATTGACGAAGCGGATGATTACTAATTTCCACTTAATCCTCGCTGCCACTATCTTCATCATCAAATCATCAATTTTCAAGTGGTGTTGTAAAATTGTCAGCAGAAATCGTCTTCCAAAGGCGATATAATTTTATGAACATTGAATCTGTAAATAAAAAATCAAAAGTTAACTGTAAATCTATAAAAAAAGCTACTTACAAATAAAATTTTATCAACAAACTACTGTTCCCAACGCACCTCAAAATCTTGTAAAAGTCAAAAAGAATTCATCATTTTATTATTTCATTCATAAAGAATTCATCATTTTATTATTTCATTCATAAAACCTTTATAAAACCAATAAAAATGTTGTGTGGTTTTATGAAACCACGGTAAAAGTGAAACTTAGGCACAAAATTATCGTATTTGTACGATAATTATCGTACGGTTCGACCGTCACGCGACATGCGCTACACAGACCAAAAAGTTTGAGACGATGTAATAAAAGTTTCACTTTAAAAAACATGAATTGCTATCATTATAAATAATAAATACCTATAAAAGTAACAACTTACCTTTTGTGGGAACGCATGGTGAAAATTCACAAAACACGAAGATTGAATTTGATATTTTTGGTTTTAATTTATAAAGAATAGAAACATTCGATCACGAAATTATGTGGGTTCGAGTCCCGCCTCGTGATCGAATTTTTTCTATTCTTTATAAATTTATAAAACACGAAGATTTTAAAAATGTTACCAATGAACAAAATCAATATTAGATTAATTGTAATATTGCTCTGAGATTGTAATGGTGTCTAGTTTGACTTAAAATAATAAACATCTACCCTCACTTTTAAAAATGTAGTATATTCACACGAAATATAAGCGCACCTTATAGGGAAGGGAAGATATGGGTTAAAGAGTTAAATAAATAACATGATTATATTTAAATTATTAATTTTCAACAGTATTTTCAGTAGTGTTAACATGTAAATTGATTTGATTTTTACGAAATCTCATAGATGGCGCTGTTTCAGATTTGTCTTTATACTACTAAATTCATTAAACTGTTTCTCTGCCCAAATTACGTAAATGACATAGTTTTTATAGTGTAAAGGTAGACAATAGCATGGCTTACTCGAAACCAACATTTAAACATGAGTCTTTAGATTGTACGCTGTCGTAGTACACGGAATATGTAAGAAAAATAAAGGTTCACAGCTTCTCCCCCGAAGGTGATATCATGATAATATGTTTAAACTATCCTCACCCGACCTCTTAGGAATATTCATGCAAAATTTGAAGTAAATCTATGCAGTACTTTTCGAGATTAGCTCGGTCAAACATACAGACAAACAGACAAACAGACAAACAGACAAACAGACAAAAATTCTAAAAACTATATTTTTGGCTTCTATATCGATTATAGATCATGGATTATGTATTCTTTTAAAAAAATATTCAATGTACAGTTTTGACTTTCCTACGATTTTATTATATGTATAGATAGATTAGCATTTTTATTTTTTCTTTATAGTTATTTTATTAATCTTCGTAGGCCTGTGATTTCTAATTTATTCGGAGTCGTATTTCGCCAAACATACCTTTGAGCAAGTGTCATTTAGAAATTCAGTACCATTATTAAATATTATTTGCATACATCAATCTGTTATTATTGAACTACATTATGTTGTGAGTTCCCCTTTTACACTACCTACTACTACCTACCTACTATACAAAAATATATTAAATTAATAAAACTCTATAATTTACTAAAATAGTCCATGCCTTGCAACTCGCTAATTAACTAATTTTTATTGCGATTTCCCAACTGTACACCTTTTTGATTATCATCATCATGATTTTAATAAAATAAAAAATGATATTTATATTTTAAATATAATGTATTATTTATTATCGTCCATGAATTTCAATGCACCAATTAACAATCTTGTTTGATATCGCGATTTCCAAAATTTTTAACAACTAGATAATTTTAATGATAATTTACAATGTGTTAATTGACTGCGTAACATTAAACTGTAACCACGCGCTAAAATATACACAAAATAAGCAATTAAAAGATTACGAAATACCAAAGTGAGAGTTGGCCTTCAGAATACCTATACCTTTAATGATCGGTTTTAGTTTTCCTAATAAAGTAATCATGCATCAAACCAAAGCATATTGTTTTACTTTTTTTATACGGCCAGTATCATGTAATTTATTCAATAATAACCATAAACATACAGATAATATAATTTAGAAATAATAGTGGCTTTTAAAAAACTATTATATTTTTTTACATAGATCAAAGGGCAGGCAAAGGTTTATACAGCATTATCTTGGTTGCGGTGTCTATTATAGAGACGAATAAATTCCTAAAGATTCTAAGATAGAATTGTAAGGGAAATAAACTTTCTCTTGTGATATACCTAGGAAAGGAATATTGAAACAAAATACCGCTCATTATAAATAGGAACTCTCTAATATGGGCAAAAAGTTCTCGAATTCTTATCACGCTTGCACTTTGTCGCTTCACGCACATCACATGCATTATTCATTCGTAATAAGTGTTAACTATACGCCTCTTGAAATTGGAATTATTTCATGTTTCTCATACTTTTAATTTACTTAATTTTATTGTAGGTACTTTATTAACAGTACGTTCATTATTACACAGTTTTATCACAATTATAGGCCGGCAATTGTTTCGAATTATTAAGTGACAAATTTATCATTACGTTATCAAAGTAACACCTTCTAATTACAGTAATTGACGTATAAACAACTTATCAAATTTAATGTATGCATAACATATGATAAAATTGAATTCTAAATATATGCCAGTAACGGTATCTGCCTTAATCTGCCATACTTTAATTAAAGCCTTCTGTCAGAATTCTTCGGATTACATTAAAGAATGTGGGTCAGTCTTGTTAGCACTGAATCGATCTATCAATTCAAATCAATACAAATACAGTGACATGTATTAATATTCAAATATACGTCATTGGACGATGTAACCTGAGTTGGAATATTTTAATTGACATAACATTGCTGCGGGTTATTTGGAAAACGATTATATCCTTGATATATAAAGTATATGTATATAAGACGTACATAGTTTTGATTTATGCGTACCTATTAACGATTAATATGCGATTCTCATTTGATAAGATCACAGCGATAGGGCGCGGTTTATAAACCTTTAAATAGATTTAACGACGAAATATTGTAGAAGAACAAGTTCAATTTGCTGCTTTTCATGTCCACCAAACGATCTATCTAATTCATAGTTCAACCCAATTTTTCTAATTATGCTACAATGGACATATAATGTTCTGGATTAAGGCGTTACCCGGCAATTTCGACTATGTTCAACCTCTATAAAGTCTGGTAAAACATAAAGCACAATACCGAAAAAAATATATAAAATAGGATGGTCTTTGATCTTTAATTGCTCGCGATGACTTTTTTCCAAAGTTAATAGATTTCTAGAAAAAAATGTGCCGTGGTCATCGATTTTTCCGCAAATACTCTATAAACTTCGTAACCTGCTGACTTAGAACTCTGAAAATTTTATGTTTAATAAATTATCAGTTACACAACAGTCCCTGACGAGGATTTTTTGTTTCACTGATTAGTATCTTTTTAAATACAAAATGCGAGGAAAAAAGAAGGTGCAGGGGGAGAGGTTTGAGAATTTTTTATAATCATAAAATTAGCACCGCAGATAGACTTCATAGCGGGCGCATTTTTCCAATCGTTAGTCAAAAAACAATTTAAAATATTTCTATTGGAAGGTTAAAATTAGCTATTAATTTTATGACTTCCGCCTTTTGAAAGACCATTTAACAACATACCTATTTAAATAAATGTATACTTTTCAATTGATTACGTCACGTGATGACATTTCGTGTATATCTAAAAAGAAAACCGTAGTTTAATTTCGCTTTCGTAGAAGATATTCTAATCGCATCGCATATTTTCTCCGAATTTCACGATTCCGATAGGTTTACTCTCTATTTATAAATCTTGCATTTAAAGCAGACTATTTTTAACGGCTCATTTACATTCACATTCCGTTCGTCATATAGAGAACAGATATTTAAATTAATTGAATAATTCACACTTCATTTTTTATAACCTAATATAGCATAATATAAATAATTTTGTCACGCATAAATTTTATCTGAATCGTCAATTTAATCACTAGTATAAATTGCATAAAAATAGATTTTAATTATAACACAATAAAAGTAAAAATATACTGTAAATAAACGATTATAAACAGTAAAACGAGAACTAGCCTACCTTTTCTAGTCGACCTTTATGTATAATTCTGTAGGCATTCATAAAATATGAACATATTATAGTATCATTGGTTACACTTCGAGATTCGCTTTGCCAAATTACTAGGTAATCTAATATTATATGCTATTGGCTTAATATGGTTGTTAAGTTGTATTATAATATCGATTTAATGATGCAGACGAATATAAATAAAGACTTGGAAAATATTAGGTTTCGTTATAATCAAGAGATCAAAATATTTAAGTTATTTAAATTTCATTAAGTCATCATTTTCGGGTCCAAAATCAACAGGATCAAAACACTCTTTCATAATATTTGCTGTTCAGTTTAATTTATATTCAAATACAGTACAATTTCTAAGACACACAATTAACGGAAACGTATTTGAGTCAGGAATTGAATTCCTAGGAAATATAATAATACTACAATGCCAAAGCAATTTAGGTATTAAAAATGTATAAGAGACATTTTATTGCATGCGCTCAGGAAGTATTTGCCTTAGGAATTTTGCAAAAAAAATATACTTTTATGATTGTAATCACTAATCTAGATTCTAGATGATTATCTAGCAGCATAACTAGTTAAATTACTTTATAATAATTTGCATTGTCTAAAGAAATGGTGTACGTCCTTGTGTTAAAAAAAAGTTAAAGTTAGAGGTTATATTCAATATAGTTTTATCAATATAACAAACTTTCAACTGAGCAATCGTGCACATGTATGCAACCGAAACAGAGAGGTCAGTGTTAACAAGGTCTTTATTACAATATATTATGTATTTAGCACTACATTTCTTTGATAACATCATTTACCTCGTGTTAATCAGTCTTTTTTTAGATATGTTGAATAGTTTAAAATAGTTTATACACAGTGCATTTTGTAAGTTCTAGACCGAGCGGATATCCTTTACCGTTAAGAATTTCGATCGCATTATTGAAGAGTAAACATGTTTAAAACGAGGATACAGCCTTCAATGCTATTTTTATAACGAAAAAAAAATCGCAGATTTTAAATACAACGCGCGGCGGTAATATAAAAAATTATTTAAATATGTCATCACAATTGAATCACCATTTATTTCATTCCGTTGGTAAACAATACCTGATTCTTTAAATATAATATTATACCTAGCATCAGAATTCAATCACCATTTATTTTGTTCCCTCGGTACTTAACAGGGTCAGTCATTTATAAGACTTTTTTTTTCTATTTCTCCTTATTTTTCAGACTCAGAATGAAGTGAGCTAAGCTTTATTCCCAAACGATACATAAAACCTTCAATTGATTTAGTTCACTTAAGGTCCAATATAAACAAATATATTATTGGCAAGGCGACCAACATTTCTCGGTCAATATTTAGCTTGCAGTACCTAATGATAACTGTGATATATAACTATATATAGTACAAACAGTAAAGTAAACATAGGATATCTTACAAAACTCCAAACCAACCATACTTGATCTCGATACAGCTGTCATCGCTACTTATTCATTACCAAATTAAGTAGGCTAATCAGTACGTACTAAGATCTTAATTATAGCCGACCAAAACGTTCGCCTTTCCTTGCAAATTGAGTCATTAAATAAATTATAGTTTCGCACGTAATTTCTAATTGGTTTGAGTTCAATTTGATATTACTTAAATAGCAGTGGAGTTTAATCTCAAATTCTTATACAGATAAGTACATATAGGTTATTTCACGAATGTGCATAGCATGCTTATAAGGATGTTCGGATGAACGACTTCATATAAGTTATAACACATACTGCCATATTGTGATATGAGTGCATGAGTGATTACCTCTCCACGAGTGAATTCACTTTATCGAACTAATACGTTAATGAGAACAAACTGTTAATAATTTTCAGTCTTCATTAATTATTTCTCTTCAATGAATCTATAATATCTACGTATTTATAATACACCTACATCAAACTAATTTATCGCTACAATCTATAAAATGATTGGAGCTATCTCGAAATTTGGCAACAAGTTAGCTTATTTAAAGTCTAAAAATGCTTTTTTTAAATATGTGAATCTTATCTACTGATAAAAAAAATCTAAAATTCTTGCAATAAATAATGTTTCTGTCGCAGGCAAATTGTAGAATTTCGCCGTTTACAAACGGTCGGCATTTTGTAAAAACAAGAATCTAACCTAACCCACCCCCTTATCCAAACCAAAAATTTCTGATTACGAATTTTCGGCATAATTATTACAAAATGCCGACCGTTTGTAAAGTGACGGACGCCGTTTGTAAACGGCGAAATTCTACAATTTGCCTGCGACATTTCTACCAAGTTTATTATAGTCAAATTATCTTGCGCTCTACGAGGTTTGACATATTTATTTTACCGCCACCATAAATCTGGTGATTAGCACGCTTTACCAGCATTTATTAAAAGAAGAAAACGAATGATGCTCGTAAATCATAGAACCGGTTTCAAATTAAGTTTACAATTTATTAGATGACGTTCATCAGCAGTTGACATCGTGAATTAATATCACTATGGCTGTCTGGCATCCGTCGCAGCATGTTGTCAATGTTACCAGTTTACTTGCGATGTATAATTTAAAACTTTCTCTAAAGACGACCGCTCAAACTGTAGCAGCTACGATGACCAGATTTCCCTTTTCATGGTCATATTCAGCGCTCAACGCTTATTAATAATATTACCGTATCGCTTATATAAGAGCTATAACGCTTCAATGTGGAGAAACTTTATTTTACGATATAAAATAAAACTATTTTTAGTTTATTTATTTAAATTAACTACGAATAAAGCTTAAAAACTTAAAGCTTATATGTAAAGCTAGGTGATAAATATACTTTATTTATTTTAATTGCCTATTGGTTATTTATTTTAGAATAATTGTTCACCTGAAATTATTCAATGAATTGTTACGATAAATAGTTCATTACACTTCTTAAATTGTCTATTTAGAAATCTATTTAGTATGTGCAAAGAGATACGACAATTTCACTTTTTTATCACTTTATAGGAGAAACTGAGACTGAGACGCGGTTGAACACACATGATACAAATTGCAAAATATTAACAGGCACTAACACTTTCCACCTGATTAAGCATAAATTATAAATTCAAAAATTAATAAAGAAAATTGAATGAGCAATACATGATTAAATCGCTAGCTAATTATGTCACATGTGTTCGAAGATTACGTAATACAGTGTAATAAATATTTTAGAAAGTGAAGGTTTAACTTTGATCCGGTTAATGGTGTTGGAAATGGTTTTTTGGCAATTAGTTGATTATTTCGTACGCATCGCGGACTCTAGGTCAATACCGTGGGGATTGACCGTGGCATCGAATCGGTCATGAATCTCATCCGCTGTCATCGAACCCGCAATATTGAAACAAAAAATATAGTATTAATTTTGCTATTCGCTTGCATAATGCGGACCGTGTCGTTCAGTTCACATAGTAGAGCAGTTTGTTGACTAAGGAAAATCGGAAAATCTTCAAAATGCATTGATTAACGGGAAAACGTCGAAAAACCAGTGGTTGAACAAAAAAGACGTGTGGCACTCGGGAACTGCCGCGGTAAAGCTATTGCATAGCATGCCTTCAAGCCACACCTCCGTGTCCGTCGGAGTGGGGAGCGTGAGGTTTTTCGTTACGGAATTTCTCGATTCGGTCCCCGCGCTGAAGGCCCGCGATAGAAGCTATGCAATAGCTTAAAAAAATACTCTTATAAAACATTTGTTTTATTAACATTTATTTTTTGTTTATTTTTATGTCGCATTAAAATTAAAAACACTATAACTATTTCATAAATCTGTAGGTACCTATTTTTATCGTATCTTCAAATAATACTGATTCAATTGAAACTTTCTTAATTTATACAGCAAGCGATTGCATATAACTCAAGAAATAAGTACTTAGATCCGCAAGGTTAAATAATGTCCTTTTATACCGTGAGAATTGTGTGCTCATTACTAAGTGAACTTTACTAATCTCAAACTGCACTTCTTGTAAACATTCCGCATGACTTGCTTTTGTTTTCGCTTAAATGGACATGATAGAAACGTTCTTGTATAACACGCGTATACTTGGTTACATGATGTATGTACATTATAATAAATGAATAATATGTAGTTATAAAAAATCTACATTTATTTTTACCACCTAGGTTGCCTGGTAGAGATCGCTACCTAGCGATAAGGCCGCCCTTTGCTGTTTTTGTATCTTGTTTTTGTTATATGTATTTATGTATTTTCGATGCAATAAAGTATTTTTCATTCATTCATTCATTCACCTGAAACGAAATAAGTATATCAAAGAAATTCTTGGCAATGAAACACATAACACAGTCTTTCAGCTTATATACTGTGTTAAAAAATATCTTTATTTAAAGACACGTGGCCACAATATATAAGCTTATTAGATATGCAGGCCAGCAATAACATTTTATTGACCGAAATGGTTTGAATTTCTCTCTATATAGCTAAGTCAACATGCCAGTATCACAAAGTATTGCTTTTTCATTTTATCTTTTAAAACCTATTTTATTGTGGTTATTTCGTAAAACAGTCGGCATGTTCTACGATAATGCAATACAAGAATGTGATTTGGTATTTATTGATCTAGTTGCTAACATCGAGCACAGCTGGCGTCCACAGAATAGGTACAATATTCCCATGGTAAATGTGGAATTGGCTAACGTACTTTAGCAAGTACATGATCCATTACTGCGCCAGCCATCAATGGGTAATAATAGGCTGAGCGCAAGAAGTAATGTAAACACTGTATTTGTGAATAAACGCCATTGTAGGCGTCGTAACAATTCATGGTAATTCTATAAGGCATGGATTGAATGAGATAATGTGCAGGCAATATTGCTATACTAAGCGCACCTCACTTTCTCTAAAGCATGCATTATGTTAATTTCGCACGCTTCGAAACAGATATTATCAATCTTTATCCACGTCCGTAATTAGAAAATATTATACACGTTTAATTCATTACGTAGACAACATCTTCAAATTTATCATAATTCATAATACTTTCTACAGTAGGTATACATAAGTTTTCAATCTATAATATAATATGTATATTCTTTAGCCATTAAATATAATTAATGTGCAAGCAACGACAAGTATCAGACAACTCGGTCTCATAATGGACCTTGTTAATAAAATTTAACAAGTTGCTAGCCCTGTAATGTCCACTTAAATCATATGACAATACTTTTGAATGTATTTTATCGTATATAACTGCGCATTAAGAAATTTAACTATTGCAATCTATGTAGTAAAAAAATATATGCCTTTAAAGTGTATATGGCCAATTTATTTTCCTTTAAAATAAAGTTATTGTGTTTCAAGAGCTGGTTTTGATATTATAACACTACGGAAGTCATTGTTTAAAACTATGTGTATAATCGTTGTATTATGCATATAACATCAAATGACCATAGAACCATAGAACCAGGGGTTTAATTTTCTTACGTTATCAAAATAAATTTATAAGAATAGTTTGTTACCATACTTTTATAATGAAAAATCAGATTCTTCTATATGTGTTTGTTTCTAATGATATTAACTTCACTTGTTAGTGAACTTAAAATAGACAAGGTGAGAAATTCTTGGCTAGTCTAGCAACTAGCGAGTATTTATTGGTGCTTACATTCAATTTACTATCAATTAATGTGTGTTACACTTGATAGAGCTACAAGCCGTAAATCCTCAGACTTAACATTATCAATCTTTTGTATAATACAATATTTGTATTAGGCACTTTTTTAAACTATTTTCTTTATTTAAGACAATTTTCTTTTAACGAAAGGTTTCAGACATGAAAATATTATAAATTGCATATAGCTAAATTTAACAGCAAGAAGAAGTGATGAGTTGATTTCCAGCAATAATTTTACCAATAATTCCGCTCAACATTTGTATAGAAAGTGCGAAAACACGTAATATTTGCACATGTCTATAAAATTTCACGCCGCGCGCTGTAAAGCTCCCAAAAATTCAAGTAGCGCTCGTAAAATTAATTGTGGGAACTGGCGAGACGTCGATAAAAGTTATGCTCACGACTGGTTTCTGGTTCAAGTGCGCTAGTACTTTTACTTTCGCCCAACTGTAGTGCAATGACTGGCGCAACGGGTCCGCTACTGGAGCAGCGGTGACAAGGTTGAGAAACAGCCACCACGCGACTTTTCCATACTTCATCGAGCTACGCATTCACTTGCGCAACCGATCTCGTTCCGATAATTTGCTCTCGCTTTAAACGCTCCGTAAACATCACTTACGCAAAGCTTTTAAGCTCCCGTACGTCACAGTTAAGCCGATCCTACTAATGAGAAAGTTAAATTAAAAATCACGCGTTAGTTTACGCAATCGTATAGCCCACAACGGCGATTACGTTTTGACCGAAACGGCGCAAACGCACGACAAAACCTTTGTAATTTCCGGACCATTAAAGGTACACCTCACTGTAGACAAGGCCAGTCTGCGTGAATGGGCCAGCGGTGTTCACGACAATGCATTCCATATTACTTCTGTACCGCGTTCGCGCGGATAAAGGAGTTTAGTAATTCCTGCGTTAATCATAAAGCTTACTTTATTGCGACATGATTATGACAGTTTAAAAGCGAATCTAATTGATTTTGAATAACGCGGAGAGACGGATGTCGACAACGCCCTTGTTGTATCGGTTCGCAATCGCTATGCTTTACCTTTTCACCAATAAGCACGTAATGTCATTGTTATCGAATATCGATTGGGTGCAGCGGAACATTTTGCGAAACAATACGCCCAATTCTACGAGGCTTTTGCAACATTTGTTTGCTATGTCGTATCGATAGGCTAAATAGACACGAAAATCGCCGTCCAAACTAATCTAATTGGCAAGACAAAACCTATATCTGGGCTATTTAT
The DNA here is from genome assembly GCF_061535455.1 of Colias philodice. Lineage (NCBI taxonomy): Eukaryota > Metazoa > Arthropoda > Insecta > Lepidoptera > Pieridae > Colias > Colias philodice. The sequence continues at coordinate 9,684,511 of NC_143094.1, read as the reverse complement.
CATCAATTAGACATTTACATCGTCAACTACGCTTAATTTAATGACAAAGACTTTGAATTTTTCGATAAGATAACGTTAAGAATTATGAGTTCCAATCCGGAGGTAGAGCGGTATTTCACTATTAATTATGGAAGCGGAACAATGCTACACAAAGTCCCCGCAAAACGTGACTAAACCCACAGAAATTTCAATAAATTAGTATTAAAATATGAGACCAATAGATCAATTATTTATAAATATAAATAAGAAACTTTAAAATGTTATAAATGAACTAATTCAGTTAATCTTAACTCTAAACATCTATAGCTATGACAAAATTGATTTATAATAAACATTTAGCACGCAATCTCGTTGAATGCATAAATTACTCTTGCATATTAATAAGGCTCGTACACAAATCTTAATGATACAGTGACAACTTGTACTTTACGAAATGTATAGTGCAATACTTTATAATATCTATGTAAGTATTTTAAATATACTTACCTCAGTGATCAAGTGATCTAATAATTTTAGAGTAATTATATTTTTGCTATGGATACACTTCTTGTTACTCTTTATTTTTACGTATGTTTTAGAGCCATTAAAAAAGTGACTTGCGTAAGTAATATAAAGTTTCAGGTAAAAATGTTCTAATGCCTGTCTTGCTAAGAGGCCATTTATTCCGGTTCATTTTAATTTTGCTGCAAAGAACTGGTCGTAATTTGTTTTTTTCTTATTTTTATATTTCAAACATTAGAAATCCCAAATAATAAAAAAAATATTAAATATGATTCTTACAATTTTATTACTACCACTAACTAAATATATTATCTTGTTTATTACTTGTATGCCATAAGAACAAACCATAAATATAAATTCATTATTATTAAACCAGTCCGAATATATACCTATTCAGCCTGTACCACATTAGCATGGCTCGTAAGCAGCAAGACACCGCCCGAGTGAAGACGAACTCATTTCAGAACCAAAATCTACAAAATAATATAACCAAAACAATATTGACGATATTGAAATTCATTCCATTCAAACATTTGTGAGAACATTACAAACGAAATACAAACATTAGACGAGGAGCTTGACGACCGACAAGCTGTGTTTAAAAGAATGAAACTAACGACAATTGCACATCGGACCTATTATAATATCATTAAAGTGTCAAGTTTGTCGCAACACTATGACATTCATGTGACATTAAGTAGACATGAATTGCGTATGAACCGCTATCGTGAACTTGCTCGTCGATGTGACAGGTTGAACTTTCTAGGATTAAACAGCATTTTTGAATTCAAATACCTACTGAAAGAGTCGTCATTGAGTCAATAATAGAAATGCTAAATGTTAAAGCATGCCACATGAGCATGCAAAAAATGAAATAGAAATGTTCGATGTATGTGTATATTGTTAACATCATTACTACTCTAATCGCGGAAACAATACATCCTTATGAAATCGGCTATCTCCAAACTAAAACAGCTACACTAGATTGCGAATACGCACGCCAGCTTCTTATGGATTGCAATCATTCCCTTCAAACACAAACCAAACCGAAGATGATCTGAATAAGGTCCACTCTATATATCTTAAAAACATGTAGCAAAGTAATTGAATTTATTTATTTTATCAGTGCTGCTTATTTTCACTCTGACGCTTCCCTAACGCCTTTTAATAAACTCGTCCTTGCTCCATAAACAAGTCGTCATAAAAAGTGACATATGTCAATGTAAACAACTTTTACCGGCGCTGAAAAGAAGAAAATTTCTTACCAAGCGAGTTTAACTTGTCTTGTGCAACATGAAAATCTTGTAAAAGTTATATTTTATTCAAATATGCGATGATACAGACGGCCAAAATACCAAATGCAAGACCGAACCAGCAAAATGAGAGAAAATAAGTCGTTTTTCTCGTATATGTGTAGATACATTAATGAAGCGTTTCTACGAGCTTTCTTTTTTTTAATTTTCTGCTCGTCTACATTTTATGCATTTAAACGACTATAAAATACATTTGTTTGTTCGGTTACGTAGCCCTGTTTTAAATATACTAGAATTTACTAAAGTATACGTATATTATTTTAAATACTAACATTTATTACTATTCATTTTGCTGTACAAGTATGAATTTGTTAATACCACGCATTACGTACGTTAAAATTAAGCGTGCAACAATGTTCCCGCGAACGAAAAACGTTAATAACCGATTATGCAGAAAATTTCTCATGCTAAATACGTATTTTAGGTTAACGTAATCTAATAGATAATTGGTATGCGCTAGTTTATTTCTCAGAGGGCTAAATGACCTAAGGGCTAAATGATATTAGGGCTAAATGATATTAGTAGGCAATGGTATTATGTAAACATTTCGTAATCGGTCGCGTTATGTTATCGCATAATAGTCGCATACGATCGTGTGACTTCTTCAGTTCCACACATGCCCACGTGTGCAATTAAAAGATCTCAGATAGAATGTGTGAAATGTGCCTACCATCACTGTTCGTGTCTGTTTCCTACATTCAAACACTAGTTATACATTTAAACCCATGCATTACCATCGTGTTTTTAACCTGTGTATTTAATAGTCTTCTAATTTTCTAATTTAACAAATATAGCCATTAATTCTTAAAATTTTGTCTCTACAAAAAGCTTATACATAGGCGCAGCTTAAAGATGTTGATAATTTCCTAACACAGTTGAATGTTTAACGTAAAATAACAATACACTGCTCTGCATAACTCACTTTGTTCAGACAAAGTATTATTACATAAGTTGTAATAAAACATATCTCCTAAGATTTATGATTTTATGCATTTTAATATTTTAACAAAAGCTCTAATCACACTCATCACATAAAGAGGATAAAGGTACGAGAATCAAAAAGTTCAATGAAACAATTATTACAATTTTAAGATATAAAGCCGGTAATTACTTATGATAACATATTAATTCCAACAAGAAGTACGAATAAAATTACTGAAAAAATTTCCCTACATATTTTATTTCTGATAGAGACAAAATTCATGTTGAATACTTTTTGTACTTAATACATAAAATTTTCTTCTTATTTTTATGACCACATAAGAAATTGTATTCATAATTTAATTATTTTTTTTTGTTTTCAGGTAAACTATGATTTTTTGGCAGTCTTCACTTTCATTCAAACGACACAGGTAAAATCTACGAGATAGTTTATTGTAAATAATTACGTACGATTCGCTTGAAGAAGCTTTGAATGCCATTTTATTATACGATTATTCTTACGTCTCATTACTTATGTAGTTTAGTTAAGATTTCAATGCTCTAAAAGTTTATCAGAGTCTTTTTCTAGTGCCCAGATATTCATTCATAAGAACGTATATTCACGGATGTGTTAGCAAATCTTGTACGGCGACAAAAGATCTTCCAGAACTCATTACCTTACTATACTGATGAATTTTAATTTAAGTTGTGCCAACTATTTATACTGTCTTTTCAACCTTTATAGCGTTACTTTTCAATAGAACTGCATCTTAATTTACGTACTGACTTTAGTAGCGTTTAAGTATTTTTAAGTATTCTAATAAAAGTTATATCAAGCGTTTAAATGAGGCTAACACTGAGTCATTGGTCAGCCAAGGTCTCAATAGTTCGTACAGACGTCTGTTATCATTTTTTCTATCAATTAATTTGTGAAGGTAGCCAAGTCGGACACGTCAAGTCTATTCAAATGTTAAAGCGGATATTATGTCGTTGGGTCGAAGTTTTTTGGCCTTTGCTATGCGGAACACATGTTTTCTAGTATTATTAGTCGATTAAGTGGATTAAATTAATCTACAAGCAATTGTATGCCATTTCAAGTACCTCTTTATGTTTGTTTTATGTAAAAACCTAAGGAATGGTTGAATGAAAACAATTATAATGCTTTTTTGAATTGAGATTTCTGCAGAATATTTCGAGAAAAATAGATTGAAATCTTAGATTCTTTATTCAGAAGTGTTTCAATTTAGCGAAATAAATGCACAAATCAGTCACCGAATCGTAAATGTTTTATTTTTAGTTTGACGACGCGGTTGGCGCAGTGGTAAAGTAACTGCCTACTGAGCCGACGGTCCCGGGTTCGATCCCCGGTCAGGGCAAATATTTGTGTGATGAACTCAATTATTTGTTCTTGGGTCTGGGTGTTATTATCTATATATGTATTTATTAAATATTATATTTATCGTCGCCTAGTACCCACAACACAAGCCTTAATTGAGCTTACTGTGGGACTAGGTAGATTTGTGTAATAATGTCCTATAATATTTATTTATTATTTATTATTTATTTTGGCATTATACGGTGACCATGATCAGTGGCGTAGCTAGGGGGACAAGGGCCCTGGTGCATAGGGAAAGAATCGGGCCCTCCTCCTCCCCTCTTTCCGCGTAGTTTGAACTTATATTTGCCTTCAAAATTATTGATAAGAATAAGAATAGAAAACAGTAAGTGTACTTATCCCTAGTAGGCTAAATCCATACGTCGTCTCGATTAGAATCACCATGTGTTTAATAGAAGAAAAAGGGAATAAATAAACAACGACGCACATGACAATATAGAATATTTATTATACAGATGAGATTAATTAATGGAAAAAACGATTTTTAACAGAATTCCCCGCCCAATTCACAATCTCTTGCGCGCTTTAATTTTTGCGAATTTGTCTATAATTTCACTCAAATCCAAGTTTGATGCCGCCTCATTTTCTATTAAAATCCATACTAATATTATAAATGCGAAAGTAACTCTGTCTGTCTGTCTGTTACTCAATCACGCCTTAACTACTGAACCAATTTGCATGAAATTTGGTATAGAGATATTTTGATACCCGAGAAAGGACATAGGCTACTTTTTATCCCGGGAAATAGGATAGGTTTTATCCCGGAAATCCCACGGGAACGAGAACTATGCGGGTTTTTCTTTGCCTACGCGGGTGAAGCTGCGGGTGGAAAGCTAGTTAACGATAAATGTCGGAGGCGATCTTGTCGAATGCTGTTTCTTAAATAATTTTTTATAATCTTCAGTTTACTGAAAGATCTTTCTGCTGCCGCGGAAGTAACAGGAATTGTATGAAACAGTAGCATCGCTGTATACACTTTCGTAAGGTCACATTCGAGCACGCCAAATTTTGTTATAATTTCTTTGCAAAGCTGGCGAATAGACCACGTCTCCATCAATTGAGGAAGAATTAGATGATATACGTACATTAAGAAATTGGAGCGAGAAATTGGGTCCAATTATATCGCAATATTTCTTCTGAAACTGATCACATTTCTCGAGTAAAATCGTTTCATTCCAGCTAAGCAAGTTTTTTGGCATCAGGAAGTCGAACGATTTACAAACTGCACTCATACCAATTAAACGCGCATCTAACTGATTGATTATTATGTCGAGTACATTGTTGAAAATAGTTACTCTAAAGACTTCTTCCTGGTTTTCGAATCGGTAATCAGAAGCCAATTCATCGAAATGCTTTTTAGTTTTTCTTCGTCGCTTTTCTGGAAAGGTAGGATCGATATCGTATTTTCTCGCGGTTTCGGTGGCCTTGGATTTGAAGGACTCGAAGTCATTTCTATACTTTTTCAATTTATCCGTTGTTTCGTCCAATGATTTCGTCCAAAGTCGAATGAGGAAGCGCGGCGCGATCGGGCCGCACGATGTTTAACAGAATGGCGTCGTTCGGTGTTTGAGAGGGTAGTCAATACTAAATAAATAAAAATGTTGTGTGGTTTTATGAAACCACGGTAAAAGTGAAACTGTTCGAACGGTTCCGAACACTGCTTTGTGTAGCGCATGTCGCGTGACGGTCGGCTGCCGAGTAGGTATATTACCTACTCGGCAGCCGCGATACACGCGACATGCGCTACACAGACCAAAAAGTTTGAGACGATGTAATAAAAGTTTCACTTTAAAATAAATATTATAGGACATTATTTAATTATTTATTAGTAACACTGTAACCGTTGCTGCTGCGTACAGTATGAAAATCGGTGATGTCATCTAATTTTGACAGTTGAATACTTTTACTGGAAACATTGATGAATTTAGTGTGTCGAAATTTTTTTTTTTAATTGAAAAAAAAATTTTTTTTTTCAAAGCTGAGGTTTGAGGGCCCCCTGAGCTCCGGGGCCCTGGTGCACTGCACCACCTGGCCCTATGATAGCTACGCCACTGACCATGATGTCTTTGCTTGCTGTTTAATATTCTACTATTATCTTTATTAAGTACTAGAAAGTTACATTTAACGTTTGTAAAACAAAGCGTGAACATTTAATTGTATATGTATTATGTACATGAACTAACACGCCGGTCAAAAGCCCGGGCTGTGACCGTGCTCGATGTTATCTTAAATACAATGACGCCGACAACCGTGCCAGTTTTGAAACGTGCTATTAATATATTGTAAATTATAATAGCAAAACTTTTGTTTTTCATTCATACTTACAGAGATGGTATTGGGCTCTTTGATGTTTTATATCAGTGAATAAATCACCGGTGAAACTTAAAATACATCTCTACATAAGTGTTAGATATCCTGCTAACGAAACACATGATTGCTATTTCAGTATATTAAGATTTCACACAAGCAAAAAGTAAATTACCATATTCCATATAATCTAAGATTACTAAACTTTCGACATTTATTACCGAAAGACATTCAACGCTTAATTTATCACAGTGCGAAAAATCTCACATTTACTAATGTTTAATAAAAAATTGTACTAATAATATTGTAATAGAATAATTCTCATGCGATAAATTACAAGCAAATGCCTAAAAACGTGTTAACGTACCTCAGACGAGAGCAAACATGCTCTAGTATTTAATGAACGGAAAGCCGCAGCGGAAACTCTACGTCAAGAAATAAATTCTCACCGTCACAGATTAAAATATTAACAGCATGATGGCAACATCCGACCGTCCGTGAATCTATAGTCCCCTTACGCCAATTCATTTACATACAGCTATTTCCCCTAACGCAATCGTACGCATTTCCTTCCTATTTTCTCATAATACATTACTTAATAGTTATGCTTTGCATAGTCATAACGGCTCGCTGCGGTCATCGGCTGGATCTCAGTAGCATTTCAACTTTCATACCATTCAATACGAATGCATTAGAATGTTCATTCCATAGGCTATAAAATAAAGATTACTAATCCTTGGCAATGTGAATTGATAGTATTGATCGATGAATAAGTGAAGCGTGAAATTATGCTTTCAGAATACTGTTTTTATTCATATTTAAGCGATTATTTTCTATGCCTGCCTTTCCAATGATGGATCCGGAAATGGGATACCTACTTAAAATTTATATTTATAAAACAATTGGAATAGCGCTAATAATATATTTTCTATCTAATTTTCATTAGTTGTAGACTCAAATTTTTGGTCTTGCTCCTATTTTCAGACACTATTATTCAAAATTGTAGCCTTTCAATAGCAGTTATAAAACCATTACTAATTAAAACAGTAAAAATACTTCCAAACTGTGAAATGGTGACGAAATGAGTTACAACAGCTTACAGGTTACCTAAAATTGATAGACTGAAAAACTGAGCGCGTCCAATTAAGGAAAATAAAAGACTTAATAGAAATAATAGGTATTGACACGGATATCTGATAGTTAATCGTGTCTAGCGAAAGTGTGTACTCGCTCCAGATACAAAAATAATGTAATTCTATTGAATAGTGAAACCAGTCGGTGTGAACGCGCATGGAATAAACCACATATCTTAGACGTCGAACAAATATAAGCGTAGTGCGGAGTTATGGTCAAGCATTAGGGAGCTTTTGCTGACAATTTGTTTCATTATTTACTAGTAAATTACTGTTTACTGTGGCCGCTTTTGCTTGTCCATGTATCGTTTATAACATGTTGCGTCATAAAAGTTCCGGTGCTAAATCACGTGCGTTTAAACGGCCCTATGTTTTAGAGCGCAAAAGACAAATAAATAAAATATATAACTGCTATAATAGGTGGAAGATAAAACAATAAACATTGTTATTTACCATTGAATTTATTCTTTCAGTTCAATTTTACGTAAATTATTTAAATCAACACAAATAATAAACAGAAAAAGGGACAATTACATGACTGGCTGATTTAAGGTGTTAATTAGACGCACAATGTAAAAACAATATTCGTGACCAATTAATAATTCTTGTAAAAAGGTTAATAGATACAACGAATTACAAATATATAATTGATAATAACATATTTTGCACTCAATTAACACATAAGCGTGAATGAGTCTTAGTCACATCCGCTTTTTGCTCTTGAAAGTGTGAATGCAAATAAAACAAAACGCACATTAAACAGATCTATGTTATTCACTTATATAATTGAGAAAGTTTGTGTGTTTGGTTGTTTTTTACTCAATCACAGAACACCTGTCCTGATGACGATGCAATTTTACACGCAGATAGTTAGAGAGCATAAAATTGATAGTTTTCGTTACACTAACGCCGTCGGTGCTCTATAAATTAAAAAAGTCTTGAAGATAGAAAACAGTTTTTTAGGTGATAATTAAAACTGTCATACTTATTTTATATTTATAATGAAGTGTAAATCCGAGAGGCGGGCCCGGCGTCCTTTGTCACAGGTCTAACCTACTTTAAGGCTCCCACTTTAAACCGCTGTTCAAGTTATGAAAATAGTAAGAACTTTAATAATAATATTTTTAATAATAATATTATCACATTTTTATGTTTTATGTACCTCAGTGGTTTTTTAATTCACAACTGTACACTAATATTATGCCTGTAAACCTTTTATTTTTGATAATAAATTATAAAAAAAATGTATATTTTTACCACAATTATGTTCGAAAATAAAATTCTACAGAAAAACCGGATGTAATCGAATATTTTCCATTACTATACTCTTAAAAAAACAAAGACGTTAATTATGATTTCTTTGTTTCTTTTTAGCTTTCATTTTATAGCACCTACTTGCGCATAAAGAGTGTTATACATCGTTTATTAACACAATATTAACAACTTGGGATTAATGTTACGCTTTCTAATATGTTTACTTAGCTAATAGATATGTTAACATTTAATTTTTTACAGTTATTGTTTTTGGTTCAAATTATATTTTTCATACTGTTCAAATATAAATAAAAAAAGAGCGTGTGTATCGAGCACACGAGTCAGAAACTTCATTAGCAAGATTCAAAGATACCAAAATCGTCGCCTTACTCCATGACGTGACCATATTGCCATGACGCGACCTAGAAATTTTACTCTCAACGCGCCTAAACAAGTTTTACTTAAAAAAATATATTAACTAAAATAATTTTCCCATAAGCAATACTAATATGAAAATACACATCATATTTTCACTTTAACCTCATACGTAGGTTCATGTGAAATATCTGTCGAGTGTAAATGATGGAAGTATTAATTTACATGCACTTTTAACAGTTGGCAACTCCGACACTGAAATATATATGTTGTAGTCAAACCCCGAAGCTCGGCAACTCTTAGGATGGACTGGTCAAACCTCAGGTCTGGCATAATGACTTTGTCAAAGCCCAAATAATTGTAATATTTTAGCCTTTTACTAAACATTTTTCGTTATTCCTTGTCTAACTGAGGATGCTGCGTTAGCCTACACCCGAGACTACTGCTGACTTCAGTCAAAGGCTGAAATTCAAATCTATTTCGAAGATTGCCCAATGGATTTTGCCAAACCTAAGATAAACCAGTCCTTCCGCGAAGAGATTGTGTTTCGGGATTTGACTATAACATAGGTATATGTATTATATTATTTATAAGTCAAGTTGCGTTCAAGATGCAATCTATCATGTTTACGAGATGAGCTCATTCGGTCATTAGAGCTAACGACCAATGTAGAAATTCATTCAAGCTTATTCTTGCACAATTTAATAAGATCAAACGCATGCCGAATAGATACATTTAAATGTCAACGGAAGGAAATTTAATGTATGGTGAATAATTATGTTGAACAAAAAGCTTCGAACTGACAGAAGTAGGCAAAATTTAAATGGGACCTCCCGGAAGGTACTAAGGAAGGTACTATCCATGTACTATCGAAGGTAGGCTTTCAAATAAAAATATTCTTCACAATAGGTTCACCCAGTCTAAAAGTTTTGACGTTTGAAAACCCTAAAAGAAAATACAGTCGAAACGAGAAACTCCTCTTTTACTGAAAATATTTTTAATGTACATAAAGTTTGTCTATAATTATTAATTTGATGAATATTACATCCGATATCCGCTGATAAACAAATAATAGGTGTTTAGATAAGCTACTGTAATACCACTTACCACTTAATTTAATAAATACGTTCATAGAGCGATTTGATTATCGATATGAATAATGTACCTAAGTAATGTAATGATGTATAATTTGAAACTATTGGAGCACTTTCTCCTCCGCTACAAGAAAATAATTTATAAGGTTCCTCGAATACATTTAGAATAATAGAAAATGGTTCATAAAATGGTGGAACTTAGTTTTATACTTTTTATGACTATCCTACTTAGACTTATAATTTAGTTTTGAACGTTTCCATTCGCCTTTATAGATACGATATAGAAAATCCATACGAATACTTAAATCTCATTATCGTAGGAATGTAGAGCTAAAATAAGACCAATATTTTCCATCCATGTTGTTTAACTTCTTCCTGACAAAAATCGTAAACAGTTTTAATTATATTTAAACTATGTTAAATTACGAACGACCCTCAAAAAGAAAACTGTTCTGGCAACCCTAACCCAACTTTGTAATGTAGAAGACCATTTGGCAACTGATGCATGAACCGTTCATTGTTAGTTAAGTAATATTAATTGCTGTACCATTATAAAGAAAAGATTGTTAGTGTGAATCTTGTTAGCCGTGACGTAACGTGCATTGCGAAAAATCTAATTGGCGCCAAAAATTGGAACAGTTCGATCCGGCTGCAAATTCGTAGTGTGATTGATTACCACGTGTTTTTTGATGCGTACAATCACTATTTTAAGTGCGTGCTTCTGTTTTAATTAACGTTATATAATACAACCTACATATTAAAAATAGCTATTTATAAACGTTGATTGGAATTTATTTATAGTGCAATCGTGAAATTTATTTGTAAGTAGGTAAATAAAACCTCAAGCGGTATCAATCAAATCTATAATGCATTATCATGACTTTATCAGAATCAGTCTTATATATACAATTAAATCTTATCTTCTTATATATAAAAATGAATCGAAAAATGTGTTGGTAAGCGCATAACTCGAGAACGGCTGAACCGATTTCGATAATTCTTTTATTATTATATTCCTTGAAGTACGAGGATGGTTTTTATGTAGAGAAAACGTAAATATGTACCACGGGCGAAGCCGGGGCGGACCGCTAGTTGTAATATAAAATATATTACAATTTAATTGCATGTAATATAAAATTTAACAATCAGCATTCAATATTAAATATAATGATACATCTTATCGCTGAATTAATCTGCTAGATCATACAGCGATAGCAAAAAATAGTTATTGTAAGCATGTAAAGAGATTAACGTCAAAGAATAATCTCAATTGATTGATAATACAAGAAGCAAACTTTCTTTCGATTCAAAGAAGTTATAATCAAAGGCCACCGCTTGAACTATACGCTGCCTGAAATAATTTAAGACAGGGTTGTCATTGTATCGTAAACCGACTTTACTTTATAATATACTAGCTTTCGCCCACGACTTCGCCCGCTTTGTCTAATACCTAATAAATTATCTACTAATTACTCTATCTATAAAAAAACAGCATCAAAAATCCGTTGCGTAGTTTTAAAGATTTAAGCATACATAGGGACAGAGAAAGCGACTTTGTTTTATACTATGTAGTGATTCCGCTGTATTTGCAAACAGTTCATATTTTTCACTATGAAAAGTAAAATATTATATTAGAGTTGAGTTCACTACAATCATTGTTCGAATGCATTGCCTCTATGCGTTTCAAAACACAAGTTTCATTAAAATCGAATACTTCGTTATTAAACATATAAATAAGTAGGTACCTTCGTCATTTATGACTTATACAATATGCAGTACAGCAGCCAAACAGCAGCGCTAACTCGTTGTTTTTTTTTTACTTGATTATTCGTGTAATTGGTGCCCCTACTTCTAACAGGCATTACCTCGATCTGTTCAGGTGCGACTATAAGATCAATCATCATTACATGACGCAACCAAGTATATTATTTACAAATTGCTACACGTTAAAAGTAAATAATCATTACATGAAGGCTTTATACTGATGAATAATTCGACAATGAAAATTGAGCAACGCAACGTTACTTTCGCTAGTAACCACATATTTAAATTTAATTAACTTTTATTATCTTGCGTGTAATATACAAGTATTGTATATTGGTATTAAAATAATATAAAACTTAATTGTAGTTAATTGATCCAATTCACCTTAATGCTGATTCTTTTTTTTGCATTTTTTTTAAAGGGTTAAAAATGCGTTTTATTATAATCAACCTTACTCATTCTGGTGGTTTATTATAAAAAATGTCTGTAAATTCCCATTATTCATTTATTAGTCATATCCTGTACAATCTCAACAAAGCAAAAATCTGTATATGTTTTAATGAAAGTGCCACAAATGTTTTAATTGCGCACTTGTCTGGTAATAACATTCGAATGGTACAGTTATGTTCCTTTATTTATGTTATAACTAGCTTACCGCCCGCGGCTTCGCCCGCTTTGTCTAAAACCTAATAAATTATATACTAAAACCTTCCTCTTGAATCACTCTATCTATTAAAAAAATCGCATCAAAATCTGTTGCGTGGTTTTAAAGATTTAAGCATACAAAGGGACATAGGGACAGAGAAAGCGACTTTGTTTTATACTATGTAGTGATTAAAAATTAAAGAACCCTACTACACTCCTTAACACTTAAGTGAGGTCGTTAATGAAAATATTTGTTTACATTAAGAAATAAAGCCAGGATCTGTTTCGTAACATAATGTGGACATAAGTAATTTAATTCACCTACCTTTAGTTCACAGTTGTGAAACCTGGTTGCGATACTAGTGATGGCAAAATTTAATGAATAAAGTGGATAACACTTCATTACCCTAAATAATGTCAAATACACAGAACGCAATAGGTAATAACCGCAAGAACTTACGTGTGACAAATTATATTTTTAGGTTACAAAATATATCCAAATCGTGTGTTTGTAGTTACGTAGATTTTATCTCGCATGAAACACGAATTATTGCAAGCGTTCTTTAAAGCGTTAGATTTTATATTTTACGTCACGTAAAAATAATTTAGACCAATTCTCGCTAGTCTACGTGGAATGAAAGAATAGAGTACCTAATTTATGAAACAATAGATATAAAAGAAACATCTGAATAGGTAGTGTATTTTTACAGTACAGAGCAATGATCTACAACTCAATGTATATTATGAATGATATGAGTATTACTGGGATTAATGGTTCTATAATATAATTTATCTATTTAACTGTATCACGCTAAAACAGTAGGCAATGTTATAATGAGTTTGTTTTGTACTAAAACAAAATTAACAAGTGTCGTAAAAATATAATCTGACGGCCTCAATCAAAGTTTTCTCGTTCACAGTTACACCTCACAACATAAATTGGTGAACATTTCGTAACAAGAGTATCCTTCATATAACAAGACAATAGCTATATTTTAATAATGATTGAGGAAATTGTAGCCAATTGGAGATATAATTTTAGTTGTGGCATTGAGTGCTGCTATTATTTATACAAATCTAGATTGGTCCAAATTGCTCTGCAAACTTGTGACCTGCATTGTATCGGACTTGGATCACAACACGTCATTGCGATAAATGTATTTGGTCATGGCAATCGAAGAGAAAATATTTTTGTTATAGTCATTTATTTAGAGATTTTAGAATGTTCGAAATTGCTGATGCTTTCTATTCCATTGAATATAAAAAGGTTTAATGGCAAAATTATGAAAAATAGTTCGAATGTTTTCTTAAAAAAATACAGGTACCATACTTTGCAGAAGATAATATATGATTTGGTTTATTTTTCTTTAGTAGCATGTGTTTTTTGTATTTCCATAACAATTTTTAATTGAACAGAAATGTGTTTTAGCATTTGTCGTGCTAAAATGGGTAGCTATGTGTACTTGACTTAAATTTCTGTATTTGGTTTACTTACAAGTATTAAATCAAGAGCAAGTTTATTAAAGCCTATGTTCTAGTTTATAATTAACTCATCTGTATACAAATTTACTACTAAATGTATATTTTTTAGATTTATATGGAAGAATTTTATTATGAAAATGTGTCAAAAGTAATTGAGTATATTATTATATAAATTGCGCAGTTTCGCTCAAAACGCACAGCGCCTAATAATTTATTTATGAGATAAAATGAGAGTTCTTTGTATGTATTATCTATTTATTCGCACTTTTTAATACATAAGAGTCATAAGAGTCAAAATTATATTCTTCACAAGACTTAAAATAACCAAAACATTTTCGTTTTAATACGTATCCACAACGTTGATAATATGGGCCTAAACATTACGTATGTGCGTAATAAGCAACGTTTAGTGACATAACAATAAAATTTTACTTGCGTGGTGAAAACGTTTTGCAAAACTCAAAAAATGACGCAAAAATATGGGTTACCCAAGCGACCATTGTATTATAAAATAATTATGACAAATGCAATTAATTCGCGTACAAAAAGTCCAAGGCCATCTTTTACGCTGCCTGACGCTTATGTCGCCAACACGCTTCCGTTGTTACGAATCACATCCAGTACATATAATTGAAAGTAACCGTGAAAACGTATTAATTATGTTATGAAATATATTTAACTAGCTGTGCTCCGCGGTTTCACCCGCATTGCTCTGCTTCTGTTGGTCTTAGTCGTGAATCATCACGACCAAACGACGATACGGATAGACGGAAGGCTATAGAGTATAGGTTATATTGATATATGGCCTATACTCGATAAATGGGCTATCTAACACCGAAACAAATCGTAGTTCCTGAGATAAATAAATTTAAAGTAAATACGATTAACATTTAGATTAAGATTTATCGGTATATAACACCAAAATATTAGCATTAACACTAAAACTGTCAAAAACGAAAATAAAATTGTGACCTTTGTAATTTGAGGTGATAATATATTACACGATGTTGAATTAATTGACTATACGATCAAAAGATTATGCGTAATCTAGTAACCTGATCGCTAAACTGATCTTAGATAATTAATAGATAAATTACAGATAAAATCAAATTGGATATAAATATTTTAAAAGCTGCTAAAAGTATACCATACCTACAATATGCCGTTTTTTATATTGATAAAGTTATCCATTTTATAAATGCATCGTTAAAGATAATGTGACTCATGTATAACTATAAGCGAATAATAAGAAGCGGATATTGGCAAATACTTGAGGTTTATTTTAGTGTCTCCCACGTTTTAACGTACAAAATGGTATAAAGTTACATATTAGTTTCGGATTTGTTTTATCCTTGGCCTCAGATTTAGGCAATCTCAATTATTTTGCTTACAGTGCTTAAAACAGGCCTATTTTATATTGCTTAATTTATAATTAAGGCCTAAAATCGAAATTCTGATATTTGGGGATCTTTTACTATACTTCGTACTTACAGCATATACTTCATCCAGTAGTTCTAAGAAAATTGTATTATAGTACAAAAGGCGAAATAAATAGTGCAATAGGCCCACTACCATAACATCTGTGCAAACTACACAGTTACCTTGATGTGCCTTATTTGAAAATAATGCATTTTTTGCGAACAGTAAAATCGCGACGAACTGGCAAAGAAATAAAATTCAAGTTTCTTTCAACTAAACTTGCATATTTTATTGACTTTTTTCATGCTTATCTATACCGAATATTATAATTATATATTTATTCGATTGATTGATGTTAATAGGAATAAAAAAAAACATTATACAATTGAAGTAAGAATTAAAAACACTAAAATGATAGTCGAGTTTGTATAGATATTAAGATCGACTCTATCTTATTTTATTCGATAGATATTATTTTAGAAATTAACAAGCAGTTCACACCTTGATAATTTCATACCTGAATAATCGTTTTCAAACTAAACCTTTATAATTATCACGATTTTATAGCATTGCAATATTGTTAACAACAGAATAGGGAAACATTTTAATCTTTTTTAAAGTTTAATCTACATAAAAGCTTACTTCGATCTATCTTCCTTTGAAAAATGCAGCATAATAACCATTCCATATATTATTATACTAAAATAAAGTCCCATTACTTTACGATAGTCGCTGGTCTATAATTTTCAAGTACCGCCACAACATTGTGACGTTAGCTCGAAAACATTTATTGCTACTTAGATAATAGGATGTGATAAGTGAAACCAGCAGTAGATGTTAATTTTTGATAACGCGTGTCGTGATTTGATAGCTATAATAACCCTGACAATTTTAAATGTACTTAATATTGAAACGTTACCGCCTGCGGTTATGCCTTTTTACAATTCCAGTGTAACTTTCGAGGTTTAAATCGTAATCTTAAGTTATGAATTATTATCTAAGCTTTTCCTATAATTTCATATTAAATAGGATAATGATTATAAGTAGTTAGTTTATAGCTTTAGAAATGAAAATGTTTATTAAGTGCTACGTTTTTAGTATGTTTTATTACGGAAAATCCATAACTGGTGAAACAATATCATGGAATAGTTTGTTTTCAACTTTCAAGTAAGTAGTAGCAAAATCCAATTAGAATATATTTTCTCACTACCAAATATGAAATCGAACTGTGTTTTATATTACGTATAACGTATGCCATTTTGATTTTCAATTGATTCTATTTGTACTAATTCCAAACTCGTTAAATTATTTATGTCTGGGTATGCGCTTACAAGAGCAGTTTAGTTTTATTAAACCGACATATAATGAATACGTATCTATTAAGAAATCAAAACAAGATCACAAAATATACAAGTGATTGCAACGTATCGGTGATTTTGTAAATATTTAGTATTTAACGATACGCAATATCATTCATTGCTTATAATACGGGTCGTATTAACACTTATATATAGTTAAATAATTGCTACAGATAAATTATCGGTAAGCGTGTATAAAAAATAAATGGCTACGAGTTTATTTATGGGTATAATAAAGCTACATGTTATAACAATGCAGTTGCGACATTCTCACTATTTCTTTCGCAATGTTCACCCTCTGTAGCTGCGACAGCATAATGGTAATTCAATTTCAATAGCATTTATATATACAATAAGTATCTGATAATGTTAACTAGTAGATAAACTTCGTGGTGCTCAATTTGATTTAAACTGGCGCAAAAAGTAAGAAAGAAGGGTGGCCGTGAGTTACGAAAGCGTAGGTAATGGTCGATGTCAAGGTACAAACCTGCCAATACAATCGACAACGATTGACGGATTATGAAGGATTTTAACCTATTGTATTGTTTAACCTATAAAATTGGTAGAATAAACAGTACTGTGTTTATATTTATAAACGAAACGTGACTGTCGTGAAGAAATGTTAGCTTAAAAACATAATCATGTGATTCTTATTTGCATGAATTTTAATATTAATTATACGAGAATACGTTTCTTATTCAGTGTATGATGATGGCACAGATAAATATTTCAATTAATTATCTTTTCAGGAAGGAAAAGGCCATTAAAGTTGGCATTATATCACTAGTTATGAGTAATAATTCTAGTGGAAAATAAGTAACTCCCAGAGATAGATAGCCGGTTGTTGTAATTACCAGCGCATGCTAAATATTTAAAGAATGATATTGGATTTAAGTAAAATCCTATACATAACAAAAACACAAAAGCTGCATATAACGGTATCATAGAAAATACGTCTTGTTTTAATATCATAAAGGGTTGCTGAAGATCCTATAACTACACGATAACAACTAAAACTTATTGAATTTAAACACATTAAGTATGGTTTTCACTCTCACTCCACCAAGGCATAATGCACTCAATTTGTGTTCAATTGTTTTCTCTGGGACTTGCAGACAAAGGCGCTCTGTCTTAAACATCAGTGAATTAAGGTTAAGGACACACTATAATGAAATTTAGTTTTTAACTAAAAGTTGTCGACCTTTGATCTGATTAGTTTTATTGAACATTTATCGGTTCCAAGCCCATATGAAACGTAATGGTTAATTGATTTTCAATTTGCGTCCTTCATTGAAACAATATAAAAAGTCATTATAAAAATATATTACGATTGCATTCTATTAGATTACTCTTATATTGAAATATGTTAGTGAAATAAGCATTATATTTTGTATTGTGCACGGTAGGTGATTTATTTATTGATAAATATATTAGCTTTACTATGGCGTGGTTTTTAATTAGGAATCATACCCATACTACGTAACCAATTTAGGGAGGAGAGATCTTTAAAAGTCTTGGCATACTCTACGAGAGGTTACTAAGGGAGGGAGGGGTCGAAAAATCGCAAAAAATAAGTCACGTAGTATGTACATTCCGTTATAAATACAATATAATATAAAGAACAATGTAAATAGCAGCTTAAATACTATTTTTTACATTAACAACATCTCTTATTCAATAGAAATAAAAACAGTTATAACAATAGAAATTGCATACAAGGTATAAATATGGCTTTATGGTAGTCTAAGTAGGTTAGCTAGAGCATTTTCATGGAGTCATGGGTTGATATTGTTCCATTGTTGCTAATAAAGCTGGTACCATGCTTATCCACTTATAAGCGTGTTAGTTTAAGCCTTTAAGGTATAGGATCAAGCGATTTTTATCAACGAATATTTGTGATAATATTCTATTGACTAATCAAATGTGTGGATAACAGAAATAATAATTTAAAAGAGTAATTGAATATATAATTTTTATTATTTAAAAAAACTCAATATTTCTAAAAACTCATGAAACTCTACATGAACTAACATCCACTCACATTTATTATCAACATAATATTCTCTCTGCAAAATGATAATATCATATGTAGCTCTCTGTAAAAGTATGTATGGAATTGATTTTAAATATATTTTTTATTTAATTCAGATTATACATCCATATTATTGTTAGTACTGACGACTATGGTATCAATAAAAGGTATTGAATTTAAAGGTATTATCTTGCTCTGACATAAAAAAATAATAACACAGTTAATATTATTATAATTTATATATTTCTACATATTTTGTATCGTTTTAGAAAATAAGTTAAAACGCTCTGTGTTGCACCAAATGCGAATTCAACGACGTTGTAATGCGAACGTAATAACACGAGAATTACATATCCTCAAAACACCGTCTATTTTACGTGTCGCTTAGCATTGTAATGCTAATATTTCTTAACTACTTCATAAGTCTCCTAAATCGTTGTTATTATTTCAAAATTAATCTAGATAACTCGTTAACTGATAACTGTATTACATTATTTTACAGTATTTGACTATTTTAATAATTTTATTGCATTTGTGTTTAATTAAAAATATTAACGATTTATGGCGAATAACACTATAATGTTTCTCAAGAAATCTTATGCTTGCTTTGCTATCACTACCTACTCGTATCATAACTTTGTCTATACTATAATAATAATGTTCCATTATTTTTTCTCGTGAACTATGTGAAATGAAACATTACTATGACAATATTTCTTTTCACTGAAACACCTAAAAAGGAGTCGAAAAGGTAACAAATAGTTCAAAAACCAGCAGATGAATGTGGGCGAAATTTGCACTGAACCAAATGGTACTTACTATACGCTACCGACGTTTAAATTGCCTTGTGATTTCTGCGTTAGTGTTAAACACAACCCGTGCAATACAATAATTAAGACCACCTACTGTTGTTCCAATGCGAAAAAGCGTGGGAAAGGATATTTTCATAGAACTCTTGCCGACTTCCCACAGTACAAAGCAATGCAATGATTACTTAACTGAAACGTACCTCTTCCGGTTATCGATCTGTTCAATATGTGTGATAAATTAATTATGCTGAATATTACATGTAGTAATATTGCCTTGGATTTATTGAATACTGTGATAAATTAATAATGATTGATATCTACTATTTTATGCCGTTTAAATCAACGATGTTCTCTATAATAGACAACTTTTCATTTATTTAGGATACGTAAATAAATAATAATAAATATTTTTTTTACCTTATTATATTATAATATAGTGATAATTAGTCATTATAAGTTCTAATGAATTTCCTATACAAAAAATTGATGTAATTTTAGTCTACTCTATTTTCAAAGCGAAAAAACCAAAAACCAATGAAGTAAGTTTTAAATATTTAGTTGTCAAGGCAAGATCAAGAAATACGTTTTATTATAACTAATAAAAAAAAACAAGGATATACATTACGCTAAATAATTTTCTCTAGCAATATCTGGTTATTGATATATAATTACAACTGAGTCGTGAGTAATAAATTTGTCACGTTTCTTTTTCATAATTATATAAGTGAAGGTATGTACCACAAATAAATAGATAGAAGGGGTATTATGTATGTATTAAGGCTATTAATGGCATCTGACTCTACTATACCAAGACTCTACACTAATTACTATACAGATTGTATATATTATTCTTAAATTGACACAACAGACAAGCTATGTTTTGTCTATATGTTTTGAAATCACATGACTGTGACTCTATATTAATAAGGTTAATCAATTATTTTATATTAGAAGTCAAGTGAAACAATATAAATTTAACATTGACTTCACATACGGATAAAATTTGATTAAAATTTATTCTATTTTTTTATATTTTTCATAATATATAGAAACAAACGAAACTTTACGCAATAATAACTCATTTAAATAACAGTAAAGAAATAGCAAGTCGGTAAATATTACGAAACAAGAACAAATTTATCAAAGAAACACGAAAATTAACGAATGTACCTACTCTCGATTTCTAAATTTGCGATGAAAACAAGTTCGCATTCTTGCGCTAATGTTATGACGAAAAGCTGTGATTTATGAACAGACACTGATATGAGGAATGTTTATTAAATTTAACACAAATAAGTCTAAAAATTATGTTATATTTGTAATCCTTGGAAATTGGTTTATCATTAATTGCACGAAATAAATTCTACGTGCTCAAAGGCGTGTTAACCGTAATACATGTAATACTTTAAAGGCATTTTATAATTTAGATACATATATCAACTATAAAAATTTCATCAATATCCTCGATATTTTTGAACCAAATAAATAAAATAATATTTTAATATTTCCTGCTTTCATCAACGTCAATAAAATTATTATTTATTGTAAATATTGAACTCCAATTAAGAGCCTAAACCTCGTTATTTGTGACTTAAAGCAAAATAAATCGCAATTTTATGAATTGGCCTTTCTGAAATAAAATGTGAACCAATCAATAATACCGATTTATCCCCAACAACTCAAAAGTACATAAAATATTGAATAACTATTAGTTATAACATCGATTGCATTTATCGCACTTGCATCGCCACAGGAGATACAATCGATTTCTGAACATTTATCAGTAATTAAAAAAGAAATAAGAGCTATCTGACACGAATCTTGTCCATTTCCTCCAGTGCATGCAAACTTATGCAACGGAAAAAGTTTTATGTTCTATTCATTTCTTCGCAACTGCATACTGTTTCGAACAATTAAAACATTTACGGCGTTATTGTTTCAAGTTATATTGAATCACTCTTACGTTTTAGAGACAATACAAAATGTGATAATAAATTTTTAAACTTTCTTTTATCTATGCTAATGTTATATAGAGAAAAGATAATATTTTGTATGCAAGTATGTTTCTAACGAATTGGATCTTAAAAACACTTCCCGGATATAGATGAAAGTTTACTGCAATATAGGGTAAACATCAGAATAACCCATGACCTATAGCAGGTAAAACCGCACGGAATAGCTAGTTAAAATTAAATTTAACACTAGAGCGCACGCGCGGGGGACATAGGTCACCCAGTGTATTATATTGCTAAATATTTTTTTAAAGAATCGTGCTTGAGTGTTGTTGTCTCAGGTATTCCCCGACTACCAATCACCGGACATTTTAGCAGCGTGTCAGCTTCCTTGGTGCAACGAAGTGTACTCTGCGAAAATATAAAAGCACATGGGTGACGCATGTCCCCCGCGCGAGCGTTCTAGGAAGTTTTTGAAATCATACAATTACGAGTGAAAATCAAGTATACCGCTTTTATTTTTTACTGCTCTTATGATCAATTTATACTATTAAGAAATTATTAATATATGGGTAACTAAAATCGAAATAAAATACTCATATTCGAGTGCTAGGACATACTTATTTTTTATTGAAAATAAAATTTTATTGGATAAGAACAACTTATTCTTAAACTTTATAATTAGATGATTATTTTTACCAAATTTGTAGTTTCCAAAGTAAAAAAAACTGATTGATCACAATAAGTAAAAAATTAGTTACTTTTCACAGAGGTTTATGTTTAGCTCATAATTTAAGTAAAATGAGAATATATTGATATTTTTTTTGTTTCATCACTTAAAAATAAAGTTGATTCATAAATAAGTACTTCGTTTACTTTTTAAACTACGATTTTTATGAAAAAAACGTGCGTCGTATTGGGTGACATAATATGTATTATGTAACCCACGCGTGCACTCAAGGAAAATTTTAGGCGCGAGCGCTCTAGTGTTATTCATTGTTTCTTGAGACTTCAGCTACTACCCACACGATGAATCATGTAAACTGATTATTGCGTTTAGATTAGACATGTACTAATTGTCTACTATCATAAAACTACTTCTATTATTATATACAAGTACGCATGTTTCAATAGAACGGAATATTACATTTGTAATGTAATAATGATCTTTATACAGATTTGTGAGTTCAGAATTGATTTAAGTCTTTTGTTTAGGCTTTTGTTATAATTGTCATGATATAAATACGACACAGCCTTGAAATAAGCAAAACCTGTTACCAAAAGATGATATTTCTTTGAATGAAATATTAAAACCGGAACTAATCAAATAAATAAATAATAAACGTGAGGATTTAATACGCATTTATTAATGTTAATCGGCAATCATCGCAATTCTTTATGATTTATTGTCAAGTATAAATGTATCGTTTTTGTTCCAAAGTTTATTGTACTGCTATCACATCTTGTGAGTATGAAATAATTTGTTTCGTTATATCCATAAACGTAACTTGAGAAATTGTTTATCTTTAACGACTTCGAGGAAGATATACTTAATTAATATTTTCTACGCAGATAATACCTCCTTTATATGTTTTAAAAACAAAATAATTATTCATTTACCTAATACTTTTCGTCTGGCACTCGAATAGTATTTGTTAAAATTCCATTTTAAATGCATACTCCTTACATCGTATTTTATAAAACGAGAGGACATCAGCATTCATTAAGTCAGTTCAGTGCAAATAGAAATCATTTTATTTCATGCGTATGTACAGGAAATACATTGACCTCTCACCTGAGTTTATATACTACGTAATCCAGTAAGTAACAGCTGCAATTTTTCAAGATTTACACGAATCCCATTAGCTTTTATATGTTTATTATTTCTTTCAATCAAAGAGAACACCCATAAACTGTTAATCCCCACGATTAATCTTTGATGTTAGATAAAACGGTATTTCCTAGGTAAATCTTATATAACTTATTTCTTTTGAATTTACGTGAGAACAATGACTTGCTTGTTTCACATCCCATGCAAGGATTATGCGTTTATTTTATATAATAATGATAAAATTACATTTAATGTAACGAATCCATTTGGTTAGCTTTCTATATCGTCACAATAGATATTATTAAACATGGAAGTTAAAAAGTGACACTTTATTGGTTGTATCATAAATTGCTTTCTTTATTATGTTATTTAAAATGTGCGAGTAATTGAACTTTCTCCTACAAATTACTATCAAGACGCAATCAAATGTGGCGGGCAAAAACAAATAGCATTGTGATTTCTGTAGGAGTTACATTTCAATATAAATTGGTTTATATACCTATTGTGTCACTGTGTACGTTATAGTAGCAAAAATTATTGCAGATTTTATTGGAGCTAATGTTTATTTAAAAAAAAACAAATTAATACAATCAGTCAATTCCATACTTAATTTCTTAATTTGCTAGACACGTGTTTGACGAGTGAAATTACTTAATATTTCACTATGATTATTGTGCAATAATACCTATTTTTAAACGAAGTTTCATTTAATAATTATGATCATAGAAAACTGTATAAAAGACCTCTGCTAGTCATAATCATAAAATGACTATAATACTAAAAATTTATAACATCCACATTACAATATATAATTACTGTTCCTGCATTACACAACGAATTACGATCGATACGCTTCAACTTTTCACTTCATTACGCGCTGAAAGTGACTAAGAAGCCGCCTTTCATTGAATTTTTAAATTACCCGAAATATGTAGCTCTTAGTCAACAATGTTACGTGTTGTAGCGAACTCGATTTGTTCTCAAAGTGTCCGGTAAAGTGGACACTTTCACTATTTACGCCCGAGCGCCCACAATTGTTTAGTTGAGTAAGTAAAAGCTCCGTTTTCCGACTGCACAATAATCGCCGCTAATAAAATTTTATATCTACGACAATGCACTTATGTAACATTATGACAAATTGTTATGTTTCTAATTCTAATCTCTCAGTTCGATACGGTTGGCGTTCCGCGCGAATGGTGACATTTAGTTTTATGTGTGTTATAACTCTGTGTCAGCAAAAATGATCGATACAGAGCTAACTACTGAACACACCCAACGCAAATTATTGCACGCTATTAGAAACTATTGTCTATGTAGGGTCGTTAATCTCTGTAATGAAGTTTGTACATTGACCTTTATTTAATGATTTTTACTGATCGTCCCACCGCTTAGTGAAATATGACCTTGTAATCTGTGAATGAAATTAATTGAATATTCATTAATCTTCACTATTACTTAGGATAAGTAAGTCATACATCATTGTTACGATGTGGAGTTTTTACTTCCACAGTCACGATCTTTTTTATCTGTAATTACCACGTAACGTTAAACTATGCGGTTAAGTTGATTGATAAATCTAAGAAGACTCTACTGTTACCAGTTAGCTAATAGCATTCTCAATCTATCAACCTCGATAAACTAAAATTTATTTTTGTAAACTGCAACTAGAGACAAAACAATTGCTACCGTTGTCATTGCACTATATCGAAAACTCGCTGACCCATGTCAGTGAGTTTGATGCCATCATGGCCATGCCACCATGACCCCGTTTTCAAATATCTACGTACTTCAAGCTGTAAGATGCCATTTTCGTCCATCTAGTAAACACAACAGTCTGTAAAATCTACAAATAACAACAATAAGGTACCTACAACCGGAACTTTTGCGGATGTTGTGTAAAAGGCATATGAATATATCTGCATTAGTTGCTGCTCTAATCATCTATCAAGTTTTCCACGATATATTTCATACATTTATCCTCATAGTATTCTTGACCCACTTGAAAAGTTTCTTCAGCAAGGAAATTATGATTCAGCTCTTGAAAAACCTGGTTTCAATCAAGTGGAACGGTTATACAAATTAATTGTTCGTATCGTAACGCAACTGAAGTTACGTGTGCATTTCATTGTTACATTCGTTCAAGGTTCTAATATTATAACTGTGTGAGGTCAAGTCGCGAATTATTATAATAATATCCATTTGTCTGTATAGGTTTGGCCATAATTAAAATATTAAGAACCACTGTAAGAACCACGAATTATAAAGAAGAGAAACTCGTGTTCTCTGGCCAAACTTTACCACTACCATATCAACAACTCTACCACTACAAAAACTTTATTTGTTACTTAATCCATAACGAATTCAAAGTGAATTCTTCAGAATGTTCTCGTAGTATTATAGGTGTATATTAAATGATATTAATGAAACTACACGTTACATGTACCCCACCTATTAAATTACATTCAACTATTATGATATTAAATTGATTTAAAAGTTCCGTATTAAAAATAATACATGATCTTATGAAGTGGAACTGTGTTAACTTTTGTTGCTTATATCATAATAATTGAACAAATAGGTACTCACACTATTATTAACAAAATTAGGTTAATGTAGCTATACATAAAATAATTACAATGTCATACTAACCTTCAAAATTCAACACAAATTAAGATGATTACAGAATATAAAAACCGCAGGTGTAACGTTGCATAAAATAATAGAACAGTGGTTTAGTTAACCATAAATGTTACATCACACCGCAGCTTCAATAAATAGCAATTAACGTCATTTATCTTCTGCAATAAGGACTAGAATTGAATAATATAAAGGAGCCACGTGGGTTGAACGATAGATATCTTCGTATTTATGACTGAGGCGAATTGCAAACAACATAATTGAAACCCGATGAGTAGATATGCCCTAAGGGCAAGGTATTAATAACTAACACGATTTATATTTACTACTTTATGATTAACAACTGGAGGATATTTGTATCGATTTGGCTGGGTAAATAGTTACTGTTTTACATATTTATTATAACTTCTATGTAAGCAGGTAATCTTTTAATGCCATTTTAGAGCCGGTAACATTGTAATATATTTGATAAATTCGATATGATAGCAAATAGTCCTTTTAAAAAAGTGTCCTATTATCTATCTGAGTGCTCAGCTAAGAAAAAAATAGTGAAATTTAACTAACTGGTTAACGCAAAATTATATATCTATCTCTAATTTTCCGAACAGCGTATAATAAAACGAATAAAATTGCGATAAACAAATAAACATTAATATTACGACTGTAAATTACAAACAAGCATTGTTTCACGGGTTTGCCGCAATCAATATTATACAAGGAAGTTTGAGATTGTCTCGATGTTACAAAAACAGAATATTAGCAATATCTTGTTTGAAATTCAATTAAATGGACACGATTTTACTCGACGTATGGACTCATGAATTTGTTCGTAAGATATCTTTATGACTTGGTCAAAGCGGATTCTCATTAGCTTATAAATATCAAGACATAAAATAAATTTCTTCAGCTTTAAGGGTTTATCTTCCAATAACAAAACCTTCATTTTACATAGATTAAGAATTTCATAAGCCAGTGTTATAAATGATAGTTGATAATAAAATATCTAGCCTTACTGATAACTACAGGACGCCATATAAGAGTATATAGGCCTGAGAATAATTAAATTGCACGTTTTGGTTTATTTCATTGAATGATTTTATTGCTGGGAGTTTAGATTTCGACGTGATCTGATTACATTATTTATTGGCAATTTAAAACAGCTATAGGAATAATCTGTAGCTACGTTTCATATTTGAGAGTGGAACTATTATACTATATAAGTCAGATCTAATGGTGAACTACTAGATTTACAATAAAAACACAGTGATCATTTATTAAATTTAAATATCAAGTATAAAAAGATAGTATAGAGAGATAGAGATCAGCTCTATTGTATAGTAAAGACTGTGTTAGTGATTCAACCTATAAGATAAATTGATATGAGTATAATTAAAAATTATGCTTATTCAAATTACATCTATCCATGTTGCGTATCATCAATTTATATGTATGAACCATTATCAATAATAATTTTCATTAATCATATTACGCAAAATATTTTAAAACAAATATCTGACGCATATGTATGTGGGTGCACAGACTTTTCAAAAGATGGATTAATAAAATTCCCTGGTACACATGTGTTTACATTGAATCATCACATTCACTTTCAAGGCGGTTTTATTGCTTCGATAGCTATCAATTATCCTTGTATTCAATACAATACAATGTAAGTGTAGTATTAAAACCAATAAAATAGATCCAATATTAAATAATACATTAATTACTGTTTATTAAAACTATTATTGCTAGCTATGAATGAATACGAATTGCCTTCTTTAGATATTATAGTACCAAGAGAGCTATAAAATTATACGTTAAATTAAATACTTACAACAAAGTAGCCGTTTGAAATGTACACACTAAAAAATAATCAAATTATATGTATTTATTTGTTGATAAGGAAGTAAAAGTAAAGTTGGTTCAAGGCCACCGTTAAAATAGTGTCGAACCATAAACAAAAACTGTCCGTAACGAAGTAGTCCACGAACATGGAGTAATAGACAATTTTGAAATCGTGTAACGCGATAGTATCGTACAACAAAATGTTCAATTAAGTGTAGCGATAGATAAAATATAGGCCGCAGCGACTGTCACAAAACTGTAGCAACTAACGAGGAAGTAAAAGTCCTTGCATTTAAGGATAGATACGAAACTAAAGTCCCTGCTTACTTATGGTATTTCAAAAGACTCGTGACAACACAGTTGCTGCTCGCTACTGTCTTAAATACAACACGATTTACATAAACGCACCTGTTCCAAATCGCCGAGGGCTTATCTGAGAGACATATTGCCTAAATACATTCAACATCACCATACCGTAGGACTGACGAAATATTCCTGACTGTAACTACCATTTAGTTCTCAATTTAATCAGAAGTCTGCCTCTGTCTTTACAATATATTGAAATTAATTGGTACCTCTAGTTAAAAAATAGTTCAATGCACTTCCTGACAATAGAAAACGGTTTCAATTGCTACAATAATAATAGCGGAACACGCTTGATATAATTTAAAGGCATAATATTAAATTAGTATTATTTTTGTTTCAGAAGCGATAAACGCAGCGGATGATCAATCGACTTCAGCATCATGGTGGCAGGCGGGTACAGCGACACCATTCCGGGACAGCAGCAACGGATTCGCCTCAACCCACGGCATAGTCCAAACCCACCCCACTGCCAACGATCCGTTTGCGTCGTTCGGAGGAATAGAGAGCACAATTGGACCATCGTCTAACCCCTTCGCTCAGACAAGCGGCAGCGGTCCGCTTAGCGGAACATTCAGAAGCAACCCGCTTCCACCTCTATCGCGAAGTGCTAATGGCAAAGCTGGACTAAAGCATTTGGACTTCACCAGCAGTGCAACAGCTGAGCTCCGAAGAAATCCTGCGTTGTCTGCTCCCGATGAGTGCGCTAGAGCCTGCAGGGAAAACGAGCCACCAAGGATTTGCTACTACCACTTTACATTGGAGTTTTACACTGTTCTCGGAGCGTGAGTATTCATAATTTAGTACATAGGCTGGCCGTCATGAATATCCTGTTTTAATATTTTAATTGCTGGGCGTTAACTTACCGGCGATTGATTATTATATACTTTACAAATTATATTTTAGGGTTCTCTGGTAGGTTTTAAACTAAAACTCCATCAAGTCTCTTCGCACATAATATAATGTAATCGTAATATAATAATATAATTGATTTAAACAGGACAACAAAATAAAAATACATTATTAGGAACATTGTCTAATATGTATATGGTTCCATGGTGCGAATGAACGAATAAATGATACTAAATTTGTTGTATAGAATTCAATACAATTTCATTATATTAATATTGAATACATTGGCGGTATTAATTTATATTTGATATGTAAAGGTTACGACATACAATGCTATATTGTATAATAACAAACAACATTCATGGGCGAGCACTCGCGCTTTGCCGTCTTTTTTATGATAATAAATCATAGTCATTTCAGTTTTAAGAAGTACTCACTTAGACCTGTATTTACTGGTTTCCTGAGACGCATCCTCTGTTGCAAAACATTGGCATTTCGATAATTATTATATTTACATAAACCATTTACATTGGGGTCACAGTAAATGACAGACCTAAGGTTGTTTTAAAATTATTTGGATTATATCTCATAATATAATTAATTAATAAAGTATAATATTACGTGTAATGACTTCATGGCTGACTTCACGCGAAACAGCCTGGTTCCATGAACGATGTTACGGTCCAAATGCTCTAAATTTAGCCGTACCTGTAATTGATAGCTGGTGTCGACAGCGGTTATGAAAATTATGAAATCACTTCTCGCCTTCGTCCTAGGATATTAGTAATTTGTAATCATATAATCTACATACTCAGAATTAAGTAAATTTACATACATAATGAAATATTTAGTATAATAGGGACAACATTTATTTTATAAGCAATTAAAATAACTCATTGTTTCACAATGCAATAAAATTTTATGATATCCCGCAGGGCGTGTCAAGTATGCACACCAAACGCAACCAACGTCGTGTGGTCACACTGCCAGTGTGTTTTGGCTGACGGAGTCGAGCGTGGTATCTTGTCAGTGAACAGAATGTTGCCCGGACCATCCATACAAGTATGTGAAAACGATAAAGTGGTCATCGATGTCGAAAATCATATGGAGGGAATGGAAGTAACAATTCATTGGCACGGTATCTGGCAACGAGGCTCTCAATACTATGACGGTGTGCCTTTTGTTACGCAGTGTCCCATCCAACAAGGAAACACTTTCAGGTTCGTTTCAAACGATTTTTTTTATAGTAACTAACAACTTACTTTCCTTTTTTTTTAACTTGTTTCTATTCTGAGCGATGATTATTAACAAATGACCCTATTGACTTTTTAGAAAAATTTAATGTAATTTATTTTTTCGATTTCCAGATATCAATGGCAAGGTAATGCTGGTACACATTTCTGGCACGCGCATACTGGTCTCCAAAAATTAGACGGTCTCTACGGCAGTATTGTTGTACGTCAACCTCCTTCCAAAGATCCTAACAGCCATCTATACGACTACGACTTGACAACCCACGTAATGCTCATCAGTGATTGGCTTCACGAAGATGCTGCTGAAAGATATCCTGGTCGCTTAGCTGTTAACACTGGACAAGATCCCGAAAACGTACTTATCAACGGAAAGGGACAGTTCAGAGATCCCAATACTGGATTCATGACTAATACGCCACTTGAAGTATTCACTATCACTCCTGGAAGAAGATACAGGTTCAGAATGATAAACGCGTTTGCTTCAGTCTGCCCAGCGCAGGTCACTTTCGAAGGCCATAATCTAACTGTAATTGCCACTGACGGTGAACCCGTCCAACCCGTAAAAGTTAATACTATTATCTCGTTCTCTGGTGAGTTAGATAACCATGTTTCCTCGTAACACTTCTGTCAAAAATTAAAGTATACTATAATTAGTTAACAAACGAGTACGATAAAAGCTGCAATTAAAAAAGGCACGCCCATGTTGTAACGTTGAGCTATTAACTGGTGCATTACTTGAACCGAAACGAATTGAATAATATTTTATTGTATAATAATATTAACCATCAACCGTGGTTAGTAATTACTTATGTTTTATTCTACAGGCGAACGATATGATTTTGTAATCGAAGCTAACAATATCCCGGGCGCGTACTGGATTCAAGTACGTGGTCTTGGAGAATGTGGTATTAAAAGAGCACAACAACTGGGAATTCTTCGATACGCTAGAGGACCATACCAGCCATCTACTCCTTCACCAACCTACGACGTTGGAATACCGCAAGGAGTGGTAAGTGACGGTCAAAATGTATCTCATTGTATAGTTATGTATAAAAAATACTCATGAATATCGACTGTATATACAATATTAGATTGGTGACCCTAAATACCCCTCAAGATTGCTGTAATTATCTCCTTGAAAAAATAAGTAGTTACCCTGAGTTGGGATCACGGGCCTATCTCATATATTAATTGGCGGATATTGCATACTGAATACCTGTCGGCACAGCAGCCTCGATTTATGTTGGTAGATTTTGTTGCACACGATTGCTCAAAGTTTAATATTGGAATTACTTTTGAGCGGTGCAGTTCCTACAACTTTTTCAAGTGTCGACCAGTACGCAATTGTATATAATGGCCCATTAATTTTCAGATTTGTAAATTGTTTTTATAAGTATAAAAAATGCAGTAGCACATTTGACCGTATTTATAGCTCCTTTCCTAATGCGAATATAAATCCATATCCATTCATTAACAATAATGTTTCAAAGAAAGGTTTTCCTTATCTAGTTTCATGTACCTATATACATGTTTTATATAATATAAGCAAATGGTATAATCCATATTATAATCAATGGAAACCTTTCTTTAAACAGTCAGCCGTATAGTTAACTACCTAGTAGTTTAAAATAATTCACTTATATTCAACCAGTATTGATTGCAACTGAATACAAGTAGAAATTATAAATACAGAGAAAGTAGACAATAATTTGTAGCGTAGTTAACGCACGTAATACTAGTAATTGCACGTACCTTATCCTAACTAACTATACAGGTAATGAACCCCTTGGATGCCAGATGTAACGAACCCAGGAATGACGCTATTTGCGTCAGCCAGCTGAAAAATGCAAGACACATCGATCCCGCTATTTTACAAGACAGACCCGATGTTAAAATTTTCTTGCCATTCCGTTTCTTCGTATACAGGCCAGAAATGCTTTTCCAACCGAACACGTACAACAGATACTTAGGTAAGATGGTCGTTGATACTTCAAAGATTCCAATCCATTCCTTCTTCCATTGGTATCCTGGTTTAATATGAGTGTTAACTTTCACAGTTGCCCCGCAAGGAGATCACGTTATCAGTTTAATCGATGAAATATCTTATATGTCCCCACCTGCTCCCCTTATCAGTCAGTTCGACGACATTAACCCCGATCAGTTTTGTAACGGAGACAATAGACCAGCGGACTGTGGACAAAACTGCATGTGCACGCACAAAATTGATATCCCACTGAACGCGGTAGTAGAAATCGTTCTTGTAGACGAAGGTGTGTATAAATAACAAGATTACATATCAGTTTGGTTTTCATTTCAATGCAAATTTTTCTAATTATTATTTCACTTTCAGTGCAAATCGTGAACTTATCTCACCCGTTCCACTTGCACGGATATGCATACAATGTGGTCGGTATCGGACGGTCACCTGACCAGAACGTTAAGAAGATTAACTTGAAACACGCTCTCGACCTCGATAGGAGAGGTTTACTGGAGCGTCACTTGAAGCAAGGAGACTTGCCTCCGGCGAAGGATACCATCGCTGTTCCCAACAACGGCTACGTCATTTTGAGATTTAGAGCTCACAACCCAGGATTCTGGCTTCTTCACTGTCACTTCCTCTTCCACATAGTGATAGGCATGAACGTAGTACTGCAAGTAGGCACGCAAGGCGATCTGCCGCCAGTGCCGCCGAACTTCCCCACGTGTGGGGACCATCTTCCTCCGATTACAGCCAACTAATTGGGTTCCTACAAACTATTTTCAGTTTACAGACGTGCAACATTGGTAAACCAGTTGACATTACGTTAACTAAGTGTAATTTTATGTTTGTTTTGTGTGATGTGTTCGATGGACTCGAAGTGCTCGACTCCATCGATAGTGTTTTATATGTATTCGAATGTTCAACTGAAGTTCTTAAAGATAGTGATTTATTTAAAAGGTGATTCTATTTCTGAGTGTATTTTATTTTATGCAATATTTGGTGATACTGTTAAAGTTGCATCGATGTATCACCTCGACAGATTCTGAGGCTCTCAATTGTACAAAACATCTTCCTATTATCATAATGAACGTCTGTCCTATGTACTTGCCATTTGCCATTTTATATATTTTCCAACAATATTTATTTAATTTTGTGAATTATAAACTAACAAATATTACATTGTCGTGCTAATATTATTCGTCCAATTTGCTTTGAGTATCTTATTGAATCATCACCATAATCCAAGAGTGAATTCCCATTCAAAGTACAATTTAGATTATTATTTAACGTTTTATGGATACCATTGGGATATAACTGAAAAGCAATGTTTGGATGGTTGGATATTATGCGCGTCAATGTAAATAATTAGGGAATTAATATATTATTAATAACTAACAAGCATGCAATACACTTAAAGTAATTGTAAATAAATACAAACCGCAATACCTGTAAATACACATACGTTTGTATAACGCTTAGTAAACCCAAGTGCACTGCCACCACATATCTACATTTTGAAGACTGTTCTTAACATCGCACTCACACATAAACCAAAATACTATTGGAGAGCGATATAACTTTAAAATAATGTATTTGTGTAAAGTGTATTTTCTTCAAACCTGTGTTTTAGTGTGAATGTAGATAAAAGATAGGAACCTATACGTTACCATTTGAGTTACCATTATAACCATAATAAGTATTTTATTATTTACGAATCTAATTGTAACCAATTGAAAACTTGGCATCGAAAAATAAAATAAAACAAAAACAAAAATTCTTGTATCTTAAGATGACGGTGTAATGATTGCAAGAGTTTATTTATAACATTTTATAATATTAAGAAATTTGTAAATTTTTTGTACCATTTAATAAATGTATAAAGTAAACATGTTTCGTTACTAAACCTGTGTAATGCAATAAATCGTTAACTTTATTAGCAACTAGCGGTCCGCCCCGGCTTCGCCCGTGGTACATGTTTACGTTTTCTCTACATAAAAACCATCCTCGTACTTCAAGGAATATAATAAAAAAAGAATTATCGAAATCGGTTCAGCCGTTCTCGAGTTATGCGCTTACCAACACATTTTGCGATTCATTTTTATATATAAGATAAACGTGTAGATAATTTATAAATCGCTGAAGTATCGGTAATTAACTGACATACCAAATAATTATGTTCAACGCTTCGACAGCCCAGACGACATCGTTTTTAAGAAGATTTGTTAAAAAGCATCCACCTTCTTATCGCAAACGGACATATTGAGTAGTTTAACGATTTTCGGATTTTGGAAAGTGTATAAATAAACTTTATTTTATTTTAACTTTACTTTTCGAGTACACTATTTGGACAGGTTAACATGGCCTTTTCTCTTATAAAGCGCATCTTTCTAAGAGCCACGGAAATTGCATCAAAATATTATGAATTTTATACAATTTATAAACTTTTTCAGCTCCGAATCCTTTCCTTCCTTTTTACTTTAAGACACAGTAAATATAAGAATAAATTGTAGTTAGTGTATAATAATCACAAGTAGCTATTTAAAGTAGAAGTAGATCTTTAGAAAAGATTTTGGGTGTTAAAATTGTTGGTGGAACATGCAGTGGTGTAAATCCAGGTTGTATATTTATTGTTGTTTCTATCTTATTTTCTTTTATCTTACTTAATTTCTTTCAATTGCTTATAAATACCCGTTTCATAGAAATGTTCTCAATATATTCAATTTTCTCTAGGTATTAAATCCTCTAGATGCGATATGCGATGTTAAACGAAATGACGCTGTGTGCGTCAGCAATCTGAAATCTGCAAAACCTGTGGACAAAGATATCCTTCAAGAACGACCTGATGTCAAGATCTTTCTACCGTTTCGTTTCCATTTCTACAAGCCCAAGGATCTATTTAAGGAAAACACATACAGAAACTATTTAGGTGTGATATTCTTATACTAAATAATTCTCATTATTAAAGTTCAAAATTATATAACTCTCCAATCTTCCATAGCCTAAAAATTGTAAAACTAGATACAAAAAATTTACTGTTTCAATATCTTCTTTTAAACTAGAGTATCAACATCTTCACCGTCATCACCTTGGAAGTTATTTCTTCCAAATAAGTTACCCTAGATCTTCAACATTATAAATTTAAAGTTTAGTATTAGTTCAGAATTTAACTAATATTCCGTTTTAGTTGCTCCCGGTGGAGACCACGTGCTCAGTTTGGTTGACGAGATCTCGTACACGGCGGCTCCAGCCCCTCCACTGTCTCAAATGCACGAATTACCACCAGAGATATTCTGTAACGGAGATAACAGACCCGAAGACTGTCCCGTTGATTGTAGATGCACGCATATGATTGATGTCCCTTTGAACTCTATCGTGGAAATTGTTCTTGTGGACGAAGGTAAATATAATAGAGTTTAATACAATGTAGTTTTAATTCTGAACTGCTTTTTTTCATATGCAAAATGGAAAAGTATAATTTCTGCAGTTAATTTAAAATTACTATTAGGTATGTATTAAATAGGAAAGGTAAGAAATATAGTATTCGATCTTAACACTATCCGACAATTTCCCACTTTCTGTAAAAAAGAACCAAGTACCAAACCTAGCACTCTCAATGAAAATTAAGCGGGTTTAAAATTATGTTAATATTTTATAATACATATTATATTTTCCTCTAATTACAGTGCAATCCCCGAATCTATCTCACCCGTTCCATCTCCACGGGACGCCATACAACGTGATCGGTATGGGTCGATCTCCGGACAAGAACATTAAGAAAATCAACCTCAAGCATGCTCTAGATTTAGACAGGAAAGGCCTATTACACAGACAGTACAATCTACCGCCCTTCAAAGACACGCTCGCGGTGCCTAATAACGGATACGTCGTATTAAGATTAAAGGCTGATAATCCAGGTATTAAACATGAGTAAATTCATATTTCATGCTACATTTTGCATAATTAAAGACTTGATTTGTAATGCTTACGTTTTATACTTACTTCGATTTGCAAATTGTCGATCAGAATTCTGAGAACTAGTTACTCGTAGTTACCTTTAATTCAAGTGAGTAAATAAAATTACATTAAAAGTAATTCATTTAATTATGAACCAAAAATCTATTAGTTCATCATTTAAAGCGTTTAAGATTATATTATGTACCTAATACTTTTGAATTGTCGTTTCAATCATAACTGTCTCAGTTATTTAATTCTTAATAATTATCTTGCAGGATACTGGCTGTTCCACTGTCACTTCATCTACCACATCGTCATCGGAATGAACTTAATACTGCACATAGGAACGCAATCTGACCTACCGCCTGTGCCGCCAAACTTCCCCCGCTGTGGCCACCATTTGCCATCGATAACACCCCCCTACTATCCAATAATACACTAGCCACTTGCATTTCCTCCTAGAACCGAACAATATCTTAGTTAGGTCATCAAATGTACGGCGGTATGATTTAAACTTCAACGTCAAGTATTGCCATAATTTATTTTGTTGTTGAAAATATCAACATGCGACCAACTAATACGAGTAAAAATGTGAACAACTACAAATTACACCTAGAAAACCAAAGCTCCTTTTACTTTTTTCCTCCTTGTTATGCTCTTTATTTTTTCTAGGCGTAGAAAATTAGTACGTTTCATTTTAACAGTTTCATCTTTGTATTATAGTTTTGTACATAATAATTAAGTGAACTCGCATAAATAAGTTTTAATGCTTTAGATATAATTTTGTTTTATGTACAACCAAAATAACATAAAGGCTATAGAATATTAACAGACGTCAAAACAATATTTTATATTCAAACTTTTAAATGATACAAAGTATTATGAAACGGCAATTAAAGTATTAGTTACGTCTTAAATATCATCTTAGGTTTTCATATTGTATTTATATTTAAATTTCATTTCTATCCGAATGTTACCCAAGATTTTGAAATACTAAATATTAGTTTTATTTATATTGAGTTTATGTAAAATAATTAATTAAATGGGTGAACATTCGAATAAATATGGATCATTTTACTAATTATTAATATATAGATTATAGTATGTAATTTTAAAGAATATTATTTATGTTTACACGAAATTCAGCAGTGTGTAATATTTCGGCGTGGAAAAATACAAATAAGATATTTATTATTCATTGCATTTTATATGAATAGAGAAAGTATAATAAGACCATCAAATGTGTTAGATGCGATCCTAATAAATATTTTTAATAATATTTATTACGGTCTTAATGTCTAGCTTCACTCATTTATTATATTTTTTAGTTCGCACCACAGTCAAATTATATTATAACATATAAGTATCTACTTATTGCACGCCTCATAAGCGAAGCGTTGAGGTCGCGCAAAACATCTGATTTTTCAAACTTAAAATGTCTTTATGTATCATACATTGCACTTGTAAGATAATACATACACACACATACCTATTAAGAAGAAACACTATTTTTAACATTCATGATATTTTTGATGTCATTTTTGTTATTTAAACTAGTTAAAAAACAGTTTAAAAAAGTTCTGTCTTGGACGTCCGTGTGTCTGTATGTGCGGAGGATTTTCTTGTTAACACGATAGCGACCGAAATACTTTACTAATCGAGTCTTTTTTTTCTCTTACGCTTGAGTATGCTCAGGTGCAGTATGCAGTATGCCCTTTCATTTTTCAGGGTCTGATTCGATGTGGTTTAATTGTTATTAAATAAACAAAAATAATAATTAATAAATAATTATTAAAAAAAAATTATGAGGCGTGCACTTTTGGATTTTCCAAATTATTTTCATTTATTTTCGCTAAATCATCATTCCGGGAAAGTTAAACTAATTTCAATCCAAACGAGGCGAACTTCATAATCATAAATAATTTTATATTCTATATTCTTTATTGCCAAGATTCAAAGATACCATAACGGTCGTCCTCCATGACGTGACGGTATTGCCTTGACGCAACCTTGAAATTTTATTCTCAACGCGCCTAAAGAAGTTTCACTTCAAAAACTAAGAAAAAAGTTTGCTCGTCTCGTTTGTATAGAAATTAAGTGGAATGCGTGTTATATTGACACAGAGTAATATTTTAAAATAAAGTATACTGCTGTGGTTGGTCCGCATCAAATATATTTATTATATGACAGAAAAATCCCTTAAAACTTTTTTTATTATTTACCTACTACAATATTGAACTTCACCTCAATTTTTTGTTATATTTAATCTTTAAAGCTTTAATATATTGTGCTTATTTTACTGATTCTCTAGTTAGTAATATAATTTATATGTAGTTATGTATTATTGTAATATTAGTCAAAAATATATTAAATAGCGTGATAATAAATAAAATTTCCACGTCGAAACGAATTTTTTTACTAGTGAGTAATAGTCAATTTCAATAAAATGTATTTTTATTCACTTTGTGTTTTATTTGTCATCGTTCAAAAGATGATTGTAACAATTTGGTTACAATACATTTATTGCATGTCTATTATTTATTTACAGCTACAAGAACGAATGTCACCGACAATCAAAGAGATCGGCCATTCTCCCATTACGATACGCACAGGCGATTCAAGTATCCTGCAAGTCTCGGAGACTAGTCGCCGCGGAGTATTTCACATACATTTGTATGTAGGCTCGCACACTACGCTACCGGTACAATGTATGTGAGATACCTATTCCGCGGCGACTAGTCTCCGAGACTTGCAGGATACTTGAATCGCCTGTGCGTATCACAACGGGAGAATGGCCTAAATAACAAGCCTACAATCTACATAGTTTTTTTAATAGATAGAGCTATTCAAGAGGAAGGTTTAACTACAGATATTATTTATTACGGGCAAACAAAGAGAGCAAAGCCGTGGGCGGAAAGCTAGTTAAAAATAAAAAATAGACTTAATTTTCATCCCATTAAATACAAAAAAATATATAGATTCTGCTTAAATACATGAAAAAACGTCCTTATTATGCGCAAGCTATGTACATAATTCTCGCGTAATATTCCGAGGTTAAATAACTTCAGGTTTTTTACAGATATTCTTGAAACAATGTCATCTCTTCATAGTATAAATAAAAATAAAGTCGTTCTGTGTGTCTGTCTTTTTTGTCATCTTTCGACTTTGACAGTTTACACAGTTATTTAGAAAAACTATTTCCGACGGAGTATGCAAAATAATTAATAAAGTTTGATCAAATTGTAAAAAAAAATTGGAATGTTTTATTGGAATTTACTACAGTTAACTCATTGTAACTCACAGTAAATCAAAAACTTCCTTTCCTTTGCCTTACTTTGGCTAAATTAATACACTGGTCATCAAAAAAATCGACCCACCTACACTATGTTTGCTATTTATCGATTATTTCACAAATAAGTCGTCTTAGATTTTTGTATTTTCTTGTAAGGGTCTGATAACATGCTAATCATTATGTTTGTCGAAAATTTTACTGCACTTAAAGATTCTTAACAAATTTTTATACAGAAATACTGTACAGTGTTGATTTGACGGTTTACGGCGGGACAAATTATGCCCGTGTTCCCAGTTCAAAAATGACTTTTTTTGGGATCTCTTGTTCATAACGTTAAGTTTAATAATTGATGCTGTAGTTTTGATAAATTTTGTCTCAATATAATGGATACTACTCTAGCTGAGGCGGCCCAAACTGTGGCTCTACTAAAACAGGGGTTATGTCAACTTGCCGTGGCTAAAAAGTAAAATCTGAGCTGTTTTGCAGTTCGATGAGTTTACCAAAGGTTTCTAGAGAATGGGCAGTATCGATGAAAATATTGATCTGCAAGAAATAGGGCGGCAACTCAAAGGGACGACCCCTAGATAATGTAATCAACTCTACAAAATCGACATCTGTCTGGTGTAGATCTCTAGTGACGCCTGCGTGAAGATAAGGAGGTGGGTATAAATGACAGAACTGTTAGAAGAAGACTTTAGGAGTAGAACCTAAGACCACACAAGTCAGAAACAGGGCCACAATCAGCCACAGCTCATCGACAAACCAGACTTCAATTGACTCGAAATCACGTAAACTGGACTATAGGCCAATGGGAGTCAGTACTTTTGAGTGACAAGATGCGAATGACTTTATATGGTGCTGATAGACGTCTTTATGTCATGCGATGACCAGATGAACGATTTGTTCAGTGCTAGGTAAGAGAAACGGTCGATTATGATGGAGGCTCTGTAAAGTTCTAGAGTGGCATTTCTTTGACAAGACGCACGGAGCTTGACGATAAAAAAATGCTCATTAAATGCTGTTCAATACATTACCGAGGTTTTGGACTATCATATGGTGTAATATGCCGGCTGTATCTGCAAAAACTTTGAGTCTATGCATGATAATGCTCGGAAGCACGTAGAGCGAATCGTGATCCAGTATATTTAGAAGAGGTCCGCATTAGAGTTACACTCTGGTTAGCAAAAAGTCTCGATTTGAAACCTACAGAGCACATGTGGGACAATTAAAAAATAAAGCTTAGAGCTCGTAATTCAGCCCCTACAACAATAGGAGACCTGAAAACCGCCATAAGGGAAGAATGATAACGAATTCCTCAAGAGACCATCAAAATCTTGATTATTTCTTTAAAATGGTGAACGCAGGCTATCATTCCAGAAAGAAGAGAAAGTACTGAGTATAAATTCGAAGGAAACGTGATCATAAGTTTCATGATTACAAAATAAACTGCATTTGAAATTTAATAAAGAAAAAGCTGAAAATTGAGGATTTTGATCTTTCTTCGAAATTGACAATTTTTTTTATGATGTTAATGATTTTATGTGTTTATATTATGTAAATATGCTTGTTTAATTAATCAGTTCAGTTTCCAAACAAATTTTTTCTTTAGTTTGTGAGAAAACCGCAATTTTCCGTAAAAATGCAGGTGGGTCGATTTTTTTGATGACCAGTGTAGTTAGGTACCACAGTATGCCATCTAAACGCACGACGACATACCTACTATTACTGCTGAAGCACAAACAAATTGTTCTTAGAGCTCTAGTCATATGAATTTTAATAAATAAAACGTGACCTAGTGCATAATTATGTAGAATATAATATTATTTAAAACTGTTAAGAATATAAAATTTTATAATGTAGTCAAAAAAAGATACGGCGTTAGTTGAGTTGTGAGGTTTTCTGCAAAAAGAGTGGAATGTAGTTCACAACATTTAACTTGAAAGTTTCTTATAACTTTATTAGTGTCGAAATTTAAATATTATGTACAAGGCTAAATATTAATTTAGCACATGAATTTACTACGTTGTTAACTGAATAGCTGACCTGCTTCAGTATTATAATAACCCGTACGTTTTAAGGTATAAGGTTTAAAGCGTAGTGACTCGAAAGATGGATTGCCTGGAATTTGATGGTCAGAGGTGATAAAATACGGTTCGATTTTAAATAATCTATGTTTCATATGCCAGTGAATAATATTCAATGATATTCATACAAGTAGAAGTAATATCTATCTTTCTGAGTTAACTAAAACCACTACGATACTATTTTTATTAGATCTAGTAGATTTTAGAGCAATGAGCAAAATCTAGTTACTCTACGATTAAATTGCCAGCTAGGCTAGACTTTAATTAAAATACATATCTTATATATAAAAATGAATCGCAAAATGTGTTGGTAAGCGCATAACTCGAGAACGGCTGAACCGATTTCGATAATTCTTTTTTTATTATATTCCTTGAAGTACGAGGATGGTTCTTATGTAGAGAAAACGTAAACATGTACCACGGGCGAAGCCGGGGCGGACCGCTAGTATCTAATAAAATCTTTAAGCATGACCTAAACTCATACGATAAAATGGAAATCTTTTAAAAATACAGGCAACATTTCATTTCAAAAAACTTGCCTGTTTGCCTTTGCTTTGCATAAATTTTATGTTTTGTAAATTATATTCAATTACTCGTATTTGCAGTTAAATATGTACTTGTTGAGTTTTTTTGCAACAAGAGATAGTTAGACCTACTTTTTTGATGTGGCTATATTGCATATAGATAATGAATGATTTTGTTTTCATAAATTTCAGGGAAATTATATTTCCAATTTATTTTCATATTGCCGATTTGCAAATGCAAGCATAAATCGGTATTTGGCGAAAAACATGTAGCGTAGAAGCTTTTGTTCCAACCAAGCTATAATTTTAAGACGAATATTTATTGAATAACAAATAGGTTTCAAACATCTGACCATAATTACATACATTATGATAAAAGCGCGCTTCTCAATGACAACGTGAGTAAGAGCGATTAGTGTCTACAGCACCATGAACTTTATAGTGAACTTGTTATTTTTAACTAAGTGCAGTTTCGTACTATCAGGTTAATATCAATCATAAGTGATTTAACTAACGGATACAAAATTGAAACAATATTGTGGTGATAGATAAGTAAAAATAACAAATTGAATGAATGACCATAAACCTAGAAATAAATAAAGAAAATTCAAACATATACAAAACTAATAAGTACCAAATCAGAATAAAAATCAATTTCGTTTTTTTAACATAATGTTTTCCATCGATTAGATATTTCTCCATAAAAATCCTAGACAAAGCAATAAGAATAAAAGTTAATTCTCTAAAAATTTCAGCAACAATAACCGAATCTGAAGCAGAACCAAGGATAGTCGGAGGGCATGAGGCTAAACCATACAGTCACCCATACTTGGTGTCGTTACAGTTAAGGTTTCTGTGGCTAAGAGCGCATATATGTGGTGGTAGTATTCTGAATGAAAACTGGGTAAGTCCAATAAACTTATTTTACCAAAAATAAA
This sequence comes from Colias philodice, assembly GCF_061535455.1. Classification (NCBI taxonomy): domain Eukaryota; kingdom Metazoa; phylum Arthropoda; class Insecta; order Lepidoptera; family Pieridae; genus Colias; species Colias philodice. The sequence continues at coordinate 9,641,202 of NC_143094.1, read as the reverse complement.
TAGTTTAAAAACTACTGTCTCAACGAAAATTTCAGGACTAAAATCTGTTTTTTGGGGTCGAAACAGCAAGATTTATTATAACTTCCATTCAAGTAAACTTTTGATTTTTAACATAAGTAGTTAACATAAGATTAAATAGTATCTAATAGATTTATATATTGTTATACTCTGGTATCTTGATATTATTTATATGAATAAAAATGTATGGCTTCTATAATTACACCCACAACCTTACTATAATTTTAATAATTATCTGAAGGATTGCTTTCTGAAAAAGTTGTCGAAACGGCCTTTGATCTACAGGTCGTGACAGCAGCTCATTGTATCCCTGACTCATGGTTGACAAGTTGGATGCCGATGGATGCTATCGCTGGAACTCACGATGTATCTGACTATGGATTAAAAGCACAAATCAGAACAGTCCGTTCAAGAATCACTCATCCAAATTATGCTGGGTACGTTTTAAATTGATTTACAATTGTTTTAATTGTTTTAACGTCTTTTATGCTAATGAAAAAAATATGAATTATTCATCATTGACAATTGTCTATTTTAACAAAATAAATAATATTAACTTATATCATCCTTAAGACTATTTCTCTTCTCATTCTTCAACGACATAATAGACGGTAAGGAATGAGAAGATAAACATAAACATACATCGAATGAATAAAATCTCTTAACTACGTTTATATCATCACTTCATATTTAAAGTGGTACCTTTAATAGGTTCTTAATTCTTATCTCTAATCCCGTTTGAGCAATTTGGTAAGATGTATCTCGATAATTATATTGAGTACCTACTCTAATTCCAATAGTCTCAAAGAATTTCTTTCTGTTTTACAGCGGCATAGGTCCATACGATATAGCTGTGCTAAAACTTGGATTGCCATTTTACTTCACTAACGAAGTGCAACCAATAAGTCTCCCCAAATACTATGATGAATTCGAGAACAAAGCCATGAAATTAGTTGGTTGGGGAGCTCTTAGCACGACAGTGTTTATACCAGATTTGCCCAGCAGGTTGCAGGAAGTACAAGTGAAACACCTTTCTTATGATGGTAATTATTTGAATGTACATAGTTAGTTTACGACTATTAGGGCCGATTTTTCAATCCATGGTTAAAACTTATCCGCCCAATAAAGTATTACACGATAATATTAAAATGTCACTCGTAAACTGTCAAAGACGGGCAAAGAATACATTTTTGAAATGGTAGTTTAATACGTTATTCGACGAATAAGTTTTATCCAAGGATTGAAGAATCAGCCCTTACTCGAATAATAAACAAAACAAAATTATTCTCATAATAGTAAGATAAATTTAACTTCATTTAATTAATAAACCCATTTCCAATCGTTACCTTTTCCATGAGTCTGCTGAGTATTAAATAGAAACCTTTTAAATTATTTACTTATAGAAAATCTATATATAATTTACATTTTCAGCTTGCTATGATGCCATTGATAAAGTAAAGGATGTAAATGAAGGTAATCCCCTGGACCCTACTGCACACATTTGCACTGGACCTATTTCTGGAGGCATCGCTGCATGCAACGGAGACTCTGGCGGACCATTAGTTCAAATGGTACCAAAACCAACAGATTACGAGGATACTGAGAACTATGATGATAACTACATAGAAAATGATAAGAAATCCAAACCCAGCAACAGATTCAATGCTAGTGATTCAAATGAAATACCTAAAATTGTGGGAATTGTTTCATGGGGTCTCTCGCCATGTGGAATAAAAGGTGGTCCTACTGTTTACACAAGAGTTTCTGAATATTTAGATTTTATTCATGAATATATTGACCTCGCGTAGAATTTGATGTACCCGCATTAGTTGTAGAAAGATAAATTTATTACGATTCTTATGTGTTTATATTACGTACCTCATCAATGGAAATAATAAAGAAATTAAAAAAACAAACAGATTTCGGTATTTACTCATTTATTTCGTATACCTACCATCATTTTAAAACAAAAAATCACACTTTCAAAATAAATACAACTTAAACCTATCTTATTTACAAATTACAAGCCTTTGAAATAAAGCACCTGCTTCAATACTTAAACTTAAAAACTATATACAATAAATACGATTTCCAAAATTGTGCAGTACACGATTGGGAATATTACAACAGCAATTATAATATGTACTTATTAGTTTGAGTTACATTGTTTGTTTTCTACTTTCTTTCAAAATTATACGCTAAGATTTCCGTAGTGGCTATAGGACGTATAGGCAATTGTCACTATAATTATTGTAAGTAACCCTTATATTTCTTCCACTTTCTTTTCATACACAAACACTTAAAAGTCAATCTCTTCAGTGAAGTAATACATCTGCTGGTTTATAACTGCCACAACTCGGTAACGTATCAACCACCGCCTTAGGTATTGCTATGGGTGTGTTAATTAATATTGCAACAGGTAATGTAAGGCTGCACGACCTACACTCAAACAACCAGGTCCCTCCATTATCTGGGTTGATCCTTACGATCGTAAAACCTTTGTTCGGTACCGCTATTGTGTCCTTAATTGGCGGGTTTTGCAAGTTTCTGAAATGTTAATTGGTGTTATATTGATGTTTTATGGCTTGTAAAGTCCTTGGCAGTTATATTTCCATTGCAATAAAAAAAAGAAACGTCAGGTCAGCAGGCAATATGGATAATATTATATAAGATTAAATGTGAAAGCAAGATACAGGAAGGAATGTTTTGTAATGAAGAGAGTAAACAGATGCCTTGAATTGTCAACACTAAATATATTTAAAACTTAATTTTTACGTTGGCAAAACATTAAATTATCAAAATATACTTGACATTAAAAAACAATCAAGGTTTTTGTTATTATTACATAGTTACTAATCATTATTATTTAGATAGTTTTGCAATACACTTAGCTATTTACCAGTAAATGACTACTAGATGGCGCTAATGAATATAGAAATAGAGCTTTGAGCATGTTCATTATGTGGCCTTTATAATATTATACATAGGTATTATTACCACAGACTAATAATAATATACTACGTATACAAGTATTACGGTTAAAAGCAAATGTTCCAATACTCAAAATTTATTCTTTCATTTCTTCTTCTATCATAATATCCTCTTCCCGTACAAAAACGTAATATCTTTTTCCCGTACATGAAAACTTAATATCCTTTTCCCGTACTTAGAACTAACTATACAGTTTTAAAAAATAAATTATATTGTATTCAAAACTTACCTAACTATAAGACCATCTTTGTCCAACTTCTCAAATTCTTTTCTCGATAAGGGAAGTCCGGCTGGACTCTGCCAAGACGCAATGACATGCATACTATAGCCGTGCATGTGAAAAGTATACGAGTCATTACTGTTGAAACCTGAAAATGTATGCAAAATATATTTTGAATGATACATCAAAATAAAACCTTATACAATAGTAAATGGTAAAAAATTTAAACATAAAACTAGACTGAAGATATCTCGAAAACATTTTTGGCGCACATTAACTTTAATTACCAACCCTGAACCCAGAAGAACCTCAAACAAATTTCGTCTAAATGAAATTTGCATTCCTTGAGTTGTTAAGAATGAACATAGAAAATAAGAATAGCACTTTATCTGCTTTATCTAGGCATTTTGCTTGGTTCTCTTGGGAAAGGGGATCAAGGCGTTGTCCGATTTCATTCAACTTTTGTTTTGTTAGAAAGTATCTTTACAAAATGTACCGTAAAATTTTCATGGTTTCGATTTTATAGTGCAGAAACATAAAAAGCATCGCTACAAAAAGTTCTTAATGCTTACTACGTACTATTAGCTTTATTTATGTTGAAGTTAATTGAGTGAACGGAAATTGTTTCGAAACTTATGCTAGCTAACTTATGCTAGGTCACAAAATACCTTTTCGTAGCTCTTATCTGTACTACCTACGTTATAGAATTAAACTAAGAAAACTTTATAATCTTAGGTATATTACATTTTATAAATTCGGTATTAAAATAAGATCTAGTTAACATATTTTTTACCTTTTTCACACGTTTTTAGTTATATGTTTGTAAATGACCTTTAGACTCGATTTCGACCCACTTTAATCGGACAGATTAAATTCAAACTTTGTACACTTGTCTAGAATCGCAGAAAATACAATATTTTTATGAATCTAAGCGTGTTTTTAGGTTGTTTTGTAAACTATAATACTTCTCTTAATAGTAATCATTTATACAAATTGAAAAATATGATATCAAATAAATTTTAATTACCTTCATTAACTAAAATGAGTTCCACTTCTTCATTGGCAGTCTTCAAAGTCTGCAGGCATTGCACATCATAGTGCTTTTCTTCAGCTCCCACGTCACAAACAATATGATTGAATACATCTCTAGGTTTCAATAATAATGGTGAGTTAGGGAACAAGAAGTTTTTACGATTAATTTGGACTACACTATCTGTGAGTGCTGCAATATGAATAATATTAATTAATTAATAATAGGTACATTCAAAGTTCTACGCTAAAAGCTATGTGATTGGAACGAAAATATTTTTTACACATGAGGTTTTTCTGCATTGATATATCATGGCCAATAAGAACCTTTTCTAAATAAACCCTTCTGTTAAAAAATAATAGAAACCTATTTAAAGGTTACATGTTCATTTGTTTTTATTAAATTACAATTACGTTTATATTATTATTTATTATCATAAATATGTATGAAGATTGAAGTTGTTCCAAAAAAAGCAGATAGGTACATAAAATAAATCACACACAATTTACACTTTGTGTCAAATAAAGATCAAGGTAAAATCAAAGTTCAAATATACCTTTCTAATTTGGAGTATAATTATTTAAAAGTACTTACACAATGCTGAAGGATATAAAGGCTTCTTTGGTAGAGCATCGCTTATATACCGATAGTCTAAATCTTCGTCTTTAACCTTAATTGCATTTTTATCTATGCCAAGGTAAAATGATTTGATTTTATTTGCGAGATTTGCGTCTTTGTTAGATAAAAGCTTCTGACCAGTGATTATATTACTAATATCGTAATTCAATTCGGTATTCTGAAAAATATTTGAAATTTATGAATACTTTTCAATTTAAAGCACATTGTGTTATTGTGGATTCACATTAGCGCATAATTTAATTTGCATACAAAAAATCGTACAAGGAGTTTATACGTTAATTATAATTATTATGCTTAAATATTTATGTTTATGTGCGACGGACAGAAAAAGAAAAAAACAGTTTGTTTTTTATAGCTTGACTATAAAAGTCTTAGCCACAATTAACACGTCATATTAAAAAAAACTTACCGGCACATTTTCTAACATTGAAGTATAGTTAAATCCAGAATAAATGAACATAGATCTAGCTTTCAAACTATCGCAAGCACTTTCTCCTTTGACTATAAGCCAATAGCCTCCACTGCTTTGATCGGCGCGTACGACGACGTCCATTCGTTCTCCTGTAATTTATAAAAAAAAATGTATAATTAACGTTTTGGGATATACAGCATATGAATATATTTTTTCTTTGTTTCGGCAATATTACGGCAACGTTATTATATATATATTCGAAGTCAGGTAGCAGATAGAGTGTAAAGATCCAATCGAATAATTAGCGAAGTGAAGTACCAATGCATTGCTTTTTTAATTCCTAATATTTAATTAAGTAAGGTATTATGTAGAGTGAAGTTATGAATTTGGTATATAGATTGTATTATATGTATTGTTATAATGTCGTTATACTTTTCAATTAACACTTCGTTTCCTTATTTAACCCCTTTCCATTAATAACTGTTATTCGACTTGTACATTATTGTTTACACGTCAAATAATAATCACCCATAACATTATTTATTACAGCTATACATATAATTAGATTATGTAACGTGACAACAAATTATAAAGATAAAACATGCAACGCAAGAAAACCATGAATAATGATAGTAATATTATAGAAAGTGAAATTGAGAAGAGTAAAAGCGTAACTGGTTTGTGACTATCTTGGCCTTAAACTTTGAGTGCAAGTACTCAATAAGACAACCACACCTTTCTCTGTACATTTCTTATTAACTTTTTGTGACCCTTTACCTTTTAAAGAATTTGACACTGTTATCGAGGTGAAATTTTTGTGCACACCTTTTTTTGTTTTTAGCACCTTATCTTTATGATATGTGTACAAATACATTATGTAAAATATTTTAGGAAACAATTTGAAGGAAGAAAATGTTTTCCATGTCGATATAGGTACAAAGTGTTATATGTACATATACAAATTAGGAATCGTTTCGCTCGTAAATTGAATTGTGTATTATATAATGTAGTTATTCAAACAATCCTCTTATATTTTTAAGCATGTGCTGACAAATTAAGTTTAAATTTAAACACTAAATAGGTGATATAGAAAACAGCTCTATATTGTTTAATTCTATAGTCTGAACTATTCAGTATTCTTACAAATTAAGGATCTAATATTGGCATAACCGCAATATAAAAATTAAAATGCTAATTAGTTTTTTGAGGTACCTTAACCACAGTATAACAATTCACTATACTGAGATGAGCAAAACAGCATGACTCTACTGGACTGTGGTCATCAAAATGATGTTACTAAGTTTCACTGTCGGTAATATCTCGTGACGTAGTTATCACTTTCATTTTTAAATTATTGAGATTTTTACAGCAGTGATGCTTTATTTTTAATGTTATGTCTACGATTTATCGTTACAAACTATGTTAAGTAAAAATATTAATAAATTTATACGTTGCCTGTGATATTGCGTAATATTTTAAGGTAAAAACGTTATCGATATATTTTTAACTAAATACAAATAACTAAAAACTATAATTACATTCTAGAAAAAGAAAGAAAAGGGATAAATGTCACACTGGTTTTAAACCTATTTATATATAAACAGTCTGTTGACTGCATCTTTTTTTTAATATTCTGCGTAAAATTTAATTAATTGACAACCACATATTCGTACAATACATTCAAGTAATTAAATAGTCAATTAATCATTATTTATAAGGCAGATCATGTTAACGAGGAACTAAAAGTGTTTAAAAGGTGAAGATTTTACGTAATTTTTCACTTCCTTCATCCAAGCTAAATGTCATAATGTAAAGCCGTTTCAAAACTGAAATATGACTTCGTGTAACACGCCATACGTAACATTTCGTTTCAGCATCAATTTAAATTAGTAGCAACAAATAAATTCATTTTAGTGTCCATATAATATATGAACAATAAGGTAATGACCTACTCTTAATTTACGTTACACGTTTCGTTAATATTATTTAATATTTTTAATGTATCGTCGATGGATGAATGCCTTCTTATATTTTAACGTCATAAATATTCAATACCAATTCAGATACTTTAATAAAGAAATAGTTTTACCATTTTACAAACATAGTGTTTCTAATTTTTATCCTAATGTTTTTCTTAAAATGACAATCCATAGGTGGAAGTGTAACCTTTCAATTTAATTGAGTTTCGCTTGTTATCGATCCATACAATATTCTTACATAAGTTATCTTAGTTTTAATAGCCTCTACAGAATAACGGCAGCTCTCAATTCTTAACATATTGCACGCCTCATAAGCGAAGCGTTGAGGTGGGTACTACTGTCACTTCGCGCAAAACATCTGATTTTTCAAACTTAAAATGTCTTTATGTATCATACATTGCACTTGTAAGATAATACATACACACACATATTAAGAAAAAACACTATTTTTAACGTTCATGATATTTTTGATGTCATTTTTGTTATTTAAACTAGTTAAAAAACAGTTTAAAAAAGTTCTGTCTTGGACGTCCGTGTGTCTGTATGTGCGGATCCTTTTTCTTGTTAACACGATAGCGACCGAAATACTTTACTAATCGAGTCTTTTTTTTCTCTTACGCTTGAGTATGCTCAGGAATAGAACCCTTTCATTTTTCAGGGTTTGATTCGATGTGGTTTAATTGTTATTAAATAAACAAAAATAATCATTAATAAATATTTATTAAAAAAAAATTATGAGGCGTGCACTTTTGGATTTTCCAAATTATTTTTTCTCTATATCCTCATTAACCTCTCGTATACATTGGTTATTCATGATTAAATAAAAAATAAACAACTCATTGAACCAATTACCCTGACCGTAACCTGACCTTTTGTATTAATATCATATATGAATAATCAAAAGCAGAACGTAATAAAAGAATTCAAGTTTTGCTTCATATTTGTCGATTTTGTCAAGAACCAGTTTAAATATCATGCTGAAAATATCATGAACGTTCATAAAATGATTATCTCGATATATTTAAATTGAGATAATTTTTGGATGAATTCTGAATGAAATTTTCCGCACTGAGACCAACCAATTTAATTTTTAGTCATTAGAACAAAGCATGTTTTATTCATCGTGTATCTCTCATTTTAAATATGACTTTTTTTTCTAAAAAGTAAAACCTTTCATAGGTTCTAAAAGTTGATCAATAATAGTTCTGATGATGTTTGAAGGCGGGATATATTTTTTTTACATTTGCTCCCGTGGATTTAAAATACCTGTTTATTATTTAAATCAAAAACACCTGTTTATTATGTAAATCTAAGTGACTTTTCCATTATATCACATAAACTTCATGCCTTACCAGGATAAAGTTTAACAGCAGCTGCAGTGACTGGTTGGACGGGTTTCCCATCGCTCGCCACGACCGTCATCAAATGGTCATTAATACTGACCACTATGGGACACTCGATCCCAATCGCGTTTATGAGCCGCAATCGATAGCCGTATGATTGCATTACGAATAATCTACAAAATATAGATTAGATGAACTTACAGTCAGACAGTTAGTTTTTAATATATGGTATTTAAGTTACCTTATTCATATTATTTTATTATTTATTATTTACCTTTTTTTTATTTACCTTATGGTATATAGTCCCAATACCAATATAGTCTACGAGTTGGTATAGCTTTGAACTGAGCAATGGATTTGTATTAAATATATATTGTGTTATCATAGTGGAACATAATGCAGTCCAATCCACTCTCCTACATGTGAAAGTTATGCTTGCAACATCTACGTTAATGTACCATATGAGTTCAATAATTTTTAAACTCGAAATTGATCTATTGCGAACTAATATTGTCTTAAATCTTCACACTTACTTAGTTCCCTTGGCGTCTCCGTTTATGACTAGACTACTAGGTGGTATGTCGTTTATCACATTCAAACTTGCTGAAAGAAGCTCTGGGAACCTCGCCCCGATTATAAGAGTGTGCTCTTGGCTTCTATCGTAGTCGTATAGAGAAGAATGAGGCTCCATAGGCTGTGGTTGGTCTACTATCAGACTGCCATAGACACCGTCGCTTTGATGAGCCACTAGAAAGGAAACATTAATCTACAGATGTATTAACTTCTAAAAAACTGTTATGTTATTGCTTTTCGTTATGTAATCTTGCCATAAATCATAACTTTTTATAAAAATTAACATACCAATTTATCATCTTTTTTGTCTAGTGACGTAAATTCGTGGAAACAAGTTTTCAAAGCAAAACATCGATTATATACTATGTTTCTTTAATTTCTTTAATATCTTCGTTCAAAATAAAGATAAAATAGTTAAAAGCAGAGTAACCTTACAAATAATCCTAACATCACACAATATCTCAAATAATATGAACCAAAATACAGTTTTTTCAAGACACTGATAAGGTTCCTAAATTCAAATTCTTATATTTGGCATTTGTGATTCCAACTTGCATCATCACGAAGTTACAAAATTGTGAGATGAAGATGTAACAAACAATCAAAAACGCATTTACTTTCTCTAGCGCGAATGTCTCACTTTCTTCGGTCTATTTTACATCATTGTATTAACTTAACGCTAAATATCTATCGGTTTATGCAATGAATATATGATATTTTTCAATTTAACATAATTTTTAATCAGTTAATATTTTGAGGAAAATGTAAGTTTCGATAGTTGGCTAATAGATTTCATAAATCGTATTCCTTGTCAAAATTACCTGAATTAGCATGATAGAAGAATGTTCCTGGAGACGACGCTTTAAACGCATATTTATACGTAGATCCATAAGTAATAGGACACTGCGTGATCATGGGAACACCGTCCATGTATGGCGTCCCGCGCTGTTCCAGCCCATGCCAATGGATGGCTAAATCTTGATCCGGGATCTTATTCTTAACTTGGACAATGATTATATCATGAACACACACATGTATAGCCGGTCCTGGGCTCACACCGTTGATGGTAAGCGCTGGACCATCGTCCTGTAGTGAAGGCTCCACGTCGAATTTATAATAGCATCTACGAGGTTTCACGTTGAACTTGCAAGGTCGATGGCATGATTTGTCTGCAAAGGTTTCGTATTTTGCAATGTCCGTAAATATTGTGGCTATTGCGGACATTAGAATTAATAACAAGGCAAAACATAATTTTGCTGAATCGGGACATTTGATTTGCTGATTTATAAATTGAGAAGGCGGAGTTCAAGAGTCTTGTGTTTGAAATATTTAGGCATTATTTGAAGAATACAGCAAAAAGAAAGAAAGACAGACTTATATTATATCGCTAGTCAGACGCTATAAAGAAAATAGGCGTAAATTGGATGTCTGGAGCGCACAATAGTGCAGCCTGGAGGAGACCTTCACTATTAATTGAAGTAAATACTTAGTTCTCCCTTAAATTACATTTATTTATAGGTCTAATTATTTTAAATAAATAAATTGCTCGATTATCTATAATTATTTATATACAATTAATTTCCTTTTTGGACCGCCTCCTTGGTACAGTGGTTGACGCGTGAGCGTAGAACCGAGGGGTCCTGGGTTCGATTCCCGGTGGAGACGAAGAAAAAAAAAATGTCTCGGTCTGGCAGGACACAGAAGGCTGATCACCTACTTGTCCCTAAAGAAAATCGATCAGTGAAACAGATGTATGAATAATGCATCTGCCCCTTACCCCACTAGGGGACACGGGACTTCACTTTTAATTTCCTTTGGTTCTGCTAATACAATCTATTATTTTCTCAGATTATAAAATTAACTCAATCGAGACTGCATAAAAACAAATACATATATTATTACTCACCTGATTTCTGTGTAGTATCGGTCAGAAAAATCGTATCACTCGTCGGAGCGAAGCTTTCCAAAGAAGCCTTACCATTGTTGCTTATATTAGCAATAACAAAAAAACAAAAAACAAACAACTTCATATTGTAAACTTCACTATAGATATAGAACTATAACGACATGAGCATGGTACTGACTATGAACGATGTATGTAAACAATACAGATAACAGATAATATAAAAATGAAATGAATATTTGGTATGCCGGTACACACGTGTCGTTCCTCCGACGACTCTGACTCACTAACTGCGCCAAACAAGGCAAAGCCAAGACGGGCTGAATTCAGAAGCGAGGAAATACCTTTCTAGTTTCGTCGTGTTTCTTTTAAAATACACATGCAGTTTGAACTTCTTTTACATATTATTTATACCTAAATATTATACACATTATTGCACGCCTCATAAGCGAAGCGTTGAGGTGGGTACTACTGTCACTTCGCGCAAAACATCTGATTTTTCAAACTTAAAATGTCTTTATGTATCATACATTGCACTTGTAAGATAATACATACACACACATATTAAGAAAAAACACTATTTTTAACGTTCATGATATTTTTGATGTCATTTTTGTTATTTAAACTAGTTAAAAAACAGTTTAAAAAAGTTCTGTCTTGGACGTCCGTGTGTCTGTATGTGCGGATCCTTTTTCTTGTTAACACGATAGCGACCGAAATACTTTACGTACTAATCGAGTCTTTTTTTTTCTCTTACGCTTGAGTATGCTCAGGAATAGAACCCTTTCATTTTTCAGGGTCTGATTCGTGTGGTTTAATTGTTATTAAATAAACAAAAATAATAATTAATAAATATTTATTAAAAAAAAATTATGAGGCGTGCACTTTTGGATTTTCCAAATTTTTTTAAATGCTTTTTAGACCATTATAATTTTTATGTTTGTTTTATGATAAATGGGAATATTGCAAACCACAATAAGAAAATTTAATATTGGTAAAAATAAACACATGAAAATTTAAAAAAAAAAGTAGAGCTACGAAATATTTTATAATTCATTTGATTATTAATTAATAGATAGAGCTCAAAGTAAAATATTCTAATATATAATATTTTTATTTGTATGTAAATAATACATTATTCTACTCATGTGAGTAAATGATAAAAATAAAATATAGATAAATAAAGGTATTTAACTGCATTAAATATATATAACGCTCCAATAAACGAAGAAGAGATTTGAGCTGATTCGTTTTGTTTCTTAACTGAAACCCAAGTTGACATTATTAGGGCAAAACATTGCGAGTTCCGTATGTTTAGAAATATTATATAACACGTAATGGCGACATAGAAATGATCGAAATATATCCCAGTTGTTCAAACATACATATACTAGCATAAGTTGTACGTATATACGGAGGGTTCGCGTTAACTTTCCGGGTTTTTTTTTTCTTATATGGATAAAAGTTATATTTTATGATTGGAAAGACATCTAGACAATATAAAAGCCCAAACATTATTGCTATAGTTGCTCCGTAAAGTGTACACTAAAATTGATATTGTAAAGTATCACATATTATACAGAATACTGGCCTTGCTTAGTGGGACAAGGGTAAAGAGGAAAAGAATTATTATTGTATAGAAAACGCATATAGAGCAGTTGCTCTATTCAGTGAATTTAGTGCAAAGTTATAGGTACACGTTGCTATTTTCTTTTTTCGATTCTAATACTTACACCATGTTTGATTATATTTTTTTTGAATTTTGTTGTTTTTTTTAGAAAATCATATTATTTATTTATTTACTTACTTTATGATACTGTGATGGTTGGATGATAAAATACGAGTTTATCTTTTTGCTTCAGAAAATGCAATAATTACCAAATATATTTCGGAACTGAGAGATAATCTAATAAACTGTCAATACAATAGTTTGGTTAATTCAAGTTATGAAATAACGCAAAAGAAAAGCACCCAATTACCAAATATTTTATCAGTAGTTTATCAGCTAGTTTTTTAGTATATTAGTTTTGCCTTTGTTACAAAGAACACTAATTGCTGCAACGCCGAGCGAACCGAAAGCGTTCCAAATCATATTATTACAATTGATTCTACGATTCTACTGTATTTATTTACTTTTTATCATTTGGCACTATAAAGCGCATACTATTGAAAAAGGATAAAGGTAAGGATTAAACTCAAAATCAGTAATAAATATTATAATTATAATTTAACCCGTTACACGTAGGGCAAATCAGTCAATCAACAAACATAGCGCCAAAAAAAACTGATTTTGTTTGTGTTGATCATAACTGATTGTTGCTAAAAAATATCAAAGTAGTGAATAGTGAAATTTCATTTTGAATATATTTATTGTATAATTTAATCTATCAGAATTAAGAATTATCCTATATATCATCTAACATACCTATAGGAAAATTCAGAAACAATTATGCATTTTCTGAAAATATCTTGTAAGCAATTCATGATGTTGTTTGAAAATGCTGGACAATAATATAGCGATTGTGACATGATGCCATTATAATTATCTTATTTATCTTGAAGTAATCTTCACAACTTCATTAAATGAAAAAAATCAAAGACAAAAATTAAGGTGCGTGAATTTATTAATATTCAAAATTCAAACACGAAGGCAAAATAATAGAAGAATTTCAACAATTGATAATATATTATGCTTTGGTAATTAGCTTTTAAAATAAACAGTTGTTGGAATTACAATATAAACAAGTATTGAAATGACAATAACTGACACGTGATTAAAATTTAACAACAGTGACAAATTTGAACATCGCTTGCAATGTAGTTGCAAAAGTGTAAATATTTACAGGTATTATATCGGCTGCTAACAATTGAATTGGTTTCTGAGCCTCCAATAACAGAAGGTATACTATCTTTTTCTCCTTTAGGTCAAACTTTTCCCAGCCACAAGCGTACACGGATCTCTCAAACGATTCTGAAGCGTTTATCAATTTCTGACCAAGATAGCAGTACAAAAAGAAGACAAGAAAGCAATATATTAATATCGGAGCAAATTTTACCCATTCCTGGAGGGGTAAATAGAAAAATAAGCTGATACACACGGCGTTTGAACCAAAGTTGACTCCGAGAGGTACGCTGTATAAAGATTTTAGGTTGATTGTAAGGTCCACGGTCAAAGCGTGGCGAGCGACGAGTGCTGGCAGTTTTTGTTTTACCAGATCATTATGAGATTGGTCATATATAGGAATGTCCAGTAGATACATCTCCTCCGATAGCATTTGGTACATGACAGCCGTGTGAGCTATGAGGAACAGTAGGAGAGCTTGATAGTTCAGAACTACTGTCATTATACAAAATTCCTGAAGGCAAAGAATTGTCAGACATACTTCCCGGTTTGGTGATGCGGTTAGGGGTTCCAATCCTGAAAATAAATTTCGATCAATATAATAACTAAATTATCGGGTAACAATCTTACCGTATCACTCATATTATTTTAAACATAAATTTTACTTTAGCTTAAATACTGTAAAGTACCTAAATAGTCATTCAGTCATAAGTCAAATTTCCAATAGAATATTTGAATAAATGTTTCTAGATCATTCTTGACTTTGTAAACATGTAGATAGGTACCTATAGAAAAATCTTTAGAACATTTTCCTGCTTACCAACACAAGGTGTCATTGAATAGTAATCATTAGTAACATCAACACGATGAGGTAAGTAAATAAAAAATGCATCCACTAAGTTAAATCCATAAAAAATAAATACAATTATTTTCACTACTGAGAGAAGTTTCTCATACTTCTTCGTGAGACACAATGTTTGTCGGGTCAATGTATCATTTTCATTTACTTGCTTTAAAACTGTTTTGAGTAGAGGCCTGTGAAATAAGATATCACAGGTTTTAGGTTTTATAAGATACATATTTTATCACTAGGTAATAACTAATAGTATAAAACAAAGTCGCTTTCTCTGACCCTATATCCCTATGTACCTATGCTTATATCTTTATGGCCCTTTACAGCATATTATGATTTAAGTGAATATTTTCGAAGATATTACAGATTTAATAATAATAGTTTAATAAAACTAAAAAAACACGCTTTTTATAAAAAACCGAACTAAAAAATAAAAAATTTTATCAAATTAGTGTATTGTCATCGGTCCTCAATAAATCTACAAAGTTTGAACGAAATCTGACCGTTTAAAGTGGGTCAAAATCGCGCCCAAAGAAGTCGGTTACAAACAAACAAACATACAGGTGAAGCTAATATAAAGCGTGTAAAAATTGCGGGATTTAGCGTTTGTGGCGGTACTGATACTAAATACCCAGGTATTTAGTATCAGCATTGCACCCGTGCGAAGCCGGGGCGGGACACTAATAGGTATATTAAATAACATTATTGTGAGGGATTTTATTACCAATGAATAAAATTTAAATCCATACTTGCCTTTTCATGATAAACCAGTAGCTATTATTAACGGTAAGCGCAAAAATAGAGATGTTCACATAGCTCTTGATGAAGTCGCCAGCTCCCTCCGCGTACTTTGCCTGGTAGACCACACTGCCCACGCCATACACGTAGAACAGTAGAGACAAATGGACGATCCAGAATGGTGCTATTGCAATAATAGAATATGAAACTCAACCTTGATACTCTGATTTCCGATTACCAACAATAACCGCCACGGTCATATCCGTGCGTAAAAGGGAAAATCTATTTGTATTATAACAGCACATAGCAGTTCAAAAATTATTTATTGTCATATAAATAAAATGTTTATCATACATGAAAAGTGTAATAGAATCATGCAGTTTTTTTTTAACTTAAAATTAAGTAAAATGCCTATAAATGAAATATTAAAATCATCAATTCTATACATAGTCAATAACAGATTACCAAAACTTTTATCTTTGTATAGAGAAAATCCAGCCAATTTCGGCACGACATTCACTAGCCAAATCAAATTATCAACTCGATTCCCTTTCAATCGGGACTTAGTTTCCAAGAAGCTTTCTTTTAAACAACGATAGAGACCCATTTTAGACGTGAGGTACTGATGCACTTCGACACTATAAAAATAATGGCATTGTAGGTGGGAACAAATAAATGTAGACGCCGAATGCGAATAATATGTAATTAAATGAAACATATTATCGCGTTTGGATTCGGTTATTTGGACGTGATATTATTTTTTTTTTAATGTAGCATATCATAGAGCATATGGGTCAGACGACGTGGCCAGCCCAATTACCATATTTACAACACTGGTAGATCCCTAAGAAACTAATATTGTGTTCTAAGCCCTAGGGGATGTAAAGAATACGCAAAAGGGGCTTCTTACTTGAAGACTGTTGGAAAAACATCGCAAGTGAATTTTTAATTAAATGAAAATAATTATTTGAAAAGTTTGCCTTTAATCTGAAATCAAGTTAATAAGTTGGTTAGGTTTATAAAATTGTCTAACTTCTAGAAGTCACTTATGATTAATTATTAAGGACATAACTAACTCATGATTGCGTTAAAAATGCTTATGATATGCAGAGTTTATAGTAAAAAAATTTCGTCTTTAGTACTTAAATAAAATATTTTCTGGTACATCTCTATTATATTTTGAACTTAAGTATGTATTATGTCAAAAATAGGTTCACCTCTAATTTCGATAAAAACAATGGTGTATATATTCATATTTTTTTCCTTAAACATTGTCGTAGATAAAATCTATATATATATATAAAACTCAAAGGTGACTGATATAGTGATCTATCAACGCACAGCCCAAACCACTGGACGTATCGGGCTGAAATTTGCCATGCAGGTAGATGTTAGGACGTAGGCATCCGCTAAGAAAGGATTTCCCGAAATTCTTGCAGGAACGGGAAAAAACGGGGATGCACGTACAAAGTCGTGGGCGGAAGCTAGTAGGTTATATGACGTGTTCATTTAAGCTTGAAAAAATTGAATTTGAAGTCTATATTACATTATAAAAAATGATAATATCAAACTAGATATTATAAAATATACCTAGTAGTTAGAAATATCCTACGATCTCTTAACTTTCCTCTGTGGTAGATATTAGACATTTTTTTATTATGTCACAATAATATGCAACATCATTAAACTTTATTACCAAACAAACAAACTTTCTAAATTAATTCCGTTATATATATTTAACAAAAAATCGCAAAAAATATATAATTAAAAGCACAAGTGTCACTCTTCACCATCAATTAACCGCCCATGATGTATCATTATAAATGTGACACTGATAGCAAATACTGTTATTTACAGCGAACATTATATTAAAAATATAGTCGATAATTATACACAATTTTAGGGTTCCAAATTGAGAAAGAAAATTTAGGAACGCGAAGTTACAGTTGGTCAGTTGGCAACGTGAAAAGTTTCCTCACTAGAACTCTTCAGTTAACTTAGATAGGGCTTTGTAGATCTTGATAAATAAGAAAAACAAAATCATTACTGAAAAATTATTATCTGAATCTAAAGTAATTGCAAGAAATAATATTCTGAGTCACTATTCCGTAAGTAGAAAGAAAAATTACAATAAAAACATCGTAACCCAGGACTAGTCTCTATATTTTAACTTTATTATGTGCCTAGCTGTGCCCCGCAGTTTCACCCGCATTGCTCCGCTGGTCTTAGCGTGATGATATATAGCCTATAGCCTTTTTCGATAAATGGGCTATCTAACACCGAAAGAATTTTTCAAATCGGACCAGTAGTTCCTGAGATTAGCGCGTTCAAACAAACAAACTCTTCAGCTTTATAATGTTAAGTATAGATATTTAAAAAAATCTACTTAATTAATTTACTCATTAATTTTTACTATGTTAACATCGTAATTCTCAGAAATGATATAAGTGATAACTAACTAAAGTTTATTTTGGATATAGCATTGTAATTATTATTAAATTAATAGCACATAACTAAGCTAATGAATCATACAACGATAGATAACGCAACAAAATGACCGCGAGAGCATTGACGGAAGCGCGTAGCGTGCGAGCCGACGCTGTTAGGAAGCTCGGCTGCAGGCAGAAAGTTGCCGCAGTCCAAAAAGAACAGAGCAGCGGGCATGTTGTTCATTTCTATTGTAACGTTACTCTTCACTCAAAATGGTATATCAAGTGAGTATTTTATATTTTTTTTTATTTTTTCTTTAATTCTTTGCTATTTCTAGACAACGAAATATAATTTATAAATTCTGTGTTCTAGGGATCCAAGCGGAGGAAATAGAAGAACGAACAGTGGGTGTGTTTAGTAGAATGATACTGATTAAACTGCCGCACCAAGAACCACCGTTTCGAGATGGGGTACCCGGTGATGGAGGAAATATTGTACTGGGAGCCCAAACTTATCAGAATGGCAAGACTTTTAACGTCATTCCGAATGGCCCGAACATGTTTGGAGCATACACAAATCAGATAAATCAAAAATTCAAATTCGTGGGAAATCAAAACCAAGCACAACCGAATGGAGGTGGAATCCAATATGGATCCTCAACTGTACAGATTAATAATAATAATTATAAAACCTACAAGGGTGCCAAAAACTCTAATGAACCACGTGGATATCAATCTGGTCATGCCATGCCAAACCAAGCACAACCGAATGGAGGTGGAATCCAATATGGATCCTCAACTGTACAGATTCATAATGATTATAAAACCTACAAGGGTGCCAAGAACTCTAATGAACCACGTGGATATCAATCTGGTCATGCGCAGCCTGATGTCAACGCCGAAACAGAAAAAAAGTCACAAAATACTGCAGAAAGTCAAGCGCATTCGGCAGAACCCAACTCATCTAGTAAACACTTAAGTTTATCATTTAATAAATTTTGTGTATACTTTTTAGTTGTACTGTTCAAATATTGTTTGTTTTAGAACAATAATATTAGTATAAATTCTGTGGTAATAATTGTTTAATTTGGTAGGTATATCTCGATATTTTACAAGGCTTTTAGAAATCCTGTTGTAAGATTGATCAAAAGACTGTCTTGAATCGAAGCTCATAGGTTGTGTGATAGAATTGAAAGTCCCAAGACCATAGAGTTTGTTAACAAGCGACTGTACGTTATCTTGCTTCGGGGAATTCATTTTTTAATTATGTATTATAAAAATAAATTCATTATTTAACAACAAACAAGGATAAATTTTATCGACTGTTGAAATTCTACGGGAAAAAAACAAATCCAACCGGAAAAATCCAGTTATAACTTAGAGTTTGAGTGATTGGATGAATGTTCCACATACGTCACATCCACCATGATATAATATACTAAACAATATGTCAATGGAAAATTAAATAATGTAAAAGCTGGACATAACGATTCCAATTTCATTTTTGTTTTAGGTTTTTACAGAGTTACATAAAAACATACACAATACTGATAGGTATAGATAAAGCTTCGCTCGCAATCTTAAAGAAAAGTCTTTCGCCGATATTTCGGAAACTATCCACTTCAGGCTTAGATCATTATTACTTAATGATCTAAGACTTGAGGGCAAAAGTTACTGCGATTTTTTTTAGAAAGTAAAATTTCGCATCTTCTTTACATTGAAAACTTTTTATAAAACTTACCGTTTACTATTTAAGGCCTCTTTATTGAAACCGATTATCATTTTTGGCTTACCTATAACTCTTAAAATATTGGATAAATCAATAAAAGTGCATCTATTCATTTTTAAGATCACTTTATTCTGTATTATTTTATTTTGCAACCTTTTTTTTCTTTTCACTTTTGTTTAACGTGTAGATAAAGTAAAACAAATCAGATTCGATTCGATTAATGTAACATAGAAGCCTCAGTCAGCTATTTGCTTTTTTCGTGTGTTCGTTCGTTATTGGAATTATTCAAAACACCCTTAAAACACCTTATTGTTCACCTACCACACCACGAAATACAGCCAAAAATGTGTCCCTATCTTCAGCCGTTTGGTCGCTGGGCGTATGACAATTTGTTAATCAGTCAATAATTTAGAGGTAAATAATACTAATGTTAGCTAGCTACTAGTTATTATTCTGTGCTAACGTTTAGGTCGCATTTTCTATGTCAACTGTCGACTTTCGAGAATCGAGTGTGAGTTTTCTTACGGATATTAAATTTAGTAGTTAGTATTTAGATAATTCAGTTTTTAGATTTGGTTAGGTACCTTCAAATACAAGGGGGGAAAGCGCCCTGTACCACCGTGGCGTGGCTACGTCCATGGTCATCATTATTATTTATTATGCTTTTGGTAACGTGTAAGTATAATTTAACTAAAATTGATACGGGCTTTTTTTCTATTTCCTTGAATCTTATTCTTATCTATTTATAAGCAGTTTATAAACTATAAAATTTAATTTTTCATACAAGCTTAGATTGAAAAGTGGCGCCATCTTCCGATAGAAGGTAGAAGTTTTTATCATTATACATTCTCATAGATGGCATTGACTGTCATGCTTTACTTAATGTTATACTAGATGGCGGTAGAAGTCCAGATTAAGGTTTTATAAATATGATCCATGTGACCATGTCTAGTTTTTATTTTTAAACCTTCTCAAGTATAAATTATTTTCTTTGAAGGTCAATTAATTTTAAATCAAAATCAAACTGGATTAATCACTACTTGAGTACATGAATTGATTTTAAGTAACAGTGAATCGGTCACGTGATATTCTAGAACTAAGTACATAGGTTATAATATTTGTCTATGGTACATACATATTTTATGGTAAGGTCATTTTCATTGTACTGATGCAACTTGTTTTAAAATAAATAAAATCTTTTGGTATTATTGAATATGAGTTTGTAAAATAAGGCTCACAATACGGATTCATTGAAAAATGTGGCATTTAAATAACTTATACACAAGTAATTTTTTCAATATGATCTATTCACGTGCTTACATATTAATATATCTAACTAGCGGTCCGCCCCGGCTTCGCCCGTGGTACATAATATTTACGTTTTCTCTACATAAGAACCATCCTCGTACTTCAAGGAATATAATAAAAAAAAATTATCGAAATCGGTTCAGCCGTTCTCGAGTTATGCGTTTACCAACACATTTTGCGATTCATTTTTATATATAAGAATAATAATTTTTAAGGTAAAATTTAATTATATCTAAACAATAGAAATCAAACAAATTTTATCCGTTTATCTCACATTTATATTCCAAGCAATTGACGTTCCATGTAAGATGCACAACAACAATCACAATAATATCAATAACATCATTCAAAATGTAAAATAAAAATACATCTACTATTCAATAAATATAAATAACGTCTGCCTATTTACAAAATTCCACTAAAATAAATTAAAGCTTCATTGCGTGACTCGATAGGCCGGTTCCCGGCTTGTTTCTTGTCAACTCCGTTCCGAGCTAACACTACGGACCCTTCTTATAAAGTTCTCGACTTTTCGGCACGGGCTCTGACATTCTTGATTCGATTCTATGAGGTATGGTCCGAGGTGATTTTCACGTCCCTCCGGCGTACGGCTGCCCGAACCTTTAATTAAAAATGGTTCCAAATCAGCATTCACAGACCGTGTTGTAACCGCGTTCGTGTTTTCCTCCAACGCAACTCTTTCCGCTTCCTTTTGTCGAAGCCACACTGGAGAATTAACATAAACTCGAGGTCTCTCTCTCAACGCGTTGCATCTTTCCAACGCTGGTCTGTATATTGGTGCCGGGGGCCTGTACGCAGCTGGTATGGGCACACCTCTTCCAATGACACTACAAATTAATCCTTTCAAAGCTGCTCTAAAGTCTTTTAAATGATATGCATACAAAAGTGGATTAATTGCCGAGTTTAAATGGGAGAAAATTATGCAGAAGTATGTGAGAGGGTTCGGTATGTCTAGCTCCGGCATAAACGCTTTTATGGCATTGATAGTGTACAAAGGTATCCAACAGATAATGAAGAAAAAGACGATGATCGCCAGGTTTTGTGTAGCTTTTACTTCACGTTTCTGGGCCGCTCCGAGCACTCGCAGCATAGTTCCAGCACGACCCTGTCCACCTTCTACGGTCACCACTGCACTCATCTGAAAAAATAATATAAACTCTATTATATTATTTAAATGCAAAACGTTGAAGGAGAGTCGATTATCTTGATTAGGCAATTGTAGGAACTTCTACCATCGAGGAGATTAAGCAAAAACTAGTTGTCAAATCAATTGTATCAATTTCGGTGTAATAACTACAATGAACATCAGACTCGACAATGGTCGAAATTTTGTTCAAAAATAATGACCTTGTTACGAGACAATAACCGCATATAGACAATAACCATAGACTATGTTTAGCATGTCTTTAACCTATTTACATAAAAAGCTATGCTATCATTATAAGCTATAGATTTCGTTAGAAATTTATTTAGATAATGCATTTGTAGGTCTATTAATGTATGTGTTTTATGAATATTTTTATTTATAAAATATCTACTAAAAATACTAGCTGACCCAAAAACGTTGTTCTGTCCTTAGGGGCATGAAAAACAGATGCTGTCCGATTCGCAGGCCTACCCAATATAAACTTGGTGTCAAAATTTTATAATATCATCCGTGATCCGAATTTATTACATATGGTTATGACAAAAATTCGTAAGCAATAATATAGCTGTAGATACAAGATAACCATTGTTACATGCATACATATAAAAAAAGACGTGTGGCACTCGGGGACTGCCGCGGTAAAGCTATTGCAGTATTGCATAGCATGCCTTCAAGCCACACCTCCGTGTCCGTCGGAGTGGGGAGCGTGAGGTTTTTCGTTACGCAATTTCTGGATTGGGTCCCCGCGCTCAAGGCCCGCGATAGAAGCTATGCAATAGCTTAAAACCATAAGTACCTAAGTATTAACATTGTCATGTAAAATCAACGCAATTCGTTTTACTTCGGTCGTTGAAATCGTGGTGGGTGAAAGCATGCGTAAATATACAAACAACTTTCTACTTAAAAATCGACATGCCAAATTTAAAAATATGAATCAAACATTCCTGTAATAATAATTAAGTACAGAAATTTGTAATTAAACACAAATATGTGATTTCTCCTGATTTACATACTTCCATAATGATAATGTTCTTTATCAATCTTTATATTTTTAAGTTCTGAATTTTTTATTTAGATGGCGTGCGAAGACGACCTGTTTATTTATCTTGAAAACACGCAGTATCTCGATTGACACCAATTAATTACATTCAACTCTGTCCAGTGTAAATCGATGAAGGATAAGAAATAGATAAAAACTAAGTCTAATTTTGTATTACTATTTCAGTTTTATTACATTTCATACATTTGTATATATATGCATTTTAATATTCTCATTTACCTAATGAAAATACGCCTTGTCGTAAGGTAATATTTTTTTTAGGTAGTATTGATAAAATATATTAATTTGAAAGATTATTTTTTATGCTTTCACTATTTGGCTAATTATGTAACTTTACCTTTTTCGACACAGCCGGTTACAAAACTTTATTGTCTAAAGAAACTGTACAACGCTATTGCTAGAGGAAGATAGGTAATTGATCCATAATTTTACTTCCTCAAGACTTCCAACATTAATTAGTAGATGTAAGAAATGTACAGTTTTAAAGGCTTATTTACACAGTTGTTCATTGTGTAACTAAATTATTTTTAAACATTTTAGACAGACGTAATATCATGTCTATTTTGTTTTAAACTGCATGAGAATAAGACCGCCTTCTGTTAGTTATAAGTTTTATTTGGAGAGCATAATAAAGTACCTACCAACATCGAGATAGTATCTCGATGCCTACCAATAATAAAAAATAAAAAATTTTGTAGGAGTACTTTGCATACATACTTTAATACATATTTTACATTACTAGGTACCTAATTCATAAGTAAGTACCTATTCAAATTATCAAAAAAATATACTGAATTAAATGATCAAAATAATGTTTTATGATTTATCATGTGTTTCAGAAACAAAACAAAACAGCAATCTGGGTTGGATATAACAACCTGAGAAATGTAAATAATAGCCATATCGCACTTGATTTCCCAAACAATGTTTTGTTTTACAATTTACACCGATAAGCGTATCACGCTGTTTATTATCTAAATTCTGAAAGAATGTTGTTCCGATCTGCTTATTAAGAAATAACGTCTAGTAAAACGACTTGTTTTATATAGGGAAAAGAAACATTAATTTATCCGTTTTGTTACAATAAAAATGTTTTGAGCATCCAATGCAATATACTTTCAACTACCTACATTTAAAATAAAAGACTTCTGTAGTTGTAGTAGTAGTATTCATATTAATATTACGTTCAATATAACGCCCATAGCAGGTGATATATTATCATGATCGTGAATCTCTAATGTCAATCTAATAGTATTATTTGTATACGTAGTATATTATTATTAGTCTGTGGTATTATCAATGCCCAGGCACCTACATATTTATATATTATTATCTGTCTAACCCTATCTTATCTTACTGATATTATAAAGAAGAAAGTTTGTGAGGAAGGAGGTTTGTATGCATGTTTGTTCCTCTTTCACACGAAAACCGGATTTTGATAATAGTTGGCAGTATGTGTCAGAATAACACATAATAAGCTATAGAAATATTTACTTGATCTTCCCTTGTTCACGTCACGGCATCAAGGGTGAAAATCTGGACCGATTTGGCAAATTCTTTTACTATAACAGATACTCTATCGTGATAAATATAAACATTAAATATGATATATAATATAGCAAAAGAAAGCGGCTTCCGTTATTTTTTCTTCCATATATAACATACCTGTTTAACAACAACGCGGTATATATGCGCGTAGAATGCGGCAAGCAAAACGCTGGGCGTGACAATGGTCGCGAAGTATAGGAAGAGGAGGTAGTTGTAGTCCATGACTTCCACGAAGTAGCAGCTCGGAGTGGGCCCGACGGCTGCATGCCAGCCCAGGAGCGGTAGGAACCCCACGCCGGCGCCGGCCACCCAGCACACAGAGATTATTGCTGAAAATAAACAAAACTTAACTGAAAAAAAGAGCGTGTGTGAAGCACACGTGTCAGAAGTGAAACTTCTTTGGCGAGATTCATAGATACCAAAATCGTCGCCTTACTCCATGACGTAACACCTTGAAATTTTACATTCAACGCGCCGAAAGAAGTTTCACTTCAAAATACATGGATTTGTGTGGGGAACAAGAGTACGTAACTACCCTTAATCTTCTATCTTTACGTTTCAGGTTGCTAATTATATCAAAATAGTAACGTAACTCTTAAGTCTGTTAACTTTTTTTTATATTCGAAGCTATAATTCTAACCCAATAAGTTGTCTTTGTTATTGTCTTGTTTCTAGTTGTCTTACTGATAATTAATTAGTGATAACATTACCATACAAACTTTTAATTTGTGTATCAACAACAAATTTTGTTGGCTTATCTCTCTAAGTATCTCGAATGTTGTAATTATTCCACTAAATATAATAAAAAATATTGTAATATAATATAAGAACTTCATGAATAGTTTGCAGCGAGGAAGTGTGATAAGCTTTGTATGAAGGTTCTTTTTGTTTCAGGATAGACAAATGAGTCATGTAAGTATCACATGCCCTATCTCAGACAAATAAAAAAAGATGTTAGTGGTATAACCTAAAGTGAGTCTCTAATATTTGATATATTATATTTATAAGCTATTTTATATAAGTTGGATGGTTTTTCCAGCTCAATAATGCGCGATATGTAAACAATTTGATAAGTAGGTAAATATCTTAGAATATTATTACCTAATCGATGAGCAAATATATATACATATATATATTGTTTACAAATTTCTTATCGGATAATACCCGGAATCTTATTCTTATAAAGTTACATCGTACCAAATAATTTCATAATGGAGCCTGTTCTACGACGGAAAATGAAGACAAAATATGAAGGTATCTATTAATTATTTTGTTCGTATCATTTTTTTATATAAATAATAAAACTATTAAAAACGTTAAACCAATTGAGCAAAATTCTTATAATAGTAATGTAACAACTAATTGAATTGCGTAATATTTACCTACGCACGTAAAACAACGTCATTGAATCGCTTATATGTTATATGACGTATCTAGTTATAATATTTTAATATTATTTACGTTTTTTCATGGACAGAGATCGCTTATTCATCTGCACGGTGTTTATATGACAATTGTTATGAATCATGTCGGTACGCACACGTATTATTATGTACATTCAATTGAAATGGATTGAATGAATTAAAATTCAGATACATTATGTGCATTGTGCGTACAATAATAAAAACGTACATAAAGGTGATAAAGGTAATACCGTAGTATATTATTATTAGTCTGTGGTAATACATATACAGTGGGTAAGTACTGGGTTATCTCATCAACGTGACGCGAAGTACCTAACAGTAACAGGAAAATCATTAGATATTCTTAGAACTATTCGTAGTCTTAAAGATAAACACATTCTCTGTTACTAGGTATATTGTATCCTGACTAAGAGTAAATCACTCCATAGTATAAACTATAAAACAAATTCAATTCATGAAATCTTTAAAACTACGCAACGGATTTTATTACGGTTGTAGATAGAGTGATTCAACGGTAAGGTGTATAATTTATTAGGTTTTTATTTAATTTTATACAGGATTATATACAGGTCAATTATATAAAAAAATATTCTGTGGCGCCAGCATGATAGGTACACGTACCTTCATGCAAACAAAAGGAAAACGTTCAGAAGAGCGTCACGTCACGTCACGTTGCGTATTTCCGAATATTTATTTGATATTTCCGTTGGTCCTTACTAGCAATTAATATTACTGTGATCTGTGGTTTTATGAACAAATAAACTATATTTGTGTATTTCTTAACTATAAAACAATAACGTCATTAACCGTAACTAATTTACCTACTAAATTACATAACATGAAATGCTTGAATTCGATAAACGATATGTTTGCGCTTTGTAAGTTTTTCACAGTGTATAATTTTTATAACATGTATTTTAAAGAATGATACATTACCAATGTTTAAGATTTATATGTAGTTGATTAACCACATTAGAAACTGGTTTTTATTGCCTTTATATTACAAATATAATCAACGATTGTTTAGTAAATATTGACGAAATTGCTGTACATATATTATATTTTGTGGAGTCACTGAACTATATCAGATTTTAAACGAAAGACCTTTTCTAGCAATAAAAACAATGGAATAGTGTATATTTTCTTTCTTTACAGTTAAATCCTTATAATTACCACGCAAAGGTCAACGGACAACGGTACAAAGGACAAAAACATCGAGTTTATATAGTATGTTAAAAAAATAAATTTATAATACCATATGTACTTACCAAGAGTTTTACGTACTTAAACAAAAATCAACTATACTATAATACAAAAAATTGTTTATTAGGTAGATCATGGACATTTATCTCACATCACAAAAAGTAGACAGGGCAGAATGCAGATATTTTTTTCAAAACCAATGTAGATACATTACTTACTACAACCTAGTACCTACTTTTTAACTTTTTATAAAAACTGCTATTCTAAAAAATATATTTATATAGACACTTTGATTATACAGGGTGTCCCACTTTCGGTATACTAAGCGCAAAGGGACTTGTAGTTTTGCATACGCTGAGTACGTTAAAAATAATTATAAAATTCCAGACGCATTTTTTTTTTAAATAGAGGAATTTTAAAAATTCCATGTGTACAACCCCTACAAGCAAACCGCCCAACTTTGCCACCCGCATGTGAGCTATCGTTTAAGATTATGTTTTCATAGACTATTACTCACATTAGGGAAGCGGTATATGCCGGCTGCGCGAAGCTAGAGACGAATACATGGATTTTAAGGAAAAATTTAGCAAAAAATTTTTCGCGTAATTTTGTTATTTAAGTATTTTTTATGTGATCAGTGTATGCAAAACTACAAGTCCCTTCGCGCTTAGTATACCGAAAGCGGGACACCCTGTATAGATATACATAATATACATATTATGTAGGTATATTTCTATGCATGGAAAACTGAAGTGTAAACAAGATTATTTATTTAGTAAGAGCCTTACTATTATTGTATACGTAGAATGTTTCTGGACGCAATCTACATATCTCTATATTGTATAATATTTATTTTATAATCATTATTTATTTTTATATTTGTACGGATATAAACAATAAAGTTCCTAATTAATTATTATTATCTAGGTAATATATGTATAGTCTCTGACTTTCGTTTCTTGAGTTTTGCCTTTTTAGTGTACTGGATACAGCGTAACTGGGTCCCTGTTGTATGTACCTATTTTAAAGATACAAAATTATACGGAAAACTTATTTCTTAACCGACTACAACATGATCAGTTTTTCCTAGTGTGAGTGTTCCACTGAAAGCATCGGATAAAGCAAGTTGTCGTAGTTCGAGGGTATTGGGATTGTATATATCCCTTTTAAATAAATATCTCCACAATAATAATTATTCATCATAAGATTTGTATAGGTAATAGCTTCAGTCGCATACCATATAATATCATAAAGAGCTTACAAATCACTAAATAAATTTTGATGATATTTTTTTTAAATAGATAGAGTCGTTCTTGAGGAAGAATTCAGTTCATAATACAATTTGGTTTTCTTCACAGTGGGCGTAGTGGCGCAGGGAAAGCTAGTGCCAAATTACATATAAAGAAAAATAAAATGAAAACAGTCTGCGTAAAGTAACGTTTTGACACGGCATTTAAGGACAATAGTAAATATAATATAACTAATGAAAACGATGTATGGCGTCAATACCAAGTGATGAATGTGTTAATAAATATTCATCATATAAAGACTGTTTTGATGAAGAATATGGTGGTGAAGATATAATTTATATACTAAAGTGCTCATAGTAAATACGAAGATTCTAGATAAAATTAATAGAATATTTAAGATTTTCTGTCGATAACTAACGATAATAAATAACTATGATGTATGCATAATGCACTGTGTAATTGATGTACAATTGTACAATGTATCCATAAATTAATTATAATTATTATAATCATTACCTATATAAAACACCGTTTAGATTTCCATTTGCAACTGCATTCATTGGCGAGTCAAAAAAATATAACTGTATATGAGTAGGTACTACTTGTAATATGTACTTATTTATTATTTTTCGGCACCTAGCTTTTGAGATAAAAATTTACACATAGTTAGCCCTAATTTTAAAAAAAGGCGTCGTTCAATTATACATGTTATTGAGAATATTATCCAACCCAAAAAGGAGAAAATATTATAATAATTCAGTAAGTAAAGGACGTCAGATATAAATCATTGACAAATCGACGATCGAGAAAGTACTGAAATTCTTATTAGATATTGATGCAATAATTCGCTACGGATATCAAATAAAATACATTTTGAGTTCTCGTATTACGATATAGTCGTAAGTCTAAGAGAATTTCATTATAGTGACTAGCTGCGCTCCTCGTGATCGGTGATCAGCTTCTTCTTCTTAGCCTTCGTCGATGAATGGGCTATCTAACACCGAATAATTGCACGCCTCATAAGCGAAGCGTTGAGGTGGGTACTACTGTCACTTCGCGCAAAACATCTGATTTTTCAAACTTAAAATGTCTTTATGTATCATACATTGCACTTGTAAGATAATACATACACACACATATTAAGAAAAAACACTATTTTTAACGTTCATGATATTTTTGATGTCATTTTTGTTATTTAAACTAGTTAAAAAACAGTTTAAAAAAGTTCTGTCTTGGACGTCCGTGTGTCTGTATGTGCGGATCCTTTTTCTTGTTAACACGATAGCGACCGAAATACTTTACTAATCGAGTCTTTTTTTTCTCTTACGCTTGAGTATGCTCAGGAATAGAACCCTTTCATTTTTCAGGGTCTGATTCGATGTGGTTTAATTGTTATTAAATAAACAAAAATAATAATTAATAAATATTTATTAAAAAAAATTATGAGGCGTGCACTTTTGGATTTTCCAAATTATTTTTCAAATCGGACCAGTAGTTCCTGAGATTAGCGCGTTCAAACAAACAAACAAACTCTTCAGCTTTATAATATTAGTATAGATTGCCTGAGCCGCCAACTTAGAATCATCTGATTTTGTGGGAACATTTCTCCTCATAACCATCAAATCCTTTAGTAAACCATTTTACCGATATTGCTCCTGTCTTTAAACGATCACTTATCTTCATACAGCCTAGTCTCATGAATTTCTAAGCCATTTATTAATAGCAGGTATTTGGTAATTCAAACTAATGTTATGAATAGAGAGTACACTGAATTCGTCTTGTTATGTTAAGACAGGAAAAAAATATCAATTTCTATTGTTACGTTTTCATAATTGAACACGCTTTTGTTAGCTTCACCTGTATTTTTGGACGTAATCAACCCTATTAGACTTGATTTTGACTTACTGGATTGATTTAATTCAATCTTTGTAGTTTGTACCCTTCTCAAGGATCCATGACATTTAATCGTTTTAGTTTAATCGTTTTAGTTTTTTTAACTAGGTATATAATTATTATTACTTATATGTTTTAAATACATAATATACAAGTTTTCGCCTAACAGGTTTCTGACCTGGAATTTTCATACAAATACTATATTACTTGGAATCAAATTATATCGATCGACTATATCAATAGGAACAAGAAACGTTTGACTGCGTGTTCTTCACAATTATGAACACATTAAAACTTGTCGCATGTCAAACCATAATTTTAGAATACATACCTACTTCAGTTTTTATTATGTGACGAATAATGCTCAGGAAATCACAATTCTTTGTTTTATTGAGTTTTGCAGTAAAAATTACATTTAGGTACATAGGTATATATATTGCAAGTCTATCAGCATAAAATAAACAAGGTAGGTACCTACATAATATCAAAATTTTGATAATTCAATAATGTAGATACGACAACGACTACATTAACTGATGTGTTTTTAATGTAGTAAGCGATAGATGCAGTTTTAATTGTATTGCAGTCATTAGTACCTACTCAAACATTTCAATCTACTATTGGTTCATCTAATGTCATTTTTAATTAAATAATAACTGTATACTTAAATAGCTGTTGAAGAGTCAGTTTAATAAAACAATATAATTAGTAACATAACTTTAATTGAGTAATAAAAACTATCAAAATATCACAAATGAAATAATACAATACAAAGTCTCTAGAAACTCCAGAAAACCCAAAACGTTCGAGAGAATTAAATATTTTAGCAATTTAAAGAGTTTGCGTTCAAAGGCATATTTATTATTAATCCTATACCTACTGAGCTCTTAGATAAAAATAGATATAAATAATTTTTTTACCAGCTATGCATAGTGTTTCCATTACTTTTGTAGCTATCGCACTTTTTTGCGGACGGAGCTGATTTTACAACTAGCTACCATTCAAGTTTGTAAATTAGCTAATATTCAATACAATCGTGTATTAATTTAAACATACGACAATTTGGATGTTACTCTTACGGTTTATCATAAGACCCCTTAGAAATTTGGTCTTTAAGCATTACATAATTACGATCTAATGAAACACTAACATTCCTACAATTACAGTCAATATTGTTAAAGCTGGCATATGTTTAGACGCCGAATTCTTCTTAAGCGATTGATCGGCATATGTTTGCAAAAGTTTACAAGGTACAGATCGCTTCATATTCGATGTTGGGCTGTGTCGTATCACATAGCACTGCATTCCCGGCGTGACTTCCACGGGCTTTCCCTTCACATCGAGTGCATTAGTGACTGTCGTATTCGTTGTAGTGATCGTCACTGATGACGTCATTGTGTTATTCGATTCATTACTCGTAGTATTTGCTGGGGCTTCGTTAGTCACATTTACAGGAACTAACGTACCATTGGGCAACATTTCATACAATTGTTTCGGAGCTGGTTGCGGAGAGTCTGTTGCTGGACCATTTACGGTTGTTACATTGGTCACCGTTGTAATTACTGTGGTGTTTGTGCCTCCTCCGCTTTGAGTCTTAGCTTCCTCTTCGAATATAAAACTAGTTATCAAGTTGCAGTCTATTTTGGTTTCTTCGTAATCGCCGTTGTCTTTTCTAACACCGAATTTGCAAACCTCGCCCGGCCGGGGCGTATAATTGTTTGAAGAATGACTTTTACTTAGAGCATAAGTTCCAGCGGCAAGTGTTCCAAGGTTGAGCAGCGCAAGCCCAGCCAGCAGCGTACCGTATTTACTGCCGGAGTCTTTGTATTGGTACACGTAATTTGGGGGCGATCCACGATAGACGGGATAGCTCATAGGTGCACCCCCGTGAACTGGAGTGTATCTTATTTGTTGTGGAGGATTATAATTGTAATGATAGTGCACATTCGTTGTATGACCCGCACCCGTACTTGGGGAATTGCCCGAAAGTCCTTTTCCGGGTGGATATCCATGAGATCCGCCGGATGATGGATATGTATGGCTGCCACCGGACGATGGATATCCATGACTACCCCCTGAGGAAGGATAACCGTGTCCTCCTCCAGACAGTCCACCAGACGGATATCCATGAGCTCCGCCAGACGAAGGATAACCATGACCCCCACCAGACAATCCGCCTGATTGTGGATACGAATGACTGCCCCCACTACCCGAGAGGCCACCAGATTTAGGATAACTGTGTCTTCCACCACCGAAAGTTCGTTTAGCTTCTAACGGACCAGTTATAGATAGCACAAGGATTGCAAAGAGCAATCCATAAAAATACCGCTGCATATTTTCTAAAATTTCTATTTTCTTCAAAACAAAACTATTCACACGTTCAACACTGTCACTCGCGCGCAATGAACTGAAGTAAGCGCTGCATGATGCATCACGGCTCTGCTTTCAAAATTAGCACAACACAATGCAAATAAACATTGTGAATATATCAGGGGGGGACTCAGAGGAATAAACCTACCTCATTCTTTCATACGACGTTTTCTTTAGATAGAGAGAAACAAATATATGTAAATTGTATACGCTCGATACAAGTACTCTATAGGTTTATTGCTCTGAGGGGGGGGACACCTCGAACAAACTGACATTTATTAAAGAAAGCGACGCCATCTATACTTTGGCGAGTAAGAACGTATTTTAATCAGTTTATATTAAAACCCCAAAAGATGGCATCGCACTTTCCGAAGTTATTGCAAATTGTTTATAGATATTTAAATAAATGGCAGGTATTCTTGAAGCATTGTTTCATTTTATTAAATCGAATGCGTATATAGCTTACCTTTTTTCAAATGCCATTAAATGATTTTGCGATTTGAATCGTTTCTTAATTATTATATCGTCATAAAACGGTTCTACCAATATAAACGCGCTGTTCTTATACCAACATAACGGCATATGAGTCATACCACAGAGTCATACACAGGAGTCATACAACTTGCATACAACAAAGGAATTTTTTTTTTTTAATTACATCAGTTTTAACTGAAAGCAGTAGGTTCTTTTCATTTTTTTACAATAACTAAATTTTTTATTAGTAAATGTAATACACCTTAAATTAGTGACAACGCCATCTATCGTGAAATAGAGCAATTTAGTGTAGGTGGTAAGACTAGATAGTAGTACGTTATAAATTTTACAGATGGCAATAGTACTATCACCGTTTCCATGTAGACCATTTCATTATAAATTTTACAGATTGCGATACTGAAATCAAAGAGTTAGTTATCTATATTTAGCTAATTACCAATAATTGATGATCTATAAAAGAAAAGTTGTTAGGTATGTTACGATTGTTGGGTTGATACCTGTTGAGTGTTGATACCAATTCAAACATATTATACCTAATATTTTATACTAACTTTAGGTATTTCACTAAAAAGTGACATCTAAGAACGAGAAAGTACTAAGTAGGTACATAACATAGGTACATAATATCTCTAACTGATACTTTATTATAACAAACACTACAAAATTTGGTAATAGATATGTATAATAATCTTTGAACAATTTCATACATTTATGGGTCCAATTTTAAATATTCATCTTCCTACCTATTGAAAATATTTGTTTCTTAATGATTTAATTATACCGTGCTTTTTCTTTTAATGGTAATATCGGGACTGTATTATACTATTCTATATTACACTATACTATGTATAATGGCAATTGGCAATCAGTATCATAGCTACCTATGCTATATTATGTAGGTATGAATACCTACTGACTGAACCGTAACCGCCTGGAGGTATCATCCTGAAATACATATCGAATACTCAAGTCTACCGTCCCTTGAGGCTGGAAATAAATTAAACTACTAGCCAACGCAGTCGAAAAAATACTCTACGTTTTAGCTGAAATTTTTCGACACTAAACCTAACTATTTTTATCTCCATTTTGCAAAAAAATATATATTACCAGACCATGTACTTTTGACCTATGTACTTTTCTAAAAAAACCTTTTATTTCATTTAAAACTGCAATTAAACTTTGGAACCAAAAGGTTTGTATCATAATATTTCTACTGTTATTTTCTTATTAAAATATTATATACTCAACGAACCTTGAAGGCACAGCGTATCATTTACTAATAAAAATAAATATATGTTCATCAACTTGCCCATTCTTTAATAACATTGTTGAACAATAGGCAGTAAATTGAGGCAATAATCATTTAGACTCGTGAAGGCAACGCACTATTCTCAATTCTGCACTACCTTTTACCGCAACAACATTTAGTTCATGACAATCGGTTAGTTACGATAATGACGTCGATACAACTGCACAGTTAAAATGTTATTCACGTTATTATTTACAAACATTATGCTAACCGGCGCCGAAAGGAACGTCGATAATAAGCCGTATCTTGTGTTGCCAGTACCTCTCCAATTGCCCTTCCGTAACGAGCGCTCCGAGCAATGCTGGCTCCGGATAGAGGACGTAGAGCTCATAGAAACAGTGGCCATCTACTGCTATATAGCACAATCCTTTCTAAGGAACCATATACATGACTATAACACTAGGAAAATGAGTGAAGACGATGTCGATGTCAGTTTATGGAGCGAAGAACCAAGGCCGCAAGAAGATATTGCCCCGAAAGTGAACAATCAAAAGGAAAGCGTGATAGATTGGAAAATAACCACTGTTTTGGATCCCATTACGCGTATGCGGTTGTATGTTAGTCGAGACGCGTATTGTAGGATTATAATGTATAGTAGAGAAGCAGAGACGAATTATAAAGTGGATTGTGATAAAATACTTTACTTCATCAATAGCCGTATGACGAATAGTGCAGCGTTACGTAACGTTACAAAATTGCCTGTAATCATGTTAATTGCTATCATGTTCCTTGTTTAATAGAAAAATTGTCATTGTAAGTATTATTTATTTATTAGCAAAAGTGAGAATCTATAAGTTTATTTTGTAAGTTTGCGCAATAAACCAATTTCATACATGAATGATTCTGTTATTTGACTTCCTCAAACAACTTTTAGTAAACAATTGTGAAGGTCTTTTATTGATAAAAACTGGTCCGAGGAGGAAAAATTATTCGGAAATAAAACTTCATAAACATGCAATTTTTTTTTTCATTTTATTATAAAAATTAACAGCTATTTTTACGGCATATTTATCATTTGCTGTACAGTGTACACAATAGATAAAACCATGGATAATGTTTTATTCGTCATAAGTAAGTAAGTACTAAAAATTACAATTGAATGTTATCTACATTGTCTACAAAAACAATACAGCTGTAAATGAAAATTACTGGTCCATATCTAATTCCCCTTTTGACAACATACCTACATTGTATTTTTCGTTGCGTTCATATACACATACGAAAAATTATATTTATTTCACACTTCATCAAAGATGATATCACTAGGTACATAGTATAAAACAAAGTCGCTTTCTCTGTCCCTATGTCCCTTTGTACGCTTAAATCTTTGAAACTTCGCAACGGATTTTGATGCGGTTTTTTTTAATAGATAGAGTGATTCAAGAGGAAGGTTTACATGTATAATAACATCCATTAAATAGTGAAGAAGTACTGTTATTTTTGAGGTTTCTAATGTGATGTCGTAAATAATTACATTTTTTCCGCTTACATTGCAAACGCAGGCTGAACCCTACGAGTTTTATCAAAATAATGTACTAAGTATTGTACAAATTGAAAAGGTCTACATAAAAGTTCGCGATGGTATATATGTCTATCTCTTATGGATAACCCACAATAACTTTTTTTTGTCTTTACTTTTTACGACAAATAATGCTTAATTTTCGAAGCGATTTTAACATTTTAACCAATCAATTAAATATCTTGAATACATTGTTCATTTAATATAGATCTATATGGCCCTTTACACCGTATGATTTAAGTGAATATTTTCGAAGATATTACAGATTTAAAAATTGCGGGACGTAGCGTTTGCGGCGGTACCGGCCGGCCGCCATTGCACCCGTGCGAAGCCGGGGCGGGTCGCTAGTTAAAAATAAGAATCAAGGAATATACAGTATCAAAAGTACGTAGTTCATATAACTCAAAAATGGGAAAAATAAGTGGTAAACAATTAACTAATCATTATTAAAATCAATAGGTAAATTACTTTAATTATTTTAATGTTCATTTATATCTATATTTAATATTATTATAAAACTGAAGAGTTTGTTTGTTTGAACGCGCTAATCTCAGGGACTACTGGTCCGATTTGAAAAAAAAAAACAAAACAAAATATTAAAAGGCCTTTATAATATTATGATCACGCTAAGACCAACAGGAGCGGAGCAATGCGGGTAAAACCGCGGGGCACACCTAGTCTATGATTATGACGATTGCATCTGCAAATAATAAGTACTTATAACAATGTAGATAAGTTGAAATAGTTTTAAATACTTGTACTATTTATTTTGTGTTTAATGACACAGAAGTGTTAATTGACTTTATCGCTGTATTAATAGCTATGAGATATCTACCGAGTAAGCTAGCTTTGAAAAACCATGATGTACTAAGAACCGACTGATACCAGTTAAATTATTTCAATTACCTTTATATTTATGAATTATGAGTCATGCATAATGGCTGCTTCATTCATTATATAAGATATACATAATGTACCTATTGTTATTTTTTCCTGAAATAATACCTTGTTTGTAAATCAAGCATAAATTATAATTATCCTTGTAGAGATCTAAGATTTTTTTATAGTACCTGTGATTTAGATTATTTTATAGGTAGCTATAGTATTACTTAATACATCTGATAAATATGTTTATCGCAATATAAATTAAAATTAAATATCCAGTGCTCTACCTTTTTCGTGAAATACATACTTACATGTTTATGTGTAAGTAAAACAAAAACATGCGAATAGGTATCTTTACTACGCAGCGCAGGATTTCACGGATAATCCTCAATTTCATTTCGAATTAAAATGGTATCAGATGGTCCTGCAAAGAAGCCTGAATCCACACGATATATTACGCTGTATTTGCTTCACGTATTTCATTCTGGCCAATCTGTTGTCTGTAGGCGATTTGTTACGGTTAAACTTATACAAAACAGTCGTATTAGAACAGTCAAATTTTAACGTAAACTTCTTTATAGTATTTGTGAAAATCAAAAAAACACTAAAGCTTTTTATCAGTTTTTAAATTGACATACGCATCTCAGGAACTACTGGGCCGATATCTTTCTTTATATATAAAAATGAATCGCAAAATGTGTTGGTAAGCGCATAACTCGAGAACGGCTGAACCGATTTCGATAATTCTTTTTTTATTATATTCCTTGAAGTACGAGGATGGTTTTTACGTAGAGAAAACGTAAATATGTACCACGGGCGAAGCCGGGGCGGACCGCTAGTTTAAAATAATTTTATTATTGGATTTATATATCATTCCAGATTAGGTAGACCGTAGATACTATACATCCCAGATCACTCAAAGATAACAAATAAATATTTAGGTAAAAGGGGCAAATACCTACGAGCGAAGCAGGAGCGGACTGCAAGTAAAATATAAATTATAGCCTATGACTCTAGTCTATGGCTTTGCCTGTGATACTCGCAATTTAGTATCATTCTTTTAAATTTTCTGTCAAAGAGTTACAATATTATTCACAGTTAATCTACCAGTGATACAACTTTCAAATTTTTTGAATTAATAAGAGAAATCAAACAGATTTATTACAAATACTAAATACTTAAACTTAACTGGCATGATTAATATTATGAATAAATAATAAATTCCATTGAATTTGTGTTTTTAATAAGATACATACTTAATAGATATAAGGCTTAGAATAATATACCTATTAAAAAAATGGAAATTTTTATACGCGAACATTAATAACATTTAATTTATTCTTTAGGTACGCGTAGTCTTATAATATAGCTATAAGTAGGTACTTCATTTTTTCTATTAGTCGCAGAAGTTTTAAATGATATATTATTTACCATACATCACAGTACGCATACAGCAGAATCAACATTTCACATATTGGTGTTAATCGAGGGATATGGGAATAATTATAATTATTAAACAAATGTAAATTAGTTAAATATGTAACAAAAATAATGACACTAACCCCGATGTTCGTTATAAATACAGAACCGTTCAACTTTAACCGTAACACATCGACACCCACGTAAACAAATTCGCGAATTATATAACATTGTTGTTTTGAATAATTTGAATTTGAATATTTTCAACAAACTCTAATAAATTATTCACAGAATCCTTTTTGCATATTTTTGTAGAGCTCAAAGTACCACAGCTCTACCTTTGCAATATCAAGTGAACAAATATTGGTTTCTTCCGATAGGCATAACTATAGATAGGTAATAGGTATACCAAAGCTCTTCAGTACATGTCTACATATATTATATAGACGAAAGAATAAAATATAAAAATATAAAACCACTTGAAACATAACGTGAGCCTCATTACAAAAGGGCTCAGTAAAAGTCCTCTTGATATTTAGAATATTGACCAACTGACTTTAATCAATACCTACATATTTTACAATGAGAAATATTGCGTTATTGGCAAACTGAGTGCAATTATACTGACTCCATAATATAGAGTTTTCCCGTGAAATGAATAAAAGAGTAAGAAAGAGTCAAGAGATTTCCAGTGATGATTTCCAGTGAGTCCGTATCGATTTTAGAGTGATTTTGACTTGTTTCTGTAATTCTTTAGAAGCTCGTTTAACAAAACTAAATTAGTAACAATATGTGATGATATCTTAAATTAAAGATTCATTCAATATCTAAAATACGTTCGAGACAATTTATTGATATTCATTGTCCAGTTTGTTTAATAACCTGAGGCGTGTTTTAATGCGTCTTTGTATTTTACACGGAATTTAATAGAAGAAGTTTTCTTATAAAATATACAACAGTAAAGATATTGAGACATCCTAAAATATGTTCGAGGCAATTTAAGTACTTTTATTGAAAGATTCAATGATAATCTAAGTTAAAATAGCCTTACTTTGATGAAATTTTATGCGTACTTATATGGCGTCGAATTTCTAGTTCTTACAACAGAGTTAAAAAATATAAAAAATACACACTAAATGATAGGTTAATGCTTAAAAATTTGCAATAAAAAAATACATATTATATATATGTTTTATGGAAGAAATAGAATAATTTAAAGTTCTCTAGAATTTTCGACTATATACGGGAGCGCAAACGTTGTTACGGCAGATCTATATAATCGAATATTCTAGAGAATTTTAAATTATACCATTACTTTCATAAAACATAGTAGTTAGTTTTTTTAAACGAGCTCCTAAAGAATTAAAGAAACAAGTCAAAATCACTCTTAAAATCGATACGGCCTCATAACAAAAAATCCAAAAGGCGTCAGCTAAATTCTATTTATACTATAATATCTATCTAATTTTATACAAACAAGTCGCTTCTCGCTTCACAAACGATAAATTTCAAATTGTATTATAATTACCGTATGATGCTGAGCAAAAACACTGATTCAGCACTTCCGCAACAAATAGTATAATTTATTGTAATTAATATATTACTATGTATCGAAATCTACAAAGAAGCATTTACATAAACGAGTCTTATAAGTAATTACTCTATTGGTCCCCATATGGTCCCCATACACTCGTTAAAACGTCATTGTCGGGGAAATAATTAAATGCCCTCGATTGGTTCTCACCGCTCGTGCTGTCAGCTGACACTGTGAAATGCATTTTATTAAAAGGCATTGTTAATTTAAATTAAGGTTATATTATATGATATATCGTAATGAAATCTTCACGCTCACTTCGCTTCGACTTTCTATTCGTGACAATGGGCCTTTATCAAATAGTAGCTCATTTCAGGATAAATTTGAGCCAAATATTGTCTATATTAATATTTTGGTTGGTGCCTTCGGCAGCAGCTGGTTGTCAATTATACAGATACATTCAAAGCTGAAAGGGAGCGAAAGACATATTGACTATTTAAACCGGTCATCTTTATATAATAGCTAATCTTCGTTCAAAAATATTTTTATTTTAATTAAGACTGGTAAATAGTGCCTAATATGACTGTATTTGTTTATCTGAATTGTGATGCAATGGTAAATTGTGCCTTATATTACCTACTGCATTGGTAAGAGATTCCCTCACGTATAGGCTACTTGGTAAAATACCAATTACAATACATTTCACCTCCAAGAATCTGCACCCAGTGGAATCGGACACGTGGACGTGAGTCGATTACTTTATAGGTAAGTAAAAACAGTAACGAGTAGTAAGTGCTATTAATATCTAGTTACAGTTATTAAATAAAAGCGATATAATGAAACAAAGGCTTTTTTTATTTCTTTACTAGGTTTCCGCCCGCGGCTTCGCCCGCGCAGTCAAAGAAAAACCCGCATGGCGCATAGTTCCCGTTCCCGAGGGATTTCCGGGATGCGTCATTTTTCCGGGATAAAAAGTAGCCTATGTCCTTTCTCGGGTATCAAAATATCTCCATACCAAATTTCATGAAAATTGGTTCAGTAGTTTAGGCGTGATTGAGTAACAGACAGACAGACAGAGTTACTTTCGCATTTATAATATTAGTATGATAGGTACAAATAGGATTCGGTTTAAATAAAACAATTTCTCCAGGTTTATCTACGTCCTACGATATAGAACTTGACACGTCGTTGTTGTATAGTAAATTATTTTTAATTTGTGATAACTTATCAATTTCGATATTTATGGGAAGGCTTACTTCGTTTAGAAGCCGACTATCCAAATAAGTAAAAAGCATAGCAAAAATATAAAAAGATGAAAAATAATTAGTTAGATTTTCTTCTTTCTCGTACAAACAATCTCTAAAAACCCCTACCTATTTACTTTAAAGGACTCCGTGTAAACTCCAATAAAAATACTAAGAAATCCCGCATTTATTTTTTCTCAAATAGAAAACGACGAATAGGCTAGCAGTTAATTTAGTAAATCAGAGGAATATTACATTTTCCAGTCCTTCACTATTATTATAGAACAAAAATTGTTTGTTTCTTTTTTTGTTTCAAAGCTTCACCAAAAACTACAGGCAACCGATTTTATTTGGAAAATTCTTTCACCACTAGAAAGCTTCATTATTCCTCCGTGACATTGGCTGCACTGTGAGCTACATTTGTATGTTTATTTTTATACCGAGAAAAACCGAGCGCAGTCATGTGAAACGGTAAGTATATAATAAAAAAAGTATTTGGCCCATGAGGGGATCGAACCCGCGACCTTCGCGTTATTAGCACGACGCTCTAACCAACTGAGCTAATGGGCCGTTGTAGAAAAACGCTAAAAACTCACATATTTCACATAAAAATTGTACATTTTATAGAGAAATAAATATTCTTTGATAAATTAAAGCCCAGTAATTAAATTTGGTTCATACAAGATATAGATTACAAACACATTATGCGGTATTTAATGACTGAAAAAAAGTCTACATTAGGTAAGTACGTGTATATTTTATTCCTTTTCTCCTTTTTCAGATTTCAGGGTGTAGGTATAGTGTATACCCAGATAATTGTGTTTAATCTGAATGAGTGGTGACTCTATAATTTTTTATTTATGAGTTATGTACTTACTACTAAAATTATCTGTAGTACCTACTTGGAAGGTGTTGTACCTTTTGACGATAAATTCTAAATATTGGATCATACATGTTACTGACAAAGAAACCATAAATAACTTAAATAGAGCATTGTAATTTCTTACTCAACGACCATTTGATCCTTACTAAAATATGTCCGTAGAATCCCTTATAACACCCACCCTTTTGTGGACATACACTTTTATTAGCGTCAAGGAAAATTAGTCACAATCTTCTCTCCCAGTTACTTGGTTTTATACGGCTTTTTTCGCGCATTGTGTTACGTAATAAAATCTCGTGACCGTGAAACGACACAAGGTCAAAAGGATTCGCAATTCGCATATAAATTAAAGAAGGGAATGTTCCAAGAAACCGGAAGAAAATGTCGCAAACCCACTTTACTGCTGTTTTTCCCACCCTCATTTCAAATCGACAATGAATGTTTTTACCGTTTTACGTCTACACAGAAGAATCTTAAATTGCCAGTTATTTTGGAAAGTACACAATACAAATACTTTGAATGCATTATGCGTAATGTTATATGTATTTAAGTTTAATTACGATGTTACCTACTTCATTATAATTTTATCATATTCCAAAAGAACCATCAATTTTGCACGAGCATCGTCACAGTTGAGCCGATAAAGATAAAATGTTGTCAAAGTATTCCACTTATTTAAACACCGAAAAGCGTGTTTTGAACCAATTCCAAATTCAAAGCAATATTTTCACGCCAATTAGAATTGTAGTTTTATCCGAGCTGAATTACTGCAATTGCTTGTGTATTTTGTTGAAACCAATTGGATTTCAAGCCTATGATAACGTCGTAGCTGTCCACTGAATGGTATTGAGTGTCGTCCTCAAGCAAAGATAACGATATTAAGCCGCACCATTTCTCAAGGGACTTTATGATAGCCACGGAAGTTATTTATGGTTTTCAGTTATTTTTCGGTGCGTAACGAGCATTATATATGCTCGTTTTATGCACCAATGTATGGTATTTAGATATAGAAATTGCGTATTATTTACCTGTCATATTAGCACAGAATACATAATAGTAGCTAACGCTAATATTAGGAAAAAAATAGGTAGGTACACCATTGAGATTTACATATATGGAGACGACACCGCCTACATCACTTATGTTCCGCTCAACATACGTCACATGACGTATGTTGAGCGGTTTTTTTTAATGGTTTTAAAGTGAAACGCATCAAATATGCCTTCGTGTGTGTTACGATATTGCACAAATAATACAAATAATACGGAAATGTGCAAAGAAATAACTTTCATCGGTAACAACCTAACT
Organism: Colias philodice; assembly: GCF_061535455.1. Taxonomy (NCBI): domain Eukaryota; kingdom Metazoa; phylum Arthropoda; class Insecta; order Lepidoptera; family Pieridae; genus Colias; species Colias philodice. Next base: position 9,597,683 of record NC_143094.1, on the reverse strand, counting down.
AGATAATAATTTTTAAAACTTAGTTAGAGCAAAAAAATGGCGCACAGATTTTGTTCGTTGTGTCTCCTCCATACGTATAGTAATATTATCTCAATGAGGTACACATAATATTACCTATGTAAAAGTTGTGCGTAATATATTGACAGCATAGATATCTGAAGACTTAAAATGCATTTTGCATATAAAAACAATGAGTTTAATTTAAAAAATTTCCTTTACAACTATTTTTAGTAGGTATTAAGCAATAAGGAAGCGAAATTGCAAAATGTATTTTTTAATCCATCATCAGAACACGTTGTAAATATACCAGTGGTTCGGTAAATTTAAATTATTTGCAGCATAGTTATTATTTATCGCCTTTGGCACTCAATTCTGAATTTCTCAGGATATAAAAATGTCACAAAATAATTTACAATTCACAGACATCCCATAAATGCCTGGAAATAATATATTCACTTGGATAAAACACATAATATATCTAAGCATTATTTATTTGGTTTAAAATAGTAATTAATTAATGTATGCGTTCGAAATTCATTATTTTTTATTTCAGTTAAAGTTAAAGCATGTATGAACTGTTTTTATTATTTTGTAGAATATCTACAATATAATAAATCATTATAATTAGGTCTTACAATAGAGAACGCTAGTTGATCAATATTAATTGATATTTATTGACGATTTTTAATGTTATATATTTATCGAATCCGGCGACATGACGTGTGCAAAATGAAATTTGGGGCAGTAGAACAACGCAAGACTTTTATACATTTTGCGTCAGTTGAATGTCTCAAGATAAAACTTTTACGTACGTGCTATGTGCTATACTAATATAAGGCATATGAGAAGCAAGTTCCGAACTTCGAAACAGCAGATGGTAGCCGAATACAATAACTGTTTTTAGTAGTTTCTTACTCTTATGCTATATAATGGACGAAAATCACAGGCCTAGCTGATAGCTCCACCCTCCTTCTGATTTTCGTAATTCTGCGACATTTTAAACTTCAAAAGGTAGATAGAGTTAAACACAATAAGATCAGATTCAGATAGAAGATTAATTGTTAGTAGATTTATTCGTTAGTTATTGTTCTATTTTTGCTACCTAGTTTGCGTTATTGTTAAATTTCAGTTCAAAAGGTAGCTACACAATAACGCCGACAATATACAAGAGTATATATAGGTGATGGACGTTGTTATGACACAAGGAACAGAAATAAAATGGAATGCCTGTTTTCTGGCTTACTAAAGTAAAAAATTCACTCATAGGTCTTGGTCACAGTAGTAGTAGGTTAGTGTGTGGTTATATATAGGTGCTAAAATTAAAGCCACTGTAGAGTCAATGGTGCTCACTAAGTATAGTAATTAATAACACTTATTTCATTTAAACATCTTTTAACATAGGCCTTTAAACCTTAGAGTATTGTAATATTATTCTTAAACAGTTACATACAATTCTGTTTCTGAATATATAGCAAACGTCAAACTCAGCTTAGGAAAGTGCTTTTTCATGTATTGTTATTACGACTTTAAGCAATGAGTCAACAAACCTTTGCTGTAACGAAAAACACTAGACGCTCGTAAAATGTAATATTCATAAGAAGCTGAAAAGTTCACTTAAGAAGTTAGATGAAACACGTTCATAATAAAGTTACAAACAATACCAAATAATAAATTCAAAAGTATATTTTTATTTTTAAGCTGTGCCGCACGGTTTCACCCTCGGACAGACCCATTGGCAAAAGTATAATTCTATAGCTTATGTGTTGTTCTGGTATACATAAACTATGTCACTGCCAAATTATAAAAAACTGTATTATGAAAATTCATTGAGTGCTTTTCCCTAGAAAGAGGAACAAAAAACATCCATGAATCTTCACAAACTTTCACCTATATAATATTAGATATTGCATCTAAGTATAGGTAGGTATACTTGTTTGTTCCAAGAACGATAATAAATGACATCATTAGCTGAAAATACATCTTTATATCCCGAGATTTATCTTAGCATAATCCTTTAGAACAATTAATTAAAGCTTGTGATTTCCAAGGTTGTGGAGCTACGACGCTACATAAACATAAGAAATGCCATAAATCCTTCACAAAGATAAAGACGACAACGTGCAAGTATTGTTAATTTGCGTACCTACTGTGGCACAATCAACCCTGTTATGTTAAACAAAGCCTTGCTATTAATTATTCGGGAATCTTCCTTTTGATTTTCCAAATTTAGAATGGCGCGTTCAGGCTAAAGAGTGATATCAGGTTAAAATTTCTACGACACACATTTATTACGTAAAGCAAAAAAAGACACCAGAGATATCCTACTTTGACTAATAGATATTGTAAATCGAGAAAGTTATAAATTTGTAGAGAAGCAATAACAACTCAAGGGATGAGATTTTGTGTATAACATATTTACCACCTCCTGTTCGCTTAATTCTAAAACTTAAAGCTAGTGTTGAATTACCTATGTAGGTAAAGTATTCAGAGAAACACATTCATTCATTCATTCATTCATTCATGTGGCAAAAAATTATTATGTATCGCTTTACATAAAACTAGGTCAGTAGGTATTATTCACTTCTTTCTTATGGACTTCACATAAAGCCGTCTAGACCTAAATCAAGCAAACTTGTAAAACGGACGCTATAAAATTGAACGTTAACCTCAGATACGTATCTTAAATTAATATTATGTAAACAGCCATAATAATAGTTTGCCTATATCCAACCCCTACACAAACAATCTTTATCACAAAAAAAAATATATACGTATAATATGTATTTTCATTTCACTCGAAAATTTATTATCAAGAATGAAAATTTGACTTTCTTCAACAGGTTTCCGTATTAAATTTATCATCGATAATATTTCAAACTTTTGTTCGACTGCGCATAAATTTGATACCAAATCTAAATAGATCTTTTGAATTTGGTCTATCTGAAAACTAGCATGGTAGGTGGCTTCAGTGGCGTCGTACCCAGTTACAAAAATTATTGAATACCAGACCCTGGAACTATTTATGTGCCAAAAAACACGTCATTATGTTGTAGCCAGGAAGGAATTAAAGTAGTATCAAACCAATAAAAAAATCAGCAAAATATGTGCTAACATTCTTTAGTATTTATATAAATAAGTTTAAAGTCTAATTTAACTAGCTCGTGCTGCATAAATAAATATCTCATTATTATTTTTTATAATAATACTTTATGTAAAAAACATTTTTGTGTGAGGACTTCTTGCGACAATAAAATCGTGACATGTGCAGCTTGCGAAACACGTCACGACTCACGAGCTCTAATCTAAAAAGTTTTATTATATCATAGAAAAGTCATCTTCCTGTATCAAAAACAAACCAATAAGACGAAGTTGCGACTATTAAAAGAAGAACAACCGTTTGTTTATTTATATGAAACTTACAGAAAGTATTTAATAGATATACTATAAAAATACGGATACTGTACATCTACTGCATATAAATGTTATATATAAATCTCCCTATATTTGAATTTTGTATTGGTAAATATCAATAATATTTAGTTGGATCAAAAATAAATTAATACGAAATTATTAGTGCAAATTAAATGGCTTATAACTAGTGGAATAACGATTTCAGGTCTGGGTAATTGGGTATTATACCAGAGAAACCACGTACTGAAGCTGGTATAGATTAAAATAAAAAGGATTATTTATAATGACATTCACAGAATAAAACTAACGAAATACAAATCTATAATTCCTCGTTTTAATTACTTGAAGTACCTGATATCCTAAACATTTTCACGCACCTTAAAATCTTAGATCAGTATTACCAGGCGCTTTTTCCCTTGCATGACTCTCTGAGAGTTCTTTTCTTTCCCTAAAGTGTCAAGATTATACTCATTGATTATTTTAGTCCATAATTCATGTCGTAGCATCCATTTATTTCCCTCGTGTGATACATGTGACATGTTCTCTTGGCTAAAAAAAAAAACTATTGCTCAGTGCTTTACGTCAGATAATGCATTAATCTCGCTAAAGATGATTTTTGTTTTACGAATAATAATAATTTAGTTCCCAATAAATTATACAGTTTAACCATTAATCTTGTATATTACCTACGTTTATTTTATTTTCTTCAATTAATCATAAAGTATGTACTTTTAGTATATAAATTATTACTCGTAGGAGGTACGTACCTATCAATATTTCAATACCAAACAAATGTGTACTGCGTTTACGTCTCCAAATTAGAATGTTAGCAAAATGTAAAACAATACATCTATAACTATTCACACTAATTTTAAATAAATTTGTCCATGCTATTAGTCGAGTAGACTAGATACACCATCCAGTGTTTTGTATTAAGAATATATTTATAATTGTAAGTACATGATACGAATATATTTGCCGGAAACTATTTAGTATTGCCATTAATTAACAAGAAGATATCAACGCCAAGTGTTTTATCTTGTAACGTTTCTATTATTATTAGTAAGCCGACGCCAGTTAATGTGTAAAACTTTATTGACCATTCGAATTCTATTTAAATTACACTATTCCGTTAACACCCACATAGACATCAGATGAACATAAAATTACATAACAATTAATAATTTAACTATCAAAGTAATATTCCTCTCAAAGAAGAATTTGATTTGATTTATAATACTACAAGCTTTTCGCCCGCGGCTTCGCCCGCTTTTTCTAAAACCTAATAAATTATTCAAATTCAAATTGATAGTAGGTATGTAGTGATATCAATCATTCGTGAACTCTACCCAATTACTGTTAAATTGAAACATAAAAACAAAACCTATTATGTAACATCAAAACTGCATTTAAACTGGAATAACAACTACAATTTTAACCAAATTATGATTATTTTAGAAACAAAATGAAGACGATTTGAAATTATAAGTACCTAAATTATATAAGTCCATACTATCATGTGATATCACTACATAGTATAAAACAAAGTCGCTTTCCCTGTCCCAAACTCCCAATGTCCCTATGTCCCTATGTCCCTTTGTACGCTTAAATCTTTGAAACTACGCAACGGATTTTGATGCGGTTTTTTTTAATAGATAGAGTGATTCAAGAGGAAGGTTTATATGTATAATAAGATCCATTAAGTAGTGCAGAAGTTCTGTTATTTTTGAGGTTTCTAATGTGATGTCGTAAAAAATTACATTTATTCCGCTTACATTGCAAACGCAGGCTGAACCCTACGAGTTTTATCAAAATAATGTACTAAGTATTATACACATTGAAAAGGTCTACAGAAAAGTCCGCGATGGTATATGTCTATCTCTTATGGATAACCCACAATAACTTTTTTTTGTCATTTACTTTTTACGACAAATAATGGCTAATTTTCGAAGCGATTTTAACCAATACAGCATTAATCCTTAACCAATTAAATACCATGGATACATTGTTCATTTAATATAGATCTATATGGCCCTTTACACCGTATGATTTAAGTGAATATTTTCGAAGATATTACAGATTTAAAAATTGCAGGACGTAGCGTTTGCGGCCGCCCGGCTATGTATTTTATACCCGTGCGATGCCGGAGGCCGGAGCGGGCCGCTATATTTTTATACCTATACAACGTTCACAATTTTTTAGGGTTCCGTAGCCAAAATGGCAAAAACGGAACCCTTATAGTTTCGTCATGTCCGTCTGTCCGTCTGTCCGTCTGTCCGTCTGTCACAGCCGATTTACTCGGAAACTATAAGTACTACAGTGATGAAATTTGATGGGAATATGTGTTGTATGAACCGCTACAAAAATATGACACTAAATAGTAAAAAAAAGAATTGGGGGTGGGGCCCCCCATACATGTAACTGAGGGATGAAATTTTTTTTTTCGATGTACATACCCGTGTGGGGTATCAATGGAAAGGTCTTTTAAAATGATATAAAGTTTTCTAAAAAACATTTTTCTTAAAGTGAACGGTTTTTGAGATATCAGCTCTCAAAGTCGTAAAAAGTATGTCCCCCCCCCTCTATTTTTATAACTACGGGGTATAAAATTCTAAAAAAAATAGAGGTGATGCATGCTAATTAACTCTTTCAACGATTTTTGGTTTGATCAAAGTATCTCTTATAGTTTTTGAGATAGGTTGATTTAACTGTAATTTATTATATTTGCTGCTACGGAACCCTTTGTGCGCGAGCCCGACTCGCACTTGGCCGGTTTTATCTGTAGTGTATTTAGTATCAGCATTGCACCCGTACGAAGCCGGGGCGGGTCGCTGGTTATAATATAAGACAAACTCATTTCTTTATTTTAATACCTCTTGACCTTTTTAGTTAACTTAACATATTTTTCTTCAGTATTTTTTATTGATTATATTATACCAAAACAAAGTGCACAATAATTATTTAGTACTTTTAGAGATAATCATAGACTAAATGTGACTACGTAATCGTGACATGAGATTTTCATGTAGATACACATAGCAGAGACCCCGCCAGGTTTTATGTTTTTCAAATTTTTTAACAGTTGTGATCAGATAACAAATCAAAATTTAATAAAATCAGTTCAGCAGGTTTCGAGTAATAAAGGTGTAGGTACCTACTGTAGTAAAGTTTTGTACATTTGCATTGGTAGAGAAAAAACTACAATATAAAATTTTGAGCCCAGTAATCTTAATTTTTGTTATTTATCTAAGTATAACATATATATGGACTTTTATTATCACGTTGAAAAAATGTAAATAAGCTTGCAATTAAACAACATATTTTATGAGGTCAATATATTTGTATGTTTCTGGAATCTAGCCAAAATCCTTGAGTTATTGATGCTGATGGCATTAGATTGCCGCGTAGATTATGTCACCAACTAATAGTCACAAGCTTAACTAGAAGTTCAATGAAAAATTATTAATTTTTTACTACCTCATCCTTGTTCCCTTATTTTTGTTACGATTTCAAATTAGCTTTTGTATTTTTTTTTGCAATTTTTTTACAGTTATTTAACTGAATAATAACGTTGACAACCTGACTAGAATAAAATCTGAAGTTTTTAATACTTTTATTTTTTATTCAGAAGGACGGTCATATATTTAGGAATGGGGATTATATTTTACGAGTGTATTACATTGGCACGCTCATTAAAAAGCCAAATTATAATATTATTTCAAATGTTTTCAGGTAGTCGAGTTATTTTGTTTCTATCAAAAAATAATCTGTGATGTGACATTTTATTTACGTAATCCAGCCCGTTTAATTTTATTACAATCGCCTGGGTACACTTTCACATAATTATTTATTAGTTAATATTTATAGTTAGTAATTAGTTAATATTTTTTGGGTACCTACTACCTACCTATTTTTTGCGTAGTAAAGCACAATATATCTCTCATTAAGCGATTTTAAGAATGGTCAAGAAAAACAAATTGTACCGATCAGATTTCATTTCCTAAACAAATTGTTCTAGTTTGGATTGCAGCCCAAAACAAAATTTTGCAATTTTTGCGCGCCGCGTTAGCGGAACGTTGCAATGTTGTTGCTTGTCTTAATTAACGCTTGGTTTGTCACTTAGCTGTAGTTCTTGCAGAAATATGATAATTAAAAGAAGCTAATTAGAAGATACGAGAAACAGTGTAATATTATTTAATCAGGTGAACGTGAATCGACCTTGTCACTATTTTTTCTTGCTCGTAACAACCGTGCAATATGAGCCATAATATTGAGTTTCAGCCTTAGGGAAGATAGCTTTTGTTTTTTAGGTGAAAGAGCAGTAATTTGATTTGGTTTTATATAGATACTAGCGGTCCGCCCCGGCTTCGCCCGTGGTACATATGAAAAATAGATGTTGGCCGATTCTCAGACTTACCCGATATGCACAGAAAATTTCATGAGAATCGGTCCACCCGTTTCGGAGGAGTATGCAGACTAACATTGTGACACGAGAATTTTATATATAAGATATTTTACTTTATATTTGTGAGCATGTCATTTTAATATCTTCAATATAAGTAAATACTATTGTTTTGAATGTTATTAGGCGTTAACTGCAAATAGAAATATTATACAGTATGACCTAAAATATGTCTAGGTAAACTATTTTAATGCGGGTATGCGGTATTTATAGCAATTCCTAAAATGAATAGCACAAATTTTCTTTCGATGTATTTTTTGTTTTTTTGAGTCTTGTGTGTATTCATTCTTGTTCGTCGTTTTGATATGGTCTTACAAAATTTAAAATTTTGTATACCTACTAAGATAGGTTCAACGAAAACACAAAATGAAAAATAAATGTTGTTCTTAATGTTCTCATAATTATTCATTCCTATTTATATCAGTTTGTCGATAGGAAACCTATTAATGAATGTTTGAGCAACAATATTTACTCGACAGCCATACTACTTCATTTAGCGACAGCGTGTTATAAATACTTATAATATAGCAATTTAGGTAGATAACGTTACACGAAGGCTAATGAAAATATAATCGTTGTTGTTTATCTGCTTACGTCACCTGAAAACCTGCTAGTAATTTGAATGTACCCTAAATTACTACCACCTTCGGCATATTATAGACTATAGAGCATAGACCGTGACATTACATACGAGCTAATTTAATTATCGGTTCTTATTTGCAAAGCATGTGTGTGTGTACTTATGTGTGTGTTCAGATTTGCTTTAATCGAATCGGGAATCGAGTGCAATCCGATTGGACTACTACAAAAGGTAATGTCTCGTTGTGTGAGTAATTGATGAACGCAAGTTACTGTGGCAAGATACGTAGGAAGTGAGTATTTTGCATTTGCTATTTCAATTAAATGCAGTGGATACTGAAGCAAACTTTATATTGGCTACTAGATATGACCTCGAAAGAAATTAACTAATAAACATTCATGAGCATGAGAAGAGCATTTTATTTATTTTGAAGGTTTTGTATTATTTATTTCATTTATATGCAATGTGTATGCTGAATCAAACTTTATATTGGCTGCTGTTTTAATATTCTTTATTATCATGAGAATAAAGAAGTCATTAAAAGATTTAACCCAGCCCTAGCCCCTATCAAACTCTGAACTAATATAGAGCAAGATCACCTAATTCACCTTACAAACTATACATCTATTTAATTTGTAAGTATGTTTATAATAAAAGAATAGTATAGTATTAATAACATTCAGATACTAGAAACATACATTGTTGATACCACAATAATTTCCCAACAATCAGAATTCACCGCTCTAGCACCTAGAGCGGTGAATTACCACCTTTAGAGTCTAGGTGATCGTCATTAAGAATAAGAACCTATCTAATTTATTTTAGTTCGTAATTCGTATAAATCTGTAAGGTACTAAAAATACTTTCAGCAAATGATTACATAATATTCGTCCCCTATGTACTTATAAATTGGTACTTATTATGTAGACTCATATAACATATTCAATCATAATATAACGTGCCAAGTGTTAGCAAACGAATTACACAGGATATGGGCATAGCCATTTTAACTACGAATTTACTCACAGAGTATACAAGAATAATATAATACAATGTTAACAAAAATGTAAATTAAGCAACTGAAGCTTGTAAAGAACGATCAATGTAGTAAATACTGTAGCTAAATCAATAAATGTGGGTTTTGAGTTGCAATAATATGTCAATACGTAGGTACCTACTCATGAAAAGTTACGAATAAAATAAAATGTTTTAATATTTCGCACACACATTTATTTCGATTCACTTCATAGCACATGATAGACGGATTTTATCAAATACTCGCACACGCTATTATCACATTAATAAAAGCATACACTTACTAAAAGCGTTCTTTTAACTATGGTCAAAGACCTTTAACAAATAACAGCTGTCTAAGAATTAACAAAAATAATTATTATTATCATAGACAATCGCACAATTTCTAATATACATCTAAATTATCTATCTTTCCTACAATATGTGCCTGCCTCGTAATAGGAACTAAAATTATAAAGTATTTATATTTTATTTTCAGTAATAGTAGTGTGAATAAAATCTAACAACGTTTGGTTTGAGCGGTGTCTCGTTTTTCCTTGGCTTGCTCTTACAACAACACTGACAAATCACGTAAATAGCAATCACAACTCCGATAGTAATTGGAAGCCAAACATACACCGGTACACCAGATGGTTTCATAGTTTCTGCGTATTCTTTAAGTAAAGCGCACGGTACGGTATTCTTCTCTTTCGATAAAGAACTATTGTGCCAAATGACGCATTCATAGTCCTTAGTATCTTGCAACGCAGTCCCGTTGTATTGAATGAACGGCCTTACATCGATCTGTGGTGAAGTTATGTCTAACGCTTCAGGGTTCGGTATCAAGCTCTCTGGCGACCGTTCCATGAAGGACGACATCATAAAACATGGGAATCCGATTTCTTCAAAATGCTTCGGATGAATCGCTTGCATGGAGCAATTTTCATCGCGACGTACCGAGTAGAAATGTGTGTATTGCCAGTGATCAGCGGATGCTCTTCCCAAATTGTACAACGCCAAACCGCTTAGCAGATATCCAAATCTTCCATTAGATTCGCGATACTTATACACATATGAGGGCGGAACGCCGTGGAACACCGGGTAGGGTGCAAAGTTTGAACAATGTCGACACATAAAATATATCTGACTGGGTGGGTGGTAGGAAAAGTGCGTGTGATGGGCAGTGACATGGTGATTGTTTGTGTTTTTACGATGGTTGTTATTATCGAATCTTCCACGTGGTCCTCCACTTATTTTGGCACTGACAAACACGATTGAAATATAAAGCACTGTGAAAATATAAAGAGGTTTCATAGTGCAGCGCGAAGGGATCCCGGCGCGCGACTGTCGTTGACTTTCAGGAAAAGTCGGCTTGGCGCCATGGGGCCCGGGCGCCATCCTGTCGCGCCAACCCATGGATAAATGAATGGTGGATTTCTCATTGATTAAAATAGTTCATGTTAATAGTACAATGCACTTTGCACCGTCTACAGTGCAGTGTAGCTTTATACGACTTCACTTCATGTATTTAGCATTTTCAACTTGTATTTGTAATGATCATGAGTAAATATTTAAGTAAAATACATAATATAAAATCTCAAAATATTAGAGCAATTTAAATTCGTACAGAAAATGTATCACATCAGTGGATCAAAAGTAACTAACTGTTACTTAAGTTACAGTATATAATCTCTGTAGTAAAATGTTGTGTGATGTTCAGCTTCAAGTGACTCTTCAATTTTGATAGTTTGACAGAATCCGTTTTATATGGAAATCGCTTCATATTACAGAGGAAACAATGGAACGAAACACTTACTATATTTTGGACTATAGATTACGTTCCCGCCGACGTGTATAAGTTGATCATCAACAAAGTTCCCAACAGTTCCGATGGAAAGCTCTTTTAACAAACATAAAGCGTATATGACACGCTTCGCATTATGAAACATACCTAACTGCGCAAGTACTGTTTCATGAACAGATTAATAGAACAAATGATGCCTCTTTCGACTCGATTTTCGAGATCGACTATGTAACTTGCATAACTGACTTCTATGGAGAATTTAAATCCTTCGTTAACGATTTTGCTAATAAGGAACACAACCGCTATAATAATCGCTAAAATTAACACTATTTTTGAAAGAAGCAATCGTATTTGAGTAAAAATACAATAATTCTTATCTTTATCTTATATGATGAAAACTGCACCCGCTTTCATTATGTATCCCCTCCTTGATGACTAATCTCACTTTGTATCATCATTTAATCTCCTATTTGCATTCCTAAGAACCTATTAGAGTATCGGACCATATCCTATACGTATACCTACATAGTTATACCACAGACTAATAATAATATACTACGTATACAAGTTATACTATACTTGTAGACTTACATGAAAAATATTCAAATAATGTTAAACACATAATACAAATTTGCAGGAAAGCAGTGTAATTAAGGTCAAAATTACACGAGTCTTGTAACCTGAAAGATACACTTTTCTCAAGGATTTCGCTCTTCTCATCTTACAAAATAATTATTATAGGTTAAGCTAATGAGATAGTCTAACTCTACAAACATACCTTTAGAGTAGAAGAAAGTTACATATAATAACATGAAATTTACTACGAATATACAAAACAATATTTAGATACCTATGCACTATGTTGTCTCTGATATCTGATATTTAAATTTTATTTTATATTTTGATTTATTATGAAAAATTATTGTTACTGTAAAGTAAGTTAGAGTCGATGATTTTAATATAATGTAATATATTATGTTATTTCTTAACCATAGTTAAACTTTTCTTAATTTTTTCATTCTCACTTTATTTAAAAACTGCTACGTTTGTTCCTATTTTTTCATATTTTCCTTTTACAATCACTTTGATTTTAAAAGGTTTTAGAAGTTTATAATTTATTTTTCATTCAATAAAATTGAAAGCTTTCCACGAGTTCGAATGATTTAAATAACTCACAGGAAATTCTGTATTTTCTCTTTGAACTTCATAACAGGCGATTTGATTATTATTATTTTTTTTTGTGTGGCCTCTCAATGTTAGCCAGAAGGGCTTTTACATTTTAACGCGGACGCTATTGATTATAATTAATCAATAACAGTATAATTACGAACGTAGAGTAAATTTTTGAGCAAATATTAAGTACCTAAGTGTGAGAGATCAGTTCATGTGAGAAATAATATAAAAGAAAGAACAGAATCTTTTCTTCCTGTAATTGTGCTGCACGTGTTTCATATAATGTCTGCAAAAATACAATTTACTTTGCTATTCTTGTGATACCAGTTACCAATCATACTTATACTATGGATGCTACTGATCTGATCAAGGTTGTCCAAGATTCGTACGTGACAATGTAGACGAGGCACGCCTCCACAAAACGATCTCTTCCTGTGAACTGAGATGAACGACTTCCTGAACATTGTCCCCGTACAATCCTATGTCATCATGCTTCGCCATTCATGCATTTTAGCGTGAATGGAATCCAAAGCTCGGCGAAATGATAATTTGACGGATCCATATATCTTTCTACATTTATTAATGCCCAATTGTGCTGTGGATACAGTTGTAAATAGTTTTGGAATTTTCCTCTTACTTCAAATTTAAGAGACACGTACAATCTCTACAAATAGGATAAAAAAGTCATTTATTTTGGTACTAAAATTGCGGGTTTTGAGAATTGTTGATTGTTGTGACCGCAATAACAAGGCAATAACGTATGAAGACTGCGTTAATATAAATTATTTTGTTGCTATAGAATCGGTATTCGGTACTGTGTGTACCTACATGATAGACTTGTTAGAAATGACTTGCCAGCTTCGTGACTAAATGAGGTTGGGGCAGATTTTCGGTTGGCTATTTGGGTTGTGTATATTTATTTTCGTTATCAGTTGCAATTTTCCTCGTCATTTGGTGTACACATGATAATAAACCACCAATGATATTAGTTATTAGAAAAACGTATAAAATAAATGTATAAACAAACAAACAAACAAAAATATTTTATTGTGCACCAGGACATAAAAATTACAAAAGCAAATAGCAGCAAATATAAAGTACCTAGGTACGAATTAATTTAAGAATTTCGCGGTCGTGGTGTCACATGAAATATTAGAAACGCCGGGTTATCAATGTTTTATCAGTTCATAAACATTGTTGGAGGAAGTTCATTTCATTGATGGCAATAAAAACTTGTATTTGTGTAATAGGCTCTTACGCTCTCGAGCTTATCTCGTAGTCTGACTAACGCTTTGAGTTTTCCGAGCAATAATAACTTTTCTAGTTTCTAGTTGTTTACTTCGGCGGTTTCAATGACACGCATTTATAATTTTTATTTTAAATGCGTATTTAATAACTTTCAAAATGTTTAGTAACGATGCTTAAAAATAATCCCTTAAATTCCAAGTAAAGATTTATAGTAAATTGGCACACCTATCTATAGGCTAATTTATTGGAGGATAAATTTAGAAACGTGACGATTCACGCATCTTCTTTAGTAGTAAAAACACGTAGACACTATCCCTCACCTTCATAGGTGGTCTATTATAATCTATATAATATATTTAGTTGCGACAATCAAACTATAAATTAAATCCGCTATATTGAATATGGTAAATCCGTAATTATATGAAATTTTGTGCAATACAAGACTGGATAGTCGTTAAAAGTAGATAATCCACCCCCGTTTAAGCACTATTTATTTTAGTATCTAAGTATATGATAACAGCTTTGCAATATGAGTGTATCTACTGAATTACACAGAAGTGATAGGTAAATCTGTACATAGCTTAGTCACTTTTATTGGAATATAAAATTCCCATCGTACAAGGGTACCTTGAACCTTTCAAACAATGACCACCTCAGCATAACGAATATTTTCAAACAATTAACTAATCTGAATCTGAAATGCTGTAAATTTTTACAATGTTTATAATTTTGCGAATTATATAGACTAGAATTATTATTTAAATATATATTTGCAACACATTTTCTTTTATGTTGCAATACAATGGTAATAGCATAATATTTTTTAGCAGTTAAGCGCGTCACACACGGTGAAGATACTATAATATTTTATCTTAAGATACTGTTATATTTTATATTACAGTATCTTAACGCATCCGGTTTCAGCGTTCGGACCATCATTTTTCTTTTTGTCATTGCGTACTAAGACTCCTGTAGAACCGCCATCCTGTTACAAATGACCCACAAAATTTCGCGTCATTTGTAACAGGATGGCGGTTCTACAGGGGTCTTAGTACGCAATGACAAAAAGAAAAATGATGGTCCGAACGCTGATACCGGATGCGTTAAGATACTGTAATATAAAATATAACAGTATCTTAAGATAAAATATTATAGTATCTTCACCGTGTGTGACGCGCTTTAGGTTCAAACCACGCCCACTGGTGCAATAGACAGACACTAATAGCGGCAATCAGTTTGGTTCAACGTTGGCGAAGAAGTCTTTCCTACGTCATTATGACGAGAATAAAGGATCATCATGGGCGTAGCGAGGGGGAGGCAGGGGGGGCAGCTGCCCCCCCCCCCCTAGCAGGCGGACGGGCTGGCGAACTGAGCGAATTTTATTTCACCTCTCTCAAAAGATCCATTATAATACCCTATTTAGATTCCTTAATTTCCGCACTCGATCAACGCTTTTCGAATGAGCATTTCCTAGCCTTCAGCCTAATGTCATTGCACCCAAACACAATGTTATCAATGACCCTCAATGATTTCCAAGAGAATTGCAAAGCATTCACCAATTTTTACGAGCTCGCTATCGAGCCTGAAGCAGAATTGTGGTATAAATTGTAGAAAGACAAGGGGATTCCAAATGAAGAGTTAGAGAAAATGGATTTTACCGACACGCTTAAAGAGGCAAATACTTTCTTCCCCGCCACAAAGAGGGCCATACTTATTTTACTGGCGCAACCATGCACCACGGCCAATATAGAACGGTCTTTTTCCACCTTACTGCGAGTAAAACGTGGTTGCGGTCTACAATGTCAGAAAATCGTCTGAACGGCCTATGGTTGTTAGAGATTCTAAGCGTACATAGGAAAATGGTAGAAGGAAAGAAAGGCGAAGTTATTGAAAAAGTTTTAAATAGATTTTGTGAACAACCACGCAAGTTACTGTTTAAGTAATTAAAACTATTCTGTTTCTGGTTAAAATTCGTTTTTTTATTGTTACACTTGCTGACCCAGCGGACGTCGCGTCGTCCTGCCCAGTAATCAATCTTACACCTACGGCCTACCCTAACTAAACTAAACATACCCTACACCTACCCTACCCCTATCTATGTGTTATTCTGAGTCTTCAGCTACCTAATGTGTTCAGTAGCTTTTGCTTGAAAGAGGTAACAAACATGCATCCGTCCACACACACTCACAAACTTTCACCATTAATACCTAATGTATGAAAACATAAATTCAGTTTCTCTATGATTTTCTCAACCTGCCCCCCCCCCCCCTGTACAAAATCCTGGCTACGCCCTTGAGGATCATAACTACTCAAAGATCCCTATTATAAACGTGTGTACGTCAATCTCATCATACGTCATCATTTATCTATCACTACAAGCTTTGACTTCCTATTAGCATAGTATACATATATCCTGCTATTAGGCGTAATCCCGTCGATATTTGGCTGTCCCATTATGTTGTCAAACTATACATTCCTATCTTGTACGTTATCACTAGACAAGTACTCTATTTTTCGTTAAACCTGTTGTTTTGCGAAAATTGAACCCACATTACAATGCATTTATCTTTTTTCATATACATATAAAAATGAATCGCAAAATGTGTTGGTAAGCGCATAACTCGAGAACGGCTGAACCGATTTCGACAATTCTTTTTTTATTATATTCCTTGAAGTACGAGGATGGTTTTTATGTAGAGAAAACGTAAATATGTACCGGGCGAAGCCGGGGCGGACCGCTAGTAATACATAAAATAATACCGTACCACAGTTCAATTATTGTGGAATGTCTTCCAGTGAGAATTTTTAAGGCGCCTTTACAATTTACATAGTACCTACTTACCTTACCAGCCTACTATCCAGTAAACAATGGACGTGAACAGTTAATAATTTTCTTAATTTTCACAGAAATTGCAATCCATTTTAAAGTATTGAATGGATAACTTTTGTTACGGAACTTACGAAACCTTAATTTATAACATGTCGATGTAGAGTTTTCAGATTGGAAAATTGTAGATATTTTTATTCAAATATGTATAATCAAAATTTGTAAACACGTATAAACTTGCTCATTAATTTGAAACTACCTAAGTATTATTTATTACGCAATTTATCGCAATTTATTAGATCATTTAATTTAATGCAAATTTATCCCGTATGACTCAAACGAGGCACGACCATGGCACGACATTTGACAATTCCAATTCTTGAGTGCCCATTATTTACTTGAAATTAATTAAGGAAAACGTAAAGCAGTTATAATTTCTTAAACTTGGAAAAACAACACGAAGCACCAGCAAAACAATAACAGTAAAGTCAATTTGGTGTGATGATAGTGAAACCTCACCCATCGGAGGCCATTATACCGACACCCACCCTCATCCACATTCAGTCATTTGGAAATGTTGTTACACTTATTTCAACGACGACTAATTGCTTTTGCGAAAACAATTTAAGTTTCCTTTTTCCACACGGTCGATGCCCAAAACGTGTTTCTTATTAGATAAGCAAATTCCCCTTGATTTATGGTAGCAGCGGATTTGTATTAGGTAGATTTTTAATTCTACTTTAGTTGATATTATTAATTAATATAAAAACCTAACTGAGAGTTCCAATAGGTTTGGTTTAAGTAATTTTTTTTAGTGCCTACGAAAGCAACTGCATACTAAGTAAATATTTTATCATAATATATTTTCGGAAGTAGATAAAACCTAGAAGTGGAAGTGGAATGGAGGGAATCTATCAGTATATTCATAAGCATCAAGAAACTTTGACAAGGGCAGATATTTCATTAAGATCGCATTAACATGTGATGAGGGTTCAAGAAGTATTATTAAGGTACAAACTTAGGTACAAAATTCTAAGTTATTGGCTTAGTCTTAGATATACAGGGTGTCCCACTGTTGGTATACTAAGCTCAAAGGAGGTTATAGTTTTGCATACGCTGAGTACGTAAAAAATAATTAAAAAATTCCAGATTCATTTTTTTTTCAAATAGATGAATTCTTAAAACTCTATGTGTATACCCATAACAAGCGAGCCGCCCAACTTTACCACCAGCACGTGAGCTTTCGTTTAAGATTATGTTTTCATAGATAAAATGCTCATATAAGAGAAGCGGTATATGCCGGCTGCGCGAAGCTAGAGAAGAAAACATGGATTTTCAGGAAAAATTTAGCAAAAAATTTTGAACGTAATTTTTTTTTAAGTATTTTTTACGTGATCAGTGTATGCAAAACTACAAGTTCCTTCGCGCTTAGTATACCAATAGTGGGACACCCTGTATAATATAAGACAATGAGTCTTTGGCGAGATACATTTTTATTTCAGAAACCCATTATATTCTTAATTTATTATATTATATTGGTTCAAATATATTTATAACTATTGTTTAATTTAGAACTGAGCACTACGGTGAAGTGAGATATAATGTTTAATATCAGAACGATATATTACTCGAATACTTCAAATTCTTTCTCGTCTCAATAGCTTAAGTACCTACCACAATATCACGTAAATTAAAAATAACTTTTTTGTATCGTGAGAAGATATATCTAAGAGTTAATGGACTTTAAATTTATTATATAGGCATAGTGTTCAAACTTCTAAATATACATCTTTAAAAATATTACACCTTTTGCATGATTCCTTACCTGATGGAGGATCGTATGTAAAATGTCGTTCACACTGAAGATGAAAGACACTATCAATTGGTATTGGTCCACGATTAGAGAAACGTTAATGCTTTATGCTTGCTTTGATGTAATGGTTGTTCGTTTGACACATTGAAAGCTTTTGTATTAAACATGTATTAAATCATTCTATTAAAAGTCTGTTCAACCATCCCGCCTACATCTGAAAATACCTATCTAAATCTTCTACAATCTATCATAAACAATTATTATAACCGAATGTTAACAATTATAAAACACAAGACATTTTTTACTACGTGACGATTTATTAAGTATCACTAGTGACAAAACAAAATTTTTTTGATGTCGTTAAATGAGTGGGATGAATGTTTTCGTAGTTGAGACGTCTATTTTATCTTGATTTTATCCAACATTTTATCTGTAACACAGGTTATTAGTTTCTGCTGTTCCTACTTCAAAAAATTATTCATCCAATTCATCTTGAAGCGCTTTTGTGTCTTAATGATGTAGGTATGACATTTACGTATGTTCTACCGAAAGCCATTTTACCTGAATAAAAATAAAAATAATTTGGAAAATCCAAAAGTGCACGCCTCATAATTTTTTTTTAATAAATATTTATTAATTATTATTTTTGTTTATTTAATAACAATTAAACCACATCGAATCAGACCCTGAAAAATGAAAGGGTTCTATTCCTGAGCATACTCAAGCGTAAGAGAAAAAAAAAGACTCGATTAGTAAAGTATTTCGGTCGCTATCGTGTTAACAAGAAAAAGGATCCGCACATACAGACACACGGACGTCCAAGACAGAACTTTTTTAAACTGTTTTTTAACTAGTTTAAATAACAAAAATGACATCAAAAATATCATGAACGTTAAAAATAGTGTTTTTTCTTAATATGTGTGTGTATGTATTATCTTACAAGTGCAATGTATGATACATAAAGACATTTTAAGTTTGAAAAATCAGATGTTTTGCGCGAAGTGACAGTAGTACCCACCTCAACGCTTCGCTTATGAGGCGTGCAATACGTGAAGTCGATTTATTTTATCACAACGATTTCTTTATTTATAAATCTTTACAAAAAAATAAAGTTTTATTAGTTACACCGCGCTGGTTATAGTTTAGGATCGGCTGATCATTTTTTTGGAATTGTTTCCGCCTAGATAAGGTTAAACACGGCAGAGCCGGGAGAGCTACAAATTTTCAACTAAATACTCTATTCAATAGGGGATAAATTTTCGGTACAATTTCAATGGGGAATACACCTACCTACAGTTATTAGAATATACATATTTCATTCAATTTAATAATAATGTTGCCTAATGAACCATTTATTAACATAAACTCTACATTTAACGCATTTATTTTTACTTTACCGATTGTTTAACATTCGTAAAAAAATCGTTTTATCGTTGTATTGATAGATGAAGATGTAATTTTACATGAATTAGGTAATCTCTAGCGGCAAATAGCACACGTGTGACTATATTTAAATATAAATAACCATCGACTACAGCAGTTACTCTACATATTTGTTTTGGTAGAAATAAATTACAACCACCTGAATAGTTAAAATAAACAAATGCTTTAAAAATCTATTAACAGACAAATAAATGAGTTAGATTGAATGTTGTTTGTTGAAGCTATATAATAATAGTTCAAAAAGGAAGTAAAACGTCGATATTGCTTTTATATTGTGATTTATCCGTCAGAATAATTCTTTGCAATTCCGTTTTACTTATGTTTCGTTGTAGTTAAAATTTGTTTAAAAGTTGAAAGTAACATTGTATATTAGCTATCTTTACATACCTACTTATATTATTTTTTATTTTCCAATCGACCAACGCACAAATTAATTGAAGCCTTGGTGTCCATGTGAAGCATTGCCCACGAAAACTTTTCGTAGACATTATAAACAGTACCTAATAATTAAAGTTTAACAGAAGAATGTCTTGGTAATTCATCTACACATAAATTAAACGTAGTGTTCTAATGTGGAATAAGTTTCCAATCACACATTGCTATTATTATTCACATCTAAACAAATATGAAATGTTGCAAATGTATTGTAATAAAAGAACCAAGAATCGTAATAAAGCTATTACCGGTCGTTTAAGGAATGGGCAGTCATTGTTATGAAGTAGTTAATGATAGCTATAAAAGATAACTACTGACCTCAGATAAAATAATCCTCCTTACAAATTAGGTTAAAATAAAATAATCAATCGTCATCTAAACTAGAATTGGTGATCTATAAAAAATAACCGCGGTTCGCTTATTGACTAGTTAAGGACCTCACTTGTTACAAATAAGAGGATGTTATAATAGACTAAAATTTTAAATTAACTACCTTTATTTCGTTATACTTCTATTTATTTGATTCATCAAAATAAAATGTACTAATAACGAAAAATTTTAATTTAATTTAAATAGCCAAATTGCATTTGTGTAACATATTTTCGTATGGACTTTTTGTACGAATAACTATTATTATTAATTTTAATAATCAACGTATGTATATGTAAAAGTTAGAATAAATATTGTCAATACTTACAAATAGCTGTTTTGGTTCGTACATTCCTGGAGTAGCCCATGGGGTGAAGTATCGCCCAGTAGCGGTCCACTGATACCGCCACAAGACAGAATATGCTAATGGTGCACAACATCACTAACAGCGAAACAGTGAAGAGGCAGGCGTAGAGGTTCCTGGGCAATCCAACGGATGCCAGTATCGCAAACGGAATACCAAGCAAACCAACTAAACAGTCTGCAATAGCTAAAGACACAATATAGTAGTTCGTTCGTCTCCTCAACCTCCTGTCTCTACGGAACACGTGTATCACCATAGCATTTCCAATCACTGCCACTAACGCAACCAGAATCTCGAGGGAAGTATACGTCGCGTGCAATTCTGGAGTCGGGGACCGGTGCGGAGTCGGGCTGACAGTGCTCGACACTGTTTCCATTTCATCCATTTCGCACTGACTGTTTATAAATAAAAATAACTAATACGATAATGTTTAAGTTTGACGCATATGTGAAAATATAACATGCATCGTTTTTTTAATATTGTCGTAGCCATGTTTAAATTTAAATTTTAAATAATGGGATATAGATCACGCACGCGTTCCATTTTCGGATCGGTATACGTAGTAGTTATTCTGCTGGGATTAATCGAAGTTAAAGTTTCAGTTTCGCGGTTAGGGTCGGGTTGAATATAGTGTCCCGTTCGCGAGGCGCGTTTCCCAGCACTGCGGCCGCGAATTGGCGCGAAACTCGCCGGCGGACGGACAGGACGCACGCCCTACGCCGACGCGCACTTGTTGCGGCCACCGCTTACCCTTGAAATCGAAATTGAAACCTATAAAGCCAAACGTAGCCGTTGCGATCAAAGTGTATGGAATTTAGCACCCATTTACAAAATACCCTTATGATCCCGTAGGCGTACACTTCGGATTCAATACAATTAACGGCTGCAAGTACGTAGGTAAGGTACCTACTGACTTTAGGAGAGTAACTACTTCTCTACATACCTATGTATTTCTCGTACGATATGTTAGAGCTTTACCTTACGCAATTTTCTTCTTCTGCCCTCTCTATATTAACATTATACCTACTTAACTCTATGTTAGTAAGTAACTATGTTTTTCGAAATAGGTTCCTACAACCTTTACTAACACCAAATTATTTTACCAATTTTTTAATCGCAGCTTTCTACGTAATCAACAGTTAAAATTTTAATAGTAGCCGTGATAGTTGCGGTATTCCTGCTATAAATATGTAGGTATTATACTGTCGATCTATATGTTGAATGTTCAATCACACCTAAACCATTGAAATTTGATTAAATTTTGTACGAATGTAGTCTGAAATCGAAATGTCTTGGTGGAATTTATTCCGGAAATCCCATGTGAACGGGAACTGTGCGAATTTTCCTTCAACAACGCGGGCGAAGCCGTGAGCGCAAAGCTAGTTTGATATAACACTGTATAGTAAAATTGCCAAATAAGAAATGTAGAAAGAAAAGTTTTCTTGTAGATATACTAAAATTACCATCTTGCTTTTCATTTTAAAGTTAAGTTTTTAAAACAAAATAAGTCGTTCAAAATACTCTCCCAATTTCATTGAAAAATTAAAAGGTTACCTAGTAAGTTTGGCGTTAATAATTTAGATATTGTTTGACATTGAACACTTGGTAGTAATTATTATTAAAGTAATTTATTCAACATGAGCCCTTTCCTAGTTCGCCGTAACTCGATCTTTATTACGCGTCGATAGCGTAATAAAGCTCAAATTTTCAACACTAACAATCAACGGGTTCAATTTTTGAGTAACTTACTTATTTTTTATAGTAACATAATAATAAACATTTGAATAATTAATATTTTTCCGCCCCTATTGCGTGTTGAAAAAAAGTAAAAAAATGTAAACCTTCTTGATATCTCATTTTAAATATAAAATTAAGAAGCACTTTGTATTTACAGCCTGTTTTTCCTTTTCTCATTAGTATATAGGATGAGATTGAGATGATGAGAGACCAATAAATAAATATTTCCCGTGCATCACATTTATTCCCACTAGTAGAACTAAGGGAGTACTTAACATATTATATTATCAAAATAAAATATGAAGGCAAAATTTTTGTTAAATGAAATTAATTTAAAATCAAACTAATATACTACTATAAACTAATATATACTTTAAGTATTATGACAAATGATTATGCTTGTTTAAAATTTAAATTAAATATTATGCCATTCTGAACACAAATTACATAAAGATAAAGCAATTTTTACTTGATAGCACATTGTGAATCAAACCTTTTCCCTCTGATTTCAGAAAAAAAGGATTCAGGATGCAACCTATCTACAAAATGCCTTGGAATTCCGATATTCAATAAGTTGGTTTTATCTACTTCGTCCAAAGTGGGATACATATTTAGTAAAGCATCCCAACATATTTCACTTAACTTTGGTATGCATAACCATACTTTGTATAACTTATTGTTCCTACATGTTGCGTCTTCTTTTGGTTCAATACCGCCGAATACGTACATGCAACCATATGAAGTGACCGTGGATGAATGAAAATATAGTGGATGAGGAAGAACAGTCTTTTGCATTAAATGCCATTGGAGATCTGTTATGTTTAACCTCCAAACGTCTTCAAACACTGACTCGCCATCTGTCCCACCGGTAACAAATACTTGCACACCACTGTCCGTTTCAATTTGCACTGCACTGTGACATTTTCTAGGTAGCGGTGAGGCTGTATTCCTCAATGTGTCATCCGCTTTTGGCATTAATGTGGTCCATGTGTTGGTCTCAAGATCGTACATGGGTATTTCCATCAGTTCAAATGCCAATTCACCTGTACCACCACCAACAATGTACAGTTTGTTATTCGCACGCACTACTTCATGTCTGTATCTCCCTAGCGGCTCTCCGTCTTGGCCTGTCCCAACAAATACAGCTTCCCACACCATTGTTCGCAAATCTAACCTGTTGATTTAACAAAAATTGTTTATTATTAGTTAAGATATTAAGAAACAAACTTGAATAGAAATTTTGAAAATATTAAGGTGAGAAAATCTTTTCTTTAGTCACATTTACAGGAAGTCCAAAATAATGTAAAAACTATAGATAATTAACAAATACCAACCTATAAATATCACAGTTATATGCAAATCCATTTGTTCCTCCTATAGTATAGAAACATCCATCATGGCAGAGTATTGACTGACCATATTGACCAGGAGGTCGAGAACCTGTTACTGTTAAGACTTTGAGTTTTGCATCTCCCATACATGTCTTCCAAACAATGACATCATTACTGCATTTGTTTCCAAATGGAGCACCTGTACCACCAAATATCTAAAAATGAAATATTTTTTTTATAACAATGATCTATTGTTAAAAAGAATCCTCTACTATTGTTTGTGTTACAAATTACCAACCATTAAATATCTCCCATTCATACACATAGCATTTGATGCCAATTCTTCAGGCATATTTTCTGTTACTCTATGTTGCTTCCATTTTCTAGTGGAGATATTAAAGCTCCATAACTCTTTAAATAGTGGTCTTGCTGGGGTCCATGTGGGATTGTTTCTTTGTATTTGACTAAGTGGTAGAGAGGGATTGTATCCCCCAAAGCAATACACGTTAAAGTCATCACAAGCTACCCTATGACCGCTTCTCGGTCTAGGATTATCAGAACTGCGAAATTCAACTTCGGTAACCTTAAAAGGTTCAAATAAGAAGTCCCTAGTATAGGACGTCATTATCGTGTAAACTTTTACACCATCAAGCAATAAAAACCTTTGTACGTTCTGTGTACACAAGTGTTTTATTTCATTTATTTTAAATTTCACATTTACTTGTTATAATTATTAATATTGGTTCAATGGTATTGTGGATAGTCGCTTAATTTTTGTTAAGTGTTGACAAATGAGTAATGACAAATGACAATTGACATAATAATATGCTGTGACAGATGAAGTCTGTCAGCTATAATGCTACAAGTCTTTTGGCACGGGGCGAAATTCAAGGTAGGGGTGGGTTAAAATACGAATACCGCTATAATAATTATATTGTATGCCTACCTATATATTTTATCTAATACCTATCACCACTTGCCTATGTCCCTGTATATTTTTATCTAATACCTATCACCCTTGTATACCAACCTATATTTTATCTTGATCTAGGGCCTAGAGCACGCCTAGAGTCACTTGCTTTTCCACCAATAATGTGCGCACAATGTGCGAGGATGTGTTTGTAAATAACTCGTAAATAACCAATCATATCGCTTCATTTACCGAGGCGAGCCTCGCTCAGCACAGCTTTGGTGAAAAGGTTCAGCGGTGCTAGGTTTTTTGCACATACAAAACAAGCGATGTATGCGAGGAATCTTGGATCTTTAATAATTTTGAGTAATAGAAGACGTTTCAATGCATTCTCGTACATTATTTGTGGAAACCACCACAAATTTAGCCATCCTCGCATGACACACTTCCCTCGCTTTTTATTGGTGGAAAGCACCCTAAGCGACATATTATGCATGCCAACTGCATGCATATGCCGCGTGTCCCGCGTACCCATCACTGACGGTAAGACCGCTAATAAATTCGAGTGAATATATTGTATTGTGGCGAGTGGACGATGACGGATTTGTCCAGTGTCCACATAGGAGTACGGCTTGAAGTTCGACTCACGTTGCGTGCAGTGAAGGATACTAGTGTACGTTTAATTCAGAGGCGCTTTTCAAGAGTTGTTAACCACGAACACTACACTAATAACTACTAATCAGACTACTGTCCAAAATAGTTTGTAACTCACATCCCTCTCCTGCCCCCCTATGCAAGTGGCTTTCTCTAGATACGTTTATCTACAGCTTACGTCAATCTCATACATTCGTAGTCTATTCTATTGAACGCTACGCTAACAGAAAGCCACTTGCATAGGGGGGCTGTACTTCATAATTTTCCCAGTCCTAGATTTTATGCAGATTACTTGTCTGAATACACAGGTTAATTAGAAACAAAACAAATAAAACAAGAATACACCTTCATAAAGTGATTTATTAGAAACATCAATGAGCAATTAAGCGAAAATATTGTTAATAATACAATAAAATATATTAACTACATAGACATACATACCCTCTAAGATAAATATATTATTATGTCTTGCAACTGAACAACTACCCAAAGTGATTTCACATTTTTTTAAAACCCAATAAAAAAAACCTGATCAATAGAAAACAAACATTTTTGTTCACATACTGTTATAAATTATATATACTATGTATACTTTCACATGTACACAAACATTTTCATTGTGATATATTATGTATTTTGTACAAGAGCAATGTGGCTCATATTGTTCTATGCACAATGAAAAATTACACCAATTAGATACTGAAAGACAGAGATGAACTATTTTAAGTATGTTTACATACATATTATAATATTAATAAATTTTTGGAGAATCTATTTGCAGTAAGTATGTTTGAAGCCAATTACGGAGAGCGATTCATGCCCGTAGCAAATAATATCTTCTGTTTGGACTTCTTTTTCTTGTTGGACGGTGAGGGGCTGGCTTGGAGGGCCGCTTCTATTGCGTCACTCAGGTTGAGAGAGCGAGGAACGTGACCCTCTTCGTCGTCCTCCTTCGGCTGCTGTACTGCAGGCGCTGCCGTTTTACGTACGCGCCAAGTACCACTCGTGCCGGCCATCTGAAATGTACACATTTATAAAATCATACGTCAAAGTGCTACGTAATTTAATATGTATATACATAATCTGTAAGTTTTATAACGCAACAATTAAAATAAAAGGTAACTTTACACAAATATGTACAACAATTTATTAAACTCAGGGACCAATGCAAACTATTCTTCCAAGTTCCAACACTTATTTAAATAATTTTTAAACTTTTTATGTGCCATGAATCCATCCATCCAAAATAATATCTAATGGAAATTCCAAACTTATGGTAGTTTTATTTGTATCTCAAATAACTTCCATCGCGTGGTGGTAAAACAATATTACCTTAGCAAAAGAAACTCCACTCGAACCACTCGTCGACGGCACTGGCTGTTCCACGTGTGCGGCAGGAGACGGTCCCGGCTGGTCGAACACACTGGGCTCATTGAGCGGCGGGCTGCCAAAGGGCGAGGGTGGTGTTGGGAATAGGATCTCTGACGCGAAGTCCGGTTTGGGCGGCCCTTCCATCGCGCGGTGGTAAAATAATGTATTACCTTAGCAAAAGAAACTCCACTCGAACCACTAGTAGACGGCATCGGTTGTTCCACGTGCGCGGCAGAAGACGGTCCGGGCTGGTCGAACACACTGGGCTCATTCAGCGGCGGGCTGCCAAAGGGCGAGGGCGGTGTTGGGAACAGTATCTCTGACGAGAAGTCCGGTTTGGGCGGCCCCTCCATCGCGCGGTGGTACGCCCGCTCGCGGCGCCGCTCGTCGCGCTCCTGGCGGGCGCGGTTGCGCGCGCGACGATCTAGTTCCGCTGAAATTATGTGAAAACCATGTAACTAGCAAAATTGTATTGTTTTTGTTTACTTTTAAGTTTCAAGTTTGTATAAATGTTATGCAAGGATTATTTAGTCATAAATATAGCAGAACCTGGGGGTCGTAGAAATTATTACCAGTTTGTTTTTTCTGGTACATAGGCTACACTTGCCTTGCATGTATAATCAAAATCGGTTCATTAATATAGAGGTAAAAATTAACAAGCACACATGAATACTTTCTTGCAAACTTGTGTTTGTAATATGAGAAGGATGAAACAAATTTATTATCACTCTTTACTAATTGTTCATCAGATCAAATAAAATAGAAATTTTATAATACATAATAAAGTATTCAATTACCAGCAAAATTTTCGATAGCTGCTGGAGTCACGAAAGGAGGCTTCAAGTCTAATTCAACAACATCAAAAGAGCAGTGAAGTGGCAAATGAGCTGTGTATGGCATATGTTTTCTTGTCTGAAATTAATACATAATTTATATCAATATTTTCTTATGTAATACCAATAAAAATAATATGACTATTGTCTTATTTGTGAATTCTATAGACCTTATTCTTAGATATATTCAAGTCAGACAGCTACAAGTAATCCTGAGCACACACATTCCATTTCCTGATTTAACAAACAAAATACTTCACAAGCCATACACCATAATATTATTTCAAACAAAAAAAAACAAAAATGAACCAAACATTGGTTCATTTTTTCGATTAATCTGTCTAGCCCCGGAACCACAGACACAATAGAAAATCTATATATTATAATCTATATTATACTAGCGGTCCGCCCCGGCTTCGCCCGTGGTACATATGAAAAATAGATGTTGGCCGATCTCAGACTTACCCGATATGCACAGAAAATTTCATGAGAATCGGTCCACCCGTTTCGGAGGAGTATGCAGACTAACATTGTGACACGAGAATTTTATATATAAGATAATAGTGTCTGGGACCGATCGGGCCCCTTGGGGCTCAATGGGTTAAAAGAAACTGAATGTTTGCGTGTGTATCATGAAATTAAAAATCTGAATTCCAGATCAGGAAAGAAAACACTACAAACACTACATCATAAATTGAACTTTACAACATTTGTAGCCGGTTTTCATTGATAATTTAAATATTACTGTAATTATTCTATACTAGCTGCTCCGCGCGGTTTCACCCCCGTGGCTCCACTCCTGTTGCCCGTAGCGTGATGAAATATAGCCTATAACCTTCCTCGATAAATGGGCTATCTAACACCGAAAGAATTTTTCAAATCGGACCAGTAGTTCCCGAGATTAGTGCGTTCAAACAAACAAACAAACAAACAAACAAACAAACTCTTCAGCTTTATAATATTAGTATAGATTGCCAGCTAATTACCTGATCTCCCAATGATACGGTATCGCGATGAAGCACTTTTCCCTTGATGATTTCCGGCGCCGCGACCAGAGCGCCCCACGACGCGTTCAACATGCGCACATTCAAACTGTTCAGAAACACCTGCTGACCGTCGTCCGCTGAAAAACATTTTAGTACATATTATAATGATTTTGAAAGAAAAAAATTATTTGTTTAACCTATCACGCGTCTGGCGCACAGCCGGCACCGATCCCGATAGTGTCAAGGGAGTTCACGAAATCTAGCTTTATTATGACTACCGAGTTTGAAAATTTTATTTACCCTATTGTTCTATAATTATATGCCATGTATGATATATTTTTGGAAAGAAGAAGAAACTAGTTATAGCATAAAAATGTAATCATGACGATATATTTTTTCTATATAATTATAGAAATTGATTTAATTTTGTTTTAATTTTAATTGCTTACATACTAACACTTACATGATAATTCTGAGTTATCAAATGATCATATTCACGTTTTCATATCACTACACGATTGCCAAATACATTCACTTATGTTTTCACACATTTAACACAACGTATTTCACTATAAATAATAACAAATCTCCATTATTCACAAACAAGAAAAAAAGTGCCATTTTGCGTCTTCCGCACTGAAAAGTTGAGACACTTTTTCACTGAGTATTCTTCAAATATCCCTAAAACCAATATCATAAACGTATTCTACGTACAATTTCCAGTAATATACGTCTCAATTATCACTCATCTAATTATTCCTCTCGGCATAATTCACAATCCAAATATTCGTCGAACAAGACAAATGTCACAAACTATGGCCGATGACGCAACTCAATCAATGATTCACTTTTTTTTTTTATTTTGTGGTTTTGGTCTCTATTGCCTGTCTCGGAGTCGTGTCGATTCGAATTATAAATGTTTAAGGCATAGAGAAATATTTTTTATACTGGAAACATTCACTTGTAAGTCTCTACTGATGACCTTCAATGTCACGGGCCGCGTTAGGCACAGAGTTTGTGCGCAGGACGCTACAGTACAATTTGCGTTACGACACAAATATTGTGCGTAGAACGTGTCACGGGTTAATACAATATGTGTACAATGAATGGTTAGGCACTATGCACAGGATGGAATTAATTTTAATGTATTGCCATTGGCCATTGCAATAAAGAAATGGTTTTTAGTATGGGAATTTAGTAGAAAAGCAATAAAAATTCATCATACAAACATTTTTATGGATTTTATCAATTAAATATTAATTGATTAGGTGGTTTTTTTTTTAATGTATAAAAGAAGAAAATGACGTTAATTATATGATTGATATTCTATAAACAAATAAAGATTACCTTGGTAAAAGTAGAAATATCTTGCTTGATTCTCCTTGTCAATTTCAGTTAGATTATTCTGTTCAACTTCAGGGGGAGGACTATCTCTCACCTCCAGATCTTCTAAAGGATTGTGGTTAAGGTCGAAACCAAACTTCTTTATATCAGGTTTAACTTCAGGTATAGATTCAGGTTCAGGTTCTGTTTCATCATTGATATCTAATTCTGACAAGTCTTCCTCGAGACAAACAGCCCCTTCTTCATCATCAACATCAAACCAGTCATATTTCTTAGCATTAGCTTCATGCTTTTCAATAATAATATCATCTTCGACCTCTTTTTCAACAACCTTTTTCATTGGTCTTAGATATTCACACTCGATGAATTCCCTCTTAACCTTAAGCATCTCCAATGCTTGCTCCAAGTAAACTAGTTCAGTTGTATCAATTTCTGCTTGTATTTGGGCTTCAATCTCGCGCTTGTCTCTCTCCAGTATTTCAAGAACCTGTTGAATATAAACCATTTTTGTAATATTATATAGAAAGGAATTCTACTATTAAAATCTAAAATAAAAGTTTTTTTAATGCTAGTATACATAATATAATACTTTGACTATCTTAAATCATAGTATATATAAATCTCGTGTCACAATGTTTGTCCTCAATGCACTCCTAAACCACTTAACCAATTATTATAAAATTCGCACACCATGTGCAGTTCGATCCAACTTGAGAGATAGGATAGTTTAAACATGTAGGTAGGTACCACTGGCGAAGCCGGGGCGGACCGCTAGTCTATATCGAATATTTTGACGTAAGTTATCTAATCATTAAAAAACACTTAGATAAAGCATGCATAGCTTCTTACTGGTATAATTTATTTTAAAATTGTATTTCAAAAATAGCTTCAGGCTGAAGCAATAACTGCTGTTCAACTATTTATAACATGAAAATGGTATACCTGATAATGATTTGCTGAAAATATTCTAGCATACGGCGACACTGGCTGTTCTTCTAAAGGCAAAGTGGAAGCTTCTTTCATTTCAGTAATAACGCCTCTAGGTGGTGCAACTTCCACTATGGCAGAGCCGCGTAGACGTCGAACAAGACACATGGTCACCTATAACAAGAAAAATTATTAATATATATTATAACAAGCAAAATTATTAATATATATTATATACTACTCAAGCCTAAAGAAATGTAACTTTTTATTTATGCCTATAAAACTCAAACTCAAACATTTATTTTTGAGAAGCACTTTTGAATTGTCATTGGCAATAGTATTAGAAATACAGACTGTTTTATTTAATCCATCAGGCCCCGTAATCACAGACACAATAGAAAATCTATTGTGTCGCGGTCGGATCTGGCCGTTCGGGGCTCAATGGGTTAAGGAATTTCGTAGAACCTCGATATTTCAGTATTTCAAAATAATGTATGTAAATAAAAGAAACATATTATTTTAAAAATTATAAAAAAAAAAAACAAGATTAATGGCAAGCAAACAACATACATAAGAAAATGTTATAATTTCTTATCAATTATACTTACTTCTTCAGGTGTGTCCCATTGCACTAATCTAGTGGGTTTCATATCAGCCACTTGTAAAGTGACAGTGCAAACTGGGCAAGGTGGTGGTTGTTTGTCATGAGTTGCCGAGTAATGCAAAATGCAAGCCCAGCAATAGACATGGCCACAAATACCAACTCGGCCAGCCACAGGGTGACCGAGACATATAGGGCATTGCCATTTACCCGCCCTTCTCACTACCTGTAAAATTGAAAACAAAATATTGAATTGAGAATATTGCACTTTTAAAACTGAGGTGAGATGGCGAGTTGAAAGCGTGAACTAATGTAAAAATTTCATAGATAATTTCATACATAGTTAAATGAAGAATTCTGATAATGGAAATGATATTTTGTAGACTAAAATAACTTTAAGGCATTGTAAAATTAAAAGGTTTATCTTTCAATTATAAATGATGAGATGGTATGATGATAACAGATATTTAAATACTAACAATTTCCTCAATTTCCTCCCATTTAACAGGTAAGTCAGGGTTTGTCAAATTCTCTTTGAAATCTCCGCCTTGCTTCACAACAAATTGACAACTGAAATTACATATTATTATCAGAAATCACTAAGTTGATACACTAAAATTCTAATTTTACTGTTTTTTATAAAATATTATTATATAAATATAACTGAATGGAATGTTGGCACTTTTTGGTTACAACAGGTTCTTTTATTTAACATAAAAGATAAGAAAATCAACTTACTAAGTTCTTAGATAGAGATCATGTTCAAAATGATGATAGAATTTGTTCTGTTGTGTCCTGCGGGGAGGCGGCCCCCTCCGCTCGTTGCTTCCACGAGGGGAATACATGAAGTTCAGCAAATGATTCAAATTTTGCTTTTTGCTTCCTGGCACATACAGTGAACCTAGTTCAGGCTCTTCATGATTCTCTAACCTATAAATCAATAAAGAATGAGGAATACTAAACATTTCCCTGCATGTACTAAAAAAATAGTCATCATGGGTATAAAAATGAATTTTGACACTTGTATAAATATTTTCACAAATAGGATGTGTAAACAACTCAATAAGAAAAATATTCAATACCCGGTGTTCTGCGTTCCACCCACAACAAAGTTATTGCCACCACGTGCGCGGGGCCTTTTGTCAGCAGGACCTCTTCCTCTTTGAGCTGGTATATTTTTGCGGTAATTTTCATTTTTTGGTGCGTTACCGGGAGTTTCTCGTTTCTTATTGTTACGTGGCCAAGGTTTGTGTGTCAATTCTAAGGAAATTATCTTGCTATTATTAATCATAATCCTATCAGTCTGACATGAAATAGGGGATGGAATAGAGTTTTTTGTCAACAAAATGAGAATTGAGATTTGTTTTTAATTAATCTTTGCTATTGAAAGCATGCATAAGACACGTACAGTAAGTAATTGTCAACAATTACCATAATCATCATTACCCATATTACATCCAATGACTATTGTATGTAAACATTTCAAACCAAAAATAAAACAAGTTGGTAGATGTTTTCGACTGCAATAAGTTATCGTTTAGCTTAAATATTAATTTTACCTGCGAGTTGGATGAACGTAAACATTTATTTTTATTTTCTATAATATTCCCAATGACAGCATTTTATTCCTATCATAGAAAAAGTGACATCATGACCTTCTGATATTTACCCGAATTCTTTTTACAGTCGACGGCCGTTGCCCTCGACTGTTGTAAAGAAGAACGATTCAAAGATTTCTTGTCCATTCTGGTATCCTCCAACATCCACAAAAGATACGCGGGGAGCTCCGCAAGGAGACGAAGAAATTACGTTCAGGGCCGACATTTTAAAAGGCCATGTTTATAGTTCAAATCAAAAAGAAATACTCTATTCCTTAACGAAAATGATAACCCAAGGTTACTTTACACAGAAAGGCTTTTACTCACAAATAAGGGAGTATTTACTACTCCCTTTCGTCGATAACGACGAAATCACAAATTAAAACACTATTTCCCAACTCGCCACTAATATGGCGACCAGCTTAGCAGCCGGCAGCCAAGCAGATAAAGCAAAATGCGCACTTCCTGTCACTTCCTCTGTATATTTTAAAATCTGATTTTCTATTTTTGTGGACAAATTCTAAATTTAAGTTTCTTGAAAAAATAAAAATAGATATTTAAAAATAAATAAAACACAAAAATAAAGTTTTGTACAAAAAATTATAAATAAGTCTTAATTATGATAATATATCGGAAATCATCGTAGACAGAGATCACAGATCTTTATAAAATGAAAGTTATTCAAGAGTAAAAACTTAGTAAACATTTGTTGTATTAAATTCTATTTTATTAACAAAAAGAAATTGGTTTTTAGTTTTAGATTTTATTCAAATTTAAAATATAACGATATTTTGCATACTTTAGTATTTTTCATTCTGATTGTTATATATTAGACTATGTAATAAAATTTTTAATTATTTATTACTAGATTTCCGCCCGCGGCTTCGCCCGCGTTTTCAAAGGAAAACCCGCATAGTTCCCGTTCCCGTGAGATTTCCGGGATAAAACCTATCCTATGTGTTAATCCAAGTTACCCTCTATATGTGTGCTAAATTTCATTGTAATCGGTTTAGTAGTTTTTACGTGAAAGAGTAACAAACATCCATACATCCATACATCCTTACAAACTTTCGCCTTTATAATATATATTAGATATTAGATATTAGATTTTATGTCCATAATAATTCTAATTGTTAATATTAATTTCTAATAAACAATTTTTAATGAGCCGTAAGTTGTTTTGTATAAATTTTATTTAAATTTAATTTTAGCGAAAGCAACATTTACCATACTTCTAAATTTAAATTTTGGTGGGAAACGCCTTTTATTTCTTTGTATCAAAGCACATTAATTTGAAATAGGAGGTAGCTGTTTTACCTGCATCAAATCGTAAAGGTAGAAGAAAAATAATTTTTAGTTATAACAATGATGGAAGAAGTTCAATTACCAATGGAAAAAGCATGCGAGCCTGCTGAAAATGCTCGTCAACCTCAGGTAACTTTTAAATTAAATATTGTAAGTAATACATACTTAATACAAAATCATTGCACATTTCAATTGTTCATGGTTTAATGAAGTTAGTTACTAATTTATTTCTACCTCACATATTAAACGTGTCAATTATTATTATTGCATACCATCTGTACCAACTTTGATCTAAAAAAATATTTTCATATACGAAGATGCATTCCGGAAAAGAAAAGGGTAAAAAGAATACTGTAACATTTGAAAACGATTTAGATAACAGTCAAAGTCGAAACGATATTAACAGGTACGAAGTTTTATTTTAATTACATTTATTCTAGAACCAAAATAATGACTTTTCTTTAAAATATGTATAAGGTGCATCGGGGTAAATCCAATAATGTTAAATTAATAAAATAAACTTGGTTAGTGGTTGATTAAAAATATATGGTCGCTATATCAAACCTGCATATTATTATCTTCACTAACATTCGCAGTTCCCCCGGTGAACTAGACATTGTATTCAAAATAGCTAGGTCCTTAAAATATATTTTTGTACATTAAGAAATAGGTATCTATGTTTGTTATGGATAACCTAGGAAGGTACCTATTTAACTTTTAAACAAAAGTTAAATAGGTACCTTCATAATTATATATCCATTTGAAATAAAGAAGTACCTAAGAGAATTTACCAAAATGAAATCAAATGCAATTATAGTTTCATATAACATTCTTCTACACAATATCATATATTGAATGGCTTTTAGAGGGTACAAGGAAGTTCTAAGTCAGCCACCAGATAATATTACTCAGCTACAAAAGCTGCAATGGCTACAGAAACGTCGTTCCTCTGGTCTTTGGGCGCAATGCGACACTTGTGACAAATGGCGGTATCTACCTCACATTCTCGAAAGATACGAGCTTCCGAAGAAGTGGTATTGTAAAATGAACCCAGGTTAGTAAGAACTAAGCAATAAGATATGAGAAAATAACTTTATGCTTGCGGTTTTGCCCTCACAAAAACACACATAGTTTTCGTAAGTTTTCGACATAAATCGTATGCTATATTTTCTGAAGTCTCATCTTTATATCTGACTAGCAGCTCCGCGCGGTTTCACCCCCGTGACTCTTCCGTTGGTCGTAGCGTGATGATATTATGTAGCCTACAGCCTTCCTCGATAAATGAGCTATCTAACACCGAAAGAATTTTTCAAATTGGACCAGTAGTTCCCGAGATTAGCGCGTTCAAACAAACAAACAAACTCTTCAGCTTTATAATATTAGTATAGATTTAAATTTTAATCAAAATCAGTTCAGCTGTTTTATAGGCGTGAAGTAGAGACAGCTAGACTAGACTAGCACAATTACTTTCGCTGTTCGCATTTGTAATTTGATAGTAGCGATGTGCCATTACATTTATAAAACTACGATATATTATAATCTACACTCATAGTCCAAACTACCACAGCGTCAGCGATAATACTTATTAATTGAAAAAAAAAGACGGGTTGCACTCCGGGAGTCCCGGCAGAAGTGAAAACTTGATTATTAACGTTGATCATGTTTGATATTTTGGAATGGTATCCGTCTTACGCTTTTTCGATCAGGTCACGTGTCCTGACGCGAGTTGATTTTATACCCATTACAGAAAAAGTGCTCAACGCCGCTAAAGAAGTTTTCACTTCAAAAAAAAAAATCTAATTCCGTCCACAGATTCAAAAATGTCAGATTGTTCAATCCCCGAGATCCCCATACACTTGCACGACGAAGAAGACCTCATACACAGTGAATACGCGGCTGGCTCGTTGGTGCTAGCGCGGCTGCCCGGCTGGCCCTGGTGGCCCGCTATGGTCGACGATTGTCCCGATACTGAACAATATTATTGGCTAGACGGATTTTCTGATATACCAGTTTGTATACATTTTTTCAGTGTTCAAATATATTAGTTACTAGCTGCTCTGCGCGGTTTCACCCCCGTAGCTCCGCTCCTGTTGGTCGTAGCGTGATGATATATAGCCTATAACCTTCCTCGATAAATGAGCTTTCTAACACCAAAATAATTTTAGTTCCCGAGATTAGCGCGTTCAAACAAACAAACAAACAAACTCTTCAGCTTTATAATATTAGTATAGATATAGTATAGATATTTTACCCGTTTATACCAAATATATATCCCCTATCAAATATATATTCCTTCTTACAGACACATTACAATGTTGTGTTCTTCGACACTGATGCAACAAGAGCGTGGTTAGCTCCAAACCAACTCAAACCCTATGGACCAAATAGAAATATTTTAAAAACATCTCTGAAAAAAAATGCCTACAAAAAACGCTTGGAAGTGTCTATAGCGCAGTGCGAAGATGCTGAAAAATTATCGCTCACGGAACGTTTACAGAAATACAGCTTTATAAACCGCTATAAAGGTCCAATTGTTAGTCCCAAAAAAATAAATAAAAAGGATGCCCAAAAGTACCGACGACATCTGAAAAGAAAATATGATGTAGATTTACCACAAGATTTTTTCGAATCGGACGAAGATACTCATATTGAAAATAAAGAGGATATGATAAAAGAAAACGTCATTATCGTTGGATCAAAGAAAACGATCGACGATAGTAAGAATGACGACACTTCTTTTATTGATGTACAGGCAGATAAAATTAATAAAGATGCCTCGTTGATTGTTCAAGTTGGTACTGATAAAGATGACCAAACTAAGGAAATGACTACCGAAAATCAACTTCAAAACAAAAGTATGATGATTTAATCTCTCTTTTCTGTCATGGGACATAAAATAATAATATATTTCTCATAATTAATTAATATTTTCACAGATTCGACTACTTCACTTCACTTCGAGAACGGGACTCCTGAAGTAGATACTATGTATACTGAAAATAATACTAATTCACCGCACAGTGATGATTTTGATTTTTAATATCTTTAGATATTTTTTTTTGTTACTTTTTTGCAACTCTTGTCTGTAATAAAAGTATTTTTTTTTCCATGTATTTAGGTACATTTCATGTACAGATTACCCTTGAAATTTTTATATATATTTTTTCAGTAACAAAATGATGTTTTTGATTTGAAATTTGTAGGCACCTACTTTGTCTTTGTAACTATTTAATATGATACTTAACTACTACTACTAGAATATAATGTTTATGAGTAATAATTCATTTTTATTTATTTGACTATTATTTTGTTTTGATATGTTTAATAATTTTAACCGTGTTCACCATTTCCGTATTAGTTTTTCAATTCTTTAAAAGTTACTCGGTGTTCACAGCTCCTACTGGTCAATTTCTTTTTAAATTAACCATACTCCAATCCACTTGAAGACGAAAAAAAAATAGCATTATACCTAGTAGGTAGATAGAGTAGGTTATACAGAGTAGTGTTCACAGGCGATGATATTACATGATATACTGTATGTAATATGAAAAATTTTGTGTACATAATATTATGTGTACAGGATAGTCATAACTCATATTAAATGTATGTTTGATGTAAAATTTTTGGATATTTCCCGTTTTATTTTTAAAAAGTTATTGTTAATGTAAGTTAATGTCATTTTACTCATTAGGGCAAAGGGCTTTCGATATCAGTATAAAGTTTTTTGATATCTGCAATAGTTACGGAATAATCGCCTGTGCACACTCGATTACACCCTGTATATGAAATGTGTTGACTGTTTAGTGAAACACAATGCTATTTCGATAAATATATAAGTAAATAACTAGCGGTCCGCCCCGGCTTCGCCCGTGGTACATATTTACGTTTTCTCTACATAAGAACCATCCTCGTACTTCAAGGGATATAATAAAACAAGAATTATCGAAATCTTTTCAGCCGTTCTCAAGTTATGCGCTTACCAACACATTTTGGGATTCATTTTTATATTATAGATATATATGCTAAAATATGCAATAACAAAGATGTAAAATTAGATTATCCTACGATTATCCCATTATCCCATACAAAAAAATATAATTTATTATTGAAGGAATTAATCACAGATAATTAATAGTGGCAACTGGCAAGTTATATTACTTGTGAAGAAATTTATCACTTGTGGCAACACCAAGTTAAATTTCATAAAATCAGGGCACAGTGTGATAAAATAATTATTGATTTTGCTATTAAATTATCCATAGTTTTATCGGTATAAGGTTTTGAATAATCGCTACAGTTAATAAATTCATTCAAGAGTTTCCCCACGTTGTTTTGGGGCATAACAATGACTACAATATCATTCGCTAAAAGTTTGGTTAACCCAGGTAATTCTATGAGATTAAATTTATTGCACGTATTCCTAACACATTCAGTCTTAATTTTTATTCCATATAAACTATTAAATATAAACTATAAACTATTAATCACAACAATAATTTCACTGCTTCTTCTATCTACCTCAAGTATTATGTAAAGTATCAAAGTAACCTCATAAATACAATTTATCAATAGTTATCATATTATAATGAACAATGAATAATATTCATAAGATAAATGAAAAATATTAAGCATGGAAAAATTAGTCTTAAATGTAATATTAAAACTTTATTTGCAGCTCTTAAAGTCCTCTTAAAGCAGAGCCATTGCTCTAATGTTCGTGTTGCTTCAGTCACACCTGCGCTTTCTCCGCTTAGTATTATATTAAGGAGGAACTATGCAGAGAAGCAGGTTTTTGAAAGGAATAAACCACATTGTAATGTTGGAACCATTGGGCATGTTGATCACGGAAAGACAACACTAACAGCAGCAATCACCAAAGGTAAATTTTAAAAACATAGATTGCACCATATTTTTATAACAAAATGTATTGCTATTTTGATGTTAATTATAATTGTTTCCCAATTTAAACAAAATTTTATTAATATTTTAAGCAGTTGATATTGAATTTTGAAATAAGCATAAACAATTTAAGCTGACCTTGCAATTATCATTCTTCTTTCAGTATTATCAGACCGTAATCTAGCTCAGTCTAAAGGATATTCCGATATTGACAATGCTCCTGAGGAGAAGGCTCGTGGAATCACAATCAATGTTGCCCATGTTGAATATCAAACTGAACAGAGGCATTATGGGCACACTGACTGTCCTGGTCACGCTGACTACATCAAGGTAAAACAGTTGCTCTTTAACCCATTGAGCCTCGAACGGCCCGATTGGTCCACGACACAATAGATTTTCTATTGTGTCTGTGATTCCGGGGCGTGAGTTATTAATATAAATATATTTGAAAAGATAACTATCTGAATTGGTTAGAACAGCACAGGATAGAGTTAATAGATTGAGCATTTCAACCAACAGAACATACTATTTATAAATACTTACATTGAAAACAAATAATTAAACAATTTTTTTCTTTATTTCAGAATATGATCACTGGTACAGCACAAATGGATGGCGCGATTCTTGTAGTTGCTGCAACAGACGGTGTGATGCCACAAACAAGGGAACATTTATTGCTTGCCAAACAAATTGGAATCCAACATGTTGTAGTATTCATTAATAAAGTTGATGCTGCTGATCAAGAAATGGTGGAGCTTGTGGAAATGGAAATTCGTGAACTGATGACTGAAATGGGTTATGACGGAGACAAAGTACCTGTTATTAAAGGTCTGTATTTACATTGAAAATACAATAACAAAAGGTTCATTTTATGTATGTTCATTTATCACGGATAAAATAAATGGTATAAATAGATTTTTTGCTATCAACTTATAGAAACAAGAATGAACTAAATTTTCATTATTGTTTATAGGATCAGCTTTATGTGCCTTGGAAGGAAAGAGTCCAGAGATGGGATCTGATGCAATTTCTAAACTTCTTGAAGAAGTTGACGCATTTATTCCCACACCCGTTCGTGAACTTGACAAGCCTTTCCTCATGCCTGTTGAATCAGTTCACTCGATTCCTGGACGTGGTACTGTTATTACAGGCCGTTTACATAGAGGTTTGTTGCTTTTAAGTTTTTTTTTTACACTAGCTGTTACCCGCGGTTTCACCCGCATTGCTCCGCTCCTGTTAGTCTTAGCGTGATGATATATTATAGCCTATAGCTTTCCTCGATAAATGGGCTATCTAACACCGAAAGAATTTTTCAAATCAGACCAGTAGTTCCTGAGATTAGCGCGTTCAAACAAACAAACTCTTCAGCTTTATATTATTAGTATAGATTTAGAATCTTTGTTCAATAAAAATAAAAAATAAATTCATTATCATTAATGTTGCATGTTCCAGTACATTTTTAAATAAAAAAACCTCTTTGTTTCCTTCAGGTGTGCTCAAAAAGGGTACAGAATGTGAAATAGTTGGACACGGCAAAATTATGAAGACCACTGTAACAGGAGTTGAGATGTTCCACAAGACCTTGGATGAAGCTCAGGCTGGTGATCAGCTTGGTGCTTTAGTACGTGCTATCAAGAGAGAACAGATCAGACGTGGTATGGTTATGGCCAAACCTGGAACTGTCAAGGCCCATGACAACATTGAAGCCGCTGTGTATATATTGAGTAAGGAGGAAGGTGGCCGTGCCAAACCGTTCACTTCGTTCATTCAGCTTCAGATGTTCTCCATGACATGGGATTGCGCTACTCAAGTTACCATTCCTCAAAAGGAAATGGTCATGCCTGGAGAAGATGCAACGTAAGCATATTGATAAATTATTTTGTAATTACAATTGTTTTTAAAATATAAGGAAACCTAATTTGATGACATACATGATAAGATGTAAAACACAAAATTTATTCTCCATAATGCTAAAACTTAAATGAGTTGATTTTAAAAGAATATTTTATATTTTCATTGCATAAACCTATTACAAATCAATCAACGATCATAAAATGTTATTTCAATATTTTTCTTATGTTCCACAGCTTGCAGTTGAGACTTTTGAAGCCAATGGTATGTGAAACAGGACAAAGATTTACTTTGCGTCTTGGAGACATTACTCTAGGAACTGGTGTAATTACAAAGATAAACAAAGATTTATCAGAAGATGAAAGACTCAAACTGTTAGAAGGAAAGAAGGCGAGGGAAAAGGCTGCCGCCAAGAAGTGAATTATATTATAATTATAAGAATAGGAATGTAGTTTATTGTATTGTTCGCATTTAAAAATAAAGAATTGAAAATACTGTTGTTACATTAATTTTAACTCCACCATAAACACAATTTTAGTTGGCACTGGGCACACCAAAATACGACAAATATAATTTACTTTTAAAATCTAAGGATAAATCATACATCATACTTTATTGTTAGGTAATGCCTTCAGCCTTACATAGTTGTTAATTTCAGTCTAGAAAATATGAATCGATCACAAGATTAGCAATGATGTAATAGGTAGTTTGTAGGTATTGGCATTATACATATGAAAATTATAGTTCAATTATATAAGTTTCAATTGCTACCGAGTTTTATATCTTGCATGTTAAATGAGGTATACCTATCTCCACTTTTTAAATATTTGAAATTAAGATAAACCCCATAAAAATCTTGAGTGTGTTCTGTATGATCAGAAAAAAAAAAATAATAAAACGACAAGTATTTTTACAACTTTATTGAAAAAGTATCACCACAATTTTTCAGTGAAATATTGTCATTCATAAACGTAACAAAAAAAAAGGATATTTGAAAAACAAATTTGTTACAATAGATAGATGTACAATCCAATATCATGTAAGTTACATTTTAGAAATTACACATTTGCCATTAATAACTATTTTCACTGTTTACAAATGCAGTACTTAAGACGCTGGCATCACTCTTAGCTTCAATAAAAAGCTCATTTACCTAAGATGTATTTATTAAATTAATACTATAAAATACAATTAAAAAATAGGAAAGAAAAATTTTAAATTATTACAGATCAGGATATAAAGATGACATGTAATGATTACATTGTATGTATGTTAACTGGCTGAGAAATTCAAAAGTTAGATTTTGACGGACTGAAACCTAATGGAATGAATTTGTTAAAAACATAGCATGTACTTGTAAGCCTGCATGCACTTTTAATCACATTTAAAGGGCACTGGGTTTTAAGAATTCTTCATTATTTACAAGTCTTCATCTTCCTCGGGCAATGCAGTGTCCTGTGCCTCCTTGAGATCTTTTTCAATTTGGTTCTGCCATTGTGGGTCCATTGTGACTTCTGGTGGCACAAGAGCGGGCATAGCAACAAATTCTAAGTTACCATCACCAATTAACTTCCTTGCCAGCCAGAGGAAAGGTTTCTCAAAGTTGTAGTTTGACTTTGCAGAGATGTCATAGTACTGTAAAAGAATTTTATTTAGTAATCAGGATCAAACTTTCAAAAATACTTGCTAAAATCAAGCATAATAGTGGTTTGAATATAAATGCATATTGTGAAATGTATGAATCATCAAATGATCAAACAGAAGAGAAATCATCAAAATAAGTACCTGTAAGTTCTTTTTCCTGTGGAAAACAATGGTCTTGGCTTTGACTTTTCTGTCCTTGATGTCTACTTTGTTACCACATAATACAATAGGTATGCCTTCACATACTCTGACCAAATCTCTGTGCCAGTTTGGTACATTTTTGTACGTAACTCGAGAGGTTACATCGAACATAATGATAGCACATTGTCCTTGAATATAATAACCGTCTCTGAGTCCTCCAAACTTTTCCTGACCAGCTGTATCCCAAACATTAAATCTAATGGGGCCTCTGTTTGTGTGGAA
This sequence comes from Colias philodice, assembly GCF_061535455.1. Lineage (NCBI taxonomy): Eukaryota > Metazoa > Arthropoda > Insecta > Lepidoptera > Pieridae > Colias > Colias philodice. The sequence goes on along the minus strand of NC_143094.1, from coordinate 9,554,326 downwards.
CACTAAAGGATGTACTTCAACACCAAGTGTGGCGACATATCGTTTCTCGAACTCTCCAGTCAAGTGTCTTTTTACAAATGTAGTTTTTCCAGTACCACCATCTCCGACGAGCACGCATTTGAATGTGGGCATATCATCTGCCATTTTTAAAGCTTTTTCTGTGTCTCTTTACCTGTAAATATAAACGTAAAATAAATACAAATGTTAACTCGAAAGCATGACGTATAGACAGAGTTCGTTTCGGTGAATATTATCATTGTTTACTAAAGAGTCGTAAATTCTATTTTGCCAATATAAAACTCATGAAAGAAAGGCAAACTTTATTATAATAGAAATGTAGTATAACTGACAAGTTAAATTTGTTTTAAGTTTTTAATCAAATGGCGCTCATTTATCATCACAGGAATTTAGCTTGATGGTACCGAACAATGGATGAAATAACACTTAAAATACGGTACGTTTCACAAAAATATATAAACAGCACGAAAGAATAACTATCACAGAATTAAACTACAGTATGTGAAAACACTATTTACCAAGATTAACTAAGAAATTTAAGATTTAACTCCGTGGTCTTGAAAGTCGTTACGGCTCACAATGGCGTCACTAGACTAAACGGAAGAATTAACTGACATCGACAGGCGCAATGACAGTAGAAGTCAATAACGGATCTCTTTTCTTTTGAATTTTATTATTATGAGAGCAAAAGTTGTATTTAAAAAAATCTAATTTACTTGATATCGGTATAATAAATTTTTTAAAGTTTTTAAATTGATCTTTTATACTATATTGATGAAAATTATTTTAAAGAGTAGTTAAATATATTTCTCCTCGTACTGTTTTACCGACATCCGCAACCCTGACGTCATAATTTCAAGTCAAGTTGCGCCATCTGTAAAATTGTGAAAATTCTCTTCAGTGACGGATGGAAGTTTCGTTCGTTCGTTGTATCGATTTTTTGAGTGAAGTGAACTAGTGTTCGTGTCCTTTAGTTTTGTGACGTTTGTTAAGAAAATATCTGTGAATGGGATTGTGTAATAAGATAAAACCTTTATTTGGTGTGTGATTTTCTGTAAAGGATGACGAAGGACAGGTTAGCGGCGCTACAAGCGGTAAGCCGTGTTTTACTTTGGCAAGTCCTATATTATAACCAATCGTTTTCTGGTGACCTCGAACTCACAAAGAGCTAGCATTGAATCTATGCACCCCACTGCAGATCGCTTATTAGAAAAGCATTTCTCTAATAAACGTACAGTTCTACATATTCCTATCAGACAATTTAGTCGCCCCACCCGTAAACCCTTAGCTGAATGAGTCTAATCGGTCTGTAGTTGGAGTGAGACAAGTTGTTGCATTCAATGGTTTTCCCCAAAAACGCCTACTTTGCTGACATCGATTTAAGCCTGAGCCCTGATGTAAAACCTTGCAGTAGTTACTTGCTTGACTCATTAGAAAACATTGGCAATTGGCATGTAACCTCGATAATGGCATAATTATTTGCACATCATTTCTAAGTGGCAATGAAAATTTTAAGGAACCTTAGATAAGAAAAATTGCCATTTTACTGGAATAATGTATTTAGATTGATATTTGGATTTTATTTTTCTAGCACATAACATCAATTCAATTCATTTGTAAAGTTTTTGACTAATATTCCTATGTTCAAGTCAGGTAGAGTATTTTATTAGTAACATTTAAATTTTAAACTATGCAAGTTTTGATATATTCATAATTATGCAAATCTTTGAAATTTGTATTGTTTCGTGAAAAATTTACATCATACTTTATTATTGTAAAACAATTACAGTAAACTTAAAATTAAAGATAATATGTTTAATGTCAGTGACATCACACTATGATAAGAAGTGGTAAAAAATGACTAATGAATTATACTATCTGTCTTAGGTATTTGCTTGCCAATTTTAGAGTTTATTCAATGTTAAATTTCTCATAGTACTATTATATCAAAGATGCAAATGCTTATATTTAAAACTAGCTGCTCCGCGCGGTTTCTCCCCCGTGGCTCCACTCCTGTTGGTCGTAGCGTGATGATATATAGCCTATAACCTTCCTCGATAAATGTGCTATCTAACACCGAAAGAATTTTTCAAATCGGACCAGTAGTTCCCGAGATTAGTGCGTTCAAACAAACAAACAAACAAACTCTTCAGCTTTATAATATTAGTATGGATTTATCTCAACACATTCATACAGGCTTGAGATATCTCTTATCAATTAAAAGTAAAAAGAAAATACATTAGGTAATGCTGGCTGCCGTATGCTGGTTGCTTTATACTTATTTTCTAAAACATTGATTTGTTTCTTAGTTTGTCTATGTATGTTTTGTTCTTTATTAATGAAACTAGCTTTCCGCCCGCGGCTTCGCCCGCGTTTTAAAAAAAAACCCGCATAGTTCCCGTTCCCGTGGGATTTCCGGGATAAAACCTAGCCTATGTCACTCAGAAATGATGTAGCTTTCCAACAGTGAAAGAATTTTTCAAATCTGCCAAGTAGTTTCGGAGCCTATTCAATTCATACAAACAAACAAACAAACAAAAAATCAAACCTTTCCTCTTTATAATATTTGTATAGATAGACACAGATTCTTTCTTCCGTTGTAAAATGATTTGATAATTTCAAATATTTGACCTATTATTCCATAAAAAAATGAAATAAAAAAAAAATATATATATATATTAATTGTACCTACCTAATATAATGAATAACCATTCACACAAATTACTAGTGCCAATTGGTTATAGTAATAAGTTATTCCTATTATTTTTCAATATCCACAGATTAGACGTACACACACACTCAAACATACCATTGATATTGTAATGTGCATAGGTGAAAAATATATTCATTTGTATTTGTTGGAAACTTTTTATTCCTTATGTGCTGAGTGTTACATGTGTGTTTGGGATTGAATTATTTATATAACATACATGATAAAATTTAGTACAAGTATACTTTAACTTTATAAATTGTATTATGTATGATTACTTTTATCCCACTGCAAGCCAGAGCCAGAGTAATTAACTAGTCTATGATAATCTTCTTCCAAAAAATTCATTTTATAAAGATAAATATGTTCCATGATGTATGAGACAATAACAATCTGAACAAATTTTTGAGTTTTTACATTGCATGATGTCATCTCTATATTTATTAAATCTATTTTTAATTTTAGTTAAAACTTGAAACTGCTAATTTTATGAAAATAAAATAAATTTTAATACCTAATTGAATATCTTTTGTTATTCTTTGTATTAGTTATGTAACACACTCTGATCAGTGATAACTTATTTTTACAACTAGAAATTTTAGTGTGAAAATGGAAAGACACATGTAGATTACAATGTCTGTAATTCATTATTTATCACCTTTATGTTGCTTTGTTTTCATAAAAGAAAGGATAAGCAGATATGTACCTAACTATCAATAGTTAGAATCCACAGTGTATGAATGTGAGTGTATGTGACAGTGATGAGCTGTGACTCCAAATTTTCTTTAGATATTACTCATTGCTATGCAGAACCTTTGCATGAAAAATAAAAGCAAACACCATTATATACACTACCTATAAGTTTTGCTTAGGTACATATATATGTTTATATATTATGAAAACATTAAATTACTTAGTTGTTTTTTAAGTAGTTACACTTACATATATTTTTTCAAAACACTACAGTAGAGAATTACGTAGAAGCTATGAATAGTATAATTCTATTTATTGCTGGTTGGCATGTAGTTTATGCGTATGTACCTACCTAGTTTAATGTTTAATTATACATTATTAAATGTGTTTTCACTTTCTTCTTAATTACGAGTATGTTAATTAGTGGCAGAATTAGTTATTGTGCGTCGTGTTTTGCGAGTCTGTTTGCGTAAAAGCTGTCTCAATCGAGGTAAGCGACAATCAAAAAGAATTATTCTCCTTCCAGACCTACGAAGCGCCTGGCTACATTTTAACATAAAGGAAATTTATCACTTGACCTCCTTTAGCCTTTTATTTATCTTTGGACCGACATCAACTATTTGGCTACCATAAAATATGCACACGATATTCAAAATTTATATTTAAATGTAAAACATGCTGTATTTTTTTAATTTCGGGTCAAAGCGGTATTAACAGATTAAGGTTTACATAACTGTGAGCGACCCGCGCCGACTTACCCTACGTTTGAATAAATTTCATTCATTGTGTACCTACTGTGTTAAAATTTTAGTATAGGGGACGTTATAGATGTACGTATTTTTATGAAGCATATAAAATTTTATTATTAATAAATATTTTATATTTCGTACTGATTTGTAATGGTGCATCTTACTGCATTGACGATTCGGGCAAATGGCAACTTTTTATGTTCATACCGTCAACCCTCTTAGCTCAGGTAATTTAGACTCAAAGGTATAAAAAAATCCTATTTCAAATGTGGTAAAATTGTTAAAAATATATTTAGAAATAAAAATCTCTAATCTCGACATCATTACGGTGCAGGCGCTTGGAAAAAAATCACTACCCATTTTACTAAAATCGAGAAAACCCATGTTTTTGACCTTCAAAGGGGGTTTCTCGATTTTTACCGAAACGTAAAGTTTACCCATTTAATTAGTTCAACGCAAAATGTAGGTATATCATAAAATTATCGATACTTTTCAGAGTCACCATTTCTGCGACTTTAAATAATATAATTATTCATACAGCTATAACTACTAAAGCTGCACACAATTCCACGCCAATTCAATTGTGAAAAGCCAATATACACACGTTATTTTCACATTTTTGAAATCAGTATGGACAACATACAAATCGATTGAGCAATCGCGAACAATTAATTGTATGCAACATATAACTAAGTTGCAGCCTACGTGTTAATCGTGTTTCCGACCCAATATTTTGAAATTCACTTGGAAAATGGCATAAGCCTAAGTAATTGCCATCAGTGGTTTGATACGGTTTATCAGTTGACGGTGCCAGCATCCGGTGTGCGGCCTTCGTCAAGTTGACTCATGAACCTCCGTCATAGCTGGCTCACGAATATTTTTAATCGTTAATTTCAGCACTTCCTTGTGGAATAACTAATAACTATATAATCTTCGAATACGCTCATAGTTACCTTGTTGTCTGGCGACTACCTTAGCGTGGGGAAATCTTACATAAGATACCCACAGATCTATACACTACATAAGTTATATTGTTATTAATTTAATCTATAATTATTAAAAAAAATAATGAATAATTCATGCATAATTTACATTAAAATTATCATTATCACTCCACTTGTGCTCTTTTATTAACTAATGTATTGTGTCCTTACTTGTACTTTTCTCTGTGGTGCACAATAAAGTATTTTTGTTTGTTTGTTCACTAAATAGTATAAAACAAAGTCGCTTTCTCTGTCCCTATGTCCCTTTGTATGCTTAAATCTTTGAAACTACGCAACAGATTTTGATGCGGTTTTTTTTTAATAGATAGAGTGATTCAAGAGGAAGTTTTTAGTATATAATTTATTAGGTTTTAGACAAAGCGGGCGAAGCCGCGGGCGGTAAGCTAGTTAAAATATAAATATGGTTCAAGTGCATTTATTTCTCACATTTATACCTACTTACTATTTAAATTTAATCTAACAAAAAAACAGCTTGGTGATCGCTTTTAAAAAAGGTATCTGCAGAATATCGCAATACATATAATACTGAAATATTAGTGCTTGTTTTTTCGACTTAAATTTTTGCTTCAATATAATTAAAATGTTTTGCAAATTGAAACCCGCAAAGCGTAACAATATTAAAACAAAAGAATCACATTGATGGTTGTAAAAGTTTGCTTGAAAAATATTCCCACTTTCCTTGAGATTTGCGTTCAAAATAAAGTTATATAAAGTTTTCTTTTGAAATTTTTCCTGCGCAATTTTGTTATCTAAGAAACAACTTTCTTTTCCCCTCAAATTTATCTGATTGCATCTAAATTCTTTCAAGTGTTTTCATTTACATTAATACGTTGTTTTTCACAATTTTCTATACTGTTGTGAAATGCTTGAAATGCCGAAAAACAAATTCTGTAACTCTATAAAACTACAGTTATAATTAAGTTAAAACACTTTATAAGCAAACCTGGAAATTACCTACAAATCTATTATGATGGTTAATTCGTATTCCAATTTGATTTTCCCTAACATACGCATATATCATGAAATGAAATTATCACCAGAGTAAATAATAATAAATACTTCACCTTAAAAAAAAAATAAATAATAATAAAAGAAAAATAAATAACCTTAGTATATCTTTCGTTGTGTAAAATTTTTGTACACATCTGCCCCCCTAGTCAAGTGGCTTTCTGTTAGCGTAGCGTTCAATAGAATAGACTACGAATATATGAGATTGACGTAGACTGTAGATAAATTTCATTAGAAATCATTCGTAGTCTATTCTATTGAACGCTACGCTAACAGAAAGCCACTTGACTAGGGGGGCAGTGTAAAGCTGCTTTAGATATCCCTATAACGACTCCCTAGTCGATGCAACTAGGCGTTGGGGAGACTTTAAATTGAATCTTCCTTTATTATCAAGTAGTCTATTATGAAGATTGAAAAGTGTTAGGGAAGCGTTTTGAATAAAGGCTATTGTTAATGCGCCCCTCTATATATGCATTTACATCAGCTGATTCACGTCTTTCGCTGCCTTTATTTATAGAACACGTCTCGTGTATTGTCTATTTGATGTAATATTTGATTTTAGTGAAAAAAGTTCGTAAAGTATATGGATCTATTAATTTATGTTTTGTTCGTTTTATCACTTGAATCTTGATATGCTATGAATATTAAATAGCGTTAAGTTGTAGGTATGCCAGACTAAACGCTCGTGATAAGGAAAAGTTCTGGGTAAACAATGATGTATCATAACATCACAGTGATTTTTATTCTGATTATTCTAAAATATTGCTTAGATTAGATTGTATTAGATATTTTATATTCTTACTGAGAATAAGACTGGAGTAAAGAAATGGCAAACTAAAGTAATAAAATATAATTCGAACGATTCGCGATTCCCAAGAGAGACGATTCGCAACAGAGCATAACCAGAAACAAACTTCGGTGTTAGTATAAATTATTATACATATAAAAATACAATAATAAAATTTATCACGTTCGTAATATAATTTTATAATATTATTATTACAAATGATATCGTGTATAACTTCTAGATAGCGTTAACCGAATGTGTTAAAGTATGGCATCGGTTACAGTAGGTACGTAGGTTTTTGAATTTATATTGTTTCCATATTTGTTTAATCTGATTGTACTATCAGTGATTATGTTAGTAGAGTAATGCACGCGACTATGCACATGCGAAGAAATCAATTTAATATGTAACTAGTAGTTAGTTATATATCTACTTATATTGTGTAATAGAGAGCTATCGATTCCTTTTTTACTGCAGGTCTAGGGTTAATTAGATTAAAGTTTGCATGTTTTAGAGGTTGCTATCTATTGTTATTATTGGTTTAATCTAATTCAAATCAAATAGTATAAACAGACGTTTGGCCTTATTTGTATTGATGTGATGATTAATTGACTCCGATGAAATATTAGTTCGAATTATGAGAATTCAAGGAATTTACGTGGTGTGTTCCTTGAAGCCTTCGTAGTGGCTATATTCAATGTACAAAGTCTGCGTTCTGGATTTGGGATAATGATTTCGTTACATCTAATATTCTAATATTGTATTCTAATATTTCTATTTCTAATATTCTAATATCTAATATATATTATAAAGGCGAAAGTTTGTAAGGATGTATGGATGTATGGATGTTTATTACTCTATCACGTAAAAACTACTGAACCGATTACAATGAAATTTAGCACACATATAGAGGGTAACTTGAATTAACACATAGGATAGGTTTTATCCCGGAAATCCCACGGGAACGCGAACTATGCGGGTTTTCCTTTGAAAACGCGGGCGGAGCCGCGGGCGGAAATCTAGTATTATCATAATGTTCTATCTTTCATATTAATTAGTATGTTACTTTTATTGTTATTGCACATTGGCAGCATTCCAAAATTAAGCTCTCATTCAGCTACTTCAGCCAAGGTTATTCGATTATGGAGTCCGTTGATTCACGATGTTATCAAAATAATCGTTGCTTTTGTATCATTTGAATAAATAAAACTGGTAATATTCGTATTAATCGACTACTACTCGCAGTAAGTTGACGAAGTTGTAGCGGACTAAATAATTTATTAGACTTGATAACCAGTTTTAGCAACACTTAAATAAATTTATTTTATGAAACGACCATGACGATTTATGTATTGTTTAAATAATAAATCATAAAGAAAAGTTTATTTTTAATATTGTGTTAATTGTATTAGGGTTATGCGTTTAAAACGTATACCTAACATAATGTTTTACGGTCTATGACTGACAAATACAAATACCTACTAGGCCTAGATTTAAGAATCGATCGCGAACAAAGACATTTATTCACATTCTTCACTCTAGGACTAACATTAATATTTTATATTAACTATAGTCCGGGATACATCGCCCATTTTTGCAAGTGATTAGGTACTATCAAGCTAATTTTTCGTGAGTAGCTTTATTTTGATGAGATGCCCAATAATTTCATGTACAAAACTCTCGATTGTGGTAGCTACCAGAGGAAACAAGGATAAAATATTTTGATTTGATGGTTCTCAAATATTAATTACTAACTGAATGTTTTTTTTTGTTCAATCTCAAGATAATTATCTAAATTATTCGAAAAAATATTTGTCCTACAAAATCTATGGTTTGATCAAAGAGTCCCCCTTTCCGATGTGTATCGATAACGAAGTCATCATAAATGATTACTAACCAGCTGATTTTTTTATTTTCACTTATTTAATACTTATATAATTCAACAGACATATTGTCCTACAAATTGCGTAATAAATATTTGAGAACCGTCAAATCAAAAATTTTTATCCTTGTTACCTCTGTAAGCTACCTACCACAATCGAGAGTTTCGTACATGAAATTATTGGGCATCTCATCAAAATAAAGCTACTCACGAAAAATTAGCTTGATAGTAATCACTTGCAAAAATGGGCGATGTATCCCGGACTACTAGTGGCATGTGGTGTTAGTCGCATCGGAAATACGCTCGGTTCCCAATCAACTTAGTTAGCTGTAGCTACAATCTATGTATAGTCAGACGTAAAACGCGTCAAGCGCCACGTTGTTTGTATTTCCTGCGAGTTCCAATTTTGGAATGAGTTGCATGCTGACTCAGTATAAATCAAACTGTCGCGAGTTATGCAATGCTCAGATTGATTTAATCCTCTGCTTGGAACTTTGCGACGGGCCCACGAATCTCCATAATATGATCGTTTCACTTTGTTGAGCAGAAATGAAAATACGCGTTAAACGATACCAATCATGGTGTTTAATGAATGGAGAGATGTAGAGTAGTGTTCCTGGTATTCCTCGTCTATGCAAAATTTAAGTTGAATAATATTAAAATGCAAATTATATTTTCCATGCTGATATGCTCAATGTGTATCTTTTTGGGGGGGGAAAGAACCGATGGCCGTTGGGGCAAAGAGGTTCTTGAGTGGCGACCACGTACAGGACGTCGCAGACCGCAGTGTGGGACGGCCTACAACGCGATGGACAGACGACCTGATCAAAGTGGCGGGGAGCCGCTGGATTCAGGCCGCTGGTGATCGGTCGTTTTGGAAATCTTTGGGGGAGGCCTATGTCCTGTAGTGGACGTCCTGAAAGGCTGGAATGATGATGCTCAATGGCTACGTCATACACATTACACATAATATAATCTATTATTTTATTTATGTGCTTAAATAAATAATCAGAATGAGTCATGGTCACGGACGCATACATAACATATTTTTCAACTGATTGCGAAAATTCGGTCGTAATGTCGAACATTAATATTAAACTGGTTTAGTTATTACAGGCTATAGGTAAAAATTATTAGTAGTAAAATATGAGGTTACGACTTTACGATATTAGGGCTCTTGTCGGAAGTGCATAAATAGCCAAAAGGCGTTTAAACGCTGGCTGTGCTTTTAACGTTTCATAATAAGCGAACGTTTAAAAGAACAAAAGGTTAAGGGCCCGTACATTTTCACCCTAGCATCAATTAGTAAACAATAAGCGCACAAACAGACGACTAACGCTCTATTCATATCGGCCAAGAATACGAAATAAAATATATTTATATTTGCTCTTCTTTTCTGGGAATAAACGTTTGGCATTATTGTAGACTGTAGAGTATAGGTACCTACTGTTTGTTTAAAATTTCACAGAAGGAGAAAACTGAAATATGAGTTGATTTGAATATTGCTCGCAACTTAACTGGGATTTATCGCAATAGTTCAACAATATTGTTATCTTAGTGAGATAATCCAAATAAAATGGAAAATCAGAAATCTAATATAATATTAGCCCAGAAGAATTTACCATGCTTTTATGTCATAAATACATCTGTATGACATAACAGCGTATACCTATCATACTGTGCAGAATATGTCTGAAATAAAATCTCAGTAACATAACTCGTCTTGTACACACGTACAATTATAAACTTGAAAGGCTTATACATTGTATCTAAGATAAAAATCTGTACCAACCTTCAGCTTCTATAGAGTATACCTAGACCAAACAGTTTGCGAATTAATATCAAACCACGGAGCGGTTGTTATGTAATTCTTGCCGCAGCGTTCCACCTGTTTCGTCCTCAATACCTATTTGTTACTGCGCGTTTCTTGCCATAAGCTGTTTGTGTTACGGTTTAGTCCCAATCTCGCTCAATTTTGAGCTTCCCTGCAAGATAGGTTGCGATGTTTTCCCAATAGCTATAAATATAACATGTGGACATAGAAAAGTTTCTGTTTAAACTTGACTTTAAACATTTTATGAGAAAAATCTATTGAAAATATATGAAAGGAAGCTTTAACAGTAAAAATTTCAAAAAAGCTTAGAATGTACGATACTTATGAAACCGTCGAAACTACAGCTTTGTTCGGATACTTTTGCACGCCTCATAAGCGAAGCGTTGAGGTGGGTACTACTGTCACTTCGCGCAAAACATCTGATTTTTCAAACTTAAAATGTCTTTATGTATCATACATTGCACTTGTAAGATAATACATACACACACATATTAAGAAAATCACTATTTTTAACGTTCATGATATTTTTGATGTCATTTTTGTTATTTAAACTAGTTAAAAAACAGTTTAAAAAAGTTCTGTCTTGGACGTCCGTGTGTCTGTATGTGCGGATCCTTTTTCTTGTTAACACGATAGCGACCGAAATACTTTACTAATCGAGTCTTTTTTTTTCTCTTACGCTTGAGTATGCTCAGGAATAGAACCCTTTCATTTTTCAGGGTCTGATTCGATGTGGTTTAATTGTTATTAAATAAACAAAAATAATAATTAATTAATATTTATTAAAAAAAAATTATGAGGCGTGCACTTTTGGATTTTCCAAATTATTTGTAGAGTATTAACAATTATTGGACTCGAGTTGTCCTTAACACTAGAAGTAATTGAACTCAAGATAAGATAATTTGAGCTTGCGTGAAGCAAATTGTATATAATCATGAGAATAATCCTGTAATTAACTAACCTCATATACCTACGTGAGAGATAAACATCGCCGGCCGCGTCGGCGGCGTCGAGCTGGCCTAAGAAAATGTAAATCAACGAATTATATAACAAAGCGGTAATGTAATAAATAAATAATTGTCCATATCCTATTACGTACATATACTTGTGTTCTTCTTTAAAAGTTCGATGATAATTTGTTTTAATTGAACTTCCATTAGACCGTCAATTAAATTATGATGTCGAACGAGGCCATCGACCTTCATTTGACAATGTGGGTTGGTGATGTTAATAACATCCACTTAAGCTTTGGGCAGAACTGTAAAAGCCATATTTTTGTGGTTATAATTAATTAATAGAATAAAAAATATAATACCTATATAATTTACTATATATCTTTATTCTTTTTTGTTTTTAATTTTGAATTTTAAAGACATATAAATATCATTTGTATATAAAATGCGTAGGAAGACATTTATGTTTTATCGAAAGACTTATAACAATGTGAAATCACATTGTCAGTATTCGAAAATATAAAATTATCTGAGTAAATAATAGAGCCGAAGAAAAGAAGAAAAATTGAAAGAAAATAATGGCGGAATTTTTCTTATTCAGCAAAATCTCAAACATCGTAATAATTTATTGAACATTAGAGCTCCCAAATATTGATTCAGAGCGTTCTTGTGTCGGCTCATAAATAATGATCCTTTGGGAGGCGGACCACGTTCCGAGCTTAACCCCGTCGAACAATTTATTTGCCTCTAATCAGTGTAACAAGCCATTGCTTACAAAGCTAGAGGTATTAGGTATTAATGAATAAAGCTATCATGAAATGTTTTATATTTAATATTTATCACTTTTAAAGCTTCGTAATTAAATATGTTCGAAAATTATAAAACTGTCCAAACATTTGTCCTTGTGTTATAGTACTTTGGGTATGGTTAAGTGCTTTTTATTTATGTATGTAAATTCGCCACCATCCAACCTATCTAGGTCGCATTAATTTTCACTGTATTATAAATTTGTGATATATAGAATAGGTATGTGACTAAACCCAACATCATTAATTAAAATCCATGAATGGCTTTGAAAATGTCACAATGTCTGAAATTGCCATATTTCAGTTTACTAATAAGGTTATTTTCATAAACAACATATTTTGCTAATGAAAATAAATATATTATAATATTATTTATTTAATATTTTTTTTAGCCCGCAAATTTTTAAGGTCAAGGTTATATGTAGATATAAATAATACACAAGCGACATAATTATTTCAACAGAAGCAAGCTTTGTACTTGGATTTTACCATTATTATGTTACGACTTTAGGGCTTTCATCCCACGCTGAAAATGTTACCCATGGGACTGCAAACAGATATAGACCTACATAACTACATTTATTTATGTATAATTGGCCGTTTCTACAGATGCGAATATACGAATACGTAGGTAGTGTTGCAAATGAGCGTAATGTTTTAATGAACAGCCATCTCAACCTGTACTTACTTAAGCTAACGAGGTCTATCATTACTCCGAATTTTATATTGCACCCAGGGTCGTTCGGTTATATTCTACAACTTCCAATTAATTTATAAATGTTGTTCGTATCAATAATTGCTAATTTTTATAACTGTAAAAGTACCTACAATCTACATCTCGAACATCTCGAACCTTCAATTTTCATAAAACTCAAAAGGTGATCTGAAATACTGCATTTTTCTTAGTATTCAAGGAGCTAATCTGTATTATGGAGTATTCATTGTCTTCGCCGAGACTTAAGGCTTGGACATCTCTGTTTTGTTTCTCATCTGACCTATTTCTTAAAATTAACGGGGAAATTTCTAAATTTTTATGAATAAATTGACCGAGTTAAATTTGCTGAGGGTGCTTTTATATTTTCCCACGCGTCGCGACTCTGTAATTATGTTAAGATTTTAAAATCGCGCTTAAACTGACCTACATCCGTTTAATACCATTATTGTCTGAACCGCTATTGAGTATTGTTTCTTTTGCTCTCGTATTCTCTATTTGTGAAGAACTAAATGTGTAACAACGCCGCCGTTTGTGCCTCTAAAGCGGGTGATCCACTGGCGAGCCGACGAGCCGACGGTTTAGATCGTTGACTCGTTGGCTCGTCGACTCGCGTTGGTGATCCATTAGCGTACCAAACAGTTTACTCTCATCGTTGGTGAAGTCATGTCGTGCTCCCAGACGGAGTTACTTTGTTACTTGGGGGTACTTTTAAATCAGGAGTAAGAACAAAAAAAGACGAAAAGACGCCATAAAGTGTGGGTAAAAAATTGGCTTCAAGAAAGACAACGCTTGTCCCATTTAAATTTAATGTCAGAGCTTATTGGAGAACCAAATGATTACCGAAATTATTATTCCAATTCTATGTAGTACCACAACTTGGGTGTATACACATCATCGGCCCCTGATCCAGTACTCATGCTAGCTTGAACCTTTTTTCTCTCCTTCCTGTGACATGCTCGCAGAGATTGAATGGTCTTCTTAACATCAGATATTGTACTGTTGGGATCATGTTTTTGGTAGATCTCTAAAAGTTTATTGTACGCGGAAGTTTTTAGTAATTTATTTTTATAGTCTCTGCTGGTGTACTTCCATAGACAATCATGTTCCTTAAAACATTGTATAAATTCCGATACAAACTCGCGACGAAACGAGCGTAAATCCATTTTTTTTAGCTAGACGCAGCGCGTGCGTTCGACACGAAATTCGCAAAAAGACTGTAGGCTCGCCGGCTCGCCTGATCCACTGGCGGTTTTTTTGACCGCGGACTTAGAATTTCAAGCATGCACAACGAGCCAGCGAGCAAATTCGCCGTTCTTTAAGTCCGCAGACTTTTAAGTGCTCCATTGGCGGTTTAGACCTTTGGCTCGCGAGTTCGTTAGCGAACCAGCGGTTTTGCTCGCCAATGGATCACCCGCATAACAATGGAAACTACGAATGCTCCCCGATCGCTATTTGTAAATTGTGTAATTCTGTATAAAACTATTCTTTTTGAAGTGGTTGTTTCATTATGAGTGCACCTAGTCATAGAAAATAGCCTCTGGATTTTTCATCACGGAACGAAGTTGCTTGATGTTTATGCACTATAGAATCAATGTAGGTTTTAAGGTACATAATTATTACGTACGCAATACGTATTTTTATAACCCCTTGTTCACAATATTTAATTAGCAAATGTAAAGGAGTCAAATCGTATTGTTCAATGTACATAAAGCTCGCTTTAATCATGTCAACACAAATGGGAACACTCAATTTGTGATTTCGTATTCGACATCCGTGAAATCTCCTCGTTTAATTGAAACATACATTCGGGTTTAAATGCTCAATCCCGTTTCGTGTGCGACACATCACGCACACGATTGTTGCTGTTCTACGACCTCATGTAATTGAACTATAAAGTAAATGTGAAAATATATGTGTATTAGTACATGCGTGAATATTCCTCTTTATACTTTCACCTTCACGGGAAAAGAGTGATTAAACTTGAAACATGGTTCAACGACAAATGCCAATACTATCGTAACATTTCAACAAAATAGACCTCGAGATATAGAACGTCAGCTTCCTAGTCGGCAAGTAATTGTTAATGTCCAGAATTGGTTCTGAGTGTTTGAAGTGTCGGGAAATTGGGAAGTCATTCAATGCTCGATATTTTAGTTGGGCTAAAGTTTTCGCCCCTGTCGACAGCCAATACGATTGGCGAAACTTGTTCGATTGAAATACGTGTCTGGAATAAGATGTTGAACTGTCTTGTGCATAGTGTTTACTGTAAGTGGTATTTAATGAGAAGAACAGATGAATGAACTCATGATGCTATATAGTTTACTCAAATTTTGTTCGGTTATCAGTATTAGGTATTGTCCTGATCGTATAGGTACTGTTGTAGTATGTTGGATATAGTTTGGTTAAAAACAAACAAAAATTTAACGGACAAGACGTTATTAATGACTAAATAATCGAGTACTAAGAGGATGGGTTTTAACTAATTGAAGGAGATGAGCTAGTTATTGACAAACGATGAATGGATGTTTGCTGCGAAGCTGTTAATGAAGTCAAATGATATCTAATTGCGCAATAATTGCTCTTTACCTTGGGCTATACTCACCGGTAGCTAATGGCCCTGACTTTCCGCAATGGTAGATCACCTGATGAACCTAATTATAAATTATTTACAGTAACTAATGCCGTTATAAAAAGAATTTGAACATGCAATTAAATTCTAGGAAGGGTCGTCGGGAAAATTATTCATAATCAATATTTTAAATTTTAAATTTTAATTACATTTTGCTGCATTTCTTGATTGCATCTTGATTTTTAAACGCCTAGGGAATAAAATCTGTCTGACGTCTATTCAAACGACTATTCCGATGATACTCATGGGATTGAAATATTTTATCAATTTCATTTGGGTGGAACGTTTACGTCATCTATTGGGCAAATTGAAGAGGTTGCGTCATCTATTTTATCATAAAATTCGAACCACATAACTGCTCCAAGTTCCAGCGTTCCGTTTTGAATTTTTAGGTAGGTAGACTGTATAAGGATATTCAAAAATAAACTCAAACATTTATTTATTCAATTAGACTTCTTCGAGAAGCACTTTTGAAACGTCATATTATTACATATTTTTAACATTTACCACCAATAATACATGGTAACCCTAAAATTTAAAGTTATTTTACTTGATTTAAATTAGTTTTTAGTTTAGACAAATGTGAATCTATCTCTATCTGTATTGACATTTCGTCTTCCTGCAAAGCAAATCTTTCCATAACTTAAGATAAGAATAAAAAGAGAAAACAAATGAAGCGTTGGGATTATTTAGAATACTTTAAAACGATAAGCTATCAGTCACCATACACAATACATCGCATGTAGTAGATAGGCGATAGCAATCTCCGTAGCGATAGGGTCACATTTTTATGAATGTCATTCCATATTCAGCTCGCAGCCTGTTTACTGATTCCGTTAGTGAATGTGCTGATATGACATTGTCCTGAGGCGTGTTATATCCTCCATTATTTTGGGCTAAACCTTTCTTGTTTTCTCGTGAATTATGTATTGATACTGACAACTTGCTCAAATCGAACCAGATGTTACAATTGTATAGTCGATCGATATTCAGGTAAAACTTCGTGGTAATCTTAAATGCAAATTCTTTAGTCATTAATTAAAACTTTCCGTATTCTCTTTGTTCTAAAGTTAAAATAACGGAGTTGCATAAATTTCATAAAAACAAATGAATTCAATATAATTAAGTTACCGACTCTTCCATCAAATAAAATAAAATTGCAAATATTAAATTCGACGACAATATATTCCGCTTACACGCCATCTGTTTAAATCACTAGACTAAAAATAAATACATTTAGTAAATGAATATGTGTCTGAGCATTCCCCGGAGATGAAATGGTTGTACTATAATGGCGGTACGAGAGGCATTGCCGTGAGTCCGTGACCCACATATAAACGTTCGCTGTAACAAAGACTGCCCGCACTGCATTCACTTTTTACGCACGTCAAGGGACGAAATAGTAAACGCCGTGACGGAGAGCGATTATGATAAATTACTTAATTGTTGTTTCATATAAATTTATAAAATTTAAAAGCTATTTTTATTTAAAGAAATATAATGAAAATTAAGCTTACTTTGTCAAATTTATATGGGTTATGATAAAGGATTTAGTAGCCATTTTTGATAGTAAACATTGACTGAAACACAAGACTTAGGAAATTATGACTTTGTAGACTTGTAAAATGGATAAATTGTTTATAAACACAGGATGTCCAAATAGACTAAACCAACGAACATAGAAAGCGCAAACAAACTTACAGAAAGGTGACCGCAGAGACAGACGTACTTGAAAAAATAAGGATAAGGACCTAAGTTAGATTACGTACACAATATCTCCTTTCAATGAGCAGTCTTGATACTCTTGCACGTTCTACGTCACGCATTGAAGTTTTCCCTTTACGTGAGCGCCTATCCCACAATATCCGGATCGTAGGGTCTTTGTGGGGACGGGAACTGCCCGCATAAATTGAATAATGGCTAGCTCGCCTCATCTAAGTGGATTCAATTTTGCTTTACGTGAGCCATCCGATGTCAAGTTTTGCGTGTGAAATTGTTCTATAGTCCACCACCAGAATGGCCTTCCATATATGTATGCTACATATCCACGGTCTATAGTATATTTAGGATTTTAGTCTATGGGATTTTTTATAATGATTGAAAACCTTCTTGCTTAGCTTTCTTTCGTCTTGAAATTTGCCTGTAATTCAATGATCAGTCTTTGCGGAACCTTTAGATTGAAGATTCCCTGAAAAGCTTTTTATCGTGTTAGATTTTGAGTATTGTTATACTTTTAATTCATTAATATATTATTTTTATGGTATAAAAGTTAAAACAAAATTTAAAGAACGCTTAAAATAAACTAACCTTACAACAAGATATGGTGTACTTTAGAAAAAGGCTTAAATCGATTGGTTGACATAATCACCAGGAAATCGATATCTGTTTCCTAAGCGTACCATTGTTTTGCTTTTAGTTTTAATAATAATTTCGTTTATAGTGACTTGTGAGTGTTTCTGTTGAATTTATTACAATTACAAAATATTATATCGCTAATAATAAATTTTCTGTTGTTTCATGTAGGCGCAAAGTGATGACGACGATGTCGGGCCAGACGATGTTAACGTCCCCGTTGAAGGTGGCTACATGGATGAATTCTTCAGTGAGGTGGGTACTAAATTTAACAACTACTTCTCCACACTTGCTTTCTTCGATATATGTACTATTGTACCTTGTAAGCAATAACATAACAACAATATATTAGCGTTCAGCGTGAAGCAAGTTCCGGCACAAGTCGGATATTTCCATCCTTTATCTATAAATATGCTATAATAGCTGGTTTTGATTGATCATCGGTAATATAAGCTTTCTTATGAACAAATGAATAAATAAAACTTTTTTTTCGCTTAGTAATCTGACAGTTAATATCGTGTGTTATACATGCGTTTATGCCGATATGAACTGCAAATCTCGACAGAGGGGTTCATTCCTCAGTGTTTGAAGTACCTACATAGGATGTGCCATTGGTGTTTGACTGCGGATTATCGACGTACCGCGACGTAATAGCGATTACCTTCCTGCCTGTGGGGACTTATCTCACGTTTTGCCAAGAGCCATGCTCAGTACACATCACGGAAAATATTGTTTAATAATTCAGTATTTAAAATATTTTTGATAACATCAAAGTACATACTATATACCACCCTAGGCTAATGATGGATTGTCTCTTCTAGGTCGATCGTACTTTATTTTGCATTTCACCACGGAGATGAGGGGCAATAATTTCCGCTGTTATTAAATTCAACGTAGGATCGAGCTTTGAAAAAATGCGGTTTCCTATTTTTTTAATTGTGCTCTTTCAGTCAGGTAGGTTAAGCGTTTCGCTTGATAAAACTTGACGCCTTTTCTCTGACATGATTATTTTATTTGAAACGGTAATCCAACAGTTTCACAGAGAATTGTACCTACAAAAGCTTTTAGGCGCAGAGTAACGATTTTGTGTTGGTATCGCCTTACGTAAACTTGGCGACGAACTAATTCAGAATATGAGATTAAAAGCTTAGCGTACTAACGCTACGCATAATCCTCTATTTTAATCATGATAATAATTATGTAAACTATTATAAAATAGACATTTAAAAAACTGTATTACTGCGTAGATTAAAAATGAATTAGATACTATATTAATGACATATTAAAAGTTGGTACTTTATGATTAAAGATTAGAGGTATTTTCAAGTGACTTCAGGCAGTGAAAAAGGTTATGATCACGGTTCAAAGTTATCTAAAAGTGATCATTATCGCTGAGCCGTTTTGTGAAATTGAATAAGCGCTGCATTTCTGGCCTCGAGATTAGAGCGCGTTTCATAAAATTATTTCGGAATTTTAGAGAGACGTTATTACGTTTTGTAGTAAAACAAAATATGATTAGATGAGGTAGACAAACATACCAACAAGTAAGTACCAGTAGTGATGGTCGTGTAATATAAATATCTTTAAATGCTTTTAATAAAACAGAACAATAATATTTAACAGACTTTGCATTGCAATTCCATTTTGCTCCTCAAATATATATCAAGTGCCATTGGATAGTAACGTTTGAAAACAGAAAAAGTGTGTTCATATTGTACTCACCATTGTACCTATATGGTATTCGAGTTGACTGATAACACATTTCCTCGTCACAATCGCTGGCAGCTTTATCAATAATATTGTGGAACGGTCACCCACTATCGTAAAAATGTAAGCAACACGTGTACGATACGAATTATAATGACTCAAATCTGATAACTAATATGTTTTTCCTAAGGGACGACTTGGTATCGTGATCTTATTCATAAAGTGTTTCCTGACTTTCGAGTAAATATTGGAGTAAATATTTTATTAATGACCAGCCGTATTCCAAGTTTCAACGCTTCAGACAATATTAAGTCCGTATTTGAAAAGACTTAATGGTTATGTGAATCAAGTCGCCTCGGCTCTATAAAAATATAACCTTTTGTTGATCTAAAGCTTTCTGTTGATGAAAGAATTTTTAAAATTGGTCCAGTAGCTGCTACGTCTTAAAATCTTCCATCTTTATAAAATTATAAAGAGGTGTCGCTGCAGTGCCGTCGGCTGTTTTTTACTTATCTACAGTTGCAGAAAATAGATTAACAGTTTATCAAGCCATTCTATTGAATTGTACATTTTTAATACTGTGACCCTCTTGTTTCTATATATATGTAATATTAATATTAATATTGACTGTGACATCAATAAATCACTCAGCGTATCTTCTCCTTGTTGGAAGGATTGATTCAAACGGTTGTAACCTACGGCCACATAATATATTATCACAAATGATACAGGTGTGAGATGACGTCATGATAAACACAACGGCGAACTATTGAACACGATTTGTAAGTTCTATTTCCCATGTACAGTTGAGTTTATTTTAGTTCCATTACACCTAGTTGTGAATGTTTCAGCTTGTTGCGCCCTATTGTTTTCCCAGTTGTATTGTCGACTTAACCTGAATCGACACATTTTATAATATGTGAACTATTACTCGGCTTAGTTGCCCGCTCTAACATAAAAAATACAAAATTTCAACAATATCGATTAGATAATGAAAAAAGACTTCGCATATTTAACATGGTCGATGTTGAGAGTGCTGAGACCATCAAAACCTGACAAATTTTATCTAGACATTTTTTAGGTTGAATTTCTAATGCTGTGAATCGAGGGTCCTACTTTTCTTTAGTCGACAAAATCTGCGGCCTACAATTCTTTATGTTACGTCATTCTTTCCTTTTGATTTGATTTTTCATACCTGTTGAAATATATTTTTAATTTTTATCAATCGTTGTAGGTACAATATACCGTAGCAAGATGAATAAAATATTTTTTCTTTCCATTGTTAAGAAAATCTTGAACTCTTCGGCGCGGCGTAGGCATCATTGAGACTACAGTTCGCGCGTCACGAACACGCGCTGCGTTTCCGAACCATAATTGGGTGAAGGGGTGGGTCGGGGTAATGTCGGAAGGAAATTGAATTTACCAACAAGCAATAACTTAATAATCAGTACCCTTAATCTAAGAATTTCATTGCCGAACCCTTTTCAGTCGGCCTATGATATTACAATTCGTTAGATTATCTTTTCAATATTCTCTACGCTAAATCACTAAACGTTACCCACTTTATTTGAACTATTTCTGTAGAAGTGCTTTTCGATTCTTGACACATCGTTAACACGTTATGATATTTGATTTAACGCTTCATTTAATTTAACCCTTAGCTGGTATCGCCTTTTTTGGCAACACTACCGGTATCATGGGTCAAATTTTACCCATACCAAACAATCTGTTGTAGAACGTTGATTTTTTATAATTTGTATAAAATATGGTTAGTTATGAAATAAACAAATATTTTTTTACAAAATTAACTTTGTTTAATTTTAGAATATAAAAAAAATATCATGTTTTACACGCATTTGTAAATAACCTTATTTTTTGGCACTTTTTGATTAGTGTGAACTTAAAACATAAAAAAAAATAGAAATGTAAGAAAAAATTTAAGTAAAAGATATTTATGGCACTTCTCATATCTTTATAATAACAAAAAAATAAATTACTTCTGAGATCAGCATAAAATAAAAAAAATGACAACCAAAACCAAAATGACTTCTACCATCAACCATCATCCTCATCTTCTTCGCTCTCATCTCTCGTATTTTCTCTTATTCTCGTATTCTCCTCTTCGTTTTCACTGTCGTCAGAACTTACTCCAAAATACAAGTCACAATACAGTCTTCTGAGCAACTAACAGGTTAGGGACTGTCTCGATCGTCGTCGATGATTTCGTCGTCACAAAGTTGGGTTATATTTGGTGTCCTTTCATTTTCCGATTCCAAATCATCATTTAAGTCGTCTATATCAACTCCACGATTTGTCTGTCGTTCAAAAAGCCTCCATTATAGTACAAATAAACACTAAAACAAAAAAAAGTACGTAGTTACACTCAGTGAAAAAAGTTACTTATTTGGTATCGTGGGTCAAACGTGACCCAGACAGCTACTTACCTCCACTCCTAAGATAGTCCCAGCGCTGCACTTCCACCCCCCGCCGCAGCTAGTGACGTACTGAGAATACGTAGAAGTGCACAGTCGTTGCATAAATATTAAAAGAATTATAACCGAAAATGTTCGCTTCTGGGTCAAATTTGACCCACGATACCTGCTAAGGGTTAATACATGACGTGACAGCGTTTGACTTGTGCATTCAGTTTGTTTGCTATTCATCACGGTCCCGCAATTCATTTGCATGCTGTGTGCTAGAATATTACAGCGACAACCGCCGCACAATGTACTATGTATGTGTGGCCACTGGCCAAACATTTCGGTTTGCGGGAATTTAGCATTTCATTTACTGAAGCAAATTTATTTAACCTATATTTAAACACCAATTGTTGTAGGAATTATTAGGGCGAGATTTTGAGTCTTCATTTGCTTCAATTCTGAAGTATTTCTTTTTTTTTACAACAATCATCAAACATCATCTTTTGCGACTTCTTCCCAATTCTATGATTTATAATTATTTATGATTTATGACTACGTATATTACCATTTATATAAGTACAAACAACATCTGAATCATAAGCGTTGCCAGCTAGTTCGTATTGCTATTCGTCTCCCTAAGATTTTATTTTAAAATATCCAGGATTATAGCAAGAACTGCCATTAACCCCAAATAATAGTTGGCAAGGCGATTCTATGAAGGACGCAACCTATGCTATAGCATGGCGACAGGGCGGCGACGAGACGCCCGTCGAGACGTAAGAGCTGTGACGTCATCGCATTATTGACCCTTGACTATGTTAGCTATTTCATCCGATCCAGATATTAAATGTCACTCGTTTAGGATGAGTAACGGTACAAATAGTGCTACTGGAATAGTAGGTTATATTTAAATGTCGAGAGATGCTTTTTTCATATCTCAGCTGATGAGATTTTACGGGTTTACATTGTTATGTTGTGGTCGTGACTCGTGACTGATAGAATAAAATAATAAAGTTTTCAGTGCAATCTTACTTAGCGAAATGTATTTTATTTCATCTTGGCAACTTTCAAGAACTTTTGACACGAGTTTTCGATTTGTTGAATCTCTTCGAAATCGAATTTTTGTTAAATGTTAAACTTATTCTTAACTGTTATATCACTCGTTGCTTTGTGGCGTTACTACTGAATAATTCAAGAAACTTTACATAGTTTGTAACAATGGAGTAATGGAGTTTAAATGCTAGGTCAGAAACATACGAGTAGTACAATATAATGAATTAAGTATTTATAAGGAAAATACAAAGAGAGAAAACAAACTGTAACTGGCTAGCTAGCTGTAGGCGATACTCGGAAACTTGGTCTTATTCTCTGACATCATTAGAAAATCTTACCATTGACCTCTAGTTAAATCAAAACAAATACAAAATGTTATACCTATATTTTATATGACAAGATTATATGGCACAGCTTAATCGCCAAGCAACAGATATAAGTTTTCTTCTGATATTGATGAATAAAAGATTAACCGAAACCGTCACGACCCTGAACTTGAGGAATGACCGATTACGAAATACAAATTACATATACATGGAGCGGCTACATTTCACAGGCGATAGCCCTATTTTACTGTTAGTTCAAGTTATCTTTCAAGCTCACTGGTCTGAGGGAAAGCTTTACTGTTCATATCATTTGGAAAATTCAGTACTCATAAAAGATAACATTTATTATTTTCATACCTGTGTTCAGTGAAACAATAAAGCGGCTGTATGATTTAAATATCATTATTATTTATTTTAGGAACAATCTGAAAACATCATTTTCCTGTCTAGTCTATTTGTCTGGCTCTCTCAGCCAGCTTATAATTATTGCAAAGTACCGTTCACGAACAGAGGTACGTACATCGTTAGTCGTTATACCTATATTAAGAAGAGCTGGAACGTCAACACCACACACACACATTGCACATGTTAGGCCGGGAGATACTGACACAAAATTTCGGGTCATTTGTAACAGGATTGTAAGATTTTATTCGTAGTTACACCGGAAAAGTATGGCATGACACTACCGACTACATCTTTTTTATGGGCTATCGGTAAATTCTAAAATTTTTGTGTTACAAATCGTTTGAATTTCGCTATTTATCCGACGAGTTCGACTAACGCCCACGCGACTAGTCCGCCGGTACCAGCGTTCTGACCATCATTTTTCTTTTTGTCATTGCGTAATAAGACCCCTGTAGAACCGCCATTCTGTTACAAATGACCCGAAATTTTGTGTCAGTATCTCCCGGCCTATGTGTAGCTTTTATTTTGCAATTGTTTATAAATACAGGTGATGTAATTGGTGTAGTACGAATATCTAAAAATCTATGAAGAATTTTGTGATACAGTAAATGGAAGAATTATAGACTATTTTACAGTATTTAATAAAATCATTTAATTTTTTGTTCCTTTTCATTAGAAATGTCAATTTTTCTCACCAATGTGGAAATTTGGATGATAAGGATCTTGTTAGAAAAATATACCTAAATTTTGACTAAAATCGGCATTTTTTTTTTCAAAAATCAAATTACCAATTAATAATCAGAGTTATCACCATTTACATTAATTTACAAACGATATCGGTTGTTCTTACTTAAAATTGAATACCAATGTCTTATTGCGGTATTATGTGTTCTTTGGAAGTGTTCGTAAAGTTGTTGATCCGTAATTAAATTTTGCGGAAAATCTTTTAGCTAAGCGCTCTAAAACATAATTATCACATACACATTGTGACATAATTATCCTAAGCATATTCAATAGATTTAAAAGACGAGCGAATATGCAAGCCAGTCTAAAACTTGAATATTTTGGTCTCGCGGCCATTCCCTGTCATGTCGTATGCGAAGGGACATTATCATTCATGAGTAGGTAAGAATTTCTGGTCCATTTTTACTTTGTATGAGACAATACTTTTTAATTTACTACTACTTTTTAATTTACTACCTCCTCGTGTTTTTATACTACCTTTGTAACCAACAAACGCGCTGGGTTCATGCGCCAAAGTAGACTCCTGATCCGGACCCACATTATGATATTCCCGTGATGATATAGAATAAGCTAACTATCCCAAGCGTTTCTCCGGCTCGTGTTCTTCGTGGATCCGGATGAAAACCTAACCGGAATCATTGGTGTGTTGGGAGTGAGCGTACACGTGTTATTTGTATTGTTTTTATGACCTGAAATTTAATTATTATTTGATAATTGAATGATTATTAATACTTTTATCCAATTGATTATTATTAGAATAAATAATTAAGTTCATCAATTGATTTACTTTTAAATTATAATTTTACATGTAAATTATGAGAGCTTTCATAATTATATTTGCATATAAGGTTGGGTCGCCTAAGATCGGATGTGACATAAGATCGGATGCATGGAATAACTCGCAAACTAGGCAATATTCTCTACTGCTACCAACACTACTAGATCCGCCATTTTGTTCTGCCCCTCTCTTCACTCTGCGGCCGGCCAGCGACCAGACGGGACGTGTACACAGGTGATTCAGCAGAAAAGGTGTATTTTGTGGCGAAAATCGTCGATCCGATCTTACCTACAAAATTTTGATGGCTCATTGTGGAGAGTACTTTCATTGAAATAATGTAATTAATTATTTTGGGGCAGAATTAGCGAATCCTCTTTCCATCTGTATACTTTGATTACGCCTAGGACGTTCACAACCCAAGATCCGATCTTCCCTCCCAATGCCGAAGATCGGACCGAAGTTTAGCTCTTGACTGCGCCTTATGCAATAATGCGCAATAATTATTAACTTTTAATATATTTAACTATCCAATGACGCTATGACTATCAGACCTTAGGTACATTTTCATTATTTAGTCCTAGAACACGGAGGATAAAAGTTTGAGAAACTTAATTAGGATGAGGAGGGAAGACCGGACTAAAAAAACGCAATAAAAAAAAAAACTTCTTTGTCAAATTTTTTGAGGAATTTCCTGACCCAATCATTGATGCTCAATGTATGGACGTAAGTCCGGATGTTTTCCTAATGTTAACATTATTATTAAACGCATAGAAGTGAAGATACTACATAGTCCGATCTTCGGCCGAACTGTTATTTTCTTCACTATGGTAAGTCGAAAAAAGTCTGCTTTTTAGGCTCTAAATTTGCTTAGATAGATAGCATCTACGCAAACCAAAAAATTAGGGGTTAAACAATATTTTTTGGCATCAATTTACAGTTGACCTCAACAGAAAAACGACATCGAATCATGAGAAATAAAATAAAAAATACAGTACGTATAAAATTTTCGGCATATGCGTCCGATCTTAGGCGACCCAACCTTAGTTAACTACAACGCACCATTTTACAATTCAAGTCTAAAATGAAACTAGAGTCGCATTTATTTTTGATCATACTGTAAGTGAAATTGCATAAGTGTGAGTACTGTGAACATGCCAGCTTTCCTTAATTGACCGATACACAGCAAGTTTGCTAATGCAATATCTCTGTCATGAATGAGGGGGTGTGTCAAAAGCCTTAGCTCACATCCATTCTCCATCACGGACCATACTTGTACCTCTATGTTTATTAGGTTACTAATCACTTATAATCCAGTTCAACCAGTCTGTTCATTGACCTTGCTCTTATTTATATTTAATAAATAATTGAATGCTTATTATTTATTCTATACTGTACTTTAATATATTATGTATATTGTATTGTATGTGTCACGACCAATGACATCATGGTCGTAATTCAATTAGACGATCAGCACTTGAAGAACATATAAGCGTATTATACAGCAGCGAATAGGTATCTACTTAATTACAATAGATCGATATTTTCGCTCGGTAATTTTATTTCAATTTAATTTTGTATGCAACCTACACCTACGTACTTATAATATTATTAATGTAGAGTATAATATACCTATATCATAAAGAATGAAGTACTTTTTCTTTGTCAGTTATTTTTAAATATAACGAAACAAGCAATTAGCTATGAGATATTGGACGAGACAAAAATGATGAAGGCATTCTTGAACCAATCAGTGCAAAATCACAACCAAGTGGACATTTGCTTTGTGGTTGGATTGTTGCCAGAGACAAGGCTTTTCAGCTTTCGTGAAATTATATTTGGGTAATGGCAAATTATTGTATGTCCAAATAATGCTACAAGTTGTTTTAGACACATAAAGCTTGCTTTCTAAAAGCAGTACGTGAGTAACGTGACCAAATCTTTAGCTTATTTGTTTCAAATGTCAATAAATAAGAACTTAATTTTATAATGTTGCGTTCTGTTGAAAACTTTCGTAACCTGGAAAATTGATCATAAATAAAGTAAACTACTCGTACATACTTGTAAACATTTAAAACTATCTCTTCTTATGTTATGTCATTGTAAAAAATCTTGAGGGTTCTTTAGTGACGCTTTCATGCTCTTCAGATAATTACTGTCCCGGTTCTTTTTGCTGTGCTCAGTTTTAAAAACGTTGAACCCCTTTCTTCAAGAGCATACACATTTAATATTATTTAAATCTGTCTCAGTTTTATAATGTGTAGAAAGAAGAAAATTACATGAAGTAAGACAATATTAGGGTAAATATAGTTTCCATTTATTTTTCTCAGATAAATGTTTAATTTAATGTTGATTTCTTTACAGGTTGAAGAGATACGGGAGATGATAGATAAGATTCAGGCCAATGTCGAAGAGGTAAAGAAAAAGCACAGTGCCATTTTATCGGCGCCCCAATCAGATGAAAGTAAGTGTAGCGAATATTATCCCCAGCTAATATAATAAAGGCATCTCATATAATAAAGCAACTGGAAATGTTAAAGCTTTAAAAGTCAACGTGCAAAAATAAACAGCTATTGACAACGATCTATTAATATAATGCCCTTTATACCCACGAGTTGGCAATTTGTAGGCGTGTCTAATACTCTGTACATATAAAAACGAGGGTTCGGTTGCTGCTGTGGGCGGATTGTAGGCAGAGTTCTTGTGTAGGCGATTATAAATACAAGTCCTGGAATTATCAAAAAGATCCTTTATCGCGGTTCGCTTACTTATCGCTTGTGAGTTGTTAAGACTTTTCTGAGAACTGTAATTTTGTTTTATTAATTTAAGGAATATACAATCGTTTGTAGAAAATCTAATTGCGCGGATTTCATATGGATAAAATAAAAACAAGTACAGTTGTAATTTAACCCGAAGTAACTGGCCAAAAATCGACGTCGGATTAGACGGAAGTCGGAACTAATGAAAACTCAATGGTGCGGCAAGGGCTTTTCGCAATTTCTTACTGTTTACCATTGTTTCTTTTTACTGTTATTGGATACCGACCTTGTAGTTCAAGAAAATTTTGTTAATTTAATGTACAGTCTCGACCTCTTTGCAACAAATTTTAACGCTTCTCTGAGGAGAATTGTTAACATTAATTAGAATTTCTTTGTGATGCAGAAACGATATTATGAAACCTATGTAACGCTAGTTATATTAAAATAATGATTTCGTTCATTAATTAATTATTATTAGGTACTAGCGGTCCGCCCCGGCTTCGCCCGTGGTACATATTTACGTTTTCTCTACATAAAAACCATCCTCGTACTTCAAGGAATATAATAAAAAAAGAATTACCGAAATCGGTTCTGCCGTTCTCGAGTTATGCGCTTACCAACAAATTTTGCGATTCATTTTTATATATAAGATTTGCAATCGTGTAATCGTATTGCAATAAAAACACCAACCTTTCTATAGATATAAACTATACGAATACGAAGACATCGATATACGACACAGTAACAATCATGACCCTGAAAAGTAAAAGAAATATGGATTTAGTTTATGTTAACTGGAGCGTTATAAACGCCAACATAACAAAACATACAGTGAAATTATGTCAACGATTACATTTCTCGAGGGACGCAGCAGGGAACATGTGAAAAGACCGCCGCACGGCAACAATGTACGAGCCAAATGGAATTTTCACGTTTTATATGTTGAGCTTATTTTAACTTTCGTCTTGCGAGTGTAAAAAGTAGGATAAACTGGAATAAAACACTGGCAAACGGATTTAGACTTGATATTGCTGAAGTTCTCTTTCATAAAGGATTTCTTTTAACAAATTTCACGTTATATGAATTTAAGAAGCTATTTCTGATTTGTATTACATTACACGGTGTTTTCGTTCTGAAAATGTTTGCTCAATGAATAAATTTAATATTTAATGAGTTAATTTTTCAACCTGTTTAACTATTTAATTTCAAACCAAGTTACCTGAGGGTCGATTAAAATCACACACCAATTTAGGGTAACCTAAAAATAGATGAAATGTTGCGTGTCACATTAAAAATGTAACACTGCAGTAAAAGTAAATGAAATTAATGAACCCCGTATATTGGACATGTACAAGCAAGCTTAAAAGAGCTTGTTGTGGGTTGGTTGGTGATTTTATTAATAAAACTTTAAGCCATTCCTTTATTTTTATTAACGAGCTAAATTTTTTGGAGGAAGCTTTATCAATTATGCTACTAGAAAAGTAATAATATTCTCATGAAGATGTTCTCTTATTTTTTCTGATGACAATAATCAGATAAAAGGTGTAAAAAAAGGAATAGTTATTTATAGGTTTTTATTTTGAATCACAATAGAACATGGCGAAAGCGATGAAATCTATATTTGTATGATAAATAAATCTTGCGGATAAATCTTCAACATAATTACTCTGCTTACAAATGAAAATATTGTGTAATTCTAAAACAGCATCCTCGACAAAATCATCTGGACCATAATGGGTTCTTGCGAAACACGCTGTCGCCTGTCACCATCAGGGTGGCTTGTCAAAGATAAAAAAGGCATAGGGAGGTCTGTACCGAACTATGGATGAATTAAGCCTTAAATCCTTTTTAAAAAGAAAAAGAGCTTTTAACTTATTAAATTAATGTTACCAGGGATTCAGGGAAAGGATAATTATTTATAATATGGATACAATAATTCTACTAACACACCACTGCCACCAATAAGACGTTGTCGCTTAGTTCAGAGATATTTATTAACTATCGTCGAAGAAGTTGATTACAACGGAACACCCATATAACTTGGTGAGAATCGGTTTCATTGGTGACCAATATACTAACGCTTGCGGTCGCCTCGTAAGTTATACGAGCGAAGTGTACTTTACTGCTAATTGTATCACTTTGTTGAGCGCCCTGCGGAACTGAAATGGCACTTGTTATCGTGGCGATTATTTCTCAGACAACTTCGACCGAGTGCGAATCAGGCTGTGGCCTCCAGTTAATTGACTAACTTTGCGCTGGACTAACCGTGGCCTGCAATCTGCAGTAATTGTTTACTTGAAAACTTTCTCCGTAACGTCGTTTACTCAAGCTCGCAATATAGCAAGAATAGTCTGTCTTCTATTTCTGGATGATAATGAAATGTGTTAGATGATATCAGCTGGTCGAAAGCGAAAACAAACATTGATGCCAAATGGCATTTGATAATTTTGTTGTCTGAAGAAGATAAAGAAATTCTGCTCACAACGGCGCAGCATGAAAAATGTTTTGACTGGGTGTTTTGACACTGTAATCTTTCAAATCTTGGTAATCCTCTCAACATATGACAGTTTTAGCTTTAAAGCACCCAACACGAAATGGATCAATGACGAGCTATTTATTTGCTTTGATTTCGTTCGACGAAATCGTTTATCAAAATGCGATATTTGCGTCGATTGCACATCGCTGTGCCAGACAAGCAATTAGATCTACTACATACGATCTCGGAGCGTGGGAAGTTTATTGTGGAACGTTTTTATTCATAACTTCGCCGTGGCTATGATTTATTGAAGTGGAGGGTGTGCTTCAGCATATTTGAATTTTCTTTACGACGACAAAAGGCATTAGCTTTGGTTATGAATGTTCCGTGTTAAGAATTTAATGAAAGAAAATACGGGGCAGTATAATTAAAGCCCAAGATAGTTTCTCATAATTAAGCAACGTAAGAATACCTACCAGCAACGAGCTATTTTGCTATGAATATCAGTTTGAGAATACCCAATTCAATATGCAAAAGAAGCAATATCATCAATATATAATTTAGCATTTACATGCTAGTTTGGAGCAGCAAATTAAATTTCAAGGAAAGTTGTTGACGATAGCATTATAATATTTCAAGTATCATTTAATCTTCTTAATGTCACCCACTTAAGATTTTCACGGTCTGATAAATAGGCATTCTTAAGTTGGGAATTGGGATCAAAGTTTTAGTCTTAAACGTTGATAATTTTATTGCCCTTAGTTTTTCAAGCGTAATTTTAATGGCAAAAGTGAGAAATAAATGTTTTTGTTCGTTTCTTTCGAATCCATGAGTTATTGTTTTATGAAACCATTTTAGAACTTACATAAGTTACTCGAGGGATTTTATTGTTAAGATATTATCGAGAAATTGCTAGGCTAGGTTAATATGTTTTCATAAATGTTAATGATTTATAGATGCATGCATGTTTTGACTGAAATTTTTATACAACACAGATATTAAAACTTAAAAACATGTTATTACAGAAACAAAGCATGAGTTAGAAGATCTCATGGCTGATATCAAGAAAACTGCCAACAAAGTTAGAGGAAAATTAAAACGTAAGTAATTTTTTTCACCTACAGTTAATTGTGTATCTCATTGTGCTATTGTAAAACTAGAATAGCAGCTTGTGAGCGTTGCTCCATCGTTTCATTTGATATTATGAGACAGACGAGACTATAAAATTTATAAAACATAAAATTTTCTGTGTCTTTGAAAAGACTCTCGAGGGAGCGTTTTATAATATTGCCGGGACAAGTTCCCATTTACGCGAAAAATCTTTTTACTTTTATTCAGAGATGATAAAATAGGCGTCTCATTATAATTTTATCACCAATTTTGTTTTCGAAAATAGGTAACAATTTTTTCTCGATGCCACTTCAATTTTTACTTTTAAATTTGTATTTTCATTTGAAATATGGAAGCTTGAATGTTTTCTATTCGCGTTTTTATAACACCTGTATGTAATTCGACTTTTTTATAAAGTCTAATCATTTGAATTCTAAATTAAATCTTCAATTCTCCGTAACGTGCAATAAAATACCAACCAACTATCACGGTCATACCAAAAACCCGCAGACATAGAGCAGAACATCGAACAGGAGGAGCACTCGAACAAATCGTCAGCGGACCTGAGGATAAGAAAGACGCAGCACTCGACGCTGTCGCGCAAGTTCGTCGAGGTGATGACGGAGTACAACCGCACGCAGACGGACTACCGGGATCGGTGCAAAAACAGGATACTCCGACAGCTGGAGATCACTGGCCGAGCGACCACCGACGACGAGCTCGAGGCCATGCTCGAGCAGGACAACCCGGCCGTGTTCACTCAAGGGGTACGTTCTTCTATCTATTCAATATAGCCTACAGGGTCGTCGTAACTCGTAACATGGTCTATACAAGCTTCTATACAAAATACTAGGTCGTCGTAAAATGTATGGGAATGTTTGAACAATTACAAGGCCACCCTTTTAAATAATCTGTTACTACGTACATATACAGTAGGTATACAGCTCTGTAGTTCGATCCAGTAGCAGTAACTACAAAATTGTAATAAACAGTCCCCTTATAGTTTACCGCAATAAACATGTGGATACATTGTAGGTTATTATAGTTGCCCGTGTTATTTAAGCTTATCTCTTGACCCTTTTTTTTTAAATTAGCATATCGATTCATTCGGGCAGTTATTTTCTTACAATTTATTTCAAAATCATTTGCTTTACTTGTAATTTCATACAAACTTATTTCTTGTTTGTTATTATGACCCGCATTTTCCTGAACAGTATTAAGAGCAAATAAAAGAGCCGTTTTTCCATACCAACGTTGAACGTAGTCCATTGTTTCCTCCCTGGATTGTGCCTCTAGAGCAATATATTTTTTTATTATTAATCTATGGTAATTTTAACCATGTTCCTACGTTTTCCTTTTTTTCATATCTTAATTATTAAAAAAGATATGAATCTTTCAAAACGTAAGAAATAGGACAGATTTTCCGTTATGTTTCGTCTTCCATAAAACTAATTTTTGAACATTATATAAAAAAAGCAAAACGTAGGAACATAGCCTATACTTTTCTCTACTAAATTATGAAAAAAGTAATTAAATGGGTCCAGTATTGGAGGAGAAAACATAGGACCACGGAACGTCGAATTTGCGTAATTTTCCTAGGTATTTTCGGCCCGAGCTGCAGTTGTCCTTGTCGCGCTCTAGGGGGGAGGCTTGAGGCATAGCGCGACAGCAATAGATAATAATTTGGAAAATCCAAAAGTGCACGCCTCATAATTTTTTTTTAATAAATATTTATTAATTATTATTTTTGTTTATTTAATAACAATCAAACCACATCGAATCAGACCCTGAAAAATGAAAGGGTTCTATTCCTGAGCATACTCAAGCGTAAGAGAAAAAAAAAGACTCGATTAGTAAAGTATTTCGGTCGCTATCGTGTTAACAAGAAAAAGGATCCGCACATACAGACACACGGACGTCCAAGACAGAACTTTTTTAAACTGTTTTTTAACTAGTTTAAATAACAAAAATGACATCAAAAATATCATGAACGTTAAAAATAGTGTTTTTTCTTAATATGTGTGTATATGTATTATCTTACAAGTGCAATGTATGATACATAAAGACATTTTAAGTTTGAAAAATCAGATGTTTTGCGCGAAGTGACAGTAGTACCCACCTCAACGCTTCGCTTATGAGGCGTGCAATAGGAAAACATAATTTTGAATTCTCTCACTCGTTTTGTTGGCTCTTAATTATGCCGGGTCTTGTAGAAAAATATGTTGAGTTTCTGTCTGGGGGAAAAAATATTATTGACCTTTTTATCTTAATTATAGAAAACAATATACATTAATTGTCCTTGGTTAATTGCTGTTTTTGGATCTCAATAGCGGTACGTAGTTAAAGATAATTTAATTGTAGTTTGAATTGACGCTGTGTATTTAATCTCTTTAACAATAAAATAATAAATATACATCCTAAATATTTCACACTCTCGTTATAAAACAATTTCATAACAATGTCAATTATCGTAAATGTACGAACCGTAATCACATAACGTCACAAACGGTCGGAATTGCGCATAATTACGCGATTTTCAGCACTTGCAATCACATTAACGCAAATACAGTTAACAGACCGCACTGGAACAACTTGTGACAGTAATTACTGGCCCGCTGTACCGACGTGGGAAGGGAAAATCGAATTTTTAAACGAGCGACGACGTGGTCAGATTAATTTAATAAATATACATGTATCTATTCATCCAACGCGCTGATTGATTGCAGTCAGCCCTTGATTGAAATATCATGTCACGATAAGCTATCTCAGGCTGCTTCTTGAAAGTTATTGTTGTTTTAACGAACATAAAACGGAAAAACAAAAACAAATCTGATTGTGCACGATAAGATGCAATCACATTAAACATAAAGCAATTGAAACGGTTTAATCAAAATTAATCTCATTTGCATTGATATTGTCTGTGAATCAAAATTAAAGTAATTTGCATTAATTGCACGAACGAGTGAAACGGATCTTGTTCATTTAAATTGGTTCATATTCATCATCAATTGTTATTAAGCACAACAGTTATAATACAAATCTAATCCACCACTATTGTAACACTTTCACAGTAATAGGTCGATAATGACGATAAGATTAACCAATTTTATAAATAAGAATTTTTCCATGTGAGGATGCCGACATTAAAAATTTTCCTACTCTCAAAGGCTATCTAAAAGCATAGATTACGTGCATCTAAAAATCATGAATATACGCGGCAGTATCATTATTTTGTTGAAACCACCTAAATCGATCCATAATAGGGTCAACCCATGATAGACTAGAGTAGATAATTTTAGAAACAAAAAAAAATCGCAGTCGGATGAAACCCATTAGAAAAGGAGGGGAATATGATAAAAATGTAAGGAAAAATAAATTACGGTCAATCCGAATTCGGGAAGCGGGAGGGGGGAGCTTTTAAGAGAGAAAAATGGTTTCTCTCGATTTCCGACAAAACTACAAGTCCTATAGAAAAAAGTTCAATGGCAAAGTTATAGGTAATTAAAAGTTCTACAACTTTTGTATTCACAATTTTTTCACATAACCTCAAAATTTAGGTGAAAAATTCAAAAAACCAAGTTTTTGGTCTTTTATTTTTATCTACTTCAAAAATTTTTTTTTTCTACGAAATTTGGTGGAAACTTACTTTATTATGTCCCAAATACACTGTAATTTATTTGATTGAAAATATTTATTTTTTCGCCTTATTTTGAATTAATACCAAAAAAACAACCTAATTTTCAATCGAAAAGTCACCCGTCAAAATATCAGCTTTTTTCAAAAACTTGGAGTGCCTTTTATTCATTGAAATCTCTACTTTCATATGGTGTAAAAAAAATAAACACCACCATAGTAAATGTTCTCAGGAAATGCATACAAACAGTGTGAAAATTAGCTTTTACTAAATCAGGCACACTTCTTGAACTCTATATTATCTTCTCTTGTATCGGCTTTTCGGTAATATTTCAAAAGAAAAATAATTAATTGTTCTAAATTTAATATTTTCCAGCATATTCAAAAGCAAAATGATGTCGATAAAAACATTTCAGGTAGTTCGAGAAGTGTGCCTGATTTAGTAAAAGCTAATTTTCACACTGTTTGCATGCATTTCCTGAGAACATTTACTATGGTGGTGTTTATTTTTTTTGCACCATATGAAAGTAGAGATTTCAATGAATAAAAGGCACTCCAAGTTTTTGAAAAAAGCTGATATTTTGACGGGTGACTTTTCGATTGAAAATTAGGTTGTTTTTTTGGTATTAATTCAAAATAAGGCGAAAAAATAAATATTTTCAATCAAATAAATTACAGTGTATTTGGGACATAATAAAGTAAGTTTCCACCAAATTTCGTAGAAAATAAATAAATTTTGAAGTAGATAAAAATAAAAGACCAAAAACTTGGTTTTTTGAATTTTTCACCTAAATTTTGAGGTTATGTGAAAAAATTGTAAATACAAAAGTTGTAGAACTTTTAATTACCTATAACTTTGCGATTGAACTTTTTTCTATAGGACTTGTAGTTTTGTCGGAAATCGAGAGAAACCATTTTTCTCTCTTAAAAGCTCCCCCCTCCCGCTTCCCGAATTCGGATTGACCGTAATTTATTTTTCCTTACATTTTTATCATATTCCCCTCCTTTTCTAATGGGTTTCATCCGACTGCGATTTTTTTTATCTTTTCATTATTTTTAAAGGCTTCTACCCCAGTCTATGATTTCTTTTGCATATTTGAGGCTACCTCGAAATTGTAATCATAACTTTTTGGCTATTTAATTACAATAGGTTGAATTCATAAATTATTAAAATTTCTTTAATTCTTATAGAATTCAAATCTAACGGTTCACCAAAAACAATTTCAGATTATAATGGAGACACAGCAAGCGAAGCAAACGCTAGCGGACATAGAGGCGAGGCACGCGGACATCATCAAACTGGAGACGTCGATCCGGGAGCTGCACGACATGTTCATGGACATGGCCATGCTCGTCGAGAGTCAGGTCATACATCTATTACTATTTGCTGGGCGTCACGTGCTTCTAGATGTTTCTAGAACACTGGAATCGTGTGATGGGGGGGTTTTTACGCTATGTATCACTTTAATAGAGTGGCAGAAAGCTGTTGTTAATTTTTAACTGATAGGGTATGATTATGAAGCAGTGTAATTTATAGGAGGAAGGAATCGGCCAAATGGTTTCCACCATTCGGGCTTTTTTCTTCGTTAAATTTTCTAACAATTTAATGATTAAGTAATTTTATGTATCTGAAAATATCTGCTATATTTAGATAGTAAGAGTTTAAAGCTCATTTTTTGCAGAAATATAATAATATGTTTTTTATTATTCATGTTCACGCTATGAATATAAATACCGTCTTATTAACAAATAAGGAAACCGCAGTCTTAGAATGCGCCTTTCTAAGTAATTTATATCATCAATAGACTTTATTCCCATATAAGCGCAACTTCTTTATGAATATAGACATGTTATGAATTTTATATTGTCAGTTACTCTGATATTGCAGAAATTCTTATTTAGATTATACTGATCATCACATCCTACTCATAATGTTATGACTCATTCATGACATCATAACTTTTAATGAATCCCCTGTTCTTATGAGATGTATATGTAATGGTAGCAAAAAGTAGTACGAATACGTGTAGTTAATGCTAACACAATCCTATGGATACAGGGTGAGATGATCGACCGCATTGAGTATCATGTAGAGCACGCTGTGGACTATGTCCAAACTGCCACACAGGATACAAAGAAGGCCCTTAAATATCAGAGCAAAGCTCGACGGGTGAGTCCGCCTAATACCAATGTCGTTACATTCGTTGCTAATGCGTTTTTGTTTTGTTTGTCCCCCTCCCGTCCCTCCGCCCGACCTCTTCCCGTTTCCCGCCCTTTTTGTTTCGTGAACGGCTCAATTTACAACCCCGCTTTAATTACGTCGACAATTCGGTGATTGGTTCACACCATGTTCTGTTTTACCTATATTATGTGCATTCACAAATTGGCTTTCATTGTTGTGATTATATATGTTTCTAACACGGACTAACTCGATGGAAGTGGGCTTCTTAACTTAATCTAATTATTTGACTTGTGTGTCACTAATGTGTATTTCATTTTGGTGTGTGCGTAATTTGCCTTCTGTATAACAATATTTGTTATATAATAACACGTTATTTAACCGAAACTGATTATCGTAACCTATTAATTAATTAAATACTATAAATCTATTATTACAACTATAATATACACTAACCACGTTATTATATAGCAAGTAACCTGTGAACTAACAATGTCTGTATTAATTAAGGGATCACTGAACGTACCGTAACTCACGTGTTCTTCTGTGTGAAACTACTACTACTACTTGCATTTATTTTGTTTTTCCGCTCTGATACTCTGTCCTAACTCTTAACAATTCCCGTTCAGCGTATGATATTAATCGGTCGGTTCCCGTAACACACTTACCGTGGGGTGTAATGCGAATCGTATGAACCAATCGGCCGTTCGCGCGTCGGTTGCGTCCCGTTTCCTCCCAGCGCCCCCGCCCTTAGCGCGAGCAGGGCGAACTGATAGATCGCATCGAGCACCACGTGGGCGAGGCGACCAACTACGTGGAGACGGGCGGCGGCGAGCTCGTGCAAGCGTACAAGTGGGCCACCAAGGCGCGGAAGGTAACTAGACTCGCTCTCTAACTGACGACCAACTAATATGGAGCATACGCGAGTCTTCCGCCACAGTTCTATGCAACCGCCGGGGATGGAAAGTCGTGATTAATCATGGAACTATACTATCTTGATGAGCATTTTTTTTTCTCTGTAATCTGTTCGGTTTTTAAGTTTTTTCCTCTTGGTTTTTTAGTCTGTCATTAATGTGTTTTTTTTTTTCTTTAACTGGTTTTTGTTCTTTTTTTTCCTGCATGACCGCAGATATTCTAAATTTAGAGCAGATAAAATGAATCGACTTCAATAATTACCCAAGTCAAAACAAATGCGTTACAAATGATTCACTGCATGGCTTAAACACAAAAAATAAAATAAAATAATTGCATTTTACAGTATTAAAATTCAATGATAGTATATTGTAGGGCAAAATATCACATGCAGCTTTTATATGTGCTGAGCTTTATATGTAATTTGTTGTGCATGTCATAAAGCATAGAAGTGCATAAAGGTGTATAAGCATAGAAATACTAGCTTTTTTACTTCAATATAAACATTAATATGATAAATAGTTTTCGTGTATATTTTAATTACATATCCGAACTATCACTTAGTTTCTGAGATTCTTCAAAATATAATCTATAAGTTAATCAAGAAATGAAATTCATATACATGTACATACTTCAATCTATCGTCTTAAATTTAGGAAAGTACTTAATTAAGTCACATAATTCATTTGAAAAAATAAACATAAATCAGAATTACAGTTTTCAATTTTCATATTATCGACATGCTAGTACAAAAATATCACACATTTTTAACACCCACTTACAATTTGAAAACATCCAGTAACACAATACCAAACCGGTCACATACCCACGCACGTTACAATAGAAGTATTCATAGCCATTAGTATTTTATCATTTTATTTATTTTGTTTTTGTTTCTCCTTTGTCATTGCAGAAAAAAATCTTCCTCATAATATGCCTGTCAGTTACGCTGGTTATATTAATAATAGTGCTCGCGATCGTCCTGTCCTAAGGATTGTCATCACGCCGGGCCTGTGACGTCACACGGTCTACCCACGAACTATAACAGTGCAAGGAACTATGATATTCGTCTTAGCTAGCATTTATATACGTCCGTATTGTAGGAACGCTGGTATAGCTATGACATGTTTTGGTGCTTGAGCGATACATATGCGGCAGTGTTGTCACAAAACACAAGAGATGTTTAGTAAAATTTTCATTAAATTATACCGAAGCACCAGTGATGTTTTTGATTGAATTTTGATTCAAAACATATTTTTGTAACCAACGATTATATTAAAATATGTATTTAGCTCTACTGTCGTCGAGTAGATGGAAGACAATATTATGTGTACAGTGCAATAAATAGATTGTGCTCTAGTATAGATAAAGACCTGAATGTATATAGTGCAGTCGAATAAAGTAACTGTTCGGAAAGTCATTTATGTAAATATTGTCTGGTTTAAAGAATATAATATAATGAGGAGATACAATAAGGTATTCCTAATATCACAATACACACTTTAAAATCTTTATATTACACTCAACGTTAGTCATTTCTTCTCATTATATTATATTCCAATATAGATATAAGATAATAATAATTTATTAAGGATTCAAAAGTATACTTAACTATTGTATATATTAACAGTACTAGCTTTACTAATGAGACAACTGTGCATTTAATAAAACGTTGTCTTTATTTTCTCTAAATTCCTATTCTACAATATTACCAGAGAATATCTTTCGTACTTCAAATTACAAATAGTCTTTAAGAATAAATTATATTTTGAGATCACAAGCAGTATTTTAATAGTTAAGCAATGTTTCTTTATACTTAAGTACACAACACGATTATATAAACGTTTAAAGTATCTCGTGGGGAGCAAATAAGTTTAAATAAAAAGATGTATGTATTTTTAAACTGCCTTCATCACTGCCAAGAGGACATCACATAATGTCTTAGTGAATGAAATCTGGCAAAGAAATTGCACAAAACTGTAATAAAATATAATATTAAACATATTTTATTTCTTATCGTACAAATAAATATAGATTCCCGAAGTATGTACTATTGTTTCCATTGTTATTATAGTTCAAAAAAATTTATTTGCTCTCAGTTTTATAGTGTGAAACAGTACTTATTGTATCGCGTTAGTCACTTCCTATTTATTTATTATTCGCAATAAGATCGGAATGTTCTTTAAGAATGCAGTGTTTGATTGTTCTTTTATTTCTAATTTGTTACATAATGTCATGTTACAACTAAGATAAATGTTTTTTAATGTTATCTTTGCATTTAATAGGATGTTTCTTTGAATTCGTATTCCTCTATAAAGTATTTCTAGTTACGAAACGCACATGTTTTATATCATATTGCTATGTTATTAGCAAGTTACTGTGATTTTATGTCGTTATTGTGCGATGGTAATTGTGTCTTTGTTATAAGCATTGAATGTTTATTATCTTGCAATCATTTATTTGTATAATGGAAAGACTGCGAGACATAATTATTTGCCATTCTTTATTATTATTACTTAATGTGCTTCATTATATTGTTATACCACATGTTATTTAACATATTATTACGTTTGAATTTTAAATCTGTTTTCTAATTAACGAACAATGTTTAACTCGTGGATACATACGAGCGTTCTTTACATGTATTCGACTATTAATTTACTGAAGAATGTAAATATGTTCATAATTTGAGAATTACATTTATTTATTTTATTTTTTATGATTTTATTTTTATTTTTTTCCTTATCTACCATAACCGTAAGTCGAGGCAAATGACGCACCCACACGAGTAGTCCACTAGTTCATAACAAATTAAATTTATCCGTAATGAAATCGATGTGTGTGAAGCGATACTGTCCTGTGCGGTAAAGCCCGCGGACAGGATTAAAGCGTACTGTTGCATGGTCGCCACTCGGCACGACAGAAGAAGATCATGATCCTAGTGTGCCTGCTAATTCTGGGTTTCGTCGTCGTCGGCTACGTGTCGAGCACCTTCATGTGAGAGGCACGCGCCGCCCGCTGCAGGTAACCGCGCGCGGCGAGCGGTGCGGCCGCGGCGACGGTCGGGCGCCGACTGACCGCCGGGCGCCGCTGCCGACCCGCTCGCCATCTACCCTAGCGTACTAATGTGTGTTGTATTTGTCATTGTGCAGAAGAAGATTATGATTATGCTGTGCCTGCTCGTGCTCGGCCTCATTGCGACCGGCTACGTGTATAACACGTTCTTCTAAACGCGTGCTGGGGGCAGGTTTGACGAGTAACTAACTCTCTCGGCTGACTAGACAGCGTATATAGTTAGATTTTTATATCGAACCATCGCGTAGATGTATCATTCGATTGTTTAATGAGATGAGCCATTATGCTTGTTGAAATCGGTGAACCGAATTCAGTGTGCCTCCGTTTGTGTGGAGGTACCGATGTAAAATGTATTGGGGTAATAAATTTGCATGCCGCAATCATATTTGCTCCATTAAGTAAAGTAGCAGTATTTAGAGTTTAACAAATATGTTGCCAAAAGATACAGTGTACATAACAAGATTTATCACTATGAACACATCGATTCAAATTTTGATATAGATAAATAATAATATATAAATAATAATTTAAATTATTACAAGGATATCGAGTCACGAGTAAGAAAAATTTGGTGGTAACAGTACGGGAAAAGGTAAATTTTTTTTATAAGAACGAAAAAGGCCCAGCCTAATCATTCTTGCGTTGTGAATTCCCCTGTTGTGAAAATTTGTCTGCTTGTAAATATTTAGCATTATTTCAATGTGGATATTTATACAAACATGTATAATAGTAATATCCCCTATTCTTTATAAAACTCCAATAGAGTTCTATTTCTTTCTATAATTTTAAAGTTAAACAAACCCATACAATT
This sequence comes from Colias philodice, assembly GCF_061535455.1. NCBI lineage: Eukaryota > Metazoa > Arthropoda > Insecta > Lepidoptera > Pieridae > Colias > Colias philodice. Next base: position 9,511,801 of record NC_143094.1, on the reverse strand, counting down.
GGTTTTGCTTCTTTTATTTTCAATTTACTGTGGAATGGTATATTTCAATCTATTAGTCTATCTGCACCCTGACACCTATGTTTTTCTTCTTTCACGTTACAGCACTCTTATTCTTGACTAAAATATCTACCCACCTAAAAGACAAAACGAAAAAACGAAAGAACCAGATTTTTTCAATAAACAAACAACAACAATTCGACACTTAACATACAAAAGTGTCTGTATGTGAAAAATCCTTAGATAAAAACAAAAAACTATATTGAACTAGTATTTCTAATATTTGGGGGACAGTCAAATAGTTTTTGCTGTCTGAACCTAGTTTAATTCTATTTCGCAATGTGCATGCTAGGTTATTTGTCTTTTAGAACTGAACTCTGAAATAGAGTTTTGGTTCTCACACCTTCACTTTATTCTACTTTCCACACTGCATGTTACTATTAGTTTTTAAGAGTTATTTGTAAGTCAAATAATTACATCCATTTATATTTAGGTACATATAGTTAACATTTACAAAGTGTGAACATAAAGCCAGATACATTTATTATAGCTATAGTAATCTCGAAGAATAGAAGTAAGACTTGGTTTAGAATAAAACATTTAACATAATATAGTCATTAGTCCATATTGATAATTACTTTTCTAAATATTGTACCGTTTAATAAGTTATTTTACTCTACATAAACTTATCTATATATTGGCAAAGATGGATTGAAAGGAGTAAAGCTTATTGTAGAGTCTTAAAACTTATTAGTGGTAATTTAAACCTGCTTTTAAAATAAACAATTAAATGTCAATTAAGTATATAAGTATGTGTTTAAAAAATATTTAAAATAAAACAAATAAAAATGAATACTCAATTAAATTTTATAAATGGTCCAGTCTGAGCATGGGTCCTTCGAATAGAATATTCCAGAAAAAATAATAACATATTATATTTTATAGGACCGTCAGATCGAGACGCTACGTGTTTGGTGCCTGCGAATCACCCGCCATACATCTGTCAGAGCTCCCCATTATCTAACGTTATTTATCTCGTGTTATATGTTATATATAAGATTTCAATTACATTCCATTATTCATTGGAATATTCTTATAACCCCATGGGGACATTAGTCGTTATGAATTTAATAACTAAACGATCTGTATTATTATTATATATCGGCCCTTAACGTTCAATCGAAGTAAGCTGAATATACGCACATGCAAGCATATTGTAACCTTTTTATTTTATTTTTTCTAGTCACTAATCAATTTATATTTTTCATATTTATTGTTATGATGTTTTAAATATACCATCAATTTATGAAATACACAAAAATAATCAAAGAATATGTTAATTTATAGAATTAAAAAGGGTTACAATAGATTTGTTGCGATATTTAATTAAAATTGTTTAATGACATTTCGATTATTATGTAGTTCGTCATAACTTATTACTACGTAGTTCCTGCATAAAGATTACTTATTATATAAAATTAATAATGCTAAATCCTCATGTAATAATCACGGTACCGAAAGTATAGCAATATATAACAGTCTTAAAAATGTGTTCTGTATTTTATATCATGTGATACCTTAGCTAATCTATGACTATATGTAACGCTTCAACACCACATATGATCGGTGTGATATCGACATAAAATATCATACATGTGATACATACATTTAAAAACTTCAATCGATTTCTAAAAGTTATTAATAGGTCTGTTTTTGAAAATATAGTAGTGAAATAGGATATGCGGAGTTAGTGACCCGTGTATGTGGTTAAAGGGTTCTGCAATGATGATTATCGACGCTGCACCACCGTACCACACGCTTGTTCATCGATTCGTCTGTATCCACAGTATTGCAGTCGTATTCTAAATGCTAATCCACTAGGTAGATAGTTCGCTGAATTAGTCCAGTTCCCGTTCGAAACGTCGATCAGTTCCCGCAGCGTAATCATGATTGCATTAGCCCGAGTCCGGCTGCGTGCACAACCGTTCGGTGCTCCCGCTCCGGGAGCGCGGTGAGGGCGGTGAGCGGCCCGGGCCGTGCCCAACCCGGGCGGTGAGCGGCCCGGGCCGTGCCCAACCCGGGCGGTGAGCGGCCCGGGCCGTGCCCAACCCGGGCGGTGAGCGGCCCGGGCCGTGCCCAACCCGGGCGGTGAGCGGCCCGGGCCGTGCCTTACCCGGGTGGTGAGCGGCCCGGGCCGTGCCCAACCCGGGCGGTGAGCGGCCCGGGCCGTGCGCGGTCGCCGAGCGTCAGGAATGCGAAGTACAAATCTTGTAGTTACCACTCGCAGCACGCGGCCCGCCCACCACCGCATGCATATCGTGCCGCGTGCCGTCGCCCTAGCAATAATGTTCCATACAATTTGTAAAATTGTTTTAAACTTTCGAATGTGTGATAGTAGATGCAGTTGTTGTTTAGTTAACTTTAACGTTTAATGATAAATATAATAATTGTTATTGTGAGTGTAACGTTTGATGAACGGTGAGTCTTCGTCACTATTTAAATATAATGTTCATACAATTTGGCGCTTCGGTCGGATTAGTCGAATGTACGGCGCGGATTTCTGCGGTCGTACCGCCCGCGGCGAGCGGAGGTGATGATATTATTTAGTTTTCGTAATGTTTAAGACGCCCTTCGTTGTACAGTAAGACATAATGTAGCCGTTTTAGCTAGGGTAATTTTCTAATAAATTATTGTCAACTTATTACAAAGTCTTCAGCAATATAAAACCATATGTATGTCGAGCGGTACTTATGTTTATATTGTAATATTACACGTAGAATAAAGCTCGAAAGTAAAGCACCAATGTAATAATTGTATTAGTATTTTCTTATCATAAATTGATACTAGGACGGTTCGCGATAATGTGCAATAAAGTGTATCGATAATAATGACAGTGTCGTCCCCGTACATTGTCTACAACGGCACTAAATATTGTCTTCAGACGAACGAGCACTCCACACCTCCTCGTGAACCGAGCGTGCGGTTGCGTTTGTAAAGAAAGCAATGTTAATTTTAACATTTATAGCGTAATTAGATTTTTATTAAGAGTAGGATTCCCTATAGATGCCTTTGGAATCGTAGAGAAAGTATGTAATATAACTTTTTCTCTTTAGATTCATTACGATGTCAACCGTATTTTTCACTCGGCAGTCAATTGTCTCGCTTGCGCTCAGCGCCAGGCAGGGGCGGCCGGGCGGCCGGCTCTGGCTGGCCCGTCTCTGTGTGTATCATCGCTGACACGCTGACACGCTGACACGCTGGCACTAGCTAGACGCCTATTTCATTGTCTCTAGGCTAAGTGAACCGTCGGCCTCGAGGCGAGGCCGCGAACCTGACACCAATTAATGTTCTGTAGGGATAGTTACTGGCATTGCTCGCGTGCGTCCCGTCGAGTCTTCGCACAAGTATATCAAACGCGCGGCAGTACTATACGCGAGGCGTTTGTAATCTTAGAGTAGGCGATATTCTTCTAGTCAGCTTTCAATGATCTCTATTAATCTATATTATCTTAAATCGTAATATTGCAGACGTATTATTCTGTTACTAGTATATATACTATAAGTGACGTCTTCGTGTTCAAATATAACCGTAAAAGCCACTCATCGGTCTTGTTATGTAGGAGATTGTTATCTTCAGGTGTCGCGATCTCGGTCGCGCGTGCATTCAAATATTATACTATTATAAAATCATAGATATTGTCATAATCAGAACTACTTATCAATAGAACGCGTATTGTTATTCGATTGCTAATTTTGTGTAAGTCACAATTAGTATAGTTTATATATACTTATGTGTCAATTCTTATAGCATTTTATTACATTAACAGAAATGATAGCTAGTAAGTGTTAAAGATTTCCAGGAATATATTATTGAGTTGTTTAAAAATGTCCTGTGTTTGTTTACGAGAATTTACGTTCGTTATTTCTCAAGTGTAAAGCCATGTCTTTGCTCTATTCTACATTTTAAGAAATATTGTAACTTTTTAAGTTTTCTTCTATAATTCGTAGCTCATTAAGACGGAGTCGATTTGAAATTCCTATTGCTCGTGTTTTGTCCTGCTTTGTGAATTTATAAAACAACGAAAAAAGCAAAAACTATTTTTAAGATTCTCCGCTTCTACCAAAATAAATGGTCTGCAGGATAATTTCTTACAGCGGCACTTTAATCACACATTTATCATTGTTTAGTTAAATAATAAAAAATATCATAATATAGTAAAATTGCATGTAAAATACTTATGTTACTATCTTGATTTTTTTATTACAGTACTGTTTGCAAATTGTAGTTATAAATGTTCAACGCGCCTTTTTATTAAAGGGCGATTTGAAAAGCAGAAGTCAAGAACTAAAATATAATCGTTTAAAATAGTAGAGTCGCTAGACTTCAATTTGATATAGATAAACTTTCCTAAAATCAACAACAATTTGTGCTTTGTATTTTCAATCTATTCGATGTTGCTTCGCGTTAAATAATGTGAAACATTATTAATGTTTATAGACTTTATTATTACTCTATTATTTTTAAATGTTAACTTATACTTGTTTTAAAAATAGATTGATTAGTAAGTAACAGTATTTTTGTTCTTGTATTTTGTAAAATTATGAAATTGGTATAAAAAGAATCGTAAGAACAGCATTATTTCATCGAAAATGACATGAAAATTGTACCTATTTAATATTATAATTAATGCATTATTATTGTGGTTACAACATTATAACTGTATATTGGATAACAGTGAGATTCACATGTAAAATTCAAAGTTAGATTGGTTTTATAGTTATATTCTGTATGTAGGTTATCAATCTGAAATTCTCTTATAATTATAAAATAAACGGTGTTTTCTGCTGTGAATGTGTTTTTCTTATTCTAAACTAGCTGCGTCCTGTGTGTATCACTATAAGAAGTCCCATCGAAATCTGTCCAACCGTTGCAGCGATTAGCCGGAATAAACAGATTGACAGACATATACATATGCATTTAGCAAAAGGCAGTACAATTTTAATACATTTTCATTTAACAAATAGACACTCAAATTTTTTTATTCAGATGACTGAATTTTTACTGAAAACATTATTTTTCGTTTTTAGCCTAAAACTTTTTTGTTGTTTATATTCAATCATATGATTACAAAATAAAATTATATATCATAAAATTTAATTGATAAGCATATATTATATGAATCCCCTATATTTTTTAAACTACTTTCATCAATTATTGTATTATTCATCCGCCATGTATTATTATTGAAATGGGTTATGAACTTGAAATTATCTGCTATAAGCGAAGATAGTAAACAAGTACAAAAATAAACAGGGCTATTTAAATTTTTGTACCGTACAGTTATTTATGAAATCTAAGATGAAAAGCAGTTCTTATTTTGACTTCACAGAGACAAAAAGACTCGTTGCTATAAAAAAAACAAATTGTCAACTCAGATTAAGACATCAAAATTCTGATGCCAGTTGCCCTCGGAGTAATTAACAAGCCTGGAGAAGTAACAATTAATTGAACGTTTCTTATATAGTGGCTCTCTTTTATTCAATACCCTAATTAATGCAATAGAAAGAGACAACACACTGTTATCGGCTTGGCATTCAAATCCACATGTAGCCACTTTTTGTTCTAAAAAGGTAGTGCTTGCCACTTTATCGAATACTAAAATATCGATAAATAAAAAAATTAAGTTATAAAATTGCTTGAAGATAATTTAAGATTCTTTTAATTTTGAATTATGGATAGGTAATTCCAAATTTTAAGATTCGTTTAATTTGGAATTATTCATTTACGATGCGTATTGACTGCCTTGCATTGTATGGTAGTGGTATTTATAAAAAAATATTATTAGGTATTTCGGTTTAGGTTGTTTTTTATGGTTTCGTAAAAAGGTACGTATTTTTTCCTGTTTTCATAGATTCATTCATAGCGAATCTGACTTCCACCTGGTTGATCTTTTTACAAATCAATAATCGTATCCTACTAATATTATAAAAGCAAAAATATATAAGAATGGACATTTGATATTCTTTCACGAAAAAACTACTGAATGAGTTTTTATGGAACTTTACAATTATACATATTGTAGATTAAACATCAGAATAACATATAGCAAAATAACTCATTCCCACAGGAAAAAATTGGTAAAAGTTTAAAATAAATTGCTTCAAATAAAATAAATAAAATTTAAAAAATTTTTTTACAACATTTTATTTCGATACTTAATTAACAAATTACAATATTTATTATTTAAAATAGATGCCACCTTAAACTTGTGGCACAGCATCTCTGCAAAGCACTTTACTTTTCTTCCCGTCTGATTCGAAATGATTTGAACAAGGCCGAGAATGTTTTGAAGGCTTCCAATTTTCCCTGTGCTTTAGCTTTGACCCAAACATCTTTTTTATTTTTCTCAAGCCAGAAACCTGCAAATAACAATAAAATCCATACTTAAATACCTTTTTTTTTCTCCTAACCTACAGCAGTCATTATCAATGAAGTACTTCGTTCCTACTCAAGTATCGATAATTGCACAACACTATGGAAGTTATATTTTGCATTTTTTCTAAAAACTAAGCTGATTATGATTTCATTTCAATGATTACGGTTAGATAAAACATAGATGATTATGAAAATAACGTAAATTAACTTATTTATAATACAATTAACAAAAAAATTGATCAAAACACTAACCTGTGAAAAGACAAATTCCAATCTTCATCCGATTTCCCAGTACTACGGCTTTTACAGCCGTGAACAACACAAGCCATGTAATCTTTAGTAAATTATCTTTTCAGAAAATAACATAAGAAACTAGAAAACACGTTTTACACTTCAAAAACAATAATTAAAATCACCATGCATTAGTGACCAGACTGGTCACTAAAACAAATTGAAATGGCTACATGTCATTTCAAACTGTCGAACTGACATATATCTGTCCTCTTTTTTCGCATGACATTTTGCCATAAGCCAAAAAGGCCAAACTAGTGCTTTATTGTTCAATTAATTGTTACTTCTCCAGGCTTGTTAATTGCTCCGAGCCACTGTCAGTCTGTCAGTGTCAACTGTCAACTGTCAAGTTGAATCAAGGATTCGAGCGTTGTATTGTAATCAGCTGGTCGCGGTGATTTTATTAATTTTTTAATTAAATTCTTACCAATCTTTTATATTTGGTTACACAACTATTGAGTAATTCGATTCCTCTTTTCGGTATTATTATAAATTCAAACCAAAAATGAACGCACCGCCAACCTTTGAATCATTTCTTCTATACGATGGTGAAAAGAAGTAAGTTTCCTTGGGTTATGGTTAGTGCATTTTCATATTATTAACCAAGTTGGATTTAATTATAATGTAACATTTATCTTACAGAGTCCAGAAAGAGGAAGATACAAAAGTTACAAACGCCGCTATATTTACGGTCAATAAAGAAGACCATACACTTGGCAACATGATAAGACAGTAGGTTCATAAGCGTTTATTTTCTGCCACATATCTTGAATATATAGAATTTAAAACTGTTTTTTTTACAGTCAACTTTTGAAGGACCCAAAAGTCTTATTCGCTGGTTACAAAGTGCCTCATCCATTGGAACACAAATTTGTTCTTCGTATTCAAACAACATCAGACTACACACCGCAGGAAGCTTTTATGAATGCTATCACAGATCTCACTTCCGAATTGTCCCTATTTGAAGAGAGATTTAAGGTAAAAATCTATACTATAATCTATGTAATATATAAAAATGAATTGACCTTTTCCTTGGTCACGGCATCACGCGTGAACGGGTGGACTGATTTAGATATTTTTTTTAAATTATATTCCTTGAAGTATGAGGATCTTATTTAGAGAAAACGTAAATATGTACCACAGGCAAAGGTGGAGCAAACCGCTAGTAGATCATAATAATATTATAAAGCTGAAGAGTTTGTTTGTTTGAACGCACTAATCTCAGGACCTACTGGTCCGATTTGAAAAATTAGACATGCTTTGATGATTATTGATGTTGATCAAGGTTTGTTACAATACAGTACAAAATTTGAATTTATTTATTTATTATGAAATCTGTCAGTCAGTGGTCAAAATTTATTGTAAAGGAGTTGGTTATACACAAAAATACTTGTGAAGCTAATATAAGTATCTTTAAAACATTGGACTACTAACCCTTGATTTAAATTATTAATCTGTACAGTGTACATCCAACTCTAAATAATAATTTAGGTATTATTTATGATTTCAATTAAAACAATTGTAATTTCCAGGAGGCGATTAAAGAAAAGAAGGATGGATTAGATTAAGATGCCTAAATTTTATGGTTTTTGTAACAAATCGAAAAGAATTTCACAAAAACTTCAGCCCAAATCTCTGAATAGTTTAATAAAAGTGCAGTGAAGAATGTGGAAATGCAGATATTCACTTTAATAGAAAAACATTTAAATTAGTGTTAACAAATAAATTATCTTAGGTTTTAGTGTTAAGATTTACATGATTAAGAAAAAAATAAAAATATATTTTTCTGACAAAATATGTGTTTTATTGAATTGACACAATCACACATTGAATTATAAATCTTTATGAAATACCCTGGCTGCCTGCCTGCCTGCCTGCTTTATTATATTCTTAGCTAACTCTATGTAAGGATGGATTAGTATTTTATTTCCATTGGATTTATGATACAAATAATATATAGTTACCAGGAGCTAGTACAAGCTTAAAATATTAGGTTGAAAATGTAACTTGCGCTTCTTTATCAGATATTTATTTGGCTCTCATAAAAAAAGAGCGTGTGTGCCGTGTTATTATACACATTCGCCTCCTCCCACAGGCATAATCACACTTCTATTTATGATCATTCAGGAGCTGTTGAAAATAAAATTCAAGGTGGTACAACTGACTGCGACTGACTTGCTTTAATTGGAAAAGGAACCATTAAATGGGCAGACTTTAAACAGCTGCTAAGCTGTGTCCTCTTTTGTCGAATGGGATAGTTGGATAGGACCTCTCAGTCGCACACATTCACTAGCAGCAATATTTTATTTTTCAAAATTCGCCAACCGGAATTCGGGACTGATTTTTCGCAGGCAACCATATACTACCGTGTTTGTAATGAAATAATCTTTATTCTCATATAAATTTTATTTAATAAACAGACCGGTGCAAAATGCTAGTATGTACTGATTTAATACCTGCTTATACCTGGCAACCCAATAGTTGTGACCGAAAGACAAAGCAACATAACGTTTGCATATTCTATGGGCTTCATACTTTCGATTGGTATAGAAATTGTTAATCAAACCGGTGAAATGTT